>NC_141144.1:104371661-106829653 GCF_053477565.2 Lygodium microphyllum
ATTTTTATATAATCACGACCTAAGATTATTAATTTTAAAATTTCCAAGATTTTATAGACATTAGTGAAGCTGTTTGATTCCTCATCCATGTATTGTAGCAAAAGAAAAAAAAACCTTTAATGAAGAAGAAGATTGAAAAAACCTAGTAATGCTGGAGTCATCTTGATGACATCAACTAATAAATGAAAACACAACCTCCAAATCGAGCAAAATATTGGTCATGACAATGTCAAATTTTAAAAGGGAGCTCAACAAAAAACTGCTAGCACGATGCCATGTAGGTGTGCACTGAGAAGGGAGATAAGGAGTACCTATGGTTGAAATGATCATAATGATGCTTTTGTTGTATTGCCAGAAATGAAATGCATTTTTAAACAAAATTTATTTTCAATATTTTTTAAATTTAAATGTGTGCAAAGTTAGTATTGAGCCTTTCTTGAAGTCTATGGCATTCCAATCCTATGCTATTGTGTGCAAACTTAGCATTGAGCCTTTTTCGAAGTCTATGGCATTCCCATCCCATGCTATTGTGTGCAAAGTTAGCACTGAGCCTTTTTCAAAATCCATGGCATTCCAATCCCATGCTATTGTGTTGTTTGCTCATTCTATGCAACCCTTGCAGCATAGACATGATGTACTTATTGTCATTGTGAGTTCACCTCCTTTGTGTTAAAAATGTTTTCAAAAGCTTCTATTGGGTAAGAACATAATAAAGTTATTCTCTCTTTTCATCTTATCTCTACAAGTAGGTCATCTGAATGTAGACATCTTATTAATTGTTCTTCAATGTTGGATGTCTTGCCACTGGTTTGATATGTCTTTGCACAAGTTGTCCCTCATAGATGAGTTGGATGGCTTAGATGACTCTTTTGTGCCATACTCTCAACTAGAGAAGGAGATGAACAAGGCTATTTTTGGATCTACATATGAGATTTATCACATACTGCATCATGCATGCCATACAATCATTTTAATTTGGATTTCCATTGAGTCCCCTCTCCATTTGGCCTCTATCTTTGACACCACCTAGGCCTAGGAAAGATATGGAAAACATTGTGTCCCACAACATTGCAACCTAATAATTTCAAACAAACCCTCCTGCCATTAGTCGAATAGTGTAATCAATTATATGGTGTTGCAAATGGCCTTCTCATCTCCATCATCATGTCTCATCACTTGTCCACCCAATATGTCAGGAAATATTAGAACAATGTAGCATCAAGTTTATTCCCATTCTAGAGGCTTATGCCAAGGTGTTTAGGGTTATTGAAATATATTGATTCTAGATCGCCATTATACATATAGGATCCCCTATCTAACCAGTAGAACAACTAGGATAATGGCTATCTTTATTTAAAAATGACTCCAATCCATGGAACGAAAAACAATAACTACCCTCCACCTAACGACTTGGTGTGAATAATGACAATTGGGATGCTAGGGATACAATGGTTCTCATAAGGGCAAAGCTTAACTTGGGAGACATGATTGAGACTGAAAGGATCCCCCATACTTAAAAACCAAGGGCCAAGGCCACCCCACAAATGGGAATGTATCACAAAACAATGTGCAAGATTAAATATGAATAGATGAATCAAACAACGAAAAGCTAAATGGAATGGGTTAACAAGGAATGGAAAACTATATCTGATGATAGCAAAGGCTAGAAGATATGATGGCACAAGGTTAGATATAGTGAGTGTCATAATAGGAGCATAGGAGAAGATTACCTTCGTTGAAGAAGATTAGCTTATGCGAGATGTTGATTTTGAAGCACCATAGTAGAATTTGTTTGTATTTAGGTCCTAGCTTCCTACCAAGGAGTTTGTATATCTCTCTACGTAGAGAGGCACTTGGTTGATACAAAAGGAAAAAAAGATATGAGATGATTTGATGAAAAATGTGAGATTTCTATGTACTATATATTTTTATGTGACAAAACTTGACTATAGGATGCATTGGACACCCTAGAGTCCACCGGTGAAATCTTTGATAAAAATGATGCATGTAGCTATCCTATTCAAAGTTTGGCATCTAAGGCTATTTTTCCTAAATACTAGACTTTAGATAGGATAGATAAATATATCATTTTTAATCAAGATTTTACTAGTGGTCTCCGGGGGACTTAGATGCATCCTAGGTTAAGTTTCATTGCATTTTGATAACTTTAGGTCAATTAATAACTATATTGTTTGATTTGACCATGTCATTCAGATATTTTGTATAGAGATAAATTTACATTGCATTAAGGAAGATCTTGGTATGCTGATCGATAGAAGGATTGAGCTATGAAAGAATACACTGGCAACCTTATTGTGTTGACTCCGTGGTCTTCCACAAGAATTGCTCACTACAATGAGAGAAAAAAATCATGAAAATTTGAGCCCTGACCAAGTTTGGACCTTTTTGAGTGATATCTCTAACATCTAGCTTAGAGAAGGTTGTGCTATTGAAGTGATTAAAGATTCTCTACTTGTTTGACCAAGCACGTGTCAAAGAAATGTAAATGGTCACTACATTAGATAAGCTTGTGTTGGAGAAAATTATATTTTTATCGGAAGCTAGCACCTCCTCTCTACCAATGAAAAAGCAAAGAAACAAATGACATATTGGCTATTGGCTCTTTATATTTATTATCACTATCAACCATCGCATGTATTTTTCTTGATGAATATAAAACATTTTGCTTTATCCCTATAGGTAAATGTGGGATTTGTATATGTGTGATGATAATGTGTGATACCTTAATGATACACTTACATACGTTAGCGTAATTCGATTTAGTTATTCTAACATGTACTATGTATACTAATGATCATGTATAGGCGATAATGTAGCTCATATCCATATCTTTTGAATTCTAATGTTATAGGCGATAATGGAAAAAAAACAAACCAACTTTACAGTTAATATTTTTCCTAATGAAATGTGTACTCAATATTAGTGATCATGTATAGGCGATAATGTGTATTCTAATGTTACATGGTATACAAAATATTTTGAATTTCCAAGATGTTATGGTGTTGTAGCACCACCCAGGGAAAAACCATGCATTATCATTCACATAACCTATGGAGGAGTCCCTTTGCCATGTGAACATCGAATGATAAAGGTCTTGTCTTTATTTCTGACAATGAGACAAACTGCAGCGATGACTGCTAGTTGCATATTATCAAAAAAGTCAATAGGAAACCCCTTTGTAGCCATTTGCAAGACCTCCATGTCTATAGCAGACCACTTGTAGGGTAATGGGCCATCAACCACTCACGCCAAAAACCTTTGTTGTCGTTTCAGATATTGTAAGTTTTGTAGTACCTCCCATATAACCTTTTGGAAGGATCTTTTCAGGATGAGAAGCTCATATCCATGTTACTTATGTTTCAAAGGACAATAGTGCCTTGGCCTCCATCTCCTCTTGTTTTGTGCAACTCTTTGTGCTCAAGGAGAGCATCTCTTGTTGCACCAAAGGGTTCTCTTCCTCTAGGTGGGCCTTAGCGTGCAGTCTTCATTGGGCCAAAATGGTGAGCAACTTACTTGATACATGCCATGTAAGCTCAAGGAGGATTGGATGGAGGAGAAGAAAAGGTTGGGGATATGAGAATGGAGAAGGAATTGAAATCAAGCTGTGAAAATGGAAAGAAGAACAAACTTTTAATCCAATATAGCTTGATACACATTTTCCATCATGTGATCGTAAATCTATTATCTTTTATTGAAATGTGACAGAACTTTACACATGCACACGTTAAGTGGATAAGATCTCTTTTTTTTGGAAGAAAAAAGGAGATTACTTGTCCAAAGTATAGTGTTTAGAGTCGGTTTGTTTACCAAAAGAGTGACTCGTGACATCAAACTTAGTGACTCTAGATGCCAAACTTCAGATCAATGTTTTTTTTATCTTTTTTAAAATTAAAAAAGATGGCCTCAGGATACCTAACAAATGCGTATATAAAGTTTCATCATGTTTCAAAGTATTTTTTGATATTTTGATAATTATTCTACATCAAAATTATGGATGGATTGATAATTGAGAAATGAACATTACGATTATTAGCCCTTATACATGTTGCACCATATAGACTATATAGAGATATCAGGAGAAAAGTTGACATATAGGTACTCAAATTCTACATAAATATAGCAAAATACTTAAACTAGGCATAAAGATAGCATAAAAACATACTTAGAATAGAATCTCAATGAAGTTGATCAGTCATAGTTGCACTTACTCCAGTCTTCACATGTGTAAACATTGACTAAATTCACTTGCTCATGGGTTGGACACATTCCACAATACTTAGTAAATGGTGTGGGAAACTGTAATCCAATCTTGAATCATATAATTACAAATTGAATTCACTTTCCTATGGCCTAGATGCATGGTGCAATAACTACTAAATAATGTGGATGTTATGCTGTGATATTCTCACAAATTTTAGAAAGTATATCCTATTCGATAGATTTTAAGGCGCATACTTTGGAACTCAACACTATTTCCTACAGCTCAAATTTTCTTCAAACTTGCTTTATACATACCATCTACTCTTGAGAGCCTCCAATCTTCAATAATTACTAGTATACAAATAGCTTTCAAGCGCATAAATATGTGTGGGACACATTTTCTCCTTTCCTAATCATATAGGATTGAAATGATTAGAATATGCTTCAGAAACCACATTGGCACACATCCTCCAAAATTTCATGCAACGTGCCATAGCCAGAATCGAAACTATTCCTGCTTCTCTCTGTGTTCTTGCCCATGCGACATGACAATCCCTGCTCCTGTTCGTGTTCTTTGTCACACGCATATTTCTCTAGTGACATAACCGGAATTGTTATTGTTCCTACTTTTCTTTGTTTTCTCATTCACATGCCTTTTTCTTTATGAATCTGTATTCTTATTAGCTTAATTTAAAATTTACCTTGATAATAATTAGTTGGACAAGGTTTTTGCTCTTAAGAGGCCAAAAGTGCAAATAAAGAATGGATGTGGAATGGTGCTCCATTCTTGGTTGGACTTCCTAGGTTCTTATAATTCAATTTTGGTAATTTCCTTGGGCCATTCACCATCTTTGTTGTGACCTAGATAGGTATAGGAATACATGCAAATAACTCGACAAAGTCGAGTGGCTTGACACCTTAAGTCATAGGTGTCTACAGTTTGTGTCCCATTTATGTATATGCTTCTCTTTTATATTAATATAGCAACTTAATACTAACTTGAAAAAAAACACAGAGCAAAGAGTACTTGTGGACCCCATTGTCTTGAGGGAAAGTTGTTGGATTAGTTATTTTGAAGTATCAATGCAAATGGCAAACTTTTTTTATTTATTTGCATGCTTACTAGGGGATCCCTCATAGATCCCAACATTCTTTTGACATCCAAAGTATACAACATATTTATCATTTCATTTTATGATTTAGTAAAGGAAGATTGCAACTCATCAATGGCTTTTTATCACTATGGTAGTCAAAGGCCATCAACATCTTTAAGGAAGTTAGAACAAATATCAACATATTCTTCTAACAAGAGAAATAGGATATCCCACACACATTAGTCCATTTCAACCATCTAGGTCATTAGTCAAAATACTACAACCATTTAGAAGCTTGATGATTTCTAACTCAATGCTCCTAGGGTGTTGAACCAAGATTCTATCTACATTGGTAAATAAAAGCCCTATCTTGTTGTGAGAGTTGTTGGTAGCTCACTTTGGGATGACTCTTGTGTGGTCTTCATCATTATTGAGTTACTTTCCATTTGTCCTCATTATGAAGTTCGCTAAACCAAGTAATATAGTGGAGCAACCTATAGACCATGAATAAAGCCCTTAACAATAAATTTATATTTGGCCCATTGTCGAAGCTCCTCCTTAAAGGATATGTTGTCTATTAAATTTTTTTAATAATATCAATAGCCATAGCTTGAAATTCTTAGCATTAGCTAGGTGATTAGGCAAGGATTGATTTGTCATTCGGATTGTTTGTGTGGCTAAATGCTAGTTAGATTATTAGGCAAGGATTGATTCATCACTTGGATTGTCTATTTGGCTAAATGCTTAGGCCCCCTTCAAGGAGAATATATTTGTTATTAATGAAAATCCTAAATTTTCCTATTATATTTCACAAAAGGGAATGAAATGTTGGGAGAACTTGTGGGATCACAAGAAACGAACTACGTGCCACAGTAGCAAAATAATTATCATACTCCCTAATGTCATAGGAAATGGATTGATTAACCCAAATTATATCAAATTTTAAGGACATGTTGCACACCTTGCTTAGGATCAAGCTCAATCCTGGCTAAATTATTTGGGCTATCCAGGCATACAAAATGTGAGAAAAATCAAAGGCCCAAGGAAAATGGACTAGTTTCTCAAGCCATATACATTTTGAGGTCAAAGCACAAAAAATCATGGATGTGAGTGAATGTAGACGTCTAATTTTTATAACATGGAATACCACACTTTGTGGTTAGTTTAATATGTTTCTTTGGAGGCTAGTTATGTTGATTTTTCCATAGCTATTATAGTCTTAGTAAGTTGATGACTCTTTTACACATTGCGCTTTGTTCCAGGTTGAAAAAGAGAATTCTTTTAATCTCTTTTGGTATTGCATATGTATCAAAAAGGTGTGGAAGAAGGTGCACAAATGGTAAACTACAATTGGTTCCTAGTTTCTACATGTTTGGAGCTAGGTCAAATGGTGGTGTACATTAAATTCTTGATCAATTATAGTATACCTTCATAGATCTTGGTATACCTCCAAATAATATATAGAGCTGTAAGAAGAAGAATTTGGCCGCAAAATATTGAAGGAGGAGCAATGTTGTACGAAGTGCACACATGAAGTGAGTATTAAAAGAGATCCATGTAACTAGCACTGGATATTAACGCCAAATTTGTATCCTGACTACTTCCCATGGTTTGAGAAAATACATATGCTTTGAAAAACCAAACCATTTGCCTTAAGGATTTGATCTCTATCACATTTTCCATTATAATACATTGGTACTTTTAACCTCAATTAGTCTAGATCGTATGTGAGATCTGTCCTTAAAGACTAATTGAGCATGAATAAAGCCATGTCCAATAAATGTATGTTTGACCCATTGTGGAATCTCCTCCTTAAGGGGTATTTACCCATGAAAAAACATGAAAAATAATAGCCATAGCTTGAATACTCAAGATTGGCTAGGTATCTTCATGAGGATTAATTCATGAGTTGCATTGTCTATTTGATTGAATGCTTTGGGCTTCAAAGATGATATATTTGTCATTAACAAAAATCTTAAATTGGCTTATCAATTATCAAGAGGAAATAAAATTTTAGAAAGCTTGTGGGATTACAAGAAATTAACTAGGTATCTTTGTAGCTAATTATTTTCAGGTACTCCTTGATGTCAAAGAAAGTGACGCAAAACATATTTGCCTTGAGAATCCAATCCATTTGACTCAGGGCTTTGATCTCCAAGTACACTTTGTCCATTACAATCCTTAGTATTTTTAACCTTAATAAGACTTGATTATAGGTGACAAGGGCCAATGTGTCCTTTAACTCAACCTCAAGTAGGCTTGATTATAGGTGGCATGTGTAATATGTTTTTAAACTCTAACCTGATTTGGGATAATCATAGTAAGTGCAAGAAACTTACATATGTGAGCAAAATGCAAAAAATTAACCTTATCAATATGGAATGCCACATCTTTCTATAATTTTAATATGTTTCTTTGGAGGCTACTTATGTGGAAGTTTTTCAGAGGTGGACTTAGTATGTTAATGCTTATTTTAGGAAATTTACCTTGTGAGAAAGAGGATCATTTTCATCTCTTTTTACAATAGAGGTGTATTAGAAATGTGTTGAAGAAAATGCACAAATGGCACAGTACAGTTGGTTCCTAATTTCCATAAGTATTGAGCTAGGTCACATGGTTCTCAACATTAAATTATTGATCAACATAGTTACCTTCATAGTGTTGGTGCATTAGAATTTTAATCTTTAGATAAATTAAGATAATAATTTTGTAAAATTATGTAAAAAAGGATGAGCAATAATGTTGTATTATTGAGTGACTACTTAATTTAGGCCTAATTTTTTTGGCAACCATTTTCCATAAAGTATTTGTACTTTTGCACGAAGTGTCATATGGCTATTTGTAATTGGCCAGTATAAAATATGAGGAACCGAGTTCCCTAGTTGTGTGGCCTAGAATTCTCTACTATGTTGTATGGGAAACATGATTCCCTAGTTAAATGACCTACAAATCCCTAGTTTAAGATGTGGGGAATTAAATTTCTTAGTTATATGACCCACAAATCCCCTAGTTTAAGATGTGCATAATAAATTTCCTAGTTATATATAAGGAGTTCATACGTGCATGCTTAGAATTCCCTAGTGTGGGATGTGAGGAAAGTAATTCCCTAGTTATACATAGGGAATCTATCTACACGTACCTAAGAAAAGTTAGAGACTTCCCTATATTCTAAGAGTTTTCCTATGTAGGAACTATTCAAAAGCTCCTTGTGTGCATGGATGCAACCTAGGGCTACCAAGGGGCTATCCTCTTATGCCATGTGGTGGAGAGCCTCCTAGGTCTCGAAGCAAAGGAGTTGGTAGTGTTGTCCTATTCACCTTTTTTAATTAGAGGTAAAGTTCCCTCAAAGCGAATTGTACATTCTTCTTTTGATTGGGAAGTTGGAGACTTAGGTCACAGGTGAACCCGAGTTATGGAGTTGACCCGGTTAACCCTTGGAGAGTTAGGTGAACCGGGGTTATTGACTTGAACCGAATGATATTTGATATGCTGCTAGGGAGCTAATATGGAGACACACATTCCCATTCTTTCAATGTACATCCAGGCTCTGTATTCTCTCTTTCTCTCTCTCTCTCACATCAACATGAATTATGCCCTCGGAAGATGATCCTACTACACCAGCGTGGACTGATGGTCATTGATCAATTGGCAATAGAGTGTGATAAGTAATTAAGCCAACCTAGAATATTAACCGCTCCCCAGGCCCCAGCTTCTCCCTGTCTCTCATTACATTATCTAAGGAGTACGTCTTCTACAGATATTGATGCTGCATCAGGATGCATTGTCTGGCTTATGCCTTCCGCAGACATTCAGTGCCAAATTCCAATAGTATTTGATGAGAGAGCCATTAATCTCGAGTAATGGCCATTGCTGCAACATGTGCGATGATGTGGGATTTGAAGAGGAGCGCCACAAGGAACTTTAGACACCTATCCATATAGAAAAAAAAGAGAAATTTTCTAGATACTTATCAAAGTATCTAGAAAAAGTCTCATATAATAAAAGTGGAACACTTTACAAGTTAGTGATATAGTAAAATATTTATGTATAGGAATTTCAAAATTCTCTAGTTATCTATGTAGTGAAAATTTACTATATAAACAGACTAGTTAGAACTAATCATATAGTATTTCTTATATATAAGAAAACTAGTTGCAATTGTGTAGATAGTTTTAAGAATTACTATTATGGTAAAAAATATAAATCAAAATAATAGAAAGAATCAAAAGATGCTATCTTCATTAATAAAGAGGTCAATTCAAGATACATATATCATCAATACTCAAAGGTTTATTGTGATTTTTTGTGACATGAATTTTCTCTCTATAGAGTAACCAATCCACGAGAGCTTTTCTCATGGCTGGCAATGTTTGCTCATTGCGTCCTCCTAAAAAAGTAGGATCTCTCTTAATAACACCATATGTAGATTTTAACGATGCATATAGCTCATCAATGGATTGGATGTCTAAATATTTGAGGAGAATAGTTTCTTCGTCTTCCTTTTCAAATGCATTAACAACTTGCATTTTAGAAATACAACATAGATTAGTGTGCTACTATATCATAATTTAATTAGCTACTCTATTGTCTTAATATTTAATAACATTGAGTTACCGATGAAGTTCTTGATGGCAATTCTACATTAGAAGGATCCACACTTTTTGGTGGCTCAACATGATCGAGAGTCTATAGTATAGACAAGAAAATAAAGTTAACAAAATAAAATTATGCCACATTTAGTAAAAAGAAATGCAAAGAAGTATCTTAGATAATTTCTTATTTTTGCCCTTACTCTCCTTTTGTTGTTGCTTGCTTTGCTGCATTTTCTCGCTCATCTTATCACAATAAGTTTGTAATTAGATATAATTTATTAAATGCATATATTAAAATAAAATATCGAGAGATGGCTAAGCATGCCTTTCATACACGAAGACTTTTCCGTGCTACTTCAATCTCCTCAGGATCTTGAATCATATCTTGTGGAAGAGAGTGTTCACTACTACATGAACCCTATAATACAAGAAAAGTAAAACTTAAAATGGAATATATTTTAATTTAAAAGTACACAAAAATTAAGAATACATGTATATATTCCTCAAACATATGGAATTCCTTGTAGTAGCTCCATAAAACTATGATTTGATTTTAAATAGTCCTGAAAAATAGGTTAAGTGTTCGAGATAATCAAATGAAAAAAGACTACAAACCGAGATATACTAACCATTTCATTATTTTTTTGACATTTTTCGGAAGCAAAAATTGAAACAAGAGGCGGACCACCATTGTGAGATTCCAACTAGTACAAGCAAGAAAATTGAAGTCAATATCAAAAACTAAAAACTCCAAATACTAAAATATTTAAATGGGTGAACGATGTACATACATGTGTTGCACTATTCTCAGAAAATATACATTGTTCTTCCACCATAAGTTGTGGATAATACACCTCGTCACTTGTATCCTAAAATTTTAGAGAAAATATAATGAAAGGTAAATATATCTAAGAAACTTAAAGTGAAATGATTATAATAAAGATAAAGATAATAAAAATTATACAATAGAAAAAATAAAACTTGAGATGAAAATTGCAAATCTTACCAGTTTTTGTTGCATATCTACTTGCTCGAAGCTATGATTCTTCTATTAAAAAAACATAGTTGTGCCAATCAGTATCAATTTCTTATGTATATAATCTATGGTGAGAAAATTTGATAAATAAGTATGCTTACCAAAGATATATCCACCAAAGATGATCTTTTCCTCTTGTGTTTCTTTCTGAGATTTTGAGCAACAGAAAGATAGTACAGATATACATCCTCCTTTTTCCAAAGGTAAGTAGCACTAGGAAACTCAAGGGGTAAAATTTGATCATAGTTTTGATCTATGATCTCTAAAATTCTATGTTTGTCATCTTTATTATTATGAAACCGTAAATCATTGCCAATCTCATTGCTCTTGACCCAATTATACACTTTTCTGTGATTAGCACAATACCTAACATTTTGCGTATCTCGATAGTATTTTAGTAAAAGTGGTTTTCCAAACTCATCTTGGTCTTCTCGACTAATCCTTTTAGGTGGTTTAAAAATCTGGTCATATGTAGGAGTCTTCATCAGAGATACATCCCCTATTTGTATACTCTTGATTTGCTTTTGAGGTGGCAACTGGACTCTTTTACTTGGTATTGAAACTGGTTTGCTCATGCTCATTGTTTGTTCGGAACTATCATTCTTTGATTTTAGTTCCTCAATTGTTTTTTGCAGAGTGATGATAGTTTGCATCATTGAATCTAGAGTTTGTTGACTTGGGGAGGCCATGAGACAAGCTAAAATTAAATCAAGAAACTATGTTAATATTCAACCAATAAAGAATCAATCAATCATATAAAAAGGATACAATATACAACTATACAAACCATGAGACAAGCTAAAATCAAACAAGATACAAGCTAAAATCAAATTTACAACTTTATATGCTAGTATTCCTCGAACAAGAGATTATATCCATACATTAATCTTCTTCAAGCAAGAAATTTTCTCATTTTTTAATAATGACACATGCACACATACACACATACACACAAAGGTCCAACTACCTATACATGAGACACAACATGAGCTATATCCACGAGATACTGTCCTAATATACAAACACCCATAGATGAAGCATTATGATATACACAATGGGATGGCGATCAGATAATGATGTCCATTATGACCAATGCTACTAGCACCCATTTGGATCTCCAAGAATGCAACACACATACACACACTCTCTCTAAAGCAGTCACGTTACATCACGTGATCTCCACACTATTGGAACATCTATAGACTCTCCAATTGATAATGTTACTCTCCTTCTCTTTGTAACTTTAAAGTTTGACATTACCATGCAACACAAGTTCCAATCCCTCCAAATATCTTCATCAATATCAATTCTCCATGTACTTCTATTATGATCACACTTCAACCATGACAATTTGCACATTTTTTCTTCATAATTTACCTCTCTTATCATTGCATGAATGTACTCCCCATCCATATCATCATGTTTTGTTTCCAACACAATATCATATTTTTCCAACCAAGGAGGTATATAACCAACTGCCCCTATTTGTAATAATCTTGTTCTTTGAATTAGATCTTTTACCTCATATGCAACAAGTCTATTATGTAAAGGTAAAGAAACAAACTGATGCAATAAAGAACTCAATGGTCTTATGCAATCCCGTGTAAATGGAAGTCATTGAGTTTGTAGTACACTCATTCCCATGATTGGATCTATAAGTAAGAATTCTTCATTTTCTTTTACAGTTATGCATTGCTTGTAATATTCTCCACTAAAAAAGGTGTAATACTCTCCATCCCATTGAATGGAAAAAAATTAGCGAGTCTTGCTTTCCAATGACCTATACTTTCTAATGTACTACAAAAAGTGTCAATTTTTACCACGACGTCATCTGCGATCTTGTATATTTCTCCATTATAAAGAATTCTTCTATATGTGGTAAGTAGATGTCCTACTAGTGTATTCTCTTGAAGACCAAGAAATTGCGCAATATATTTTTGTTCTTCTGATGAAAGGGGCCTACGTTCTCTTCTCTTTTTTGTGATTAAAATGCCTTTTTCACACATCATTATGTTACAAGGATATTGAGAATCATATATTTCAAAAAGTTTTCACATCTCCTTTGCCTTCTCAATTGAAGAAACCTCCACAATACCATTCTCATGAAACGAATAACAACACGATGTCTGGTAATCAGTGAAAGCATAACCATCAGGTAAAACAAGACAGGCATGTACTTGGATAAGCATTCTTTCATGTGGCAAAAGCCCATCTACTTCCATTTCTAATAACTTAAATATTGAAGTGAAGAATGTCCTCTTATAATAATTTACATAAGATATTTCGTTAAAGCGATTATTAGTCTTTACTGCTATATATAATGCTACCATTCACTCAAAGTCACAACACCAATACACATCATGCGATCCATGTCTCAATATGTCATCTAGTAGTTCTCCATTTCCCGCAACGTGTTCTAAGGGAGAAGAAGTAGCACCAAAGGCTTATTCCTTTCGAACTCTCCAAGAGAAAACAAAGTACATACAACACCTAAACATTCTTTTGACCAACCAATACATCGACTATAACTATAGAAGGTATGTGCAATATCTATGAGCAACAAACCTAGGTCAAAAATTGACTTTGGTATCTCATCAACTATACCTAAAATATATGGTAAGCACCATTGGATGAACTTTTGGTTCTCTTCGGCCTTAAAGCTTTCATTGTACTTGGATTACGAGGCCATCATCCATGACGAATAGAGGGTGGAGAGAGCTTATAAGCATTGTCACAACAAAAATCTATTATCTTTTTCTTTTCATTGGACATGGCTCTCATGAGTATTCGTATGTATTTTTTAAATATATTTAGAGATAACACATGCATCGCATCATATACCAAGTCTATTGACAAGTTAAAACCATAAAAATCATACAGTTTCCATAGAATAGACTCTCCAGCTAATCCTGCAAGCTTTAGTTTTCCATCCTTTTTAGCTTGTGTGGATGCCCTCTTTGAACTTGATAAGGCATCAATCATTTCACCTATGGACTGTTGGATTGGAGGATATCTTGCTTGATATCGACTGGCATCGTAAAGGTAACGTCCTTGGAATGAGGGATTACTAGTATCAAGAGTAGCTTGGACTTTGTCTCTACGACAAAAGAATTGCCCACCATCTTTGAAGGATCCTATTTTGCATTGCGCAGGATGATCCCCTGTAACCATCATTAGCATTAATCTAACAACACAAAAGTTTGATTGTCCCATTCGATTTTCAAAAATCTTTTCTACAGGGTAGTTGTATGACACTTACATACCATTTATGTAAAGGTCTTGTAGCTCACTAATAAGTGGTCTTAAAAAAGTTTGAAATAAATCAGGAGTATAACGAATACATTTAGAGCAACTAAAATGTATGAATAAAACAGGAATAATGCCTAATATGGAACCCTTTCCACCATTAAGGGCCTTAATTTCAACCACACCACAGTCCTTTTGAGTGGTACGAGAGGCTTGGAAGCCATCCCAATGTAAAAGAAGTGCCAAGTTTCGAGGATCACCTCTACACATTTTCCTTTTACATTTGTTGAGATGTCGACATTTTTTACAAAAAAAATTATACTCTTGCATCTCTTAGTCAAAACCTTGTTCTAGGACTATTGAGAAACAAGACCTTGGAAAAGTTGTATATACTTTCCCACATGTAGTGTTGTTGCACGCAACAAACATCTCATACTCAGCATTAGGATTCCAAAAATCTTGATACTCATGACACTTTGTTCCATCCCAAAACTCGTTTATGAATTCTGGTTGCATATGGATGTCTTTCCCTAACCATCTTGTTTTATGATGCCACATGCTTAGGAAATCATAACAAAGTGTCTTGGATCGCAGTAAAAGCTCTAATTGTTTCTTTAGAGGTAAATAATCAATAGCTAACATTTCTCTCCTTGGTTTATTGCATTTTTTACACTTTTCACAACATTCAATACAATAACGCTTTAGTATTCTTTTTCACATATTTTGTTTGCAAGAACACAAGACTACATCTTTGGCATAAGAATCTTCTTTACTAGGTGTAAGAAGTTTAATTTCATGATCATTGTTTTTACTTCCCATGCAAAACCTATAGTGCTCAAGTTGGACCATGCTAAGACCATGATACATAGATTCAAGTTGCTCCCAAGATGTCGGGACTCTCACTCCATCAAGGTTTCCATCCCATGTATCAGGTAGTCACACTAATAGCTTACTTAAACTTGGCTTGCACTCTTCAACTCTTTGAGCCCTAGCCCTTGGATTGCCCACGTCTCCAAACAATAATTGGAGCATCTTCTCTTGTGCACTAATTGATATTTGGTTCTCATCCCAAAGAGCTTGAAGCTCAATTATTTTTTGTATAGTTTGTTGATATAATGATGGCCCAGTAATAGATATGTGATTGTCTATAGAAGGATATATTTGAGGAGACTCAACATGGTTAATTGAGTTGTTGTCATGACTAAAGGAGGGACTTATAGAAGTATTGATAGTTTGATCATTGCCTTGTTCATGTTGCATTTCATTAGAAGGAGTAAGACCAAATTGCGTACTTAGTGCATCATATTTGGCCTTCAACTCCTGGTGCCTAATAAAAGTTTGTGGACCAACACTCCTCCCACCATTACAATATGCAAGGCAATCACACCACCTACGTCGTCTATTTAATTCACCTATGTTAGTTTCACCATGCATTAGCGATGATTCTTCGTGCCTTCGGTTCTCAAGATGATCTCCTTGCACATTTGAGTCCCTTGGTTCAGTAGGATGTAATCTTTCTAGAGAAGAATGCATAATCCCAAGCATGTCATTTTTAGCATGTCTAAAATAAGTACTACGATTCACTAATTGCCAACCTTCAGTACTATGTGCACACTTATAGTTACATGTGCATTTTCTTAATGTGCTTGAAGAAGAAGACATCCCTTACTTGAGTATCTTCAATCTTCAGTCCAAGGTTGATGAAATTATGAGCTCCACAATTAAAACTCCAAGACTGCAAAAAAACGGCCCATAACATAGTTTACGTTAATAACATATTTTAGTTGTGCAGTTAATATCATAGTTTATACTAGTTTAAACAATTAATTTTTAAAAAAAAAAAGAAATCTTTCCTAAACACTTCCTTAAAGTGATGGGGTCGAATTTTGTAAACATTGGCATTAGTTGATGAGCACATAAGTGGGTATGAGGCCAAAATAAGGGATTGGAAAGTCGAGGAAAAATGAGGGAAAACAAAAGTTGATGTACACAAATAAGGGGGATGCTTAAGCGTATATGTAGCTTATTATTTGCAAATAGGGAATAAGAACCTTTTCCAAATTTGATAGAACCATCCAAGTCATACCCTTTGGTATGAAAGGATATTTATTATATGATGAAACACACTCGAAACACACCCTTTGCAAATAGGTATGCTCAAATCTATAGACTATCATTAGACCTTTGGCCTTGTTGCAAAAATGGTAATTTTAAGATAAGTGATTGTGTGGCTATATGAAAAGATTGGAAGCTATCAAATTGGAGCATTGAGTGTATCCTTGAATAATGATCGATATAAGGAGGCGTACATAGAACAATTAGAGGGCTATGTGCATTAGACTTTCCAAATTATGTGCGCAAGCTAAGGAAGGCTTGATATTGGCTAAAACAAGAACCTTATGCATAGAAAAATATAATGAAAAAGTTCCTGTATTGGATTTGAAATTAACAAGGCTAATCAGTTAATGTATGAAAATAAGATAAATGTTAGCAATATCATAATTGCAACTTATGTAGATGATCTTATTATGACAAGAAGTGACATCTAGTATCAACACTCTTATGCCTCCCTCTAATATTTCTATAATACCTCTACTCCACTCTAATACCTACTCCAATACAAACATTCAAATACCTTAGCTCTAATGCCTTCAAGACTCTAAACAGTCAGTGTAGTAGTAGTCAGTGTAGTAGTACTTCTGCCAGAACTAGGACTTCTCTCCTTGCATGTCATGCAGGAAGGACAAGGGTAGTAGGTGAGGCCGTAAGCAATATCCGCAGTGGTAGGTGCAAAGGCCGTAAGCAATATCCGCACAGTGCAGGCTGCTTTCTGTGCAGAAGACAAAGTAATGAGGGCGCTGTTGTCTGATGCACCATTTGTTGTCCTAGAAGGCACCATTTACAACGAAAAAAGTGAAAGGTGAGACGCTTCAATAGAATGCATGTGATAGAGGTCGATTGGCTCTCTGGGCAGCATGTCTCGATCAATGCAGTTCTTCATTGGAGCTTTAGGCCACAACCATCAATAGCCTCGCTATGTTAGACCTGGGAAAAGGCGATATTGGAAAGATTTCCAGAGGTAATTCCTTCATTGGTGATTCAGAAAGAGTTGCTGGTGTGATCACGCATGCGAGCAAGATTCACTCGGAACATCATCGATACTCCAGGATGGTGAATGAGGCCATGACCAAATGGATATTAAGTTAAAGGCAGCAATCTCGAGTGGGAGTGTGTCTGATTAAGGACAGTTGTAGTACTACCTAGTGCCAGACCATGGCAATTAGAACATGAGTACAGCATTGATGCCTGTAAATTGCTGGAACAGTGAGACCATCACAGATATGATCAACTATGGCCTGTTTCGGGTCTGCAGTAGGAGTTTGTTATAAGGCGCTACATCACTCGACTTCACCATTTTCTCGAACTCCTCCTCCACATTCTTCGTGCCTCGCACCTTCTGAAGGAGAGCCTTGCCTTGCTGTAGTCTACCTCTCTCTATCAAGCTGATCGGGGTCTCAACAAGGAGCAACCCTCCAAGCATCAGTATTAATGAAGGGACACCTGCACCAGCAAGGGCGATGCGCCAGCCCACACCTGGTCTACTGATACAGTTTCTTTGGCTGGACTACCATTCCCCCTTCCTTACCTTTCAGTAGGCGACAATGTCCTGAAGGGATTTACCTTTTGCTTTAGCTTCCTCAGGCATACTCAACTCCAGGGTAGCACTTTTGTGAGTCCTCAAACTCCTTTCCAATCCTTGGATTTTATCTGGCAAGTCTCTTTCTGTAACCCTTTCACATGTCACATAACACTGTCCTTGAAGCCAAAGAAGAGCTTTTTCTGATGCTAGAGATGTAATCTAATGCTCTATTCTTGAGTATGCATGCATGCACGCACGTGTCCACCTTTGTTGAATGCAGGGACAACACATACCTTTGCATGAACATGTCTCTTTCTTTAGCTCCGTCAAGCAAGTGCTGGACAGCACATACCTTTGCATGAACATGTCTCTTTCTTCAGCTTTGTCAAAGCAAGTATTGACCTCAAAGTTGGAAATCCAGCAAGCACAGCACCTCATCTCCAGGTCTCTGTTCTATGTTTCAATTGGGAGCAATGACTACGTCGAGGGCTGCGTGGTTGTGCCGGGGGCACAATCACCGTTGCAATTGCTCTATAGCCCATCTGAGTTTGTGGAGCTTCTGCAAAGCAATCTTGAGTCCAGCATGTGTGCTCGATCGCAATCTCTGAAGATTTTACCACCCAATTGCGTACTACCAGGATGCCACAATTCATGGGCCTTAACACTTCTTATGGGCTCTGGCCGGTCTCTGGCTATGGTGATGATGTGATAATTGGAATCATGGTTTCGGGAATTTGGCTTGAAAGGAAAAGCTTTGGGGATGAGGCCCTTGGCTCTGTTCCCATCAAATGGAAGGGTATACACATGCCCTTGGCCCTGTTTCCTGACCTTGACAGTACACACATGAAACAAGAAGGGACAAGACTCAAGTGTAGCCTTGAGAAATTTTTAATGACCTCTACTGGCCATTCTTTACCCACATGTCACTATTACTATCACTGTAGCTAGTTTTTCAAATAAGAATCAAGCTTAGAGTTGGCCACATATTAAGAGTGCAAATCCCTTCACAACCCTTCTTAATAGCTCTAAACCATTCAGTTAATCTCTGAATGTTCAGCTATGGAAAGAGCTGGCTATGTTCTCCAAAAGTTAATCTCTGAATGTTCAGCTATGGGAAGAGCTGGCTATGTTCCCATAGCTGAACATTCAGTTAATCTCTGAATGTTCCCATAGCTGAACATTCACTTAATCTCTGAATGTTCAGCTATGGGAAGAGCTGGCTATGTTCTCCAAAAGTTCAAAGCTACAACTAATCTTGCATACGGTCACAATTGCTTTCTGGTTCATCTATAGAGTGTTCTATGTGTAATTAACGGTTCCCTTGGTTTCTGCTTATTTAATACTGACAGGTGAATGGTGGAATGCTAATGTGGAGGATGTTATCACTTAGGCTTTAGCCCAGGGTGGGGCTTACAATATCTTAGATGCCATCATAGTCAATGGCCAACCTAGTGATCTATACAATTGTCCATCCTTTGGTTAGCCCTAAAGATCCATGTCTTATTAGGCTTCATGAGCAATAATTCGTGAGCTCAGATAAGAATGTGTAGTCCAAAATGGTCGCTACAGCATGATGTGGAATTCCGATCTAGATGCTTGACAGGCGATTCTCCTACTTCAGAAGATGCTCGTTCGAGTTTGTAACAGAATTCGTGCAAATCTGCGCCATCTGGGACTTTATGTGTAACTATTTAGCAGGCCTTTCTTTTTAGCTATTTAACAGAAGACACTAGCCTGGTAGGGTTGTCTACTACACCTACTCTGAAAACAAATGATTTGATATGAATGATTGATTACTTGTTGATAATCGGAGTATTGCCTTGAAAAATGTCCTTCAATGCTTGATAATAATACTTATACTAAGCAGTTGATGACTACAACATAGTCATGCATCTGAGGCAATCGACGAACAAGGATTAGATTATGTGCATGTGAGAAGATGGACCTAGTTGTGCGAGGGAGAATGGACAATGAGATTGTGTGAATATGAGAAGTTGGGACCTAATCGTGCACACGAGAATGGACATTTATTGAATCATGGAGGAACGTTGAGCTCCCATTTAAGAAAACAACTAATTTTATTTGCATCTTTCTTTTTTTCTCTTACATTGCCAGTACAAGGATTTGAGCTAGTAGTGACGCTGATTAGCGACTGTGGATAGCGGCGTTGCTATTTGCGACGCAAATAGCGATGCTCCACAGGGAAAAAAAAGTGGCCGAAACCGAGCACGGTTTTCATTTTGCGTTTGCGGCTTGTGAGTTTTGAGAGCGAGAGCGAGGGAGAGAGCGACCGTCGTGAGAGAAGGAGAGGAAGAAGACTTGCCGCCGCCGCCGCCGTCGCCGCCATTGTTCGCGAAGGAGAGGAGGAGCCTTCATCGCAAAGAGGATCCGCCCCACGCTCGCCATATCTCATCGGTGAGTCTCCCTCTCTCTTTCTTTTGCTTGTTTAAGGTTTAAATCACTCTCTTTTGCTTGCTTAGGAGAGGAAATGAGAGAGAAAGAGAGAGAGAGGGAGAGAGAGGGAGAGAAATAGAAAGAGAGGGAGAGGGAGAGGGAGGGGGAGGAAATGAGAGAGGGAGAGAAAGAGAAAGATAGGGAGAGGGAGGGAGAGTGCATTCTCTCTCTCTCTCCCTCTTGCTTGTTTAATGTTTGAATCACTTTCTTTTTTGCTTGTTTAGGAGAGGAAATGAGAGAGAAAGAGAGGGAGAGGGAGAGGGAGAGAGAGGGAGAGAAAGAGAAAGAGAGGGAGAGGGAGAGGGAGGGGGAGGAAATGAGAGAGGGAGAGAAAGAGAAAGATAGGGAGAGGGAGGGAGAGTGCATTCTCTCTCTCACTCTCCCTCTTGCTTGTTTAATGTTTGAATCACTTTCTTTTGTGCTTGTTTAGGAGAGAAAATGAGAGAGAAAGAGAGGGAGAGGGAGAGGGAGAGGGAGAGGGAGAGAAAGAGAAAGAGAAAGAGAAAGAGAGGGAGAGGGAGGGGGAGGAAATGAGAGAGGGAGAGAAAGAGAAAGAGAGGGAGAGGGCATTCTCTCTTTCCCTCTCCCTTTTGCTTGTTTAATGTTTAAATCACTTTATTTTTTGCTTGTTTAGGAAATGAGAGAGAAAGAGAGGGAGAGGGAGAGGGAGGGGAAGGAAATGAGAGGGAGTGAAAGAGAAAGAGAGGGAGAGGGAGAGCGAGGGAGAGTGCATTCTCTCTCTCACTCTCCCTCTTGCTTGTTTAATGTTTGAATCACTTTCTTTTTTTGCTTGTTTAGGAGAGGAAATGAGAGAGAAAGAGAGGAAGAGAGGGAGAGAGAGAGAGAGGGAGAGAAAGAGAGGGAGAGGGAGGGGAAGGAAATGAGAGAGGGAGAGAAAGAGAAAGAGAGAGATAGAGAGAGGGAGAGGGAGGGAGAGTGCATTCTCTCTCTCCCTGTCCCTTTTGCTTTTGGAGAGTGTTAGGATATATTGTGAGAGGGAGAGGAAATACGAGAGAAAGAGAAAGAGAGGGAGGGAGAGGGAGAGAAAGAGAAAGATAACATAGATTGGAATGATAGCATATCCATGATTATGGTAATGGTATCCACTTTACTTTTTTTATGGGTACCATTACATCGACTCCTTAAGGGGACTAAAAATTAGTCATACAATTTATAAAGTCTAATTAGGAGATTTAAGATGCACGATAATAGACTTATCGATAATGGTATGCAATGTGCTTTGCCATGGGCCACACACATTGGTGACTCTTTAAGATGGCTTAAAATTGGTCATGTCCTTCATAATGTCCAAGTAGGGGATCTAATTGTGATATGCATAATTCATTGTTTTTGTATTAACTTTATAGGCATAACAAATTAGAAATCATGCCAACTAGTCAACGGAAGGACTAAAAGAAAATGATACCCTAGCTAGTGGTCATTACGGTACTTCATCAAAATGAACCCAAAAGTATTGTTATAGAAGAAGAATCCCTTAAATTGAGTATAGGATATTTTCTCTCAGGTCTTATGACTATGAGTAGAATTGATTGAAATAAATTTTATTACTATAGTTGATAAATTTCATAGATGGCATTAATTTTAATACGCGATCCTAGGACAAAAAAACCACATTTCTAAGATGCTTTTTGTTGAGACTGATTTATTATTAGACTAAGAGATCCTCAATGATGCTTATAAATGGATTACTTATACTCAAAGCCCTCTAGTGCAGTTTTTTACAATAACGCATAATTATCTACCGGGACAAACAAATCCTTGAGCATGATACAAGGCCGAGATATAACATCAATAAATCTCTCAACTACTATGTACAATGCAAGATTTATGGTCAACTTGCAACTTGACGTACATCTCCATAAAGCTATCCATTTAAGCCTTGTTTGTTGTAATGTAGATAAGATGGAAAACGAAGAAGGTCTTATTGTTCAATATTGCGAGATGTATCTTAATCAACATGTCCATGTCCTTGCTCTCAATACAAGTTGGCAATTAGACGAAAACGCCAATTGTCTATAAAACACGTACGACGATTTGGCGAGTTTCAATCTGAGATCATTGATCACGCGATTGCGAATTTTCAGCAAACGGTAATTTGAAGTTAATATTAATCATGCATTGTACTCGGAAGCTAATTGAAAACCATACACAATAAGATTGGGTCTTGTTGGCAAATTTTCTATCCAGGGGGGTGATGTCTCGACCCAAGGGGGAGTGCACCCTTTGCGGCCAATTAGAAGAGTTCATGGACGTGCGATGGATGGATTGCAAGAGCCAATTCACCACTCGCAAGGCCCATCTATACTGTCAATGCCAGAGGAGACAGACAACCTTCCCGACCTACCTACAATCTTGGAGCGTGAGATGGAGGCAATGATTGATGCATTGATTCCCATGGATGTTGAGACATCTGACCCGCTTAGAGATGAAACATCCATACCATTATATGATGGGTGCCGAGTATCTCGATTGAAGGCATTGCTTGCACTCTTAAGTGTGCAAACAAAATACGGTTGGAGTGATACGAGTGTGACTGAGTTATTCAGGTATCTTGCACATAGGCTTCATTGATATTTTTTTTTACAGTATTATTGCAAATATGTATGCTTTTTCAAGGTGTTTTATGAATTTTTTCAGGTTATTGAAATATCATATATTACCACTTGCAAATACCATGCCTGAGTCTCGTGATGATGCACAACATGTTTTACGGAAGCTTGGCATGGACTACAATAACATTCATGCATGTATCAACGATTGCATACTGTTTCAAGATGACTACGAGACTATGGAGACATGTCCAAAGTGTGGTGCTCACAGGTATCGACAGGACTTGCAAGGGCAAACCATCCCTCAAAAAGTTCTCAGACACTTTTCGCTCATCCCCCGTATAAACCACATGTTTTGCACGTCTGGCATGGCAAGCTTGACAACGTGGCATGTGCAGAATAGGTCCACGGATGGAGTTCAACGAATATCAGCGGATTCGCACGCATGGAGCCACATTGACTCTACCTTCCCAGGCTTTGCGCGAGAGCCAAGGAATCTTCGGCTCGGTCTTGCCATGGATGGTGTGAATCCATTCGGTCTGCGCTCGACTTCTTACACTGTGTGGCCTATAGTGCTTGTCAACTACAACATCCCTCCATGGCTTTCTACAAAAAAAGGACATCTCATCCTTAGCTTGCTCGTCCCGGGCCGCTACAAAGTAAAAAATATGGACGTGTATCTTCATCCATTAGTCGATGAGCTTAAGATTTTGTGGGAGGAGGGGGTCATTGTGCAAGATATGAGCAGGCGCGATGGTTGGCAGTCAACCAACATTCGAGCCATTCTCATGTGGATGATGCATGACTTTCCGGGATTGGGAGAGTGCTCAGGTGAGCAGACCTCCGTTCTCGCTGGTAATATCTATATTTTATTTCATTCAATCAAGTATTCACTAGGTCATGGCTCGCCTTACAGGTCTGGTTACCTTAGGTTATCATGCATGTCCATTGTGTGGGCCACAGTTAGACTCCTGAAGGTCACGAACCATGAAGAAGATGGTATATAAATGACACGCCGCTTTCTTGCCGAAGGATCATGAACTCAGGGAAGGTTTTCTTGGACGACCTCCAACACATATGAATGCTGCAAGCTGGTATGAGCTGAAAATGGTAAACCCAGAATCACATCCAAATGGAATGCAACGGTTCTCAGTTTTCTACGAGTTGCCATATTGGACCCACTTACAGGTCAACCACTTGTTGGATCCCATGCATATTTTCAAGAATGTGGGCAGCTTGCTATGGGACCACATCACAGGAAAGAGAGACACTATAGGGTCATGAATGGATTTGAAGGAGGTAGGTAAGATGGAGGCGCTTTGGTCGCAGTCGAGTGCTGAAGGGGAAGTGCAGCTTCCTCGCGCTCCTTGGGTTTTGTCCACCAAAGAAGAGCGCATTTTGAAGCAAGTAATCAAGTCGATCCGCACTCCGACGGGTATGATGCGTTCTCTCAGGTCCGCATTTTCTAAAGATGACCAATTGTCGAGGCTAAAATCCCATGATTAGCATAAGATATGTTAGGTTTGTGAACAGAATGGATTGTAATTACCGTGGGCATTTTGCAATTTGAAAAGTGGCCATTATTCATAATGCTTTCTCATTTGTGGCAGTTTGTCCTACGGATCGCGATCACAGGATGCCTTACTCCAGAAATTTGCGGGGCCATTTACAAGTTGTCGACTTTGGTGCAATGGATCTCACAGAAAGAGATTAAGACGTCCTCTATTGAATCCGCGAGGCGGGGACCAGTGGAGACGGTCTGTCTCTTTGAGAAACACCTGCCCACTAGCATGCTCACGATACAAGTTCACCTTCTTGTGCATCTTGTGGACGAAGTGGAGATTGCTGGACCTGTCCATACGCGATGAATGTTCTTCCTGGAGCGCTTCATGAAAACCCTGAAAGGCTTTGTGCGACAACGAGCTCGTCCAGAAGGTAGCATGGTGGAAGGTTGGTTGGTGTCAGAGGCATTAGTGCATATCTCACAATGGCTACCAATGGTGGAACCAGACAATGAAATGCTATGGACGCTGAAGGACGATGATAGACTGACTGGAGATGTGGTCATTGGAAATGGGGTAGAAAAAAGAATGGATGCCTCAATGGAAGAGAAGGTGAATCACTTTTGTATGTTGCACCATGCCTTCATGGAGACGTGGCTTGCCAAGTACCAGATTGCAAGGCAAGATCGAGAGAAAGCGCAGCATCTAGCGAGCCACGTCTGGATCCAGCGAGCCTTGACCGCAGCATCCAGCGAAGGGACAGAGGTCTCCATGGAGGAGTGGGAGTTCTCGAGGGGATGTAGTCCAAAGGTGATGAGGGGTTTAGAATATTTCGTATCTAAATTTTATATGCGACATCTAATTTGAGTGTTTCAATGTACAGTACAAAATATATAGTGCAGCGTGGTCACGCGAACGGCATTTTCGCGTGGAGCATATTGACAAAATGAGCTCCATAATGGACTATGGTGTCATTGCAAGGTTTGAGCAAAAGAGCCGGCGACGAGCAACGGATCCGAACACGGTTGTGGATAAGATGGAGTATTTTGGAAACTTGCAAAGTATTATTACGGTGGATTACCGTAGCTTCTCCATGATATTATTCGATGTGTAGTGGTTCAAAGTGGTACTTGGAGGAGCTGGAGCAACAGTTCGATGAGGTCCATCTGGATTTCTCGAAATAGATTCCGAAAAAAAATGAATGGATTTGCGCGATACCTTTGTGTTGTCGGCCCATTGTGAACAGGTGCATAGAGTCATTTGCTTGCTAATTGTAATACGACATGGTTTATGTCACAATGGTTTGAACTCGCTTTGTACGTGTTTGTGAACAGGTAATCTTCAATCCAAACCCTCGACAACCTCGATGGTGGTATGTTATACCTTCAACTCCTCGAAGTGCGAGAGTATATGATCAAAGAGATGTTCCGGGCATAGATGAAGATAATATGCAAATAGAGGGGTCGATATTACAAGGGGTGGAGGCCACCGCAAGCTTGGAGTCCGCATCGGCTAACAATGATGGAAATACAAGAGTCCAAGAATTTTTTGAGAACGAGACTGACTCATTCTTTTGTGGTAACATGTCTATCGACCTTCCAGTGTATGCAAAGTTGTGTCAGGAGATTAACATGGGACCATAGGATACTTCATTCTTGGAGAATTGTATTACTCAATTCATTGTTTAGATCTTCTATAAAGGTACATAAGATATGCATTTTAAGAGGGATTTTTCAAAAATTATTTATATTACTGTGCTTTGTATAGTTTAAATTGATTATTCTAACACCATTTTTTATCTGTGCAGGTGACATTTTCAGGATGAGTCGAGGGATGAGCGATGAGAAGTTTCAGGACATGATGGCACGCATGTCTCCAGACCAGCTCGCGAGATTCAGAGAGATGGCAGACCAGGAGGTGTCTCGTTCTTCGTCAGGGCGCTCTGCTAGATCTGCTTCAGCGCGATCAGATGCTTCAGCTTTGAGCAGACGATCTCGACGCTCACGACTTGGGCCAGAGGGAGGGATTGCAACGGGATCAGGGGGTGCTGTTGTGGAGACACGGATGTGGTGTCTTCGTCTCGTCGTTCAGCTGGAGCTGCGTCACCTCTAGGATTTGTCACACCTATGGGGACGTCTACTCCAGTTACTCTGGCTTTTGCGCAGCCGTCTGCAGGTGGCACCCCTTTTGGTGGCACCCCTTTGAGTGCCACTCCGAGAGAGGTTACCCCCATCGATACACCAAATGTAGAGAGGTCTCCTGGATATGCCCAGGAGCGTGGACGGAGATGGGAAAGGACCCATCTTAGGCAGACTCCTAGGGGTTATGGATACCTGGTTGATAGTAGGTCAGGAGCCATCATTATGAATGATGAGGGGAGGAGGGTGATGGCTCGCATGAGAGAGTTGCGCCAACAAGTTTTTATGCACAACGTCTTGGATCATTGGAAGAACATACCGGAGGGGAGCAAGGACTACATAGTAGCATCCTTGCACGAGGAGTTTCCGGTGCTAGTCGCAGTAGATAGATTCTCTACGGGCTGGATGATGGATTGCATGCGTGCATACATGTCACATAGACAATCCGATGCACGCAAGGCAATCAAGAGTGGGGCTGCAAAGCCCGAGTGGTTAGATGCAGAATCGCGATCCGCAAGGCCTTGAGACTCGATATGCAGAGAGGCATGGTCTCAATGCATTGATCGACCAATTGTATAGACGCGGCGGCCCTATAAGTCACTCATCTTTCTTGTCTGTAGTTACCATGAGATATTTGAATGCATTATTGTATGGTGGATTGATATGTTGTTTCTTTTTTTGCAGAATCCGTTCGATGCTCCTTTGCGGCGGGACGAGCTTTCGAAGGACGAGGATTTATAGTTCACCCTTGGATCCTTGGAGCTCACACACCTTTAGTTTTTAGTCGCCTGATCTATGTAGACATTTTCTATGTATTAGTGATATCCTTTCATGATTGTACCAATCGCATTTTATACGATCATGTATTTATTTCATGTATCAGTTTTATGATTTCAGTATACATTCTTTTTGTTTGCAAGCGCTTTGTATGTAGTAGTGCAGAAACTATTTTGTATGGCTCTCATACAGCACACAGTGCTATATCTGCCCTGCCACAAAATTTTTTTTTTCCCTGTTACCGTCGCTATTTGCGTCACAAATTTACTCCTCACGTCGCTATTGGCCTCGCTATGTGCGTCGCAAATTTACTGGTTGCGTCGCTATAGCGACGCATATAGCGATGCCAATAGCGACGTTTCTATGGCGTCGTCAATAATGACACTTTTTGCGACGACGGGGGTAAATTTTGTTGTTTGTATTTTCATCGCTTTAAACGTCGGTATAAGGTCTATATCTTGTAGTGTGCCCAAGGTTTAATGACCTTTTACATGTGTCTTATTACCTATGTCCAATGGGCATCCTAAGTACCCAATCCCTTGCTCCAATTCTGCTACTTGGAAGTCTAGCTCCCTTAGCAACTTTGCTAACTCATTCAATCCTAGGAAAATAAGCTTGCTTATCAATTTATAAAATTAATTGGTCGAAGCACCAACCCCATAAGATACAATTTCACTTAAACTAAAATTTGGCAACTTCACCTTTATGTTTTTGCAAATCTTATATTCACTAATATGAGACCAGTTTTATGCCTTGTAACATATGCAAATTCACTGAATCCAAATTAGTAATATAGGGAGAATTTTTCGTTATTCCTCTATTCTCATTGCATTTCTTTTAATCCTAAAATTATCATGCAATAACAAACATTATAACATATCTACTAGTAGAATCTATTGCTACCTCTGCATAGTATGCCCCCATTACGATTTTTCTAAAGATGAACCTCAATTAGATGACTTTAGACTTGACTACTTAAAGTACTACTCGCCCCTACCAATGCCCATTGACCTTTGAGTTCATGCTTCTATACTACACATCAATAGCATTTTCTAACATTTCTATATTGCACATCATAAAATGTAGGTTTGCTTGGTGAGAACTAATAGATACTTGGGTTGCACATATAGCCTATATTGTAATCATCAACAGTGCACCATCTCTTCTTCTTACTTCATTACACCTATAAGGCCATGGGAAAAAGAGAGTCTTGTGATTGGGATGCACACTTGTAGATGGATACATTTAAATTGGAAATTTTGCAAATTCATCTCAAGATTTTGAATTTGTAAACCTCAAAGAATCCATCAAGATATATTTTGGACATGCTCTACAATATTCAAGAAGAATAAAATGTTAAATCAAATCGAATCAAATTGATATAATCCCTTGATCAGTTAAAATGGGATGGTTTCAAAAGAGGTTTAGTACCCCTTACTGAAGATTAAGATACAGTACCTAAAATTCACCTTCTCCTTGTAAAATTGGAACTTGAACAGAACATAGAGGAGAATCTATTGGTAGAATGCATGTCAAGAGATAGAGACCATTTGTTCTTGCCATACAAAGGATACCTATATTCCCTATATGCTCTTTTATACTTGGTATCAGCACATGTTTCTCATATTTTAGACATTCCAAGCTCCATTTGCATGAGCTTATAAATATTTGTTGACTATGAAGCATGAAGTATAAGAGCCAATGTGCTAGCATGCCACACACTTGGCCTATGCTCGAGGAGAACACCTAGGCTATCTGAAACCTAATTGCCCTTCCACATGCACCAAGGGGTCGCATGACAATCAAGATCACAATGCAATTGACCATACCATCAAGCACCCATATGATTGTCACTTCCCTCAAAACTATAAGAGGTAATTACACTCTTCCACTTTAACTAAGAGTAGCTGCACATAAATGACATTTGGCCCCCCTCTAATAAATTAACTAACCTACTTCCTAACTCACACGAAGGAACACCTACTCACTATGACCTTCCAAACTAAATTGGCAATAGTTAAGTGTGTTAGCAACAATGTAATATTATAAGATGAGACCCAAACTCCTTGCACTATGGTTCAATACATTTTTAATATTTGCATGGTGCAAAGAGATGAGAAAGACATCCAACAAAGGACCAATATCAATGATTGCTATATAGAGACATTGTTGATGTATATGCCATATGAGAAATATGACATTGAATAAGATAGTTCTACTCCCATTTCCTAGTCATCAAACTCAAGTGGCTCTTACACTATCTCACATGGCTTGATATAAGGTAGTTGCAATAGTTATTGGGTCCTATCTCCATGGCGCGATATAAGGTAGGTGCAAGAATTGTTGGATCCCATCTCTTAGGTCATACAATTGTCATCTCAAGGCTCCTTTTCACATGCACATCATTGCTATGATTTAACATTATATTAACAATGCATGTATTAATAAATGTTGAGGTGATCCTTGCTTGATAGGATCATGTCTTCTTCCTCAAACAACTTGCTTCCTACTAAAAAGTCTACAACAATAGGCATAATTACTAAGAGACATTGTTTGTATGCATGATCAATTTTGGCAAAGAGAAATTGTTTAAAGTTACTAATAGTGTACTTACTAATACAAATGATGTACCACACGTCCATGATAGTTGTGTGATCTCCTAGTGCTTAAACAATTTTGGAGCTTGGTCGAGCTAAATGGGTTTTCATCTCATCTTGTGAGCTCTACTACCTCTAGGTATAAATAAATGAGTTCTTATCTCATCTTATGATATTTTCCTAAATTAGAAGGTTCATCTTTATTGTTAGAATATTAAGTAATCCAAAATGTTTTCAACCTCTTGTGATAGACCTTGCAAGGATGTTATTCGAACCTCCTATCTTGTAAAGCTAAAATTGTTGGTCAATCTAAGTGCCGTTGTGATAGTTTTGTGCCATTTCTCTAAATGATATAGTAGTTGAAGAAATATGCAAGACATGAACCTTTTATAGGAACTCAAAATAGACAAAAAAAAAAGGGCAATGTTGCATGTGCACCCTCATTCCTTTAGAAGTTTTTAGTTAACACACACACACACACACACATACACACACAGACACAAATTTTTAAATGATATACCATGACATAAATTAGTAAGTTTTCTTTTTCTATTTGCCTTAACAAAAATACACATTTTTAAAGGGCAGTCCATTACATAAATTAGCGAGTTTTCCTTTGCTTTTGTCTTCACACTTTGATGGTTCATAAAGGAAAGTCATAACATTTAATCTACTAAAATTGTGGTATGAGAAGTTTTAAAATAAGCATCGCAAAGCAAGATGGATCAAGAGTGGCTTCAAATTGTATGATAGCATGGATAAATTCAAGACAAGACTTGATTTGCATAAGAAAATCCTCCTTTATTGATATTTTGCTCCACTTAAACATGAGTACTATGACAATTATTGAAGTCTAGTTGACAACAATTGACATTGATTAAAAAAATGTGTGAACATTTCATTTGCTAATGTATTTTGATTATGTGTTGAGAGAGAGAGAGAGAGAGAGAGAGAGAGAGAGAGTGTGTGTGTGTGTGTGTGTGTGTGTGTGTGTGAGTGATTGAGGGAGTTAATTAAGTGAATCTATTACATTTGATAGCATTGAATAGGCTCACTTATGAGGTTATCTTAAGTTTTACACAAGCATTAAAATATTCAAGTTTCATAAAAGAAGGAGAACATGCATGCACATGCATATTTAATCATCCACATGCAAAGAAATGAAGGACTGAGATGATGTGCATGTGTGTGTCTTGTATTTAAAAGTTTATGCCTTGCAGTGATCAAGATTCTCACCTAAGTTTTACATTTTTCAATTCATATAAAATATCTCTCTCTTGCAATACATACCATGTGCATGTACAATTTTTATAAATAAAAGTACATGCAAATGCATGATTATCAAGATATCAAACATAAATCATGCATGAGAATATTAAGCATGAGAATATTAATAGATGGATATGCAAGAATTGAATTGACAAGTTTGTGTTTTAATAATTTTGCATGTTTCTTATGATATTGTTATAAAATCTCCATACTTATTACATCACTCTACAATTCTATACATCCTCCCCTTTGCATTGCAAAACTATGTTTGGTGTAAACAATGGCTACAAGGAAAAATTATTCCATCATTGCCTCTACATGAAATAGTATGTTCTAGATGAAAAACATGCAAGAGGAGATTGAGAACATAAGCTACACTAATAACTCTCCTATGCTTGACAACTGCATCATAGGTTGAGGTACAATACACTAGCATATCATGCTTGCAACAACTTCTTAGCTTGGTTATATAAACGTTATTATTTACTATAACTAAAAATTTATTTGTTTGCTTTGCTATATAGACATTTATTTTACTTTTTTAGCTTTATATACATTTATCTAGTAGAATTAAAACCTAGTTTAAATCCAAAATTTCCTACATGGTAACTAAAAAATTTTCATACATTTACGAGCTAAGAGTCATTTTACTAGTTATCACTTCATTTCTATGTAGTAAAATTAAAAACCTAATTTGAAGATGAAAATTCCTACTTACTAACTAGGAAAATTAGTTCATTTACTAGATGTTTGTATTTTTACTATCTAGTCTTTGTGTCTAGAGTTCCTTGTCTAGCTCTTTCGCTGCTCCATCTGCGTTACGCGAGTCCAACACAGGTACAACGTGCTCTCACCACATTAACCTTTATAAGCAATACAGTTATAAGCCTGGTCATAAGTAGGATACTTATATTACCAACAAACGGAGAATTATCTATCGATGGCGTCAAGCTGGTATGGTTGCTTTTTCACAGATACTTAGTAGCGCGTATCTCAAACTGCCCAGAGATGCCAATAGAAGTCTGGAGAACCTACTGCCATGTGGTTTATATCTGTGATCGGCCGGTCAATATTCTAGTACTCTTGTCTCTCGTTTGTGCCTTTGTAAATTTTGAGGGCCGGCTCGTATGACGAATATGTTTTGTTATGGGGGGGAAACTTCAAAGTCTAAATATATGGCTTTTTGGCCTGTCCACAACCATATTGTTCTGTATGGGCGATAGCTTTCTGTAGCACGTAAAATGAAAAAATAACATTTTTTCATATGCTAGCATAATTAAGAATTGTTTGAATGATTGGGATAAAAAGATGGCGAATTGGAAGTTGAAGACCAAAGAGGATGAGAGAGAGAGAGAGAGAGAGAGAGAGAGAGAGAGAGAGAGAGAGGCCCACATGAGCGGGAAGCATGAGTTTCGAGGAAAGACTCGATTGCTAGCAGACAACACACTTTAGAGACATCAGATATCAATTCTTGCATTGCCATCTTCTACTGTCAGTTCAGCATGCTGAATTTTATGCTAGATCATGATCACGTGACGGCTAGAGAAAGAAAAGAGGGGTAGACTCGACTGCATCCCACAATCACACACAGAAAAAAAGTTCGCCACGGTGATGCAAGGGGTAGGGAGCTTGACTTATACAAGACAACACATCAACAGACAGCACGGAGGTGGCGGCATGCCTGGAAATCCACCATCTACTCATTATGTAGATCAGCCGGAGTAAAAGGTCATGCAAAGGGAACGTTCTTCGATCACTTTATGATACCATCATTCGATGGTGGAATTGTTTGATGGTGGAATTGACTTGAAGATTGATACATTTGCCCAATCTTCGTGTTCATGAAGGAATGCCCTAGGAATCCACTTTGCAGCCATCTTGGTGGCTATCCTATCCAGATATGGGAGTCCCAGACCCCCCAACTCCTTAGGGAGGATGCAAACATCCCATGCAACTTTTGGTATTTTGAATTGTTCACTGTTGCCTGCCCATAGGAAATTTTTGGTTAGTGACTCTAATTGTTTTAGCCTAGCTTTGGAAGCTTTCCAGTAGGCTAGAAAGTACATTGTTGAAGCTACTAGCATATGCTTTAGCGCCACCATTTGCCCAGTGAATGAACACTACAGTCCATTCAAGTACTCTAGCTTCTTTTTTATTTTGTTTAGCACCCATTCCCAACTCTGCTTCAGGGATACACCAAATCCCATGGGAATTCCAAGGAGCCCGAATACCTTTCCTTCTTCCAATTCCTTGCAATGTGCATCCAAGAGCCAAAGTGGAGGAGGATTAATGAATCTCTTAATACCTGTTTTACTAGGATTCACAACTGACCTTGAGGCAAGACAAAACTCCTAGATGCATCTCCAAAAAGCTTCTATGGATGATGGGCCATTATCAACTGTTCCATTTGTGTCATCCGCAAATAGATTAAGCACCATCTCTCTATTATTAGGGAGATGTATACCTCTTAGCCTTCCTTGTTTAACCTCTTCCTCTATTAACTAGCGCAATGCATTTGAGGCTATTATAAAGAGTAGGGGGGCTAGGAGCCAACCCTGCCTTTTGGATCTATATAGAGGGAATGAGACTAATCATGCATAGCTGTAGGAAATTCTCACTAATCAATTATCCCAGGTGGAAGTAGCTAGATCATATTACAATAGCATTTAGCTAAGTTAGAGTGCGCATCAAAGAATGTGAAAATTTGATGAAAAGTATCTAGTGTGCATGGCCCTCCCTCAAAGATCAAGTTGGAAATTCTCCAAGAAGTAACTTTACACTCCCCTGGAGTGTCTCTAACTCACATTGGTTCAATATATTCTATGGTACAATTGAGGAGGACAAACTTTCTCTTACTCACAAGATTTTCAAAAAGAGCATTAGGAATTGGGCTGAGCTCTCGGACTACAATCTAGGAGGGTGGAAGGATCTGGATGCTCTAGATAATGAGATTCATCTTTCAAGGGATGAACATACTCACCTCCAACCAAGGAGATATTGCTGGGGGGGACTCATTTATGCCGGACAATTCAAATGAATAAGAGTTTAATTGCAAATGTATTTGCTGGCTGAATGATAAGCCATTACTACGTATCCAAAAGAAAAAGGAGTCACCCGCTAGGATTGTTCATAAGTTGAACAAAATATGGCACTTAAATTGGAACCAAAATCGGTGGATATAGAGGTTTACCATGATTTGGCTACCGAGCATTCATCCAAAGCAATCATGCCTACTATGGCTCATACAACTGAAAGCTCTATGGACTTGTTCAAGAGCTAAAAAAATAGGGATAGGATCAAGCTTATGTTCTCGCTGTCAGTATGAGGAAGAGACCATCACCCATCTATTTTATTCTTGCCAGCACAATAGGAATACCCTCAACTTGCTTCAGCGGATGATCTCTCCCTTTCACCCCTCGATTATCACATGGAAAGAATTAAATATTGGTGAAATCTATGGATCCATCCTATAATATAGAATTTGATACACAACATAGTACTGTGGTAGATTTGGTTATGAAGAAATAAGAAGGTTTTTGAAAATGTAATGGTGGATCCAATGTATGGATTTAAAGAAGAGTTTCTATTTGCAGGTTAAGAAGAAAGGGAAACAGCTAGCTAGCCAAAGACAGCAAGCAAACATCCATTTTCCTGCAAGAAGAAAAAAGAAGATCCATATGAAGGCTTGGGATTCGAGATGAGAAAGTTCCTTATCCATGAAGAAAAAAGAAGGAAGATGGGGCACATGGAAGCCTTGTTCTTAGCCATGTTTGAAAAACCTACTCTCAGTACTCTCAATGTAATGGAAAACAAAGCCAAGGAATGAAATTGTCTGTCAAAAAGCTTATCTAATAAGTCAAAGGACCTTATCTAATAAGTCAAAGGACAAATAAGCTTTCTGATCAAGGACTCTAGTTGTTTCAGCCCAGCTCTGGAAGCCTTCAAGCTAAAAAGTATATTATTGAAGATATTAGAATATGTTATAGCACCACCATTTGCCCAACGAATGAACACTGCCATCCATTCAAGTACTCCAGCTTCTTTTTTATTTGTTTTGCACCCATTCCCAACGCTACCTGAGGGATACACCAAATCCCATGGGAATTCCAAGAAGCATGAATACAGTAATTCATTCTTTCAAATTCCTTGCAATTTGCATTGAAGAGCCATAGTTGAGAAGGATTAACAAGTCTCTTAATATGTGTTTTACTAGGATTCACAACTCACGTTGAGGCAACACAAAACTCCTAGATGCATCTCCAAAAAGCTTCTATGGATGATGGGTCATTATTAACTGTTTCATTCATGTCATCCGCGAACAGATTAACCATGATCTCTCTATTGTTAGGGAGATGTATACCTCTTAGCTGTTAAAGATGCAGGATCTAGGACATGGCAATGAGTTATGGTGGATGGAAGGAGAAGTGTGGACTCATGATGGAGAAGACAAAGACACTGTTTGTTACACAAGTGAATTAGGTTCCAAGATTGAGACTTGGACTCATAAACACAATCTTGTGTATGTGGACAATAACATTGACACTTCACTGAAAAGAAAAGAGTACTATCATTGCATTAAGAAAAGGAAGCAAGTACAATGCTTTATAGGAAAGTAGGAAACTGCAGTAGGCACCACTGTGCATATGGGATAGGTAACCCTGCATGTCCTTGGCCCTGAAGCTCCATACAAAGAGGTTGTCAATGAGTGTGATTGCTGAATCTCAACACCCCTCCTCAATCACAACTAGAAAGGCACAAAGTGTAAAGAGGCTGTAATGAGAACCACCTGCAAAGTGTGGACACACCACAAACATGGTAGATACTAGAGACTGTCGCAAAAAAGGCTAAGTGTGGGCACCAAAACATGATGGACATCTAGAGGCTGTAACAGGGGCCTCACAAAGTGTACAGGAACTGTAATGCCAAGTTACATAAGGAGTTTACAAAGCTTATGGGCAGGAAGCATTAGGGCAAGGAAATACAAGGCTTTTAAAATAGTCTATCAGAGTGATGAGAGTAGAAGGACTGATGAGTCTTGTCCTTCCGATCCTGGAGGTCTTCATCTTCATCTTCTTCTTCATCTTTTGGTCCATGGTCTTCTTCTTCTTTCAGAGTTGCAAGATAGGCCTTTTGGGACCTCTTTCTAGCATGACAGAACTTCTCAGTGTGTCCGGTCCTTTTGCAGAAGTCACAAAAGAGCGGTTCCTTTTTGCCTTTGTATCTGTTGTTTACATATAACATTTGTTCATCCTTTGAAGTGCTAGGCTCTTCTTTGCTTTTAAGTTTCTTTTCTTCCTCTAGCAGAGAGGCTTTAATGTTAACAAGTTGAGGATCAGGCATATTGGTTAGAGTGGTTGATACATTATCATAAGCAGGAGGCAAACTTTTTAACAAGACACCAATACAAACATCTTCATCCATTTTTAGCTTTATTCCTGCAAGTTGAGTAAGCAGGCTTTCCATGTAGTTTAGATGGGATGCCAGGGATGTATGAGGCTTCATATCAAGTCGGAAAAATTCAATTAATAGACCATACTTAGACGACTTTGACTGTGCACCAAATAAGGTATCCAAAGTATCCCAAGTGTCATGGGACGTGTCACAGGCATCCACATGATGGATGTAGCTGTCGTCCAATTCCAGTTTGATGATGGCTTGTGCCTTGTCATCATTCTTCTGCCAAGTAACTGCAAGGTCCGCATCTCGAGGTTTCTTCTCTTTGCCATTTGTGATTGCCCAAAGACCCTTCTTCATCACAATGAGCTTGATGCGGGTTTGCCAAATGTGAAACCCGACTCCTTTGAATCGAGCATTTGGAGAGTCTTTTCCCATGTTGAGGTTGCAAGATCAGCAGCAAATCAACTCTAGAATTCTAAGATTTTATCAATAGAAGATTAGATTACAATGTGTCAAGAGACACAGGTAATGACAGTGTGAAAACACACTATGTCTGTGTTGATGTTGAGCTTGATTCTTCTTGTTCGGGATCGTTCGGTCGTTCTTCAATCTTCTTAGGTCCTTCCCCTCCTTGATTTGATGCTGGGACAATGGATTAGAGTGGACTTTAGCTTGGTTTAGTGTCAGGAGTAAGAAAATGAGGAAAAAAGAAGCTTGAGAGATTTTGGCTATGGTGGAATTAGGGTTTCTGAGACAGGGGCCTGGTTTTTTTCAGATTGCAAGACTTGTAGTTGATCATTTTCAAAAAAATTTACATGTCTAGGAAGCTTATATCAAGGGCTATCAAAGCCCCATGGAAATTGTCCAGATCGCGGGCAGCACGGCGCGTGCAGGGAGCTCGAACAGAATCAGCTCAAATCTGGACAACGACGACAAATTTCTGCAATGCTGGAGCTGTAGGTCACCAATGTTGGTGTTTAAAGTGACAGGAGGCAGCGCCCTGAGCCAAGGAACATTTCTTCAGAAGAAATCGTGTTGAAATTCTACTGTGGAGGGAGATCAAGAAGCTCCAAGTGAGCTGGGTCCTGTTGGCTATGGAGGACACCCAAAGCAGAAGCAGAGAAGATTGACAATGCTGAACTCCAGGGTGTACAATGCTTAGGGATGAGGTGCCAGCAAGGAGGACCTTATGTTGGAGAATATTCCCCTAGAAGGAATCGTGAAGAGATATGGTCTCTATGAGGAGATATAAGTGTTCAAAGCAGGGTATGTGCTGTGTAGCTATGGCTACCAAGCAGGGCAGTGAGAAGAAAGAGTAGGAGATGAGGTCCTAGACTTGGCCTGAGATGGACTGAGCTCAAACTGAGCTAGATAAGAGTGAACTGGAGTTGGAGGAGCAATGCCATGCCCGTCTGTGCTCTGATACCATGTTAAAGATGCGGGATCTAGGACATGGCAGTGAGTTATGGTGGATGGAAGGAGAAGTGTGGACTCATGATGGAGAAGACAAAGACACTGTTTGTTACACAAGTGAATTAGGTTCGAAGATTGAGACTTGGACTCATAAACACAATCTTGTGTATGTGGACAATGACATTGACACTTCACTGAAAAGAAAAGAGTACTATCATTGCATTAAGAAAAGGAAGCAAGTACAATGCTTTATTGGAAAGTAGGAAACTGCAGTAGGCACCACTATGCATATGGGATAGGTAACCCTCCATGTCCTTCGCCCTGAAGCTCCATACAAAGAGGCTATCAATGAGTGTGATTGCTGAATCTCAACATTACCCTTCTTTGTTTAACCTCTTCCTCTACTAACCAATGCAATGCATTTGAGGCTATTACAAAAATGTAACGTGTCCGCTAGAATGATTCCGGACACGTCTTAGCAGTCCATCGGGAAGGATGTCTAGAAAGCTCCGCCCGGCACTCCCATGGAATGTTACAGGTTTTGCAATCTAGGTCTTCCCGAGTCTACCACGTAGCGGAAGTATCCTCGCCGTTCCCACTTAGGATCGACCTGAATTTGGGTTTCCCTGTTTGGTCATTAGCTATCAACAACTAGCGTTGGACCCGAGCGAACTACTTTACGCAGAAGCGCCTGGACCGAAGCGGATTCGCGCTGCACTTGGTTCAAGGAGAATGGGAAACGAGAGGGATGCAAGGCTCGAACTCTCTGCCATAAGGCATAGTCCCATTCCGTTCCCCTAAAACAGCGTGAATCGGGTAATGGTTAATTCTAAGTCATCGTTCTCGTTACTTGTTTCGGTGATGTCGTTCGTCCTTCTGTTCGTTGAATGCTTTGAGAAAAGTTCCCGGCTAACCGGAACCACCCATCCGTAGGACGGACCCATGGTCCATCCTCCGCACTTTCCTCGGCTTGTTTTAGTTATGTAATTACCTACCACATTAGTTTGACATATACAAACAACTTCTTTGAATTAACCCTGTTATGCACTGGTTCCTTCACATAATCTTATCACAGGACATAAAGAAAACAATGCCAAACAGCTTCTTTATTAACATTTTATCCTTTTATCTTTGAAATACAAGGAGTTCCCGCCCGTAGGCGTATTCATAATCCGCCCGAAGGCTATCCAGTAATCCACCAGGGATCACTAATCCAAGTTTCCGCCCGTAGACTAGTATGCGGGCCTCGAGATCCAATCCCGAGTCACGTTAGCCTCTTGTGCAGGGTCCGGAAGGCGAGGGATTTACGGCCAGAGCCCCCTCTGGCACCCAAGCGTCCTCCTGCTCCAAGTAGAACTCAACGGAGAGACCTCTCGCGGCGGGTTCGGTCCACGTTCCCGGCGCGGCTAACAACCCCCTTGGTTAGGGTCAGGCAGGCAGTCGGGGGTAACTGAAGCTGCCTCTCCCTTCAGGCTTCAACCTGAAGTATTTAGATATATTTTCGTCCTTTAGTTCATTGAGCAAACAATGCAAACAGTGCTTTCCAAACTGTTACAAGCACAATCAATTTCCAATGGTCGTTCAGCTGGCAAACTGTTAAGGAGTGACTCCTTTCCTCCGAATGCAACCCGCATTCGATCCGGAATCAATTGCAATTTGGTAAGATTCCTATCATTCTTGGGTTAGGGTCATACCCTACCAATGCTTAAGGTTCTGTTGTGGCAGGATCCAGCGACCATGTCGCTTTAGTTTATTGTCGGGTCATTCGCAAATATCTAACTTTCCTTTTCCTTGGCAATTATTCCCCAAGAAAAGTGAGTAACAGGATGATTACTCATCCTCTTGTGAATTAACTTGCCAACCTCATTTCGAGAGATGACAAAACACTCTTGTGGACAAATCTCAAGTCTATACAATGTTGCAGCTTTTTGCACATGTATTGCATCTAATTCCACGGGATCATTCCATTGCTTAGTGTTTTCCGTTCACGGAATTTACCCCAGCCGAGTAACAGGGTTTTAGGGTATCCTCCAAATCATTCCTAATTAGGTTGACCCATGGTTCTAGAAATATGCAACTCCGTCGGAGTTTCATCATGATCCTTAGGATAAAACCTTAGATCATTTCATACATGAACATCCAATTGCTTCGATATTTTGTGAATGTGTGTAAGATCTTTAGATTGCGGTTTTTGTCTTGGCAACTAGTGTAAAACTAGGTCGACTTATTATTGCATTAAACCCTAGTTACACTTAGTATTCCTATCATATCGACTCAATCATGTCCATACGAATCCTTGTGGTTTAGATTACTTAGTCAATTCAATTATGCTTGTCTTGCGACAAGGATGATCCTTCTCAAGGGTAATAATCTAAATCTAATGGGTAACAATACTTACAACTACACCAACTCGCGTAAACATGCGATTTATTGCCTTTACGCATCACCTGGTTCATGATAACATTATCTTTCCTTGGCAAAGTAGAAATGCCTGATAATCTGGACACTAACTTTCCTAGGTTCTACTAGGATTTATGTCAAATAATCATGCCTCTTGCAAGTCCATAGATCATGTTTGTGCCCTTCTATTCCTCTTCGAATAACATCTTATGGGTGTTAACTTTTCCTCATGAATCATTACAAGGAAGATCTATCTAAAAATGGGACATGCCATTAACCTTTCCATACCTAGTAAAAAGGTGTACCTCAATAATTTCAACCTTGTGATGAGGCAACAGTTGTCCTTGGCTCGTCACTTTTGAATTAAAAAAAAAGGAAACTTGCTAATAAGGTCCCACAAATGCATAGACACCTTATGCTCTTTTCATTCATTCCTTTGAACGTACTAATGATCAATTCCCATATCTTAAGCTATTTCTAATAATGTTCAAATAGCCAATTCATGTCCCAATTGCATTTAACTTGACTAGTTGAATTCGAACATGCATGAGTGCTTCCTGATCCGTGAAGTTATCGTGATTAATTCAATACTTTTGTGTGGAATCCAAACAAATCAAACCTGGACTTGTGAATTCCGGGAAATGTCCACGTATGCTCGGGGTGAACCTCCCGCATCGCACCTTGTGATCTTTCTAGAGGCCATCGCGAATTCGATCTCCATTTAGCCTTTGTGGACTTCAACTTTTTGCCTTAGCTTGCAATCTTATGACCTTGGCCTGTCTCCCTTGTATGCGCAATTCTCTTTGATATATGGCTTCCTTGACCGACGTTCCGACTTGCGGAAGTTGCCTTGGGAAGGCCTTAGGGTTCTTATGAGGTCCCTTTGACAATGGAGATTTGAGAGCTTTAATCCACCTTGAAATTCCGGGTTAGGAAGGATTTTGTGGGCCTTGCGGAAAAAGGAAACCCTGAATCCCAAGCTTAGGGCCTTATGGGTGATTAGTGGCAAGGCCTTTTATGCTTAATTTCTTCAAAATCCCGGCCCAGGAATGACTGGTGAAAAGGGGTTTTGTAGCCCCTCTTCTTTAAGTCTCGAGATGGACTTATTGGTGATTGGTGAGAAGACTCGTCGCCTCCTTCTCTTCAAGTCCCGAGGGGTGTGGATAGACTTATGGGCAATGTAGGGGAAAAGACTTTTGTCACCTCCTTTTCTTCAAATTCCGGGATGGGCTTATGGTGATTTGGTAGGAAGGGGTGTTATGGAAGCCCCTTGGAAGCTTCCAAATAAGAAGCTTCCAGCTTCTGATCATGGACAGCAGCGTGGTATTACCACGTGGGCTGAAACGACGTCAACAGCCAGATGGGAGAGGGTGGACGTTAGCTTGGGATGGTGGCGGCGTGGAAGCCTATGGCGGTGCCATGGCGGACTGGCGGCTCCCCCTCTGCACGGCATCCTCTTCCACGGCGCCCTTCCTCACACGGCGACTTCCCCCTCAGCTCGTCCAGCCGTCCTCCTCCCTTCCACACGGTCGTCTGGCCCCTTCGGCCCCCTCCGTCCAGCACCTTCGCGTCCGGCACCCTCACGGCCCTTCATCACCGTGGCCTCCCACCCTTCTGTCCTCCCCCCATTGTCCTTCTTCCCCCCCTTCCTCCACGTCCGGTCTCATGGCGACCCTTCCCTCACACGGCCGGCCTCTGCCTCTCAACAGCCTTCTCCCGCCATGTCCTTTTGTCCACGGCCGTCTGTTTCCTTTTCTTCCCCCCCCCCCAAGAGGGGGTTCTTATAGTCCAAGGGGGAGAGGGGTTCTCCCCACGTGTCCCTATGCATGGCCTCTCCCCCACGTCCTCATGCTCCCCTAGCCCATCCCTTTCCCCCAGCCACACATCGGCTGGGGAGAATAAAAAAATTTGCACTAAATCCACCTTTATCCCCTTATCCTCCTCCCAAGAGGGAGTTTTCCCGCGGCTATGCCGGTTTGAATCCCCGACCCTATTTTCGCAAGGTGGAGTGTCTCCATTTCCCGCGTATGGCTGCTGGCACTGGTGATAATCTTTGCACGAGTTTACGATGAGAGTGGGAAGTTAATATTTACGGTAGGCAGTACGCGGAAATATTACATTCTCTCCCCCTTAGAAGAATCGAGATGTCCTCATCTCGAGATAAACTGGGGATATCGAGATTGAGAGAGCTTTCATCCATCCAGGTGGCATCCTCCTTAGGATAATCTTTCCACTGGACGAGGCATTCTCTCAAAGTTCTGGATCTCAGTTGTCTCACCCTAGCATCTAAAATCTTGTCCGGCCTTAGTTCAAGGACTCCTTGACTAGGCATTGCAATATGTTGGTCATCAAGCACATGATTAGGTCTAGGTGCATACTTCATTCTTCAATAGACTGTTATGGAATACATTATGATCCTTTAGGTTTTCAGGGAGTTGCAGTTTATAAACATTAGGTCTTAAGCACTTGAGGATCTTGTATCGTCCACAATACCTTGGACTTAGCTTCCTGCAATCTCCTAAGGATAGAGAACTCTTCTTTGGGCATACGTGAATGAAGACCATGTCTCCTTCCTCAAATATTCTATCTTGACACTTCAGTTTCGTGTATGCCTTCTGTCTATCCTTCGCAGCTTTGATGTCCCGATAGAGTGAAATCATAAGCTTCGCACAATATCTTCTATTTAAATAACTGGCTTGCTCGTATACATACTCTCATCCTATAGTAGACAAGTCCACTACTGACAGAGAATTCACGATACTTAGCCTCTAGCTTTTGTTCCTGGTCCTTGATAGAGACTTCCCTTAGCATCCTTTGATAGGCTAGATCATGGCATCCTTCCTCTCTAGCTAGCTCAAGTATTAGGTCGTTGTCATGGACACCTCGGTAGCTAGAGATCTAGCTATTGATAGATTTTGCAAGATTAGTGAATTAAGGAATGCCTTGCGATTGAGTGCATCAACAACTACATTCTCCTTTCCAGGTCGGTACTTGATCTTAAAATCATATTCCTCCAATACTTCAATCCATCGACGTTGCCGCATGTTGAGCTCGTTCTGGGTAAAAATCCATTTGAGGCTCTTATGATCGGTTACTAGAGTAAACTTGTTACCCAACAGGTAGTGTCTCCAAAGCTTTAGAGCATGGATGACAGCTAATAACTCCAGATCATGAGTGGCATAATTCTTTTCGTGACTCTTCAATTTCCTTGAAGAATATACTACTGGATGACCTTCCTGTATAAGAACACACCCTAAGGCAAGAATGCTAGCATCAGTTACTACCTCGAACTCCTTACTGAGATCAGGAAGTCTCAGAATAGGTGCTGATACCAAACATTGCTTCAGTTGGTCGAAACTATTTTGCTCGGGAGTTGACCATGTAATAGAAGTCTGCTTCTTTAGTAAGTCAGTAAGAGGTGCTGCAATCAAAGCATAGTTTTTGATAAAGACCCTATACCATCCTGTCAAGCCAAGAAAGCTACGTATCTCTTTGACAGATACTGGTATTGGCCATTCAAGCACATCTCTGACTTTGGCTGGATCTACTGATATTCCTTCTGATGATACTATGAATCCTAGATATTCAATCTGGCGTTTGAAGAATGCACATTTCTTCATTTTTGCATACAACTTATGGAACCTCATTGTCTCCAAAACAATCCGTAGTTGAGGTTCATGATCTTCTTCCTGTTTAGAATAGACTAAAGTGTCGTCGAAGAAGACAAGCACGAAATCATCAAAATATGGTCTAAAAATATCCTGCATTAATCTATTGAAGGTGGCAGGTGTATTTGTAAGGCCGAATGACATAGCCAAGAATTCAAAGTGCCCATATCTTGTATTGAAGGCCGTTTTTTGGAATGTCCTCATCCTTGATCCTGATTTGATAGTAGCCTGACCTGAGATCAATTTTGGAGAAGATCTTTGCACCTTGAAGGCGATCGAGAAGCTCATCTATTCTAGGAATAGGATACTTGTTCTTGACCGTTGATTTATTCAACCCACGGTAATCAATACATAGTCGAAATGTCTCATCTTTCTTTTTCTGGAATAGAACTGGAGCTCCCCATGGTGAATTGCTAGGCCGGATGTAGCCTTGGTTTAACAGTTGCTTGAGTTGTTCCTTCAACTCAATAGCTTCCGATATAGACATACTATAGGTTCTCTTCACAATTGGCACAGCTCCTATTACTGGCTTGATCTCATGATCTACTTCTCTTTGAAGTGGGAGTTCTGTTAACTCTTCAGAAACTACGTCCACGTATTCCTTCAGCCAAGTGACCAAATCACTTTACGTCAATATTCATAGTCAAGACAATCGGGAAAAAGTTTTATTCCATTCATATCAGCATAGCCCTTTCGGGGCACAATTATTTCTTGGGGCGTTGGAACAAGTTAATACATTAATTCGAGGAGAATAAGATATTATTGCATTCAGCTACAGGAACTGAGTAGTAGTATGGATTGGAGTCATTGATTTTTCAGGAATCGATAGATCATCGGAAGATTAGGGTATTTTTTCCTTTGATATCCATTCTTCTCATGACGTCCCAAAACTTTGATTCGGTCGGCAGGGATTCTTTGAATCACTTCTCTGTACACATACTTATTCTGGTTAACCCTTCGACCTCCAACCTGTAGGGTCGCGTTTGCGTGAGCCTCAACAAAGATGAACAGCTTCACGATCTTCAAATCCTCCATCCACTTGATTCTCTTCAAGTTAATTTGAAGGTACGCAGGTCGATAGGCAGTTATGTAATAGATCCCTGAAACACCCATCCATCTCTGTTCCATGTACACAGGCGATGGATTGTAAATGCGGTCTAGGATGTTCATCATCTCAACCCTCTGTCGATAATCCGTGGAATGCATCGCGGTCATAAATATGACTTGGAACACTAAGAACTTGTTCCATGCTTCATAATTCTGGAAGACAGCAATCAAAGTAAGGAAATGTTTGGGACACAACATTTGCTTTACTTCTTCTTATTAGAATTTCCTAAAAACAAGTCCTTTGTTGGTTTGCTCTGATACCAACTGTAACGTGTCCGCTAGAATCATTCCGGACACGTCTTAGCAGTCCATCGGGAAGGATGTCTAGAAAGCTCCGCCCGGCACTCCCATGGAATGTTACGGGTTTTGCAATCTAGGTCTTCCCGAGTCTGCTACGTAGCGGAAGTATCCTGGCCGTTCCCACTTAGGATCGACCTGAATTTGGGTTTCCCTGTTTGGTCATTAGCTATCAACAACTAGCGTCGGACCCGAGCGAACTACTTTACGCAGAAGCGCCTGGACCGAAGCGGATTCGCGCTGCACTTGGTTCAAGGAGAATGGGACACGAGAGGGATGCAAGGCTCGACCTCTCTGCCATAAGGCATAGTCCCATTCCGTTCCCCTAAAACAGCGTGAATCGGGTAATGGTTAATTCTAAGTCATCGTTCTCGTTACTTGTTTCGGTGATGTCGTTCGTCCTTCTGTTCGTCGAATGCTTTGAGAAAAGTTCCCGGCTAACCGGAACCACCCATCCGTAGGACGGACCCATGGTCCATCCTCCGCACTTTCCTCGGCTTGTTTTAGTTATGTAATTACCTACCACATTAGTTTGACATATACAAACAGCTTCTTTGAATTAACCCTGTTATGCACTGGTTCCTTCACGTAATCTTATCACAGGACATAAAGAAAACAATGCCAAATAGCTTCTTTATTAACATTTTATCCTTTTATCTTTGAAATACAAGGAGTTCCCGCCCGTAGGCGTATTCATAATCCGCCCGAAGGCTATCCAGTAATCCACCAGGGATCACTAATCCAAGTTTCCGCCCGTAGACTAGTATGCGGGCCTCGAGATCCAATCCCGAGTCACGTTAGCCTCTTGTGCAGGGTCCGGAAGGCGAGGGATTTACGGCCAGAGCCCCCTCTGGCACCCAAGCGTCCTCCTGCTCCAAGTAGAACTCAACGGAGAGACCTCTCGCGGCGGGTTCGGTCCACGTTCCCGGCGCGGCTAACAACCCCCTTGGTTAGGGTCAGGCAGGCAGTCGGGGGTAACTGAAGCTGCCTCTCCCTTCAGGCTTCAACCTGAAGTATTTAGATATATTTTCGTCCTTTAGTTCATTGAGCAAACAATGCAAACAGTGCTTTCCAAACTGTTACAAGCACAATCAATTTCCAATGGTCGTTCAGCTGGCAAACTGTTAAGGAGTGACTCCTTTCCTCCGAATGCAACCCGCATACGATCCGGAATCAATTGCAATTTGGCAAGATTCCTATCATTCTTGGGTTAGGGTCATACCCTACCAATGCTTAAGGTTCTGTTGTGGCAGGATCCAGCGACCATGTCGCTTTAGTTTATTGTCGGGTCATTCGCAAATACCTAACTTTCCTTTTCCTTGGCAATTATTCCCCAAGAAAAGTGAGTAACAGGATGATTACTCATCCTCTTGTAAATTAACTTGCAAACCTCATTTCGAGAGATGAAAAAACACTCTTGTGGACAAATCTCAAGTCTATACAATGTTGCAGCTTTTTGCACATGTATTGCATCTAATTCCACGGGATCATTCCATTGCTTAGTGTTTTCCGTTCATGGAATTTACCCCAGCCGAGTAACAGGGTTTTAGGGTATCCTCCAAATCATTCCTAATTAGGTTGACCCATGGTTCTAGAAATATGCAACTCCGTCGGAGTTTCATCATGATCCTTAGGATAAAACCTTAGATCATTTCATACATGAACATCCAATTGCTTCGACATTTTGTGAATGTGTGTAAGATCTTTAGATTGCGGTTTTTGTCTTGGCAACTAGTGTAAAACTAGGTCGACTTATTATTGCATTAAACCCTAGTTACACTTAGGATTCCTATCATATCGACTCAATCATGTCCATACGAATCCTTGTGGTTTAGATTACTTAGTCAATTCAATTATGCTTGTCTTGCGACAAGGATGATCCTTCTCAAGGGTAATAATCTAAATCTAACGGGTAACAATACTTACAACTACACCAACTCGCGTAAACATGTGATTTATTGCCTTTACGCATCACCTGGTTCATGATAACATTATCTTTCCTTGGCAAAGTAGAAATGCCTGATAATCTGGACACTAACTTTCCTAGGTTCTACTAGGATTTATGTCAAATAATCATGCCTCTTGCAAGTCCATAGATCATGTTTGTGCCCTTCTATTCCTCTTCGAATAACATCTTATGGGTGTTAACTTTTCCTCATGAATCATTACAAGGAAGAACTATCTAAAAATGGGACATGCCATTAACCTTTCCATACCTAGTAAAAAGGTGTACCTCAATAATTTCAACCTTGTGATGAGGCAACAGTTGTCCTTGGCTCGTCACTTTTGAATTAAAAAAAAAAGGAAACTTGCTAATAAGGTCCCACAAATGCATAGACACCTTATGCTCTTTTCATTCATTCCTTTGAACGTACTAATGATCAATTCCCATATCTTAAGCTATTTCTAATAATGTTCAAATAGCCAATTCATGTCCCAATTGCATTTAACTTGACTAGTTGAATTCGAACATGCATGAGTGCTTCCTGATCCGTGAAGTTATCATGATTAATTCAATACTTTTGTGTGGAATCCAAACAGATCAAACCTGGACTTGTGAATTCCGGGAAATGTCCACGTATGCTCGGGGTGAACCTCCCGCATCGCACCTTGTGATCTTTCTAGAGGCCATCGCGAATTCGATCTCCATTTAGCCTTTGTGGACTTCAACTTTTTGCCTTAGCTTGCAATCTTATGACCTTGGCCTGTCTCCCTTGTATGCGCAATTCTCTTTGATATATGGCTTCCTTGACCGACGTTCCGACTTGCGGAAGTTGCCTTGGGAAGGCCTTAGGGTTCTTATGAGGTCCCTTTGACAATGGAGATTTGAGAGCTTTAATCCACCTTGAAATTCCGGGTTAGGAAGGATTTTGTGGGCCTTGCGGAAAAAGGAAACCCTGAATCCCAAGCTTAGGGCCTTATGGGTGATTAGTGGCAAGGCCTTTTATGCTTAATTTCTTCAAAATCCCGGCCCAGGAATGACTGGTGAAAAGGGGTTTTGTAGCCCCTCTTCTTTAAGTCTCGAGATGGACTTATTGGTGATTGGTGAGAAGACTCGTCGCCTCCTTCTCTTCAAGTCCCGAGGGGTGTGGATAGACTTATGGGCAATGTAGGGGAAAAGACTTTTGTCACCTCCTTTTCTTCAAATTCCGGGATGGGCTTATGGTGATTTGGTAGGAAGGGGTGTTATGGAAGCCCCTTGGAAGCTTCCAAATAAGAAGCTTCCAGCTTCTGATCATGGACAGCAGCGTGGTATTACCACGTGGGCTGAAACGACGTCAACAGCCAGATGGGAGAGGGTGGACGTTAGCTTGGGATGGTGGCGGCGTGGAAGCCTATGGCAGTGCCATGGCGGACTGGCGGCTCCCCCTCTGCACGGCGTCCTCTTCCACGGCGCCCTTCCTCACACGGCGACTTCCCCCTCAGCTCGTCCAGCCGTCCTCCTCCCTTCCACACGGTCGTCTGGCCCCTTCGGCCCCCTCCGTCCAGCACCTTCGCGTCCGGCACCCTCACGGCCCTTCATCACCATGGCCTCCCACCCTTCTGTCCTCCCCCCATTGTCCTTCTTCCCCCCCTTCCTCCACGTCCGGTCTCATGGCGACCCTTCCCTCACACGGCCGGCCTCTGCCTCTCAACAGCCTTCTCCCGCCATGTCCTTCTGTCCACGGCCGTCTGTTTCCTTTTCTTCCCCCCCCCCCAAGAGGGGGTTCTTATAGTCCAAGGGGGAGAGGGGTTCTCCCCACGTGTCCCTATGCATGGCCTCTACCCCCACGTCCTCATGCTCCCCTAGCCCATCCCTTTCCCCCAGCCACACATCGGCTGGGGAGAATAAAAAAATTTGCACTAAATCCACCTTTATCCCCTTATCCTCCTCCCAAGAGGGAGTTTTCCCGCGGCTATGCCGGTTTGAATCCCCGACCCTATTTTCGCAAGGTGGAGTGTCTCCATTTCCCGCGTATGGCTGCTGGCACTGGTGATAATCTTTGCACGAGTTTATGATGAGAGCGGGAAGTTAATATTTACGGTAGACAGTACGCGGAAATATTACAAAAGAGTAGGTGGGACTAGGGGCCAACCTTGCCTTCTAGATCTGTATAGAAGGAATGAGACTAATCATGCATAGTTGTAGGAAATTCTCACTAATCAATTATCCCATGTGGAAGTAGCTAGATCTTATTACATTAGCATTCAGCCAAGTTAGAGTGTGCATCAAAGAATGCAAAAATTTGATGAAAAGTATCTAGTGTGCATGGCCCTCCCTCAAAGATCAAGTTGGAAATTCTCTAAGGAGTAACTTTACACTCCCCTGGAGTGTCTCTAACTCACATTGGTTCAATATATTCTATGGTACAATTGAGGAGGAAAAACTTTCTCTTACTCACAAGATTTTCAAAAAGAGCATTAGGAAATGGGCTGAGCTCTCGGACTAGTAGGGTGGAAGGATGTGGATGCTCCAAATACTGAGATTCATCTTTCAAGGGATGAACATACTCACCTCCAACCAAGGAGATATTGCTGGGGGGGGACTCATTTATGCCGGATAATTCAAATGAATAAGAGTTTAATTGCAAATGTATTTGCTGGCTGAATGATAAGCCATTACTACCTATCCATGAGAAAAAGGAGTCACCCGCTAGGATTGTTCATAAGTTGAACAAAATATGGTACTTAAATTGGAACCAGCATCGGTGGATATAGAGGTTTACCATGATCTGGCTACCAAGCATTCATCCAAAGCAACTGTGCCTACTACGACTCATACAACTAAAGCTCTATGGACTTGTTCAAGAGCAAAAAAAATAGGGATAGGGTCAAGCTTATGTCCTTGCTGTCACTATGAGGAAGAGACCATCACCCATCTATTTTAATCTTGCCAACACAATAGGAATACCCTCAACTTGCTTCAACGGATGATCTCTCCCTTTCACCCCTCGACTATCACATGGAAAGAATTAAATATTGGTGAAATCTATGGATCCATCCTATAATATAGAATTAGATACACAACATAGTGCTGTGGTAAATTTGGTTATCAAGAAATAAAAAGGTTTTTGAAAATGTAATGGTGGATCCAATGTATGGATTTAAAGAAAAGTTTCTCTTTGCAGGCTAAGAAGAAAGGGAAATAGCTAGCTAGCCAAAGACAACAGCAAACATCCATTTGCCTGCAAGAAGAAAAAAGAAGATCCATACGAAGGCTTGGGATTCGAGATGAGAAAGTTCCTTATCCATGAAGAAAAAAGAAGGAAGATGGAGCACATGGAAGTTTTTTTCTTAACCATGTTTGAAAAACCTACTCTCAGTACTCTCAATGTAATGGAAAATAGAGCCAAGGAATGAGATTGTTTGTAAAAAAGCTTATCTAATACGTCAAAGGACAAATAAGCTTTCTGATCAAGGATTCCAGTTGTTTCAGCCCAGCTTTGGAAGCCTTCCACTAAGCTAAAAAGTATATTCTTGAAGATATTAGAATATGTTATAGCACCACCATTTGCCCAGCGAATGAACACTACAATCCATTCAAGTACTCCGGCTTCTTTTTTATTTCTTTTGCACCCATTCCCAACGCTACTTCAAGGATACACCAAATCCCATGGGAATTCCAAGAAGCATGAATACATTTCCTTCTTCCAATTCCTTGCAATGTGCATCCAAGAGCCACAGTGGAGGAGGATTAACAAGCCTCTTAATACGTATTTTACTAGGATTCACAACTGACATTGAGGCAAGACAAAAGTCCTAGATGCATCTCCAAAAAGCTTCTATGGATGATGGGTCATTATTAATTGTTTCATTCATGTTATCCATGAATAGATTATGCATGATCTCTCTATTGTTCGAGAGATGTATACCTCTTAGCCTTCCTTGTTTGACCCCTTCCTCTATTAACCAGCCCAATGCATATGAGGCTATTGCAAAAAAGTAGGGGGCCTAGGGCACAGCCTTGCCTTCTTATCTGGGTTTGTACAAAGTTAATGAGACTATTACAATAGCATTTAGTCAAGTCAAAATGCACATTGAAGAACGCTCAAATTTAATGAGAAGTATCTAGTGTGCATGGCTCTCCCTCAAAGATCAAGTTGGAATTTCTCCAAGTAGTAACTTTACACTCCCCTGGAGTGTCTCTGAATCAATTTGGTTCAATATATTCCATGGTACAATTGAGGAGGAAAAACTTTCTCTTGCTCACAAGATTTTCAAAAAGGGCATTAGGAAATGGGCTGAGCTCTCAGACTACAATCTAGGAGGGTGGAAGGATCTGGGTGCTCCAGATAATAAGATTCATCTTTCAAGGGATGAACATACTCTCCTCCAACAAAGGAGAAATTTCTTGGGGGACTCATTTATGCTGGACAATTTAGATGAATAAGAGTTCATTGCAAAGGCATTTGCTGGCTAAATGATAAGCCATTACTAACTATCCAAGAGAAAAAGGAGTCACCCGCTAGGATTGTTAATAAGCTGAAAAAAATATGTCACTTAAATGGAAACCAACATCAGTGGATATGCAGGTTTACCATGATTTGGCTATCGAGGATTTATCCAAAGAAATCCTTCCTACTATGGGGCTGATACAACTGAATGCCATATGGACTTGTTCAAGAGCAAGAAAAAATAGGGATAGGATCAAGCTTATGTCCTCACTGTCACCATGAGGAAGAGACCATCACCCATTTGTTTTATTCTTGCCAGCACAATAGGAATAACCTCAACTTGCTTCTACGGATGATCTCTCTCTTTCACCCCTTGACTATCACATGGAAAGATTTAATTATTGATGAAATCTATGGATTGCATCGTGTGATATGGAATTTGATACACAACTTAGTACTGTGGTAGATTTGGTTATGTAGAAATAAAATGGTTTTTGAAAATGTAATGGTGGACCCAATGTATGGATTTAAAGAATAATTTTTATTTGTGGGCAAAGAAGAAAGGGGAGTAGTCAGCCAAAGATAGTAGCAAAGATGATCCATATGAAGGCTTGGGATTTGAGATGAGAAATTTCCTTATCCATGAAGAAAAAAGAAGGAAGATGGAGTGCAAGGAAGCCTTAATGTTCTTAGCCATGTTTGAAAAACCTACTCTCAGTACTCTCAATGTAATGGAAAACAAAGCCAATGAATGAAATCGTATGTAAAAAGCTTATCTGATAAGTCAAAGGACAGACTTGTGCTTTAGTCCAACGATGTAATACCCCTCTTTTTTACCTTTACTAATCACACTTATCATTTTCACCAAAAAAAGGTCTAATACATTTGATCCATGAGAACAAGGTGTGCATATGCAGTTCATAGGTTATGGACCAATGAAGAGACTCTTTTGGATCTCTGAGATGCCTCACTATGAGTGGCACATTGTGTTTAGCGTGGACCATGCTGATATTTGACCTCTTATGGATGTCCAATCATATCAAGGCTTACTCTTGTTTCTAACATTTCTTCTTCATCTTCTCAAACTTTACCTTTTATGAAAAAGAAAAGACCCAAGCTTGCTATGAAAATATACCTTTGTCTACACACATTTAGATCCTTATCTTAGTGGAATTATCCTAAGAAAGATCCATCTTGAGCCTTATGACTTATTTTTTCCTTGATATCACCTTCGTATGCAATGGATTTCTTGACAAAGATTTATCTTGAGCCTTATGACTTATGTCTGCCTTGATATGACCTTTGTATGCAATGAATTTTCTAGTGGTTCATGGTGTTTATGAACTTTGGTAACTCAAGCCTATTGTCAATTGGAATTCTCTTCCATCTTTCTTTGATAATCTTAAACTCTTAATTCTCTATGGATTCGTGGCTTGACACAATTGTAGATGTCATGACATTGCACATCCACTCACCGTAAGAAACCTTGGAAGGAGGTTGTTTGACAATTGTTCAATGGGAATAAAGTTAGCATCACTATTCGAATATTTGATGATTGTTTTACTTTCTGCTAGTTAGGGAGAATAAGGACTTGAACTAGGGATCTTGCAATGTTAAGGCAAGAAATATAAAAGGTACCTCTTACTTATTTGGAGAACATAAGGGCATGATCATAGCTTGTCTGTTGTCGCTTTATTGGAGGTCATTTTTGAAGGTGATTAATTGGGGATAGATTGGGATACAATTAGATATGCTTTGAATCTTGCCTTGAAGCTAACATGTTTGAAGTATTCTCTCATAGATTTCCCGAGAAATAAGGTTGAAGAAGGACTAAGGTTCCCTTAAGGTGATCATTAAATCAAATATAATTGAGATGAGTAAAGTCATGTTTTGATATGCTAAAGGGGGTCATCTTTCTTGGATGGATGGAGATCTTGGGGATGCTCACACCTTGGCAGATGATAGTATCCAAAAGAAGTCTACCCTTCACCTTTTGCTACATTTGAGAGAAGGGATAGCATCCTGAACTAAAATACACAAGGGTGTTGTCCCATCAGGAGAGTGGGATTTCATGTGTGTTGAAGCCTATCTCATTCTTCCCATGTCAATAATCTAAGGGCAAGCACATGCCTATGTTGAAGAAAGAGAGCCAATTTTGAAGCCTTCAATGAGCGAAGTGGAAAGGGACCCTCTAGGTTCTTCATTTAGATAGAGAGGCTTGCATAAAGTGACCATTGTTGATGGATCATATTTGCCATTTCCATGGGACTCTACGTCTTCATTTAGATAGAGAGCCTTACATAAAGTGATTGTTGAATGAATGTTGTTTGCCATTTTTGTGGGACTCTACCTCTTTTAGAATGCACATTGTCAGTGGGGTTTTATTTGAAAGATCATATCCACCAGGGATCAGAGAGAGAAGGAAGTAGAAAATAGGAGATATAAGAGAAGAAGAAGAATAGACAAGAGGTACACAAGATAAAGACAAAGCTCAATGAATCAAAGCACTATGTATTGATAGAACCTGAGACAATAAACAAAATCCTTGTCTAGGACTACTTGGAAGCAATGTCCAAGCATTAGATCTCCTAAATCTCCCTGGTAGAACAAAAGCACATACCAAACATTAACTTCTTCTTTGCTACTTAGACCAAAAATTTGATGGTCCCATTGGTGGCTGTGAAAGGGAGGTAAAACCACAAGAAGCCTACTAAGAATTCTTCTTAATCACTCCTTCTTCTTCTCCCCATTCAAAATGTTGTTTACTACCTATAAACTATGATCGTGTGCCACATGATTTTGGAAGTCCTTTTTGCATGAGATCTTCTAAAAAAAGCAACTTACTTTCTACATGTTACCCTATTCTAGAAGTTTTCTATTGCTTTTTAGGATACTTACAAGAAATAATATCCAAAATAGAATAGACTTGTCCAAAAATCTCATATTTTTGAACCATCTATACTATGGACACTAACACTAATGACTAATATGGCATGGAATCTCTAGATTAGTAAGAAAGTCGGATGATGATGCACTCTAGAGTTTCTCATGCTCTGGCCCCATAGCCACACAACATCTACCCTCTCTGAATCGGCACATCCTCTGGTATGTGCCAAAGTCCTAGATGTTACTAGATTTTGAGTCCTCCTCATTCTCTGCAACCATATCCTTTGCTTATTCATCTTCCATATCTTCTTGGATAGCCCTTGTATCATTGCCACTATTTTCTTCCAATTCTAGCAACTCATAGGTAGCAGTGGATTCCCGTCTCTTGAATAATTTGATATTTTTCCTTGCTACAAAAGTTTCATGGCTGTCTCATTGAGCTCATTTAATACATAAGTAGCATTAACAAGCACTTGTCTTACCACATAGCGTCCAAACCATCTTTTGGAGACTTTACACATGGCATTATGCTCGTTGTCTAAATTGCTATCATAAACTACTACCCAATCCCCATCTTGTATGGTTTTTGGCCTCAATCTGTGTCTTTTGCCAAAGCTTTTTTTGTTATGTATCCTTTCTTTTCAGTGCTACCTCTATGTCTTGTGACTTTCTTTCCAACTATCCAACTATGTCTTGTGACTGTCATCTCTTCTTTCGACATAATAGGTTTTTGACCATAAATAAATTCAACAAGAAAATATTATCTAACAACACACTGAGTTGTTCTCTCGGGGGGGTCACTCATGAATATATGTATATAGAACGTGAGTTCAAAATAAGGGGTTTTTAAAACACCAATTTTATACATTTTTTACATACAGAAGGGTGTCATATAAAGGGGTTACTTACATATTGAATAGAAAAGGGTTGTTTTTTATTCAAGAAAAATTCACAGATTAGGATATTTATAAATAGGCCATGAATGCATGTTATATAGAGAATATATGTATAGTGAACCTCCCGAGGTTGTTCTATCAGCCTACAAAGTATAAGGGAGTAATCATGGCCACTCTTTTACCTTCTCTCCACATACTTTTGCCAATGTCTTCACAATAGTTGTGTAAAATCTTTCACTTTTATCTTTTCACCCAACAATAGATGTGCAAAGAAATCATGGGCTTCATCTGCATCCAGTTCACCCCTATCTGCTCTAATATTTTCCACACAACCATACTGATAAAAGATCTCTTCTAAGAGAAAAGTACATACTACATTTGTTGTCTTAGTACGTAGAGCTCTCTCTTCCACTCGATTAGTCAAGTATTCATGGGCAAGCACAATATATATCATCTTCCAAAGACCTATAGGCATCGTGAGTAAATCTTCCACCCACTTAAAATGAAGAGACAAGGGACACTAGAAGAAAGAGGGGGTGTTAAAGGGACGTAGCAAAAAATGATGGACGTCGCTTAAGCGATGCCAAAGCATTACTTACACAAAGCCCAATTTTTTTCAATTTTAATTTTTTGTGGGCGTCAAGGACATTCGACGTGTCATATAAGTGACACGATTTTACGTTGCAAATGAAGTCACTTAAGCGACGCATTAAGCAACATTTGAAATATGGATGGCGTGGAGATTAAGTAGCGGTGTCACTTAAGCAACATTCTGTAAATTTTAATTTCTTCGCAAGCTTGGTCAATTTCCAACTTGTGACACAGAGAGAGAGAGAGAGAGAGAGAGAGAGAGAGAGAGAGAGAGAGAGAGAGAGAGAGAGAGAGAGAGAGATCTTCTTGCTCCAGTCAGGCCCCATGTCCGAGTGTCGCCTCGAATACAGCACACTCGTCGCTCAACGAGCACCTCAGAGACATTCGAGGTAAACGTCTTCTCAGAAGAACATTGCAACATACAATGATCGAACACCCTAGGACCCGTCACCTGATACCAATTGAAAAGAGAGAGAGAGATAGAGATAGAGAGAGAAGAGATAAGATAAGATAAGATCTATTAACATCTCTAAAAGGCCAGAATGGCCAATGAAACCATAACCAATACAACTGGTATCATCATCTGTCATCAGAGAAGAGGAGATAGAGATAAATGTTTAGGTCTACATGGTGGATTATTGGGATGAGAGGATCAAAAGTATGGAGAACTAAAAAAGTTGAAAATTTTAGGCTTAAAAAGATTAAAATAGTGTAAAGTATCTCCTTCTTAGTCAATGGAATCCACCAAGACTCTGTAAGCAACCTTTGACTGCATCAGCGTGCCAATCTGCATCTGTAACAAGCAATCGTAATGCGAACGTGACACATATGGGCATGCCTATGTCATTGAGTAGGTACTCTAGGGTGTCATGCTCTACGTAATGTTGTATCTCTATCAACTGTGATAACGCCTGATGATGTCCCTTGATGACACCTATCAGTAGGAGATGTAATATTTGAGGTGGCAGCAACTAGGGGTTCGGCTACACTAAAAATGTTTGTAACTACTCTCTGGAGGGGTGGATGAGGCTGTGGTCACCTCCTATCTTGTAACAGTACTACTCTACATCGCTAGAGATCCAATAAGAAAAGACCCAAACATCTTTGGTCCTCATAGTCCATCACCTGTCTTAGTGGTCCAAAGCTCTCCTAAAAGAGGAAATGATATTGGCCTTTGGATATCATGGTATACAATACATCTGCAGATATAGTGCTCCTCTGTTTTTTCTAGCTCTCGTCCACAAAGCTGGCACATCCTCTCATTGGCTCCAATACGGCTCCATTGACCTGTCTCAATCAACAATTGATGCAATAAGGTGCAAATCTGACTAATAACAACCTGGAGTCCATAGGAGAGTTGAGTGTCTAGTATCTCGGCCTCACTATGAAACCATCATGAGAGAGTTGCAGGAAGTGGCATCATCGATATTGTGCCTTTTTCGTGTCTCATGAGAAAGGGGGCTTGGACCAAGTCCTACCTATCTCCACTTTAAAGATATTTGCTCTGAGCACACTATTTAGCTCTACATGATGATTGAGACACAAAGCATGGAAATTTTGGCTGTAATAGAAGGGTGGTAATCTGTCTATACTCATGCCATGTAAGTTCAACCACATGGTCATATGTGCATACCAACATAGTTTATCTCCCTCTACTACAAGCTGTCTTGAAGACTCCATGGCTAGTCTAGGGTATCCATCTTTAAGGAGCTACCATATCCTCTAGAGGAAAGTAATTGCTTGGAATAATGCCTCATCTACCATGGGTGCAGTGCCCTCCCAACCATCATAGTGTTGTGTTTTTGGTCCATCAGAGTCCATAAGTGGCATCCATCTAGTATGACAAAGGCTTCAACCCCAAATGGCTGCCCCATAGAGTAGTGTGGGCATAACGAAAGTGTCAAAAAGCCACAATTTGGTATAAGGCATACTATAAGGATATGAGGGTATAGCAACGGGGATTTGTGACGTGAAATAGCGGTGTCACTAAAATAGCAACGCAAATAACGACAGTAGTCAGACGAAAAAAATGCGGGCCGAAACCCGAGTGCGTTATTTTGCATGCATTCACGAAAGAGAGAGCGAGAGGGAGAGCAAACATCTTGCATTTGAGAGAGAGAAAGAGAGAAAGAGGGAGAAAGAAGGCTTCTCACCGCCGCCGCCGCCTTTTGCAAAGAAGAGGAGGAGGTGTACGGAGGGCGAAGAGGAGCCGCTATCGCGAAGAGGAGCCGTCAAACCCTTCTTAGAGCCTTTACGGTGAGTGCATTGTCTATTCTTGCTTTGCTTTTGTGTTTTCTCTCTCTTTTACTTGTTTTTTGTATAATTTGTGTGTATTGAGAGAGGGAGAGGAAATGAGAGAGAAAGAGAGGGAGAGGGAGAGGGAGAGGGAGAGGAAGGAAATGAGAGAGGGAGAGGAAGAGAGAGGGGGAGAGGGAGAGGGAGGGAGAGAGAAAGAGAGGGAGAGGGAGAGGGAGAGGGAGAGGGAGAGGAAATGAGAGAGGGAGAGGGAGGGAGAGGGAAACATTAAACATAATAGGGAAAGAGAGAAAGAGAGTGAGAGGGAGAGGGAGAGGGAGGGAGAGGAAATGAGAGAGGGAGAGGAAGAGAGAAAAAATTATTAAACATAATACACAAAGGGAGAAAGAGAGGGAGAGGGAGAGGGAGAGGGAGGGACATGAAATGAGAGAGGGAGAGGAAAGAGAGGGAAACATTCAACATAATAGGGAAAGAGAGAGGGAGATGAAGAGAGAAAAAACATTAAACATAATACGGAAAGAGAGAAAGAGAGGGTGAGGGTGAGGGAGAACATTAAACATAATAGGGAAAGAGAGAAAGAGAGGGTGAGGGTGAGGGAGGGAGAGGAAATGAGAGAGGGAGAGGAGAGAGAAAAAACATTAAACATAATATTGAAAGAGAGAAAGAGAGGGAGAAGAAATGAGTGAGGAAGAGGAAGAGAGAAAAGAAAATGAGAGAGGGAGAGGAGAGAGAAAAAATATTAAACATAATAAGGAAAGAGAGAAAGAGAGGGTGAGGGTAAGGGTGGGAGAGGAAATGAGAGAGGGAGAGGAAGATAGAAAAGGAAATGAGAGAGGGAGAGGAGAGAGAAAAAACATTAAACATAATAGGAAAAGAGAGAAAGAGAGGGTGAGGGTGAGGGTGAGGGAGGGAGAGGAAATGAGACAGGGAGAGGAGAGAGAAAAAGAGAGAAAAAACATTAAACCTAATAGGGAAAGAGAGGAAGAGAGAAAAGGAAATGAGAGAGAAAAGGTATCAAAAAGTTATTTTAAAAATACCTTATTTTGAACCCACGTGATGCACACATATATGCATGAGTAACTTACCCGAGTGTCTATCCCACAAAAAGTGTCCTCAAAATAATCTGCATCAAGTCTCATTGAACCATTACAATTCCAAAGGGACATATTTAGCGTCTCATAGGCCTCGTATCGTCATTGTGACCTCCGTTCTACTATGACTACTTTGCCATCTCTATACCCAATATACTTTCCTTCTTTATGTGCCTCCAACACTTTTGGCATGCTAGCCCTCCTATGCTCCAACTATGCGGGTGTCAGATCCTCATGGAGGTAAATATTTTCTCCATTCAAAGCCTTTCTCTTTGGTAAGAAGGCCCTTTTTCTATTCATGTTCTCAAATTTCAGCATGAGGATCTAACCTCTTTTGTTATTTGGATCATCTATCCTCCAAGCATCCATAATGGGTGTCTTGTCTGCACCCATCTTAGCACAAAGTGTTTTTGCATCCTCTTGGGAGTTTCCTTTTTTAGCCCATCCTACCACACATGCATGCATGCAGGGAGTTTCCTCTTCACTTCCTCCTCTAATGTTGCGTTCATCATTTCTACTTTGTTTTGAGGCATCCATTTGTTTCTTTTGACTACCTCAATCCATTGTGCATTTTCGTTCATTGTTTGCTGAACATTTTCTACTTTCTTTTGAGCTCCCTCTACCACATTCACCCATGTGTACATGTCTTTTTTTAAACTTTCCACCTCCTTTAATTCTGCTGCATGTGGCATTGTTGTTTGTGCATCCATCATTGACTTGTATGCCCCTAATTCATTCTTACATGAATCTAACTCCCTTTTGAGTTTAGAAATCTCCATGTCCTTGGCTGATATGCATGCATTTGTATTATCTTTCAATGCATCCATATCTGCTTTCCCAACGTCCCTTGCCATGTTCAAGTTATCTATCATATCCATTTGCAAGTGAGCCTTGACTCCTTTATATTTTGCATCATCCCAACTATTAGAGCATGATTTCCCATTTGTTTCTACAACAGCACTTAGTTCTTTCCTAAATGTCTCCTACAAATTTTCATACATATCTTTTGGCTTTATATCCATGCCATTCATGAATTTTTGTTGCATGTTGCCATAGACCCTCATGCACGCTTTTAGGTTTGCATCCATTTTAGCATCCAATTCCTTTTCCCATGTTTCATGCATTGTATTCATGTCATTTGATACCTTATCATTCATTGGCATACATATTGCTTCAATCTTAGCTCTTATGAGGGCTTTCATGTCATCCAAACCATTTGTTGCAATCAACCTTTGCATCTTTGTCCATCGCTTGGCGCTTGTGGGAGTGGCATTTTCATGGGCTTTTCTTCAGTTTTTTCTATAGTATAACTTTTTGTCCTTAGTGGGTATCTTGTACTACCCTTCTGATGCAGTGCCTCCAGTGGTTAGCCTAATTGGTTGTGCATCAAGTTTGATCTCATGTCCACTGGTTTCTTTATCTACCATCTCACACTCCAAGGCATCCACTCAGTGTGCTTGCATTTGTACCTTACAGAGCTCCACATTGACCCTACAAAGACCCCTAAATGACTGCCTATACATCTGCAGCTTCCATGATAGTATCAGTCTCCTTGTGTAGGGACCTCACCTTGCAGGGAGTGGCTGCCCCCCTACACAAACACATACATACATATATCTACACACACACACACACACACACACACACACACACAAATACATATCCACCTGAAAGTGCACATGAATACTTGGAATAGGATTGTGTTCTCATTGCCACATGATGTGTAAATTTTTTTTTCTTATATTGACATGTTACTCTTTTTTTGTTTTTGAAAACAGGTTGTCTACATATTTGGCTTCTTCCAAGAATGGTTTGTTGATCACTTTTGAGGACTACCTTGCAAGCGAGTGGCATCCCTAGAGAGTAGATAGTAGAGGATTGGCCAGATTATGAGTGCCTCCTTGACGCCGAGTTCGAGGCAATGATAGTTCACCTCCAATTGATTTGAGGTCATTTCGCTCTCATGAGGGCTCTTCTTGAGAACCACATGCAGGACGATGTGCATGGGGAGCATAGAGGTGTCGATCATCTCTTATGTAGGGAATAAAGTGTTTTATATTTTATATAATAAGTTTAGTGGCCAAATTCTAACTTTTTGATTCTACTAGGACTCCCCTTCAAGACACTACCCAACCAGTGGGGTAATGGGGTCGTGACTGAGGAGGAGATTGAGACATGGTTAGATAACTTGCCCCTTTGTTTAAGGTTAGTGTGAGGTCCTATGAATGCATGACTAATTATCTTGTGTTGTTTCTTACTTGTAGCCTCCACACGACATCGATGCCTGACCTTTGCCACCACATCTACATTTGCAATGGCTTCTAGGGATCACTCGGGCTTCCAGATGTCTACAACCCTGCTAGAGAGCCCTACAGCACATTAGCCACCATTCAAGACCTTCACTGGAGAGTTAGAGATCACTTGTGACATCGACGTCAAGGGACGGGTGGTACCCGTTAGAGGCAGATGTATTTTCCATCAATGCATCGGATCCCTACTAGAGACCTACATGCCTAAAGTGCATGTTCTATGGGCGTATGCATCTTTAACTTGCTTTAATGACTCAAAATATAAGGAGGCTGGTTTAGTTATTTTTTGTTGAATTGCAAGGATTAGTTAGAGTTTGATAAAAAGTTTATCATCAACCACCTAGAGTGCGAGTTCGGTACCAGATGGAGCCAAAAGAGGGTGATGTGTGACATGGCTCGATTGCTACGACATCGACGAGATAATGCATTGTTAGTACCTCCAACTAGAGAGAGAGAGAGAGAGAGAGAGAGAGAGAGAGAGAGAGAGAGAGAGAGAGAGAGAGAGAGAGAGAGAGAGAGAGAGAGAGAGATGAAATGAAATGTTATGAGAAAAGATGTTGGGCAAGAGAGAGAGGTTGGGATGTCCTACCTTGGTGCTAGGGTACTAATGCATCTTCAAAACGTGTTCAAAGAAACAAGATCGAGTCTGTGGGGAATCGAACAACACCTCTAGCCATAGATTCGAAGAGAGCAATGAAAGAATGAATATGATCAATGGAAAAATGTGTTACATCTTACCAATAGGGTCCATTGATACCAATTGGATTTTTGTGCAATCATTAAGAAAGTGGTCAGAATGATCAAGATAAAACACTTGATATAATACCTTGGCTTTTACAATTCAAGCATGGTTTGGAAAGAGATCAATGATCAAGTCAATCTCTTCATTGTCTTGCATTGTCTCTTAAAGCTCCTCATTCATGAGTTGTATGTCAAGAGCGAGAGTGGGTGGAAAAGCTATCGATAGTTTAGGGTCTATAGGAGACTTAAAGTCCAACTCCAAGGCAAGATCCTCCATCTAATCATATGTTGCATCATTGTTGCTCACTTCCTCTTCTTGGTGCTCTTCTTGTGCTAATGTTGTGAGTGAATGGGGCTTGTAGAAGTTGAGTCATCCTCTTGTAGACTCGGTTGGTCTACCTCCCTACAGGTGGTGTAAAACACTTGTCATCTTGGAGGATCGATAGGCACAACTTGCCTCCATGGATTGTGAGAATCTGGGGCAACATAGAAGAAAGCTTGCTCATAGTGTGCTAGTAATATGTATGGTTCTCATGTTGTTCATAATGGCTTTGAAGAGTCAACTAACCAAAACCCAGAGGGCTCTTGTTTCATTGTGGCTCTAGCCCCTTTGTACTCAGCACACAGAACTAATCAACCTTCAACACAACCTATTAACTTACAAGATTTGCAACATTTTAGAAGGAAGTCTAAGATTGTCAAGGTACTATTGTTGTCAAAAGTTAGCCTCTTGAAAATATGGTAGCCGAGCTAAAAAATTCCGACTATGACTCCCACATAGTTGAGCTCCTCTTTAATAAGATTTGTGTCTTGTGTGCTTGCACGTGATTGTTGGCTAAGAGAAGAGATAATGCAAGAATCATGGGTCTGACGTAGAGTCAATCAATTCCGTTGACTCCAAGATGTTGACCATATGCCCACATATTGTTGTACCTGTGTACTTAAAGGTGCGAGAATGAAGTATGTAAACTTTAAGTTACAACACTAAGATTACATACAACTCAATATAGGTACATGAAAGAAAGAAATGTTACCTCTCTATCACAACCAAATCCAATCTCTCTTTGCTCATCACTGATGTCTTCCCCTTCCATGATTCCATCTCTAATACGGTAGGATAACCATGAAAGAATTTAGGGAGTTTCTATCTTGCTAGATTTCTAACCTTCTCATTTTCTTTGTGCGTTGCAAACTACTTCATGGTACTCTTCAACAAATTTTTCCATACACTCTGAGTTGTGAATAACAAATGTGGACAAGTTCGTACGTTCCTCATATGAGACCTTGAAAGGAACGCCCTTACCACATAATACCTCATCTAATAGTATAGTGGGCTCATCCACTGTCCATCTGCAAGGAGCATCCTCATCAACACGCTCAAGGTACTCAACAAGGTAGTACATGCACTCTTCTAGCAACCATCCCTCTGACATTGAGTGCCAATCATGTGTTTTCAAGTTGGAAAGACTCCCGTCATCCATAGTAAATATGTTTTGCAATGATGCACCATATCCTGTGGGTGTTTGAATAGACTGTATCCATCAATTGATCATTGAAATCTTCATGGGGGTTAACACCGATGGTGCATGTGCATACTCTTTTCTTCTTGTCTTTTCATCGACTCGAGGCCATAAAGCATGCTTGAAATTTTTCTCCTTTAAGTAGTTTTTGGCTTGCTCTGTGTCCTTCAAACCAATGAGATGTTTCCATAAAGAGTGTTCTACATTCTTAAATATATGCATAGGATCAAGAAGATGAAAAATCTTCAGATCCTTTTAATACTCTACATGAAACCATATAGAGATAGAGGGAGCTAGAGAACTTCATTCTCCTAGACCATGTTCATCGTCTTCATCACTTGCAAGCTCTTACTATGGATCCATGATAGGTCCTTCTATCCACTTTTTGTACCAATCTATAGGCATCATCGATATACTGGACATCAGCCACTCTCAACCTTTGCATTGAAGTTCTAGCTAGTGTTTTTCAATGTAGTGAGTTATTTGCAGGCAAGAATCATCTATGCGGAAGATATATGTTCTTGTTGAGATGCTTACTATACTTAGATTTCAACCAATCACCACATAGGGGACAAGCTTTATAACCCTTTGTTGAACACCCTACATCCATACTAAACATTTAGCATGAGCATGAAAGATTGAATTGAAATAAAAATACTCCCGCATATGCAAATACCTAAACAAAATCCATAGCCAGGAAGTTGCTAGAATTCCACGAACTTGAAACCTTTTTTGTCGTCTGGTTTTGACATGTCAAGCACGTCTATGCCTCTCCATAACTCTAGGACATCATCAATAAGAGGAGCCAAATAAACATTAAGATCTTTGACTTGAAGTTTTCTTGGGATTACGAGGGACAAAACTAGGTGTTGTTTCTTAAAACAAATAAATGGTGGCAAGTTGTAGCTCATAAGAACTACTAGCCAAGTGGACCATTTACTTAAACACATGGAGAAAGGATTCACACCATCCAATCCAACACCCATCTTAATGTGTCGCGATTCTTGTTCAAATTTTGGCCACTTTGAATTGATATGCTTGAAGGTAAGACAGTCCGAGGGAATTTGCATAATCCCATCTATACTTATATTCTTTGCTCCCCAATCCATAAGATTGCTAGATCTCGGGTCTAAAATATATGTTGCATACAAGGAGCCAATGGAAAATGACGAAGCATCTTGGGAGGGATCTTTCCCCTTACATCTTTAAAACACGATGTCTCACATTTTGGGCATCTCTCCTCGTTCTTGTATTCACCTTTGTATTAAATACAATAGTTGGGACATGGGTGAATTGTGTTGTAGTCCAATCCAAGCTTGGTGATCATCTTCTTTGCCTCATCTCTTGATGTAGGAAGGACATTGTTTGTAGGTAAAAACTTTTGTGATAGTAGCCTATAGCATTTCAAGCACACATAACTCTTAGTTTTTGTAAATTTCATTTTAAAAAAGCACACTAATATAGTCTCATATATGAAAATATTGAAAGACAATATAAAAGAAGAATGAGAATTACAAAGTCTAGCTCATATTTCTATAATTATATAAAAAAGTATTAAAAATATTTAAACATATACATTTAAGTTTGAAGCTACCTATCAGATTTAGTTGTATAGACCAACAATCTATGTACTATACTATGTGCATGGATCATATCTCATGGGATAAGGTATCATCCTCATTCCTCACTAGTCATTACTCTCTTCATCGTCCTTCTCACCATCATGCTTGCCGTGTTTTTCATCGCTTCCTACTTGACTTTTTTTGTCTCTTTTCCCTTTATTGTGTTGCTAGTCATATTGATGTGGAATATATATGCTTAGAAATAACTAAAATGTTCCATTCTGAATGTTAAAAGAAACGACATAATGCATTCTACTACACATTATTTCTTACCATAGCTACTCAGTGATGATGACCTCTTTATGCTCTCATCCTACTTTGTGCTTCAACCTACTCTTGACCATGTGCAAAAATTAGCAAAGGTATAGGATCCATGCCTTGTTATGTCATCCTCTTATTCTTCACAGCTCTAACTTTAATTAAGGCTATCTTGTTGCTGATGATTTCTTATATATTTTCTCATACCCAATGGTCTATAAACCTCAAATGCATGGGGTTACTCATGCACAACTAAAATCACATATTGGAGCTTAGCTCAATATTGGTTGGAGAAGTGCCTAAAGCAATCTCAATTTTTAAGAGTACTTGGATGACGAGTTTTGGGACTAATTTGAAGAAGATACATGCTATCCTAAACGCGATATGATAGTTGCCATCAAATTTCTTCATTGTCTACAAGGTTTACCGAGGTTAGACAAGTAAGAATATGGCAAAATACTCTTTGACATTGAATGAAGGGCTTCAAGTCATCCAAATGGGTTTTTGTGGCTTGTTTGGGTTGAAATACATAGGGTTTTTGCAGGGTATATAGCAAGGTTCTACTATATATAGAGGTTTTTGAAGCATCTTTCATTGGTCCTAGGGTGTTGGCTCAAAACATCTATCTCTCTACAATAGATAGAGGCTTTGGGCTATCCAAGAATATATTTTTGAAAGGATTTGAAATTGATATAGTGGGTTCTTTTACAATTGTTCATAACAATAAGTAAGAGGGAAGAAGTAACAAAATCCATCTCATACAAGGTTTCGTTCATCCTTTTTATATTCCACAACTTGGGCCACTACGAGGATGGTGGGATATACCTTCTATGATTGATTTTATTGGATGTGGAATGAAATTTTAAGCTGATATATATGTGTTAACTATATGTATAGTAGATATTTAGTCCATAACAGTGTATGCTATAAGTTCTTGTCTCAAAATATAGGCCTTATGCACTTATAATGGGTGCATATATTGGGTTTCTTAGACTTGTTCAGTTGCTCACTACATGAATCAAAGGACATATTGCTAGCTTCCTTTTCTAATTTCTATTTGTGAAATTTTTAAAGATTATTTTTTCTTAAATAGTTCTAGCTAAACCCTTGTGGTTAAGGCCTTCTTCCTTATACACCGCCCCAATGCCAATGCTATCTCATGCAATGAATTTGAACCACAAATCATTCATGGTGTCTCATGCGATAAAATTGTATGTATAGAGGAATATATTGATCCTATCTCATATGTCAAACTTGTTGGGAATGGGATCCATGCTTGCAAGAGAAAACTATCTAACTTGGGATAATAGATATCAGTAAGCGAAAAATGTATTTTGTAGGAGAACCTACTCAAGCAGTCTTGTAGGTTGAAGAAGACATGGGTTCATAGGGTATTCAATTGGAAACTATTGATGATTTCATTGCTATCATAAAAGGGCATGATGTTGACAATGGAATGTTTAAGGATGGAAATAATGATGTTATGGTTGAAAATGTTATGGTGGGTAGTACTACACATAAGTGAGTTATGCAACAATAGATTCATGAGGAAGAGGATGCTTACTTTATTCCTAACAGCCACTACTCTTGTATGCATTGGGTAAGAGCTACAACTATATTTTTTATGAAGATAGGTGGGTTGGAGATGCAATGTTTTTCTCTCTTGGACCATCGGTTTAAAAATAATGTAATGATATGTAGCTTGTATATGAGAATGGTAAATGGCCAATGGATGTGGATTGTAGCTAGCATATGTTGGCTGCAAACAACTCACCAAGGGAGCTCTATGCTACATGATGGAGTATTCTAGTGACTATTGAAGATGTTTGAGATGAATATCGCTTATTTATGCAAGATTCACATAGTTATCTAGCTATCTTTAGATAGCCATACATTATGGAATCAAAAATGGAAACTAAAATAATAGATGAGGGTTCTTTTTATGCTCATGTGTGATGTAATGATGGTAGAAGGGCATTTCAATTTTTAATTGTGTGTGTTAATCATCCCCATAATCAAGATACACTTAGAGATTATCTAGCTCTATCTAATAATAGAGAACTCAAGGGTTTTTAGACAACATTGTTGTAAATGGAGGCAATAGTAGTGCTACACTACAAGGGTACACATAGCGATGCTAAGTAGCGACCTTCTTTTTTCAGCGTCGCTATTTACGTCGCTAATCCTCGAAATATTTTAAGTAAAAAAATATGTCGATATTAGCATCGCTATCTGTGTCGCTAAAAACGTCGCTATTAGCATCGCTAAATAGCGACGCAAATAGCGACGTAAATAGTGATGCTAATAGCGATTACTTACTTTGGTAACATTTCGCAGAAACCCGAATGTTTCTTTCAAACGCACGCGAACTGCAGAAGCAAGGCGAAGGCAGAGAGAAAGAGAAAGGGAGGTGAGCAAGGGAGGTGATCAAGGAAGCAAGCTGCGAGCTACACGTGAGGAGAGGAGCGTCGCCCACACGAAGAGGTCCTGGAAGAAGAAGAGAGCACGACGGTATGCCCTGTTTTGGTTTCTTTACAATCTTTGTTTTGCTTTGCAATGTAGGTTAGAAAGTTTTGGTTTCTCTTCGATCTTTGTGTTGCTTTGTGTTGCTTTGCAATGTAGGTTAGGAAGTGTTGAAAGAGAGAGAAATGGAAGCGAGTATTTTCAAATTTTTTCTTGTGTTGGTTTTTATTCTTTGCAATGTAGGTTAGAAAGTGTTGGTTTTTCTTCAATCTTTGTGTTGCTTTATTTGCAATGTAGGTTAGGAAGTGTTGAAAGAGAGAAATGGAAGAGAGTGTTTTTATATTTTTTCTTGTGTTGGTTCTCTTAAATCTTTGCAATGTATATAGGGTGGGAAGTGTTGAAAGAAAGAGAAATGGAAAGGAGTGTGAAGGGGGATGCTTGTTTTGGTTGATTATAATTTTAGAGAGAGAGTGAGAGAGATAGAGATGTAGAGAAAGAGAAATGAGATGCTTGTTTTGTTTGGATTGTATCTTTTGCAAGATCTTTCTAAACTACATATTCATCCACAATGATATTTCTAGATGTAGAAATACTTCTTTTTCTAGGATCATAAAAGTAAAATGCTTTGGTGATGTTACTATTACTCATGAGAATACGTTTGAGAGATTTAGAGTCTAATTTCTTTCTATGAGCATAAGTAATGCTTCCAAAAACTTTCAAACAACTCACTACTAGCGTTTGACCAATAAAGGCTTCAAAAGGAGTTGTGCCTTTCAAGGCATAGTGGAAGATCTATTAACTGTTATAAAAATGTATGTGTGTGAGCATAGTTTAGAGCCGACCTCAAAGATAGATAAGTTTAGAGGCGACTCAAAGAGATAGGTACGAAAATTTTTAAAAAAAGACCTGAAATATATATAGTGGAGTGGTCCCAATATACAATATAGAATCATTATTAAATTATCATTCCATTACATCGCAGTCAAGATGTCTAGCACTCACAACCAACATGGTGGGGATTGTGAGGCTTGGCTCAATCAACGTGTCCGCTGTCCATGCACGCAATGCAAATTGGCCATTCGCCGGAAACATTCTTTGTCCATAGAGCATGTGCAATGGTATGGAGAGTTTCGAGTTGAGATAATTGATGAAGAAGTCTTGAATTACGAGATTGCGGTAAGTTCTCTCTCATTACTATATGACATGTAATTGATTTAAGTATAAAAGTTTGGGGTTATCTTAGAAGTTAGCTCCTTAACGTCCTTTACAGAGTCAGGGCCATGTCGATACATTGCAGTCCGCAGATCTCTTGTGTCTAGTAAGACGGGTTCGTCCACGCTCTATACAAATGCCGTCCAAGATAACTAACTATCTCATAGAAGGTAATAACTCTCAACCCCCTTCTATGGGTGAGAATGCTAGAGACATGGACGATCCTCCTGCTTTTTTGGAGCCCAAGCTAGAGGACATGATCGAATCATTGCTTCTGACGGACTTGGAATCCCAAGATCCTTTAATTGCGAAGGCTGCCATTCCATTGTATGATGGAAGTCAGGTATCCCGTTTGAAGACACTTCTTGCATTGTTGAGCATACAAACAAAGTATGGATGGAGCGATGCGAGTGTGACAGAGTTATTCAGGTATATTATGATGTGTATGATTCTGTATTGAAAGCCATTGAAATGTGCTATGTAGTACTCTAATAACGTGCTTCATTGCAATTTGTAGAACATTGAAATCTTACATTTTTCCTACCCAAAACACGATGCCTGAGTCTCGTGATGATGCAAGACAAGTGCTGCGAAAGCTAGGCATGGATTATAATTGCATTCATGCTTTCCCCAATGATTGTGTTCTCTTCCGGGGAGAGTTTGAATTGTTGGCCACATGTCCCAAGTGCGGTGCGGACAGGTATCGAAATGACTTGCAAGGACAGACTGTTCCGCAGAAGGTTTTGAGGCAGTTTCCGCTGATACTACGTGTTCATTACATTTTTCGTACCAAGAGTTTTGCAAAGTTGACTACATGGCATGCAGAAAATCGATCCACTGATGGTGTACAGCGTATAACACTAGCTGACTCAGAAGCATGGCATCACATTGACGAGACTTTCCCTGACTTTGCAAAGGAGGCGAGGAATCTATGATTCGGTCTTGCCATGGATGGGGTAAATCCTTTTGGTTTACGTTCCACCTCCTATAGTGTATGGCCCGTGGTCCTTATTAACTACAATATACCGCCATGGCTTTCCACCAAGAAAGGACACCTTTTGCTCAGCTTGCTTGTGCCTGGACGATACAAAGTCAATAATATGGATGTCTACCTCTCTCCACTGATTGATGAGCTAAAGGAGTTGTGGGAGGGAATTTTAGTGGAGGACATAAGTAAACATATTGGTAGGCAATCCACAACTATAAGGGTAATTCTTATGTGGACCATGCATGACTTTCTAGGTTATGGAGAATGCTCTGGTAAAGCATGTTTTCTTATTTTGCTAGTTTTCTTTAAGCAGTGTTGGTGTTATGACATGCCTCATTGTACATGTGTGTTCTGCAGGGCTAGTCACGTTAGGTTACCATGCATGTCCTCTGTGTGGACCAAGGTTGGATTCTCGTATGTCAAAATCTATGAAGAAGATGGTATTTGAGGGACATCAGGCTTTTTTGCCAGAGGGTCATGTCATGAGAGAAGGATTTCTTGGTCTCCCTCCTGCGAGAATGAATGCATTGAGCTGGTTTGATCGCAGGATGGTGGACCAAGACTCTCTTCCCAGTGGAATGCGATGCTTCTCAATTTTCTATGAGCTAACTTATTGGAAAAAACTAAAAACTAACCACCTTTTAGATCCCATGCACATTTTTAAGAATGTGGGTAGCTTGCTATGGGACCACCTCACTGGGCAGCGAGACACACTAGGAGCGAGGATGGATTTGAAAGCAGTGGGAAAGATGGAACCATATTGGCCTCTAAGTGGTGTCAACGGTCGAGTGCAATTACCGCGCGCTCCTTGGGTTTTGTCTGGCAATGAAGTGCGACGAGTAAAGGAAAACATCAAGTCCTTTCGCACGCCGACTGGCCTAATGCGTTCTCTCAAGACAGCATTCACAAAGGATGACCAACTGACAGGACTCAAATCCCATGATTGGCATAAGATGTGTCAGATATGTACGGTATGAGGGTGCATATGGCATGATTTTGCATATTAGATTTCAGAATCTCCGTTTGTTTATACACAATAGTAATTACATGGTTTTCACAGTTCGTATTGCCAATCGCAATCGCGGGGTCTCTAACATCGGAGGTACGAACAGCCATTTACAAATTGTCCAAGTTGGTTCAGTTTGTCTCCCAAAAAGAGATTCACACATCATCGATTGAATCTGCGAAATGCATGGTAGTAGAGACTGCTTGTCTTTTGGAGAAGTATCTTCCCACTAGCATGCTCACGATACAAAGCCATCTTCTAGTGCATATTCTAGATGAATTGCAGGTTGCAGGTCCCGTTCATAATCGATGGATGTTTTTCCCTGAATGGTTCATGAAGACCTTAAAAGGATTTGTGCGACAACGGGCTCGTCCTGAGGGTAGCATGGCTGAAGGTTGGTTAGTGTCGGAGGCCTTGGTGTACATTTCTGAGTGGTTGTCCACCACTGTGGATGGGGACAAAGGCTTGACCTGGTCACTTAAGGAGGATGATCGTCTGAATGGAGATGTCCTAGTGGAAAACGGAATAGAGAAGAAGATGGACGCATCCATGGAGTCCAAGGTGAACTAATTTTGTATGCTGCATAGCGCTATGATGGAGAAGTGGCTACAACGGTATGAGGATGCTTAAGCTGAGCGAGAGTCTGCAAGATTTGACTTTTGATGAAGTACGCAGCAATGGCCTGTTCGATATCCGAAGGGGTTAGAGGAGATGCCTCTACTCATGTCCACTAGATGGCTACATGAGGCCCTAACCAAAGCATCTCAAGATGGAGAAACGAATACTGAAGAAGAGTGGGACTTCTCACGTGGATGCAATCCCAAGGTATGGATGCAATCCCAAGGTATGCAATCCCAAGAAATTACAATCTATACTGAAAATCACAACTAATATACTTGTTCTTCTCCCAGTATAAGGTCCATAGAGCAGCATGGTCACGTTGTCGTATTGCTGCGCATTTGAGGTGTGTAAACCACCCAAAAGTTGTGCATGAGATTTGTTACTTTGTACATATTTAGTTGTTATGTTTGCTCTTTCATTCTATGCCGAAGATGGAGAGTTGTTGGATCGCATTCTCTCACGGGCGAAAGATACTCTGAGGAGGATGCAAAGGTTATTGTGGTGCAAATTTTGAACATAGTATCCTTCTACCACTAGCAAGGTGTGAAGGCTATTGAATTTTGGTCTATCGGTTTTTGTCAAGCCAGAGGAGTCATGGGAAGTGCCTACTATGTTACACCTCATACAGCACAGAGGCTGATGTTTGGGAGCATTGGAGTTATTACTTATATTCTTCTTTGTGAAAGTCGGCTTTTTGGGGCTTTGCACTGAGTTGGGGATATTTCGGGCTGTAGAGAGCTTTATGGGCTGTTTTGTTTTTGCTTTTTCGGAGAACCTTAGCTTGGAATGGGGCTTAATCAGAAAATAGGAAAATGATAAAAAGAGAGGATCAATGTTGGATGGATTGGAGGGAAATCCGAAAAGGGAGGAAAGTTTTGAACGATGGAGAAAAGCAGGAGGGGGGAACCTTGCTTTAAGGAAAAAGGAGCCTATTTTGGTGAAGAAAGGCAGAAACAGGGGAGGAGAGTGCGGGCACAACTCATCCTCTGCTGGCAGCAAGTGTGCCCTTGAAGAAACGCAAGCCTAAAAAAGCTACTGAACGGTGTGGATGTCCCTCCATACTTGTACGAGAATGCAGCAGCTGCCCTTCAATGATACAGGGACAGACAGGCTCATGGTGAGAACAACAGCAAATCATCCATAGGATGATCATTACTACTCGTCTTACAGCGCGAGTCTAGAGCTCCCGCATTGTTTTGAATTTTCCCTCATGTACAGTTCTCAATGCACCTTCACGCATTGAAGGTAGCAAGATTTCAAAAAAAGTTGTAAATGATGGCAAAGACTGCCGAGTGTTTCCCTCTTATTTTGTGGTAGCTCTTGTTCTTACTTTGTCTAAATCTCACATCGTTGGAGGGCTCAGACTTGCCTGCACTTGGGTTGGCACCATTCTCTTCAGCTTTCATCATCTGCCCTATCCTTTCTTACACTTGGATCACGCCATTGCAAAAGAAGCAGGCTTCATAGACTGCGCTGCCTGCGAAATCCACAGATGCCCTGCAAGCTGGACAAGCCGAAGACTCCTTGTAAAATTTCAGCGGCAGATGATGTGGATCGATTGGTAGCTACGAGAACATGTTGAAGGAGCCTCTATAAGCAGCAAGTGTTCGATGTTTGGGACCATGCTATCGTCGTCCTCTTCGTCCGTTTGAATGACGGATACTTGGCGCAGAATTCTGGGACAACTCAGACACACTTGATTGCTTCCGTCAGATTATCCAGAAAGAGGGTGCTAAGTCCTTGTTCAAGGGTGCAGGAGCTAATATTCTGCGAGCCATTGCTGGTGCTGGTGTGTTGGCTGGATACGATCGCTTGCAGCTGATCTTTTTCGGCAAGACCTATGGCTCTGGTGGCGGCGGCTAATAATCTGTAGCACAGATCCTTAACACTTTTAGGATATGATAATGACAACAACTCAGGCTCAGACTCTTCTTCTGTTTTCTTTGCCAATAGAATTTTGGCTTTCGACATACTTTTCACTCTCTATCACCGTTGATCTGAAGCCTGCTGGTTTACTGCAACTCGCCATCTCAGCCTCTCGAGAAGAAAGTCACCAACTAGTATAAGCTAATCCAGGTATTCTATTTCATGATTCAACTACAACGACAGAGTAAACACAAGATCACCATGTAGTGGAGAAATATCGACTGCTGACGATCAGATCGATAGCCTATGCGAGCTCTGCCAGAGATATAATTCGGAAGGACAATCCTTCTTCAGATTCCAGTGCGAATGTCATTATACAGACTGATTAGGAGAGCATCGCAACAGTGGAGACTGAATCGACTGCCCTGGAGGCTCCTGATCCGCGACAGAGTATGACTATGAAAGCTATTGCTGATGAACATCAGGTAATGTGAGGTTTTTGACAAAGTTTATCTCAGAAACTGGTACCATTCGGGCACGGAAGGAGTTCGATATGCGGAACAAGTCACATAACAAAATCACAAAGGCTATCAAAAGTGATGAAGAACTCTAGAGGATAGACGTACACTATGCATTTGATCGAAAGATCCTTTCCGAGATGTTGTTCAATCTTAGAGGCAAAGGAGGCATCAGATGAGCTTTGGATTCCATGAAGTGATGCTGCTTGTGATGATGCTCTTGAGGAATTTTATCAAATCTGGATTTTTATTGACCAGAAAGTCCTCTGTTTCTGAGGTGAATGTCTGCGACAGAGAGGAGAAGCAATAGAATGAAACATTTTTGACACCCTGCATCTATACATAAAAGGGAAAGAAGGGCAACATTCTGGACTTGGAGTCTGTGAACTGAACAGGGGCTCTCTGCCAGCAGTTTAGAGTGAAAGTCATGCTCAATTCTACTACTTGAAATTCTTACTCAAATCATGTTAAGAGCAAGGAGAGTTCAGCTTGATACTCTGATTATATGACTTGCTTAAACCTTCACATCTTGCTTGTAAGAATGTATTTCATATAACACTGGAGTTCCTTCCGTCACAATGAAGATTTTCTATAGGGTTCAGAACTTTTCAAAGGATTCTCAAAGGCCATGGATGTGAATATAGTTAATAATTACCTGTCTAAATCAAAAGAACAAGCTGTTATAACAGAGTTCAGCTTCTCTGATGTAAAAGAGGGAGTTATTAAGCTAATAAGTTGTTTGTCTCATCAATCTTCTGAAGAGTTGTTGGAATGTAAATATGATCCTTTGTGGAGGCCGCCACTATTGACCTTCTATCCTGAAATTATTCAATAACCTCTGTGGTTGCGACATTGCTTTCACAAACCCTTCGACAACGTGGACGACATTTCAGAGTAGAGCACATCGACAAGTTACGCTTGACAATGGACTGTGGAGTGATGGCAATGTTTGAGCAAGAAAGCCGACGATGTGCCACAGATCCAAACCGTGTAGTTGCAGAGATGGAGTATTTCAGATGTTTACAGGGTATCCTTGCAATGGACTATCGAAGTTTCTTCGTGACTATATTTGATGTGCAATGGTTCAAGGTTACTCTCGAAGGAGCAGGTGCAATTGTTCGGCGAGGGCCAAGTGGCTTTGTTGAGATTGACTCAACGAAGAAGTGGACCGATTTGAGTGATACATTTGTTTTGCCAAATCACTGTCAGCAGGTAAGAGTCCCTAATACTTGACACGCTTTAGCAATCTCAAAGTAGACTTTTATACTAATCGTAATATGGATCAGGTCGTCTTTTTCCCTAATCCGCAATAACCTCAATGGTGGTATGTCATTCCCATGACGTCTAGGAGTATCCCCGTATTTGCTAGAATCCCCGTACCGATCGTAGAAGAGACACCTTTAATAGCAGCAATGACAGAAGGCATACAAGAAACTAGGATAAACCGCCTGGAGGACCAAGACATCTCACCTATGGAGATAGAGGAGATAGAGGATGGGTCTTTTGAAAATGAAGCAGAGTCCTCATTTTGTGGAGAATTTTGTATAGATCTCCCGGTGTATACTGAGCTATGTCAAGATGAGATTGTGGAACCCTAAACAAAAGTGACTCGATCAAAACGTTCCTCCCACTATAGCAATGCCACTTTTTGCAATGATAGATTTTGGAGAGAGTGGACGATGACGCGTATGCGTGACTATCAGTCGCATAAGCGGTCTGATGCACGCAAAGTAGTCAAGCAGGGCAAATCGAAGTCGGAATGGCTGGATACAGAGGACTGGAGTAATCTCCAGGATGAGGTGACATCCACTCCAAGCAAGTGGAAGCAGCAGAAGGACACAGCAAAGGCATGCTTGGACGCAAGATTGGTGAATCACCTTGGTAGCGCCGGCTACGCAACATTCCTGGCAGATTTTGTAAGTATTAATAGGGTAGAGTACTCTAATTTAATGACATCCATGTTGATATATAGAATCTCAAGTACGTTGTTTTTCAATGTTTGTGTGCCACAGCAAGGTTTTACGAATCGCGACCCAACTACACTAGAGGTGACATACGGGGAGAAGCATGGCTTGAGTGCCCTAATCAAGAAGCTCTATGCTCGGGGAGGACCGGCAAGTAGTAATAAATATCATTCCTAATTTGAGAAATCTGTCATTATATGTCAGCTTGTATTTGGTACTCACAATTATATATGTATTTGCTGTTGTAGGCTCCCTTCGATATGCCACTACAGTGAGAGGAGTTATCTGATGCGGATGAGTCGTAGAGAGCAGATTAGGCTACATAGGATTACTCCCCATCTTGTATTATGTAAGGCCTTATGGCCTCTATCCTCCATATGTAATAGCTAAGTGTATATGATTCGAACTTCTATGTTGTAGCATGACTCCATATACACATCTCCATGTTATTCACCACAGATTGATGTACAGGTGTATACATATTTGCTTTGTCACAGTAGCACTTCTCAATTTAAGTTCTGTTATTTTCTTTATCAATGCAGTGCACATTTTTGTTAATTAATGTCATGAAAGTACTTGTTTGCAAAGTCTTGTCATTATTTGGGATCGATTGTCTAACTTCTTTGATAGCAAGAATTTTCTCTTAGCCTTGTGTGGCTCTAACTGTGGCAGGACTGCATTTGCAGCTTTGCCACAAATTTTTTTTTTCCTGCAACCGTTGGTATTAGCATCGCAAAATAATTCTGCAATCGTCGGTATTAGCGTCAAAAATTCCTCTGTAACCATCGCTATTTTCATCGCTAATTTAGCGACGAAATTAGCAACAAAATTAACAAGGCAAATAGCGACACTAATAGCGACGATGGGGATATTTTTCATATATAAAGAAAACGTCGTTATAAACTTCGTTATGGCGTGTATATGTTGTAGTGCTACCTAGAAAATGCTTTTGCCTCCAAGAAAAGAAAAATTATATTTGTGGCTAGTTTCTAGGAATGGATAGCAACGAGTGCAAGTAGATCTAAGAGTATTGCAGCCATGTGCAGGGCTTAAAAGGGTTATATACATCAAGCTGAAGAAATATGGTATTTTGGCTAGAGATGACTATATTTTGGGGCTATTTGTAAATTTGAAATTTAATGATACATCTACTAAAACTACTACGGTAATTAATATTGAAAAAAATACTAAAAAGCATGTGTATGTAGATATTAGCAAAGCATGGAAAGGCTTTTGTATTTCATCTTATTGAAATTGGCTACATGAATGTGACTATTATGGAGGCGATAGTGATCTTTAGAGTGCTGCATGTTCCATAAAACCTTAAATTGATTCTTATGCGCTTCATGCATACTTTCCTAAGCTGATGGAGCCCTTAGATAAGAAACTCAAGATGAATATTTTAGAGCCATCGTTAGCTCCACACTCTAATAAGTGGTTTATAGATCCAAAGAAGAATGGGGTATTGGAGTTTATACAACATATGTAGCCAGTCAATAAGGTCACGATAAGGAATTTAGATGTGAGGCCTATTGTAGATGAGTTTTCAAAATCCTTTGTGGTCCAGGCTATTTATTCTACTACGGGGGATTTATACTCTAGCTATGATTGATGTGTGACCTATTCTAGATGAGTTTTCAAATGCCTTTGTGGTCAAGGCTATTTATTCTACAGGGGATTTATACTCTAGCTATGATTGATTTTAACTTGCATTAGAGAGTCAATATATCACTCCTATGAAAACACCACTTGGCTTGGTGTGCATGTGTATCCTTCTAATGTGAGTGACCAAGTACTTAGTCGCCCACATGATGAATGCAACACATAAGGTCTTGAGAGACTATATTCCATAGCTCACGATACCTTTTTTGATGATGTCCCTATTAAGGGCTATGAATTGCAAGAAAAGAATGAGGAGTTGGATGACACAGTTTGCAAGATATTTGTTGCTTACCATATAACTGATTCTGAGAAGATTTTGACTCAATTAGAGAAAGTGCATCTCACTCTTTCAAGTGCAAAATGTGTCTTTCGTGTTGAGGATGTTCTAATTGTAGGGCATGTGTGTGGCCCCTATGGTCAAAATCCTTCACATGCAAGAGGTATGCTCCAATGTATCAAAAGTCAGGAGGTTTTTGGTGCATGTGTCTTCTATTTGATATGGATCTCTCATTTCACATATATGATTGAAAGCCTTTATCAGTTATTAAGGAATGGGAAAAAGTTAAATTTGGGAAGGCACCATACAAGGGCTTTTCCAAAATGTAAAAATTTTGTTGAATTCTAGACCAACCTTGAAGAAGATAGATCGTTCAAATCAAGGGCATACCATCCTCACTATTGATATGAACCCTATTAGTATTGGATGGGCAATGGGACAAGATGATACTTAAGGAAATAGATATGCTATTAGGTTTGAAGCAAATGTGTTAAAAAAGACGTAATAGAGGTATCTGCAAGTTAAGGGGGAGCTTTAGGGAGTGGTTACAACTCTTAAATACGATAGAGACTGTTCTCTGGATGTTCACGTAGTGGTGGAGATAAATTGTCTACCATTATTGCGTATGATAACTAGTTGTGCTACTCTCGACATTTCCATGTTTCTTAATAGCTTATATTAAGTCACTCAACCCTGATTTAGATCATATTGTAGGGAGCAACAACTCACTTGACTCATATGTTATCACCAGCATGCTATGAAGATGAAGATGGCATGATGGATGAGGACAAAGAGGAGGTGTTTCTTGTTGAAAATGATAAAGTCATAGTAGGGGATAAATGTACATCTATTGTATGTATAGGTATAGGTATCTTAAATGCTCGTATAACTTTCATAAATACTAGAATAATAATAAATTCAATAAATATAGTAGGTATACTATCTAGAAATTTTACAGCTATAAGAAAATCAATAGTTGTAAAGGACTTTTCAAGCATGGGAGACATAGGTATAGTAACAAGAAAACATCATAGCTAATATATTTCAACCTATCAAGGTGTTATTGAAAGAGAAATATGAAGGGGAATGACTGAGAATAGGCCAATATCTCAAAACTCTTTCCAAGAAGGAATAATGGTTAGTATAAAAGTTCAAGGGGATTAAGAGAAAGGAAAATGGTTTCTTCTTGAAGGATGGATATTTGTTTAACCATGGTAAGAAAAAGAGAGGAGCTCCACTACAAGTTCTTGAAGATCGAGCCAGATAGGTATAGGTTATGTGGGAGTTCCATGAAAGCTTATGGGATAGTCATAGAGGTGTGTGGGCCACCTTTGAGAAAATTAACGAATTTGGTGGAAGGAATGTATGCCGAAATTGCTCACTTTGTGAAATCTTATGCTACCTCTCCGATGTATTTATCACTAAGGTATGGAGATGGGTTGCAGCAAACTTATCTAATGTCTCTTCATTTGAAATGGGTACTAGATTTGGTTACTATGCCTATAGGTCTATGGCAAATGTGGTACCTCATGCTAACTTGTGTGTGAAGACTTAATGAATCAAGTAGAAGGGGAAGCACTTAGGACAAAGACTACTCAAGAAATGTGTACATTTCTCTTGGAAGAGATTCTCTATTGGTATGGGTGTGTTGGAAAATTACAGTTGATAGGGGTGAACTAGATGCAAATGAAGCACAAGACTTTTTCTCTCGTTAAGGGATAAAGCTAGCTCTTACTTTAGCCTATAATTTGGAAGGCAAATGGCAAAAGTGAACATGGATATCTTCATATCATTAAGACCTTGACCAAAAAATTATTTGATAAGAGACATAAAATCCAACCAAGAGCCATACAAGAAGGTGAGTGGGTTCTAATTTATGATACTAGTTTGGAAAATGAGCATAGTGCTAGTTGAAAAACTTTCTAAGTGATGGTTTGGTCCGTATGTGTAAGGTAGATATTTGACAATTCTACCTATTCACTTATAGAATTGGATGGGACAACATTGCACATTCCTATAGCTAGCAAATGGATTAGACTCTTCAAAAGGAATTCTACAACATATTAATTAGATGTGTTGGACATAGGCTCAAAGACCCAAGCGAACAAAGTGTTTGTAAGAGTCTTTAGTAAACAGACAAGGTAGGGCATCTTGAAAGATTTTGAAAATTATTTTAATCAAAATAGAGTAAATGGTGTCTGATGCATTGAGAATGGGCTTTGGTTGATATCTAAGGATGTACCCTGCAAAGTTTGGTTGACATCTAGATTCATATGCAAAACTTATAGGGTCAAAAAGGGTGGGACTACATGTTATAAAGAACATTTGTAGGCTATGAAAATAATTTTAGGGGCTAATATTTTGAGAGTTCGGTCATGGTATCTTCAATAAATTTGTAGATTACAAATGGAGCTACCTTTATTATTTTTAAAGATCAACAATCTAAGTTATAGTTTGTAAGATACAAGCAGTTTTCTGCACACTGGTCTTATAGGACAAATTTCCAATTGAGTTTGATGGATGTAATCTAGTGTATATGACATATGCTTTGCCAAAGCCACATAAGGATGACATGTGGATGCTCAGAAAAGAGAAGAGGATCAACATATATAAAAATAGGAATGTAGAAGAGATCTCTCCATGGTGAGCTTGGTATATAAAAGATTAATAGATTGATAGAGATGAGGAAGAGAAAGTGACAAACATTGAAGATGTAGCTAAAGATGAGTTGACATATGAACTTGGGATGTCACATGGATTTATAGAGATTCGAATGTAATAGGAGCTATCATTGCTAGGGCTGGATGCTAAGAGATACATGTAGGATGGGATGCTTGTGTTCTTTATGTTGGTTATTGCGAGGAAGACAAGAGACGAAAGGAAGAGAGGAAAGAAGAGAGATATGAGACACCGGAAGTGGAACCCTTGAAGTGTGTCAATTGAGCACACATGATAGGAATATATAGAGGGGACCTGGGGCGCTATATATATATAGACAGACTGTATATAGCTAACATCCCTGCTCAAATAAAGGTCCCTTACTATGGATGAAAAAACCCTTGGGGGCTCAAGGGAAAAACCCACATCTCTATATAGGCCTACCGTTATATTAATATTCAAAACATAAAATTACAAAGTTGAACTTACAAGAGCCTATTCATAGGCATCAAAGGAGCTACATCACTCCTGAATTACAACAGCCTATTCAGAGGCATCAAAAGAGCTTTATCACTCCTAAATATACAACATGTAAAATAAGGATAAGCGACATCATTGCAAAAGATAAAATCTCTAAGAAATTCCTTCAACTAAACTTGGGATGTAAGAAGTATATCTGTCACATCAAAACTTAAAGAAAAACGTTATAGTGACATTAGAACAACACAAGGTCTATAGAGACGGTTTGCGACGTTGCTCTATAGACCACATAACACATGTGGGCCCCCATGAACAGAATATAAATAAAAAAAATTGTCATCAGCTAGAATATAGACACTCATTAGCTGGAATAACGAACGAGGATGCTCATCAATGGAATAACGAACGAGGACACTCATCAATGGAATAATGAACGAGGACGATCAGCACAAATCATGGCAATATCAACATCCAAAAGTAATGTTGATGTTGAAATGTAGCGAGAGAGAGAGGAAGCTTATCTGTAAAGTGGCTCCCGTAAGCTCCCAGGTTTCTAAACAACCTCTCTGTATCATCTCCCACTCTTATTTTGGGAAAATACAGAATGGCCTTCTTAGCATCGAAACTAACTGAGTTCATGTAGCCTGGTGCTACAGGTTGGAATTTGATACCACAATTGTGAAGATCAACTGCAGATGGGAAGTGAGTTGGCTTCTCCACAAGCTTTTGAGTTTGGGAGCCTTGAGTGGCAATGCCCAAGTAGCCTGGTAAACGATTGCAGTAGGGTGATGGCAATACATATCATCTCATTATTATACATATCTCAGTCCAGAGAATTCTCATAGCTTAAACTTTCTTGGGGCTGTGCAGAGGGCAGTACTAGGGACATAGCCTCCTAGAACAGTAACAGAGATACATCACCATGATAAATCACCAATACAACCCAGCCCTCTCTTACAGTGTCAATGACCTTGCATACACCATGACCTTTGCCTCAGCTCTTGCCTCATGCACACAATAAAAAATAGCCCTGTTATAAGAGTCCATTCCTAATTACTACTTGGATCCAAAGTGCAGGAAATCTGGATTTGAAAGAAATCTCATGTTACTGTTAAACGATTGCAGCCTTTGCTAATCTGAGTAGCCTGGTAGAAAACGGGTGGCCCAAGCCCCCTTCTCCAGTTGAATTGCCTCCAATTTTCTTGTTGCGGTCTGAGCAGAGTAGAAAAAGAATTGCAGCCAGTAGCTTGTCACCAGGATTTAAAGTCTCTGCTTGCAATAGACCTATTTTATACCTGAGTGCAATAACTTCTTTGGCTAAACTTGATGGAAGCTGTTTTTCCAAATCAACTGTGTCCATATTAGAATTAGCAATCACATGCTTAGATACAGACCACCTAAGTGCAATAACTTCTTTGGCTAAACTTGATGGAAGTTTTTTTTCCAAATCAATTGTGTCCATATTAGAAATAGCAATCACATGCTTAGATATAGACTGTAGTGAGGCATCCTCATGTACATCTGCTACAACAAGAACATGAAGAACCTAGTGAGGCATCCTCATGTACATCTACTGCAACAAGAACATGAAGGAAAACAGAGGATAAACTCAGCATCTCAATTGCAAACTCTATAACAGGCTGGCAAGCTTCATGAAGACATTCATCATCAATACACTTGATAGGAGGAATAGCTTGCTTTCCGGTGTATAAGAAACCTAAGGTGACCATGAAGGTATCATAGCCTATCCTCGTCAAGTTGGGGAGCCTGTCATACAACTTCTGAAGGTCAATCTTCACCTTTCCCATCGAATTATCCTCATTGCCTCTGCTCACTGGTGTGAAGGATGCAAGCTCCTTGTTATCCTTACGAAAGAGAGCCTTGAAGAAGGGGCATCTTGCAGTGAGGATGCAACGACGGATAGGCATGGCTCTTCCAGAGACATAAATGACAGCATCACTGAAGACATCGTCTGCGTTCGGCAAGATGAAACCCCCAAGGCTGCAGCTGAGCTTCTTTAGAGCCTTCTCATGAGCAGGAAGCCAAGGGGGCGTGTTGAAGGGGACTTGCATGCAGGGCAGAGATGTTCTTAGACCACAGTCTGAGTCCGAATGTGAAGGCTACTAAAGAACATGGTGAGAAGTGGGCACGGCCTGCATATGTCAACTCCCCACCTTCGAACTCGTTGCCGCTTCCGAGGTTTTCCCAGAAGCATGGCATAAATGTGCCCACAAGTATGTCTTGCGTCAAAGACTCTAGTGTTGAAGTACAGTGGGATTCTGCAAACTGCAACCTGGGAATTGAGGAGGATGCTTAATCTGGAGGTCTCTTCGCGACGGAGCTGTGGGCTGCCTCCATGGAGCCGCTGCTGATGCAGAAGGGAGAGGAGCTCAGGGCAGAGGCAGGGGCGGGCAGGTTGATGTCACCCATAAAAGCCCTACGGGAAGGCACCTGTTTGGGAAGGCCCAGCCAACAGAAAAGAGAGAGGCCATGGGTACCCCCATGTTGTGATCTGAGCCTCTCTTACCATAGCCGAGCCTGTGCCTTCGGGGGAAGGCCCAACCACTAGAAAAGAGATAGGGCATTGCTACCCCCATGTTGTGATCTGAGCCTCTCTTACCATAGCCGAGCCTATGCCTTCGGGGAAAGGCCCAGCCAACGCAAAAGAGAGAGGCCATGGCTACCCCCATGTTGTGATCTGAGCCTCTCTTATCATAGCCGAGCCTGTGCCTTCGAGGGAAGGCCCAGCCAACAGAAAAGAGAGAGGCCATGGCTACCCCCATGTTGTGATCTGAGCCTCTCTTACCATAGCCGAGCCTGTGCCTTCAGGAGGCTGCAGAGCCTGTGCCTTCTCTGCCACTTCATGTGCCTGAGCATGGTTGGAGGCCATGAAGATGGAGGGGAAGGAGTCCCACGGCCCGCACAAGCATGGTTGGAGGCCATGAAGATGGAGGGGAAGGAGTCCCACGGCCCGCACAAGCAGATGTCGAGCATACCCTTGATGGAGAGCACCCATTCTTTCTCTTCCAGCTCAGGCATATTTGTGTGCTCTGATACCATGTTGGTTACTGCGAGGAAGACAAGAGACGAAAGGAAGAGAGGAAAGAAGAGAGATATGAGACACCGGAAGTGGAACCCTTGAAGTGTGTCAACTGAGCACACATGATAGGAATATATAGAGGGGACCTGGGGCGCTATATATATATAGACAGACTATATATAGCTAACACTTTATGCCTTACGATTCAGGTGGGAGTAGCTAAACTTGCAACATGAAGATGAAAGCTGTTTGGGTTTTTATATCTCCGTGGGTTACATATGAGGCACCTCCAAAGACATGCAAGTTTAGAGGGGTTGGATGTCATTGGATTTTTGACATAGAGTGTGAAAGAGAGATATGTTTTGTGTGGACGAGTTTGTGCTTTTTCTGCAAAATGATAAGTGGCATATTTCTCTGTTAGTGGACTTATGTAACTTGCTCATTGTCTTGATAATATGAGATAGTCAACTGGAGTATTGGGAGTTAATCAACATGTGGCTTTGAGTATTGATAAGTAGTCAATTAAGTGTTTTGTGGGCTATGTGGTGGAGAATGAAGCATGAGATCAAGAAGACCATTCAACAGAGATTTGGGATGCCAATATGACCAATTGGCTAGTTACTATCCAATGTGGCCACAAAGGTGAAGGTGATGGCATGCTAACTAGGAGAGGACTCAAGGGAAAAGTGGGGGCAAGAGCCAAAGAAACTAAATAGGCTACTAGCTCATGCATTGGAGAAGAGAGAGGAGAGTATTGTGACTATTTTGAATAGCGAAACATAGGCCCAAAGAAGATAACAAGTTGTCCTTAAAGATCTTGATCTCTTACAAGGTCTTTGAGGTGATCTCTCACTTGATTTTTGGTCGTGAACATCAAGGAAAACTTTATTGATCATGAAAGAGGAGTTTTTATGGGTTTATGCCCTTTATGTGGATTGTTTCAGCTATCGATAATAGTCAAGAACAGAGTTGTAAGCTAGAAATGGACATTGGATGTTTAAACAAAGCTTCTCTTGAGTTCTACCACTTAATTCTTAATCTCTATCTTTAGTAAACATAGTATAGACAACAAAGAGAGAGTTTCTCTCAGCTTTGGGAAAGCATGTATACCATATTTTATTGTTGTAATAAAACTGTACTTATAGAGCTGAAGTATTTTTGAAGGCTTATAGAGAGTACTTAGAGGGAATTATGCATTCCAATTCATGTATCTTATCTATAGCAGTGCCAACTATCATGTTCCATCAACAGACTGATATATAAATAAGATTTTGAGGTGTTGTTGAGGTGTTACATATAGCTTTTGAATAATGTTCAGCAAAGAAGCCATATTTTTGATGCTTTGAAGTTTCCTGCCATAATAAATATATACATTAATCAGCCATGTCGGGCTGTCATAGGAGCCGCCGGCCCTCAAAATTTACAAAGGCACAAACAAGTGACAGCATGGGAGGAGGCGATGACGGGAACAATTCACAGTTTCATTCTCTCAGTTTACGTACATACAAGTCCTGTAGTGTCGATAGGCAGTTCGTCAGACTCAAACAATAGTACCTCTCAAGTATACTAGAATAGTGACTCTCCGATCACAATCATGAACCACACAGCAGCAGATCCTGCAGACTTCTATAGCGGCGGGGCGATCGTAACAATGAATATCTGTTTCTGCTGGATTGCGTACTCGTCTGATCAATCACATTTGCATTGGTGTGATCATGCGAACGAGAGTGGTGGTCCTGATTGACACTGCGCGCCTGTTTCTTTCTCACATCCATCGGATTACCGTCGCACAATAAGCCGAGACCTTTATCATGGCCGTGAACACGATCCGTTGCTGCTGCATCAGCTTGGGCCTTCCTTTCAGTAACGATCTGGTCTGATAATGATAACGATGAGGATGACGATTTCTTTAATTCGGATTGGACCAAGGCTGACTTTGATTTGTACCGCTTGTAAAAATCATTGGCCAGATTGATATTAGGAGATGAATCACCCGCATCCCATAAGCACCACTCGCAAATCCATTCGGCATCTCTGGCCAGTTTGAGATACGTGCTACTACAGTATCTGTGACAAAACACCCATATCATCTCGACGCCATCAATAACAACTACTCCGTTAATTGGTAATATAGGTATCCTAGTTAGAAGCTTATAATTGTTCTGCTTATAAAGGTTAATTTAGCGAGAGCACAATATACCTGTGTTGGACTCGTGTAAGACAGATGGAGCAGCGAAAGAGCTCCTCTTCGAAGCCCACATCACCGCACATGTTGCAGGAGTGGCCATTAGTCGAGATTAATAGCTTGCTCATCATATGCTATTGGCGCAGATATTATCATATGCTATTGGCGTGGGTATTATGATATACTATCGTCGCCCAATATATGCCGAAGGCACAATTCAGAGTGTGCATCCCGATGGATCATCAGTATCTGCACAAGACATTCTTCATGTATAATGCTACGAGACACAGGGAGAAGCTGGGGAATTCGGAGGACGGTTAATATTCTAGATTGGCTTAATTACTCATATTCTATTGCCAATTGATTGATGACCATCAGTGTGTCCTCGTGCAGGATCATCTTCCAAAGGCATATTTCATGTTGATATGAGAGTAATGCGGACGAGAGAGCACGACAGAGAGTGTGTGTGTGTATAGCCTAGATGTATATTGAAAGAGAGAGAATGTGTGTCTCCATAGCTGCATATCGGTATATTAAGAGAGAAAATGTGTGTCCAGACTAGTGTATTGAAACCATAAAGAATGATAAACGAGAGACGGCCGATGGTACCGTGCATTCCCTTCCAAGTCACCAAAGGAGGTATTATATGCGCACGACTTACGCGCTGAAAATATCGTCACTCTGTGAGAGTGGCGCAACCCACCTCGCAAGTCTAATACTCGGTCTTGATTTCTCCCGTTGAAAATGTTTCCGGATCATAACCGGGTCAAGAAGCTATCACCGGGTTCACCTTATTCTGGACCAGTTCTCATGGGGAGTTTTCCAAAGCCCGGTTTCTGGGTGGTTTTCAAGAAAACCGGAAACCCCCAAGGTCACGTGGGGGGAACCCCCTTCCCAATGAGAAACTCCCGAAAGGGATTTCCCATAAAAACCCCTGCCTATATCTAGCAAAGCTTAGAAGGCCACCTCTCATCTTCCCTTAAATGGATTGATTTCAATATATCTTTTTTGGCATGTTTACTATGCTACATTCCTCCTTGCTCATCTTTGGTTTGGGCTAAAGTGTAACATTAAATCAACTATGCAATATGACCCTTGCAAAGTGCATGCTCTCTATCGCTAAGGATTTCATTGCAATTGGCCCTTCAATTTTCTCTCTCTCCCTCCTTCGACATGGATTGTTTCCTATTCCATTGACCACAGAACTCTTTGCACATGTGATTGTAGGCCATTAGGTGGCTAGAAGCTATTGATTAGAGAGTGGAGGTCCATTCAATGCAAGTTCATTCATGTGCACTTTGTGGTTCTATCGACTCCAATCCAAGACAAGTTCTCTCTCTCTCTCTCTCTCTCTCTCTCTCTCTCTCTCTCTCTCTCTCCCCAAAACCAATGTGTTGAGCAGTATATCTATATCCATGATCTCTTAGGTAGGCATGCATGTTGGATCCAGTTTAATAAGCCTTCAATTGCATGCTACTACTCTTTATTGAGCTATAGAATATCTATGGTAACATTCAATTTTCAATCTTCTTCATCTTATGCTTTTCTCTCATTCCTTCTTGTCATGTGGCTTTGGATTTGATATTTTGTGTTTGTGAGTTCAATGTGCTCCAGGCATTTCCCTATCGTATCTTTAAAGGCCCATTTATGGCAAATTGTTGATGAGCCATTAACAATTTGGAACTTAGGCTCAAACTATAGCAACATTTATTTGTCCCACTTTTATATGGAATTTTTACTTCAAATTGTTGCCTCCTTATGCCTAACATTGAGGGTATCTCAAATGCTTGGGCTCTTCATTGAATATTGTACCTAATTATGTCCCATTCAAAAAGTGGCAAGATATGTGTATAGTGGACTGCTTGAGTTCTACTTGCATCATGACGTTTAATTGATCAAGAGAGGGAAAATTGTGTTCTACATCTACTACTTTTCTTTGCTCTTTTTCATGAATTTGAGGACAAGGGTGAATATCACACAAATACCCAATGGTTATTGTAACAAAATGAAAAAATGGAAGCATTTTACAACATTTAATTGCATCTTCAACAATTTTATGCTACCAACATTGTATGGCTACGACTAGGACTGATATTCATGATTTTCATATTCTCTTTGTTTTAGATATTATACCCTACAAAGATGCCTTTGATTGCAATGTAGTGAGTTTTTTGCTACTACAATGTAGGAAGATGTGTAGGCTACATTTGGGCTACATTCTAGTGAGTGAGTAGGCTTCAAGTGGGTAATTGAGTGATTGCAGGCTTAGTTATGGTAAAGTAGTCTTCATGTTGACTGATTTTATGCAAAATGAGAAAGATTTATTACATTTTTATATAATCACCACCTAAGATTATTAATTTTAAAATTTCCAAGATTTTACACACATTAGTGAAGCTATTTGATTTGAGTACTACGTAGATTCCTCATCCATGTATTGTAGCAAAAGAAAAAAAAAACCTTTAATGAAGAAGAAGATTGAAAAATCCTAGTAATGCTGGAGTCATCTTGATGACATCAACCAATAAATGAAAACACAACCTCCAAATCGAGCAAAATATTGGTCATGACAATGTCAAATTTTAAAAGGTAGCTCAACAAAAAACTGCTAGCACGATGCCATGTAGGTGTGCATGGAGAAGGGAGATAAGGAGTACCTATGGTTGAAATGATCATAATGATGCATTTGTTGTATTGCCAGAAATGAAATGCATTTTTAAACAAAATTTATTTTCAATATTTTTTAAATTTAAATGTGTGCAAAGTTAGTATTGAGCCTTTCTCGAAGTCTATGGCATGCCAATCATGTGCTATTGTGTGCAAACTTAGCATTGAGACTTTTTCGAAGTCTATGGCATTCCCATCCCATGCTATTGTGTGCAAAGTTAGCATTGTGCCTTTTTCAAAATCCATGGCATTCCAATCCCATGCTATTGTGTTCTTTGCTCATTCTATGCAACCCTTGCAACATAGACATGATGTACTTATTGTCATTGTGAGTTCACCTCGTTTGTGTTAAAAATGTTTTCAAAAGCTTGTATTGGGTAAGAACATAATAAAGTTATTCTGTCTTTTCATCTTATCTCTACAAGTAGGTTATCTGAATGTAGACATCTTATTAATTGTTCTTCAATGTTGGATGTCTTGTTACTGGTTTGATATGTCTTTGCACAAGTTATCCCTCATAGATGAGTTGGATGGCTTAGATGACTCTTTTGTGCCATACTCTCAACTAGAGAAGGAGATGAACAAGGCTATTTTTGGATCTACATATGAGATTTATCACATACTGCATCATGCATGCCATACAATCATTTTAATTTGGATTTCCATTGAGTCCCCTCTCCATTTGGCCGTTATCTTTGACACCACCTAGGCCTAGGAAAGATATGGAAAACATTGTGTCCCACAACATTGCAACCTAATAATTTCAAACAAACCCTCCTGCCATTAGTCGAATAGTGTAATCAATTATATGGTGCTGCAAATGACCTTCTCATCTCCATCATCATGTCTCATCACTTGTCCACCCAATATGTCAAGAAATATTAGAACAAAGTAGCATCAAGTTTATTCCCATTCTAGAGGCTTATGCCAAGGTGGTTAGGGTTATTGAAATATATTGATTCTAGATCGCCATAATTATACATATAGGATCCCCTATCTAACCAGTAGAACAACTAGGATAGTGGCTATCTTTATTTAAAAATGACTCCAATCCATGGAACGAAAAATGATAACTACCCTCCACCTAACGACTTGGTGTGAATAATGACAATTGCGATGCTAGGGATACAATGGTTCTCATAAGGGCAAACCTTAACTTGGGAGACATGATTGAGACTGAAAGGCTCCCCCATACTTAAAAACCAAGGGCCAAGGCAACCCCACAAATGGGAATGTATCACAAAACAATGTGCAAGATTAAATATGAATAGATGAATCAAACAACGGAAAGCTAAATGGAATGGGTTAACAAGGAATGGAAAACTATATCTGATGATAGCAAAGGCTAGAAGATATGATGGCACAAGGTTAGATATAGTGAGTGTCATAATAGGAGCGTAGGAGAAGATTACCTTCGTTGAAGAAGATTAGCTTATGCGAGATATTGATTTTGAAGCACCATAGTACAATTTGATTGTATTTAGGTCCTAACTTCCTACCAAGGAGTTTGTATATCTCTCTACGTAGAGAGGCACTTGGTTGATACAAAAGGAAACAAAGATATGAGATGATTTGATGAAAAATGTGAGTTTTCTATGTATTATATATTTTTATGTGACAAAACTTGACTATAGGATGCATCGGACACCCTAGAGTCCACCGATGAAATCTTTGATAAAAAAGGTGCATGTAGCTATCCTATTCAAAGTTTGGCATCTAAGGCTATTTTTCCTAAATACTAGACTTTAGATAGGATAGATAAATATATCATTTTTAATCAAGATTTTACTAGTGGTCTCCGGGGGACCTGGATGCATCCTAGGTTAAGTTTCATTGCATTTTGATAACTTTAGGTCAATTAATAACTATATTGTTTGATTTGACCATGTCATTCAGATATTTTGTATAGAGATAAATTTACATTGCATTAAGGAGGATCTTGGCATGCTGATCGATAGAAGGATTGAGCTATGAAAGAATACACTGGCAACCTTGTTGTGTTGACTTCGTGGTCTTCCACAAGAATTGCTCACTACAAGGAGAGAAAAAAATCATGAAAATTTGAGCCCTGACCAAGTTTGGACCTTTTTGAGTGATATCTCTAACATCTAGCTTAGAGAAGGTTGTGCTACTAAAGTGATCAAAGATTCTCTACTTGTTTGACCAAGCACGTGTCAGAGAAATGTAAATGGTTACTACATTAGATAAGCTCGTGTTGGAGACAATTATATTTGCACCTCCTCTCTACCAATGAAAAAGCGAAGAAACAAATGACATATTGGCTATTGGCTCTTTATATTTATTATCACTATCAACCATCGCAAGTATTTTTCTTGATGAATATAAGACATTTTGCTTTGTCCCTATAGGTAAATGTGGGATTTGTATATGTGTGATGATAATGTGTGATACCTTAATGATACACTTACATACGTTAGTGTAATCCGATTTAATTATTCTAACATGTACTATGTATACTAGTGATCATGTATAGGCATTAATGTAGCTCATATCCATATCTATTACCACTCTTGATGCACACGCATGTTAAAAAGTAATGATTTTCAAGAACAAAAACAAACCAACTTTACTTAAATTAACTGTATTGAGTACACATTTCATTAGGAAAAATATATACATATTGTAATGTTACATGGTATACAAAATATTTTGAATTTCGAAGATGTTATGGTGCTATAGCACCACCCAAGGAAAAATCATGCATTATCATTCACATAACCTATGGAGGAGTCCCTTTGCCATGTGAACATCGAATGATAAAGGTCTTGTCTTTATTTCTGACAATGAGACAAATTGCATGGATGACTGCTAGTTGCATATTATCAAAAAAGTCAATAGGAAACCCCTTTGTAGCCATTTGCAAGACCTCCATGAGTGTAGCAGACCACTTGTAGGGTAATGGGCCATCAACCACTCACGCCAAAAACCTTTGTTGTCGTTTCAGATATTGTAAGTTTTGTAGAACCTCCCATATAACCTTTTGGAAGGATCTTTTCAGGATGAGAAGTTCATATCCGTGTTACTTGGATAAGATCTCTTTTTTTTGGAAGAAAAAAGGAGATTACTTGTCCAAAGTATAGTGTTTAGAGCCGCTTTGTTTACCAGAAGAGTGGCTCGTGACATCAAACTTAGTGACTCTAGATGCCAAATTTCAGATCAATGTTTTTTAAATTTTTTTTAAAATTAAAAAAGATGGCCTCAAGACACCTAACAGACGCGTATATAAAGTTTCATCATGTTTCAAAGTATTTTTTGATATTTTTATAATTATCCTACATCAAAATTATGGATGGATTGATAATTGAGAAATGAACATTACGATTATTAGCCCTTACAAATGTTGCACCATATAGACTATATAGAGATATCAGGAGTAAAGTTGACATATAGGTACTCAAATTCTACATAAATATAGCAAAATACTTAAACTAGGCATAAAGATAGCATAAAAACATACTTAGAATAGAATCTCAACGAAGTTGATTAGTCATAGTTGCACTTACTCCAATCTTCACATGTGTAAACATTGACTGAATTCACTTGCTCATGGCTTGGACACATTCCACAATACTTAGTAAACGGTGTCGAAGGATTTATGAAAGCAAAGTCGCGTCTTCAGAAGACCTTGATAAATTTCAGGATAAAAGATCAAACAAATGAATAAGCAAGATATAAGGATTTGTGTCCACCAAGCTTTCAACGAGACCTCGTCTTTACACCAATGATAAGACCAAAAGCAAGTTTTTAGCTAAGCATAGAATTCATCCTTCAATATTGGAACATTTAATACAAATCTGGTTATTAGCTTCAGGACAGAAGTATTAGCATTATCCTTTCAGAGGTGGCTCCTTTCCAAGATCAAGAGGGTTGGACACGGAATGATCAAGAACCATATATTCTTTTACATTCTCCATAAGCCGACAAACTGATTTGTGGCAATGTATAGCACATTTTTCTCTTTCATGTTAATAATTTCAACATATGAACAACAACCGTAATCATGTGCAGCAAGTACTATTGCATCATCTTCATAGACATACCATCAGCAGTTGCAATCTGATTTCTGAGTTAATGTAACTTGTCTTGGTCATATTGTTAACCAGGCATATTGCCGCATTATACGATTCATGACCTTTGGATCAACTTGTTAATTAGCTATAGAGTTATGACAGGGTATTTTCAAGAGTTGAATCAACACTCTATATGTGACTGGTAAGTCTCCAGTTCAAATTGTCAAATATGCTGGACAGCACAGATGTATTTATCACAATGTAATCTGATTGTCAAATAGGAAGCATAGTTGGCTAATGTGTTGTAAGTATTTCTCAGATGAAAGAAGATCATTTAGTCCTGCACTGAAAGGCATAAGGACACAATGATTCTGTGACCTGTTGGCAGTTCAATTTCCATTAATACAATTTCTCTTTAATCCTGTCCTGAAATCCCTTTTGAAATTGCCGACACAACCTTCAATCCATGATATTGTGGAGTTACTGCCTTATGATGATCAGCAACACGCACAATAACATGTCACCTATAATCTGATCATTTTGTCTGCTACTTCTTTCATACTTTTTAGCACTGCTACGCCATCCATCATCTGCACACGATCAAGTGTTTTAAGGTCCTTCTCTTTGATTCCCAGGAAGCGGTTGAAGACGATGGTTCAATGTCCTCCTTCAATATTGAAAATGCCATTTGTAACTGCTTACAAGCTCACGCCATCTACCACCACAACTTTGGGTATAGGGAAAGAGCTGAAAAGCGTCTCACAGCGGACAATTCTGAGCAGAACGTAAACATCACACCTGATCGAGCAATTCGAATTTGAATTCCTTGGCCTTCCTGGACCTCTGGCCTGTCGAAACCAATGTTACCACCTCCTGTTTCCTCTATTCTGAATTGCTTGCATATGCCATATACGTTTGCTCCTAATGTCATCCTCAATTGTTCTCAAACGTTGACCCTTCCAAAATTTCTAACATGAGTATTCAAAACACAGGAGGCGCAAGAGAGGATCCGTCCCTATTCAAGTTCCTGTTTGATCACAGAACAACAGAATCCTCTTTTTCCAGAGAAAGCTTCCTTTCCCCAAATTTTCCCCAATTCAGAAAAATTCCGCCATAGAAGTGTCAACGAACGCAATCTGCCTCAGAGCACAATCTACCTCAGAGCGCAATCTGCCGTCTTCAGTCTCCGTCTTTGTTAAATATACTCCAATGCCATGCTTACTTATCTTCTGAACCACTGATTTTGGGAAAATGCACGGGAAATCCTCCAGTTAAAGATTGCTGTAGATTGTAAGATTCCTATGCCTGGATTAGAACCTCAGCTTCTGCACTGAAACCTTTCTTTTGCAACAGAGTTTATGCAGGAGAGTGTCTTCAGAGAGGTTCCAAGAGGAACCGAGTGTGGAGACAGCATCGACTTCTTTTTCTTCTTCCCTTCCGAATAATTTCGCCTTATCCCCCTAATTCTCCCCTCTCTGAACTCCTCGTAGATCTCCCTCAAATCCTCTGTTCCCCCCTCAGATTAGCCTTTCCTCTCCCTTCGTCAAGCTGCAGAGTATTGTCCCCTTTCCTTATCTCTCTTTTTATCCTTTCTTCCCTTTTCCAGGCTCCTTGCTTTTCCCTCTTTCTTTTCGATTCAAAAAGCTCCCTTTTCAAAAATAGCCGTGTCAAAAATAACCATCCCTGGCTTTTCCATTTCCATTAGGCTAAATTTATCATAGTCATAGCACAGTCCAAGGTCTTGAATTAAAATCATCCAAAGTAAAGATGTGATTGTCATGTTTATAAGTCCCAATCACATAGAAATCCAACTTGATATTATCCATGCTGGCCTTAAGGACATATTTCACAGTGTCCCCATAAATGGAGGTATCAACACCTGTAAAAACTGAAGTAGGGTAAAATCTAGGCATTCCCACATGCCAATGCTTTCTAATATCAAAGCATGATAAGATCCTATCAATATGTTCTGAATTTGATGCAATAAGCTGAATATCTAAACCAACCTGACCTTCTATAATCCCAAAAAGTTCCTGAACTTGTTCAACTGTAGCATTCTCGCCATAAATTATAAAGTCCATAATACAACGTTGTGCTCAGCATGTTCACAAAACACGATCTCCGCATCCATAATATTTTCAAAATTCCCATACATACCCATCACTATGCCTCCAAACTTCTCTCATACGCAAAAAATAAATGTAAACACAACAACTAAGTATGTACAAAGTATCAATTCACACACACAACTTTTGGGTGGTTTTCACACCTCGAATGCGCAGCAATACGACATCCACCCCCTCTAATCCTGCGCATCCTCCGAATGGGCCAACTACCCATGATCATTATCATCAAGATCCACAAACAGATCAATCTCTTCGTTATGCATTTCCGGTAGATCGACAAGATTATCTGTCATATCATCTGTCTCTTCCATTGGAGTTTCTTGTCGTTGCTCTTCTCTTGAAAATTCTTCCAATGCATAATCCTCATCATTTCTTTTCTTGAAAATCTTGATTCTTTTTCCAGCAATAGGCACTCTAAGCACTGTCCCATCCAATTCTGTCAGCTCATATGTTGCATTATCAAAGACATGTCTGACTATGTACGGTCCAAACCATCTTTTCACCATCTTCCGAAGTGCAGTATGCTGATTTTCAAGGCTACTATCAAAGACCAATACCCAATCTCCCTCTTCTATTGCTCTTGGCCGCAAGCGATGCCTGCTGTCAAACCTGTCCTTATTTCTTAGTCTAGCAACCTTCAACCTGTCAATAGCTAGCTGAATATCCTTTGGTCTCCTCTCCAACTGTCGAATCCGAAGAGCTATGAGCTCTTCTCTCGTCAAATCCTCCTGCCAAGGTAAAACTGACCAAGTCAAAGCACAAGTCTCAATCGGCATAACAGGTTTCTGACCATACATCAACTCTGCAGGCATATATCCTGTAGTAACACTATGAGTCGTACGATCAGCCCACAAAGCAAATGGTAGAAGTCTCGGCCATTCTCCAATCCGTCCTCTGCATGCTTTGGCTAATGCTTTCACTATCGGCGGATGCCCTCTTTCACTCTTTCCGTTTCCCTCTGGATTATATGCTGTGGTTAGAGCCAACTTGATTCCTAGCTGAGAGAAAAACTCCCTAGCTTCATCTGCATCCAATTCACCACGATCCGCAGTGATCTTACCCACACAACCATACCTGCAGAAAATTTCCTCCAATAAGAACTTACACACTGCACTAGTGGTCTTCGTTCTCAAAGATCTGCCCTCAACATGATTGGTAAGATCCTCTCTAGCCAAAACAATGTATCTCATCTGCCATAGACCCATAGGCATGGTAACCAAATCAACTACCCACTTATAATGAATGCATAACGGATAGGTCAAATGAAGCTCATCTCTATGACGCACTACTGAATACATCTGACAGTCTCTGCAAGTCTCAACAAAGTGAGAAACATCTCTATACATGCCTTTCCACCAATATTTCTCCTTGATTTTCTCATAAGTAGTCCACACTCCTCTATGACCAGCCCAAGGACTCTCATGAAACTCCCTCATCACCTGTAACTGTGTCTCTTTATCGCAGACAACCCGCAAAGGTAATCCGCCTCCTTTCTTCGGATGCTTCCAAAGAAATCCGTCCTTGAGAAAATAACCATAGGCTTTCCTTCTGATCTTCTTGAACTCTTCATCTGTCCATTCATCTCTTTTGCTTAGTGTACTAAGGTACCTGCCAATCTGCAACCAATCTCCAACATAGAGTTCTTCTGTAAAAGCCACAATATCATAGACATGACAAACATGATCAACCATAGTGGCTGAAATTTCTGCATCATCCTCTTCTGCAAGTAGAGTCTCCTCATCATCATATCTGGCTCTAGACAACATATCTGCCACTGGATTATCCTTCCTTGCTATGTGTTTAAATTCCGGATTTCATGACTTGATGTATGCAATCCATCTCAACATAGCTATATCCGGAGTAGAGCAACTCGTGAGATCATACCAATCAATGGCAAGCAATCTGTCTCTACCACAACTGAAGCTCCAATAAAGTACTCCTTGTCACATTTGAGAGCCGTGATAATCCCCAATAACTCCCTCTTGATTTGCGGATATCTCATCTGTCTCTCGTTTAGGACTTTCGCCCCAAACCGAATAGCATACCTATTTCCATCTGCATCATCTTGACCCACAGCCCAACCTATGCCAATTGGACTAGTGTCAACTGTCAATACAATAGGCCTATCACAATTATAATCCGCTTTCCTGAGAGTAGGAGCATTCTGCAATAACTTCTTCAATTTCCGCATGGCTTTAGTGTGGCTCTCATCCCAATAGAATTTCTGCCCCTTTCAAAGCAGCTGATACAAACAATCTACTATGTGTGCAAAATGAGGTATCCAAATCATATAAAACACACAAGCACCAATGAATCTCTGTACCTCTGAAGTAGTAGAACAATAATCTGCAATCTTGCCTATAGCATTCACCTTATCAGGTGAAGGTTTCCTGCCATAATATCCACACATATGCCCAACAATAACAACCTCATTCACTCCAAAAACAGATTTTTGCCCTGAAAGTGTCAAGTTCACTTCTTCTAACCTGGCCAAAATCTTCTCACATGCTGAAATATGATCAGCCACAAAGTATCTGCATCCCTACTCATTTAGGCTCTCATTCTTCTCTTCTTCTGCACACCCATTAATGGGCACATCATCCAAGAAAGGCATAGTAAGCTGAGGTATGTAATCACGAAGGACCTTATGCATGGCATTCATCATATGTGCAACAGAATTAGTGGCACCTTGAGGCAAGGTACACATCCTGACAAGCCCAATAGGAGTTCTCATGGTGGTTATGTCCCTGCTTTCCAAAGCCAGCTGAAACTGATCATATCCTGAATACAAAGCACCCAAAGAATAGATGGCAGGTCCAGCAAATGCCTCTGCAAACTCATCCACAACTGGACCTATACCAACATTCCTGATAGTAACTCTGTTCACTGGTTGCATGTCCTGAATAAATCGGAGAGTACCATTCTTATTTGGAACTGTAAACCACCTGTTTGAGTATGGTGTAGATGAAGGCTTAAGGATTCCCATCCTGATTTTCTCATTCAATAAATCAATCAGCTTTGGCAAGTGTGCTTTAGGCACTGGAATAGGTCGGAGATTCCATGGAATATGAGGAATAGTAAAAATGACCATAGGAGCAACAATATCAGGATTCACACATCCAATCTCATGTGGGAAAAAAGCAAATCCCCGTCCATGACGCTCAAGCATCTCCTAAAAGCATTGCTTCTCTATAGGTAACAAGAAATCACCATTTCCAATTTTCAATTCAGCAAGAGTCTCTGCTGAAAACTTATGACCAATATGCTCCGGATTCCTCAAAATTTGCTGTTTAGCAGCCCTCTCTATTTGCTAATCACTGTCAGATGGAAGCGGTACAGCAACCGGCTTCACCTTCTTATCCACAGTTTTGTATTTCGTGTCAACCCTAGCTTCATTATGCTCTTCTGCATTACATAAACCTTGCTGTAAATCAGCAATTCTGCACTCCAATGGCTGAATATTCTCAGCCTTCTGCTCTATGGACTGCATAGAAACAGCCCCAAACTCTGAATGCTGAAATATTTCAGCAGTAAACTCTGTTGGCTGAAAATTTTCAGCCCTCTATCTCTCTGAAAGCTGATCATAACCAGCTGGAAACTCTGTTTGCTGAATTTCTTCAGCACTCAACACTCTTTGCTGAGTTACCTCAGCCTCTGACTCAATCTGTGACATAAAATCTGCAATTTCATGAAACATGTCCAGGGATTGCACTAATACATTACCATGACAATTCAGCATATCAGTTTTCAGCATATCTCCCATCTCTGTCATTGTATCTGCACAAATCACACTGTCATATATCCCATCTATATGCTCATCGTCCTCCAAAATTCCTGCATTTTTCAAATTTTTCTCCTTCCTGCATATATACTGCCTGGCAGCTCTAGACAACGTAGAGGTCTTCTAATAACTCATCGAACTGTTTGTTGAAATCCCAACAAACCCAGAGGAGAAAACACCGCTGCCAGGAGGCAAGAACTCCAATCTCCTCTGCTCTGTACCACCGTCGTCTCGCGAAACGGCGGTACCTAATGAAAACCCGAATCCCTCACAGTGGGTAAGGGTGCATCTCTATGAGTATCCCTGTTTCTAACATGGTTCACACATACAGTCATAAACTGAACTACTCTCATACCATCTTTACTGCGAATCCGTGCATAAGCAGATCCATCATCCATGACCTTTGTTTCCATGCGCATCTCTGTAATGAATGGCTGACCAAGAATTATGGGATAAGAGCATGAATCCTGCACAAAGAAATGAAAATCCTCCTCTACATCACCAATAGAAACCCTGACACTAGGACATGCAGCATACAAATCACCTGCAGTGTTATTGGCGGCTCTCATACGCCACCCATGCTCTACATCCATAGGCCATCTGTTACTCTCATAAACTCCACGAACTATGAGATTAATCTCTGAACCATGATCAACCAATGCAACATAAGGCACCTGTTTCTCTCCAATCTTTACCATCGTCTCTGTAGTTGCCCTAGCCCAATGGCTCCGCGAAAAGTGACTATGCGGTATCATGACAGGCTCATCAATTTCAGCATAATGCATAGGCTGAACCCTCTTCTCTACCTGCGGAAAAACAGAAGCATTATCAACCATAACCTCATCCTCATCCTCATCCAACTCTCCAATCAAAACTCCCTGTGTATCAGTGGTAGACAATGCATCTCTTTTTCTCTTCAGGACCTCCTGAAACTGATCCTGAAACTCTCTTTTTGAGATGCCCAAAATCTCAGAAATAGTGAAAGTCACCTCACTGCCAAGTATCTTATCATTAAAGATTTTCTTCATGTCTGTAGATGTCTCAATACCGGACATCAATCTGAATCCTGGCTGCTTTCACTCTCTAGGCTCTTGCCTCTTTTCTCTCTTTTGAGCATCCTCCATCTGTCGATCTGGCCCTGGTCTTGAAGACGGTCCTGCAGTAGGTGGAGTAACAAACTCACCCCCTCTAGTGTTCTTAGCTGCACTTGGATTTTCTTCATCCCTCTTACGCTTCTCCTCAACAAATACATCTACACCATGAGACTTAGCCAAATAAGCATAAATAGAATACCTGTCAACAGGCGAGTCCCAACCTGTCTCTGATCTGATGCCAGAGCCTGCACTAGTCAAAACAGTTTGCTGAATTTTCCCCTTGTTTGCAGTCTCCATAGCATAAGTCCATAGCGCTGACTGAGTCTCTGATCCCTTCTCAATCTGTACTCCATATGCAGAAGCATCACCTCTAGCTGTCACATAAGAAGTACGCGCAGCCATGTCCTCCACTAACCTCTTCATTCCACCTTTACCAAAGTTGGTAGCAAGCGGAGCTCCTGTCTCAGTCAACCAAATCTTACCATCTTGCCCCCAATATACCAAATTCTGCCTCCTTGCATCCTGGAAAGAGTCACAATCCCTGCAATGCTGATGCTCCGTACTATCACACCAAATACATCTCTGATCTCTCCTAGGTGCACTAGGAGCACTCCTAGGTGCAGTAGGAGCACTCCTAGGTGCAGTAGGAGCACTAGAAGAAGTAGTAGGCACAGTTGAAGCAAACTGCTCCTTCAACTTTCCCACTAACTCCGCTTTGACTGACTCAAGTGTCAAATCTGTGATGCCTTTGATTATGTCATCAAGAGAAGTAGGCACCGATGGAGCAGATGGTTTTGGAGCAGAAGGTGCAGGCATCGATCGTGGAATAGGAGGAATAGGTGGAGTAGAAATAGTAGGCACTAGCATAGGCCAAGAAACTGACTGAGGAGGGGAAGAAATAATAGGGATAGAAGTAGGCATAGAAGCTGATGATGGTGTAGGTGTCATGGAACCATTCTGTAGGTGAGTCTTCCATATCCTCCTCTTGGTCAAAGTCAAGACTGCATCCTGAGCATCCTGCCAATCCGTTTTAAGACCCATAGGCTTCGTACGATCTTCAAGAAGCTCACCCAATTCTTCTTGAAGAGCAGGATCTGCAGCTTGCAAGAAAAGCTCAACTTTTTCAACATCCAATGCTCTTTGTTCAATGGCATCAAGCTGACTATACCTCTCTTCGAATTCTCGAATCAACTCCGAAGCAGTGAGACCTTTGTTTGGCATGTAGACCCACTCTCGGAATGACCGCCGAGTAGCCATACCAAAGTCCTCAAGGAAGTATTCTTCTTTCAAGGCCTTCTTAAAATCTTGCCAATGTGTATTTTGAATAAAAAGATCAGTCACTTTTGTCCTCAAAGTAGGTGTGACAAGACGAAGGAAGTACTTACTCATAAGTCCAGCAGGAACTCCAAAAAACCCCATCTTGATCTCATATGTCTTTAAATATGCTGAAACATTACGCCCGTCAAATAGCTTCTTCTCATTCTCAACTGCTTCAATAGCCTTAGTCGCGCTGTTTGCATTCTCCTGCTCCGAATAGAGTTGCCTTTACTGAGACAACTGCTGTTGGTGCAATTGTTGCTGCTGCTGCATATACAATTGTGTTTGCTGATTTTGGAGCTGCATATACATGGACATATTCTGCAAAATCTGTTTTAGATCCTCCGTTGAAGTACTTGACGTAGCAGTCATTGATGGAGCTGAAGTAGACGCAACTGGAGTTGTAGAAGAAGCTGAAATAAAGGCTTAAGTATCTCCCATCCTGAAATTTCTGCGACGCTTTCACGTCGGGTTCACCAAAGATGTCGAAGGATTTATGAAAGCAAAGTCGCGTCTTCAGAAGACCTTGATAAATTTCAGGATAAAAGATCAAACAAATGAATAAGCAAGATATAAGGATTTGTGTCCACCAACCTTTCAACGAGACCTCGTCTTTACAGCAATGATAAGACCAAAAGCAAGTTTTCAGCTGAGCATAGAATTCATCCTTCAATATTGGAACATTTAATACAAATCTGGTTATCAGCTTCAGACAGAAGTATTAGCATTATCCTTTTAGAGGTGGCTCCTTTCCAAGATCAAGAGGGTTGGACACGGAATGATCAAGAACCATATATTCTTTTACATTCTCCATAAGCCGACAAACTGATTTGTGGCAATGTATAGCACATTTTTCTCTTTCATGTTAATAATTTCAACATATGAACAACAACCGTAATCATGTGCAGCAAGTACTATTGCATCATCTTCATAGACATACCATCAGCAGTTGCAATCTGATTTCTGAGTTAATGTAACTTGCCTTGGTCATATTGTTAACCAGGCATATTGCTGCATTATAGGATTCATGACCTTTGGATCAACTTGTTAATTAGCTATAGAGTTATGACAGGGTATTTTCAAGAGTTGAATCAACACTCTATATGTGACTGGTAAGTCTCCAGTTCAAATTGTCAAATATGCTGGACAGCACAGATGTATTTATCACAATGTAATCTGATTGTCAAATAGGAAGCATAGTTGGCTAATGTGTTGTAAGTATTTCTCAGATGAAAGAAGATCATTCAGTCCTGCACTGAAAGGCATAAGGACACAATGATTCTGTGACCTGTTGGCAGTTCAATTTCCATTAATACAATTTCTCTTTAATCCTGTCCTGAAATCCCTTTTGAAATTGCCGACACAACCTTCAATCCATGATATTGTGGAGTTACTGCCATATGATGATCAGCAACACGCAGAATAACATGTCACCTATAATCTGATCATTTTGTCTGCTACTTCTTTCATACTTTTTAGCACTCTTGCGCCATCCATCATCTGCACACGATCAAGTGTTTTAAGGTCCTTCTCTTTGATTCCCAGGAAGCGGTTGAAGACGATGGTTCAATGTCCTCCTTCAATATTGAAAATGCCATTTGTAACTGCTTACAAGCTCACGCCATCTACCACCACAACTTTGGGTATAGGGAAAGAGCTGAAAAGCGTCTCATAGTGGACAATTCTGAGCAGAACGTAAACATCACACCTGATCGAGCAATTCGAATTTGAATTCCTTGGCCTTCCTGAACCTCTGGCCCGTCGAAACCAATGTTACCACCTCCTGTTTCCTCTATTCTGAGAGTTCTCAAACGTTGACCCTTCCAAAATTTCTAACATGAGTATTCAAAACACAGGAGGCGCAAGAGAGGATCCGTCCCTATTCAAGTTCCTGTTTGATCACAGAACAACAGAATCCTCTTTTTCCAGAGAAAGCTTCCTTTCCCCAAATTTTCCCCAATTCAGAAAAATTCCGCCATAGAAGTGTCAACGAACGCAATCTGCCTCAGAGCACAATCTGCCTCAGAGCGCAATATGCCGTCTTTGTTAAATATACTCCAATGCCATGCTTACTTATCTTCTGAACCACTGATTTTGGGAAAATTCACGGGAAATCCTCCAGTTAAAGATTGCTGTAGATTGTAAGATTCCTATGCCTGGATTAGAACCTCAGCTTCTGCACTGAAACCTTTCTTTTGCAATAGAGTTTATGCAGGAGAGTGTCTTCAGAGAGGTTCCAAGAGGAATCGAGGGTGGAGACAGCATCGACTTCTTTTTCTTCTTCCCTTCCGAATAATTTCGCCTTATCCCCCTAATTCTCCCCTCTCTGAACTCCTCGTAGATCTCCCTCGAATCCTCTGTTCCCCCCTCAGATTAGCCTTTCCTCTCCCTTCGCCAAGCTGCAGAGTATTGTCCCCTTTCCTTATCTCTCTTTTTATCCTTTCTTCCCTTTTCCAGGCTCCTTGCTTTTCCCTCTTTCTTTTCGATTCAAAAAGCTCCCTTTTCAAAAATAGCCGTGTCAAAAATAACCATCTCTGGCTTTTCCATTTCCATTAGGCTAAATTTATCATAGTCATAGCACAGTCCAAGGTCTTGAATTAAAATCATCCAAAGTAAAGACGTGATTGTCATGTTTATAAGTCCCAATCACATAGAAATCCAACTTGATATTATCCATGCTGGCCTTAAGGACATATTTCACAGTGTCCCCATAAATGGAGGTATCAACACCTGTTAAAACAGAAGTAGGGTAAAATCTAGGCATTCCCACATGCCAATGCTTTCTAATATCAAAGCATGATAAGATCCTATCAATATGTTCTGAATTTGATGCGATAAGCTGAATATCTAAACCAGCCTGACCTTCTATAATCCCAAAAAGTTCCTGAACTTGTTCAACTGTAGCATTCTCGCCATAAATTATAAAGTCCATAATACAACGTTGTGCTCAGCATGTTCACAAAACACGATCTCCGCATCCATAATATTTCCAAAATTCCCATACATACCCATCACTATGCCTCCAAACTTCTCTCATACGCAGAAAATAAATGTAAACACAACAACTAAGTATGTACAAAGTATCAATTCACACACACAACTTTTGGGTGGTTTTCACACCTCGAATGCGCAGCAATACGACGGTGTGGGAAACTGTAATCGAATCTTGAATCATATAATTACAAATTGAATTCACTTGCCTATGGCCTAGATGCACGGTGCAATAACTACTAAATAATGTGGATGTTATGCTGTGATATTCTCACAAATTTCAGAAAGTATATCCTATTCAATAGATTTTAAGGCTCATACTTTCGAACTCAACACTATTTCCTACAGTTTAAATTTTCCTTCAAACTTGCTTTATACATACCATCTACTCTTGAGAGCCTCCAACCTTCAATAATTACTAGTATACAAATAGCTTTCAAGTGCATAAATATGTGTGGGACACATTTTCTCCTTTCCTAATCATATAAGATTGAAATGATTAGAATATGCTTCAAAAACCACATTCGCACACATCCTCCAAAATTTCATGCAACGTGCCATAACCAGAATCGAAACTATTCCTGCTTCTCTCTGTGTTCTTGCCCATGTGACATGACAACCCCTGCTCCTCTTCGTGTTCTTTCTCACACGCATATTTCTCTAGTGACATAACCGGAATTGTTGTTCCTACTTTTCTTTGTTTTCTCATTCACATGCCTTTTTATTTATGAATCTTTATTCTTATTAGCTTAATTTATAATTTACCTTGATAATAATTAGTTGGACAAGGTTTTTGCTCCTAAGAGGCCAAAACTGCAAATAAAGAATGGATGTGGAATGGTGCTCCATTCTTGGTTGGACTTCCTAGGTTCTTGTAATTGAATTTTGGTAATTTCCTTGGGCCATTCACCATCTTTGTTGTGACCTAGATAGGTATAGGAATACATGCAAATAACTCGACAAAGTCGAGTGGCTTGACACCTTAAGTCATAGGTGTCTACAGTTTGTGTCCCATTTATGTATATTCTTTAGAGTATCCATGCAAATGGCTAACTTTTTTTATTTATTTGCATGCTTACTAGGGGATCCCTCATAGATCCCAACATTCTTTTGACATCCAAAGTATACAACATATTTATCCTTTCATTTTATGATTTGGTAAAGGAAGATTGCAACTCATCAATGGCTTTTTATCACTATGGTAGTCAAAGGCCATCAACATCTTTAAGGAAGTTAGAACAAATATCAACATATTCTTCTAACAAGAGAAATAGGACATCGCACACACATTAGTCCATTTCAACCATTTAGGTCATTAGTCAAAATACTACAACCATTTAGAAGCTTGATGATTTCTAACTCAATGCTCCTAGGGTGTTGAACAAAGATTCAATCTACATTGGTAAATAAAAGCCCTATCTTGTTGTGAGAGTTGTTGGTAGCTCACTTTGGGATGACTCTTGTGTGGTCTTCATCATTATTGAGTTACTTTCCATTTGTCCTCATTATGAAGTTCGCTAAACCAATTAATATAGTGGAGCAACCTATAGACCATGAATAAAGCCCTTAACAATAAATTTATATTTGGCCCATTGTCGAAGCTCCTCCTTAAAGGATATGTTGTCTATTGAAATTTTTTAATAATATGAATAGCCATAGCTTGAAATTCTTAGCATTAGCTAGGTGATTAGGCAAGGATTGATTTGTCATTCGAATTGTTTGTGTGGCTAAATGCTAGTTAGATTGTTAGGCAAGGATTGATTCATCACTTGGATTGTCTATTTGGCTAAATGCTTGGGCCCCCTTCAAGGAGAATATATTTGTTATTAATGAAAATCCTAAATTTTCCTATTATATTTCACAAAAGGGAATGAAATGTTGGGAGAACTTGTTGGATCACAAGAAAGGAACTAGGTGCCATAGTAGCAAAATAATTATCATACTCCCTAATGTCATAGGAAATGGATTGATTAACCCAAATTATATCAAAATTTAAGGACATGTTGCACACCTTGCTTAGGATCAAGCTCAATCCTGGCTTACTTATTTGGGCTATCAAGGCATACAAAATGTGAGAAAAATCAAAGGCCCAAGGCAAATGGACTAGTTTCTCAAGCCATATACATTTTGAGGTCAAAGCACAAAAAATCATGGATGTGAGTGAATGTAGACGTCTAATTTTTATAACATGGAATACCACACTTTGTGGTTAGTTTAATATGTTTCTTTGGAGGCTAGTTATGTTGATTGAGTCCATAGCTATTATAGTCTTAGTAAGTTGATGACTCTTTTACACATTGCCCTTTGTTCCAGGTTGAAAAAGAGAATTCTTTTAATCTCTTTTGGTATTGCATATGTATCAAAAAGGTGTGGAAGAAGGGGCACAAATGGTAAACTACAATTGGTTCCTAGTTTCTACATGTTTGGAGCTAGGTCAAATGGTGGTGTACATTAAATTATTGATCAATTATAGTATACCTTCATAGATCTTGGTATACCTCCAAATAATATATAGAGCTGTAAGAAGAAGAATTTGGCCGCAAAATATTGAAGGAGGAGCAATGTTGTACCAAGTGCACACATGAAGTGAGTAAAAGAGATCCATGTAACTAGCACTGGATATTAACGCCAAATTTGTATCCTGACTACTTCCCATGGTTTGAGAAAATACATATGCTTTGAAAAACCAAACCATTTGCCTTAAGGATTTGATCTCTATCACATTTTCCATTATAATACATTGGTATTTTTAACGTCAATTAGGCTAGATCGTATGTGAGATCTATCCTTAAAGACTAATTGAGCATGAATAAAGCCCTGTCCAATAAATGTATGTTTGACCCATTGTGGAATCTCCTCCTTAGGGGGTATTTACCCATGAAAAATAATAGCCATAGCTTGAAATACTCAAGATTGGCCAGGTATCTTCATGAGGATTAATTCATGAGTTGGATTGTCTATTTGATTGAATGCTTTAGGCTTCAAAGATGATATATTTGTCATTAACAAAAAACTTAAATTGGCTTATCAATTCTCAAGAGGAAATAAAATTTTAGAAAGCTTATGGGATTACAAGAAATTAACTAGGTATCTTTGTAGCTAATTATTTTTAGGTACTTCTTGATGTCAAAGAAAGTGGCACAAAACATATTTTTGTTGAGAATCCAATCCATTTGACTCAGGGCTTTGATCTCCAAGTACACTTTGTCCATTACAATCCTTAGTATTTTTAACCTTAATAAGGCTTGATTATAGGTGACAAGGGCCAATGTGTCCATTAACTCAACCTCAAGTAGGCTTGATTATAGGTGACATGTGTAATATACCTTATCAATATGGAATGCCACATCTTTCTATAAGTTTTAATATGTTTCTTTGGAGGCTACTTATGCTAAAGTTTTGCAGAGGTGGACTTAGTATGTTAATGCTTATTTTAGGAAATTTACCTTGTGAGAAAGAGGATCATTTTCATCTCTTTTTACAATAGAGGTGTATTAGAAATGTGTTGAAGAAAATGCACAAATGGCACACTACAGTTGGTTCCTAATTTCCATAAGTATTGAGCTAGGTCACATGGTTCTCAACATTAAATTATTTATCAACATAGTTACTTTCATAGTGCTGGTGCATTAGAATTTTAATCTTTAGATAAATTAAGATAATGATTTTGTAAAATTATGTAAAAAAGGATGAGAAGTAATGTTGTATTATTGAGTGACTACTTAATTTAGGCCCAATTTGCTTGGCAACCATTTTCCATAAAGTATTTGTACTTTTGCACGAAGTGTGATATGGCTATTTGTAATTGGCCAATATGAAATGTGAGGAACCGAGTTCCCTAGTTGTGTGGCCTAGAATTCTCTACTATGTTGTATGGGAAACATGATTCCCTAGTTAAATGACCTACAAATCCCTAGTTTAAGATGTGGGGAATTAAATTTCCTAGTTATATGACCCACAAATCCCTAGTTTAAGATGTGCATAATAAATTTCCTAGTTATATATAAGGAGTTCATACATGCATGCTTAGAATTCCCTAGTGTGGGATGTGAGGAAAGTAATTCCCTAGTTATACATAGGGAATCTATCTACACGTACCTAAGAAAAGTTAGAGACTTCCCTACATTCTAAGAGTTTCCCTATGTAGGAACTATTCAAAAGCTCCTTGTGTGCATGAATGCAACCTAGGGCTAGCAAGGGGCTATCCTCTTATGCCATGTGGTGGAGAGCCTCCTAGGTCTCGAAGCAAAGGAGTTGGTAGTGTTGTCCTATTCACCTTTTTTAATTAGAGGACACTTGACCTGGTTAACCCTCGGAGAGTTAGGTGAACCGGGTATTGACTCGACCCGGCTAGTGCGGAAGGATTTTCGAGGAGTGCTTGACTATCGATGTGACCCAATGGCGATATTTTCAGCGGGTCAGTTCGGTGACGTGGAACGGAACTGCACGGTACCATCACCCGTCAGGTCCCTTTGATCGTTATGTATGGTATTCGATACGCTAATGATAATCTGGACTCACACGCTTACTCTCTCTCTTCGTATACCTACAGACAAATTGATTGATCCGAACGATATTCGATATGCTGCTAGGGAGCTAATATGGAGACGCACATTCCCGTTCTTTCAATGTACATCCAGGCTCTGTATTCTCTCTTTCTCTCTCTCTCTCACATCAACATGGATTATGCCCTCGGAAGATGATCCTACTACACCAGCGTGGACTGATGGTCATTGATCAATTGGCAGGCCCCAGCTTCTCCCTGTCTCTCATTACATTATCTAAGGAGTACGTCTTCTGCAGATATTGATGCTGCATCAGGATGCATTGTCTGGCTTATGCCTTCCGCAGACATTGAGCGCCAAATTCCAATAGTATCTGATGAGAGAGCCATTAATCTCGAGTAATGGCCAGTGCTGCAACATGTGCGGTGATGTGGGATTTGAAGAGGAGCTCTTTCTGTGGAAACATGAAGTTGTATTAAAGTAAGTTTTTTTTAAAAAAAGGGGGGGAAGGTATTACAAAATTGGACTATTACAGGAGTCCAGCCTAAACACATACTGAGCATTAACTTTGTTACATCATCATCTACTTTCTAGCTTGAGCTTCCATGGAGTTGAGTGTGCTAGTTGTTGGCTTTTCAAACATTGCTTGGAACATGGCTTCCCTTTTTTCCATCTTCCATCTTCGCTCTTCATGGATGAAAAATTTCTTCATTTCTATTCCCATTCCTTCGTACGGGTCCTCTTTCTTTTTCCTTGTTGTTTGATGTTTGCTGCGATCCTTGGCTAGCTGTTTTTTCTTTGCAAGCCTGCATCAGAAATTCAAATTTAAAACCATACATTGGGTCCTCCTGAACCTGTTCAAACAGAGCTTGTTCCGAGAGATCCAGATGTGCCATAAATACAAACTTCGAAGCCAATTCCAAATTACAGGATGCAGACCATAAATCTCTCCTAATATAAAATCTTTCCAAGTTATCGAGGAGGGATGGAAAGGGGCAATGATTGTTTGTAGAAGATTCAAGGCTCGGGTATTGATTTGGCAGTTCAGAAATAGGTGAGGAATGGTTTCCTCTTCTTTTTGACAGCGAGGACAGAGACCTGATCCTATGCCAATTTTTCTAGCTCTTGCATTGGTCCATAGTGCTTTCATCAAAATGAGCCACAACAAACAGGAGTGCTTAGGTTGTATGCTAGAGATCCAAATCATTTTGAATCTATATGTCCATTGACTCTGGTTCCAATTGAGATGCCATCTTTTGTTGAGTTTCTTACATAATTTAGAAGAATCAACTTCCTTCTTCAGCATTGGGAGAAGTGGTTTCTCATTTAGCCAGCACACTCCCCTGTAGTTGAACTTCAGATTCAATTGGATGGCTTTACATATATTCGGACCTCAGCAGTTGATTCTCTGGGAAAGGAGAGTAATCTCTTCAGCACTGAGCTGAAATTGCTCCTCCAAGATGTTGAGGTCCTTCCAGCTGCTGGTATTGAAATTCCAAATATCAGCCCATTTATTAATGCCCTTCTTTGCCATCCTGAGGGCCATCTGAGTTTGGTCTGCTTCTATCACACCATGGAATATGCTGAACCAGATGGAATCAGAAGCAGCCCAGGTGAGAGTGAATTGGGCATTGGGGGAGATTCCAACCTGATCCTTAAATGTAAACCACGCATTCCAAATTGTCTTCATGAGGTCAGAGCATCTCTTGATCAAGATCTTGATCTGACTGAAGGCAATTGTCATAGGGTCTATGTTTTTCCATCTAATGAGGTGTGCTACATGGAAAGACTTGCAGCTATTCTTAATCAAAGCAGCCCAACTTTCATCCTCTATCTGGAAAGCTCGCGGGATCCATTTAGCAGCCATTCTGTCTGCTATTTCCTTGATATTAGGAAGACTTAGACCACCCTGATCTTTCGGCAGGATGCAGTCTTCCCAGGCTACTTTTGGGATCTTGAACTGTTCACTGTTACCAGACCACAGAAAGTTCCTGGACAGAGTTTCAAGATCCTTTAATCCTTTTTTGGAAGGACTTCAGCATGATAGGAAGTATATGGTAGAAGGAATGAGAATGTGCTTAAGCACAACCATTCTACCAGCAAAGGAGCATTGCAATCCCTTCAAGTATTCCATCTTCTTCTTGACTTTGTTCATGGCCCAGTCCCACCGCTGCTTCAGGGAAACTCCAAACCCCATAGGGATCCCCAACAGTCTGAAAACTTTCCCTTCCTCCAGCTCTTTGCATCCTGCATCCATAAGCCAAGAAGGGGGCGGTTTAATAAGAGTTTTGATTCCTGTTTTATTCGGGTTTACTATTGAACCTGAAGCTGCACAGAATTCTTGAATACACCGCCAAAAGGATTCAATGGAGAATGGATCATTATTAACTGATCCGTTTGTATCATCGGCAAACAAATTCAAAAACATTTGTTTGTTGTCCAGAAGGGCTATGCCTTTGAGTCTTCCTTCTTTAACTTCTTCCTCCATAAGCCAGCCCAATGCATCTGAGGCAATTGCAAAGAGCAATGGGGCTAACGAGCAGCCCTGTCTAATTGATCTGTAAAGAGGGAAGGAGGTAGACAACTCACTATTAATAGCTATTTTAGCACTAGCATTACCAAAGAGGGTGCTAACATATTTGATGAACTTGCCTCCTAGTCCCATATCTTGAAGGGACTGCAACACAAAACACCAATCAAGTCTGTCGTAAGCCTTATCAAAATCAATTTTAAAGAAAAGAAAATCTTGTTTCATTTTCTGAGCATATTCAAATCCCTCCCAAAGGCTAATGATGGCATCTAGAATATGCCTACCTTTGATAAATCCTTTTTGTTCTTTTCTAAGCCACCCATCAAGATGTGGACCTAGTCTCCTAGCTAAGGTCTTTGCAAAGATCTTATAAGTAGATGAAAGACAAGTGATAGGTCTCCAATTAGATAGTATATTTTTCTCATCCTTCTTATGTATTAATTTAATCACCCCCTGATTAATGTTAGCTGGTAACGCCCCGTGTTTGACAGATTCCTTCCAAACCTGTATCAATGGCCGAATGAGGACTTCTTTAAACTCCTTGTAAAATTTGTTTGGGAGACCATCCAGCCCTGGGCTTTTGCCATTGGCTAAACTATCAATGGTATCTGATAGTTCGAACTCTGTAAAGTCTGAGTCCATAATTCTGGCCAATGATGGGGGGACTACTTTGGGTCTTATCCTAGAGATTTTGGCTCTAGCCTGGGTGGTTTCTTGTGACTATTGCCCCGGGGGGGCAAAAATTTCCTGGAAGAAGATACGAGCTGTCTCTAAATTCTCTTCCTTGGAAGCAGCAGTGGTACCATCTTTTTTAACCAGCATAGGGACCAGATCTTTCTCTTTCTTTTTTTTTATGAAACTGAACATTTCTTTAGTAGGCGTATCTATCTTCCCTGCCCACCAGGTTCTAAGGTAGAGCCTAATGTTCTCAGCCTCCTCTTCCTCTATTCTCCTCAGATTTTCCTTGATCTCCAAAATCTGGCTTGGAGTATCCTGGCACCCTAGATCAACTCTGCTTTCTAGATCCTTGAGCAATTTGTATCTATCCTCTCTTTCTTTCCTCCTTTTATTGATCTTCTCCCTTTTTTTTTCTTTTAATAGGGCTTGAGTGGCCGTTATTGCTTTGACCAATCTCTTGCAGGGCTACTGTTCTGTCCAAATAGATTTTCCCATATTGCATGAATTTGTTCCTTGATTTTTTCATCTTTAAATAGGGAGGGATCCATATGGAACCACCCAGATCTAATTATATCAGTATTAGAAGAGAAGAAAATTGAGAGCGGATAATGATCAGACATTACCAAGTCTTTGCTTACCTTACAATTGGTATTGGAGAAGGTGGAGAGTAAACCTGAAGAAACATAAGCTCTATCCAACCTTGCTTTGCCCTTATGAGAACCATTGTATCCCTAGCATCCCAATTGTCATTATTCACACAAGTCATTAGGTGGAGGGTAGTTATCATTTTTCGTTCCATGGATTGGAGTCATTTTTAACTAAAGATAGCCACTATCCTAGTTGTTCTACTGGTTAGATAGGGGATCCTATATGTATAATGGCGATCTAGAATCAATATATTTCAATAACCCTAACCACCTTGGCATAATCCTATAGAATGGGAATCAACTTGATGCTACATTGCTCTAATATTTCTTGACATATTGGGTGGACAAGTGATGAGACATGATGATGGAGATGAGAAGGCCATTTGTAGCACCATATAATTGATTACACTATTCGACTAATGGTAGGAGGGTTTGTTTGAAATTATTAGGTTGCAATGTTGTGGGACACAATGTTTTTCATATCTTTCCTAGGCCTAGGTGGTGTCAAAGATAGAGGCAAAATGGAGAGGGGACTCAATGGAAATCCAAATTAAAATGATTGTATGGCACACATGATGCAATATGTGATAAACTTCATATGTAGATCCAAAAATAGCATTGTTCATCTCCTTCTCCAGTTGAGAGTATGGTACAAAAGAGTCATCTAAGCCATCCAACTCATCTATGAGGGACAACTTGTGCAAAGACATATCAAACCAGTGGCAAGACATCCAACATTGAAGAACAATTAATAAGATGTCTACATTCAGATGACCTACTTGTAGAGATAAGATGAAAAGAGATAATAACTTTATTATGTTCTTACCCAATAGAAGCTATTGAAAACATTTTTAACACAAAGGAGGTGAACTCATAATGACAATAAGTACATCATGTCTATGCTGCAAGGGTTGCATAGAATGAGCAAAGAACACATTAGCATGGGATTGGAATGCCATGGATTTTGAAAAAGGCTAAATGCTAACTTTGCACACAATAGCATGGGATGGGAATGCCATAGACTTCGAAAAAGGCTCAATGCTAAGTTTGCACACAATAGCATAGGATTGGAATGCCATAGACTTCGAGAAAGGCTCAATACTAACTTTGCACACATTTAAATTTAAAAAATATTGAAAATAAATTTTGTTTAAAAATGCATTTCATTTCTGGCAATACAACAAATGCATCATTATGATCATTTCAACCATAGGTACTCCTTATCTCCCTTCTCCATGCACACCTACATGCCATCGTGCTAGCAGTGTTTTGTTGAGCTTCCTTTAAAATTTGACGTTGTCATGACAAATATTTTGCTTGATTTGGAGGTTGTGTTTTCATTTATTGGTTGATGTCATCAAGATGACTCCAGCATTACTAGGGTTTTTCAATGTTCTTCTTCCTTAAAGTTTTTTTTTCTTTTGCTACAATACATGGATGAGGAATCTAGGTAGTACTCAAATCAAACAGCTTCACTAATGTGTGTAAAATCTTGGAAATTTTAAAATTAATAATCTTAGGTCGTGATTATATAAAAATGTAATAACTCTTTCTCATTTCGCATATAATCAGTCAACATGAAGACTACTTTACCATAACTAAGCCTGCAATCACTCAATTACCCACTTGAAGCCTACTCACTCACTAGAATGTAGCCCAAATGTAGCCTACACATCTTCCTACATTGTAGTAGCAAAAAACTCACTACACTGCAATCAAAGGCATCTTTGTAGGGTATAATATCTAAAACAAAGAGAATATGAAAATCATGAATATCAGTCCCAGTCGTAGCCATACAATGTTGGTAGCATAAAATTGTTGAAGATGCAATTAAATGTTGTAAAATGCTTTCATTTTTTCATTTTGTTACAATAACCATTGGGTATTTGTGTGATATTCACCCTTGTCCTCAAATTCATGAAAAAGAGCAAAGAAAAGTAGTAGATGTAGAACACAATTTTCCCTCTCTTGATCAATTAAATGCCATGATGCAAGTAGAACTCGAGCAGTCCACTATACACATATCTTGCCACTTTTTGAATGGGAAATAATTAGGTACAATATTCAATGAAGAGCCCAAGCATTTGAGATACCCTCAATGATAGGCATAAGAAGGCAAGAATTTGAAGTACAAATTTCATATAAAAGTGGGACAAATAAATGTCGCTATAGTTTGAGACTAAGTTCCAAATTGTTAATGGCTCATCAACAATTTGCCATAAATGGGCCTTTAAAGATACGATAGGGAAATGCCTGGAGCACATTGAACTCACAAACACAAAATATCAAATGCAAAACCACATGACAAGAAGGAATGAGAGAAAAGCATAAGATGAAGAAGATTGAAAATTGAATGTTACCATAGATATTCTATAGCTCAATAAAGAGTAGTAGCATGCAATTGAAGGCTTATTAAACTGGATCCAACATGCATGCCTACCTAGGAGATCATGGATATAGATATACTGCTCAACACATTGGTTTTGGGGGGGGAGAGAGAGAGAGAGAGAGAGAGAGAGAGAGAGAGAGAGAGAGAGAGAGAGAGAGAGAGAGAGAGAGAGAGAGAGAACTTGTCTTGGATTGGAGTTGATAGAACCACAAAGTGCACATGAATGAACTTGCATTGAATGGACCTGCACTCTCTAATCAATAGCTTCTAGCCACCTAATGGCCTACAATCACATGTGCAAAGAGTTCTATGGTCAATGGAATAGGAAACAATGCATGTCGAAGGAGGGAGAGAGAGAAAATTGAAGGGCCAATTGCAATGAAATCCTTAGCGATAGAGAGCATGCACTTTGCAAGGGTCACATTGCATAGTTGATTTAATGGTACACTTTAGCCCAAACCAAAGATGAGCAAGGAGGAATGTAGCATAGTAAACATGCCAAAAAAGATATATTGAAATCAACCCATTTAAGGGAAGATGAGAGGTGGCCTTCTAAGCTTTGCTAGATATAGGCAGGGGTTTTTATGGGAAATCCCTTTCGGGAGTTTCTCATTGGGAAGGGGGTTCCCCCCCCCCCCCACGTGACCTTGGGGGTTTCCGGTTTTCTTGAAAACCACCCAGAAACCGGGCTTTGGAAAACCCACCATGAGAACTGATCCAGAATTAGGTGAACCCGGTGATAGCTTCTTGACCCGGTTATGATCCGGAAACATTTTCAACGGGAGAAATCAAGACCGAGTAATAGACTTGCCAGGTGGATTGCGCCACTCTCACAGAGTGACGATATTTTCAGCGCGTAAGTCGTGCGCATATAATACCTCCTTTGGTGACTTGGATGGGAATGCACGGTACCATCGGCCGTCTCTCGTTTATCATTCTTTATGGTTTCAATACACTAGTCTGGACACACATTTTCTCTCTTATTATACCGATATGCAGCTATGGAGACACACATTCTCTCTCTTTCAATATACATCTAGGCTATACACACACACACTCTCTGTCGTGCTCTCTCGTGCGCATAACTCTCATATCAACATGAATTATGCCTTTGGAACATGATCCTGCACGAGGACACACTGATGGTCATCAATCAATTGGCAATAGAATATGAGTAATTAAGCCAATCTAGAATATTAACCGTCCCCCGAATTCCCCAGCTTCTCCCTGTGTCTCGTAGAATTATACATGAAGAATGTCTTCTGCAGATACTGACGATCCATCGGGATGCACACTCTGAATTGTGCCTTCCGCATATATTGGGCGCCGATAGTATATCATAATACCTGCGCCAATAGCATATGATAATATCTGCGCCAATAGTATATGATGAACAAGCCATTAATCTCGACTAATGGCCACTGCTGCAACATGTGCGGTGATGTGGGCTTCGAAGAGGAGCTCTTTCGCTGCTCCATCTGTGTTACACGAGTCCAACACAGGTATATTGTGCTCTCGCTAAATTAACCTTTATAAGCAGAACAATTATAAGCTTCTAACTAGGATACCTATATTACCAATTAACGGAGTAGTTGTTATTGATGGCGTCGAGATGATATGGGTGTTTTGTCACAGATACTGTAGTAGCACGTATCTCAAACTGGCCAGAGATGCCGAATGGATTTGCGAGTGGTGCTTATGGGATGCGGGTGATTCATCTCCTAATATCAATCCGGCCAATGATTTTTACAAGCGGTACAAATCAAAGTCAGCCTTCGTCCAATCCGAAAAGAAATCGTCATCCTCATCGTTATCATTATCAGACCAGATCGTTACTGAAAGGAAGGCCCAAGCTGATACAGCAGCAACGGATCGTGTTCACGGCCATGATAAAGTTCTCGGCTTATTGTGCGACGGTAATGAGAAAGAAACAGGCGCGCAGTGTCAATCCGGACCACCACTCTCGTTCGCATGATCACACCAATGCAAATGTGATTGATCAGACGAGTACGCAATCCAGCAGAAACAGATATTCATTGGTACGATCGCCCCGCCGCTATAGAAGTCTGCAGGATCTGCTGCTGTGTGGTTCATGATTGTGATCGGAGAGTCACTATTCTAGTATACTTGAGAGGTACTATTGTTTGAGTCTGACGAACTGCCTATCGACACTACAGGACTTGTATGTACGTAAACTGAGAGAATGAAACTGGAAATTGTTCCTGTCATCGCCTCCTCCCATGCTGTCACTTGTTTGGGCCTTTGTAAATTTTGAGGGCCGGCGGCTCCTATGACAGCCCGACATGGCTGAATGTATATATTTATTATTGCAGAAACTTCAAAGCATAAAAAATATGGCTTCTTTGCTGAACATTGTCCAAAAGGTATATGTAACACCTCAAAATCTTATTTATATATTAGTCTGTTGATGGAACATGATAGTTGGCACTACTATAGATAAGATACATGAATTGGAATGCATAATTCCCTCTAAATACTCTCTATAAGCCTTCAAAAATACTTCAGCTCTATAAGTACAGTTTTATTACAACAATAAAACATGGTATACATGCTTTCCCAAAGCTGAGAGAAACTCTATCTTTGTTGTCTGTACTATGTTTACTAAAGATAGAGGTTAAGAATTAAGTGGTAGAACTCAAGAGAAGCCTTGTTTAAACATCCAATGTCCATTTCTAGCTTACAACTCTATTCTTGACTATTATGGATAGATGAAACAATCCACATAAAGGGCATAAACCCATCAAAACTCCTCTTTCATGATCAATAAAGTCTTCCTTGATGTTCACGACCGAAAATCAAGTGAGAGATCACCTCAAAGACCTTGTAAGAGATCAAGATCTTTAAGGACATCTTGTTATCTTCTTTGGGCCTATATTTCGCTATTCAAAATAGTCATAATACTCTCCTCTCTCTTCTCCAATGCATGAGCTAGTAGCCTATTTACTTTCTTTGGCTCTTGCCCCCACTTTTCCCTTGAGTCCTCTCCCAGTTAGCATGCCATCACCTTCACCTTTGTGGTCACATTAGATAGTAACTAGCCAATTGGTCGTATTGGCATCCCAAATTTGTGTTGAATGGTCTTCTTGATCTCATGCTTCATTCTCCACCACATAGCCCACAAAACACTTAATTCACTACTTATCAATACTCAAAGCCACATGTTGATTAACTCTCAATACTCCAATTGACTATCTCATATTATCAAGACAATGAGCAAGTTACATAAGTCCACTGACAAAGAAATATGCCACTTATCATTTTGTAGAAAAAGCATAAATTTGTCCACACAAAACATATCTCTCTTTCACACTCTATGTCAAAAATCCGATGACATCCAACCCCTCTAAACTTGCATGTCTTTGGAGGTGCCTCATAGGTAACACACGGAGATTAAAAAAACCCAAACACACTACAATAAAAAGGCTCCATAGACGCGCTTGTAGACGCAATATTTGAATTGTGTTAAAAAATGTCGGGCACGTTTATTTCTGCGTCTATTAGCGCGTCTAGAATTTCGCGTCTACAAGCGCGCTTATAGTGAAAACTACACGCGCATATAGACGCGCATATACACCCGAATATAGATACTCCTATAGACGCACTTATAGATGTGCATATAGACGCGCATATACATGTGCATATACATGCGCACATACATGCGCAAATACGCGCACATACATGTGCATATACATGCGCACATAGATGTGATTTCACCTGTAAATTAGATGCAAATATAGATGCGAAAAACAGTGTATGAAAAATAATCTCAAAGGAGATGTGGTTGTTTAATGAGAGTACGTCTACAGGCGCATCTACTTTGTGGATCAGACGCGCTCTTACACGCGTCAGCTCCACAAAACTCAAAAAAACCTAGGAGGTTTTATGGATCTTCAACACTTGCGCATCTATGAGAGCGTCTACTCTGTATATCAGACGCGCTTGTAGACGCGAATTAGTAGTGAAGCACAAAATAAAACTAGGAAAAGCAAGCAACAACTAACATACCCAAAGCTAAGAAGGAACCAAAATAGAACTCTGAGTAAACACAGAGAGAGAGAGAGAGAGAGAGAGAGAGAGAGAGAGAGAGAGAGAGAGAGAGAGAGAGAGAGAGAGAGAGAGAGAGAGAGAGAAGAGAAGAAGGACTCACCTTGAATATTTGTTGTGATGGGCAGCGACACAACTACAAACTCCTTCTTCTCCTTGATCTCCTTGCTCTTTGGTTGTTTTCCTCGTCGCAACAAACATACCAAAAGCTAAGAAGGTAGCAAAATACAACTCAAAGCAAGGATAGAGAGAGAAAGAGAGAGGGAGGGAGGGAGGAGGGAGGGAGAGGGAGAGAGAGAGAGAGAGTGAGTGAGTGAGTGAGTGAGAGAGACAAGAAGGACTCACCTTGAATCGGTGTTGTGATGGGCAGCGACATGGCTACAAACTCCTTCTCCTCCCTCCCCTTTCTCTTTGCCTCTTGCTTCCTCCTCTCTTTACCCTTTCTTCTTTGCCTCTTCCTTTCTCCTCTCTTTGTGTCGTGCGCCTGTCAAAAAAACCCAAAAGAAACGCAAGAGGGGACTACTTTGAAAAGAATGACACACCAGCAAGATTTTTTAAATTTTTTTAAAATTTTAGTGCGCATCTGTGCACGCGTCTATAAGTGCGTGTATATAGAGCACGAATTGCTTATAGACACGCTTATATACGCACAGTTAAACACACTTATAGATGCGTATATACACGCGCTTATAGATGCGCATATACATGCGCACATAGATGCGATTTCACATGTAAATTAGACGCAAATATAGACGCACAATTGCGTCTATATTTTTCAAAATTTTTTAAAATTTTAGTGAGCGTCTGTGCACACGTCTATAACTACTGCTTGTTGTAGTGACGCATTTGAAAACACGTCTATTTTCGCGTCTATTTGCGCGGATATATAGACATAAAATTCACATCTATTTACACGCTCTTTTACACGCGCATACAGACACGATGATAGACGCACCCGATTTTGTGCGCCTATGCCTTGTTTCTGTTGTAGTGACAGCTTTCATCTTCATGTTTCAAATCTAGCTACTCCCACCTAAATCATAAGGCATAAAGAACACAAGCATCCCATCCTACATGTATCTCTTAGCATCCAACCCTAGCAATGATAGCTCCTATTATATTCAAATATTTATAAATCCATGTGACATCCCAAGTTCATGTGTCAACTCATCTTTAGCTACATCTTTAACGTTTGTCACTTTCTCTTCCTCATCTCTATCAATCTATTAATCTTTTACCAAGCTCACCATGGAGAGATCTCTTCTACATTCCTATTTTTATATATGCTGATCCTTTTCTCTTTTCTGAGCATACACATGTCATCCTTATGTGCCTTTGGCAAAGCATATGTCATATATACTAGATTCCATCAAACTCGATTGGAAATCTGTCCTATAATACGAGTGTGCAGAAAACTACTTGTATCTTACAAACTATAACTTAGGTTGTTGAGCTTCAAAAATAATAAAGGTAGCTCCACTTGTAATCTACAAATTTATTGAAGATACCATGACCGAACTCTCAAAATATTAGCCTCTAAAATTCTTTGCATAGCCTACAAATGTTCTTTATAACATGTAGTCCCACTCTTTCTGACCCTATAAGTTTTGCATATGAACCTAGATGTCAACCAAACTTTGCAGGGTACATCCTTAGGTATCAACCAAAGCACATTCTCAATGCATCAGACACCATTTATTCTATTTTGGTTAAAATAAATTTCAATAACTTTCAAGATGTCGTGCCCTACCTGTATACTAAAGACTCTTACAAACACTTTGTTCGCTTGGGTCTTTGAACCTATGTCCAACACATCTAATTAATATGTTGTAGAATTCCTTTGCTTGAAGAGTCTAATCCATTTTCTAGCTATAGGAATGTGCAATGTTGTCCCATCCAATTCTATAAGTGAATAGGTAGAATTATCAAATATCTGCCTTACCACATACGGACCAAACCATCACTTAGAAATTTTTTCAACTAGCACTATGCTCATTTTCCAAACTAGTATCATAAATTAGCACCCACTCACCTTCTTGTATGGCTCTTGGTTGGATTTAATGTCTCTTATCAAATAATTTTTTGGTCAAAGTCTTAATGATATGAAGCTATCCATGTTCACTTTTGCCATTTGCCTTCCAAATTATAGGCTGAAGTAAGAGCTAGCTTCATCCCTTAACGAGAGAAAAAGTCTTGTGCTTCATTTGCATCTAATTCACCCCTATCAACTAAAATTTTCCAACACACCCATACCAACGGAGAATCTCTTCCAAGAGAAATGTACACATTTCTTGAGTAGTCTTTGTCCTAAGTGCTTTCCCTTGTACTTGATGCGTTAAGTCTTCACACAGAAGCTAGCATGAGGTACCACATTTGCCATAAATCTATAGGTATAGTAACCAAATATAGTACCCATTTCAAATGAAGAGACATTAGATAAGTTTGCTGCAACCCATCTCCATACCTTACTGATAAATACATCCGAGAGGTAGCATAAGATTTCATAAAGTGAGCAATTTCAGCATACATTCCTTCCACCAAATTCATTAATTTTCTCAAAGGGCCCCCACACACCTCTATGACTATCCCGGAAGCTTTCATGGAACTCCCACATAACCTATACCTATCTGGCTCGATCTTCAAGAACTTGTAGTGGAGCCCCTCTCTTTTTCTTACCATGGTTCCATAAATATCGATCCTTCAAGAAGAAACCATTTGCCTTTCTCTTAATCCCCTTGAACTTTTATACTAACCATTATTCCTTCTTAGAAAGAGTGTTGAGATATTGGCCTATTCTCAGCCATTCCCCTTCATATTTCTCTTTCAATAACACCTTGATAGGTTGAAATATATTACCTATGATGTTTTCTTGTTACTATACCTATATCTCCCATGCTTGAAAAGTCCTTTGCAACTATTGATTTTCTTATAGTTGTAAAATTCTAGATAGTATACCTACTATATTTATTGAATTTATTATTATTCTAGTATTTATGACAGTTATACGATCATTAAGATACCTATACCTATACATACAATAGATGTACATTTATCCCCTACTATGACTTTATCATTTTCAACAAGAAACACCTCCTCTTTGTCCTCATCCATCATGCCATCTTCATCTTCATATCATGCTGGTGATAACATATGAGTCAAGTGAGTTGTTGCTCCCTACAAGATGCTATAAATCAGGGTTGAGTGACTTAGTATAAGCTATTAAGAAACATGGAAATGTCGAGAGTAGCACAACTAGTTATCATACGCAATAATGGTAAACAATTTATCTCCACCACTATGTAAACATCCAGAGAATAGTCTCTATCATATTTAAGAGTTGTAACCACTCCCTAACACTCCCCCTTAACTTGCAGATACCTCTATTATGTCTTGTTTAACACATTTTCTTCAATTCCCTTAAGTATCATCTTGTCCCATTGCCCATCCAATACCAATAGGGTTCATATCAATAGTGAGGATGGTATGCCCTCGATTGAATGATCTATCTTCTTCAAGGTTGGTCTAGAATTCAACAAATTCTTTACATTTTGGAATAGCCCTTGTATGGAGCCTTCCCAATTTTAACTTTTTCCCATTCCTTAATAACTGATAAAGGCTTTCAATCATATATGTGAAATGATAGATCCATGTCAAATAGAAGACACATGCACCAAAAGCCTCCTGACTTTTGATACATTGGAGCATACCTCTTGCATCTTGCTAATCCCATTAATCTTAATTAGTGAAGGATTTTGACCACAGGGGCCACACACATGCCCTACAATTAGAACATCCTCAACACCAAAGACACATTTTGCACTCAAAAGAGTAAGATGCACTTTCTCTAATTGAGTCAAAATCTTCTTACAATCAGTTATATGGTAAGCAACAAATATCTTGCAAACCGTGTCATCCAACTCCTCATTCTTTTCTTGCAATTCATAGCCCTTAATAGAGACATCATCAAAAAAGGTATCGTGAGCTATGGAATATAGTCTCTCAAGACCTTATGTGTTGCATTCATCATGTGGGCGACTAAGTATTTGGTCACTCACATTAAAAGGGTACACATGCACACCAAGCCAAGTGGTGATTTCATAGGAGTGATATCTTGACTCTCTAATGCAAGTTAAAATCAATCATAGCTAGAGTATAAATCCCCCGTAGAACAAATAGCCTTGACCACAAAGGCATTTGAAAATTCATCTACAATAGGTCTCACATCAATCATAGCTAGAGTATAAATCCCCAGCAGAATAAATAGCGTTGACCACAAAGGCATTTGAAAACTCATCTACAATGGGTCTCACATCAATCATAGCTAGAGTATAAATTCCTTATCGTGACCTTATTGACTGGCTACATATGTTGTATAAACCCCAATGCCCCATTCTTCTTTGGATCTATAAACCACTTATTAGAGTGTGGAGCTAACGATGGCTCCAAAATATTCATCTTGAGTTGCTTATTGAAGGGCTCCATCAGCTTAGGAAAGTATGCATGAAGCATAAGAATCAATTTAAGGTTTAACCCCATGCATTTGAGGTTAATAGACCATTGGGTATGAGAAAATATTTAAGAAATCATCAGCAACAAGATACCCTTAGTTAAAGTTAGAGCTGTGAAGAATAAGAGGATGACATAACAAGGCATGGATCCTATACCTTTGCTAATTTTTGCACATGGTCAAGAGTAGGTTGAAGCACAAAGCAGGATGAGAGCATAAAGAGGTCATCATCACTGAGTAGCTATGATAAGAAATAATGTGTAGTAGAATGCATTATGTCATTTCTTTTAACATTCAGAATGGAACATTTTAGTTATTTCTAAGCATATATATTCCACATCAATACGACTAGCAACACAATAAAGGGAAAAGAGACAAAAAAAGTCAAGTAGGAAGCGATGAAAAACACGGCAAGCATGATGGTGAGAAGGACAATGAAGAGAGTAATGACTAGTGAGGAATGAGGATGATACCTTATCCCATGAGATATGATCCATGCACATAGTATAGTACATAGATTGTTGGTCTATACAACTAAGTCTGATAGTTAGCTTCAAACTTAAATATATGTCTAAATATTTTTAATAATTTTTTATATAATTATAGAAATATAAGCTAGACCTTGTCATTCTCATTCTTGTTTTATATTGTCTTTCAATATTTTCATATATGAGACTATATTAGTGTGCTTTTTTAAAATGAAATTTACAAAAACTAAGAGTTATGTGTGCTTGAAATGCTGTAGGCTACTATCACAAAAGTTTTTACCTACAAACAATGTCCTTCCTACATCAAGAGACGAGGCAAAGAAGGTGATCACCAAGCTTGGATTGGACTACAACACAATTCATGCATGTCCCAACAATTGTATTTAATACAAAGGTGAATACAAGAACGAGGAGAGATGCCCAAAATGTGAGACATCGTGTTTTAAAGATGTAAGGGGAAATATCCCTCGCAAGATGCTTCGTCATTTTCCATTGGCTCCTTGTATGCAACATATATTTCAAACCCGAAATCTAGCAATACTTATGGATTGGGGAGCAAAGAATGTAAGTACAGATGGGATTATGCAAATTTGAACAAGAATCGCGACATATTAAGAGGGGTGTTGGATTGGATGATCTGAATCCTTTCTCCATGTATTTAAGTAAATGGTCCACTTGGCTAGTAGTTCTTATGAACTACAACTTGCCACCATTTATTTGTTTTAAGAAACAACACCTAATTTTGTCCCTCGTAATCCCAAGAAAACTTCAAGTCAAAGATCTTCGCGTTTATTTGGCTCCTCTTATTGATGATGTCCTAGAGTTATGGAGAGGCATAGATGTGCTTGACATGTCAAAACAAGACGAAAAAAGAAGGTTTCAAGTTTGTGAAATTCCAGTAACTTCTTGGCTATGGATTTTGTTCAGGTATTTGATTGTGATTTAAGTAGCATATGCGGGAGTATTTTCATTTTAATTCAATCTTTAATGCTCATGCTACATGTTTTACTATGGATGTAGGGTGTTCAACAAAGGGTTATAAAGCTTGTCCCCTATGCAATGATTGGTTGAAATCTAAGTATAGTAAGCATCTCAACAAGAATATATATCTTCAGCATAGACGACTCTTACCTGCAAATAACCCTTGGGCATATCTAGGAGACCCCTGTACATCCGGTGTATCGACGGGGGTACCCTCTCCCGGAGTGCCACTCAAAGGGGTGCCACCAAAAGGAGTGCCACCAAAAGGCGTGCCATCTGCCGACGATTGCGCAAAAGCCGGAGTAACTGGAGTGGACATCCCCACAGGTGTGACAAATCCTGGAGGTGACGCAGCTCCAGCTGAACGATGAGACGGAGACACCGCGTCCGTGTCTCCACAGCAGCACCCCCCTGATCCTCCTGCAGTCGCAGTGCCTCCCTCTGGCCCAAGTCGCGAGCGTTGAGATTGTCTGCTCGAAGCTGAAGCATCTGATCGCGCTGAAGCTGATCTAGCAGAGCGCCCTAACGAAGAATGAGACAGCTCCTGATCTGCCATCTCTCTGAATCTCGCGAGTTGATCTGGAGACATGCGTGCCATCATGTCCTGAAACTCCTCATCGCTCATCCCTCGACTCATCCTGAAAATGTCGATACCTGCACAGATAAAAAAGATGTTAGAATAATCAATTTAAACTATATAAAGCACATTAATATAAATCATTTTTAAAAAATCCCTCTTAAAATGCATATCTTATCTACCTTTATGGAAGATCTAAACAACGAATTGAGTAATACAATTCTCCAAGAATGAAGTATTCTATGGTCTCATGTTAATCTCCTGACACAACTCTGCATACACTGGAAGGTCGATAGACATGTCACCACAAAAGAATGAGTCTGCCTCGTTCTCAAAAAATTCTACGACTTCTGTATTTCCATCATTGTTAGCCGATGCGGGCTCCAAGCTTGCGGTGGCCTCCACCCCTTGTAATTTCGATCCCTCTATTTGCATATTTTCTTCATCTATGCCTGGAACATCGCTTTGATCGTATACTCTCGCACCTCAAGGAGTTGAAGGTATAACATACCACCATCGAGGTTGTCGGGGGTTTGGATAGAAGATTACCTGTTCACAAACACTTACAAAGTTACTTCAAACCATTGTGACATAAACCATGTCGTATTACAATTAGCAAGCAAATGACTATTTGTACTTGTTCACAATGGGCCGGCAACACAAAGGTGTCGCGCAAATCCATCCATTTTTTTTCGGAATCTATTTCGAGAAATCCAGATGGACCTCGTCGAACTGTTGCTCCAGCTCCCCCAAGTACCACTTTGAACCACTGCACATCGAATATTGTCATGGAGAAGCTACGGTAATCCACCGTAATAATACTTTGCAAGTTCCCAAAATACTCCATCTCATCCACAACCGTGTTCGGATCCGTTGCTCGTCGCTGGCTCTCTTGTTCAAACCTTGCCATGACACCACAGTCCATTGTGGAGCACATTTGGTCAATACGCTCCACCCGAAAATGCCGTTCGCGCGACCACGCTGCACTATATATTTTGTACTGCACATTGAAACACTCAAATTAGTTGTAGCAAGCAAATTTAGATACGACACATTCTAAACCCCTCATTACCTTTGGACTACATCCCCTCGAGAACTCCCACTCCTCCATTGAGACCTCTATCCCTTCGCTGGATGCTGCGGTCAAGGCTCCATGCAACCATCGTGTTGACATAAACTGCGGCATCTCCTCCATGCCTTCGGGATATCGAATCGGTCGGTGACGCATACTGCGTCGAAATTCAGCTCACGCTTCCTCTCGATCTTGCCTTGTAATCTGGTACTTGGCGAGCCACATCTCCATGGAGGCATGGTGCAACATACAAAAGCGATTCACCTTCTCTTCCATTGAGGCATCCATTCTTTTTTCTAACCCATTTCCAACCACCACATCTCCAGTCAGCCTATCATCATCCTTCAGCATCCATAGCATTTCATTGTCTAGTTCCACCGTTGGTAGCCATTGTGAGATATGCACTAACGCCTCTGACACCAACCAACCTTCTGCCATGCTACCTTCCAGACGAGCTCGTTGTCACACAAAGCCTTTCAGGGTTTTCATGAAGCGCTCCAAGAAGAACATCCATCGCGTATGGACAGGTCCAGCAATCTCCACTTCGTCCACAAGATGCACAAGAAGGTGAACTTGTATCGTGAGCATGCTAGTGGGCAGGTATTTCTCAAAGAGACAGACCGTCTCAACTGCTCCCCGCCTTGCGGATTCAATAGAGGACGTCTTAATCTCTTTCTGTGAGATCCATTGCACCAAAGTTGACAACTTGTAAATGGCCCTGCGAATTTCTGGAGTTAGGCATCCTGCGATCGCGATCGGTAGGACAAACTGCCACAAATGAGAAAGCATTAAGAATAATGGTCACTTTTCAAATTTCAAAATGTCCACGCTAATTAAAATCCATTCAGTTCACAAACCTGACATATCTTATACCAATCATAGGATTTTAGCCCAGACATTTGGTTAATTTTAGAAAATGCGGATCTGAGAGAACGCATCATACCCATCGGAGTGCGGATAGACTTGATTACTTGCTTCACAATGCGCTCTTCTTTGGTAGAAAAAACCCAGGGAGCGCGAGGAAACTGCACTCCCCCTTCAGCAGTCGACTGCGGCCAAAGTGCCTCCATCTTACCTACCTCCTTTAAATCCATTCGTGACCCTATAGTGTCTTTCTTTCCTGTGATGTGGTCCTATAGCAAGCTGCCCACATTTTTGAAAATATGCATGGGATCCAACAAGTGGTTGACCTGTAAGTGGGTCCAATATGGCAACTCGTAGAAAACTGAGAACCGTCGCATTCCATTTGGATGTGATTCTGGGTTTACCATTTTCAGCTCGTACCAGCTTGCAGCGTTCATACGTGCTGGAGGTCGTCCAAGAAAACCTTCCTTGAGTTCATGATCCTCCGGCAAGAAAGCGGCGTGTCCTTGATATACCATCTTCTTCATGGTTCGTGACCTTTGGGAGTCTAACTATGGCCCACACAATGGACATGCATGATAATCTGAGGTAACGAGACCTGCAAGGCGATCCACAACCTAGTGAATACTTGATTGAACGAAATAAAATATAGATATTACCAGCGAGAATAAAGGTCTACTCACCTGAGCACTCTCCCAATCCCGGAAAGTCATGCATCATCCACATGAGAATGGCTCGAATGTTGGCTGACCGCCGATCATCGCGTCTGCTCATATCTTGCACCGTGACCCCCTCCTCCCACAAAATCTTAAGCTCATCGACTAATGGACGAAGATACACGTCCATATTTTTTACTTTGTAGCGGCCCGAGACGAGCAAGCTAAGGATGAGATGTCCTTTCTTCGTAGAAAGCCATGGAGGAATGTTGTAGTTGACAAGCACTATAGGCCACACACTGTAAGAAGTCGAGCGCAGACCGAATGAGTTCACACTTTTTGAGAACTTTTTGAGGGATGGTCTGCCCTTGCAAGTCCTGTCGATACCTGTGAGCACCACACTTTGGACATGTCTCCATAGTCTCGTATTCATCTCGAAACAATATGCAGTCGTTGATACATACATGGATGTTATTGTAGTCCATGCCAAACTTCCGTAAAACATGTCGTGCATCATCATGAGACTCAGGCATGGTGTTTGCAGGTGGCAATATATGATATTTCAATAACCTGAAAAAAATCATAAAACACCTTAAAAAAACACAAATGTTTGCAATAATACTGTGAAAAAAAAAAACAATGAAGTCTGTGTGCAAGGTACGTAAATAACTCAGTCACACTCGTATCGGTCCAACCATATTTTGCTTGCACACTTAAGAGTGCAAGCAATGTCTTCAACCGAGATATTCGGCACCCATCATATAATGGTATGGATGCTTCCTCTCTAAGCGGTTCGGATGTCTCAACATCCATGGGAATCAATGCATCGATCATTGCCTCCATCTCAGGCTCTAAGATTGTAGGCAAGTCGGGAAGGTTGTCTGTCTCCTCTGACATTGACAGTATAGATGGGCCTTGCGAGTGGTCGATTGGCTCCTGCAATCCATCCATCGCACGTCCACGAACTCTTCTAATTGGCCGCAAAGGGTGCACTTCCCCTTGGGTCGAGACATCACCCCCTTGGATACAAAATTTGCCAACAAGACCCAATCTTATTGTGTATGGTTTTCAATTAGCTTGAGAGTACAATGCATGAAAAATGCTAACTTCAAATTACCGTTTGCTGAAAATCCGCAATCGCCTGATCAATGATCTCAGATTGAAACTCGCCAAATCGTCATACGTGTTCTATAGACAATCGGCGTTTTCGTCTAATTGCCAACTTGCATTGAGAGCAAGGACATGGGACACGCTGATTAAGATACGTCTCGCGGTCTTGAACAATAAGACCTTCGTTTGCCATCTTATCTACATTACAGCAAATGAGGCTTAAATGGATAGCTTTATGGAGATGTACGTCAAGTTGCAAGTTGACCATAAACCTTGCATTGTATATAGTAGTCGAGAGATTTTCCGATGTTATATCTCGGCCTTGTATGATGCTCAACGATTTGTTTGTCCCGGTAGATAATTATTTGTTATATCTCGGCTTTGAGTATAAGTAATCCATTTAAAATTAATGCACGCCATCTATGAAATTTTATAACTATAGTAATAAAATTTATTTCAATCAATTCTACTCATAGTCATAAGACCTGAGAGAAATTATCCTATACTCAATTTAAGGGTTTCTTCTTCTATAACAATAATTTTGGGTTCATTTTGATGAAGTACGTGGCCCATGGCAAAGCACATTGCATACCATTATCAATAAGTCTATTATCTTAATTTTCCTTCCCCTCCCTCTCCCTCTCCCTCTCTTTCTCTCACCCTCTCCCTCTCCCTCTCGTTCTCTTTCTCTCCCTCTCTCATTTCCTTCCCCTCCCTCTCCCTCTCCCTCTCTTTCTCTTTTTCTCCCTCTCCCTCTCTATCTCTCTTTCTCTCTCATTTCCTAAACAAGCAAAAAATAAAGTGATTTAAACATCCTCCAAGCAAAAGGGAGAGGGAGAGATACAATGCACTCTCCCTCTCTTTCTCTTTCTATCCCTCTCTCATTTCCTTCCCCTTCCTCTCCCTCTCTCTCTTTTTCTCTCTCATTTCCTCTCCTAAACAAGCAAAAAATAAAGTGATTCAAACATTAAACAAGCAAAAGGGAGAGGGAGAGAGAGAATGCACTCTCCCTCCTTCTCCCTCTCTTTCTCTTTCTCTCCCTCTCTTATTTCCTCCCCCTCCCTCTCCCTCTCCCTCTATTTCTCTTTCTCTTTCTCTTTCTCTTTCTTTTCCTCTCCCTCTCCTCTCTCTTACTCTCTCATTTCCTCTCCTAAACAAGCAAAAAAGAAAGTAATTTAAACATTAAACAAGTAAAAGGAAGAGAGAGAGAGAGAATGCACTCTCCCTCTCTTTCTCTCCCTCTCCCTTTCTTTCTCTCCCTCTCTCTCCCTCTCCCTCTCCTTCTCTTTCATTTCCTCTCCTAAACAAACAAAAGAGAACGATTTAAACCTTCAACAAGCAAAAGAAAGAGAGAGGGAGACTCACCAATGAGATATGGCAAGCGTGGGTGGCTTCTCTTTGCAACGAGGGCTCCTCCTCTCCTTCGCGAACAACGGCGGTGGCAGCGGCGGCGGCAGCAAGTCTCTTCCTCTTCTTCTCTCACAAAACCTTCGCTCTCTTCCTCGCTCTCGCTCTTAAAAGGCAAAGAAAAGAAAATGAAAACGGCGCTCTGGTTTCGGCCGCGCTTTTTTTCCCTGCGGCGTCGCTATAGCGACGCCAGATAGCGACGCTATTTGCGATGCAAATAGCGACGCAAATAGCGATGCCAGTCATCGCAAATAGCGACGCCAGTTGCGACGCCAATAGCGACGCCGATATTCGCCGTCGCTAATCGGCGTCGCTAATTGCCCAATTCCTTGTAGTGGTAGGACATCCCAGCCTCTCTCTCTTGCCCAACCTCTTTTCTCATAACATTTCACTTCATCTCTCTCCCTCTCTCTCTCTCTCTCTCTCTAGTTGGAGGTACTAACAATGCATTCTCTCGTCGATGTCTTAGCAATCGAGCCATGTGACACATCACCCTCTTATGGCTCCATCTAGTACGAAACTCGTGCTCTAGGTGATTGATGACAAACTTTTTATCAAACTCTAACTAATCCTTGCAATGCAACAAAAAATAACTAAACTAGCCTCCTGATATTTTGAGTCATTAAAGAAAGTTAAAGATGCATACGCCCATAGAACATGCACTTTAGGCATGTAGGTCTCTAGCAGGGATCCGATGCATTGATGGAAAAGACATCTGCCTCTAACGGGTACCACCCGTCCCTTGGCATCAATGTCGCAAGTGATCCCTAACTCTCCAGTGCAGGTCTTAAATGGTGGCTAATGTGATGTAGGGCTCTCCATTAGGGCCAAAAACGCTTCAAAAAATGCACTTTTGTTAATCACGGGATTAAGGAAAGGGCCAAAGAGAGTTCGCCACGTGTGCAAGAATATGGTATTCTTGTCTCCTCTTTTTTAGAGATAGTGGAGTCCTTTTCGTGATTCTCTCTTCTTTTTTAGCCAAAACCCCTAAAGTCTGACATGTTTTGGAGTCCCAAAGACGTTATTTACTTACAAATCTGACAAAATACGTGACAGAGATGTGATGAAATTAATAATGAGTTTTTTGAAAGTCGGGAGATCTTTCAATATTGTTTTTAGTGCCCAATACATACTCATTTGGGTTCTTGGCGCTACTTTTTAGTTCATTCACTCCTCTTTGAGCTTCTTTCTCTGCGCTTTCATTCTTTTCATGGCTTCCTCCAGGTGCACTTCTCGTTTAATACACTCTTGCACAGTCTATAGCCAGGGAGTAGATGGAAATTTTGAGCCCAAAACCTTTGCTGTAAATGATTGGGTTACCATGCTGCCATCTTGCAAGGGCTCTCATAAGGTGAAAAGAAGAAAACGAGATGATATAAAACATCACTGGAAGGGGCGTATCATTGCCTTCAAAATTATGCCCGAAGACTGGTTTGTCAAGGTGCAACATGTTTACATGGCCAAGGATATGCACTTGCCTCCAAACGAACGTGTTCCCCAACAAACACATTGTAAGTTATAAGTTGAATAACGTATATAATTCTTTTCCATTTATGCAAGTTCTAACAAACGGTTCGTCATTGTAGATATCTTTCCGTCAACAAGTATTGAATGGCAACCTGTGGAAAGCCTAAGTGGGACTTTCCATGCCATTCATAAGGTATTGGCAGACATTATTTATGCCGATCAAACTGTGTCTTTTTATAGTGAAAGCAAGGTTTTTATATATTATGCACAGTATGTGGTTCCCTCTAAAGCGGATAGGTATGGGAATATCAAAGATTTGCCATTGCCAAGTCTTTCATCTCTAAACTGGGAGATTCCTGACAAGGTAACGGTGCAGAGTTTCAAATTCAAAATATCTCAGGATATTAAAAAGTCCATGACAGCTGGAAGGATCTCAAGAAGAATACGTTTATCATGGTTTGTACCCCTCCATATCTTCGTGGCTTGCTTCAAAACAGCAAATTTACAAAGAACGAAGGTATCCTGGCTAAGTAGAAACTTTTCGAAAGAGGATTTGGACAACACTATAGGGACGCATTGGAAATCTAGAGAGTGCGACCATAAGGGTAATATCTTGAGGTGCAGTGCATGCCCTCAATCCTTGGCTTTGGCTTACAGTATCCCTCGCCAAACTCTTGCTTTGGGCTTTGATTACAGGAGATACAAACTAAGATTGGGTATTTGGGTTCCCTTGGATTCCGATACAGATTACACACCATATAAACTTGCGGTGCACGTTTTGCCACATGAAGAAGTAAAGAAGGTGAATATTACTTCCAATTGGAGTATGAAAGATGTGAGGGATACTTGGAATTGCTAGACAATACATCCCCTAGATATAAGTTCAAAGTGAATGGTGTAACAATTGGTAAAAGAGCCGAGCACTCTTTCTTTTGTACGAGTTGTTTGTCTCCCACAATTGTGAGTTTTGAGCCTTGAGAATGAAAAATTGGCAGGAATTTATCTTAATAGACTGTCCTTAAGATATTTTTTAATGGGAACTCATAAGCTATCATGAAGCAAGTTGCCTTTCGAATGTGTATAAATAAAATATACATTACATTCGATTTACAAGTGAAAATTTTCATTACACAATGAGGTATAAAAATTGCATAAAAATGTACAAAGCCAAAATAATAAGGCTCGTGTATGCTTATGTTTGCTATTTTCATTCTTTATCGATTTCTTCAAAGATATTTTTTCTCACAGGGCCTTTCTTTGATTGTTGAAAAAAATTCACCTTTACAGGTAGTCTCTTTTCTTGGGGCTTAAGAGGGGATGGATCAAATTTAAGAGGAGAGAGCATTGGCATTCCTTTTTTCTTAGACTCTGCAGCAGTGGTCCCATTGCCTTTGCCCTTGCCCTTGCCTTTACCATTGCCATAGTCCTTACCCTTTCCCTTGCTTGTGCCCTTGGCCATTGAAGTTTTGGGAGGAAGAGGGGAGTCAGGATCATATGGTGTGATTGCCTTGTCCAGAATCAGCTCAATGCATCTCTCCCTTATCCACCAAACATATGATTCAGGATAGTCTCTACACTGTAAGAATAAATGTTATAAGTTAGTGAAAAGAAATCATGATAAGGGTTACACAAACATCAAATGAAATTAACTTACATTCACTCCTTCTATTTGTAACAACTTTGAATCCACTGTTCTGCAAATGTTTGAGATAACTCTCCATCCACAAGAATGCGCATCGCTTTGCAATGGAACTTCTTGTAGAAGAAAAGTATAAGGCCTTTGAGGATCAGCAAGATCCTCGTATGTTGTATCCAAAAATGTAGAAACGAGTCTACCAGCACTGCAAAAGGAAGCTTTGTAAGTTCAAAATATTCTTTATAAATAAAATTAAAGTAAGTAATTTTCTTTCAACATACATTCGTGCTTGACCATGAACACCGCTGAGAGAATTCATAAAGATAATTTCCCTTGAAAGACAATTAATGTAGATGAGACTCCAATGCCCTCTGCAAATTCATAAAAGAGGTGAGTAGAAGGGTGAAAGCAAATGAATATAAATTTTCCTCTACAGAAAAAGAAAAATACATTTCTACATAAGGGAAAAAGATGTGATAATTTGTCACACTATCGAAGCTACGAAAAAACGGTGAAATATTAGAACTAGATTTTGCAAAAAGTTCCACAGAGAGAAGTGGATCAACAATGTATATGGTTCTTCGGATATCGAGAGTGAGAGAGGAGACCAATGCCTTGCAGACAATAGCAAAAGCTATTCAATACAAATTTCATCCAAAATATACTTGAACCTATAAGACTTAACTTACGCAAAAAAAAAAATATAAACCTTACCTTATGCAACAAAAAACCACGGAGTCAGATAGTTGGACATCCCTTTTTTCCAACATGGGCTTGTCCTTGGGAGATATACTAAGATATTCCTCCTCAGGTTCCACAGAAACATTCACAAGAATCTGCCCATACACTTTGCCCATCCTCTCGTTGTTGACGGGAGCAAGTGATGCAGCTTTCCTCTTGTAAACATCGTCTTTAGTTTCAAACACCTCCTGATTTTTTTCACTCAAGAAAGCCTCCTGCTGGGTGGCACCCCTTGTAGAGTAAAGGTGAGTAACATCCTCAACATTTAGCTTTTTCTCTTTCCTGGACAATTTTGGGGGAATGTTAAGGATTTCAAGGGCTTTTTGATCATTGAAAGGCAAGGGCCTCAGCACTTTGTCAAACCTATACCTGACTCTGCTGATGATGCTGAAATCTTTATTTATAAGGGTGATCCTATGAGCATGGGCGGCAGCAATGTAAGCATCGTTCATGAAATCAATAACAAAATCTTCTGCGGCCTCTTGCAGGGCAAGAATGGCTGAGAGTTGCCACTTCTTATTTAGACCAGAGACAGTTGCCACTTGAGACAATCTATCAGAGATCTCTTTAACGACCCTTATAAAAGCAGCTTTTGGAATGACATGCTGTGTAGCTCTCTGGGCTTTCCTGATCTCACTGAAACATCTCTGCATATAGAAGAACTTGGACTTCCTCTTTCTCTTTTGTGGCTTGGGAGGTTCAGTGGCTTCAGCAGATGTAGGCTCAGGTGCCATTGTAGGGAATGAATCTTTCACAGGGTAAGCCTCACCCTTTTCTTCCTCAACTTCAGGAGAAGAAACATTTATAGAAGATGTTAGGCCAACACCTGGTGTAGGGGGGATTTCTATTGTAAAATGCTCTGGGGCCTGTGATGGACCAGCTTCAGGAAACTTGGAAGAGGGCTCCTCCTCAGATTCATCAAATTTTAACTTTCTTCTACCTCCACTGTCCTTCCCATCCAAATACACTCTTCTTGCAGTTTGCTTTGTCCTTGCCATCCAAAAAAGCAAAAATAACAACCAGAAGGACAATAACTGAAATAGTAAAAATCTGTAAACCTAACAGGCTAATTGGCGCGAAAAGGGACGAAATGAGCAATTCCGATACGGCGCGATATGAACAAAACCACCAGAATGAAACAACGCCCTCGCTCCGTATTGGAGACCACAATGCTGATACAGCGCGATATGGAGGAAACGAAGACAGCGTATTGACGCCCTCGCTCCGTATTGGCAATGACACAAGGGTGAGACCAAAATGCTGATACGGCGCGATATGGAGGAAACGAAGATGGCGTATGGACGCCCTCGCTTCGTATTGGCGATGACACAAGCGGAATGTTAATAGACCTGCTCCGTATTGGTGAGACCAAACTACTGATACGGCGTGATATGGAGGAAACGACGACAGCGTTTGGACGCCCTCGCTCCGTATCGGCACACCTCGTTTTTACTAGCGAATAAAGGACTCAGCCAAAAGACCACCGATACAATGCGAGAGATAAGAAACGGAGAAGACGCAAGTCTTGTATCACACCGTATCGGCCAGCAAGGCGGAAGAGCTCGAGAAATGAAAAGTGTACACGTAGGAAAAATAACCACTTATATACCCATGTCAATCATGACACGTGTCGGACACGTGTCCGACGCTGATTGTGCCACGTATCTGCATTTATGGTCAGTATGCTACGTGTCAAGTAACAACTGGTCCACTTATTTGCCACGTGGTTATCGGCCACGTGTTGGCCAACGGCTACTGCCACGTGTCGGAGACCAACGGATACTGCCAGGTGGCATAATTCCGCGCCTACATAAGGGTATGTCCCTTATCCGTACGGCTTTTTTCGGTTTTTTCGGGACCTCTGTTTCTTATCCTAATACGGCGCGAGAGCGACTGTTTGCCTTCTTCGCTTTCCTCTCTTCGTGTCCTTTTGGAGGTTCTGCAGAGTCTTCTTTCAGCTCTCCTCTCAAGCTCATTCTGCCCAAGCTCGTGTGACCACCGTTGTGGCTCTCTCGCTTCTTGCTGGAATCACCGATACGGCACGAGGGGGCCTATCCGTCTGAATCGTTTCTCTCTTATCGCGCCGTATCGGCAGAAGTTGTAAACATGTCTGAACCCATAGAATTCCTAGGATCCAAGGTTTCTCCAGGAACTGGTAAAAGAAGAAGGCTTTCAAAAGGCTCAAGGGCATCAACATGCGATGAGCCTGTGCATTCTTTTTCCTCTCCATCCTCTGCCACCAGTGTGAGAAGACCAAGTACATCTCCAGGGAAGCGAACGTCGGTAGTGAGAGGTCAAGGAGTATCAGAGCTCACTGATATCACTCCATCAGAGAGGCTACTTGATTTTATGCTTCAGAATGGAATGGATCTCTCATTCTATGGAGTTGTGAAAAATGTGTTTAATCCTGATTGGGAACTTGACAAAGTTTTGAAATCTTGTGAAAAATATATTGTGGAGGACTTTTTGGAGTTTGAAAATCTTGCAGGTCCTTCTGTTGAAGTTGGCACAATTGAATATGTCCATGTTCCCATTGGGTCAGCAGGAAATGAAAAGTCAGTATTTACTAAAAAGTGCAGTGCTCACTCTCTGAAGAGGTTTTATTCAAGAGACATATTTTGCTGCACTCATTCCAAAAACTGCAAGATGATGAGAAAATCTACTGCTTTTATTGTTTTCACCCTTGTCAAATACCCTGTGAAAGCTGAGGAGCAACAGTTGGAAGGAGCAAAGTCTGCCAGCTTTTGCATGTTAGATGATCTGGTAGATGAAAAGGAAACATAGGAGGTTGTAGATACAGATTTTGAGGCTTCTATTGCTGAGAATTTGGATATTTCTCACTTCAAAGCTGAGACTATCATTGAGGAGAGCCAAGGAGATACAAACCCTCAACCTGATGAGAGTTCTCACCATATTGTTCCTTCCCTATCATGTATACCTTTCAAGGACAAGGAGTACATTTTACTGTCAGATATTCAAAAACTTTTTAATCTCAGGGAAGATTATTGTCTTGCAATTATTGCAGAGGCTTCTGATGCTGCAAATGGGATAATTGACACAGAAAATGAATCAAAGGAAGAGATTCTGAAACTTGATAAAGAAACTCTAGATGATAAGTTTATTGATGCTGGTGAGGCCCTCTCTCTTTGTTTTGAAAAGGCCAAAGAAGCTGAGAAAGAGTTGAGTATTACTGATGAGGACTTCGATCGCATTCAAAGCGAACTCGGGATTTCCAATTTTGGAAGAGAGGAGTCTGAATATGTTAAAGAATTGACTAACACCAATGAGAATTTGCTTTTACACATTGGTAGGTTTACATTTCATGCTCATTTAGTATGGGTTTTATTTGCAGTTGGAGATTGCTGATACAGATAACTTCTTGGGGCGTGGTAAAGGATCGAGAGCTGCTAGTAACACATTCAAAGACATTGCACTCGGCCACTACTTGGCTAGGATTGACCTTGATTCCTTTTTTGTACTTCATAGTAGTTTCTCAGAGGATGCAGCATGGCCCATACTTTATATTAAAGCTCTTACAAGGCTTCTAGGTTTCTCAGGATTACAATATAATGCCCACAAAGTAATGTTTTTGGAAAAGACTGCGGCAATTAGGATTTTTGGCTACGGTCCAGGTTACTCTGCTTCTAGAGCAGGATACTTTTTGGCGTTTTCATCCTACGCCTTAGCTGCAGACCGAACTGATGTAAAATCTATAGCTGGCTACAAGAGAAAAAAATTTCTACGTTATAGAGGAAAGATTCCTGAGGAGGAAGAGAATGTGAGAGTTTTGGAAAACTAGCTTTGTATATATTCTTTCTTATATATAAAAGTGCGATTGCTCATGTGTCATTGCCGTCTTTTATTTGCATTCTTTGAAGTTGTCGTCGAAAAAACTAGTTGAATAGGTCCTCCAAAGCATTGCTTTTTGTAACTCCTCCCCCATGCCTTGTGCTTCGAAAATAACTTGTGTGTGCTTGATAGTGGGATTTTTCCATGCCTTGGTTACTATAAGTTGCTAAGGGGCCATGCTCCTCCACAAAGAAAGGTCCATGAATATGAAGAATATGCTGCAATACAAAGTAACACAAATTTTATACCAATTGAAAAACCTATCAAAATAAGCCCATATTAAATAATTATTACTTTACCAGATAAAAAGTGATATCTTTTTCTCCCCATGCCTCTTTTATCGCCTGAACAAGCTTTGTGATTGATCTTTTGAACTCTTTCGCATATGTATATGTTGTCTTATGTTGCATGAGGAGTTTCAGAAAAACATCAAGGTGTATCCAGATCTCCATTCTAAGAAACGCAAGCCTCGGCATGCTTGCAACATTTGTTGTGATCTCACATAGCTCTCTCCAACACTCCCAAGCCGCATTCACCTGCCTTCCTGAATGGTTTCCTAAGAATCGTCTAGCTTTTGAGCCTCCCATAGAGACATCGGCCAAGATATCTCTTGTTTTTCCTGAAAGTATTGGATCCTTTCTCAAGTGAACTTGGCCCCCATGAAATCCCATTTTCGATAGCAATGCCTCGCATTTATCAATACACTCATCTGATAAAGATAATGGCTTAATGGAATATGCGTAGTCAAGATGCAACCTGAGAAGCTTATCGATTATTCTAATCTCTGCATGCAAAGTACAAATATGAACATTCTTAAGAGAGATGGAAAGGATGGGATCCCAGATGTCTTCTATGTTTTTAAATTTACTCAAATCTATAGAGTCTCTATTTGGGGCTCTTCTTACTGGTCGCAAACTACTCCAATCTTTGGATCCAATACTTTCCATGCAATAAATGCAAGGATATTTTGCATTTGCACCATTACATATTCCAAGCATACATTTGATAGTTTTCAAATCAGCACTCATGTGCCATTCCACATTAAATTTACCAACCCCATTAACTACCAACATTTCGCCTTCACTTTGAGACTTAATGATATTTGGAATACCTGTATGGTTCAACAACCATTTCAACGTTTGATGATTTTCAATTGGTGCCTGGGCTGCACCAATCCACCAAATCTCCATCTCGGATTGGATCTTATGTAATGGAGCTTTGCCCTCGTCATTGCCATGGTCCAATGCCATGTTCATGAGGCAAATGCTAATTCTTTCCATCTTCTGTCCCTTTTGAATCTGTGCTTCATCCAACTTCAAGGCAAACTTTAGAACACCATAACTTTCTTATACTGTGATTTTATACATGTGAACCATTGCAATTTGCACATTTTTTAGATCAACCCATATATTGTTAAACTCATTGTAATAAAAAATTGCCTGTTTTTTTTGTTTTTCATAGGACATAGACCTTTCGATGTGAATGTAATCTCCAAAAACATGTGGAATCTTGCGATTCATGGAAATTCTTGCAGTCAAAACTGCAAGGGCTCCGGGCAATCCAAATATAGTTACCCTATTGTGTTTAAGATTTTTAAACCATAATCCAGAGATAGCACAATAACCTTTTCGACTTATACCCACAGTATCACATGTCTCTACGATTTCATTTGCTTTCACTGTGCCTTTTAAATCCTTCACTAACTCTCTCAGAGTTGGACCTCTCAAATCCACATTTTTTGGTGACTTAAGAATCCTCAAAATATCTTTCTTATTTATGGTTTCCTTCAAAAGTTTGATTCTTTCCTCATTCTCTCGGATATTTATGCCTAGTATGTTAGAGACATATTTCTTTGTAAGATTTAGTCTCCTTTTCTTTGCTCTCTCACACAAGCTGGTTATATTTTTTAATGGTCTCTTCCTCTCTCTAAATCCTACTGGAGTTTCTCTCAAGCATGTTAGCTTATCCTGCAATGAATTGTTAACATTTTTCAAAATATCAATCTGACTTGTCAACTCTAAAATATTTGTTTGTGTAGTTTCTAGTGCTTTTTTCATTTCGTGCACTTGAGCTATATATGTGTAAGATGCAGAGTATAACCTCATACAGTAGCCAAGCATTCCATTGTAACCTTCTCCAACATATCTTATATAGTCATGGACATTCAAAAAAGGAGGTGGTTTACCTGTAGAAGGATCCCTAGGATAGATATTTCCATCCACCCATAAATCTATATGCTTCATTCCTTGTGTTCGCAACCTATTGGCTTCAATCTCATCTATCAATACTCGATGATGTATACTTCTCCAAGATGTGTAAGTCGGATCTAGCTGAATAGATAGCTTGTATTTACGTGTGCTTGCGCCTGTGTTATTTGAAGTAGTATTGCTAGACATTCTAGCAAATGAACCGAGCAAGAATCTCACAGTGATAGGAAGCAAGTGCAACAAAAGGAATGGTAAAAGAGAATAGTGTGTAGAAAGAAAACGTGGGAGCAAACAAATGCGAAGTTCGTACGAAAATCTCGAAAATACAAAATCTCTCGAGTTCCAAGACAATAAACGGCAGAAAAGGTGACCCCTGACCTAGATTAGAAGATGAGGGCAATTAATGGCCGACCTCTTCAATGAACCAAATACTCTCATTAATCACATCTGGACAACCAAATTTAGAGGTTTTATTCTTCCTAAACCTCAACTAATTAGCAACTTAATCACTTTCTTACAAGTGCCATTTTTGAAGCGTTTTTGGCCCTAATGCTAGCAGGGTCGTAGACATCTAAAAGCCCGACTGCTCCCGAGAAGCCATTGTAAATGTAGATGTGGTGGCAAAGGTCGGACATCGACGTCATGTGGAGGCTACAAGTAAGAAACAACACAAGATAATTAAAGCAAGTTAAAGATGCATACGCCCATAGAACAAGCACTTTAGGCATGTAGGTCTCTAGCAGGGATCTGATGCATTGATGGAAAAGACATTTGCCTCTAATGGGTACCACCCATCCCTTGGCGTCGATGTTGCAATGCCTAACTCTCTAGTGCAAGTCTTGAATGGTGGCTAATGTGATGTAGGGCTCTCTAGCAGGGTCGTAGACATCTGGAAGCCCGAGTGCTCCCTAGAAGCCATTGCAAATGTAGATGTGGTGGCAAAGGTCAGGCATCGACATCATGTGGAGGCTACAAGTAAGAAACAACACAAGATAATTAGTCATATGTTCATAGGACCTCACACTAACCTAAAACAAAGGGGCAAGTGGTTCTCAAGAAGAGCCCTCATGAGGGCGAAATGGCCTCAAATCAATTGGAGGTGAACTATCATTGCCTCAAACTCGGCGTCAAGGAGGCACTCATAATCTGGCCAATCCTCTACTATCTACTCTCTAGGGATGCCACTCGCTTGCAAGGTAGTCCTCAAAAGTGATCAACAAACCATTCTTGGAAGAAGCCAAATATGTAGACAACCTATTTTCAAAAACAAAAAAAGAGTAACATGTCAATTTAAGAAAAAAAATTTAACACGACATGTGGCAATGAGAACACAATCCTATTCCAATTATTCATGTGCACTTTCAGGTGGATATGTATTTATGTGTGTGTGTGTGTGTGTGTGTGTAGATATATGTATGTATGTTTCTGTGTAGGGAGCAACCACTATCCCTGCAAGGTGAGGTCCCTACATAAGGAGACTAATACTATCATGGAAGCTGCAGATGTATAGGCAGTCATTTAGGGGTCTTTGTAGGGTCAATGTGGAGCTCTGTAAGGTACAAATGCGTGTCCTTGATATACCATCTTCTTCATGGTTCGTGACCTTTGAGAGTCTAACTATGGCCCGCACGATGGACATGCATGATAAACTGAGGTAACCAGACCTGTTCTAACACCTCTATCCAGTGAATATAAACTTGAATGAGCTATGATAGATATAACCAAATGAGAATGGAAGCCTATTTACTTGAGCACTCTCCGAATCCCAAAAAGTCATGCATCGTCCACATGAGAATGTCTCGAATATTGGCAGACCTTTGACCATCGCGCTTGCTCATATCTTGCATGGTGACTCCCTCCTCCCACAAAATCTTAAGCTCATCGACTAGTGGATGAAGATACACGTCCATATTTTTGACTTTGTAGCGGCTGGGGATGAGTAAGCTAAGGATGAGATGTCCTTTCTTCGTACACTACAACATAAATGAGGCATAGACGCGCATATTAGACGCGCAAAGTTAGACGCATCTATCAGTGTGTCTATAAGTGCGTGTAAATGTGCGTGTAAATAGACGCGAATTTTGCGTTTATATATCCACGCAAATAGATGCTAATATAGACGTGCCAGCAGATGCACAATTATTTAGCCACTTAAAATTAGCAATTCACATAATTAAAAAATCAAAGTTTTAATAATTATTTAACTACCTGAAATTGATTCTTGAGCATGCACATGTGCACATGATAAAAACCATAGAATTAAGAATACACATTGAATCATTGAATTAAAAAAATAGAGTTAATAATTACTTTTTCATTGCTCTCTAATGAATGGCAGTTCCTCCAGTTGATAAGCCTGATATAAGTAATTAGGGGCAAGCGACAGAAACCTTACAATTAGTAGCAAGCATTGCAATATGTATCTCATAATTTCTCTACGTACTTGAAGATGATAAAAGATACTTCCTTTTTATTATGGAAAATTCAATTTAGCTTTAAAATTGACTACTGATTCTTGAGTATGCACGTGTGCGCATGATAAAAAGCATAGAATTAGGAATACACATTAAATCAATAAGCAAATTAAGTATGTTACAGTGAATGATCCATCTCATCTTCAATGAGATCAGCCCTTGCTAAACTATCTACTTCTAGGTCTATGTTACCAAGAGGTAACGAAATAAATAAGTCTATCCCACTATCAGATGTATTGCTATATTGCTCAATAACTTCATCAATATCATCGACAATCACATTGTTGTCTTCTTCTGCGTTTCCTTGAACATCCTCGCGAGGTTCATCTTATACTATATCACACATATCATCCATTATGGTGTCATCATGCACATCATCATTAATTGTTGGATTGTTATCTGCTATCTCCATGTCGGTAATATTAGCATATATTAGTTTTGAACGATTAGATATAGGGATGACATACCACCATCGGTTATTGTTTACCATTGGATGATATACACAACCTGTATTTGAAAAACAAAAGCAAAAAACTTAAGTACTTATTATATTGTGTATATGTATCACATGTATACATATAAAAAATTTAGCCTTTGCATATATACATGCTCGCATTGTTGAGGTAGCACTAATGTGTCATTCTTGTTTTGGTGAAATTTTGTAGAGTCAATGATTACAAAACCACTTGGATGACGTCTGATTGTGCAGTGCTCACCATTTGTTACCACTTCTTTAAACCACTTCACATCCAATACATATATAAAGAATCGTCTGAAGTCAAGCTTCAGAATATCTTGGATCAAGCCACAATAACCTTCCATGGTACCATTGGCATCCTCGAAGTGAGCAAGGACACCACAATCTTGGGTATTTCTCTTTTCATCTATACGTTGAGTTCGAAGATGTTTATCCGACCCTCACACCAAAGTGCATTGAATAATGTGCACTAGTAGTAAAAGATAAAAGATCCAACATTTCAATTATTTATACAAAATAAAACTTATAGAAACAAATTAATTGATAGTATGTCTCACCTTTGATAAGCAACCTTGTGCATATTTCCACTCTTCTTGAGATATATTAATTTCCTCCTCTTTTTCCATTCTCTCCATTTCCTCATGTAACCAATCTATATCAATATGATGTGGGAGCGCATTTAGATGATCTAGAAATGAGACATTACGTCCATATCTAGTGTGAAATTCTTGTCTTTCGCTTTTTCTTCTTGCCCTTGCTTCATTATATAGTGTCACCCATTTGCTCATTACATCACTATTGAGCACACAAAAACTATTTAACTTATGAAGTTCTTCTTTTGATAGCACTTTACTCATTCCTTTTCCTTGAGGTACTATAGAGGTCATCCTCAAGTTTTCATCATCTTTCCATAGTCGTGGTTGAGAGGGATCAACTTCAACAAGATATTCAGAGATATAAACAAGGGATGATTGCACTAACCAACCCTCAGCCATGCTTCCCTCAGGCCGTGCTTTTTGCCTCACAAAATCTTTCAAGGTTTTCATGAAGCGCTTAAGAAAAAACATCCACCTTACATGAACTGCCCCACAAAGTGCAATCTCATCAATCAAATGTACGAGTAAATGTAATTGAGTAGTCAAAATGGATCGAGGAAAATTTTCCTCCACCAAATAAACCACCTCAACAGATAATACTCGAGCATCTTGCAATGTGTTTGGATCAATTTCCTTCGAGCTCACGTATCTGTCAAGATGTATTTGAGAATTGTTTATTTTTGTGTAGAAATTCAAAGATATATAATGAAAAAATACAATGTATACACACCTCACAAGCTCTTCCATCTTGTAAATGATATCAAATACATCTTTGGATACACAATGGGATATGCTAGTAGGAAGTACGAACTGAATTTAAACAATATTCATAGATCAAATGATTAGTTGAGGAAAAAGTCATCATACCCCAAAGTTTACACATAGTTACTCCACTAATTACTATATTCATGGTTAGAGATACCCTTACTTGAATCATTTTGTGCCAATCGTGGGACTTCAAACCAGATAATTGCTCCACACCTCTTTTCTTTTCCTTTATGAAGGCTCCCTTGAGACATCTCATACATCCTGTGGGTGTTCGAAAGCTATATATTTGTTCCTTCACCATTTTTTCCTCGTTCTTTGACAACATCCAAGGTGCATGGGGTAGCTCAATCTTTCTTGTGGGTCCAATGCATGGCCAGGCTCGTCTCATGCAACCAATGTTACGTAAATCCTCCCTTACATTAATTGAATCACAAGCCCCTATCAAGTGATCCCATAATGTAGATACAACATTTTTGAATATGTGCATGGGGTCCAACAGGTGATTGATCTTGAGTTCAATCCAGTACGGAAGATGAAAAAATATAGAGAACCTAACAAACAAACAATATATTATGTAAACAATTCATCATGCTAAATACTTTAAAGTCAATCGAGAGAAATGCACTTCTTACCGACTCATGCCGAGTGGAGGGTGGCTGTCGGCATTAATCCATCTCTCCTTTCAATCTCAAATGGTTAGAGATTGTGGAGACATTTCATTAGTAGGGAGAACATATTTGGGATGGTCAATAGGAAGAAATCGATGATGATTGTCGTAGATAACCTTCTTTAAACGTGCTGGCCTAGAGGAAACTAGAGAGGGATCGCAAATAGGACATGCATGATATCCTGACGTGGTTAAACTTGAAAAAACAAGTGAATTAATAAAATGCAATTGATTCAAGTCTTGAATTTCAAATATAGAGTTATATACATGTACCTGAACACTCTCCGTATCCTAGAAAGTCGTGCATGGTCCACAACAACATGGCCTTCAATGTGAAATCTCTAGAGGATGCAAATGCACTTATATCTTGCACCTCAATACCTTCCCATAACATTTCTAACTCTTCAATCAAAGGCTCTAAGTAAATGTCCATGGTTTTTACCTTGTGCTTTCCAGGAATCAGAAGGGACAACATCACATGTCCCTTTTTAATTGCTATGGATGGAGGAATATTATAGTTCACCAATACCACTGGCCATATATTGTATGATGTGCTTTTGATGCCAAATGGATTGATTCTATCCATACCTAAACCAAATCTTAAATTTCTTGCACAAGGAACTTTCAATCGTTCCCCATAGGCAATTTGGTGAAATATAGAAAATTCTCCAATATTTCCTATGTAGACAAGTACGTATTCCCCATCTATAACTAGGAATTTGCATTCTCTACATCTTATAATAGGGAATATAGAGCATTCCCTACATTCCTTTGAAAGTCCCTACGTTCCCTACATCTTATAATAGGGAATATAGAGCATTCCCCACATTGCTTTGAAAATCCCTACATAAGGAATTATAAGGATGTGATTCCCTACTTTTATGTAATAGGGAATTAAAGGTACAATGAGGATAAAATAAGATGATGTTTATCACAATTCTCTATTTCTCAATTCAAGTTGATAATGATGGTTTCGAGAAGGTAAGGACAAAGGTCACAAGAAACTCTAAACCACTTACTATATAGAAAGTTCACATTATAACTAGGAAATTACTAACCAAACTAGGAAGAATGTAGAATTTTCTAGTTATAACTAGATAATTTTGCCATCACTAGTCTCTTCTAACTAGTAACATCCTTTTCCTAGATAGTATCTAGAAAATTGAAGCCCTATCTAGCAACATTATCTAGCAAGTTATTGTATAACTAGTAATAATATCAACCTAATTAGAAAATTTTACTTTTTACTAGTCATAACTAGCAAGTACTATCCTCTAACTAGGGAATTATAGATATTCTATCAAGTTAACTTGGAACTCATGATTTTTCTAGGTATAATTAGTAAATAAATATTCATTTATTAGACATTTACATTTGTATAATACTTACTCACAGCTCAACTTTTCACATTGACACAAAAGCAAGACCACAATTGTTGAAAGGTAATCACAATAACAAAAATGAAAATTAAAAGAAAGATGTTTAGTACACATGAATAACACAAACTGTGTGGCCCCAACAACAGAGTCATTGCATTTAGCAACAATAACACTTACAATGTTGAGCAAAGTACATGGCCACATTGACCAAGCATATATCATGGCCATGACATCCATCTTATTGCAAAGCTCATGATTATATTAGTGAGAAGAAAGCATATTGCACCAATGGATTAAATAGAAACTCCACACACTAACATCATATTCCCTACTGTCCAAATGAGCAACAAGAGCAAACATTCAAAGTGCATGGCAAGAAAACCACACAATCATATATACCCCATCATGAAAATTAGATAGCCATTAAAAAGGAAAGCACAGTACCAAGTGCATGACCATATTGGTCATGGAAGTGCACATGGAAAAAAAGAACCACCAAGGCAAAGCGCGTAGCCATATTGAGAAAAAGCTAAATTGCATTGCCCAAAACATGTGGCTATAGAAAATAAAGCAAACTACATTGCTAGTTGTATGATGAAATATTATCACCTTTCAAACTAGCACTAAACTTATAAACTTCATGTCTTAACACAAAAATATAAGTACCAAGGATTCAAGTGATTGCCAACTATTGTAGCTAGCTCTATGTGGAAGCTTGCAACATGATAGATGGGAAGCTACTTTAAGGTTCACTGTGAGGTGACTTGAATAACAAGAAGGCTACACCTAAATAGCCTTACAAGGGTGGAAGTATATTACCTTTACAAAGAACTAGTGCTCCAAAACAAAGAAATACTCATTGGAGATTCTCATTTTATTAGGGTTTGAAGTTGAGAAATTCCATAGAAAAGTATCAATGGGAGCATATCAAATTCTCACCAATCTCAAAGGTAGATGAAATAATTCAAACAATGTAGAAACTCTTGCAAATTCTCAATGGAACATTGAAAGTGCATCATAATAAAAGGAAAACACAAGAGGAAAAAAAGAACAAATTAAGATTGGAAAAATTTTGAATTTATATTTTGAGAAAAAATAAGAGAGCTAAAAGAAAGGCATGCTTTTTGTGCTAAGAACATGCTCAACAAGGCCAATATTAAAATAGAGTACTATAAAAAGCAAGGAGGGGAGGAAAGCATGTTGGGATATTCTCTCCTATACATCTTAAACCTTCCATGTTGGGTAAAAAACCATAGGTTTGAATCTCTACAAGAGAGGCTGAACCCCTAGAGGATCTTAATGTACTCTTGGTGAGGATTTCAATCATGCTATGCATTTGGCAATTCAAAAATTATGATGTGTGCAATCTTGTGTAGCAACTTCTCCTATAGGCACCTATTTGGCTAGTATCATCTTGTGGTCATAACAAACGTCAAGTGTAACATCCATGACAAGTCTATTTATGCTACCCCCTAATCCCTCCTAACTTGCTCTAGCCCTTATTCCTATAAGTCAAGCCTTAGAGGTAATTCAAAGCTCCCAAAAATCTTGGAACAACTCAAGAAAATTCATGAGCACTATCATATCCCTTCTCTACCCTTAGAAATAATAGACAAATGAATTTTTAGCAAGACCATTCATATATACTTGCGAAGATCATATCCCAACGACTATATTTATGGCCCCAAAAAACATTATTACGAATATTTTAAAATTACTCTATGAAATTATCATTTTGTCTAATTATAACAAATATTTTGAAATTATTCTCTAAAATTATTGTTTTTCATGGAACAATCTGGCAAAATTTTTATCATTGTAGTTCAAGCCATTGGCATTTCCATCCCAATATGCCTTAGCATCCTATAAGATGCCAAAATACTCACTAGTGGGTTGGGATCCCATGATCTTTTAGGAGATAGGTGTTTTTGATTACATGAGTGCTTGAGAAGGCAAAATGCCAAGTGACCCTATTATATAGGATACCTTTAATGCTGAGGGAAGCTTATCATGGCTCTAAGTTAATAAGTTCCCTATTGTGTGTTGTTGTGACAGAAGTAGTGTAATCACATACAACCTGATCTTATGGGGTTGGAAGCTCATATCCTAGGCTGGACAATTGTTTTTTCTGTAGGGAGATGGATTTTATACTACTTCATGGAATGATGTTTTTATATATTATCTTTTGTGCAATAGAATGTTGTTTTCCAAAGTGTTTGTCATGTGCTAGATGTTGTGTTAATGGACCCTATGTAACATGATAATAAAAGGAAGCTGTTTTTTTATGTTGTAATAGTATGGTACCTTTGCTAATTAGATAAGTAAAATAAATCCCATCAAGGAACGTGAGAATATCTCAATCCTGATGACCAATCATCTATGGCTAGATGGACCTAATAATTTGGGTAGCTTTTCTAAACATTAGATGGAGTTATTAATACATGATCCTCCAAATTCAGTAGGATATATATGAGGCTCAACTTCATTTTTGGGGGGCTAATGTGAGATGATGCCTTATCGGCAAGGGGATCAACATTTTATTCTCTTCCACTTCTCACTCTCTTTGAACCAAGTGACAAGGTCATTCATCTTCTTATGTGCAACCAGATGGTGCGAAGCTGCAGAGAAAGAAGGATGCAGTTCCTGCTGTATATGTTGATTGCCTCCAGATTGTTGCCTCCAAATTGCTGAGTTGTGCAACCTCATCCAGAGTTTGGAACGTACCATACATCCATAAGCCTGTTGACAACAGATTATTCAAAGGCAGCACAGGTTGGTTGTATCTTTTGAGAAACTCTGCTACAATCTTCATGCTCAAGGTGTGCCAGTGGCCAATATTAAATGAAGATAATTGTAACTTCAGTTATGCTTTTGCATGTCTTAGACATTGTGGATTTATGCAGCTCTTGTGACTTGTACATTCATAGTCTATCATTCCTTTGTCAACATGGTGGTCATTTAGTTCACTTTCAAAGTTCATGTTTTGGAGGTAGATATATTTTTTGTCTTATGCTATTGAAGAGTTTGTCTTATAGAGTACTTCTTTGAGCACGCTTGATTTTTGAATTTAGGAAATTTGATGTCATCGAGACATGAGATGATCATTCAGCTTCAATCAGTGCAGCAAAATTTGCTTGTGGTGGTTTCAATTTGCTGAGTGCTAGTGCGGACAAGTATGGCTTCCTCCTAAAGTCATGGTTTTTACTTTGAATTTTTAGATTCTCAAGTCTATTTTGTTTTGGCTCAATTGTAAAACCACTTACCTGTAGATCAGTGGTGTTTTGCAACATAGAGGCAACAACAATGGGCATCAAGACTACACATTATCATCAAGAAATGGCTTCTCATGGCATAGTTTATGATATGGATATTGATCCATACAACAAGATAGCAGTAACTGTTGGACAGGTTGGAAGTTCTTTTCATGGAAGGTTACCACAAGTTTTATATTGAAACATGATTGGCTAATATGTTAAGTTATTTGTCTTGTATGGTTTCAGGATAAGCAGCTAAACATGCTCAATCTTGCTAGTGGGAAGTATTAGCTATATATAATTTGTCTATATATAGCATCCCTGGTCCCCTCTATATATTCCAACTATGTGTGCTCACTTGATGCACTTCTGGGGTTCCACTTCCGGTGTCTTGTGTCTCTCTTCTCTTCTCTCTTCCTCCATTCCTTGTCTCCCTCGCGCACTGTTCAACATGGTATCAGAGCAAGGTTGTTAGTTGCTAAGTTTCTAAGATCTTAAAGACTTCAAAGTCTTATTCTTGGCTTGTTTCAAAGTCACGCTAATTTTCATGGATTAACAATTGATTGTATGCAATTTACTGTAAACTTCTTGATTTTGCGAGCTATGAAGCTATGGTGAACTGAAAGGGGCTGGCTCCTTGCGAGTGAGGCTCCATCACTGCAAACTCCGTACTCTTTTTGGTGCGCTTGTTGCTTGCGCCTGCAGCCTTACTAGCACTAAAGGATTCCCAGGTATGTCCCTCATTCTTTTTCCTTAAGTTACAGAGCACATTGATAATTATTTTACCCTAGAAGCTCTCAGTGTTGAGATTATGCATTTTACATATCCCTCCTATGTTGGCATTATCATCATCAAGAGGGCCTAAGACGGAGAGGGCTATTGTTGATCAAATCAGGAGCATTATGTGAAAAGAACATCAGCTTGCACCCAACAATACTACTCCTACTAGCACAGAACCAAGCCCATTGCAAAATTCATCATCATCTCAATAGGTGTAGGTCATTAATCACAAATATCATATCGCTTCGATTATGCCTACATCGGGAAGCCCCTCAGGCTCCGGATCAGCACTCGGGAGCCATACACAAAGCTCCGGTGGTCCATCTACCACGCCCTGCAGTCGGCCATCAACTACGACGGCTTGTCGCCCACCCAACCGGCAGTACCCCCCTTCGACACGTGCTTCGACCCCCGGCCTGTCTACAACCAGGGAGGTCGCCCCTACTCCTATCCATCCCACCCGCTCATCGTCCTCTAGCTAGACGCTGGTGTTTCCTGGACCATCACCCCTCACAACTCCTTCGTGTCTGTAGGTACCAGCACCGCCTGCCTGGGCTTTGTGGACGCTGGCCCCAAGCAGCCGTCCATGCTTCGAGCAACAAGATTGGCTGCTGCAGTTCGACATTGAGCACTCCCTACTCAGCTTCACCAGCATCTTCCAATTCCAAGACCTCCACCCATCTACTTGCAGCTATTGAAGGCCAGTTGCCAAGATTTATTTTAATCGTCAGTTTCAGCAAGCTACTCCGATTAGTCCTGATCAAAGCATAAACAGCTCAATATCCACCAGTGGTGGCGTAACTTCCCTATTTGATCAGACAGAGTCCAGCAAGGGTACCTGCTAGAATATGATGAATTCCTATAGCGACAAGTAAGTTCTCGATTGAATATGATTTTGATCTATTCTCTGTGTTACTTCAATTCTCTAGTTAATTTAATGGTAACTTGAATGGTTTCTTTTTGCATTCACAGTTCTACTTTTAATGGCTTTGACCCATGCTTGTTGACTACAGGGAAATTAGAGATGGCACTAGAGACTACTGGTTCACTCCTCTTACGGCACAAGTAAGCTTTTTTTCTAAGGTATTCCAATCCTCCATCTGTAGTCTACTTGAAGACGATTGATTTTTTTTTGCTTAGAGGAATGGCCTGTTATTCAGGATGAATGAAAGATGCAGGAAAAATTAATGCATACTCACAGTGATGGAGTGTGTCAAGGAGACATTGATCTTCACAAGTAGGTTGGAACCTACTTATGGCAGAGAACTCTTTAATCTACATTTAGGACTTGGGTTTTGTGTATGATTTTATCTGAGCAGGTACTATCTCCCAATTACGTGTATTATTACTCGATATCAGATTGGCTAAGGTTTTTGGTTAACTCCTATAATGAGCGAAACAATCTTCAAAAGCAAGGATTCTTTTCTTTGGGCTCTAGGAGAACCATCCAATGCTAGCCTTTGCAAAGAGGAGAGAGAAGTAGGAAGGATCAAGATAGATCTTTTAACTTCTTCTCCTCCATTCTTTCACAAAGCCAAGAGGACTGCAGTAGAGTTCTCCTTCCCTTTGGTGGACCCAAATGTTAACCGTTTTACCAACAAAGGTATGGACCTAGTCTTCCTTATAGCCATCAGGCCCTCTGCACATGGTGCTAATATGGCCAACACTGCCAGGGCATCATTAGTTAAGCTTGCATTGGCATCAGTTAAGAGACTGACAAGCTGGAGCTAAGAACTGCTGTACAAAACGATGCAGCCAGGACATGCGCCATGGTGGGAGGCACAAAATGATGCATCGAGGATAGGATGTTAGAAGGGAAAGTAGAGACGCGTTGGGGCTAAGAACTACTGTGCGGCGAGCTCTTGCGCTTCTTGATCTGAGACTGCTTCGCACTATACCTATGAGGCCGTAATCCTCAACTGCTGGAATTGAAAGCATTGTCGTGGATCAAGAAAGCTTCCTGAAGGGTGCTTTTTAAGCGTTTTCTTGCTCGCTTCTGGGTCTGGAGGCGGCAGCCTCAGCATCAGCAGCAGGACATATGCTACTGTCTTTCCCCAGCGGTCCCACCTTCCGAGGTCCCTGCTGTGCTGTGCCAATCAGATCATCCCCTCGGTAGCACCAGTAGCTCTAGTGCGGGCACATCCAGCAACACCGAGATGTATTTCTCTAGAGAGGAGATCGACAGGTGCTCTCCATCCCGGCGAGACGGCATCATCGTCCAAGCAGAGACGTTCCTTAGACACTCCTAGCTTGCAATTATGCCCGCCTTTTTGTACACCCTGTTGGCATGGCACCTTCCGCCGCCCCACGACTTCTCAGCGACCCTGCACTAGGCCTACCTCGTGGTAAGCCCTACTACGATGCTTCTCTCCTGCGTCTGGGGGAGATGGCGGCACTGAAAACAATGGTAATGGCACCGATGGTAGTGATTCCCACAGGAGTTCCCCCTTCCGAAGCTGTAAGAGAAGGTGATAAGGCACCTAGGGAAGCCGTTCTGAGGCAGAAACAGGGGCCCGACTGGGCATTCTTGCCTTCTATTTGTTGGCATAGTAAGGGGAGAGGTCGATGGTAGGGAACTCGTACAGGACGATTGAGGCATCACTGTAGGGGCGATAGGGAGGGGGCAGTATGAAGGGAGGAAGGACATGATCGGCTTGATGAAGATGATGATTTGCATGGCCATGGCCGTCTTTTTCTTCCTCTGCCCCTGCCCCTACCCTCGCCTCTCTGCCTCTAGAGGTAGCTCTCTGTGCAGTGCACATATGCAGCAGGGTGACTACATATCTTAGTACCCTGCTGTGAAATCTCTCACAAAAAAGATAGTACCACGAATTTCAATGTATCATATGCTCCAGATGGCCTATGCGATCTTGATGATCCCTCTTCCTTTTGGGAGTATGAAAGATCACCCTTCAACATGCCTGGATTTGCATCACAGAATGGAATGCATGATTTCTTGGCACGTTCATAGAGCACATCAACTGTTGAGGGCTGCACATCCTCATCCCAGTTGATCAACTCACAGAAACTTGATTGTGCTCCACTCCATGAGCTCAAACAAATCGACCAAATTCCAGTGTCACATAGTTCTCAGCTGTGACCGAGCTTCCCATTGGATAAATGCTGTGCTCCATCTGATTTGTCTCCTTTGATTCCTAAAAGAAATCACTCATATTTTGCTTATATCGGGTACAGTCCTGGAAGCTGTCATTCTACTCCAAGCAGGCTTGAGGAGCTAAAGACTTGGCTTTGGATGAGACGAGAACAACCATTTGTTTTCATGAAAGCGGGTAGTTACTTCCATCTAAAATCATGGTTGGAGAAGCATTTGGAGTGCTTGAGAAATCTGGTCAAAACTGCATCATTCAAAAACTAGTTCAAAGGCCGAAGAAAACAGAAATTCATAACACAAAATGCTCGATTGCAAGCAGCCTTGTCTGTTACTATTGTTACAGCTAGAATAGCAGCTTCAGCTTCAAATGAAAGAGATGCAAAGCTAGGCTTAGCTTTGGCCTGAGCTGCTGCATTATTGCAGCCCAGTGTGCTAGGCTTAGCTTTATTAACTAACTTGTGGGGTATAATTGCTGGTACAGATGGTGGAGCTTCTGGTCCGAATGGACTGTGCCGATTGTGAGAGAAGTGTGAGAAAGGCCCTGGTTAACCTCAAAGGTACAGGCAGTTTGTTAACTTTAATATGTTATGCTGCATGTGAATGTAAAGAGATTTAAGGTGTTAATGAAGACTGTGACTTATGACGCTTGTTAATCAACTAAACTGATTTGGAGATCACCAAGATTAGCTAACCAATTGATTTGGAGATCAGACTGTGACGAGGAGGATAGATTGGATGAGGAATCAGATGCAACAGCTATTAGGAAATGCGCTGAAATTCAGCAAGCCATATCCATAGGAGCCACATCGTTTTTGCTGGACAGAGTACAAGTATTTGGTTTATTTCATGGGCATATTTGCTGCTGTCATTTTCTTGTTAAGGGGATCTGTGAAGGGGTTCAGTACTAAGCCCCAGCCTTGCAGATACGATCCAAAGCATGAATGTGCCCCAGCTCTCTTTACAGCGATTTTCACTACAATTGCATTTATATTGGGAGCTTTGACGTCCATAGTGTCAGGATTTTTGGGCATGATGATGGCAACATATGCGAATGCTCGCACAACTTTGGAAGCCAGAAAAGGGATAGGCAAGTATTCAAAATCGCCTTCCAATCATGTTCGGTGATGGGTTTCTTACTTGCTGCTAATGGCCTCATAGTTTTATACATCACTATAAAACTATTACAACTTTATTACAAGGATGATTGGGAGGGCCTTTTTGAGGCCATCACTGGGTATGGGCTTGGATGCTCATCCATGGCTCTATTTGAAAGGGTTGGAGGTGGAATCTATACCAAAACTGTGGATGTTGGAGTAGATCTTGTTGGAAAAGTAGAAAGGAATATCCCAGAGGACGATCCATGAAATCCAACGATCATTGCTGACAATGTGGGTGATAATGTGGGAGATATTGTTGGAACGGGTTCAGATTTGTTTGGCTTCTTTGCTAAAGCTTCTTGCGCAGCTCTTGTTGTGGCTTCCATGTCATCATTTGGCACAAATCATGACTTCACTACTATGTGCTTCCCTCTACTCATTAGCTCTATGGGCATTGTGGTGTGCCTCATCACAACCTTGTTCGCAACTGATGTGTTCGAGATCTCAAATCTAAGGGATATTGAATCTACACTAAAGAGACAGTTGTTGATATCCACCATCTTAATGACATTCGGTGCAGCTTTTGTTTCTTGGCTGGCACTACCATCCACGTTTTACATATATGATCCTAACGGTGGTGCAAAGATGGTTCAAATTGGAAACTATTTTTTTGCGTTGGAGTAGGGCTTTGGGCAGCGTTGGTAATTGGCTACGTTACAGAGTATTTCACCAGCAATACATACAGACCAGTTGAGGATGTTGCTGATTCTTACAGGACAGGACCTGCTACCAATGTCATCTTTGGTTTGGCACTTGGCTACAAGTCTGTAATTGTTCCAATATTTGCTATTGATGTTGCTATCTATGTCAGCCATACCCTAGCAGCCATGTACGGGATCACAGTTGTAGCTCTTGGAATGCTTTGTACCATTGCCACCTGTCTATCCATAGATGTATATGGTCCCATAAGTGATAATGCTGGTATCGCAACCGGTCTCTGGATGACCATGATACTTCTTACACATCTCTCCATAAGAAGCGCAGCCGCATTATAGACTATGAGTCCGTGAAGGCTTTCAAGATGGATAGATTCCTCAACCATAGGACTTCTTCAAAGTCCAGCTTGCAGCATCAACAGCCCCCAGTTGACAGCACTTTGGGGGAGCGCTTTCTCAGATTAGAAGAGATTAAACTGCATATGCAGAGAGAGTTTGAGCGATTTCGTGATGATCTGGAGGCTAGGCGTACAAAGATGTTCCTAGAGTCCCAAAAGCAGATTGCTGAGATGTTTGCTTGGGCTCTGAGCAGCAGTAAGAAAACTGATGAACTCTTGCTGATGATTGTCGGTATTTTGTTCATCATTTGATTATTCTAAATGTTTCTTTCTTCCAGCTGATTTTTGGCTCTTCATGCTACGTTTCATATCATTTCATCTATATTACAGCTAATGCGTTGAAATTATTCCACGCTTTGTTTATAAGAAATGTTTCGAGTTGATGGGATGATATTTCATTTCATTCTTATTCCAGCTGTTGAAATGTTCCAGCTGATGTTTCATTATTATTCTAGCTGTTGAGTTGTTCTAGCTGATGTTTCATTGTTTCTAGTTGTTGTTTGTCTATTTTCAGTTGATTTGTCTGTTCAAGCTTATGTTTATTCTACTTGGTGTTTTATCTATTCTAGCTAAGGAGCTGATGTTGCAGCTAATGTGTGCTCACTTGATGCACTTCTGGGGTTCCACTTCCGGTGTCTCGTGTCTCTCTTCTCTTCTCTCTTCCTCCGTTCCTCGTCTCCCTCGCGCACTGTTCAACAGGAAGTCTGTAAGATGCTTCAAACCAGAAGGAGAAGTTGGTGAGCCCATAAAAGTATAAACAATGAATTCCTTGTTTTCACCTGCTCAGTTTACTATCAGATGGTGTAAAGAACATGGCAAAAAAGGTATGCGTGTTTTGATGTTTTGATGTTTTACAAATGCGTGTTTTGATGTTTTACAAATGTATCTTATGTTTCTAAACTTTGGTTTATTATGTGTACATAAAGGTAACAAAATCACAAATGATGGTACAAGAGATAATGGAACAATGAAAGCTAAGGAGGTCATTGGCTCTAATGTCTCTTCAAATCACGATACAGGTATATGTCTTTATTTCTACTAAACTTTGAAAATTAAAATTTGTACATATTTTACATCTTGCTTTATTAGGTGATTCATTTTGAGATTAACTAGCTTTAATTAGTCTCTTCGTCTAATTTAAAATGTTCATAGCTATTCATATTTTTAAACTTTGAGTAATTGTGTGTATATATATAAATATAGATTAAAGAACAACAAAAGGTGGAAAAAGAGGTAATGTAAGAAAGAGAGATCAGGAGGTTACTCGCAATAATGTTTCTTCAAGTCAAGATGAAGATACCAACTTTAAGGATCAAAAACTTGTACAAATTTGGTGACCCAAATTGATACAAAATATCTAATTACTTTCTTTTGTGTTATTGAAATTTTTCATAGCCTTGTATTATCGTGAGCTTTGGTTAACTCTATGTATATATAGGTAAACAAGTTACTAAAGATGACACAAGAGACAATGCAAGAAAAGAAGACATTGAGATTGCTTGCCTTAACACTTCTTCAAGCCAAGAATCAGGTATTACGAGCTTTCTTATGTTGATAATGAGTCATTTTTTGAAATGGTTATACTAACTAATGATATTTGATCACTTGAGTATCAATAGGAGTGATACACATACCATCATATGATGATATCTATCGGCCACCCATGTTGAAATTTAGAGAAGAGGGTAGACAAACATTTATTACTTTGCAACATATTGGAGATTTAAGGGATAAAACAATCAAGACACACATGTTGCTTAATTAGTTTTTAGTTCTATGCTCCTTTAAAATTATTTTCATTTTACTTTTGGTTGCTAGAAGTAGATGTTGATGTCTTAATTTGTTTAATCTATTTTGATCATTAGATGTATGTTATTGATCCTTACTTAGAAATTATAACATTCTCTATATAATTTTCTAGTTAAAAATTTATTGTGCAATTTCTTGTTTGATATTAGCTTGTCTAAGAGGAATGGCAAAGTAGATAAAGTGATAAGGAAAAAAGAGAATTTCCACGGAATTCCCTAGTTGAAAGTACATATAAGTAGGGAATGTAAAAAATAGGAAAAATGAGAGATTTCCTAGTGAGAGTACCTAGGAAATCACCTCTAGAAAATTTTTCCTATATATGAAATATTTCCTATATAGGAATTATTCCCTACATAGAAAATTTTGTATTTTCCTATATAGGAAATATTTCCTACGTAGGAAAGGTCTTATGTGATTCCCTACTTATTCTCACTAGGAAATGTCCCATTTTCCCTAGTTTTTACTTTCTCCACTTATATGTATTTTCAACTAGGGAATTCCATGGAGAATTCTCTTTTTTTCCTATATGGGGATCAATTGAAAGTTCCTTGTGTTGGCTCTTCTTTGAAAACGGGCCACAAATTATCTATATGTTGCCATGCCAGTGTGTCTGCAGGGATCCTCCATTTTCCATCACTTGAACAATGACTAGCATGCCATGACATGAGCTTTCCAATAAACTTACACTTGAACATAAGTTTTATACGTGGAACAATCAGAAAATGTTGCAAAACCTTACGAGACATATCCACTGACTTCATCTCCACTTCATATCTTGATTTGCCACAAACAGGACACTCTCGTGCGAACTCATGAATCCCACGAAATAAGACACAATCATTGACACATGCATGGATCTTGACATAATCGAGGCCTCTTAGAGATGTCAAGTAATGTCTTGCTTGCTCTCTCTTAGTTGGCAATTTGTTTCCTTTTGGAAGCATTTGTGATAATAACCTACATATATTTTTAAAAGTGAGTTAAAAAACCACCAACATATATTTCTGTCTGATTTCAAAACAGAACAATTAATATTATGATTCATAAGCCAAACTAAATTGATACCTACTTCAATAACACATCCAAACTGACATTACTCCATCCATAAATTGTTTGCAAGTTAAGTATCTCGAGGGACGCACGAAGAACGGAGTACGTACAACCTTCATACAACGGAGTAGATGATGCTACATATAGTGGATCATTTGGCTTCATAGAGTGACCTTCTCCCTGAACCAGTTGCAAAAATAGATGGTGTACCATGTTGTCCAAAATCTCATCCTCTACGACTTGATGGGGCATTTCATGAGGGCTACTATCATGGTCGCAGTCTCTACTCTTCTTGAAGACTCTGCCTCCTCGCGTCGACGTTTTGCAGCCTCTCGATGCATGGGAGGGAGCATCTGAGGATGTGGCACCGCATCCTGCTCAACCACAAAAGGGAGTTTCATGTACGTTGATATATAATTCCCGTAATATAGACATGCAATCTTAGTGGTAAAAGAAAACAATGAATACCGGTGATTTTTCTCGGTCCCATTCTCCATACAAGCTGAGGTGTGACATTGCAATTCGACGTGCTCGAAAAATACACCCTCGACAACGATCGCACATGCATTTAATTTTTCGTCGTAGCCATGCATCTCGATTATGAAGACGCAATGTTTCATCCTCACTTGAGGATGTGCTCATTGACTCACCAGCTTGCACCGCACTAGGTGATGACGACGTCGACATGATTAAACCTAATTCATGATAACATCAAAACATTTGTCATTCATATGTTTACATAAGATCTCAATTTTAAATACACAAAAATCATCATAAATACATTAAAACTTATGATAAAAATTCACTGTCAAAATTTATCTTAAAAACAAAAAATTAAGATAAAGCCCAAATGCGTGTTTATATCCGCATTTAACTACGCGTCTATATTGGCGTCTATTTTCGCATCTATATTCGTGTCTATACTCGCGTCTATTTGAACAATAGACGCACATATACACGCGAAAATAGACGCACACATCAAAATTTAAACTATACTTAAATTATTTCTTTTCAAACTGTTCCTTTCCTTTCCTGTGTTTTTTGTGGTTCTGAAGCTTGAGTTTAGCCGACATACAGTCTCTTCATGCCTCACCTCCTCATGACTCACCTCTTCTTTCATTTCAAACACACAAGAAGGGAAAAAGGAAAGCCAAGAAGAGGAAGAAAGAGAGAACAAGAAAGAGGAGAACAAGAAGAAGCAGCAAGCAAGCAAGCAAGCATCAAGGGAGGGTAACTTACCAAGGAGAGGAAGAAGGAGAAAGAAGAAGCGCCATCACCCGCCACACCAAACACTCAAGGTGACTCTCTCTCTCTCTCTCTCTCTCTCTCTCTCTCTCTCTCTCTCTCTCTCTCTGTGTGTTTCTCTCTTCCTCTCTTTGCTCTGTCTGTGTATTTAGGATTTGTGATTCCATTATGTATTGCATTTTGTAAATCATCAATGGCGGTCGTCGGCCTAAAATCGGCTGACCGAGCGTGTCTGATAGCGCGTCTACATCTCAGTTTAGACACAGATATAGACGCGAAAAATGTTTCCTCTCAGAGCATCTGAGGGCGCGTCTTAGAGGGCGTGTGATGGCGCGTGTGCTCTGCAGTGTACACGCGATGATACACGCGCTGCAGAGAAGGCTGACCTGCAGTCTACACGCGATTATACACGTGCATTGACCTAGGATGCGCGTCTGATAGCGCGTCTGTGCTACATGTTAGATGCGCAAATAGACGCGCTGGATAGAAGGTTCACTCTGGAGGGCGTCTGAGGGCGCGTCTAACCTGCAATGTAGACGCGGGGATACACGCGCTAGGTCTCCTAGTTCTGATAGTAAACAATATATTTTTGCAATGATGAATGTGACCAATCCCATATTTGTGTTTATCAGTTTTCTTGTTTAAGAGAAGCATTAGCACTTAAGTGTTATGCTCAATGTCTAAAGAAAGCTCTTTGAAAATGTAGGTAATATATGAATTTGTATGCAAATAAATTTGTGTTTTTCCTGTGTTTTTTTTGCAGATGTCGTATCCTGGTTCATCTAGCAATGACCCACATGTGGATCGCATGAATGATACATTGGCCTCCTTTGGCAGGGGGGTCAATGCATTTTTTGGAGGTTTTCCTAGTAGGGAAGACTTCATGGGAGAGATGACCGGACACCTTGGTCACTCTCCCACAGCGGACGAGGTGTTCAATGTCATGTATGGGACGTCTCTTGCGTCTTTGTCTGGCACTACTTCCCAGACTCCACATGCAGGTACTCCATATGTAGGTACTCCATATGCAGGTATTCCACGTGCTCTACGTGCATCGGCTGAAGCACAAGCATCTGCAGAAGCACGTACATCTGCAGAAGCATCGTGCGTCCAGCGAGGCAGAGGATAGTTGACAGAGAGGGAGGAGGGAGAGTCGAGGGGGAGGACGAGGCTTGTGTGGGGGTTGCCTAGGAGGTGGCGAGCGATCACCCTCACCAGTAGATCACGTAGAGGAGGTTGTACGCCAGTACTATAGAGTTACAGATGCTGGTGGCATCTTTCATGATGATGAGGAAAGGGATGTAATGGCGTACATGAGGAGCGTCGTGCATGCGACGTATAAAGATTGTTTCATTACCTTCAAAAATCAGAAAAGTGGCTGGTGTTGAGGGCAGTCCATAGGAGGTGCCCAAATACTGAGGGTTAGCGATTCTCGGATGATTGGGGCGTACAAAAGTGAGGGATATGCTTCACAACAAAAGATCCCACCTCATGACATGGGCCAGGGACTCACTGTGAAGGCTGGAGGAGGGGCGTGGAGCCTATAGCCAACCACCTATGTGCCACCACATAGAGTGGAAGAAAGCCAAGAAGAAAGCAGCTGAGAAAGTGAAGAGTCGCCAGCACACAGAGGCGCGACGGATCCAAATGGAAACAATGGGATCGTCGCATTACAGATCGGGCGGCAGAGAGTCGTGGGAGGCAGAGTTTGTAAGTATATTTTGATTTCTAGTTTTTTTTAATTTATATTTCTTTCAATTATTTATATATTTTAGTCGAATATATTGTGACTCATAATTGTTTGTATATCCTAAATGTTTTGCAGACTACCATTGTTGGTAGGACACCTACTCCTAGAGAGGTAGGTTACCATCGAGGCCATAACCGCGCAGCGACATGGCTTCACTTTTATGAGGAAGGTCTCATCATTGAGGACCAATACAATCGGGCCATGAGGATTCGACAGCCAGAGGAGGTATGTTTTTCTTACTTTCCTATTAAACGTATAGCTAATTATAATTTTTTCTCCACTTTGTCTATGTAAGCAACCCTGATCTTTTGTGTGTGTAGACGAACCCGGATGTGGAGCATAGCGAGGAGGGGGATAGCGACGCTAGTAGCCATGGTGGTACTAGCGAAGATGTTTCCTCTTCATATTCGTAGAGGAGCACCATACCTCCTCATGAGGCCTTTTTTTCTTGTATATGTATGATATCTCTTTGAGCCTACTGCTTGCGGCCACGCTTTAGGTCGCAAGCACTTAAACTTCCCTTGTAAATGCTTTTGATATATAATGAATACATGGACTTTTATTTTCAATTCTCGTGCCCGTAAGATACATTGTCTTTTTCCCAAACACACAATCTGATGTATGCGAGGGGGGAAAAAAAGCCAGAGAGCACTCTCTAGTTTTTTTTTTCTAGTTTTGTTTTGCGCGTCTATCAGCACGTCTAAATTGCAGATAATTTGCGTTTATACGCGCGTCTATAATGCAGACTACACGGGCTTATACACGCACTTCATAATTCCAATTTAAAAAAGAAATTAAATATCTTTTTAAAAAATGACATTTTATATTTTCCGTTCGCGTCTATCAGTGCTTGTAAAAGCGCGTCTACCAGTGTGTCTATATGCACGTGTATATGTGTGTCTATTGCACGTCTATTTATGCGTGTAAATTCGTTGATACATGCGATTATAGATACGAAATGGTAGACGCGCAAATAGACGGGCAGATAGAGGCACCCGTAAGAATTTCTCTATATTCAAAAATCACGTCTAAATATGCGTCTATGAGGCCTTTTTGTTGTAGTGGTAGAAAGCCATAGAGGGATATTGTAGTTGACAAGGACTATAGGCCACACACTGTAAGAAGTTGAGTACAGACCAAATGGGTTCACGCCATCCATTGCAAGACCAAGGTGAAGATTCCTTGGCTCTCGAGCAAAGCCTAGGAAGGTAGAGTCAATGTGGCTCCATGCGCGTGAATTTGCTGATATTCATTGAACTCCATCTGTGGACCTATTCTGCGCATGCCACGTTGTCAAGCTCGCCATGTCAAACGTACGAAAAATGTGGTTTATGCAGGGGATAAGCAGAAAGTGTCTAAGAACTTTTTGAGGGATGGTTTACCCTTGCAAGTCCTGTCAATACCTGTGAGCACCACACTTTGGCCATGTCTCCATAGTCTTGTAGTCTCCTCGAAACAGTATGCAATCATTGATACATGCATGGATGTTGTTGTAGTCCATGCCAAGCTTTCGTAAAACATATAATGCATCATCACGAGACTCAGGCATGGTATTTGTTAGGTGGTAATATATGATATTTCAATAACTTGAAAAAAATCATAAAACACCTTCAAAAATCACAAATGTTTTTAATGATAGTGCCGAAAAGAAATCAACTCAACGTATGTACAAGGTACCTGAACAACTCGGTTACATCGCATCGCTCCACCCGTATTTTGCTTGCACACTTAGGAATGCAAGCAGTGTCTTCAGGTGAGATACTCGGCACCCATCATATAATGGTATGGATGCTTCCTCTCTAAGCGGATCAGAAGTCTCGACATCCATGGAAATCAATGCATCAATCATTGCCTCCATCTCAGGCTCCAAGATTGTAGGTAGGTCTGGAAGACTGCCTATGTCCTTTGGTATTGACGGTATAGATTAGGTAGTACCTTCCAAGTGGTAGATTGGCTCACGCACTCCATTCATCGCACGTCTACGAACTATTCTAATTGGCCGAAAGGGTGCACTCCTCCTTGGGACGAGACGTCACCTCCCTAGATAGAAAATTTGCCAGTCACACCCAATCTTCTTGTATATCGTATTCAATTAGCTTACGAGTACAATGCATGATTGATATTAACTTTTCTTACCATTTGTTGAAAATCCAAGACTGCCTGATCAATGCTGCCTGATGCGAAGCGTCGTATGTGTTCTATAGACAATCGACGTTTTTATCTAATTGCCAGCTTGCATTGAGAGCAAGGACATGGGACGCGCTGATTAAGATATGCCTTGCGATCTTGAACAACAAGACCTTCATCGTTTTCCATTTTGTCTACGTTATGACAAACAATTTGTTTTTGTTATCATTCTTTTTTTCTTTCTTAAATTGTTTGAGAAGGGATTTCTTCTCTTGTAACTCAGCAAAAATTAATGTATGTAAAGTCTCCACCTACCCACCCACAAGTTAACGTATGTATGTCGAGTGTTTCCCGTCTTATGGTGTTGTACCAGACCTTGCCACCACTCTCTCTTTGTTTTTTATCCATTCATTATCTCCTCTCCTTCCATCTCTCTCTCGTTTTCTCTTTCTTTATTATGTTGTATGTTTATTCCCTCTCTCTCGTTCCTTATTCTTTTTTCTCTTCCTCCCCCTCTCTCATTTTCTTTAACGATCACGACCACAACTACGACGATGACGACCACGACTACGACTATGACTACAACCATGACCATGACCATGACCATGACTACCACTACCACTACCAGTATAATAAACAAGAAAAGAAGAAAAAACAATGACCACGATTACCACTATAATAAACAAGAAAAGGAGAAGAAGAAAAAAAAAAAACAACTACTACTACTACAATAAGCAAGAGAAGAAGAAAAAACTAGTACTACTACTACTACTACAACAACAAAAAACAAGAAAACTAAACAACAATAAACAAGAAAAGAAAAAACTACTACTACTACTACTACAACAACAACAAACAACAATAATTTCCTTTTCTCTTTTCCTCTCCCTCTCTCATTTGCTCTCCCTCTCTCACCCTCACCCTCTTTTTCTCTCTTACCCTGTTAGGTTTAATGTTTTTTTTCTCTTTTTCTCTCTCCTCTCCCTCTCTCATTTCGTTTTCTCTATTTCTCTCCCTCTTTTCTCTCTCTCTCTCTCTCTCTCATTTCCTCTCCCTCCCTCACCCTCTCCCTCTCTTTCTCTATTTCCCTATTAGGTTTAATGTTTTTTCTCTCATTTTCTTTCTCCTCTCCCTCTCTCATTTTTTTCTCTCTCCTCTCCCTCTCTCAATTTTTTTTCTCTCTTTCTCTCCCTCTCTCATTTCCTCCCCCTCCCTCACCCTCTCCCTCTCTTTCTCTCTTTCCCTATTAGGTTTAATGTTTTTCTCTCTTTTTCTATCTCCTCTCCCTTCCTCACCCTCACCCTCTCTTTCTCTCTTTTCCCATTATGTTTAATGTTTTTTCTCTCTCCTCTCCCTTCCTCACCCTAACCCTCTCTTTCTCTCTTTTCCCATTATGTTTAATGTTTTTTCTCTCTCCTCTCCCTCTCTCATTTCCTTTTCTCTCTTCCTCTCCCTCTCTCATTTCCTCTCCCTCCCCCCTCCCTCTCCCTCTCCCTCTCCCTCAACTCTCCCACAAACTCCAAGTTGTTATTGGTCAGATTTTCACCTTATCGCATCAATTGTTGATTGAGACAAGTCAATGGAGCCATATTGCAGCTAATGAGAGGATGTGCCAGCTTTGTGGAGGAGAGCTAGAAAAAACAGAGGAGCACCATATCTGTAGTTGTAATGTATACCATGATATCCGAAGGCCACTATCATTTCCTCTTTTAGGAGAGCTTTGGACCACCAAGACGGGTGATGGACTATGAGGACCTAAGATGTTTGAGTCTTTTCTTATTGGATCTCTAGCGATGTAGAGTAGTATTGTTACAAGATAGGAGGTGACCACAGCCTCATCCACCCCTCCAGAGAGTAGTTACAAACATTTTAGTGTAGTTGAACCCCCAGTCGCTACCACCTCAAATATTACATCTCCTACTGATAGGTGTCATCAAGGGACATCATCAAGCATTATCACAGTTGACAGATATACAAAATTACGCAGAGCACGACACCCTAGAGTACCTACTCAATGATATAGGCATGCCCATATGTGTCACGTTCGCATTACGATTGCTTGTCACAGATGCAGATTGGCACGCTGATGTAGTCAAAGGTTGCTTACAGAGTCTTGATGGATTCCATAGGCTAAGGAGGAGATACTTTACACTCTTTTCATCTTTTTAAGCCTAAAATTTTCAACTTTTTCAATTCTCCATACTTTTTATCCTCTCATCCCAATAATCCACCATGTAGATCTACACATTTATCTCTATCTCCTCTTCTGTCATGAGAGATGATGATACCAGTTGTATTAGTTATGGTCTCATTGGCCATTTTGGCCTTTTAGAGATGTTAATAGATCTTATCTTATCTTATCTCTTCTCTTTCTGTCTCTCTATCTCTCTCTCTCTCTCTCATCAATTGGTATCAGGTGACGGGTCCTAGGGTGTTCGATCATAGTATGTTGCAATGTTTTTCTGAGAAGTTGTTTACCTGGAATGTCTCTGAGGTGCTCGTTGAGCGACGAGCATGATGTATTCGAGGCGACACTCGGACATGGGGCCTGATTGGAGCAAGAAGATATATATATATATATCTGTGTCACAAGCTAAAAATTGACCAAGTTCGCGAAGAAATTAAAATTTACAGAGTGTTGCTTAAGTGACACCGTCACTTAATCTCCACGCCATCCATATTGCAAATGTCCCTTAATGCGTCACTTAAGTGACTTCATTTGCAACGTAAAATCGTGTCACTTATACGACACGTCGAATGTCCTTAAGTGACGCCCACCAAAAATTAAAATTGGAAAAAATTGGGCTTTGCATAAGTAATGCTTTGGCATCGCTTGAGCAACGTCTGTCATTTTTTGCTATGTCCCTTTAACACCCCCTCTTTCTTCTAGTGTCTCTTTTCTCTTCATTTTAAGTGGGTGGTAGATTTACTCACGATGCCTATAGGTCTTTGGCAAATGATATATATTGTGCTTGCCCATGAATACTTGACTAATCGAGTGGAAGAGAGAGCTCTACGTACTAAGACAACAAATGTAGTATGTACTTTTCTCTTAGAAGAAATCTTTTATCAGTATGGTTGTGTGGAAAATATTAGAGCAGATAGGGGTGAACTGGATGCAGATGAAGCCCATGATTTCTTTGCACAGCTAGGGATAAATCTTACTTTAACTTCAACTTATAATGGTGAAGAAAAGGATAAAAGTGAAAGAGTTTACCCAACTATTGTGAAGACATTGGCAAAAGTATGTGGAGAGAAGGTAAAAGAGTGGCCATGATTACTCCCTTATGCTTTGTAGGCTGATAGAACAACTCATAGTGTTGTTAAAGAATATTTTCTTGTTGAATTTATGTATGGTCAAAAACCTATTATGTCGAAAGAAGAGATGATAGTCACATGGAGTGTGCTCTCTTGGGGAGAGGAGTTTAATCGAGAGGAGTTGTTGGCCTTATGCATTAGATAGTTGGAAAGAAAGTCACAAGACATAGATGTAGTATGTACTTTTCTCTTATAAGAAATCTTTTTTCAGTATGTACTAAGACAACAAATGTAGTATGTACTTTTCTCTTAGAAGAAATCTTTTATCAGTATGATTGTGTGGAAGAGAGAGCTCTACGTACTAAGACAACAAATGTAGTATGTACTTTTCTCTTAGAAGAAATCTTTTATTAGTATGGTTGTGTGGAAAATATTAGAGCAGATAGGGGTGAACGGGATGCAGATGAAGCCCATGATTTCTTTGCATAGCTAGGGATAAATCTTACTTTAACTTCAACTTATAATGGTGAAGAAAACGATAAAAGTGAAAGTGTTTACCCAACTATTGTGAAGACATTGGCAAAAGTATGTGGAGAGAAGGTAAAAGAGTGGCCGTGATTACTCCCTTATGCTTTGTAGGCTGATAGAACAACTCATAGTGTTGTTAAAGAATATTTTCTTGTTGAATTTATGTATGGTCAAAAACCTATTATGCCGAAAGAAGAGATGACAGTCACATGGAGTGTGCTCTCTTGGAAAGAGGAGTTGAATCGAGAGGAGTTGTTGGCCTTATGCATTAGATAGTTGGAAAGAAAGTCACAAGATATAGATGTAGCAATTGCAAAGAAAGGATACATAACAAAAAACGCTTTGGCAAAAGACACAGATTGAGGCCAAGAACCATACAAGATGGGGATTGGGTACTAGTCTATAATAGCAATTTAGACAACGAGCATAATGCCATGTGTAAAGCCTCCAAAAGATGGTTTGGACCCTATGTGGTAAGACAAGTGCTTGTTAATGCTACTTATGTATTAAATTAGCTCAATGAGACAGCCATGAAACTTTTGTAGCAAGGAAAAATATCAAATTATTCAAGAGACAGGAATCTACTGCTACCTATGAGTTGCTAGAATTGGAAGAAAATAGTGGCAATGATACAAGGGCTAGCCAAGAAGATATGGAAGAAGAATAAGCAAAGGATATGGTTGCAGAGAATGAGGAGGACTCAAAATTTGGTAACAACTAGGACTTTGTCACATACCATGCCAGAGGATGTGCAGATTCAGAGAGGGTAGATGTTGTGCGGTTATGGGGCCAGAGCATGAGAAACTCTAGAGTGTATCATCATCTATCTTTCTTACTAATCTAAAGATTCCATGCCATATTAGTCATTAGTGTTAGTGTCCATAGTATAGATGGTTGAAAAATACGAGATTTTTGGACAAGTCTAGTCTATTTTGGATATTATTTCTTGTAAGTATCCTAAAGAGCAGTAGAAAACTTCTAGAATAGGGTAACATGTAGAAAGTAAGTTGCTTATTTTAGAAGATCTCATGCAAAAAGGACTTTCAAAATCATGTGGCACACGATCATAGTTTATAGGTAGTAAACAACATTATGAATGGGGAGAAGAAGAAGGAGTGATCATGAAGAATTTTGAGAAGGCTTCTTATGGTTTTACGTTCCTTTCACAGCCACCAATGGAACCATCATATTTTTGGTCTAAGTAGCAAAGAAGAAGTTAATGTTTGGTATGTTTTTTTGGTCTACCAGGGAGATTTAGGAGATCTAATGCTTGGACATTGCTTCCAAGTAGTCCTAGACAAGGATTTTGTTTATCTTCTCAGGCTCTATCAATACATAGTGCTTTCATTCATTGAGCTTTGTCTTTGTCTTGTGTACCTCTTGTCTATTCTTCTTCTTCTATTATATATCCTATTTTCTACTTCCTTCTCTCTTTGATCCCTGGTGGATATGATCTTTCAAATAAAACCCCACTAATGACGTGCATCCTAAAAGAGGTAGAGTCCCATAGAAATGGCAAACAACATTCATTCAACAATCGCTTTATGCAAGGCTCTCTATCTAAATGAAGACGTAGAGTCCCATGGAAATGGAAAATAGGATCCATCAACAATGGTCACTTTATGCAAGCCTCTCTATCTAAATGAAGAACCTAGATGGTCCCTTTCCAATTCGCTCATTGAAGGCTTCAAAATTGGCTCTCTTTCTTCAACATAGGCATATGCTTGTCCTTAGATTATTGACATGGGAACAATGAGATAGGCTTCAACACACATGAAATTCCACTCTCCTAATGGGACAACACCATTGTGTATTTTAGTTCAGGATGCTATCCCTTGTCTTAGATGTAGCAAAAGGTGAAGGGTAGACTTCTTTTGGATGCTATCATCTTCCAAGATGTGAGCATCCCCAAGATCACCATCCATCCAAGTAGGATGACCCCCTTTAGCGTTCGCGGATGACATGAATGAAACAGTTAATAATGACCCATCATCCATAGAAGCTTTTTGGAGATGCATCTAGGAGTTTTGTCTTGCCTTAACGTCAGTTGTGAATCCTAGTAAAACACGTATTAAGAGACTTGCTAACCCTCCTCCACTGTGGCTCTTCGATGCACATTGCAAGGAATTGGAAGAAGGAATTGTATTCATGCTTCTTCGAATTCCCATGGGATTTGGTGTATCCCTGAGGTAGCATTGGGAATAGGTGCAAAACAAATAAAAAAGAAGCTGGAGTACTTGAATGGATTGTAGTGTTCATTCATGGGGCAAATGGTGGTGCTATAACATATTCTAATATCTTCAAGAATATACTTTTTAGCTTGGTGGAAGGCTTCCAAAGTTGGGTTGAAACAACTAGAGTCCTTGATTAGAAAGCTTATTTGTCCTTTGACTTATTAGATAAGATTTTTTATGGACGATTTCATTCCTTGGCTCTCTTTTCCATTACATTGAGAGTACTGAGAGTAGGTTTTTCAAACATGGCTAAGAACAAGGCTTCCATGTGCCCCATCTTCCTTATTTTTTCTTCATGGATAAGGAACTTTCTCATCTCGAATCCCAGGCATTCATATGGATCTTCCTTTTTCTTCTTGCAGGCAAATGGATGTTTGCTGCTGTCTTTGGCTAGCTAGCTGTTTTCCTTTCTTCTTAGCCTGCAAATAGAAACTCTTCTTTAAATCCATACATTGGATCCACCATTATATTTTCAAAAACCTTTTTATTTCTTCATAACCAAATCTACCACAGTACTATGTTGTGTATCAAATTCTATATTACAGGATGGATCCATAGATTTCACCAATATTTAATTCTTTCCATGTGATAATCGAGGGGTGAAAGGGAGAGATCATCCACTGAAGCAAGTTGAGGGTATTCCTATTGTGATGGCAAGAATAAAATAGATGGGTGATGGTCTCTTCCTCATAGTGACAGCGAGAACATAAGCTTGATCCTATCCCTATTTTTTAAGCTCTTGAACAAGTCCATAGAGCTTTGAGTTGTATGACCCACAGTAGGCACGATTGCTTTGGATGAATGCTCGGTAGCCAAATCATGGTAAACCTCTATATCCACCGATGTTGGTTCCAATTTAAGTTCCATATTTCATTCAACTTATGAGTATGTTCATCCCTTGAAAGATGAATCTCATTATCTGGAGCATCCAGATCCTTCCACCCTCCTAGATTGTAGTCCAAGAGCTCAGCCCATTTCCTAATGCTCTTTTTGAAAATCTTGTGAGTAAGAGAAAGTTTGTCCTCCTCAATTATACCATAGAATATATTGAACCAATGTGAGTTAGAGACACTCAGGGGAGTGCAAAGTTACTTCTTGGAGAATTTTCAACTTGATCTTTGAGGGAGGGCCATGCACACTAGATACTTTTCATTAAATTTTCACATTCTTTGATGCGCACTCTAACTTGGCTAAATGCTATTGTAATAAGATCTAGCTACTTCCACCTGGGATAATTGATTTGTGAGAATTTCCTACAGCTATGCATGATTAGTCTCATTCCCTCTATATAGATCCAAAAGGTAGGGTTGGCTCCTAGCCCCCCTACTCTTTGTAATAGCCTCAAATGCATTGCGCTGGTTAATAGAGGAAGTGGTTAAACAAGGAAGGCTAAGAGGTATACATCTCCCTAATAATAGAGAGATGGTGCTTAATCTATTCGCGGATGACACAAATGGAACAGTTGATAATGACCCATCATCCATAGAAGCTTTTTGGAGATGCATCTAGGAGTTTTGTCTTGCCTCAAGGTCAGTTGTGAATCCTAGTAAAACAGGTATTAAGAGATTCATTAATCCTCCTCCACTTTGGCTCTTGGATGCACATTGCAAGGAATTGGAAGAAGGAAAGGTATTCAGGCTCCTTGGAATTCCCATGGGATTTGGTGTATCTCTGAAGTAGAGTTGGGAATGGGTGCTAAACAAAATAAAAAAGAAGCTAGAGTACTTGAATGGACTATAGTGTTCATTCACTGGGCAAATGGTGGTGCTAAAACATATGCTAGTAGCTTCAACAATGTACTTTCTAGCCTACTGGAAAGCTTCCAAAGTTGGGCTGAAACAATTAGAGTCACTAACCAGAAATTTCCTATGGGTAGGCAACAGTGAACAATTCAAAATGCCAAAAGTTACATGGGATGATTGCATCCTCCCTAAGGAGTTGGGGGGTCTGGGACTCCCATATCTGAACAGGAAAGCCACCAAGATGGCTGCAAAGTGGATTCCTAGGGCATTCCTTCATGAACACGAAGATTGGGCAAATGTATCAGTCTTCAAGACAATTCCACCATCAAACAATTCAACCATCGAATGATGGTATCATAAAGTGATCGAAGAACGTTCCCTTTGCATGACCTTTTACTCCGGCTGATCTACATAATGAGTAGATGATGGATTTCCAGGCATGCCGCCACCTCCGTGTTGTCTGTTGATGTGTTGTCTTGTATAAGTCAAGCTCCCTACCCCTCGCATCACCGTGGCGAACTTTTTTTCTGTGTGTGATTGTGGGATGCAGTCGAGTCTACCCCTATTTTCCTTCTGTAGCCGTCACGTGATCATGATCTAGCATAAAATTCAGCATGCTGAACTGACAGTAGAAGATGGCAATGCAACAATTGATATCTGATGTCTCTAAAGTGTGTTGTCTGCTAGCAATCGAGTCTTTCCTCGAAACTCATGCTTCCCGCTCATGTGGGCCTCTCTCTCTCTCTCTCTCTCTCTCTCTCTCTCTCTCATCCTCTTTGGTCTTCAACTTCCAATTCGCCATCTTTTTATCCCAATCATCATTCAAACAATTCTTAATTATGCTAGCATATGAAAAAATGTTATTTTTTCATTTTACGTGCTACAGAAAGCTATCGCCCATACAGAACAATATGGTTGTGGACAGGCCAAAAAGCCATATATTTAGACTTTGAAGTTTCCCCCCATAACAAAACATATTCGTCATACGAGCCGGCCCTCAAAATTTACAAAGGCATAAACGAGAGACAAGAGTACTAGAATATTGACCGGCCGATCACAGATATAAACCACATAGCAGTAGGTTCTCCAGACTTCTATAGCGGCGGGGCGATCGTAACAATGAATATCTGTTTCTGCTGACCTGCGTACTCCTCTGATAGATCAGGCTTGCATTGATGTGATCATGTGGACGATAATGGTGGTCAAGATTGACACTGCGCGCCTCTTTCTTCATCACATCCTCCGAATAACCATCGCGCGATAAGCCTATATCTTTGTCATCGCCACGAACACAATCTGTTGCCGCTGCATCGGCCTGGGCCTTCCTTTCAGTAACGGTCTGCTCTGAAGCCTATGATCACGACGAGGATAACGACCTCTTTTTTGGATTGGACCAATTACGCTGACTTTGATTTGCACCGCTTGTAAGAGTCCTTGGCCAGATAGACATTAGGAGCTCCGCCCGCATCCCATAAGCAGCACTCACAAATCCATTTGGCATCTCTGGGCAGTTTGAGATACGCGCTACTAAGTATCTGTGAAAAAGCAACCATACCAGCTTGACGCCATCGATAGATAATTCTCCGTTTGTTGGTAATATAAGTATCCTACTTATGACCAGGCTTATAACTGTATTGCTTATAAAGGTTAATGTGGTGAGAGCACGTTGTACCTGTGTTGATGGAGCAGCAAAAGAGCTCCTCTTCAAATCCCACATCACCGCACATGTTGCAGCACTGGCCATTACTCGAGATTAATGGCTCTCTCATCAGATACTATTGGAATTTGGCGCTCAATGTCTGCGGAAGGCATAAGCCAGACAATGCATCCTGATGCAGCATCAATATCTGCAGAAGACGTACTCCATAGATAATGTAATGAGAGACAGGGAGAAGCTGGGGCCTGCCAATTGATCAATGACCATCAGTCCACGCTGGTGTAGTAGGATCATCTTCCGAGGGCATAATCCATGTTGAAGTGAGAGAGAGAGAGAAAGAGAGAATACAGAGCCTGGATGTACATTGAAAGAACGGGAATGTGCGTATCCATATTAGCTCCCTAGCAGCATATCGAATATCGTTCGGATCAATCAATTTGTCTGTAGGTATACGAAGAGAGAGAGTAAGCGTGTGAGTCCAGATTATCATTAGCGTATCGAATACCATACATAACGATCAAAGGGACCTGACGGGTGATGGTACCGTGCAGTTCCGTTCCACGTCACCGAACGAGGTATATGCGCATTGCGCACGACTGACCCGCTGAAAATATCGCCATTGGGTCACATCGATAGTCAAGCACTCCTCGAAAATCCTTCCGCACTAGCCGGGTCGAGTCAATACCCGGTTCAAGTCAATAACCCCGGTTCACCTAACTCTCCGAGGGTTAACCGGGTCAAGTCCATAATTCGGGTTCACCTGTGACCTAAGTCTCCAACTTCCCAATCAAAAGAAGAATGTACAATTCGCTTTGAGGGAACTTTACCTCTAATTAAAAAAGGTGAATAGGACAACACTACCAACTCCTTTGCTTCGAGACCTAGGAGGCTCTCCACCACATGGCATAAGAGGATAGCCCCTTGGTAGCCCTAGGTTGCATCCATGCACACAAGGAGCTTTTGAATAGTTCCTACATAGGAAAACTCTTAGAATGTAGGGAAGTCTCTAACTTTTCTTAGGTACGTGTAGATAGATTCCCTATGTATAACTAGGGAATTACTTTCCTCACATTCCACACTAGGGAATTCTAAGCATGCATGTATGAACTCCTTATATATAACTAGGAAATTTATTATGCACATCTTAAACTAGGGATTTGTGGGGTCATATAACTAGGAAATTTAATTCCCCACATCTTAAACTAGGGATTTGTAGGTCATTTAACTAGGGAATCATGTTTCCCATACAACATAGTAGAGAATTCTAGGCCACACAACTAGGGAACTCGGTTCCTCACATTTCATACTGGCCAATTACAAATAGCCGTATCACACTTCGTGCAAAAGTACAAATACTTTATGGAAAATGGTTGCCAAGCAAATTAGGCCTAAATTAAGTAGTCACTCAATAATACAACATTACTTCTCATCCTTTTTTACATAATTTTACAAAATCATTATCTTAATTTATCTAAAGATTAAAATTCTAATGCACCAGCACTATGAAGGTAACTATGTTGATCAATAATTTAATGTTGAGAACCATGTGACCTAGCTCAATACTTATGGAAATTAGAAACCAACTGTAGTGTGCCATTTGTGCATTTTCTTCAAGTTACACATTTCTAATACACCTCTATTGTAAAAAGAGATGAAAATGATCCTCTTTCTCACAAGGTAAATTTCCTAAAATAAGCATTAACATACTAAGTCCACCTCTGCAAAACTTTAGCATAAGTAGCCTCCAAAGAAACATATTAAAACTTATAGAAAGATGTGGCATTCCATATTGATAAGGTTAATTTTTTGCATTTTGCTCACATATGTAAGTTTCTTGCACTTACTATGATTATCCCAAATCAGGTTAGAGTTTAAAAACATATTACACATGTCACCTATAATCAAGCCTACTTGAGGTTGAGTTAACGGACACATTGGCCCTTGTCACCTATAATCAAGCCTTATTAAGGTTAAAAATACTAAGGATTGTAATGGACAAAGTGTACTTGGAGATCAAAGCCCTGAGTCAAATGGATTGGATTCTCAACAAAAATAAGTTTTGCGTCACTTTCTTTGATATCAAGAAGTACCTGAAAATAATTAGCTACAAAGATACCTAGTTAATTTCTTGTAATCCCACAAGCTTTCTAAAATTTTATTTCCTCTTGAGAATTGATAAGCCAATTTAAGTTTTTTGTGAATGACAAATATATCATCTTTGAAGCCCAAAGCATTCAATCAAATGGTCAATCCAACTCATGAATTAATCCTCATGAAGATACCTGGCCAATCTTGAGTATTTCAAGCTATGGCTATTATTTTTCATGGGTAAATACCCCCTAAGGAGGAGATTCCACAATGGGTCAAACATACATTTACTGGACAGGGCTTTATTCATGATCAATTAGTCTTTAAGGATAGATCTCACATACGATCTAGCCTAATTGAGGTTAAAAATACCAATGTATTATAATGGAAAATGTGATAGAGATCAAATCCTTAAGGCAAATGGTTTGGTTTTTCAAAGCATATGTATTTTATCAAACCATGGGAAGTAGTCAGGATACAATTTGGCGTTAATATCCAGTGCTAGTTACATGGATCTCTTTTACTCACTTCATGTGTGCACTTGGTACAACATTGCTCCTCCTTCAATATTTTGCGGCCAAATTCTTCTTCTTACAGCTCTATATATTATTTGGAGGTATACCAAGATCTATGAAGGTATACTATAATTGATCAAGAATTTAATGTACACCACCATTTGACCTAGCTCCAAACATGTAGAAACTAGGAACCAATTGTAGTTTACCATTTGTGCACCTTCTTCCACACCTTTTTGATACATATGAAATACCAAAAGAGATTAAAAGAATTCTCTTTTTCAACCTGGAACAAAGGGCAATGTGTAAAAGAGTCATCAACTTACTAAGACTATAATAGCTATGGAAAAATCAACATAACTAGCCTCTAAAGAAACATATTAAACTAACCACAAAGTGTGGTATTCCATGTTATAAAAATTAGACGTCTACATTCACTCACATCCATGATTTTTTGTGCTTTGACCTCAAAATGTATATGGCTTGAGAAACTAGTCCATTTGCCTTGGGCCTTTGATTTTTCTCACATTTTGTATGCCTTGATAGCCCAAATAAGTTAGCCAGGATTGAGCTTGATCCTAAGCAAGGTGTGCAACATGTCCTTAAATTTTGATATAATTTGGGTTAATCAATCCATTTCCTATGACATTAGGGAGTATGATAATTATTTTGCTACTATGGCACCTAGTTCGTTTCTTGTGATCCCACAAGTTCTCCCAACATTTCATTCCCTTTTGTGAAATATAATAGGAAAATTTAGGATTTTCATTAATAACAAATATATTCTCCTTGAAGGGGGCCCAAGCATTTAGCCAAATACACAATCCAAGTGATGAATCAATCCATGCCTAACAATCTAACTAGCATTTAGCCACACAAACAATTCGAATGACAAATCAATCCTTGCTTAATCACCTAGCTAGTGCTAAGAATTTCAAGCTATGGCTATTGATATTATTAAAAAATTTCAATAGACAACATATCCTTTAAGGAGGAGCTTAGACAATGGGCCAAATATAAATTTATTGTTAAGGGCTTTATTCATGGTCTATAGGTTGCTCCACTATATTACTTGGTTTAGCGAACTTCATAATGAGGACAAATGGAAAGTAACTCAATAATGATGGAGACCACACAAGACTCATCCCAAAGTGAGCTACCAACAACTCTCACAACAAGATAGGGCTTTTATTTACCAATGTAGATAGAATCTTGGTTCAACACCCTAGGAGCATTGAGTTAGAAATCATCAAGCTTCTAAATGGTTGTAGTATTTTGACTAATGACCTAGATGGTTGAAATGGACTAATGTGTGTGCGATGTCCTATTTCTCTTGTTAGAAGAATATGTTGATATTTGTTCTAACTTCCTTAAAGATGTTGATGGCCTTTGACTACCATAGTGATAAAAAGCCATCGATGAGTTGCAATCTTCCTTTACCAAATCATAAAATGAAAGGATAAATATGTTGTATACTTTGGATGTCAAAAGAATGTTGGGATCTATGAGGGATCCCCTAGTAAGCATGCAAATAAATAAAAAAAGTTTGCCATTTGCATGGATACTCTAAAATAACTAATCCAACAACTTTCCCTCAAGACAATGGGGTCCACAAGTACTCTTTGCTCTGTGTTTTTTTTCAAGTTAGTATTAAGTTGCTATATTAATATAAAAGAGAAGCATATACATAAATGGGACACAAACCGTAGACACCTATGACTTAAGGTGTCAAGCCACTCGACTTTGTCGAGTTATTTGCATGTATTCCTATACCTATCTAGGTCACAACAAAGATGGTGAATGGCCCAAGGAAATTACCAAAATTGAATTACATGAACCTAGGAAGTCCAACCAAGAATGGAGCACCATTCCACATCCATTCTTTATTTGCACTTTTGGCCTCTTAAGAGCAAAAACCTTGTCCAACTAATTATTATCAAGGTAAATTTTAAATGAAGCTAATAAGAATAAAGATTCATAAAGAAAAAGGCATGTGAATCAGAAAACAAAGAAAAGTAGGAACAATAACAATTCCGGTTATGTCACTAGAGAAATATGCGTGTGACAAAGAACACGAAGAGAAGCAGGGGTTGTCATGTCGCATGGGCAAGAACACAGAGAGAAGCATGAATAGTTTCAATTCTGGCTATGGCACGTTGCATGAAATTTTGGAGGATGTGTGGCAATGTGGTTTCTGAAGCATATTCTAATCATTTCAATCTTATATGATTAGGAAAGGAGAAAATGTGTCCCACACATATTTATGCGCTTGAAAGCTATTTGTATACTAGTAATTATTGAAGGTTGGAGGCTCTCAAGAGTAGATGGTATGTATAAAGCAAGTTTGAAGGAAAATTTGAACTGTAAGAAATAGTGTTGAGTTCCAAAGTATGAGTCTTAAAATCTATCAAATAGGATATACTTTCTAAAATTTGTGAGAATATCACAGCATAACATCCACATTATTTAGTAGTTATTGCACCATGGATCTGGGCCATAGGAAAGTGAATTCAATTTGTAATTATATGATTCAAGATTGGATTACAGTTTCCCACACCCTTTACTAAGTATTGTGGAATGTGTCCAACCCATGAGCAAGTGAATTCAGTCAATGTTTACACATGTGAAGATTGGAGTAAGTGCAACTATGACTGATCAACTTCGTTGAGATTCTATTCTAAGTATGTTTTTATGCTATCTTTATGCCTAGTTTAAGTATTTTGCTATATTTATGTAGAATTTGAGTACCTATATGTCAACTTTACTCCTGATATCTCTATATAGTCTATATGGTGCAACATGTCTAAGGGCTAATAATCGTAATGTTCATTTCTCAGTTATCAATCCATCCATAATTTTGATGTAGGATAATTATCAAAATATCAAAAAATACTTTGAAACATGATGAAACTTTATATACGCGTCTGTTAGGTATCTTGAGGCCATCTTTTTTAATTTTAAAAAAGATCAAAAAAACATTGATCTGAAGTTTGGCATCTAGAGTCACTAAGTTTGTCACGAGCCACTCTTTTGGTAAACAAAGCGGCTCTAAACACTATACTTTGGACAAGTAATCTCCTTTTTTCTTCCAAAAAAAAGAGATCTTATCCAAGTAACACCAATATGAGCTTCTCATCCTGAAAAGATCCTTCCAAAAGGTTATATGGGAGGTTCTACAAAACTTACAATATCTAAAACGACAACAAAGGTTTTTGGCGTGAGTGGTTGATGGCCCATTACCCTACAAGTGGTCTGCTACACTCATGGAGGTCTTGCAAATGGCTACAAAGGGGTTTCCTATTGACTTTTTTGATAATATGCAACTAGCAGTCATCCATGCAATTTGTCTCATTGTCAGAAATAAAGACAAGACCTTTATCATTCGATGTTCACATGGCAAAGGGACTCGTCCATAGGTTATGTGAATGATAATGCATGGTTTTTCCCTGGGTGGTGCTACAGCACCATAACATCTTCGAAATTCAAAATATTTTGTATACCATGTAACATTAGAATATGTATATATTTTTCCTAATGAAATGTGTAATCAATACAGTTAATTTAAGTAAAGTTGGTTTTTTTTTTCTTGAAAATCATTACTTTTTAACATGCGTGTGCATCAAGAGTGGTAATAGATATGGATATGAGCTACATTAACGCCTATACATGATCACTAGTATACATAGTACATGTTAGAATAATTAAATCGGATTACACTAACGTATGTAAGTGTATCATTAAGGTATCACACATTATCATCACACATATACAAATCCCACATTTACCTATAGGGACAAAGCAAAATGTCTTATATTCATCAAGAAAAATACATGCGATGGTTGATAGTGATAATAAATATAAAGAGCCAATAGCCAATATGTCATTCGTTTCTTCGCTTTTTCATTGGTAGAGAGGAGGTGCTAGCTTCCGATAAAAATATAATTTTCTCCAACACGAGCTTATCTAATGTAGTAACCATTTACATTTCTCTGACACGTGCTTGGTCGAACAAGTAGAGAATCTTTGATCACTTCAGTAGCACAACCTTCTCTAAGCTAGATGTTAGAGATGTCACTCAAAAAGGTCCAAACTTGGTCAGGGCTCAAATTTTCATGATTTTTTTCTCTCCTTGTAGTGAGCAATTCTTGTGGAAGACCACGGAGTCAACACAACAAGGTTGCCAGTGTATTCTTTCATAGCTCAATCCTTCTATCGATCAGCATACCAAGATCCTCCTTAATGCAATGTAAATTTATCTCTTTACAAAATATCTGAATGACATGGTCAAAACAAACAATATAGTTATTAATTGACCTAAAGTCATCAAAATGCAATGAAACTTAACCTAGGATGCATCCAGGTCCCCCGGAGACCACTAGTAAAATCTTGATTAAAAATGATATATTTATCTATCCTATCTAAAGTCTAGTATTTAGGAAAAATAGCCTTAGATGCCAAACTTTGAATAGGATAGCTACATGCATCTTTTTTATCAAAGATTTCACCGGTGGACTCTAGGGTGTCCGATGCATCCTATAGTCAAGTTTTGTCACATAAAAAGATATTATACATAGAAAACTCACATTTTTCATCAAATCATCTCATATCTTTGTTTCCTTTTGTATCAACCAAGTGCCTCTCTACGTAGAGAGATATACAAACTCCTTGGTAGGAAGCTAGGACCTAAATACAAACAAATTGTACTATGGTTCTTCAAAATCAATATCTCGCATAAGCTAATCTTCTTCAACGAAGGTAATCTTCTCCTATGCTCCTATTATGACACTCACTATATCTAACCTTGTGCCATCATATCTTCTAGCCTTTGCTATAATCAGATATAATTTTCCATTCGTTGTTAACCCATTCCATTTAGCTTTCCGTTGTTTGATTCATCTATTCATATTTAATCTTGCACATTGTTTTGTGGTACATTCCCATTTGTGGGGTTGCCTTGGCCCTTGGTTTTTAAGTATGGGGGAGCCTTTCAGTCTCAATCATGTCTCCCAAGTTAAGGTTTGCCCTTATGAGAACCATTGTATCCCTAGCATCCCAATTGTCATTATTCACACCAAGTCGTTAGGTGGAGGGTAGTTATCATTTTTTGTTCCATGGATTGGAGTCATTTTTAAATAAAGATAGCCACTATCCTAGTTGTTCTACTGGTTAGATAGGGGATCCTATATGTATAATTATGGCGATCTAGAATCAATATATTTCAATAACCCTAACCACCTTGGCATAAGCCTCTAGAATGGGAATAAACTTGATGCTACTTTGTTCTAATATTTCTTGACATATTGGGTGGACAAGTGATGAGACATGATGATGGAGATGAGAAGGTCATTTGCAGCACCATATAATTGATTACACTATTTGACTAATGGCAGGAGGGTTTGTTTGAAATTATTAGGTTGCAATGTTGTGGGACACAATGTTTTCCATATCTTTCCTAGGCCTAGGTGGTGTCAAAGATAGCGGCCAAATGGAGAGGGGACTCAATGGAAATCCAAATTAAAATGATTGTATGGCATGCATGATGCAGTATGTGATAAATCTCATATGTAGATCCAAAAATAGCCTTGTTCATCTCCTTCTCTAGTTGAGAGTATGGCACAAAAGAGTCATCTAAGCCATCCAACTCATCTATGAGGGACAACTTGTGCAAAGACATATCAAACTAGTAACAAGACATCCAACATTGAAGAACAATTAATAAGATGTCTACATTCAGATGACCTACTTGTAGAGATAAGATGAAAAGACAGAATAACTTTATTATGTTCTTACCCAATAGAAGCTTTTGAAAACATTTTTAACACAAAGGAGGTGAACTCACAATGACAATAAGTACATCATGTCTATGCTGCAAGGGTTGCATAGAATGAGCAAAGAACACAATAGCATGGGATTGGAATGCCATGGATTTTGAAAAAGGCTCAATGCTAACTTTGCACACAATAGCATGGGATGGGAATGCCATAGACTTCGAAAAAGTCTCAATGCTAAGTTTGCACACAATAGCACATTATTGGAATGCCATAGACTTCGAGAAAGGCTCAATACTAACTTTGCACACATTTAAATTTAAAAAATATTGAAAATAAATTTTGTTTAAAAATGCATTTCATTTCTAGCAATACAACAAATGCATCATTATGATCATTTCAACCATAGGTACTCCTTATCTCCCTTCTCCATGCACACCTACATGGCATCGTGCTAGCAGCTTTTTGTTGAGCTCCCTTTTAAAATTTGACATTGTCATGACCAATATTTTGCTCGATTTGGAGGTTGTGTTTTCATTTATTGGTTGATGTCATCAAGATGACTCCAGCATTACTAGGTTTTTTCAATCTTCTTCTTCATTAAAGGTTTTTTTTCTTTTCCTACAATACATGGATGAGGAATCTATATAGTACTCAAATCAAATAGCTTCACTAATGTGTGTAAAATCTTGGAAATTTTAAAATTAATAATCTTAGGTCATGATTATATAAAAATGTAATAAATCTTTCTCATTTCGCATAAAATTAGTCAACATGAAGACTACTTTACCATAACTAAGCCTGCAATCACTCAATTACCCACTTGAAGCCTACTCACTCACTAGAATGTAGCCCAAATGTAGCCTACACATCTTCCTACATTGTAGTAGCAAAAAACTCACTACATTGCAATCAAAGGCATCTTTGTAGGGTATAATATCATAAACAAAGAGAATATGAAAATCATGAATATCAGTCCTAGTCGTAGCCATACAATGTTGGTAGCATAAAATTGTTGAAGATGCAATTAAATGTTGTAAAATGCTTCCATTTTTTCATTTTGTTACAATAACCATTGGGTATTTGTGTGATATTCACCCTTGTCCTCAAATTCATGAAAAAGAGCAAAGAAAAGTAGTAGATGTAGAACACAATTTTCCCTCTCTTGATCAATTAAACGTCATGATGCAAGTAGAACTCGAGCAGTCCACTATACACATATCTTGCCACTTTTTGAATGGGACATAATTAGGTACAATATTCAATGAAGAGCCCAAGCATTTGAGATACCCTCAATGTTAGGCATAAGGAGGCAACAATTTGAAGTACAAATTCCATATAAAAGTGGGACAAATAAATGTTGCTATAGTTTGAGACTAAGTTCCAAATTGTTAATGGCTCATCAACAATTTGCCATAAATGGGCCTTTAAAGATACGATAGGGAAATGCCTGGAGCACATTGAACTCACAAACATAAAATATCAAATCCAAAGCCACATGACAAGAAGGAATGAGAGAAAAGCATAAGATGAAGAAGATTGAAAATTGAATGTTACCATATATATTCTATAGCTCAATAAAGAGTAGTAGCATGCAATTGAAGGCTTATTAAACTGGATCCAACATGCATGCCTACCTAAGAGATCATGGATATAGACATACTGCTCAACACATTGGTTTTGGGGAGAGAGAGAGAGAGAGAGAGAGAGAGAGAGAGAGAGAGAGAGAACTTGTCTTGGATTGGAGTCGATAGAACCACAAAGTGCACATGAATGAACTTGCATTGAATGGACCTCCACTCTCTAATCAATAGCTTCTAGCCACCTAATGGCCTACAATCACATGTGCAAAGAGTTCTATGGTCAATGGAATAGGAAACAATGCATGTCGAAGGAGGGAGAGAGAGAAAATTGAAGGGCCAATTGCAATGAAATCCTTAGCGATAGAGAGCATGCACTTTGCAAGGGTCATATTGCATAGTTGATTTAATGGTACACTTTAGCCCAAACCAAAGATGAGCAAGGAGGAATGTAGCATAGGAAACATGCCAAAAAAGATATATTGAAATCAATCCATTTAAGGGAAGATGAGAGGTGGCCTTCTAAGCTTTGCTAGATATAGGCAGGGGTTTTTATGGGAAATCCCTTTCGGGAGTTTCTCATTGGGAAGGGGGTTTCCCCCCACGTGACCTTGGGGGTTTCCGGTTTTCTTGAAAACCACCCAGAAACCGGGCTTTGGAAAACTCCCCATGAGAACTGGTCCAGAATTAGGTGAACCCGGTGATAGCTTCTTGGCCCGGTTATGATCCGGAAACATTTTCAACGGGAGAAATCAAGACCGAGCATTAGACTTGCCAGGTGGGTTGCGCCACTCTCACAGAGTGACGATATTTTCAGCGCGTAAGTCGTGCGCATATAATACCTCCTTTGGTGACTTGGAAGGGAATGCACGGTACCATCGGCCGTCTCTCGTTTATCATTCTTTATGGTTTCAATACACTAGTCTGGACACACATTTTCTCTCTTAATATACCGATATGCAGCTATGGAGACACACATTCTCTCTCTTTCAATATACATCTAGGCTATACACACACACACTCTCTGTCGTGCTCTCTCGTCCGCATTACTCTCATATCAACATGAATTATGCCTTTGGAAGATGATCCTGCACGAGGACACACTGACGGTCATCAATCAATTGGCAATAGAATATGAGTAATTAAGCCAATCTAGAATATTAACCGTCCCCCGAATTCCCCAGCTTCTCCCTGTGTCTCGTAGCATTATACATGAAGAATGTCTTCTGCAGATACTGATGATCCATCGGGATGCACACTCTGAATTGTGCCTTCCGCATATATTGGGCGACGATAGTATATCATAATACCCCAGCCAATAGCATATGATTATATCTGCGCCAATAGCATATGATGAGCAAGCCATTAATCTCGACTAATGGCCACTGCCGCAACATGTGCGGTGATGTGGGCTTCGAAGAGGAGCTCTTTCGCTGCTCCATCTGTCTTACACGAGTCCAACACAGGTATATTGTGCTCTCGCTAAATTAACCTTTATAAGCAGAACAATTATAAGCTTCTAACTAGGATACCTATATTACCAAATAACGGAGTAGTTGTTATTGATGGCGTCGAGATGATATGGGTGTTTTGTCACAGATACTGTAGTAGCACGTATCTCAAACTGGCCAGAGATGCCGAATGGATTTGCGAGTGGTGCTTATGGGATGCGGGTGATTCATCTCCTAATATCAATCTGGCCAATGATTTTTACAAGCGGTACAAATCAAAGTCAGCCTTGGTCCAATCCGAAAAGAAATCGTCATCCTCATCGTTATCATTATCAGACCAGATCGTTACTGAAAGGAAGGCACAAGCTGATGCAGCAGCAACGGATCGTGTTCACGGCCATGATAAAGGTCTCGGCTTATTGTGCGACGGTAATCCGATGGATGTGAGAAAGAAACGGGCGCGCAGTGTCAATCAGGACCACCACTCTCGTTCGCATGATCACACCAATGCAAATGTGATTGATCAGACGAGTACGCAATCCAGCAGAAACAGATATTCATTGTTACGATCGCCCCGCCGCTATAGAAGTCTGCAGGATCTGCTGCTGTGTGGTTCATGATTGTGATCGGAGAGTCACTATTCTAGTATACTTGAGAGGTACTATTGTTTGAGTCTGACGAACTGCCTATCGACACTACAGGACTTGTGTGTACGTAAACTGAGAGAATGAAACTGTGAATTGTTCCCGTCATCGCCTCCTCCCATGCTGTCACTTGTTTGTGCCTTTGTAAATTTTGAGGGCCGGCGGCTCCTATGACAGCCCGACATGGCTGATTAATGTATATATTTATTATGGCAGGAAACTTCAAAGCATAAAAAATATGGCTTCTTTGCTGAACATTATTCAAAAGCTATATGTAACACCTCAACAACACCTCAAAATCTTATTTATATATCAGTCTGTTGATGGAACATGATAGTTGGCACTACTATAGATAAGATACATGAATTGGAATGCATAATTCCCTCTTACTCTCTATAAGCCTTCAAAAATACTTCAGCTCTATAAGTACAGTTTTATTACAACAATAAAACATGGTATACATGCTTTCCCAAAGCTGAGAGAAACTCTATCTTTGTTGTCTATACTATGTTTACTAAAGATAGAGATTAAGAATTAAGTGGTAGAACTCAAGAGAAGCTTTGTTTAAACATCCAATGTCCATTTCTAGCTTACAACTCTGTTCTTGACTATTATCGCTAGCTAAAACAATCCACATAAAGGGCATAAACCCATAAAAACTCCTCTTTCATGATCAATAAAGTTTTTCTTGATGTTCATGACCAAAAATCAAGTGAGAGATCACCTCAAAGACCTTGTAAGAGATCAAGATCTTTAAGGACAACTTGTTATCTTTTTTGGGCCTATGTTTCGCTATTCAAAATAGTCACAATACTCTCCTCTCTCTTCTCCAATGCATGAGCTAGTAACCTATTTACTTTCTTTGGCTCTTGCCCCCACTTTTCCCTTGAGTCCTCTCCTAGTTAGCATGCCATCACCTTCACCTTTGTGGCCACATTGGATAGTAACTAGCCAATTGGTCGTATTGGCATCCCAAATCTGTGTTGAATGGTCTTCTTGATCTCACACTTCATTCTCCACCACATAGCCCACAAAACACTTAATTGACTACTTATCAATACTCAAAGCCACATGTTGATTAACTCCCAATACTCCAGTTGACTATCTCATATTATCAAGACAATGAGCAAGTTACATAAGTCCACTAACAAAGAAATATGCCACTTATCATTTTGTAGAAAAAGCATAAACTCGTCCACACAAAACATATCTCTCTTTCACACTCTATGTCAAAAATCCAATGACATCCAACCCCTCTAAACTTGCATGTCTTTGGAGGTGCCTCATAGGTAACCCACGGAGATATAAAAACCCAAACAGCTTTCATCTTCATGTTGCAAGTTTAGCTACTCCCACCTGAATCGTAAGGCATAAAGTGTTAGCTATATATAGTCTGTCTATATATATATAGCGCCCCAGGTCCCCTCTATATATTCCTATCATGTGTGCTCAGTTGACACACTTCAAGGGTTCCAGTTCCGGTGTCTCATATCTCTCTTCTTTCCTCTCTTCCTTTCGTCTCTCGTCTTCCTCGCAGTAACCAACATGGTATCAGAGCACACAAATACGCCTGAGCTGGAGGAGAAAGAATGGGTGCTCTCCATCAAGGGCATGCTCGACATCTGCTTGTGCGCGCCGTGGGACTCCTTCCCCTCCATCTTCATGGCCTCCAACCATGCTTGTACGGGCCGTGGGACTCCTTTCCCTCCATCTTCATGGCCTCCAACCATGCTCAGGCACATGAAGTGGCAGAGAAGGCACAGGCTCTGCAGCCTCCCGAAGGCACAAGCTCGGCTATGGTAAGAGAGGCTCAGATCATAACATGGGGGTAGCCATGGCCTCTCTCTTTTCTGTTGGCTGGGCCTTCCCCCGAAGGCACAGGCTCGGCTATGGTAAGAGAGGCTCAGATCACAACATGGGGGTAGCCATGGCCTCTCTCTTTTCTGTTGGCTAGGCCTTCCCCCAAAGGCACAGGCTCGGCTATGGTAAGAGAGGCTCAGATCACAACATGGGGGTAGTCATGGCCTCTCTCTTTTCTGTTGGTTGGGCCTTCCCCCGAAGGCACAGGCTCGGCTATGGTAAGAGAGGCTCAGATCACATGGGGGTAGCCATGGCCTCTCTCTTTTCTGTTGGCTAGGCCTTCCCAAACAGGTGCCTTCCCGTAGGGCTTTTATGGGTGACGTCAACCTGCCCGCCCTTGCCTCTGCCCTGAGCTCCTCTCCCTTCTGCATCAGCAGCGGCTCCATGGAGGCAGCCCACAGCTGCGTCGCGAAGAGACCTCCAGATTAAGCATCCTTCTCAATTCCCAGGTTGCAGTTTGCAGAATCCCACTGTACTTCAACACTAGAGTCTTTGACGCAAGACATACTTGTGGGCACATTTATGCCATGCTTTTGGGAAAGCCTCGGAAGCGGCAACGAGTTCGAAGGTGGAGAGTTGACATATGCAGGCCGTGCCCACTTCTCACCATGTTCTTTAGCAGCCTTCACATTCGGACTCAGACTGTGGTCTAAGAACATCTTTGCCCTGCACGCAAGTCCCCTTCAACAAGCTCCCTTGGCTTCCTGCTCATGAGAAGGCTCTAAAGAAGCTCAGCTGGCAGCCTTGGGGGCTTGATCTTGCCGAATGTAGACGATGTCTTCAGTGATGCTGTCATTTATGTCTCTGGAAGAGCCGTGCCTATTCGTCGTTGCATCCTCACTGCAAGATGCCCCTTCTTCAAGGCTCTTTTTCATAAGGATAATAGGGAGCTTGCATCCTTCGCACTAGTGAGCAGAGGCAACGAGGATAATTCGATGGGAAAGGTGAAGATTGACCTTTAGAAGCTATATGACAGGCTCCCCAACTTGACGAGGATAGGCTATGATACCTTCATGGTCACCTTAGGCTTCCTATACACCGGAAAGCAAGCTATTCGTGCTATCAAGTGTATTGATGATGAATGTCTTCATGAAGCTTGCCATCCTGTTATAGAGTTTGCAATTGAGATGCTGAGTTTATCCTCTGTTTTCCTTCCTGTTCTTGTTGCAGCAGATGTACATGAGGATTCCTCACTAGGTTCTTCATGTTCTTGTTGCAGCAGATGTACATGAGGATGCCTCACTACAGTCTATATCTAAGCATGTGATTGCTATTTCTAATATGGACACAGTTAATTTGGAAAAAAAACTTTCATCAAGTTTAGCCAAAGAAGTTATTGCACTCAGGTGGTCTGTATCTAAGCATGTGATTGCTATTTCTAATATGGACACAATTGATTTGGAAAAACAACTTCCATCAAGTTTAGCCAAAGAAGTTATTGCACTTAGGTGTAAAATAGGTCTATTGCAAGCAGAGACTTTAAATCCTGGTGACAAGCTACTGGCTGCAATTCTTTTTCTACTCTGCTCAAACCGCAACAAGAAAATTGGAGGCAATTCAACTAGAGAAGGGGGCTTGGGCCACCCGTTTTCTACCAGGCTACTCAGATTAGCAGAGGCTGCAATCGTTTAACAGTCACATGAGATTTCTTTCAAATCCAGATTTCCTGCACTTTGGATCCAAGCAGTAATTAGGAATGGACTCTTGTAACAGGGCTATTTTTTATTGTGTGCATGAGGTAAGAGCTGAGGCAAAGGTCATGGTGTATGCAAGCTCATTGACACTGTAAGAGAAGGCTGGGTTGTATTGGTGATTTATCATGGTGATGTATCTCTGTTACTGTTCTAGGAGGCTATGCCCGTGGTACTGCCCTCTGCACAGCCCCAAGAAAGTCTAAGCTATGAGAATTCTCTGGACTGAGATATGTATAATAATGACATGATATGTATTGTCATCACCCTATTGCAATCGTTTACCAGGCTACTTGGGCATTGCCACTCAAGGCTCCCAAACTCAAAAGCTTGTGGAGAAGCCAACTCACTTCCCATCTGCAGTTGATCTTCACAATTGTGGTATCAAATTCCAACTTGTAGCACCAGGCTACATGAACTCAGTTAGTTTCGATGCTAAGAAGGCCATTCTGTATTTTCCCAAAATAAGAGTGGGAGATGATACATAGAGGTTATTTAGAAACCTGGTAGCTTACGAGAGCCACTTAACAGATAAGCTTCCTCTCTCTCTCTCTCTCTCTCTCTCTCTCTCTCTCTCTCTACATTTCAACATCAACATTACTTTTGGATGTTGATATTGCCATGCTTCGTGCTGATCGTCCTCGTTCATTATTCCATTGATGAGCGTCCTCGTTCGTTATTCAATTGATGAGCATCCTCGTTTGTTATTCCAGCTGATGAGTGTCTATATTCTAGCTGATGACAATTTTTTTAATTTATATTCTGTTCATGGGGGCCCACATGTGTTATGTGGTCTATAGAGCGGCGTCGCAAACCGTCTCTATAGACCTTGTGTTGTTCTAATGTCACTGTAACCTTTTTCTTTAATTTTTGATGTGACAGATATACTGCTTACATCCCAAGTTTAGTTGAAGGAATTTCTTAGAGATTTTATCTTTTGTAGTTATGTCGCTTATCCTTATTTTACATGTTGTATATTTAGGAGTGATAAAGCTCTTTTGATGCCTCTGAATAGGCTGTTGTAATTCAGGAGTGATGTAGCTCCTTTGATGCCTATGAATAGGCTCTTGTAAGTTCAACTTTGTAATTGTATGTTTTGAATATTAATATAACAGTAGGCCTAAATAGAGCTGTGGGTTTTTCCCTTAACGGTAGGCCTATATAGAGCTGTGGGTTTTTCCCTTGAGCCCCCAAGGGTTTTTTCATCCATAGTAAGGGACCTTTATTTGAGCAGGGGTGTTAGCAATATATAGTCTGTCTATCGCCCCAGGTCCCCTCTATATATTCCTATCATGTGATCTCAATTGACACACTTCAAGGGTTCCACTTTCGGTGTCTCATATCTCTCTTCTTTCCTCTCTTCCTTTCGTCTTTCGTCTTCCTCGCAGTAACCAACATAAAGAACACAAGCATCCCATCCTACATGTATCTCTTAGCATCCAGCCCTAGCAATGATAGCTCCTATTACATTCGAATCTCTATAAATCCATGTGACATCCCAAGTTCATATGTCAACTCATCTTTAGCTACATCTTCAATGTTTGTCACTTTCTCTTCCTCATCTCTATCAATCTATTAGTCTTTTATATACCAAGCTCACCATGGAGAGATCTCTTCTACATTCCTATTTTTATATATGTTGATCCTCTTCTCTTTTCTGAGCATCCACATGTCATCCTTATGTGGCTTTGGCAAAGCATATGTCATATACACTATATTACATCCATCAAACTCGATTGGAAATTTATCCTATAAGACCAGTGTGTAGAAAACTGCTTGTATCTTACAAACTATAACTTAGATTGTTGAGCTTTAAAAATAATAAAGGTATCTCCATTTGTAATCTACAAATTTATTGAAGATACCATGACCGAACTCTCAAAATATTAGCCCCTAAAATTATTTTCATAGCCTACAAATGTTCTTTATAACATGTAGTCCCACCCTTTTTGACCCTATAAGTTTTGCATATGAATCTAGATGTCAACCAAACTTTGCAGGGTACATCCTTAGATATCAACCAAAGCCCATTCTCAATGCATCAGACACCATTTATTCTATTTTGATTAAAATAATTTTCAATATCTTTCAAGATGCCCTGCCCTGCCTGTTTACTAAAGACTCTTACAAACACTTTGTTCGCTTGGGTCTTTGAACCTATGTCCAACACATCTAATTAATATGTTGTAGAATTCCTTTTGAAGAGTCTAATCCATTTGCTAGCTATAGGAATGTGCAATGTTGTCCCATCCAATTCTATAAGTGAATAGGTAGAAAAGTCAAATATCTACCTTACACATACGAACCAAACCATCACTTAGAAATTTTTTCAACTAGCACTATGCTCATTTTCCAAACTAGTATCATAAATTAGAACCCACTCACCTTCTTGTATGGCTCTTGGTTGGATTTTATGTCTCTTATCAAATAATTTTTTGGTCAAGGTCTTAATGATATGAAGATATCCATGTTTACTTTTGCCATTTGCCTTCCAAATTATAGGCTAAAGTAAGAGCTAGCTTTATCCCTTAACGAGAGAAAAAGTCTTGTGCTTCATTTGCATCTAATTCACCCCTATCAACTATAATTTTCCAACACACCCATACCAACGGAGAATCTCTTCCAAGAGAAATGTACACATTCCTTGAGTAGTCTTTGTCCTAAGTGCTTCCCCTTCTACTTGATTCATTAAGTCTTCACACACAAGTTAGCATGAGGTACCACATTTACCATAAACCTATAGGCATAGTAACCAAATCTAGTACCCATTTCAAATGAAGAGACATTAGATAAGTTTGTTGCAACCCATCTCCATACCTTAGTGATAAATACATCGGAGAGGTAGCATAAGATCTCACAAAGTGAGCAATTTCGGCATACATTCCTTCCACCAAATTTGTTAATTTTCTCAAAGGTGCCCCACACACCTCTATGACTATCCCATAAGCTTTCATGGAACTCCCACATAACTTATACCTATTTGGCTCGATCTTCAAGAACTTGTAGTGGAGCCCCTCTCTTTTTCTTACCATGGTTAAACAAATATCCATCCTTCAAGAAGAAACCATTTTCCTTTCTCTTAATCCCCTTGAACTTTTATACTAACCATTATTCCTTCTTGGAAAGAGTGTTGAGATATTGGCCTATTCTCAGTCATTCCCCTTCATATTTCTCTTTCAATAACACCTTGATAGGTTGAAATATATTAGCTATGATGTTTTCTTGTTACTATACCTATGTCTCCCATGCTTGAAAAGTCCTTTACAACTATTGATTTTCTTATAGCTGTAAAATTCCTAGATAGTATACCTACTATATTTATTGAATAAATTATTATTCTAGTATTTATGAAAGTTATACGAGCATTTAAGATACCTATACCTATACATACAATAGATGTACATTTATCCCCTACTATGACTTTATCATTTTCAACAAGAAACACCTCCTCTTTGTCCTCATCCATCATGCCATCTTCATCTTCATAGCATGCTGGTGATAACATATGAGTCAAGTGAGTTGTTGCTCCCTACAATATGCTCTAAATCAGGGTTGAGTGACTTAATATAAGCTATTAAGAAACATGGAAATGTCGAGAGTAGCACAACTAGTTATCATACGCAATAATGGTAGACAATTTATCTCCACCACTACGTGAACATCCAGAGAACAGTCTCTATCGTATTTAAGAGTTGTAACCACTCCCTAAAGCTCCCCCTTAACTTGCAGATACCTCTATTACGTCTTTTTTAACACATTTGCTTCAAACCTAATAGCATATCTATTTCCTTAAGTATCATCTTGTCCCATTGCCCATCCAATACTAATAGGGTTCATATCAATAGTGAGGATGGTATGCCCTCGATTTGAACGATCTATCTTCTTCAAGGTTGGTCTAGAATTCAACAAATTTTTTACATTTTGGAATAGCCCTTGTATGGTGCCTTCCCAAATTTAACTTTTTCCCATTCCTTAATAACTGATAAAGGCTTTCAATCATATATGTGAAATGAGAGATCCATATCAAATAGAAGACACATGCACCAAAAACCTCCTGACTTTTGATACATTGGAGCATACCTCTTGCATCTTTCTAATCCCATTAATATTAATTAGTGAAGGATTTTGACCATAGGGGCCACACATATGCCCTACAATTAGAACATCCTCAACACCAAAGACACATTTTGCACTTGAAAGAGTGAGATGCACTTTCTCTAATTGAGTCAAAATCTTCTCACAATCAGTTATATGGTAACAACAAATATCTTGCAAAGTGTGTCATCCAACTCCTCATTCTTTTCTTGCAATTCATAGCCCTTAATAGGGACATCATCAAAAAAGGTATCATGATCTATGGAATATAGTCTCTCAAGACCTTATGTGTTGCATTCATCATGTGGGCGACTAAGTACTTGGTCACTCACATTAGAAGGGTACACATGCACACCAAGCCAAGTGGTGTTTTCATAGGAGTGATATATTGAATTTCTAATGCAAGTTAAAATCAATCATAGCTAGAGTATAAATCCCCCGTAGAATAAATAGCCTTGACCACAAAGGCATTTGAAAACTCATCTAGAATAGGTCGCACATCAATCATAGCTAGAGTATAAATCCCCCGTAGTAGAATAAATAGCCTTGACCACAAAGGATTTTGAAAACTTATCTACAATAGGCCTCACATCTAAATTCCTTATCGTGACCTTATTGACTGGCTACATATGTTGTATAAACTCCAATGCCCCATTCTTCTTTGGATCTATAAACCACTTATTAGAGTGTGGAGCTAACGATGGCTCTAAAATATTCATCTTGAGTTTCTTATCTAAGGGCTCCATCAGCTTAGGAAAGTATGCATGAAGCGCATAAGAATCAATTTAAGGTTTTATGGAACATGCAGCACTCTATATATCACTATCGCCTCCATAATAGTCACATTCATGTAGCCAATTTCGATAAGATGAAATACAAAAGCCTTTCCATGCTTTGCTAATATCTACATACACATGCTTTTTAGTACTTTTTTCAATATTAATTACTATAGTAGTTTTAGTAGATGTATCACTAAATTTCAAACTTACAAATAGCCCCAAAATATAGTCATCTCTAGCCAAAATACCATATTTCTTCAGCTTGATGTATATAACCCTTTTAAGCCCTGCACATCGCTGCAATACTCTTAAATCTACTTGCACTTGTTGCTATCCATTCCTAGAAATGAGCCAGAAATATAATTTTTCTTTTCTTGGAGGCAAAAGCATTTTCTAGGTAGCACTACAACATATACATGCCATAACGAAGTTTATAACGACGTTTTCTTTATATATGAAAAATATCCCCGTCGTCGCTATTAGTGTCGCTATTTGCCTTGCTATTTTCGTCGCTAATTTCATCGCTAAATTAGCGATGAAAATAGCGACGGTTAGAGACGAATTTCTGACGCTAATACCGACGATTGCAAAATTATTTTGCGATGCTAATACCAACGGTTGCAAGAAAAAAAATTTTGTGGCAAAGCTGCAAATGTAGCCCTGCCACAGTTAAAGCCACACAGGGCTAAGAGACAATTCCTGCTATCAAAGAAGTTAGACAATCGATCCCAAATAATGACAAGACTTTGTAAACAAGTACTTTCATGACATTAATTAACACAAATGTGCACTGCATTGATAAAGAAAATAACAGAACTTAAATTGAGAAGTGCTACTGTGACAAAGCAAATATGTATACACCTGTACATCAATCTGTGGTGAATAACATGGAGATGTGTATATGGACTCATGCTACAACATAGAAGTCCGAATCATATACACTTAGCTATTACATATGGAGGATAGAGGCCATAAGGCCTTACATAATACAAGATGGGGAGTAATCCTATGTAGCCTAATCTGATCTCTACGACTCATCCGCATCAGATAACTCTTCTCGCTGTAGTGGCATATCGAAGGGAGCCTACAACAACAAATACATATATAATTGTGAGTACCAAATACAAACTGACATATAATGACAGATTTCTCAAATTAGGAATGATATTTATTAGTACTTACCGGTCCTCCCCGAGCATAGAGCTTCTCGATTAGGGCACTCAAGCCATGCTTCTCCCCGTATGTCACCTCTAGTGCAGTCGGGTCGCGATTCGTAAAACCTTGCTGTGGCACACAAACATTGAAAAACAATGTACTTGAGATTCTATACATCAACATGGATGTCATTAAATTAGAGTACTCTACCCTATTAATACTTACGAAATCTGCCAGGAATGTTGCGTAGCCGCCGCTACCAAGGTGATTCACCAATCCTGCGTCCAAGCGTGCCTTTGCTGTGTCCTTCTGCTGCTTCCACTTGTTTGGAGTGGATGCCGCCTCATCCTGGAGATTACTCCAGTCCTCTGTATCCAGCCACTCCGGCTTCGATTTGCCCTCCTTGACTACTTTGCGTGCATCAGACCGCCTATGCGACTGATAGTCACCCATATGCGTCATCATCCACTCTCTCCAAAATCTATCATTGCAAAAAGTGGCATTGCTATAGTGGGAGGAACGTTTTGATCGAGTCACTTTTGTTTAGGGTTCCACAATCTCATCTTGACATAGCTCAGTATACACCGGGAGATCTATACAAAATTCTCCAGAAAATGAGGACTCTGCTTCATTTTCAAAAGACCCATCCTCTATCTCCTCTATCTCCATAGGTGAGATGTCTTGGTCCTCCAGGCGGTTCATCCTAGTTTCTTGTATGCCTTCTATCATTGCTGCTATTAAAGGTGTCTCTTCTACGATCGGTACGGGGGTTCTGGCAAATACGGGGATACTCCTAGATGTCATGGGAATGACATACCACCATTGAGGTTATTGCGGATTAGGGAAAAAGACGACCTGATCCATATTACAATTAGTATAAAAGTCTACTTTGAGATTGCTAAAGCGTGTCAAGTATTAGGGACTCTTACCTGCTCACAATGATTTGGCAAAACAAATGTATCACTCAAATCGGTCCACTTCTTCGTTGAGTTAATCTCAACAAAGCCACTTGGCCCTCGTCGAACAGTTGCACCTGCTCCTTCGAGAGTAACCTTGAACCATTGCACATCAAATATGGTCACGAAGAAACTTTGATAGTCCGTTGCAAGGATACCCTGTAAACATCTGAAATACTCCATCTCTGCAACTACACGGTTTGGATCTGTGGCACGTCATCGGCTTTCTTGCTCAAACATTGCCGTCACTCCACAGTCCATTGTCGAGCGTAACTTGTCGATGTGCTCTACTCTGAAATGTCGTCCATGTGACCATGCTGCTCTATGGACCTTATACTGGGAGAAGAACAAGTATATTAGTTGCGATTTGCAGTATAGATTGTAATTTCTTGGGATTGCATACCTTGGGATTGTATCAATACCTTGGGATTGCATCCACGTGAGAAGTCCCACTCTTCTTCAGTAACCGTTTCTCCATCTTGAGATGCTTTGGTTAGGGCCTCATGTAGCCATCTAGTGGACATGAGTAGAGGCATCTCCTCTAAGCCCTTCGGATATCGAACGGGCCGTTGCTGCGTACTCCGTCGAAAGTCAAATCTTGCAGACTCTTGCTCAGCTTGAGCATCCTCATACCGTTGCAGCCACTTCTCCATCGTAGCGCTATGCAGCATACAAAATCAGTTCACCTTGGACTCCATGGATGCGTCCATCTTCTTCTCTATTCCGTTTCCCACTAGGACATCTCCATTCAGATGATCATCCTCCTTAAGTGACCAGATCAAGCCTTTGTCCCCGTCCATAGTGGACAACCACTCAGAAATGTACACCAAGGCCTCCAACACTAACCAACCTTCAGCCATGCTACCCTTAGGACGAGCCCGTTGTCACACAAATCCCTTTAAGGTCTTCATGAACCATTCAAGGAAAACCATCCATCGACTATGAACTGGACCTGCAACCTGCAATTCATCTAGAATATGCACTAGAAGATGGCTTTGTATTGTGAGCATGCTAGTGGGAAGATACTTCTCCAAAAGACAAGCAGTCTCTACTACCATGCAGTTCGTAGATTCAATCGATGATGTGTGAATCTCTTTTTGGGAGACAAACTGAACCAACTTGGACAATTTGTAAATGGTTGTCCGTACCTCCGATGTTAGAGACCCCGCGATTGCGATTGGCAATACAAACTGTGAAAACCATGTAATTACTATTGTGTATAAACAAACAGAGATTCTGAAATCTAATATGCAAAATCATGCCATACGCAGCCTCATACCGTACATACCTGACACATCTTATGCCAATCATGGGATTTGAGTCCTGTCAGTTGGTCATCCTTTGTGAATGCTGTCTTGAGAGAACGCATTAGGCCAGTCTGCGTGTGAAAGGACTTGATGTTTTCCTTTACTCGTCGCACTTCATTGCCAGACAAAACCCAAGAAGCGCACGGCAATTGCACTCGACCATCAACACCACTTAGAGGCCAATATGGTTCCATCTTTCCCACTGCTTTCAAATCCATCCTCGCTCCTAGTGTGTCTCGCTCCCCAGTGAGGTGGTCCCATAGCAAGCTACCCACATTCTTAAAAATGTGCATGGGTTCTAAAAGGTGGTTAATTTTCAGTTTTTTCCAATAAGTCAGCTCATAGAAATTTGAGAAGCGTTGCACTCCATTGGGAAGAGAGTCTTGGTCCACCATCCTGCGATCAAACGAGCTCAGTGCATTCATTCTCGCAGGAGGGCGACCAAGAAATCCTTCTCTCATGACATGACCCTCTGGCAAAAAAGTCCGATGTCCCTCAAATACCATCTTCTTCATAGATTTTGACATACGAGAATCCAACCTTGGTCCACACACAGGACATGCATGGTAACCTAACGTGACTAGCCCTGCAGAACACACATGTACAATGAGGCATGTCATAACACCAACATCGCTCAAAGAAAACTAGCAAAATAAGAAAACACGCTTTACCAGAGCATTCTCCATAACCTGGAAAGTCATGCATGGTCCACATAAGAAATGCCCTTATAGTTGCGGATCGCCTACCAATATGTTTGCTCATGTCCTCCACTACAATTCCCTCCCACAACTCCTTTAGCTCATCAATCAGTGGAGAGAGATAGACATCCATATTCTTGACTTTGTATCGTCCAGGCACAAGCAAGCTGAGCAAAAGGTGTCCTTTCTTGGTGAAAAGCCATGGCGGTATATTGTAGTTAATAAGGACCACGGGCCATACACTATAGGAGGTGGAACGTAAACCAAAAGGATTTACCCCATCCATGGCAAGACCGAATCATAGATTCCTCGCCTCCTTTGCAAAGTCAGGGAAAGTCTCGTCAATGTGATGCCATGCTTCTGAGTCAGCTAGTGTTATATGCTGTACACCATCAGTGGATCGATTTTCTGCATGCCATGTAGTCAACTTTGCAAAACTCTTGGTACGAAAACACCGCACTTGGGACATGTGGCCAACAATTCAAACTCTCCCCGGAAGAGAACACAATCATTGGGGCAAGCATGAATGCAATTATAATCCATGCCTAGCTTTCGCAGCACTTGTCTTGCATCATCACGAGACTCAGGCATCGTGTTTTGGGTAGGAAAAATGTAAGATTTCAACGTTCTACAAATTGCAATGAAGCACCTTATTAGAGTACTACATAGCACATTTTAATGGCTTTCAATACAGAATCATACACATCATAATATACTTGAATAGCTCTGTCACACTCGCATCGCTCCATCCATACTTTGTTTGTATGCTCAACAATGCAAGAAGTGTCTTCAAACGGGATACCTGACTTCCATCATACAATGGAATGGCAGCCTCCGCAATTAAAGGATCTTGGGATTCTGAGTCCGTCAGAAGCAATGATTCAATCATGTCCTCTAACTTGGGCTCCAAAAAAGCAGGAGGATCATCCATGTCTCCAGCATTCTCACCCATAGAAGGGGGTTGAGAGTTATTACCTTCTATGAGATAGTTAATTATCTTGGACGGCATTTGTATAGAGCACGGATGAACCTGTCTTACTAGACACAAGAGATCTGCGGACTGCAATGTATCGACATGGCCCTGACTCTGTAAAGGACGTTAAGGAGCTAACTTCTAAGATAACCCCAAACTGTTATACTTAAATCAATTACATGTCATATAGTAATGAGAGAGAACTTACCGCAATCTCGTAATTCAAGACTGCTTCGTCGATTATCTCAACTCCAAACTCTCCATACCGTTGCACATGCTGTATGGACAAACGACGTTTCCAACGAATGGTCAATTTGTATTGCGTGCATGGACAACGGACACGTTGACTGAGCCAAGCCTCACGATCCCCACCATGTTGGTCGTGAGTGCTAGACATCTTGACTGTGATGTAATGGAATGATAATTTAATAACGATTCTAGATTGTATATTGGGACCACTCCACTATATATATTTCAGGTCTTTTTTTTTTAATTTTTGTACCTATCTCTTTGAGTCGCCTCTAAACTTATCTATCTTTGAGGTCGGCTCTAAACTATGCTCACACACATACATTTTTATAACAATTAATAGATCTTCCACTATGCCTTGAAAGGCACAACTCCTTTTGAAGCCTTTATTGGTCAAACGCTAGTAGTGAGTTGTTTGAAAGTTTTTGGAAGCATTACTTATGCTCATAGAAAGAAATTAGACTCTAAATCTCTCAAACGTATTCTCATGAGTAATAGTAACATCACCAAAGCATTTTACTTTTATGATCCTAGAAAAAGAAGTATTTCTACATCTAGAAATATCATTGTGGATGAATATGTAGTTTAGAAAGATCTTGCAAAAGATACAATCCAAACAAAACAAGCATCTCATTTCTCTTTCTCTACATCTCTATCTCTCTCACTCTCTCTCTAAAATTATAATCAAGCAAAACAAGCATCCCCCTTCACACTCCTTTCCATTTCTCTTTCTTTCAACACTTCCCACCCTATATACATTGCAAAGATTTAAGAGAACCAACACAAGAAAAAATATAAAAACACTCTCTTCCATTTCTCTCTTTCAACACTTCCTAACCTACATTGCAAATTAAAGCAACACAAAGATTGAAGAAAAACCAACACTTTCTAACTTACATTGCAAAGAATAAAAACCAACACAAGAAAAAATTTGAAAACACTCACTTCCATTTCTCTCTCTTTCAACACTTCCTAACCTACATTGCAAAGCAACACAAAGCAACACAAAGATCAAAGAGAAACCAACACTTTCTAACCTACATTGCAAAGCAAAACAAAGATTGTAAAGAAACCAAAACAGGGCATACCGTCGTGCTCTCTTCTTCTTCCACGACCTCTTCGTGCGGGCGACGCTCCTCTCCTCACATGCGACTCGCAGCTTGCTTCCTTGCTCACCTCCCTCTCTTGCTCACCTCCCTTTCTCTTTCTCTCTACCTTCGCCTTGCTTCTGCAGTTCGCGTGCGCGTTTGAAAGAAACATTCGAGTTTCCATGAAATGTTACCAAAGTAAGTCATCGCTATTAGCATCGTTATTTACATCGCTAGACGCTAATAGCGACGTTTTTAGTGACACAGATAGCGACGGTAATAGCAACGCTAATACCGACACATTTTTTTACTTAAAATATTTCGAGGATTAGCGACGCCGAAAAAAAAACGTCGCTACTTAGCATCGCTATATGTGTGCATTCTTGTAGTGTAGCACTACTATTGCCTCCATTTACAACAATGTTGTCTAAAAACCCTTGAGTTCTCTAGTATTAGATAGAGCTAGATAATCTCTAAGTGTATCTTGATTATGGGGATGATTAACACACACAATTAAAAATTGAAATGCCCTTCTACCATCTTTACATCACACATGAGCATAAAAAGAACCCTCATCTATTATTTTAGTTTCCATTTTTGATTCCATAATGTATGGCTATGTAAAGATAGCTAGATAACTATGTGAATCTTGCATAAATAAGCGATATTCATCTCAAACATCTTCAATAGTCACTAGAATACTCCATCATGCAGCATAGAGCTCCCTTGGTGAGTTGTTTGTAGCCAACATATGCTAGCTACAATCCACATCCATTGGCCATTTACCATTCTTATATACAAGCTACGTATCATTACATTATTTTTAAACCGATGGTCCAAGAGAGCAAAACATTGCATCTCCAACCCACCTATCTTCATAAAAATTTTAGTTGTAGCTCTTGCCCAATGCGTACAAGAGTAGTGGTTGTTAGGAATAAAGTAAGCATCCTCTTCCTCATGAATCTATTGTTGCATAACTCACTTATGTGTAGTACTACCCACCATAACATTTTCAACCATAACATCATTATTTCCATCCTTAAACATTCCATTGTCAACATCATGCCCTTTTATGATAGCAATGAAATCATCAATAGTTTCCAATTGAATACCCTATGAACCCATGTCTTCTTCAACCTACAAGACTGCTTGAGTAGGTTCTCCTACAAAATACATTTTTCGCTTAGTGATATCTATTATCCCAAGTTAGCTAGTTTTCTCTTGCAAGCATGGATCCCATTCCCAACAAGTTTGACATATGAGATAGTATCAATATATTCCTCTATACATACAATTTTATCGCATGAGACACCATGAATGATTTGTGGTTCAAATTCATTGCATGAGATAGCATTGGCGTTGGGGCGGTGTATAAGGAAGAAGGCCTTAACCACAAGGGTTTAGCTAAAACTATTTAAGAAAAAATAATCTTTAAAAATTTCACAAATAGAAATTAGAAAAGGAAGCTAGCAATATGTCCTTTGATTCATGTAGTGAGCAACTGAACAAGTCTAAGAAACCCAATATATGGACCCATTATAAGTGCATAAGGCCTATATTTTGAGACAAGAACTTATAGCATACACTGTTATGGACTAAATCTCTACTATAAATATAGTTAACACATATATATCAGCTTAAAATTTCATTCCACATCCAATAAAATCAATCATAGAAGGTATATCCCACCATCCTCGTAGTGGCCCAAGTTGTGGAATATAAAAAGGATGAACGAAACCTTGTATGAGATGGATTTTGTTACTTCTTCCCTCTTACTTACTGTTATGAACAATTGTAAAAGAACCCACTATATCAATTTCAAATCCTTTCAAAAATATATTCTTGGATAGCCCAAAGCCTCTATCTATTGTAGAGAGATAGATGTTTTGAGCCAACACCCTAGGACCAATGAAAGATGCTTCCAAAACCTCTATATATAGTAGAACCTTGCTATATACCCTGCAAAAACCCTATGTATTTCAACCCAAACAAGCCACAAAAACCCATTTGGATGACTTGAAGCCCTTCATTCAATGTCAAAGAGTATTTTGCCATATTCTTACTTGTCTAACCTCGGTAAACCTTGTAGAGAATGAAGAAATTTGATGGCAACTATCATATCGTGTTTAGGATAACATGTATCTTCTTCAAATTAGTCCCAAAACTCGTCATCCAAGTACTCTTACAAATTGAGATTGCTTTAGGCACTTCTCCAACCAATATTGAGCTAAGCTCCAAGATGTGATTTTAGTTGTGCATGAGTAACCCCATGCATTTGAGGTTTATAGACCATTGGGTATGAGAAAATATTTAAGAAATCATCAGCAACAAGATAGCCTTAGTTAAAGTTAGAGCTATGAAGAATAAGAGGATGACATAACAAGGCATGGATCCTATACCTTTGCTAATTTTTGCACATGGTCAAGAGTAGGTTGAAGCACAAAGTAGGATGAGAGCATAAAGAGGTCATCATCACTGAGTAGCTATGGTAAGAAATAATGTGTAGTAAAATGCATTATGTCGTTTCTTTTAACATTCAGAATGGAACATTTTAGTTATTTCTAAGCATATATATTCCACATCAATATGACTAGCAACACAATAAAGGGAAAAGAGATAAAAGAAGTCAAGTAGGAAGAAATGAAAAACACGGCAAGCATGATGGTGAGAAGGACGATGAAGAGAGTAATGACTAGTGAGGAATGAGGATGATACCTTATCCCATGAGATATGATCCATGCACATAGTATAGTACATAGATTGTTGGTCTATACAACTAAGTCTGATAGGTAGCTTCAAACTTAAATGTATATGTTTAAATATTTTTAATACTTTTTTATATCATTATAGAAATATGAGCTAGACTTTGTCATTCTCATTCTTCTTTTATATTTTCTTTCAATATTTTCATATATGAGACTATATTAGTGTGCTTTTTTAAAATGAAATTTACAAAAACTAAGAGTTATGTGTGCTTGAAATGCTATAGGCTACTATCACAAAAGTTTTTACCTACAAACAATGTCCTTCCTACATCAAGAGATGAGGCAAAGAAGATGATCACCAAGCTTGGATTGGACTACAACACAATTCACCCATGTCCCAACTATTGTATTTAATATAAAGGTGAATACAAGAATGAGGAGAGATGCCCAAAATGTGAAACATCGTGTTTTAAAGATGTAAGGGGAAAGATCCCTCGGAAGATGCTTCGTCATTTTCATTTTCCATTGGCTCCTTGTATGCAACATATATTTCAGACCCGAGATCTAGCAATCTTATGGATTGGGGAGCAAAGAATGTAAGTATAGATAGGATTATGCAAATTCCCTCGGACTGTCTTGCCTTCAAGCATATCAATTCAAAGTGGCCAAAATTTGAACAAGAATTGCGCCACATTAAGATGGGTGTTGGATTGGATGGTGTGAATCCTTTCTCCATGTGTTTAAGTAAATGGTCCACTTGGCTAGTAGTTCTCATGAGCTACAACTTGCCACCATTTATTTGTTTTAAGAAACAACACCTAATTTTGTCCCTCGTAATCCCAAGAAAACTTCAAGTCAAAGATCTTAACGTTTATTTCGCTCCTCTTATTGATGATGTCCTACAGTTATGGAGAGGCATAGATATGCTTGACATGTCAAAACAAGATGACAAAAAAAGGTTTCAAGTTCGTGGAATTCTAGCAACTTCCTGGCTATGGATTTTGTTCATGTATTTGATTGTGATTTAAGTAGCATATGCGGGAGTATTTTTATTTCAATTCAATCTTTCATGCTCATGCTAAATGTTTAGTATGGATGTAGGGTGTTCAACAAAGGGTTATAAAGCTTGTCCCCTATGTGGTGATTGGTTGAAATCTAAGTATAGTAAGCATCTCAACAAGAACATATATCTTCCGCATAGATGATTCTTGCCTGCAAATAACTCACTACATTGAAAAACACTAGCTAGAACTTCAATGCAAAGGCTGAGAGTGGCTGATGTCTAGTATATCGATGATGCCTATAGATTGGTACAAAAAGTGGATAGAAGGACCTATCATGGATCCATAGTAAGAGCTTGCAAGTGATGAAGACGATGAACATGGTCTAGGAGGATGAAGTTCTCTAGCTCCCTCTATCTCTATATGGTTTCATGTAGAGTATTAAAAGGATATGAAGATTTGTCATCTTCTTGATCCTATGCATATGTTGTAATAGTATGGTACCTTTGCTAATTAGATAAGTAAAATAAATCCCATCAAGGAATGTGAGAATATCTCAATCCTGATGACCAATCATCTATGGCTAGATGGACCTAATAATTTGGGTAGCTTTTCTAAACATTAGATGGAGTTATTAATACATGATCCTCCAAATTCAGTAGGATATATATGAGGCTCAACTTCATTTTTGGGGGGCTAATGTGAGATGATGCCTTATCGGCAAGGGGATCAACATTTTATTCTCTTCCACTTCTCACTCTCTTTGAACCAAGTGCCAAGGTCATTCATCTTCTTATGTGCAACCAGATGGTGCGAAACTGCACAGCAAGAAGGATGCAGTTCCTATTGTATATCTTGATTGCCTCCAGATTGTTGCCTCCAAATTGCTGAGCTATGCTCCTTGTGTGCATGGATGCAACCTAGGGCTACCAAGGGGCTATCCTCTTATGCCATGTGGTGGAGAGCCTCCTAGGTCTCGAAGCAAAGGAGTTGGTAGTGTTGTCCTATTCACCTTTTTTAATTAGAGGTAAAGTTCCCTCAAAGCGAATTGTACATCTTTTGATTGGGAAGTTGGAGACTTAGGTCACAGGTGAACCCGAATTATGGACTTGACCCGGTTAACCCTCGGAGAGTTAGGTGAACCGGGGTTAATGACTTGAACCGGGTATTGACTCGACCCGGCTAGTGCGGAAGGATTTTCGAGGAGTGCTTGACTATCGATGTGACCCAATGGCGATATTTTCAGCGGGTCAGTTCGGTGACGTGGAACGGAACTGCACGGTACCATCACCCGTCAGGTCCCTTTGATCGTTATGTATGGTATTCGATACGCTAATGATAATCTGGACTCACACGCTTACTCTCTCTCTTCGTATACCTACAGACAAATTGATTGATCCGAACGATATTCGATATGCTGCTAGGGAGCTAATATGGAGACGCACATTCCCGTTCTTTCAATGTACATCCAGGCTCTGTATTCTCTCTTTCTCTCTCTCTCTCTCACATCAACATGAATTATGCCCTCGGAAGATGATCCTACTACACCAGCGTGGACTGATGGTCATTGATCAATTGGCAGGCCCCAGCTTCTCCCTGTCTCTCATTACATTATCTAAGGAGTACGTCTTCTGCAGATATTGATGCTGCATCAGGATGCATTGTCTGGCTTATGCCTTCCGCAGACATTGAGCGCCAAATTCCAATAGTATCTGATGAGAGAGCCATTAATCTCGAGTAATGGCCAGTGCTGCAACATGTGCGGTGATGTGGGATTTGAAGAGGAGCTCTTTCTGTGGAAACATGAAGTTGTATTAAAGTAAGTTTTTTTTAAAAAAAAGGGGGGGAAGGTATTACAAAATTGGACTATTACAGGAGTCCAGCCTAAACACATACTGAGCATTAACTGTGTTACATCATCATCTACTTTCTAGCTTGAGCTTCCATGGAGTTGAGTGTGCTAGTTGTTGGCTTTTCAAACATTGCTTGGAACATGGCTTCCCTTTTTTCCATCTTCCATCTTCGCTCTTCATGGATGAAAAATTTCTTCATTTCTATTCCCATTCCTTCGTACGGGTCCTCTTTCTTTTTCCTTGTTGTTTGATGTTTGCTGCGATCCTTGGCTAGCTGTTTTTTCTTTGCAAGCCTGCATCAGAAATTCAAATTTAAAACCATACATTGGGTCCTCCTAAACCTGGTCAAACACGAGCTTGTTCCGAGAGATCCAGATGTGCCATAAATACAAACTTCGAAGCCAATTCGAAATTACAGGATGCAGACCATAAATCTCTCCTAATATCAAATCTTTCCAAGTTATCGAGGAGGGATGGAAAGGGGCAATGATTGTTTGTAGAAGATTCAAGGCTCGGGTATTGATTTGGCAATTCAGAAATAGGTGAGGAATGGTTTCCTCTTCTTTTTGACAGCGAGGACAGAGACCTGATCCTATGCCAATTTTCCTAGCTCTTGCATTGGTCCATAGTGCTTTCATCAAAATGAGCCACAATAGACAGGAGTGCTTAGGTTGTATGCTAGAGATCCAAATCATTTTGAATCTATATGTCCATTGACTCTGGTTCCAATTGAGATGCCATCTTTTGTTGAGTTTCTTACATAATTTAGAAGAATCAACTTCCTTCTTCAGCATTGGGAGAAGTGGTTTCTCATTTAGCCAGCACACTCCCCTGTAGTTGAACTTCAGATTCAATTGGATGGCTTTACATATATTCGGACCTCAGCAGTTGATTCTCTGGGAAAGGAGAGTAATCTCTTCAGCACTGAGCTGAAATTGCTCCTCCAAGATGTTGAGGTCCTTCCAGCTGCTGGTATTGAAATTCCAAATATCAGCCCACTTATTAATGCCCTTCTTTGCCATCCTGAGGGCCATCTGAGTTTGGTCTGCTTCTATCACACCATGGAATATGCTGAACCAGATGGAATCAGAAGCAGCCAAGGTGAGAGTGAATTGGGCATTGGGGGAGATGCCAACCTGATCCTTAAATGTAAACCACGCATTCCAAATTGTCTTCATGAGGTCAGAGCATCTCTTGATCAAGATCTTGATTTGACTGAAGGCAATTGTCATAGGGTCTATGTTTTTCCATCTAATGAGGTGTGCTACATGGAAAGACTTGCAGCTATTCTTAATCAAAGCAGCCCAACTTTCATCCTCTATTTGGAAAGCTCACGGGATCCATTTAGCAGCCATTCTGTCTGCTATTTCCTTGATATTAGGAAGACTTAGACCACCCTGATCTTTCGGCAGGATGCAGTCTTCCCAGGCTACTTTTGGGATCTTGAACTGTTCACTGTTACCAGACCACAGAAAGTTCCTCGACAGAGTTTCAAGATCCTTTAATCCTTTTTTGGAAGGACTTCAGCATGATAGGAAGTATATGGTAGAAGGAATGAGAATGTGCTTAAGCACAACCATTCTACCAGCAAAGGAGCATTGCAATCCCTTCAAGTATTCCATCTTCTTCTTGACTTTGTTCATGGCCCAGTCCCACCGCTGCTTCAGGGAAACTCCAAACCCCATAGGGATCCCCAACAGTCTGAAAACTTTCCCTTCCTCCAGCTCTTTGCATCCTGCATCCATAAGCCAAGAAGGGGGCAGTTTAATAAGAGTTTTGATTCCTGTTTTATTCGGGTATACTATTGAACCTGAAGCTGCACAGAATTCTTGAATACACCGCCAAAAGGATTCAATGGAGAATGGATCATTATTAACTGATCCGTTTGTATCATCGGCAAACAAATTCAAAAACATTTGTTTGTTGTCCAGAAGGGCTATGCCTTTGAGTCTTCCTTCTTTAACTTCTTCCTCCATAAGCCAGCCCAATGCATCTGAGGCAATTGCAAAGAGCAATGGGGCTAACGGGCAGCCCTGTCTAATTGATCTGTAAAGAGGGAAGGAGGTAGACAACTCACTATTAATAGCTATTTTAGCACTAGCATTACCAAAGAGGGTGCTAACATATTTGATGAACTTGCCTCCTAGTCCCATATCTTGAAGGGACTGCAACACAAAACACCAATCAAGTCTGTCGTAAGCCTTATCAAAATCAATTTTAAAGAAAAGAAAATCTTGTTTCATTTTCTGAGCATATTCAAATCCCTCCCAAAGGCTAATGATGGCATCTAGAATATGCCTACCTTTGATAAATCCTTTTTGTTCTTTTCTAAGCCACCCATCAAGATGTGGACCTAGTCTCCTAGCTAAGGTCTTTGCAAAGATCTTATAAGTAGATGAAAGACAAGTGATAGGTCTCCAATTAGATAGTATATTTTTCTCATCCTTCTTATGTATTAATTTAATCACCCCCTGATTAATGTTAGCTGGTAACGCCCCGTGTTTGACAGATTCCTTCCAAACCTGCATCAATGGCCGGATGAGGACTTCTTTAAACTCCTTGTAAAATTCGTTTGGGAGACCATCCAGCCCTGGGCTTTTGCCATTGGCTAAACTATCAATGGTATCTGATAGTTCGAACTCTGTAAAGTCTGAGTCCATAATTCTGGCCAATGATGGGGGGACTACTTTGGGTCTTATCCTAGAGATTTTGGCTCTAGCCTGGGTGGTTTCTTGTGACTACTGCCCCGGGGGGGCAAAAATTTCCTGGAAGAAGATACGAGCTGTCTCTAAATTCTCTTCCTTGGAAGCAGCAGTGGTACCATCTTTTTTAACCAGCATAGGGACCAGATCTTTCTCTTTCTTTTTTTTTTATGAAATTGAACATTTCTTTAGTAGGCGTATCTATCTTCCCTGCCCACCAGGTTCTAAGGTAGAGCCTAATGTTCTCAGCCTCCTCTTCCTCTATTCTCCTCAGATTTTCCTTGATCTTCAAAATCTGGCTTGGAGTATCCTGGCACCCTAGATCAACTCTGCTTTCTAGATCCTTGAGCAATTTGTATCTATCCTCTCTTTCTTTCCTCCTTTTATTGATCTTCTCCCTTTTTTTTTCTTTTAATAGGGCTTGAGTGGTCGTTATTGCTGTTGACCAATCTCTTGCAGGGCTATTGTTCTGTCCAAATAGATTTTCCCATATTGCATGAATTTGTTCCTTGATTTTTTCATCTTTAAATAGGGAGGGATCCATATGGAACCACCCAGATCTAATTATATCAGTATTAGAAGAGAAGAAAATTGAGAGCGGATAATGATCAGACATTACCAAGTCTTTGCTTACCTTACAATTGGTATTGGAGAAGGTGGAGAGTAAACCTGAAGAAACATAAGCTCTATCCAACCTTGCTTTGCCCTTATGAGAACCATTGTATCCCTAGCATCCCAATTGTCATTATTCACACCAAGTCATTAGGTGGAGGGTAGTTATCATTTTTCGTTCCATGGATTGGAGTCATTTTTAACTAAAGATAGCCACTATCCTAGTTGTTCTACTGGTTAGATAGGGGATCCTATATGTATAATGGCGATCTAGAATCAATATATTTCAATAACCCTAACCACCTTGGCATAATCCTATAGAATGGGAATCAACTTGATGCTACATTGCTCTAATATTTCTTGACATATTGGGTGGACAAGTGATGAGACATGATGATGGAGATGAGAAGGCCATTTGCAGCACCATATAATTGATTACACTATTCGACTAATGGTAGGAGGGTTTGTTTGAAATTATTAGGTTGCAATGTTGTGGGACACAATGTTTTTCATATCTTTCCTAGGCCTAGGTGGTGTCAAAGGTAGAGGCAAAATGGAGAGGGGACTCAATGGAAATCCAAATTAAAATGATTGTATGGCACACATGATGCAATATGTGATAAATTTCATATGTAGATCCAAAAATAGCCTTGTTCATCTCCTTCTCCAGTTGAGAGTATGGTACAAAAGAGTCATCTAAGCCATCCAACTCATCTATGAGGGACAACTTGTGCAAAGACATATCAAACTAGTGGCAAAACATCCAACATTGAAGAACAATTAATAAGATGTCTACATTCAGATGACCTACTTGTAGAGATAAGATGAAAAGAGATAATAACTTTATTATGTTCTTACCCAATAGAAGCTATTGAAAACATTTTTAACACAAAGGAGGTGAACTCACAATGACAATAAGTACATCATGTCTATGCTGCAAGGGTTGCATAGAATGAGCAAAGAACACATTAGCATGGGATTGGAATGCCATGGATTTTGAAAAAGGCTAAATGCTAACTTTGCACATAATAGCATGGGATGGGAATGCCACAGACTTCGAAAAAGGCTCAATGCTAAGTTTGCACACAATAGCATAGGATTGGAATGCCATAGACTTCGAGAAAGGCTCAATACTAACTTTGCACACATTTAAATTTAAAAAATATTGAAAATAAATTTTGTTTAAAAATGCATTTCATTTCTGGCAATACAACAAATGCATCATTATGATCATTTCAACCATAGGTACTCCTTATCTCCCTTCTCCATGCACACCTACATGCCATCGTGCTAGCAGTGTTTTGTTGAGCTTCCTTTTAAAATTTGACGTTGTCATGACAAATATTTTGCTTGATTTGGAGGTTGTGTTTTCATTTATTGGTTGATGTCATCAAGATGACTCCAGCATTACTAGGTTTTTTCAATCTTCTTCTTCCTTAAAGTTTTTTTTTCTTTTCCTACAATACATGGATGAGGAATCTAGGTAGTACTCAAATCAAACAGCTTCACTAATGTGTGTAAAATCTTGGAAATTTTAAAATTAATAATCTTAGGTCGTGATTATATAAAAATGTAATAACTCTTTCTCATTTCGCATATAATCAGTCAACATGAAGACTACTTTACCATAACTAAGCCTGCAATCACTCAATTACCCACTTGAAGCCTACTCACTCACTAGAATGTAGCCCAAATGTAGCCTACACATCTTCCTACATTGTAGTAGCAAAAAACTCACTACACTGCAATCAAAGGCATCTTTGTAGGGTATAATATCTAAAACAAAGAGAATATGAAAATCATGAATATCAGTCCCAGTCGTAGCCATACAATGTTGGTAGCATAAAATTGTTGAAGATGCAATTAAATGTTGTAAAATGCTTTCATTTTTTCATTTTGTTACAATAACCATTGGGTATTTGTGTGATATTCACCCTTGTCCTCAAATTCATGAAAAAGAGCAAAGAAAAGTAGTAGATGTAGAACACAATTTTCCCTCTCTTGATCAATTAAATGCCATGATGCAAGTAGAACTCGAGCAGTCCACTATACACATATCTTGCCACTTTTTGAATGGGAAATAATTAGGTACAATATTCAATGAAGAGACCAAGCATTTGAGATACCGATATAACGCTCATTATTATACCGATATGCAGCTATGGAGACACACATTCTCTCTTATTATACCGATATGCAGCTATGGAGACACACATTCTCTCTCTTTCAATATACATCTAGGCTATACACACACACACTCTCTGTCGTGCTCTCTCGTGCGCATAACTCTCATATCAACATGAATTATGCCTTTGGAACATGATCCTGCACGAGGACACACTGATGGTCATCAATCAATTGGCAATAGAATATGAGTAATTAAGCCAATCTGGAATATTAACCGCCCCCGAATTCCCCATCTTCTCCCTGTGTCTCGTAGAATTATACATGAAGAATGTCTTCTGCAGATACTGACGATCCATCGGGATGCACACTCTGAATTGTGCCTTCCGCATATATTGGGCGCCGATAGTATATCATAATACCTGCGCCAATAGCATATGATAATATCTGCGCCAATAGTATATGATGAGCAAGCCATTAATCTCGACTAATGGCCACTGCTGCAACATGTGCGGTGATGTGGGCTTCGAAGAGGAGCTCTTTCGCTGCTCCATCTGTGTTACACGAGTCCAACACAGGTATATTGTGCTCTCGCTAGATTAACCTTTATAAGCAGAACAATTATAAGCTTCTAACTAGGATACCTATATTACCAATTAACGGAGTAGTTGTTATTGATGGCGTCGAGATGATATGGGTGTTTTGTCACAGATACTGTAGTAGCACGTATCTCAAACTGGCCAGAGATGCCGAATGGATTTGCGAGTGGTGCTTATGGGATGCGGGTGATTCATCTCCTAATATCAATCTGGCCAATGATTTTTACAAGCGGTACAAATCAAAGTCAGCCTTGGTCCAATCCGAAAAGAAATCGTCATCCTCATCGTTATCATTATCAGACCAGATCGTTACTGAAAGGAAGGCCCAAGCTGATGCAGCAGCAACGGATCGTGTTCACGGCCATGATAAAGTTCTCGGCTTATTGTGCGACGGTAATGAGAAAGAAACAGGCGCGCAGTGTCAATCCGGACCACCACTCTCGTTCGCATGATCACACCAATGCAAATGTGATTGATCAGACGAGTACGCAATCCAGCAGAAACAGATATTCATTGGTACGATCGCCCCGCCGCTATAGAAGTCTGCAGGATCTGCTGCTGTGTGGTTCATGATTGTGATCGGAGAGTCACTATTCTAGTATACTTGAGAGGTACTATTGTTTGAGTCTGACGAACTGCCTATCGACACTACAGGACTTGTATGTACGTAAACTGAGAGAATGAAACTGGAAATTGTTCCCGTCATCGCCTCCTCCCATGCTGTCACTTGTTTGGGCCTTTGTAAATTTTGAGGGCCGGCGGCTCCTATGACAGCCCGACATGGCTGAATGTATATATTTATTATTGCAGAAGCTTCAAAGCATAAAAAATATGGCTTCTTTGCTGAACATTGTCCAAAAGGTATATGTAACACCTCAAAATCTTATTTATATATTAGTCTGTTGATGGAACATGATAGTTGGCACTACTATAGATAAGATACATGAATTGGAATGCATAATTCCCTCTAAATACTCTCTATAAGCCTTCAAAAATACTTCAGCTCTATAAGTACAGTTTTATTACAACAATAAAATATGGTATACATGCTTTCCCAAAGCTGAGAGAAACTCTATCTTTGTTGTCTGTACTATGTTTACTAAAGATAGAGGTTAAGAATTAAGTGGTAGAACTCAAGAGAAGCCTTGTTTAAACATCCAATGTCCATTTCTAGCTTACAACTCTATTCTTGACTATTATGGATAGCTGAAACAATCCACATAAAGGGCATAAACCCATCAAAACTCCTCTTTCATGATCAATAAAGTCTTCCTTGATGTTCACGACCGAAAATCAAGTGAGAGATCACCTCAAAGACCTTGTAAGAGATCAAGATCTTTAAGGACATCTTGTTATCTTCTTTGGGCCTATATTTCTCTATTCAAAATAGTCATAATACTCTCCTCTCTCTTCTCCAATGCATGAGCTAGTAGCCTATTTACTTTCTTTGGCTCTTGCCCCCACTTTTCCCTTGAGTCCTCTCCCAGTTAGCATGCCATCACCTTCACCTTTGTGGTCACATTGGATAGTAACTAGCCAATTGGCCGTATTGGCATCCGAAATTTGTGTTGAATGGTCTTCTTGATCTCATGCTTCATTCTCCACCACATAGCCCACAAAACACTTAATTCACTACTTATCAATACTCAAAGCCACATGTTGATTAACTCCCAATACTCCAGTTGACTATCTCATATTATCAAGACAATGAGCAAGTTACATAAGTCCACTGACAAAGAAATATGCCACTTATCATTTTGTAGAAAAAGCATAAACTTGTCCACACAAAACATATCTCTCTTTCACACTCTATGTCAAAAATCTGATGACATCCAACCCCTCTAAACTTGCATATCTTTGGAGGTGCCTCATAGGTAACACATGGAGATTAAAAAAACCCAAACACACTACAATAAAAAGGCTCCATAGACGCGCTTGTAGACACAATATTTGAATTGTGTTAAAAAATGTCGGGCGCGTTTATTTCTGCGTCTACTAGCGCGTCTACAGGCGCGCTTATAGTAAAAACTATACGTGCATATAGACGCGCATATACACCCGAATATAGATGCTCCTATAGACGCACTTATAGATGTGCATATAGACGCGCATATACATGTGCACATACATGCGCACATACATGCACAAATACATGCGCACATACATGTGCATATACATGCGCACATAGATGTGATTTCACCTGTAAATTAGACGCAAATATAGATGCGAAAAACAGTGTATGAAAAAAAATCTCAAAGGAGATGTGGTTGTTTAATGAGAGTGCGTCTACGGGTGCATCTACTTTGTGGATCAGACGCGCTCTTACACGGGCCAGCTCCACAAAACTCAAAAAAACCTAGGAGGTTTTATGGATCTTCAACACTTGCGCATCTATGAGAGCGTCTACTCTGTATATCAGACGCGCTTGTAGACGCGAATTAGTAGTAAAGCACAAAATAAAACTAGGAAAAGCAAGCAACAACTAACATACCCAAAGCTAAGAAGGAACCAAAATACAACTCTGAGTAAACAGAGAGAGAGAGGGAGAGAGAGAGAGAGAGAGAGAGAGAGAGAGAGAGAGAGAGAGAGAGAGAGAGAGGGAGAGAGAGAGAGAGAGAAGAGAAGAAGGACTCACCTTGAATATTTGTTGTGATGGGCAGCGACACAACTACAAACTCCTTCTTCTCCTCGATCTCCTTGCTCTTTGGTTGTTTTCCTCGTCGCAACAAACATACCAAAAGCTAAGAAGGTAGCAAAATATAACTCAAAGCAAGGATAGAGAGAGAAAGAGAGAGGGAGGGAGGGAGGGAGGGAGGGAGAGGGAGAGAGAGAGAGTGAGTGAGTGAGTGAGTGAGTGAGAGAGACAATAAGAAGGACTCACCTTGAATCAGTGTTGTGATGGGCAGCGACAGGGCTACAAACTCCTTCTCCTCCCTCTCCTTTCTCTTTGCCTCTTTCTTCCTCCTCTCTTTACCCTTTCTTCTTTGCCTCTTCCTTTCTCCTCTCTTTGTGTCGTGCGCCTGTCAAAAAAACCCAAAAGAAACGCAAGAGGGGACTACTTTGAAAAGAATGACACACCAGCAAGATTTTTCAAAATTTTTTAAAATTTTAGTGCGCATCTGTGCACACGTCTATAAGTGCGTGTATATAGAGCACGAATTGCTTATAGACACGCTTATATACGCACAGTTAAACACACTTATAGATGCGCATATACACGCGCTTATAGATGTGCATATACATGCGCAAATACATGCGCACATAGATGCGATTTCACATGTAAATTAGATGCAAATATAGACGCACAATTGCGTCTATATTTTTCAAATTTTTTTAAAATTTTAGTGCGCGTCTGTGCACACGTCTATAACTACTGCTTGTTGTAGTGACGCGTTTGAAAACACGTCTATTTTCGCGTCTATTTGCGCGGATATATAGACATAAAATTCACATCTATTTACATGCTCTTTTACACGCGCATACAGACACGATAATAGACGCACCCAATTTTGCGCGCCTATGCCTTGTTTCTGTTGTAGTGATAGCTTTCATCTTCATGTTTCAAATCTAGCTACTCCCACCTGAATCATAAGGCATAAAGAACACAAGCATCCCATCCTACATGTATCTCTTAGCATCCAACCCTAGCAATGATAGCTCCTATTACATTCAAATATTTATAAATCCATGTGACATCCCAAGTTCATGTGTCAACTCATCTTTAGCTACATCTTTAATGTTTGTCACTTTCTCTTCCTCATCTCTATCAATCTATTAATCTTTTACCAAGCTCACCATGGAGAGATCTCTTCTACATTCCTATTTTTATATATGCTGATCCTTTTCTCTTTTCTGAGCATACACATGTCATCCTTATGTGGCTTTGGCAAAGCATATGTCATATATACTAGATTCCATCAAACTCGATTGGAAATCTGTCCTATAATATGAGTGTGCAGAAAACTACTTGTATCTTACAAACTATAACTTAGATTGTTGAGCTTCAAAAATAATAAAGGTAGCTCCACTTGTAATCTACAAATTTATTGAAGATACCATGACCGAACTCTCAAAATATTAGCCTCTAAAATTCTTTGCATAGCCTACAAATGTTCTTTATAACATGTAGTCCTACTCTTTCTGACCCTATAAGTTTTGCATATGAACCTAGATGTCAACCAAACTTTGCAGGGTACATCCTTAGGTATCAACCAAAGCACATTCTCAATGCATCATACACCATTTATTCTATTTTGATTAAAATAAATTTCAATATCTTTCAAGATGTCGTGCCCTACCTGTATACTAAAGACTCTTACAGACACTTTGTTCGCTTGGGTCTTTGAACCTATGTCCAACACATCTAATTAATATGTTGTAGAATTCCTTTGCTTGAAGAGTCTAATCCATTTGCTAGCAATAGGAATGTGCAATGTTGTCCCATCCAATTCTATAAGTGAATAGGTAGAATTATCAAATATCTGCCTTACCACATACGGACCAAACCATCACTTAGAAATTTTTTCAACTAGCACTATGCTCATTTTCCAAACTAGTATCATAAATTAGCACCCACTCACCTTCTTGTATGGCTCTTGGTTGGATTTTATGTCTCTTATCAAATAATTTTTTGGTCAAAGTCTTAATGATATGAAGATATCCATGTTTACTTTTGCCATTTGCCTTCCAAATTATAGGCTGAAGTAAGAGCTAGCTTCATCCCTTAACGAGAGAAAAAGTCTTGTGCTTCATTTGCATCTAATTCACCCCTATCAACTAAAATTTTCCAACACACCCATACCAACGGAGAATCTCTTCCAAGAGAAATGTACACATTTCTTGAGTAGTCTTTGTCCTAAGTGCTTTCCCTTGTACTTGATTCATTAAGTCTTCACACAGAAGCTAGCATGAGGTACCACATTTGCCATAAATCTATAGGTATAGTAACCAAATATAGTACCCATTTCAAATGAAGAGACATTAGATAAGTTTGCTGCAACCCATCTCCATACCTTACTGATAAATACATCCGAGAGGTAGCATAAGATTTCACAAAGTGAGCAATTTCAGCATACATTCCTTCCACCAAATTCATTAATTTTCTCAAAGGGCCCCCACACACCACTATGACTATCCCGGAAGCTTTCATGGAACTCCCACATAACCTATACCTATCTGGCTCGATCTTCAAGAACTTGTAGTGGAGCCCCTCTCTTTTTCTTGCCATGGTTCCATAAATATCGATCCTTCAAGAAGAAACCATTTGCCTTTCTCTTAATCCCCTTGAACTTTTATACTAACCATTATTCCTTCTTGGAAAGAGTGTTGAGATATTGGCCTATTCTCAGCCATTCCCCTTCATATTTCTCTTTCAATAACACCTTGATAGGTTGAAATATATTACCTATGATGTTTTCTTGTTACTATACCTATATCTCCCATGCTTGAAAAGTCCTTTGCAACTATTGATTTTCTTATAGTTGTAAAATTCTAGATAGTATACCTACTATATTTATTGAATTTATTATTATTCTAGTATTTATGATAGTTATACGATCATTTAAGATACCTATACCTATACATACAATAGATGTACATTTATCCCCTACTATGACTTCATCATTTTCAACAAGAAACACCTCCTCTTTGTCCTCATCCATCATGCCATCTTCATCTTCATATCATGCTGGTGATAACATATGAGTCAAGTGAGTTGTTGCTCCCTACAAGATGCTATAAATCAGGGTTGAGTGACTTAGTATAAGCTATTAAGAAACATGGAAATGTGGAGAGTAGCACAACTAGTTATCATACGCAATAATGGTAAACAATTTATCTCCACCACTATGTAAACATCCAGAGAATAGTCTCTATCATATTTAAGAGTTGTAACCACTCCCTAACACTCCCCCTTAACTTACAGATACCTCTATTATGTCTTGTTTAACACATTTGCTTCAATTCCGTTAAGTATCATCTTGTCCCATTGCCCATCCAATACTAATAGGGTTCATATCAATAGTGAGGATGGTATGCCCTCGATTGAATGATCTATCTTCTTCAAGGTTGGTCTAGAATTCAACAAATTCTTTACATTTTGGAATAGCCCTTGTATGGTGCCTTCCCAATTTTAACTTTTTCCCATTCCTTAATAATTGATAAAGGCTTTCAATCATATATGTGAAATGATAGATCCATGTCAAATAGAAGACACATGCACCAAAAGCCTCCTGACTTTTGATACATTGGAGCATACCTCTTGCATCTTGCTAATCCCATTAATCTTAATTAGTGAAGGATTTTGACCACAGGGGCCACACACATGCCCTACAATTAGAACATCCTCAACACCAAAGACACATTTTGCACTCAAAAGAGTAAGATGCACTTTCTCTAATTGAGTCAAAATCTTCTTACAATCAGTTATATGGTAAGCAACAAATATCTTGCAAACCCTGTCATCCAACTCCTCATTCTTTTCTTGCAATTCATAGCCCTTAATAGAGACATCATCAAAAAAGGTATCGTGAGCTATGGAATATAGTCTCTCAAGACCTTATGTGTTGCATTCATCATGTGGGCGACTAAGTATTTGGTCACTCACATTAAAAGGGTACACATGCACACCAAGCCAAGTGGTGATTTCATAGGAGTGATATCTTGACTCTCTAATGCAAGTTAAAATCAATCATAGCTAGAGTATAAATCCCCCGTAGAATAAATAGCCTTGACCACAAAGGCATTTGAAAATTCATCTACAATAGGTCTCACATCAATCATAGCTAGAGTATAAATTCCCAGCATAATAAATAGCCTTGACCACAAAGGCATTTGAAAACTCATCTACAATAGGTCTCACTTATCGTGACCTTATTGACTGGCTACATATGTTGTATAAACTCCAATGCCCCATTCTTCTTTGGATCTATAAACCACTTATTAGAGTGTGGAGCTAACGATGGCTCCAAAATATTCATCTTGAGTTTCTTATTAAAGGGCTCCATCAGCTTAGGAAAGTATGCATGAAGCATAAGAATCAATTTAAGGTTTAACCCCATGCATTTGAGGTTAATAGACCATTGGGTATGAGAAAATATTTAAGAAATCATCAGCAACAAGATACCCTTAGTTAAAGTTAGAGCTGTGAAGAATAAGAGGATGACATAACAAGGCATGGATCCTATACCTTTGCTAATTTTTGCACATGGTCAAGAGTAGGTTGAAGCGCAAAGTAGGATGAGAGCATAAAGAGGTCATCATCACTGAGTAGCTATGATAAGAAATAATGTGTAGTAGAATGCATTATGTCATTTCTTTTAACATTCAGAATGGATTAAAGATGTAAGGGGAAATATCCCTCGCAAGATGCTTCGTCATTTTCCATTGGCTCCTTGTATGCAACATATATTTCAAACCCGAAATCTAGCAATACTTATGGATTGGGGAGCAAAGAATGTAAGTACAGATGGGATTATGCAAATTTGAACAAGAATCGCGACATATTAAGCGGGGTGTTGGATTGGATGGTCGGAATCCTTTCTCCATGTATTTAAGTAAATGGTCCACTTGGCTAGTAGTTCTTATGAACTACAACTTGCCACCATTTATTTGTTTTAAGAAACAACACCTAATTTTGTCCCTCGTAATCCCAAGAAAACCTCAAGTCAAAGATCTTCGCGTTTATTTGGCTCCTCTTATTGATGATGTCCTAGAGTTATGGAGAGGCATAGATGTGCTTGACATGTCAAAACAAGACGAAAAAAGAAGGTTTCAAGTTTGTGAAATTCTAGCAACTTCCTGGCTATGGATTTTGTTCAGGTATTTGATTGTGATTTAAGTAGCATATGCGGGAGTATTTTCATTTTAATTCAATCTTTAATGCTCATGCTACATGTTTTACTATGGATGTAGGGTGTTCAACAAAGGGTTATAAAGCTTGTCCCCTATGCAATGATTGGTTGAAATCTAAGTATAGTAAGCATCTCAACAAGAATATATATCTTCAGCATAGACGACTCTTACCTGCAAATAACCCCTGGGCATATCCAGGAGACCCCTGTACATCCGGTGTACCGACGGGGGTACCCTCTCCCGGAGTGCCACTCAAAGGGGTGCCACCAAAAGGAGTGCCACCAAAAGGCGTGCCACCAAAAGGCGTGCCATCTGCCGACGACTGCGCAAAAGCTGGAGTAACTGGAGTGGACGTCCCCACAGGTGTGACAAATCCTAGAGGTGACGCAGCTCTAGCTGAAAGACGAGACGGAGACACCGCGTCCGTGTCTCCACAGCAGCACCCCCCTGATCCTCCTGCAGTCGCAGTCCCTCCCTCTGGCCCAAGTCGCGAGCGTTGAGATCGTCTGCTCGAAGCTGAAGCATCTGATCGCGCTGAAGCTGATCTAGCAGAGCGCCCTGACGAAGAATGAGACTGCTCCTAATCTGCCATCTCTCTGAATCTCGCGAGCTGATCTGGAGACATACGTGCCATCATGTCCTGAAACTCCTCATCGCTCATCCCTCGACTCATCCTGAAAATGTCGATACTTGCACATATAAAAAATGATGTTACAATAATCAATTTAAACTATACAAAGCACATTAATATAAATCATTTTTAAAAAATCCCTCTTAAAATGCATATCTTATCTACCTTTATGGAATATCTAAACAACGAATTGAGTAATACAATTCTCCAAGAATGAAGTATTCTATGGTCCCATGTTAATCTCCTGACACAACTCTGCATACACTGGAAGGTCGATAGACATGTCACCACAAAAGAATGAGTCTGCCTCGTTCTCAAAAAATTCTACGACTTCTGTATTTCCATCATTGTTAGCCGATGCGGGCTCCAAGCTTGCGGTGGCCTCTACCCCTTGTAATTTCAATCCCTCTATTTGCATATTTTCTTCATCTATGCTTGGAATATCGCTTTGATCGTATACTCTCGCACCTCAAGGAGTTGAAGGTATAACATACCACCATCGAGGTTGTTGGGGGTTTGGATAGAAGATTACCTGTTCACAAACACTTACAAAGCGACTTCAAATCATTGTGACATAAACCATGTCGTATTACAATTAGCAAGCAAATGACTATTTGTACCTGTTCACAATGGGCCGGCAACACAAAGGTGTCGTGCAAATCCATCCATTTTTTTTCGGAATCTATTTCCAGAAATCCAAATGGACCTCGTTGAACTGTTGCTCCAGCTCCTCCAAGTACCACTTTGAACCACTGCACATCGAATATTGTCATGGAGAAGTTACGGTAATCCACCGTAATAATACTTTGCAAGTTCCCAAAATACTCCATCTCATCCAGAACCGTGTTCGGATCCGTTGCTCGTTGCTGGCTCTCTTGTTCAAACCTTGCCATGACACCACAGTTCATTGTGGAGTGCATTTGGTCAATACGCTCCACCTGAAAATGTCGTCCGCGCGACCACGCTGCACTATATATTTTGTACTGCACATTGAAACACTCAAATTAGATGTAGCAAGCAAATTTAGATACGACACATTCTAAACCCCTCATTACCTTTGGACTACATCCCCTCGAGAACTCCCACTCCTCCATTGAGACCTCTATCCCTTCGCTGGATGCTGCGGTCAAGGCTCCATGCAACCATCGTGTTGACATAAACCGCGGCATCTCCTCCATGCCTTCGGGATATCAAATCGGTCGGTGACGCGTACTGCGTCGAAATTCAGCTCGCGCTTCCTCTCGATCTTGCCTTGTAATCTGGTACTTGGCGAGCCACGTCTCCATGGAGGCATGGTGCAACATACAAAAGCGATTCACCTTCTCTTCCATTGAGGCATCCATTCTTTTTTCTACCCCATTTCCAACCACCACATCTCCAGTCAGCCTATCATCGTCCTTCAGCGTCCATAGCATTTCATTGTCTAGTTCCACCGTTGGTAGCCATTGTGAGATATGCACTAACGCCTCTGACACCAACCAACCTTCCGCCATGCTACCTTCCAGACGAGCTCGTTGTCACACAAAGCCTTTCAGGGTTTTCATGAAGCGCTCCAAGAAGAACATCCATCGCGTATGGACAGGTCCAGCAATCTCCACTTCGTCCACAAGATGCACAAGAAGGTGAACTTGTATCGTGAGCATGCTAGTGGGCAGGTATTTCTCAAAGAGACAGACCGTCTCAACTGCTCCCCGCCTTGCGGATTCAATAGAGGACGTCTTAATCTCTTTCTGTGAGATCCATTGCACCAAAGTCGACAACTTGTAAATGGCCCCGCGAATTTCTGGAGTTAGGCATCCCGCGATCGCGATCGGTAGGACAAACTGCCACAAATGAGAAAGCATTAAGAATAATGGTCACTTTTCAAATTTCAAAATGTCCACGCTAATTAAAACCCATTCTGTTCACAAACCTGACATATCTTATGCCAATCATAGGATTTTAGCCCAGACATTTGGTCATCTTTAGAAAATGCGGATCTGAGAGAACGCATCATACCCGTCGGAGTGCGGATAGACTTGATTACTTGCTTCACAATGCGCTCTTGTTTGGTAGAAAAAACCCAGGGAGTGCGAGGAAGCTGCACTCCCCCTTCAGCACTCGACTACGGCCAAAGCGGCTCCATCTTACCTACCTCCTTTAAATCCATTCGTGACCCTATAGTGTCTCTCTTTCCTGTGATGTGGGCCCATAGCAAGCTGCCCACATTTTTGAAAATATGCATGGGATCCAACAAGTGGTTGACCTGTAAGTGGGTCCAATATGGCAACTCGTAGAAAACTGAGAACCGTCACATTCCATTTGGATGTGATTCCGGGTTTACCATTTTCAGCTCGTACCAGCTTGCAGCGTTCATACGTGCTGGAGGTCATCCAAGAAAACCTTCCCTGAGTTCATGATCCTCCGGCAAGAAAGCGGCGTGTCCTTGATATACCATCTTCTTCATGGTTCGTGACCTTCGGGAGTCTAACTGTGGCCCACACAATGGACATGCATGATAACCTGAGGTAACGAGACCTGCAAGGCGATCCACGACCTAGTGAATACTTGATTGAATGAAATAAAATATAGATATTACCAACGAGAACAAAGGTCTACTCACCTGAGCACTCTCCCAATCCCGGAAAGTCATGCATCATCCACATGAGAATGGCTCGAATGTTGGCTGACCGCCGACCATCGCGCCTGCTCATATCTTGCATCGTGACCCCCTCCTCCCACAAAATCTTAAGCTCATCGACTAATGGACGAAGATACACGTCCATATTTTTACTTTGTAGCGGCCCGGGACGAGCAAGCTAAGGATGAGATGTCCTTTCTTCGTAGAAAGCCATGGAGGAATGTTGTAGTTGACAAGCACTATAGGCCACACACTGTAAGAAGTCGAGCGCAGACCGAATGAGTTCACACTTTTTGAGAACTTTTTGAGGGATGGTCTGCCTTTGCAAGTCCTGTCGATACCTGTGAGCACCACACTTTGGATATGTCTCCATAGTCTCGTATTCATCTCGAAACAATATGCAGTCATTGATACATACATGGATGTTATTGTAGTCCATGCCAAGCTTCCGTAAAACATGTCGTGCATCATCACGAGACTCAGGCATGGTGTTTGCAGATGGTAATATATGATATTTCAATAACCTGAAAAAAATCATAAAACACCTTGAAAAAACACAAATGTTTGCAATAATACTGTGAAAAAAAAAAACTATGAAGTCTGTGTGCAAGGTACGTGAATAACTCAGTCACACTCGTATCGCTCCAACCATATTTTGCTTGCACACTTAAGAGTGCAAGCAATGTCTTCAACCGAGATATTCGGCACCCATCATTTAATGGTATGGATGCTTCCTCTCTAAACGGGTCCGATGTCTCAACATCCATGGGAATCAATGCATCGATCATTGCCTCCATCTCAGGCTCTAAGATTGTAGGCAAGTCGGGAAGGTTGTCTGTCTCCTCTGGCATTGACGGTATAGATGGGCCTTGCGAGTGGTCGATTGGCTCCTGCAATCCATCCATCGCACGTCCACAAACTCTTCTAATTGGCCGCAAAGGGTACACTCCCCCTTGGGTCGAGACATCACCCCCCTGGATACAAAATTTGCCAACAAGACCCAATCTTATTGTGTATGGTTTTCAATTAGCTTGAGAGTACAGTGCATGAAAAATGCTAACTTCAAATTACCGTTTGCTGAAAATCCGCAATCGCCTGATCAATGATCTCAGATTGAAACTCGCCAAATCGTCGTATGTGTTCTATAGACAATCGGCGTTTTCGTCTAATTGCCAACTTGCATTGAGAGCAAGGACATGGGACACGTTGATTAAGATACGTCTCGCGGTCTTGAACAATAAGACCTTCTTCATTTGCCATCTTATCTACATTACAGCAAACGAGGCTTAAATGGACAGCTTTATGGAGATGTACGTCAAGTTGCAAGTTGACCATAAACCTTGCATTGTATATAGTAGTCGAGAGATTTTCCGATGTTATATCTCGGCCTTGTATCATGCTCAATGATTTGTTTGTCCCGGTAGATAATTATTTGTTATATCTCGGCTTTGAGTATAAGTAATCCATTTTAAAATTAATGCGCGCCATCTATGAAATTTTATAACTATAGTAATAAAATTTATTTCAATCAATTCTACTCATAGTCATAAGACCTGAGAGAAATTATCCTATACTCAATTTAAGGGTTTCTTCTTCTATAATAATAATTTTGGGTTCATTTTGATGAAGTACGTGACCCATGGCAAAGCACATTGCATACCATTATCAATAAGTCTATTATCTTAATTTTCCTTCCCCTCCCTCTCCCTCTCCCTCTCTTTCTCTCTTTCTCTCTTTCTCTCACCCTCTCCCTCTCCCTCTCGTTCTCTTTCTCTCCCTCTCTCATTTCCTTCCCCTCTCTCTCCCTCTCCCTCTCCCTCTCTTTCTCTTTTTCTCCCTCTCCCTCTCTATCTCTCTTTCTCTCTCATTTCCTAAACAAGCAAAAAATAAAGTGATTTAAACATCCTCCAAGCGAAAGGGAGAGGGAGAGATACAATGCACTCTCCCTCTCTTTCTCTTTTCTATCCCTCTCTCATTTCCTTCCCCTTCCTCTCCCTCTCTCTCTCTTTCTCTCTCATTTCCTCTCCTAAACAAGCAAAAAATAAAGTGATTCAAACATTAAACAAGCAAAAGGGAGAGGGAGAGAGAGAATGCACTCTCCCTCCTTCTCCCTCTCTTTCTCTTTCTCTCCCTCTCTTATTTCCTCCCCCTCCCTCTCCCTCTCCCTCTATTTCTCTTTCTCTTTCTCTTTCTCTTTCTCTTTCTTTTCCTCTCCCTCTCCCTCTCCCTCTCCCTCTCTTTCTCTCTTACTCTTTCATTTCCTCTCCTAAACAAGCAAAAAAGAAAGTAATTTAAACATTAAACAAGTAAAAGGGAGAGAGAGAGAGAGACTGCACTCTCCTTCTCTTTCTCTCCCTCTCCCTCTCCCTCTCCCTTTCTTTCTCTCCCTCTCTCTCCCTCTCCCTCTCCTTCTCTTTCATTTCCTCTCCTAAACAAACAAAAGAGAACGATTTAAACCTTCAACAAGCAAAAGAAAGAGAGAGGGAGACTCACCAATGAGATATGGCAAGCGTGGGCGGCTTCTCTTTGCAACGAGGGCTCCTCCTCTCCTTCGCGAACAAAGGCGGTGACGACGGCGGCGGCAGCAAGTCTGTTCCTCTTCTTCTCTCACAAAGCCTTCGCTCTCTCCCTCGCTCTCGCTCTCAAAAGGCGAAGAAAAGAAAATGAAAACGGCGCTCTAGTTTCGGCCGCGCTTTTTTTCCCTGTGGTGTCGCTATAGCGACGCCAGTTGTGACGCCAATAGCGACGCCGATAGCGATGCCGATATCCGGCGTCGCTAATTGCCCAATTCCTTGTAGTGGTAGGACATCCCAGCCTCTCTCTCTTGCCCAACATCTTTTCTCATAACATTTCATTTCATCTCTCTCTCTCTCTCTCTCTCTCTCTAGTTGGAGGTACTAACAATGAATTATCTCGTCGATGTCTTAGCAATCGAGCCATGTCACACATCACCCTCTTATGGCTCCATCTAGTACGAAACTCGTGCTCTAGGTGATTGATGACAAACTTTTTATCAAACTCTAACTGATCCTTGCAATGCAACAAAAAATAACTAAACTAGCCTCCTGATATTTTGAGTCATTAAAGCAAGTTAAAGATGCATACGCCCATAGAACATGCACTTTAGGCATGTAGGTCTCTAGCAGGGATCCGATGCATTGATGGAAAAGACATCTGCCTCTAACGGGTACCACCCGTCCCTTGGCATCAATGTCGCAAGTGATCCCTAACTCTCCAGTGCAGGTCTTGAATGGTGGCTAATGTGATGTAGGGCTCTCCATTAGGGCCAAAAACGCTTCCAAAAATGCACTTTTGTTAATCACGGGATTAAGGAAAGGGCCAAAGAGAGTTCGCCACGTGTGCAAGAATATGGTATTCTTGTCTCCTCTTTTTTAGAGATAGTAGAGTCCATTTCGTGATTCTCTCTTCTTTTTTAGCCAAAACCCCTAAAGTCTGACATGTTTTGGAGTCCCAAAGACGTTATTTACTTACAAATCTGACAAAATACGTGACAGAGATGTGATGAAATTAATAATGAGTTTTTTGAAAGTCGGGAGATCTTTCAATATTGTTTTTAGCGCCCAATACATACTCATTTGGGTCTTTGGCGCTACTTTTTAGTTCATTCACTCCTCTTTGAGCTTCTTTCTCTGTGCTTTCATTCTTTTCATGGCTTCCTCCAGGCACCCTTCTCGTTTAATACACTCTTGCACAGTCTATAGCCAGGGAGTAGATGGAAATTTTGAGCCCAAAACCTTTGCTGTAAATGATTGGGTTACCATGCTGCCATTGTGCAAGGGCTCTCATAAGGTGAAAAGAAGAAAACAAAATGATATAAAACATCACTGGAAGGGGCATATCATTGCCTTCAAAATTATGCCCGAAGGCTAGTTTGTCAAGGTGCAACATGTTTACATGGCCAAGGATATGCACTTGCCTCCAAACGAATGTGTTCCCCAACAAACACATTGTAAGTTATAAGTTGAATAACGTATATAATTCTTTTCCATTTATGCAAGTTCTAACAAACGGTTCGTCATTGTAGATATCTTTCCATCAACAAGTATTGAATGGCAACCTGTGGAAAGCCTAAGTGGGACTTTCCATGCCATTCATAAGGTATTGGCAGACATTATTTATGCCGATCAAACTGTGTCTTTTTATAGTGAAAGCAAGGTTTTTATATATTATGCAGAGTATGTGGTTCCCTCTAAAGCGGATAGGTATGGGAATATCGAAGATTTGCCATTGCCAAGTCTTTCATCTCTAAACTGGGAGATTCCTGACAAGGTAACGGTGCAGAGTTTCAAATTCAAAATATCTCAGGATATTAAAAAGTCCATGACAGCTGGAAGGATCTCAAGAAGAATACGTTTATCATGGTTTGTACCCCTCCATATCTTCGTGGCTTGCTTCAAAACAGCAAATTTACAAAGAACGAAGGTATCCTGGCTAAGTAGAAACTTTTCGGAAGAGGATTTGGACAACACTATAGGGACGCATTGGAAATCTAGAGAGTGCGACCATAAGGGTAATATCTTGAGGTGCAGTGCATGCCCTCAATCCTTGGCTTTGGCTTACAGTATCCCTCGCCAAACTCTTGCTTTGGGGGTTGATTACAGGAGATACAAACTAAGATTGGGTATTTGGGTTCCCTTGGATTCCGATACAGATTACACACCATATAAACTTGCGGTGCACGTTTTGCCGCATGAAGAAGTAAAGAAGGTGAATGTTACTTCCAATTGGAGTCTGAAAGATGTGAGGGATACCTTGGAATTGCTAGACAATACATCCCCTAGATATAAGTTCAAAGTGAATGGTGTAACAATTGGTAAAAGAGCCGAGCGCTCTTTCTTTTGTACGAGTTGTTTGTCTCCCACAATTGTGAGTTTTGAGCCTTGAGAATGAAAATTTGGCAAAAATTTATCTTAATAGACTGTCCTTAAGATATTTTTTAATGGGAACTCATAAGCTATCATGAAGCAAGTTGCCTTTTGAATGTGTATAAATAAAATATACATTACATTCGATTTACAAGTGAAAATTTTCATTACACAATGAGGTATAAAAATTGCATAAAAATGTACAAAGCCAAAATAATAAGGCTCGTGTATGCTTATGTTTGCTATTTTTATTCTTTATCGATTTCTTCAAAGATATTTTTTCTCACAGGGCCTTTCTTTGATTGTTGAAAAAATTTCACCTTTACAGGTAGTCTCTTTTCTTGGGGCTTAAGAGGGGATGGATCAAATTTAAGAGGAGAGAGCATTGGCATTCCTTTTTTCTTAGACTCTGCAGCAGTGGTCCCATTGCCTTTGCCCTTGCCCTTGCCTTTACCATTACCATAGTCCTTACCCTTTCCCTTGCTTGTGCCCTTGGCCATTGAAGTTTTGGGAGGAAGAGGGGAGTCAGGATCATATGGTGTGATTGCCTTGTCCAGAATCAGCTCAATGCATCTCTCCCTTATCCACCAAACATATGATTCAGGATAGTCTCTACACTGTAAGAATAAATGTTATAAGTTAGTGAAAAGAAATCATGATAAGGGTTACACAAACATCAAATGAAATTAACTTACATTCACTCCTTCTATTTGTAACAACTTTGAATCCACTGTTCTGCAAATGTTTGAGATAACTCTCCATCCACAAGAATGCACATCGCTTTGCAATGGAAGTTCTTGTAGAAGAAAAGTATAAGGCCTTTGAGGATCAGCAAGATCCTCGTATGTTGTATCCAAAAATGTAGAAATGAGTCTACCAGCACTGCAAAAGGAAGCTTTGTAAGTTCAAAATATTCTTTATAAATAAAATTAAAGTAAGTAATTTTCTTTCAACATACATTCGTGCTTGACCATGAACACCGCTGAGAGAATTCATAAAGATAATTTCCCTTGAAAGACAATTAATGTAGATGAGACTCCAATGCCCTCTGCAAATTCATAAAAGAGGTGAGTAGAAGGGTGAAAGCAAATGAATATAAATTTTCCTCTACAGAAAAAGAAAAATACATTTCTACATAAGGGAAAAAGATGTGGTAATTTGTCACACTATCGAAGCTACGAAAAAACGGTGAAATATTAGAACCAGATTTTGCAAAAAGTTCCACAGAGAGAAATGGATCAACAATGTATATGGTTCTTCGGATATCGAGAGTGAGAGAGGAGACCAATGCCCTGTAGACAATAGCAAAAGCTATTCAATACAAATTTCATCTAAAACATACTTAAACCTATAAGACTTAACTTACGCAAAAAAAAATATAAACCTTACCTTATGCAACAAAAAACCACGGAGTCAGATAGTTGGACATCCCTTTTTTCCAACATGGGCTTGTCCTCGGGAGATATACTAAGATATTCCTCCTCAGGTTCCGCAGAAACATTCACAAGAATCTGCCCATACACTTTGCCCATCCTCTCATTGTTGACGGGAGCAAGTGATGCGGCTTTCCTCTTGTAAACATCGTCTTCAGTTTCAAACACCTCCTGATTTTTTTCACTCAAGAAAGCCTCCTGCTGGGTGGCACCCCTTGTAGAGTAAAGGTGAGTAACATCCTCAACATTTAGCTTTTTCTCTTTCCTGGACAATTTTGGGGGAATGTTAAGGATTTCAAGGGCTTTTTGATCATTGGAAGGCAAGGGCCTCAGCACTTTGTCAAACCTATACCTGACTCTGCTGATGATGCTGAAATCTTTATTCATAAGGGTGATCCTATGAGCATGGGCGGCAGCAATGTAAGCATCGTTCATGAAATCAATAACAAAATCTTCTGCGGCCTCTTGCAGGGCAAGAATGACTGAGAGTTGCCACTTCTTATTTAGACCAGAGACAGTTGCCACTTGAGACAATCTATCAGAGATCTCTTTAACGACCCTTATAAAAGCAGCTTTTGGAATGACATGCTGTGTAGCTCTCTGGGCTTTCTTGATCTCACTGAAACATCTCTGTATATAGAAGAACCTGGACTTCCTCTTTCTCTTTTGTGGCTTGGGAGGTTCAGTGGCTTCAGCAGATGTAGGCTCAGGTGCCATTGTAGAGAATGAATCTTTCACAGGGCAAGCCTCACCCTTTGCTTCCTCAACTTCAGGAGAAGAAACATTTATAGAAGATGTTAGGCCAACACCTGGTGTAGGGGGGATTTCTATTGTAAAATGCTTTGGGGCCTGTGATGGACCAGCTTCAGGAAACTTGGAAGAGGGCTCATTCTCAGATTCATCAAATTTTAACTTTCTTCTATCCCCACTGTCCTTCCCATCCAGATACACTCTTCTTGCAGTTTGCTTTGTCCTTGCCATCTAGAAAAGCAAAAATAACAACCAGAAGGACAATAACTGAAATAGTAAAAATCTATAAACCCAACAGGCTAATTGGCGCGAAAGGGACGAAATGAGCAATTCCGATACGGCGCGATATGAACAAAACGAGCAGAATGGAACAATGCCCTCGCTCCGTATTGAAGACCACAATGCTGATACGGCGCGATATGGAGGAAACGAAGACAGCGTATGGACGCCCTCGCTCCGTATTGGCAATGACACAAGGGTGAGACCAAAATGCTGATACGGCGCGATATGGAGGAAACGAAGACAGCGTATGGACGCCCTCGCTTCGTATTGGCAATGACACAAGCGGAATGTTAATAGACCTGCTCCGTATTGGTGAGACCAAACTGCTGATACGGCGCGATATGGAGGAAACGACGACAGCGTTTGGACGCCCTCGCTCCGTATCGGCACACCTCCTTTTGACTAGCGAATAAAGGACTCAGCCAAAAGACAACCGATACAACGGGAGAGATAAGAAACGGAGAAGACACAAGTCTTGTATCACACCGTATTGGCAATCAAGGCGGAAGAGCTCGAGAAATGAAAAGTGTACACGTAGGAAAAATAACCACTTATATACCCATGTCAATCATGACATGTGTCGGACACGTGTCCGACGCTGATTGTGCCACGTATCTGCATTTATGGTCCGTATGCTACGTGTCAAGTAACGACCGGTCCACTTGTTTGCCACGTGATTATCGGCCACGTGTTGGCCAACAGCTACTGCCACGTGTCGGAGACCAACGGATACTGCCAAGTGGCATAATTCCGTGCCTACATAAGGGTGTGTCCCTTATCTGTACGGCTTTTTTCGATTTTTTCGGGACCTTTGTTTCTTATCCTAATACGGCGCGAGAGCGACTGTTTGCCTTCTTCGCTTTCCTCTCTTCACGTCGTTTTGGAGGTTCTGCAGAGTCTTCTTTCAGGTCTCCTCTCAAGCTCATTCTGCCCAAGCTCGTGTGACCACCGTTGTGGCTCTCTCGCTTCTTGCTGGAATCACCGATACGGCGTGAGGGGGCCTATCCGTCTGAATCGTTTCTCTCTTATCGCGCTGTATCAGCAGAAGTTGTAAACATGTCTGAACCCATAGAATTCCTAAGATCCAAGGTTTCTCCAGGAACTGGTAAAAGAAGAAGACTTTCAAAAGGCTCAAGGGCATCAACATGCGATGAGCCTGTGCATTCTTTTTCCTCTCCATCCTCTGCCACCAGTGTGAGAAGACTAAGTACATCTCCAGGGAAGCGAACGTCGGTAGTGAGAGGTCAAGGAGTATCAGAGCTCACTGATATCACTCCATCAGAGAGGCTACTTGATTTTATGCTTCAGAATGGAATGGATCTCTCATTCTATGGACTTGTGAAAAATGTGTTTAATCCTGATTGGGAACTTGACAAAGTTCTGAAATCTTGTGAAAAATATATTGTGGAGGACTTTTTGGAGTTTGAAAATCTTGCAGGTCCTTCTGTTGAAGTTGGCACAATTGAATATGTCCATGTTCCCATTGGGTCAACAGGAAATGAAAAGTCAGTATTTACTAAAAAGTGCAGTGCCCACTCTCTGAAGAGGTTTTATTCAAGAGACATATTTTGCTGCACTCATTCCAAAAACTGCAAGATGATGAGAAAATCTGTTGCTTTTATTGTTTTCACCCTTGTCAAATACCCTGTGAAAGCTGAGGAGCAACAGTTGGAAGGAGCAAAGTCTGCCAGCTTTTGCATATTAGATGATCTGGTAGATGAAAAGGAAACAGAGGAGGTTGTAGATACAGATTTTGAGGCTTCTATTGCTGAGAATTTGGATGTTGCTCACTTCAAAGCTGAGACTATCATTGAGGAGAGCCAAGGAGATACAAACCCTCAACCTGATGAGAGTTCTCACCATATTGTTCCTTCCCTACCATGTATACCTTTCAAGAACAAGGAGTACATTTTACTGTCAGATATTCAAAAACTTTTTAATCTCAGGGAAGATTATTGTCTTGCAATTATTGCAGAGGCTTCTGATGCTGCAAATGGGATAATTGACACAGAAAATGAATCAAAGGAAGAGATTCTGAAACTTGATAAAGAAACTCTAGATGATAAGTTTATTGATGCTGGCGAGGCCCCCTCTCTTTGTTTTGAAAAGGCCAAAGAAGCTGAGAAAGAGTTGAGTATTACTGATGAGGACTTCGATCGCATTCAAAGCGAACTCGGGATTTCCAATTTTGGAAGAGAGGAGTCTGAATATGTTAAAGAATTGACTAACACCAATGAGACAGCATCATCAATTAATTTATGGAATCCATTTAAATTGGAGTACGATGAAAATCAAGTGGTAAGATAATTTTGAATTTGCTTTTACACATTGGTAGGTTTACATTTCATGCTCATTCAGTATGGGTTTTATTTGCAGTTGGAGATTGCTGATATAGATAACTTCTTGGGGCGTGGCAAAGGATCGAGAGCTGCTAGTAACACATTCAAAGACATTGCACTCGGCCACTACTTGGCTAGGATTGACCCTGATTCCTTTTTTGTACTTCATAGTAGTTTCTCAGAGGATGCAACATGGCCCATACTTTGTATTAAAGCTCTTACAAGGCTTCTAGGTTTCTCAGGATTACAATATAATGCCCACAAAGTAATGTTTTTGGAAAAGACTGCAGCAATTAGGATTTTTGGCTATGGTCCAGGTTACTCTGCTTCTAGAGCAGGATACTTTTTGGCGTTTTCATCCTACACCTTAGCTGCAGACCGAACTGATGTAAAATCTATAGCTGGCTACAAGAGAAAAAAATTTCTACGTTATAGAGGAAAGATTCCTGAGGAGGAAGAGAATGTGAGAGTTTTGGAAAACTAGCTTTGTATATATTCTTTCTTATATATAAAAGTGCGATTGCTCATGTGTCATTGCCGTCTTTTATTTGCATTCTTTGAAGTTGTCGTCGAAAAAACCAGTTGAATAGCTCCTCCAAAGCATTGCTTTTTGTAACTCCTCCCCCATGCCTTGTGCTTCTAAAATAACTTGTGTGTGCTTGATAGTGGGATTTTTCCATGCCTTGGTTACTATAAGTTGCTAAGGGGCCATGCTCCTCCACAAAGAAAGGTCCATGAATATGAAGAATATGCTGCAATACAAAGTAACACAAATTTTATACCAATTGAAAAACATATCAAAATAAGCCCATATTAAATAATTATTACTTTACCAGATAAAAAGTGATATCTTTTTCTCCCCATGCCTCTTTTATCGCCTGAACAAGCTTTGTGATTGATCTTTTGAACTCTTCCGCATATGTATATGTTGTCTTATGTTGCATGAGGAGTTTCAGAAAAACATCAAGGTGTATCCAAACCTCCATTCTAAGAAACGCAAGCCTCGGCATGCTTGCAACATTTGTTGTGATCTCACATAGCTCTCTCCAACACTCCCAAGCCGCATTCACCTGCCTTCCTGAATGGTTTCCTAAGAATCGTCTAGCTTTTGAGCCTCCCATAGAGACATCGGCCAAGATATCTCTTGTTTTTTCTGAAAGTATTGGATCCTTTCTCAAGTGAACTTGGCCCCCATGAAATCCCATTTTCGATAGCAATGCCTCGCATTTATCAATACACTCATCTGATAAAGATAATGGCTTAATGGAATATGCGTAGTCAAGATGCAACCTGAGAAGCTTATCGATTATTCTAATCTCTGCATGCAAAGTACAAATATGAACATTCTTAAGAGAGATGGAAAGAATGGGATCCCAGATGTCTTCTATGTTTTTAAATTTACTCAAATCTATAGAGTCTCTATTTGGGGCTTTTCTTACTGGTCGCAAACTACTCCAATCTTTGGATCCAATACTTTCCATGCAATAAATGCAAGGATATTTTGCATTTGCACCATTACATATTCCAAGCATACATTTGATAGTTTTCAAATCAGCACTCTTATGCCATTTCACATTAAATTTACCAACCCCATCAACTACCAACATTTCGCCTTCACTTTGAGACTTAATGATATTTGGAATACCTGTATGGTTGAACAACCATTTCAACGTTTGATGATTTTCAATTGGTACCTGGGCTGCACCAATCCACCAAATCTCCATCTCGGATTGGATCTTATGCAATGGAGATTTGCCCTCGCCTTTGCCATGGTCCAATGCCATGTTCATGAGGCAAATGCTAATTCTTTCCATCTTCTGTCCCTTTTGAATCTGTGCTTCATCCAACTTCAAGGCAAACTTTAGAACACCATAACTTTCTTCTACTCTGATTTTATACATGTGAACCATTGCAATTTGCACCTTTTTTAGATCAACCCATATATTGTTAAACTCATTGTAATAAAAAATTACCTGTTTTTTTTGTTTTTCATAAGACATAGACCTTTCGATGTGAATGTAATCTCCAAAAACATGTGGAATCTTGCGATTCATGGAAATTCTTGCAGTCGAAACTGCAAGGGCTCCGGGCAATCCAAATATAGTTACCCTATTGCGTTTAAGATTTTTAAACCATAATCCAGAGATAGCACGATAACCTTTTCGACTTATACCCACAGTATCACATGTCTCTACGATTTCATTTGCTTTCAGTATGCCTTTTAAATCCTTCACTAACTCTCTCAGAGTTGGACCTCTCAAATCCACATTTTCTGGTGACTTAAGAATCCTCAATATATCTTTCTTATTCATGGTTTTTTTCAAAAGTTTGATTCTTTCCTCATTCTCTCAGATATTTATGCCTAGTATGTTAGAGACATATTTCTTTGTAAGATTTAGTCTCCTTTTCTTTGCTCTCTCACACAAGCTGGTTATATTTTTTAATGGTCTCTTCCTCTCTCTAAATCCTACTGGAGTTTCTCTCAAGCGTGTTAGCTTATCCTGCAATGAATTGTTAACATTTTTCAAAATATAAATCTGACTTGTCAACTCTAAAATATTTGTTTGTGTAGTTTCTAGTGTTTTTTTCATTTCGTGCACTTGAGCTATATATGTGTAAGATGAAGAGTATAACCTCATACAGTAGCCAAGCATTCCATTGTAACCTTCTCCAGCATATCTTATACAGTCATGGACATTCAAAAAAGGAGGTGGTTTACCTGTAGAAGGATCCCTGGGATAGATATTTCCATCCACCCACAAATCTATATGCTTCATTCTTGTGTTTGCAACCTGTTGGCTTCAATCTCATCTATCAATACTCGATGATGTATACTTCTCCAAGATGTGTAAGTCGGATCTAGCTGAATAGATAGCTTGTATTTACGTGTGCTTGCGCCTATGTTATTTGAAGTAGTATTGCTAGACATTCTAGCAAATGAACCGAGCAAGAATCTCACACTGATAGGAAGCAAGTGCAACAAAAGGAATGGTAAAAGAGAATAGTGTGTAGAAAGAAAACGCAGGAGCAAACAAATGCGAAGTTCGTACGAAAATCTCGAAAATACAAAATCTCTCGAGTTCCAAGACAATAAACGGCCGAAAAGGTGACCCCTGACCTGGATTAAAAGATGAGGACAATTAATGGCCGACCTCTTCAATGAACCAAATACTCTCATTAATCACATCTGGACAACCAAATTTAGAGGTTTTATTCTTCCTAAACCTCAACTAATTAGCAACTTAATCACTTTCTTACAAGTGCCATTTTTGAAGCGTTTTTGGCCCTAATGCTAGCAGGGTCGTAGACATCTAAAAGCCCGACTGCTCCCGAGAAGCCATTGTAAATGTAGATGTGGTGGCAAAGGTCGGACATCGACGTCATGTGGAGGCTACAAGTAAGAAACAACACAAGATAATTAAAGCAAGTTAAAGATGCATACGCCCATAGAACAAGCACTTTAGGCATGTAGGTCTCTAGCAGGGATCCGATGCATTGATGGAAAAGACATTTGCCTCTAATGGGTACCACCCGTCCCTTGGCGTCGATGTTGCAATGCCTAACTCTCTAGTGCAAGTCTTGAATGGTGGCTAATGTGATGTAGGGCTCTCTAGCAGGGTCGTAGACATCTGGAAGCCCGAGTGCTCCCTAGAAGCCATTGCAAATGTAGATGTGGTGGCAAAGGTCAGGCATCGACGTCATGTGGAGGCTACAAGTAAGAAACAACACAAGATAATTAGTCATACATTCATAGGACCTCACACTAACCTAAAACAAAGGGGCAAGTTATCTAACCATGTCTCAATCTCCTCCTGTGTCACAACCCCATTACCCACACTGGTTGGGTAGTGTCTTGAAGGGGAGTCCTAGTAGAATCAAAAATTTAGAATTTGGCCACTAAACTTATTATATAAAATATAAAAAAATTTATTCCCTACATAAGAGATGATCGACACCTCTATGCTCCCCATGCACATCGTCCTGCATGTGGTTCTCAAGAAGAGCCCTCATGAGGGCGAAATGGCCTCAAATCAATTGGAGGTGAACTATCATTGCCTCGAACTCCGCGTCAAGGAGGCACTCATAATCTGGCCAATCCTCTACTATCTACTCTCTAGGGATGCCACTTTCTTGCAAGGTAGTCCTCAAAAGTGATCAACAAACCATTCTTGGAAGAAGCCAAATATGTAGACAACCTGTTTTCAAAAACAAAAAAAGAGTAACATGTCAATATAAGAAAAAAAATTTAACACGACATGTGGCAATGAGAACACAATCCTATTCCAATTATTCATGTGCACTTTCAGGTGGATATGTATTTATGTGTGTGTGTGTGTGTGTAGATATATGTATGTATGTTTTTGTGTAGGGAGCAACCACTATCCCTGCAAGGTGAGGTCCCTACATAAGGAGACTGATACTATTGTGGAAGCTGCAGATGTATAGGCAGTCATTTAGGGGTCTTTGTAGGGTCAATGTGGAGCTCTGTAAGGTACAAATGCAAGCACACTGAGTGGATGCCTTGAATTATGAGAAGGCAGATAAAGAAACCAGTGGACATGAGATCAAACTTGATGCACAACCAATTAGGCTAACCACTGGAGGCATTGCATCAGAAGGGTAGTACAAGATACCCACTAAGGACAAAAAATTCTACTATAGACAAAATTGAAGAAAATCCCATGAAAATGCCACTCCCACAAGCGCCAAGCGATGGACAAAGATGCAAGGTTGCAACAAATGGTTTGGATGACATGAAAGCCCTCATAAGAGCTGAGATTGCAACAATATGTATGCCAATGATTGACAAGGTATCAAGTGACATGAATACAATGCATGAAACATGGGAAAAGGAATTGGATGCTAAAATGGATGCAAACCTAAAAGCATGCACGAGGGTCTATGGCAACATGCAACAAAAAGTCATGAATGGCATGGATACAAAGCAAAAAGATATGTATGAAATTTTGCAAGAGACATTTAGGAAAGAACTAAGTGCTGTTGTAGAAACAAATGGGAAATCATGCTCTAATAGTTGGGATGATGCAAAATATAAAGGAATCAAGGCTCAATTGCAAATGGATATGATAGATAACTTGAACATGGCAAGGGATGCTGGGAAAGCAGATATGGATGCATTGAAAGCTGATACAAATGCGTGCATATCAGCCAAGGACATGGAGATTTCTATACTCAAAAGGGAGTTAGATTCATGTAAGAATGAATTGGGGACATACAAGTCAATGATGGATGCACAAACAACAATGTTAGATGCACCAGAATTAAAGAAGGAGGTGGAAAGTTTAAAAAAAGGCATGTACACATGGGTGAATGTGGTAGAGGGAGCTCAAAAGAAAGTAGAAAATGTTCAGCAAACAATGAATGAAAATGCACAATGGATTGAGGTAGTCAAAAGAAACAAATGGATGCCTCAGAACAAAGTAGAAATTATGAACACAACACTAGAGGAGGAAGCGAAGAGGAAACTCCCTGCATGTGTGCATGTGTAGTAGGATGGGCTAAAAAAGGAAACTCCCAAGAGGATGCAAAAACACTTTGTGCTAAGATGGGTGCAGACAAGACACCCATTATGGATGCTTGGAGGATAGGTGATCCAAATGACAAAAGAGGTTAGATCCTCATGCTGAAATTTGAGAACATGAATAGAAAAAGGGCCTTCTTATCAAAGAGAAAGGCTTTGAAGGGCGAAAATATTTACCTTGATGAGGATTTGACACCCGCACAGTTGGAGCATAGGAGGCCTAGCATGCCAAAAGTGTTGGAGGCACATAAAGAAGGAAAGTATGTTGGGTATAGAGATGGCAGAGTAGTCATAGTAGAATGGAGATCACAATGACGGCACGAGGCCTATGAGACGCTAATTATGTCCCTTTGGAATTGTAATGGTTCAATGAAACTTGATGCAAGTTATTTTGAGGATACTTTTCGTGGGATAGACACTCGGGTAAGTTACTCATGCATATATGTGTCTATCACGTTGGTTCAAAATAAGGTATTTTTAAAATAACTTTTTGATACATTTTTTTACCATATTTTTTTACATACAGAAGGGTGTAATATAAAGGGGCTATTTACATATTGAATATAAAAGGCTTATGTTTTATTCAGGAAAATTTTATAGATAAAGATATTTATAAATAGGCCTTGAACGCACATGATGTAGAGGATATACATATAGTAACTTCCGGAAGGATAGACATGGCTATGTATACAAAGATACATCAATGTATAAATTCTAGATTACCAAATGTTGTGGGATAGAAATGGGAGAGCGTTTATAGACCTCAACCTCGTAGACCAAGAGGAACTAAGGGGTCAAGTGGGGTGGCTATTCATTATCGTGAGAGCCTCCAAGATATGATTTACGTGGTGTCACAAGATGTGCATGCTAGATATATGTGGGTAAGGCTGAGGATAGAGCACCCAAGAGACCTATATGTTGCACTATGTTACTTCCCACCTGTCTCTTCAACAATTTCTCTTAGGGAGGGATCACCATTTAAAGTACTACATGAAGATATTATGAGATATGCAAGCAGTGGGGACATACTATTAGTGGGAGACTTTAATGCTCAAACAGGAAGTGAGCACCCCACCTTCTATGATACTGAACATGAAATGTTTAAGGAATTGGCATTGGATGAACTAGGGCTTGTCATGACATCTCAAGATAAGGAGGTGACAGCATATGTATCCCATCTGTTAGATTTAAGAAGTGCTCACAAATTGGCTATATTCAATGGCCTATTAAGATGGCAAGGGGTGGATGCTTTCAGTTGTTGGAATAGCAAAAAAGGGGCCAGTGTTGTGGACTATGTAATGGGCTTGGCAACGTTAATCTCAGAAATCAAGCATTTTGAGATATCTGATAAGCCGATTGGTATATCAACTGACCATGCAATCCTTAAATTTACTCTAGCATGTAGTTAGAGACAAGAAACATGCACACCGTTACACACATTCCCACATTATGAATTTCTAGAGGAAACATCTCATGTCTATAGTGATGCAGTACGAGATTGCTTCTGCCAACTAGACCAACATGAACCACTAGAAGATGTCACTAGATCTCTAGTGAAGGTTTTACATGATGCAGCTTGAGAAGCATTCCCATGTAAGATGGTCTCTATAGCAATATGCAGATGTCCTATCCCTCAAAATGCTTGGTATGATGATGAGTGCACATAGACTAGGACCCACAGACTAGGATCCGCCTACAAAGGGATATTACACTAGAGACATGCATACACAAACATGCAAGAAATATCTTTCGTCCTCTTGTGTGGAAAAGGAAGAGAGATTATTTAGCCAAACTAGAGTCAAAGATGTATCAACTCTTTTTGAGCAAAGACTACAAAAAGGCATGGAGGAAATTTCATGGGAAACAACCCCGAATTCAATTGACATCAGCTATGATATGGCATGAGCATGCTAGGGTATTGTATGGTGTTCCATCACAAGAGTAGATACCATGTGCATCCAAATCTAGGCCAACACAATGTGGTTTCTTTTTAGAAAAGATAGTGAGATATGCCATTTAGAGGTTGAAGAATGGGAGAGCACATGATCAAGTTGACCTTGTGTGGCAGAGCATTTTGCACATGCATGTTATGCACTGGCCCCTATCTTGGAAAATCTCTTCAATAGAGCCATATGTGAGGGGTTTCCTATAAGTTGGTGTGACCACACAATAGTGCCAATTTTTAAGAGTGGAGATCCATTGGTCACTAACAACTACCGTGCTATTATGATTGGCCATATGCTCGCAAAGACATGCCTCTATTGTGGAACATGAGTTGACTTGGTTGGATAAAACAAAGAAAATACAATCTGCAAGACAAGCTCTCTTCCACTGCAGACACAACATGCTATACCATACATTCATGCTAAGGGCCTTGAGTAAGGAGGGATGATCACGAAGACAAAAAATCTATTTTTGCTTTGTGGATTTTTGCAAAGCTTTTGATACTATACCACGTACAAGACTCATGCAAAGATTGCGAGTCACTAGGGTCCCAGAGGATATGCAAGGGTGCATTTATGCATTGTATGAAACTGCAACAAGGAGAGTACGAGTGCCTAGAGGTACAACAAAATCAGTGTCTAGCACGGCTGGTGTAAAGCAAGGATGTCCCCTCTCTCCTCTACTGTTTGGACTGTACATTGATGAGATTTCTGATTGCATACAAAATTCACCCGAGATACTACAATGACATCTAGATGCATTGCATGTGTTTTCTGAAGATAAAGGCCTTAAGGTTAATCTTGGAAAGATTAAAATTAAGGTCTTTAACACATCGGCAACTTGGGTGACACGTTCAGAGTATTACATTATGTATGACAATCAGCTTGTGGAAATGGTTAGACAATATATACACCTTAGGGTCACTTTCAAAGGGCCTGAGTTTCCATGGATGGAAACTTTAGAGGCTAGGCTTGCACGAGTGTATGGTACCCTAGAGTGATATTATACACACATATAATTTCAACTGCCACTACAAGATATAGGCCTTATACCGATGTTAAAAGTGACGAAAATGTAAATAAAGAAATTTGCCCCCATCGTTGCAAAAAGCGTCATTATTGGCGATGCCATAGAACAGTCTGTATTAGCGTCGTTATCAGCGTCGCTGTTTGCGTCCGTATCAGCTGATACCGACACAAATAATGATGCTGATAATGATGCTCTGCGACGCTAATAACGATGCCAATAACGATGTATGCAGGTAATTTTGCGACGCTAATAGAGATGGTAACATGGAAAAAAAGAAATTTTGTGGCAAGGTAGCAAGTTGTCCTACTATATATAGCACTATGTGCTTTATTTGTGCCATACAAAATAGTTTTTGCACTGTGTACAATGCTCGTATAAATAAAGAAAAAGTGTACTTAAATCATAACACTGATACATGAAATAAATACATGATTGCATAATGAAAGTGACTAGTAAAATCATGGCAAGATATCACTACTGCATAGAAAATGTCTACATAGATCAGGCGACCAAAAAAGAAGGGTGTGTGAGCTCCAGGGATCCAAGGGCGAGCTATATATCCTTGCCATCCGAAAGCTCGTCTTGCCACAAAGGAGTATCGAACAGACTCATCGAGGAGGGACTCCTAGAGAGGTAGGCTACCATCGAGGTCATAACCGGGCGTCCACTTGGCAGCATTTCTACGAGGAGGGACTCATCACGGAGGAGCAATATGGATCGGGTGGCAGGGAGTCATGGGAGGCTGAGTTTAAAAGTATTATTTGATTTTTAAAAAAAATTAAATTTTGTAATTTGTTTCACTTCATTATGTAGTGTGTTTTAATACGTTGTATGTTCAAATTATTTTGTAGTATCATATTGTTGGTAGGCTACCATCGAGCACGGACTCGATGGTAGCTAGTCTCTGTGCACGTCTATATCTGCGTCTGTGTGGGAATCTGTCAACGCGTCTCTGTGGGCATCTCTGTGGGCATCTGTCAGCGCGTCTATTTCTGCGTCTATACCTGCGTCTGCACTGTCATCTGGACACGCTGACAGACGCACAATCGGACCATTTCTTTTCAAACTTGCTTAAAAAGCGTGCAAAAAAACCTCCATAGATGACAAGATCCAGTATGTGAAGAGAGAGAAGAGAGAGACAAACAAACAGAGAAAGCAAACAAGATTGAGAGAGAGAAGAAGAACTCACCTTCTTTGCTTGTTCCAACGGGTGGCGGCTAGGTTGCAAGCTCCTTGTCCTCCTTCTCCCTTCCCTTGGTAAGTTGCTTGAATCTTCTTCTCTTTCTTGCTATTTGGCTCTTGTTCTTTACTCTTTGGCTCTTCTTTCCTCCTATCCTCTTTTTACTCTTATTTCCTTGCCTCATTGTCTTCATGAAGTGCTAGATAGACATGAGTAGTGATGTCGAGCTCGAACTGCAGAAAACGCGCAAAAAACGCAGGAAAGCACAGTTTGAAAAGAAATCCACAACTTTTTTAAAAATTTTCTATACTTGCGTGGCGTGTCTGTAAGCGCGTGTAATTGCGCATGTATATGCGCAGATAATGCCTATTAAACGCGCTTACAGACGCGCATGAACAATTTAGGGAATCAATGCATGCATTTAGGGAATCAATTGACCTATGTGGTGACATATATAACAAAGCTTGAGGATAAGAGATAACACATTGGCAAGTCAATTGGCACATATGTAGTGACTTATTAGACCATCCCACTTACAATTGCATGCAAGTATCAATAGGTGGATAAAGCACGAATGGTTTTTAGCTAGAGAGAGATAATGCAATGAAGGTGTTCATGAAAGAGATAGAGAAAGGCATATTATCCATCAATCAATCAAAGATATGTACATGAAGTGACTTGATATAGTAATTAAAGTATCGTCATTTTTAGGATGCTCCATTGACTTCTGTAAGTTCCTATAACCTTGAAGTAGAATATAGCCAACCACACTGTACATGGAATGAAAACTTGGCCTCATCAAATTAACCAAGTTAATTTACTTATACATTTCATAGATAAGAGATTTGTAGTTGGCTTGTTGGCATTAGTCACCAACAAGTGGACACACTGGCTAAAGATGTTGAAAAGAGGACATGTGCACATTGGCTACATGTGGTCCACCTTATCTAAAATTATATGTGAGCTATAAGTGCACCTTGACATGATTGGAATAGCTTGCACATGCACAAGCCAACTGATTTACATCAATCTACTCATGCTATGAATTGGCATGCATGGCTAGGTTAAGTGCACAACAAATAAGACATGTGAGTGTATTGATCAGTTCTCTCTCTCTCTCTCTCTATATATATATATATATATATATATATATATATATATATTGCAAATGCAAAAATCAACCTTTAATCTATATATACATCCAATCATCATGCCCTATCCAATCACATTTGTATAGGGCATGATTGGATGTATATAGGGCATGAAATCACATATATGTAATTAGCTTTGAATGATTGAATGTATATTTGTAATACTCAAAAAGAAGTAAAGTTGGTAATTTATATCATGTCCTATGCATGTATACGCCCTATACATGTATATCATGTCCGTATGATCCTATACATGTATATCATGTCCTAGCATATGATCCAGGTGTAATTATGTCGTATATACATCCAATCATGCCCTATTCAAACAAATACTAGCTGTTAAGAGGTTTGGTCATATTCAGGGACTTTATGAGAAATGAAAAATATGTGCGTTTATTTTCGCATCTATAAGTGTGTTTATCAGCGCGGATATATAGTCGTGTTTTTAATACTAATGTGAATAGACGCGCTGATACACTTGCTTATAAACGCGCCCGCTTTTTCACGTGTACAGTGCGCGTCTATAGGGCCTTTCTCTTGTAGTGTCTAATTAAACATGGTAACTACAGACAAGAAATATGAGTGACTTACAGGGCCGCCACGTCTATACAATCAGTCGATCAATGCAGTGAGACCATGCCGCTCTGCATATCGAGTCTCAAGGCTAGTCGAATCGCGATTTGTAATGGAGTGCTGTAAAGAAAACAAAATACTAACTGTTACAAACATGATTGTTAGTACAAAGGATATTGCAAAAAAATAAGTAAGCAAAACAAAAGAAAAACTTACAAAGTCCTCTAGATATGTCATGTGGCTGCCACTCCCAAGATGATGGACCACTCCGGCCTCTAGTCGTGCCCTCGCCGCCTCGCGCTACTGACTCCAACGTCTTGGAGAATCTGCAGCCTCCTCCCTCAATCGGCGCCAGTCGTCTGCGTCTAGCCACTCAGGCTTTGCAGCCCCACTCTTGAGTGCCTTGCGTGCGTCCGATCGTCTGTGTAACATATATGCACGCATGCACTTCATCATCCAGCCCGTAGAAAATCTATCTGCTGTGGGCTGGAACCGAAAAATCCTCATGCAAGGATACTACTATGTAGTCCTTGCTCCCCTCCAGTATGTTTTTTCAATGATCTAAGACACTGTGTTGAAAAACTTGTTGGCACAACTCTCTCATGCGAGCCATCATCCTCCTGTCCTCATCATTCATGATGATGACTTCTAACCTATCATCGACAAGATAGGCATATTCCTCTAGGGTATGCCTAAGGTGGATCCTCTCCTACCTATGACATCCCTCCGTATCTCTGCAGCATCCCCATGACCCTGAAGCACTCCCTCCCTCTGGCCCAAGTCTGGAGCGTCAACCTCATCTGCTCGAAGCTGAAGCATCTAATCGCGCCCAAGTAGATCTAATAGAGCGGCCTGATGATGTTCCAAACAGCTCTTGGTCTGCCATGTCTCTGAATCTTGCCATCTGATCTGGATACATGTGCGTGAAGATATCTTGCAACTCCTCATCGCTCATCCCTCGACTCATCCTGATGATCTAAGTATCCAAAAAGGCCACCTGCACAGACAAAAAATGATGTTAGCATAATCAATTTAAATCATACAAAATACGGTAATATAAATCCTAAAAAAATAATCTTACTTAAAATGCATATCTTATGTACCCTTATAAGCGATTAGTCAACAAATTGAGTAAGTGGATGCTCCAAGTATGAAGTATCCTATGGTCCCATGTCAATCTCCTAACACAACTCCGCATATACTGAAAGGTCGATAGACATGTCACCACAAAAGGATGAGTCCATCTCATTCTCAAAGAATTCTTGGACTCATGTATTTCCATCATTGTTACCCGATACTGGCTCCTCTACATAATCCAAGCTTTTGATGGCCTCCACCCCTTGCAATATCGACCCCTCTATTTGCATATTATCCTCATCTATGCTCGAAACATCGCTTTGATCATATATTCTCGCACTTCGAGGAACTGAAGATAAACATACCACCATCGAGGTTGTCGGAGGTTTGGATAGAAGATTATCTGTTCACAAACACGTACAAGAGAGATTAAACTATTGTGACAGGTACCATGTCACAATACAATTAACAAACAAATGAGTTCATGCACCTGTTCACAATGGACTGGCAACACAAAGGTATCGCGCAAATTCATCCATTTTTTTTCGGAATCTATTTTGAGAAATCCAGATGGACATCGTTGAGCTGTTGCTCCAGCTCCTTCAAGTACCACTTTGAACCACTACACATCGAATAGTATCATGGAGAAGCTAGAGTAATCCACCATAATAATACTTTGCAAGTTCTCAAAGTACTCCATCTCATCTATAACCGTGTTTGGATCCGTTGCTCATCGTCGGCTCTCTTACTCGAACCTTGCCATGATACCACAGTCTGTTGTGGAGCATATTTTTTCAATGCGCTCCATGCGAAAATACCGTCTGTGCAACCACACTGCACTATATATTTTGTACTGTATATTGAAACACTCAAATTAGTTGTCTCATATAAAATATAGATATGATAAATCCTAAACATGTCATCACCTTTGGACTACATCCCCTTGAGAATTCCCACTCCTCGATTGAGACCTCCACCCCTTCGCGAGGGACACTGTGGTCAAAGCTCCATGCAACCATCGCATTGATATGAACCGCAGCATCTCCTCCATGCCCTGGGGATATCGAATCGGTCCATGATGTGTACTACGTCAAAATTCAGATCGTGCTTCCTCTCGATCTTGCTTGCCTTACTGGTACCTAGCGAGCCACATCTCCATAGAGGTATGGTGCAATATACAAAAGCGATTCACCTTCTCCTCCATTGCAGCATCCATTATTTTTTCTATCCCATTTCCAACCACCACATCTCAGATCAGTCTATCATCATCCTTTAGCGACCATAGCATTTTGTTTTCTGGATCCACCGCTGGTATCCATTGTGAAATATGCATTAGCGCCTCAGACAACAACCAACCTTTAGCCATACTACCTTCTCGCCGAGCTCATTATTAAACAAAACCTTTCAGGGTTTTCTTGAAGCACTCCAAGAAAAACATCCATCGCGTATGGACAGGTCCAGCAATCTCCACTTCATCTACAAGATTCACAAGAAGGTGGATTTGTATTGTGAGTATGCTGGTAGGTAGGTATTTCTTAGAGAGACAGAACGTCTCCATTGCTCCCCGCCTCGTGGATTCAATAGAAGACGTCTTGATATCCTTCTGTGAAATCCATTGTACTAAAGCTGACAACCTGTATAAAAGGCACTGCATATTTCTGGAGTAAGGCATGATCGCAATCAGTAGTACAAAGTGCCACAAATGAGAAAGCATTATGAACAATGGCTACACTCCAAATAGCAAAATGCGCACGGTAATTACATTCCATTCGTAGTACAGACCTGTCATATCTTATGCCAATCATGGGATTTTAGCCCTAAAAATTGGTCGTCTTTAGAAAATGCAGATCTGAGAGAATGCATCATACCCATCCAAGTGTGGATAGACTTGACTATTTACTTCACAATGCGCTCTTCTTTAGTGGACAAAACCCAAGGAGCGCGAGGTAGCGGCACGTGACCATCAACACTCAACTGTAGCCAAAGTGTCTCCATCTTGCCTACCTCCTTTAAATCCATTCGTGCCTCCCTATAGTGTCTCTCTTTCTTGTGATGTGGTCCCATAGCAAGCTGTTCACATTCTTGAAAATATGCATGGGATCCAATAAGTGGTTGATCTATAAGTGGGTCCAATATGGCAACTCGTAGAAAACTGAGAACCGTCGCATTCTATTTAGATGTGACTCCACATGGACCATTTTTAGCTCGTACCAGCTTGCAGCATTAATACGTGTTGGAGGTCATCCAAGAAAACCTTCCCTGAGTTCATGACCCTCTGGCAAGAAAGCGGTGTGTCCTTGATATACCATCTTCTTCATGGTTCGTGACCTTTGAGAGTCTAACTATGGCCCGCACGATGGACATGCATGATAAACTAAGGTAACCAGACCTGTTCTAACACCTCTATCCAGTGAATATAAACTTGAATGAGCTATGATAGATATAACCAAATGAGAATGGAAGCCTATTTACTTGAGCACTCTCCGAATCCCAAAAAGTCATGCATCGTCCACATGAGAATGTCTCGAATATTGGCAGACCTTTGACCATCGCGCTTGCTCATATCTTGCATGGTGACTCTGTCCTCCCACAAAATCTTAAGCTCATCGACTAGTGGATGAAGATACACGTCCATATTTTTGACTTTGTAGCGGCTGGGGATGAGTAAGCTAAGGATGAGATGTCCTTTCTTCGTACACTACAACATAAACGAGGCATAGACGCGCATATTAGACGCGCAAAGTTGGACGCATCTATCAGTGCGTCTATAAGTGCGTGTAAACGTGCGTGTAAATAGACGCGAATTTTGCGTTTATATATCCACGCAAATAGATGCTAATATAGACGTGCCAGCAGATGCACAATTATTTAGCCACTTAAAATTAGCAATTCACATAATTAAAAAATCAAAGTTAATAATTATTTAACTACCTGAAATTGATTTTTGAGCATGCACATGTGCACATGATAAAAACCATAGAATTAAGAATACACATTGAATCATTGAATTAAAAAAATAGAGTTAATAATTACTTTTTCATTGCTCTCTAATGAATGGTAGTTCCTCTAGTTGATAAGCCTGATATAAGTAATTAGGGGCAAGCGACAGAAACCTTACAATTAGTAGCAAGCATTGCAATATGTATCTCATAATTTCTCTACGTACTTGAAGATGATAAAAGATACTTCCTTTTTATTATGAAAAATTCAATTTAGTTTTAAAATTGACTACTGATTCTTGAGTATGCACGTGTGCGCATGATAAAAAGCATAGAATTAGGAATACACATTAAATCAATAAGAAAATTAAGTATGTTACAGTGAATGATCCATCTCATCTTCAATGAGATCAGCCCTTGCTAAACTATCTACTTCTAGGTCTATATTACCAAGAGGTAACGAAATAAATAAGTCTATCCCACTATCAGATGTATTGCTATATTGCTCAATAACTTCATCAATATCATCGACAATCACATTGTTGTCTTCTTCTGCGTTTCCTTGAACATCCTCGCGAGGTTCATCTTATACTAAATCACGCATATCATCCATTATGGTGTCATCATGCACATCATCATTAATTGTTGGATTGTCATCTGCTATCTCCATGTCGGTAATATTAGCATATATTGGTTTTGAACGATTAGATATAGGGATGACATAGCACCATCGGTTATTGTTTACCATTGGATGATATACACAACCTGTATTTGAAAAACAAAAGCAAAAAACTTAAGTACTTATTATATTGTGTATATGTATCACATGTATACATATAAAAAATTTAGCCTTTGCATATATACCTGCTCGCATTGTTGAGGTAGCACTAATGTGTCATTCTTGTTTTGGTGAAATTTTGTAGAGTCAATGATTACAAAACCACTTGGATGACGTCTGATTGTGCAGTGCTCACCATTTGTTACCACTTCTTTAAACCACTTCACATCCAATACATATATAAAGAATCGTATGAAGTCAAGCTTCAGAATATCTTGGATCAAGCCACAATAACCTTCCATGGCACCATTGGCATCCTCGAAGTGAGCAAGGACACCACAATCTTGGGTATTTCTCTTTTCATCTATACGTTGAGTTCGAAGATGTTTATCCGACCCTCACACCAAAGTGCATTGAATAATGTGCACTAGTAGTAAAAGATAAAAGATCAAACATTTCAATTATTTATACAAAATAAAACTTATAGAAACAAATTAATTGATAGTATGTCTCACCTTTGATAAGCAACCTTGTGCGTATTTCCACTCTTCTTGAGATATATTAATTTCCTCCTCTTTTTCCATTCTCTCCATTTCCTCATGTAACCAATCTATATCAATATGATGTGGGAGTGCATTTAGATGATCTAGAAATGAGACATTACGTCCATATCTAGTGCGAAATTCTTGTCTTTCGCTTTTTCTTCTTGCCCTTGCTTCATTATATAGTGTCACCCATTTGCTCATTACATCACTATTGAGCACACAAAAACTATTTAACTTACGAAGTTCTTCTTTTTATAGCACTTTACTCATTCCTTTTCCTTGAGGTACTATAGAGGTCATCCTCAAGTCTTCATCATCTTTCCATAGTCGTGGTTGAGAGGGATCAACTTCAACAAGATATTCAGAGATATAAACAAGGGATGATTGCACTAACCAACCCTCAGCCATGCTTCCCTCAGGCCGTGCTTTTTGCCTCACAAAATCTTTCAAGGTTTTCATGAAGCGCTCAAGAAAAAACATCCACCTTACATGAACTGCCCCACAAAGTGCGATCTCATCAATCAAATGTACGAGTAAATGTAATTGAGTAGTCAAAATGGATCGAGGAAAATTTTCCTCCACCAAATAAACCACCTCAACAGATAATACTCGAGCATCTTGCAATGTGTTTGGATCAATTTCCTTCGAGCTCACGTATCTGTCAAGATGTATTTGAGAATTGTTTATTTTTGTGTAGAAATTCAAAGATATATAATGAAAAAATACAATATATACACACCTCACAAGCTCTCCCATCTTGTAAATGATATCACATACATCTTTGGATACACAATGGGATATGCTAGTAGGAAGTACGAACTGAATTTAAACAATATTCATAGATCAAATGATTAGTTGAGGAAAAAGTCATCATACCCCAAAGTTTACACATAGTTACTCCACTAATTACTATATTCATGGTTAGAGATACCCTTACTTGAATCATTTTGTGCCAATCGTGGGACTTCAAACCAGATAGTTGCTCCACACCTCTTTTCTTTTTCTTTATGAAGGCTCCCTTGAGACATCTCATACATCCTGTGGGTGTTCGAAAGCTATATATTTGTTCCTTCACCATTTTTTCCTCGTTCTTTGACAACATCCAAGGTGCATGGGGTAGCTCAATCTTTCCTCTGGGTCCAATGCATGGCCAGGCTCGTCTCATGCAACCAATGTTACGTAAATCCTCCCTTATATTAACTGAATCACAAGCCCCTATCAAGTGATCCCGTAATGTAGATACAACATTTTTGAATATGTGCATGGGGTCCAACAGGTGATTGATCTTGAGTTCAGTCCAGTACGGAAGATGAAAAAATATAGAGAACCTAACAAACAAACAATATATTATGTAAACAATTCATCATGCTAAATACTTTAAAGTCAATCGAGAGAAGTGCACTTCTTACCGACTCATACCGAGTGGAGGGTGGCTGTCGGCATTAATCCATCCCTCCTTTCAATCTCGAATGGTTAGAGATTATGGAGACATTTCATTAGTAGGGAGAACATATTTGGGATGGTCAATAGGAAGAAATCAATGATGATTGTCGTAGATAACCTTCTTTAAACGTGCTGGCCTAGAGGAAACTAGAGAGGGACCGCAAATAGGACATGCATGATATCCTGACGTGGTTAAACTTGAAAAAACAAGTGAATTAATAAAATGCAATTGATTCAAGTCTTGAATTTCAAATATAGAGTTATATATATGTACCTGAACACTCTCCGTATCTTGGAAAGTCGTGCATGGTCCACAACAACATGGCCTTCAATGTGAAATCTCTAGAGGATGCAGATGCACTTGTATCTTGCACCTCAATACCTTCCCATAACATTTCTAACTCTTCAATCAAAGGCTCTAAGTAAATGTCCATGGTTTTTACCTTGTGCTTTCCAGGAATCAGAAGGGACAACATCACATGTCCCTTTTTAATTGCTATGGATGGAGAAATATTATAGTTCACCAATACCACTGGCCATATATTGTATGATGTGCTTTTGATGCCAAATGGATTGATTCTATCCATACCTAAACCAAATCTTAAATTTCTTGCACAAGGAACTTTCAATCGTTCCCCACATAGGCAATTTGGTGAAATATAGGAAATTCTCCAATATTTCCTATGTAGACAAGTACGTATTCCCCATCTATAACTAGGAATTTGCATTCTCTACATCTTATAATAGGGAATATAGAGCATTCCCTACATTCCTTTGAAAGTCCCTACGTTCCCTACATCTTATAATAGGGAATATAGAGCATTCCCCACATTGCTTTGAAAATCCCTACATAAGGAATTATAAGGATGTGATTCCCTACTTTTATGTAGTAGGGAATTAAAGGTACAATGAGGATAAAATAAGATGATGTTTATCACAATTCTCTATTTCTCAATTCAAGTTGATAATGATGGTTTCGAGAAGGTAAGGACAAAGGTCACAAGAAACTCTAAACCACTTACTATATAGAAAGTTCACATTATAACTAGGAAATTACTAACCAAACTAGGAAGAATGTAGAATTTTCTAGTTATAACTAGATAATTTTGCCATCACTAGTCTCTTCTAACTAGTAACATCCTTTTCCTAGATAGTATCTAGAAAATTGAAGCCCTATCTAGCAACATTATCTAGCAAGTTATTGTATAACTAGTAATAATATCAACCTAATTAGAAAATTTTACTTTTTACTAGTCATAACTAGCAAGTACTATCCTCTAACTAGGGAATTATAGACATTCTATCAAGTTAACTTGGAACTCATGATTTTTCTAGGTATAATTAGTAAATAAATATTCATTTATTAGATATTTACATTTGTATAATACTTACTCATAGCTAAACTTTTCACATTGACACAAAAGCAAGACCACAATTGTTGAAAGGTAATCACAATAACAAAAAAGAAAATTAAAAGAAAGATGTTTAGTACACATGAATAACACAAACTGTGTGGCCCCAACAACAGAGTCATTGCATTTAGCAACAATAACACTTACAATGTTGAGCAAAGTACATGGCCACATTGACCAAGCATATATCATGGCCATGACATCCATCTTATTGCAAAGCTCATGATTATATTAGTGAGAAGAAAGCATATTGCACCAATGGATTAAATAGAAACTCCACACACTAACATTATATTCCCTACTGTCCAAATGAGCAACAAGAGCAAACATTCAAAGTGCATGGCAAGAAAACCACACAATCATATATACCCCATCATGAAAATTAGATAGCCATTAAAAAGGAAAGCACATTACCAAGTGCGTGACCATATTGGTCATGGAAGTGCACATGGAAAAAAAGAACCACCAAGGCAAAGCGCATAGCCACATTGAGAAAAAGCTAAATTGCATTGCCCAAAACATGTGGCTATAGAAAATAAAGCAAACTACATTGCTAGTTGTATGATGAAATATTATCACCTTTCAAACTAGCACTAAACTTATAAACTTCATGTCTTAACACAAAAATATAAGTACCAAGGATTCAAGTGATTGCCAACTATTGTAGCTAGCTCTATGTGGAAGCTTGCAACATGATAGATGGGAAGCTACTTTAAGGTTCACTGTGAGGTGACTTGAATAACAAGAAGGCTACACTTAAATAGCCTTACAAGGGTGGAAGTATATTACCTTTACAAAGAACTAGTGCTCCAAAACAAAGAAATACTCATTGGAGATTCTCGTTTTATTAGGGTTTGAAGTTGAGAAATTCCATAGAAAAGTATCAATGGGAGCATATCAAATTCTCACCAATCTCAAAGGTAGGTGAAATAATTCAAACAATGTAGAAACTCTTGCAAATTCTCAATGGAACATTGAAAGTGCATCCTAATAAAAGGAAAACACAAGAGAAAAACAAAAACAAATTAAGATTGGAAAAAGTTTAAATTTATATTTTGAGAAAAAATAAGAGAGCTAAAAGAAAGGCATGCTTTTTGTGCTAAGAACATGCTCAACAAGGCCAATATTAAAATAGAGTACTATAAAAAGCAAGGAGGGGAGGAAAGCATGTTGGGATATTCTCTCCTATACATCTTAAACCTTCCATGTTGGGTAAAAAACCATAGGTTTGAATCTCTACAAGAGAGGCTGAACCCCTAGAGGATCTTAATGTACTCTCGGTGAGGATTTCAATCATGCTATGCATTTGGCAATTCAAAAATTATGATGTGTGCAATCTTGTGTAGCAACTTCTCCTATAGGCACCTATTTGGCTAGTATCATCTTGTGGTCATAACAAACGTCAAGTGTAACATCCATGACAAGTCTATTTATGCTACCCCCTAATCCCTCCTAACTTGCTCTAGCCCTTATTCCTATAAGTCAAGCCTTAGAGGTAATTCAAAGCTCCCAAAAATCTTGGAACAACTCAAGAAAATTCATGAGCACTATCATATCCCTTCTCTACCCTTAGAAATAATAGACAAATGAATTTTTAGCAAGACCATTCATATATACTTGCGAAGATCATATCCCAACGACTATATTTATGGCCCCAAAAAACATTATTATGAATATTTTAAAATTACTCTATGAAATTATCATTTTGTCTAATTATAACAAATATTTTGAAATTATTCTCTAAAATTATTATTTTTCATGGAACAATCTGGCAAAATTTTTATCATTGTAGTTCAAGCCATTGGCATTTCCATCCCAATATGCCTTAGCATCCTATAAGATGCCAAAATACTCACTAGTGGGTTGGGATCCCATGATCTTTTAGGAGATAGGTGTTTTTGATTACATGAGTGCTTGAGAAGGCAAAAGGCCAAGTGACCCTATTATATAGGATACCTTTAATGCTGAGGGAAGCTTATCATGGCTCTAAGTTAATAAGTTCCCTATTGTGTGTTGTTGTGACAGAAGTAGTGTAATCACATACAACCTGATCTTATGGGGTTGGAAGCTCATATCCTAGGCTGGACAATTGTTTTCTCTGTAGGGAGATGGATTTTATACTACTTCATGGAATGATGTTTTTATATATTATCTTTTGTGCAATAGAATGTTGTTTTCCAAAGTGTTTGTCATGTGCTAGATGTTGTGTTAATGGACCCTATGTAACATGATAATAAAAGGAAGCTGTTTTTTAATGTTGTAATAGTACGGTACCTTTGCTAATTAGATAAGTAAAATAAATCCCATCAAGGAACGTGAGAATATCTCAATCCTGATGACCAATCATCTATGGCTAGATGGACCTAATAATTTGGGTAGCTTTTCTAAACATTAGATGGAGTTATTAATACATGATCCTCCAAATTCAGTAGGATATATATGAGGCTCAACTTCATTTTTGGGGGGCTAATGTGAGATGATGCTTTATCGGCAAGGGGATCAACATTTTATTCTCTTCCACTTCTCACTCTCTTTGAACCAAGTGCCAAGGTCATTCATCTTCTTATGTGCAACCAGATGGTGCGAAGCTGCAGAGAAAGAAGGATGCAGTTCCTGCTGTATATGTTGATTGCCTCCAGATTGTTGCCTCCAAATTGCTGAGCTGTGCAACCTCATCCAAAGTTTGGAACGTACCATACATCCATAAGCCTGTTGACAACAGATTATTCAAAGGCAGCACAGGTTGGTTGTATCTTTTGAGAAACTCTGCTACAATCTTCACGCTCAAGGTGTGCCAGTGGCCAATATTAAATGAAGATCATTGTAACTTCAGTTATGCTTTTGCATGTCTTAGACATTATGGATTTATGCAGCTATTGTGACTTGTACATTCATAGTCTATCATTCCTTTGTCAACATGGTGGTCATTTAGTTCACTTTCAAAGTTCATGTTTTGAAGGTAGATATATTTTTTGTCTTATGCTATTGAAGAGTTTGTCTTATAGAGTACTTCTTTGAGCACGCTTGATTTTTGAATTTAGGAAATTTGATGTCATCGAGACATGAGATGATCATTCAGCTTCAATCAATGCAACAAAATTTGCTTGTGGTGGTTTCAATTTGCTGAGTGCTAGTGCGGACAAGTATGGCTTCCTCCTAAAGTCATGGTTTTTACTTTGAATTTTTAGATTCTCAAGTCCATTTTGTTTTGGCTCAATTGTAAAACCACTTACCTGTAGATCAGTGGTGTTTTGCAACATAGAGGCAACAACAATGGGCATCAAGAGTACACATTATCATCAAGAAATGGCTTCTCATGGCATAGTTTATGATATGGATATTGATCCATACAACAAGATAGCAGTAACTGTTGGACAGGTTGGAAGTTCTTTTCATGGAAGGTTACTACAAGTTTTATATTGAAACATGATTGGCTAATATGTTAAGTTATTTGTCTTGTATGGTTTCAGGATAAGCAGCTGAACATGCTCAATCTTGCTAGTGGGAAGTATTAGCTATATATAATTTGTCTATATATAGCATCCCTGGTCCCCTCTATATATTCCAACTATGTGTGCTCACTTGATGCACTTCTGGGGTTCCACTTCCGGTGTCTTGTGTCTCTCTTCTCTTCTCTCTTCCTCCATTCCTCGTCTCCCTCACGCACTATTCAACATGGTATCAGAGCGAGGTTGTTAGTTGCTAAGTTTCTAAGATCTTAAAGACCTCAAAGTCTTATTCTTGGCTTGTTTCAAAGTCACGCTAATTTTCATGGATTAACAATTGATTGTATGCAATTTACTATAAACTTCTTGATTTTGCGAGCTATGAAGCTATGGTGAACTGAAAGGGGCTGGCTTCTTGCAAGTGAGGCTCCATCACTGCTAACTCCGTACTCTTTTTGGTGCGCTTGCTGCTTGCGCCTGCAGCCTTAGTAGCACTAAAGGATTTCCAGGTATGTCCCTCATTCTTTTTCCTTAAGTTACAGAGCACATTGATAATTATTTTACCCTAGAAGTTCTCAGTGTTGAGATTATGCATTTTACATATCCCTCCTGTGTTGGCATTATCATCATCAAGAGGGCCTAAGACGGAGAGGGCTATTGTTGATCAAATCAGGAGCATTATGTGAAAAGAACATCAGCTTGCACCCAACAATACTACTCCTACTAGCACAGAACCAAGCCCGTTGCAAAATTCATCATCATCTCAATAGGTGTAGGTCATTAATCACAAATATAATATCGCTTCGATTATGCCTACATCGGGAAGCCCCTCAGGCTCCGGATCAGCACTCGGGAGCCATACACAAAGCTCCGGTGGTCCATCTACCATGCCCTGCAGTCGGCCATCGGCTACGACGGCTTGTCGCCCACCCAACCGGCAGTACCCCCCTTCGACACGTGCTTCGACCCCCGGCCTGTCTACAACCAGGGAGGTCGCCCCTACCCCTATCCATCCCACCCGCTCATCGTCCTCTAGCTAGACGCTGGTGTTTCCTGGACCATCACCCCTCCCAACTCCTTCGTGTCTGTAGGTACCAGCACCGCCTGCCTGGGCTTTGTGGACGCTGGCCCAAGCAGTCGTCCATGCTTCCAGCAACAAGATTGGCTGCTGCAGTTCGACATTGAGCACTCCCTACTCAGCTTCACCAGCATCTTCCAATTCCAAGACCTCCACCCATCTACTTGCAGCTATTGAAGGCCAGTTGCCAAGATTTATTTTAATCGTCAGTTTCAGCAAGCTACTCCGATTAGTCCTGATCAAATCATAAACAGCTCAATATCCACCAGTGGTGGCGTAACTTCCCTATTTGATCACACAGAGTCCAGCAAGGGTACCTGCTAGAATATTATGAATTCCTATAGCGACAAGTAAGTTTTCGATTGAATATGATTTTGCATATGATTTTGATCTATTCTCTGTGTTACTTTAATTCTCTAGTTAATTTAATGGTAACTTGAATGGTTTCTTTTTGCATTCACAGTTCTACTTTTAATGGCTTTGACCCATGCTTGTTGACTACATGGAAATTAGAGATGGCACTAGAGACTACTGGTTCACTCCTCTTACGGCACAAGTAAGCTTTTTTTCTAAGGTATTCCAATCCTCCATCTGTAGTCTACTTGAAGACGATTGATTTTTTTTTGCTTAGAGGAATGGCCTGTTATTCAGGATGAATGAAAGATGCGGGAAAAATTAATGCATACTCACAGTGATGGAGTGTGTCAAGGAGACATTGATCTTCACAAGTAGGTTGGAACCTACTTATGGCAGAGAACTCTTTAATCTACATTTAGGACTTGGGTTTTGTGTATGATTTTATCTGAGCAGGTACTATCTTCCAGTTACGTGTATTATTACTCGATATCAGATTGGCTAAGGTTTTTGGTTAACTCCTATAATGAGCGAAACAATCTTCAAAAGCAAGGATTCTTTTCTTTGGGCTCTAGGAGAACCATCCAATGCTAGCCTTTGCAAAGAGGAGAGAGAAGTAGGAAGGATCAAGATAGATCTTTTAACTTCTTCTCCTCCATTCTTTCACAAAGCCAAGAGGACTGCAGTAGAGTTCTCCTTCCCTTTGGTGGACCCAAATGTTAACCGTTTTACCAACAAAGGTATGGACCTAGTCTTCCTTATAGCCATCAGGCCCTCTGCACATGGTGCTAATATGGCCAACACTGCCAGGGCATCATTAGTTAAGCTTGCATTGGCATCAGTTAAGAGACTGACAAGCTGGAGCTAAGAACTGATGTACAAAACGATGCAGCCAGGACATGCGCCATGGTGGGAGGCACAAAATGATGCATCGAGGATAGGATGTTAGAAGGGAAAGTAGAGACGCGTTGGGGCTAAGAACTACTGTGCGGCGAGCTCTTGCGCTTCTTGATCTGAGACTGCTTCGCACTATACCTATGAGGCCGTAATCCTCAACTGCTGGAATTGAAAGCATTGTCGTGGATCAAGAAAGCTTCCTGAAGGGTGCTTTTTAAGCGTTTTCTTGCTCGCTTCTGGGTCCAGAGGCGGCAGCCTCAGCATCAGCAGCAGGACAGATGCTACTGTCTTTCCCCAGCGGTCCCACCTTCCTAGGTCCCTGCTGTGCTGTGCCAATCAGATCATCCCCTCGGTAGCACCAGTAGCTCTAGTGCCGGCACATCCAGCAACACCGAGATGTATTTCTCCAGAGAGGAGATCGACAGGTGCTCTCCATCCCGGCGAGACGGCATCATCGTCCAAGCAGAGACGTTCCTTAGACACTCCTAGCTTGCAATTATGCCCGCCTTTTTGTACACCCTGTTGGCATGGCACCTTCTGCCGCCCCACAACTTCTTAGCGACCCTGCACCAGGCCTACCTCGTGGTAAGCCCTGCTATGATGCTTCTCTCGTGCGTCTGGGGGAGATGGCGGCACTGGAAACAATGGTAATGGCACCGATGGTGGTGATTCCCACAGGAGTTCCCCCTTCCGAAGCTGTAAGAGAAGGTGATAAGGCACCTAGGGAAGCCGTTCTGAGGCAGAAGCAGGGGCCCGATTGGGCGTTCTTGCCTTCTATTTGTTGGCATAGCAAGGGGAGAGGTCCATGGTAGGGAACTCATGCAGGACGATTGAGGCATCACTGTCGGGGCGATAGGGAGGGGGCAGTATGAAGGAAGCAAGGACATGATCGGCTTGATGAAGATGATGATCTACATGGCCATGGCCATCTTTTTCTTCCTCTGCCCCTGCCCCTACCCTCGCCTCTCTGCCTCTAGCGGTAGCTCTCTGTGCAGTGCACATCTGCAGCAGGGCGACTACATATCTCAGTACCCTGCTGTGAAATCTCTCACAAAAAAGATAGTACCATGAATTTCAATGTATCATATGCTCCAGATGGCCTATGCGATCTTGATGATCCCTCTTCCTTTTGGGAGTATGAAAGATCACCCTTCAACATGCCTGGATTTGCATCACAGAATGGAATGCATGATTTCTTGGCACGTTCATAGAGCACATCAACTGTTGAGGGCTGCACATCCTCATCCCAGTTGATCAACTCACAGAAACTTGATTGTGCTCCACTCCATGAGCTCAAACAAATCGACCAAATTCCAGTGTCACATAGTTCTCAGTTGTCACCGAGCTTCGCATTGGATAAATGATGTGCTCCATCTGATTTGTCTCCTTTGATTCCTAAAAGAAATCACTCATATTTTGCTTATACTGGGTACAGTCCTGGAAGCTGTCATTCTACTCCAAGCAGGCTTGAGGAGCTAAAGACTTGGCTGTGGATGAGATGAGAACAACCATTTGTTTTCATGAAAGCGGGTAGTTACTTCCATCTAAAATCATGGTTGGAGAAGCATTTGGAGTGCCTGAGAAATCTGGTCAAAACTGCATCATTCAAAAACTAGTTCAAAGGTTGAAGAAAATAGAAATTCATAACACAAAATGCTCGATTGCAAGCAGCCTTGTCTGTTACTATTGTTACAGCTAGAATAGCAGCTTCAGCATCAAATGAAAGAGATGCAAAGCTAGGCTTAGCTTTGGCCTCAGCTCTGCTGCATTATTGCAGCCCAGTGTGCTAGGCTTAGCTTTATTAACTAACTTGTGGGGTATAATTGCTGGTGCAGATGGTGGAGCTTTTGGTCCGAATGGACTGTGCCGATTGTGAGAGAAGTGTGAGAAAGGCCCTGGTTAACCTCAAAGATACAGGCAGTTTGTTCACTTTAGTATGTTATGATGCATGTGAATGTAAAGAGATTTAAGGTGTTAATGAAGACTGTGACTTATAACGCTTGTTAATCAACTAAACTGATTTGGAGATCACCAAGATTAGCTAACCAATTGATTTGGAGATCAGACTGTGACGAGGAGGATAGATTGGATGAGGAATCAGATGCAACAGCTATTAGGAAATGCACTGAAATTCAGCAAGCCATATCCATAGGAGCCACATCGTTTTTGCTGGACAGAGTACAAGTATTTGGTTTATTTCATGGGCATATTTGCTGCTGTCATTTTCTTGTTAAGGGGATCTGTGAAGGGGTTCAATACTAAGCCCCAGCCTTGCAGATACAATCCAAAGCACGAATGTGCCCCAGCTCTCTTTATAGCGATTTTCACTACAGTTGCATTTATATTGGGAGCTTTTATGTCCATAGTGTCAGGATTTTTGGGCATGATGATGGCAACATATGCGAATGCTCGCACAACTTTGGAACCCACAAAAGGGATAGGCAAGTATTCAAAATCGCCTTCCAATCAGGTTCGGTGATGGGTTTCTTACTTGCTGCTAATGGCCTCATAGTTTTATACATCACTATAAAACTGTTACAACTTTATTACAAGGATGATTGGGAGGGCCTTTTTGAGGCCATCACTGGCTATGGGCTTGGATGCTCATCCGTGGCTCTATTTGAAAGGGTTGGAGGTGGAATCTATACCAAAACTGTGGATGTTGGAGTAGATCTTGTTGGAAAAGTAGAAAGGAATATCCCAGAGGACGATCCGTGAAATCCAGCGATCATTGTTGACAATGTGGGTGATAATGTGGGAGATATTGTTGGAATGGGTTCAGATTTGTTTGGCTTCTTTGCTAAAGCTTCTTGCGCAGCTCTTGTTGTGGCTTCCATGTCATCATTTGGCACAAATCATGACTTCACTGCTATGTGCTTCCCTCTACTCATTAGCTCTATGGGCATTGTGGTGTGCCTCATCACAATCTTGTTCGCAACTGATGTGTTCGAGATCTCAAATCTAAGGGATATTGAATCTACACTAAAGAGACAGTTGTTGATATCCACCATCTTAATGACATTCGGTGCAGCTTTTGTTTGTTGGCTGGCACTACCATCCACGTTTTACATATATGATCCTAACGGTGGTGCAAAGATGGTTCAAACTGGAAACTATTTTTTTGCGTTGGAGTAGGGCTTTGGGCAGGGTTGGTAATTGGCTACGTTACAGAGTATTTCACCAGCAATACATACAGACCAGTTGAGGATGTTGCTGATTCTTACAGGACAGGACCTTCTACCAATGTCATCTTTGGTTTGGCACTTGGCTACAAGTCTATAATTGTTCCAATATTTGCTATTGATGTTGCTATCTATGTCAGCCATACCCTAGCAGCCATGTACGGGATCACAGTTGTAGCTCTTGGAATGCTTTGCACCATTGCCACCTGTCTAGCCATAGATGCATATGGTCCCATAAGTGATAATGCTAGTATTGCAACCGGTCTCTGGATGACCATGATACTTCTTACACATCTCTCCATAAGAAGCGCAGCCGCATTATAGACTATGAGGCCGTGAAGGCTTTCAAGATGGACAGATTCCTCAACCATAGGACTTCTTCAAAGTCCAACTTGCGGCATCAACAACCCCCAGTTGACAACACTTTGGGGGAGCGCTTTCTCAGATTAGAAGAGATTAAACTGCATATGCAGAGAGAGTTTGAGCGATTTCGTGATGATCTGGAGGCTAGGCGTACAAAGATGTTCCTAGAGCCCCAAAAGCAGATTGCTGAGATGTTTGCTTGGGCTCTGAGCAGCAGTAAGAAAACTGATGAACTCTTGCTGATGATTGTCGGTATTTTGTTCATCATTTGATTCTTCTAAATGTTTCTTTCTTCCAGCTGATTTTTGGGTCTTCATGCTACGTTTCATATCATTTCATCTATATTACAGCTAATGCGTTGAAATTATTCCACGCTTTGTTTATAAGAAATGTTTCGAGTTGATGGGATGATATTTCATTTCATTCTTATTCCAGCTGATGAAATGTTCCAGCTGATGTTTCATTATTATTCTAGCTGTTGAGTTGTTCTAGCTGATGTTTCATTGTTTCCAGTTGTTGTTTGTCTATTTTCAGTTAATTTGTCTGTTCAAGCTTATGTTTATTCTACTTGGTGTTTTATCTATTCTAGCTAAGGAGCTGATGTTGCAGCTAATGTGTGCTCACTTGATGCACTTCTAGGGTTCCACTTCCGGTGTCTCGTGTCTCTCTTCTCTTCTCTCTTCCTCCGTTCCTCGTCTCCCTCGCGCACTGTTCAACAGGAAGTCTGTAAGATGCTTCAAACCAGAAGGAGAAGTTGGTGAGCCCATAAAAGTATAAACAATGAATTCCTTGTTTTCACCTGCTCAGTTTACTATCAGATGGTGTAAAGAACAGGGCAAAAAAGGTATGCGTGTTTTGATGTTTTGAGGTTTTACAAATGTATCTTATGTTTCTAAACTTTGGTTTATTATGTGTACATAAAGGTAACAAAATCACAAATGATGGTACAAGAGATAATGGAACAATGAAAGCTAAGGAGGTCATTGGCCCTAATGTCTCTTCAAATCACGATACAGGTATATGTCTTTATTTCTACTAAACTTTGAAAATTAAAATTTGTACATATTTTACATTAGGTGATTCATTTTGAGATTAACTAGCTTTAATTAGTCTCTTTGTCTAATTTAAAATGTTCATAGCTATTCATATTTTTAAACTTTGAGTAATTGTGTGTATATATATAAATATAGATTAAAGAACAACAAAAGGTGGAAAAAGAGGTAATGTAAGAAAGGGAGATCAAGAGGTTACTCGCAATAATGTTTCTTTAAGTCAAGATGAAGGTACCAAATTTAAGGATCAAAAAATTGTACAAATTTGGTGACCCAAATTGATACAAAATATCTAATTACTTTCTTTTGTGTTATTGAAATTTTTCATAGTCTTGTATTATCGTGAGCTTTGGTTAACTCTATGTATATATAGGTAAACAAGTTACTAAAGATGACACAAGAGACAATGCAAGAAAAGAAGACATTGAGATTGCTTGCCTTAACACTTCTTCAAGCCAAGTATCAGGTATTACGAGCTTTCTTATGTTGATAATGAGTCATTTTTTGAAATGGTTATACTAACTAATGATATTTGATCACTTGAGTATCAATAGGAGTGATACACATACCATCATATGATGATATCTATCGGCCACCCATGTTGAAATTTAGAGAAGAGGGCAGACAAACATTTATTACTTTGCAACATATTGGAGATTTAAGGGATAAAACAATCAAGACACACATGTTGCTTAGTTAGTTTTTAGTTCTATTCTCCTTTAAAATTATTTTCATTTTACTTTTGGTTGCTAGAAGTAGATGTTGATGTCTTAATTTGTTTAATCTATTTTGATCATTAGATGTATGTTATTGATCCTTACTTAGAAATTATAACATTCTCTATATAATTTTCTAGTTAAAAATTTATTGTGCAATTTGTTAGCTTGTCTAAGAGGAAGGGCAAAGTAGATAAAGTGATAAGGAAAAAAGAGAATTTCCACGGAATTCCCTAATTGAAAGTACATATAAGTAGGGAATGTAAAAAATAGGAAAAATGAGAGATTTCCTAGTGAGAGTACCTAGGGAATCACCTCTAGAAAATTTTTCCTATATATGAAATATTTCCTATATAGGAATTATTCCCTACATAGAAAATTTTTTATTTTCCTATATAGGAAATATTTCCTATGTAGGAAATATTTCCTACGTAGGAAAGGTCTTATGTGATGAAATATTTCCTATATATGAAATATTTCCTATATAGGAATTATTCCCTACATAGAAAATTTTGTATTTTCCTATATAGGAAATATTTCCTATGTAGGAAATATTTCCTACGTAGGAAAGGTCTTATGTGATTCCCTACTTATTCTCACTAGGAAATGTCCCATTTTCCCTAATTTTTACTTTCTCCACTTATATGTATTTTCAACTAGGGAATTCCATGGGGAATTCTCTTTTTTTCCTATAAGGGGATCGATTGAAAGTTCCTTGTGTTGGCTCTTCTTTGAAAACGGGCCACAAATTATCTATATGTTGCCATGCCAGTGTGTCTGCAGGGATCCTCCATTTTCCATCACTTGAACAATGACTAGCATGCCATGACATGAGCTTTCCAATAGACTTACACTTGAACATAAGTTTTATACATAGAACAATCAGAAAATGTGGCAAAACCTTACGAGGCACATCCACTGACTTCATCTCCACTTCGTATCTTGATTCGCCACAAACAGGACACTCTCTTGCGAACTCATGAATCCACCGAAATAAGACACAATCATTGACACATGCATGGATCTTGACATAATCGAGGCCTCTTAGAGATGTCAAGTAATGTCTTGCTTGCTCTCTCTTAGTTGGCAATTTGTTTCCTTTTGGAAGCATTTGTGATAATAACCTACATATATTTTTAAAAGTGAGTTAAAAAACCACCAACATATATTTCTGTGCGATTTCAAAATAGAACAATTAATATTATGATTCATAAGCCAAACTAAATTGATACCTACTTCAATAACACATCCAAACTGACATTACTCCATCCATAAATTGTTTGCAAGTTAAGTATCTCGAGGGACGCACGAAGAACGGAGTACGTACAACCTTCATACAATGGAGTAGATGATGCTACATATAGTGGATCATCTAGCTTCGTAGAGTGACCTTCTCCCTGAACCAGTTGCAAAAATAGATGGTGTACCATGTTGTCCAAAATCTCATCCTCTACGACTTGATGGGGCATTTCATGAGGGCTACTATCATGGTCGCAGTCTCTACTCTTCTTGAAGACTCTGCCTCCTCGCGTCGACGTTTTGCAGCCTCTCGATGCATGGGAGGGAGCATCTGAGGATGTGGCACCGCATCTTGCTCAACCACAAAAGGGAGTTTCATGTACGTTGATATATAATTCCCGTAACATAGACATGCAATCTTAGTGGTAAAAGAAAACAATGAATACCGGTGATTTTTCTCGGTCCCATTCTCCATACAAGCTGAGGTGTGACATTGTAATTCGACGTGCTCGAAAAATACACCCTCGACAACGATCTCACATGGATTTAATTTTTCGTCGTAGCCATGCATCTCAATTATGAAGACGCAATGTTTCATCCTCACTTGAGGATGTGCTCATTGACTCACCAGCTTGCACCGCACTAGGTGATGACGACGTCGACATGATTAAACCTAATTCATGACAACATCAAAATATTTGTCATTCATACGTTTACATAAGATCTCAATTTTAAATACACAAAAATCATCATAAATACATTAAAACTTATGATAAAAATTCACTGTCAAAATTTATCTTAAAAACAAAAAATTAAGATAAAGCCCAAATGCGTGTCTATATCCGCATTTAACTACACGTCTATATTGGCGTCTATTTTCGCGTCTATATTCGTGTCTATACTCGCATCTATCTGAACAATAGACGCACATATACACGCGAAAATAGACGCACACATCAAAATTTAAACTATACTTAAATTATTTCTTTTCAAACTGTGCCTTTCCTTTCCTGCGTTTTTTGTGGTTTTGAAGCTTGAGTTTAGCCGACATACAGTCTCTTCATGCCTCACCTCCTCATGACTCACCTCTTCTTTCATTTCAAACACACAAGAAGGGAAAAAGGAAAGCCAAGGAGAGGTTATGGTCTCATTGGCCATTTTGGCCTTTTAGAGATGTTAATAGATCTTATCTTATCTCTTCTCTTCTCTTTCTGTCTCTCTATCTCTCTCTCTCTCTCTCCCATCAATTGGTATAAGGTGACGGGTCCTAGGGTGTTCGATCATAGTATGTTGCAATGTTTTTCTGAGAAGACGTTTACCTGGAATGTCTCTGAGGTGCTCGTTGAGCGACGAGCGTGATGTATTCGAGGCGACACTCGGACATGGGGCCTGATTGGAGCAAGAAGATATATATATATATATCTGTGTCACAAGCTAGAAATTGACCAAGCTCGCGAAGAAATTAAAATTTATAGAGTGTTGCTTAAGCGACACCGTCACTTAATCTCCATGCCATCCATATTGCAAATGTCCCTTAATGCGTCACTTAAGTGACTTCATTTGCAACGTAAAATCGTGTCACTTATATGACATGTCGAATGTCCTTAAGTGACGCCCACCAAAAATTAAAATTGAAAAAAATTGGGCTTTGCATCAGTAATGCTTTGGCATCGCTTGAGCAACGTCCGTCATTTTTTGCTATGTCCCTTTAACACCCCCTCTTTCTTCTAGTGTCCCTTTTCTCTTCATTTTAAGTGGGTGGTAGATTTACTCATGATGCCTATAGGTCTTTGGAAAATGATATATATTGTGCTTGCCCGTGAATACTTGACTAATCGAGTGGAAGAGAGAGCTCTACGTACTAAGACAACAAATGTAGTATGTACTTTTCTCTTAGAAGAAATCTTTTATCAGTATGGTTGTGTGGAAAATATTAGAGCAGATAGGGGTGAACTGGATGCAGATGAAGCCCATGATTTCTTTGCACAGCTAGGGATAAATCTTACTTTAAATTCAACTTATAATGGTGAAGAAAAGGATAAAAGTGAAAGAGTTTACCCAACTATTGTGAAGACATTGGCAAAAGTATGTGGAGAGAAGGTAAAAGAGTGGCCATGATTACTCCCTTATGCTTTGTAGGCTGATAGAACAACTCATAGTGTTGTTAAAGAATATTTTCTTGTTGAATTTATGTATGGTCAAAAACCTATTATGTCGAAAGAAGAGATGATAGTCACATGGAGTGTGCTCTCTTGGGGACAGGAGTTGAATCGAGAGGAGTTGTTGGCCTTATGCATTAGATAGTTGGAAAGAAAGTCACAAGACATAGATGTACTATGTACTTTTCTCTTATAAGAAATCTTTTTTCAGTATGTACTAAGACAACAAATGTAGTATGTACTTTTCTCTTAGAAGAAATCTTTTATCAGTATGATTGTGTGGAAGAGAGAGCTCTACGTACTAAGACAACAAATGTAGTATGTACTTTTCTCTTAGAAGAAATCTTTTATTAGTATGGTTGTGTGGAAAATATTAGAGCAGATAGGGGTGAACGGGATGCAGATGAAGCCCATGATTTCTTTGCACAGCTAGGGATAAATCTTACTTTAACTTCAACTTATAATGGTGAAGAAAACGATAAAATGAAAGAGTTTACCCAACTATTGTGAAGACATTGGCAAAAGTATGTGGAGAGAAGGTAAAAGAGTGGCCATGATTACTCCCTTATGCTTTGTAGGCTAATAGAACAACTCATAGTGTTGTTAAAGAATATTTTCTTGTTGAATTTATGTATGGTCAAAAACCTATTATGCCGAAAGAAGAGATGACAGTCACATGGAGTGTGCTCTCTTGGAAAGAGGAGTTGAATCGAGAGGAGTTGTTGGCCTTATGCATTAGATAGTTGGAAAGAAAGTCACAAGATATAGATGTAGCAATTGCAAAGAAAGGATACATAACAAAAAACGCTTTGGCAAAAGACACAGATTGAGGCCAAGAACCATACAAGATGGGGATTGGGTACTAGTCTATGATAGCAATTTAGACAACGAGCATAATGCCATGTGTAAAGCCTCCAAAAGATGGTTTGGAACCTATGTGGTAAGACAAGTGCTTGTTAATGCTACTTATGTATTAAATTAGCTCAATGAGACAGCCATGAAACTTTTGTAGCAAGGAAAAATATCAAATTATTCAAGAGACAGGAATCTACTGCTACCTATGAGTTGCTAGAATTGGAAGAAAATAGTGGCAATGATACAAGGGCTAGCCAAGAAGATATGGAAGAAGAATAAGCAAAGGATATGGTTGCAGAGAATGAGGAGGACTCAAAATCTGGTAACAACTAGGACTTTGTCACATACCATGCCAGAGGATGTGCAGATTCAGAGAGGGTAGATGTTGTGCGGCTATGGGGCCAGAGCATGAGAAACTCTAAAGTGTATCATCATCTATCTTTCTTACTAATCTAAAGATTCCATGCCATATTAGTCATTAGTGTTAGTGTCCATAGTATAGATGGTTCAAAAATAGGAGATTTTTGGACAAGTCTAGTCTATTTTGGATATTATTTCTTGTAAGTATCCTAAAGAGCAGTAGAAAACTTCTAGAATAGGGTAACATGCAGAAAGTAAGTTGCTTATTTTAGAAGATCTCATGCAAAAAGGACTTTCAAAATCATGTGGCACACGATCATAGTTTATAGGTAGTAAACAACATTATGAATTGGGAGAAGAAGAAGGAGTGATCATGAAGAATTTTGAGAAGGCTTCTTATGGTTTTACGTCCCTTTCACAGCCACCAATGGAACCATCAGATTTTTTGTCTAAGTAGCAAAGAAGAAGTTAATGTTTGGTATGTGTTTTTGGTCTACCAGGGAGATTTAGGAGATCTAATGCTTGGACATTCCTTCCAAGTAGTCCTAGACAAGGATTTTGTTTATCTTCTCAGGTTCTATCAATACATAGTGCTTTCATTCATTGAGCTTTGTCTTTGTCTTGTGTACCTCTTATCTATTCTTCTTCTTCTATTATATATCCTATTTTCTACTTCCTTCTCTCTCTGATCCTTGGTGGATATGATCTTTCAAATAAAACCCCACTAACGACGTGCATCCTAAAAGAGGTAGAGTCCCATAGAAATGGCAAACAACATTCATTCAACAATCGCTTTATGCAAGGCTCTCTATCTAAATGAAGACGTAGAGTCCCATGGAAATGGCAAATAGGATCCATCAACAATGGTCACTTTATGCAAGCCTCTCTATCTAAATGAAGAACCTAGATGGTCCCTTTCCAATTCGCTCATTGAAGGCTTCAAAATTGGCTCTCTTTCTTCAACGTAGGCATATGCTTGCCCTTAGATTATTGACATGGGAAGAATGAGATAGGCTTCAACACACATGAAATTCCACTCTCCTGATGGGACAACACCATTGTGTATTTTAGTTCAGGATGCTATCCCTTGTCTTAGATGTAGCAAAAGGTGAAGGGTAGACTTCTTTTGGATGCTATCATCTTCCAAGATGTGAGCATCCCCAAGATCACCATCCATCCAAGTAGGATGACCCCCTTTAGCATATCAAAACATGACTTTACTCATCTCAATTGCATTTGATTTAATGATCACCTTAAGGGAACCTTAGTCATTCTTCAACTTTAATTCTCATGAAATCCATGAGAGAATACTTTCAACATGTTAGCTTCAAGGAAAGATTCAAAGCATATCTCATTGTATCCCAATCTATCCCCAATTAATCACCTTCAAAAATGACCTCCAATAAAGCGACAACAGACAAGCTATGATCATGCCCTTATGTTCTCCAAATAAGTAAGAGGTACCTTTTATATTTCTTGCCCCTTAACATTGCAAGATCCCTAGTTCAAGTCCTTATTCTCCCTAACTAGCAGAAAGTAAAACAATCATCAAATATTTGAATAGTGATGCCAACTTTATTCCCATTGAACAATTGTCAAACAACCTCCTTCCAAGGTTTCTTATGGCGAGTGGATGTGCAAGGTCATGACATCTACAATTGTGTCAAGCCACGAATCCATAGAGAATAAAGAGTTTAAGATTATCAAAGAAAGATGGAGGAGGATTCCAATTGACAATAGGCTTGAGTTACCAAGGTTCATAAACACCACGAACCACTAGAAAATTCATTGCATACAAAGGTGATATCAAGGTAGACATAAGTCATAATGCTCAAGATAAATCTTTGTCAAGAAATCCATTGCATACGAAGGTGATATCAAGGAAAAAATAAGTCATAAGACTCAAGATGAATCTTTCTCAAGATAATTCTACTAAGATAAGGATCTAAATGTGTGTAGACAAAGGTATATTTTCATAGCAAGCTTGGGTCTTTTGTTGTTCATAAAAGCTAAAGTTTGAGAAGATGAAGAAGAAATGTTAGAAACAAGAGTAAGCCTTGATATGATTGGACATCCATAAGAGGTCAAATATTAGTATGGTCCATGCTAAACACAATGTGCCACTCATAGTGAGACATCTCAGAGATCCAAAAGAGTCTCTTCATTGGCCCAAAACCTATGAACTGCGTACGCACACCTTGTTCTCATGGATCAAATGTATCAGACCTTTTTTTTGTGAAAATGATAAGTGTGATTAGTAAAGGTAAAAAAGAGGGGTATTACATCCTTGGACTAAAGCACAAGTCTGTCCTTTGACTTATCAGATAAGCTTTTTACATACGATTTCATTCATTGACTTTGTTTTCCATTACATTGAGAGTACTGAGAGTAGGTTTTTCAAACATGGCTAAGAACATTAAGGCTTCCTTGCACTCCATCTTCCTTCTTTTTTCTTCATGGATAAGGAACTTTCTCATCTCAAATCCCAAGCCTTGATATGGATTATCTTTGCTACTATCTTTGACTGGCGGCTCCCCTTTCTTCTTAGCCTGCAAACAAAAATTATTCTTTAAATCCATACATTGGGTCCACCATTAAATTTTCAAAAACCATTTTATTTCTACATAACCAAATCTACCACAGTACTAAGTTGTGTATCAAATTCCATATCACACGATGCAGTCCATAGATTTCACCAATAATTAAATCTTTCCATGTGATAGTCAAGGGGTGAAAGAGAGAGATCATCCGTAAGCAAGTTGAGGTTAATCCTATTGTGCTGGCAAGAATAAAACAAATGGGTGATGGTCTCTTCCTCATGGTGATAGTGAGGACATAAGCTTGATCCTATCCCTATTTTTTCTTGCTCTTAAACAAGTCCATATGGCATTCAACTGTATCAGCCCCACAGTAGGAAGGATTTCTTTGGATGAATCCTCGGTAGGCAAATCATGGTAAACCTGTATATCCACTGATGTTGGTTTCAATTTAAGTGCCATATTTTTTTCAGCTTATTAACAATCCTAGCTGGTGACTCCTTTTTCTCTTGGATAGTTAGTAATGGCTTATCATTTCACTAGCAAATGCCTTTGCAATTGAACTCTTATTCATCTAAATTGTCCGGCATAAATGAGTCCCCCAAGAAATTTCTCCTTTGTTGGAGGAGAGTATGTTCATCCCTTGAAAGATGAATCTCATTATCTAGAGCACCCAACTCCTTCCATCCTCCTAGATTGTAGTTTGAGAGCTCAGCCCGTTTCCTAATGCCCTTTTTGAAAATCTTGTGAGCAAGAGAAAGTTTTTCCTCCTCAATTGTACCATGGAATATATTGAACCAAATTGATTCACAGACACTCCAAGGGAGTGTAAAGTTACTGCTTGGAGAAATTCCAACTTGATCTTTGAGGGAGAGCCGTGCACACTAGATACTTCTCATTAAATTTTAGTGTTCTCTGATGTGCATTTTGAGTTGACTAAATGCTATTATAATAGTCTCATTAACTTTGTACATATCCAGATAAGAAGGCAGGGATGTGCCCTAGGCACCCTACTCTTTGCAATAGCCTCATATGCAGTGGGCTGGTGAATAGAGGAAGGTATTAAACAAGGAAGGCTAAGAGGTATACATCTTCCTAACAATAGAGAGTTCATGCTTAATCTGTTCGCGGATGACATGAATGAAACAGTTAATAATGACCCATCATCCATAGAAGCTTTTTGGAGATGCATCTAGGAGTTTTGTCTTGCCTCAATGTCAATTGTGAATCCTAGTAAAACGCGTATTAAGCGACTTGTTAATCCTCCTCCACTGTGGCTGTTCGATGCACATTGCAAGGAAATGGAAGAAGGAAATGTATTCATGCTTCTTGGAATTTCCATGGGATTTCGTGTATCCTTGAAGTAGCATTGGGAATGGGTGCAAAACAAATAAAAAAGAAGCTGGAGTACTTGAATGGATTGTAGTGTTCATTCGCTGGGCAAATGGTGGTGCTATAACATATTCTAATATCTTCAAGAATATACTTTTTAGCTTGGTGGAAGGCTCCCAAAGCTGGGCTCAAACAACTGGAGTCCTCGATCAGAAAGCTTATTTGTCCTTTGACATATTAGATAAGCTTTTTTACAGAGGATCTCATTCCTTGGATCTATTTTCCATTACATTGAGAGTACTAAGAGTAGGTTTTTCAAACATGGCTAAGAACAAGGCTTCCATGTGCTCCATCTTCCTTCTTTTTTCTTCATGGATAAGGAACTTTCTCATCTCGAATCCCAAGCCTTCATATGGATCTTCTTTTTTCTTCTTGCAGGCAAATGTATGTTTGCTGCTATCTTTGGCTAGCTAGCTATTTCCCATTCCTCTTAGCCTGCAAAGAGAAACTTTTCTTTAAATCCATACATTGGATCCACCATTACATTTTCAAAAACCTTTTTATTTCTTGATAACCAAATTTACCACAGCACTATGTTGTGTATCAAATTCTATATTACAGGATGGATCCATAGATTTCACAAATATTTAATTCTTTCCATGTGATAGTCAAGGGGTGAAAGGGAGAGATCATCCATTGAAGAAAGTTGAGGGTATTCCTATTGTGCTAGCAAGATTAAAATAGATGGGTGATGGTCTCTTCCTCATAGTGACAGCAAGGACATAAGCTTGATCCTATCACTATTTTTTTTGCTCTTGAACAAGTCCATAGAGCTTTCAGTTGTATGAGCCACAGTAGGCACGGTTGCTTTGGATGAATGCTCGGTAGCTAGATCATGGTAAACCTCTATATCCACTGATGTTGGTTCCAATTTAAGTGCCATATTTTGTTCAACTTATGAACAATCCTAGCGGGTGACTCCATTTTCTCTTGGATAGGTAGTAATGGCTTATCATTCAGCTAGCAAATGCATTTGCAATTAAACTGTTATTAATTTGAATTGTCCGCGGCATAAATCAGTCCCCCCCAGCAATATCTCCTTGGTTGGAGGTGAGTATGTTCATCCCTTGAAAGATGAATCTCATTATCTGGAGCATCCAGATCCTTCCACCCTCCTAGTCCGAGAGCTCAGCCCATTTCCTAATGCTCTTTTTGAAAATCTTGTGAGTAAGAGAAAGTTTTTTCTCCTCAATTGTACCATAGAATACATTGAACCAATGTGAGTTAGAGAGACTCCAGGGGAGTTTAAAGTTACTCCTTAGAGAATTTCCAACTTGATCTTTGAGGGAGGGCCATGCACACTAGATACTTTTCATCAAATTTTTGCATTCTTTGATGTGCACTTTAACTTGGCTGAATGCTATTGTAATAAGATCTAGCTACTTTCACCTGGGATAATTGATTAGTCAGAATTTCCTACAGCTATGCATGATTAGTCTCATTCCCTCTATACAGATCCAGAAGGCAAGGTTGGCCCCTATCCCCCCTACTCTTTGTAATAGCCTCAAATGCATTGCGTTGGTTAGTAGAGGAAGAGGTTAAACAAGGAAGGCTAAGAGGTATACATCTCCCTAACAATGGAGGGATCATGCTTAATCTGTTCGCGGATGACATGAATGAAACAGTTAATAATGACCCATCATCCATAGAAGCTTTTTGGAGATGCATCTAGGAGTTTTGTCTTGCCTTAACGTCAGTTGTGAATCCTAGTAAAACACGTATTAAGAGACTTGCTAACCCTCCTCCACTGTGGCTCTTCGATGCACATTGCAAGGAATTGGAAGAAGGAATTGTATTCATGCTTCTTGGAATTCCCATGGGATTTGGTGTATCCCTGAGGTAGCATTGGAAATAGGTGCAAAACAAATAAAAAAGAAGCTGGAGTACTTGAATGGATTGTAGTGTTCATTCATGGGGCAAATGGTGGTGCTATAACATATTCTAATATCTTCAAGAATATACTTTTTAGCTTGGTGGAAGGCTTCCAAAGTTGGGCTGAAACAACTAGAGTCCTTGATCAGAAAGCTTATTTGTCCTTTGACTTATTAGATAAGATTTTTTATGGACGATTTCTTTCCTTGGCTCTCTTTTCCATTACATTGAGAGTACTGAGAGTAGGTTTTTCAAACATGGCTAAGAACAAGGCTTCCATGTGCCCCATCTTCCTTATTTTTTCTTCATGGATAAGGAACTTTCTCATCTCGAATCCCAAGCCTTCATATGGATCTTCCTTTTTCTTCTTGCAGGCAAATGGATGTTTGCTGCTGTCTTTGGCTAGCTAGCTGTTTTCCTTTCTTCTTAGCCTGCAAATAGAAACTCTTCTTTAAATCCATACATTGGATCCACCATTACATTTTCAAAAACCTTTTTATTTCTTCATAACCAAATCTACCACAGTACTATGTTGTGTGTCAAATTCTATATTACAGGATGGATCCATAGATTTCACCAATATTTAATTCTTTCCATGTGATAATCGAGGGGTGAAAGGGAGAGATCATCCACTGAAGCAAGTTGAGGGTATTCCTATTGTGCTGGCAAGAATAAAATAGATGGGTGATGGTCTCTTCCTCATAGTGACAACGAGAACATAAGCTTGATCCTATCCCTATTTTTTAAGCTCTTGAACAAGTCCATAGAGCTTTGAGTTGTATAACCCACAGTAGGCACGATTGCTTTGGATGAATGCTCGGTAGCCAAATCATGGTAAACCTCTATATCCACCGATGTTGGTTCCAATTTAAGTTCCATATTTCGTTCAACTTATGAACAATCCTAGCGGGTGACTCCTTTTTCTTTTGGATAGTAGTAATCGCTTATCATTCAGCCAGCAAATGCCTTTGCACTTAATCTCTTATTCATTTGAATTATCCAGCATAAATGAGTCCCCCCCAGCAATATCTCCTTGGTTGGAGGTGAGTATGTTCATCCCTTGAAAGATGAATCTCATTATCTAGAGCATCCAGATCCTTCCACCCTCCTAGATTGTAGTCCAAGAGCTCAGCCCATTTCCTAATGCTCTTTTTGAAAATCTTGTGAGTAAGAGAAAGTTTGTCCTCCTCAATTATACCATAGAATATATTGAACCAATGTGAGTTAGAGACACTCAAGGGAGTGTAAAGTTACTTCTTGGAGAATTTTCAACTTGATCTTTGAGGGAGGGCCATGCACACTAGATACTTTTCATTAAATTTTCACATTCTTTGATGCGCACTACATATCCCTCCTGTGTTGGCATTATCATCATCAAGAGGGCCTAAGACGGAGAGTGCTATTCCAATCCTCCATCTGTAGTCTGCTTGAAGACGATTGATTTTTTTTTGCTTAGAGGAATGGCCTGTTATTCAGGATGAATGGAAGATGCAGGAAAAATTAATGCATACTCACAGTGATGGAGTGTGTCAAGAAGACATTGATCTTCACAAGTAGGTTGGAACCTACTTATGGCAGAGAACTCTTTAATCTACATTTAGGACTTGGGTTTTGTGTATGATTTTATTTGAGCAGGTACTATCTCCTAGTTACGTGTTTTATTACTCGATATCAGATTGGCTAAGGTTTTTGGTTAACTCCTATAACGAGTAAAACAATCTTCAAAAGCAAGGATTCTTTTCTTTGGGCTCTAGGAGAACCATCCAATGCTAGCCTTTGCAAAGAGGAGAGAGAAGTAGGAAGGATCAAGATAGATCTTTTAACTTCTTCTCCTCCATTCTTTCACAAAGCCAAGAGGACTGCAGTAGAGTTCTCCTTCCCTTTGATGGACCCAAATGTTAACCGTTTTACCAGCAAAGGTATGGACCTAGTCTTCCTTATAGCCATCAGGCCCTCTGCACATGGTGCTAATATGGCCAACACTACCAGGGCATTATTAGTTAAGCTTGCATTGCCATCAGTTAAGAGACTGACAAGCTGGGGCTAAGAACTGTTGTACAAAACGATGTAGCTAGGACATGTGCCATGGTGGGAGGCACAAAATGATGCAGCGAGGATAGGACATTAGAAGGGAAAGTAGAGACGCGTTGGGGCTAAGAACTACTGTGCGGCAAGCTCTTGCGCTTCTTGATCTGAGACTGCTTTGCACTATACCTGTGAGGCTGTAATCCTCAACTGCTGGAATTGGAAGCATTGTCGTGGATCAAGAAAGCTTCCTGAAGGGCACTTTTTAAGCGTTTTCTTGCTCGCTTCTGGGTCCGAAGGCGGCAGCCTCAGCATTAGCAAGCAAGACAGATGCTGCTGGCTTTCCCCAGCGGTCGCATCTTCCGAGGTCCCTGCTGTGCTGTGCCAATTAGATCATCCCCTCGGTAGCACCAGTCGCTCTAGTGCCTGCACATCCAGCAACACCGAGATGTATTTATCCAGAGAGGAGATTGACAGGTGCTCTCCATCCCGGCGAGATGGCATCAACATCCAAGCAGAGACGTTCCTTAGACACTCCTAGCTAGCAATTCTGCCTGCCTTTTTGTACACCCTACTGGCATGGCACCTTCCGCCACCCCACGACTTCTTAGCGACCCTGCACCAGGCCTACCTCGTGGTAAGCCCTATTGCGACGCTTCTCTACTGCGTCTGGGGGAGATGGCGGCACTGGAAACAATGGTAATGGCACCAATGGTGGTGATTCCCACAGGAGTTCCCCCTTCCGAAGCTGTAAGAGAAGGTGATAAGGCACCTAGGGAAGCCGTTCTGAGGCAGAAGCAAGGGCCCGAGTGGGTGTTCTTCCCTTCTATTTGTTGGCATAGCAAGGGGAGAGGTCGATGGTAGGGAACTCGTGCAGGACGATTGAGGCATCACTATAGGGGCGATAGGGAGGGGGCAATATGAAGGGAGCAGGGACGTGATCAACTTGATGAAGATGATGATCTGCATGGCCATGGCCGTCTTTTTCTTGCTCTGCCCCTGCCCCTACCCTCGGCTCTCTGCCTCTAGCGGTAGCTCTCTGTGCAGTGCACATCTGCAGCAGGGCGACTACAGATCTCAGTACCTTGCTGTGAAATCTCTCACAAAAAAGATAGTACCATGAATTTCAATGTATCATATGCTCCAGATGGCCTATGCGATCTTGATGATCCCTCTTCCTTTTGGGAGTATGAAAGATCACCCTTCAACATGCCTGGATTTGCATCACAGAATGGAATGCATGATTTCTTGGCATGCTCATAGAGCACATCAACTGTTGAGGGCTGCACATCCTCATCCCAGTTGATCAACTCACAGAAACTTGATTGTGCTCCACTCCATGAGCTCAAACAAATCGACCCAATTCCAGTGTCACATAGTTCTCAACTGTCACCGAGCTTCGCATTGGATAAATGCTGTGCTCCATATGATTTGTCTCCTTTGATTCCTAAAAGAAATCACTCATATTTTGCTTATACTGGGTACAGTCCTGGAAGCTGTCATTATACTCCAAGAAGGCTTGAGGAGCTAAACACTTGGTTGTGGATGAGACGAGAACAACCATTTGTTTTCACGAAAGCGGGTAGTTACTTCCATCTAAAATCATGGTTGGAGAAGCATTTGGAGTGCCTGAGAAATCTGGTCAAAACTGCATCATTCAAAAACTAGTTCAAAGGCCGAAGAAAAGAGAAATTCATAACACAAAATGCTCGATTGCAAGCAGCCTTGTCTGTTACTATTGTTACAGCTAGAATAGGAGCTTCAACATCAAATGAAAGAGATGCAAAGCTAGGCTTAGCTTTGGCCTCAGCTCTGCTGCATTATTGCAGCCTAGTGTGCTAGGCTTAGCTTTATTAACTAACTTGTGGGGTATAATTGCTGGTGCAGATGGTGGAGCTTCTGGTCCGAATGGACTGTTGGCACTTTATTACAAGGATGATTGGGAGGGCCTTTTTGAGGCCATCATTGGCTATGGGCTTGGATGCTCATCCGTGGCTCTATTTGCAAGGGTTGGAGGTGGAATCTATACCAAAACTATGGATGTTGGAGTAGATCTTGTTGGAAAAGTAGAAAGGAATATCCCAGAGGATGATCCGCGAAATCTAGTGATCATTGCTGACAATGTGGGTGATAATGTGGGAGATATTGCTGGAATGGGTTCAGATTTGTTTGGCTCCTTTGCTAAAGCTTCTTGCGCAGCTCTTGTTGTGGCTTCCATGTCATCATTTGGCACAAATCATGACTTCACTGCTATGTGCTTCCCTCTACTCATTAGCTCTATGGGCATTGTGGTGTGCCTCATCACAACCTTGTTCGCAACTGATGTGTTCGAGATCTCAAATCTAAGGGATATTGAATCTACACTAAAGAGACAGTTGTTGATATCCACCATCTTAATGACATTCGGTGCAGCTTTTGTTTGTTAGCTGGCACTACCATCCACGTTTTACATATATGATCCTAACGGTGGTGCAAAGATGGTTTAAACTAGAAACTATTTTTTTGCGTTGGAGTAGGGCTTTGGGCAGGGTTGATAATTGGCTACGTTACAGAGTATTTCACCAGCAATACATACAGACTAGTCGAGGATGTTGCTGATTCTTGCAGGACAGGAGCTGCTACTAATGTCATCTTTGGTTTGGCACTTGGATACAATCTATGTCAGCCATACCCTAGCAGCCATGTACGGGATCACAGTTGTAGCTTTTGGAATGCTTTGTACCATTTCCACCTATCTAGCCATAGATGCATATGGTCCCATAAGTGATAATGCTGGTATCGCAACCGGTCTCCGGATGACCATGATACTTCTTACACATCTCTCCACAAGAAGCGCAGCAGCAGTATAGACTATGAGACCGTGAAGGCTTTCAAGATGGATAGATTCCTCAACCATAGGACTTCTTCAAAGTCCAGCTTGCGGCATCAACAGCCCCCAGTTGACAGCACTTTGGGGGAGCGCTTTCTCAGATTAGAAGAGATTAAACTGCAGATGCAGAGAGAGTTTGAGCGATTTCGTGATGATCTGGAGGCTAGGTATACAAAGATGTTCCTAGAGTCCCAAAAGCAGATTGCTGAGATGTTTGCTTGGGCTCTGAGCAACAGTAAGAAAACTGATGAACTCTTGCTGATGATTGTCAGTATTTTGTTCATCATTTGATTATTCTAAATGTTTCTTTCTTCCAGCTGATTTTTGGCTCTTCATGCTACGTTTCATATCATTTCATCTATATTACAGCTAATGCGTTGAAATTATTCCATGCTTTGTTTATAAGAAATGTTTCGAGTTGATGGGATGATATTTCACTTCATTCTTATTCCAGCTGTTGAAATGTTCCAACTGATGTTTCATTATTATTCTAGCTGTTGAGTTGTTCTAGCTGATGTTTCATTGTTTCCAGTTGTTGTCTGTTTCAGTTGATTTGTTTGTTCAAGCTTATGTTTATTCTACTTGATGTTTTATCTATTCTAGCTAAGGAGCTGATGTTGCAGCTAATGTGTGCTCACTTGATGCCCTTCTGGGGTTCCACTTCCGGTATCTCGTGTCTCTCTTCTCTTCTCTCTTTCTCCGTTCCTCGTCTTCCTCGCGCACTGTTCAACAGGAAGTCTGTAAGATGCTTCAAACCAGAAGGAGAAGTTGGTGAGCCCATAAAAGTATAAACAATGAATTCCTTGTTTTCACCTGCTCAATTTACTATCAGATGCTGTAAAGAACAGGGCAAAAAAGGTATGCGTGTTTTGATGTTTTGATGTTTTACAAATGCGTGTTTTGATGTTTTACAAATGTCTCTTATGTTTCTAAACTTTGGTTTATTATGTGTACATAAAGGTAACAAAATCACAAATGATGGTACAAGAGATAATGGAACAATGAAAGCTAAGGAGGTCATTGGCCCTAATGTCTCTTCAAATCACGATACAAGTATATGTCTTTATTTCTACTAAACTTTGAAACTTAAAATTTTTACATATTTTACATATTGCTTTATTAGGTGATTCATTTTGAGATTAACTAGCTTTAATTAGTCTCTTTCTCTAATTTAAAATGTTCATAGCTATTCATATTTTTAAACTTTGAGTAATTGTGTGTATATATATAAATATAGATTAAAGAACAACAAAAGGTGGAAAAAGAGGTAATGTAAGAAAGGGAGATCAGGAGGTTACTCGTAATAATGTTTCTTCAAGTCAAGATGAAGGTACCAACTTTAAGGATCAAAAACTTGTACAAATTTGGTGACCCAAATTGATACAAAATATCTAATTACTTTCTTTTGTGTTATTGAAATTTTTCATAACCTTGTATTATCGTGAGCTTTGGTTAACTCTATGTATATCTAGGTAAACAAGTTACTAAAATGCAAGAAAGGAAGACATTGAGATTTCTTGCCTTAACACTTCTTCAAGCCAAGAATCAGGTATTATGAGCTTTCTTATGTTGATAATGAGTCATTTTTTGAAATGGTTATACTAACTAATGATATTTGATCACTTGAGTATCAATAGGAGTGATATCCATGCCATCATATGATGATATCTATCGGCCACCCATGTTGAAATTTAGAGAAGAGGGTAGACAAACATTTATTACTTTGCAACATATTAGAGATTTAAGGGATAAAACAATCAAGACACACATGTTGCTTAATTAGTTTTTAGTTCTATGCTCCTTTAAAATTATTTTCATTTTACTTTTGGTTGCTAGAAGTAGATGTTGATGTCTTAATTTGTTTAATCTATTTTGATCATTAGATATATGTTATTGATCCTTACTTAGAAATGATAACATTCTCTATATAATTTTCTAGTTAAAAATTTATTGTGCAATTTCTTGTTTGATATTAGCATGTCTAAGAGGAAGGGCAAAGTAGATAAAGTGATAAGGAAAAAAGAGAATTTCCATGGAATTCCCTAGTTGAAAGTACATATAAGTAGGGAATGTAAAAAATAGGAAAAATGAGAGATTTCATAGTGAGAGTACCTAGGGAATCACCTCTAGAAAAATTTTCCTATATATGAAATATTTTCTATATAGAAATTATTCCCTACATAGAAAATTTTGTATTTTCTTATATAGGAAATATTTCCTATGTAGGAAATATTTCCTACATAGGAAAGGTCTTATGTGATTCCCTACTTATTCTCACTAGGAAATGTCCCATTTTCCCTAGTTTTTACTTTCTCCACTTATATGTATTTTCAACTAGGGAATTCCATGGGGAATTCTCTTTTTTTCCTATATGGGGATCGATTGAAAGTTCCTTGTGTTGGCTCTTCTTTAAAAATGAGCCACAAATTATCTATATGTTGCCATGCCAGTGTGTCTGCAGGGATCCTCCATTTTCCATCACTTGAACGATGACTAGCATGCCATGACATGAGCTTTCCAATAGACTTACACTTGAACATAAGTTTTATACGTGGAACATACAGAAAATGTTGCAAAACCTTACGATGCACATCCATTGACTTCATCTCCACTTCGTATCTTGATTCGCCACAAACAGGACACTCTCGTGCGAACTCATGAATCCCACGAAATAAGACACAATCATTGACACATGCATGAATCTTGACATAATCGAGGCCTCTTAGAGATGTCAAGTAATGTCTTGCTTGCTCTCTCTTAGTTGGCAATTTGTTTTCTTTTGGAAGTATTTGTGATAATAACCTACATATATTTTTAAAAGTGAGTTAAAAAACCACCAACATATATTTCTGTCTGATTTCAAAATAGAACAATTAATATTATGATTCATAAGCCAAACTAAATTGATACCTACTTCAATAACACATCCAAACTGACATTACTCCATCCATAAATTGTTTGCAAGTTAAGTATCTCGAGGGACGCACGAAGAACGGAGTATGTATAACCTTCATACAATGGAGTAGATGATGCTACATATAGTGGATCATCTAGCTTCGTAGAGTGACCTTCTCTCTGAACCAGTTGCGAAAATAGATGGTGTAGCATATTGTCCAAATTCTCATCCTCTACGACTTGATGGGGCATTTCATGAGGGCTACTATCGTGGTCGTAGTCTCTACTCTTCTTGAAGACTCTGCCCCCTCGCGTCGACGTTTTGCAGCCTCTCGATGCATGGGAGGGAGCAATGAGGATGTGGCACCGCATCCTGCTTAACCACAAAAGGGAGTTTCATGTACATTGATATATAATTCCCGTAACATAGACATGCAATCTTAGTGGTAAAAAAAAACAATGAATACCGGTGATTTTTCTCGGTCCCATTCTCCATACAAGCTGAGGTGTGACATTGCAATTCGACGTGCTCGAAAAATACACCCTCAACAACGATCACACATGCATTTAATTTTTCATCGTAGCCATGCATCTCGATTATGAAGACGCAATGTTTCATCCTTACTTGAGGATGTGCTCATTGACTCACCAGCTTGCATCGCACTAGGTGATGACGACGTCGACATGATTAAACCTAATTCATGACAACATCAAAATATTTGTCATTCATATGTTTACATAAGATCTCAATTTTAAATACACAAAAATCATCATAAATACATTAAAACTTATAATAAGAATTCACTGTCAAAATTTATCTTAAAAACAAAAAATTATGATAAAGCCCAAATGCGTGTCTATATCCGCGTTTAACTACGCGTCTATATTGGCGTCTATTTTCGCGTCTATATTCGTGTCTATACTCGCGTCTATCTGAATAATAGACGCACATATACACGCGAAAATAGACGTACACGTCAAAATTTAAACTATACTTAAATCATTTCTTTTCAAACTGTGCCTTTCCTTTCCTACATTTTTTGTGGTTTTGAAGCTTGAGTTTAGCCGACATGCAGTCTCTTCATGCCTCACCTCCTCATGACTCACCTCTTCTTTCATTTCAAACACACAAGAAGGGAAAAAGGAAAGCCAAGGATAGGAAGAAAGAGAGAACAAGAAAGAGAAGAACAAGAAGAAGTAGCAAGCAAGCAAGCAAGCATCAAGGGAGGGTAACTTACCAAGGAGAGGAAGAAGGATAAAGAAGAAGCGCCACCACCCGCCACGCCAAACACTCAAGGTGACTCTCTCTTTCTCTCTTTTTTTCTCTCTTCCTCTGTTTGCTCTGTCTGTGTATTTAGGATTTGCGATTCCATTATGTATTGCATTTTGTAAATCATCAATGGCGGTCGTCGGCCTAAAATCGGTCGATCGAGCGCGTCTGATAGCGCGTCTACATCTCAGTGTAGATACAGATATAGATGCGAAAAATGTTTCCTCTCAGAGCATCTGAGGGCGCGTCTTAGAGCGCGTGTGCTCTGCAGTGTACATGCGATGATACACGCGCTGCACAGAAGGTTGACCTGCAGTCTACACGCAATTATACACGCGCATTGACCTGGGATGCGCGACTGACAGCGCATCTGTGCTACATGTTAGATGCGCAGATAGACGCGCTGGACAGAAGGTTCACTCTGGAGCGCGTCTGAGGGCGCCTCTAACCTGCAATGTAGACGCGGGGATACACGCGCTAGGTCTCCCAGTTCTGATAGTAAACAATATATTTTTGCAATGATGAATGTGACCAATCCCATATTTGTGTTTATCAGTTTTCTTATTTAAGAGAAGCATTAGCACTTAAGTGTTATGCTCAATGTCTAAAGAAAGCTCTTTGAAAATGTAGGTAATATATGAATTTGTATGCAAATAAATTTGTCTTTTTCCTGTGTTTTTTTTGCAGATGTCGTATCCTGGTTCATCTAGCAATGACCCAGATGTGGATCGCATGAATGATACATTGGCCTCCTTTGGCAGGGGGTCAATGCATTTTTTGGAGGTTTTCCTAGTAGGGAAGACTTCATGGGAGAGATGACCGGACATCTTGGCCACTCTCCCACAGCGGACGAGGTGTTCAGTATCATGTCTGGGACGTCTCTTGCGTCTTTTCCTGGCACTACTTCCAAGACTCCACATGAGGTACTCCATATGTAGGTATTCCACGTGCTCCACATGCATCGGCTGAAGCACAAGCATCTGCAGAAGCACGTGCATCTGCAAAAGCTCGTGCGTCCAGTGAGGCAGAGGGTAGTCGACAGAGAGGGAGGAGGGAGAGTCGAGGGGGAGGACGAGGCTTGTGTGGGGGTTGCCTAGGAGGTGGCGAGCGATCACCCTCACCAGTAGATCACGTAGAGGAGGTTGTACGCCAGTACTATAGAGTTACAAATGCTGGTGGCATCTTTCATGATGATGAGGGAAGAGATGTAATGGCGTACATGAGGAGCGTTGTGCATGCGACGTATAAAGATTGTTTCATTACCTTCAAAAATCAGGAAAGCGGCTTGTGGCAGGAGGTGTTGAGGGCAGTCCATAGGAGGTACCCAAATCTTGAGGGTCAGCGATTCTTGGATGATTGGGGACGTACAAAAGTGAGGGATATGCTTCACAACAAAAGATCCCACCTCATGACATGGGCCAGGGACTCACTGTGGAGGCTGGAGGAGGGGCGTGGAGCCTATAGCCAACCACCTATGTGCCACCGCATAGAGTGGAAGAAAGCCAAGAAGAAAGCTTTAGGTCGCAAGCACTTAAACTTCCCTTGTAAATGCTTTTGATATATAATGAATACATGGACTCTTATTTTCAATTCTCGTGCCCGTAAGATACATTGTCTTTTTCCCAAATACACAATCTGATGTATGGAAGGGGGGAAAAAAAGCCAGAGAGCACTCTCTGGTTTTTTTTTTCCAGTTCTTTTTTGCGCGTCTATCAGCACGTCTAAATTGCAGATAATTCGCGTTTATACGCGCGTCTATAATGCAGACTACACGGGCTTCATAATTCAAATTTAAAAAAGAAATTAAATATCTTTTTAAAAAAGGACATTTTATATTTTCCGTTCGCGTCTATCGGTGCTTGTAAAAGTGCGTCTACCAGCATGTCTATATGCGCGTGTATATGTGTGTCTATTGCGCGTCTATTTGTGCATGTAAATTCGTTGATACATGCGATTATAGATGCAAAATGGTAGACACGCAAATAGACGGGCAGATAAACGCACACGTAAGAATTTCTCTATATTCAAAAATCGCGTCTAAATGTGCGTCTATGAGGCCTTTTTGTTGTAGTGGTAGAAAGCCATAGAGGGATATTGTAGTTGACAAGGACTATAAGCCACACACTGTAAGAAGTTGAGTGCAGACCAAATGGGTTCACGCCATCCATTGCAAGACCAAGCCGAAGATTCCTTGGCTCTCGAGCAAAGCCTAGGAAGGTAGAGTCAATGTGGCTCCATGCGCGTGAATTTGCTAATATTCATTAAACTCCATCTGTGGACCTATTTTGCGCATGCCACGTTGTCAAGCTCGCCATGTCAAACGTACGAAACATGTGGTTTATGCAGGGGATAAGCAGAAAGTGTCTAAGAACTTTTTGAGGGATGGTTTACCCTTGCAAGTCCTGTCAATACCTGTGAGCACCACACTTTGGACATGTCTCCATAGTCTTGTAGTTTCCTCGAAACAGTATACAATCATTGATACATGCATGGATGCTGTTGTAGTCCATGCCAAGCTTTTGTAAAACATATCATGCATCATCAGGAGACTCGGGTATGGTATTTGTTAGGTGGTAATATGTGATATTTCAGTAACTTGAAAAAATTATAAAACACCTTCAAAAATCACAAATGTTTTTAATGATAGTGCCGAAAAGAAATCAACTCAACGTATGTACAAGGTACCTGAACAACTCGGTTACATCGCATCGCTCCACCCGTATTTTGCTTGCACACTTAGGAATGCAAGCAGTGTCTTCAAGTGAGATACTCGGCACCCATCATATAATGGTATGGATGCTTCCTCTCTAAGCAGATCAGAAGTCTCGACATCCATGGAAATCAATGCATCGATCATTGCCTCCATCTCAGGTTCCAAGATTGTAGGTAGGTCTGGAAGACTGCCTATGTCCTTTGGTATTGACAGTATAGGTTGGGTAGTACCTTCCAAGTGGTAGATTGGCTCACGCACTCCATTCATCGCACGCCTACGAACTATTCTAATTGGCCGAAAATGTGCAATCCTCCTTGGGACGAGACGTCACCTCCCTAGATAGAAAATTTGCCAGCCACACCCAATCTTCTTGTATATCATATTCAATTAGCTTACGAGTACAATGCATGATTGATATTAACTTTTCTTACCATTTGCTGAAAATCCAAGACTGCTTGATCAATGCTGCCTGATCCGAAGCGTCGTATGTGTTCTATAGACAATCGACATTTTTGTCTAATTGCCAGCTTGCATTGAGAGCAAGGACATGGGACACGCTGATTAAGATATGCCTTGCGATCTTGAACAACAAGACCTTCATCGTTTTCCATTTTGTCTACGTTATGACAAACAATTTATTTTTGTTATCATTCTTTTTTTCTTTCTTAAATTGTTTGAGAAGGGATTTCTTCTCTTGTAACTCAGCAAAAATTAATGTATGTAAAGTCTCCACCTACCCACCCACAAATTAACGTATGTATGTCGGAGTGTTTCCCATCTTGTGGTGTTGTACCAGACCTTTCCACCACTCTCTCTTTGTTTTTTATCCATTCATTATCTCCTCTCCTTCCATCTCTCTCTCGTTTTCTCTTTCTTTATTATGTTGTATGTTTATTCCCTCTCTCTCGTTCCTTTTTCTTTTTTCTCTTCCTCCCCCTCTCTCATTTTCTTTAACGATCACGACTATGACCACGATCACGACCACAACTATGACTATGACTACGACGATGACGACCACGACTACGACTATGACTATGACCATGACCATGACTACCACTACCACTACCAATATAATAAACAAGAAAAGAAGAAAAAATAATGACCACGATTACCACTATAATAAACAAGAAAAGGAGAAGAAGAAAAAAAAAAACAACAACAATAACTACTACTACTACTACAATAAGCAAGAGAAGAAGAAAAAACTAGTACTACTACTACTACTACTACAACAAAAAACAAGAAAACTAAACAGCAATAAACAAGAAAAGAAAAAACTACTACTACTACTACTACTACTACTACTACAAACAACAATAATTTCCTTTTCTCTTTTCCTCTCCCTCTCTCATTACTCTCCCTCCCTCACCCTCACCCTCTTTTTCTCTCTTACCCTATTAGGTTTAATATTTTTTCTCTCTTTTTCTCTCTCCTCTCCCTCTCTCATTTCCTTTTCTCTCTTTCTCTCCCTTTTTTCTCTCTTTCTCTCTCTCTCATTTCCTCTCCCTCCCTCACCCTCTCCCTCTCTTTCTCTATTTCCCTATTAGGTTTAATGTTTTTTCTCTCATTGTCTTTCTCCTCTCCCTCTCTCATTTTTTTCTCTCTCCTCTCCCTCTCTCATTTCCTTTTCTCTCTTTCTCTCCCTCTCTCATTTCCTCCCCCTCCCTCACCCTCTCCCTCTCTTTCTCTCTTTCCCTATTAGGTTTAATGTTTTTCTCTCTTTTTCTCTCTCCTCTCCCTTCCTCACCCTCACCCTCTCTTTCTCTCTTTTCCTATTATGTTTAATGTTTTTTCTCTCTCCTCTCCCTCTCTCATTTCCTTTTCTCTCTTCCTCTCCCTCTCTCATTTCCTCTCCCTCCCCCCTCCCTCTCCCTCTCTTTCTCTCTTTCCCTATTATGTTTAATGTTTCCCTCTCCCTCCCTCTCCCTCTCCCTCTCTCATTTCCTTCCTCTCCCTCTCCCTCTCCCTCTCTCATTTCCTCTCCCTCCATCTCCCATTTCCCCCCTCTCCCTCTCCCTTTCCCTCTCCCTCTCTCATTCCCTCTCCCTCTCCCTCTCTTTCTCTCTTATTTCCTCTCCCTCTCTCAATACACACGAATTATACAAAAAACAAGTAAAAGAGAGAGAAAACACAAAAGCAAAGCAAGAATGGATAATGCACTCACCGTAAAGGCTCTAAGAAGGGTTTGGCAGCTCCTCTTCACCCTCCATACACCTCCTCCTCTTCTTTGCAAATGGTGGCAGTGGCGGTGAGAAGCCTTCTTTCTCCCTCTTTCTCTCTCTCTCTCTCTCTCTCTCTCTCTCTCTCTCTCTCTCTCTCTCTCTCTCTCTCTCTCTCTCTCAAATGCAAGATGTTCGCTCTCCCTTTCACTCTCTCTTTCGTGAATGTGCGTAAAATAACGCACTCGGGTTTCGGCCCGCATTTTTTTCATTTGACTACCGTCAGTATTTGCGTCGTTATTTTAGTGACGCCGCTATTTCACGTCGCAAATCGCCATCGCTATACCCTCATATCCTTGTAGTATGCCTTGTACCGAATTGTGGCTTTTTGACACTTTCGTTATGCCCACACTACTCTATGGGGAAACCATTTGGGGTTGAAGCCTTTGTCATACTAGATGGATTCCACTTATGGACTCTGATGGACCAAAAGCACAACATTATGATGGTTGGGAATATATGGAAAGACCGCTCGTCATGATGATAGCACGTATGATAAGGGAAAAAGCCTTGGTACCACAAGAGATCATCCGAGAAGAATTGGGCACTGCATCCATGGTAGATGAGGTATTATTCCAAGCAATTAATTTCCTCTAGAGGATATGGTAGCTCCTTAAAGATGGATACCCTAGACTAGCCATGGAGTCTTCAAGACAGCTTGTAGTAGAGGGAGATAAACTGTGTTGGTATGCACATATGACCATGTGGCTGAACTTACATGGCATGAGTACAAACAGATTACCACCCTTCAATTACAGCCTTAATTGCCTTGCTTTGAGTCTCAATCGTCATGTAGAGCTAAATAGTGTGATCAGAGTAAATATCTTTAAAGTGGAGACAGGCAGGACTTGCTCCAAGCCCCCTTTCTCATGAGACACGAAAAAGGCACAATATCGATTATGCCACTTCTTGCAACTCTCTCATGATGGTTTCATAGTGAGGCCGAGATACTGGACACTCAACTCTCCCATGGACTCCACGTTGTTATTGGTCAGATTTGCACCTTATTGCATCAATTGTTGATTGAGACAGGTCAATGGAGCCATATTGCAGCTAATGAGAGGATGTGCCAGCTTTGTGGAGGAGAGCTAGAAAAAACGGAGGAGCACTATATCTGTAGTTGTAATGTATACCATGATATCTGAAGGCCACTATCATTTCCTCTTTTAGGAGAGCTTTGGACCACCAAGACGGGTGATGGACTATGAGGACCAAAGATGTTTGGGTCTTTTCTTATTGGATCTCTAGCGATGTAGAGTAGTATTGTTACAAGATAGGAGGTGACCACAGCCTCATCCACCCCTCCAGAGAGTAGTTACAAACATTTTTAGTGTAGTTGAACCCCCAGTCGCTACCACCTCAAATATTACATCTCCTACTGATAGGTGTCATCAAGGGACATCATCAAGCATTATCACAGTTGACAGAGATACAACATTACGCAGAGCACGACACCCTAGAGAACCTACTCAATGACATAGGCATGCCCATAGGTGTCACGTTCGCATTACGATTGCTTGTCACACATGTAGATTGGCACGCTGATGTAGTCGAAGGTTGCTTACAGAGTCTTGATGGATTCCGTAGACTAAGGAGGAGATACTTTACACTCTTTTAATCTTTTTAAGCCTAAAATTTTCAACTTTTTCAATTCTCCATACTTTTGATCCTCTCATCCCAATAATCCACCATGTAGATCTACACATTTATCTCTATCTCCTCTTCTGTCATGAGGGATGATGATACCAATTGTATTAGTTATGGTCTCATTGGCCATTTTGGCCTTTTAGAGATGTTAATAGATCTTATCTTATCTTATCTCTTCTCTTTCTGTCTCTCTATCTCTCTCTCTCTCTCTCTCTCTCTCTCTCTCTCTCTCTTCAATTGGTATCAGGTGACGGGTCCTAGGGTGTTCGATCATAGTATGTTGCAATGTTTTTCTGAGAAGACGTTTACCTGGAATGTCTCTGAGGTGCTCATTGAGCGACGAGCGTGATGTATTCGAGGCGACACTCGGACATGGGGCCTGATTGGAGCAAGAATATATATATATATATGTGTGTGTGTGTGTGTGTGTGTGTGTGTGTGTGTGTGTGTGTGTGTGTGTGTGTGTGTGTGTGTGACAAGCTAGAAATTGACCAAGCTCGCGAAGAAATTAAAATTTACAGAGTGTTGCTTAAGCGACACCGTCACTTAATCTCCACGCCATCCATATTGCAAATGTCCCTTAATACGTCACTTAAGTGACTTCATTTGCAATGTAAAATCGTGTCACTTATACGACACGTCGAATGTCCTTAAGTGATGCCCACCAAAAATTAAAATTGAAAAAAATTGGGCTTTGCGTAAGTAATGCTTTGGCATCGCTTGAGCAACGTCCGTCATTTTTTGCTATGTCCCTTTAACACCCCTCTTTCTTCTAGTGTCCCTTTTCTCTTCATTTTAAGTGGGTGATAGATTTACTCACGATGCCTATAGGTCTTTGGAAAATGATATATATTGTGCTTGCCCATGAATACTTGACTAAATCGAGTGGAAGAGAGAGCTCTACGTACTAAGACAACAAATGTAGTATGTACTTTTCTCTTAGAAGAAATCTTTTATCAGTATGGTTGTGTGGAAAATATTAGAGCAGATAGGGGTGAACTGGATGCAGATGAAGCCCATGATTTCTTTGCACAGCTAGGGATAAAGCTTACTTTAACTTCAACTTATAATGGTGAAGAAAACGATAAAAGTGAAAGAGTTTACCCAACTATTGTGAAGACATTGGCAAAAGTATGTGGAGAGAAGGTAAAAGAGTGGCCATGATTACTCCCTTATGCTTTGTAGGCTGATAGAACAACTCATAGTGTTGTTAAATAATATTTTCTTGTTGAATTTATGTATGGTCAAAAACCTATTATGTCGAAAGAAGAGATGATAGTCACATGGAGTGTGCTCTCTTGGGGAGAGGAGTTGAATCGAGAGGAGTTGTTGGCCTTATGCATTAGATAGTTGGAAAGAAAGTCACAAGACATAGATGTAGTATGTACTTTTCTCTTATAAGAAATCTTTTATCAGTATGTACTAAGACAAAAAATGTAGTATGTACTTTTCTCTTAGAAGAAATCTTTTATCAGTATGATTGTGTGGAAGAGAGAGCTCTACGTACTAAGACAACAAATGTAGTATGTACTTTTCTCTTAGAAGAAATCTTTTATTAGTATGGTTGTGTGGAAAATATTAGAGCAGATAGGGGTGAACGGGATGCAGATGAAGCCCATGATTTCTTTGCATAGCTAGGGATAAATCTTGCTTTAACTTCAACTTATAATGGTGAAGAAAACGATAAAAGGCAAAGAGTTTACCCAACTATTGTGAAGACATTGGCAAAAGTATGTGGAGAGAAGGTAAAAGAGTGGCCATGATTACTCCCTTATGCTTTGTAGGCTGATAGAACAACTCTTAGTGTTGTTAAAGAATATTTTCTTGTTGAATTTATGTATGGTCAAAAACCTATTATGCCGAAAGAAGAGATGACAGTCACATGGAGTGTGCTCTCTTGGAAAGAGGAGTTGAATCGAGAGGAGTTGTTGGCCTTATGCATTAGATAGTTGGAAAGAAAGTCACAAGATATAGATGTAGCAATTGCAAAGAAAGGATACATAACAAAAAATGCTTTGGCAAAAGACATAGATTGAGGCCAAGAACCATACAAGATGGGGATTGGGTACTAGTCTATGATAGCAATTTAGACAACGAGCATAATGCCATGTGTAAAGCCTCCAAAAGATGGTTTGGACCCTATGTGGTAAGACAAGTGCTTGTTAATGCTACTTATGTATTAAATTAGCTCAATGAGACAGCCATGAAACTTTTGTAGCAAGGAAAAATATCAACTTATTCAAGAGACAGAAATCTATTGCTACCTATGAGTTGCTAGAATTGGAAGAAAATAGTGGCAATGATAGAAGGGCTAGCCAAGAAGATATGGAAGAAGAATAAGCAAAGGATATGGTTGCAGAGAATGAGGAGGACTCAAAATCTGGTAACAACTAGGACTTTGTCACATACCATGCCAGAGGATGTGCAGATTCAGAGAGGGTAGATGTTGTGCGGCTATGGGGCCAGAGCATGAGAAACTCTAGAGTGTATCATCATCTATCTTTCTTACTAATCTAAAGATTCCATGCCATATTAGTCATTAGTGTTAGTGTCCATAGTATAGATGGTTCAAAAATACGAGATTTTTGGACAAGTCTAGTCTATTTTGGATATTATTTCTTGTAAGTATCCTAAAGAGCAGTAGAAAACTTCTAGAATACGGTAACATGCAGAAAGTAAGTTGCTTATTTTAGAAGATCTCATGCAAAAAGGACTTCCAAAATCATGTGGCACACGATCATAGTTTATAGGTAGTAAACAACATTATGAATGGGGAGAAGAAGAAGGAGTGATCATGAAGAATTTTGAGTAGGCTTCTTATGGTTTTACGTCCCTTTCACAGCCGCCAATGGAACCATTAGATTTTTGGTCTAAGTAGCAAAGAAGAAGTTAATGTTTGGTATGTGTTTTTGGTCTACTAGGGAGATTTAGGAGATCTAATGCTTGGACATTGCTTCCAAGTAGTCCTAGACAAGGATTTTGTTTATCTTGTCAGGTTCTATCAATACATAGTGCTTTGATTCATTGAGCTTTGTCTTTATCTTGTGTACCTCTTGTCTATTCTTCTTCTTCTATTATATATCCTATTTTCTACTTCCTTATCTCTCTGATCCCTGGTGGATATGATCTTTCAAATAAAACCCCACTAACGACGTGCATCCTAAAAGAGGTAGAGTCCCATAGAAATGGCAAACAACATTCATTCAACAATCGCTTTATGCAAGGCTCTCTATCTAAATGAAGACGTAGAGTCCCATGGAAATGGCAAATAGGATCCATCAACAATGGTCACTTTATGCAAGCCTCTCTATCTAAATGAAGAACCTAGATGGTCCCTTTCCAATTCACTCATTGAAGGCTTCAAAATTGGTTGTCTTTCTTCAACATAGGCGTATGCTTGCCCTTAGATTATTGACATGGGAAGAATCAGATAGGCTTCAACACACATGAAATTCCACTCTCTTGATGGGACAACACCCTTTTGTATTTTAGTTCAAGATGCTATCCCTTGTCTTAGATGTAGCAAAAGGTGAAGGGTAGACTTCTTTTGGATGCTATCATCTTCCAAGATGCGAGCATCCCCAAGATCACCATCCATCCAAGCAGGATGACCCCCTTTAGCATATCAAAACATGAATTTACTCATCTCAATTATATTTGATTTAATGATCACCTTAAGGGAACCTTAGTCTATCTTCAAATTTAATTCTCATGAAATCCATGAGAGAATACTTTTAACATGTTAGCTTCAAGGAAAGATTCAAAGCATATCTCATTGTATCCCAATCTATCCCCAATTAATCACCTTCAAAAATGACCTCCAATAAAGCGACAACAGACAAGCTATGATCATCCCCTTATGTTCTCCAAATAAGTAAGAGGTGCCTTTTATATTTCTTGCCTTAACATTGCAAGATCCCTAGTTCAAGTCCTTATTCTCCCTAACTAGCAGAAAGTAAAACAATCATCAAATATTCGAATAGTGATGCCAACTTTATTCCCATTGAACAATTGTCAAACAACCTCCTTCCAAGGTTTCTTACGGCGAGTGGATGTGCAAGGTCATGACATCTACAATTGTGTCAAGCCACGAATCCATAGAGAATAAAGAGTTTAAGATTATCAAAGAAAGATGGAGGAGGATTCCAATTGACAATAGGCTTGAGTTACCAAGGTTCATAAACACAACGAACCACTAGAAAATTCATTGCATACAAAGGTGATATCAAGGTAGACATAAGTCATAATGCTCAAGATAAATCTTTGTCAAGAAATCCATTGTATACGAAGGTGATTTCAAGGAAAAAATAAGTCATAAGACTCAAGATGAATCTTTCTCAAGATAATTCCACTAAGATAAGGATCTAAATGTGTGTAGAAAAATGTATATTTTCATAGCAAGCTTGGGTCTTTTGTTGTTCATAAAAGCTAAAGTTTGAGAAGATGAAGAAGAAATGTTAAAAACAAGAGTAAGCCTTGATATGATTGGACATCCATAAGAGGTCAAATATCAGTATGGTCCATGCTAAACACAATGTGCCACTCATAGTGAGACATCTCAGAGATCCAAAAGAGTCTCTTCATTGGCCCAAAACCTATGAACTGCGTACGCACACCTTGTTCTCATGGATCAAATGTATCAGACCTTTTTTTTGTGAAAATGATAAGTGTGATTAGTAAAGGTAAAAAAGAGGGGCATTACATCCTTGGACTAAAGCACAAGTCTGTCCTTTGACTTATCAGATAAGCTTTTTACATACGATTTCATTCATTGACTTTGTTTTCCATTACATTGAGAGTACTGAGAGTAGGTTTTTCAAACATGGCTAAGAACATTAAGGCTTCCTTGCACTCCATCTTCCTTCTTTTTTCTTCATGGATAAGAAACTTTCTCATCTCAAATCCCAAGCCTTGATATGGATTATCTTTGCTGCTATCTTTGACTGGCGGCTCCCCTTTCTTCTTAGCCTGCAAACAAAAATTATTCTTTAAATCCATACATTGGGTCCACCATTAAATTTTCAAAAACCATTTTATTTCTACATAACCAAATCTACCACAGTACTAAGTTGTGTATCAAATTCCATATCACACGATGCAGTCCATAGATTTCACCAATAATTAAATCTTTCCATGTGATAGTCAAGGGGTGAAAGAGAGAGATCATCCGTAAGAAAGTTGAGGTTAATCCTATTGTGCTGGCAAGGATAAAACAAATGGGTGATGGTCTCTTCCTCATGGTGATAGTGAGGACATAAACTTGATCCTATCCCTATTTTTTCTTGCTCTTAAACAAGTCCATATGGCATTCAACTGTATCAGCCCCACAGTAGGAAGGATTTCTTTGGATGAATCCTCGGTAGCCAAATCATGGTAAACCTGTATATCCACTGATGTTGGTTTCAATTTAAGTGCCATATTTTTTTTAGCTTATTAACAATCCTAGCGGGTGACTCCTTTTTCTCTTGGATAGTTAGTAATGGCTTATCATTTTGCTAGCAAATGCCTTTGCAATTGAACTCTTATTCATCTAAAGTGTCCGGCATAAATGAGTCCCCCAAGAAATTTCTCCTTTGTTGGAGGAGAGTATGTTCATCCCTTGAAAGATGAATCTCATTATCTGGAGCACCCAGCTCCTTCCATCCTCCTAGATTGTAGTCTGAGAGCTCAGCCCATTTCCTAATGCCCTTTTTGAAAATCTTGTGAGCAAGAGAAATTTTTTCCTCCTCAATTGTACCATGGAATATATTGAACCAAATTGATTCACAGACACTCCAGGGGAGTGTAAAGTTACTGCTTGGAGAAATTCCAACTTGATCTTTGAGGGAGAGCCATGCACACTAGATACTTCTCATTAAATTTTAGCGTTCTCTGATGTGTATTTTGACTTGACTAAATGCTATTATAATAGTCTCATTAACTTTGTACATATCCAGATAAGAAGGCAGGGTTGTGCCCTAGGCCCCCTACTCTTTGCAATAGCCTCATATGCAGTGGGCTAGTTAATAGAGGAACGTATTAAACAAGGAAGGCTAAGAGGTATACATCTCCCTAACAATAGAGAGATCATGCTTAATCTGTTCGCGGATGACATGAATGAAACAGTTAATAATGACCCATCATCCATAGAAGCTTTTTGGAGATGCATCTAGGAGTTTTGTCTTGCCTCAATGTCAGTTGTGAATCCTAGTAAAACACGTATTAAGCGACTTGTTAATCCTCCTCCACTATGGTTGTTCGATGCACATTGCAAGGAAATGTATTCATGCTTCTTGGAATTTCCATGGGATTTCGTGTATCCTTGAAGTAGCATTGGGAATGGGTGCAAAACAAATAAAAAAGAAGCTGGAGTACTTGAATGGATTGTAGTGTTCATTCGCTGGGAAAATGGTGGTGCTATAACATATTCTAATATCTTCAAGAATATACTTTTTAGCTTGGTGGAAGGCTCCCAAAGCTGGGCTGAAACAACTGGAGTCCTTGATCAGAAAGCTTATTTTTCCTTTGACGTATTAGATAAGCTTTTTTACAGAGGATCTCATTCCTTGGATCTATTTTCCATTACATTGAGAGTACTGAGAGTAGGTTTTTCAAACATGGTTAAGAACAAGGCTTCCATGTGCTCCATCTTCCTTCTTTTTTCTTCATGGATAAGGAACTTTCTCATCTCGAATCCCAAGCCTTCATATGGATCTTCTTTTTTCTTCTTGCAGGCAAATGGATGTTTGCTGCTATCTTTGGCTAGCTAGCTATTTCCCATTCTTCTTAGCCTGCAAAGAGAAACTTTTCTTTAAATCCATACATTGGATCCACCATTACATTTTCAAAAACCTTTTTATTTCTTGATAACCAAATTTACCACAACACTATGTTGTGTATCAAATTCTATATTACAGGATGGATCCATAGATTTCACAAATATTTAATTCTTTCCATGTGATAGTCAAGGGGTGAAAGGGAGAGATCATCCATTGAAGAAAGTTGAGGGTATTCCTATTGTGCTAGCAAGATTAAAATAGATGGGTGATGGTCTCTTCCTCATAGTGATAGCAAGGACATAAGCTTGATCCTATCCCTATTTTTTTTGCTCTTGAACAAGTCCATAGAGCTTTCAGTTGTATGAGCCACAGTAGGCACGGTTGCTTTGGATGAATGCTCGGTAGCTAGATCATGGTAAACCTCTAGATCCACTGATGTTGGTTCCAATTTAAGTGCCATATTTTGTTCAAGTTATGAACAATCCTAGCAGGTGACTCCATTTTCTCTTGGATAGGTAGTAATGGCTTATCATTCAGCCAGCAAATGCATTTGCAATTAAACTGTTATTAATTTGAATTGTCCGCGGCATAAATCAGTCCCCCCAGCAATATCTCCTTGGTTGGAGGTGAGTATGTTCATCCCTTGAAAGATGAATCTCATTATCTGGAGCATCCAGATCCTTCCACCCTCCTAGTCCGAGAGCTCAGCCCATTTCCTAATGCTCTTTTTGAAAATCTTTTAAGTAAGAGAAAGTTTTTCCTCCTCAATTGTACCATAGAATACATTGAACCAATGTGAGTTAGAGAGACTCCAGGGGAGTGTAAAGTTACTCCTTAGAGAATTTCCAACTTGATGTTTGAGGGAGGGCCATGCACACTAGATACTTTTCATCAAATTTTTGCATTCTTTGATGTGCACTCTAACTTGGCTGAATGCTATTGTAATAAGATCTAGCTACTTTCACCTGGGATAATTGATTAGTCAGAATTTCCTACAGCTATGCATGATTAGTCTCATTCCCTCTATACAGATCCAGAAGGCAAGGTTGGCCCCTAGCCCCCCTACTCTTTGTAATAGCCTCAAATGCATTGCGTTGGTTAGTAGAGGAAGAGGTTAAACAAGGAAGGCTAAGAGGTATACATCTCCCTAACAATGGAGGGATCATGCTTAATCTGTTCACGGATGACATGAATGAAACAGTTAATAATGACCCATCATCCATAGAAGCTTTTTGGAGATGCATCTAGGAGTTTTGTCTTGCCTCAACGTCAGTTGTGAATCCTAGTAAAACACATATTAAGAGACTTGCTAACCCTCCTCCACTGTGGCTCTTCGATGCACATTGCAAGGAATTGGAAGAAGGAATTGTATTCATGCTTCTTGGAATTCCCATGGGATTTGGTGTATCGCTGAGGTAGCATTGGGAATGGGTGCAAAACAAATAAAAAAGAAGCTGGAGTACTTGAATGGATTGTAGTGTTCATTCGTTGGGCAAATGGTGGTGCTATAACATATTCTAATATCTTCAAGAATATACTTTTTAGCTTGGTGGAAGGCTTCCAAAGTTGGGCTGAAACAACTAGAGTCCTTGATCAGAAAGCTTATTTGTCCTTTGACTTATTAGATAAGCTTTTTTACGGACGATTTCCATTAGGGCCAAAAACGCTTCAAAAATGGCACTTGTAAGAAAGTGATTAAGTTGCTAATTAGTTGAGGTTTAGGAAGAATAAAACCTCTAAATTTGGTTGTCCAGATGTGATTAATGAGAGAATATTTGGTTCATTGAAGAGGTCGGCCATTAATTGCCCTCATCTTTTAATCCAGGTCAGGGGTCACCTTTTCGGCCGTTTATTGTCTTGGAACTCGAGAGATTTTGTATTTTCGAGATTTTTGTACGAACTTTGCATTTGTTTGCTCGCGCATTTTCTTTCTATACACTATTCTCTTTTACCATTCCTTTTGCTGCACTTGCTTTCTATCACTGTGAGATTCTTGCTCGGTTCATTTGCTAGAATGTCTAGCAATACTACTTCAAATAACATAGGCGCAAGCACACGTAAATACAAGCTATCTATTCAGCTAGATCCGACTTACACATCTTGGAGAAGTATACATCATCGAGTATTGATAGATGAGATTGAAGCCAACAAGTTGCGAACACAAGGAATGAAGCATATAGATTTGTGGGTGGATGAAAATATCTATCCCAAGGATCCTTCTACAGGTAAACCACCTCCTTTTTTGAATGTCCATGACTATATAAGATATGCTGGAGAAGGTTACAATGGAATGTTTGGCTACTGTATGAGGTTATACTCTACATCTTACACATATATAGCTCAAGTGCACGAAATGAAAAAAGCATTAGAAACTACACAAACAAAAATTTTAGAGTTGACAAGTCAGATTGATATTTTGAAAAATGTTAACAATTCATTGCAGAATAAGCTAATACGCTTGAGAGAAACTCCAGTAGGATTTAGAGAGAGGAAGAGACCGTTAAAAAATATAACCAGCTTGTGTGAGAGAGTAAAGAAAAGGAGACTAAATCTTACAAAGAAATATGTCTCTAACATATTAGGCATAAATATCCGAGAGAATGAGGAAAGAATCAAACTTTTGAAGGAAACCATGAATAAGAAAGACATTTTGAGGATTCTTAAGTCACCAGAAAATGTGGATTTGAGAGGTCCAACTCTGAGAGAGTTAGTGAAGGACTTAAAAGGCACAGTGAAAGCAAATGAAATCGTAGAGACATGCGATACTGTGGGTATAAGTCGAAAAGGTTACCGTGCTATCTCTGGATTATGGTTTAAAAATCTTAAACGCAATAGGGTAACTATATTTGGATTGCCCCGAGCCCTTGCAGTTTCCACTGCAAGAATTTCCATGAATCGCAAGATTCCACATGTTTTTGGAGATTACTTTCACATCGAAAGGTCTATGTCCTATGAAAAACAAAAAAAACAGGCAATTTTTTATTACAATGAGTTTAACAATATATGGGTTGATCTAAAAAAGGTGCAAATTGCAATGGTTCACATGTATAAAATCACAGTAGAGGAAAGTTATGGTGTTCTAAAGTTTGCCTTGAAGTTGGATGAAGCACAGATTCAAAAGGGACAAAAGATGGAAAGAATTAGCATTTGCCTCATGAACATGGCATTGGACCATGGCAATGGCGAGGGCAAAGCTCCATTCCATAAGATCCAATCCGAGATGGAGATTTGGTGGATTGGTGCAGCCCAGGTACCAATTGAAAATCATCAAACGTTGAAATGGTTGTTCAACCATACAGGTATTCCAAATATCATTAAGTCTCAAAGTGAAGGCGAAATGTTGGTAGTTGATGGGGTTGGTAAATTTAATGTGGAATGGCATATGAGTGCTGATTTGAAAACTATCAAATGTATGCTTGGAATATGTAATGGTGCAAATGCAAAATATCCTTGCATTTATTGCATGGAAAGTATTGGATCCAAAGATTGGAGTAGTTTGCGGCCAGTAAGAAGAGCCCCAAATAGAGACTCTATAGATTTGAGTAAATTTAAAAACATAGAAGATATCTGGGATCCCATTCTTTCCATCTCTCTTAAGAATGTTCATATTTGTACTTTGCATGCAGAGATTAGAATAATCGATAAGCTTCTCAGGTTGCATCTTGACTACGCATATTCCATTAAGCCATTATCTTTATCAGATGAGTGTATTGATAAATGCGAGGCATTGCTATCGAAAATGGGATTTCATGGGGGCCAAGTTCACTTGAGAAAGGATCCAATACTTTCAGGAAAAACAAGAGATATCTTGGCCGATGTCTCTATGGGAGGCTCAAAAGCTAGACGATTCTTAGGAAACCATTCAGGAAAGCAGGTGAATGCGGCTTGGGAGTGTTGAAGAGAGCTATGTGAGATCACAACAAATGTTGCAAGCACGCCGAGGCTTGCGTTTCTTAGAATGGAGGTCTGGATACACCTTGATGTTTTTCTGAAACTCCTCAGGCAACATAAGACAACATATACATATGCGGAAGAGTTCAAAAGATCAATCACAAAGCTTGTTCAGGCGATAAAAGAGGCATGGGGAGAAAAAGATATCACTTTTTATCTGGTAAAGTAATAATTATTTAATATCGGCTTATTTTGACAGGTTTTTCAATTGGTATAAAATTTGTGTTACTTTGTATTGCAGCATATTCTTCATATTCATGGACCTTTATTTGTGGAGGAGCATGGCCCCTTAGCAACTTATAGCAACCAAGGCATGGAAAAATCCCACTATCAAGCACGCACAAGTTATTTTCGAAGCACAAGGCATGGGGGAGGAGTTACAAAAAGCAATGCTTTGGAGGAGCTATTCAACTGGTTTTTTCGACGACAACTTCAAAGAATGCAAATAAAAGACAGCAATGACACATGAGCAATCGCACTTTTATATATAAGAAAGAATATATACAAAGCTAGTTTTCCAAAACTCTCACATTCTCTTCCTCAGGAATCTTTCCTCTATAACGTAGAAATTTTTTTCTCTTGTAGCCAGCTATAGATTTTACATCAGTTCTGTCTGCAGCTAAGGCGTAGGATGAAAACGCCAAAAAGTATCCTGCTCTAGAAGCAGAGTAACCTTGACCGTAGCCAAAAATCCTAATTGCTGCAGTCTTTTCCAAAAACATTATTTTGTGGGTATTATATTGTAATCCTGAGAAACCTAGAAGCCTTGTAAGAGCTTTAATACAAAGTATCGGCCATGCTGCGTCCTCTGAGAAACTACTATGAAGTACAAAAAAGGATTCAGGGTCAATCCTAGCCAAGTAGTGGCCGAGTGCAATGTCTTTGGTGGTGTTACTAGCAGCTCTCGATCCTTTGCCACGCCCCAAGAAGTTATCTGTATCGGCAATCTCCAACTGCAAATAAAACCCATACTGAATGAGCATGAAATGTAAACCTACCAATGTGTAAAAGCAAATTCAAAATTATCTTACCACTTGATTTTCATCGTACTCCAATTTAAACGGATTCCATAAATTAATTGATGATGCTGTCTCATTGGTGTTAGTCAATTCTTTAACAGATTCAGACTCCTCTCTTCCAAAATTGGAAATGCCAAGCTCGCTTTGAATGCGATCGAAGTCCTCATCAGTAATACTCAACTCTTTTTCAGCTTCTTTGGCCTTTTCAAAACAAAGAGAGAATGCCTCACCAGCATCAATAAACTTATCATCTAGAGTTTCTTTATCAAGTTTCAGAATCTCTTCCTTTGATTCATTTTCTGTGTAAATTATCCCATTAGCAGCATCAGAAGCCTCTGCAATAATTGCAAGATAATAATCTTCCCTGAGATTAAAAAGTTTTTGAATATTTGATAGTAAAATGTACTCCTTGTCCTTGAAAGGTATACATGGCAGGGAAGGAACAATATGGTGAGAACTCTCATCAGGTTGAGGGTTTGTATCTCCTTGGCTCTCCTCAATGATAGTCTCAGCTTTGAAGTGAGCAACATCCAAATTCTCAGCAATGGAAGCCTCAAAATCTGTATTTACAACCTCCTCTATTTCCCTTTCATCTGCCAGATCATCCAACATGCAAAAGCTGGTAGTCTTTGCTCCTTCCAACTGTTGCTCCTCAGCTTTCATAGGGTATTTGACAAGGATGAATATAATAAAAGCAGCAGATTTTCTCATCATCTTGCAGTTTTTGGAATGAGTGCAGCAAAATATGTCTGTTGAATGAAACCTCTCCAGAGAGTGGGCCCTGCACTTTCTAGTAAATACTGCCTTTTCATATCCTGTTGACCCAATGGGAATATGGACATATTCAATTGTGCCAACTTCAACAGAAGGACCTGCAAGAGTTTCAAACTCCAAAAAGTCCTCCACAACATATTTTTCACAAGATTTCAGAACTTTGTCAAGTTCTCAATCAGGATTAAAAATATTTTTCACAACTCCATAGAATGAGAGATCCATTCCATTCTGAAGCATAAAATCAAGTAGCCTCTCTGATGGAGTGATATCAATGAGCTCTGATACTCCTTGACGTCTCACTACTGGCGTTTGCTTCCCTGGAGATGTACTTGGCGTTCTCACACTGGTGGCAGAGGATGGAGAGGAAAAAGAATGCACAGGCTGATCAGCTGTTGATGCACTTGAGCCTTTTGAAAGCCTTCTTCTTTTACCAGTTCCTGAAGAAACCTTGGATTGTATGGGTTCAGACATGTTTCCAACTTCTGACGATACGGCGCGATAAGAGAGAAACGATTCAGACGGAAAGGCCCCCTCGCGCCGTATCGGTGATCCCAGTAAGAAGCGCTAGAGCCAGAACAAAGTTGGTCACACGAGCTTCAGGAACGCTGAAAGAAGACTAGATCTACAGAACCTCCAAAACGAAGCGAAGAGAGGAAAGCGAAGAAAACCGACAGTCGCTCTCGCGCCGTATCAGCAATACAAACAAAGGTCAGAAACCGAAAAAAGCCGTACAGATAAGAAACACACCCTTATGTAGGCGCGGATTATGCCACCTGGCAGTATCCGTTAGTCTCATACACGTGGCAGTATCCGTTGGGCAACACGTGGCCGAAAACCACGTGGCGAACAAGTGGACCGGTCATTACTTGACACGTAGCATACGGACCGTAAATGCAGATACATGGCACAATCAGTATCGGACACGTGTCTGACACGTGTCATGATTTACCTGGGTATATAAGTGGTCATTTGTCCGACGAGTACACTTTTCATTTCTCGAGCTCTTCCCGCCTTGCTTGCCGATACGGTACAATACAAGTCCTTTTTTCGCTAGCAAAAAGAGGTGTGCCAATACGGAGCGAGGGCGTCCAAACGGTCTGGTCGTTTTCTCCTAATCACGCCGTATCGGCTTCTCATCTCCAATACGGAGCGAGTGCGTCCAAACGGTGTGGTCGTTTTCTCCTAATTGCGCCGTATCGGCTTCTCATCTCCAATACGGAGCGAGGGCGTCTAAACGGTGTCGTCGTTTTCTCCTAATCGCGCCGTATCGGCTTCTCATCTCCAATATGAAGCGAGGGCATCTAAACGGTGTGGTCGTTTTCTCCTAATCGCGCCGTATCGACTTCTCATCTCCAATACGGAGCGAGGGCGTCAAAACGGTGTGGTCGTTTTCTCCTTATCGCGCCGTATCGGCTTCTCATCTCCAATACGGAGTGAGGGCGTCCAAACCGTGTGCTCGTTTTCTCCTTATCGCGCCGTATCGGCTTCTGATCTCCAATACAGAGTGAGGGCGCTGTTTCATTCTGCTCGCTTTGTTCATATCGCGCCGTATCGGAATTGCTCATTTCTTCACTTTCCTCGCTAGTTTGTCTTTCAGTTATTGTCCTTCTGGTTGTTATTTTTCCTTTTCTGGATGGCAAGGACAAAGCAAACTGCAAGAAGAGTGTATCTAGATGGGAAGGACAGTGGGGGTAGAAGAAAGTTAAAATTTGATGAATCTAAGGGGGTAGAAGAAGCTGGTCCATCACAGGCTCCAGAGCATTTTACAACAGAAATCCCTCCTACACCAGGTGTTGTCCTTACATCTTCCATAAATGTTTCTTCACCTGAAGTTGAGGAAGCAAAGGATGAGGCTAACCCTGTGAAAGATTCATTCCCTACAATGGTACCTGAGCCCACATCTGCTGAAGCCACTGAACACCCCAAGCCACAAAAGAGAAAGAGGAAGTCGAGGTTCTTCTATATGCAAAGATGTTTCAGTGAGATCAGGAAAGCCCAGAGAGCTACACAGCATGTCATTCCAAAAGCTTCTTTTATAAGGGTGGTTAAAGAGATCTCTGATAGATTGTCTCAAGTGGCAACCGTCTCTGGTCTAAATAAGAAGTGGCAACTCTCAGCCATTCTTGCCCTGCAAGAGGCCGCAGAAGATTTTGTTATTGATTTCATGAACGACGCTTACATTGCTGCCGCCCATGCTCATAGGATCACCCTTATGAATAAAGATTTCAGCATCATTAGCAGAGTGAGGTATAGGTTTGACAAAGTCCTGAGGCCCTTGCCTTCCAATGATCAAAAAGCCTTTGAAATCCTTAACGTTCCCCCAAAATCTTCCAGGAAAGAGAAAAAGCTAAATGTTGAAGATGTTAGTGACATTTACCCTACAAGGGGTGCCACCCAGCAGGAGGCTTTCTTGAGTGAAGAAAATCAGGAGGTGTTTGAAACTGAAGACAATGTTTACAAGAGGAAAGCCGCATCACTTGCTCCCCTCAACAGCGAGAGGATGGGCAAAGTGTATGGGTAGATTCTTGTGAATGTTGCTGGGGAATTTGAGGAGGAATATCTTAGTATATCTCCCGAGGACAAGCCCATGTTGGAAAAAAGGGATGTCCAACTATCTGACTCCGTGGTATTTTGTTGCATAAGGTAAGGTTTTTTGTTGCATAAGTTAAGTCTTTTTAATTATATTTTGGATGAAATTGGTATTGAATAGCTTTTGCTATTATCTGCAGGGCATTGGTGTCCTCTCTCACTCTCGATATCCGAAGAACCATATACATTGTTGATCCACTTCTCTCTGTGGGACTTTTTGCAAAATCTGGTTCTAATATTTCACCATTTTTTCGTAGCTTCGATAGTGTGAGAAATTACCACATCTTTTTCCCTTATGTAGAAATGTATTTTTCTTTTTCTGTAGAGGAAAATTTATGTTCATTTGCTTTCACCCTTCTACTCACCTACTCACCTCTTTTATGAATTTGCAGAGGGCATTGGAGTCTCATCTACATTAATTGTCTTTCAAGGGAAATTATCTTTATGAATTCTCTCAGCGGTGTTCACGGTCAAGCACGAATGTATGTTGGAAGAAAATTACTTACTTTGATTTCTTTTATAAATAATATTTTGAACTTACAAAGCTTCCTTTTGCAGTGCTGCTAGACTCGTTTCTACATTTTTGGATACAACATACGAGGATCTTGCTGATCCTCAAAGGCCGTATACTTTTCTTCTACAAGAAGTTCCATTGCAAAGCGATGCGCATTCTTGTGGATGGAGAGTTATCTCAAACATTTGCAGAACAGTGGATTCAAAGCTGTTACAAATAGAAGGAGTGAATGTAAGTTTATTTCATTTGATGTTTGTGTAACCCTTATCATGATGTCTTTTCACTAACTTATAATATTTATTCTTACAGTGTAGAGACTATCCTGAATCATATGTTTGGTGGATAAGGGAGAGATGCATCGAGCTGATTCTAGACAAAGCAATCACACCGTATGATCCTGACTCCCCTCTTCCTCCCAAAACTTCAATGGCCAAGGGCACAAGCAAGGGAAAGGTCAAGGGAAAGGGTAAGGACAATGGCAATGGTAAAGACAAGGGCAAGGGAAAAGGCAATGGGACCACTGCTGCAGAGTCTAAGAAAAAAGGAATGCCAGTGCTCTCTCCTCTTAAATTTGATCCATCCCCTCTTAAGCCCCAAGAAAAGAGACTACCTGTAAAGGTAAAAATTTTTCAACAATCAAAGAAAGGCCCAGTGAGAAAAAATATCTTTGAAGAAATCGATAAAGAATGAAAATAGCAAACATAAGCATACACGAGACTTTTTATTTTGGCTTTGTACATTTTTATGCAATTTTTGTACCTCATTGTGTAATGAAAATTTTCACTTGTAAATCGAATGTAATGTACATTTTATACACGAGCCTTATTATTTTGGCTTTGTACATTTTTATGCAATTTTTGTACCTCATTGTGTAATGAAAATTTTCACTTATAAATCGGATGCAATGTACATTTTATTTATACACATTCGAAAGGCGACTTGCTTCACGATAGCTTATGAAGTTCCCATTAAAAAATATCTTAAGGACAGTCTATTAAGATAAATAATGAAAAGTTTCACTTATAAATCGGATGCAATGTACATTTTATTTATACACATTCGAAAGGCGACTTGCTTCACAATAGCTTATGAAGTTCCCATTAAAGAATATCTTAAGGACAGTCTATTAAGATAAATTCCTGCCAAGTTTTCATTCTCAAGGCCCCAAACTCACAATTTTGGGAGACAAACAACTCGTACAAAAGAAAGAGCGCTCGGCTCTTTTACCAATCGTTACACCATTCACTTTGAACTTATATCTAGGGGATGTATCGTCTAGCAATTCCAAGGTATCCCTCACATCTTTCAGACTCCAATTGGAAGTAACATTCACCTTCTTTACTTCATGCGGAAAAACGTGCACCACAAGTTTATATGGTGTGTTATCTGTATCAGAATCCAAGGGAACCCAAATACCCAATCTTAGTTTGTATCGCTTGTAATCAAAGCCCAAAGCAAGATTTTGGCGAGGGATACTGTAAGCCAAAGCCAAGGATTGAGGGCATGCACTGCACCTCAAGATATCACCTTTGTGATTGCACTCTCTAGATTTCCAATGTGTCCCTATAGTGTTGTCCAAATCCTCTTCCGAAAAGTTTCTACTTAACCAGGATACCTTCGTTCTTTGTAAATTTGCTGTTTTGAAGCAAACCACGAAGATATGGAGGGGTACAAACCATGATAAACGTATTCTTCTTGAGATCCTTCCAGCTGTCATGGACTTTTTAATATCCTGAGATATTTTGAATTTGAAACTCTGCACTGTTACCTTGTCAGGAATCTCCCAATTTAGAGATGAAAGACTTGGCAATGGCAAATCTTCGATATTCCCATACCTATCCGCTTTAGAGGGAACCACATACTGTGCATAATATATAAAAACCTTGCATTCACTATAAAAAGACACAGTTTGATCGGCATAAATAATGTCTGCCAATACCTTATGAATGGCATGGAAAGTCCCACTTAGGCTTTCCACAGGTTGCCATTCAATACTTGTTGACGGAAAGATATCTACAATGACGAACCGTTTGTTAGAACTTGCATAAATGGAAAAGAATTATATACGTTATTCAACTTATAACTTACAATGTGTTTGTTGGGGAACACGTTCGTTTGGAGGCAAGTGCATATCCTTGGCCATGTAAACATGTTGCACCTTGACAAACCAGCCTTCAGGCATAATTTTGAAGGCAATGATACGCCCCTTCCAGTGATGTTTTATATCTTCTCGTTTTCTTCTTTTCACCTTATGGGAGCCCTTGCAAGATGGCAGCATGGTAACCCAATCATTTACAGCAAAGGTTTTGGGCTCAAAATTTCCATCTACTCCCTGGCTATAGACTGTGCAAGAGTGTATTAAACGAGAAGGGCGCCTGGAGGAAGCCATGAAAAGAATGAAAGCGCAGAGAAAGAAGCTCAAAGAGGGGTGAATGAACTAAAAAGTAGCGCCAAGAACCCAAATGAGTATGTATTGGGCGCCAAAAACAATATTGAAAGATCTCCCGACTTTCAAAAAACTCATTATTAATTTCATCACATCTCTGTCATGTATTTTGTCAGATTTGTAAGTAAATAACGTCTTTGGGACTCCAAAACATGTCAGACTTTAGGGGTTTTGGCTAAAAAAGAAGAGAGAATCACGAAATGGACTCCACTATCTCTAAAAAAGAGGAGACAAGAATACCATATTCTTGCACACGTGGCGAACTCTCTTTGGCCCTTTCCTTAATCCCGTGATTAACAAAAGTGCATTTTTTGAAGCGTTTTTGGCCCTAATGATTCCTTGGCTCTCTTTTCCATTACATTGAGAGTACTCAGAGTAGGTTTTTCAAACATGGCTAAGAACAAGGCTTCCATGTGCCCCATCTTCCTTATTTTTTCTTCATGGATAAGGAACTTTCTCATCTCGAATCCCAAGCCTTCATATGGATCTTCCTTTTTCTTCTTGCAGGCAAATGGGTGTTTGCTGCTGTCTTTGGCTAGCTAGCTGTTTTCCTTTCTTCTTAGCCTACAAATAGAAACTCTTCTTTAAATCCATACATTGGATCCACCATTACATTTTCAAAAACCTTTTTATTTCTTCATAACCAAATCTACCACAGTACTATGTTGTGTATCAAATTCTATATTAAAGGATGGATCCATAGATTTCACCAATATTTAATTCTTTCCATGTGATAATCGAGGGGTGAAAGGGAGAGATCATCCACTGAAGCAAGTTGAGGGTATTCCTATTGTGCTGGCAAGAATAAAATAGATGGGTGATGGTCTCTTCCTCATAGTGACAACGAGAACATAAGCTTGATCCTATCCCTATTTTTTTTGCTCTTGAACAAGTCCATAGAGCTTTGAGTTGTATGACCCATAGTAGGCAAGATTGCTTTGGATGAATGCTCGGTAGCCAAATCATGGTAAACCTCTATATCCACCGATGTTGGTTCCAATTTAAGTTCCATATTTCGTTCAACTTATGAACAATCCTAGCGGGTGACTCCTTTTTCTTTTGGATAGGTAGTAATCGCTTATCATTCAGCCAGTAAATGCCTTTGCACTTAATCTCTTATTCATTTGAATTATCCAGCATAAATGAGTCCCCCCCAGCAATATCTCCTTGGTTGGAGGTGAGTATGTTCATCCCTTGAAAGATGAATCTCATTATCTGGAGCATCCAGTTCCTTCCACCCTCCTAGGTTGTAGTCCAAGAGCTCAACCCATTTCCTAATGCTCTTTTTGAAAATCTTGTGAGTAAGAGAAAGTTTGTCCTCCTCAATTATACCATAGAATATATTGAACCAATGTGAGTTAGAGACACTCCAGGGGAGTGTAAAGTTACTTCTTGGAGAATTTTCAACTTGATCTTTGAGGGAGGGCCATGCACACTAGATACTTTTCATTAAATTTTCACATTCTTTGATGTGCACTCTAACTTGGCTAAATGCTATTGTAATAAGATCTAGCTACTTCCACCTGGGATAATTGATTTGTGAGAATTTCCTACAGCTATGCATGATTAGTCTCATTCCCTCTATATAGATCCAAAAGGTAGGGTTGGCTCCTAGCCAGCCTACTCTTTGTAATAGCCTCAAATGCATTGCGCTGGTTAATAGAGGAAGTGGTTAAACAAGGAAGGCTAAGAGGTATACATCTCCCTAATAATAGAGAGATGGTGCTTAATCTATTTGCGGATGACACAAATGGAACAGTTGATAATGACCCATCATCCATAGAAGCTTTTTGGAGATGCATCTAGGAGTTTTGTCTTGCCTCAAGGTCAGTTGTGAATCCTAGTAAAACAGGTATTAAGAGATTCATTAATCCTCCTCCACTTTGGCTCTTGGATGCACATTGCAAGGAATTGGAAGAAGGAAAGGTATTCAGGCTCCTTGGAATTCCCATGGGATTTGGTGTATCTCTGAAGTAGAGTTGGGAATGGGTGCTAAACAAAATAAAAAAGAAGCTAGAGTACTTGAATGGACTATAGTGTTCATTCACTGGGCAAATGGTGGCGCTAAAACATATGCTAGTAGCTTCAACAATGTACTTTCTAGCCTACTGGAAAGCTTCCAAAGTTGGGCTGAAACAATTAGAGTCACTAACCAGAAATTTCCTATGGGTAGGCAACAGTGAACAATTCAAAATGCCAAAAGTGGCATGGGATGATTGCATCCTCCCTAAGGAGTTGGGGGGTCTGGGACTCCCATATCTGGACAGGAAAGCCACCAAGATGGCTGCAAAGTGGATTCCTAGGGCATTCCTTCATGAACACGAAGATTGGGCAAATGTATCAATCTTCAAGTCAATTCCACCATCAAACAATTCCACCATCGAATGATGGTATCATAAAGTGATCGAAGAACGTTCCCTTTGCATGACCTTTTACTCCGGCTGATCTACATAATGAGTAGATGGTGGATTTCCAGGCATGCTGCCACCTCCGTGCTGTCTGTTGATGTGTTGTCTTGTATAAGTCAAGCTCCCTACCCCTTGCATCACCGTGGCGAACTTTTTTTCTGTGTGTGATTGTGGGATGCAGTCGAGTCTACCCCTCTTTTCCTTCTCTAGCCGTCACGTGATCATGATCTAGCATAAAATTCAGCATGCTGAACTAACAGTAGAAGATGGCAATGCAAGAATTGATATCTGATGTCTCTAAAGTGTGTTGTCTGCTAGCAATCGAGTCTTTCCTCGAAACTCATGCTTCCCGCTCATGTGGGCCTCTCTCTCTCTCTCTCTCTCTCTCTCTCTCTCTCATCCTCTTTGGTCTTCAACTTCCAATTCGCCATCTTTTTATCCCAATCATTCAAACAATTCTTAATTATGCTAGCATATGAAAAAATGTTATTTTTTCATTTTACGTGCTACAGAAAGCTATCGCCCATACAGAACAATATGGTTGTGGACACTGGACAGGCCAAAAAGCCATATATTTAGACTTTGAAGTTTCCCCCCCATAACAAAACATATTCGTCATACGAGCCGGCCCTCAAAATTTACAAAGGCACAAACGAGAGACAAGAGTACTAGAATATTGACCGGCCGATCACAGATATAAACCACATAGCAGTAGGTTCTCCAGACTTCTATTGGCATCTCTGGTCAGTTTGAGATACGCGCTACTAAGTATCTGTGAAAAAGCAACCATACCAGCTTGACGCCATCGATAGATAATTCTCCGTTTGTTGGTAATATAAGTATCCTACTTATGACCAGGCTTATAACTGTATTGCTTATAAAGGTTAATGTGGTGAGAGCACGTTGTACCTGTGTTGGACTCGCGTAACGCAGATGGAGCAGCGAAAGAGCTCCTCTTCATACCTGACTATGTCTGATCGAACCCCCCTTCCTATATGCATGACGTAGGAGCAACATACAAGAGCACATCATAGGTAGGAGCAGTAAGAGCAAGATTCCTATACAATCAAAAAAGAGCAGAGAGGAGAAGCCGCGATGTGCCGGGGGTGAAAGAATGTCTCTGGCCCCTTCTCATCCCATGAGTGCTGGGATCCCAATTCCGCCACAGTTCGGTACGATACCTGCAGGCATAATGAATTCGTCAGGCGTCACTTTTAATCAAGAAGGCCTCGGCCTCGCAGAGTCTCTGAAGGCTTCATTTAACCCGTTGTATAACTCGAATCTACTCAATAACTCTTTAAGGCAGAATATCTGGCAGCAACAATCTGCGATCAATGGAGGAATTGAGCATTGGAGAGTTGAGGAAGATATTCGACTCCAAAGAGCTCCGCCTTCTGGAGTGGATTCTCTACCCCAAAAAGGGCAATAACAACTCTGCAAAAATGTTGAAGCCAGTCAGCACAGAACGCCCCAACAAGATAGGACAAGCAATATCAAAGGAAGTAATCCGTCGAATGAAGATCTAAACGCGCAGGCTGGAGAAAAAGGTAACGAAAATACAAAACAAGGTGAGGTTGTTATTCCTGTAGCTATTCCTGCTTTCTCTTTACAACAATGGAATATTGAATTCGAGAAGAAAGCTCTGGTTGGCTACTGTCACGGTCCTCATCCTCCCACTGAATTTATGAGAGCCTCGATCAGGAATAATTGGGAATCAATAAACTGTAGAATTATTGAACTTAATTACATGCCTAATAATTTCTTCTTCTTCCTATTCAAATCAGAAGAGATGGCTCTCAATGTGCTAGGAATAGGTCAGTGGATGATCAAGAGCACTCCCCTGACATTATTCAAATGGTCCCCTAGCTTCAACCCCAGGACCGATAAGCCATCTAAAATCCCGATTTGGGTAGAGCTGACAGACCTACCAACAAATCTCTGGCCATTTGTTAAAACCCTAACAGCCCCGTTAGGAAGGATTTTGGGCCAACGTCCTACTAATGTAATCAACCCGAGATGGTTTCCCCAGGTGTTGGTTGAAATGGACCTTTCATGCAAGCTCCCTGATTATTTACTAATCACTGATACCGAGGGGAATCCTATTATCAAACAGCCCCTAATATACAAAAACTTACCTAATGCATGCTTCAAATGCATGAAGGTTGGTCATTACATTAGGGACTGTCCAGAGATGAAACAGAAAGAAGGGGTTGCCCAGGAAGACAAACGGAATTCTGAGGATGGCTTCCAAGCCGCCAAAAAGAAGGGGAAAAAACCTGCTCATGTTAATAATAACAACCAGAATAAAAAAACAAATGGGAATAACAACAGATACTCCCTCTTCTTATTGAAGTTCCTGATGACTCAGTAGGCCCACAGCCTGCAGAAGGAGTTTCGAAAGAAGGAGGTACTTTCAATGACTCTGAGGAGGAAGAAGAGGTTGTTGAAAACTCTCAGAATAGAGACTCGGTTCCTAATCTTAATGAAAAAATTGAAGACATGCAAAACGAGGAAGGAGAAGAAAACAATGAGGATGATGTCCGTTCATGCATCCAGAGTTTACTCTCAGTCCTAAAAAAAAAGAAGATAGTAACAAAATTAATAAAAGAAGAATATCTAAAGTAGGCCAGAGTGAAAGTAACCCGTTTGGGAAAAATACGTTGGGTACTAAGAAAAACAAAAATAAAAAATAGGTTGTCATGATTTTAAACTCTTTAAAAATAATCTCTTTCAATTGCAAAGGTCTGACCGACCCAGCCAGAGCCAATGTTATCAGAAAGTGGATCAATGATCAAAGATCCAAACCTGATTTATGTGCCTCCAAGAGGTGAAGGTCTCTGGATCTGGCTTGGAGGTCAATGCAAAAAAAATTGCTCAAGATTATGAATGGTATACCTCAAACCACTCATTAGGAAGAGGAGGCACTGTTATTGGTATTAATATCAAGATTTCTAACCTAGTTCATCAAATTTCAGTAGATCCTAGCAATAAATGGGTAGCTGTCCATCTTAAAGAAAGAGAAGAAATAGCTATTTTATCAGTCTATGCCCCCTGCTTGGCATCAGAAAGAGCTCTGCTTTGGAAGTCTCTGGTAAGGATTCAGTGTCCTCTAATTCTTGTAGGTGATTTTAATATGGTTGAAAGCAGAGCTGACAAGTTTCAAGGTAAAGGTCAAGTTCTAGCAGGGCTAGAGAAGCAAGCCTGGCAAGAGCTTGTAACCTTCCACGGACTACTGGACATCAGCATCAACACACGCTATACTTGGGCTAATAACCAAAAAGGTTCTGCCCTAGCGGTACAGCTACCGACTTCACCTTCTTATCCACAGTTTTGTATTTCGTGTCAACCCTGGCTTCATTATGCTCTCCTGCATTACTCAAATCTTGCTGTAAATCAGCAATTCTGCACTCCAATGGCTGAATATCCTCAGCCCTCTACTCTATGGACTGCATAGAAACAGCCCTAAACTCTAGATGCTGAAATATTTTAGCAGTAAACTCTGTTGGCTGAAAGTTTTCAGCCCTCTGTGTCTCTATAAGCTGATCATAATTAGCCAGAAACTTTGTTTGCTGAATTTCTTCAGCACTCAACACTTTTTGCTGAGTCACCTCAGCCTCTGACTCAATCTGTGACACAAAATCTACAATTTCATGAAACATGTCCAGGGATTGCACTAATACATTACTGTGACAACTCTGCATATCATTTTTCAGCATATTCTCCATCTCTATCATCGTATCTGCACAAATCATACTGTCATACATCCCATCTATATGCTTATCATCCTCTAAAATTCCAGCATTTTTTAAATTTTTCTCCTTCTTGCATATGTACTGCCTGGCAGCTCTAGGCAACTTAGAAGTCTTATGATAGCTCATTGAACTGTTTGCTGAAATCCCAACAAAATCGGAGGATAAAACACTGCTGCCAGGAGGCGAGAACTCCAATCTCCTCTGCCCTGTACCACCGTCGTCTCGCAAAACGGCGGTACCTAATGAAAAGTCGAATCCCTCACAGTGGGTAAAGGTGCATCTCTGAGAGTATCCCTGTTTCTAACATGGTTCACACACACAGTCATAAACTGAACTGCTCTCATACCATCTTTGCTGCGAATCCGTGCATAAGCAGATCCATCATCCATTACCTTTGTTTCCATGCGCATCTCTATGATGAATGGCTGTCCAAGGATTATGGGATAAGAGCATGAATCCTGCACAAAGAAATGGAAATCCTCCTCTACATCTCCAATAGAAACCCTGACACTGGGACAGGCAGCATACAAATCACCTGCAGTGTTATTGGCGGCTCTCATACGCCACCCATGCTCTACATCCATAGGCCATCTGTTACTCTCATAAACTCCATGAACTATGAGATTAATCTCTTAAGCATGATCCACCAAAGCAACATAAGGTACCTGTTTCTCTCCAATTTTTACCATCGTCTCTGTAGTTGCCCTGGCCCAATGACTCCGCGAAAAGTGACTACGCGGTATCAAGATAGGCTCATCAGTTTCAGCTTAATGCATAGGCTGAACCCTCTTCTCTACCTGCGGAAAAACAGAAACATTCTCAACCATAACCTCATCCTCATCCTCATCCAACTCCCCAATCCAAACTCCCTTTGTATCAGTAGTAGGCAATGCATGTCTTTTCCTCTTCAGGACCTCCTGAAACTGATCTTGAAACTCTCTTTTCGAGATGCCCAAAACCGTAGAAATAGTGAAAGTCACCTCACTGCCAAGTATCTTGCCATTAAAAATTTTCTTCATATCCGTAGATGTCTCAATATCGGACATCAATCTAAACCCTGGCTGCTTTCTCTCTCTAGGCTCTTGCCTCTTTTCTCTCTTTTGAGCATCTTCCATCTGTCGTTCTGGCCCTGGTCTCAAAGACGGTCCTGCACTAGGTGGAGTAACAAACTCACCCCCTCTAGTCTTTTTAGCTGCACTTGGATTTTCTTCATCCCTCTTACGCTTCTCCTCAACAAGTACATCTGCTCCCTGAGACTTAGCCAAGTAGGCATAAATAGAGTACCTGTCATAGGCGAATCCCAACCTGTCTCTGATCTGATGCTAGAGCCTGCACTAGTCAAAATAGTTTGCTGAATTTTTCCCTTGTTTGCAATCTCCATAGCATAAGTCCATACTGATTCTCTGATCCCTTCTCAATCTAGACTCCATATGCAGAAGCATCTCCTCTAGCTGTCACATAAGAAGTACGCGCAGCCATGTCATCCACTAACTTCTTCATTCCGCCTTTCCCAAAGTTAGTAGCAAGCGGAGCTCCTGTTTCAGTCAACCAAATCTTACCATCTTGTCCCCAATATACAAAATTCTTCCTCCTTGCATCCTGAAAAGATTCACAATCCCTGCAATACTGATGGTCTGTACTATCACACCAAATACATCTCCGATCTCTCCTAGGTGCACTAGGAGCACTCCTAGGTGCAGTAGGAGCACTAGAATAAATAGTAGGCGCAGTCGAAGCAAACTGCTCTTTCAATTTTCCCACCAACTCCGCTTTAACTGACTCCAGTGTCAAATCCGTTATGCCTTTGATTATGTCATCAAGAGAGGTAGGCACCGATGGAGCGGATGGTTTTGGAGCAGAAGGTGCAAGCATCGGTCGTGGAACAGGAGGAATAGGAGGAGTGGAAACAGTAGGCACTGGCATAGGCCAAGAAACTGGCTGAGGAGGAGAATAAATAATAGGGATAGAAGCAGGCATAGGAGTAGAAGACGGTGTCGGTGTCATAGAACCATTCTGTAGGCGGGTCTTCCATATTCTCCTCTTGGTCAAAGTCGAGAATACATCCTGGGCATCCTGCCAATCCGTTTTAAGACCCATAGGCTTTGTGCGATCCTCAAGAAGCTCTCCCAATTCTTCCTGAAGAGTAGGATCTGCAGCTTGCAAGAAAAGCTCAACTTTTTCAACATCCAATGCTCTTTGTTCAATAGCATCAAGCTGACTATACCTCTCTTCAAATTCTCGAATCAACTCTGAAGCAGCTAGACCTTTGTTTGGCGTGTAGACCCACTCTCGGAATGACCACCGTGTAGCCATCCCAAAGTCCTCAAGGAAATATTCTTCTTTCAGGGCCTTCTTAAAATCTTGCCAATGTGAATTTTGAATAAAAAGATCAGTCACTTTTGCCCTCAAGGCGGGTGTGACAAGAAGAAGGAAGTACTTACTCATAAGTCCAGCTGGAACTCCAAAAAACCCCATCTTGATCTCATATGTCTTCAAATATGCTGAAACATTACGGCCATCAAATAGCTTCTTCTCATTCTCAACTGCTTCAATCGCCTTAGTCGCGCTGATTGCATTCTCCTACTCCGAATATAGTTGCCTTTGCTGAGACAACTGCTGTTGATGCAATTGCTGCTGCTGCTGCTGCATATACAATTGTGTCTGCTGATTTTGAAGTTGCAAATACATGGACATATTTTGCAAAATCTGCTTTAGATCATCTGTTGAAGTACTTGACGCAGCAGTCAATGATGCAGCTTAAGTAGAGGATGCAACTGGAATTGTAGAAGAGGCTGAAATAGATGCTGAAGTATCTCCCATCCTAAAATTTCTGCGACACTTTCACGTCGGGTTCACCAAAGATGTCGAAGGATTTCGAAAGCAAAGTCGCGACCACAGAGGACCTTGACTAATTTCAGGATAGAAGGTCAATAGTGACAGCCTTCACAAAGGATCATATTTGCATTCCAACAACTCTTTAGAAGACGCATGTAGTTTTTGAGAATTCTGAATCCATTCTTCACGTCTAGAAGAACACTTGAATTCAGTCCTTCAAATGTAATAAGCATGCCCTTAACCTCCTCTGCAGTTTCCTGTGGCAGAACTCTGTTATTGGCTGTTGCTTACAAGAGAGGATGTGGCTGATTCAGCAGAGAAGTTCTGAATAATATATTTCTGCTTCTCCTCATGACTAACTTGTATCTTTATTCTTCAACCTCCAAAGACAGACTAGCATGTCAATTGCTGTTAGAGAACCTTAAGCTCATTGATCACTTCATCATGTACTTGTAAAAGAGATTATAAGGTCTGGGATTAATTTATCTAGACGATTTCTGTCATTGCTGAGGACTGTTTGTGATTCTACTTAGCTGCAATGATCTCGTTGGTCCTTCCCTATACTTGGTTCTGAAATTTTTCTGGTTAATAGGCTTGTAAATCTTTGCAAAATATCGAGGAAGTAGATAGATTTGCAGACGGGTTTTATATTCAATCTGGCATTATGGTTATATTGAAGAATTCCATGATCAAGGATGGAACAGTCATTTGAAATTATTGTTGCAGAGTACTCTTGGATAGAATATCAATGGCTGTTAGCTCGAGTGGGCTCGTCATGACAAGATTTTAAATGTAAGATAATTTGAATGTTTTAGCTCAAACGTTTAGGTGGCTGAATGCTTCCATCCAGCAAGAAGCGTGTGGATGACGGTTTCCCTTGAATATTTAGCACCGGAGGGAAAGGCAGGCTAAAGTACCCTGTTCTGCAATTTTTCCTTTCTGGTTAATTGTCAAAATTCATGATAACAATCGATGGAAAGGTTTGGTTACTCAGAATCAATTCTTGCCAACGAGCATGCCAGTTCCAACTCTGGGATATTTGTGTACAGTCTGACAGATGTAAATGGTTGTTTGCCCTTAAACAATTCTGTATCTTTGCTCATCTCCAATAAACACCACCACTGCAAATTTAGCTTTGACACATGAAGGGGCTATTGAATGTGCTAGAGCCAGACTTGAAGATGTATGCCTTGCTTTCAGTAGCCGTGAAAACGTTCAAGAAGCATACCGATTTCAGAGTGTTAGGAAGCAGTCAATCTGCCATGGAGATATCTGAGAGAGTGGGGATACAATTTCAATTAGATTTCAGCACACAGAGCACATTGACAGCAAAAGTATTTTCAAGGTCCATTTCACCGAAGAGGGCACCGACTGCCTGATCAGACCACAGTATGACCATTCATATTCTTATAAGAGCTTCAGTTCATAAGACAGTATACACAACTCCTAAAACAAGTGATCTTCTTCAGGATAGATGCACATGTGCAGGTGAATATCTACCCGATTCGACCTGTTTCCGCGAATCGACCGTGTCACCAATCCATAGCCTGTTTCCGGGAAACCACACTGTGCCACCATTCTAGTACCTTGCTTCCCAAAGGCACGAGACCCCAATATCTCTGATCATCCCACAATTTTTGCATTCCGTGCCTCCCTCTACCCTATCCACTCTTCCTCCCCAATCCTCTGTTCCTTCCACAATCCAAAAGCCGAGTCTCTTGGCAAAGAAGCTTTTGTCGGTTGAGATGCTGCGGTGATTCACTGCGACTTCTTTTTCTTGTGAGTAAAGAAGCATTTACCACTATAAGTCATAATTTTCGTTCTGAAACGGTACCACAGTGGTTGTTGTCCTCCTCCTCCCAAACCAAACGACGATCCCTCCTAAAAGTATCACGTTGCCAATCAGACATGGCTTTTTCTTCTATTCTGAGACCCTATTTTCTTTTCTTAGTGTTCCAGCGTTGTGTTTTTTCTTTCCTGAAAATAATCAGCTAATTTCTCCTTCCACATTCTCATATATAATATTGTCATGAATTTTCACTGCTCTGACCATGATGTCATTCCATTGGATGTAAACATTTGAAGCCATTCCAATTGTATGGCACATGACCTGTTGTTATCATGATTGATCCGTTTAGAGGGCAGTACATATCTTCCCTTTATGTCATTGTACTATAGAACATTACTGACGTAGAAGCCAAGCAGAGGAACTCCTTCGTCAATGACATTTTTGTATCCTCTTTTAAACAAAACAATGATGTTCCCCACCCAATTTGTTCACTATGATATAACACTATCAGTCACAATAGTTGTCCCTGGATGGTCTGCAAGAACAATAGTTGATAAAAGAACAATCTAGCCTTTCGGGTTCATATCCTTCCCACTCGATTCTACCACTACTACTCATCGGATTCTGAAAACTAACTTCCCATTGTTGATGCATCCAATGATACAACATCTCGCTTTGGCATAAGATAAAACATCTTTCGCCAATCCTCCAAGCTTCTGCAGTTTGCATTCATGTCCAATAGAGCACTTTCCACAAGGAAATCTGATTGCAATCTATGTTTAATGATCTGGTCATGTGTCAGCTTAGCCTGCAATCAGTGTCGTCCAGGATACGACATCTTGATCTGACATATTGTAAAATACTTCTTGGATTTTCCAAGCATACTAGATTTTGCATACATGTCAACCAGAGCATTATTAATTAATTCTTCTTGCTCCAAACCCTCTTCCACGTAGAACAAAAGTATAAACACAACAACTAAATATGTACAAAGTATCAAATCCCACACACAACTATTGGGTTGATTTCACACCTCGAATGCGCAGCAATACGACAACATTATCATCACACATATACAAATCCCACATTTACCTATAGGGACAAAGCAAAATGTCTTATATTCATCAAGAAAAATACATGCGATGGTTGATAGTGATAATAAATATAAAGAGCCAATAGCCAATATGTCATTTGTTTCTTCGCTTTTTCATTGGTAGAGAGGAGGTGCTAGCTTTCGATAAAAATATAATTTTCTCCAACACGAGCTTATCTAATGTAGTGACCATTTACATTTCTCTAACACGTGCTTGGTCAAACAAGTAGAGAATCTTTGATCACTTCAGTAGTGCAACCTTCTCTAAGCTAGATGTTAGAGATATCACTCAAAAAGGTCCAAACTTGGTTAGGGCTCAAATTTTCATGATTTTTTTCTCTCCTCATAGTGAGAAATTCTTGTCGAAGACCACTGAGTCAACACAACAAGGTTGCCAGTGTATTCTTTCATAGCTCAATCCTTCTATCAATCAGCATACCAAGATCCTCCTTAATGCAATGTAAATTCATCTCTATACAAAATATCTGAATGACATGGTCAAATCAAACAATATAGTTATTAATTGACCTAAAGTTATCAAAATGCAATGAAACTTAACCTAGGATGCATCCAAGTCCCCCAGAGACCACTAGTAAAATCTTGATTAAAAATGATATATTTATCTATCCTATCTAAAGTCTAGTATTTAGGAAAAATAGCCTTAGATGCCAAACTTTGAATAGGATAGCTACATGCATCTTTTTTATCAAAGATTTCACCGGTGGACTCTAGGGTGTCCGATGCATCCTATAGTCAAGTTTTGTCACATAAAAATATATAGTACATAGAAATCTCACCTTTTTCAAATCATCTCATATCTTTGTTTCCTTTTGTATCAACCAGGTGCCTCTCTACGTAGAGAGATATACAAACTCCTTGGTAGGAAGCTAGGACCTAAATACAAACAAATTGTACCATGGTGCTTCAAAATCAACATCTCGCATAAGCTAATCTTCTTCAAACCCCTTCTAAGCAATGGCAGGTGTAGTACCTGTACCCCATCTTAATTTCATCCGCTCTCTCTTTACCAACATATGCGCTACCTCAATCACATTAGCCCAATTTGATTTCAGTCCCGTTTCAGAAGAGGTATCTTCTAAATGATCGATTAGCTTCTCATACAAAAGAGGATCTGCAACCTTAAAAAACAAATCAACTTTCTGACTCTCCAATGATTGCTCCTCATTAGCATCCAACTGTACATACCCACTTTCAAATTCACGAAGCAAAGGTGTAGCAGGCAACCCTTTATTGGGCTTTTCAATCCAATATGTGAATGTCTTTTTAGTTACCAAGCCTGCATCTTCTAAAAAAAACTTTTTCCTCAGAGATTTCTTAAAATCTTCCCAATTAGCATCACTTCTATGTAGCTCATTAATCTGATCATGCAATGCATGCATGACCAAACCTAAGAAATCTCGAGACTCCCATGCATACTACGATACCCCATGAAACAACATCTTTTCTTCATACATCTGGATGAAGGCTGATACATTTTGACCCTTAAACTCCTTCAATTCCTGCCCCACTATCTACAATGTATTCATAGCTAAGGAATCAATTATTTCTGCTTCCTATCGAGTTTGCATCTGCTACTGTAACAACAACTCCTATTGTTTTCACTGTTGCAACAAAGTAATCATTTGTTGTAAAGCATCACCACTACTTGAACCTACAGAATCCCACATCTTTACACACTTGCTATTGACTTTCATGTCAGGTTCACCACTGTTGAAGTGTTTGGGGTCGAAAATCTACCACAAGGGTAAGAGACAATAGGGTGAAGGGAGATTCAAGGGAAAGATTAGACAAAAGAGAAGGGGATGAAAGAAATAAGAGATGTAGAGAGAATTGATAGAGGTGAATCCAATCAAATTATTTCAACATACTATCATACATGGAACACATCAGCTCATAATCATAGCTCATAACCAAATACATCCAAACAAGGGAGAATTGAAGCCCAAGACACACTAAGACAATAGCCTAGCTCATACACAAATACATAACATAATCCATGATCCATGCTCTTGTCGTCCATTGATTGTTATATGTATTCACCTCAAAATTATATGTAGCTTCAATCTAATAGAGCTAGAATTCTTTACAATTAGGACATATATCAAAAACTTCTGACAAATCCCTGTCCAAAATGAATAAGATAGAAAGTGAAACCCTCTTATACAGTACTTAAACTTTAAGATTCATACACATAGGTGAAAACTATCTCTTTCTCTCTTAAACAATGAATTGAATTCATACTAAATACATTCTTCACATTACTATCTTAGCTTCTTTCGAATTCATTTGCTACCTTCTCAAAGACTTGTTTCTAGATAGTTGCTATGGTTTTCCATGCAATTTAAGGCATTGTAACATCATGTTTGTAGGAATTGTGACATGACATGATTGCACCATGTCTACAAGCATCTGACTCATTGGCACTTTCATTTACTCTCTTTTGAGAGAGTTGAGACTCATTTTCTACTATGATCTTGTACCACCAAGATAGCAATTAGATCATTGGGTTGTTGCTATTCACCCCTCTATCATGATCTATTTTTCTTTCATATGCACACCCTTGTATGGACTAGACTCAAATACTTTTCCTATCTCAAAGGCTAGGATCTTGTGAAAACTCATCGAATGGCACATATACCCTGTTTAATGACTTAATTTCCACTTTTTGAATCTCTCAGGATTTCAAATTAATGCAATAATCATTAGGAAAAAATGAACTCACAAATGGGCCCTTAAAAATAATATAGTTTAAGATGTGGGCCTTGTGGATTGTCCAATAGGAAGGCTAGATGTTGACATCCATGGAGGGTGAATCTTCTCTCTCCGAATCTTGGGTTTTCTATTAAAAAAATGGATAGTGGGCGATTAAAAAAATGGAGAACGAATAGTACACAAAATTTGAGTTTCTCTCACCTCGTATTTTCCCCCCTTTTTTTGGAGAATTTTCAATTCAGGTTTTTTCCCTCACGAAATCAGTTCAACCCAAAAGTTGAGCAACATACCACTTTTCCTCTCTTCTCTATACTCGTGAATTTTCGTCTCCATTGAAGCTCACTAGTGAGAGTAATTTGGGTTTTGAGCATTCTGCTTACCTCTACACTTTCTTCTCCACATAGCTCCAGATTTTGGGCAAAACATAGGTGCCCATCTCTCTTTGCATTTTCTCTTGTTTGCTATTTTTTCAATAGGGTTTGATGTCGTTTCTTACTATTGTTGTTGTTTTATTGCAGAGATTGTTTGGGGCACGAGACAGAGGTGCTCGTCTCTCTCTTCTTTCTTTTCCCACTCTATGTGTTGTTTCTCTTTTATGTTGTGTTTTCAATAGAATTTGATATTGGTTCTAATTGTTGTTTTCTTGCAGATTTTATTTGGAGCAAGAGGCAAAGGTGCTAATCTCTCTCTCCGGGGTGTCACTCATGAATATATGTATATATTACGTGAGTTCAAAATAAGGGGTTTTTAAAACAATATTTTTATACTTTTTTAACATATAGAAGGGTGTCATATAAAGGGGTTACTTACAGATTGAATAGAAAATGGTTGTGTTTTATTCAAGAAAAATTCACAAATTAGGATATTTATAAATAGGCCATGAACGCACGTTATATAGAGAATATATATATAGTGAACCCCCCGAGATCTCTCTCTCTGTTTGGTTTTTTTTTGCTGATATCTTTCAATACAACACAATGTTAGTTTTAACCCTTGTTGTTGTTTTGTTGCTGAGATCATTTTGGGTGACATTGCATAAGTGCTTAACTCTCTCTCCCTCTCTCTTTCTCTATGTATGTTTCCTCTTTTCTACTATTGTTTGAATTCATAAACCAAAAGACCTTTGTCCACTTGATGCTCTGAGTGCTATTCGAATTCATAAACCAAAAGATCTCCGTCCACTTGATGCCCGTGAAAGCAGTGCAAGCATGATATATGGTTGCTCTTTTGGCAAACTGCCTGCCAATGCTTATCCATCTTGTTACAGATTCAGCACAATTACCATGACTTTATTTAGATCCTGATCCAGAACAGCTCCTTATCATAGGTTTTGATTGTGAAGATGTTGATCTTGCCCGACATAGTTCTCTTTGTATTATGCAGTTTGCCTTTGAAGATGAAGTTTAGCCTGTTGATGTTTTGAAAGGCAGAAATACATTGATGCAAGCTTACAAACCTGCATTAGAATCTCCTCATATTACTGATGTTGTGCATGAATGTACCCTGGTTATTTACAGATTCAGAGACTAGAGATGGTGCAGAAATAGAGATTTCAAATTGAATTTGATTTGCTAAATTGACCTTCTATCCTGAAATTATTCAAAGTCCTCTATGGTCGCGACTTTGCTTTCAAAATCCTTTGACATTGGTCAACAAGCCAACCTAATGACCTTCGCGGGCTATAAAAGCTAAACCCCTTCACAGCCATCTATCACTCATCTTTCACCCAGTCAGAGTTGTTGTTCCAACTAACCTTAAGCTCTTCACCTATCTTCTATCTAGATCGCCATCTAAGCTTCACACAGTGGAAGCGCACGGGTGGACAGAGCCATCTTTGTATGAGTTGTTTGGAGTTAAAGAATTTACTGATTCTCCTCTTATCTATTGTGTACTCTCTATCTCTTTCTGAAATTTTGTTCACTACACCATGTAATATTTTACATTTACAGATTGGTTGTTATATCTGAGTACCATGTCTAGAGAGGATGGATGAACTAATGTATACTTCAAGAAGATCAAGAGAAAATCTTGTGGTTTCTTCTTGCAAAGTGGGATACTTTGGAAGCATCCATGAAAGCGAGGAGGATAGCCATTGAGAGACATGATTGAGACTAAAAGGCTCCCCCATACTTAAAAACCAAGGGCCAAGGCCACCCCACAAATGGGAATGTATCACAAAACAATGTGCAAGATTAAATATAATAGATGAATCAAACAACGGAATGCTAAATGGAATGGGTTAACAAGGAATGGAAAACTATATCTGATGATAGCAAAGGCTAGAAGATATGATGGCACAAGGTTAGATATAGTGAGTGTCATAATAGGAGCATAGGAGAAGATTACCTTCTGTTCTGACAGTGTTCTGACTTTGATTCAGCATACAACCAAAGCGTCAGAGGCTTGGAATGTACTAAGGAGTCAGTATGAAACACGAAACTAAACAAGGATTCAAAACTTGGAGAATCAACTAGCAGCGGAGAAGTTTGCTGAAGGAGAGACGGTTGAAGCATTCATCACTCGAATTAAGAATCTGCGCGACCAGATGGCTGCCGCTGGGGTACAAAAGACTAGCGAAGAGCTAGCTCGGAGGTGTCTTCGGATTTGTCCACAAAAGTTTGATGGACTAGTAACTACCCTTAATACTCAGGTGAGACCTCAAGCTTTGACTTTTGAGGAGTTTTGTGCATTATTAATGGAGGAGGAGTTGAGGCTGAAAGCTCAAGAAGGAAGCAACAATGGAGATGCTGCATTCTTTGCCAATGCAAAAGGCAAAGGTGGTTCCTCCACCAAAAATGATGGTGACAAAAAGAAGAAGGGTGGCAAGAAGAAGTTTCAAGGAGAGTGCTTCTACTGCAAGAAGAAAGGACATGCAATTGCAGATTGTCATGTCAAGAAGGCAGATGAAAAGAATGGTACCCTTAAAAGTAAAGGGAAAGAGACAGCCAATACGGGTGAAGCAGAGTTGGAATTATTCATGGCGACATTGAGGAAGTGTGCTCCTCGGTGCAAGAAGAATCTACCACTGACTCATGGGTGTTGGATAGTGGGGCCTCGCGTCACATGACCAACAAAAAAGGTCTATACAGTTCTATGCAACCTCTACAAGAATCCATCACTGTGACGGTTGGAAACGATGCTAAATGCCCTGCTGCGAGCATAGGTACTATTTCTTTTGTTGCTGCAAATGGTGAAGTCAAAAAGCTTTCAAATGTGTTGTATGTTCTCGAAATTAGGAGAAATCTATTATCAGTTGCTGCCATAACTGATCTTGGTCATGAAGTGAGGTTCAAGAAGACAAATGCAGAAATTATTGATAGCGCTGGTTGGCAAAGGAGAAAGAAGGAACAACCTGTATGAGCTAACTACTCTTATAGCCACCGCTGGAGTGGGCACAAGTAAGCTTTGGCATGAAAGGTTTGGACACATCGGATTTGCAGTATTGAAGGAGATGCAAAAGCAAGGTATGGTTGCTCACCTATCTACAATAACTGAATTGAAGGAACCATGTGAAGCTTGTATGATGGGCAAGCAATAGAGAAAGGCATTTCCACAAGAAAGCAAGAATAGAGCACAGGCTCCTCTAGAGTTGGTGCATGCTAACTTGTGTGGTAAGATGCCTACACAGGCCTTGGGGGGATCTTCTTATTTTATGTTGATTCTCGACGACTACAGTAGGAAGATGTGGGTGTACTTCCTTCGTGATAAGGCTCAAGCTTTTGGTAAGTTTAAAGAATGGCTAAAACTTGTTGAGAATGAAACAGGGAAAAGTGTGAAGAAATTTAGAACAGATGGTGGTGGTGAGTTCAACTCAAAGGAGTTTGAAGGCTTTTGCAAGAGCAAAGGGATCAAGCGTCAATTGACGACGCCTCACATACCTTAGCAGAACGGTGTTGTGGAACGCAAGAATCGCACCATTGTGGAGGTGGCAAGATGCATGCTAAAGGGCAAGGGATTGCCTAACCATTTTTGGGCTGAAGCTGTTAATACTGCAGTCTACATTCTAAATCGGAGCTACACAAAGGCTCTCAAGGGGAAAACACCTCATGAGGCTTACACTGGTAAGAAACCATTTGTCTCACATTTCAGAATTTTTGGATGTGAATGTTATGCACATGTTCTAGATGAGAAGAGAAACAAGTTAAAACCAAAAAGCAGAAAATGTATCTACTTGGGTTATAGTGATGAGCAAAAGGCTTACAAATTATATGACCAAGAGACAAAGAAGATCATTGCGAGCCGTGATGTGGTGTTCAAGGAGGAACCACATACAGTGGAGGAGGAGAAGGCAAGTTCTTCCACTTTATCATCAAGCGAAGAAGTAGTCCACTATGAACCTATCCCGAGAGCTGTCCCTATCCTTCAGGAGGAGGAAGCATCATCTTCAAATGATGAGGAAAAAGTTCACCAACCTGACATCACCCCACCGGAAAAGCCATTGCCGTGCTGGGTAAAGCAGCTCTATGACCACAATAATCCTATACCTGCATTTGTTGAGGAGAAGGCAGACGAACCAAGGAGGTCTCAGAGAATAGAGGAGCAAAGGAGGGCTTTTGCTCACATAGTCAATATGGCCTTGATGGTTGAGATTATGAGAGAAGTAAAGGAGCCAACTAACTTAGAAGAAGCACTTGCAGATCCATCATGGAAATTTGCTATGCAAGCGGAGTATGACAGCATAATGAAGAATGACACTTGGGAGCTAGTGGATCGACCAGCAAAGCAGAAGGTTATTGGCACCAAGTGGATCTGGAAGGTCAAGTACAAGGCTGATGGTACCTTAGAAGAGTACAAAGCTAGACTGGTTGCCCAAGGATTTTCACAAGTTGAAGGATTTGATTTTCAAGAGTCATTTGCCCCCACTGCCAGAATGACCACTATTCGCACGATATTTGCAGTGGCTGCCCACAAGAAGTGGCCAGTGTACCAAATGGATGTTAAGTCAGTGTTCTTAAATGGTGACCTTAAGGAGGAGGTGTACGTGGCTCAACCACCAGGGTTTGAGGCCCCCCATTCTGAGAACAAAGTGTGTAAGCTGAAGAAGGCATTATATGGGCTGAAACAAGCCCCCAGAGCATGGTACCAGCGGATAGATAAGTTCTTTTTAAACCTAAACTTCAAAATATGTGCCTCAGATACTAACTTATATGTTTACAGGGATGGTAAAAAGTCTGTAGTGATTGTCCTATATGTGGACGACCTTCTTATTACAGGTGACTATGAAGATATGATCAACCAAACTCGAAAGGCTTTGAGTTCTGAGTTTGAAATGATAGACTTGGGCTTGCTGCACTATTGTTTGGGAATTGAAGTCTGGCAAGAGCCAAGAAAGATCTTCATCTCTCAAAAGAAGTATGCATGGGAGATCTTGAAGGCATTTGGCATGACCGAGTGCAAGGAGATAGCTACACCTATGGAGGTGAATGCAAAGTTATCCGTCGAGGATACATCAGCACTAGCAGACATTGGGAGGTATAGGAGGTTGGTCGGGGATCAACTTGTGTAACACCAGACCAGATATCAGTTTTGCTATTGGTGTTTTGAGCAGGTTCTCAAACAAACCTCATGAGAGTCATTGGAAGGCTGGGATGCGGGTGCTTAGATACTTGAAGGAAACTCATGACTATGGTATCACATATAGTTTCGGAACTTCTCTTGTGGGGAACTGTGACTCAGATTGGGCAGGAGACAGTGATTCCAGGAAGTCAATTTCTGGTTATTGTTTCTCTTTGGGTTCAGGAATTTTCTCTTGGATTAGTAAGAAGCAGCCAACAGTGGCATTGTCTTCTACCAAAGCAGAGCACAAGGCAGCTTGTTTTGCTGCATGTGAAGCAGTATGGTTGAGAAGGATTCTATGGCATATGGAAGTACAGGATGAAGAACCAACTGTGCTGAGATGTGACAATCAGAGTTGCATCGCCATTGCCAAAAATCCAGTGTTTCATGCACGCACCAAGCATATAGAGATCCAGTATCACTATGTGCATGATTTGATAGACGATGGGATAGTGGAACTGGTCTACTGTCCAACAGAGGAGAATGGAGCAGATATCTTCACCAAAGCACTTACGAAGGATCTGCTTCAAGTTCATCTTCAGAGACTCGGCATTGGGCCGAGGAGATAGTTCACCTATGGGTGGACATTGAGGGGGGGTGTTAGATATGATCAATGCCCCACCCTCATTAGGTGCTACCAATGATCCATGGTGCTCAAAGTTGTAAGGCCCCCATTATGAGGAGAAGCCAAATGTGAGCCCAGACATTGGTTGAGTCCTAACTTGTATATTAGATGAGGTCTATGTGACCAGATGGCAAAAAGGTGACCATTGTGGGTCTAATCTTTGGGTTAGACAGAGTGGTTAAGCTGGTAGCAACTCGAGGCGCATTGCATCGAGTTGCAGTGTAAGGGAGTTAAAAGGGGCCCCTATTGTGGGGTCCAGGGTCACGGAAGCGGCCCCTGGTGGGGGTCCAAGGGCAGTGCCCCCGGCCCGATGGTAAAGGGAATATTCCCTGGAATATTCCCTGGCCAACTAGTGGAGGCTCATATGGTAGGTCGGTCAGCAGGCCCACCTAACGACCTTCGCGGGCTATAAAAGCTAAACCCCTTTGCAGCTATCTGTCACTCATCTTTCACCCAGTCAGAGTTGTTCCAGCTAGCCTTAAGCTCTTCACCTATCTTCTATCTAGATCGCCATCTAAGCTTCACACAGTGGAAGCACACGGGTGGACAGAGCCATCTTTGTATTAGTTGTTTGGAGTTAAAGAATTTACTGATTCTCCTCTTATCTGTTGTGTACTCTCTATCTCTTTCTCAGATTCTGTTCGCTCCGCCATGTAATATTTTACAACATGTACTATGTATACTAGTGATCATGTATAGGCGATAATGTAGCTCATATCCATATCTATGACCACTCTTGATGCACACGCATGTTAAAAAGTAATGAGTTTCAAGAAAAAAAACAAACCAAATTTACTTAAATTAATTGTATTGAGTACACATTTCATTAGGAAAAATATATACATATTCTAATGTTACATGGTATACAAAATATTTTGAATTTCCAAGATGTTATGGTGCTGTAGCACCACCCAGGGAAAAACCATGCATTATCATTCACATAACCTATGGAGGAGTCCCTTTGCCATGTGAATGTCGAATGATAAAGGTCAAGTCTTTATTTCTAACAATGAGACAAATTGCATGGATGGCTGCTAGTTGCATATTATCAAAAAAGTCAATAGGAAACCCCTTTGTAGCCATTTGCAAGACCTCCATGAGTGTAGCAGACCACTTGTAGGGTAATGGGCCATCAACCACTCATGCCAAAAACCTTTGTTGTCGTTTCAAATGTTGTAAGTTTTGTAGAACCTCCCAAATAAGCTTTTGGAAGGATCTTTTCAAGATGAGAAGCTCATATCCATGTTACCTATGTTTCAAAGGACAATAATGCCTTGGCCTCCATCTCCTCTTGTTTTGTGCCACTCTTTGTGCTCAAGGAGAGCATCTCTTGTTGCACCAAAGCGTTGTCAAAGGGTTTCGAAAGCAATGTCGCAACTTCAGAAGTCCTTGATAAATTTCAGGATAGAAAATCAAGCAAAAGAACGTAGTCAAATTTGTACCAAAAATAGGAGATGTAAAGCTTCGTCCAGTAGAACTTAAGAATGATCAAAAACTGTTTGTATTGGTACCAATGACAGGGCTCAAGCAACTAAATACCCTCAAAAATGATACTCAGCATACATCTATTCCACTTACTAACAAAGATCTTATTTGTTGAAACAATCAGACCCATATGACTATGAAGCTTTCCATATAATGCTGAAGTACTCCTGATTCCTCAGATTCCAAAACTCTTCATATATTTATACGTCTGATTCCAAACTGTATTTTGAGGGCTTTAAGACACCAATGTAGGGCAGGCAATGTCTCGCACAGTTCCGGAGTGGAGCTCTCATCAAATCTGAAACCAAGGTCAAAGCATCCCCTCAGCTCTTCAAAGTCATCATCAGTCAGGCTGCGTGTCTGACACCACCTCCGATTGCTTTCTCCATTGCCATCACTATTATCAGCATCATCATCATGTTTGAGATGTTGTCCTCGCTGCTGTGAGGCAGCACGCCCTACCTTGCAATGTGGAGGCAGGAATTTGCCGCAGTATGAGATGCTTCTGCCCAGTTTCTCAAGCTTAGATCTGTCCTTCAAATCCCTGAGTTCCTCATGGAGCATCACTTTGCGTTTGCGCTCCCATGCTTCAGCCAGCAAGCTCTCTCTAACCGAAGAAGAATTCCTTCTCAGTTTTGATCCAGCAACCCTTGGCACTAGCAAACTGCCCGCCAATAGACTGGAATCACCCGGTGAAGACCAGCCATCTGCTCCGCAAATTCTTTCTTCTCTTCCCTGACTCTCTCCGCTCTCTCTTTTTGAGGGGAGACTTGTCGCTGCAGACACAGAGCTATGCCCTCTCTGCTTGGTTAGGTCCTTTAGCACATGGTGCTCTTCTTCTTGAGTCTCTTCTAGCTGGCCAAAGAAGGAAACTTCTCCACGATCCTGGCAGGGGAACTCCGTGTGATTGGAAAGGCTCTTACTCGAATGGTGCTCTTCTTCTTGAGTTTTTTCTACCTGGCTGAAGAAGAAAGCTTTACCTCGTACTAAGAAAAGTCTCTTTGGGCTTTGTTCATTCACAATGTCAGATGCGATTTCCACAACATATTGCTCCCAATCAGTGGTCTGAACAGGTTGATTCTCTGTGAAAGGGTACTGGTACACTTTGCAGGCCTCAAGGAAGAGTATTGCTCTTCGTAGGTTTCGGTTTGAATGAAAAGCTATTCGACTTGCAAAGGGTAATGGAAGCTGTGTCTCCCCAAAATTGCCGAGCTTTTACTGTCGTCTTGAGCTATCGTCCTCCGTTATCATCTTCAGCGCAGTGTTCACACCGCATCCTCCTCAATGCTTCATCTTCAGTGCAACATCTTTACTGCATCGTCCGCCGAGCTCTGTTGCTTCAGGTTCAAGAGGGTAAAGACGTTGGTGAAGAGGCCATGGCAGGCGCCCAGGAGCACGGAACAATTCATGATTCAGCAATAGGTCCTTTCAGTCTATCTGGCATCGACCTTCTGGACTGGTTTCAACCTCAGACAGTCCTCTTCCTTCACCCTCCAATCCTTTGTCTCACATATGCTACCTTATTCGTCATCCCTCCATGTCTGCTGTGATCTCCTCCTGCCATAGATGTCTTCATTTTCCTCTTTTCTATTTCCAGTGTGATTCTCCTTTTTTAGCTGCAGAGTTCCCCGTTCCTCTTCTTCCCATATCATGTTCCCTGCACATTCGTCTCTGTTCCAACGTTCAAAAAAAAAACTCCCCCCCTTTCCGGATTTCCCTCCAATCATTTTTGGTACCTTTTTCCATAATCAATCCTAAAAAAGACCGCCTTTGTTTTTAGCATACTCTATATAGAGAGTATTCACCGCAGCATACTCTATACAAAGAGTTTTAACCAAGTTCAGTTTTACTACAATACTCTGCATGTGGTGTATTGCACACAAATGAAAAGGAGTAGGCTTAATGTTGTTCCCACTTGCCAAGCCAAAATCCTAGTAAGTCCACCATAGTGTCATATACCCTCGTCATGGACGCAAATAGCTGAATTCCCTTGTCAACATAGCCAAGGATAAGGAAACTCCAAAAAATACTCATTACGTTGTGGTATGCAGTCAAACATGTGCTGAACATCAAGCAAGCTCCCACATTTGGCATCTTTATCCTCCAATGTACTTCGATTTGCATCTCTTGGAAATAGTTTAGTACTTCCTCACAAAACCCATAATCGGCATATCTTAAAATATCAAAAAAATCCTTGTTCTTCTCTGTCTTCAGCATAGAATGAAAGAGCAAACATAACAACTAAGTATGTACAAAGTATCAAATCACACGCACAACTTTTGGGTGGTTTTCACACCTCGAATGCGCAGCAATATGACAACGTTCTCTTCCTCTAGGTGGGCCTTAGCGTGCAGTCTTCATTGGGCCAAAATGGTGAGCAACTTAGTTGATGCATGCCATGTAAGCTCAAGGAGGATCGGATGGAGGAGAGACAAAGGTTGGAGATATGAGAATGGAGAAGAAATTGAAATCAAGCTATGAAAATGGAAAGAAGAACAAACTTTTAATCCAATGCAGCTTGATACGCATTTTCCATCATGTGATTGTAAATCTATTATCTTTTATCGAAATGTGATAGAACTTTACACATGCACACGTTAAGTGGATAAGATCTCTTTCTTTAAGAAGAAAAAAGGAGATTGCTTGTTCAAAGTATAGTTTTTAGAGCCGCTTTGTTTACCAGAAGAGTGGCTCGTGACATCAAACTTAGTGACTCCAGATGCCAAACTTCAGATCAATGTTTTTTTTGTTTTTTTAAATTAACAAAGATGGCATCAGGATACCTAACAGACACGTATATAAAGTTTCATCATGTTTCAAAGTAGTTTTTGGTATTTCTATAATTATCCTACATCAAAATTATGGATGGATTGATAATTGAGAAATGAACATTATGATTATTAGCACTTAGAAACATTGCACCATATAGACTATATACAGATATCAGGAGTAAAGTCTAAAATGAGAAATGGACAATTTTCACATGCTCTTCCTATTGATATTGACAATGTTAGTAAAAATTACAAAAATTATTCATATTTCCAAGAGACTCACAATAAGTGTACATTGGGATATAGTCACATGTCCAATGCACAAGGAGAACACTATTCCAAAAAAGAAAATATTACAAATTATATTCATTCCACTAGAATGAATGTATCCTTCACTTTTTGAAGATTTCTTACAAGTTGGAAATCCTTCAGAGTTAGAATGATTCACTTCACATGTATTGAGTATGTGTTGCACAATGCTGAGCATCAATAATCAAGTCTACCAAAAAGGCATTTATAGTACACCATAAAGCATGAAGACATTCTTTTGTGAAGCGATGGGGTCTATCCTAACCTTCTACTGCAAACCACATCTTCCTTTTTTTGTGATAGAGGTCTTGCACAATCTTGCAAACAAGTATTGAGAAACTCACATTTGGAATGATGAGATCAAAAGAGTGCATATACTTTTTGATCTCTTTCAGGGCCATTGTACTTTGGCTTGCACTTTTGTTTCTTATGGGATGCTAAGGAGGACCCCTCTCAAGGTAGCTTGAGGAATCTCAATTAGGTTCTAAAGGGGATGGTATATTTGTAGACTATAAACTGTCATTCTCCACAATCACACTTGAGCTAGTAGATGCTCTATGGAGTTGAACATGATACAGGGCTATAAGGGAAAGCTTTTTCATGGATACCTGAGGCCTAATTATCTTTCCTACACATCAAGAGACTTGAAAACTCAATGAATAAGACAGAAAGTGCAACCCTCTTATATAGTGCTTTACGATTCATTCACATAGGTGCAAACTCTCTCTTTCTCTCTTAATCAATGAATTGCTTTCATATTAAATACATTCTTCACATTTCTGTCTTATCTCCTTTCGAATTCATTTGCTACCTTCTCAAAGTCTTGTTTCTAGCTAGTTGGCATGGTTTCCTATGGCAGTTAAGGCATTGTAACATACTCTTTTAAGTGACACAACATGATTGCACCATGTCTATAGGCAACCAATTCATTGGCACTTAGATCATTGGATTGATGCTATTCACCCCTCTACTGTTATCTATTTTTCTTTTGCATGCACCACATTGTTGGAGTGTTTGGGGTTGAAAGTCTACCGCAGGGGCTAAGAGACAATAGGGTGAAGGGAGATTCAGGGGAAGGAGTAAACAAAAGAGAAGGGGATTAAAGAAATAGGAGATGTAGAAGAGAATTGATAGAGGTGAATCAAGTCAAATTATTTTAGCATGCTGTCATACATGGAAGACGTCAGCTCATCATCATAGCTCATAACCGAATACATCCAAACAAGGGAGGATTGAAGCCCAAGACCCACTGAGACAATAGCCCAACTCATATACAAATACATAACATAATCCATGATCCATGCATCAAAAACGTATTAAAAAATCCCTATTAAAGCTAATGAAGTACTTCGGCCCTGTTAATAATGTGTCAATAACAAAGTATTTTATCCCTCGATTAAGGCTTCAAAATGCATACAAATCCAATCATAAGCTCCTTTAATGAATGCCCAAGGTTGCCCTATTGTTTTGGGGAATGTATCCAATACATACATGCATTTATTTCACTTGTAAGCTCTTCCAAATTGAGTGGATTGTGGGATATCCTATTTATGAAAATTTTGAATAGTCCAAAACATCCCATAGACCAAGAAAAATTACTCATTTGGCTGCCCCAAATGGTTCACTAGAGCCGAGCACAAGAATCAAGCTTTTGGGCATCAAGAAAGCCCTCTTAATGGAGATGAAACAAGAAATAACCTTGCTAGTCATGGATACCATATTCTTTTCCATTTAGGACAACATCATAGCTCCTCCCTCGTCTTCCCAAAATGTATACCATAGACACACCTTACCTTATCCTCCTCTTAGAGCCCTTTTTTTTAGTGGAACTCTAGTTGCATGCCCTTGGTAGCTCCACCTATGGTCCAGCATTGTCCCTACAGTTCATGCCCGTGATTTGTAGCGCTATCACATGGGAATTTTTGTGGAAGTTTGTGAAAGATTCTCACTGCAAGGACGCTTTATGAGATGGGAGTACTCAACGCAAAATAATTATCTAGAAGAAGAATTTTAGATACAAGATGAATGAGAAATCTTACTCATTGATTAAAGATATAGATAATATACAAGTTCAAAAGACTCTTGGTCAAGGGGAGTTAAAGGATATGATCTAAAGACATATGATCAACTCGAGATGGAATATGTGATGACAAATTGTTTATTGACATGAAGCTAGGTAGCAAAGACATTGAGGTCGATGTAGAGAAAATCATCATGTCTCTTTTAAACAATAAAAAGATCACTCGCCAATCGGAAGACAAGGTCAAAATCTCAAACTAGTACAGAAGAGAAGAAGGTGGAAAGTTACTGATGGAGAAAGCTTTGATAACGATGAGCAGCTCAGTGCTCAAACTCTATAGCCTTGGTGAGGAGCTCAATGCTCAACCTCTTCATCTTCAAACCTTGCAAGTTTCTGTACCTACAATATGCTAAAAATCAGGGTTAAGGGACTTTATATATACAACCCACCATAACGTGGTAATATCGGGAGTTGAGCAATTCACTATCATGCCCAATAAAGATATACAATCGGTCTCTACCACTACATGAGCTCCCATAAAATATTCCCTATCACACTTAAGGGTTGTCACTACACCCCAAAGCTCTCTTTTGACTTGAGAATACCATCATTGCTGCTCATTGAGGACCTTTGCTCCAAACGGAATGGCATACCTATTCCCTTTAGCGTCATCTTGACCCACTACCCAACTAATGCCAATTGGACTTGTATCCACGGTGAGAATGATAGGTTGCCCATTCTCATAATTTTCTCTCTTTAGTGTTGTTTACCCCACCAAAATTTTTTTCCTTTTCTCAAGTGTTGATATAAACTCTCAGCCACATGAGCAAAATGTAGAATCCATATCAAGTAAAATACAAATGCACCCAAAAATCTTCTTACTTTGGATACATTTGAACACGTCTCCTGCATCTTGCTTATGGAATCAATCTTCAATCATGAGGGTTTTCTTCCATATGGTCCACACATGTGCCCAACAACCGATACTTCCTCTACTCTAGAAACTGACTTTTCTCCTGATTGAGTCAAATGCACTCCCTTAAGATGGCTCAAAATCCAATCACAATCAACAATATGATCAACCACAAATCTTCTACATCCGCTCATTCAACTCTTTATTCTTCTCATGGATGTCACACCCTTTTATTGGCACATCATCATGAAAGGGTAAGATCAACTAAGGGATATACTCCCTCAAAACTTTATGCATAGCATTCATCATATGTGCCACTGAATTGATTACTCCTTGTGGAAGCATACACATCCTAACCAATCCAAGTAGAGTCTTCATGGTAGTGGTATCCTGGCCTTTTGATGCATGCTAGAAATGATCATCTCCTGAATATAAATCTCCCATAGATTAAATTGCCTTACCTACAAATGCTTCTGCAAATTCATTTAATATCGGACCTAATCCAACATTCCTTATGGTGGCCTTATTAAGTGGTTGTAAATCCTATATAAATCTCAAAGAACCATTCTTCTTTGGAACTGTAAACCACTGATTTGAATATGGAGCTAAAGAGGGCTCCAAAATCCACATCTTGATCTTCTCATTTAAAAGCTCCATTAGCTTAGGCAAATATGCGAGAGATACTAGAATAGGCTTCAAATGGAATGGCACATGAGGTACTGTAAAGATCACCATAGGTGTGGTTGAATCAACACATCCAATTTCATCTGAGTGAAATGCAAAGGCTTTCCCGCCTTGCCAATATCTGCAAGAAAAAAGATCTTTATGTAGGAAAAAGAAAGCTTATATCACCAATTTTCAGCTTTTGTAAAGTTTTAGCTTGTAAATTTATGTCCTACTCTATGTGGATCTTGCAAACTAGGTTGTTGAGACACTTTTTTAGCCAACCCATCACTTTTAGGTGGTAAAGGCAAAGCCATAGGCTTAACTTTCTTTGCAACTATTTTGTACTTCATATCCACCCTGCTCCAGTCTTGTTTTTGCAACCCATGTGTCAACCCATAATATTCATGCTCAACAAACTTTTGAATGAATTCATACATATCTACAATACCAACATAGATGATCTCTTTTTCAGCCATGTTTTCAACGTTAATTGTTGCAAAAATTTCTATCATAATATCCACATCAACTAGCCTTGAAACACCTTCATTTGCAGCCATCAAACCATATGTCTTCAGCTCTTTTTCAACACAACCAACATATTTGTTTTCAGCCCTACGCATGGCTGAAATATTCTTAAAGTTGCCAAGACTACATACTATCCATTCATGTAATCTAGACACAATCACATTTTCCCCCTTTCTTGGAGGCATATAATCTCACTAGAGGCATTTCCATAGCCTCCACTTACAACAAGATTGTCTAAAAACCCTTAAATTCTCATGAATTAGATGGCATAGGATTATCCCCAGCCTATCCTGATTTCGGGGATGATTCACACAAATAGTGAGAAACTGTACCTCCTTTATATTGTCTTTATTTCGTACCTGAGCATATGATGAACCATCATCCAAAGCTTTTGTTTCCAATTTTGATTGGAAATATAGGGCTGTCCCAAAATCACTGGATAGCTACATGAATCTTGCACAAAAAATGATATTCATCCCTAACATCTCCAATAGTTACAGATACATTCAAACAAGCCACATAAAGATCCCTTGATGAATTTTTGGCTGCTCGCATGCGCCATCCCGGATCCACATCAATCGGCCAACCTCCATTCTCATACAAAGTACATGTCATAACATTGATTTCAGAACCATGATCGAAGAGAGCTATGCAAGGCGTCTCTCTTTCTCCCACTTTAACAATTTTCTCTGTTGTAGCATGAGCCCAATGTATTTGTGAATAATGGCTGCTTGGAATAAAATGAGCAACTTCTTCTTCATTTACTTTTTGATGGACATCCCCATTATACATAGCCTTCTCTCTATGTTTACTGGTACCCATAAGACCAATTTCAACTAAGCTTACTGTCTACACTCTCATTTATCCCATTTTCAACATCAGCATGCTCTAAAATAGCATTACATGCATCATCATACTCTCACTGAAGTTGTTTCTCTATGTCTTTTTCAACCTATATCAATGCTTGCAAAACTTCACCATCAAATTGTCTTTTCCATTTCAACATATCAATGATTACATCATGAAATTCATGCTTCGCAATTCTAAGAACTTTTCCAAGTGTGAGTTCCACTCTACTTCCAAGTATGCATTCTTCCAAAACTTTTTTAAGGTTTGTGGCAGTCTCAAGATCCGATTGTAGCTTGTAATCGGGCTAGTTGCCCCTTTTCATCCCTTCTTGTTTTTTCTCTTGAGATGCATCCTCCATAACATACTTAGGTATGACTTTTTCAGGCTCTTTCTACTGCTCCATTTTACTTCATCTTATGCATTTAGATGGGCCTAAAGAGGAAGAACCAACAATGTCCTTATCTCTTTTTCTCTTTTCTTCCACAAGAGCTTCTTGATTATGAATCTCAGCCAAATAAGCATAGGCTGAAAATGAATCCATTGGTACACTCCATCTTGTTCTTTATCATATACTCTGACTTGTATCAGCCAATTCAGACTTTGCCATTTTCCCTTTTCCATGCAATGTAATGCTTGCATCCAAACATGAGATTTTGCTTCAACCATGCCTCCTTTATGAGCTTCATTGATTCTTTCAATTCTCAACTCATAAGTGAATGCATCTATGGCAACAAATGTTGTCCTTGGAGCCATCTCTTCTAAACTCTTTTGCATGCTGCCATTTTTAAAAATTGGTTCTATTGGAAGACTAGTTTCTGTTGCATGTATTTTTCCATCTTTCCAAAAGACTAATCTTTTCACTTCCACTTCAGGGTAGATTGTATAGTGACACTTTGCATGTTGTAAATTGTCACACCAACTGCATCTCCTCTTGTATCCTTCTTTAAATAGTCTTTGGGTTGTTCCATGACCCTAATCTTCTTCTACCTTAACATCTAAATTTTTGACATTTGCATTGAATTCTGTCAAATTGAGCCTCAAATCACACATGCCTTTGATTAAATCATTCATAGCATCACCTTTAAAAACTAGACCAACATGTATATCCAGTTGACTGGGTGAAAGATGAGTGAGAGATGGTTGCGAAGGGGTTTAGCTTTTATAGCCCACGAAGGTCGTTAGGTGGGCCTGCTGACCGACCTACCATATGAGCCTCCACTAGTCGGCCAGGAATATTCTAGGGAATATTCCCTTTGCCATCGGGCCGGGGCGCTGCCCTCGGACCCCTGCCAGGGGGGCTGTTGGCCCCCCTGGGACCCCCCAGTCAGGGGCCGCTTTCGCGGCGGCCCACGGACCCCACAATAGGGGCCCCTTTTAACTCCCTTACACTGCAACTCGATGCAATGCGCCTCGAGTTGCTACCAGCTTAACCACTCTGTCTAACCCAAAGATTAGACTCACAATGGTCACCTTTTTGCCATCCGGTCACATAGACCTCATCTGATATACAAGTCAAGACTCAACCAATGTCCAAGCCCACATTTGGCTTCTCCTCATAATGGGGGCCTTACAACTTTGAGCACCATGGATCATTGGTAGCACCTAATGAGGGTGGGGCATTGATCATATCTAACACATGTTAGAATAATTAAATCGGATTACGCTAACGTATGTAAGTGTATCATTAAGGTATCACACATTATCATCACACATACGCTAACGTATGTAAGTGTATCATTAAGGTATCACACATTGTCGAAGGATTTCAAAAGCAAAGTCGCGACCACAGAGGATCTTGACTAATTTCAGGATAGAAGGTCAATAGTGATAGCCTTCACAAAGGATCATATTTGCATTCCAACAACTCTTTAGAAGACGCACGTAGTTTTTGAGAATTATGAATCCATTCTTCATGTCTAGAGGAACACTTGAATTTAGTCCTTCAAATGTAATAAACATGCCCTTAACCTTCTCTATAGTTTCCTGTGGCAGAACTCTGTTATTGGTTGTTGCTTACAAGAGAGGATGTGGCTGATTCAACAGAAAAGTTCCGAATAATATATTTCTGCTTCTCCTCATGACTAACTTGTATCTTTATTCTTCAACCTCCAAAGACAGACTAGCATGTCAATTGCTGTTAGAGAACCTTAAGCTCATTGATCACTTCATCATGTACTTGTAAAAGAGACTATAAGGTCTGGGATTAATTTATCTAGACAATTTCTGTCATTGAGGACTGTTTGTGATTCTACTTAGCTGCAATGATCTCGTTGGTCCTTCCCTGTACTTGGTTCTGAAATTTTTCTAGTTAATAGGCTTGTAAATCTTTGCAGAATATCGAGGAAGTAGACAGATCTGCAGACGGGTTTTATATTCAATCTGGCATTATGGTTATATTGAAGAATTCCATGATCAAAAATGGAACAATCATTTGAAATTATTGTTGCAGAGTACTCTTGGATAGAATGTCAATGGCTGTTAGCTGGAGTGGGCTCATCATGCTAGATTTTAAATGTAAGATAATTTGAATGTTTTAGCTCAAACGTTTAGGTGGCTAAATGCTTCCATCTAGCAAGAAGCGTGTGGATGACGGTTTCCCTTGAATATTCAGCACCGGAGGGAAAGGCAGGCTAAAGTACCCTGTTCTGCAATTTTTCCTTTCTGGTTAATTGTCGAAATTCATGATAACAATCGATGGAAAGGTCTGGTTATTCAAAATCAATTCTTGCCAGCGAGCATGCCAGTTCCAACTCTGGGATATTTGTGTATAGTCTGACAGATGTAAATGGTTGTTTGCCCTTAAACAATTCTGTATCTTTGCTCATCTCCAATAAACACCGCCACTGCAAATCTATCTTTGGCACATGAAGGGGCTATTGAATGTGCTAAAGCCAGACTTGAAGATGTATGCCTTGCTTTCAGTAGCCGTGAAAACGTTCAAGAAGCATACCGATTTCAAAGTGTTAGGAAGCAGGCAATCTGCCATGGAGAGATCTGAGAGAGTGGGGATACAATTTCAATTAGATTTCAGCACACAGAGCGCATTGACAGCAGAAGTATATTCAAGGTCCATTTCACCGAAGAGGGCACTGACTGCCTAATCAGACCAGAGTATGACCATTCATATTCTTATAAGAGCTTCAGTTCACAAGATGGTATACACAACTCCTAAAACAAGTGATCTTCTTTAGGATAGATGCACATGTGCAGGTGAATATCTACCCGATCTGACCTGTTTCCGTGAATCAACCGTGTCACCAATCCATAGCCTATTTCTGGGAAACCACACTGTGCCACCATTCTAGTACCTTGCTTCCCAAAGGCGCGAGACCCCAAGATCTCTGATCATCCCACAATTTCTACATTCCGTGCCTCCCTCTACCCTATCCGCTCTTCCTCCCCAATCCTCTGTTCCTTCCACAATCCAAAAGCCTTTTCTGAGTCTATTACAGAAGATGTTGAAGATGAGTCTCTTGGCAAAGAAGCTTTTGTCGGTTGAGATGCTGCGGTGATTTGCTGCGACTTCTTTTTCTTGTGAGTAAAGAAGCATTTACCACTATAAGTCATAATTTTCGTTCTGAAACAGTACCACAGTGGTTGTTGTCCTTCTCCTCCCAAACCAAACGACGATCCCTCCCTAAAAGTATCACGTTGCCAATCAAACATGGCTTTTTCCTCTATTCTGAGACCCTGTTTTCTTTTCTTAGTGTTCCAGCATTGTGTTTTTTCTTTCCTAAAAATAATCGGCTAATTTCTCCTTCCACATTCTCATATGTAATACTGTCATGACTTTTCACTGCTCTGACCATGATGTCATTCCATTGGATGTAAACATTTGAAGCCATTCCGATTGTATGGCACATGACCTGTTGTTATCACGATTGATCCGTTTACAGGGCAGTACATATCTTCCCTTTATGTCATTGTACTATAGAACATTACTGACGTAGAAGCCAAGCAGAGGAACTCCTTCGTCAATGACATTTTTGTATCCTCTTTTAAACAAAACGATGATGTTCCCCACCCGATTTGTTCACTATGATATAACACTATCAGTCACAATAGTTGTCCCTGGATGGTCTGCAAGAACAATAGTTGATAAAAGAACAATCAAGCCTTTCGGGTTCATATCCTTCCCACTCGATTCTACCACTGCTACTCATCGGATTCTGAAAACTAACTTCCCACTGTTGATGCATCCAATGATACAATATCTCACTTTGGCATAAGATAAAACATCTTTTGCCAATCCTCCAAGCTTCTGCAATTTGCATTTATGTCCAATAGAGCACTTTCCACAAGGAAATCTGATTGCAATCTATGTTTAATGATCTGGTCATGTGTCAGCTTAGCCTGCAATCAGTGTCGTCCAAGATACGACATCTTGATCTGACATATTGTCAAATACTTCTTGGCTTTTCCAAGCATACAAGATTTTGCATACATGTCAACCAGAGCATTATTAATTAATTCCTCTTGCTCCAAACCCTCTTCCATGTAGAATAAAAGTATAAACACAACAACTAAATATGTACAAAGTATCAAATCCCACACACAACTATTGGGTGGATTTCACACCTCAAATGCGCAGCAATACGACATCCACCCCCTCTAATCCTGCGCATCCTCCGGATGGGCCAACTACCCATGATCGTTATCATCAAGATCCACAAACAGATCAATCTCTTCATTATGCATTTCCGGTATATCAACAAGATTATCTGTCTCTTCCATTGGAGTTTCTTCTCGTTGCTCTTCTCTTGCAAATTCTTCCAATGCATAATCTTCATCATCTCTTTTCTTGAAAATCTTGATTATTTTTCCAGCAATAGGCACTCTAAGCACTGTCCCATCCAATTCTGTCAACTCATATGTTGCATTATCAAAGACATGTCTGTACGGCCCAAACCATCTTTTCACCATCTTCTTAAGTGCAATATGATGATTTTCAAGGCTGCTATCAAAGACTAATACCCAATCTCCCTCTTCTATTGCTCTAGGCTGCAAGCGATGCCTACTGTCAAACCTGTCCTTATTTCTTAGTCTAGCAACCTTCAACCTGTCAATAGCTAGCTGAATATCCTCTAGTCTTCTCTCCGAAGAGCTAAGAGCTCCTCTCTTGTCAAAGCCTCCTGCCAAGGTAAAACTGACCAAGTCAAAGCACAAGTCTCAGTCGGCATAACCGGTTTCTGACCATACATTAACTCTGCGGGCATATATCCTGTGGTAACACTGTGAGTCGTACGATCAGCCCACAAAGCAAATGGTATAAGTCTCGGCCATTCTCCAATCCGTCCTCTGCATGCTTTGGCTAATGCTTTCACTATCGGCGGATGCCCTCTTTCACTCTTCCCATTTCCCTCTGGATTGTATGCTGTGGTTAGAGCCAACTTGATTCCTAGTTGAGAGAAAAACTCCCTAGCTTCATCTGCATCCAATTCACCGCGATCCGTAGTGATCTTACCCACACAACCATACCTGCAGAAAATTTCTTCCAATAAGAACTTACACACTGCACTAGTGGTCTTCGTTCTCAAAGATCTGCCCTCAACATGATTGGTAAGATCCTCTCTAGCCAAAACAATATATCTCATCTCCCATAGACCCATAGGCATAGTAACCAAGTCAACTACCCACTTATAATGAATGCATAGCGGACCATTTCCAATTTTCAATTCAGCAAGAGTCTCTGCTGAAAATTTATGACCAATATGCTCCGGATTCCTCAAAATTGGCTGTTTGGCAGCCCTCTCTATTTGTTGATCACTGTCAAGTAGTTCCAAATATCTAATCTTTATTTATCATAATCCCAAAATACATCAAGCATCATGCCCAAAGGCTAACCCAGCAATCAACACGATTGCTGCTCCAAGTTTCACCTGTAGACTAGTACACAGGCCTTGAGATCCCATCTCGAGTCACGTCGGCCTCTTGTGTGGGATCTGGAGGCAAGGAATTTACAGCCAGAGCCTCCCCTGGCACCCAAGCATCCTCTCGCTCCAAGCAGCACCCACGGAGAGACCTCTCGCGATGGGTTCAGTCCATATACCCGACGTGGCTAACAACCCCCTTGGATAGGGCCAGGCAGGCAGTTGGAGGTAACTGAAATTGCCTCTTCCTCCAGGCTTTTAACCTGAAGCATTAAGTGTTTTGCCTTGAATTAGTTCCTTGAGCAAAGATGTTCAAACAAGGTACCTAAGTGTACAATCAAGATCATTTCAGTGGTCGTTCATACGACCAACTGCTAAGGTGTGATTCCTTCTTCCTGAATGCTCCCAGCATTTGATCCTGGATCTTTGCGACCTATGAGAACATTAAAGACTGCTATTGATGGAGAGGCATGTATAGAGATATCTCACAGTTTTTTGATACATGCACTCATTGTTAGTTGTTTTCTTTAGTGAGGCATAGAGATGAGCTTCATCCTACTTACCCGCTATGTATTCACTAGTGGGTTATTGACTTGATTACTATGCCTATTGGATTATGGCAGATGGGTTACATTGTTTTGGCATGATAAGATCTCACAAAAATCAAGTGGAAGGAAGAGCATTGAGGACGAAATCTACTTCAGTGGTTTGCAAGTTTCTATTGGAGGATGTTATTTGCAGGTATGGATGCATTGGAAAAATTAGTGCAGATAGAGGTGAGTTGGATACTGATGAGGCTAGGGAGTTTTTCTCTTGCCTTGGCATTAAACTTGCTTTGACTTCAACATATAATCTAGAAGGCAATGGAAAAAGCGAAAGAGGCCATCCGCCACACGATTGTGAAAGCCTTAGCTAAAGCATGCGGTGGACAGGTCAGAGAGTGGTCTAGGTTCTTGCCTTACAACTTATGGGCTGATCGAACTACACTCATAGTGTGATTACAGGATATATGCCAACCAAGTCGATGTATGGGAAGAAGCCAGTCATGCCTATAGAGATTTGCACACTTACTTGTTGTGCTTTACCATGGCAACAAGAAGTGATGACTAGAGAGGATCTTTTAGCTTTTTGTATTTGTCAGTTGGAGAGGAGATACGAAGATATTCAGAGAGCTATACAAAAGCTCAAAGAGGCCATAATTCATAATAAATAGTGATTTGCTAATAGATCCAGATTGAGACCTAAAGAGATTGAAGAGTGAGATTGGGTGTTGGTCTATGACAACAGTTTAGACAACCAGTATAGTGCTATCTGCAAGATTTTGAGACAATGGTTTGGGACAAATTTGGTGTAGCATGTCTATGACAATGCTACCTATTCCTTGGCAAAGCTTGATGGCATGGCCTTGTGGATTTTGATTGCACGAAAGAGAATTAAATTATTCAAGACAAGAGATGAAACAACCTATGCAGTTGAGGAGTTGGATGATGAGAATTATGATGCACCTAAACTAGGAGATGATATTGATGAGGATGTGGATTTTACATATGATTTTGCAGAAGATGAGGAAATTGCATTGACTGTCGAGCTTGGTAGGGATGAGGATGGATAGTTTTGGTGGCCCATCCAGAGGATTGCAAGTTTTGAGGGGGTAGATCTCGTGATGTTGTGCATCCACCACTGCGAGCTTGAGGGTGGATTTTTTTCGCCAAGAATGTGAATATATTAGTGAGTTTCATTAGGAATTTATTTTCCGTTGTGTGTGTCTTTTTGTTTGCATGACACACAAGCATAACTAGTTAGGCTAGGCACAAATTCTTCAGTGTATTCATAATTTTTTGTGTCGAACCATCGTTTGAATGATTGCATTACATAGTTTTAATTTGCAAGCTGCATGAATGATTGGGCACAAAATTCTCTTCCAAAGCATATTTTTTGTTGGGGCACAATGCATGAAAAACAGGTTCATATGAAGGAATCCATTTTAAAGACTCAAGGTTAAAAGGAAAAGGTCCTAATGTTGATCCTTCGATTTGGACTTTCCCCATGTGACTTGCAATTCGGATGTTGATTGTGTAGATGACATGTCTCTTCATATGCAAAATTGGTTCAACATTTAGCAACCTACAAAAGCTAAAAGGGTATATTGAGCAAGTACGAGGGCTTGCAATTAGTCCAAGTTTTCATTCCATGTTCTCTGCTGGTGATGATATGTAATATAAATGTTGGGACCTTGAATACAACAAGGTTATCGGCTCATATTATGGACATTTAGGTGGAGTATTGCTACATCCGACACTTGCATTCTTTGTGGAGATGGTGGAGACTTCCTATGCTGTGACTAGTGTCCCTCTACTTATTAAACATCCTACTTACAGATACAAGATATTCTGAAAGGAGACTGGTTTTGTCCAAAGTGCCAATGTTCTTTTTGTAGTAGCATGCATGATAAAACAAGCTCTACAAATAGCATGTTGTTCAATGTGAGCATCGATACCATGTATCTTGCTTGCATGGTAAATAGCTTGCCACACTGTAAAAATTTATATTTAGATTTTATCTTTCTTGCATCATAAACAACTTGCCACACTGTAAAAAGATATATTCAGATTGGACGAAGCTTATTGTGATTACACATACCTTGGACAATGGCCTCTCTTGGTCTCTATTGAGATGTGAGGGAAAATTTGATCATTACCAAGATTGTAATGTGACATCTAGTAGCATACAAAGGGAGTTAAAAGACTTTATTAACCAAATAAAGGCCTTCAAGAAGAGCCCAATCCTAGAATTTGCCTAGTGACATTGTTTCTCATTGGCACATGAGCCCCGGTAAAAATAGATTGAGTTTTACTGCCATCTTCATCATCACGATTCACCATTGTGACTCATTACAGTTGGTTGGATCCCTCCACATTAGAGGCATGTCTGCGGCTTCATAGCACAAAGAAAGAGAGAGAGAGAGAGAGAGAGAGAGAGAGAGAGAGAGAGAGAGAGAGAGAGAGAGAGAGAGAGAGAGATAGTGAGAGAGAGTGTGTGTGTGATAGAGAAGAAGGATGGCGATTGCAGGGTGATGTCACGGTGATGTAGGGTGACCACGCTGAATAAGAAGGATGTAACCTTATGGAAGAACAACGACTAGTAATAGGTCACTTGTTGATCTTGTACTTTGTCTCTTTAGGCCAAGAGGGCCATACGTCTATGTGGTGCAGATATGTTTAATTGTTTTTTGTTTTAGTGATTGCATCACACAGGTTAACAAAGTGCCTGGAGAGAGCCTTTGCTATGGAGGAGCTTCTTCCGGCCAATCTAGGTGGTATCGTCACCTTTCCAAGTTTTTTCCTTTGAGCTAATAGTGTTATACATGTATGTGGGGGTTAATTTGTTTTCGTTGTTGGGGACCGGCAATCAAGGCATGAAGTCCCAAGTTTAGGTTAGGTCTGCCATCTGACGGAGGTCTGAGTAGTCATTGCCTCTTGTCAAAGGCATTGTTAGACATTAGAAGACCTATTTTAGAAGGTAGTTCTAGTGCCCCTATTCTGCTAACCTGCTAGGTGGTCATTCTAGGAGGTTCTATTAGTTGTGAGACAGTTAAAAAATCCTGACAGAAAAAAATATACACTGAAGGAAAAACCCTACATATTTGTAGGAAAAAAATTACAGAGGTGTGTAAAAAGGGGTTCTAACCCCTCAATAAGAAAAGGAAAAGAAACAACAAGGAAGTTCCTATAAGCAGTTGATTATCGCATTGCAAAGAATTGGTAGGTTTCTAGGGTGGAGTCATGTCTTGTCTTCCTAGGGGTAGCAGCTACTAGAAAAGAAAAGAAAGGACAGTTGAAGCAAAAATAAAAGTGAGCGAATGAAAAGGATTAAGTGTTGCCTTGCGAGTGCTTGGTAGGTTCTTGGGTATCGAGTTAGGACACCTAAGATCGATGCCTTGTTCTCCTTGGGTCACTCTACACTCAGCTCCCTCCTTTTTACAAGCATGAGTGTGGAACCTTGAAGGGAAAATGTGTTACAAGAAAAATAGGATGACCAAGCTATAGGAGTCCTCGCCTAGTGGGAGATCTTGGTCCAAATGTCCTAAGGTAGGTAGGTAGTTCAGACCACCACTAGGATGACCTCTTTGATAGGATTTTTAGCCAGTCTGTGTTAAAGCAGTTGGTTAGAGACTCACTCTAGATTTCTCTCAGCTTATGTTGGGCCTATCCCGTGTAGATTTTCATACCTTGATTTTGTTAGGGGGTAGGGTGAGAGCTATGAAGTGTTTTGTTGTGTATTTGTCGTTTCAACTTGATGCTCTGTATGGTTATGATTGTGCAGATCTATTTGTGGGATTCGACGGGCTGAGTCGCTCTATTACATGGTTGCCAATGAGAGTGGAATTTAAAGCCTATTAAAATGTGGGAAAGAAGCAGAGAAGTGCAAATTCAAGGAAGAATTTGAATCTAGAGAGAAATTTGGTAAATTTTTCGAGCTGCGAAAGACGGGATTTGAAAGCACTTTGGAAGAGCACTTGCAAAATTTTCATAATTTTTCCAGATATTGGATTAAGCTAGAGCAAGGGATCAACAGTTTGAGACCTCAAGATGAACTGGAAAAAAATTTTGGTACTCAAAGACAAAGGCCAGACAATGGAGATTTGAAGGGTAGGCACTATGAAGGCCAAAATAGGGCAAAGGAAAAAAATTTGGGCATGACCTTTGGGGGGCCCTTAGACCCCTAAAAAAACTTGTTGCTTGTAAGTGATGGTCTAAGCGATGTTTACAAATTGCAATTCGTCGCTTAAGCGACGAAGTGTTATTTTGTCACTTAAGCAACGCAACTGACAAAAGCGCAAATTCGGGATTTCTCTTCACAGTGCATGCTTTTCATTAATCGAAGGGAGAGCAACAAAGGGAGTTACCCGAAGCGACAAAGATCTACTTTGGTAAGCATGATGAGCTATATGCTATTTCAAGATTAGTTAATGTCATAATCATAGTTTTTTCTTTAAAATAATTAGCGCGAAAGAAGAAGGATTGGCATGCACATGTATGTATAGGTTAAATACCCATGACTAAGTTGAAAGGTAAGCTTGATCACACATCACTTATTTGAGGTGAATCTGGATTTTCCTTTGAATTTTTAGGGTGCATGCAAAAAGCCCTCCGGTAAGTTACTCATGAATATATGTGTGCATCACGTGGGTTCAAAATAAAGTATTTTTAGAATACCATTTTTATACATTTTTTACATATAGAAGGGTCTAATATAAATGAGTTATTTACAGATTGAATAGAAAAGGGTTATGCTTTATTCATGAAAAATTCACAGATAAGCATATTTATAAATAGGCCCTGAACGCACGTGATGTAGAGGATATACATATAGTAACTTCCCTGAGAAAAAGCCATAAGAAAAAAGCTTTTATCTGCAACAATGGAAGTTTTACTCCAATGAAAGGAGCACTATGAGTCTTATTCATGATCACAAAGATTTTGAACTAAAAGAGGAAATCTTATAGCAATAAGAAAATGATGTAATGAGTAGGAAGGGTTACCCTTGACACTCGGAGTTTGACTTGGGCACATCATTAGTGACAAGTAGTTAGCAATTATCTTTTTTAAAGCACCTCTCTGTAGGTATATTTTCTTTGCTTACAAATGACCAGCCCATCTATAATAGAACATTTGATGCTTTCAAATAATGAGTTAAATACATTTTATGGAAAAATATTCACAAACCCTCAAAAAAGGGCATAACAACTTAAAGATTCTTAAACCTTGCTACGTTTCTTGACTACTTGACCTTAAAGGTAGGGTATCATCTCCTATCCCATTAACCACTAGGATGAGACCTTTGAAGATGCACATGATCTCTACTGGTAGGACTCAAATCAAGATTCACCTAACAACTATTGCATGGATTATGTGGGATTTCAAGACATAGCATGGAAGAGAGGTGCATTTTTTGTACTTAAGAGAAGAAGGTTTGACATTATTGCACTACAAGATGTGAAGAAGGGCAAAAGATTGAGTTTGTTGGGTATAAAATATTTGAAGACCACTATAAAAAAGGCTAAAGAGGGACAATATTATTGGTCAGTGATAAACTTGAGGCTCAAGAGTTGTGGACCAAGGGTGATGGCAATGGAGTGGCAAGTGTGAGGATGGGATGTGAGAAGATTTATTTCTTCTCAAGAGCTTGGCAATGATGTGATGGATATGTATGCAAAATGTGGAACATTTACAAAATCATGTGAAGTGTTTGATGAACTTTGTGTGTGGGTTGTGGTCTCTTGGACTACACTAATCGCAAGAAATGCAAAGCATGGCTATGATGTAGATGTATTGGACTGTTTTGGATAGATGCAATGTGAGGGTGTATCTTCAAAGTCTAGGCCTAGGTTCCTTTGTTTGCATAATCAATGCATGCAGTCACTCATGTGTAGTGGATGAGGGCCAAAAGTATTTGACAAAATTGAGTGCTGAATTTATGGCATGACCTTGGAGTGTCACAAATGAGTTGTGTGAATAGGGCCACAATGAGAAAAGACATACCAATCACTTAAGCATGCCAACTCAAGTTGATCAACCACTAAGACAATCATTCTCCTCATCATTAATAACACTATCCTCATGATTTTGATCTCCATAGCATGGTCTTGAACTCAAGGGATTGCATCAACACACCCGCTCCTCCTACCATGCCTTTTACAAGCTCAAGATAAGAAGTAAGCTTAGAGAATGTGCTAGAGGTACGTAGTCCTCAACTCACACTCAAGGAAACAATCATCACTTCCTCTCTTGCTCAAAGCAATAAGTGTCTTGCCCCACTCGAAGCAAACAACCCTAGCAAACGTCACACCCCATTCTCTACCTTAAGTAGTTGCACTTGAGGAAAATCATACCTCCCTCCTCTTAAAGCAATCATATTTCTCCACAAAATACTTAAGAAAAATAGAAGCACCTCATATCTGAGTGATTTTCTTTCAAAATAAGGAAAAGAAATGCTCGTGTTGCTCGCTAAGAAGGAAAAGCACTATAATGCTAATCTTTCCATTTCTCCCTCTCAAGACATTCACCACTCTCTTCCACACTCAAAGCAATTAGTGTCTTGCTCATGCTCAATGGAATTGCCTTACATTCAACTTAAGGCATTGCACTTGAGGCAAACCTCCAACTTTTCTCAAGGCAATCATGGTGGAGCCCCATCTATGGCATCACCACCCTCATTTTTGCACTCTAGGTAATCAAACCACCTCCAATCAAAGAAACTACCCTTGTAGCCTCCCTACTCATGAAAATTGAGTTCCCAACCACTCAATGTATTCAAAAACAACTCCCAGCTCTCGAGGTAAACCTTGCATGACTAGACACTTGAAGTAATCAGCATCTTTCGCCTCAAGCCGAGTTGCTTTACTTGAACAAGAAGAAAAGCAGCACTTGCCTTTGCTTCTTTCCAAATTAAATAAAAGCATGAAGTGTGGAATGCGTGACTCTACCAATTGCCTCTCCTCTTGAGACACTTCATGTACTCTCCTCTTGATGCTTTGCACTTGAGGCAAACATTTGCATATAACTTGAGGTAGCCTCAATTGGCCATCATGACCAGCCCTTCTTGAGGTGATCTCACCCCAAACACTTGAGATGGTTTCCATTCACTCAACGTGATCATTCATACTTGTACTTGAGGCATTGCTATAATGATCCCCTCAAGGGCACACTACATCTCTCTTGCACCAAGGTAATCACTTGTAACCCAATTCAAGATACTACCACATCTCCTCTTGAAGCAGTTCCTCCATTGACACTCGAGGTAGTGCCACATCAATACTCAAGGTAGTTGATTCTTTGTCTTCGGGGCCATGACAGATATATGATTCGTAGATCTTTACCCAATAACTTGGTAAAGTTATCTGCAACTTGGTCTTCTGTCCTCACATGGACCAAATCAATGTCACCTACAATCACTTTTTCTCTGATAAAGTGATAGTGTGCCTCAATGTGCTTAGTCCTAGCATGATAGAGAGGATTACTGGCCAGGAGCACACTATTCATGTTGTCACAATAGAGTGTGACAGGCCTAACTTCCTGCATGCCCAAATCATCAAGAATCTTCATGAGCCGAAGAACACAACAATAATATCGACTAAAAAAGGTGTAAAACTCTCGATGATGATTATGGTTATTGTAGGATTCGATGATGTAGGCCTCGGGGATGGTTCTTCTTGCCTTGTGGAGATCGATACTTCTCTCTGTCTCACCTTGGCAAGTAAGGTTAAGAACAAGAGTAGCTCTTTCTTTAGTATAGAGCAAGAGCGAGAGAATAGGTATGATCTCTCTCTTTCTAGTAGACGGAGTAGGAATGAGAGTAGAGGTATGACTTCTAACCGGATTTATAGAATAGGATAGAGTTCTTTAGTGTCTGCTATTCTTAGATTAGAGTAGAAGACAATGAGAGACCTTCAGCATATCCTCTTCCTTGGGTTGAATGGAATGATGTCTCTTCATCTCTCAAAATAGAGTCTCCTCCTTCTCAATCAACATCTCATCCTTGTCAAGATTGCTTTCTCCCTATCCCTCATCATCCCCATGCCCTAAATTTATAGTTTTGTAGGAGGGTTGCTGATCAAAAGCACAATAAATTTTTTACGTTTGATTTTTTTTTTTGGTGGGGTTATTATCCCTCCCAATCTACATGCGATGCTGATGTGTGTGATGAGGATGATGCTGTTAACATTTGCAATGATGTTGGTGTCGTTGTTCGACCGTTTTTTCTTTTTTTTAATGAAAAAGAAAAAAAAAAGCTTATGTAATACATAAAAACATATTACGTAAGAACAATACATCCTCTTCCCCTTAGAGGAATCAAGATATCCTCATCTCGAGAGAAGTTGGGGGTGTTGTTTACATAGGGTTTCTTCATCAATCCAAGAGGCATCCTTCTCAGGATAATCTTTCCACTGGATGAGATATTCTCTAAGGTTCCTCTTCCTAAGGAATCTTTCTTTTATATCCAAGATTCTATCAGGTTGAAGTTCAAGTATACCTTGTCTCGGCATTACAACTTGATCATCAAGAATATAAGTAGGATTAGGTAGATAGGGCTTCAAGAGACTTACATAGAATACATCATGAAATTTTAGGGTTTTAGGAAGTTGCAGCTTATAAGCATTGGGTCCAAGAGCCTTTATGACTTTGTAAGGTCCACAATATCTTGGGCTTAGGTTCTCAATTTTTCCCAAGGATAAAGAATTTCTCTTTGGGCGTACATGGATAAAATCCTTACCCCTTCTTGGAAGAGTCATTATTTTCTCCCTAGGTTAGCATAGGCTTTTTGCCAATCCTTGAAAGTTTGTATATCTTGATTGATGGCTTTGACTTGTTCATCCATCTCTTGAAGCATCTTTTTAGAAGCTTCAACCTTCAACGTAGGGTGAGAGAAGTTTAGCGGAGTTAGGCATTCTTGCCCATATAGAGCTTAAAATGGGGTCATTTGAATACTTTGATGATAGGACACATTATAAGAAAATTTCACCAAAGGTAGATATTGTATCCACCATTTGGGTTCTTTGCCACAATATGCCCTAAGTATGTCTTCAATGACTTGATTTACACATTGTGTCTGCCCATCAGTTTGAGGGTGATAAGCTATACAAAAACAAAGATGTATATCGAGAGCTTCAAATAATACGTTCCAAAAATGCAAAATGAATAGAGAATCACAATCCTTGATAATTATCTTTGGTAGTCCATGAAGTCTAAATATTTCTTTGACAAATAACCTGGCAATATTTGAGGCTTTGTAGCTAGTTTTGATCAGAATAAGATGGTAACCTTAGTTACCATGTATGTCTAATCAAGTGCTTACACACACAAGGAATGTCAGCCCAGTCGCCCTTAACAGCCCTGATCGGCATCCTTCAGCAGCTCAATTCTCGGAAACTACCTTGTTCCCATGCTGGTGGCATGCAGCACCCCTCACGATGCCCAGCATGCCTTCAATCGCCTACCCCATCGCAACGAGCACTCCTGAATTTGTGAAGTTTCTTGTGCGATCATTGTTAAATGCAACTTTCAACTCTGATAAGTTTGAGAATTGAACATCAAGGGTACAGCATCCGTCATATATATTCCTGCCCTGTAGAGTGTTTCTTGCTTGAAGAGCACTATGTTGTGATGCATACTGAACCAGAGCTTGGAGTTCTGCTGACTTCTGAAATGTGACAATCTTCTCAACAATTCCATAAGGACCAAACACTTGATGCAGCACATCTACATTGATGGTATACAAAGGATTGTGTATGGTGATCAAAAGAATTCGATTGGGTTGTGAGTCCTGGTCAAATTGCTTCTGTGGCTTCGCAGATGGTTCTGAAACTATAAGCTCCTGATGTGAAGAGAACTGAATATACACATTCCTCCCCCCCCGGATGTTTATCGCTATGTCATACTGACGAACTGCAACTCCGTGCTATTCAACATCTTTCTGTCCCTTCTGAGCATAATGGATTGCTGAGCATTCCATTGAAGAGGGCTTGAGCTTCAACCATACATGAATAGTCACCATACGTGCAGATAAATGCCATTCCAAACTCAGGAAGCAGATCATACCTCTAGATAGATAGAAAACAAAGCATTCCATAACACAATAGTGTGCTCAGACAACCCATCAAACACATTCTCTGCTTCTACAATGCTCCCACATTTGCTATACATAGACACTAGGGTACTATAAACATAAATGTGTGATGTAAATCCTTTCTGAAGAGCATCAACATATAACGCTTGTCCAATGTAAAGCCTTCTCTCCTTAGCCCTGCTCAATATAGACTGAAAGCATCCCTTTATGTTCACCACTATACCTCCAAACTTCTCTCCACTATACTCATATGCAGAAAATAAATGTAAACACAACAACTAAGTATGTACAAAGTAACAAATGTCACACACAACTTTTGGGTGGATTCCACACCTCGAATGCACAGCAATACGACACCGGGTGCCACCTTTTTAGTATTCAAAAAATGGGAATTGGAAGATTCCCAAACTCACTAATTGTCCTTTAACTTTAACCAACATCAAACTATCCTTTCCTCGGCCTTGCCTTTATCATTCTCTTTTTCCTCCTTATCTTTCTCATTATCATGGTTTGGAGCTAGTCGACTATTAAATGATATTATCTGTAGTACACCAAAATGGTGGCAAGCACTGATGTACGTGCCTCTTCACAACATATAACATGCATAACTTCTCTACCACTAGAAGTTTCACATTAAGCAAAGCTTGCTTGTGGGAATATTCAATATTACCTTGACTTAGAATTGCTATACCAACCAGGCAAAACTTCAATACCCCCATTAGTAACTTTGCTCTTGATCTTAGTATCATGCAACGTGTCCTAACAAAATATGCTTTTTGAAACAAAACTTCATGCTCATCCACTCATAATTCAAGAAAATACAAAATGTCGTATCAATGATATGCAACCAATCAATCAATGACCACACAAAAATTATAAATGCACTAAAGAAAATGTGCCTAGCCCATCTACATGTGCTCATGTGTCATGAAAAATGCAAACAAAAAGACACACACAACGAAAAACAAATTCTTAATGACATTGACTGATAAGATCAAATTCCTGGTAAAAAACTCCACCCTCAAATTCGCAGTGGTGGACACACAACGTCATGACATTTGCCCCCTCCCAACCTACACATCCTCCAGTATGTGCCAGCTTGTTTACCATTGACAGTATTGTTCCCACCAGGATCATGCGGGTATTCTGCATCTAGATAATATAACAAGTAGGTAAGTTGACATAGGTTATCATGGCATCCTCCTAGACGTGAATCAAAGTAGGTATGTTTTCATAGATTATCATTGTATCTAGTGGCTTGCCGTAGATCATTAGAGCATCTAGATCTTCATTGGTTGGTTGATAATTAAACAATCCCATGTCTCCAATCTTATCCATATCCATCTCCATAAATGGCATTAACATAGGCAAATCTTCATCACTGTCCAAAGGTAATCCAACATTCTTGTCAATTGTGTTATATTTTGTCTATACTTTGGCCTCTTTGCTACAACCTGCAAATTTCAACTCTTGCTATAAATACCTTGGTAAACACAAATTTTGTTGTGTATAAAAAACACATTGTAAATCTTTTTGCTGAAATATTTCAGCAAATAAAACATTTTGCTAAGAGTTATCAACACCCAAATTTTCTTACAGCATGAAATCAGGATTCTCGCAATTCATCGCCAAAGAATAGACTTGTAAGACATATGACAACTCTTGATTTTCAGTTTTCAACAATGCTGAAAGATCCTCCATTGTATCTGAGAATTGTATATGAGCATGACAACCCATCATACAGACCATCTACCATGTCTTCATCCTATTAAAAAGCCTACAAGCTTCGATTATTTCTCTTTTCTCTTCAAATACTACCTGGCAGCTCTAGGCATGTCTAAAATATGCTGAAAATATAGAGTACTTTCAGTTGATACACCATAAACACATGATGAAAAACTGCCATTGCTAGGAGGCGAGAGCTTCCTTGTCTCGTACCACCATTGTCTCACAAGACAGTGGTACCTAAACTGGCTCTCCTGCTGGAAGAGGGGAATCCCTCAAAGAATCCTTATTTCAAGATATATGTTCAAAAAACTCTTGGTCAAGAGAAGTAAAGGATATGATCAAAAGACATATGATGAGCTCGAAATGAAGCTTGTGATGATAAATTGTTCATTGATATGATATCTAGTAGCAAAGACAATGAGGTCATTGTAGAGAAATTTGCCATGTCTCTTTTAAGCAAACAAAGAATCGCTAGTCAATTAGAAGACAAGGTCGCTATCTTGATCTGAGGGAGAAAAGAAGAAGGTGCAATGTGAGGATTTTGATGGAAAGATCTTCAAGGAAGGCAAGGAGCTCAAAGCTCGAACTCAAGCCACTCTCGTATAATTTGATGACAATCTTCAACGAGGACAGCGAGGAGCACAAAGCTCAAACTCAACCCACCTCCATATGAGGTCTTGATGGAGAGATCGAGGAGGACAAGGAGCACAAAGCTGAAACTCAGTCCACCCCCATGTCAGGTCTTGATGGAGAGATCGAGGGAGGACGAGACAAGGCTCTTCTAATGTCTCCCTTTTATAGAGTTTCTCCTCTACTCTCTCAAGTTGTGCTTTTTGTCTATATAGAAAAAACTAAGGTGTTTTAAGCCTTAGATTTCTCTTCCCACGTTTGAAGAAACTTAAAAGTCTTTAAAGGCTTTTAGCTTTAAAGCTTTCCTCAAATCTCTTCGTCAAAAGCTTGAACATTTAGCTTTCCCCCCCCCCCCCCCCCCCCCCGTTCTCAAATCTTGGCCGCTGATCTAGACAATGCTTCAAAGAACGTTGATCGAAGGGGCCAAGGGAGCTCTTGCTCTCACCAGTGACCTGGGCCATGGCATCTGCTCAATTCTCCGGTTTATTACAATCGCCGCTATCATCTCGTGATTGAGTACGGACTACCCTTCACATTGCTTCATCGGCCTGTCATCCTGCGAGTCTGAACACCATTGAATCATCATGATCCATATTGCCGTTAGTGCTTTTCAGAATGAGTTCATTCGTCAACAACAGCAGTCGCCTATTTGCTGCCGCCTTCTGATTCATTAATGGCCGCCATCACATCTCCTGCAATATCATCAACGATAGTTTCCACCATTGAACACTTCAAGCCGTCAAATCGTCACCCTCTTATGCATTTCCAACGTTGAGTCGGCGCCATCAACCTGCATCGTGATTATGCCATTATGAGGGCCGTCGACCTGTCCATTTTCGTGACTTCAGAAGTCGTTTTTCTACCTTGAGTTAGAACTGCTATACCAATTACGCAAAACTTCAATACCCCCATTAATAACTTTGCTCTTGATTTTGGTATCATGCCACATGTCCTAACAAAATATGCTTTTTGAAACAAAACTTCGTGCTCATCCACTCATGAATCAAGAAAATACAAAATGTCGTATCCATGATATGCAACCAATCAATCATGATATCAAGAAAATACAACATGTCATATCCATGATATGCAACCAATCAATCGATGGACACACAAAAATTATGAATGCATCGAAGAAAATAGGCCTAACCTATCTACATGTGCTCATGCATCATGCAAAATGCAAATAAAAAGACACACAACGAAAAAAAATCGTAATGATGCTGACTAATGAGATCAAATTCCTAGTGAAAAACTCCACCCTCAAGTTCGCAGTGGTGGACGAGCAGCGTCACGACTTGTGATTTTAAATTTCTCGCTCCATTGAACTAGGTTTTCATTTCTTAAATAGAAACTCAAGTTTTGGTTACAAATGATTTGCATAATAGAGATATAAACATCCAACCCTCCCATTTGACACTCCAAAGGGTCCACTTCCTTGAAAATGAATGTCTAATAGGGCCCCTTAATGAGTCCAAATGTTTTCTAAATGATGACTGCTCTATAGGTTTAAAAGTTATTGGGACAACCCCATTCAACCAAACATTCTTATTGAATGTATCTCATTCACTTTAAAGTTGTTTTGGGGGGTAATGAAAGGCTCTCAGCATTGACATTAGCTCTTATCTACTCATATCCTAATTTAGAAATTGAAAATATCATGTCTTAGGAGTCCCATAGGGTCTCATTTTGACTTACCACCCTTTAAGCCCTAGTTGGAGAGGTTCTTTCTTCCTTTTCCTTTCTTCTTCTCCCTCTCTCATTTTCTCTCTTTCTCCCTCAATGCACCTCATTAATCTCAACAAAAAATAACAAAACAAAATGAGAAAGAACAAGAACAAAGCAAGAGGGAGCAATATACTCATTGCAAAGGCTCGAAGATGGATTCTTTGTCTCCTCTTCGTGATGGATCCTTTTCGCCCTTCGTACACTTCCCCCTCTTCTTCGCAAATGGCGGCACAGCAGCGGTGGCGGGGAGAAGCTCTCCCTCCTTCTCTTTCTCTCTCTCCCACCCTCTTTCGCTCTCTCTTTCACAAATTCTTTCACAAAATGTCGTGCTTGAGTTTCGGCTGCGTTTTTTTGACACAAATAGCGATGCTACTAACTTTTTTTAGAAAACGATGTCATTGGTTCCCCCCTTCCCTTGTAGTGATGTGCAGTGTGTTCATTTGGTGGATGCAATGGTCAATAGATTTTAAATTACAATTAATGGTGCATTATGGTGCACGTGGGAGAGGGAAAAAGAAAAGGAACCTGGTGGTGGGTGGACACCCGCAAGGTATGAAATGTACTTCGCATCCAAAGAATGTGCACAAAAGAGAAAACAAATCCACAAGTGGTAACAACAAGGTGACTAGGGAGGAACAATGATTCCAAAAATGAGCAATTGCTTCAAAATTTTCAAATATTTTTCTCTACTTTTTTACATTTTTTCAAATTTTTTATAGATTTTGTATATTTTTTTTCTTTTTTTAGTTGTTTTATGCTTTTCGGTGTTTTTTTAAAAGGGATTTTTTCAATGGGTTCGGGTTGGAAAAGTACATGGGAACATCTGCTAGCACATTTGAACTGTATAGGAACAACTACGGCACCTGAATGACTGCTAGCATCTGTACCACCACATGAACAAGACCGAATGCATGTCCTAGAGCATGAACACTCGCGAAACAGCCAACGAGCTAGTCACGAACACAATCCAGGATGCCCACGCGCACAGGAACAACTGCTACAAACATGCAGGAAACACGAGTGACAGTCGCACACATGAACAACCGCAACAAGACACACAGAAACTGTTGCAACACATGAACAGGGATGAAAAACCTGCAAGACCAAGGTTCCTGCACGCGACCACGAACACGCAAGGGGATGGTGTGGTTGTGTTTGTGCCAGTAGGGTGGGGGTGAAGGCGGAAAAGGGTTGGGTGGGGGTGAAGGGGGGACTAAGTAGGGGATGGTAGGGTAGGGGGTTAGGGAAGTGGGGTTAAAGGGAGTTGCTACAGGTTGGGGGGAAAAGGGGGGAAGGGAAAGGGGGGTGGGGATGGCGGGGTTTGGGGGGGAAAAGGGGAGAAAAGGGGGCTAGGGTGGGAGGGTGGGGAGGGGAGGGGAATGGCGGGTGAGAAAAGGGGGTAGGAGGGGGGTAGGGTGGCGGGGCGGGGGGGGGGGGGGGGGGGGGGGGGGGGACTGGGGGCGGGAAGAGAGGGGGAGGGTGGGTTTGCAGGCGTTGAGTGACAACACGGTGACCTAGCGGCGACGGATAGCGTTGGGCGGCAACAGCTCCTACATGGCGGGCGGGTGAGGAGGAGAGGCGGCGGTGGGGAGAGGCGATGTTGGCGGCCACAAGGGAGGAGAGGGGAGCGGTAAAGGAGGAGGAGGAGGAAGAAGAAGAAGAAGAAGAAGAAGAAGAAGAAGAAGAGAAAGGTGGAGAAGAAGAAGAAGACGAAGACGAAGAAGAAGTAGGAGGCGGGAGGAAGAGGATGAGAGAGAAGAAGAGGAAGAAGAAGATGAAGTAGAGGGTAGGAGGAGGAGGAGATGGAGAAAGAGGAGGAGTAGGAAAGAAGAGAGAGAGAGAGAGAGAGGGGCAATGAGAGAGAGGAAAGGGTACGCAGAGAGGGGGGAGGTGAGAGAAAAAAAGAAAGAAAGAAGAAAAAAGAATGAAAGAGAGAGGAGAGAGGATGGGTAGGAGGGAAACATTGAGAAGGGGGAAGAGATTTAATTTCTTTAATTGAAAAGACTAAAAGATAAATAAAAAATAAAAAATAAATATAAGGTAGCCCCTCTCATCTCGTGCACAGGTGTGGGGCAAAGGTAAAAAAATTTGCAGTGGTGGGACCCATAGACGGCTGGGACACCGTCATGGGGGCAAATGGTGCAAAGAATGCATTAGAAGACACATAAATTTAAAAATGTGGATATTCACATGCAACACGTGAGGTGTGCATGCACGTAAAAACATGAAAATTTTAATAAAATCCAAACCATGCATTAGAATGAAATGCCATAAAAATGAAAAATGTGTTCGAAGGTAAGGGGAAGACACTGGAAAAATAGAACAGGGGGTCCGGGGAGAACGCATGGTGTTCACATGGGAAAAAGGCAAAAATTGAGCCCGAAAATGCATATGGAAATTAATATCGGAGAATCCGTGCGTTGGAACAAAGTGCAAGAAGAATAAGAAATGTGCGGAAGAAGGTGCCCGACAATCCTATCAGTTTAGAACACCATTACAATCAAGATAAGATGCATTCACATGGGAAAAACCCAAACATCATACCCAAAAAGAGATTCGGAAATTAATAATCAATGATCCATCCACCAGAATGGAGGGCACTCAAAAGGAGAAATGTTAAGACATAGATGATTTTCAGGCTAGCACATTAGAACTTAGTTCTGATGGGGTTAGGAGTCATTCACATGGAAATAATAATAAAATGAAGCTCAAAAATACCGATCAAAATCAATAACAAAAAAGTCGTAGGGCGAAACAGGGTAGTGAAACAAGGAGAAATGGGCAAGAAGGGCATCCCGTCAAGTCTATCCATTGAGAATTGAATTCCAAGGAGAATACGGCAGGTTCACATGGAAAAATGAGGAAAATACGCATGAAAAAGACACGAAAACTTGCAAATATTAATATCGGACAAACTGTACATCAGAATGACATGGTCTAAAAAGGAAAAATGGAAAGTGGAAGGTGTAGGACAAGGCTGTCACATTAGATCAACGTTTTGAAATAATTGAGGAGCGTTCACATGGAGAAACATCCAATGTGCGGGAATTGCGTCAAAAATTAATGACATTCACTCCATTGCTCGGAACAGGGGGGCACTAAAAAGGAAAAAGGCACACATGACTGTAAGGGTGGATTTGGGTGTTTGTAAACTTAGGATGTGTTTACATGGAAAATGACCAAAACATCATATAAAGAAAAATAACAATAGCAACGGCCTTGTAGGTAAGGGAGATGAGGGCTAGTGGGTGGGCAAGGGACCCATTAAGGTAAAGTGAAGACATATGATATAGGTTGATTCCGTGAATGACATATGCAAGATATATGCTCTGTAGATACATGGGGATACCTCCCCACACTTGAAACCTTACCAGCTGGGGTGAAATGATTCGGCATGAATACAAGACGTGTCACTGGATAATACATTAATGTCCCCACACTTAAAACATGACCGTCACTTGCAAAGAGAAGGTGGAAGGTTAGAAAAACTTGGCCCAGTTTTCCAAGAATTGTGGTTGATTGTTGACATCTCGTCCTATGTCACAGCCTGTCGTTGTAGGAGGTACGAAGATGTCTTCACAGCATACATCCAGTGTGGCAGGGGCCACACAGTAGCACCTAGGGAGGCACCTTTGCTGATGAAGGTGCGGGAATTTAGGTGATGAAAAAGGATGTTGCACTCTTCAATGCACAGTCACTCAAATGAGGAAAGAATAATCACTCCCCCCAGAACATACATCATTCGACAAATCTCATAGAGAACCCCATAACGTTGTCGCAGCGTGTAGGGTTGAAGGTCACTATAGGGGTTTGGCAAGAAAACTGGACAAGATAGATGGAGATGTGTCTTCAAGAGATAAGTAGATTACATTGAATGTTTAAAGGTTCAAGAGGTACTTCATAGTCAATCACAGGGGTTTGAGAGAAAAGAATGAATGGGGTTTCAAGAGCTTAGACTCTGGAGATGATAGAGATAAGAGAAGGGTTGAAGGTTTCAAGCCAAGTCCTTGAAGATGTTAATAGAGCTTCCAACTGCATGTTCTTAGCAAAGATCACAAGAGTATTATCTCATAAGTTCTAACTCAAATCAAGCTTGTTTTCTTGACTGTAAGAGCAATCACAAATTATAAAATCAAGTACAATATGTTGTCATGGATCATAAACAACTATGCATCCCATCATTCATACATGATGCCATAGCATGAGTAAACTTTGCATGATTACATTTAATGTAGATTGTTAGGGACAAGATCTTATGAGTCAATTATAAGGCTTGTAGGGCAAAGAGACTTGCTTCAAGATAGCTTCAAATTGAGTTCCTGCTAAGGATAAGTTACCATAGCTAGGAAATAATATAAAAAATCTCATCTTAATTCAAATCAAAGCATCTATGAATGATCTACAAACATTTCCTTGCCATAGGGGCGCATAATACTTAAATATTTTGACAAGATGTCTTTTGTAGAGTAAGAAATGAATTAAAAGAACATTGTTGTAGCTAATTCTCTGAATATGGCTAAAAATATCAGTCCCAAATCAACCCAAATATCTTTCGGATTTTACCTCTGATGATAGCATAAACTTCCCCTAACACGGTGTCGGTGCATTTGGTATTGAGAGTCCACTACGGGGGTAAGAGACAACAAGGTAAAGGTAGATTCAAGGAGAGTAGTTGACGGAAGAGAAGGGGTTTGAAGAAAGTAAAGACATAGAAGAATACTCCCAAAAAGAATCAGAAAATGTAGAAGAATACTAATAGAGATGAAGCCTGTCAGTTTATTCCTGCATTAGGAGAATATAAAATTCTAATAGACAAAAACGTGTATAAAATGATACATTCCTCTATGCTGCTCAGATCGCCAATCTGATACCTCCATTGGCTCCGAAAGGGGGATAAAATACTAGGACAGCTAGCTAGAATTTAGCCAGATCACTCCTTCATCTTCCACTCTGGAGTGTTTTTCACTGCCTAAAAATAGCAATTGCGCGTCGCGCGATTTCATAATCTCTCTTTTTACATAAAATTGTCTCAAATTAGCTAAAAGCTACATGCTTTCTTTTACATGTTATCATAATCTAGAAGTTATCTACAATTTTATGGATTTTTACAAGAGATAATATCTAAAATATCTAAAATTGGCTAAAACTTGTTCAAAAATCTGATATTTTTTAACCATGGATGCTAACACTAATGTCTAAAATGGCATTGGCTCTCTAAATCTATAAGGAAGCCGCACTCGAGTTTTTCACATGATGTGCATGTAGCGACACAAAATCCACCCCCTCCTAGCCTGCACATCCTCTGGCATGTGCCAAAGTCTTATGGATTTGCAGTGTTAGAAGAAGTAGCTTCTACCATCATGTCAATGTCTTCATCTTCTGCCTCTTGTTCTTCCTCTATGTCTTTATGCTCTTGAATTATATCCAAGTCTTCTAACTCATATGTTGAGCTTTCTCTTCGTTTGAAGAGCTTGATTCTCTTTCCAACTATGGTTATCTTCATGCTTGTTCCATCCAATTCAACCAATGAATGTGTGGCATTGTCTAAACGACCTTTACCACACACGGGCCAAACCAACGCTTTACCATCTTACCAGAGGCACTGTATTGATTGTCTAGGCTGCTGTCATAGATAAGCACCCAGTCATTTTCTTGAATTCAATGTCGCTTTATCAAATCTTCTTTTGTTCTTTAGTCTTGCTGTCTTTAGCTTATCAATAGTTGCTTGAACATCTTCAGGCCTTCTTTCTAGCTGCCATATGCACAAAGTCAGCAACTCTTCTCTACTGATGCCTTCCTCCCAAGGTAGAAGACTCCATGTGAGAATAGATTCTTCAATTGGCATAATTGGTTATTGCCCATGCATAAGTTTAGCTAGCATATAGTCAGTCACTATACTGTGAGTAGTCCGATCAACTCATAATGCAAAAGGTAGCATTTTAGGCCATTCTTTTATATTTCCTCTACAAGACGTTGCTAGAGCTTTGAGAATAGACCGGTGCCTGTCAAGATTGTGGGAGAGAAGGAAGGAGTCTCACTTGTAGCTTTCTTGCTTGCACAATGGGGGAATACACACACAGGTGGAGGCTGAAAAACAGTTTTCCTCTTCTTAGTTGTGTAAGCCAAAAAGAACTCAAGTACATAGAAATAGAAGAACCCTATATATGGATCTCAAACCAAGCTCAACTAACCAAGGTGGCATACTAACTGAGCCACAAACTAGAGTAGATAACGATAGCTGTCATCTAGCTATTATTCATGGGCGGTGTACCAACCGCATCTACAGCTAACAAGTCGGTGATATAAATGCACAATGGTCACCCTGGCATATCACGAGTGGAGCTCGATATCTCAACACTCCCCTTGGAGCTCAATCCCAATTCATGCACACCAAGCAGGTCTCTGAACTTGCGCAGCTTCTCTGCGCTGAATGCCTTCATGAATATGTCAGCTATCTGATCCTCTGTGTTGACATAAACTACATCAATAAGACCTAGTAAAACCCTCTCCCGCACATAGTGATAATGCACCTTAATTTGCTTTGTTCTAGCATGATAGACTGGGTTATTTGCCAAGTGTATACTGCTCATATTGTCACAATAAATTATAACTGGCCCATCTGTAGGCTGATGCATATCATAAAGTAGCTTATGCAACCAAGCTACCTCACATGCAGCCATTGCTGCACCCCTCTACTCAGCCTCTGAGCTCGACAAGGCAACTATAGACTGTTTCTTGCTGCTCCAAGTGACTACAGCACTCCCAAAAGGGAACACATATCCACTGGTAGATTGTCTATCAGAAATACTACCAGCCCAATCAGCATCAATGTATCCATGCAACTGTATCCGAACCCCAGTCTCATAAAATAGTCCATACTGCAATGTGGACTTCACATACCTGAGTATGCGTCTAGCCGCATCCAAATGCAGTTTCCTTGGAGCATGCATAAACTGACTTACCAATCCAACAGCATAGCTCAAATCTGGCCTGGTAATAGTCATATAAATCAAACTTCCTACTATGCGTCTGTACATAGTAGGGTCTTCGAGAAGCTCACTTGCATCTGCGCTTAGCTTCACATTCTGCTCCAAAGGAACTGAAATAGGCTTACAGCCTATCATCCCATATTTGGACAGTATGTCCAATCCATACTGCCTCTGCAAGAGCTGCATCCCACTTGGTGATCTAATCACCTCAATGCCCAATAAATAACACAGCTCTCCCAAATCCTTCATCTCAAACTTCTGCTTCAATAGCATTTTCACATGAAGGATATCTTCATCACTATCACCTGTCATAATCAAATCATCAACATAAATGACAAGTAGCATAATAATTTTCTCTGTTTCTCTCACATAAAGTAAGAAGTCTGCCTTGAAAATCTGAAAGCCAATAGTGACAAGATACTGTCCTATCTTGTCAGACCATGCTCTAGGTGCTTGCTTCAAACCATAGAAGGCTTTCTTCAACGTGCAAACAAACTCAGGATGAACAGCATGCATATAACTTGGTGGCTGCTCCATATATACCTCTTCTTGCAAGTCACCATGCAAGAAGGCATTCTTTACATCCATCTGATGTAAAGACCATTCCTTTGATGCAGCCATAGCAATGACTGCTCTTACTGTTGCCATCCTTGCAACCGGACTGAATCTTTCTTCATAATCAATGCCATATGTTTGTGCATATCCCTTGACTACTAATCTTGCCTTGTATTTGTTCACAGAACCATCTACATTGTGCTTCACCTTATAAACCCCCTTCAAATTGCATTCTTATCTTTAGGCAAAGGTACCAATTCCCATGTAGCACTTTCTTCCAAGGCATCCATTTCTTCATCCATGGCTTTCTCCCATTTTTCTTTTACCATGGCTTGCTCAAAAGAAGTGGGTTCTGGTTCCTGTATCACTTTGACCATATAGGAATAGTGAATGGCTGTAAATCCATCATATTTCAGCCTATCCACAGGATACCTAGCTTTGGTAGACCTGCACAAAGTAGGTTCACTCCAGGTGCTCTCAAAACATCCCTAATCTTCCTTACTCCAGGTGTAACAATAGAAGGAATACCCAACTCATCATCAATGCTGTGTTCTGAGCCACTGGATTCACCATCCACATAAGAGTGACCTGCATTCACATCAAACATGGGCTGATCTACCTTCTGTTTTCCTTTTCGTGAAACCTGCATACTACTATCTGCATTGTTTTGAGGAGATTCTCCTGATCTCAATCTGCCTGTCCATGGCGAAGAATGTGAACCACTGCTAGAGGACACTCCAGGTCCACTAATATTTTGTGACTGCTGCTGTGAATTCTATGCAGCATTACCATTTTGTGCATCTACATCATCAATCACATTTACTGGTTTGTACTAGCTACTCATCTCATAAAAAACATCTCTGCTCACTGTAAACTTACGAGTAGAAGGGTTATAGCATCTATACCCTTTCTGCTCTGTAGAGAGTAACCAATAAAGATGCACTTCTCAGCTTTTGGATCCAACTTGGATCTCAACTCATCTGGCACATGAACATAGTCAATGCAACCAAAAATCTTCAAATGAGAAATATCTGGTTTCCTACCAGTATACCTCTCCTCTGGAGTCATCCCATGTATTGCTGCAGTGGGAGTCATGTTCATTATGTAGACTGCTGTAGCAACTGCTTTAGCCCAGTAAAAATCTGGCAAGTCTTTTTCGTTGAGCATGGCACGAGATACCTCTCCAATATGCATGTTTTTCCTTTCTGCAATTCCATTTTGTTGTGGGGTATGACTGCATGAATATTGCTGCTTTATGCCATGCTCCTGCAGGAACCTTGCAAACTCATTTGAGAGGTACTCTCCCCCTCCATCTGACCTTAGGCATTTTATTTGCAGGCCTATTTCTTTTTCAACCATAGCTTTAAGAGTTTTGAAATGCCCAAACACTTCACTTTTCCTTTTCATAAAATACACCCAAACTTTTCTGCTATAGTCATCAATAAAAGTGACAAAATAAAGACAGCCTCCAAGAGATGCATCTTTAGTAGTCCACACATCAGAGTGGATTAATTCCAATGGCTTCTTACTCTCTTGAACATGTCTAGGAAATGGTTTCCTTGCCTATTTTCCAAACTGACAGGCTTTACATACCTTATGCATTTCTGCAACCTTGAATTTAGGCAACCCTGCAACAATATTTTGGGCTTGCATTGGTTTAAGTCGTTGTACATTAACATGAACAATGCGTTTATGCCAGATATCAATATCTGCAACTACACCGGTCCCATGTGCAAACATTGTTGCACTCAATTCAGGCATGTCTACATCCAACGTAAACATTCTATCCTTCTTCTTTCCTTTTGCTATCAAGCGACCTTTATTTTTCATATCCTCAACAAAGTATCCATGAGAATTAAATCTGACCTGCAAGCACTGCTCAACCATTTGACCGACAGAAACCAGGTTCTTGGTGATATTCGGGATATGAAATACATCCAACAGGTTTTTCTTTTTCCCATCCTGCATAGACAAAGGAATTTTTCCAATCTGCACAATAGGATGTGCAGTATCATCACCAATCTCCACAAATCCTGGTTTTTCCATTTTCCTTGCATCCTGCATCCATTCTGCATGACCTGTCATGTGGTTTGATGCACCTGAGTCAACATACCACACATCATTGCTTTCTTCTGCACTTGTCACAGAATTGGTCTTGTGCTGCACCATAAACAAATGCTCATTTCTGTCATCACCCTGTCTACTAGAAGATGCATAATTCCCTTATTGCAATTTTCCATTCATGATGTCATTTTGCTTTTTATAGCAGTCTTTAGCCATATGACCCATTTTACTACAGTAGTAGCATTCAACATTGCTATTTGCATTTTGGCCTCTTTGCCATCCACCATGACCTCTTTGGCTCCCCCTGCCTCTAGAGTTACCACGTCCTCCTCCATAGGACTGGTTTTCTTGAGTTTGCTGCATATTCTGATTTCTACCACGGCCTCCAGATCGGCCTCCTCTACCTCTGCCTCTACCTCTTCCAGCATTTGAGTAGAAGACAGTTTCTTTTGAAGTTCCTCCTGAAGAAGATGCACCACCATTTCTCTGCTCCTCAGAAATTAGAAGAGCAATCAACTCCTCAAAATCAGGAAATCTTTCACAGATGGAAATGGATGTTCGGAACTATGCATAATCCTTTCCTAGACCATTCAAGGTCATAGAAACTAAATCATCATCTTCCACTGGCGACCCAATGGAAGCAAGTGCATCTGCAATCTTCTTCACCTTCATGTGGTAGTCATTGATGCTCATACTTTCTCTTTGCACATTGTGTAACTCTTGCTTGAGCTGCATTTTCGTGGCTTGCATATTTGTGCTATACATTTTTGACAAAGTATCCCATACCTCCTTTGGCGTATTGCATCCTGAATATGCACAATCATAGAGTCTGCAATACTGATAGACAACTAGTACATAACTTTTCTGGTCTCTCATGCCATCCTTTAAATGCCTGCATTTACTGTTGATTGGGAACATCAGGAAGAATTGGTTCTTCTTCATTTCCTGCAACAAATTCCCAATATCATTTTCCCATAAGGAAATTCGTCATTCTAAACTTTCATGCTTGGAAGTTGTTCTTGTCAAGCTTTTTAGTGACAATCTATGAAAGATAATCAGACACCATTACAGAACACTGCAAAAAATTCTGTCATTGTAAAAAACACAACTTCAGCCTCACACGGGCAAATCTGCAAAACTGACAAAAGTGGTATTTGACCACACAGTCACTTCCTAGTGACGATTTTGCATCAACAGGCAACAGGGATGATTCTGTAACTCCCAATGTCTCTGCACATAGGCATACAATGCAATTTCTATGGTAACTTTTCACCGACCTATAGAACGGTAGTCACACAGCATAAAATAGGGCCTTTTCTTGAGTGCATGCAGAAAACTTCCGCCTCTAAAACAGGCCCCGAAACGGCCTCAAATAAAAAAATCAGAGTAACCAAGGGCTAAAGCCCTTGCCCGCAGCATATACTGCCCTCTTGCTACATCGCGAAGGGCATCTCAATCTGAGACAATGCACTCTTGCACTTTTCGACTCTGCTACCTGCAGAGACTTGCTCCCAAAATAGAAAAATGAAAGCAACACTAGTCCTCTTACCAGAACACCGCAAACTTGGCTTGCTTTCTTGAGCTCCTTACCACGAACAAGGCTCTGATACCATGTCAAGATTATGGGAGAGAAGGAAGGAGTCTCACTTGTAGCTTTCTTGCTTGCACAATGGGAGAATACACACACAGGTGGAGGCTGAAAAATAGTTTTTCTCTTCTTAGTTGTGTAAGCCAAAAAGAACTCAAGTACATAGAAATAGAAGAACCCTATATATGGGTTTCAAACCAAACTCAACTAACTAAGGTGGCATACTAACTAAGCCAGGAACTAGAGTAGATAAGGATAGCTGTCATCTAGCTATTATTCATGGGCGGTGTACCAACCGCATCTACAGCTAACAAGTCGGTGACATAAATGCACAACGGTCACCCTGGTATATCTCGAGTGGAGCTCGATATCTCAACAGTGCCCTCTCTCACTTTTTCCATTGCCTTCATGGTTGTAGGCTGATGTTAAAGCCAACTTAATACCCAATGGAGCAAAGAAGTTGCATGTCTCATCAGCATCTAACTCTCCTCTAACTGTAGTTACTTTACCCATACAACCATATCTACAAAATACTTCTTCAAGCAAAAAAAGACAAACATCTTGAGTGGATTTGGTTGTTATGGCTTTGCCTTCAACTTGATTGGTTAGATCCTCTCTTGCAAGCACTAAATATCGCATATTCCATATTCATGTAGGCATAGTTATAAGATCAATAACCCATCTATAATGTATAGACAAAGGATAAGTTGGTTATAACCCATCTCAATGCTTGACCATAGAATACATTTGGCATACATAACATGTTTCAACAAAATGTACTATGTCCCAATACATGTTTTGCCACCAATATTTTTCTTTGACTATACTAAAGGTTCCCCATATGCCTCTATGGCCAGCCCACAAGCTTTCATGAAATTCCTTCAGTACCTGTTGTTGCAATCTTTTGTTACCTAAAACTTAGACAGGCACTTCTTTTTTCTTCTTTGTGTGCTTCTATAGATGCCCTTCTTTAAGAAAAAAGCCAGAAGATTTCGTCTTACTATGCTTGAACTCTTCATCAGTCCAAGACTCCTCCTTCTTCATTGTGCTCAAATATTGGCCAATCTTCAGCTAATCTTCTTCATAATCTTCTTCAAGAAAATGAACTAGAACTTGAGCAATGCAATGAGCTGCTGGCTACTAGTTGACCACCTTTGTTCCATAGATAAATCTTTTATCTTTGTTGCTATATGATGATTTACAGCATTGCCTTTTCCTGTTCTTAACTGTACTTAATGCTATACCATTAGAAAAGAGATCAGCTTCACCTGCAAGATTCAGCTTTGGGTTTGTATATGCACCAACTAAAAAGGTACTTTCACCAGCCATGGAATGAAATTCAGTAAGTATCGATTCTTCAGTGTCATCTTCTTCCATCAGCTCTTCTTCATTGTCATATCTTGCACGTGATAGCATGTCAACAACAATATTAGCCTTTCCTGTAATATGCTTTAATTCACGGTTGAGAGATTTAATATATGCAATCCATATTAGCATAGCAATGTCAAGTGTAGAGCAGTTGGCAATCATACCCAAGAGTGGAAGACAATCTGTTTCTACCACTACACGAAAGCACCTATAAAGTATTCATGATCACACTTTAATGTTGTTACAGCTCCCCACAATTCCCTTTTTACTTGTGCATACCTTCTTTGACATTCCTTCAAAACCTTTTCTCTAAAACGAATTGCATGTAACATGTTACCTTCAAGGTCTTCTTGGCCAACAGCCCATCCTATCACAATGGGACTTGTATCCACAGTAAGGATGATGGGTTGACCATTTGAATAATCAACCCTTTTGAGAGTGGGGGCTGAAATTATCAACTTCTTTAGTTTGCGTACGATGAGGGTATGCTATTTCCCCCAAGAGAATCTTTAGACTTTTCTTAATAATTGATAGATATTTTCGGCTACATGAGCAAAATGTGGTATCCATATGAGATAGAATACACATGCGCCAAGAAATCTTCTCACCTCTCAAATATTTATGCATTTTTCTTGCATTTTGATGATAGCATCTATCTTGATTGGTGAAGGTTTACATCCATAGGGGTCACACAGATGTTCAACCACTAGGACTTCTTCTACTCCAAAAATCGACTTAGCTCCAGAAAGGGTAAGATGTACCTCTTTTAGCCTTGTCAAAATCCTATCAAAATCATGAATATGGTTAACTACAAATGTCTTGCAGCCATCTTCATCAAGCTCCTCATTCTTTTCATTGACTTCACATCCCTTGATAGATACATCATTAAGAAATGGAAGAGTAAGTTGTGGAATAAAGTCCCTTAAGACTTTTTGCATGGCATTCATCATATGGGCTATGGAGTTTGTTGCACCTTGTGGTAGGGTGCACATGCGGACTAATCTTGTGGTAATGTCTCGACTTTCTAATGAAAGCTGAAATTGGTCATATCCTAAATATAGGTCGGCCATAGAATAAATTGCTCTACCTTCAAAAACTTCAGCAAACTCATCAACAATTGGACCCGAACCAACATTTTGGATTATGACATGATTAACAAGCTGTAGATCTTGAATGAATTGTAAGGATCCATTTTTCTTGGGCATGGTAAACCATCAATTTGAGTAAGGTACTGAAGAATGTTCTAAAATCTTCATTCTGATCTTCTCATTTATAAGCTCCAATATATTGGGCAAATGCGTCCTTAGAACAAGAATGGGCTTGAGGTTCCAAGAAACATGCGGGATCGTAAAAATCACCATAGGAGCCACAATATTTGGATCCAAACGGCCTATTTCATTATTGAAGAGTGCTTTATTTTAGATGCATTGATTGATGGAGGTTTGTCAATAAACATAATGACGAATGTGACAATGAAGGATCTAGGCTTGTAAGGAATGTAGCCTATGCATTGGCTTATCAGATTGGCAGACCAAAGTAGAATGAAACCATTGGGCATTCTCCCATACGTAAAGACAACCCTTGCAGGAAGAGACTATTGGCTGACATATCTGGTGGTCAAACCAAATTCCTACGTGACCTCATACTCTCTGCTGTTAGGATGACCTTGGTTTTTTGAAGCAAGAGCAAGGATGGATTGGGTCAAAGGAACCCTAACCCTAGGTAGAGGACCCAATAAAGTAGTATTGAAGTTGTATGGATCACCAAAAGGAAATGGATCCACGTCCAATCGAAGTCATAATCGACTCCTCTAATGAAGTAACATATGGTACATTAGGAGATGAAGAGGCTCTCAAACATATCTTTCCCAAGAAAACAGAGGCACAGTCCCTAATAGTGGGCACTATAAGCCAATTACCAAAGGAAGCAAAGTCCTTGTCTATGGGAGAATACCTCTGAACCTGAATTGACTTTTGAAATCATCTCTGATAGTGAAATAGAAGCATGGATGTACTGTTCTCCGTATTACATGGCAGTCACCACAGAGATAGAGTTAGAGACAGGGACAGGAGCAGAGACAGAGTGAGACAGAGACAGAAGCAGACAACATAATAGAAAGCTTGTTCTTCTCTTACAGAGCTCCCACAGAGATAGAGACAAACTCTGAAGAGGACAAAGGTGATAATGCAAAAGAAAATTATGGATGCAAGCTAGAAGGATCTATCCTACCCGGGGAAGGTAGAGATGAGGAAGAAGTTCATGAAGTTCGTGAGTTCTTAAAAGTAAAAGATCCCTCTCTGATCGAAAAAATGATTGAGGTACCCTTTGGACTGATTAATGAGTCATGTCATGAGCAAAGCCTTTATAAGAAATGGATCACAAAGAATAGACCTTCCTTTGGTAGTGGCTCTTGTCATCCAAAGTTATTCTTCCTTAAAGAAGTTGATGACAATGCACCTTGCCAACAACCCCCAGCCCTGCAGCTCAAATAGAATGTAGAAAGTTTCTATTATGTGACGTTCTTGGACACATCTTCAAAAGACAAATCCTTGAGCCAAGAAGTAACTCATCCCCGACCCAAACTTGAAACTTCAATGATACCCTTTTAGCCTCCCAAAGAGCAAGTGAAGCCTCCATTAAAAGACAATAATAGTTCCAACATATTATTAGAAGATGAGACCACTCCCTTGAAGGAGTCAGATCTTTTCCAAGAAACCATCCATGGGACATTTATCCATGAAGTGGAAGGAGAAAGGAAATTGATGTTCTTGGATGGTCATGATACTAAATGTCACCTAAAAGTGGGTCTAAATATTCCAGAAGAGGAACTAGTGGTCCTGCAAGGCCTACTAAATGAGAATTTAGATGTGTTTGCATGGTCATACAAAGATCTAAAGGGGATTGATCCCACAGTATGCCAACACCACATCGATCTAGAGCGTGATGCCAAACCTGTGAGGCAAAGATAAAGCCGTATGAATCCCAATTATTTTGCTCTAGTGAAGGCTGAATTATTGAAGCTCCTTGAAGTTGAGTTCATTCATCCAATGGGGGCTAATAGTGAATGGGTTTCACCCATTGTGGTAGTACCCAAGAAGAACATGAAACTTCCAATATGTGTGGATTTTTGAAGGCTAAATTCCAAGACAAAGAAGGATCATTTCCCTATCCCTTTTACAGACCAGCTGTTGGACATACTAGTAGGCCATGAGCTCTATTCCCTCTTGGATGGATTCAGCGGATACAACCAAGTCCAAATCATAGAAGAGAACCAATCCAAAATAACCTTCACAACAGAATGGGAAACCTATGCTTACAAAATGATGCCATTTTTGGGCTCTGTAACACTCCTGCTACTTTTCAACGAGTGATGATGGCTGCCTTCCAGAACCATCTACGTGATTTTGTTGAGGTGTATCTCGATGACTTTTGTGTCTATAGCCTAATCTGTGAGCATTGGGAACACCTAAAGTACTATTTTGACAGATGTCCTGAGTATGGGATTTCTCTCAACCCTTACAAATGTGCCTTTTGCATCTCATCAGGAGTTCTACTGAGCCACATTGTCTCTGCACAAGGGATAGCAATAGATCTTGCTAAGATTGAGAAGATTTTTACCTTGACATCCCCAACTAACCTTACGCAATTGAGGGAATTGCTTGGTTATGTGGGCTATTACAGACGGTTCATTGCACACTTTGCAATTAAGGAAACCCCTTCCCATAAACTCTTGAGAAAAGATGTTGAGTTTACATGGACAAATGACTGTGAAAAAGCATTCAACGCCCTGAAGGAGTGCTTGATTGAAGTACCCATCTTGCAACCTTGTGATTGGACGAAGGAATTCCATGTACACATTGATGCATTAGTTGAAGGACTAGGTGTAGTCTTTTGTGAAAAGGGCCACTCTAAGTTACATAAACCAATCTATTATGCAAGTTGGAAAGTAACTGACAGAGAGTGGAATTACATAGTGATGGAGCTTGAATGTCTAGCAATATTGTTTGATTTGGAGAAGTTCTAACATTATCTATTGTCAACTCATTTTAAATTTTATGTGGAACATGAGGCCTTTTCCTTCCTAATGAACAAAGAAAATGTGAAGGGAAGAATGATGAGATGGCGCCTTTTATTCCAGGAGTTTGACTTTGAGGTAATCATCTGTCGCATATCCTATAGAATGCTGACGAGAAGAAGGATGATCCAGACCTCCTTGATGCTTCCTTATTCATGTAGAAACTGTCAGTCCTTGGTATACAGACATCGCTAACCTACTAGCAACCTAATAGTATCCTCCTAGCATCTCTAGTTGGGAAAGGAAGAAGCTTTTGTTAGAATCAGCCCTTACACCCTGTTGGGCAGTGCACTATACAAGAAAGGCAAAGATGAAGTGCTAAGAAGATGTGTTGTAGGAGAAGAAATCAGAAGATGTGTTGTAGGAGAATCTTTTTTTAGAATCTATTTCAACAAATCTAGATGGACCTCGTCGAACAATTGACCCAGCTCCTTCCAATACCACTTTAAACCACTGCACATCGAATAGGATGATGGAGAATCTAAGTAGTCCACCGTGGTAATACTTCACAAGTTCCCAAAATACTCCATCTCTTCTACAATGGTGTTTGGATCCATGGCTAACCGTCGGATCTCTTGCTCAAACTTTGCCATGATACCACAATCTGTTGTGGAGCGCATTTTATCGATACGCTTGACACAACCATGCCGCACTATATATTTTGTATTGTACATTGAAACAGTTTATTAGTCATTACATTTAAAATCTAGATACGACAACTTATAAAACATGTGGTCACCTTTGGACTGTATCCCCTCAAGAATTCCCTCTCCTTAGTAGAGACCTCCACCCTGCCGCGAGAGGCTATGATCAAAGCTCCATGCAACCATTGTATAGACATAAACCGTGACATCTTCCCCATGCCCTCGGGATATCAAATCAATCAGTGGCATGTACTACGTCGAAATTCGGATCGTGCTTATTCTCGATCTTTCCTAGCTTGCTCTTACCTAGTGAGCTACATCTCCATAGAGGCATGGTGTAACATAGAAAAAGGATTCACTTTCTCCTCCATTGTAGGATTCATTCTTTTTTCTATCCCATTTCCAACCACCATATCTCCAATCAGTCTATCATCATCCTTCAATGACCATAGCATATTGTTGTCTAAATCCACCATTGGTAGCCATTGTGACATATGCACTAACGCCTCGGACACAACTAGTCTTCAGTCATGCTACCTTCTAGCCGAGCTCCTTGCCGCACAAATCCTTTCAAGGTTTTCATAAAGCACTCTATGAAGAACATTCATCGCGTATGGACAAGTCTCGCAATCTCTACTTCATCTACAAGATGCACTAAGAGGTGGGTTTGTATCGTGAGCATGCTAGTAGGTAGGTACTTCTCAAAGAGACAGACCATCTCAACTGCTCCTTGCCTTGCAGATTCAATAGAGGATGTCTTGATCTCCTTCTGTGAGATACATTGCACTAAATTTGATAACCTATAAATCACCCCATGTATTTCTAGAGTGAGGCATCCTGTGATCGCGATCAGTAGTACAAACTGCCACAAATGAAGAAGCATTACAAATAATGACTACACTCTAAATAGCAAAATATAGAGGTCACTTGCAATCTATTCGTAGTACAAACCTGACACCTGATAATTGGTTGTCTTTAAAAAACGTAAATCTAAGAGAATGCATCATACCCATTGGAGTGTAGATAGACCTGATAATATGCTTCACAAAGCGCTCTTCTTTAGTGGACAAAACCCATGGAGTGCGAGGTAGTTGCAAGTGATCATCAGCACTCGACTACGGCCAAAGCGCTTCCATCTTACCTACCTCCTTCAAATCCATTCGTTCCCCTACAGTGTCTCTCTTTCCTGTGATGTGGTCCCATAGTAAGCAGCCCACATTCTTAAAAATATGCATGGGATCATGCAAGTGGTTGATCTATAAGTGGGTCCAATATGGGAACTCATAGAAAACTGAGAATCGTTGCATTCTATTTGGATGCAACTCCGTGTGGACCATTTTTAGCTCCTACCAGCTTTGGGCGTTCATTTGTACTAGAGGTCATCCAAGAAAACCTTCCCGTAGTTCATGACCCTCCGGCAAGAAATTGGCGTATCCTTGATATACCATATTCTTCCTAGTTCGTGACCTTACACACTGGACATGCATGATAACGTGAGGTAACGAGATCTATCCCAAGACCTCTATTTAGTGAACAAAAACTTGAACGAGATATGATAGATATGACCAACAAGGATGAAAGCCTACTTACCTAAATCCCAAAAAGTCATGCATAGTCCATATGAGAATAGCTCGTATATTGGAGGACTGTTGACCATCATGCTTGCTCATATTTTCCATGGCAACCTCCTCCTTCCACAAAATCTTAAGCTCATCAACTAATGGATAGAGATAGACATCCATATTCTTGACTTTGTAGTGGCTAGGAATGAGAAGCTAAGGATCAAGTGTGCTTTCTTTGTAGAAAGCCATGGTGGGATGTTGTAGTTAACAAGCACTACAGGCCACACACTGTAAGATGTTGAGCAGAGACTGAATGGGTTCACATCACCCAAAGCAAGACTGAGTCGAAGATTCATTGGCTCGCATGTAAAGCCTAGAAAGATAGAGATAATGTGGCTCCATGCGTGTGAATGTGTTGATATTCGTTGGACTCCATCTATGGATCTATTATATGCATGCCACGTTGTCAAGCTTGGCAATCCTGACGTATGAAACATGTGATGTATATGGGGGATAAGTGAAAAGTGTCCAAGAACTTTCTGAGGGATGGTTTGTCCTTGCAAGTCCTATCGATACATGTAAGCACCACACTTTGAACATGTCTCCATAGTCTCATACTCTCCTCGAAACAACATGCAATCGTTGACACATGCATGGATGCTATTATAGTCCATGCCAAGCTTTCGTAAAACATGGCGCACTTCATCACAAGACTCAGGTATGGTATTTTCAAGTGGTAATATATGATACTTTAGCAACCTGAAAAGAAATCATAAAGTACCTTGAAAATGTAGAATTATTATTATTATAATGGTGCCAAAAAGAAATCAACAAAGCGTACATAGAAGGTATCTGAATAACTCAATTAGTACACTCACATCACTCCACCCGTATTTTGCTTGCACACTTAGAACTGCAAGTAGCGCCTTCAGGCAAGATACTTAGCACCCATCATATAATGGTATGGATGCTTCCTCTCTAAATGGATTAGATGTCTCGATATCTATGGGCATCAATGCATCGATCATTGCCTCCATCTCAGACTCCAAGATTGTAGGAAAGTGTGAAAGACTACGTGTCTCCTCTAGTATTGATGGTATAGAATGGTAGTGCCTTTAAAGTGATGGATTGGCTTGGACACTCCATCCATCACACGCCCACGAACTCTTCTAACTGGTTGCAATAGATGCACTCCTCCTTGGGATGAGACGTCATGTCCCATATAAATTTTACGGTCACATCCACTGTTGTTGTATATGATATTCAATTAGTTTGCAAATATAATGCATGATTGATACACAAATTTCTTACTGTTTTCTCAAAGTCTAAGATCACCTGATTAATTATCTCTGATTGAAAATCGCTGAAGTGTTGTACGTGTTCTATAGACAGGCAATACTTTTTTCCGATTGCAAGCTTGCATTGAGAGCAAGGATACATGACACGCTGATTAAGGTACGCCTTGAATATCACGATCTTCATCATTTTCCATTTTTTCTCTGTTACGACAAACACTTTGTCCAATTTTAGGCAAGGAAGTGGTGGCTTTTGAGGAAGACACCTCTCGCACTCCAAATTTTTCATATGTTCAATGTGTCATATGCTAGGTGCTAAAAGGCTTTGTTGCCTAATTTGTCATTATTGGCTAGTAAGGCTCATTTAGTGATGTGGTCTCTATTGCATGGTGTGTAAGCTTAAGAATATTTTTGATGATAAGGTCCATTTTTCACAATCTCTTTTCTTTGTCTAAGCTATGATTATAGGGGTTTCTAGAGTCAGCCAATATTTGGTCTCTCTATTTCTCAAATTTCTTTATGTATTTTGTGATTTCTTTTTTTATTTATTTCTTTATGTATCTTGTGTTCCTTTGTTAGAAAATTCCAATTTTACTAACTTGCAAGTGTATGTAGATGCACCATGCACAACTAGGTTTTTGTTTTTCACAATCAATGTGATTCAATATGAATGCAAGTATCTTCATGATGATGGTGCTAAAACTTCCAATTCAATTATGACATATGCAAACAAGCATTAAATCACAATTTTTACAACACTACACAATGTGTGAACTCCCTTTTTTGATGATCCAACCATTTGTCAGTGATTTTGTAAACTAATGAAGGTGAGATCCTAGTCTTCTTGAGAATAGTTTTAGCTTCACTACTCAAGTTCACTTCTCGATGTATGAAGTGGACCTTTAGCACTTACTTTGGAAGTGAGTGTATCACAAGTGTTGGCATAATCTCTTTTGCCTCTATCTAACACTCCTAAAGGTGTCGAAACAAGTGAGTTGAGTTGAGCTTCCCGTTAGTAAAGACTTGGTTACTCCTTCTCAAGTGCAATGGCCCTTGTGACATGTTAAGGTGTAGGGAGTTTCTTTCAAAAAGCTTTTTATAACCATGAAATGTCCTCTTGCATGACTACGGTCTCTCTTTGTTTTTCTCTACCCTCTCCTATTTTCTCGTTCATTCTCCTCTCTCCCTCCCTCCCTCCCTCCCTCCCTCCCTCCCTCCCTCTCTCTCTCTCATTCTTTCTTCCTTTTCCTTTCTTTTTCTCCCTCTCTCATTTCCTCTCTTTCTCCCTCAATGCACCTCATTAATCTCAACAAAAAATAACAAAAGAATAGGAGAAAGAACAAGACAAAGCAAGAGGGAGCAATGTACTCATCGCAAAGGCTCAAAGATGGATTATTTGTCTCCTCTTCGCAACGGCTCCTCTTTGCCCTTCGTACACTTCCTCCTCTTCTTCGTGAACGGCGGTACGGCGATAGCGGTGGTGGCGACATGGAGAAGCTCTCTCTCCTTTTCTTGCTCTCTTTCTCTCCATCTTCCACCCTCTTTCGCTCTCTAATCTTTCGTAAACTCTTTCACAAAATGCCACGCTCGAGTTTCGATTGTGTTTTTTCGATGCAAATAGCAACACCGCTAATTTTCATTGGAAACGGGCATCGCTATTCCCCCCTTCCCTTGTAGTCATGTGCAGTGTATTCATTTGGTGGGTGCAACAGTCAGTAGATTTTAAGTTACAATTAATGATGTGTTATGATGCACATGGGAGAGGGAAAAGGAAAAGCAACTTGGTGGTGGGTGGATACCCGCAAGGTATGAAATGTACTCCACATCCAAAAAATTCGCACAAAAGAGAAAACAAATCCACAAGTGGTAACAACAAGGCAACTAGGGAAAAGTTTGCCTTCTGTCAAATACAAACCAAAAGAAAAATAGCATGATGCACCAAAGAAAAAGATGGGGGACTTGTGCAATGTGGATGATCACATCATTAAAGAAGGGGGATTGGAAAAATTTTATGGGTCTGTTTTAAGATTTATCGACCATTTAATAGGATTTTGGGTGGGGTGTTTTGTTTAACATTAAAGTTGTGTGTTTGGTTTTATTTTAGTTTAATGTTTATGTTTTTTTTCTTTTTCTTTTTTTAATGTGGAGATGGTTAAGATTGGTTTTTAGGTTGTGTCTATGGTTGTTTGTGTGCTTTTTAAAACAAAATTTAAATTTATGTGTGGAGGCTTCAAGTGATGTGTGAAATTTCAAAATGAGTGTGAATGAATTAGGTATTGGTTTCAGGATTTTTGTTTTTGTTTGTTTGTTTGTGTGATGTTTTGTTGGTTTTCTTTTCTTTAAATGAATTGAGTATTTATATAGGTAATGTAAGCTCATGAAATATTAAAAAACATGTTAAAGAGGGTGTGGAAAATTTTTGGGATTTTTTTCCATTTTTTATATTTTTATTTATTTATTGATGATTTTTTGGATTTTTATGAAATGTGAAAGGATTTTGAAAATTTTATAACATTTTTTGGCATTTATTCATGTGTGTTCAACAAGGAAAAATGATTCCAAAATCCAACATTTGCTTAAGAGTTTTCAGATATTTTTTTGGATTTTTTTACATTTTTTTCAAAAAATTTATAGATTTTGTATGTTTTCTTTCTTTTTTACTTGTTTTATGGTTTTTGGTATTTTTTTAAAAGGGATTTTGTCAATGGGTTCGGGTTGGAAAAGAACATGGGAACAACTGCTAGCATATATGAACTACATAGGAACAACTACGACGCGTGAACGACTGCTAACGTCTGCACCACCGCACGAACAAGACTAGACGCACATCCTTGCGCATGAATACTCAAGAAACAACCCACGAGCCAGTCACGGACACAATCCAGGATGCCCACGTGCGCAGGAACAACAACTACAAATGTGCAAGAAACACGAGTGACAATCCTGCACATGAATAACCGCAACAAGACACGCAGAAACTGCTGCAGCGCGTGGGCAGGGCCGAAAAACCCGCAAGACCAAGGTTCCCACATGCAACCATGAGCACGCAAGGGTATGTTGTTGTTGTGTTTGTGCCGGTATGGTGGGGGTGAAGGGCGGCTAAGTAGGGGACAGTAGGGTAGGGGGTGAGGGAAGTGGGGTTAAAGGGGGTTGCTACGGGTTGGGGGGAAAAGGGGGGAAGGGGGATTAAAGGGGGAAGGGAAAGGGAGCTGGGGGTGGGGGTGGCAGGGTATGGGGGGGGGAGGAGGGCTAGTAGGGGGGATGCGGTGGGACGGTGGATGGGTAGGACAGGGGGAAAAGGGGGGTAGGGTGGGAGGGTGGGGAGGGGAGGGGAGGGGAATGGGCGGGTAGAAAAGGGGGCTAGGTGGGGGGTAGGGTGGTGGGGCGAGGGGAGTGGGGGTTGGAAGGGAGGGGGAGGGTGGGTTTGCAGACGCGGCGAGCGGTGATGCAACAACCTGGTAGCGATGGTGATGACAGATAGCGCCGGGCAGCGGCGGCTCCTGCAAGGTGGGCATGCAAGGAGGAGAGGCGGCGATGGGGAGAGGCAATGTTGGCGGCCACAATGGAGAGGAGGGGAGTGGTAAAGGAGGAGGAGGAGGAGGAGGAGGAGGAGGAGGAGGAGGAGGAGGAGGAGGAGGAGGAGGAGGAGGAGGAGGAGGAGGAGGAGGAGGAGGAGGAGGAGGAGGAGAAGAAGAAGAAGAAGAAGAAGAAGAAGAAGAAGAAGTAGGAGACAGGAGGAAGAGGAGATGGAGATGAAGAGGAGGAGAGAAAAGAAAAAAAGGAAGAAGAAGTAGAAGGCGAGAGGAGGAGGACATGGAGGAAGAGGAGGAGTAGGAAAGGAGAGAGAGAGAGAGAGAGAGAGAGAGAGAGAGAGAGAGAGAGAGGCAATGAGGGAGAGGGAAGGGTACATAGAGGGGTGGAGGTGAGAGAAAGAAAGAAAGAAGGAAGGAGAGAGGAGAGAGGAGGGAAGGAGGGAAGGAGAGGGGAGGAGGGAACCGTCGAGAAGGGGGAAGGGATTTAAATTTTCTAATTGAAAAAAATAAGAGATAAATAAAAATAAAAAATAAAAACAAGGTAGCCCCGCTCGTCCCGTGCACAAGCGTGGGGCAGGGGTAAAAAAATTTGTAGTGGCGGGATCCATAGACAGCCCGAACACCGTCACGGGGGCGAACGGTGCCACAAACGCATCAAAAGGCACGTAAATTAAAAAATGCAGATGTTCACGCGCAACACAGGAGGCGCGTACCCATGTAAAAACATGTAAATTTTAATAAGACCCAAACCATGCATCGGAATGAAATGCCATAAAAATGAAAAATATGTCTGAAGGCAAGGTGAAGATAGTGGAAAAATTCAACAGGGGGTCCGAGGAGAATGCAGGGCGTTCACATGGGAAAAAGGTGAAAATCGAGCCCAAAAATGCATACAGGAGTTAATATCAGAGAATTCGTGCATCAGAATGAAGTGTGAGAAGAAGGAGAAATGTGCAGAGGAAGGTTCCCAACAATATTATCACTTCAGAACACCATTACAATCAAGATAAGATACATTCACATGGGAAAAACCCAAAAATCGTATCCGAAAATGGATTCGAAAATTAATAATTAATGATCCATCCACCAGATTGGAGGGCAGTCAAAAGGATAAATGTCAAGATATAGATGATCTTTAGATTGGCACATTAGAACTCAGTTCGGATGGGGTTAGGAGACGTTGACATGGAAAAAATAATAAAATGAAGCTCAAAAACACCGATAAATATCAATAATGAAAAAGCCATAGGGCGGAACAGGGCATGGAACAAGGAGAAATGGGCAAGAAGCAGGCCCCATCAAGGCTGTCCATTCAGAATTGAATTCTGAGGAGAATACGACAGGCTCACATGGAAAAAGGATGAAAATACGCATGAAAAAGACACGAAAACTCGCAAATACTAATTAACGGACAAATCGTACGTTTGAATGATAGGGTGTAAAAAGAAAAAATGGCAAGTGGAAGGTGTAGGACATGGTTGTCACATCATATCAACGTTTTGAAACAATTGAGGAGTGTTCACATGGAAAAACGTCCAATGTGCGGGAATTGCGTCAAAAATTAATAACATTCACTCCATTGCTCGGAACAGGGGGTGGTAAAAAGGAAAAAGGTACACATTGCTATAAGGGTGGATTTGGGTGTTTGTAAACTTAGGATATGTTTACATGGAAAACGACCAAAACACCGTATAAAGAAAAATAACAATAGAAACAGCCTTGTAGGTAAGGGAGATGAGGGCTGGTGGATGCGCAAGGGACCCATTAAGGTAAAGTGAAAACATAGGATATACGTTGATTCCGTTGTCGTGATGCTATGCGCACACAGTGTCAAAAAGCATGGAATGCATCATCATCCGGCTTTCTTGTTAATGTAGAGAGTCAGTATGATCTGAGTCATTAGTGCTAGTATCCTTGGCATGGATTATCCAAAAATACTAGATTTTTGGATAATTTTGGTCCATTTTTTCATTATTTATTGTAAAAATCCAAAAAAGTTAGAAAAGCTTCAAGATTAGGATGGCATGCAAAAAGCAAGTTACTTTTTCAGCCAGTTATGAGATTTTTTTTAAAAAAAGATTGACGAAATTGACGCGTTGCGATTGCTATAAACATGCTGAAAAGTGTAGTTTGAACTGCAAGAGGAAGAAGAAGTGATATGGGAGATCCCTGACTAGGTGTCCTACATTTTACCGCCCTTTCGGAGCCAACGAAGCCATCGGATTTGGGTTCTAAGCAATAGAGAAGGAGCTATAATTTTAATGCATGTTTTGTTCTACGAAGAAGCTCGAGGAGATCTAATTCCTAGAGATTGCTTCTGAGTAGTGCAAAGATTCCAGGTTCTTTCAATACATATTGATTCACTTCATTGTGCTTTGTCTTTGTCATGTTTACCACTTGTGTATACTCTTTCTTCTCAGTCATCTCCTATCTCTACTTCCTTCTACCTCTCATCCTCAGTGGATTTGACCTTTCGACCAAAACCCCTCCAACATTGGTGAATCGGACATGAAAGGTCATTAGAAGAAGGAAAGACAAGATGGGAGAACCTTCAAACACAATATCAATAGGGAAGAATAGTCATAGGTAGAGAAAGAAGAAAATTGACGCTAAGATCACTCTCAAAACTGACGGAGAGACGACGCTAGTGAGTGACAGGAAGGTAATTGATGTTGAGGCTAAAACCATCGCTCCGAAAACAGCAGAGAAAGGGAGTGCTAAGGTAGGGGAGTACCCCCACCCAAAGCGCCAATAAAAAGCGATTGAAAAGGTCAAGGAGTAGGTAAAGGAAGCCCAAGAGAACCTAAAAGATGCTAAGGCCATCATAGAAGACGGAACTGAGGACTTCTCTAGTGTGAGCACCCCAGTCTCACCCTCTCGGCGACTAAGGTCAAGAGACACATCTATGCCACAGGCAGCACCACCTAGGAGAAGCTTAGAAGCCAGGGGCCAACAAAACACCCAAGGCCAATGGCCTAGAGGTGCAGAAATTGAGGAGAGACAAATGATGAGTAACCTCCTCATGAGATTAGTAACCACCCCAGTAACCTTGGGCCTAGGAGACCTGCTTAGGCAGCATCCGATGCTTTGGCTAGAACTGAAGCACTGGGTGGAGGAACCAACTGAGTAGGGTGCTGCTGACTTGCATGAGCATGATGCAGTCACACAGATACTGAGCTTGACGCTGCACTCAGTGGCTAAATCTTTGCATGTAAATGCTTTTTGGAAGGGCATCGAGATGCTTGTTGTGTTACCTATGCTAGCCCTAGGAGACATGATGCGGAAAGGAATCATAGACACGGGCGCAAGGATTAGTGTCTTGAGCCACACAGTCTTGCACGCCTAGGGAAACCCTCTCGTCGAGACTGCTAAGTTCAATATCACACTAGAAAATGGAATGAAGGTAAGGTCGTTCGAAGTTTTAAAGAATTGGCCAGTGAAGATTGCAGGTGTCCAGTTCTTTATACAGTTCATTGTTATGAAGGGAGTGGACTATGACATCCTACTAGGAGATGGATACCTGGAAGACATCATTTGTTGATCTAGATGCCATCTCAGCCACATTGAGGGGTGACACACAACAAACCACATCATATGGGCCGTTGACCAAGTATATCCCGTGCCCTGAGGATGAGCGAGATTGGATGCATGTCCTTGGAACCATCGATCTCCCATTCTCAGATGATGAGGAGGAGCATAAGCAAGCCGCACAAGCCATGTGCATGCCAGATGAGGAACACTCAGTACCACTCTACATGATGGCAAGGAGTGTGTGTGGTCAGCCCAAACCTGTCACTTTCCATGTCCCAAATAATAAGCTAGAACTCCAGGAGACCATGGAGTATTTGACATGCAGATTGGAGGGCAATCCTTCCGCTTATCTCTTGCCCCTCAGAGACCTCCTGGGTGAGCACGTGGAAGTGGACCAAAGTTCATGACCTGAACTTGCTATACAATTGGACTCTAGTCTCACTAACGCGAAAGAGGCTAGAAAGGAGGACCCTGGAGATGACGAGCAGCTAGGGAGTGATGGTTCTAACAATGAACATGAGGATTGTTCCTCCATCAGTGTGAGGAGAGCGAGGAGGAAATGGATACCATGGAGTACGATATTGATGGAAGGGTGATAGAGTAGATAAGAGCAGACTCCAAGCCCCGACAAAGGAATGCATATGAGATCAAGAGAGGATTTATGAGATTGGATTGTGATCACTATTGGTTGGAACTCATAGGAGCAGTGGATTATGAGCAGACTGGAATTGCCCAACCACTAGTGGTACCTGTGTTTAGGACAGATGCACCTACTGAACTACGACCACCCACGGAGACTCCTTCCTCCAATGAGCATTGTGAGTACAACTCAAAGTCTGAAGTCAGTACGGAGAGCGACCATGAAATACCCATGCCATCTAAAACCAAATGCACCAAGGGGGACTTGCCGGTCCACCTAAGGTGCAATCGGCTAAAGGAGGAAAGAAAGAAATAAACAAAAGAGTCAGATGCAGAATGACAGAAGAAACCGCAGGATCTACCCGAACACTTCATTAAGCTCAAGAAGGGTGACAGAGTGGTGCTCTTGCTAGGAACAAAGAGGCAGGACCAGACCAGTGAGCCTATTGAAGGACCCGCCAAGGTCAAGGAAGTCAACCTGGCAGGGGAAGGTGAGCAGCCTTGACCTATATTCATAGCAAACAACCTAACCAAGGATGAGGAGGCTAGCCTTGTTGCTCTCCTATGAGAGTACATGGACGTGTTTGCCTGGTCTCTAGATGAGCTTAAGGGAGTCAACCCTAGGGTCATGACCCACAACATCCCTATGGTCCCTGACGCTCTCCCTGTAAAAACAACACCCTTACCCCATGAATCCAAAGCATGCCCATGCAATAAAAGAGAAGATTCATAAACTCATGAGAGCAGGATTCATCTACAAAATAGATCACATGGACTGGGTATCACCAATAGTGATCGTTATGAAGAAAAACGAAAAGATATGAGTGTGCGTCAACTACAAGAAAGTCAATGCTGCTATGAAGAGAGATAACTACCCATTGCCATACACCAAGCACATGCTTGAGAGGGTGGTAGGTAAAGAAGCCTACAGTTTTCTGGATGGCTTCTCGGGCTACAATCAAGTGCGAGTACACCCCAACGATAAGCACAAGACTACCTTTGCTACAGAGTGGAGGGTATTCGCCTACATCATTATGCCACTTGGGCTAATGAACATGCCCGCAACCTTCCAACACCTAATATTCACAATCTTCAAAGACATGCTCAAATGTGAGCTAGAGGTGTTTGTGGACGATCTATGCGTACACTCTAGCTGGGCAGAACACTTAGAGAAACTACGGGCCGATGTCGACTTTATAATCTCTCATTGAACCCCCTGAAGTGCCAATTTTTGATGAAACACTGATGCATCCTAGGGCACGTGGTGTCCAAGAATGGCATTGCCACTGATTTCTAGAAGATTAGGGTTACTGTTGACTTGCCACCACCCAACAATTGTAAGGGTATTCAGTGCTTCTTAGGTCACACATGGTACTATCGACGCTTTGTACTCAATTATGCACTAATTGCAAGATCATTGTACAAGCTGCTAACTGTATTCGAGTAGACCGAAGAATGCCAACGTGCTTATGAAGAATTGAGAAAGGCTCTTACCACCACACCCGTCTTACGAGCCCCAAATTGGACTAGAACGTTCCATGTGCATATAGATGCATCTAAGTTTGCCATTGGAGTTGTTATGTGCCAACCTGGTAAACACAACCTTGATTACCCAATGAGCTTTGCTAGCTCAATGAAACGGAGATGAACTATTCCACTACAGAAAGGGGGGGGTTGGCCATGGTGTTTGCCATTAAGAAATTTAGACATTATCTTTTGGCCACACCCTTGACCTTTCTTGTTGACCATCAAACATTGCTCTATCTAGTGAACAAGCCTTATGCTACAGAACCCATTGCATGATGGTTATTGCTTCTTCTAGAGTTTGACTTCTCTCTAGTTGTATGCAAAGGGAAACAAAATTACATGGCAGATCAAATGTCTTGCATACCCACAGGTGAAGCCATTGGACAAGGCATAACGGACGACCTTCCAGATGCGCATCTCTTTGGCCTGTCCAGTGACAAGGAGTTATTCAAGGCTGATTTCATGCCATACTGGGCTAAAGATGTCGTCCATGTGCTTGGACACAGTCTACCCGAGAGATCTATCGAGAAGGCCAAGATTAGGAGGCTTATTATGAAGATCTAACCCTATCAGCTGATTGCCGGCCACCTCTATAGGTTAGGGCAAGATGGGTTGCTACCCAGGTGTGTGTGCAAACATGAGATGCTCAACATGTTGAGAGAGGCACATGCCGAAATCGATGGGGGGCATTTCAGTGGAGACACGACAGCCCACAAGGTGCTGCAGTCTCAACTGTGGTGACCCACGGTATTCCGTGATGCAGCTAGATTTGTCAAGCACTGTGATGGACCAAGGTCCCCGCGGGGAAGGAAAAATGGAATTGACCCCTGTAATAGCATGAAAACCTTTTAAGAAATGGGGCATTGATTTCATCGGACCCATTAGTCTTGTGGCCCACTATTCAAGGCTCAATATATCATCGTAGCAACTAATTACTTGATGAAATGGGCTGAAGCAAGAGCCACAAGGAAGAACAAGGCAAGGACCACAGCGAAGTTCTTATGGGAGTAGGTCATCTCGAGATTTGGTTGTCCTATTAAGATAGTGAGCAACCACAGCACCCACTTCATCAATAAGGTGATTGCCCACCTACTCTCAACTTTCTTGATCGTCCATAGGAAGTCTTCACCGTACTATCCCCAAGCCAATGGCCAGGTAGAATCAACAAATCAGATCCTGGTCAACTTGCTCACAAAGGTGGTTTCCACTTCTCGGAGTGACTGGGATAACAAGCTCATGGCAGCTTTATGGGCCTATCGAACATCCTATAAAATGGATGTGGGACAAATGCCCTTCAGGCTGACATACAGAACCGAGGCTATCGTTCCTTTAGAATTTTTTATGTAAGAAAAATACCGACGCTCATCATCTAAACTCTTTGAATCACTAGAATATCCATCAAGCCCCAAATGATAATCAAATGCATCATTACCATTGGAAACTTTATTCTTCTCTTTATCTTTACCTATAACACAAGTAGATGCACCTCAAGATGTGGGACTGCTCCTTAGTCTCCCATATCAAGGTCTAACTATAGATGTAGTATCAGATAATGTTTCTCGTTTACTAAGGCTCTATGATTCTTGCTTTTCTATTTTCATGTAACTATCATGATTATCAATATCATGCTATGTATCACTATTAGATGCATATCAATTGCTTATTCATAAAAAATATCATCCTTGCTCACTTTGAACTCACTTGTGATAGGGTTATTACAATGATACCCTTTCCACTCTAAAGAGCATCTAATAAAAATATATTTTTCAGCCTTTGAATCAAGATTTTTTTTGAAGCTCATCTTACACATAAACACAGCATTACAACTAAACACTTTTAAGTGTAACACATTGGGCTTTTTACCTATAAAGCATTCTTTGGGGATCATCCGATCAATTGCAATTATGGAGGTTCTATTTATAATATAGATTGCAATATGAATAGCTTTAAACCAAAAATATTTTGGCATATTCTTTTTAGTCATCAATGCTCTTACAATTTCTATAGCATGTCCATTTTTCTTTTCCACAATCCCATTTGGTTGTGGGGTACTCAAGAAATCACTAAACTTATTCAAGAGGTGCTCTTCCCCTCCATGATACCTTAAGCACTTAACTCTCAAGCCTATTTTTATTTCAACAATAGCCTTGAAAGTTTTGAAGTTGTCAAATACATCTCTCTTTTCCTTCAAAAAATATATCCATAGCTTTCTTGAACAATCATCAATAAACATGACAAAATATTTGTTGCCACCAAGACATATGTTTTTGTAGGTCCCAAAATATCTATACATAAAATATCAAGTATATTTCTACTCGCATATCTATCATGTGAAAAAGCTTGTCTTGTGTGCTACCAAAACAACATGCTTCATACACTTTATCAAATTATGTAGCTCTAAAAGTAGGAAACACTATAACTAACCCTTTTGGATTGTATTAATTTTAGTCTTTGTATGTTTGCATGTCCAACACATTTGTGTCATATTTCAATGTCTGCAACCACTCCTTTGCATTTAGCATACATAGCAATATTCATAGTAGGAATTCTAATGTCTAAGTTAAACGTGCCACTACTTTCTTTTGTGACCAACTTGCTCTTAACATTAAAGTATTCCACAAAATAACATTTTATATTAATTCGAACATACCACCCTTTCTCTACCATTTGACCATGTAATACATTTGATAGACTCTTTGTCTGATCATCATGCAAGAACAATGAAACTTTTTCAATGCATGAAATTGGATGGCATGAATCATCGCCCATTTATACATAACTTGGGTTTTGTAAATCTTGTATCTTTCTAAACCATTTAGCATGGCTGGTCATATGATTAGATACACCTAAATTAACATACCATAAATCATCATGTTCCCTCTTTCTTGTAACAACATTCATCATATGTTGCATAATAAACAGAGTCTTGTTTTTATCATTATTCTTTTGTGAAGATGATGTATAGTTTCCTTGCTGTAATTTACCACTGCAAATATCATCCTTATTAGCATAACAATGGGATGCAATATGACCTATTTTGCTACAATAATGATAAACAATACTAGAATTACAAGAACCTCTATTCTGTTATCCACCGCTTCCTCTAGAGCTTTTCCTATATCTAGAGTTTCCATGGCCTCGTGAAACCTACATTTCACTGAACTATTGATTTAACTTGTTTTAATGATTATCACCAACATGTCCTATGGCGTGGTCTCTTAAAGCGGATCTTCCATGTCCCCTTCTTGAACTTAAGTAAAATAATTAGACTTGTTCACCATTTCTTTCATATAATTTACCTTGAATGTTGATCTCTTCAATGACTATAAGTGAGATCAACTTATCAAAATCTAAAATTGGCTTTTTAACATATATCAAAGTAACAAAAGATTTTCAAGCCTTTTTACTATATTAAGACTACCCAAAGAAGATGATGCTAAATCATTATCATCAGGTATTGTATCAATCACTGCCAAAGCATCAGCAATGCTCCTCACCTTCACAACATACTCATTGATATATATTTTTCCTTTCTTCAAACTATTTAGCTATTTCTTAAGCTAAATATTTCGTGTCTTTGTATTCACATAAAACATATTTTCAAATGTGGTCCATGCTATATGTAAACCTTTTAAATTTTTCTAAGCCCTATTATAGTATTATCAATGATTGTAGATAGCGGATGCATCATCTTTTTATTATTTGCATTCTATTCTTTCTACGTCTATAATTTATCTGCAGTCACATGGTCACTCAGCTCTGGCTCCTTTTCTTCACTTGAAACAGACTCGAAGAGGCCTTTTCTAGTAAGAAAGTTTGTAATATGAAACTTTCATGATAGATAGTCATTCTTGTTGAGATTCTCAATGATGAGGTTTCCATTGTACTCTATCATTATTAAAATATTGATACAAAATAGCAAGCATCTCTTCTACAACCCTTCACAACAAGTATATAATAATACACCAAATAACCTTTTTTATTAATTGCTCAATAGTACATGTAATTTACAATCTCTTTATAGATAAAGCTTGTGTTTTTTTCCTAAAAAACACCTTACAAGTGATAGATTCAAAATCTATAACATGTGTACTAACTTTCAATCAACACAATCAAAATCGTAGTATACCTTGAGACTATTATTTGTAAAACTTACAAATCTAAAATGGGGCCTAAAATAGCTTTAGATATGCAAAAATTTAGTAAAAACCCCTAAAGGACTAATCTCTAGAATATATACTACTCTGCTCACATACCAAATTGTACAACAATTTGAGATATTCACTCTGCCTTGCTTCTAGTGCCTCCATAAATACTATTCAAGAGAAAGAGTAGAAGAATGAGAGGGCTTTTTACCTATTGTTTACTACCTCAAATCCTTTCTTCTTCTCTTTCACTTCAGCCTTCAAAACTAGCCTCTCAATGGCGCTACTCTAATATCATATCATGAATTACATGATGGCAAGACTTACTTGAGTTGCTACACTGAACACACACCATACAAATAAGAGGAAGCTCACTCAAGAACACAAGAAGAGAGATGGATGAAAAAAATACTTTTTATTTATTTTTCTTCTTATTTTTCATGCAATGCAATGTACACAAAGTATAGATAAGATACAACATGAAGGAAAGTGGCCTACTAAGTCAAACAATATATAACTGACTATACTAATGGATTGGTGCTTTAATTATATCAGCTGTAGATAGTGTTGAGATTCAAGCTAATCTACGTCATTATCATCGATACTAGAGAGCTATAGCTTAACTTGACTAGATGTGCGTGTTACACACCATTCAGCAACCTGCTGCAAGCCCTGGGTAATTCACTATATGTATATCATCTATATCATGTGCGTTCAATGCCTATTTATAAATATCCTTATCTATAAATTTTTCCTTAATAAAACATAACCATTTTCTATTCAATCTGCAAGTAACCCCTTTATATGGGATCCTTGTGTATGTGAAAAATATATAAAAATTATATTTTAAAAATTCCTTGTGTTGAATCCATGTGATACATACATATATTTATGACTGACCTCCCCGAGCTACAAGTAAACCCTTGGTCCCCACATAAACTCTACTGAAGCACAAAACTAGACCAAGGGATAGGCTACTCAAGCCCTACACTAAATGTATCAAATTATTAGCTAGCTCCCCTACATAAATGGAAAGGGATGTTTGATGAATATGTTGTTGAATAATTATTTGAATCATCCATGAAATAATAGGAAGATGGTCAATCACTACATGGCTCGTCACTTATCCTAATCATCGGCGGCCATAACAAGACATGTCAATAAGCTGTCTCCATAGTAGTCTTGAGCTACTAAGATCAGATATTTCTAATAACCCTCAAGACCACAGTTGAGAAATACATCCTCCATAAACTATGATTTTCTAATAAATCTGCAAAGTGATTCCACTGACGAGGAACCATCTAATAACTCACTGTCTCAAAAATGTAAAGTATATCCAAGGTTGCACAATGATACATTTGTATAATGGGATCCCTCACACTATAGGTCCCATCCAATTGGTTCATCACTATGCAAGTTAACTTTCACCAACAAATAGTGGATACCACCACGTCACAATAACAACCACCTTTTTAGGGTTGGTGGCAATACCAGCCGCACTTACAACATGACCCAATAGCAAATTATAAGGCACTCTGAATACACAATTTCAAGGATTCAATGATGCTATGCAATACTAATGACATTGCTCAAAGCATGTGTGTATAATAATCAAATTTCTAAGACAAGTCATGATAGTTGCCCCAAATTATCTATGAAAACCTTTAGCTCTTCAGGGGATACATCGGCATAAGAAGCCTCACACTCATCATGGGGCAATAGTTTGAAACCAAATGCTATGCATCCAGGAGATAGTTCTCTTTATACCATGTTGATGCAATGCAATGAAAAGTGGATAACATTGAGTTTACAAATATTTTACTTAAATTAGATCCGTATTGTGAATGTGCTCAAACATTCTTTCCATGATTTTCCTTCACTAATGTCTTTGCTGTGATGAATGATAAGGCAGTGCCAGACTACTCCCTGCCACTGTGCTTCTTAATACTTAAAATAAGATCGAAACCTATATGAAAAGTTCACCAAACTAATCAGATTTTGAACCATATTCAACACATAAAATCCCCTCTCTTCTTACAATTTAGAGTTTTGTTTGTGATAAATATGTTAACATGTATTTTCATGTATGTTTCTTCCTAATGTAAGCAATAAATACGTACTAAAATACACAAATGAGCAGATAGTGAGGTAGATCTTTATACCTTATCTCCATTATACTTGCACAAATATATTTTTATTTTTTCATAATATTTTGCATACAAAAAATATTTTTTTCTTTTTTATCACAAAATTCTATTTTTGATATTTTCTTAGTTTCATTATATAAAGTATTATATTTTTCAATTTTTCAAATTCAAAAATTTAATTTGAACTCTTGTTTATCATCATATTTAATATCATCCCATATGAACATCATATGGCTACTCGAAACTAAGAAAAAAAATATCTTAAAATACATATTTCCAGTTTTTATTAATTAATAACATATTATTACAAATACATGTTTGACATTTTATGATTTGTAGCTCTTAGATACATCATAACCAAGCTTCAAATAAATGTTCATCATATATGAACATGATTTGAACCATAAAAGGCAAAAAAGAACCCAATTTTCAATTAGAAAAGAGGCTTACTGCCATTTTTCGTGTGTCAAATTTCAAGAATTAATTTTATGAACAGTGACCAGACCCGTCATTGGTCAAAAAACACTAGTCATCACTACTTAGGATCAACATGGTTTCACATTAATCTAATTCAAGCGAGCCAATCGATCTCCATCCCAATCTTCTCTTCTATTCTTCACACATGAATAGCCCATAAGAGAAGAGAGAGAGGAGAGAAAAAAATTGATTTTGGATCTCCTTGATCAGTCCATCGTTGGTGAAGGCAGAGGTGGTGATCAGAAGTAAAAAAAGAATGGAGAAGGTTGATGTGATATAGGTATTCTTCAACTCCCTAGTCCCTCCCCCCCTCATTATTTATTATGTAACTCTTGGTCCTAACCAATGACGGGTTTCGTTAACTCCCTAGTCCCTCCCTCCCCCCTCATTCAATTAGAAAAGAGGCTTACTATCATTTTTCGTGTGTCAAATTTCAAGAATTAATTTTATGAAGAGTGACCAGACCCATCCTTGCCTAGCCAAAAAAGAAATGGCCCCTCTCCCCCACTCATCGCATGAATTTTTAGAGGATAGGAAGGCTGCAAGGGTCCTATCCCCTTCCTTATAAAGCCTCTTTATACTCTCTTTAAACCTCCTACACTTTGGTAGAGCCATTTCACACGTCTAATGAATAAATTGAAGTTTGAAATTTTTTGCATGTCTATCTCAGAGTCTCGCATGCCTAAAACTTGTTTCACTCCATTTTGACACCTTGAAAATTTACTAAAAATCTATGTGACTGGTGTGAGGCTTGTCTTTAGAAGCACTTTTTAAATCCCACCTTCTAATGTCTCTTAAAATAATCAAATTGGCATCTGTCACTTCTAACAAGCTTCTATTTTCACCTTAAATTAATAAAATTTGGCATATTTATGGCTCTTTTTTTCTGGTCTTAAAATCCTAGTCTCATTGGCAAGCATGGGATAGGCAACTCAGCCCGTCAAATCCACAAACTCATGTGTACATAAATAAACCATAAAGAGCATCAAGCTACTTTAAAGAAAATACACAATAGAGCACAAATATAGCTCTCAACTTACCCCCTGAAAAAGTCAAAGCATGGAGTCCATGAGGTATAGGCCAAGCATAATTTGATAGATATCCAAAGCTAGTCACTAACTTTGGACAACTGGACCAAGAACTCCTACTAGGCAAGGACTCCTATAGCCTGGTCTTTTATTTTTAGATATTTTTTATTTATCATTATTTTATACTTGAAGACTTGATACTCTAGTATGTGATCCAAGGAGAACAAGGCATCAATCTCAAGTTTTGTCTTGGCACCCAAGAACCTACCAAGCTCTTGTAAGGTGACAGTAAATCCTTTTCTTTTTTCGCTCACTTTTATTTTTGATCCAATCATTCTTATTTATTTTTCTAGCTAAATGCCACCCCTAGGAAGACAAAGCATCAGTTGACTCATCCCCAAGAACTTACCAGGCCTTCGTAAAGGCGATGAACATTTGCTCTTAGATTTTTTTCTTCTTGATTTTCTTATTTTAGGAGTTAGAATCCCTTTTTACACACCTCAATATTTTGTATAGGTTTTATAGATGTATTTGTCATTTTCTATTATTATTTTTTGCAAACTTTCCTAGCTGTCTCACAACTAGTAGAAGCTCCTAGAAGTAGTTATCTAATAGGCTAGCAAGATAGGGTCACTAAGGACTATTGCAAAGCAAAGCTTTAAATTCCAAACACAATGCCTTTACAAGAGGTGGATAACTACTCAGACCTCTCCCAAATATACCAAACTAAACCTTGGGACTTCATGCCTTGTCAATCCCCAAAAGAAGAAAATTTTACACAAACACATGAATATTCAGATTAAGGGGTAAAAAGCTTAAAAAGTAACAATAACACATGGACTTGGCCACAAGAAGCTTCTACGTAGGAAGAGGTTCCATCCTGGCACTACTTCATATTTATGTGGTGCGATACTAAAACAGAAAACCATCAAACACACGTGCGCCATACACATGGCCTTCTTGGACTTATAAAATGTAACCATACAACACACAATTCAAAAACCTACTACTAAAAGAAAACCCTTGTTCCTCACATAAATCATACTGAAGCACAAAATTAGACTAAGGGATGGGCCAACTTAGGCCCTGCACTAAATGCATCAAATTTTTACCTAGCCCCCTTGCATAAATGATAAGGAGTATCCTACAAATATATCGTTGAATGATCCTATACCTCCATGGAAAAATAGGAAGATGATCAATCACTACCTAGCTCATAACCCATACTAATAATCAGCGGCCAAGACATATGAGTAGCAATCCCTGCACTCATTTGAGGCTTATAAGATTGGATAATTCTAATAATCCCTCACGACCATAGTTGAGAAATACATCCTTAGTAGAGACATAATTCACCAACACAAAGTGGTTCCACTGACCAAGAACTAGCTGATAAGTCACTATCCCAAAAATCTGAAGTATATCCAAGGGTACATAATGATACATCTAGAGAATGGGATTACTCACACTATAAGTCCCATTCAGTTGGTTGATCACTAATTGTGCTTCCCCTTTTAGCAATAAACAATGGGTACCACCAAGTCGGGCTATATTCAACCCCATGATTAAGGCCTTGTATTTTGCCATCTTATTAGTAAAATATGTACCTAAATAGACTTCCATTTTCATAACAACTCTATATTAGCAAGTCTTTAATAACCATATTGACACTCGCATTGTTAGGGGGTCCTCGTTTGATGCTCCACGTCAAAATACAAAGTATAGACCCATTGTTCATTGATAGGCCACACCATACTACTCGTACTTATGGTAGTCAAAATCAAGTTGAGAGAGAGGATGTATGACAAGTAAAATCACTCCTTTCTTACTTAACTCAATAGGAACGCTAATAATAACCCTATGATAATGGTGGCAGTAGACCTTAATATCCCACATCAAAGATCCAACTGCCACTTAGCTATATGGTAACTCTTACACCACCAAATCACTCGACCTTCGTAGTAACGCTACTCTAAATATGGGTTTAAGACAAGGAGTGAGTATGCCATTCAATTGCATTGGCATTTACTATAAGTTTAAGCTTAATTTTGGAGGACTTGCAAAGGTACCAAGTCCAACGTCAACCCCTATACATAATAGGACTTCAACTTATTAAAGTTTACTTTAGTTTTGAACTCTAAGTAAAGTGCTTGCTACTTAATCTTCCTCTTCTCAGATTTAGAAAGAGTTTCTACCAAGTTGCCTATTTATAGATAATGTGTGATAGATGCATACCATGATGCAATAGAGGTTGTATCGATCCTCATAGTCACTAATATAATCCCACTCTTCCTTAGACTCACTAAAATCTACTAGACACTCTACGATACCCTGCAACTTTAGTGGCTTGCTCTTAATCTCATAGCCAAAATCCTGCAAAGAGATCAACCACTTGGCTAGGCGATCAAGGTGTAATTGAAGCTTGTTCAATAATAAGCACAATCTCTCTGCCTTGATAAAGAATACCACCTTCTCATAAAGAAATATAGTGTTTGAACTTCTTTGTGATGAACGATATATTCTCATAAAGAACATAGTGCCTTGTTTGCAATAGTGAATAAATAGAAAGCCTCATCCCTTTTTTTAAAACCAACAATTTGGATAATTCCATTTTAACATCTTCAAACATGACTTTGCATGCTTCTATCCATTCCAAAACATGTTTGTGAGATAAAAGATTCATCAAGGGTAACGAATGTTCTGCCAATATATTAATGAATCGACAATAGTACCTTATAGATGGAACAAAACTATGAATTTTCCTAGGGCATGTCGGTAGGCTTAGGGCCACAATAACAATCATCTTTTCAGGGTCAGTGAAAATACTTGCCGCACTCACAACATGGGCCAATAGCAAATCATAAGGCACCCTAAATACACACTTTTGAGCATTCAATGCTATGCAATACTTGTGACATTAATCAAAGCATGCATGTAGAACAATCAATCATCTATAATAGATCATTGTGCTACCCACAAATTATCTATGAAAACCTTCAACTCGTCAAGGGATATATTCGAAAAATATCTTGTCAGCCATTCTTTGCCAAGACCCAAGAGCACTACATAGGCCAAAAGACATCACATGGTACGTAAAAATACAAAAAACTATAATGAACATTTTATTTTAACTTATCCTCTTCAGCTATGGCCATCTGATTATAACCTGTGAAATAGTCCATGAAAGAGTATATCTATTGTCCTACTAGGTGATCTAAAATATGATCAATAAAGAGCACAAGATTATAGTCCTTCACCATTTGCTTCATTAATTCCTTAAAATGGACACATACACAGATTTGATTGTCATGTTTTCTTCTCATTACCACTAGTGAGTACCATTTTTTATGATCAACAGGAAATATCAAACTAGCCTTTCTTAAACACATCAAATCCTCAAGAAGAAGCTCTCTTAGCTCAAAAGTCATACATCTAACCGTTTGCTTTACTTGCTTACTACCTTCTTTCAATGGGATCGTATGCACAGCAACAAAGGGGGAATCCCCTTCAATTTTTCATAAATCCATGTAAATACATCCCTTAACTCCTATAGGAGCTCCACATAATCTGCATGCTCATCAACTCGGCAGATAACAAAGTGCCGAGCTTAACGGGGCATAGATCATTAGGAGTCCCATGATCCATCTCTATCACATCACCATCTCAAATCCTGTCATTTGTCTCTATTGAATCATTTAAACATACTTCGTAAATCTCCTCAGTAGTAGAACCTCCTTCAGAATCACTGTAACTTGAGGTTCTAACAACTAACCTCGAGTACCTTCCATTCTATAGTGGGAGATAATCTCGGGTAAGTTACTAATGAATATATATGTGCATCATGTGGGTTCAAAACAAAGTACTATTTTTAAAATACAAATTTTATACATCTTTTACATACAAAAGGGTGTAATATAAAGGAATTATTTATAGATTGAATAGAAAAGGGTTATGTTTATTCAGAAAAAAATTTCATAGATAAGGATATTTATAAATAAGCCTTGAATGCGCATAATGTAGAGGTTATACATATAGTAACTTCTCTGAAGAGATAATGTTTTTTTATCCAATGGGCCTCAAGGTATGCATCCAAAATTATTTTGTTTAATCAATGCTTAAAAATAAGTTAAATAGCTTGATATCTATCAAATAATCGGAATGTAATATCTACGAACATCCAAACAATAATAGATAGCTTGGCCTCCCAGTAAATCGGATAACATGGAAGTCAAGGATGCACTCCATATTACCAACTGCCACATGTGCTTGTGCTATCATTTCTTTCAATTGCCGTAGGCTATCATTAACCATTTTTAAAATAGTCATGATGTCATTTTAAATTGGTAGACTCAATCTCTACAATAAATCCATACTTATAAGGTTTATAAATAAGCTAGGATCTACCACTACATTTTCTATCAAGATTCCATTGACATATGCCTGCACCCCAAGGCATTGCTTCTCTACATGATCCCACCATTCACTACTCACTCGATGGACACCAAAAGGATCTACAATATAATATGTACGTGTGATTTTCTTAAACTCATATGAACATTCGAATAGTTTGATTAGCTGTAGCAAATTCACTTCTGAATTGACCTCACATAGTGCATTTGCTAGGTCAAACTCAAGGAAGTTTGCCACTTCTCTCTTCTCTTTCCACATTAGTCTCTCATTTGGCTTCTTGATAATCTTAGTATTCTCCTTTTCTTTATATTTTCATTTTATTTTGACCACAGGCTCCTCTAAGACACCATCATTTTTAAGAGGACCTGCTTGGGCATTCAACACCTTCTTAACATCTTTGCTAGGTTTAGGGTTAACTTTGCTTGTACTAGGGTCATCTTTCTAATTGTCTTTCAGTTTTTTACCCCTAGTTACTACCCTAACATTGTTAGGAGGTAAACTCTCATTGATTGGCAAAGTTTTAGCTACACTTAACCCAATAGGCATTTTCTCAAGTGTGGCTTTAACCCTATGCAAAATTTTTACTTTCTTCCCCTTCTTTCCCATCATTATTATCTCTTTAAATATCTTCATTTGATGATTTATTCGCGCAAGAGGGATAAAATACCACATATACTCAAGTGAAGGTTGAAGTCATAGTGACACTATTGAGCTGTGAAGGAGCACTATAGTGGCTTTGGTGACCTTACATGTACTATTGAGAGAGAGTTTGTGAGAGCGAGATAGGGAGTGAGAGATAGCTAAATTTTCATGCAAAACAATTTATCTATGAGTGAGAGATTATGTGAGAGACTATGAAGACTATGAAACTATTGAATATGAATACTATGTGATGATTTTCATTCAAAGTTGAGAATTTCTTTGTGTCCTCTTGTTCTTTTGATGAAGAATATGAACAATGTGTTGAAGTTTTGTTGTGATAAATTTGTGGGAGAATTGTTATATGACGGTGCGTGAAGATTTGAGAAGATTGGTGTTGTTTTTTTTCTTATGGTTGATTAAAATATAAAAGACATGGTTTTTGATGATACAATATAGATTTTCTTATAGTAGATTCCTTATTTTCTTGATGTTCCTCTTGGGGCTCCATCTATATTGTCTAGTTTCATTTCCCACAAGAGCTAAGGACACTACAACAACTAATCTAAACAATATATATGTATTTTCTCATTTTCTTGTAGTACTCATTACCACCCATTGTTTTGTAATAATCTTGTCATACAAATGACCTATAAGTTTAGTCTGAATCACAATATTTGCCTCATCAAAAGCTTACATGGTTGCCATTGCATAGATTTTGAAGAATATGCCACTGTACAAATATTAAGGCATGCTAATAACAATGAACATGTGGTAGATTATATGGTTTCACTTGAGATATGGTTATCACTTTATCTTTGTGCAATAGACATATTGGATTAATACTTTAAGGATTATAAAAGCTCCAACCTTACGATGTCAAGACTCTAATACCCAACTATTTTAGTTCTTTGAAGTAACACTTAAAGCTTGTATTATCATTTCACACTTAGCTATTGTAATCTTAGAATCTAAGAGAATCAATTGGGAAAATGAATAAATGAAAATGTAATATATGAATTGTCACATCAAAGTTTTGACTAAAGGAGGTTGGGTAACACTTAAAGCTTTAGCTTTAATTATGTATGGTCATTTCACACTTGGCTATTGTTATATTAGAATCTAGAAGAATCAATTGGGATAATGCATACATGAATTACCAGATAAATTAATATGTAAATTCAAAGATTGGAAGAAATGTAATATATGAATTGTCACGTCAAAGTTTTGACTAAAGAAGGTTGGGTCATCTAATGAATATTATCAAGAAAACAAGAATGGCGCATACAATGAGGGAAATGGACACAATGTCAAAAAGTATTTGATTGAAATTTTCTTTGTTTGTTTAGTCAGTCTTTCCTTTTTTTTTAAACAACCAGCTCACGGTTTGGTGAGAGAAGATTGACATAGTAGCTTGGGAGGTGTACTTATAAGAAATCATCTATATAAAATGTATTAAAAAAGTATTAAGAAATCCCCTTTTCAGACATGCTATAATGCCATAAAACGACCCATTTTACTTTATTAAACTTACAATTTTTTTAAAATTGTAATTGAAAAATCTCTTTTATAAATATAATCTGATAAATTTTACTTAGTAAAATACCATTTCTTTTGAACTCGTGTGGTATCTTATATGTTTTATGATATGTACCCCCGAGCATAGTACAGATATTTCATTAACCCCCCCATTGGACACTACATACGGCCCTATAAAAGCATAAAGCCAAGAGCAAAGGAAATTGTATGGCATCCAATTATCCCGTTATATGAGTAGTAGGATAAGACAAATGATGCTTTCATACTTTGAATATCAAGTCTATGAATATTGTAGCTAAGCTGTGTCTTGGCATGTCAACCTCATCAATGCACGGTGCTTTGAAAATATATCGAGTTGGTGATAGCTTTAACTCCAAAGTCCTTTACCAAAATTTTTAATCCTTATTTTTCCTGTTCCAGAACCAACAAAACATTTGCACTAGTCATGCTTCCAATGTTAAAGAGCAATAATATATTTAATAATTTGAAGTTTCCTCCCATAGTAAAACATATTCATATTCATACATTCTTTACCGGTTGCCATAGAAGCCAGCCCTGAAACTTTACAAAGACACAAACGAGAGACAGCATGGGAGCCGCGAGATCACGAGAGCAACAATTCGTAGTTTCATTCTACTGGCAGCTCCTCGGACACCAACAATTATGAACCACACAGCAGCAGCTCCTGCAGACTTCTATAGCGGCGGGGCGATCGTAACAATGAATATTTGTTTCTGCTGGCCTGCATACTCCTCTGATCGACCAAGCTCGAATTATCGACATGATCATGCGAACGATAATGGTGGTCGTGATTCACACTGCGCGCCGTTCTCTTCATCACATCCACCGGATTACCGTCGCACGATAAGCCGATACCTTTATCATCGCCATGAACACGATCTGTTGCCGCTACATCGGCCTGGGCCTTCATCTGCTTTGAAGGCAATGATAACGATGAGGATGACGATCTCTTTTTTGATTGGACCAATGCTGACTTTGATTTGCACCGCGTGTAAGAGTCACTGGCCGGATCGAACTTAGGAGCTCCGCCCGCATCCCATAAGCACCACTCACAAATCCATTTGCCATTTCTGTGCAGTTTGAGATACGCGCTACTACAGTATCTGTGAGAAAGCAACCATATCGCCATCAATAGGTATCATAGTAATGACCAGGCTTACAATTCTTGTGCTTACGAAGATTAATGTGGTGAGAGCATATACCTGTGTTGGACTCGCGCAACGCAGATTGAGCAGCTAAAGAGCTCCTCTTCAAACCCCACATCACCGCACATGTTGCAACATCGACCATTATTCGATATTAATGGCTCGCTCATTATATACTGTTGGCATCCAATATCTGCGGAAGGCATAATTCAGTCAGTGCATCTTGATGCAGCATCAATACCTGCAGAAGACATAATTCATATTGATTATATGAGAGACAGGGAGAAGCTGGGGGCCGGGGAGAGCTTAATATTCCAGGTTGGCTTAATTACTCGTCATATTATACAATTGCCGATTGATCAAGGACCGTCGTGCGCCAATGCTCATGCAGGATCATCTTGCGAAGGCAGAACTCATGTTGAGATGAGAGTAATGCGCGCGCCAGAGAGAGAGAGAGGGGGAGAGAGTACATTGAAAGAGATCGAGAGTGTGTCTCTCCATGTAAGCTCCCCAGCACAATATATCGTTCGGACTAATCACTATGTCTATGGGTATATTAACAGAGAGATCAGTAAAGCGTAACGAATACCAGAGAGAAGCTAGAACGATCAAAGAGAGCTGACGCGTCGTGGCACCGTGCATCCCTTTCCACGTCACCACAGGAGGCGCACGACTTACGCGCTGAGAATATCGCCATCCTGTACTGGGGATGGCGGATTACTCGGTCTTGAATTCTCACGCGGACGGTCAAAGCACTCGTTGAAAAGCTCGGTCAGCCCGGTCGGCTCACAACATAAAATCTTCCACTTCCGACTCCCGAGCTCCCCTTTGAGCAGGGGGTCGCAACATAGACCAATGGGAAGGTTCGAAGATCACAAGAACATATAGACCTTGACTACCATCCCGCTACTCATTGTCATGTTTATCTTGCTGGAGTTTAGGAGGAGCTTCACCACAACCCCCTACAACACAATGCAATAGAAAATGTTCATACAATTGAAGGCTAGAGAATCCTCGAGGCATCTCTAGTATTTTCATTTCCCTAGTCTCAAATCATGATATGCAAACTCCTCATTTGTAGGCTTGTACTTCTATTTCATGCACTCCCTCCTTGAGGGTTGAGTTCTAGTGTTCGTTCATGCATACCTTCCAAGTGAGAGCCATCCCCCAACATTTTTGCTTTATCATGCATAAAGTCTTCCTTGCATTGCACAATTTCTCATAGAACAGAGACCAATTGTTGCAATGTTTTGTTGATTTAGACAATATTAGAAATAAGTAGCTTTTGTCACAGGGCCCCCTAAATTGGCAGGTCATCGCGTATGCGACACATATTATGGACATCACATGTGCGATGAAAATAAATGTCCCATGAACTAGGCAAATTGTGTTATGCTGATGTGACAACATTTGTGGTTCCTATTGCGACATATGAACAAATGCTTCGTCTTTCATTTTTCCTGGAATAGACAACTAATAGGAGGCACCATTACAATGAACATTTCTTCCCCTTCACCAAGCACCATCACAAGTAGTGCAGCAACTAGCAACGACAAGTATCTCTCTCTCATATTCCTCATGATTGGAATCATACTTGTATGGTTGATTTAATCTAGGAGCATTTCTCCCCCCTTCATTAGGCAACATCATGCAATAGGTATTCCTCTCTCTCATATTCCTCGTAGTTGAAATTGTACTTGTATAGTTGATTAAATTAGGGAGTAGTTCTTCCCTCCTACAAGCACCATCACAAGGCATAGGATAGCTTGCATCAACTATTTCTCTTTGTCTCTCTCTTTTTTAGAGCTTCTGCAGAGACACAAGCTTTCAGGTTGCAAACAAACGTGAAGAGATCAAGTGCTATGCCATCTTGCTGCATCTATTGCAAACATGTTTCTGCTTCTTTAGTGAGTCCACATTCAGCATTTCCTGTAATCAATGTTGTCCAAGAGACTGCATCTCTAATGGAAAGCTTGTTAAATAATAGGCGTGCTTCTTCAAGCAAGTCACATTTGATATACGTATCCACTAGTGTACTCGCCACCGAGAGTTCACTTTTCAAGTCCCTTAAGACTAATTCAACATGGATCTGACGACCACATTCGACATCCTACAGTCTAGAGCATGCATTGAGCAATGGTGGGCTGAATGGAGGTCTCCTACTGCATTCTACCGTACAAGTGGAAGCATGTTGAAAATCTCCATTGTCGATGTAACTTGAGACAAGAGAGGTCCAAGAGTGCTCAGATGGGTTCGCAAGCATGATGGTCAATTAGCTCCTTTTGTTGAAGGCTCATCCAGAAATCCCAAAGGCCTACTTGGCATGCAATGGAAGACCATTAGCGAGCTTGAGAATCACCCAAAGAATGGCATTGATGGAACCAATCTGTTTCCTTCCAGGACCAAATAATCATCAATCCTCTCATATATACAACATGAATAAAAAATTTATGCCACTTGTTAATTGAAACATTCTTCGTGTATTCTCATCTCCATTAGACATCATAAAGTAGTGTGATTCCCTCTATCAATACCCCTATATCATCCTTAATCAAATATTCTTAGAACCATTTGGAATAGTGCAATCTTGTTGCAATCCTTTCAGGACTCATACATGCACCATTTGAGCCATCCCTTCTAAAAAAAACTAGTGCATCCTTGCAAGTTCTCTTCAACTACATACAATTTATCATGAAAGGTAAGTCAAATGCTTCTACACTAAAACATAATAACTTATTCCAATGGATTTTTCTTTCTCTTTTTGCTTTTATGACTTGTGTTACTCTGATGAACCTGTACTGTTGCCATAGTGTACTGGGCAATGTCTCTTGCAATCAAATCTTACATAATGCCAACCAAGTCATTGTCCCGATCTATTGTAGTATATTGAGTTTCCAAGACTCTCTCCTCCTCTGCCTTCTCTTGCTTTAACTGGTTGTGTATTAGAGGACATACCATCTGTGAAATTAGATTTTGGATCAAAAAGAGGGGAGATCTCTCAGTAGATCCTTGAAGGCGTTGGTCTCCTACAAGATTTTTCTGTTCTCTTTGCATCCCCCCAAACTTGAACAACTCTGCAAAACCGAATCTCATCAAGATGTGCCACAGAAGTATAGCTCTCCATTAAAGCTTCTGCCTCACCCAACAAATGATTGAGAGTGAATTGCATAGTGGATAGCTCTATTTCCAATGGAAAAATGCACTCCTTCCTATACACCAACTTGAATGGGGTGTGGCTTGTAGCTCTCTTGAATGTTGTGCTGTAAGCCCACACTGGCACATATAATTTCTTATCCCAATGACGCTTACTTTCTGATAGTATCTTGGATAAGATTTTGACCAGCTATTTATTTGTACTCTCAATTTTCTCATTATCTTGAGGATTATGCGGGGTAGTTTTATTATGCTTAATCTTCAAAGCTTTAGTCAAGGCTACAATAACCTTATTCAAGAAGTGTGTCCCTCAATTAGACACTATCTCCTTCGGTGGATCAAAACGGAAAATAATTTTCTCCATGATGAAACTAGCTGTTTCCTTAGCATTATCCTTCACCACTGCTTGAGCTTTAGACCACTTTGTAAAGTGTCTATCACTACAATATATATCACTTGTGCATATATATTGGTCCCTACAAAATCGACACTCCATTTCTCAAAGGGTAACATAACCAAAATAGGGTTTAGAGGTTGCTCTTACAGTTTTTCCTCACATCATATCTTTGACAAACATCACAGCACTTAACATAATTAAAAGCATCCTAAAACATCGATGGCCACCAAGAGCCATCATAGAGAGCTTTCTAGGCAATAAGCCTGCTAGCAAAATGTCCCCCACATGCTGAGTCATGGCATTCCTCCTATATTGTTCGACAATCATGTGAGTGTAGTGCTTCATCATATCCTTAACTTCACCAATGACATTCGAGACACTTGACTTATAGCTGTGATCATCTACCTATCATTCCATTGGCCTAATCACTTGATTGGGAATTGGCTATTGATTCCTTGGAACAAAATTAGGATTTATTGTTTGGCCTCCAACACTTGCTGGAGCCATCTGACTAGCCATAGGCATGATCACACTGGGAGGAGCTAGCAACATAGGCACATTTGGAATCATGCTTCCTCTCACATTGGAAGTACTCATGGATGTCCCTTGACCTCTATTTATCAATGCTAAAGTACTTTCAACACTAAAGTATTTCTTCAATTTCTTGGCATAGCCTTGAATATTCTCGTGAGGTTCTTGACATGTTACATTGAGAATACATAACCACTACTGACCTCCCCTTTCAAGGGCAAACTCTCTTTGGAAGGTCGCAAAAAAAATACATCAGTCATAGTTATGGTTCCAGCCTCTAGGCTGTGATACCATACTGCACCTCATCCTTTCAAAGTCATATTAAAAAACATCAACCAAGTGTTCTTCATCTTAGATTCAACAGTCAAATATTAACTTTTGGAATTCATTAAGATGAAGTTTTCGCATCTTCCTTTGCTAACCCATTAAAAATGGGTAGAGGAAATCCTAAGGCTAGCACATCTAGCATTCCTGCTGGGATTGCAATGGGTTGCGCCATGACAATCAACTTTGCTAAGAGTCCTTGAATTATGGGAACCACTATTCCACTTGAAGTCGGCTAACTAACTAGGTAAGGGGAAGTATTGGAACTTCCTCCACCTCCTAAGAGACTATGCGTGGAGCTAGGGTTACTAACACCCCTCCCTTGTAGGGATATTGGGCCTCCCCTTTGAGAAGAATATCTCCTAATAATTTTGACATGTTGTCAATCTTGTTCACTTCTTTCTTGCTTCTGAAGCTAGGCTTGATGGTCTTTTGAATCTATCTCATTGTCTTTTGGCATAGATTGATAAGCTAGTCCCTATTGACCCAGATTTTGACACCGCCACTTATTATTAGCGGCTCTCGGTAAATGCATCCACCTGTCAAGACCTAAAATGGGTTTAACACTAGCTCTATAGCACTAGCCAGGCCTCTACTATGCACCCAAGCCACTCATCACGGCCTCGTGGTGGCTAGGAGCATCTAAGGGGTATACTATCCTAACCTCTAATGTAGAGCTTCGTGTCTGTATGGATTGTAATCCAACGAATAACCTGTAAAAAATTACACGACGCAGCGAATAGAATCTGAGAAAGAGATAAAGAGTACACAACAGATAAGAGGAGAATCAGTAAACTCTTTAGCTCCAAATAACTGATACAAAGATGGCTCTGTCCACCCGTGCGCTTCCACTGTGTGAAGCTTAGATGGTGATCTAGACAAAAGATAGGTGAAGAGCTTAAGGCTAGCTGGAACAACAACTCTGACTGGGTGAAAGATGAATGATAGATGGCTGTGAAGGGGTTTAGCTTTTATATCCCACGAAGACCGTTAGGTCAGCCTGACCGACCTACCATATGAGCCCCCCCGGACCCCAAAATAGGGGCCCCTTTTAACTCCCTTACCCTTAACCACTCTGTCTAACCCAAAGATTAGACCCACAATGGTCACCTTTTTGCCATCCGGTCACATAGACCTCATCTGATATACAAGTCAGGATTCAACCAATGTGCAGGCTCACATTTGGCTTCTCCTCATAATGGGGGCCTTACAACTTTGAGCACCATGGATCATTGGTGGCACCTAATGAGGGTGGGGCATTGATCATATCTAACACTCCCCCTCAATGTCCACCCATAGGTGAACTATCTCCTTGGCCCAATGCCGAGTCTCTGAAGATGAACTTGAAGCACATCCTTCATAAGTTCTTTGGTGAAGATATCTGCTCCATTCTCCTCTGTTGGACAGTAGACCAGTTCCACTATCCCATCCTTCATCAAATCACACACATAGTGATACTGGATCTCTATATGTTTTGGTGCGTTCATGAAACACTTGATTTTTGGCAATGGCGATGCAACTCTGATTGTCACATCTCAGCACAATTGGTTCTTCATCCTGCACTCCCATATGCCATAGAATCCTTCTCAACCATACTGCTTCACATGCAACAAAACAAGCTGCCTTGTACTCTGCTTTGGTAGAAGACAATGCAAATGTTGGCTGCTTCTTACTAATCCAAGAGAAAATTCTTGAACCCAAAGAGAAACAATAACCAGAAACTGACTTCCTGGAATCACTCCTGCCCAATCTAAGTCACAGTTTCCCACAAGAGAAGTTCGGAAACTATATGTGATACCATAGTCAAGAGTTTCCTTCAAGTATCTGAGCACCCACATCCCAGCCTTCCAATGACTCTCATGAGGTTTGTTTGAGAACCTGCTCAAAACACCAACAACAAAACTAATATCTGGTCTGGTGTTACACAAGTAGATCTGCCGACCAACCTCCTATACCTCCCAATGTCTGCTAGTGCTGATGTATCCTCGACGGATAACTTTGCATTCACCTCCATAGGTGTAGCTATCTCCTTGCACTCGGTCATGCCAAATGCCTTCAAGATCTCCCATGCATACTTCTTCTGAGAGATGAAAATATTTCCTGGCTCTTGTTAGACTTCAATCCCCAAACAATAGTGCAGCAAGCCCAAGTCTGTCATTTCAAACGCATAACTCAGAGCCTTTCGAGTTTGGTTGATCATATCTTCATAGTCACCTGAAATAATAAGGTCGTCCACATATAGGACAATCACTACAAACTTTTTACCATCCCTGTAAACATACAAGTTAGCATCTGAGGCATATCTTTTGAATTTTAGGTTTAAAAAGAACTTATCTATCCGCTGGTACCATGCTCTGGGGGCTTGTTTTAGCCCATTCAATGCCTTCTTCAGCTTACACACTTTGTTCTCAGAATGGGGGGCCTCAAACCCTGGTGGCTAAGCCATGTACACCTCCTCCTTGAGGTCACCATTTAAGAACGCTGACTTAACATCCATTTGGTACACTGGCCACTTCTTGTGGGCAGCCACTGCAAGTACCGTGCGAATAGTGGTCATTCTGGCAGTTGGGGCAAATGACTCTTGAAAATCAAACCCTTCAACTTGTGAAAATCCTTGGGCAACCAGTCTAGCTTTGTACTTTTCTAAGGTACCATCAGCCTTATACTTTACCTTCCAGATCCACTTGGTGCCAATAACCTTCTGCTTTGCTAGTCGATCCACTATCTCATAATCTCAACCATCAAGGCCATATTGACTTTGTGAGCAGAAGCCCTCCTTCGCTCCTCTATTCTCTGAGACCTCCTTGGTCTGTCTGCCTTCTCCTCAACAGATGCAGGCATAGGATTATTGTGGTCATAGAGCTGCTTCACCCAGCACGGCAATGGCTTTTCCAGTGGGGTGATGTCAGGTTGGTGAACTTTTTCCTCATCATCTCAAGATGATGCTTCCTCCTCCTTAAGGATAGGGACAGCTCTCGGGATAGGTTCATAGTGAACTACTTCTTCACTTGATGATAAAGTGGAAGAACTTGCCTTCTCCTCCTCCACTGTATGTGGCTTCTCCTTGAACACCACATCACGGATCGCGATGATCTTCTTTGCCTCTTGGTCATATAATTTGAAAGCCTTCTGCTCATCACTATAACCCAACAAGATACATTTTCTGCTTTTTGGTTTTAACTTGTTTCTCTTCTCATATGGAACATGTGCATAACATTCACATCCAAAAATTCTGAAATGTGAGATAGATGGTTTCTTACTGGTGTAAGTCTCATGAGGTGTTTTTCCCTTGAGAGCCTTTGTATAGCTCTGATTTAGAATGTAGACTGCAGTATTAACAACTTCAGCCCAAAAATGGTTAGGCAATCCCTTGCCCTTTAGCATGCATCTTGCCATCTCCACAATGGTGCGATTCCTGCATTCCACAACACCGTTCTGTTGAGGTATGTGAGGCGTCATCAATTGACGCTTGATCCCTTTGCTCTTGCAAAAGTCTTCAAACTCCTTTGAGTTGAACTCACCACCACCATTTGCTCTAAATTTCTTCACACTTTTCCTTGTTTCATTCTCAACAAGTTTTAGCCATTTTTTAAACTTACCAAAAGCTTGAGCCTTATCACGAAGAAAGTGCACCCACATCTTCCTACTGTAGTTGTCGACAATCAACATAAAATAAGAAGATCCCCCCAAGGCCTGTGTAAGCATCTTACCACACAAGTCAGCATGTACCAACTCTAGAGGAGCCTCTGCTCTATTCTTGCTTTCTTGTGGAAATGCCTTTCTCTGTTGCTTGCCCATCATACAAGCTTCACATGGTTCCTTCAATTCAGTTATTGTAGGTAGGTGAGCAACCATACCTTGCTTTTGCATCTCCTTCAACACTGCAAATCCGATGTGTCCAAACCTTTCATGCCAAAGCTTACTTATGCCCACTCCAGCGGTGGCTGTAAGAGCACTTAGCTCATACAGGTTGTTCCTTCTTTCTCTTTTGCCAACAATTGTGCCAGCACTATCAAGAATTTCTGCACCTGTCTTCTTGAACCTCACTTCATGGCCAAGATCAGTTATGGCAGCAATTGATGATAGATTTCTCCTGATTTCGGGAACATACAACACATTTGAAAGCTTTTTGACTTTACCATTTGCAGCAACAAAAGAAATAGTACCTGTGCCCACAGCAGGGCATTCAGCATCATTTCCAACCATCACAGTGATGGATTCTTGTAGAGGCTGCATAGAACTGTATAGACCTTTCTTGTTGGTCATGTGATGGGAGGCCCCACTATCCAACACCCATGAGTCAGTGGTAGGTTCTTCTTGTGCCGAGGAGCACACTTCCTCAATGGTCACCATGAATAATTCCAACTCTACTTCAGCCATATTGGCTGTCTCTTTCCCTTTACTTTTAAGGGTACCATTCTTTTCATCTGCCTTCTTGACATGACAATCTGCAATTGCATGTCCTTTCTTCTTGCAGTAGAAGCACTCTCCTTGAAACTTCTTCTTGTCGCCCTTCTTCTTTTTGTCACCATCATTTTTGGTGGAGGAACCACCTTTGCCTTTTGCATTGGCAGAGAATGCAGTATCTCCATTGTTGCTTCCTTCTCGGGCTTTCAGCCTCAACTCCTCCATCAATAATGCACAAAACTCCTCAAAAGTCAAAGCTTGAGGTCTCACCTGAGTATTAAGGGCAGTTACTAGTCCATCAAACTTTTGTGGACAAATCCGAAGACATCTCCGAGCTAGCTCTTCGCTAGTCTTTTGTATCCCAGCGCCAGCCATCTGGTCGCGCAGATTCTTAATCGGAGTGATGAATGCTTCTGTCTCTCCTTCAGCAAACTTCTCCATTTGAATCCTTGTTTGGTTTCGTGTTTCATACTGACTCCTTAGTATATTCCAAGCCTCTGACGCTTTGGTTGTATATGCTGAATCAAAGTCAGAACACTATCAAAACAGCTTTAACTAAGGTACACAATGCATCTGCATTCCTTCGTTTCCAAGCTCGTAGAAGATCTGCATTTGGAGAAATCATCACACTAGAATTTGATGGGTCGGGGGTAGGCTGTGGTTCTGCGTCGGTCCCCAGCACAGTCTCTAGAAGCTCATAAGAATCAAGGATAGTTGTAATTTTGAACTTCCGCAAGGTGTAGTTTGTACCATCTAACTTGCCTTCGCTAAAGGTTGGTGGACGAATCCTCAGTGTTTGAATAGCCAGTACAGCAGCACCACCTCCTGCACCGCTTCCTGATGCGCCAGAACCGCTTCCAAAAGTCGACATAGTTTCTCTTTGCTGTTGAAGCCTTTGCCTCTTGCACACTCTCCAATCTCTACAGCCCCCTGGGCTCTGATACCATGTAAAAAATTACAAGGCGTAGCGAACAGAATCTAAGAAAGAGATAGAGAGTACACAGCAGATAAGAGGAGAATCAGTAAATTCTTTAGCTCCAAACAACTGATACAAAGATGGCTCTGTCCACCCGTGCGCTTCCACTGTGTGAAGCTTAGATAGCGATCTAGACAGAAGATAGGTGAAGAGCTTAAGGCTAGCTGGAACAACAACTCTGACAGGGTGAAAGATGAATGATAGATGGCTATGAAGGGGTTTAGCTTTTATAGCCCGCGAAGGCCGTTAGGTCGGCTTGATTGACCTACAATATGAGCCTCCACTAGCCCCCGGACCCCAAAATAGGGGCCCCCTTTAACTCCCTTACCCCGCAACTCAATGCAATGCACCTCGAGTTGCTACCAGCTTAACCACTCCATCTAACCCAAAGATTAGACCCAAAACGGTCACCTTTTTGCCATCCGGTCACATAGACCTCATCTGATATACAAGTCAGGACTCAACCAATGTCCAGGCTCACATTTGGCTTCTCCTCATAATGGGGGCCTTACAACTTTGAGCACCATGGATCATTGGTGGCGCCTAATGAGGGTGGGGCATTGATCATATCTAACACCCTTCCCACACTCCTCAAAGGGATCTGCTACACATATTAGTGTAATACACCACATAATCATAAACAAAGGGAGTACCATTGGATTGATTGCCGTAGTCCCACTACGATTCTCCTACACCTCTAAGATTGGCCCCAAGATGCACCGCACATACATATAACATATATGATACATGCTCCACTCTTTTAATGAATCATTCGAGGAGATGTAATATGTTCCTCACTAAATACTCCCGAAATAAAAGGAATCACTAGCCCTACAACTTAGGGTCCCTCATCTCCTTCAACGTGAGTTATTGTTCCTAAAAACAATTGTTGTGCATCCAAGACGATATCGTATGTTGTATGCAATGCAATTGTGTATAATTCACAGTGCTCAAACAATTTTTGTTCCCATCAACAACCAACATTGTGAAGGTACAAAAATATCTCTTTTCATATCTTTACTCTAAACATAACTATTGTGTTGCATACGGCCAGCACCAAGCATACTCGTGGTACTGGACCCTTTTGATTTTAAAAACAATGTGTCCGATAGGCCATGCATTTAAAATAAATCAAAATTTAGTGTATTGTTAGTCCTTAACACCCCCCTTCTCTCTACTACTTAAGGTTGTGCATTTGGTGATAGGTCTAGAGAGCATTTTTAGTGTATTTTTCTGTTTATAAAAGCAATAAATACCCACTTTAACATAGAGATAAGGCTAAAGTGAGGCTAAACCTCAATCCTTAGCCTTATCATACATTCACAAACACAAATGTGATTTTTTTCTATTTGTTGGATGCATTTTTCTTTTCTTTTTTTTCTTTTTTCTCTATTTATTTATTGAAAAATATTGATATTTTTGACTTACTAATACTGATTGATCAAGCTTGTTGAGAATCATTTTTGTATCACATTCCATCCCATAGGAACACCATATGCTAACAAAACCCCAAAACTCGTTATTTTTCTTAAAACTGCAATGTTGTGGGTGTTGTATGCTTATAGAGAAATTATTAGATGACTGTATTTTCTTTATTTCCTTAATATTTCTAATAGATCACAACATTGATAACTAAGTACAACTATTTTCAACCATTAACCAACTAAATTTATCATAAAACAATTAAATTTACGACTTACTTATAGAACCATGCCTTATATCGTGCACATCTCATGATTGGAGGCATGCAGATGCTTTCCAATAGCTATTGAGGCTCATCCCAACCTTGATCTACTCTCCTTCACGCTCTAGTATCATCCCACAAACCAAATCTCTCCAATCAACCCACCTCCTTCTCATAAATTATGCATAAGAACACACATTAAGAGGAGAGAGGAGAGAGAAGAGAGAAATACTAGAAATTCAGAATTTCATTCAGTCCATCGTATACTACATGGAGACAGGAGTCTTGAAGCAAAAAATTTGTGGATCTCATGCCTCCCGCTAGTCTTGCTGATTCTCTTTGCTTTGAAAGCCCCAAATGATCAAATCAATGGGGTGTAAAAAAAAATTGGATCCCCTATTCCCAATCGTCATATTTTTCCCAATTGTTAATTTTTTAAACCTTATTAAAATAACTAGTTCACACTTTTCCTGTTCACACTGCCAAGTAAGTGGTTCCGTCTCTATTGAAGATTCAAATGGCCTCAGAATCAAGATCCAATTGGACAGTTGGCTTCGTGGCATCCAAATTTATCAAGCTAGCCGCCGTGGTGCACTTTTTGGCATCTAGATCACATAAATACTCTAGAATGCTAAAGCTTGCAGGGATCAAATGGAGGGTCAAACAGACTCTGATCAACGAACCAAGACTTACATTAGATTCTTGACATTGAACTCTACTTAGGAAAACTCCAGTTTGACCATCCGCCATCATTCAATTTTGCATGAAAATTTGGTCATTTATCCCTTTCATCCACTTTTTGCACATTAAATTAGGCTCCAAAAATCCATTCTTAGAATGCCACATTATATCCCATCAATTGCCTAAACCATACCACCTTACACCCGATCTTGAGTGCTGTGTGACTACCCTATTGATCCAATCCACTAGTGCTACCTCAAGTGGCTCTACCCTTGGCTCAAGCACGCCATCATCATCTTGAGTATTGTTGTCTTATTCATAAAGCATATTTCCTCAAGTGCCAATAAAAACATATTACCTCGACAACGGCACATGATGATATTGCATTCAACGCTCATTGTGGTGAGTCCATGTTATGCCAAGTTGATTGTCATTAGCGCGTTAATCGTTAGGATCATCATTGCCTTATTGCCACTGTTGAGCACTCGACACAAAGAAGTCAAAGGTGCAACTAGAGATATACCTGGCACTCAAGGAAATTGAGAAGGGCCCAAGTGTATAGTAGTTTTAGATCATATACCCTTGTCCACTTTATCATTTAAGTCTCCATGAGATCTTTAAGACACTTTAGGTTGGCGACAGGGTTGGTAGCTAGCATCCTTTTTAGGTACTCAATTCCCCGATGAGAAATTCTATGATTCCACCAACTAAGCCAAATATCCATGGAAGGTATGCTAGTTTCTTGCATGTTGCCCTACCCCCCCCCCCCCCACCCCACCAATGCTTTCTTATCAACATTGCTTCTATTGTGGCATTGGCCTTTGTTTACACTCATCTCCATTGCTCGCAAATGGAAAGATTCTCCTACTACTTGTCCTTCTTAACAAGCTTCCAGGTTGTATATTGCCATAGTGCATGACCTCTCTCTCCCCTCTAACCGATTCTGGGATCCAACTAAACACAATCTCAATTGCCAACCAATTTCCCCCTACCACATCAACCATAAATCCATAAAGTTAAGCATAGGGATATGTACATTGCCACATCATGGGGCTCAACCATTGCCACAACACTTAAATCTAAACCTTCTTCATCTTCCATGTGGCTATCATTATTAGTTCTTGCATGTTGGATGTTTCATCCAAGAGGGAGTCAAAGATCCTTGCACCATATGACACTGCATAAAAATTTCTCTTACATCACCATATATCTATTGATGTAGTGGATGTGACCACCAAATGTAAAGAAGTGAGCTAGGAGAGAGAAAAAAAGAGAGAGATGACTACAGAAGAGAAAAAAAAATAAGAGTGTTGGAAATAGACTCCTCAACTAGGCTCATAGAAATGCTTCCCTATCTAACTGGAAAAAAGAGATAATCAGAACTCATTTACTCCTATTAGGTGAACCCACTTTGAGGTCATCAATGAGGTCACCAAGGAAACTTATATCATCCTATATAAGATCCTTCTTCTCTTTGTATTGAGCAATCTATGAGACTATGAATCTAATGAAGATCATTCTCTATTGCATTTAGCTTGTGTTAGTTTCTCTTCCGCTCTACACACTCATTTTCTCTCTAATCCACCCATCATGAGCACCTCCAAATATCATCCTCCATAGTTGGCATGTGAGCTCCTAAGAAGTGGACATCATGTTTTTTGGGATAGACCAAAAAATCCACATAGAGAAGTAGTAGTAGTAGGTGTAAACCAATCTCTAATGCACTACACCTTCTTTGGGTCAGCCTACATTCCCTTTTCACTAATAATGCATCCTAGATATTTCGCCATAGTCTCCATGCATTAACATTTAGTCTCCTTAGTAAATAATATATGCTACCTCAATACATCAAATACCTGCCTCACATGTGCCAAATGATCATGAAATGTCTTCCTAAGTAGATGAGTATGTCATCAAAGAACACTAGCACAATGTGAAAGAGAAAAGGATGCAAAATCTTGTTGATAAGGGTTTGAAAGGTAGATGGAGCATTTCTCAATCCAAAGCGCATGCTAGAAAATGATAGAGGCCATGATATTTCTTGAAAGCAGTCTTTACTTCATCACTCTACTTCATACGATATCTAATGATAGCCAAAACATAAATCTATTTTAGTGAAATAGTTTACTCCTTTTAGCTAGTTTCTTCTTTTAGCTCATCAAGTCCATCATTCACCATGGTACATGTTCTACGATGTAATCTTATTAAGATCCCTATAATCAATACACATTTGAAATGACCCATCCTTCTTCTTCACCAAGAGCATTAGGGATACATAAGGTTAGGAACTAGACTCTATAAATCCCATATCTAACAAGTCTTTAATCTACATGGCCATTTCTTCCCTTTCACACTTGGGAAACCTATACGGTGGTTTGTTAAGTAGCTTTAAATAAGGCTCTAAGTCAATTGGATGGTCAACTTGTCTTTTAGGAAAAAATGCTACAAGCATCTGAAAGAGATCTTTGTACTCTTCCAAAAGAGCTTTTATGGCTAAATCCTTGGTTGATTTGGCACTTCTTTATTAAGATGCAAGGTAAAGATTTGGGATCAATCAAACCTCCCCTAAATATACCAAACCAAACCCTCAAACTTTATACCTTGACTTGTTCGTTCCGAAAAGAAGAAAATTTCCCATAAATACATATATATATTCAGGTTAAGGGGTAAAAAGCTTGAAAAGGAAGAATAACACCTGGACTCGGCCATAAGAAACTTTTTTGCATCAAGCGGCTCCCTCCATGCACTACTTTAGACCTATTTCATGCAATACTAAAATAGAAAACCATCAAATGCACCCGCACCGAATAGACACATGATCCTCTTGTCCTCATGAAATATAACTACACAACATTCCATTTAACAACCTACTGTTGAAAGCAAACCCTTGGTCCCCACATAAATCATATTGAAGTACAAAACTAGACTAAGTGATGGGCCATTGAGGCCCTACACTAAATGCATCAAATTATTAGCTAGTCCCCCTACGTAAATGACAAGGGGTGTCCTACAAATATGTCATTGAATGATCCTATGAGTCTATGAAAGAATAGGATGATGGCCAATCACTACCTAGCTCATCACCCATACTAACCACCATCAATGGCCATAACAAGACATGTTAGCAACAAGCACTCCCCACATAGTCCTTGGCTAATAAGATTGGAGAATTCTAATAATCCCTCAGGACCACAGTAGAGAAATATATCCTCAATAAATGCATAATTTTCCAACAAATCCACAAAGTGGTTCCACTGTCAAGGAACCAACTAAGAATCAGAGTCCCAAAAATTCCAAGTATATCCAAGACTGCACAATGATACATATACAGAATGGGTTCCGACATACTATAAGTCCCATTCGATTGGTTGATCACTAACTACGAGTCATTTTTCACCAAGAAACGGTGGATACTACCACATTAGGCTATATTTAGCCCCATGGTTAAGGCCTTGTATTTTGCTATGTTATTAGTAAAAGTGGTTCCTCAATAGACTCCCAGTTTCACAAGGAATCTTTGTTGGGGATCTTTAATAACCATGGCGACACTCCCATACTTAGCGGGCCCTCATGAAGCTTCATCAAAGTACAAAGTATAGACCTATTCTCCATTGATAGGCCACACCCCACCGATCAGCCTACTCGTACTTGTGGTATTCAAAGTCTAGCTGAGAGAGGATGTATGATAGGACAATCCCTCCTTTCTCACTAAACTCAATAGGGATGATAATAAGAATCCTATGAAAATGATGATAATAGATCTTAATATACCATGTGCAAGATTCGATAATTCTTACTCCACTAGTAGTATTATAAGCCTAGATAGCCACATGAAGTTTATTATCCCCCGACTCGTGCTTATCCAAAGATACAATTTCGGATAAAATCCCTGCAAGCTAATTGTTGGTACTTTCTACTTTCCATTTTCTTGGGGATTTTATGGGGTGATTTTATTATGTTTAATTTTCAAAGCTTCAGTTGACAACACATAGAAACATGCTAAAAATTGCCCAAAATTTTCAATAAACTTGTATACGTTCGATACATAGTTACCATCTTTTTATATTAATTCAATGCAAATACGGTCGTAGTTATTGTCTTCAGAGGACGGTTCAACAGTCTAGGGAAAAGAAGGATGTTACATTGAGCATAGTGTTCTAGGACTTGTAGTAGAGAAAAAGGGATTTATTACTAATCTTAGTAGATGTTAGTACCCGTTTTAAAAGATCCAAAAATGGATGAGGTTTTCTATATATTCATGGCTCTAACAAAGCGTATTATTAGTTGTTGCCTATCACAAATTTGGGAGAAAAAGTTTTATCATGCTAGTGTATTCGTAAGCCAGAAGTTAGAAACTTTAGAGCTTCGTTACAACTATTTGAAGAAGGTTTGCTTGGGTATGGTGTTCGCCACCAAGAAATTCAGACACTGTTCTTTATGAGAAGGTGGTGTTCTTCACCAAGGCACAGAGATTGAGGAGAGGGTTTGACTATAGGATTAGAAGCAAGCTGCCAAAGGTACGGGTTATCGTAGAGTGTCTAGTAGATTTTGGTGAGCCTAAGGAAGTGTGGGCTGATATTAGTGACTGCAAGGATGTATACAAAATTAATATAGCCTCTATTCTGTCATGGTATACATCTATCATTCATTATCTATCATCGTGGGCAACCCGGCACAAACTCTTTCTAAATTTGAGAAGAGGAAGATTAAGTAGCAAGAAAATCACTTTTCAATAATATCAGGTATCTTATATAGGAAAGATGTAGATGAGATTTATCATTGTTGTGTGGTGCTTGATTAGGTTCCCTTTATTCTAGAGGAATTTCATGATTTAGCATCTCGAGGCCATTTCGCTAGATGACACTACCCAAAAAGCTTTACGTGTTGTCTATTGGTGGTTGACGGTTTTTCAAGATGCTTTTGCATATGTTAAGCATTGTGATGTCTCTCAAAGACACAATGCTAGGGGAAATTGTAAGCAACCGCTTAATCCTATTCTTGTGACTTTGCCCTTTGAGAAGTGGGACATTGATTTTGTTCGACTAATGCATTCCTTGTCTACTATGTAGAATTTTTATATCATTGTGGCAATGTACTACTTTTTGCAAAATGGTCTGAATGCCAATGAAACATCTAGTTTTATTATGGAACAATTTGTCTATCATTTCAGTCCACCTAAAGAACAGGTGTCCCAACTGTGGGACACACTTTTTGAATAAGGTCATAGAAGCCTTGACTAATGACAACACATAGAAATATGCTAAAAATTGCCAAAAATTGATGCAAATGTGGTCGTAGTTATTGTCTTCAAAGGACAGTCTAGCAGTCCAACAAGAGGGAAAAGAAGGATATTACATTGAGCATAATGTTCGAGGACTTGTAGTAGAGAAAAAGGGGTTTATTGCTAATCTTCATACAAGTGATAAGTTGCAAGGCAAGTAAAAGGTGGAGAGAGGGATTAAAGCTCTGCTAGGGATAGTAAGGTCAAGACCTTCAGAGGTCTTGGCTCAGATAACTAGGGGTGTAGTTAGTTTTGCAAGATGTGAGTCTAAAGCACTACAATAGAAAGGGAAAGTATTGACAATTAGTTGGCACATAAAGATTGATCTTTTTCATCTTTCCTAGCATGAAGTAAATGCTAGAGATATGGTTGTCTGTTGGAAAACATGCTAGAGATATTTGATATGGTTGTCTGTCGAAATCAAATATGCTAGACATATGCTTGTAATCTTATTGAAAAAGTTGCCAAAGCTCAACAATGAGAAATACATGGAGTTTGGGAGCAGTTTGGAAGATCTTATGCGTGTCTTGGAATGCTTGCCACTTCAATTTCAAAATAGTATCCCACTCCAAAGGATGTATAGGATTTTGACAATGCTGAAGAAATCTCTCCATTCTTCCGTGTTACCACTAAACCTTCTGGACTACATAGAGTCTCAGTAGTTGGGACCACTGTTGCAATTGTTTTTGTGCTTAGAAGAACACTTGGCATTGCAATGGTTGCTATATTGAGGATGGTCTCAAAGAGATTTTGGAGAGTGGTGATGAATTTTGGCAAAAAAAAAAGGAAAAAAAATTTGTTGGAACTGTGATTGAGGAGGGCACCTTCTTGGCCTTGAAGAAGGCAAGAGAGAGAGAGAATCAAATGAAGGGGGGAATCACCATCCTACTCTGTTGCATCTCATAGCATGTCTTTAGCATATTCGTTCATTATCTATCATTGTTGCAAAGCTTAAGAACAAGTGAGACATTCTAAGATGGCTAATAGAGAGAGAGAGCAATAGTTTATTATACAAGTTGATAATACAAGCATTTCCCATCAAGGATTTGTTGGAGATGACGGCTTAATATGACCACAGGTAAAAGCTTTGAAATCACCTGTTGAGAACCTTCGAGAAGATGATCGGATTAGCTTCCCCTCGTAATTCTCTTCTTCTTGCCATTACATGCGAGAGAGAGAGAGAGAGAGAGAGAGAGAGAATTTTCTATCTCCTGGCAATATGATATGAAAAGGAAGACCCTAGGTTTACAAGAAGGAGAAAGTAGTTGTGAAATATACAAAAAGTCAAATAAGATAGAGAGAGAGAGAGAGAGAGAGGACGAATGACACAGAGAAAGCAAGAGAGAGATTGAGGGTGCCTTCTCTGGCCCCATTCGATTGGTGCGAGTAGAAGAAGGTCCACAAAAGTAGGAACAATGAAATTCAACAAAATAACCTCCAAAATAATGCTAATCATTGTTCTTCTCCTCCATCGCTATGTCCTTTCTATAATCATCAATATGGAGCTTCCATATATTAGGTCAAACTGAAGTTTTGGGCTAGTAGAAGAATTTTCTATTTCAGACGAGACACTGAAAGAGATAAAGATTGGGACTGAATATTTTCTACTTCCAGTAGAGGTGAGATGTTTTGAAGAGATGTTGAGCAGACATGGGAGAGCTTTTGCTTTTTTCCCACATGAGATTGGATGCGTTGATCCTACAGTTGTGACACCTATGGTTATTTTTACTATTCTGCATGTTCCTTAGAATCTACGGCCTATTCCTGTGCATAGGGCTCACTTGTCTGAATTCGTGGAGCTTTTGAATGAGCGGATCAGGATGAGGATTCTAGAACCATCTTCAACTCCGTATTCTAGATGGTTCACAGTATGGGACACTCAAATTCATTCAGAACTTATAGCCGATGAACAGGGTCACTACACGGAATGTTGGTGTAGGACCTATTGTTGATGAGTTTGCAAAGGCTTTTGCTGGACATGCTATTTATTCTCTTGGTGATCTTTATTTCGGCTATGACCAAATCTAGCTTGCTCTTGAGAGTAGAGATTTGACTACGATGGAGACACCTTTAGGCCTTATGCGGATGTGTACGCTTTTGTAGGAAGCTACTAATTCGGTTGCTTGTATGATGAATGTAATGAACAAGGTTTTATAAAGGATTTTATTCCAGAGCTTACCATGCCTTTCATTGATGATCTGCCTATCAAAGGTTGTTTAGAGAAAGAGAAGGATGAGACTTTAGATGATCATGGATGTAGGTACTTTGTGGTTGTGCATATCAAAGATGTTGAGAGGATTCTTTACAAGCTAGAGGAAGTGAATTTGACATTGTTAGGGATGAAGTCTATTTTTGGTGCCATAGAGGTTTCGATTGTTGGACATATGTGTGGTTATTATGGCAGGAGGTCTTCCCCTACAAAAGGTTGATGCCATAGAGAAGATTATAGAGAATTGCTCTTCTACTTCGGGGTTTGCAGGTTTCTTGGAGCTTGTGTATTTTATCTTATTTGGATTCCTCATTTCACTCATATTGCAAATGATCTCTACTAGCTCTTAACAAAAGGGCAGCATTTTTCTTGGGACGTGCAACACACTAGAGCTATGCAAAAACTGAAGAGATTGTTGAGAGCTACTCCAACTCTTCGAAAAGTAGATTATGAGTGTGGAAGACCTATTGTACTCACTGTTGATACTAGTCCTATTGGAATTGGATGTGCTTTTGGCCAAGAGGATGCATATGGGAATAGGTATGCTATTCAGTTTGGGGCAAAAGTCCTAAACGAGCGGCAATGCAGGTATCCACATATTAAGAGGGAGCTCTTGGGAGTTGTCACGGCTCTCAAGAATGATGATGCTGTGGTGGTTGAGACTGATTGTTTGCCTCTTGGGAGTAATTCATTGGTGCTACTGTGGTGGTTGAGACTGATTGTTTGCCTCTTCTAAGGTATGATCATGAGTTGTTCTACTCTAGACATTGCCATGCTTAGGTGGATTGGGTACATAAAATCCATGAATCTTGAGTTCAAGCACATAGCACATAAAGACAACCCAGTAGTAGCCGATATGCTTTCACGAGCGAGGTATGATGATATGGATTTTTCTTGCATTGATGATGTTGATGATGGGGCTAATCTTTCAGCCATGCATGCTGATCATACTTGTCATGTATCTGCTTTGGAGAGCTTTGATGAGTCTTTGTATACAGGAGAGTATTTTCAGATTGGTTGTTATCTGAGTACCATGTCTAGACATGATGGGTGGATTGATGCAGTCTTCAAGAAGATCGGGAGAAAATCTTATGGTTCCTTCTTGTGGAGTGGGCAACTTTGGAAGCATCCACAGAAGCGAGGAGGATAGCCATTGACAGTTGTATGTGGCAGAGCTTCACAAATGCCAATCATGAAAGAGTTTCATGAAAGTCTTTAGGCAGGACATAGAGCTGTTTGGGCGACCTATGAGAAGATTAAAGAGTGCTACTAGTTGAAGGACATATACAGAGATATCTCACAGTTTGTTGTGACATGCACTGATTTTCTATTGTTTTCTTCAGTGAGGCATAGAGATGAGCTTCACCCTACTTACCCACTATGTATTCACTACAAGTGGGTTCTTGATTTGATTACTATGCATGTTGGATTGTGGCAGATGCATTACATTGTTTTGGCATGAGAGGATCTCATGAATCATGTGGAAGGAAGAGCATTGAGAATGAAGACTTCTTCAGTGGTCTGCAAAGGTGAGTTGGATACTGATGAGGCTAGGGAGTTTTTCTCTCACCTTAGCATTAAACTTGTTTTGACTTCAGTATATAATCCAAAAGGCAACAAAAAGAGTGAAAGAGGCCATCCGTCGATTGTGAAAGCCTTGGTCAAAGCATGCGGTAGATAGGTCGAAGAGTGGCCTAGATTGTTGCCTTACACCTTATGGGCTGATCGCATGTGACCACAAGTTATATGCCAACTGAGTTGATGTATGGACAGAAGACAGTCATGCCTATAGAAACTTTCACACTCACTTGGAGTGCTTTACCATGGCAGACAGCAGGATGAGATAACTAGAGATAATCTTTTGGCTCTTCATATTCGTCAGTTGGAGAGGAGATCTAAAGATATTGAGAGAGCTTTTCAAAAGCTCAAAGAGGTCAAAATTCATAGTAGAGACCGATTTGTGTAATATTCCGAAAGGCCGCATGTACCGCCTCCATAAAAATGAATTGGATAATGAAATTTTTTTTAAAAAATTCCCCTTATCCCCCCCAGCCGACTGACGAGCTGGAGGGGGAGGGGAATAGAAGGAGTGAGTAAGCTCCTTGGTGGAGCTTGAAGCGAGGGGGGAAGCATGCGTGATGACACACAGGGGAGGGAGGATCCCCCTCCCCTCCCCTATTTAAATCAGGGGCAGCAAGTGTAAAGGGGGCCACCGGAGATCATGACGATGTAGTCGTGAGAGAGAGGGGAAGGAGGTACGTGAGCTGCCGCTTGAAGACTGAGAAGGGACGCTGTTGCCGGCCGCCTGGGCAGTAGATAGGCGTCGCCATCGAGGGAGGGAGGAGCCGCCTCCAATTCGCCATCAGGATGGACGGCCATAACCACCCCCCCCCCCCCCCCCAAGCTTATGGAAGCTTGGAAGCTTCCAAAGGGGGGGCTCTTTAAACCCCCTTCCTATACCCTACTACCCCCTTTCCCCCCCTTCCCCCCCCCCCCCCCCGCGGGTTTAAAATCCCTTAAGCCCCCTTTCACCCCCCCCCCCCCCCCCCCGTGCGAAAACCCTTTTCCCTGGATTTCAAAAACCTTCACCCCCTTCTTGTGCCTCACCAAATTCTCCCTACCCCCCCCCCGGTTTTAATCTCTCTTAAGGGTCCTATCACCCCCTTCTTGTGCTGTATGAAGCCCTTTTTTTTTTAATTAACCCCCATATCTAAAACCCCTTTCCATGGGTATTGGAACCCCCCCCCCCCCTTCCGGGTTTTAAAAATCCCTTAAGTTCCCTTTCACCCTCATGCTAAAACCCCTTTCCTTTCACTTTGGAGTCACTCCCCCCCCCCCCCCCCCCCCCCATGAGTACAAAGGCCTTAAGGGTCTTATTACTTCTTTACCTGTGTATAATCCCTAAAAGACCTATTCCCTTGGCTTTGGAATCATCCCCTTCCTGTGGCCTCTTAAAACCACTTCTCCCGTGATTACCCCTTAAGCCTTTACCTTGGCTTCAAAACCTTTCACCCTCCCCCATTTGTAAGCCCCCATAAGCCCTTTTTCTCCAAGTTTGACCTAAGGGTCCTTAGACCCTTACTTATAACCTTTACAACTATTATTTTCCCTTAAAGCTCTCCTACACCTTGTGTCTTCTCCACACCTTGTTATTTCCGTTCGTGCGAGCTTACAAAGGCCATTAAGCCTTCCCCATGGCTTCAATGGGTCTTAGTTGTAAAAGTTTCTAAAACACCCTTTCGAATTCCCGAATTCAAGGAGGGAGCCTTCCAAAAAAACTACTTTTTGACGAACGGTGCAAGGGAGCGACGGTGGAATTCTAAGGAGGAGTGGTAAAGCTGCTTCCACGTTTGACGGACCACACTTGCAATGCCTCCTAAGAAAGTCCAAGGCGTAGCCGCGGGAGGATCATCTCCCGGTATCCATGTGGATATCTCACCCCAAAACCAGGTTTTTCTTCTTGGCTTTAATTCGGGTTTAAGTCGATCATGCAAAGAGAAATTGTTAGGGATAGGATATATTTATCCGAGTTATTTGTAATAAAGAAGTTTAGCTTATTTGAATGAATGATAATGAATAGAACTTAGTTTCCTTCGAGTTGCATCAAGCATTATAAATTACGAGCAAGATTATCCATTTACTATAGTAGTATTATTTAGTTAAATCCTAAAGGTATAGAAATTATATCTTGCACCATTGGTCTTATTCCTTTCGCAACGAATCATTGTAAATGATTAAACTCATGAAAGGGTTCTTTCGTTGCTCAAATTACTAGGAAGTTATCATTGCTAATTGCACATCGTAGCAAGGGAAATGTTTGTTAATTGGCATGAGTTCATCTGCAAGGAAAAAGGGAAGTTTAAATTGAACTGTATTGACTGAAAAGTAAATTGTCACAAGGTTAGCAAAACTGTGACAAGACGATTAATATTACCTTCCAAAAGTTATCCAAACCAATCTAAACATAGAAATATTCATACCCTAAGCACTTGACTATTTTTCCTTATTGTAGGGTCAAACAAATTCGTAAAGATAAAGAAAAAAACGGATCATTCTATCACAGGACTTGTGCAGCAAGTACGAAATCATTTAGTCTTGTGATTGATTCACAAGGAGGAAGGGTAAAACCCCTCATCAAGGATGGCAGATCCCTACGCAAGTTATCTTGCAAAAAGACGTATTTTTGCATATCCTCCTAAATAAGGAAAGTTGTAAACCGAAAACTAGCATATCTAAGGAACTTTTGGGTTGACCAAGTTGGGTTAATAAGGTATGCCCTACACCGGAATGTAAAGGATCTTGCCAATTTACAAGACACCTTGAGAACGAGTGCTAATACACTCAAAAGGAAAGAACACTTTCTTAGCAGTTTGCCAAACAACTGGGTTGATTAATGGAAATGTTTGTGCTTGCTAGAGATTTTAGGGCTCTGTTTGAATTGAATTACAAATTAAATGAGTACCTATACTTCAGGTTAAAGGCCTGAAGGAAGAGGCAGTTCAGTTACCCCCGACTACATGCCTAACCCTAACCAAGGGGGTTGTTCACCGCGCCGGGAACGTGGACCGAACCCGCCGTGAGATGTCTCTCCGTTGAGCTCTACTTGGAGTAGGAGGATGCTTGGGTGCCAGGGGGGCTCTGGCCGTAAATCCCTCGCCTTCTGGGTCCTGCACAAGAGGCTAATGTGACTCGGGATTGGATCTCGAGGCCCGCATACTAGTTTACGGGCAGAAGCTTGGAATAGTGATCCCTGGGAATCACTGGATAGCCTTCGGGTGGATTATGGACAAGCCTACGAGCGGAACTCCTTGTATTTCAAAGATAAAATGATGAAATGTTAAAAAAAGAACTTTCTTGATATTGTTTTTCTATGTCACGTGATAAGATTACGTGAAGGAATCAGTGCTTAACAGGATTAATTAAAGAAGCTGATTGTTATATGTCAAAATAATGTGTTAGATAATTACATAACTAAAACAAACCGAGGAAAGTGCGGAGGATGGGCCATGGGTCTGTCCTACGGTTGGGTGGTCCCGGTTAGCCGAGAACTTTTCTCAAAAATCTCGAAGAACAGCGAAATGATCATCGTCATCAAAACAAATAACGAGAACGATGACCTAGAGTTACGTCTTACCCGATTTACGTTGTTTTAGGGGAACAGAATGGGACTATGCCGTATGGCAGAGAGGTTGAGCCTTGCATCCCTCTCGTTTCCCATTCTCCTTGAACCAAGTGCAGTGTGAATCCGCTTCGGACCTGGCGTTTCTGCGTAAAGTAGTTCGCTCGGGTCTGACGCTAGTTGCTGTTAGCTAATGACCAATCAGGAAAACCCTAATTCCGATCGATCCTAAGTGGGAACGGCCAGGATACTTCCGCTATGTGGCAGACGTGGGAAGACCTAGATCGCAAAACCCGTAACATTCCATGGGAGTGCCGGGCGGAGTTTTCTAGACATCCTTTCCGATGGACTGCTAAGACGTGTCCGGGTTGATACTAGTGGACACGTTACAATTTGATAGCAAACACGGATTGATACCTAGAGAAATTGAGGATCGAGATTGGGTGTTGGTCTATGACAGTAGTCTAGACAACCAATACCGTGCTATTCGTAAGGTTTCCAAACAACGGTTTGGGACTTATTTGGTGAAGCATGTCCATGACAATGATGTGTATTCCTTAGCAGAGTGGCTTGATAGTAAAGTCTTGCAGATTGTGATTGCATGAAATCGAATCAAACTATTCAAGTGGAGAGATGATGCAATCTATGCAGCTGAGGAATTGGATGATGAGTTTTATGGACTTGAGGCAGGAGATGATGTAGATGAGGATTGGATATTGTAGATGATTTTGGAGAAGATAAGGAGATCGCATTGGCAGTCGATCTTGGTGGTGATGAGGATGGGTAGTTGTGGCCCATTTGGAGGATGTGTAGGTTTGGAGGGGGCGGATGTCGTGACACTGCATGTCCACCATTGTGAACCTAAGGGCGGAGTTTTTCACCAAGAATTTGAACTCATTAGTTAGTGACATTAGGAATTTATTTTATGCGTGTTTTTGTTTGCATTTTGCATGATGCACGAGCACATGTAGTTAGGCTAGGCACATTCTTTTCAGTGCATTCATAATTTTTGTGTGGAGCACATTTGATTGATTGCATTGCATGGATCCACCAACATTACATATTTTCTTGAATTATGAGAGGATGAGCGAGAAATTCTATTTCAAAGCATATTTTTGCTAGGACACATGGCATGAAAAACCAAGAATTTATGAAGAAAATATAAGTTTTAAAAGACTCAAGAGGTGGAGTTCATATAAGCCAAAATTTTTGTTCTTGAAGGAAACTTCTTCGACTAAGGCTCTGAAGCTAGTTACCATCACTATAAAATTCAAAATGGAAATTATGAAGTTTTTTGAGACATGCAATTAGAATTACCCAAATAAACCAAGTGATCATAGTGTATAGAAGGAAAATCCTTCATATTGTTTCCCTCATTCTAGGCTGCCTTGGAGCACTAGCCTTGCCTCCATTACTCTCCTCACGAGCTTAGTTTTCAAAAGTACCTACTTTCAACATTCATCACATACAAGTGCTACTAGATGGCCATAATATTAAGGGGCATGATTACATGTTTCAGTTGATGGTAAGCAAAGAGCTCTTTCAATTAAAACAGATTGGACAAAATATCTATGTTGGTGCAAACTATAATCAACCAATGGAACATCAAAGAGAAATGAATATGAAAAGAATTCTTTTCTTACTAAGTAGAGGGACTTTCAAAGGTTGATTTACTAGAAACGAGACTGAATTGTTACTTTCAAGAGCTACTATATTCGACTGCATTGGGATTTTTGACCATTCACTAGCAATCAAGCTTGGAGTTCATTTTCACTTGTGAGGATCGCTAGATTTGAATAGAAGCTTCATTAAATTAGTGGAGCCCCAAGAGAGACACCAAGGAAAAGGGATTTCTACTGCAAGAAAATCTATCTTTTATCATCAACAACCATTTATTTCATCTTTTATATGATCACAACAAAGAAAACAACACCAAGAACAAAAAATCTTTATGCAAATTCATAAAAATAATTCTCCCACGGCTTTATCTTGAACAAAATCCATCATTCTCTTCATATTCTTCATAAAATTCATCAATCAACAAAGATAACACAAGAGAAACACCACTTTCAATGGAAATAAAATCACATAGTATTCATCTTTATAGTTTTCTCTCACAATCTCTCATATATAGATACATTGTTTTGCATAGAATTGGCTCTCTCTCTCTCTCTCTCTCTCTCTCTCTCTCTCTCTCTCTCTCTCTCTCTCTCTCTCTCTCTCTCTCTCTCTCTCTCTCTCTCTCTCTCTCTCTCTCTCTCTCTCTCTCTCTCTCTCTCTCTCTCTCTCTCTCTCTCTCTCTCTCTCTCAATCAATAGTACATGATCTCCTCACTAAAATACTCAATAATCACTCATAATAATCCTTCTTTGGCCATGGATGCCCCTTGCAAAAGGTGTATCTGATATGAAAGGTCACTAGATCCACTACAGTGCCTCTTCATAGCTCATCACTGTCACTTCACTTCAGCCTTCTCTTGAGACTTCAACAGCTACTTTTTCCACTTCCTTGAGGTCTTTTGAACTTACATTCACCTCTTTTCAAGGCTAGAAAACTTTTCAAAAGCCACACATACATTCCACATAGCACTTACAGAGGTATACAAAATAGAACAGAATAGAAACAAAGGCTCTACAGAAGCTCAACAGAGGGTTACAAAAGGTCAACAGAAAGCATCAAAACCACATAACTTATACTAAAACCATTCCAAACTATCAAAAAACATTCAATGAGCTTGGTCTAGAGGATGATTGGAGTGGAGCTTGGTCTTCCAGATCACTCATTATTCCTCCAGATCACTCATATTCTAGAGGATGATTGGAGTGGAGCTTGGTCTTCTGATTTATTGACTGAAGTCATCTGAATGGCCTTTGAGGACTCTATGACTTTGAATACAATGCTGGTGTCCTATATGAGTTATCTGGAGGAATAATGAGCACCATAATAAGTCCATCCTAGATTGAAGCTTTTCCACTTTAGCCTGGAACAAAGGGCATTATGTGACTTGTCGTTGGAGAACTACGAAGTCTACAAGGGACAAAGAATAAACTGGATGTACAATAGGGCTCTATGAAGAAGAACATGACTGAACCAACTAAACATTGAGTTGCAGAACTTGGATGTTGCTCTGTTCTAGGGTGGTATGTATTATTTTAAGCTCCTCTATTTGGGAAGCTATCAAAGCTTGAAGCTCTTGAGATTCCTTCAACAATCTATCCCTCTCCTCAGTCACATTAACCACTTGGGTTGTAGTGTTAGCCAATTGAGTGTGCAAGCACTAAATTTCCATTTATTGAGTATCAAAGATCTTAGTTTGCTACTCCATTTGGATACAAAGATCAGAAAAGCATTCGTGAGCAGAAGCTAGCTCCTCTTTTTCTTTTGTTAGCTCTTCTTTGGTCTGTTGAACTTCATCATAGCAAGAGGAATAGAGCTGCTAGATACAGGCAGTCACACCAAGAGCTCATGACATAGAAAGTGAATTACATCTCCAGCTACCAAGTGTTGTACTGAAGGGATGAAAATCTCTAGAGTACCATCATGTGCTCTGAAAAGATTCAGAGTTGTGAGAAAAGCTAGTAATTGACTGCTAGATTGAACTGATGCGCAGATCAGATGTTGTATGGATGCGTAGTGAATGTCAGAAGGTCCCCAAGAACAAAGAACTCTACAAACCTTCATAATTTTAAGTACAAAGAAAAAGCAAATTTGGATGACATGAGATAAAAAGACGAATTGATGTGCAATCTCCCCCCATGCCTTGTGTGAGCGCTTCACAAAGCATGTATTTATAGATTTATTTATCTTCAAGCTCAAAAATAGTCCACTTTACATTCTGTAACTCCCAATGTCTCTGCATACAAGCATACAATGCAATTTCTACAGTAAATTTTCACCGATCTGTAGAACAGTGGCTGCACAGCATAAAACTGGGCCTTTTCCTGAGTGCGTGCAGAAAACTTCCGCCTCCAAAACAGGCCCCGAAATGGCCTTAAATCAAAAAAACAAGGTCGCCGAGGGCTAAAGCGAGGGCTAAAGCCCTCGCCCGCAGCACATACTGCCCTCTTGCTTCACCGCAAAGGGCGTCTCAACCTGAGACAATGCACTCCTGCACTTTCCGGCTGTGCTACCTGCAGAGATCTGCTCCCAAAACAGAAGATGAAAGCAACACTGCTCCTCTTACCAGAACACCGCGAGCTTGGCTTGCTTTCTTGAGCTCCTTACCACGAACAAGGCTCTGATACCATGTCAAGATTGTGGGAGAGAAGGAAGGAGTCTCGCTTGAAGCTTTCTTGCTTGCACAATGGGGGAAGACACACAAGGGTGGAGGCTGAAAACAGTTTTCCTCTTCTTAGTTATGTAAGCCAAAAGAACTCAAGTACAAAGAAATAGAAGAACCCTCTATATGGGTCTCAAACCAAACTCAACTAACTAAGGTGGCATACTAACTGAGCCACGAACTAGAGTAGATAAGGATAGCTATCATGTAGCTATTATTCATAGGCGGTGTACCAACCGCGTCTGCAACTGACAAGTCGGTGACATAAATACACAACGGTCACCCTGGCATATCACGAGTGGAGCTTGATATCTCAACATGAATATCCTCTAGTCTTCTCTCCAACTGCCGAATCCAAAGAGCTAAGAGCTCCTCTCTCGTCAAATCCTCCTGCCAAGGTAAAATTGACCAAGTCAAAGCACAAATCTCAGTCGGCATAACCGGTTTCTGACCATACATCAACTCTGTAGGCATATATCCTGTGGTAACACTGTGAATCGTATGATCAGCCCACAAAGCAAATGGTAGAAGTCTCGGCCATTCTCCAATCCATCCTCTACATGCTTTAGCTAACGCTTTCACTATCGACGGATGTCCTCTTTCGCTCTTCCCATTTTCCTCTGGATTGTATGCTGTGATTAGAGCCAACTTGGTTCCTAGTTGAGAGAAAAACTCCCTAGCTTCATCTGCATCCAATTCACCGCGATCCGCAGTGATCTTACCCACACAGCCATACTTGCAGAAAATTTCTTCCAATAAGAACTTACGCACTGCACTAGTGGTCTTCGTTCTCAAAGATCTGCACTCAACATGATTGGTAAGATCCTCTCTAGCCAAAACAATATACCTCATCTGCCATAGACCCATAGGCATAGTAACCAAGTCAACTACCCACTTATAATGAATGCATAGCAGATATGTCAGATGAAGCTCATCTCGATGACGCACTACCGAATACATCTGGCAGTCTCTGCAAGTCTCTACAAAGTGAGAAACATCTCTATACATGCCTTTCCACCAATATTTCTCCTTGATTTTCTCATAAGTAGCCCACACTCCTCTATGACCAGCCCAAGGACTCTCATGAAACTCCCTCATCACCTGTAACTGTATCTCTTTATCGCAGACAACCCGCAAAGGTAATCCACCTCTTTTCTTCGGATGCTTCCAAAGAAATCCGTCCTTGAGAAAATAACCATAGGCTTTTCTTCTAATCTTCTTGAACTCTTCATCTGTCCATTCATCTCTTTTGCTTAGTGTACTAAGGTACTTGCCAATCTGCAACAATCTCCAACATAGAGTTCTTCTATGAAAGCCACAATATCATAGACATGGCAAACATGATCAACCATAGCGGCTGAAATTTCTGCATCATCCTCTTCTGCAAGTAGTGTCTCCTCATCATCATATCTGGCCCTAGACAGCATATCTGCCACTGGATTATCCTTTCCTACTATGTGTTTAAATTCTGGATTTAATGACTTGATGTATGCAATCCATCTCAGCATAGCTATATCCGAAGTAGAGCAACTCGTAATCATACCTATCAATGGCAAGCAATCTGTCTCTACCACAACTGAGGCTCCAATAAAGTACTCCTTGTCACATTTGAGAGCCGTAACAATCCCCAGTAAATCCCTCTTGATTTGCGGATATCTCCTCTGTCTCTCGTTTAGGACTTTTGCCCCAAACCGAATAGCATACCTATTTCCATCTGCATCATCTTGACCCACAGTCCAACCTATGCCAATTGGACTAGTGTCAACTGTCAATACAATAGGCCTTCCGCAATTATAATCCGCTTTCCTGAGAGTAGGAGCAATCTGCAATAACTTCTTCAATTTCCGCATGGCTCTAGTGTGGCTCTCATCCCAATAAAATTTCTGCCCCTTTCGAAGCAGCTGATATAAACAATCTGCTATGTGTGCAAAATGGGGTATCCAAATCATATAAAACACACAAGCTCCAATGAATCTCCGTACCTCTGAAGTGGTAGAACAATACTCTGTAATCTTGCCTATAGCATCCACCTTCTCAGGTGAGGGTTTCCTGCCATAATATCCACACATATGTCCAACAATGACAATCTCATTTACTCCAAAAATAGATTTTTGCCCTGATAGTGTCAAATTCACTTCTTCTAACCTGACCAAAATCTTCTCACAAGCTGAAATATGATCAGCCACAAAGTATCTGCATCCCTGCTCATTTAGACTCTCATTCTTCTCTTCTTCTGCACACCCCTTAATGGGCACATCATCCAGGAAAGACATAGTAAGTTGAGGTATGTAATCACGAAGGACCTTATGCATGGCATTCATCATATGCGCAAAAAAATTAGTGGCACCTTGAGGCAAGGTACACATCCTGACAAGCCCAATAGGAGTTCTCATAGTGGTTATGTCCCTGCTTTCCAAAGCCAGCTGAAACTGATCATATCCTGAATACAAATCACCTAAAGAATAGATGGCATGTCCAGCAAATCCTTCTGCAAACTCATCCACAACTGGACCTATACCAACATTCTTGATAGTAACTTTGTTTACTGGCTGCATGTCCTGTATAAATCGGAGAGTACCATTGTTCTTTGGAACCGTAAACCACCTATTTGAGTATGGTGCAGATGAAGGCTCTAGGATTCCCATCCTGATTTTCTCATTCAACAAGTCAATCAACTTTGGCAGGTGTGCCTTAGGCACTGCAATAGGTCGGAGGTTCCATGGAATATGAGGAATAGTAAAGATCACCATAGGAGCAACAATATCCGGATTCACACATCCAATCTCATGCGGGAAAAAAGAAAACCCCCTTCCATGTCGCTCAAGCATCTCTTGAAAGCATTGCTTCTCTGTGGGTAGCAAGAAATCACCATTTCCAATTTTCAATTCAGCAAGAGTCTCTACTGAAAATTTATGGCCTATATGCTCTGGATTCCGCAAAATTGGCTGTTTGGCAGCCCTCTCTATTTGCTGATCACTGTCAGGTGGAAGCGGTACAGCTACTAGCTTCACCTTCTTATCCACAGTCTTGTATTTCGTGTCAACCCTGGCTTCATTATGATCCTCTGCATTACTCAAATCTTGCTGTAAATCAGCAATTCTGCACTCCAATGGCTGAATATCCTCAGCCCTCTGCTCTATGGACTGCATAGGAACAGCCCTAAACTCTGGATGCTGAAATATTTCAGCAGTAAACTCTGTTGGCTGAAAGTTTTCAGCCATGTGTGTCTCTGTAAGCTGATCATAATCAGCCGAAAACTCTGTTTGCTGAATTTCTTCAGCACTCAATACTTTTTGCTGAGTCACCTCAGCCTCTGACTCTATCTGTGAAACAAATTCTGCAATTTCATGAAACATGTCCAGGGATTGCACTAATATATTACTATGACAACTCTGCATATCATTTTTCAGCATATTTTCCATCTTTGTCATCGTATCTGCACAAATCATACTATCATACATCCCATCTATGTACTCATCATCCTCTAAAATTCCTGTATTTTTCAAATTTTTCTCATTCCTGCATATGTACTACCTAGCAACTCTAGGCAACTTAGAAGTCTTCGATAACTCATTGAACTGTTTGCTGAAATTCCAACAAAACTGGAGGAGAAAACACTGCTACGAGGAGGCGAGAACTCCAATCTCCTCTGCTTTGTACCACTGTCGTCTCGCGAAACAATGGTACCTAATGAAAACCCGAATCCCTCACAGTGGGCAAAGGTGCATCTCTAAGAGTATCCCTGTTTCTAAATGGTTCACACACACAGTCATAAACTGAACTGCTCTCATACCATCTTTGCTGCGAATCCGTGCATAAGCAGATCCATCATCCATTACCTTTGTTTCCATGCACATCTCTGTGATGAATGGCTGTCCAAGAATTATGGGATAAGAGCATGAATCCTGCACAAAGAAATGGAAATCCTCCTCTACATCTCCAATAGAAACCATGACACTGGGATAGGCAGCATACAAATCACCTGCAGTGTTGTTAGCGGCTCTCATACGCCACCCATGCTCTACATCCATAGGCCATCTGTTACTTTCATAAACTCCACAAACTATGAGATTAATCTCTTAACCATGATCCACCAAAGCAACATAAGGCACCTGTTTCTCTCCAATTTTTACCATCGTTTCTGTAGTTTCCCTAGCCCAATGACTCCGCGAAAAGTGACTATGCGGTATCAAGACAGGCTCATCAGTTTCAGCATAATGCATAGGTTGAACCCTCTTCTCTATCTGTGGAAAAACAGAAGCATTCTCAACCATAACCTCATCCTCATCTTCATCCAACTCCCCAATCAAAACTCCCTGTGTATCAGTAGTAGGCAATGCATGTCTTTTCCTCTTCAGGACCTCTTGGAACTGATCTTAAAACTCTCTTTTCGAGATGCCCAAAACCTCAGAAATAGTAAAAGTCACCTCACTGCCAAGTATCTTGTCATTAAAGATTTTCTTCATGTCCGTAGATGTCTCAATATCGGACATCAATCTAAACCCTAGCTGCTTTCTCTCCCTAGGCTCTTGCCTCTTTTCTTTCTTTTGAGCATCTTCCATCTATCGTTCTGGCCCTGGTCTCAAAGACGGTCCTGTAGTAGGTGGAGTAACAAACTCACCCCCTCTAGTCTTTTTAGCTGCACTTGGATTTTCTTCATCCCTCTTATGCTTCTCCTCAACAAGTACATCTGCTCCCTGAGACTTAGCCAAGTAGGCATAAATAGTGTACCTGTCAACAGGCGAATCCCAACCTGTCTCAGATCTGATGCTAGAGCATGCACTAGTCAAAACAGTTTGCTGAATTTTTCCCTTGTTTGCCGTCTCCATAGCATAAGTCCATAATGCTGACTGATTCTCTGATCCTTTCTCAATCTGGACTCCATATGTAGAAGCATCTCCTCTACCTGCCACATAAGAAGTACGCGCAGCCATGTCTTCCACTAACTTCTTCATTCCGCCTTTCCCAAAGTTGGTAGCAAGCGGAGCTCCTGTTTCAGTCAACCAAATCTTACCATCTTGTCCCCAAAATACCAAATTCTTCCTCCTTGCATCCTGAAAAGATTCACAATCCCTGCAATGCTGATGGTCCGTACTATCACACCAAATACATCTTCAATCTCTCCTAGGTGCACTAGGAGCACTCCTAGGTGCAGTAGGAGCACTAGAAGAAATAGTAGGCGCAGTCGAAGCAAACTGCTCTTTCAATTTTCCCACCAACTCCGCTTTAACTGACTCCATTGTCAAATCCGTTATGCCTTTGATTATGTCATCAAGAGAGGAAGGCACCGACGGAGTGGATGGTTTTGGAGCAGAAGGAGCCGGCATCGGTCTTGGAGCATGAGGAATAGGAGGAGTAGAAATAGTAGGCACTAGTATAGGCCAAGAGACTGGCTGAGGAAGAGAAGAAATAACAGGGATAGAAGCAGGCATAGGAGCAAAAGACGGCGTCGGTGTCATAGATCCATTCTGTAGACGAGTCTTCCATATCCTCCTCTTGGTCAAAGTCGAGACTGCATCCTGGGCATCTTGCCAATCCGTTTTAAGACCCATAGGCTTCGTGCGATCTTCAAGAAGTTCTCCTAATTCTTCCTGAAGAGCAGGATCTGCAGCTTGCAAGAAAAGCTCAACTTTCTCAACATCCAATGCTTTTTGTTCAATGGCATCAAGCTGACTATACCTCTCTTCAAATTCTCGAATCAACTCTGAAGAAGCCAAACCTTTGTTTGGCATGTAGACCCACTCTCGGAATGACCGCCGTGTAGCCATCCCAAAGTCCTCAAGGAAATACTCTTCTTTCAGGGCCTTCTTAAAATCTTGCCAATGCGAATTTTGAATAAAAAGATCAGTCACTTTTGCCCTCAAGGTGGGTGTGACAAGACGAAGGAAATACTTACTTATAAGTCCAGCTGGAACTCCAAAAAACCCCATCTTGATCTCATATGTCTTCAAGTAAGCGGAAACATTACGGCCATCAAATAGATTCTTCTCATTCTCAACTGCTTCAATCGCCTTAGTCGCGCTGATTGCATTCTCCTGCTCCAAATATAGTTGCCTTTGCTGAGACAACTGTTGTTGATGCAATTGTTGCTGTTGCTGCATATACAATTGTGTCTGCTGATTTTGAAGCTGCATATACATGGACATATTCTGCAAAATTTGCTTTAGATCATCTGTTGAAGTACTTGAAGCAGCAGTCAATGATGGAACTCCAGTAGAGGACAAAGCTGGAATTGTAGAAGAGGCTGAAATGGATGCTGAAGTATCTCCCATCCTGAAATTTATGCGACGCTTTCACGTCGGGTTCACCAAAGATGTCGAAGGGTTTTCGAAAGCAAAGTCATGACCACAGAGGACTTTGAATAATTTCAGGATAGAAGGTCAATAGTGGCGGCCTCCACAAAGGATCATATTTACATTCCAACAACTCTTCAGAAGACTGATGAGACAAACAGCTTATTAGCTTAGCAACTCCCTCTTTTACATCAGAGAAGCTGAACTCTGTTATAACAGCTTATTCTTTTTATTCAGACAGGTAATTATTGTCTATATTCACATCCACAGCCTTTGAGAATCCTGAATCCAATTTAAGACAACAATTTTGTATGTCTCAGTCTTCAGAATAGCTACAACAGCAATAAAGAACAAGTACAGAAGATCCTCAGAGGTGTATACAAGAGGTTTAGGAAACAGTTTTAGTGCAAATCAAAATAATGTCTAGTACTGTAAAGGATTTATACAAAATCCAATAACATTGGACCAAAATCAAGGATCCCTTTACTGAATAGAAAACTTCTCAATTTGGCATCATAATAGATCGAGAGTTCATCACACAAACATAGTGAAGTTTGTTGGAGCATGGAGAAAGCCACCAGTATGTTGCATCATCACAGAGTACCTTCCTCTGGGGTCTAAAAGGGCCTATTTGCAATATAAACAGCCAACATTTTTCATTTCACTGAAATTGGTATTCAACATGGCCCTTGACATAGCTCGTGGTATGAGGTATCTGTATTCTCAAGGTGTGCTGCATCGAAACTTGAAGTCACAGAATCTGCTCTTGGCAGAGGACCTGACTGTGAAGATCACAGATTTTGAGGTAGCTTGTTTTGAGTCAGAGTGGTATTGTTTAAGGAGTGATGATATTGGAATTTTCCGCTGGATGGCACCTGAAATGTTCAGTGGTAAGCCTTGTTCCAGGAAAGCATATATTTACAGCTTTGGATTGGTAATATGGGAGCTTTTGATAAGACAGGTACCATTTGAAGGCTTATCTCCATCATTTAAAAAAAACACATAAGGAGCGCTCAGCCAGTTCAGAGACAACTTCGATCATTTTCTACTGCTCCTGTACATTCTTTTCTGCCCTTCCTGGCAAACTGAAAGAAGACGAACCAAGATTTCTGTGTTGCTATCTGCAGGTTAAAAAAATTTGTTTCTTAAGCTAGAAGCATCCTTTGTGATTGCAGAACCAAGTCTCCTCATCCAAGAAACATCAAAGGAGCTGATCTATCACTGCAAAACATCATCTTTTTCACCAAAAAGGTACAGGATTCGGTCTCTATTTTCAAAGCGCTTGAAGGTCGTCATGGCTGGACAAGCTCCCTTTTTAATTGCGATGACCCTGTTGTGTTCGCTCTCAAAGAGCTGAATCAATAATCACAAAAACAAAGAATAAAAGAACAATGCGTCCAACTGGACATAATTTACCACCTCCTTCATCAGAGAGAAAATCGACTCTAGCTGCCACACTGATTAACGCCAATTCTTTTCTGTAAATCCCCTCAAAGTTGCACTGTTTTTCCCATCCTTTTCCTGGTCTCGTTCTATGACAAATATCCCTCGGATGTTTTCTTCATCGATTACAATTTATGGTGGGATTGCCTTAATATGCTGCGGTGTGTCTGCTCTGAAACAGCAAGCAGCAAAGAATGATGATACCGATCAGCCGCATGAGGAAGGGAATGGATTTCCAGATGCCATGATAGTAGTTCATCCTCGGTATGCAGCAATCGGCCCCCCCTGTTTTCCCAGTTCACTGAGATCGACTTCCGTCACTCCTATTGTCTCCAAATTTGAATATGCCCTGCCAGTCAATTCAGTATCAGACGAATTGCCCTTCTTTGTCAATCTGATCATCGCTGTTTAAAGAACAGGTGGCCTTAATGAACCAGCCAATTAGGAAATTCTTGACGATCTTCTCTCCGTGTTGATTGATGAAAAAAAAAAATCTTCATTTTTCCTTCCGTCATCTCGGCCTTCTAGTCTTATGCTCTGTCATCGTCACTGCTTCATTTTTCTTTGTCTTTGTCATCAGCAAAGCTCGTCTCCCTCCATCATCTTCTCATCCTTCGTCACTAGCAGAGCTCATCTCCCTCCGCCTTCATTAATCGTAACCTTCTGTCCCTTGCGCCCTCCACTCTGGTAAGTGAAAATTCTCCCCCATTCCTTCTCTTTCGTAGATCCCCTGTTCAGTCCTCTGATTCGCCAAAAAAATCCTTTCTTTTGTTTTTTCTTTTCATCGAGCTCCTCTGATTTTTTTCTCCCTCTGTCTGCTTTTTGCTCTCCTTCTCCATTAAGCTTCTTCCCCCCAAAAAGCCCTTTTCAAAAATAGCCCTCCGTGCATCCTTACTTTTTCCAACATTCCCCAATGCTTTTGCTTTCTTCCTCTAGAAATACAATTTCCTTCAGAAAAGCATAAGGATTCCTTACACAAGTTATCCGAACTTCACATACATTGCATGTAAATACTGCACTCATACATTGTCTTGGTGATTCGCTCCAGGAAGACCAGCGCTCTCCAATGGATTCAAATTATCCACCAGCTTGTGAAATATGCACAAAACTGTCCCTTCCTTGAAAGGAGCCATTGTATACACAACTCCAATCCATCTGAACTGCACCAATGCATTAAAATGTCCTGCCTGTGAAGAAAGTAGCAAGCCAGAGCCAAATAGGGATATGAATCTGTAAACGGACATTCCACTCACATCTTCTCCAACTATTATAGCATTAAGATAAAGGGCATGAATCATGTCATTGGCAAGCATCAAATAATTGACTGCATCCATATCAGCTGCTAGCCCAAAATACAGTCATATTTCCCATGTCAACATAGCCAAGGATAAAGGGAACTCCAAAAATATTCATTACGTTGTGACAAGTAGTCAAACATGTGTTGAACATCAAGCAAGCTCCTACATTTGACATACATATCCACTAGTGTACTTCAATCTGCATCTCTTTAAAGCAGTTTAGTACTTCCTCAAAAAGCCCATAATCGGCATATCCTGAAATAAGTGTAGCCCATGAGACTGCATCTCGAGTTACCAATCTATCAAAAACTCCATATTCTTCCACAAGCATGTCACATTTAGCGTACATGTCAACCAGAGCATTACGGATAAGTTCCTCTTGCACCAAACCCCTCTTCACTATATTACCCATGTAGAATAAAAGAGCAAACATAACGACTAAGTATGTACAAAGTATCAAATCACACACACAACTTTTGGGTGGATTTCACACCTCGGATGCGCAGCAGCATGACACCGCCTGCCAAAAGTTACTCATCAACTTTGAGTCTCTATCATGGACAATCACCTGCGGTAATCCATGTAGTCTAAAAATCTGCTCCATAAATGGATTGGCCACTTGAGAAGCAGTAAATTGAATCTTGGTTGGAATAAAATGGGCTGCCTTGGTGAGTCTGTCTACCACCACGTATATATACTATTCCATCCTTTCTTGGTAGTAGGTAAGCCAGTAATGAAATCCATAGTAATATGAGTCACTGATTGGAACTAGTATGCATAAAGCAAGCATTGCATTCATGAATGGATTGATTGAAGCAAAGGTTGGCTGAAATTTGATGGATATTATTCAATTCTTTAATCTCTCAATCAAATGGATTAAGCTCAGCAATTGGATTAATGAGAGAGATTAAGAATTGAATAAGAGTACCTTTGACATGGTTGATGGTGACTTGATCAGTCTTTATATGCTTGATAAAGCCTCCGATTGTCCAATGTTGCTAAAATAATCCCCAAGGCTTGTGTATTCAGTACTTAAGAACAATCTTGAAGCTTCAAATGCTTGAAATTGAGGCATTAAACCCGTTTCCCCCAAATTTTTGCTCCATGGAAGCTCTTGAGCTTCAATCTTTGACCATTTCGTGCTTAATCCTTGCAATTTGTTGAAGAATCCTTGCTGAAATGATCCCACAGGCTAAAAAGATGAATAATCTTCAAGAAATTGTTGAAAAATGAAAGCTCGAGCTGAAGCTTTCATGGCTGCCATGGACTGTTCATCTAGGGTTTAGGAAGAGGCTGAAGATTCTTGAATAGGGCTGAATCTTTCCATCTTACTGATGATTTTTACTTGCCAAGGATCAGGGAGAGTGCCAAGGACTGAAGAGGAAGTAACAATAGTAGAGAATAGGCTAGAATCAGCCCAAAATTTGCACCGCAATTTTCGGGTTGTTCCTGGCTCCATTGCTGAGCAAATCTGAAGCAAACTTGTGCTCATTCTGAAGATAATGAAGCAAGGGATCTATTCCAGGAGGTGCTTGGCCAAGAAGATCAGAGGTTTGAGAGATATGAGCAAATCTTGATGATGAACTTCCATGAAACTTGCAGGAAACTCCAAGAAAGGGGAAAGAGAACTCCCTCTTTTCAAAGTAACCACATTTTGTTCCCAAACTAAGCCCGGTTAACTCTCCTTTACCCTAATTACCTCCAATTTTGCATAAAATTTGATGACTACCTGTCACTTAAGCCATCCTCTGCCATATCTGACCTTGGATATCTCCAGATGTAGTCTCTTACTAATTGTAGATGATCTGCAGCACTCCATTAGTCACTGTCTTGTACAATTTTTTTTGTCTGAAATTGATTTTGATAGAGGAAAATAGGACTGAAAATAGAAGAAAAATAATGGATCAAAGACCAATGCTCTGATACCACTTGTCAGAGAGAGAACTAGGGAGAGAGAAAGAGGAGAGAGAAGACTGCAGAAGAGAGAGAAACACTGTAGGAAGAGAGAAGAAGAAGAGTGATGAGGAGAGAGAAATACTAGATTTGGAGAGAGAAAAACAGGAAAGAGGGAGAAGCCATAGAAGCTGTGAGAAAGATGGGAGAGAAAGACTGTAATTGTATTAATGTATCAAAAAGATATGAAAAATTACATGTCCTCTTCTTTTATACCAATGTCAATGTGACATGGCATAATATCAATATTATTTACATTAAATCCTTATTCCTAGCTTCTTACATCATCTAATTTTGCAACCTTCAATTGAAGATCCCGCATTCCTTTTACCAATTCATCTAAGACATCTTCCCTAATAGAGGGAACAATAGCAGGTATAGCCATAGGGTTAGCCACAAAAGTAGGTGGCTTACTGGATACTTCAACCGGCTTGCCCATAATAGTGGGCAAGCTAGAGACATGCAATCTTTCTCTTCTTCTATGCTTCTTCACAAGTGCAGTAATAGCTTCCTTGACATGTCTCCACTCTGTTTTCAAGCATGTCTTTGTAATCTGATCCTCCAGCAAATCATCAAGCTTCTCTTGAAGCTTAGGATCATCTGCCTATAGAAACAATTCAATTTTTTGACTTGTAAGAGCTTGTTGTTCTGCAAGATCCAACTACTCAAATCGACATTCGAATTCTCTTAACAATTCCGTAGCCATAAGACCCTTATTAGGTTGCAAAGCCCACTCTTGAAAAGTCTTGCGTGTAATCGAACTGGTTTCCTTAATGTAAAATTCTTCCCTGAGTGTCTTCTTAAAGGCTACCCAGTCAGCATCCTACAAGTATAATTCAGTAATCTGTGCTTTCAGTTCATGAACAGTAACACATATAAAATACCGGATCCGTGCAGATTGAGCCACCCCAAAGAATTCCATCTTCTGAGCATAGGTATGTACATGCAGATACATTCTTGCCATTGAATAACTTCAACTCACGCTCAATTGCTTGTAAAGCATTCATCACAACACTTTCTATTTGAGCTGAAGCTTTCATCACCTGTTGTTGTTGTTGTTGTTGTTGTACCTACATAAGCATATTCATATTTTGCACGAACTATTGCAAAACATCACTGGAGATTGTATTCGAAGATTCTCCCATCTTGTCTTTCCTTCTTCTGACGACCTTTCACGTTGGGTTCACCAATGTCGGAGGGGTTTTTGTCGAAAGGTCAAATCCACCGGGGATCAGAAGTAGAAGGAAGTAGAGATAGGAGATGGAAGAGAAGATAGAGAATACACAAGTGGTAAACACTACAAAGACAAAGCACAATGAATTGAATCAATATGTATTGAAAGAACTTGGAATCTTCTCATTACTCAAAAGCAATCTCCAAGAATTAGATCTCCTGGAGCTTCTTCATAGAACAAAACAAGCATCAAAATTACAGGTCCTTTTCTGCTGCTTGGAACCCAAATCTGATGGCTCCATTGGCTCCGAAAGGGAGGTAAAACACCAGGACACGTGGTCTCACGGATCTCCCAAATCACTCCTCCTTCTTTCACTTCCATCTACAGTTTTCAGCGTGTTTATAGCGATCGTGACGTGCGTGATTTTGTCAATCTGTCCCTCTTATGAAAATCCCCATAATTGGCTGAAAAAGCAACTAGCTTTTTGCATGCCATCCTAATCTAAAAGCTTTTTTTACCTTTTTCGTATTTTTATAATAAATAATATAAAAATAAGCTAAAATTATCCAAAAATGTAGTATTTTCGGATAATCCATGCAACTCACACTAGTACTAATCGCTCAGATCACATTGACTCTCTAGATCAATAAAGAAGTCGGATGATGATGCATTCCATACTTTTTCACATTGTGTCCTCATAACACCACGACAACGTGATACCATACAACATCTATAGTGAACCCCTCGGGCCCCAATGGCCCCCTTCCCCCCCCCACTAGCCCCCATTCCCCCCATCCTCTTTTTCCTCATAAACCCCACACTAACCCCCCTGTAAACCTTTGTCACACCCCTTCTCACGCCCTCATTGGCAAGAAAAATTTTGCCATCACATTGTCCATTAAAAGTGCAGAATTTAAAATTTCTTTTACTTATATTGGCCTCTTTCCTAAGAGCCAATGCATCGAGCGTCACATCAATAGTATGTCAAATGACATCTTCAAGTTGCCCTCCATCTTGCTCGACAGTGGATTCTTGAAGTGCAACCAATTGTGTTTGCAAGTTTTGACATTTTCTTCACTCTTCTTGAAGCTGCATCATGATTAGATCAATTTTATGTTCCATAGTCGGCTTTAATAAATCACCTTCACCCATAAAATCATCCATGTTACGATCCAACATCTTGGATTGATTGAAGACTCACTGCTCGTCCTCTAATCACATGTAAATAAGATCACCACGAACTTGCTTTGTTTATTAGTATGCTTTTGCTTTTACAATCTTACTTTTCTCGGGTATGGCAATTAAAAATAGTCTTCTTCAAAGCAAAATAGTCTTCTATATAGACTGTGCATGATAGCCTACTTGGTGTAAATCCATTCAGCCAAGTTGCAGGTGGGAACAAGGGCTTATTGAAGCTTCAAAACTGGTTTGGGAGTATCACAATGTGAACACTTACTTTATAAGGTGTTAGTGGTTAAGCTTTAAGCTTGAATTAATCTTAATAGCTTAAGCTTTTTAAAAGCTTAAGTAAGTTGACGAATTCGATGCAAGACAACAGTATACGTTTGTTGGAATCGCTGCTAGTGAATACGTGCAAATGTACTTGTTTGAGGAGTTTAGAGCGTAAGCTCTCTAAGCTTAAACATAGAGCTTAGCAATTCCCAATTGCATCAACTGCCTTTCTGTGAGAAAAATGTCTTGTAGAAGAGACTTCCCAAGTGATCCTATGCCTGCTATCAGAGGTCCTTCGCAATCAAAGGGTACATCAGGGGGTTCTTCACTGCCAAGCACATGCCTGTGTTGTCAGCTTGGTCGTGAGATATTCTGTACAACCCATTTGTTCCAGGAGCTTCGCTTTCGTGCTAGATGGCAAGCAATTGGAAGCTCTTGATTTTAGCTTCACTCTGATACAATTGATGTGCAGATCAGATGTTGTATGTGTACGTAGTGAATGCGGGAAGATCCCCAAGAACAAAGAACTCTAAAAACCTTCATAATTTCAAATACAAAACAAAAGCAAATTTGCACGACATGAGACATAAAGAAAAATTGAGTGCAATCTCTTTCCATGTCTTGTGTAAGCGCTTCACAAATCATGTATTTAAAGATTTATTTATCTTCAAGCTAAAAAATAGACCACTTTACAAATAGCATATTTTATTTTTGCATTTGCATTTGTTCAAGTATAAAGTAAGGCGTTTGGTTGTCCAAAAGTCAAGTTGTGCCCAAATACAAATATCAAATAATAAAGTATTTAATCAAACGCCTATGCGCATACAAGATTATAATAAATATTTTGTTAAGTGCTTTAGTAAATAAGTGCGCTTAAATAAATATTGGCGCCACGCCTTTAGTGATAAGGTGCGCACCCATCAAAAAATAGTAATTCTTCTAGTCATTTGGATTCACGCCATCACCTAATGCTACCCAACACCACTGTCGCCTGCTCTACACATCAATTGAAGCATTCACAATTGTTAGAAAATAATTAAATAAAACCCAACAAAAGTGAATGCCTAGTAGTCTTCAGCTACAAAATAATTAAATACGTTGGAACTCTGTCTTAACCTTAATTTAATTCAAGTGCGCACTCTCAACTCGTAAATGTCCATTAATTTAATATGTATTTTGCAGAATCACCTGCTATGGAATCACCCACGTGTACATTAAATTAATCTGATGCCCAAAAAGGACAGGCGTCCCCGTCATCTTTTCGCACAAGGAATCCACCTTGTGTACGAGCCTCGACAATAAATAGTTTTACAGAATCCACCATGGTCATGGAATCCACTGTGAAATATGACTCCTAGCATCATGAATAGAAATGGAGACTAGAGGAGGAGCTCAGGTTGATTCAAGTACTGGTTTTAGGTGTTTCCTCTGAACTACCATAGGGGGGATAGGATCAAGATCCTCAATGACAACATCAGAGTATTTAGTAGGAGGAGGAGCTTTTGGTGGATCAACCATCAAGGTAGGAATTTCTTTTAGAGGGGTGACATATGTCAAGAAGACAAAAATGTAGGAACCAAATGTAACATTGGTGACATTATCTCTTGTGGCTCTGACAAAGTTTTGATCCATCTTTGACAAAAGGTAGGAACTCCAATCAATAATTATACCTTTCAACACCATTCTAAAAGCTATAAACAACTCCTTTGAAAGATAGTTAGAGGGTGTCTTGGCAGGCATAAACTTCTTGTGAAGAAATTGACAGAATTGCTTCGACATAGGATTAGAGATCATGGAGACACTGATGCATGAACTGGTAAGAACCTTCTTTGGATCAAACACATATTGTGTCTGCTTCTACAATAACTTAAGGATATCCTCCTTCGAGAATAATTGTCTAGCAATAGGGAAAGAGTCTCCCCGATAGTGTAAAGACAGAGCCTTGGCCAAGCTTTTAGGTGTCAGTTGGATAATTGTTCCTTTGACCCAGACAAGGCCTCTTACTATAAGAGGCTAGGATATGATCACAAGTATCAGTATCCTCCGAGATGAGTGGCAATGAGAGTGCTACAAACTTGGCTAGGATATGATCACAAGTATCAGTATCCTCCGAGATGAGTGGCAATGAGAGTGCTACGAACTTGGCTAAGCCCTCTTTGCTAATAAGATCTGACTCCAATAAAATAAAGAATAGTTATGAGACACCAATGGGACGTACTGAACTGGAGGAGTATGAGGCACCATTCAGATGGATTACACACACACCACACATAGACAGTCACAACGAATACCTACAAAACAACAGGATAGAAATAAGATATTACTCTGAAGGAATGGACTCGACTGACTAACTGGCCATCCCAAGCAATCATCATCCTAGAAAAAATTTGGCATGATCTCTACACACGTGCGACCAAAAGCTTCATGCGATGCAATACAATCAGATACCCTGAATCCCCGTATCAAGCAAAAAAGAAAATAACAAGACATACCGTATCCCTGACACATTCAGATAACCAAAACAAAAGGGAAAACTGCAAAAGAACTAATCATGTTGATATGATACTATAACTGGTAACCACCATTAACGACAAGACTTTATCATGACCCATCCCCACAATTCACGTTTATTAAAGAGGGAATGTGCAGTGTAAGGGAATTAATATAGTGAAGGATTCATTTTAATAATGTTATTAAGAATGGGTGAGATTTTATTAGGCTATAAACCTTTAAAAGAAAACAACGGTTCTTTCTTATCCTTTAGCTAAAAAGTATTACGTGTCAAACAATGCTTCTTTATCCTAACCTCGACTGTGAACCTTGACTTTGGTCTCTAAATGCAAATTCATTGATTAAAAATTAAGTGTGTGTTGAGCACTTTTTATTTAGTGCGTGCACTTCTGATGGCAGATTCATTTTTAAATAAACTTAGATGTGTCTGTAGCGCATGAAACACACGCTAAGTGAATGGTGGGTTGATTTTAATTTATTAGAAAAAGGTGTGTTTGGTGTGGATGTGCGTGAAAATATGTGTGGATTATAGATCCTTTTAACAATTAATCATGGTTTTGGGGTAACAAAAAAAAGAAATAGGAGAAGAAATACTTGGCAAGGGTGTGTATGCAATAAAACTGAATGTGCACATATCTGTCCCAAGATGCAAGTGAGTTCAAAAAGACAAAGGCCACTAACTAGAAAAAAAGTGATAGAGTAAGCGTACAAAAACCAAAATCAATGTCTCATTAAAAAAATATCAAGTCAAGGTTAGTGTAGGTGTATTTAGTTTGTTTGGTTATTGTTGTTGCTTTTTTTTTTAAAAGGCGATATATACATATAATTTTAATTTTTTACTATTGTTTAGTTGTGGTTAATTGGGGATATTACAACAGAAAACATGTTGTTGGGAGATGCTGGTGTGAATCTAAGATAGGGGGATATTTTCGAGTGTGGATTGATTTTTTTTTTTGTTGGCAAAATTGGTTAAATTGGTCACGTGAATAAAATTTGAATTTTAATGGTGAGGTTTTAGCAATCGACCATGAGTGAAAACTGAGCCATTAAGTTTCAACAATGTTTTTGAATTTATCCAGTGATTTTTATCTTTTTTTCAAAATTTTAAATGATTTTTTCGTTAATTTAGGTATTTAATTAGCATTTTTAACATAAAATAATAGTTTGACCATTTGGCAAAGCATTTTCAACTTATGGAACATTCCAAAAATATTCAAATGAGTTGATGGTATTTTTTAATTTTTTAAACATTATTTTTTATTTTTATTTATTTTTAAAAGAATTTTATTTAATTTTCAATGGATTTTGAAAACTTTTGAATATTTGTAATTTTCTGCAATTAATTTTTTGCATTCCAACCAAGAAAAGAATCCAAAATTTTTCTCGATTTGACAAAGAATTTTTCAACTATTTTTCTTTTTTAAAAATTAAATTTATATGAATTTTTTAGTATTTTTAAGTGTTTCCTCGAGTTTTTATCGAGTTTTGAGATACAAAATAGGTACCCAGGTTTGCATGTGAGCAGGTGTGTGGAAAATGCTGAGCACACACCACCACATGAACAAATCCAGATGCACATCCTCACACGTGAACGCTGTCGTATTGCTGCGCATTCGAGGTGTGAAAACCACCCAAAAGTTGTGCATGTGATTTGTTACTTTGTACATACTTTGACATAGACGTTGTGCTTTGCTTTGCTTGAACATTTTGCTTTCAGTTGGTTCATGTTCAATTTTACAGAAGAGACAAGCGCTGTTTGGGATTGAATCTGATATTTGGTATAAACAAATTAGAAGGAGAATGGGTTCTAGATCTGCAATGAGTATGGTTTTTCCGAGCTTCACAAGTTGTTTGCTTATGCTGAAGATGCAAATGGTATCGACAAGGGAGTTTAAGAAGACCAGTGAATTTTCAGATGAACATGAGGCTCATGTGTTGCCCTTGAGCATGGAACCACTGCTTGCCAAAATCCATTAGCACTATTGCTCGTGTACTCAGCTGAGCGGACTTTACAGATCAGAAAAGTTTGTAAACTCTTAAAGCTAACCTTTGGCATGCATTCAATATGCTTACACACACAGACTTCTGTTCTGCATCAAATTGAAGGGTTAAGCTCATGTGATGCTGAAATTGTGATTGCAACACCTGAACGACTAGATTTGAAGGCAGTTTCGATTTCAAATGTCTCTTTCATGGTCATGGGATGTTTTCTTCCGAGTGGGAACACTTTCGATTGAGGTTCTTTGGCATTACAGCTCGTGGCTACTTTGGGGCTACTTTTCCTTGGTGCTTTCTTGTTCTGGGAGGTAAGCTAATTTGAGGAGAAACAAAAGGGAAAAAGAAAACACGAAAGAAGGAGGCTAAAGAGGGGATTTTCAAAAGCTAAAGAGGGAGGGAAAAGCAAAAAAAGGAGAGTCCGAAAAAAGGAGACGAGGAAAAACAAGGAAAGAAAGGAGATGGTATTCTGCGGCTCAACAGAGAGGAATTACACTGAGGAAGAAGGGGGATACGAGGGAAATCCCACCACGAATTGGAATTGAGGAAGTTCTCTGCTAGTCCGTCTCTCTGTTACCTGAGTATATCTGCGTTGCGATCAGTGCAACTATCTCTGGGGGTGTTGAAGGAGCTAGACGTGTGCAGTGGCGTGTGCAGTGGATCAAAACAAGGGAGCACTGCAGAGATCACGGCGACGTTGCTTTTTGTGCTCTGGGAGAGGAAAGAAGGCATTCTGGGGAGGAAAAAGAGCATTTCAGGAAGCAGTGGGTTTTTACGGGAAACTTGGAGGAGACAGTTGAAGCATTAAAAATCGAAACTCTGTGTCTCTTCCTTCTAACCTCTGTCTATCTCTGCGTATGCGCCAGCTCAAAAACAGCACAACGAGAAGACTTATAAAAACGATGACGGATTGCATTGCCAGGGGAACGCCGGGGTCGAAAAGGAAGACGTGCCTTTTGTCCGTTTCGAAATAGGGACCGCCATGTGCTGAGGTTGGAAGCCTGATCGAGAGCTGCATTTCGTGGTAGTTCACGGACCACATATCACACTGTGGATGATTGCACCAAACGCTTTAAGGCTTTCTCTGTGCCCTGCTTGTGGATTGAGCGTCCTTCTCACGCTTTTATGGCGCCCTAGCTTGTCAAAGGTTGGAAGGCTTGGATACCTTCTCAGCTGTCGCAACTACGGTGTCTTCGTGCTTGATGTACACTCTAACAAAGGAGGGACAGGTGAACGGCTGAACTTGTGGACTCTGCGATTGGACAGGGGAGTATTACGCTGGGGGGAAATGGGGAATAAAAGGAGGAAACATATGGTGCTCTGGGGAGAGATGACGGGAAAGAAGACCGACAGGAGCTGAAGAAGATGAAGTCACGGAAGTTAACAAGAGGCGGAAAAAGGGACGAAGCATCGATGCATAGACACTCCTGCGGCTATGAAAGAGGAGACCTTGGAGAGAGGAGTTTACATTCATAGCGTGCCATGAAGCACGTCGTTCATTATCGTCACCAATTTCTTCATAAGGGGCAGATAGCTCAAAGGCTGTGGATGACCAGGAGAGTGACAGCCCTTCTATCTCACCAGTTTTGGTTTCACATGCCAATCAAACCTCAAAATACACTGGATTAGGTGGCGCTTAGTGAACGATGGTGCTAAACTCAGAGAATCATGGAGGCTGCGGCGCATAGTCGATTGAGGAATGCTGAGCAGTGTAGGCAGAAATTAGCAAAATGATTAGAGAGAAACAAAGTTCCCTGCAACAGACTAGAAGTGCATCTACTTCTATCACTCTAGCAACCAAGGCTCTCTGTCGTTACAACAAGTGAGCATTGTGTCTGTACTATCTCTGCATAGCATAGGCAGAGAGAAAATGGAGAGAGGGAAGACAAAGAAGGGAGATGGTTCCCTACAACCAGTCCGCGGAGACGGGAGCAATTAATAAACAGTCCTGAAAACTTCCAGAGCAACTCTGTCATCGTGCATAGGAGAAGAGGCTATGAACGTGTTTGGACTGGAGATGGCCAACACCTGTAGTCTGAGGGTCTGCAAATTCGTTTTAGACATGTGGACATGAACGACATATCCCTTGATCATCAACTGAAAACAAACAGCATTTACTGTTATGATTTTCTCTGTGCTACTTGAAACATATTCATGGAACTGTTATTCTATTCTCTACAACCAGCAGTAGCAGAATCTACTCATACAATTTTTGACAGAGGACTGGAGTTGCAGAAAACAGAACCAGCACAAATTTCTACACCTCTTTCTGGAATCTAAAGACATAAAAATTTTCTCTTGTGAATGACATCATGACAAGAGAAAATGAGAGATTTTGATTGATGATTATTGCTCAGAAACAGTCCAAACTTTCTATCAAGTGTTCTCTGTATCTTTTCTTGAAGCTCATCAAGAGTGCCATTGAAAAATTAATATCAAAAACAATACTTTGAGACTTCAGTTCTTGTATAAACAGAGGCTACTGATTTCAGTCACATTAAAAGACGATTCTTAAAAGGATCTGATTGTATTGAAACAAACAAAAGCTACACATGGATAATATATTTATCTGAACTTGTCTGCAAGGTTGTAAATGTCATACTTGACTAATCTTTTATCCTGAAATTTATCAAGGACTTCTGAAGTTGCGACATTGCTTTCAAAACCCTTCGACAACGCTTACTCACAACTCATGAACACGCTAGTAGAAGACAATAGGGCAGGAGCGAGGGCCTACAAGAGGAAAAGAGGGGTTTGGTGTTTTTTGTTTTTCCCTTATTGGTTTGTGGGTTTAGTGGGTGGGTATGGGAAGGGGGGCATAGGAGGGGGTAATGAGGGGTAAGGGGGGTTGCATATGGAGGTAGGGCGGGGAGGGGGGAAGGGGGGGTTACGGATGTGGTGGGGGTGGTAATGGGGGGGAAGGGGGGGTTATGGAGGTGGTGGGGGTGGAGGTAATGGGGGGGAAGGGGGGGTTATGGAGGTGAGGGGGTGAGGGGGTGGTGGCTCAGGGAAATGGGGTGGCGGAGCATGAACAGGGGCGGAAGGGTGTTGGGAGGGTGGCGACAATGTCTGGGCAGGGCTGGCCAGGGCGGCGAGGTGGGCCTAGGCCAGGGCGAGCGACGATGGTTGTTGGATAGGCGAGTCTCACGCACAATGTGCCGGGGCATCGGCCCATTGGGTGGTGGCAGGAGTAGCACAAGACGCCAGGTGCGGGCTCAACAGTGGGGGGTAGCAAGATTGGGTGGTGGACATGAGCTAGGAGCGGCTAGGTGATGTTAGGGGGAGGAGGAGGACGAAGAGAATGAGGAAGGAGGAGGAGGAGGAGTAGAGAGAGAGAGAGAGAGAGAGAGAGAGAGAAAAGAAGAAGAGAGAGGAGAGAGAGCAGGGAAAATGGGGGGTGGGGAGACGCAGGTGGTTGGGGGGTATATATATTTTTTAAATTTATTTTAAAAGAAGTAAAAGGTTTTTTGTGGTCCAAAAACACAAGCAGCCCCTCCCCATCCCGTACACATGTGTGGGCGAGGGGTAAAAAAATTTACGTTACCATGAACGGAAGAAGGTGTGGCCATGCGTAGGGACAGAAGACAATATGATAAACGCGATAGTACACGTCGAAAGGCAAAAAAGAGGACGTTCGTGCACAAACCCGCATGACATTGGGGCACAACATTGAACAAAAATTAAATCCGAAGAATCCGTCCGCCAGAACGAAGTGCAGAAAAAAAGGAAAATTTTGCAAGATGATATGTCAGACTAGCCTATTACATCAAAACACTGTTCCGACAAGGATAGGATCGTTCACATGGAAAAAAACCCACAAAAATGCACCTAAAACAAGACATAAAAAACTGAAAACACAGATAAAAATTAATCATGAAAAATCCAGAGGTTAGAATAGGGTGGAGTAAAAAGGAATAAAGAGCAGGAAGGTGGGTTGGATAAGGCTATCAAATCAAAACAAAGTTCTGAGGAGAATAGGGTAGGTTTGCATGGAAAAAAGACGAAAAGACTAATAAAAAAGACACGAAAACCTGCAAAAATTAATCATGGAAAAATTCTACCTCGGAATGACTGCCAATAAAAAGAAAAAATATCAACTGGAAGGCATAGGTCAAGGTTGTCACATCCATTGGCTACTCCAAAGAAAAAAAGGCGCATTCACATGGGAACACATCAAGTTACATGAATTTTTTCAAAAATTAATAACTTTTCAATCATTGATCAAAACAGGGAGTTATAAAAAGAAAAATGTACCATTCAAAGGAACGAACAGGGCTATAAGGTTGGATGTGGCTTTTAGTGAACATAGGATGTGTTCACATGGAAAATTATCAAATCAAGGGATAAAGGAAAACAGAGAAGGAACAATTGCAGAAAAGGGGTAAAGAAGGACGAGTGGGTGGGGAAGGGACCCCATCAGGGTAAAATTATGTCATGGCATAGATGCGTGATCAGAATCAGGATATGCATGATGGTATGCATCGTAGACGCGCATGGACGTGTCCCCACACTTAAGACCTTAATGGGAAGGGTGAAATGAGCAATAGGGACCTAAGACCACACATCAGACTTGGCAGTCCCCTCGAGCTGGTAAGTGATAGAGGTACTCATTTCCTTAACAAAATCATGGAAGAGCTGACAGAGCTGTATAAGATCCACCATCGCAAGTTCACTCCTTACTACCCCAGAGCCAATGGCCAAGTTGAAGTCACCAACCGCATCCTCTGCTCGATTTTGACAAGAAAGATTGCCACACATCATCGTGATTAGGACGATCAACTTACATAGGCCCTCTGGGCATACAAAACCTCCCATAAGGCTGCTACCAGACAAACTTCTTTCCAACTGGTGTATGGTACAGAAGTTGTTTTCCCAGTTGAACTGGCATTGCCCTCTTTGCAAGTAGCTATCAAAGAACGCTAGGGAGATGATGAGTCACTGCAACGCCACCTCCTGCACTTGGAATGCTTAGACGAGACTCGCAAGATGGCCCTACAGTGCACGTAAGGCTTACCATGACAACTTCATCAAACACAAGGAGTTCAACAAAGGTAAGTTGGTTCTGGCCTATGATTCATGATTTGGAAAGTTTCCTAGCAAGCTTCAACAATGGTGGATGGGCCCATACAAGGTACTTGCTACAACCCTAATGGCTCTATTCAGGTACAGACCATTGATGCCTCTGATGATCCCTTCTTGATTAATGGCTATCGCCTGAAGAAGTACTTCTCTCCTTGGGGATCTTGACAATCACAATCACCCCATCCTTTCCCCCGTTAGTGTGGCACTTGTAATTCTTCTGATGCTACTTCTGATAGCCATTCTTTTGCCACTCTTGAAGAGGTGCATGCAATCCTCTGTCCCCTCCGGCCCACCTCTTGCCCCTCATCTCTTATCCTCTATTTTCAATTAGCCGCGATGGAGAGGATGATTCTGACAAATGGTGTTTCTACCATTTTCCTTTTGAAAGCAAAAAGAAAAAACAAAACAAAACAAAAGAGAAAAAATATATATAACTGTCATAGAAGAAAATGAAGAAATTCCCTATCATAGTAGGCCTCGTTCCAAGAAAATGTGGAAACACCCTTGGGCGGGAAGCTAACTGTGGAAAAGGTGGTAATACCCCGCAGTTCAGGATAGCTGATTCACCAGCAGATCCTTTCCAGAAGCAATTTGAAGCCACCTCCCTTAGTGCACTTCTCTACAATATCAATCCGTCTGCCCTTCTTAACATACGATCTTTCATACAAATCATTGAAGTACCAAATGTGTCAGCTATCTCCCTGGTATGCATCATCTTCAACACTCTGGTGGCAACAGCCGACGTGATCTTCATCACCAACTCCTTGAACGATGCAAGCTTTCATCCTTACAGGATGGGGACATGAGTATGGGCTGCCCTCTGTATCTATCAAAAGAGTGTGAGACAGAGGATGGGGTGGGTGACCAGTCTTTCCCTTCAAATCAAATTAGAGGTGAAATGTGTGAATGGAGTGTAGCATGTACGGGATGGGCTTCTCAATGCACAATGCACGATCTGTTCCTATGCACTGCACCATAAGGCTCCCTGGCCTTCCTTCTTGCACTGTATGCCAACACAGGGCGGGATGCACTATTGCACCATCAAATGTACACAAGGCATATAACCTCTACACAAGTGAATGTGAAGATTACATCAATGGGTTTCAGGAATGGGTTGCCCTCTGTATCTTTCAACAGAGTGTGGAACAGAGGGTGGGCTGAGTGTGATTGGTGCTTCTCCTCAATCAATTCCGAGAGGTGAGATTGAGGGACATTACCAATTGGAGTCAAGTACGTTTCCATTTTCTTATGCACACATGGGATGGGTCTCTAACGCCATCACAAGACACGTCACCCTATTCTGTACACTGTACTACAAGGCACCATGGCCTTCCTACTTGCACCTATGCCAAACAGGATTGGACGCACTAATGCACCATCAACTGTGCACCCTGGCATACTCCCTCTACACCATTCCCCTTGTCGATTTCTAAACCGAATGTGAGATCTGGGTTACCATCCATACTATCTCGAGTGATGTTAGTAAAGGGGTGAGTGATTGTTCATTCATTCCCATCTAAGTGCTACGAGCTGAGAGACTATCCTTCATCCACGACACCTACTAGATGTGCTTTATCAATCAGCTACCTCCTTGGGTGTTGTTATGTGGTCCCTGCCACGTTGGATGTATGCTGTGAAGACACCTTGGTACCTCTTGCAGAGCCAACTGCGGCACAGGACGTGACATCCACCATCAACTGCAATGCTCGGCAAAACGGGCCAAGTTTTTCTAACCCTATCTTTATGATTGCAAGTTTATGTAATGTTTTAAGTGTGGGGACATTAGAGTCCAGTCGGTTGACGAGTCTTAGATTATCTTGATGCATTTTACTCTGCCTGTTAAGGTTTTAAGTGTGGGGACGCGTCCCTGCGCATCTATGATGTATGTCCCCCTGTATATACCTCAAATTGATCATGCATGTATGCCATGACTTATTTTTACCCTCATGGGGTCCTTTCCCACCCACCTGTCTAATTTTACCCCACCCTTGGGGCCGTTCCTTCACTATTTCTCTTTATCTCTTGTTTTGACGTTTTGTATGTGAACCCATCCTACATTCACTAGAATCCAAATCCAACCTTACAACCCTGTTTGTCCCTTTGAACTGCCCATTTTTCCTTTTTACCAACCCCTATTTCGACACACGGTTCTTGAGATATTAATTTAATTTTTGATACATTTCCCGTAAATTAGACGATTTCCTATGTGAATGTGCATTTATTGCTTCAGAACCGTGATTTAACATGACAACCCTGACAACCACTTTCCCCTTAACTTTTTTTTTAAAACTCTGTGTCATTTCGATGCACGGTTGGTCCGATATTAATTTTTGCAAGTTTTTGGGAAATTTTTGTGCATAATTTCCACATTTTTCCCATGTGCACATGCCCTGTTTGCACCAGACTTCCATTTTAATTTAACAGCAGTGCCCAGCCAACCTTTTTTCCCCTTTTTTCTTTTCTCTCTCCCTCTTCCAACAGCCAAATTTTTAGTTATTACTTTTTCCATGTGTTTTCGAGTGTCTTTTCTGTGTTTATTGCATGTGAACCCCTCCTAATTTCCCCGGAACTGTGTGTTTATGTGACAGCCCTCTGAATCTCTTTTCCTCGGATATTTTTTCTTTTTTCTGCCCTTGATTCCACCAAATGGTTCTTTTCGTACTAATTTCTGAGTTCATTTTCAGGTCTGCTTTTTGGGTTTTTTCCATGTGACCGTATCCTATCTCAGTCGGAACTGTGTTTTGACATGATACAGTTGTTGAGCACATTATTCTGCACATTTTTCCTTCTTCCCACACTTCATTCTGACACGCTTATTTTCTAAAATTAATCCCTGAATGTGTTTTCGACGTCGTTTTTCGCCTTTTTTCCATGTGCATACCTTATTTTTGCCCTGGACATCCTATTGTGCTTTTCCATCCTTTTCTCTTCGTCGCCTACACATTTTTCCTTTTTACGAAATTGCATTCCGATGAACGGTTTGTGAGTTATTAATTTTTCTTTATTTTGTTGTATTCTAGCGTGTCTCACCTCGTGCGTGAACTCGCACGTTTTTGGATTTACGCATCTCGAGATGCCCCATCGCTCTCGCACCCTTTCATGTTGACGTCCCGGTCATGTTCAATCCCGTCAATGCAACTTTTTTACCACCACCATGTGCATACTCACGGGATGGGGGCATGCTTCCCTTTTTAAGGCTTTTATTTTATTAATTTAATTTAATTCCCCCCTTTTTTGCATTAAGTATCCCCTCTAATCATTGTTTTAATTTTAAAAATAAAAAACAAAAAAAGAGCAAAATGAACACGGCAAAAATACAAAAACAAAAACAAACACAAAAAAAACAAATAAAAAAGACACACAAAAAACAACCCAAAAAAAGAAAAGAAAAAAACAAACAACGTTTTTCCCCCTTAATTATCCTTTTTTTTAAACAACCCACCCACCACCCCTACGGCCAACCGTCCCCTTTCCCTTCCTCTCTCTCTCTTCTTCTTTCTCTCTCCACGCTATCTCCTTTCTTCCTCCCCTTCTTCTTCTTCTTCTTCTTTCCCATCCTCCTCTTTCTCCTCCTCTCCTGCTTCTTCCTCCTCCTCCTCCTCCTCATTCTTTTCTTCTCCTTCTTCTTCCTCCCTCTTTTCCTTCTCCTCTCCTCCCCCCATATCCTCCTCCTTCTCCCCTTCCTCCTCTCTGCCGCCCAGTCTGCGGACGCCGCCGCCCGCTGGAGACACCGCCTGGTCGCCCGCCATCCGTCGTGGTTGTCGTCTACTGGAGATGTTGCCTTGCCCTACCCCCGCCGCCGCCTCGTTCTCCTCCTCCACCTCGTCATCCTCCTCCACCTCCTGCCTCATTCTCCTCCTCCACCTCGTCGTCCTCATCCACCTCCTCTTGGGCTGCCTCGTCCTCCTCCATCTCGTCGTCCTCCTCCACCTCCTCCTTCCGCCCGCCCCTCCTCCTCCTCCTCCTTCGCCGCCGCCACCCCATCCTCCTTCCGCTCACCCTGCCCTCCACCTCCACCTCCTCCTCTTCCACCACTTGAATCTCCTCCTTGCCCTCCACCTCCTTCTTCTCCTCCACCACCTCTTCCTCCTTGCCCTCCACCTGCACCTCCTCCTTCCCCACCTCCACCTCCTCCTCTTCCCCCACCCCTACCCGAGCCCCCCCTTCCCCCACCCCCTGTTAAGCCCCCCTTCGCACGCAGCAAAGCCTTTTTGTGGTTGCGGGTCTTTGTAGCGGTTGTTCACACGCAGCTGTGCGTGGTCGTTGAGTCCGTGGTCTTTGCGAGCGTTCACGCGTGAGGGCGCGCGTTGGACTCGTTCGTCGACGTGCGTAGTTGCTACTATTCACATGCGACTGTTTATACGCGCATCTGGGTATTCATTTTTTAAATCCCGAAGATAATTTTTAATCATAACATCTATTTAAAATAATAATAATTTTTTACTTTTAAACAAAACATAAAAATATATAAAACATATAAAATTTTGAAAATTTACAAAAAATTGTTGAAACTTTTTCTCACAGTTTCAAAATTTTTCTTCATGAAACATGCCATTAACTAATTACTGAAAATTTCAAATTGCCTACAATTATTCACAAAATGATGGTAATTGATAAAATTTTCAAAAATACCTAAAAATAAAAAAATAATTTCCAAAAAAATCCAAAAAATCACATTCAGTTTCTTTCCCATTTTTGGGCACCAGTTTGTAGTCGTCAAAATGCTACATATGTAGAGGTGTATCTTAATTGTTGGGATAAATATTGGATGTCCAACAAAAAAGATCCTGAACGATGGGAAACAATGGATAGCATTGTCTTCTCTTGGATAAAGAAAGGTACAAAATATCCCAAATTTTTTAAAATTCCCCCAAAGGTTGTATTGAAGGCCAAATAAAGTCCACAAGAATCTACCGACTAAAGATTTTCCTTGAAGATTTTCAAGAATATTAAAACTACGATGTTTATTAACACTACTTTTTTGAGTTTTTTTCAATCTCCTGGAAACAACCATAAGCAATAATATGTTCCATTGCACCAAGTTTCAAATTAAGGAAATTTTCAAAATTCATGAAATCAATTTTGATTGGAATTCCATATTGATGGAAAATTTCAAAATTTCCAAATATAGAGTTAGCATTAAAGTGTACAAAATCATCACAAGTGTGAAATGCATTTCAAATATGGGCCAAGGTTGGAGCACTTATCTTGCTTTTACAGGTACTATTCAAATTCAAAGATGCAAGTATAATGCGGCTTTTATGATGCATATATTGCTAATACCTAATGGGATTGTTTGTAAGGTGGTTTCTATCTACTTCAATTGAGGAGAAAAATATGGTTATTTATGTGTTTGTTGGTTGCTAAACAAAATGCACATATTATAAGTATTTCCAATAGCCTAAGCTTTAAGTTTTATAGAGATTTCATTAAAAACCTTTAGATACATTAGTGATGTATCATTTTATCTACTTAACAGAATGTAGGAAATCATCACACGTGTGAAACACATTTCAAATATGGGACAGAGGTGGTGTGCTCATCCCAATTTTACAAGTATTGTTCAAATTCAAAGATGCAAGTATAATGTGGCTTCTATTATGCATGCATTTCTAATAACTAATGGGATTGCTTGTGAGGTGGTTCCTATCTACTTAAATTGAGAAGAAAAATATAGTCATTGATGTGTTTATTGGTTGCCGAGAGCTAGGGAAAGTGTAAAGACTTGGGGTGATATTACTTAGACATTGAAAAGGGTGAGCATATTATTTTTCATGCCTTGCAAGATATTAGGATTTCATGCTCTTATAGATTCTTTTCATGCCATGTAATAGTTGGCATTTTATTCTTATGTATAATGATCTTTCATCTCATTAAATATTGTTATGATGTCATCATAGTTGGATCTATCTCATTTTAAGCATGGAGATAAGGTTATTTATTTGCAAATTAAGTATGAAAAATGGATAAGTTAAGTTTTCAAGGAAGTAGATATTATGTAAAGTTTGAAATCAAACATGGTTCATTTCTAGTATAGACTCTACTCAATCATATTTGTAAGTTTCCATGTATAAGAGGTATTGATTTATGACCTTTGTAGTCCAATATGCCATGGGTGAGATAGACCTTGGTTGGCTCATAGTACCTTAGTACTCTGACTTGAGTATCTTAGATTTGGCATTGCCTTAGAATTGGTTGATCTAAACGCTTTCCTACCTACTTCAATGATGAAAAGTTTGCCTATCTACTCCCATGTCTGGAAAGCTCGCCTAAACACTAAACAAGCTTGCTGAAAAAACATATCCCATTTACACTACTTGTCTAGTTTGTTCACATGCGATGACATGTCCATGGTTAAGCATTTTCACACACCATGATTAGCCTACCCCCTAGTTTGGAACACAAAGTGTGAGTAAATGCATTTATTTGAAAATCAAAGCCACATTTGATCTATAACTTGGATTGCCAATCTTTTTGAAAGAAAATTGTAGCTCAAGTTTCAAAATACAACTTTTTAAAAGACATTAGACTTAAACTTCAAAGATTTCGGCCCCAAAACACATTTGCACACTATGCAATCCCACATTTCTACATGCAATCTACTATAGATATTAAACTTCCAAAGTGTATCTCTCCCACATACTTGCTTAGTTGGCTATCAAACTTGGTAGGATCTTTGTTAGGTGTGAAAGTACACTCCAATTAACACTAAATTTCAAAATACCAAAACTGCTAACCCTAACAATTTGACTTGTATATACACTACTTACAACATCCATATTTTTTAGCTCAAGGTATCTTCTAGGAAACTCTCCCTCTACTCCCAGGTAGCCTCCTATCACATCAAAGTGTGACATTGTTCACCTTCGAGCCCGGCATCACAATAATTTGTCGTTGCTATCATATATGTACTTGTTTGTTGGTTGTACAGCTCGATCTCTCTTTCTACAGTGTGCATGGTCCTATGAGCTTAGGGCATTTGAAGCCCTATGTCCAAACTCCCTTCCACTCAAAGAAATCATTGAATGGTCACTTCTGCTTGCTGCTGCATTTAAAAAAAACAATCGGGCTGTGAACCCTAATCATAGTCCACCATAGCCAAAGTTGACTAAGCTTCATTTCTCACTTCATTTGCTTAGCTTTGCTAGTTGGAAGGCTCAAGGGACCCCCTGCAACTCTCATCTACTTAATGCCACTAATTAATCAACAAGGAGGACAAGTCTTTGAGGACTTTTGAAGATTTCAAGATCTCAAGCTCAACAAGGAGCTCAAGCCTCACTCTTTCCACTCTTCTCATTGGAGATCTTGCCTCTCTCTCTCTCTCTCTCTCTCTCTCTCTCTCTCTCTCTCTCTCTCTCTCTCTCTCTCTCTCTCTCTCTCTCTCTCTCTCTCTCTCTCTCTCTCTCTCTCTCTCTCTCTCTCTCTCTCTCTCTCTCTCTCTCTCTCTCTCTCTCTCTCTCTCTCTCTCTCTCTGTGAACCGATTTACCAATAAGATTTTACCGGAAAGGAGGGGACTGAAGCATTGAAGGTTCACATCAAATCATCAAGCAAGAAGAATCATCGTCAAACTCAAGCACAGTATCTCTTGATACTACAAAGTATGTCTTCACAGTACCTTGTACTTGTGTTTCTTGACACAAATTCTTTCAATTCTTCTACTGCAAAATTAGAGATTTGAGGCTGATTCTCATTAATGAGAATGCGGAGCATGAAGGTTTTTCTCATAAAGAGAGATGCAATCTTTACTCACTAGTATTACATAGAAGATGTTTCTATTTTACTTGCAAGATGACATGAAGTTGGCTACACTCAAGTACAATCATTGTTTCCATTGGAAGATTTTGAAGACATTTTAGCTACCTTGGTCATCATGAAAATCTCAAAAATGGTGATATCTTTGCTTGAGGGGGACATGAAGATTAATGCAAGCAAAGTCAATGAAGACCATAATGAAGAAAAAGACCAAATAGACCAGAAAGAAAAAGACCAAGAAAAAGAAGACCATGAAGGCAAAAAGAGCACCAAAGAAAGAAAAATGGACTACGTCAAAGAAGTGGACAAAGAAAAGAAGATCTACTATGCCTACCATGACATATCTAATGAAGAAATCACAAGGGCTTGTTGGTCGTTGTCTCTACTTTTCACTAGAACTTTTTATTGAATGTACTTGCCATTAATGCTCCTGACATATGCCTTGTAAAACTCCTCATGTAAGCCTATACACAATAGCCTCTACACACTTAGTGAGGCCTTGTAACAGCCCTTGGATGGCTAACATGTTTTTTGGTACCCACACTTAGCCTTCTCTGCGATGGCCTCTGGTGTTTACCATGTTTGTGGCATACCCACACTTAGCAAGGTTCTACTCATGACAGCCTATGTACACTTAGTGCCTTTTTTTAGGGTTGTGATTGAGGAGGGGTGTTGAGAAATATGTAATCACACCCATGTGATAACCTCTTTGTATGAAGCAATAGGGCAAGACACAAGCAGTTTGCTAGAAAGGATGCCTGAATACAAGATGCATGAATCCCATAAGCACAATGGAGAAAAAGGGAACCATTATGAGCCTATGAAGTAATGTGCCTTCTTATCATCCAATGATGGAATACAACTATACTTTGTCCTTTCCATCATAGTCAGTGTCATACTCAAGATTGTGTTTATGAGTCCAAACTTCCATCTTGGAACCTAATTCACTTGAGTAAAAAATGGTCTCTTCAGTCTATGGCATCATGAACATTCTCTTTGTGTTCCATCCGCCATAGACATGCTCTAGATCATGTGTTTCTCAACACTTTGGACCTATGATATACAATCTACAGGTAAGGGCAAGGTACCTCAAACAAATTTGGCAATTGCATGTAAGACTATTAGTGCATAGATTAGATGGATACCCTTATTGATAGCTACTTAGTTTATGCCTACTTGGCTAAAATAGAATACAAAAGTGATGGTAGAGGAGAAGAGGAAAAGAAATTATGGAAAATCCTAGCACTTCAAAGAGAGTAATTAGAGGGGACGAGCAGTCTGTATACCGCCTTCTCGAGCTGGACTAGAGAAGGCTATGGAAGATGTATAGAAAGAAGACAAAAAGAAAGATTCAAAGCCAAAGAAATAGCCAAGATATAAGCTGATTTTATACATAGAGCCAGTGATAGATCTAAAGAGAATGTTGAAAGGGAGAATTTTGAACAATAAAGTTGAGTTCACTTTAGGTGAAATTTTTGGGATTGCAAGTGGGAGTTCCATGAAAAGATCATAGATATCATAAATAGAAAGGGGCACTTTGTGGATAAGTCAACCTAGGCCATGATACCTGATACCAAGTGAGGAGGAGCCTATCATGTAGGGCATTTAGATGAAAGAGTTAGAAGAGAGTAATTCTGATGATGTGGTTATTGATAGTGTTGTAGGATGTAAGAAGACAATGAAGAATGCATAGCATGTACAATACATAGAGGATGATGTACCTAATATGATACCCCACATCCATTATTCTAGGAATCATTGGGCCCAAGTGACTACTAAGAAAGTGGTCAAGATTGTTGAGTTAGAGACACCATGCATTGCTTTAATCAATCATGATTTTGAAATAAATATCATGATTTGTATCTTGTATGAGGGAACTAAATGGCATGTTAAAGTAGAGCATGATGGCGAATGCCACAACTAATAACACTAATGGAGAGTTCTATGCAACCTCCCCAAAAATAAAGGCTTCCATAGGAGATGTCAAGGGTGATCACCACTTTTTCGTGCATGATTCTTTCTCATAGCCTATCATTTTGGGACAACCCTACATTACTTTTGCAGAGATGGAGACCAAAGTCATCGATGATGGATGTGCCTATGTACAAGTTTGGAGTAAGGATGGGAAACAAGTTGTACAATTTATGGCAGTATGTGTAAACAATTCATGGGACAAAGATACATTGTAGGATTATCCTTTGCCTTGGAAGGAGCCAAATTTTCATTGAGTATCATTGTTAGGTGAGATGATAGTGGTACATGAAGGAAAAATCTCTCACCTTTAGAAATTGATGCTTTTTCTTATGGCCAATGGCCTACTTGCAAAAGGTTTCATGAGTTATCAGAGAGTTGTACATACAAATAGAGTTGCAAGGCACCATATTTGCACAAAAAAGAAAGAGTTGAGAAGTTATGATTTATTGCAAATTGATAAAAACAGTATAGAGATGTATGATGGTCTTTTATGTTTAAATACTATTGCAGAAATTTTAGCCATGTTGAAATCAAATAAATAGGATAATTTTAGTTCTGTGCATGTGCATTCATGGATATGTATCATGTTATTACTAATTTTATGTAGCAAAAAGAGTTGTGGATTGAGGAGAGGGTTGAAGCCAATGTTGAGACTAAGTATAAAACATTGGATAAGTAGGTAAAGCCTATTGTAGGTAGAGGGGGTAGATATCATGTGATTACATATACAATGAAGGAAAAAACAAGAATTATTTTGGTTGCATAGAGTGTCTAAGCTATCATCTTGAAAGAGTTTAGTTTGAGCAATCAACTTAGACATAGTATTTATAACTCGAAGGTGAAGTTATAGCTTTATAGACTCAATCAAGAGTATTGTTGGATTCTTTCTATCTTTCATCAATCTTGATCCTTTTCTTGAACGCCTATGGTTTGTGGCTTGACACATATCCCCTACACAAGATACAAATTCATTCAAGAGTAATGTCAGAATCTTTTTGTCTTCCATCTATCTTGATTTTTATCTTGAACCCTATGGTTTGTGGCTTGATGAATACCCCTTCAACAATGTCTACATAGGATAACACATAAAATGGGATTAATAGCATAACATGACATACCAATACACATAGGCCTATACATATGCATATTTATATCCATATGTATACATATACACATAGATATATATGCATCTATACTTATTATAGGTAGCCTATGCGTATATTTATATGTATAACCATATACATGTGCATGTACATATAAGTAGCCTATGTACATATGTATACATATATATATAAGAACATACGTATGTATAAGTGCATGCATAGCCTATTTATATGCATGTATGTACGTGTATATGTATGTATAGTTCATGAATATGTGTTGATCTATGCATATATGTATCCACATATACATATGTATATACATCAACTATGCATACTTATATGCTATGCATAAGCACAGCCATGCATATGTGTACGCATAGGCTACACAATGCATATGTATATATAAAGGCTATGTATATATACACATGCATATGTATAGGCTACATGTGTGTGTATGTGGATGCGCGTGGACGTGCGCGTGGGCATGGGCGTGGGCGTGCGCGTGCGCGTGCGCGTGCGTGCACGCGTGTGTGTGTGCGTGTGTGTGTGTGTGTGTGTGTGTGTGTGTGTGTGGGTGTGGGTGTGGGTGTGTGTGTGTGTGTGTGTGTGTGTGTGTGTGTGTGTGTGTGTGTGTGTGTGTGTGTGTGTGTGTGTGTGTGTGTGTGTGTGTGTGTGTGTGTGTGTGTGTGTGTGTGTGTGTGTGTGTGTGTGTGTGTGTGTGTGTGTGTGTGTGTGTGTGTGTACTACAGAGTAAAGAAAGTGAAAAAAGAGACATCAAGAGGAAAAGTGCAATGTGAAAAAAAGGAAAAGGTGCCTCACAAGGGAATGGACCTGGAAAAAATCCAAAAGCATGGAAACAACCAGCAGGAGTCCAAGGCGCAACCATGGAAGCCACAAAAAAGCCAAAAGCAAGAAGGTGCACCTTTAAATATAAAGGCACAGCCAAAATCTTTGTAAAAGAGCACCAAGCTCCCTCCTGTGCAATTTGTAACCATTGATGGGCGGTAGGACTAAGCTAGGACGTTAGGGCAAAGAGAAAAAGGGCCCTCTAGGCCACACCCGGGGCCGTGTAAAAAGGGGATGACCGCCCAAGGGAAAGAGGGAATGTATATAAGCCAAAAAGTTAATGGAAACTCTCATTCTTGGTGTGTGGCAAAAAAGGCTTCTTCTTCTTCTTCTCTTCATCTTGCCTTCTTGTGTGTGCTTGAGTGAGGGAGTAAGGGAGTGTTAGAGAGTGAGGGAGTGAGTGTGTGAGAGTGAGGGATCAAGGATAAGAAGCTCCCCATCTCCTCTCTTTATCTTTTTCTCTTCTCTTGTCTCGCACGGCTATGGAGGGTGGAGCTTGACGGAGAGGGATTGAGGTTGCTCGAGCTTGCATTGAGGATCATGGAGCTACCAGTGTGCAGAAGAGAGGAGGGTACTTAATTGGGCATCAAGGTAAGCCCACTACACCCCATTTGTAGGGAGAGCACATTGGCTATGTGAGAGGTAGCCATGGCCATTTGGCTTGAAACGCTTGACCAATAAGCGGTCCATAGGTCTCTAGTGTTGAGGGAGAGAGCTCCTTCATTTTGGTATCATTGTTGAGACTGATGGATTTGAGCCTTGAGCATCGCACGCTTTGAATTGAGCATGGAAGTAGGGTTTCATCCCCGAACCAGTGCTTGAGGTAGATAGGAGATTTAGGAGTGTTAAACGTTAAAAACAAGTAAGTATTTTTGGGTTTGGATGTGTAGATGAGTAGGCTAAAGAAGCATGAACATTATCTTGTGATTTTTGCTTGCATTAGGTAGGATAGGATCAAAACAGTGTGAGCACATAGTAGGGTTTTTACTCCTGTATAACATAATGAAATAGGGAAAAGAATGGCAAAAAATGAAATCTTGGGTTAAATGCTGGTAAGAGGAGCAAGATTAAGGTGAATGTAGACTTGGGCAGGCCAATAAGAGACAAGGAGTGGCAAGGGAGAACTCATTTTGCATTTGAGAGATTAAGGAGAGTTTGAGAGAGAGAGAGAGAGAGAGAGAGAGAGACTTGTTGAGCAGAAGAGATTGGGGCACTCAATTTTGGAGCTATTCCTGTGATCCAGATATACAAAACCCTCCCTTGTATGTCATTGCTACTATCTAGAAAGCCCTGCAAGAGGTTGTGAGATGTGCTTGAAGAAATCAATCAAAATCATAGTGTTGCACCCCATCGCTTCCATGATGTCTAAGTTTGACTTCCAGAGTCAGGAAATCAAACCAATTGACTGGGAGAGTTGGACCGTCTGAATCTAAAAATCGGACCATACCCCTTTGGTTTGATCAAACCAACCATCCAATTGGACAACCTTTCCCAATCGGACCTACCCCTCTAGTCGGACACCCCATTTGTTCAATCGGACATGCACCCAATCAGACCCATGTCAATTGGACAGGGCAAGGATTGGTGGACTTGGCATAGCAATCAGACTTAGTAGGAATCACCATCGGACCTACCCGTCTAGTTGGACACCCCATTTGTCCGATCGGACGCACCCAATCAGACCCGTGTCAATTGGAGAGGGCAAGGATTGGTGGACTTGGCATAGCAATCGAACCTAGTAGGAATTTGACTAAGCTATCCGATCATACCACTTTTGGACTCAGACCAGCCCAGAATCTGAAAGTCAGACCCCCTAGAATCGGACAGATTCTGATTTTGGGAATCAAACCAACAACCTAGAATAGAAAAACATAGAGATAGGACCACACCCATAGCCCAAAACCAATCTGGATAGAACCCAAAACATCTCTGGAAACTCACCCTAGTCTACAGAGGCCAAAAACCAAGGAGAACAACAGCTAAACTGCCTAGAGGTAAACTCTAGGAGCCGAATCACATAGCCGACTAGACTTGTAGCCCAAAGTTGGCCTCTAGACTATAATCCAACCTTGAGGGAGCAGCATAGACCCCGGACTATCCTTAGGAGTGACCAGAGACCGCGCTTAGAGCCATACTAGGTTGTAGACAAGCTAAGGGGGTAGCTATACCTATATGATTGTTTAGTTTTGTTTGCGCACCCCACAGTGATTTCCACAAATGGAAAGCTTGATTTTGCACCATGCACAACAGAGCACCCAGCACTGAGTGTATATAAGTTGAGGGTTGTTTTCAATAACAAGAAACACACTCAGACGTAATAACTCGAAGGAATCCACCAGTAGGAGGAGACCCCAAAACATAGTCTAGTGCCTCAGAGCCCCATTGATAGGACCTTTGGAGACAACAACAAGACTAAAAGGACAGTAAGATTGAGGGCAAAGAGCTACCAGAGCTGTCAAACTAATCGACAACCTCGTGAAGCAGGAAGCAGGAACGATGTTAGGAGCAAACACAAACCAAGGAAACGATCAACTAGACTTGGGTGAATTTCTAGTCGCGGTTTAGGACATGGTCTAGGAGTACGACTTGCTAACCAAGATAGTAATCCACAATAGACCAATAGAGGAGGTAGTGGCAAGCCTAGAGGAAGAGAGGAAAGCAATTAGAAAATCATTGCAAGGCATAGCCATCTACAACCGAGAGCAGAGAGCTAGGAAGTTGCAACAGGACATAATTGTGCATGAGGCCAAACGCGTGCTAGCACTAGCCGGCAGAAGCAAGGCAAGACCAAACACACAGAGAGAGAGAGAGAGAGAGCGCTAGAGGCAAACCTTACGTTAAGTGAGTTTGTGACCAAGTGGCTCATGGACAACATGTCTGCCGAATAGAGTGCAACAGCACTAGAGATCTCACTAGTCTCAGACCTAGGAATTACTCAAGGAGCGAAAAGCCAATAAAAAATCCTTGCAGTAGCTAAGCAACTAGACAAGTACCAGCCTACTAATGACCTGTACAGCTTCGTGGAGCAGATCGAGCAAGTTTGCAAGGCCAAGGGTCTCACGAACCTTGCACAACGCTCCCAAGCTTTTGGGCTCTCCTTAGGCGATAAAGATAGGACATGGTACACCAGCTTAAACACGGCAGAGCGGGCAAACTTTGCCCAAATAAAAGATCTCTTCATTAAGAGATTCTCGGAAGTAGGATACTCTAACAATCTCATAGTCTCGATTGATGAACATCAGGACATAAGAGACTACGTCACTCATGTGTGTAGCAGAATCCCTGTGAACGAGTGACCCAATGAAAGGGTTGTCTCCACCATATTCATAAACGGAATCCGTAGCGAGGAATTATACAAAGCCTTAGCAAGCAACTCCACCTTGCAGCGAGACATGCTAGCTAAGGTCTTTGATGAAGCAATTAGGGTGGATGACTAGCTGAGATAGAGGATTTCTCAAAGCTCAGACCGCAATAACCGTGATAACTCTAGTCAAAGGACCTCAAAGACGACCACAACCTCTAGTGAGAGATTAGTCCCCCTAGCACACAGGACAAGGAAAAGAATATAGATCAAGGCCAAGAGCTAGCCGAGGTGAGGATGGAGTTAGCACAACTACAGGAATTGGTGAGAAAACCAGCATGACCACACATCCAATGCTTGCACTATGGTGGCAACCACCTCCCAGCTGAGTTCCAGAATCCTAGATCTAGGCCTTGTGCAAATTGTGGTAGGTTCGCGGCCATGATGGCATGTACTATAGGTTGCCTAGGAGATTCCCCTACACTCTATAATACAATCCACCGTACCTGGGGAATAGGCCGCCAAATTTCTTTGGAAGAGGATCCTAGTTAGTACTTCCAACACCAAACAATGCAAAACCAGCCATCCCTAGGATGGCCGACATGCATACCTGGGCCACTAGAACCCTACGTAACCCATCCACCAAAGTGATGCTCCAGTCCGCTATGTGGAGGAGCCTAACAAAGACAAAGCCTATGTGAATCCTTACGTCTAGTACGACGAAGAGGGAAATACAGTCATGATGGACTACTGACTAGTACTAGTGATGGCATTAGGTAGAGGTAGGGGCAGAGGATTCGTAGGGCCGACCCACAATCCAATCTCTTGTTGCACTTGCGGTCACCCAGGCAATATCTCATCACGCTGTCCAGAGAGAGAACAAGGAATATGGAAAAAGGCGATCTCAAATGTGTTAGGTGCAGCATCCCTCATCTCTTCGTCAATTACCCTACAAGGAAGCCATCATCTAGCTCTCGACAATCATGCCATCCGTGCCTTTGGGGCTGACAATCGATAGCCAAGACACACCCATCCCATTGCATGTCATGACCAGAGCACAGATGAAGCGGGCATGCATATCATTGCCTGGGCCTAGCAACTTAGACATAGCCTCAATAAGGAAGAAGAGCCAAAGGAGAAGGAAGAAAAAGATTGATGCAAAGGTCACACTTAAGACTGAGGATGCGACAACACTAGTGTCTGGCAAAAAGATCACAGATGCAGAGGCAGAGACCACCGCTCCAAAGACAGCAGAGAAAGGGAGTGACAAGGTAGGGGAGTATCCTCACCCTAGGCGCCAACTCGAGGCCAAAGTCAAGGAGTGGGTAAAGGATGCCCACGAGCACCTCAAGGATGATGAACCTATCTTAGAGGACGAGATCGAGAATCTCTCTAGAGTGAACACACCAGTCTCACCTACACGACCAAGGTCAAGAGACTCACCCATGCCACAGGGATGCCACTAGGCCAAGTTTAGATGCTACAAGCCAGCCAATCGGTCAAGATCAATGGCCACGAAGCACAAACCTAGGAGAGAGGCAAGCAACCAGCAACCTCCTCGCAACGTTAGTGACCACCCAGTGACTCTGAGTTTAGGAGACCTGCTCAGGTAGCACCCCACATTGTGGCAAGAGTTGAAACAAGGTTGAAACACTAGGTGGAAGAACTGATGGATATGCTACCGCTGACTTGCAGAATCACGACATAGTCACGCAGATACCTAGCTTGACACTATACTTACTGCCAAAGTCATTACATGTTAACACCTTTTGGGAAGGCACTGAGATGCATGCAGTCTTGCCTATCCTAGCCCTAGGAGATGTTACACAGAAGGGAATCGTAGATATGGGGGCAGGAGTGAGTGTGTTGAGCCATGTTATGCTCCAGGCTTGGGGAAACATGCATGTTGAAACCACTAGGTTCAACATCACTTTAGCTAATGGCATGAAAGTTAGGCCATTTGGAGTCTTGAAGAATTGGCCAGTGAAGATTACGGGTGTCCAACTCTCTATGAACTTCATCGTCATAAAGGGAATGGACTACAACATTTTGTTAGGCCAACCCTAGATGAGGAATGCTTGAGTTGTCAATGACTGGGGCAATGGTCTGATCTTCTTACAAAATCGAACGGAAGCAGTGACGGTCAAGATGGGCACTTAGAAGACGACCCATGTCGACCTAGATGCCATCTGTGCCATGCTCAAGGGTGATGTGCCAATAAAGAAATCGTATGCGCCATTAACCAAGTACATCCCTTACCATGAGAATGAGTGAGATCGGATGCACGTCCTACCGACCATCGATCTCCCATTCTCAGATGAAGAGGAGACTTACAAATAGGCTACAAAAACTAAGAGTGTCAAAGAAGGAGTCGACAGTGCCAATCTGCATGATGGATAGGAGCTCAAGCAGCCAACCAAGACCTATCTCTTTCTATATCCCTAGCAATAGGCTGAAACTTCACAAGATCCTAGAATACCTAACAAGTAGATTGGCTAGCAACCCTACTGCTAATCTCAAGCCCCTCAGAGATTTGTTGGACAAGCCTAAGTGGAAATGGACTAAGGTGCACAATCTAGACTTACTGTACAATTGGGCCTTAGTCATTGACGAAGGACAAGGTAGAGACAAGAGTCTCTAGGGGATGACGAGCAATCAAGAGGAGTTGATTCTAATGATGAGTACAAGGACTACCACTCCATTAGTGAGGAAAGTGAGGAAGAAGTAGAAACCATAGAGTACGACACTAAGGGAAAGGTGATAGAGAAGATCAAAGTAGAATCCAAGCCCCGGAGAAGGAATTCTTATAGGATCAAGAGAGGAGTCGTGCGGATGGAGTGCGATCACTCTTGGTTGGAGCATGTGGGAGCAATAGATTATGAACACGCAGGGATAGCCCAACCACCGACATCACCCTTGCTTAGGATGAACGCACCTGCCGAGATTGTGAGTTTAATTCCAAATCGAAGGTCAATTTGGAGAGTGACCCAAAGATACCCTAACGTCCTAGGACCAAACGCACCAAGGGGGACCTGCCACTTTACCTAAAGTGAGATGATTGAAGGAACAAAGAAGAGAACGGATGAAGGAATTGGAGGCAAAACAACAAAAGAAACCAAAAGAAACAAAAGAAAACATGCCCATGCTGTGAAGGAGGAAATCGATAAGCTAATGAGGGTAGGATTTATCTACAAAATAGAGCACATGGACTCGGTATCATCAATTGTGATAGTCATGAAGAAGAATGGGAAAATCCGAGTGTGCATGAACTATAAGAAGGTTAACACTACGAGAAAAATGGATAATTACCCATTACATACATGGAGCACATGCTTGAAAGGGCCTACAGCTTTTTGGATGGCTTCTCATTATATAACCAGGTGCAAGTACATCCCGATGATAGGCACAAGACTATGTTTGCCACTGAGTGGGGTGTCTTCGCTTATATCGTAATGCCCTTTGGGTTAATGAATGCACCCACAACCTTTCAACGTCTAATGTGCACCATCTTCAAAGATATGCTTAGACAAGAGCTAGAGGTGTTTGTAGACAACCTACGTGTGCACTCTAGTTGGGCAAAACACTTGGAGAAGCTACAAGTAGTCATTGAATGATGCAGGCTTTACAACCTATCATTGAACCCCTTGAAGTGTCAATTATGGGTCACACATGGATGCATCCTAGGGCACGTGGTATCCAAGAATGGCATAGCCACTCGCTTTTCAAAAGTTAGGGGCATAGACTAAAGAAATAGGCCAAGTAGAAGGGAATGGAAAAGAAGACCTTGCCATAATGGCCGGTCATATAAAAAAGGGGATGGGTGCCCCTGGGATTTTAGGGCATGTATATAAAGTTCAAAAAGTGAATGAGAGCTCATGATTTTGTGTGTGGCAACAAGAGACTCTTCTTATTCTCTTCTTCTCTTCTCTTCGCTTTCTTGTGTGTGCTTGAGAGAGGGAGTGTGAAACTGTGAGGGAGTGTATGTGTGAGGGTGAGGAATCAAGGAGGCGAAGCTCTCCACCATCTCCTCTCTTCTTCTTCTTCTCTTCTCTTCGTGCGGCGATGGAGAATAGAGCTTGGAGGTGGATGCTTGAGGATGCTTGAGCTTGCATCAAGAATCGTGGAGCTACCAATGTACTTGAGGGAGAAGGTAACTCATTCAAGCATCAAGGTAAGCTCACTACACCCCAGTAGGATCGAAGGCATGTCGGCTAGGTGAGAGATAGCCCACAGGTGCTCGCTTGAAATGCTTGAATGAATAAGCAGTCCATGGATCTTGGCGATTGAGCATGAGCTCCCCTCTATATTTTGGTTCCATTGTCGAGACCAATGGATTCAAGCTTGAGTGCTTGCACGCCTCAAATCAAGCATCGAAGTAAGGGTTTCATCCCTAGACCGCAGCTTGAGATAGGTAGGAAGTTTTGGGTTTTTTAATCTTCATAAGGAGTAATATTTTGGTAATTTTGGTGGTTTGATTATTAGGAGAGTAGGGGAAATCATTTCAATACTTTACTTTCGATTCTTGTTGCATTTAGAGTAGGTTAGGATTAAGAAATCGAATTGGAAAAGTGTAGGGTTTGATGTTATAAACTAGGCCCAAACAGGACACAAATCAAGAAAAACGAGGAAAAAATAGTGCTCAAGGGGATTAAGGTCGACAAGTGAGTGATTAGGAGTGGCAAGACCTTTTCCAGGAAGGGGTTTAATAGCCAAGAGGCCAAGGAAGAGCTCATTTGAAACCTTGGTTGTGTGTGTGTGTGAGAGAGAGAGAGAGAAAGAGAACTCCATTGCGTGGATTTGCTTCGATCTTGCCATCGACAAGTTTTTTGCCTGCTATGGGTATATCCAACCCTTCTCCTTAATCCATAGATATGATCTAGAAGTGATCAACGAGTTCCTTGCCATGAATCTATCAGTTTATAGGATCTTTCATCATTTTGGCAAGAAACGCACCGCGTTTGGCCTACCATCTGAGCGGCTCAATTCTGGGCCAAGTCCCAGAATCGGCCCGCGGTCATTTGTCTTTGGCATACTTGGCCCGGCCGACTCAACCTTACTCACTCAGACACACAGCCACTCAGCCCACTTGGATTCGGTCCAACTAAGCTGCACATTTGGACACACTAGGCACTCGGCCCACCCAATTCGGCCTCGGCCCACTCGACTCAGCCCAGTCCCGTTCAGCCACTCGGCTCTCAGACATAACATCCACTCGACCCTTGACCATTCGGCCCATCCAAACTCTATATTCAACCTCGGCCCACTTGTGACATGTGTCATTCAGACGTCCCAATTCGGCCCATCTCCACTCGGCCCTCAACCATTCGGCCTATCTGAATAATACACTCGGCCCCTGCAATTTGAACCTGTTGGGCTGAATTTGATTTTCCTCAAATTTTTTAACTTTTGCACCAGACCCACCTAAATGGTTTGTACAAACCTCCAAAGGCTATACAGACACTTGAAACACCTTTTTGGCGCAAGGAATAGAAGAATCAGCGAGATGCAAACGTAGAGATGATGCTAGTCGACTATATAGCGATCCAGCCCATCAGCGGCATCAAATGGGGTCATAAACCCCCAAATGAATCTTGACTGTGAGCAGAAGGTGTAGCAAAAACCTTGTAAACCCGCGAGGATGGCTAGAACCCAAATATACAAGCCTATCAGGTCAAACCCATAAACAAGAGTGCAAGAGCCGCTTAGACACTTGTTTTCTCACTCACTCAGATTTCCAACACTCGAAACACACTTAAGAAAAGCTAAAAGCTTGATTGCGCACCATGCATGAAAGTGGAGATAAGTTGAGGACTATTTGTAATTAACAAGGAACTCGCTCTAACATAAAAACTTGAAAGAACCCACTAGTAAGAGAAGAAGATCCTAAGACATATACAGGTGATCGGATCCCTCCAAGTGTAGAACCAAAGCGAAGAACACAATTGAAAAGCCAGACGTAGTAAGGACTGACACTATCGAGGAAGTGGATCTACCTGACCTCATCAACCTACTCGACAACTCGATAGAATATGAAATATTATACATGGAAGAGGGCATCTCAGATCATAAAAGCAATGAAGAACTTGACCTAGGAGACTTTCCTGAGGTGATCCAGCAATTAGTGAGCAAATATGATGCTCAAACCCGATTAGAACATCACGGCAGACTTGTAGAGGATATCATAGCAGACCTTGAGGAGGAAAGGAAACTGGCATATAAAGCTCTGCAAGGCATAGTCACTTACAACCAGGATCAACAGACTAGGAGCTTACGCTAAAGCATGGAGATGCAAGAGATCCAGGAGTGCTAGCCCTAGTAGGCAAAAATAGAATAGAGAATGAGAGAGCATTGGAAGGAGACCTCACCCTGAGCGAGCTTCTGATGAAGCGGCTCTGCTAGATAACATGGGAGCGGAGTAGAGTGCTGGAGCATTAGCAACATTGCTATTGGCAGGGTTAGGATTCAGCCAAGGCTCTAAGACCCAATTAAAAATTCATGTGGTAGCGAAGCAGCTGGACAAATACTAGCCAACCGTATAGCTTCGTAGAGCAGTTCGAGTAGGTCTGTGAGGCTAATGGCCTCACTGATCTCACTCAATGCTTGCAAGCTTTCGTTTTGCACTTAGATGATAAGGGTAGGACCTGGTACACTAGTCTAGATGTTGTTGAGTGAACCAGTTTCAATGGCATGAAAAATCTCTTCATTAAGAGATTCTCCGAAGTAGGATACTCTGACAACCTGCTAGTGCGACTCATGAATGTTAAGTAGAGAGAAAGAGGACATCTAAGATTACATGACCCATGTAAGGAGCCTCTTCAAGAGAATCCCTATGGGTGAAAGACCAATCGAAAGAGCAATGTCCACAGTATTCATTAACAGAATACAAAGTGAAGAGCTCTACAAAGCCTTGGCAAGCAACTCGAGCCTGCAACGAGACGTGCTGGCTAGGGTCTTTGAAGAAGCTATTAGAGTGGACTACCAGCTCAAGGAGAGAAGCTCCAAGAGCTCAAATCAAGAAGAGTCCAATGCTAGGAATTTCAAGAGAGCTTCAAGGCCGAGTGAGAGATCAAGCCCAAGTGCTCAGGATAAAGGGAAGGGCACTAATTCAGGACAAGAGCTAGCATAGATGAAGATGGACATAGCCAAATTGCAAGAGATGATGAGACGACCAATGCGCCCACACGTCCAATGCGTGTATTGTGGCAAAAACCACCTACCAGCTGAGTGTCAAGACCTTAGGTCATGACCTTGCGCTAATTGCAGTAGGTTCGTCCATGACGCCATGCATTGTCAATTACTTCAAAGACCCCCATACGCACAGTCTTACGATCAATCCTACCTCATGAATAGGCCACCGAACTTCTTTGGAAGGGGAGCCCCATTGGCCCTCCCAACACCTAATGACACTAAGCCAACCATCTCTAGGATGAAGATAAACCCTACGGGCATCCCTAGACCACCTAGACCCTACATAACCCATCCACTAAGTGACACTCCAATCCACTATGTGGAGGAGCCGAACGATGACGAGCCTTATATACACCCTTATGTATCGTACGATGAAGAAGGCAATGCAATCCTTATGGACTACTGACCAGTACTGATGATGGCGTTAGGTAGAGGGAGAGGCAAAGGCCTAGGAGGGAAGACCCAAGAGCCAATCTTGACTTACAGTCACCCAGGACACGTGTCTTCGCGTTGCCCTGAGAGGGAGCAAGTAAATAGAGACAAGGCTGATCTAAGGTGCACTAAGTGTAGAATCACTCATCTCTTTGTTGATTGCCCTAGATGAAATCCATCCTCTAATTCAACAAATGAGCTATCGGTCCCATTGGGATTGTTTGGTGTCGAGACACTCGATGGGGAGGCCACACCTATCCCATTGCATGTCATGACCCATGCGCAAACAAAGCAGGCTGGCATATCATTGCCAGGACCTAGCAATCTCGATGCAACCTCAATTGAAAAGAAGAGTCAAAGACAAAGGAAGAAGAGACTAGATGCTAAGGTCACACTCAAAATCGAAAGTGCCACAACACTACCTGTTGGAAAGAAAGGCACTGATGCAGAGGTAGAAACATCAGCTCCAAAGATGATTGAGAAGGGAACTGCTAAGGTCAGGGAGTACCCCAACCTGAAGCACCAACTCAAAGCCATCAAGAAAGTGGAGTGGGTGAAAGAAGCCCAAGAAAACCTAAAAGACATTGAGCCTATAGTAGAAGATGAGATCGGCATAAGCACGCCAGTCTCACCCCCACAACCAAAATCGAGGGAGGCGATTGCACCACAAGTAGTGGTGCCTTTAGACAAAGTCTAAATGCTACGGGCCAGCAAATTAGTCAAGGCCATTGGCCAAGAACCACAGAGTTAGGAGAGAGGCAAGTGGCTAGCAACCTCCTTAATACATTGCTGACCACCCCTATGACTTTAAGCTTAGGAGATCTGCTTAGCCAGTATCCCAACGCTATGGCAAGAGCTGAAATAGTGGGTTGAAGAATCAAATGAGCAAACTCCCACAGACTTGCACTAGCACAACACAGAAACACAAATATAGAGCCTGACACTACACTCCGTGCCTAAGTCTTTGCACATTAATGCTTTTTGGCAAAGAGATGCATGAAGTCCTACGTGTATTAGCTCTTGGAGATGTCACAAGAAAGGGAATCGTAGACATAGGAGTGGGATTTAGTGTGCTAAGCTATGTGGTACTCCAAACTTGAGGTAACCTGCTAATCAAAACTACTAGGTTCAACATCACACTAGCTAACGAAATGAAGGTGAAACCATTCGGTGTGTTGAAGAATTGGCCAGTGAAGAGTGCAAGAGTCCACTTTTCTATTGACTTTATAGTCATGAAAGTGGATTATGATGTCCTACTAGGCCAACCCTAGATGCGCAATGTGAGAGTCATAGAAGATTGGGGCAACAGTCTCATCTTCTTAGCAATCAAACGGAGGCTATAAGGGTAGAGATGGACACATGGAAGACTAAACCGGTTGACCTAAATGCCATCCCCATCATGCTGAAGGGTGATGGCCAAATTAGGAAATCCTACGGGCCTGGAGGACAAGCGAGATTGGATGCATGTTCCTGCTACCATCGACCTACCATTCTCAAACAATGAGGAGTACGAACAAGCCATCAAGACAATTGGCAAGCCCAAGGACACACCCTCAGTACCAGGTTGCATGATGGCTGGAAGCCTATGCGGAAGACCCAATGTTACATTCCAAGTCCCGCGAGAGCTCCTTGAGATGCTAGGATATTTGACTGACAAGTTGGCTAGCAATCCAACAACAAATCTCAAGCCACTCCAAGATCTCTTGGATGAGCCTAAGTGGTAATGGTCCAAGGTGTATGATTTAAACTTGATATACAATTGGACCTTAGTCCCCGACCAATGAGAAGAGATGTATCAGGATTTGGGAGATGATAAGCAGTCGGACAAAGATGGCTCTGACGACGAATATGAAGATTGTTTCCTGCAGTGATAAGAGCGAAGGGGAAATAGACACTATAGAATAAGACACTTAGGGATGTGTAATCGACCAAATATGAGCCAACTCCAGACCACCCAAGCAGAACACCTTTAGGATAGAGAGAGGAGTCATACGCATGGATTACGATTGAACCTGGTTGGAGCACATAGGCGCAATTGACTACGAGCAGGTAGGCCTAGCCCAACCAAGTGCCGCACCATTACTGAGAACAGCTGCAACCACCAAGAGAGACTCCCTCTTCTAATGATGACAGAGAGTTCGATTCTGAGTCGGAAGTTAGCTCAAATAGTGATCCTGAGATACCTCGACCTTCCAAGACTAAACGGACCCAGGGGGACCTACACATCCACCTAAGGCACCGATGATTAAGGGAGGAACAACAAAAGCTGCCTAAGGAAACACAGGTAGAAGAGCAGCGAAAACCACAAGACCTACCAAAGCGATTCACGAAATTCAAAAAAGAAGATAGGGTAGTGATCTTGCTAGGAGCCAAATGACAAGGGCAAGCAAATAAACCAATCGAAGGACCAGCCAAGGTCAAGGAGGTTAATTTAGTCAGGGAAAGGATGATGCCAGGAGGCATATTCCACGGTGGATTCCATGCCACGGTGGATTCCGTGAGGTTTTACGGTGGATTCCATAAACTTTGATGACCGGGGCTCATACACAAAGTGGATTCTTTGTGCGAGAAGTTGATGGGGACGCCTATCCTTTTCGGGCGTTTCATTAATTTAGTGTGTACATGGGTGATTCCATAGCGGGTGATTCCACAAAATGCATATTAAATTAATAAACGTTTATGAGTTTAGAGTGCGCACTCGTAATAAATTAAGGTTAGGATTGATTTCTAACCAGTTGATTTATTTATGTAGCTGAAGACTGCTAGGTATTCACTTTTGTCGGTTTAATTGTATTATTTTACTAACGATTGTGAATGCTTCAGTTGATGTGTAGAGATAGCAGCAGTGGCGGAGGAAAGCATTGGAGGATAGCGAGTATTCGATTTATCATTTATATTTTGATGGGCGCATACCTTAGGCATGGTGCCTATATTTTGTCACACCTATTTATTGAGGCGTTGGATATTTATTTATTATTTTGTATGCGCTTGGGCGCACGATTATGTTATTTATACTTGGACATTGTATTGGGTATGCCAGACTCTTTGGGCACCGCCCACTAGCTTTATTTCTATTTTGTGCTAAAGCAAACTCAAAAGCTAAAAGCTTGCTATTTTGTAATTTGGGCTATTATTTGAGCTTGAATATGATTAATACATAAAATACATGCTTTGTGGAGCGCTCACACAAGGCATGGGGGGAGATTGCACCCAATTGGTCTCTTGTTCATGTCGTGCATGCTTTTTACCTTGAGTTTTGTGCAAAAAGTAGAGTTCTATTGTTCTTGGGGACCTTCCAGCATTCACTACGCAAGCATTCGGCATCCAATCTACGCACTAGTGGTATCAGAGCGAAGCTGAGATCAAGAGCTTCCAATCGCTATCCATCTTGTGCGAGGGTGGAGCTCCTGGAACGATCGAGCTCTATGGTCAATCTCGTCACGAACGGTCAATACGGGTGGATTCCTGGCGATCAAGAACCTCTGTTTCCATCATCAGATCCCGAAGGACCAGCCTGAGCAGCAGAGAACCACTCCTACATCCTCTTCTTCAAGTCGTCAAGAACCAGAGATAAGCTCTCATAATCTCAAAAGTTTAAAAGCTTAATCAAGCTTCATAAGCTTAATAAGCTTGGTTTAAGCTTAAAAAGCTTAAACTAAACAAAATCGTCAATGCCTGGTATGATGTCCGCGGAATTTTCGGCGTCAGAAAAACAACGCCCCCCCCAACGATTCGACGTTTTTAAAATTACTAAGCTTAAAAGCTTAGTTACTTAAGCTCTAATCACATAAGTGCTATCAATTCTGCAAGTCACATAAAAGCTCCCAAGTTCTGCAAGTCTTTCAAGTCTAAATCTTGCAAGTCAGATAAATCAACCAAGTTCTACAAGTCTTGGAACTCTGCAAGTCACATAAGTCTGTAACTCTGCAAGTCAGACAAGTCATCTGAAGTCAAAACTGATTTCTATTCAAAACTCATAGAAGGGCTATTCCTACGCAGAAACTCCGAACTGCAAAGTTGTTCATTGGAAGGTACTGTTCGTATACGCAGGTTTGCTGAACCATTTTCAGCACACGCAAAAGGATAAAACACAGTTTTTTCAAAGATTGTGAATCCCACAATAGCCAAAGACAAAGATTCTGAAAGCCACACACAAAAAATATAAGCCTTGTACACCCGATCTTGAGCTACGCTCATCCCGCTAATTTGATTTTGAGAGTGTGAGGTCTTTTGAGTTTTGCAGGATGACGAAACCACATATGGATGATTTAATGGCTGAAGGCGATCTACCTGAACCTACGATGGAGCAAAAGCTGGACTTAATTATGATGCAGTTGGATGAAGAACAATGAGCTAGGCAAGCATTGCAAGTTCAATTGGCTAATTTACAAAGATCGACTACCGACAAAGAGGAACCTCAATCTGAAGACCTTATTCGACATACCATTGACACGACTCTCGAAGCTCAATCCATCCACAAGGAAACAAAGATAAGTAAAAGAAATTTCAAATTCCGTACTTTCAATGGCACTCGAGAGGGAAAAACTGTTCTTGCATTCATTAGTCAGTTTGATGACTACTTTCATGAGGAAACATACACAGAAAAAGATAAAATCAAGTGTGTCACTAATCATTTAGTGGATAGAGCATCTCTTTGGTGGACCGTGGTTCGTAAAAGTATAGATTTTCCCACTACCTGGGAGAATTTCAAGAAGAAGTTTATGCAGAATTTCCTTCCCCCACAATTCCATGAAAAATCCATAAAGCAATGGGACCTTCTTCAGCAATGAGATCATGAGCCTATTCCTCAGTACACCGAGCGCTTTTGGAATGCATTACTCCAGTTACGCATGCTTGAAGACGTACCTGAAGCGACACACAAGCGCAAGTATATGTCTGGACTACTTGGGCATTACTACGCTGAAGTTAATATGTTCAAGCCTGCAACTCTTGAAGACGCGATTTCATTAGCTCACGACACTGAAGACAAACTTCGAGGAAGAGACAAGCGTCCACAGCAATTCCAAGCCAATGATAACTATGGATCTAAGCAATTCAACTCAAATTTTAGAAGATTTAATCAAGGTCGTTTTCCTTCATCATCTTTCCGTAAATCTTGGGCAAAACCACCTGCTTTACCATCCAATACCAATCAAAACCCCAAGCCTATTCCACAGCCAAATCCTAATATTCCTAGACTTCCTGCCATTACAAACAATGTAACCAAAGCCAAGCCTATAGTGTGTTATAAATGCCACCAACCTGGACATCTAGTAGCAAATCGCCATTCGAAGAAGCCACATGTCCATATCAACTACCTTGGAGCAATGGAAGATGAAGAACATGAAGAAATGCCTGATTTCATGGAAGATGAAGACGACAACATTACTACTCCTTCGGATACTTTACCAGGTATGCCAACTCCACATTCTTTATTGACAATGAAATGTTTAGTGCATGGAAAGGAAAGATTATTTTGCATGATGATGGTAGTACTCATGATTTTATTTCTGCAAAGCTAGTAAAAGAATTGAAGTTACAGACTGTACCTACACATTATCGCATTAAAGCAGCATTCTTAGGCACTAGGTATAATGGAACACAGGAAGTACATGATTTAGAAATTCAAATTGGTCAATACACTGAAAGAAGAAATTTTCTAGTTGTACCACTACAGTCCAGTGATATTATTTTAGGTATGCCTTGGCGTCGTCAGCATAACTCTAATATAGATTATTCCACACATTCGATTAATATTCAATTTCAAGGAAAACATATTACATTGTATGGTATGCATGCATCTAATGCTTTTCCACTGCTTTCGCATACTCAAGCTAAATGTGCATTACGCAAAAGTAGTAAATCATATCTCATTTGGGTGAATGAACTGCAAGTTAAAGAAAATCATATGCACCCTAGGCATAAAGAAGTTCTTGCACACTTTAAAGACTGTTTTGCAGAAGATCTACCACCTGGTTTACCTCCTTCACATCCAGAAGACCATAAAATAGATTTGATTCGTGGTACCCAACCACCTTGTAAAGCACCATATAGACATAACCAGATAGAGCAAAAAGAAATTCAAAGTCAAGTTGAGGAATTACTAAATAAAGGATTGATTAGACCTAGTAGTTCTCCATTTGGTGCACCTGTTCTGTTAGTAAAGAAGAAAAATAATGCCTATCATATGTGCATTGACTATCGAGCTTTAAATAAGATCACTATAAAGAATAGGTATCCAATTCCTAGAGTCGATGACCTTATGGATAAACTGCAAGGTTCTGCCATATTTAGTAAAACAGACCTTAAATCTGGTTATCATCAGGTGAGACTAGATAAGTCTGACATATTCAAGACTGCATTTAGGACAGAATTTGGTCATTATGAATTTTTAGTGATGCCTTTCGGATTGACTAATGCACCTGCTACCTTTAGTAGAATGATGAATCGTATCTTTTTGAAATATCAACATTGTGTTATTGTCTTCTTTGATGATATTTTGGTGTTTAGTCAAAATGAGAAAGAACATTATGAGCATTTGTCCATTGGTTTTCCAGTTATTAAAAGATAATCAACTGTATGCCAATCCGGAAAAGAGTGAGTTCTTTAAAACAGAAATTGAGTATTTAGGTCATATTGTATCATCTGATGGTATTAAGGTTGACCCGAAGAAAATAGAAGCAATATTGAACTGGCCTATACCTAAAAATGTGCATGAGTTACGATCATTCCTAGGTCTTACTAGTTTCTACAGGAAGTTTGTGCGTAATTTTTCATTACTTGCTTTGCCTTTGACCAAACTTTTGAAGAAATGTATTGTTTATCATTGGTCTGATAATCAACAGAAATCCTTTGACTTATTGAAACATGCATTAACCCATGCTCCTGTTTTACAATTGCCTCATTTTAATAGACCATTCTTTTTAGTAGTGACTGATGCTAGCGGATCTGGAATAGGAGCCGTACTTATGCAGGACAATCATCCTATAGCCTATTCTAGTTGTAAACTGAAACCCTCTGAACTAAAATATTCCACATATGACAAAGAATTATTAGCTGTAGTACAAGCTTTAAGACAGTGGAAACACTACTTAATGGGCTCTGAATTTATGATTAAGACCGATCAACAAAGTATTAGACATTTACTTAGCCAACCCCAAATATCTGACCGACATATCAAATGGGCAGCCTTTATTCAGAGTTTTCATCCTATCATTTAATATCAATCCGGTAAAGAAAATGTAGTGGCCGATGCATTAAGTAGAAGACCTGCCATTCATAATATTTCTGTTATATCATTTGATTCTTTAATTTCTATGAAAGATACTTATCATCAGGACATTACTTTTCATGCTGATTGGAATAAATTAGTTCAAAATAACTAGATTCCTATTGATTCACTGTCTTATAATGATGGATTCATGTTTTTTTAAAAGAGATTATGTGTTACAGTTCCATTCAGATCTTTTGTTTTGAATGAGATTCATTGTCCTCCATATCAAGGTCATAAAGGTATCATATCTACTTTACGTACATTAACTGAAGATTTTTATTGGCCGCATATGGACATTGATGTATCTAACTTTGTTTCTGAATGTTTGATTTGTCAAAGAGTTAAGAGACATCATGGTAAACAGTATGGATTACTTATGCCTTTATCTATTCCATCGAGACCATGGGAACAAATTTCTATGGATTTTATTACTGGTTTACCTAATACTAAATCTAACTATGATATGATTTGGACAGTAGTAGATAGGTTTAGTAAACAAGCATATTTCATTCCATGTAAGAAAACTTTAACAGCATCACAGGCAGCACAATTGTTTTTGAAAACTGTTTTCACTAACCATGGATTACCAAAAGTTATTATTTCTGATCGTGATTCTAGATTTTGTAACAACTTTTGGATTACTTTGTTTGCTAACCTAGGTACAAAAATTGATTTTTCATCTGCATTTCATCCTAAAACTAATGGACAAACAGAAGCCACTAACAGTACTATACTAGATCTTTTACGTGCTTACACTATTTCTAAACCACAGACATGGGACACACATTTGCATTTATTACAGTTTGCATATAACAATACACCACACACATCTACAAAGAAAGCACCGTTTGAAGTGATATATGGTTATAGATTGTCTACACCTGTTGCATCTTTATCAAATAGAATTCAAAGTGCTGATGATATTGCTAGTATGCACAATACTATTTTTTATGAGGTTAAAGACATGATTGCCAAAGCCCAGCAATCATATACCAAACAAGCCAATAAGAAAAGACAAGCAATGAATTTCAAAGTTGATGACTATGTTTGGTTGAGAATAGCAAAACGTAGACTACAAAGTGTAGATAGACACCCAGTTGTCAAATTAGCCCCTAGATTCTATGGACCATTTAAGATCATTCACAAAATTAATGACAATGCATTCAAGTTAGAATTACCACTCACTGGAAAATTCACAACATATTTCACATTAGTCTATTAAGACCCTTTAGAGGCCAATTACATGTACACCCTGTTTATGAAAACCCACCTTTGTTAGAGGAAGAGACTGAAATACTTGAACCTGAAGCTATCATAGATACTGATTTTATGACCACTAGAACTGGCCGAAGATATTCTAGATATCTAGTCAAATTTAAGAACCATCCTGTAGAAGAAGCCCAATGGATGCACGCTAGAGACTTAAATGCTTTCCCCACTCTGTTAGCTCCACATTGAGCTAATAGCAATTGAGGTCAATGTGGAGCTAACAAGTGGGGAAAGCATTTAAGTCTCTAGCGTGCATCCATTTGAGCTCTTCTCCAGGATGGTTCTTAAATTTGACTAGATATCTAGAATATCTTCGGCCAGTTCTAGTGGTCATAAAATCAGTTTTGTGCGAGAAGTTGATGGGAACGCCTATCCTTTTCAGGTGTTTCATTAATTTAGTGCGTACATGGGTGATTCCATAGCGGGTGATTCCGCAAAATGCATATTAAATTAATAACGTTTATGAGTTTAGAGTGCGCACTCGTAATAAATTAAGGTTAGGATTGATTTCTAACCAGTTGATTTATTTATGTAGCTAAAGACTGCTAGGTATTCACTTTTGTCAGTTTAATTGTATTATTTTACTAACGATTGTGAATGCTTCAGTTGATGTGTAGAGATAGCAGCAGTGGCGGAGGAAAGCATTGGAGGATAGCGAGTATTCGATTTATCATTTATATTTTGATGGGCGCATACCTTAGGCATGGCGCCTATATTTTGTCACGCCTATTTATTGAGGCATTGGATATTTATTTATTATTTTGTATGCGCTTGGGCGCACGATTATGTTATTTGTACTTGGACATTGTATTGGGTATGCCAAACTCTTTGGGCACTGCCTACTAGCTTTATTTCTATTTTGTGCTAAAGCAAACTCAAAAGCTAAAAGCTTACTATTTTGTAATTTGGGCTATTATTTGAGCTTGAAGATGATACATAAAATACATGCTTTGTGGAGCGCTCACACAAGGCATGGGGGGAGATTGCACCCAATTAGTCTCTTGTTCATGTCGTGCATGCTTTTTACCTTGAGTTTTGTGCAAAAAGTAGAGTTCTATTGTTCTTGGGGACCTTCTGGCATTCACTACGCAAGCATTCGGCATCCGATCTGCGCACCAAGGGGAGACACCCCGACCTACGCCGATGACTTGACTGAGAAAGAGGAAGCAAGTCTCATTACTCTCTTAGAAGAGTATATACACATCCTTGCTTGGTCCTTAGAAGAGATCAAAGGGCTACACCCAAGTGTAGTGACTCACAATATACCCATGACACCTGATTGCAACATCCGTCAAGCAACGATTGTATCCCATGAATCCAAAGCACACCCACACCATCAAGGAAGAAATTAACAAGCTAATGAGAGCAAGATTTATCTACAAAATTGAGCACATGGGGATTGGTTTTCACCCATAGTCATCGTATTGAAGAAGAATGGAAAGATTAGAGTGTGAATCAATTACAAGTAGGCAAATGTTGCTACGAAGAGAGATAACTATCCATTGCCGTACACCAAGTACATGCTTGAGAGAGTGGCTAGCAAAGAGGCCTATAGTTTTCTGGATGGCTTCTCTAGATACAATCAAGTGCAAGTGCATCCTAATGATAGGCATAAGACCACATTTGCCACTAAGTGGGGCATCTTTGCCTACGTAGTCATGCCTTTCGGGTTGACTAATGCACTAGCTCCTTTCAATGACTTATATGCACTATATTGAAAGATATGCTTAGGAAATAGTTAGAGGTCTTCGTGGATGACTTGTGTGTTCACTCTACTTGGAGGGAGCACTTAGACAAACTCCGAGTGGTCTTTGAACAGTGTCGACTATATCCTCTCTTGTTGAACCCCTTGAAGTGCTAGTTTTGGGTAAAGCATGGATGTATCCTAGGGCACGTAGTGTTGAAGAACGACATTGCCACAGACTTCTCGAAGGTTAGTCATTTTCGATCTTACACCCCCAACTGATTACAAGGGCGTTCAGTGCTTCTTAGGCCATGCAAGGTATTATCAATGACTTATATTGAACTATACATTGATTGCTAGACCTCTATACAAGCTATTGATCATATTCGAATGGACAGAGGAATGCCAATGCGTATATTAGAAACTAAAAAAGGCTCTGACCACTGCATTAATTCTATGAGCCCCAAATTGGACACTCGTGTTCCACATGCATATTGATGCTTCAAAATTTGCCGTAGGAGCTGTGTTCTGCCAGCCTAGTGAACACAGCCTAGATTGCCCGGTGAACTTTGCTAGCAGACAACTCACTGAGACCGAAATGAATTACTCAATAATAGAGAGAGAGGTTTTGGCCATGGTCTCAGGGAAGTTACTATATATAAATATATCCTATACATCACATGCATTCAAGTCTTATTTATAAATATCCTTATCTATGAAATTTTATTGAATATAAAATAACCCTTTTCTATTCAATCTCTAAATAACCCCTTTATATTACACCCTTTTGTATGTAAAAATGTATAAAAATGGTATTTTAAAAATACCTTATTTTGAACCCATCTGATGCACACATATATACATGAGTAACTTACTCGAGGCCATGGTATTTGCTATAAAGAAATTTTGACATTATCTTTTGGCTATGACTTTTATCTTCTTTGTTGACCATCAAGCCTTGTTATATCTTGTTAATAAACCTTGTGCTACATGATGCATTGCTTATTGGCTACTTCTGCTTTTGGAATTTGACTTATCCATGGTGGTACATAAAGGGAAGCAGCACTACTTGGCCGACCATATGTCTCGCATCCCCACAGGAGACGTTGTCGGACAAGGCATTGTGGACGAACTGCCAGACACACATCTATTCAGCTTATCCAGCGAAACAGATTTGTTTAGAGCTGACATGACACCATATTGGACAGATGACATAGTCCAAAGCATATACTACCTGAACAACAAATAGAAAAAGGTATAACTTAGGTGACTCATCCTAAGGATCCAACCCTATCAGTTGATAGCAAGCCAACTCTATAGGTTAGGGTAAGACAGTTTGCTTCACAGATGTGTGTGTGAGCATGAAATGCATGACATACTCATAGAGGCACGTGGCAGAATTGCAGGAGGATACTTCAGTTGGGGGACACGACAGCCGCAAGGTGCTACAATCCTAACTATGGTGGCCCACTCTTTTCCAAGATGCAGCGTGATTCATAAAGCATTGTGATGAGTGCCAACGAACTATAGGTCCCTATTTGTAAGGATCACATGGAGCTAACCACAATCCCCAATCATTGCGTGACAAGCCTTCGAGAAATGCGGGGTTCACTTCATAGGACCCATTTGTACCACAGCATAGTACATCATTGTCGCCACCAATTATCTAATGAAATGGAAAGAAGCATGCGCTACAAGAAAAAATGACGCTAGAACCACTACCAAGTTCTTATGGGAGAAAGTGATCTCACGATTCGACTGTCCCATCGAACTTATTAGTAATCAAGGCACACGCTTCATCAACAAAGTGATAGCTCATCTCCTATCCACCTTCCTAATCATCCATCAAAAATCTTCACCTTATTACCCTCAAGCAAACAGCCAAGCTGAATCCACAAATAAAATCTTGGTGAACGTCTTGACCAAGATAGTCTCTGCTTCGCACAGTTACTGGGATAACAAGTTGATGGGGGTCTTGTGGGCCTACCGCATTGCTTACAAAATGGCTGTGGGTCAGACTCCCTTTAGATTGACCTATGGAATTGAGGCAATTCTATCCTTGGAGTTCTGCGTTCCTAGCTTGAACATAGCCTTTCAAGAGAGATGGGATGGGAAGGAGGCATGGACGGAACACCTATTCAGCTCAAATGCTTATTGGAAACTCGACTTATAGCCACCCATGCGCTAATATGCAAGAAGGCAAGATGCAAAAGCTGGTTTGACAAGCATGTCAAGCATCGAGACTTTGAACAGGGCGACTTAGTACTATTGTACCCAGTCAAGGGACATAAATAGAAGATGAAGTTTAGGGGGTTATGACCTTTTAGAGTTTGGGCCATCAGCCGAACTGGCAACGTAGAACTCGAAACCTTGGAAGATGAGGACATAGAATTCTCCAATGGTAGCCGCATAAAGAATTACTACCCACCCATGCACCCACTGCATGAGCCTTTGATGCTAGTGTCCCCTGTCAAAGTACAAGTAGCCACTATTGCTGAGATGGATAATGAGGATGAGGAGGCTGTAGAACCAGCTTACCTAAGCATAACGGTCACTGCCCAGCACACATGCACCTTCAATGCATTGATCGATGAGGGAGTTGACTGTAATGTCTTAACTCATAATCATTGGACCCAAATTGAAAAACTACAATTATAGCCCACTAACGCTAAACTCAGCCCGTACGAGGGCCGATTATATACACTCTTGGAAAAGTGCAAGGCTGCAGTTTCTATTGAGTTTGAAAGCATGCCGATGCTCTTCTATGTGTTGCTCAACACTAACGATGCAGGCACGGAGTCACTGTTAGGATGAACCTTTAAGAAACAAGCTCATTGCAATGTCAACTACGAATCTCAACGTATCCACCTAGCCATGGGCAATGTCAGCATAGTTATAGCTTTCAACAAGGGCTGCGTGACTCCTTCCAAGTTCTCAAAGCCGCTGATAGAGAAACCTGCCGCCAAGTCTAAAGCCTCAAGACTAGAAAATCACTGAAGTCAAAGCTAAGGCCCATGAGCCAAAGCTTCAATGAATGTCTAAACTGCAAGGACTGCCACATAGGAGCCGACACCCACAATCCTGCAAGGTTAAGCACCCACCTCACGCCCTAGGAGGCCAAGGCGCAACTATAGACATCGAAGTATGGTCAACCTGCGATGGGTCCCCAAGACCCTATTGCAAGCGCAAGGCTATTATGAATGTAATGCCTGGATATGGATTCCTAAGCCAAAACGGCCAAAGATACTAATCGAACATCACCCTCAAGCTTGGCCACACAGAGTCACATGACACATCCAAGGCCAAGGCCGCAAAAGCCTTTGGATTCAAAGCCTTCAAAATCACAAACACACAAACTAGTGAAGAATGAGCGATTCTATCGACCCAAACCACAGGCTACTACTCATGTAAATACCATGACTAGTCCTACACCTCATGGGACATCACCCGAATATCGCAGTGCACCATTGGCAACCACAGCCATGCCTACTATACAAAAGGCCCAATTGCAAGCTCGGGAACAACCAAAGCGGCCACCATCAGCTTCTACTGAACTCTCTAGTTTTGTCAAACCCCAACCCCTCGTCGGCCTTAGACCCTCTTATGAGCAATGATCAATTCTAACTGTGACCCTGGACTTAGCGGAGAACATAGGGGATGACTTGGTTGCTTGATCTAGATGCTTAGATGCCACCTTCATGTTGCTTGCTAAAAGATATGACCGCTTACACTTGGAACTCTTGGACGAGTCTATAGCGATGCAAGTATGAACACTCCCTTTTTCTTAGGAAGAATCGGAATTTGTGTTTGTCAAGGCTTTCGAGGCAGTTAAGGAGCTGATTGCCACCAACGCGTGCTGCGAACAAGTGCAAAAACAACACCTCATCATCTCATATGACAAGGGCACAGCTTATGGCGATGATCAAGAGATCGAAGACTTGAAACAGCTTACTGACAACGACTCCCCTTTCTTGAGGAAATGGTACGATCTTTGCCTTCAATGGGAGCTCGAAGGATGTCAGATCATGACAAATGCAGAGCAACAACGCGCAATCAAAACATTGGAGTATGACCCAACTTATGTCGCTCCAACCTCTTATAGAGTATTGATGACCATTCGTGATCGACCCATGGAAGAGCACATTCAGGGACATTACTAGTCGGGTAGACTTCGGTGACTTCTTGCTCGATATCCTTACTTACATCACCGAGGTAGGCATACGACCTTTCCTCATGCATCGTTACGCTCATGTGGAATATATTCCAAATTTTTATGCTTGGCTCATGCGAAAGTAAAACACTGTGCCCATGCGCTAAACCCCTCTACCCTCTAACCTTCAATCCTAGGAAGGATTCTTCTCAATTCCGAGGTGACTGGGGTAAGGGGGTAAGGTGAATCAAAATCAAATCAAACACATAAGGAAACAAGAAAAGGAAAAACATACCTTAAAAGCCTCAATCCACACCTAAGAATAGAAAAGGAAGGAAAACATTAACTCGTGATTGAGGAAAATGTCACAAAATTTGAAATAAAGGTTGAAGGGAAAGTCTAACTCTATTCTAAAAGCATTTCAATTCGGCAAGCACGAAGTCTTTTCTTCGTGCATGTAAATGTTTTGGAAAGCTCTAATGGTAAAACATGGTTCATGACACGAGCTAAAGATGTCACAGCAAGACCAAGCCCATCGCCTTCCCTTCACAGAGAGGAAAGAGCGAAGTACAGCCTTTCCCTTGAAAACCAGGCCTACAACCAGCTCAAATTCAGGAGCATTCACAACATCGAGGAGGTGGTGACCAATGAGGAGGCTGTTAGGAGGGTTGTAGCACAGTGCAACCTCACCAAGTACATCGCAAAGTTCAAGACAAGATCCCAGACAAGAGCCCTGACCACACTAAGGGTGTGGAATTCTTAGGGACATTCGATTTTGTCTCTTTGTATTTACTTAAGATATGTTTTGGAAGGTGGTCCAAGCTATATATGAGCTCTATGCTAGTTCTTTTTGTTGTTCTATACTACAAACCTAGTTTTAATAAGCTAGTCTTGGGAGGGTTTCCCAAGTCTTTCTTCCATGAATTGACATATAATACCTCATTTAATAGTAACAATTATCTTCATAAGTAGAGCCAATTTCGTAATTAGAGTTATTTTTTTTAAAGTGCAACATAAATCCATTTTCTTTGGAATGTATACGCACACTGTTTATTAAAATAAGCTAAGTAATGGTGGGGACATTACAAGTACGGACTACCAGAGAGACCAATTGAGAATGTAGACTAAGGCACCTTATCCTTAAGATTCAACGCTATCAATTGATTGCCAGCCAACTCTATAGGTTAGGACAAGATGGCCTGCTGCGGAGATGCGTATGTGAGTATGAAATGCATGATGTGCTGGTGACTGAAGTGCATGGTGGAAAAATGTGGTGGTCCACCCTATTCTGCGATGCTACTATATTTGTAAAGCATTGTGACAAGTATCAAAGCACTAAGGTCCCTATTCATATAGACAAGATGGAGTTGACCCTAGTCATAGCATGCCAACCATTCGAAAAATGGGGCATTGACTTCATTGGGCCAATCAGTCCCACGGCACAGTACTCCTAAGCCAAATACATCATTGTGACAATGGACTACCTTACAAAATGGTTCGAACGATCAGGAGGAGTCCACAAATAAGATCCTAGTAAATGTCCTGACTAAGGTAGTCTCTACCTCATGCAGCTGGGATAACAAACTCATCCCCGACTTAGAGGTCAGATTATAGGCTAAGGTGATCCACTCCCTCTTCTCTAGCCAAAGATACAACTCGCTTATGCATAGGATTAGCGTGGCCATGTTGGAGAGCATGGCAGCTCACTTGCTGGATAAGGTGGATTGGAATGGCTACATGTGGAAAGCCATTGATCAATCCACTAAAGCACTAGCCCTTGGAAGCAAACTAACGGGTAGAGAGTCCTCAGCGTGGCCGTGTTGGAGCTCACTTGCTGGATAAGGTGGATTGGAATGGCTACATGTGGAAAGCCATTGATCAATCCGCTAAAGCACTAGCCCTTGGAAGCAAACTAACGGGTAGAGAGTCCTCAGCATCAAAAGGAGCCAAGAGGAAGAAGCCTTCAGCCAAAGCCTCCTTGATTGGGTATGGAGGAATTTTGACCACTCTTATCTCAGGAAGCGATAAAGGAGGCACATGATGGAGGGGAGGGAATGGATGAAACACCTGACAAGTCACCTCCTCAACATGACAGAGAAAAATCGAGTGAGAGGACAGTTAGTGAAGAGGAGGGAGAGCAAGAAGCTTAGTTTGGCAGAAGGAAATTAAAGAAGTCTAAGAAGAAGATGACACAGGAAAAGCCGGAGGAGGAAGAAAGAAAGAAAAGGAGAAAGCGGATTGATAGAAAGCCAAGAAAGAGTCAAAGCAAGACGCGAAGGAAAGGAAGAAGAAAGAGAGAGAAGAGTTTGAGAGGTTGGAGGCAAAGTCAAAAAGAGCTAAGGAAGAGAGGATGACATCGAGGTGGCCAAACATAGGTCAATGGAGCAACAAGGCGAACAAGGGGAGACAGACACTTTGAGCCCAAGGAGAGATGAGGGCTCGGGTTCAAGCACATAGGTGTCTGAAGGCACACCAACCGCAGTGTAGGAGGGCAAGGGCAAAGCCCCCATCCACCCCTCATGGTACCTACCCCCACAACAACAACGCCTACCCAAGGCACCTCGGCCATGGTCAATGCCAACAATCTTATGGCCTAGGTGCAATATTTTCTTAACAAGAAACTAGCTCAAGCAAAGAGCGTGAAAGCCCGATGCTCCCTTGTATAAAAAAGGATCTTACACATAAAATCAATCGTAGGGCAAAAGAGATCAACAGCAACAGTAGACATCGAGTCAAGGCAGGACCCTAAGCGACAAAAGGTGGGAACATCCACAACTCCCATCCCCACAACTGTGACAGCCCCTGCTAACTATGATGAGTATGTCACTTAGCTACTCTCTCAATTGGAGAAAGCCAAGGAGGAAAAGAGAATAGTGGTGGGGCTGAGTTAGAAGCCGAGAAAGAGTCAGTGGCGACCTTCCAGCTCGAAACGTCACGGCAAGTGGCCATGTACCAAAAGGAGATTAGCGAGCTAAAAGCAAGGCTCGGTACCAAGGAAGAAAGGGGGGAAACCTGGAGAAAACAGCTTGAAGATGAGAACCAGGAGCTAATTAGACTACAACATGAATATAAACTCTTAATAATGCAATATGAGGACCTGGAAGCTCAGCTAAAGAGAGTCCAACTGGGCATGGATGAGCTTGCTGCAAGAGAAGTAGAAAGAGAGTAGGAAGAGAAAGAGCATCACCGAGAGGTCGAAGACCTAGTAGTAAGGGTGTTCCTAGAGATAAATGAGCAAGAGATGTTGGAGAGAGAGATCGAGCACCTAGAAAAAGAGAAGGAGGTGATAACTCAGAAGTGGAAAGAACAGGAATTGGCAATAACAGCCTTAACACAAAGGCAGGGGGAGAGCTTCAGGGAGATGATGAAGAGAGTAGAAGAGTGGGCAACCCGCATTGAAAGGAAGGTGAAAACCTTGGTGTGCCGTCTGGCTCAAGTGGAGAAAGACAAAGTACTCGCTGAAAGCAGAGCAAAGGCCGCCCAAGTGGGCTTTCAAACTCAACAATGCGCTTTCCAGAATACCTTACTGGATGTCACACAAGCAAAGGAAGGAGAATCCATAGAGGCCATAAAGAAGAAGCTAGGAATAGCACGTAGGGCCCTGAGAGCAGGCCTGTAGATGCCACCACAACCCATGGGAGTTGGCATTAGCCTTGAAGAGCAGCACCACTATCTCCTACTAGCAGGCCTAACCCCACAAGAAGTTGACGCACTTGCATTCACAAAAGGGGCGCCACAAGAGCCAAGCCAAGAGGAGGAGGTTGAAATAAACTTTGAAATGGGACCGCAGGAGGAAGAGCTTGTCTCAATGCCTCCTTCCCCACGACCAAATGAGTAATAACAAGCAGATACCTCCGTAGAAAGAAAGGCCGCACTACGTGAAATGAGAAAACGAATGGTCGAGGAAACAAGAAGAAGATGGAATGCCAGAGGAGTAATGGCACCACCTGTACCTATCCTACCCTATAAGTATAAATCCCCAGCAAGCTTCCACGCCCAACTTGTGATTTGGGAACGGCAAGAAATGGCCACGAACCCCTTCGATTTTAATTTTCAATTCTCCACCACCCTGCATAAAGTTTTGCCCATCAAGGTGGTGGAGGAGGTGATTAATATCAAAGGCAGGCTTGAGGAGAATTGGCTAAAGAAGAGAGAACGGAACCCCACTCTATGGGGCACTGAAGATGTTGAATTTTGGCAGAACAAACTTTTTGAAGTGCCGAGGTTTGTGCCTAGTTATGAATGCCAACCTACATGGAGATGACAGATATGCGATGTCAACATGGACACTTGGATGGCCTTTTGCAATACTCAACCCTTTGAGCGAAACAACCCAACGTCCATGTCATACCTCGAAGGATAGGAGTGGATTTTGACTCCAATGTCCATGGCCAGTATGAATTCCTGATAATCTATAATCCACATTGTACTACATATGAAGAAGCCCTTATTTTCACATCAAAAAATTTGTATGATACCACGTTCCACTTCATCAATGAATTCTCTTCATGCCCTGACCCCACCTTCATTACCACATGTAACTACCCTAGATTGCTTAGGATACTCCTTAGGCAAGACCCCACTCCGCAGGAGCGTTGCCTCCTAGCCCTTCATTTTGATCCTAAATGCTATAGATAGTTGCGCTCGACCAATGATGCAACCTGCACTACTACCTTCATTTTGCTTAGCTCTTCTAGAGGATATGAATGATAGCCACTTCACCCACTACAATCATCCATTCCTCTCCACCACCACCTTTCAAGTCTGCCTAGACCTCAAGGGGTATCTCCAAAGCAGTCAATTCCTTAACAAATTTATTAAGTCTCCTTCTCTGCCTCACTCCGATGATGAAGACTAGCTTCTGTCGTGACTATGTAATTCAAAAAAGAAAAAGAAAGAAAGAAAGAAAGAAAGAAAAGGCAAGAAAGTATCCAAAAAAAAAAAACAAATAGAATGGAAATGAAAAGAGAGAATCACATGAAGACACAGCGAGCCGCACATAGATCACAATCACCGTACCTAAGGGGTCTTAAGTTAGGCATACCCGATAGCCTCGGTCGACGGGGCGTGTGTAACCCCCTAGCCCTTTTTGATCCCCCACTACATACGCTTAGGGCACCTCAAGGGCAGGACATACCTACGATTAGACTTGCCTCCATGAGCCAAACCACAGCACCTCACTTCCGCACGCACGGGGTTCTCAAGTGTGGGACATCACCCAGGCTCAAACCTAGCTCCTTGTTCCACCAACACAAGCACGATGCACTACACTGTGAGGTAGACACCTCCCCTAGGTAGATCACATCTTCTCTTTTCAAGCACTCCCGAATGCTGCAACCACTAACATCGGAGGCCCCACCATCCACTCAACATACCCTTGGTCTCCAACAACGCAATCATTGTCAAAGCTCCTCAACCACTATCAATCAACACAAGGCCCCATCATCCACTTAGGCAACCACCCTTCGAAGCACCAGACCCTCAACAACAAAGCCCCATAAGTGCCATGGGACTGGCACTCATCTAGGGGGGGTAATGTTAATCGCAGCTTGAGACAGAAGCAAAAGAAGTGAAATGCGGGTGAAATGAAAGAAGCAGAATAGAGAACAAGCAAAGGCACAAGGGCAGCCTCTAAAATCAAGTAAAAGAAAAAAGCATATTTTTAAGTAAAAGGCACCCCAAAATTTTGATAAAAGAGCACCAATCTCCCTCTTATGCTTGTAAAAGGGTAGACAATAAAGAAATAGGCCAAGTAGAAGGGAATGAAAAAGAGGACCTTGCCACAACAGCCGATCATATAAAAAAGGGGATGGGTACCCATGGGATTTTAGGGCATGTATATAAAGTTCAAAAAGTGAATGAGAGCCCATTTGGTGTGTGGCAACAAGAGACTCTTCTTCTTCTCTCCTTCTCTTCTCTTTGCTTGCTTATGTGTGCTTGAGAGAGGGAGTGTGAGAGTGTGAGGGAGTGAGTGTGTGAGGGTGAGGGATCAAGGAGGTGAAGCTCCCCACCATCTCCTCTCTTCTTCTTCTTCTTCTTCTTCTTCTTCTTCTTCTTCTTCTTCTTCTTCTTCTTCTCTTCTCTTCTCTTCTCTTCTCTTATGGAGGATGGAGCTTGGATGGGGAGGCTTGAGGATGCTTGAGCTTGTATCAAGAATCGTGGAGCTACCAATGTGCTTGAGGGAGGAGGCAACTCATTCGGGCATTGAGGTAAGCTCACTACACCCTGGTAGGATCGAAGGCGCGTCGGCTAAGTGAGAGATAACCATAGGTTCTCGCTTGAAACGCTCAAACGAATAAGCAGTCCATGGGTCTCAGCGATTGAGTGTGAGCTCCCCTCTACACCAAGGTCTATCAATAGAACCACGATGAGGAGGCTTTTATGGTCCACTCAATGTCTATGAGACTGGTAACTATTTTTTGCATAGCCACACTCTCATGCTCATCAATCCCAATTGTATTTTATACATTACTATACGAGCTATTCATTTCATTTAAAAACATTCCTAATAACTCTTAGCTCATGTGTAATAGGGTTATAATATCTATATCCCTTTTACTCAAGAGGATATCCCACAAATACACATTTTCCTGCTTTGGGATCCAATTTACCGTGCAACTTATTAGCAATATGCACGTAAGCAATATATCCAAATACTTTTAGATGGAACAAATTTAGCTTTCTACCTATAAACGTCTCTTCAGGTTTCATACCTTGTATAATAGCAATGGGTATTTGCTCTTTCTCTTCATCTCCCTTCTCTATCTCTTCCTCTCTCCTCTTTTCTTACCTCTCTTTCCTTTCTCCCTCTCATCTCTCCTTCCCCCCTCTCTCTCTACATGCACAATATAATATTAACTCAATAGCAATAACAATTGTTAAAAACATTAGAAGTCTTTTATTAAGGTTACTATATAGCTTTTAGTCTTTGTTACACTTTTTTTTTTTGGAGGCTCCATTGATGGTATAGTTATTGATATTGAGGACATTGATGATGGCATTCAACAAGTGGTGAGGATGGTTAATGCTATGGTAATCTTGATGAAAACAGCGACGATCACTTTTTTGTGGTGATCTTGATGATGACGTCAATTTGAAAATGGTATGGCAACAATTTGATGGAAATGAGATGATATATTATAAATAATTAATACTAAAGTTGATTATTTTTAATATTTATTCTCATTCTCCCTCCACAAGGCCCCCATTCATGTGGAGGGTGCTAGGATCATTACATCCTCTCCCCCTTTGAGGAATCAAGATGTCATTGTCTTAAGAGAAACTGAGCCAAGTGGCATCCTCTTTGGGATAGTCTTTCCACTAGACAGGGTATTCCCCAAGAGTTCTACTTCTAAGGATTTTCTCTTTTACATCAAGTATTGTGTCAAGTTGAAGCTTGAGAACTCCTTGGGTTGGCATTATAACTTATTGAGAGAAACAAGAATATACTCAAGGTTTGATACATAGGTTTTCAACAAGATAACATAGAATACATTGTGGATTTGTAAGCACTCAAGGAATTATAGCTTGTATGCATTAGATCCTAGACATTTGAGGATCTTGTAGGGTTCACATTAACTTAGACTCAACTTCTTGAATTCACCCAATGATAGAGGAGTCTCCTTTGGGTGGACACAGAGAAAACCATGTGTCCTTCCTTAAGGATTCGCTCTTGCCTTCCTACATTGACATATGCCTTTTGTCGATGCTTGGCTATTTACTTCTCAATTTTGGAAAAGTATATTTGAAGCCATTAGAACCTAGTTTTACTTTAGTGTAGCATACCATCCCCAAATTGATGGATAGATAGAGCAAGTCAATCTTGATCCACTGTCATGTCTCATTTGTGGATCCGATCCAATAAATATCCACTTGAGACTCTTATGAATAGTGACTAATGTAAATCTCTTCCCAAGAAAGTCAATCTTGATCCACCATCATTGTCTCATGTGTGGATCCGATCCAATAATATATCCACTTGAGACTCTTATGAATAGTGACTAAGGTAAATTTCTTCCCAAGCAAGTAGTGTCTCCATAACTTGAGGGCATAAATAACTACCAATAACTCTAAATCATGTGGAGTATAATTTTTCTTATGTGTCTAACTTTTTTGAAGAGCAAATGACTAGATGACCCTCTTTCATGAGTACACAACCGATGCTAGAGAGCTTCCATCATGACCTCAAACTCTTGGTTCAGGTGAAGAAGCTTTAAGATAGGGGATGTCACCAAACTTTGTTTGAACTTCTCAAAGCTAGATTTATCAATTAGAGTTCACATAATACAAGTTTACTTCTTGAGCAAATTAGTGAGGGGAGGAGTTATCAATGCACAATCCTTGATAATAACTCTAGTGCCATCCAATTAAGACTAAAAAGCTTCGTACTTCCTTGACTAATTTTAGAGATGGCCACTCCTACACATCTTTGACCTTTGCTCGGTCTATTGCAATTCTCTTCTTAGATACTATAAACCCAAGGTACTCTACTTGGTTCTTAAATGAATGTGCACTTTCTCTTCTTAACATAGAGCTTGTATGGTCTTAATATTTCAAGCACAATTATGAGCTATCTCTCATGGCCTCCTTCTTCTTTAGAATAAGTTCGGATGTCATGGAAGAAGATAAGGATGAACTCATCAAGGTAAAGCCAAAAGATGTATTCCACTAGTCTATCGAAACTAGTTGAGTAGTCAAACTAAAGGACATTATAATAAACTCATAATGTCCATATCTTGTATTAAAGGCAATCTTTGGAATATCTTCTTTATTGATCCTAATTTGATAATAATATGACCTTAGTTTAATCTTTGAGAATATTTTTGTCCCTTGAAGCCTATGAATGAGTTCATTGATCCTAAAAATTAGATACTTATTCTTGACTATCACTTGACTTAGTCCATGATAATCTATGCAAAGATAGTTTGAGTACCATCTTTATTCTTTCTAAGATGATAATTTAATAATCTTGAGATATTTCATACATTTAATTCACTCAAGATGGTTTAAATATATGAGAGGTGATTGGCATTTATGAAGAAATATACACTACTTCATATCTAACCACATTCATAGCTCCGAAGAGGGTGAGAAACAAAGGGGAGCTAACATATTGACCTCTTTGCCCAAAAAATAAGCTCTCAACCCTCTCCCAAACTGACATATCATCAAGATCTAAGATGAATTTTCTATAATGGTGAACATTTGACTCTTCCTAAATTTTTCTATCTATCACTTTTGAGGGAAACCTCTCGAATAACCAAGACCACCCTACCATAGAATAATTTCATCAAGGATCTCCTGTCCACTTCTCTTTTGTGAGGGGTTTGCTTAATTATCTAATTATCGACTCTATTTACTTCAATACATAAAAATGGATTCTTTACTTAACCCATCAAGAACAATGTACATTTACCTAGTCACAACAGGAAAGCAATTGAAGGCAATCCTTTCAAAAAGTAAAGTTTTAATTTAAGTTGGATAATCTAGTTTTGTTATATCAAATCAAATGTCCATATATCCAAAGGCAATCCTCCCTCAACTAGCATCGAGGCCTTCTTGAAGAACCATCACGAGCTTGCAAGGGGTTAAACTAATCCTAGATACTCACAGAATTTATGACCAGATCCCCCCTAGTACCCTTGTTGTCTCCTAGTTAACCTCTAATCCCTATAAAGAAACCTCTCGCACTCGATGCTAGTACTATCATCTAAAGAAAACAAAAATAGCCCATTGGTGAAGGGCTCCATAACTAGCCTTAGAGAAGGCCTAGCACATATCCAAGCTCAGCTTGATTGGTACAAACTTTACTCAAAAAAAAATTAAATATAAATATAAATATAAATATAAATAAATAAATAAATAAATAAATATATAGTCAGCAGGTAGTCCTTTAACTTGGGTTTCATAAGGGTTACACTTTGCTACTACAAGGAAATGGCATCCCTTTTGTTAGGATTCACCTACATAAGTTGCCTAACACCATAAGACACTCGAACCCTAGCAATTGATTTATATGCATTGCTATTTGATCAACAAATAATAACAAACTATTATCTAATATATTAAAAGTACATTGTAAGCATAATAGAGGGCACCTGAACTTGACTCATTGTGACGTCAGTGCTACTTCTTAATTTGCTCCCATCTTCCATTGTTTTGGGACCATCATGAGCTTGATCTTGTCTCCTTGTTGACAATGTGCTTCCACATTCCCAATCTAAATTGTGTGTCCCATCCGTCCCATTCAATAAAACACTCGAAATCAATAGTCATTATATCTTCTTTCCCTATGGTAAAGGGTAACCTGTCTTAATTAAAAGAAGCATTTTCATCTCTTGTGAAGATTAGATTAGATTCCATATGCGTGTTTTAGGATTACTACCTTATAGATTAATGCAAGTTTTTCTGAAAATTGATTGAAGATGCTAGAAGGCTATAGATTAGATAGAGATGTTTCAACGCTCTCCTTTCTTTTCTATTTCTTGAATTAGGTAGCTATAGTGCTATGCATCCTGCAACTATGATATGTTTTCGTGGACAAGAGATTCGTTTCACAATTGAGAGAGATATGAAGTATAATAAGGTATCTCGTAAGTTATGTAAGATTGCTTTTTTGACTTACAATATGGTTCTACATTGTATGCACATGCGTGGCATGTATGGTAGATGAGATAGTTTGAGGACAGTTTAAACATTAGAAATAATGTTGTGTTGATTGTGCTTCTAAAATTATTAGTTATAGCATGATAAGTAATGGCCTAAGTAAGGGCTAGAGCTTTTAGGAAGCACTTGCCCTCCTAGATAATGTTGTATAGAATGGACATTGTGCACCAAATGCCTTTAATTTAAACTCTATAACACATAGCCAATTTGATAAATGATGTTTCATATAAAATGAAATCTTAGTTTTTGAGGCTTTATTATTAATATGAAAGATGGACAATGCAAAGATTTAGATTCAATTCATCTTACTTCTTTTCTCTAGATTGCTTCTTGAAGTAAAGCTTCCAACTTGAAACATGAAAGAAGAGTAGGTTGTGACCACATTGAAAGGTGGAGTGGAAGCATGAGAGAGAGAGAGAGAGAGAGAGAGAGAGAGAGAGAGAGAGAGAGAGAGAGAGAGAGAGAGAGAGAGAGAGAGAGAGAGAGAGAGAGAGAGAGAGAGATTATGCTCATATCACAAATGGTGACCTCATTAATAAGAACTCATATAAGCCTCCTTATTTAGTCCCAAAGATACTTTCTACGGAACAATTAGATAAGCTTGAATGTTGTGCTTATGCGAAAGGTTAGTCAAATTTTCCAATCCTTTTAGGTGAAGCTACTATAATTTCTCCATACACTTGGAATGGAAAATGTCGATGACCTTTGTTTAAGACAATAAATCTTTTGAGGGTCACGATACAATACAGGTGCTTGTAGATAATTAAGTGTACTAACTTAATAGTATACCCTCGTGTGTGTGTGTGTGTGTGTGTGTGTGTGTGTGAATGTATGTATGCATAATTAAAATTAACTAAATTAATTGATTAATGATGGTTTAGGTGTGGAGGCTTGGTTGTAAGCTAGCTTTGTAATGTGGCAGGAGGAAGGAGGGTTGAGGCAAGTTTTTAGCCAAATTTGATTAGGTTCAAAATTTTGTGAGTAACTAAACTCGATCAAAACATTCTAACAAATCACGTATTTTTTAAAACATATAGATTAAGATGTAAACGAATATTTAATCATAAAATGATACTCTTATTATGAATGAGCATATGTTCTTATGGTAATAAAATACGCAACAACAATGTGCTCAGTGTAGATAGAAAATCGCAGGGCCTCATTTAGGTCATCTAGCAAAAGGAAAATTGTGGTACCTCAATAAACATCGCTATAAACAGCGTGCCCTAAGTTGATACTAGGCGCTCCGCGCCTAGACTCGCGCCGGTGCTTCGCGCCGGGGCGGGCGTGATTTTCGTGGCGAGGGCGGGTGCTGGACACGTGGCACCTACCCCCGCATTTCTTTGTGGGGAGGTTGGGGGCTGCCACGTGGCACTCGACCCCAACCTCCCCTTAACTAATAGTAAAGATGTTGTTTCTTCTTTCTTACAATACTTTATGAAGGCAGCCGGCAGGCCCTTTCGATTGCATCACCTTTTTGGACGATGGCGGTTTATATTATATTGATATGGTAAAGCAAGGGATTACGGCATCATAAGATGCGATTACATCACCTTGTCTGTGGATTGTTTTCTCACGTATTTTTCATCCGATAGAGCGCGGACGAAAGGGAGATTTTGGCCTCGTCGTTTTATCGCAGGTTCTGATTCTCCTGCCGAGTGTCTGTGATAATCTTTCCATTGTCTTGCTTCTTGCATTTGGAAATGGCTGAGGTCTTCATGTGGTAGAGAATGTTTCAATGTTAATCTCACCTCATCAAACTTGGAGCAACAAGTGAAGAACCAGAGAAATCGCCTTCATCGGGCGATGAAAATCGCAATCTTCCGTTATAATCTGTCCATTGTCTTGTTTCCTGCATTCGAAAATGGTCGATGTCTGCATGTGGCAGGAAATGTTTCAATGCTAACCTCACCTCATCAAACTGGGAGCAACAAGTGAAGAACCGGAGAAATCATTTTCATTCGTCGATCAAAAACGCACAATTTCTGACATTTCAATGAAGAACGACAAACAGATAACGGCTCAGCATGCTGTCTCAGAGACCGAGCATGATGGAACCACCTCTTTTCCCCGTTTTCCTTGGAGAGATCGAAAGTGGATCATAGGATACTGATCAGAATTTGACGCATAATCGATTGGACTTTCCAAGATTCTTTCAACCTATGCTGAAGCTCTTCCTGTGTGCTGTAAATCATTGCACACAGGCTTGTCAGCGTGTGTCTTACCGCTACGTTATTTGTTCTTGAAATATTTACTCCATCGGGCAAGCTGGAGTATTTCTTGCCGTAATCATAGGCTTAAAAAGGATACTGTTCAGAATTTGTCACAAAAAGGATATTGCTGATAGGCTGACAAGACTTTGTTCGGAATTTCACACACACTTGACTGAAATCCTTGAGTGGATCATAGGCTTTGAAAAAAATACTTTTCAGAATTTCACATATGTTTGCTTAAATTTTCAAAGTTTCTCTCAAAGCTGTGCTGAAACTCCTACTTATGCTGTAAATTATTTGCACATAGACGTGTCAGTTTGTCCCTTAAAGCTGTGCGTTTTTGTTCTTTGAAGGTTTACTCCATCAGGCAAGCTGGAGCGTTTTGCGCTGTGGGTAGGGGCTAGTGTAGCCTCTGCCTTCTTTGCATCTTTAGAGCGGTGCTCCTGCATCAATTTGGAAACCACAGACGCTGATGAAGATGAAGAAGCAGACGTTAGGCCCCTGATACCTGTCAACAGAGAACCAATGCAGCATAATAGATGCTTAGTCAGTGAGGCAGAGCGACAGATTCAGATGGCAGAATGTGATCCCAACAGACCAAATTCTGGCTAACCTGGTGCATCTCTGGCCCTTCTTTTAAGTAACTAATCAATTCCTCCATGAGTCATCTAGGCAAGTTTTACTTGGTTTATGTTTGCTTTTTGTGTGTATGCACTTAATTTTTAGCTGGGTAAAACTCTTGTGTTGACCCAATAATCAGCCCGTTGAATATCTGCCACAAGGCCCTAAATCATCATAGGCAGCTCCTAAGCTTCCTACTATACTCTCCAGAAGTGCCCACCTTGGGTAATTTGCCATGACAAGTTCACTAGCCAAACTGCCTAGCTGCTATGAGTTAGCACCTCCTGGACTGCCTTTCATCCAAGCAACTGCGAAAGTGAAGAAATCCCTCTATATGCATCATTACTGTGATGCCCCTAAGAAGCCTTTGCACCACTGATTGTAGGACTCCCAACTGGCAAGCTGGCCTTGTTTCCTCTTGAGAATAGATTCCTGCACCTGTGGACTTGAGAATCCAAACTTCAAGACATATGCAAGATCCCCTTTTTGACACACCTCCTTGGATGCTACACCAACATATGCCTGCAAAAGATGCAAATTGCACCTCTATTGTCAAGGATCGATGTTTCTAGCAACTAACATACCTTGCAAAATAGCAGAAAACAGCAGACAACCAGAAGGGGTTCCAAATGTGACTTGCCTCCTAACCATAGTTTGTTAGGGATTTGAGCCATAGAAATGGGGAACGGCTGCTCCAGACCTTAGGAAAATGTCAATACATTTTGTAAACCTTCGGGTATGTGCATTGCTGTTTCATTCCATTCCTTTCTGGCTCCCTGGTTCAGAACGCCTGGTCCAGGATGTAAAAAGAATTCTCTGCAATGGGCCATGAAATTTTCCAACTTTTGTAGGTTCACTTCAATAGCATCTCAAGTAATGATATGGCCAAGATTTGAGAAATCTTTCTTAAGAACTCGCATTTAGACACTTGATCATAAAACTTCTTTGAATCTCAGAACCATGAGAACATGTTGTGCATTTTCCAATATATTGTGGCTATATATCAACATATTATTGAGAAATACAACAAACAAGAGCATATGATGATGCATTGGAGAATTGCCCTACTACTTTTCTTTTTGTTCATGTTGATGTGTGCTCTTAGTTGCATGTTTTTGTCTACTTGCTTGCTTCTGTTTGCCTGCTTTTGATTGCTATGCCTTTAATGATGTCACTAGCTATTGTTGAGATTATTAAAGTTAATTTTCTCATATTTTTAAGTGTTTAAGTGTATGTGTGTATGGTTATACTTTCCATTCTACCCAGTACTTGGGAACTCGGAGTTGCTTGGACTGCATACATGTTATGTGTGATGATTCATTCTTACTAGAGGTTTTGGAGATCAAGGTTCTGCGACATTGTGTGCGTTTTGATTATTTTTCCTTGGAGCTTGCGTTGTTTAAACAACCAATTCATCATTTGAGGCATTGTTTCAATTCTTCCTTTCTTTGGCATGAAATATTTTATGGCTACATGAGACAACTACCAGATTAGTTTGCACTTGGATCTTTGAATTAAGGGGGCTACCTCCTTTGACTTATTGGTATCTAATGTGCAAAGAGTTGCCAAGCAGTATGGAATCCATCATGCTATAGTTTGTAGACAAAGATTGAATGCTGCTGAAAATCTTGTGGCAGTGGTGTGTTCTCTTTTAGTTGATTTGCCAATTGGTTTCTCTATCTATGCAATTGATAGAGCTCATTAAAGCTTTTCTGCTGCAATTTTCTCAACAGGCTAAGATTGCTACCTTATCAGAGGGCTTACAGGATAATAATTGTCAGAATTTTCTCGTGGTTTGCATGCTTCTTTTGCAAGGGAAAACGTAGTAAGGCTGCAAAATTTTGTCCATCAAATGGTTACGGTTACTAGGCCATTGTGCAAATATGTAGGGAATATTTTAGGAAATTTACTTGGGTTGTAGTTACACATTTCAGATTGAACGACATCCACCTGCTCTATGCTTTATGATTTGGTTAAGGATCAAGTATTACCTCATATAGTGGAGAGTTAAGATGCAAACATATTTGAGGATGAGGTGATGGAAGTTGTTTATACTTACCAAAGGATAAATGCCCTGGTTGGGATGACCTTACCAATGAGTTTTTTGTGCAATATGTTAATCATGCAAATCAGCTGGCAGCACCTTTGGCTGTTATATGTCAAGAAGTTTGGGCAATGGGGATTATATCTACCTCTTGGAAAGAGGGTGTTATAAAATTGATTCCAAAGGTGCCACAAAGAGAGAGAGAGAGAGAGAGAGAGAGAGAGAGAGAGAGAGAGGCCTTCTTTTTCCACTTCGCAATCTGATCATCCCTGCCACTTCCTTTTTCTTAAATAGACAGCTCTTTGGCACATTTGGAGCACACGCAATGCCTTCATTTTTCATTCGGCCTTGGGTAACTATGGTCATGTGGCCCGTGTTCAAGGATTATGATTATGGCTTGTGTTCGAGGATTATGATTATGGCAGATCTCTTCCATGGTTTAGTGGACTTGGTCCTCCTTGGTTGGATATTGTTCGCTTTACTTCTATTGTGTTGCTGGCATTATGTTTGTGTGCTAGTTTGGTTGCCTTTTGGCTTGACTTGTCAATTGTTAGGATTTTTATGACTGGCCAGAGGGCATGATGTAAATACTTTCTTATTTAATTTAAGATTCTTCACCAAGAAAAAAGAGAGGAAGAGAGAGGCCAAGGCGGCCTATGAGACCCAATAGAAACAATGCTATGATTCCAATACGTATCTCATGTGGAAAAAGAGCAGAAAGTGACTTTACTTAAAGCTAAAAGGATGAAATTGATAAAAGCTTGTTAGAGTACCATAGATCTACAATCATGGTAGCTAATAACAAGGTACATGCCATATACATATGTCTCATGAGAGAGTATTTTGAGGATACATTGGTTATGTAGAGGAATAAGAGTGTGTATGAACATGACTAACACAATGAACTTAGACAAGGACAAAAAATGAAGAAGAGGAGGAACGCGGAAACGAATGAGGGTAGAGATGTGACCAAGTGTGTTGAAGCTCATTCTCCTCATGTCCTGCACAAAGAACCTGTTGAGAAATACCATTAAGAACTCGGAAGGAGTCCTTATCAAACTCGATTGCCAAACCAAGAGCACAAATCTTGTGCACTAAAAGGAGATGATACCCTAGACTCCACACATAGAGCACCTCTGATGTGTAGGCACTACCTTGTCCATTTGGAATCAGGTGCATATCACCCTTGCCTTTGATGAGAACTGAAGAATTGTCACCGTTGAGCTAAAAATGCATTATCCCGACTTAAATAATTCCAAAATCCGCCTAATTAATGAAGAAACTTTTTAAAAAGAAACACAATTCTAGAGAGTTATTGTGTCCCACATGCAAAACCCTAATTTGGGTGTCCCAAACTTTCTATAAATAGGCATACAACACATCACTCTCTCTTAATTTGTTTTTGCAGGTTTTATGAGCCGTATCTTTGCTGCCTACACCCCATTCACGGAGGACATTGTGGTTAGAGACTTCCATCGCAGTTTGCTATTATCGTGTGCTTGATTCAGCCTCTGTATCTGTCGCCTACCTCTTTCGCCAACATCAGGGAACTTGTCTTTGTTGTTGCTAGGGCTAGTTGTCACCATCTACATCTAGTCGCCATTAGTAGTTGTCACCATCATCATCCTGCTTGTGTTTACATTCAATCTCTCTTCTCTAGTTGTTGCCATCAGCATCTACATTGTTGCCATTGGTTTCCACTTGCTACCTAGCACAGTTAGCTTGCATTTACCTGTTTTACACAGTTGCTGTTAAGAAACGCGTGGTGGGGGGACTTCCTTGAGTTGTTGCGCCAAACACACACCACACACACAAGAAGAAGCTCACTCAAGAACACAAGAAGGACGATTGAGGCCAAAATGTATTCTTGCTGGTTTTTTTCTTCTTCTTCCACACACAATACAATGTGCACAAAGTATAGATAAGATACAACATAAAGGAAAGTGGTTTACTAAGTCAAACAATGTATAATTGACTATACTAATCGATTGGCGCCATAACTATGCCAGTTGTAGGTAGGTCCAACAAACTAAATATAATAAATGATAAGTCAGTGGCCATGTGAGGATCATAACAACCACCCATGTGCTAAGTGTAGATGTACGGACCTATCTGGCTAGGGGGTCCATCTCATCAATGTTCATACGTGTTGAGCTTGCTATCCCAATACTCCCTCTCAAGCTCAACTGTATCTTTGCAACTCCAAGTAAGCTTCGAAACTTCCGAAGCTTCTCTGTACCCAATGCCTTTGTGAAAATGTTAGCTATCTGATCCTATGTGTTGACATATACCAAGTCAATCTTTTTTTTTCTTTTCGTAAATACCAAGTCAATCTCTCTTGCAAGTATCTTCTCTCTCACAAAGTGGTAATGCCCCTCAATGTGTTTTGTCCTAGCATGGAACATTGGGTTTCTAGCTAACTGTATATTGCTCATGTTGTCATAGTGAATGACAATTGGACCATCTCCTTGCACATCCAAATCACCTAATAACTTTTGCATCCATACCGCCTCACATGTTGCCATAGTAGCACCTCTATACTCAGCCTCTGTACTCGATAAAGCAATTATAGGTTGCTTTTTGGTGCTACATGTAATTGCTGCACTACCAAGGGAAAACATGAATCTGTTGGTAGATCTTTCATCAGATATGCTACCAACCCAATTTGCATATGTGTATCCAAACATCTGTATATCCTTACTTGCCTCATAAAAAAGTCCATAATTCAAAGTGGACTTCACATACCTCAATATGCGTCTAACCACATCCAAGCGAGGCTTTCTAGGCATTTGCATAAATTGATTGACAAGACAATAAAGTCTAGCCTTGTGATAGTCATGTAAATCAAACTTCTGACTATCCTTTTGAACATAGTAGGGTCTTCTATCTCATCCCCAACATTCGCACTCAACTTTACATTTTGTTACAATGGCACTGAAAGAGGCTTACACGTTGTCATACCATACTTGTATAACATATCCAGGCCATATTGCCTTTGGGACAACCATACACCATCATCACATTTGATTACGTCAATACCAAGAAAGTACCTCAGCTTATCCAAATCCTTTAGCTCAAACTTCCTTCAAAAAGTCCTTAACTTCAGCAATCCCAGTGTCATTGCCATCTGTAATAATCAAGTCATCCATATAGATGATTATGATGACCAAGCCTACATCACCCTTTCTTACATAAAGTGAGTAGTTAGCATTAGAAACATATAAGCCAATGTCGACAAGATACTCTTTAATCTTATCAGACCATGCTCTAGGTGCTTGCTTCAGCCCATAGAGTGCTTTCTTTAACTTGCCCACATATGTGGGATGCTCTAAATCCTTATAACGTATTGGCTGCTCCATATATACCTCTTCTGTAGTTCATGCAAGAAGGCATTCTTAACATCCATTTGCTGCAAACTCCAACCTTTGGCTGTTGCCAAAGCAATCACACATCTAACAGTTTCCATTGTAGCAATTGGACTGAATGTCTCTTTATAATCTATGCCATATGTTTGAGCATAGCCTTTTGCAACTAGCCTAGCCTTGTACGTGCTAACAGAACCATTTGCATTATGCTTGATTTTATAAATCCACTTACTACCAATAGTTTTCTTGCCCTTAGGCAATGGTCATAGAAACAGGAAACGACCGGAATGGCCCCTCGGGACGCGGAATCGCTGTCCCCGGCACGAAGCCATCATGGGATGCATTGTAAATCGATGGAACATTCCCTGTCTCGTTTCAGACAAGGAACGCCACGTGGCACCTACTTACCTTCGGCCGGTTGCTACTCCTACCCGATCGTTTGCAGACTACGATTGCACGTTTCTGCCCGCTTCGTCTGCCCGTTCCTGCCCCCAGTGACTAGTTCGCCAGTCTCCAATCCCCCCCTCTCCTCCCGCCTCCAACCTCTCTTTTTTCTTCTTCCTTCTCTTCACTTCTTTTTCCTCTTCTTCCTTCTTCCTTGGACCTTCTCCCTTGAACCTTCTTAAGTTCTCTTCCTTCTTCTCCTCTTCTCTTGAGTCTTCCTTTTTCTCCAAGTTCCAAGTTCTCCATTTTTCTCCTCTTCTCTTCTTCCTTCTCCCTTCTTTCCTTTTCCCTTCTCTCTTGACTCTTGATACTTGAGCCTTCTCCCTTCTCTCGAGACTCGAGTTCTCACTTCTCTCGAGCCATTTTTAATTTAAATTTCAACTTGAAATGGCTTCATCTTCCCGCCCCGCTCGTTGGGCTGGTGGTCGAGAAAGAAGGTCCGATGATTGGTCATGGTGGGAAGAAGTAGATGCTGACCGTCCATTGAGTGGTGGAGGATTTGGACCATGGACTTGCAAGCTTTGCCCATGCAAGCGCACTAGTGGAGCAAACAAGGTAATTTATTGAGCCGAGCATTTGTATTTCGAATTTTTATTGATTTTAATTTTTCAAAGCTACTTAAATATTAGAATATGGAATACCGATTGCTACTTGTTCCGTTTTATGCATAATCAGATCCGAGCTCATCTCCTACATGAGCCAAATTTAGAGGTACAGTTTTGTCCGAATGTGACCCTGGAGAAGCAAAGGGAGCTTCGTGACCATGTAACAGGTCAACAAGCTTATCTTGCATCTAGACCACGACGTGTTGCAATTAACCCTGCAACTTTTGTGATGCCATCCTCATCAGATGTGTCTAGAGCAGGGTCAGTATGAGAAAGTGCTACCTCCACACCTATTGCAGACATTGCATCGGTCATGGCATCAATAACGCTACATGTTGTACATAGATAGAGCACACTTGATGCTAGTTTGGGATCCCAAGAAAGAAGGAAGAGGTGGATACATCAATGGCATGTTTTTTTTTCATGACCACATTCAATTTCGTGCAGCTAGGTCAGAGTATTTTAAATTGATGTGTTAGAAGATTGGCGAGTATGGCCCTTCATATGTACCTCCGTCATCAGAGGCCTTACGCACCACTTTGCTTGACAAGGAAAAGCACCTTGTTGAGCAAGTAGCAGTGACTAGAAAGAGCCTGTGGGCTAAAAATGGAGTTTCCTTGATTGTTGATGGTTGGAGTGATATATACGCAAGCAATCCATTCATAGTATAGTTGCTTATTCTTGTGGGGAAATGTATTTCATATCTTCACATGATGCATCGGGGATAGAAAGTCAATTGATGTACTTGCAGCAAAGTGGGTTACATGTATTGAGCTTATTGGCCTAGAGCATGTTGTGGGATTTGTTGCAGATGGAGAGCTTGCAAATAGGGCAGCAGGTGCTATTATCCAAGGATATCATCCGCATATCATAGTTTCATATTGTATGGCTCATTGCTTGAACAATCTACTAAAGGATATTGGCCACCTGTCATGGATTGCACCTGTCATAGAGCAAGGAGCTCAAATGGTTAGCTTTGTTTTAAATCACCAGTTTCTTTGCCATCACTTCTCTTTTCGGTCGAAGAAGACACTTTTAAAATACTCTGATACCAGATTTGCCTCTAACTTCTTGATGCTAGGCAGATTAAGAGAATGCAATGGTGCCTTGAGGCAGTTATTTCTTAGTGATGAGTTCACCTCATCAACATTGGCAGATACTCCTACAGGTATCTTATGCTTGGAGAAAGCAAATAACTCCATTTTTTGGGATGATGTAAAGCGGATAGACGCTATAGTATCACCTATTGTGCATTTATTGAGGATTATGGATGCTATGCAACCTTGCATTGGCAAGATATATGAGGCTATGGATAGGCTGAATGAAAAATTGCAAGAGTTGGTACCAAATGATGAGGCGTACAAGGAGATACACCATATAGTTGTGACAAGGTGGAACTCCTACAGCTCACCCATGCATGCAGTTGCATTTGTTGTGGATCCTGAGTTCCAAGGTAAGGGTCAGGAGAATGACACTGAGGTTATGGATGCATGGAGACTTATATGAAGAGGAGAGTATGCAATGGCGTGCGAGATCAAGGCGTTAGTTGAAGAGCAGAGCTGAGCTGAGAGTTACAGAAAGTGAACGCAGAGATAGGTGTACTGTTTGTGATGGTACACAAAGAATAAAAAGAATGTATTTATATGTTAGGGTACATTAAGGGTGTGTTCATACCCGTAAGTCTATTTACACGGAGACGAATCAAGCTAACCAACTCCCACTAAATGAATGCAATGCTCATGCTGAGCCTTTGCAAGAGACTTAGTGAGAACATCTGCAGGGTTATCTTGGGTTTTGACCTTAGTCAGTGTGATAAGACTATCATCCAAGACCTGTTGAATAAAGTGATACTGAACATCTACGTGTTTGGTACGTGCATGGAACATGGCATTCTTAGCGAGACATACTGCACTCTGGCTATCACAACCAAGCATTGGAGTACGTGAAGAATAACCAAAATCCTTGACTAGATGGCCAATAGCCCTACCAGCCAAAGTAAAAACATACCCACTGGTAGATTTCCTAGTATCAAGATCTCCTGCCATGTCTGAATCACAAAATCCCTGCAACTCTAGTGTATCCTTTCCATAGCATAGACACTTTTCTTGTGTACATTTCAAGTATCTGAAGATACATTTCACTCCTTCCCAATGTGGTTTGCTAGGGTTAGACATAAATCTGCTAACAACTCCCACTACATGAGCAATGTCAGGGCGAGTTGCAACCATGGCATACATCAAAGATCCACAAGCTGATGCATAAGGTATACCCTTCATGGCACTAGCAGCTGCATCATCCTTAGGGCAATCAGCTTTTCTAAGCTTTGTATGTGGCGGTAAAGGCACACCAAGAGGCTTAGCATCAGCCATATTAAACCTGTCAAGTACTTTGCTGATATACTTGTCCTGTGAGAGAAACAACAAATGTTGCCCTCTGTCTCTTTTAATGCGCATGCCCAAAATGTGTTCAGTTGCCCCCAAATCTTTCATAGAGAAGGCTGAAACCCAACTGCTTTTTAAGAGCATTCAAAGTACTCTTATGCTGTCTTGTAATAAGCATGTCATCCACATATAAAACTAGCACAATAAGGCTGCCATCATCGGCCTTTTTAGTGTATAAGCAGTGATTTGCATGACTCTGTTTAAATCCATGGCTGAGCATAAAGGTATCAAATTTTTTGTACCATTGTCTAGGGGCTTGTTTCAGCCTATATAATCTGTGTTTCAGCTTACAAAAACCAAATGCTCTTTTCCTGGAATAGCAAATCCTTCTAGCTGCTTCATATACAGCTCTTCATCCAAGTCACCGTGAAGAAAAGTAGTCTTCACATCCATCTGATTCAACTTTGAATCCAAGGATGCAGTGAGAGCAAACAAAACACGGAGTGTAGTTATCTTCACCACTGGTGAAAAGACCTCCTGGAAGTCTATGCCTTCCTTTTGTGTATAGCCCTTAGCAACCAACCGTGCCTTGTACTTGGGCTTCCCATCAATACATTTCACTTTGTAAACCCATTTATTAGGAATACCTTTCCTATCCTTGGGCAAAGGTACAAGCTCCCATGTGTTATTTGCATATAGAGACTTCATCTCTTCCTGCATAGCAAGCTCCCACTTTCTCTTGTTTTCATACGATTGTGCCTCTTTAAATGTTAGAGGCTCACCCTCACGAGTCAGCAGAATGTAACTCCCCAAAATTGCTGCGAGAGATTAGTTGTGGATAGCATGCATTTGACTCGCTCACAAAGTGTGCGATTAAATCTTTCAGCCACACCATTTGATGCAAGATTATAAGGGGCTGTCAACTTTCTCTTAATGCCATGCATTGCACAAAACTTGTTAAATTCATTTGAGACATACTCATCCCCATTATCTGTTCTTATGGCTTTCAACTTAAGCCCTTTTTGTGTGGTAACAAAAGCATGAAACTTTTTAAAAACATCCAACACTTCCTTTTTGCTCTTAAGTATATACACCCATGACTCTCTACTGAAATCATCAATGAAAGTAACAAAGTAGCATGCATCCCCATATGAATTAATAGGCATAGTGCACACATGAGAGTGTACTAAGTCAAGACCATTAGACTTCTATCCATACCAGAGTAATAAGGAGACTTCACTTGTTTTCCATATAAGCAATCATTACAAAATTTGAGACCAGAGCCTTTTACATCAAATCTCCCTTAAGAGGAGAGAACGTGAAGGCCTTTCTGGCTTATATGACCAAGTCTTTTGTGCCAAAGCTCCATCTGTGAATGGACTTCATCCACAACCAAGAACTTGCCAGGTAATGCTTTACAATGCAAATGATATAAAGTCCCCCTTTTGCTGCATTTAACAATCAGCATAGAGTCCTTATGGACCTTCCAAGATGCACCACCAAATGTAGTAAAATACCCTTTAGCATCAAGCTGTCCAACTGATGCTAGGTATAAATTTGACATCTTGCGAAATCAGCTCTTGGCCATTTTCAAGAGCCAAGTGAATGGTGCTAACACCCTCTATCTCACATGCATAGTTATTACCCAAGTAAACCTTGCCTAGGCAACCTGTAGTGTATTTAGAAAATGACTCTAAAGAGGGAGTAACATGAAAGGAGGCACCGCTGTTCACTATCCATGATTGTGACAGCCCATCATGAGTTGAAAGTAAGGCATCAATTATCTTCTTTTTGGTGATGTGCATATCACCTCTTGTTGCCATAATAACTGTATCATTACATGAGGCTACAACAAGTATCTCTTGAGTGTCAGGAAACTCTTCAATAACCACACTAGATGCAACATTTTCCTTTGCAACTTCTTTTGAGGAAGAGCAGTCATCATCTTTCTTATCATCCTTCTTTTCCTTACCTTACCGTTTCTTTCTTTCTTGCTCTTTCTTGAAGTACTGGCAATTGGGCTTTTTATGCCGTTTACGACCATACTGATAGCATTTGACATCTTGTTGTTTGCTCTTGCTTTTGCTTCTGCTTTTCCCTTGACTGGTTGCATTACCCCTCTTTTCTGACCTGCCTCTCACATGGTAAGTTGAGCCAGTGCTTTCACCACTAGACTTTCTTTTGATTTCTTCATTAACTATTGAACCTCTTACACCATCAAAAGTTAAAGCTGGATTGTTACTAAGTGACGCAACCAAAGATTCCCAGCTGTCAGGCAAAGTTATCAATAAGAAAATAGCTTTCAATTTATCATCAAAAGCCACCAAGCCAGAGTTCCGCAACTGACTCAAAACCCCTGTCAAAGCACTCAAATGCTCAGATGCTGGCTTAGACTCATCCAACGCCATGTTCACAAGTTTACGCATAAGATGCACTTGATTCACAGGAGTTGTATTTTCATAAGTGTCCTTAAGCTTTTTCCATATAGCATAACCTGTGTCAAGATGTTTGATGTCTGTAAGTACATCATTAGACACTGCCATCTTAATGTATGCAATGGCCTTCTTATTAAGTCTTGCCCAATCCACATCTGTCATAGCTACAGGCTTAGTCTCCAAGAGAGCATCTTCACAGTCCTTGAGAAACAAAATGCCTTGCATCCTATCCTTCCACAAGTCAAAGCCAGTGCCATCAAACCTCTTGATTTCAAAGAGGGATTTAGTGTCACTGCTGCTAGAAGCATTTGCAACCATTTTTCAGCAATAAATCAGAAATTCAATGCTGCAATTTATGACAGCAAAAATGAGCTGAATATTCAGCTGATTTCAGCCCAATTTTTTCAGCAAATAATAGCAAGATTCAGTCCAAGTACATGCACAGCAGTAGAACGAATGACTTTCAGCAGTATGATTTCAATTTCAGCATACATTAAATGCATACATCACTGCTAGGTAACTCCCACTTCAGCAATATCACCAAAAATACATTGCACCAATCCCAGATCTGCAAATGATCACTAAGACTGCTGCAACATGAATAATTAGCAATATATCAACTCAATGGGAGCTGTCCAACAAGTGTACTGCATACATATGTGCTCGTATCATTTTCTGATACCCAAAACACCAAGAAATCTCTACAATTTCTCCAAAGTCGCACAAGCGGGAGATAAAAATTCTCAAATCACGCTGCTTATAACCACAATATTGCTTTAGCAATATTCCCAAAGTGCATTTTAGGCATTAACTTTACCAAAATCCATAGATTTCAGCAAAAGCCTCAAAATTTCACTATCAATGTGGCCCAATTGCATTAATACATGTTCTCGAGAGCATAAAACGGGCAAAATTGGCAAAATTTCACAAAATTTTGCAAAAGCCCCAAATTTCTCAAGTCCAATTGTGCACCAATGTTAGCCAATCTGACTCAACTGAACAAAATTTCACCAATACAGCCAAAGCCCCAAATTTTATGGGTCCAATGTTGAGAAATTTCACTCAAATGAGCAAATTTCTAGTAAATTTGGTGAAATCCCCAATTCAAACACGCACAATGTTTGCAATTTCTGACACAAATGCCTCAATTTTGCATGAACAGCACTCAATCTGGAAAAGCCCAAAATTTTGGGCCTAAATTTGCATATTGTGCTTGCGCGTGCGAACCCCCAGAAGAGAGGAAATAAAAATAACCCAAATATTTCTGAACAAAAAAAATGGGTCCGTTGACTCGCCGTCCAGGTCCGTGACTTGTCAGGCGACGTGGTGCCGGCCAAACTGCCCACCGTGTTGATCGTGCTGTGCCTGGTTGCTGGCGTGTCGCGACTGGACGCGAAGTCCACTGCCTTCCTACTATCACGTCCGATTGACACGTGTCACTTGTCTGTGACGTGCTGGTTGCGTGCTCTGTCACATCTGCTGTTGCTCATTGGTCCACGCTGGACCTGTAGCCTGTTCCTGCCCGACTGTTGCTGGTCCAGGCTGTTCTTTCTCGATTGTCACTGGACCTACCGCTTGTTCCTGCTTGACTATTGCTGGTCTAGGCTGGACTTGCCATGGTCCTGCCTGACTGTTTTCCCTTGCCTGCGACTGCTTCTGCCTACACCTATCGATTGTGAGTGTGGGCTATTGCTTGCACCTGTCTCGTTTGCGAGCTTGGACCGTTGCACTCTAATACTAGTTTGGGGAGAGTGCAATGGCATGCGAGATCAAGGTGTTAGTTGAAGAGCAGAGCTGAGCTGAGAGTTAGAGAAAGTGAACGCAAAGATAGGTGTACCGTTTGTGATGGTACACAAAGAATAGGGTACATTAAGGGTGTGTTCACATCCGTCAGTCTATTTACATGGAGACGAAGGCACTTTACACCCAACATTATATTATCTCATCTAGTGCCTTATCATGGCAATAGATGAAAGATCAGAGATAAGCTTTCATGTTATAGGACCTTTCGGGGTTATTTTGGTTGTGGTGATGCATAGGAGGACCGTTGTAAGATTGGGGCAGCTTTGTGGTGGGAGGACTATGGTTCAGATAGTCTTGAGTTGTAGCAACTAGCTATCCGTATTTTGAGTCAATTAGTTAGCTTCTCTTGTTTGGAGCAATTGTAGAGTACATACGCTCACATTTCTTCAAAGAAGAGGAACCATCTTGGTGTGGGAGGGCAAACGATCTAGTATCCGTTAGTGCTAATTTGAGAATGTTATGTAACAGTATGACAACAAAGCCCGATCCATTCACAGAGTGGAAGATGCAACAAGAAGAGGAGACACATGCTGATGTTGAGGGAGATGCAGCAATTCATGGTACACATGATGATGAGGCTGGTACTTCAGGAGTAGCTAGAGCAGCCTCAGATCATGATGATGATCTTTGATTTAGTTTACTTATCATGAGTCTCATGATACATGACACATGTACATTGTATATGATATTATAATCATTGATGACAGTGTGACACTTGGGCTGTTGTGCCATGCCGATATTATATTTGTACTTGCAATCTTGCAGTTGCTTTTTGGGCTATTTTGGTATGTCGCATTTTGCTTCAATCTAGAGATTAGACTTTATATTTGTAGTCTTTTTTGGGGCAATGAGCATGTTCTTTCAAAGATTAGACTTCATATTTGTAATCTTTTAAGTTTTTTGGCAATGGTACCATAGGCATGTTCTTTCAGCTTAGACTTTAAAGTTTAGTTCATTGTTCATTGTTTTATCATTTATGGCATATGTATTATGCATTTTATAATTGAATAGCTTACCTCTTGAGCCTTGTAAGTTGCAATTCAATTTCTAGTGAGTAGTTTTAGAATGATGCATAATATCTTAAAGTTAAAACTTAAAATGATTTGTCATTGTGGATTATATACCTTGGTTTTAACACTCTAGAGTCCACATGGATTATGAGTGAAATATTGATTTTTTTTCATGAAATTTAATTTTTTAAATACCGTTCATGTTCCCACATCCCCGCTTCCTAGGTTTAGTGTCCCCGTCACCGTTCACGTTCCCCGTTCTCGTTTCCCGTTTTATGTTTCTATGGCAATGGTACTAGATCCCAAGTCTTACTGGCTTCTAATGTAGCTATCTCCTCATCCGTTGTTGCATCGTAATGAGCACAACCGATAGCATCCTCAAAGCAAGTGGGGCCAACATCCTCAACTACCTTTACCATATAAGCATAATGGTGAGCAGCATAACCTTCAAAACCAAATCTTTTAATAGGATATCTGACCCTGCTAGACTTGCATATCATTGGATCACTCAGTGGAGTCTTTACATTACCATGTGCTCTTTGTACACTTGGTGTCCTGATTGAAGGAATACCAAGCTCATCATTCAAACTCTTTGAACCACTGGAATCTACATCAAATCTTAAATGAGTACTAGATGTATCATTACCATCCGACACTTTCTGCTTTCCTTTGTTTTTACTTGCAATACTTGTAGATGCACCTGAAGATGTGGGGTTACTTCTTAGTCTCCCTCGGACCAAGGGCTAGGTGTAGATGTAATACTAGATGATGTTTCTGGTCCACTAAGGCTTTGTGATTTTTGTTTTGCTTTTTGTATATAACTATTATGATTATCCAATGCATCACCACTAGATACATATCAATTGCTCATCTCATTAAAAATAAAATCCATGCTCACTCTAAACTCACATGTGACAGGGTTATAACAATGATATCCTTTCTACTGTAAAGAGTATCCAATAAAAATACATTTTGTAATCTTTGGATCAAGCTTTTTTCGTAGCTCATTTGGCACATGAACATATGCAATACAGCCAAACACTTTCAAGTGTGACACATCAGGCTTCTTGCCTATAAAGCATTCTTCAGGGGTCATTCCATGAACTTTGGTTGTGGGAGTTTTGTTCATAATATAAACAACAATATGAATAACTTTAGACAAAAAATGTTTTGGCATATTCTTTTCAGCCATCAATGCACATGTAACTTTTGCAATATGTTTATTTTTCTCTTTTGCAATCCCATTTTGCTGTGGGGTATACCTGCAAAAGTAAATTGTCTCTTTATTCCATGAGATCTTAAAAAGTCACTAAACTCATTAGTGAGACACTCTCCCCTTCCATCTGACCTCAAGCACTTAACTTTCAAGCATGTTTTTGTTTGAATAATAGCCTTGAAAGTTTTGAAGTGTTCATATATATTACTCTTTTCCTTCATGAAATATATCCACAGCTTCCTTGAACAATCATCAATAAACATAACAAAATATTTGCTGCCACCAAGAGTTATGTTGTGTGTAGGTCCCTAAACATTTGCATGCACAACATCAAGTATATTTTTGCTCACATTTCTATCATGCAAAAAAGGTTGTCTTGCTTGCTTACCAAATTGACATGCTTTACACACTTAATTAAATTCTGCAAGTCTAAGAGTAGACTATCCTGCAACTAACTCTTTGGATTGCATTAATTTCAGCTTTTCCACATTTGCATGTCGAATATGTTTATGTCATATTTCAATATTTGCAACCACTCCTTTTTCTTTAGCATACATAGTAGCATTCATAGCAAGAATTCCTTCCAACTTCTAAAGTGAACATGTGGCCAACTCTACTTCCTTTTGTGACCAACCTGCACTTATCATTAAAGTCTTCTACAAAACAAACTTTTGTATTAAATTGAACCTACAACCCTTGCTCTACCATTTAGCCAATTGACACTAAATTCTTTGTGATTGATGGCACATGTAATACGTCTGACAAACTCTTTGTTTGGCCATTATGCAAGGACAAGGCAACCTTTCCAATGTGTGAAATTGGGTGTCATGAATCATCATCCGTTTGCACATAACTTGGATTTTGTAAATCTTGCATCTTTTCAAACCATTTAGCACGATTGGTCATATGATATGTACTTGAATTAACATACCATACATAATCCTGTGTTCCCTTTCCTATAACAACATTCATCATATTCTTCATAAAAAACAGACACTCACTTTTATCTTCATTCTGTTGTGAAGACAATACATAGTTTCCTTGCTGTAATTTACCATTGTGCATATCGTTCTTCTTAGCATAACAATGGGTTTCAATCTGACGTGTTTTGTCATAATAATAACAAACAATACTAGAATTGCTAGAACCTCTATTCTGTCATCTACCTCTTCCTCTAGAGCTCACTTTGTCTCTAAAGTTTCCAGGGGTTCTTGAAACCTGTATTTTATTGAATTGCTGATTTAACCTATTTTGCTAGTTACCACTGGTGTCACGAACATGCCATGATCAAGTGTACGGATTAATTCTTGCTCATGCCATATGAATCCACACCTCATGCGAATGCACCCTTAACAAGACATCCTCGAGCCAACCATGCAAACCCACCCTTGCCATGTCATCATAGAACCTTCTAGAAGATATGCCATGTCATTGCATCCATCATCGATGATGTCATCATGGAATATTCTAGAAGGCCTTTAGCCGCCATCCAATACCTTTAAAAGGAGGGGCTTGCCATAAAGCTCCTTAGTCTTGCCAGTGCCAGTCTTGGAAGCTTAAGGAGTCGAGACCTCTAAGTAAGTAACTTCGAGTTCCAGTTTTAGTTATTGTCTAGTCATGGTATCTAGTCTTGTCTTGTCTTCCATTATACTCCTGTTGTCTTGTCACCTTGTAATCTGGTAGTATGAGATCTTGTCTAGTACTGCCTTGTATCTTGTTTATCCGTGTCAAGGGACATCTTGTAATTTTGATATGTTGTATCCATACCTACGGTCTCGGGTTGTGGGATCCTTCATATCCTATTGAGTTTTGTTGTCTATACCTATGGTCTCAGGTTATGGGATTTTTCCTATTTTGTTAAGTTATCATTGTACCTTGTGCCCCTACGGAGGATTATCTTGTAATTAGAATTCTTGTAACAAATCTTGAATCTAGTCTAGTCTAGTCTCTTAAGCACAGTCTAGTACTCCCATAAGAGTTTGACAATGCTCCTTTCTAGCCCTATTGAGCACCATGGAGGTGATGCTTGAAAGAATTGTGGCCTCCCTTCAAAACCTCCAACAACAAATTCAAGACTTCAATGAATGACAAGCGCAACTTCAAATAGAAGACCCTCTGTATCTAGGCCCTACACTTCAAGAGATGCAAGACTAGATACAAGACTTGGAGAATAATAGAGGAAGTGATCAGATGATTCCTTGTGTTTATCAACCCCCAACAAGAGAACCCAAGATCAGTATGCCAGAGAAGTTCAATGGTGACCATTCGAAGTTCGGGGGATTCTTGCAACAAGTAAAGCTCTATATCTGTATGGAACCAGATAGGTATCCAGATGATGCTTCCAAGGTGGGATTCATTAGGACTTTGCTTTGGGCCCCAATCTTGGAAAAGAATATACCGGTACTTCATAACTATGAGGCATTTCTTTGTGAGCTCACTTTCACATTTGGAGATATAGGCACTGGTCAAGTAGCAGAAACAAAACTTTGGAAGCTACGATAAAGTAGCTGTCTTGCCTTTGCTTATGTATTTGAATTTATGCAATTAATCTATGATCTCACTTGGCATGAGGAGTATTTTATGAGCCAATCCAGATGGGGTCTTTGAGATGACATCAAGGATCTCATGCTCACTATGCCTGAGGCAAAAACACTCAACGATTATATCATGCAAGCCATCTAGTGTGATAATAGATTGTTTGAGAGGAAGTAAGAAAAGCGAGAAGAATTAAGGCATTGCCAATGGAACCTAGCCCCAATTAGAGATCCAATCAGAGAAGAAACCAAGCCCGAACTGATGCTAATAGATAATACCAAAATTCATCCCTTGACCCCACAAGAAAAGCAAAAACGAAGGGAGAATCATCTATGCCTATATTATGGAAACCTTGGACACATCACCCTAAATTGCCAAATAAGAGGGCAAGAACCCCAAGAGTTGCTGTGACCATCCTCGAGCAAGAAAATGAGGATGTTTGCTTGTAAATGAGATCGTACAACCGAATCTTGATATAAGAAAGGGTCTCTTGATCCCAGCCACACCCATGGAAACTTTCCTTGTCATAGTCTAGATGATCTTGCCGAGAAAGACCCTTTCCCTCAAAGCCCTGGTTGACTTCGGGGCTTTCGCATGTTTCATTGACGATGGCTTTGTGAATGGATACAAGGTTCTAGTACTCCAAAAGACCAATCCTGCAACAGTTGAAGTCATGGATAGAAGACCTCTAGTATCTGGAGATATTACCAAGGAAACTTGACCACTCATGGTAACTCTTGGTGATCACAAATCTCATGTATGCTCTAATGTCATATCCAGTTCCATAAATCCAATTATCCTGGGGATGCCTTGGCTAAAGAAACACAATTGAGAAATTTATTGGGTTAAGCAAAAGATTACATGTTGTGAAAATTAAGAAAAGTTGGTATATACAAGAGCCAAAGTCTTTATGTGTACAACAAGGCAGGAACCAACCTACATGATATATCATATACCAACTCAAGGATCTAGTAAAGATGAGTCAGTTAAGCTACCAAGCCAGTATCAAGAATTCCAAGATGTCTTTGAAAAAAAAAAAATGCAGATCTCTTGCTCGAATACATATCATATGATTGTACCCTAGAACTCCATGAGGGGCTCAACCACCTTTTGGACCCATCGATAGGCTATCCCTTGTTGAATTAGTTGAACTATGCAAGAATATCGATGAGAACTTAGCCAAGGGGTTCATTAGGCACTCGAAGTTTCATGTTGGAGCCCTAATTCTGTTAGTGAAAAAGAAAGACGGGTCACTTTAAATGTGTGTGGATTATCGAGGACTTAACAAGATAACAGTTAAGAATCGGTACCCTTTGCCGTTGATACCAGAGCTCTTGCAACGCCTTGGAAAAACCAAGATCTTCACAAAGATTGATCTATGAGGGGCTTACAATATTGTACGGATCAAAGAAGGAGACGAATGGAAGACAGCCTTCCGCACAAGGTATGGTTACTTCGAGTTTGTTGTTATGCCATTTGGTCTCACCAATGCTCTTGCAGTGTTTTAACATATGATGAATGATATCTTTTGAGAGTATCTAGATGATTTTGTAGTTATATACTTGTATGATATCTTGATATTCTCAAAAGATCCAAAGGAGCATGAGCACCATGTAAAATTAGTTTTGGAAAAGCTCAAAGAAAAATGACTATATGCAAGACTTGAAAAGTGTTTTTTCCATAAGACAAAAGTGGAATTCTTCGGGTACAATGTTTCCTAGAGAGAAGTCTTTATGGACCCCAAGAAGATCGAGACTATTCTTGATTGGCAGATACCCACATGTGGGCATGATGCCCAATGTTTCCTTGGCTTTGTCAACTTCTACAAGAGATTTATCAAGGATTACTCAAAGATAGTCACACCACTCACTAGACTTATAGGAAACTCCAAGTTCTCATGGACCCTAAAAGTTGAGAAGGCTTTTCAGACCCTGAAGACCGCTTTCACCACTGCCCGAATCCTAGTCCACCCAGATCCTACCGAGCCCTTTTTCTTGGAGACCAATGCATCAGACTATGCCTTAGGAGCCATCTTGTCCCAACATGGAGATGATGGTTATATGCATCCAGTGGCATTCCACTCAAGGAAGTTCTCCCTTCCAGAGATAAACTATGAGATCCATGACAAAGAACTCCTTGCCATTGTAGATGCCTTTGATACTTGATGTCATCATCCAGAGAGTGCAGCCCATAAAGTTATTGTCTATACAGATCACAAAAATTTAGAATACTTTATGACAACCCACATCCTCAATTGAAGACAATTCCACTTGAGTAACTTTTTATCTAGGTTTGAATTTGTTATCACCTATCACCCAAGAGCCAACAATGCCAGTCAGATGTTTTATCAAGAAGATCCTACTTGGCACCTAAAAAGGGAGAAGAAGCTTTTAATCAACAATGAGTAATACTACTCAAGCCAAAGCACCTCTAGCTAGCAGCCATATCTGGTTGTCACCAAGACAACCCTACCTTGATCTAGTTAATTCATGAAGCCCTGCTGCATGATGATTTGGCTAACAATGTTAAGAGGAAAAATCAAGAGGGAAAAGGAAATGAAGTTTGTGAGTTTCAGGAAACTAATGGATTGCTATACTATAAGGATCTACTTTACATCCCTTCACGAAAGCTAAGACTCTAGGTACTCCAACAACATGACACTTGAGTAGCAAGACCCTTTGGAGTTAATAAGACCTTAGAGCTTATTTCAAGAGATTTTTGGTGGCCCCATGTGGAAAGAACTTCAGGACATATAAAATCATGTGATACTTGCAATAGGGCCAAGGTACCTCGTCACAAACCACATGGCCTCTTGTAACCCTTGCCCATTCCGGCACGACCTTGGTCTTCTCTGTCCATGGATTTCATAACAAATCTTCTCAAATCAGACAAATATGACTCTATTCTCGTTGTGGGAGATAGTTTCACAAAAATGACACATTTCATCCCTACTATCAAAACCATCACAGGTGTAGCTTCCGCTAGACTCTTCCTCAAATACATTTTCAGATCACATGGATTCCCAGACAATATCATCAGTGATTAGGGTTCCCAATTCATATCTAATTTTTGGAAGAGCCTTTGCAAACTCCTTAGACTCCAACTTAAGTTATCCACAGCCATAGTATCCCAAAACGCCGTTTCGGCAGCTTTGAAACGGACCGTCCGTTTCGGATTGGAATGGAAACGGCAAACCGTTGTTTCGCGATCTTGCGGCCCATTTCGGTGCTGGTTATCTAGCACGCAGTAGGCTGCTAAGCTATAAGCTCTATGGAAGCATATCGGCAAGCGGAGTTATCAATTAAAATGAGAAAAATATTTTCACGTTAAGCTGAAAAACTCCATTTAAGGACAACACTTCAAGCGTTGCCAAAAAGAACATATCACGGTAAGACTATAACTACAATAAGAAGTCTTTTCAAAAGCAGTGGCTTTGGCCTTGGGCTTATAGTTTGAATGGTTAAAACGTGCTGCACAATTGCTTATTTATGTAGGAGCTATAAATGTTTTGATTGTATTTGCTGTAATGCTTACTGGTAGAACAGTAGGATCCAACTCCTATTCAACCGGACAAAAATGTTGTATAATAACTTATAACTATGCTTTAATTTAAAAAAATTACTATATGAGCTGGCTGTTGTGAGGGTAAGGGTCCATTTAATTTGCATCGCAATGCATCAGTTGTAAATAAAATCAGCTATCTTTCTTTTACTAGTCCAAACTATTTGGGAGATTCCTGCGTGTTACACACCCGTTTGTTGTTGTTGTTGCTCCTCCTCCTCTTCCTCCTCTTCTTTTTCTTCTTCTTTTTCTTTTTCCTCTTCTTCTTCGTCTTTTTCTTCGTCTTCGTCTTCATCTTCCTTTTCCTCTTACAAATCCATGCTGTCGCACATATCTTGCATCCCCTTTGGCGTAGCGAGGAGTAGTACACTAGCGAGGAGTTAGAGGAGGGCTTCATGGAGTATATGAGGCGCCTCATAGGGGATGATATAGATATGACGAGGAGAGTAGAGGATGATTTGCTGGCATTCCGCAATCATTCTCTTCATTTTGACCGATCCACAGCTAGGCTTTGAGAGACATAGCTTTAGTCTGTCTCTTGGTGGGAGAAATACGGCAATTGTGCTCCTACTTTGGTATGTGACTGGTGACTTTCATATTTTGAATCTTGATTATCTAATGCATTATACAACCTAGGTAACATATTTTATAATCTATTATCCACTCAAATGTTGATTTTGCGGCTTGCATATTAGCAAATGCCAATTACTTAACCTCAAATTTTTAAATTTGAATAGAAATGGATTGCTATTCGGGTCCTCTCGTAAGATTGTAGTTCAGGTCTTGTTGAGAGGAACTAGAGCACACGGGCCCTATTCCACACCAAAAAGAGAAACAAGCTCACAACTGCTCAGTTGGAGCGTTTAGTGTTTTGTCATTGTAATCTCCAGGTTCTTGAGAGGACCGCTCTGTTCCCTGAGCCTTCACAAGTACATTGGTAATGATTAGTATTATGTATAGTTAACTTTTTAGCCTTGAGTCTTTGACACTTGACATTGCTAATTTGCTTGGAAGTTGGATTGTAAATTGTGATATGTATGAATATTGAACATGTTGAATCTTCTCTCATATGATATGTCTTTGTCTTGTTCACCTTTACATGTGAATGTTGACAAGATTGATATGGAGAAGGTGCGTGACATCCCACAGATACCACAGGAGGAGCGGGATATCTACTCCATGCTCTATGAGGAGCTATCGACACCGATGTATGAGACTCCTGCACGGAGAAGGGTTAGAGTGAGGGCCACACGCAGTCGTGCATCACAGACAGAGTCAGAGAGTCCATAGATTATATCAAATTTTGGTTGTTGAGTATGATCTCATCCTTATACATAGGGCTTAGTAAGAGGTCAAAGGTAAGTATGAGTTTTCTCCTTTAGATTCGGTGCTTAGAACTAATGATTTTGTAGGACCTTTGGAATCTTCATTACGGAGTGGCCATCTGTAAGTGGAAGCTGGCTCGGATTACACTTCACTTCCATAGTATATATATATTTTTCAATGCTAGGTACTAATTCTATTATTTTAGATTCTATGCCAAATGATTTTGTATTTTTTGTTAGATTGGGGATGTTTGCCAAGAAGGGACTCTTCAAAACCACCTTTGGTTTCTGAGTAATGAGGAAGATAGGTATTTCTTTATGAACTCAAAACTAGGTAAGAAGTTGAAATAATAACTTGTAAGTATCCCTTCCCTTCCCTTTTCTTCAAATGTTTTTATTTCTCATGGTCAATTTGGAGTAGGTGTATCTTCATCTAATGGATTTAATGGTCAAAAGGAACCAACTATGTTTTCCACAATAATATCCATCACAAATCCATTTGGGCTTGCACCCATCCCTTCCTCATCTTCCGCTGCACCTTTCTTTCCGCTTTTATTAAGTGCATAATATTATCCACCACACACCACACTAGGGATTCTGCACATTTAGGTTACTTTTAGGACCTCTATATACCCATTTTTGGGTGGTGTACTTGTGACGGAGGTTCGACCTCCCACACATATTCAATTATCCCTTTGGGAGTGCATCCTAAACATACTTGGGTGTGGATTGTTTGGTATCACAGTTTGCCTCTATGGCATTAGTTAGTGGACCATCCGGTCATTATGTTGTATCTCAGCCGACATTTAGATAGGGCTATCATGTTCGAGTGCCTCCACCTCCACCTACGGTATCGTATGGACCTATGTCCATTTCGGTATCTCCATAGCAATCAGTACTCATTGGATATCAACAACTATTTCTGCCTATGCACCTTTACCCCCTCATCCTTCTTATCCGCCACCACCACCACTACCAACTTATCCTCCACCTTATCCCACTTATCCATCATCACAGACACCTCATGGTTCTAGCTCTTTATTTGCCAAGCATGCTTTTAATGACAAGACTCGTTTCAACAGTTCAAACAATACCACTTCGTCAAATTTGATGAGATGTGTCTTAGATTCTCAGAACCTATGGGATTTAGTGCAGGGATTGAAACCCCAACTTGATTCTGCACTTGTTTCATATGAGGTTGTTTGCTCATGGAAAGCTCGTATTCCTCTACTATTATTGAGCTTATGCAAGGCTTATTGCGTGAGTTCCACTCTCAGCTTCAGCATTTCGACTTAGCATCTGAGCGTTGGGTATACTTGATCTTACTCGAGCTGCTGTAACAAGACATTTAGAAGCATGAAGTCAGAACCATCTGCAATAATAGTGATTGTCCTAATACCGCAAATATCATAAGTGTTGTTCTCATGTGTAACACGCTTTTCACCAGGGACTGAATGCAAAGAGAAAAACAAACACTTTCTAAAAGTGAGGAGCAGGGTGAGGGGGACTGATGATTCATGCAAGCTAAAAATTGAAGTAAGGCTATTTGGTGGCTGAATCATTTGCTTGCTTTATGGCTTTAAAAGATGAGAGGAGAAGGATCAAGGGCGTGAGTCATACAGGCTGGAGCAGTCGATTAGTGGGCCATCAGCTGCCCACATGCCAATCAAATGAATGGCACTAAGGCTGTCTTTGAAGCTTTGGGGAGAAAAACCTGCTTTCCCTTTTCTTCTTGCATTCTTAGCCTTTTCCGTTTCTTTTTCCTTGGCTACTATTTCCTGTCTCTGTTTAACTGGTTTTCTTTGACTTTTATGCTTCGGTATTTGGCAACCCAACAAGTCTTTGAGAGATGCGCATCTCATGCTTAGTAACCATGAAGGTTTATTAACTGAAACTGGGCAACACTTGTATCCTGATTGTATTGCTTCTTTAAATAGAGCATCTAACAGGCATTGGGGACCATAATTATATGGCACAGTGTCTCCTCTATGGATCAAAGTAAAGCATTAGAAAGTCCATATTCATGCCCAAGTTGTACTTAATATACTTTCGACCAAATGTAGTTTCATGCTTGAGTTTGTCGTATGTTGATAAATTAAATTATGAAATGAGTCAGACATCTTCTAATTTTCAGCAATGGCAAGCTTTCAAAAAATTTAGTACTGATTTATATTGCCAATTTTCCAGGCAGGAGGTGTGATTTCACAGTTTGGAATTGATCTCTGATGGCACTGAGGTTGTGTGGGTGCATATGTGTGTTTGATGTTGAAAACCTACACGTGTGAAGGATCTGTTTATAAGAGGTGTACAGTTGATAAAATGCTTGGATACTCTCAGTATTGGCTTTCAACATTTCAAGGGCACTTTAACAACTGAATGAAGAAGCTTCCCTACAAGTACAAATGGGTAGTGATCTTTGTGCAAAAGTGTGTGCTGTGTGTGCACTTATCTGGCTTGTATTTGAAGAAGTTGCTCTTAAGACTCTGCGTGGCTTGACTCTTGTTGTTGTGTTGTAACTTGTCTATTCTGCACATCATTCCTGGTTGTGTCCATCGTTCTCATGGAAGCTTGTGGATGTGTCACTACCAGGTTTGTCGATTTCTTTATTGTTAATGATGACTGCATTAAGCACCCCTATGATGGGATGGAACTTTTATACTTGGTAGCACACAATGTGCATTGTCAAGGATAGTTGTTGTGTTGTAACTTGTCTATTCTGCACATCATTCTTGGTTGTAGTCCATCGTCCTCGTTCTCATGGAAGCTTGTGGATGTGTCACCACCAGGTTTGTTGATTTCTTTATTGCAAGTCTCATCTCAATGCCTAGTAATCCTATTCTGGATGTAATGGCCACTAAAGCCCCAAAAGATCAAGAATACATAGAGATAAAAAGGGTTATCTATCCAGAGAAGAAGACCCTCAAGGATAAGGCCAATTTCAAAAACTATATCCTTCAAGATAGGCTACTATGTTATCAACAAAGACTTTATGTATCCAAAAGTTGGGAGCTGAAGAAAATTTTATGGGAAGCTCATAATGTCCCTATGTCTGGATACCCAAGTTATGCCAAGACTCTGAATGCAGTCAAAAGAAGCTATTATTGGCCAAGAATGAAAGAAAATGCCCTTAGATACATAACCCAATGCTTGAGCTATCGAAGGATCAAGGCTGAAAATAGCAAGCTACCTTGTGAGTTACACCCTCTCAATATTCCTCAAATGGAATGGGAATATATTAACATGGATTTTATAGTGGGCCTATCCACTATACAATAAAGGTATGATTCCATCTTCGTGATCATGGATATGCTTATTGATGTAGCTCATGCTATCCAAGTCAAATCAGCACATAAGACTTTCGACATTGCTAGAATCTTTGTCAAAGAGATATTCTAACTATATGGACTCCCAAATAGAACATCATTGTATGTAGAGGCAAAAAAGACTGAAGTGTATGAGACTCACCGGAGGCCCTATGATCCAGGAGGGGTTACTTGGGATGGCAATATCATTATGCGGATGTCCGCCATCTTGATCTTTGATTCGAGTGGGCGAATGTGTGAAAATATGATATTGTGGGTGCACTTTCGAGTGATGGTGATATAGATCTTTCATCCCATTGGGCTGCATAGGTGGCACATTTAGAGGATGTATAGATCCAAAGGAGATGGATGTTGTATGACCTATTATCCACCATAAAAAAACTCTAAGTGCTTCACAGGTTGGGATATCATTAAGATGATAGAACATAACAAAAGAGTGTCGTCCATTGATACATTGGAGGCTAATGACAAGAAGGTATACATCTTTTATGCATGCTTTTATGCAAGAATGGGGAAAGAGTGTTTGTTTGTACCCTAGGACAAAGAGAAAGATGTTTCTTGGCATAACAAGCTTGAATGATGATTCAATTGGGTGAGAGTATACTAAATGTCTATTCTGCTAACAACTTATCCTAGTCATAACTTGTGGCCAAGGCATGAAGATAAGGGAGGATAAAGGAAGGTAAGGGGCGCTATTGTTTGCATCTCTTATTACCAATTATGTTTTGTTAGAAAAGCATTCAAACACAATTAGTGATTGTGGAGGAGGGCTTCACGGGAAAAGAGATTAAGGGTCTACAACTCTATCTTGATGTTTTGAAGGATGCTATCACTAATTTCATATGATCCCTACTTTGAAAATTGCAAGCTTTATTATAGGAATTCCAAATTTGAAGAAGCTATCTTATTAGGCAAAGAGAGTGTATTCATATTTGGTTCCTTGGTTTATGTCACTACATACATTTTAGCCATGGTGTAAGGAGTGTCATTCTCCTTTTGGATAGGCAATAACTTGTATTAGGGACTTGCCCATGTAGGATGAGTTCCTTCTTCGAGGTTGAACAAATGATGAGATGCTTTACTCTTTTCTCTCAGCCTAGAGGGGCAATAAGTTTGTATACTAGTTCAAAGTTTTTCATAATAATCATTCACTATTCTCATGTCTTGAGGTGCATCTATATTCACTTTGTTTGGTTCATTGGTTTTTTTTTTTTGGACAGTACATTACAATGTGTATGCACTCATCTATTTTATGGATCCACCTTTTTCTTATCCACCAAGTTGATCTCTTTACGAGGGTTTCACACACACACGCACACGCACACGCACACGCACACACACACACGTGTCAATACAATCACAACATTTCATTTTCATTCTAATTTTCTTGCACTTTATTTTCTCTTGTAGTATCAAAGCTTATCAATTTCTTGTACCAACTCACACCCTTCTCCCTTACCTTTTTCTTTTACTTTTTCAAGTTAATATAATAGTGATTTGGAAAGTATCTACCATAATGTCTCAAAACCTTTTCCTTATTCAATATTTCTTGGTCTCTTTACATCCATACAAAATGGAAAGGATATTAGGCTTTGATTGTCAAAGTTGGAGCATTAGGATATAACTTTACTTCATGTATGTAAATTTATGGTCTATTTTGTTGGTGTTGAGAAGAGCTTACAACCAACCATCCTAGTCTAGAAGAAAATAGATGCATCTATCTCAATGGAGATCATTCTATACTACAACGATCAACATATGAAAATGGCATATCACTTGGATACTAGAAATCTTACTTGGACCTAGTTCAAGGATGCTTTTGAAAAGAAAGATGATATTCAGTTGGCTACTATATTAAGGAATCTTGTTCAAGGAAATATAAGATAGCGAGAGAGTGTATATATATGAGATAGTTGTAAAACGATTGTTATCTCAAATAACTACTACATGAAACCACTATTTTTGAGTGGTGTTGATAGTGATATATATATATATATATACAAGTACAAGAGTAGGTGAGATCCACAATCACTGAGTGTAGGTATGAGTTATTACATGTGGTAGGTGAACTGCCGTTCAAAACCCCATTTAAGTTGAGAGGAAAAACTAATATATAAAAATTTCAAGGGGAATAGAATATCTTTATAATAATACATCTCCCATTTTAGAAAATACTAGGGACCATATTAAAGGTTGATGATAACCTTTCTAACAAAGTTTTCTAGGATCAATTCCATTTTAGAATAATATATCTCCCCTTTTAGAAAATGCTAGGGGACATATTAAAGGTTGATGATAGCCTTTCTACCAAAGTTTTCTAGGATCAAGTCCATATGCAAGGGACCATAAGAATAGTAATAAAGTAGGTTATTGATGTTCTTGGAATTCCATGAGGAAATCTTTTACTTGAACATAGACTAGGGTGTGAATCCTCAGAGTGCCCATGGAAAATTAACTTGATGATGAAATAGGTACTTCGTCCTTATTCATAATGAGGAGAAATGCCATGTTTAAGCAAGTCATATGATATTTATGACCAAAAAGTGATGTGACTCGAGGTTGATGGGAGCATGAGATGCTTGATGTGAAGGTGAGATAGCTCAGGTTGGATCTACGTGCATGTGTCTTCTTTGTGCGAGGGAATACCAATCATGAGTATAGAAGATATTCCAAAATATCCCCCCTTCCAAAATGTTGAGGTTGATAATGCTTTGAGAATTTTCTAGGATGAACTATTGAGGATAAGGTATTTTGCATGCATTTCAAGTCTTGGTAGATACTTCAATCTAAAAGAAGTATGTGAATTAGAACCTTCTTCAATTACAGTTTTATGGAATATCATAATGCAAAGGTAGCAAATGAGGAGCTCTAAGCTTATACACCTATATTATTCAAAAATGCATTTTCTACTTCATACCTTGATACAATCCATATAATACCTTGCTTTTTGTACAATTACTAATATTTTGTACAAAAGATTTTTTTGTATAGGAAATATTTTTTCTCACAAAATATATTTATGTACAAAAGGTATACTCCCCTAGTCAAGTCACAACACCAACATATCAAAATTTATTTGCACAAACAAATTAGAAATTAACAATCATTTTCATTTCATAATAACTAAATTTTCACTAAAACTAGTACTTTACTCCTAAAGGGTAAATATATTGAAATATTTGTTTTTTTAAAGGTATAATTAATTAGTTTCTCCCAGGCAAGCATTAGAGCTCCAGGGTCTTCAACAACCTTCCAAGGTATGTTTGCAAGCATTTGATAGCTCAACCAATGCTTATTACCTTGATTTGCAGCCAAGGGAATCTCCTATATCAGTTGCGCAATCACGTTGGTAGCCTAGAGTGTGTTTCAGCAAATATCCATCACAATGATGATCAATGCTCTCTCTAATGTGGTCAGTGAAGCCTGCAAATGCTCCAGACATGACCTAGGTACACTCCAATAGCAAAAAGAAACAAAATGACCTAACACTTACTCATCATGAAAAATGGCAACCTACTCCTCTTCACAAAGATCATATCTCTTCAATCTTCAGGTCTTCTTCACTTTGTTAAGCTACAAAGAGCCCATCCAAGATGGCTCTGATACCATGTTGAAAGTTAGAGAAGGGTTGAGGTAACATAGAGTAGCAGTGTGCTATCTCCTCTCATTTCTCATTAATCACACATAACTGAAGTGAATGCTACACTTAGGTCTAACTGACCATCTACACTAATTGTGATTGAACCTAGAGTCACTGACTTATTCAATGTCTGCATATGGGGACAGCTAGACAATAGTTAAGTGTCGAGTACACACTAACCAAAGGTGAAAGAGCTTGAAGTCTTAACAAGGAAGGCTTACAATGTTATGTACTTTCCACTCATGAGACCTTGATCAGCGATCACAGTACTTTTGTTCTTGCAATGTAGCATTCTTATTCACATCTCCGTATATTCCATTTTCACTCATACTATTAGAGCTTGTCAACATCCTTCACTAGCTCACACCCTTCTCTCTTAGCTTTTTTTTTTTCAAGATAAGGTGATAGTGATTTGGAACTATCTATCATCATGTCTCAAATCATAGTCTCCAATCAATCCTCCTTGGTCTCGTGTATTCATAAAGAATAGAAAGGTTAATCGGCATCATCTATCAAACTTGGAGTATTAGGATGCATCCTCATGTAGGTAATTTATGGTCTGTTTTTCTTGGTATTGAAAGAGCCTACAACTAAGCACTTACCCATCCATCCCATTGTGGAAGAAAAGAAATACATCTACCTCAATGGAGGATCATTCTACATTGTAATAATTGACATATGAAAATGCCTTGCAACTTCAATACTAGAGATCTTATTTGGATCTAGTCTAAGGATATCTATGAAAAAAGAGATAACATTCAATAAGCTACTACATAAAAAAATGTGGAGCTACCACTATTGGAGTTGACTTCACTTATCTTCCTCTTTAGATCACTAGCTACAATATTAGTGGTCAATCAACCCCTCACCATCTCCAATTATCTCTTCCATATTTTCATCCTCCCTCTTTGTAACTTGCTTGCCAATTATCAATCGGAAGGTTGAAACTGATCAGTTAAGAAGCCTTGGTTTGCAGGTAGTCAAACAGTGTTTGCAATATGGAAAATGCAGACAAAACCAACAACATAACCTAGATAGTGGGGGAAAAGCTTGACAACAACTATGCCATATGGAAGTTTTGCATGGAGAACTTCCTGATAGGAAAATGATATTGGGATTTGGTAACGGGTGTTGAGGGAACCCAAGCTCCAAGAGAGGAATCCTACAACTGATCAGAGACGGGGCACACCTAGCTTGGACACGAAAAGAGCACACTGAGTTTCACATTGGCTGTCACTATGTATCTCGGATGCTATGGTGATGCGGATAATGAACTGCAAGTCACTAGCAGATGCATGGAACACTTTGATAATGTATTATGGCACAACTAGAAGTGCCAGAAAGATACAGTTGAAGCAGAAATTCAATAATATGGACAAAAAGGGTAGGCCTATTCAGGACTATGTCACTTAAATCGAGACCATTGCGGACCAGTTAGTGTCCATTGGCACACAGGTGGAGGATAAAGACATGGTTGGAGTAGCATTAAATGGCTTGGGGCCTGAATATAAATTGTTTGATACTTTCATATCTGTGTGGGCTAAAATGCCATATTTTAATGAGATTGTTGCATTGCTCATTCATGAGGAAGTTAAAATGGGATTGGCTACAGGTTCTAGTAGCTCTAAGAGCAAGGATACTATTTTTTATTGGAATCCACGCGGCTATGGCAGTCATGGTAGAGGTTATGGATCTGGTAGAGGATCTCAATAGAATGTGTCTTATGGTAATAATAACCAGCATGATTCAAATGCAAGAGGAGATGAAAATTCCAGAGGCAGAGGGATATCTAGCCCTAGAGGTAGAGGCTCCTGGGAGCCACAGAGGACCTCTAACAATCCTAACAAGGATAAGGATTGTCACTACTGTGGTAAGTATGGTCACATTGCCAAGGACTACTGGAAGAAGTAGGGCAATCAAAAGGGCAAGCAACACGAACATTATGCATCATCTAGTCAGACAGAAGATGCGTCTGGGGATTAACTGTTTGCCACAACATATGTGAAAAACAGGGCTACTGAGAAGTCTACTGAGGATGTAGTTTGGTATATTGATTTGAGAGCATCGAATCATATGACGCCTCATGGTGATTAGTTTACTAACATGGTGCATGACATGAATGTCTACGTATGCATAGGAGATGACATGTAGCATATCATTGAGCATAACGACAGAGTATCTTTAGTGATTCATGATGGTAGAAAGAAGTATGTGCGTGATGTATTGCATGTCCCATCTATTACCAAAAATTTGCTGTCTATGGGTTAGATGACTGAGCAGAATCTACAGGTTCGGTTTAATAAGCATTGATGCTTCATTGAAGAGGTTGGTAATGACTGCAAATTGATTGCTCGTGATCATAGGCAAGGCAGGATGTTTACTTTAGATGCCACTTTACCACAGCTAAAATCAACCATGTTTGCTCATGGCTCAAGCATAGTTAGAGACTTAGAAATATTGCATAAGAGAGTGGGGCATGTTAATCTTCAGCGGCGGCTGCAAATGATGCAGAAGGAACAACTTGTGTGACAGGTCTACCCAAGTTTGCATACATTGATATCGGTCATGTTTGAGATGCTTGTCAATTTGGTAAACCATTAAGATTTTCTTTTGTCAAGCATGTACGGAATAGTATGCGACCGTTGCAGTTGATTCACTCTAATGTGTAGGGGCTAGCCCATAATGCATCTATGGGAGGTTCCAAATACTATGTGACGTTCATTGATGACTTTAGCTGCTATACTTGGGTGTACTCTTGTTTGAGATTGGATAGCGGTGGGGAGTATGTATCACTTGCGTTTGACAATTTTTTGGCTAAAAATGGTATACATAAGCAGCTTACATGTAGCTACGCTCCACAGCAGAATGGAGTAGCTGAACAGAAGAATATGGTATTAATGGAAGCTGCTCGTGCAATGATGAATGAGAAGAATATGCCACTCTATTATTGGGCTGAGGCTATTATGACAGCCATGTATATCTTGAATAAAAGTCCCACTGCATGCATTCATGATGTGATACCCTTTTAGAGGTTGTATGGTTACAAACCTGATGTCAGTCACATGAAAGTATTTGGGTGTATTGCTTATGTCCATATTCCTAATGAGAAGTAAAAGAAGTTGGATTCGAAAGCACATAAGTGTGTATTACCATTTGATATAAGTTAATTTGCAAAACAGAAAACTGCATTGACAGGTCCTAGTGTGATGGATGTATCTATATCTCCATGGACATGGAGATTGTGTAGTTTTGGCTCACCGTCCACTGACACCACTATGTCAGTAAGGGGGAGATATGATGTGATGGAAAGCAAAGGGAAAGAAAAAGTCTTTGAGGATGTATTTGGTATGATGAAACCTGGCATGATGACTTTAGGCTATGACTCAATTAGCAGTCTAGGCAGTGAACTTGGTATTCTGACTATGTATATGCCTGGTACTAGGCATAGCAGGTACATTCTGCCTCATGAGAGAGGGGAATCGAGTAGTGCACCACATCTTAGATGCTTGCGGAGGGTTAGGTATCCTGTGGATAGATTTACTTACACTGGTTACTTTACGAAGCATTATGCTTATATGATGAAGGTTATGGAAGGGCACATTCTTCTTGCTGCAACTCTGATTTTTCACACTTATTCAAAAAATTGTGTGCATTGCTACTATATCTACTAGGATAAAGCAGTGATGGATAAGAATTGGTGCATAGCTATGGATGAGGAAATAAATGCCTTGGTTGAAAATAGTACTTGGGATCTTGTTCCATTGCCAGATGGAAAAAAGACCATTGGCTGCACATGGGTCTATAAGATTAAATGCAAGTCGGATGGCAGCGTAGAGAGGTACAAAGGTCGCTAAGGGTTATGCTCAACATTATGGACTAGACTACGAAGAAACTTTCAATCTTGTTGCCAATATGGAAACCATATGAACAATGATTGCATTGGCTGCTACTAAAGGATGGAAATTGCAGCAGATGGATGCCAAGAATGCTTTTCTCAATGCTAACTTGGAAGAGGATGTTTATATGGATCATCCCAAAGGATATGTAAACCCTGAATTTCAGCATTATGTATACAAGCCGAAAAAAGCATTGTATGGATTGAAGTAGGCTTTGAGAGCCTAACATGCAAGGATTTGGGATTCATAGTTGGCAGGGCTATTTGTTCACAAAAATGATAGACATAGGCTTGGTAGTGCTGGCTATTTATGTGGATGATTTGATAATCACAGGTGATGATGAATTTGGGATATAGAATGTTATGAGAATGTTGAAATCTGAATTTGATATGAAGGACTTAGGTGAGCTAAAGTACTTCTTGGGTATTGAGGTAATCAAGGTTGAAAATGATTTATGGCTGATGCAGAAACACTATGCCATGGAAATGCTGAAGAAATATGGTATGACTGAATGTAAACCGCTTGATACACCGCTTGATCAGAATGTCAAGTTCGACATTAGCACTGGAGTTGAAATTGATGATGTGACTATGTACATGTAGATGGTTGGAAGCTTGATCTACTTAACCATTGATCCGGGTTTTTTACAACCCGGATTATTACCACAAAATTTTGGCCAAAGCCCCTATCAAGAGCTTACCATATCACTTTGGGTTTACTCTTCAAGCACTAGGTATGCTACATTGCTTCTCGATTACGATAACTCTAGCAAATGGGGGGAACAAGTTCTTAGAAGGCATGTCAATGTAAAGGGTAAAAGGGATGGTTATCTTAGTGAAGATGAAAATGGATTACACCTAGGAGTTGAGTGAATGCATAGATTTTTCAAAGGACTAGCCTCCAACTACACATGGGCCCCGTCTGCATCACTAAGATTTGGAATCTATCACCATCATTAGAGGACACCTCACCCTTGCACAGAAGTCAATATCCACATCATGGTGTCATTTGGATCTTGCACAAAAGCTTACAAGCATGGACCCCTTTTGTCACATGCTTATATGTATTTATATACATATGGGGGACTAAAGTCAAAGCAGCTTTTAGAAGCCGTTTTTTATAATCTCAATAACTCCCAAGAAAAAGCGAATTTCAAGAAAATTCTTGCGAAGCCCGATCGGTTTCGACCTGGTCTACAAAGTTGCAGAAGAAACTTTTTTCAAATTCCTCACGGATTTGAAGTTACGAAGGCGCAGACTACTGGCTACATGCAATTTTCTTCTCTCTTTCACCACACCAACTTTCCACTCTATCCTTCTTGTAAATATATTATAATAATGTGCTTTGGGCATCCACCTCTTGTAATCTAGCTCCATTTCTCTATGTTGTCTACCACCACCCTTGGCTTCTTGCATGATGGCCAAGGTGGGGACTTGTCCCATCCACTATGCTCCATATTTTCAAAGATGCCATACATCATCTAGGATTATGTTAATCAAGAAGATTAGCTTAATCTAATCCCTCATGGAGGCTATATAAAGAGCCCTTGGAGAATGAAGAAGAAATGGAAGAAGAAGGACAATGACAAGTCCATGAGAGCATTCTAGAATATCCTCATCTCTTTGAGGTAAGCTATGAGTGAGTTCTTTTATTATGTAGCATAATGGCAAGCTTCCTCTACCTCTTTTCCTATTATCTCCCTCTCTTCTCATCTTCTCATTCCATGTAGCATAATGGCAAGCTTCTTCTACCTCTTCTCCTATTATCTCCCTCTCTTCTCATCTTCTCATTCCATGTAGCAGAATGGCAAGCTTCTTCTACCTCTTCTCCTCTTGTCTCCCTCTCCTCTCATCTCTCTCTCTCTTATATTTCAATATGGTGTCTAGTACATATATTCTCTCTTGTAAATTTGTGTCTTGGTTCTCTTGATTCTCTTTGAGAAAATGGATGTCCTAGCCCATCCTCCCTTTGGCTAGGTGGTGCCCCTCTTTAGTTCTCTTAGTGAGGATTGGAGGTTGGATGGGTAAGAGGCAACCCGTTCATCATTTCAGCCCTCACCATCACCAGGCCTGATTGGAGTTATACTGTTGGGCTCATAAGTCAGTTTAGCAGAATCGCAAAAAGCCACATTTGGATGTTGTTAGACGGATTATAAGATATGTAAAGTCCATTGTAGATTATGGACTGTACTATGAGAAAGATAAGGCCCTGAAACTGGTTGGATACACGGATGCAGATTGGGCAGGATGCTCATATGATCGTAGGTCTACGAGTGGTTATGACTTTGGCTTTGGAAGTGGAATGATCAATTGGAGTAGCAAGAAGCAACCAACGGTTGCATTGTCTAGCACTGAGGTAGAGTACAGGGGTGTTGCATTGGCAACATGTGAGATTGCATGGCTGCTCAAGCTTATGGCTGATTTGGACATACAGGTGGATGCTCTAGTGACTTTATTTTGTGACAATCCCAGTAGTGTACTTCTGGCAACAAATCCAATAGCTTTATAATTTTCCCCACATTTGAAGCATAAGCCTTTTTTGTTTCTTTCTGTGTAGAGGTCCATAGGAATAGACTTTGGATTGTAACTAATTACAATAATCTATTGTTAATAGCCCAAGTATACTTATAATTAGTGATAAAAAGCAGGTATGGAAAAATGAATTTATAAGAATAGATTTTACCTCAAAGAAATCATCATTTATATTTTCTTCACCTCATGATATTACTCTTGGTTAGGTTTGTCCACATGGTCAAATATCTATTTTCTTAAGACATTATTTATTAACTAGTACCTATGCAACATGAAGTTAAATTGCTTTAGTGTTTTATGCCAGTTTATAACTCAAACATTAAGTAGAATCTCCCTTCACCCTGCTATCTCTTACCCTCGCGGTAGAATTTCAACCCCAAACGCTCAAACAATGGTGAACTCGATGTGAAAGTTGACAGTGGTGTGTAAAGATGGGGGATTTTGCAAGTTCAAGTGGTGGTGATGCTTTACAACAGATGATTGCTTTGTTGGAGCAACAACAAGAATAGTAGTTGTTGTTACAACAACATATGCAAAATCGGAAGGAAGCAAAAAGAATCGATTCCTTAGCTGTGAATGCATTGCAGGCAGTGGGACAAGAATTGAAGCAGTTTAAAGGTCAAAATGCTTTGGCCTTCATCCAGTTGTATGAAAAAAATATGTTGTTTTATGGGGTACCATAGTATGCATGGAGTTGGTATTTCTCCCACTTGGCCATGCATGCATTGCATGATCGGATTGATGAGTTACATAGAAGAGATGCTGATTGGGCAGCTTTTAAGAAAGCTTTGAGAGAAGAGTTTTTCTTGGAAGATGTAGGATTGGTAACTAAATAGACATTTATAGATTAGATTGAAAAGCCCAATAAAGGGTTGGCTGCTACAACTTTGATCCGTGAATTTGAAAGTCGGTATGCATAGTTGGATGTCGATGAGCAACACTCATAGGAGGGTTAGAAAATTGATTTGTTTCTGAAGGCCATAGATTCTGTCTTGCAAGAGAAGCTAACTAATTATTTAGAAGATGTCTCTTCTGAAACAAGGCTGAAATTAGATTGGGCTAATGTAAATGAGGCAATGCATATGTTGGTAAAGAGAGAGTGGATGAAATTAAGATGGGGTATAGGTACCACACCTGCCAGTGCTCAGAAGGGGGCCGAAATTGCAGCCAAGGCACCTGTAGCTATGGTGGAACAACCGGCTATACCTATTGGTCCGGCTCTTAAAGGTGATGCTATGGATGAATTAATCAAAGGCATGCGCGATTTGAGGTTAAATTTGATAGAAATCTATGCAAAGGTAAAAAAATTGGATGCTAAGGTAGAAGAGAAGGCTCCGGCAACAGCCCAAAGACCGTACAAAGAAGGATAGAAGAGGAGATGCATTTGGTGTGATAGTTTATAGCATGAAAAGTGAGATTGTACAACCTATCATGAAGCGGAAGCAAAAATGTTAGTATTTTGGAAAGATGGAAAAATACATGCAACAAAAATTGGTCTTCCAATAGAGCCAAATTTTGGAAATGGTGGCATGCAGAAGAGGTTGGAAGAGATGGCTGCAAAGACAACATTTGTTGCCATAGATGCAACCACATATGGGTTGAGAATTGAAACGAATGATGAAAACATATTGAGGTACACAACCATTTTATCAGAGAGATGGTTCTTGCAGAGGCAGAATAGACCTTATGCATATGAAGACAGATGAATAGGTTGCAGATATCTTTACCAAGTCTTTGGTAAGTTCAGTGTTTACAGATAGCTACTTGGTGTACAGATGTTGTCTTGAGCTTGAGGGAGAGTGTTAAGATGCCAAACTCTTTCACCTTTGGTTAGTGTGTACCCGAGACTTAGCTATTGTCCAACTGTCTCCATATGCGGACATTGAATAAGTCGGTGACTCTAGGTTTAATCACAGTTAGTGTAGATGGTCAGTTAGACCTAAGTGTAGTATTCACTTCAGTTATGTGTGATTATGGAATAATGAGAAATGAGAGGAGGTAGCACTGTGTTACTCTATGTTGCCTCAACCCTTCTCTGAATTTCAACATTCCTGTCTTGTGCATAACCTAGAAAAATACTATTGACAGCTTTTGGATCCAATTTCTTCCTCTTTTCATCAGGAACATGCACGTAAGAAATGCATCCAAACACCTTAAGATGCCTAATGTCAAGCTTGTGCCCATACAGCTTCTCATATGGAGTTACATCATGAATCCCGACTGTAGGAGTTCTATTCAACACATAAAAAACAATAACCACTACTTCAGCCCAATAAGCATTTGGCAAACTCTTTTCATTAAGCATTGCCCTTGCTAATTCCATAAGCACACGATTTTTCCTATCTGCTACACCATTCTACTGTGGTGTATAACTGCAAGAAAGATGCCTTTTTATACCATATTTGGCAAGATACCTGTCAAACTCTCTGGATACATATTCTTCGACTCCATTTGATCTTAAACGTGAGATATAACAACCCAGTTCATTTTCAACATGCCTTTTGAAGTCTTTAAAAGTATCAAACACTTCATCTTTGTATTTCATAATGTACAACCATGTGTATCTTCTGAAATCATCAATGAAAGAGACATAATATCGAGCACCACCGAAAGAAGCATTATGAGATGGACCCCATACATCCGAGTGTACTAATTGCAATGGATGAGAACTGTTCCTGACATGTCTCATAAAAGGAAACCTTGATTGTTTCCCGAATTGACAAGCAGAGCATACATGTCCAAGATCATTATATTTGAACTTAGGTAACCCAAGTACAACCTCTTTTTCTTGTATAGATTTCAGCTTCTGAACATTTACATGGCCAATATGTTTATGCCAAATTTCAACATCCCCTACAACTCCATCATCATGGGCAAACATGGCTGCCTTCAATTCCGAAATAGATGCATCCAACGTAAGCATTTTGCCATCCCTTCTGCCTTTAGCAATCAATTTGCAGCCATTACTATATTCCTTGATAAAGCATCCATCCATATTGAATCTAGCTTGTAGATTTTGCTCTGCCATCTGTCCAATCGACAAAAGATTTTTAGTGATTGATGGTACATGAAGCACATCATGTAGACTCCTTTTCTTTCCGTTAGGCATAAGCAATGGGACTGCGCCTGTATGCTGAATACCATGCTAGATATCATCCCCAGTGCAGACATATCCATGAGAACCTGCAATCAACTCATCAAATCATTCTATGTGGGGTGCCATATGATTAGAGGCCCCTGAATCTATGTACCATTTCTCATCTCTGCCTTGCTTAGACACATTCTTTGATACATGCTGCATAGCAAACAACCTGTCTCCCTAATCATCCTGAGCACCACTGGAAGCATAATTTTCATGTTGTCTGCATTTTACTTTCATGTCTACTTGCTTCTTATGACAATCTTTGGCAATATGCCCGTATCTGCCACAATAATGACAATCTTTGTCCCTGTTAGACTACTCATTTGACTGCCAGGATCCACCACCTCTATCACTAGGTGATCTCCCCTACCTCTAAAGCTGCCACAGATCCTCGCTAGCCTGCATATTCAAGCTATTCCATGCATTCTACTGTTGTTGTGCCCATAGGTATTTTGAGTGTCTCCTTGACCTCGAAAAGAACCACGGCCCTCTGCCACCTCTGCCACATTGGCTAGAGTAGAGAACAATGTCTCTTCCTTGAGACGACGAACTGGAACTTGTGTTGAGACCAAGCTTTATTTCTTCATGTAGAAGTAATGCAAGCTGCTCATCCTAATCAGGGGGTTCTGCTCTTACAGAAACAGAAGTATCAAATGACTTGTACTCCTTGCCAAGCCCATCCAATGTCATTGTAATCATATCGTCCTTTGAAACACTAGATCCTATAGTAGCTAGTTGGTTGGCTATGGTCTTTATCTCCGTCGTGTATGCTTGAATGCTCCTGCCATTTTTAGACATATTATTAAATTGCTGCTTAAGCTGTATCTTCCTTGCATGTGTGACATTACCATAAATTTTCATGAGTGTATCCCAAGCATCTTTCGGGGAATGACAACTGGTAATCTGCATAGCCATTGAATAAAAAATGCACAAAGAGAACCAACGTAGTACTTTGCTATCTCTTTTCGACCACTATCGGTGAGCTCTTCACTAATCTTGTGTTGGATTATGTTTAGGTAATTTAGGTTCACACCTGTAGTCCCCATGCATAAATCCCAGTATCCTTTGCTAATCAGAAAATTCTACATCCTAAACTTCTATAGTGCAAAGTTCTTGTTATCAATCTTATCATCGACAATTTGGGTGATGTTATTAGTGCCTTGAGCATTTGCCATATTGCTACAGATAGGTTTTAATCAATGCCTGACTCCCTGCAAACCAAGATATCTTACTGACCAATTTCAGTCTTCAACTTTTATGATAGTTTTCTGCACAAAATCCTTGCTAAAATCACAGTATTTCAGCCCACAAACATGTCAGATACATCCACAATCAAGTGGCACATCATGTAGATAGATCAACTAGTTCATAGAGCATGTAGTTGCTGCATACTCTGTGTATATTCAATCTTACTGATAGTAGAGAAACACGTAATTTGCAATCAATAACCAATAAATGACCAGCACCCTTTTCTTAGTCAAAAAAGAGATATTTATGTGTCAAACATGCCCCGTAACATCCTAGATATTTGCCACTATTTGCGGGAGTCCATACACGACCTTTCGGACACACTGTAGTACATGTACAACAAGTACAAATGCCAAATATCTTCCCGGCTGATAATAGTCAGCCAATACACAGCCAAAACAAGGGCAATCCAAGCTCAAAAGCTTCCCAAATCATAGCATACATATGCTAACACATGTAAAGACCAAGACATGATCATACCGACATTGATGCATGCCCTGTCTTCAAGAACCAATGTCATATAACTCCTGTACTATTCATATACAACCAATAATCATGTCAATGTATTTGATTTTCAGCTCCAAAAGTCAACATTCAATGCTCTTTTTAGTTCATACAACATCCAACATACATATGCCCATAATCAAGGTCCACATATACTATCCAATGTCATAGATTGCTTCAAGAAGTAATAGATGCTTGTTGTCCATAGTTCATGACATATTTCCAGCTTGTTAAAACCTTCCAAAGCTGAGTATTTGACACTCCAGAACCATGCTCAAATTCATGAGAATAAGGGGATAGACATTGTTAGGATGAAAGCCACCAATGCCCTGGAACCACTTACTGTTTACTGTAGTAAACAACCAATCTGCAGAGGTTTGTGCTAAATATCTCAAAATCTATGAAGAATTTGAAAAAACTTTCTACTACAAAGTTGTAGACCACGTTGAAATGGTCAGCATTAATGAGTCATTTCTTCAAAATTCATTTCTATAGCAAGATATGGCTTTTGCAAAAAAACGGCCTACAGGCACAGTCTCCTTTGATGACTTTTTTTAGATATGATGTCTTTGATGTCAAAAATGGCCACTCACAGGTGCTCAATGAAGCCTTATGAAGCTCCCAAACAAGCCATAACAAGCTCTCGCACAAGCAAAAAGCATAAACCCAAATGCATACCTTGACAGGAATAATGACATCCTTTCCTTTTCAGCAGAGACTCTTGTCTTCAAGCTCGAGATCCAGAGTCCTTCAATGCCATGCTCAAGAGAGCCCATTCATGTTGGCTTTGATACCATGTTCAAAGATAAGAGAGACAGAGTGGAACCAATGAGTGAGCAGTTAGCTCATCTCATTCATCTTCATTATTCAATCTCTACTAACATGAAAGAGATAGTACAATTAGGTTACCACTAACCATGACTAACTATGGTTAGGTCAACACCAACTTATTTAATGTCCCAAACATGAGTACAACTAGACATAGTTGGTAGGTAATGTTAGTCACACACACATACATATGAGTAGTTGAGCTTGAAGTCTCAACAAGATGATACCTATTTATTCACTTTTTAATGGCTTATCTTTGCCTATTTGTTAGATGATTATGACTTGTTATGCACACAAGTTTAGTGAAAGAAAACAATGAGAAAGACCATCTACACATAATAATTGCATTGTATGCATATGGGACATTATTTGCCCAACTTCATAAGGAGATAAGCCTAAGAGAGAGACACGATTGGGAGTTTTGACAAGTGTGTTGCATGTCTAAAAGATACAAAGTCCTAGTTAAGTGCTAACCTTACAATATACTTGGAGATTTGAGTGTACCCTACTTCAAGGAGTTGAGGACAAATTTACACAAGAGTGGGTGAGATTTTTATGGACCATACAGTCATGGGATTAGAGACAATAGGCTACAAAATTTTCACTTGATTTTAGCTTGGATTAAGTGGATAGCAAATAGGAAACTTAAGTCTCGTAGATGCCTGTATTGTGTGGAAGAACCAAGGGAGAGTGCATACTTGAAGCAAGAGATGGAGGAAGTTTTGGAGTTCTCTTGGGCTTGATTCTTGCTGAAATTAACTCATGCATAAGCAAAGAAATAGGGCAACATTGTTGTTTGTAGAATTTTCTCTATGATCTATCATTGATCTATCCTTGAAGTAGGCTTTTGGGGCTATCTCATAACAAGGCCTTTTGAGGCATATCACAAGGTATACTCAGATAATATGAAGGGAGAATAAAGGAAAGAAAATCCTCATCTATGAATCTTTTTTACTATTGTATACACAGGGAAACAAGGCATCAACACTATTCATTGAGTTCTCTCTTTGATCTATATCTAGATATTGCTCTTGGTTGTCCTACAACAAGGGCTTTAGTGGACTATTTTGATGGCTCTTGCTTTAGGCTGTTACCTAATGCAAGATTGAAGTTTAAGGCCGAAAGAATAGTACTTTGGGAACCTAGAAAAGGGATTTATATGTTTGTATGAGATGGGCATGCTTTGAACAATACATGTGAATGTAAATATAATGAAGAGAAATAAGAGATATAGTTTATGAATATTTCAATAAATACTTGTTTTCAAGATGGTATAAGATATAAGAGGGTTATTTCTACATTCATTTAATCATCATTCATGGAGTAATATTTAGTTATCATTTAGTCTTCATGTCTTTCTCTATCTATTTCTAGTCTTTCTCTCTCCTATTCAAAACTTCTCTCTGCTCTCAGGGAGAATAAAGAGAAAGCTCATCCAAGGAATGACATAAGAGTCCATTTTAGCCCATTAACTCAAAATCCCAAGACATTATTGGACAAAAGGCGTCCCTAATAGTGAATTTGAAGTTGGAGAAACCTCTCAAAGGAATGAAAACATGTGGGTAACATCAATGGGGTTTATTCTCAAGTTCATGGGCTAAGTTCTGAATTGCCAATGGGTCCTCTACCTACATGCGAGTTTCAACAAAGCTCTCAATCACCTTACGGAAGGGTTTCTTCTAGTGTTGGAGTCCAAATAAATACTTTTCATGATCAGCTCATTAGTGGACAACAACCTTTTTATGAAAGAGAGCTAAGAGACAAGATTTTCTTTGAAAAGTATAACTCATCTTCACCTTTGACATTGAGGAGTGGGTTGCAAAGTGAATCATATTTTGACATCTTTTGTAAGAGTAATGATCAAAATATTCATTTTGTCACTTTGTGTTTGGAATGGTTCACCTATACTTGGTGGTGGTATATTAAAAAAGAGAGAATTAAATAGTAAAATCATGGGAGATGTTCAAGATGCTTATGGCTCAAGTTTTTGTATCTTCCATTGAGAAAGAGAAGCTTGCTAGATGGTGGTATGGATTAAAGCAAAGGGACCTCACAATGCATGAGTGTACCAATCAATTTCTTAATCTCACTATGTAGATAAGCATAAATGATGATTCAAATCTCCATAAGTATATGCACTAAGAGCCTAGTTTTTTAGTTGATGTAATGTCTCAAAACTACATTACCCTTTTCAAGGCTATAGAGCTTATGTAGAGATATAGAAGAAATTATAAAAGAGAGCCTACTATTCAACCATGTTCAAGATAGTAAGGTATTACTTTAGATCAAGGTCATCTTGAAGGAATTCTTAGAAGACCTACTATTTAGTCAAGTACAAGACATCAATGTATTACTTTAGATCGGCGTCAACTTGGAAGAACTCTTGGAAGACTCAATCTACCAACAACTAGCTCTCGTAGTCCTACTCTTCCCTCTTTCAATGCTATTAAGCAAAGAGTTGATTCTATGTCTACAAATGGTGACAAGTCAGGGAGTCAATATGGTGAAAGGAAACATCCACCAACTTCTCTTCCAAATAATGGAAAGTCTATTTCCATGGAGATTTACAAAAAGGACCACAAGGAGAAAGGACTTTGCTTCAAGTATGGAGAGAAGTATACTATGGATCACCCTTCAAAATGCACCTACAACAAAGCCAAACTAAATAACATGATAGTTCTTGAAGATCTTGACTATAAACCAATGAATTATAAAGAATGGAATAGCAAGGGAAAAATAGGGGAAAATACAAAAAACAATTGGCTACATGGGTAGGGGTATAAAAGGCGCAAGCATCTAGTTAGGGCATCAATTATTTGCATAATCAAGTCTTTTCACCTTTCTTCTAGTTTTCATGACTTCCTTGCTCTCTTTCTCTCTCTTCTACTTATCTTTCTCTCCAATTATCACTCTTTCTATCTCCTCCCTGCAATCTTCTCTCCCTTCTCTTCTCCCTCTCTAGTCCTCTTCATTAGGATTGGTATTAGAGCCTCGATCTTTGGTCCTCTCTCCTTTCCCTTTTCTCATATCTAGTCACATTTTACCGACAAAGAAGAAATTTGTTGTTCAGATAGGTACAATAGGGACATAAGTTGTAAGGAGAAGTGATGGAGTGCCACAGAGTGCTAGCAGCCTTTCTTGGAAGACACACATGAGATATGGTAGGAGTTAAGAAACTTATATGGAGGTAATAAGCCTACTTTGGTAGGTCGTCACTAATTTTTATGCATATTTTGAAGGTTCTTGGTAAAAGAGGTTACTACACAAGTTAGAGAAGTTCTAAGTTTTAGTTTCTTTTCAAGGAAGAACTCTCCCTTCTCTCTTTCCTCAAGCTTCCTTCAACCTCACATGGTGGAAATCAATTCAGATCTCTCTCCTTTCTCCTATGGAGCTCAAGTGGCATTCATCAGTGGTTTCCAAGAATTCCAAACAAGAGATCAAGCACCATTTTGTGGAGTGCTCAAAAAGTTCTTCTTTAGGCTTCATGGAAAAAACACAGATCTACTGCTTTCCAAGACTAGCATTTTGAGTGATCCCTTCTTCAATGCAAATTCAAAACATGCTATGAAACCTCTTCCATGCATAAATGGTGCTACCTTCAGGAGTTCCTCTTGAGACAAAGATCAACATCAAAAGCCTACTACCATGTCTTGATGTAGAGAGTGATATGCCAAAGAATGACTTCCCATAAAAATGACCCTACTAAAGCAAGGAGTTCAAAAGGTGCATTGGACTCCTCCATTTTTCTTCCCATGCATATAGAAAAATCGTGAAGAAAATATAGAGAAAGGGCTCCACGACCATTGATAGATACTAGAGGAACCATTGCAAGCAAAATGTTTTCTTACTTAGGGACCTCATCGTCAAAGAAAGTAGTACTCCTTGCAATTCACATCTCTCCATGAAAACATAGCTTAGGTGGAGGGCACTTCTCTTCTAGATGTTGTAATCTATAAGGACATGTCCATCTTCTAGGTAATTGCTAGAAAAGATCTAGGGGGGATACCCTCCTTGTGCCATAAACCCCTTGATGAATCAATGAAATATGTTTCCCTTATAGTATAAAGGCTTCTTTGTACTTTTCCCAAGGCCCTTCTCATGTGACCAAAGAGCCCAAAAATTTTATGCACTATTCAAAACAACTTTTGTAAAGAGATCACTTACAAGTCACAGTGTTGGTTTATTACTAATTAGTATATTGAAGAAATCCTTGGATTGAACTTGTTTTTCCCCACTTTCTCTAGGGGTGAAACTTTTTCAGTCCCCATAATAAGTGGTGGTCTTGCTTGTGAGAGTTTAGCTCAAATGATCAATATCTTGTATAATGCTACAATGTGGAATTCCATGGTGTCACATGTGGATCCAGGGTAAACCTTGCAACAAATATAGTAGAAACAACAATATTTGATGGTAGGTACTTGAGGAATTCATATTCAACTAGTCTAAGCTCAAAAGATAGTTCCCTAAGAAAGCCCAACTCCCTCAAGGCTTGCATAGTGTCAAGAAGTGCTCTAAATTCAGGTGTAATAAGAAGCGCATGTAGTGCAACAAAGACCATAGGTGTTGTTTGAAAAATCTATCATAATACTCATATAATGGAATAAAGACCACATGTGCTATTTGCAGAAGCAATATTAATACTTATTTCTAATATCTAGTGTTGAAGTTAATAAAATACATGCAAACTATAGTATTTCTCTAAGGCATCCTTGGGACTAGAAGCACATACAAGACTACTTTTGGTGCCTAATGCACCTCTCTAGATTGCAATTTGTATGAAGTTTCTTGTTTTATCAATAGAATATATAGTGGCAATAGGTCCAATAAACCCTCCAATACACTCTTAGAAGCATCATTAAATCCTTTAATAAGACCACTGACAACAAATGCTATTGTGCAAGAGATTTTGTGCCTTTGAAAGCCTATTAAAAGTGGTGGATATCTAAGCTGATTTCCCATGAAGGTGTGATGCATGTCTCAATCATTCCACCTCCATTGATGATGGAGTGCTGAGCCAATGCATTAATTTCCAAAGTGTATCGCAATTGTGGATGAGGTAGCTTTGAGATTGGATGCACAAAGCTGAGGTAGTGGTGGGGAGCAATGATGTATTGTATGGCCTACTAAGTGTAGCATGTGTCATGAGCGAGTGACTCAATTTGATGCTAATTGTGATCATTGAGATCTAATATAAATACCAAGAGTAGAATGAAGCATTCTCTTTGTCTAATAGAGACACAAGACTAATTTGCTATACAAACCTAAGACTTCACACTTAAAGATTAGGCTTTTGCTGGTGTTTTTCAGATAGTGCTAGGACTTTTCTTCTCTTGTTTCTACTTTTACACGATTGCACTATAATGACATGTCACAAATACAACTTGATAAGTAGCACCAAAAGGGACTATTTAATTGTGTGTGTGGTTGAATGCAATAGGAAAAGTAGGTTAGTAGTGAGAAATAACTAGATAAACTCAATCATGGCTCATAGCTCTAGCTTCTCTTCTCAATCTTGGCTTCAACTTTAAGATGAAATTGATAATCATGCAACTCTAGTTGACCACGTAGTTGTGAATAAAACGGTGGAGTGAGAGAACAAAGTAAGCCTTCTATCAAGTATGGATTGTTACAACCATGAGCAATGATGTGATCTATATAATCAACAGCATGAGCATTATCTTGGGTATGAGTAGTACAAGGACTATGATGGACTTTGTGAACAATATGGCCATTTATATGGGTTTGTTGAACAAAGGAGGTAGCATGTGCATACTTATGGTTAGCATACATATGATGATTGTGCATATTATGAGTAGCAACATGTATCTAATGACTATGCACATTCTTATGAGCTGCATCATTGTCATGGGTATGAATAGCCATCTAGGAAGCATTATGTACATGGATAGTAGCATGTAGATGTAAATGAGTATATCCATGGGGAGTAGCATAACTGCCAGCAATGCAATGATCAATACAATCGATAGCTTAATCATTACTTTGGGCATATGTATATAAGTATGTATATGGGGAGCAACATACACATCACCCATTGATAAATTTGTACAGAAGTGAATATGGATAGCCACTATCTTATGAGTAGCATGTATATTGTGACTATGCATCTTCTTATAAGTAGCAATATACACATGATGATGATGCATATGATCAGTCCTCTTTTGAACATGCTTTTCATCGTCATTGTTATGGTCAACATGATGCCACTCATGAAAGATATTTCACTAGTGATGGCATAAGATAAATTCATGCTCAATGCTTATGCTATAGGTATGCTAAGTCTATGTCAATTGATCACAAGCACACATGTAGGGCCAATAATGCTAAACTAACACTTATACTTGAGTTTCCTCATGAAGAGAAGGATCAAATGGAAAATGGGTTGGCTAATCCCCTTTACTACTCTAGGCCAAGATGAGAGCATCTCATTGTAGTTTCATGAGAAGGAGACCCTTCAATCCAAGGACCTTTAGTTTGAATGCCCAATGGTAGAGAGTGTGGGGGTCATGGGCATGTAGCACCTAGGGGTTGATGTAGTTAATGTAATCATGAGTTCTCACTACTTGATTAACCTTTTTCTTTAAAATTTGAGGGTCTTTTTGAAAATTTTGCAATCCACTTTACATTAAATCTTGTATTTTTGGTGAGTACTCCTCAAGCTATAGTTTTTGGTCTACTTCCTTCCCCATGTGGAAGCCCTAGCATTTGTAATAAGTTGAAGCCTTGCTATGTCTAAGGGTTGATGTAAAACTTGATACCTTTGCAAGTCTTCTAGGATCTAGCTTAAACCTGTAGTGGGTACCAAGACAATCGGATGGGAAAAATCATTCCATATGTTGAACATCTGTATTTAGAGTAGCATTACCACCAAGGTCGAGAGCAATTTGGTGGAGTAAAGGTTATCATATCACTGAGTGGCAAGATGGATCTTTTACTTGGGATATTAAGGTCTACTGCCACCATTGTCATAGGGTTCTTATTAGCATCCCTAATGAGTTTGGTGAGAAAGGAGGAATCGTACCTGCTATACATCCTATCTCTTGGCTCAACTTTGACTATCATAAGTACTAGTAAGCTGATCGATATGGTACAACCTATCAATGAAGACTGAGTCTATACTTTGTATTTTGACATAGATTCTCAAGGCTTGCTAAACATGCGAGTTTGGGAGTGATTATTAAAGATCCTCGGCATAGAATTGTTATGAAAATGGGAGTATATTTAGGAAACTCTTTTACTAATAATATTGCAGAATAAAGCCTTAATCATGGGGTTGAATATAGCCCGATATGGTGGTATTCGCTATTTATTAGTGAAAGGTGACTTGCAACTAGTGATAAACCAATTGAATGGGACCTATAGTGTGAGGGATCCCATTCTGCGGATGTACCATCATGCAGTCTTGGATATGTTGCAAATTTTTGAGATAGTGACCTACCAGCTGATTCCCCAATCTGATCATGCTAGCCTCCTCCATCTTTTCGCTCTCAATCGCTTGTCTCCATATGGAAAATGATGGAATGTAGAGGAAATTAAGAAATTAGTATTTCTCTCTTCTTTCTCTCTCTCCTCTTGAAGATGGTTCATACGCAAGTATGAAGAGATTGGAAATAAGGACCGGTTGTCCGGAATTATAATGGGATCATGTGGATGCCAAGGAATGATGGCCACCATGGTTTTAGGATGAGTAGCAGGTTTGGGCTGCCCAAAAATGCAAATATTCATTTTCGAAACAAAAAAAAGGCAATAAGCCCTTTTTCAATAGAAATTCAAATCTTTTTTGATAATTTATGATGTAATTCTCGTTCATGTAACAAAAAATTGTTTAATGCTTGGTTGCAATATTTTTGAAGGCTATGTGTTGTAACATTCAGAATCCGTGCTTGTAATCATGAGTTATTAAGTTTTGAAAACTCGAAAAGCATATTTTTAAGAGAAAAATGGTGTTTTTGTCATTTTGGAAAAAATTGTGTTCATGTGGGGTAAAATTGAATGTCAAGACAGATTAAAGTGTGAATTAATTTGTTGACTCAAAAAAATTAGAGAAATACAATAATTTATTTTAAATAAAGAAAAAAATAGCTTTTATATGAAAAATTAGATTTTATGCTTCAAAATTTTACAAAAATGTGGTTGTGGATGTATAATGGGCCTAAGGCATGAGGTCTAGCCTCAACTTAGCCCCATTTTCATATTATAGTGTGTGATTTATTGCTTTCTAGACAATAATGACATGAAAACATTCTTTACACCTACCACCACAAGCATACCATTAAATGGTAGGGAGGAGAGGGGTCATGAGTGCTAAATATAGGTTAAAATGTGATTTTTATAATGCACTTTACACATAGGCGAGTTTATCTTAAAATTTAAAGAGTTAAGTAGCATGAGTATGCTTGGTGTTGTACCCTATGCAAAAAAGTAAATATGCTAGTAGTATAAAAATCATGAAACGAATTGGTTTTGCATATCTACATTGCTGATTTGATTAAATAAATTGATTGTGCACTCGAGGGCATTCATCTTTGCATTGCATTCCATACACATGGTATCAAATGAGTATCAACTTCTAGATTACATAGCACTCGGTTTCATAAATGCTAACCCATGTTGAGAGTGTGTGAGAAGTCCCAAGCTGTAGGTTTAGTACATTTGTTTCATTGGGGATCCAGTCGGTGAGAATTATACTTTATCCTCAAACGATTTTTATTAAGAGAGGACTGCATGTCCTATGTGTTATATGTTTTAATGGCGCATCTTGGGGCCAATCCCTAGGGTGTAGAAGAACCATAATGGGGCTCATAGTTAACCAAGGGGTACTCCCTATGTATGTGCTATGAGGTGCTAGGCACCATTACGTTTGGGTACTTTGGGAAGGGATCCCTTGGACTATAAGTGGTACAAATGTGTATATAAGTTAGTAGAGAGTGTATCCTCCATACGCTCTTGGGCTGCGAGACCATGGGGTGTTTTTGTTGAGCATAAAGGCCCAATTACAGTCTTAGAGCTAGTGTCGACCCCATTTTTGGTCTCAACAAAGGAAAGCTAGAGAAACTTTGGAATGTAAGCCATGCTAGATAGTGTGATCAAGTAACGCAAAACTCATAGGAAATACTCTAGGCAATTAGCCTTTAACTCATCTCCTAGAAATTAGCCTTCAAGTCAACTACATGACAACATCATAATCCTCATATTTACTTGATTTGTTCCTGTCGTATATGAAACATTAGTTTTCTTGCTTGCTTCCTTCTCCCATTGCTCTATTTCGTATGTTTTATACATTTGCTAGTCATGTTTCCAAATGAAATGTGATTTTAAGGGCTTTTGTTTGTTGGATGGTAACATTTTCGTGTTTTATATTTTGGAGCTTCAAGAGCTATAAAATGGAGTGCATATTTGAGTCTTTTTGGGGTTCAAATATAAATCCTATCCAAATATGCAAAAGTGTGTGAACGGTGAAGAGAACAATATGTTTTTCATGAGTTATAAGGATGAATCTACGCGATCATATATCTTACTTCAAAGAGGAGGCAAAGTTGGTTGATCTAAGTGCTCACAAATATTGAAGTCACTCACATAAGAAAATTTGTAGTGAGCCATTGTTATGAACTACCAATTTTTCCATGACTGATGCTCCCTTGTGACATTTAAAATCATAAGTCGCAACCAACCTCTCTCCCTCATAAGATCTCAACCATATTAAATGGGAACTTAATATGGTTTTAACCAAAGTACTCATCACAAATTAATTTCCTAAATTCTTCAAAATACACATTTTAAAGTTTTTAGGAAATCAATGGAGGCATATAGGGTTTCAATGGATGATTATTAAATGTAACAAAGAGTAGAGATGGACAAAAGAGAAGTGCATTGCAAAGAGAGATGGATGTTCCATGAGCTTCATAGAGATAGAGGGGAGAGGAATGCATTGTAGGCCAAGATGGAGGGAAGATAAGCATGTTGGGAAGAGTACAATAAAATACACAACGAAATGGAACAAATATTGTATGTTTTAGTATTATGATGTTCTTGCACAAAAATACAAAAATAGATAACAAGAATCACATGGCAAGAGCACAATGAGAGAGAGAGAGAGAGAGAGAGAGAGAGAGAGAGAGAGAGAGAGAGAGAGAGAGAGAGAGAGAGAGAGAGAGAGAGAGAGAGAGAGAGAGAGAGAGAGAGAGAGAGAGAGAGAGAGAGAGAGAGAGAGAGAGAGAGAGAGAGAGGGTATGTGAATGTGTGTGTTAGAGTGAGAGTAAATGAGAAAGAGAGACAGAGATTTAAAGTACATAAAAGAGAGTGATATGTGAACCTCATGTCAAGATATTTTTGAGCTACCATCACTAATGTAAGGGATGGATAAAAACTACAATGGTCAATTATATACCAAATTTATAACTATTAGAATGTTAATCCCCTTTATTGGTGTGAATAACTCATTGCATAGAAGATCTAGGGAGTGTTGCAAGATATAGTGCCTTTAATATACCACCAACCACAAGTTTGATATAGTGTTGCAAGATATAGTGCCTTTAATATACCACCAACCACAAGTTTGATAATGCCTTCCTTGAAGGATTTTTTGGTGCAAAAAGGTAAAGCTTCAGTACTAAATGGAGGGTGACAACAATGTAATTGTGTGCCATTACTATTGCAAGTTGGCCATTTTCATAGACACTTGCAAGTGTATGGTGTATTGTGTCATGTTGTACGAAAAAAATATGGTAGTACTAATAGTTCACAATGGTGAACATTGTCATGTGCAACTTGGCACATGAAAATCAATTAGTGTAAAAGCCAAGAAGATGGTGTCAAAGGTTCTAAGAGTTGACATGAGCATATGGCCACAAAGGTGTAAATGACTATAGCAAGGGGCTTTCTAATAAATTCATTAATGGCACAAGGGAAATTTTCCAATAGCAAAGCTATGGGGGATTGTGAGTTTGTGAATTTCCAAGGTGATTTGGCACTCTTTTTTAGAATGAAATATTTAGTTTATATATTTAATCACCCACATTGGTTTTCAATCCTAATTTTTTAGGATTGTGAGTTTGTGAATTTCCAAGGTAATTTGGTACTCTTTTTTTGAATGCAATATCAATCCCTAGCTCCTCTTGACAAGATAACGCTTCACCAAGCTTCCTAAGCTCATTACTATGAAGTAGAGGACCAATATGCAACAAGCAAGTTCATCAATGGAGCCAAGAACAAGCCCAAAAAATGTCGCATATTTTTTGGGCTGATTGTAGCATGATTTTCAATATTTTGGAACTCGTCCAAGGTGATGGCTTGAGCCATTAACAACCTTATTTATTGAGAAATCATCAAGATTGGTACTTTCTTCCTCTTCTTTAACTCCCTTGAGCCCTAATAATACAGTCCATTGAAGCCATGAAAGCTTGAGTCCAAGCTTTAGTTCCTCTAAAAATTTTTAAAGATCCTTCGCCATTTCAGCCCAAGGATTCATCCTTGTTGAAGAGATTGCAAGGGTTAGTAAGATTATTCAAGATTCAACATCAATAGCTTCCATGGAGTTAAGATTTGGGGCAAACAGGTTCAATGCTTCAATCTCAAGCTACTAAGGCTTCATGACTACTCTTAAGCATTCAAGAGCAAGGATTGAAGACTATTTTACCAACATTGACCATTGGGAAGCTTATTCAAGCATCGAGGAGTATTCAAGTCTTCATCAAGCTATAGAAGAGATACTTCTTATCAAATCTTTATCTCTCACATTCATTCTTTTGCTAGGCTTCATCCATTTGTTGGAGAGATTAAAAATAAAATAAAATTTCACTTAACTTCAGCCCTTCAATGATCAAATCATCCCATTCACTGATTACATTACTCTCTTGAATTAAAATGGTAAATTAGAAGCCTAGTTTAGTGGACATTGCATTAGACCTCTTGTTTAAGAGTAAATTATCAGTTGGATTCATTACTCTAATCCAATGTCTTGCTGATGTTTACTTGATGCATGAAAAAAGTATATCAAATCTATTGTAAATGGTAAGATGCAATGAATCAATGCATGGTAAGACCCTCTTCCTACTCATTTTGTAGATTCCAATTCCATTGAATTGTATTACGTGAGATGAGATGATTGGATATTTCAAGCAATGCACATTATGCTAATTGATTAGAGTAGCATGTTAGTGCAATCTTGAAATTCCGACCAAGGTAAAAGGTGAATGCCAGGGGAGATAGTGGGACAATAGACAGGTGACCCTCCTCCACTATGGAAGAGCCCCAAGGGGTGCAACCAATCGACCTAAGGGGAGCTTTGCCCACCTAGGGATTTGGAGCCTATGTAGGGACCATGTCTTGCATTTTAACCCTCACACAAGTGCCATGCATGGAGGATTGAAGATTGAAGTTCTCATGAAGATTCAAGCCTCGAGAAGACTAAAACAAGGTTAGACAAGGCTATTACTATAGGATATAAATATGTCATTACATGTATAATCCTCATCATTAGGATACATATATAAGTGCTATAAGTTTCCTTTGGGTCATATCCAACTCCCCCCAAGGTTTAGTAGCCCTTAGGTGCATCAATTTTGGTCATACAAGTTAAAACGGGGTATAGAATTGGACAATAAGTCATATAGATTGGATCACATAATTTTGTGCTCTAAAGTTGTTATAATGTGCTAGTTCTCATCTCAAATAGGGCATCAATGACTTTTATTTGAATTTTTTTTTTTTGAAATTAGAGTTTTCTAGCTCAAGTTATAGCTAATTTATTAAGAGGGGATCTTGGTGGAAGTGCACTATCATGGTAGGTCACAAGGGAAAGAATAAGCCCTAGGATGAGTATGCCCAACAAATCAAAGATTCTATACTTGGAAACACACCCCAATAGATCCTTGAAGAGCCTTAATTGAAAGGATAACTTAGCTTTCTTAATCATACAATATGTGAACACAAGACTAGACATGCTCATTGGCATGCAAAGTTATTATCAAGAGTTGAGCAAATGTTATTGTCCATCCATTAAACACTGTCTTCTATTGAAAAGTCGATAGATTCAACAAACCAAACAAATGCTTCAATTGACAAATTACTAGAGTCCACTGCACAAATTAGGGCTCAATTCTCACAATGGATACAAATGCAAATGTCTACCTAGGATGCAAGAGAAAGCACAATCAAATAGTGAGCCAGAGTTAACTTTATTGTTATGAAGGGATTAGAGTACGACTTGTTGCTTGGTCACCCATGGATACTTAGTGCATGACCCATTGAAAATTGGGGCAATGGTCTAGTTTTCCCAACAAATAGGAAAAAGGCAGTCCATGTTGAGATGGAGTCTTGGAAAACAACCCCTCTTGAGCTTGATGCCATCTTGGCTTTGTTGAAAGGAGATTCCATATCCCCCCAATCATCAGACCCTTGGCTAGAGACCTTCCTTACCCTAAGGATGAGCAATATTGGATGCACATTCTCACCACATTAGAATTTCCATTCACAAAGGAATTGCAATATTGTTCAGTCTAGAGCTCATGAGCTAGAAAGATGCACTTGAAACTACAATTCTTACCCTTGAGCCATCCTTGGAAATGCTTCAGTGCCTCTTTTTATGATGGGTGTTGACTCTCGCACATTCTAGGACTATCAAATCCCCAAAGATAGACTTGCACTGAGAAAAATTTTGAGTGAGTGGAGACCATGTTTTCATGATCGCACGGATACAAATCTAACAACCTTTAAGGAATTATTGAGCAGTCCCACTTGGCAATGGAAAAATTTGCATCAAGTCTTATTCGACTTCCACAACAATCTCTTCATCTTGTTAATGTGCAAGCAAGTTGTAGAAGCTGAAGAGGTTAGTGACTTTGAGGATGATTAGTATGGAGATGATTTTGATTCATACTCAGTGGATTATGACACTGATGGCCACATTGTTGAGCATATTCAATTGGACCCTAAGCTATCTTAACCTAAGCCACCACTCATTGATGCTAGAATGGTAAGAATTACATCTGAATTGGAATGGTTGGACTATCTCAAGATTCTTGATCACAATCAAACTAGACCTCAAAATTACAATCTATGTCTTGACCTTGAGTTGCTCCTAGTTTATCACAATCAAGATAATGTCTAGGAGGACATTATAACAAGTTTTGACTTTTATCAAGAGCAGGACAAGGACTCATCTTGATGAAGAAGGGTCTCTGGGCCATTACTAATGGAGAAGAGAAGAAGCCCCGGGATGTTGCCCTATATCAACGACCTGGTAGAAAGCTGATGACAAAGCACAGGCCATTATCAAACTGGAGCTAGACGACAACTATATCCACCATGTGGATAACTATGAGACTTCACAGGATACATGGAAGAGAATTGACACTTTGTTTGGTGCACAGTCTAAATCATCAAAGTATGGTCTCCTGATAGAGTTTTTCAAGCTTGAAATGAAGTTCAACACATCACTTGCCACGCATCTAAATTACATGGAAGGACTTCTAACCCAACTTGCAGGAATCAACACTAAAATGGAAGAAGATGTTTGCATCGGTGTTCTACTTAAGAGTTTGCCTCTTAAATATAATAATGTATCAACAACTCTAATTAATATGCCAAACCTTGAACTTGTGATATCCAGGCATCACTGTTAGAGGAGGAAAAGAAGCTAAAAACTAAGGAAGAACCTAGAACCTCTAGAGATGAACATGCATTATATGTTGGCAGCAGATACAAAGGCAAGAAGGATCATGTCTTTTGTGACTTCTTCAAAAGGATCGGACAAATCGAGAAGTTCTGCCATGCCAGAAAGAGGTCCCAAAGGCCTATCTAGTTGCAGTCAAAGAAGACGAAGAACACAGAGCAAAGGAAGAAGAAGACCACCAGGAGAAGGACAAACCTCATCAGTCCTTCTCTTCAGATATAATTTTTTAGCTTTGTATTTCCTAAGCCCTAACGCCTCAAACATAAACTTGTAAACTCCTCAGTTAGCCATATACTACAGCCTCTGTACACTTTGTGAGGCCCCTGCTATTGCCTCTGGATGTCCATCATGTTTGTGGTACCCACACTTAGCCTTTTCTGTGATAGCCTCTGGTGTTTTGCCATGTGTAGGGTGTGCCCACACTTTGCAGGTGTTGCTTTCACTAAAGCCTTTATACGCTTTGTACTTCTGGTTGTGATTGAGGAGGGGTGTTGAGATATTTGCAATCACACCTACTTCAGTCCCTTTGTGAGAAGTAGTGAGGGCTCAAGACCAGAATCCCATATGCACAGTAGGAGAAAGTACCACCACTCAATTCCTATAAAGCATTGTACTTGCACTCTTTTTTTAATGGAATGATAGTACTCTTTTCTTTCCAGTAAAGTGTCATGTCACTGTCAATACACAAGATTGTGTTTATGAGTCCAAGTCTCAATCTTGGAACCTAATTCACTTGTGTAAGAATTTGTCCTAGTCAGGGTCAATGTCTTCATGAGTTCCTTTTTCCTCTTTCAACCTCCATAGCTTCCGTATCTACCATGCTCTAGATCCGTGCTTTTCACACAAGAATGCCAAAGTTAAATTTGGTGAGCACTCCTCAAGCTATAGTTTTTGGTCTACTTCTTTCCCCATATGGAAGCCCTAGCATTTTTTTTGAGTAGGGATTCAAGAATTTTCATTGAGAAAAAATTCACAAAAACCATTAATTGCCTTGTTTCTAAAGTAGGCCCACCAATGGATGAAGTTGAGTTGTATTGTATTTGTCTCCTTTTCCTACTTGTCAATTTGGAATGTTCTAGAGACACCACGCTTGGGGGAAGATGATGACTGTGAAGAAAAAGATTATGAATTGGAATGTTCTAGAGACACCACGCTTGGGGGAAGATGATGACTGTGAAGAAAAAGATTATGAATTTGATCCTATCTATAGGTGATTCTTCACTACAAGATATAGGCAATATATCGTGAAAATCCAACTTAGTAGAGCTGCCTTATCTTCCTTAGCATCAATAGAGAACCAAGAAACTCATGCACAATGACATCTTCATTGCAAAAACCATAATCCTTGAGCCAAGATCCTGCAAATGTGGCTAAAGTCAGGTCTCCACCTTAACAATAGCTTCTTAACATGAGTGGAAGACAATGATTGGCTGATCTTCTTGGCTTCTATGCAGAGAGGGGGACTGGGTGCTATCCATACTAAGATGCGATTTACTACTACACCATTGTACCACTTCTATTTTGACCACTATCCATGATAGTTTACAAGCTTGAGTGAGTTGAGAAACCTCTTGATTGCCCTCCTCCAACACTTCTAATCTGCCTTGAAGTAGCCAATGCTAATTTTAAGGACTCCTTTTTTTCCATGATCCACAACTCCTAACTCATAAAGTCGGCCACTTTACTCAAGATAGTGAGCCACTTAACTTGAGTAAAGTGTGTCTAATTTTTTGGAGCCATGCACCGCCTTGCCATGCACCATTTTATTAGCGTATGCCCTAAAGGGAAATGCTAATAAAATTACAAGGAGAGGGAACAACTATGGATGCTTTTCCTCACTCGAAAAAAGCACCTGTGTTGCCTATAATTCTCAAACTTGGAAGTTGTTTGGATTTTAATGTGAACACAAGGTGAATTCATATTGATGAAAAGCTATGATAGAATCCACCCCCCCTCCCCCATGCTAGTTGTAAATATTTGTCTCATGTGAACATATATGCCTTTAAGTATTGATTCCCCTCCCCCCATCTTCCCCCCACCCATCCCCTTTCCACCCCACACTAAACACACACTGTATACACAAGAGGAAGCTCACTCAAAAACACAAGAAGAGAGATGGAGGCCAAAACGTTTTCTTGCTAGTTTCTTCTTCTTCTTCCACACATTATACAACGTACACAAAGTATAGATAAGATACAACATAAAGGAAAGTGGCCTTCTAAGTCAAACACTGCATAACCGACTACACTAATCGACTGGTGTTATATCTTTGCCAGCTGTAGGTAGGTTTAACAAACTAAATATAATAAGTGATAAGTCAGTGGCCATGTGAATATCATAATGACCACCAACGTGCTAAGTGTAGACATGCGGACTCATCTAGCCAGTCGGTCCATCATCAATGTCTGCATGTGTTGAGGTTGCCATCTCAACACGTCGGAGTCTGCATCATGTAACAATCTAAGGATCTCCGCCTCATAGGTATTCTCTGTCTCTCTGGAAAAGAGGTATCTCAGGTGTCAGTGAGCTGCATGATGGGTCTATGTGTCAATGAATTGGAGGTTGATGGTGAATGATAGGTAGGCATGATCCACTGCAACTCTGAGAAGGCGTGGGGATACTGAGAGGTCCTGAATGTGAGATATCAGCATCGGTGGGGCAAGAACAACATAGTCTATTGTGCTGGTACCGTGTCAGTGTGGATAACATGTGAAGGCACCGGATAGGGGTATCTAGCCAGGCCATTGAGAATGGCCAACCTGTGTGCTATGCCCATCTCCACAAGGTATCTCCCATATTTGGTGACTTTCCCCATATCCTGAAATGTCCTCTCTAGTTGTAGCTTTGACACATCCTGCTCCAGTAGCATCTCCTCAGATGCATCAAAGAAATACACCTAATGGGAGGTTGTTCTGGCATTAAAGTCTCCTAGTAAGATAACCTCTCCCTCCTTCAAGAACTCCCAAATATCCTCATCCAAAGCCACATATGGTGATTGCCCCTTGGGTGGGGCGTATCGGGACGTCATAGGGGGGAAATAGCATATGGCAACATACAAAGTGCGTTCCTCACCACACACTTTCACCCACATGTATCTAGCCTACTCATCTCTACAGACTACATGGATCATCTGATGTAGCTCCTCCCTGAATAACACTGCCACTCCTCTTGACCCGTGATTACTGTGGTCTGTGTGTGTCTCCTTCTTCTTGCAAGCTGACTCCCACCTATAGCATGTCACCCATGGAAGTGTACTATGTGTCCATGATGTGTCTTTGAGTAGAACACTACATCTCTCCCTCTGAATGTCTCCTCAAAAGGTCCCACATCTGATCGGAGGGCTTCATTACAGTTCCAAACTGCCATTCCAAGGCTGATCCCATAGGTCTCACGCCGTCATTTGCGACGCCTCTCCATGACTACCACTCTCCCTCCTCTGTAGAAGGCGAGTTTGCCCTCCTCCTTGGCTGCCTTAATTTTTGGCATGCACTCCCTCATGTGGGCTAGTTGGGTTGGTGTGAGATCGTCACCAAAGAACACACCGGTCCCCTTCAATGTACGTCATTGAGCTAGGAAGTCTCTCCTAGCCTCCATGGTGGGGAAGTGGAGAATGAGTGTACGCTCTTTTGATCTCTCCCTTTTTGTGCTTTTCTTGCCCACTCTCCAAGCAAAGACATGCGTATCTTTCTTAATATTCATTAACGTGCATAGCACCTTGGTGTCCTCATCCACTTTTTCATGCATCTTCAGCCTCGTCACCCAAGCATGGAGTGCTCTCATTTTTCTTTTTTGTTTCTCTTCCAATGTGTCATTGATTATGGTTGTTGTAGGTGTGTGTGCTAGGTGTTTCCCCTTCTTTGCAATTTGAATCCATTACTTTGCCTCCTCTACTTGCTGTTGGGTTTTCTTGAGTATCTCTACCCAAGAAACAGCCTCCTTCATCATCTCCTCCTTTTTTTGGAGTTGTTGTACTTCCTCTTTGATGGGGGTGAGCTCCTCGGTCATGCTAGGTTGAATTTCTCCTTCCTCTAGCTTGGGGTTGAGCTGAATGTTAGTTAGTAGCTGCCTAAGTGATTGAATCTTCCCATCTTGGGTTTCTATCTTCAATTCCAACTTTTTAATCTTATATTTCAACTACCTATTCACTATGCTTAGTCCATTTTCATACTCATTGACTTGTTGATGGAATTGGTAATCATCTGCTCTATCTGGACCTTCTCCATTTTGGGGGTGAACTCTGTCTTGTTGTGTTGGGCACAAGCTAATTATGCAATGCCGATGGGCGATTTGGAGAAGATGTGTACATGTAAGTGTACATGTAAGTATTTAGTGTTAATGGAACTACGTGACACTGGCCTCGTTACAATGTTCTGATGAGCTGCTAATATTCTAGAGATCGATCAAGAGCACCCTACTTGATTATGACATATTGCTCCACCGGTGTGATCACAATTGAGGGCCTTCGTATATAGTTCCAGTGCCCTTCCTAGAGTGAACTTTCTCGGCAGTGATGGGGCAGTGGCATGATCTCCCGATAGTGATGTAATTGGACGTTCATCCCTTCTTGGAATGATGTGATATTCGCCCTTTTCCTGGAGTGATGTGATCGATTGACAGGCAATGGTGGCAGTGATGGTGGGCGGCAATGACGGGGCACTGATGGCAGTGAGACACACGACAGTGATGACATGAGATAGTGACGAGGTAGTGATGGGCGACAGTGATGACGTGCAATGGTGACGGGGCAGTGTTAACAGGTGGTAGTGATGGGGCAATGACAGGCGGCAGTGATGAGACAGTGACGGAGCAATGACGGGTAGCAGTGACGGGGTGAGAGAGAGAGAGAGTGACGAGGCAATGATGGGCGGCAGTGATGAGATAGTGACAGGCAGTGATGACAACAATGATGGGGCGAGAGAGAGAGAGAGAGAGAGAGAGAGAGAGAGAGAGAGAGAGAGAGAGAGAGAGAGAGAGAGAGAGAGAGAGAGAGAGAGAGAGGGAGAGAGGGAGGGAGGGAGGGAGGGAGGGAGGAGAAGAAGAAGAGAAGAGAAGAAGAAGAAGAAGAAGAAGAAGAAGAAGAAGAAGAAGAGGGAGAGAGAGAGAGGAAGAAAGAAGAAGAAAAGGAAGAGAGAGAAAAAAAGCATGAAAGACTTGTGTGATTCACGTCCAGGGAAGAGGAAGATTGGGAATGGCCCCCAAGCGGAAGATATCACACGCGAATGGTAATCCTGCAACGAAGGCGTTGGGCGAGGACGTCACTTCCTGTCCAACAACAATACTGATTGTTAGTAACGTATTTCCAAATTGATAAATGCTTGCTTTGATTCCCGCACAAGTTGTATTAGACCCCTGATATGCCATACGAGAATAGGACATTAAAAAGGATAAACTGTAGTGCAAGTATTCAAAAGACTGAATTCCCCAAATGCGCATATCAAGAGAACAACATTGTATTTAGATGCTATACAATGAATTCATAAATATATAAGACTCAAGCATTGTTAACTTCCCGTCCTTGCAATAGTAAGTGCATTTTTCATCACTTCGAAGGTATATATCACAACTCGAATGTCTGATAGATTGCATGGAAATCAACTTATTCTAGAAGAGAATCATTTTCGAAGCTCTCTCGCTAATAGCTCATACTGTTAAATTGGGAATCTTGATGTTGTGCTTAACTAGTACAAACAATGATCATAAGGATTAGAGACTAAGATGCCTTGGGATCTTCCTAATAACCACTACGTTTATCAATCCAAATTTGGGGATGGGGCTAGATACAGACAACTCTAGGCCTCAAAGGTAAGTAGAGAGCTCAAGGGTTGGGAAAACTTGAAGCAAAGGAAAGACCGATGCTTTCGTACTTGCTGAGAAGAGGGTTGGGTTATCGATCAATATAAGTGCTCAATAGAATTTATTTTCTTGCATAGTTGTATAAGACAATGGCATGTGTCTTAGCCAAAGTTTTAAGTAAATTTTGCATGGAATCGCTTAGACCCCAAGGGAGAGAGAAAATATGCGATGGAAAGATTATTGCGACTACCTACAATGTTTGGAAAAGGATACCATTGTTTTGTTGATTGATCAAATAACGTCCTAAATGCTTTTGCATTAAATTAATTGTTGGATGTGACTTGGATGGTTATTCCAAATGCTTGTGTTTGATGGTAAATGCATGGTAGGGGTCAATAATGACAAGTTACCATGGGGAAATAAAGGAGTGTTTTTCTTGGAAGATGATGCTAGGTTGATTGCCTTGAGTGTGCTTAATTGGATTAATTAAGAAAGGATATTTTGCACGGGTGGATCATCTCCAAGATCGCACTGTGGATTAACCTGAGAGGGCACTACTTGATTCACGGGCCAAAGGTTGAGTGGTGAAAAGGCCAACCATAGAAGTTGTGTCTCACTCCTAGGTCACTTGGGTTCAGGTGGAGCTTTGGGTACCCCTTGCCTAGTTCAGAATGGAGTTGTAGACTGCCGTGAACCCAACGTTTGGAGGCATTGGAAGATCCTATTCTAGATAATGGATGGAGATTATAGTGCCATGTGATTTGGACCGAGTACTTCTGTTGGATAGAAGGGATACATAATTTCTCTTATATGGGAAGGAGACAAATATTAACATGAAGATAAGTTAAGGAATTTGTTTGAACTTGCTTGTCAAATGATTGCTTACTCTGTTTTCGTGTTAGTGCCATAAATTATGCTAATAAACCCTGTTCCCTAAGAGGCTTAATTAATGAAGTTGATTTTAAATGTCACACATAAATGTGATAGGACCTAGTTTGAAAACTAAAGCTATCAAGGAAAGCCAGAGGGTGGAACCCCGGCGGGTCCGTTCTATAGTAGGGTGGTCCCAGAGAACTAAGAGACTACTCACAAGATTTTACCATAGTTTGACATTAGGCATTGCTAGGTTAGAACTCGATTCATACCGTTTTAGGGGACCAGAATGGGACTATGCCCTATGGGCAGAGAGGTTGAGTGGCGCATCCCTCTCATTTCCCATTCTCTTTGAATCAAGTGTGGTATGGATTGGATTGGGCATCTCTGCGTAAAGTAGGATATCTCGAATCCAATGCTAGAATGCTGTCAGGAAACCCTGTCCACTAGGAACCTAAATTTCAGGTCAATCTTGATGGGTTGGCCGCAGACGTTCCGTTGCGAGGTAGAATCGGGAAACCCTAGGCAATAAGCCCCATGACATTCCATGGGAGTGCTGGGTGGTGTCACTTAGACTCGCCTCTCGATGGATTGCTAAAAGCATGCCTGGACAGTCGATAGGCAACACGTTACAGTTGGTATTAGAGCGAAACTTCATAATGCTATATGATTGATTAAGATATGATTTATAGACATATCCCAAATGAAAATAACCTAATTGATATGGCTTGATTGTCAGGAACCTTCTGCACCCACGAATGCTGATATGCAAGGGATATTGCACAGCAAGTATCCAAGTTTTGCCATGGTCTTGAAGTAATGCGTCCAATAGACTTGTAAGATGCATTATTTTGAGTGATTCCAATCATCCAAGAACTTAAATCAGGAAATTGTAGCAAAGATGATTCCTGAGATTAGGACAAGAGATGCCACTTGTGCAGAGAGTTAGGGCACATCTGTAGGAGATGTCCCAACCACCGATGTTTTCATTGCAATGAGCTAGGGCACATCCAAGCAGACTACCCTGACTTAAGTCTAGAAGACATGGAGCCTCCAAGGAAACAAAGCTACACCAGTGTAGTCTTCGGATATATAGAGGAATTAGATGAAGACAAAGACTTAGAACCCACTACACCTCTTCAAGATAATTAGAAATCCTAGAAATTTTGTCAACATGAAATACAACTTGTATTGGAATAAATTTTACTCTTGTAACTACAGTTAACCTGAGTAATATGAGTTGCATCTATTTTGAGCCTAGAACTTGCAAATGATTAGAGATACTCTGGCAAGAAATGACAGTTATAACTTTCAATGAATTTCTCTTAAGTTGTTTCTTCTCAACTAGGGGGGGTCGATGGACAAGATATGGGTTGGGGGTGGGGGGGGGGGGGGGGAGGGAGGTAGGTGGGTGGGATATGGGGTGGAAAAGTAGACAGGTGAGGGGGTTTGTGGTGGGGTTGGAGGGGACAATGTGGCGACCAGGTGGAAGGTGGGGGGTGGGGGGTAAAGGGGGTGGGCGAGGAGGCAAAGTAGGGGGAAAAGAAGGGCAAGGTAGAGAAGGAAGTGAAGGTGGAAGGAGGCTAGCAGCTGGAAGGAGGAAGAGGCGAAGGAGGAGGCACAGGAGGTGGGGGAAGGCAAAGAAGGAGACATAAGAGGCGGTGAGAGGGAAGAGGTGAGGAAGGCGAAGGAGAAGGTGCGAGGGAAGGGGCGCTATTGGTAATGGCAATGGCCACAAGAAGGCCTAAGGGGGTGGTGGGCTTGGTGGAGGAGGAGAAAGGGAAGGAGAGAAGGAGAGAAGAGGGGAGAGAGGAGAAGAAAGAAGAAGGGAGGGAGGTGGGGAGAGAGAGGGAGGGGGAGGAAGAGAAGAAGAGAAAGAAAGAAAGAGAGAAAGAGAGAGAGAGAGAGAGAGAGGAGAGGTGAGGGGGACAGGAGGGAATGGTTGGGGGGTTTTATTTTTTAATTTTTTAATTTCTTTTTAAATAAACATGAAAATAATAATCACCTCCATCCCACACACCATTGCAAGGCAGAGGAGGCAAAAACATTTATTGTGATAGGATCAGATGGGGGTGGGAGAAACAAATGCGGGTTTGATGCGACACAACAAACACAATGACACACATCACGAGGCAAAAATTGAGTGTTCACACTTAAAATGACAAAAACACATGTAAAAATTAATAATAATAAATCCATCAACCGGAACAAAGTGTTGAAATAAGGAAAAATGTTCAAGCAAAGGTGCCACATAGGTTGTCAAGTCAGAACACAATTTCGACAAGAATAGGACACATTCACATGGAAAAAAAAGAAAAAATAGAACCCAAAAAAGCAATTAAAAATTAATAACAAAAAATTGGAAGGTTAGAATGGAATGCAACAAGAAGCAAAACTGTTTGCTTTGATGAGACGGATAGGGCTATTAGATCAAAACATGGTTCTGATGTCAATCTGGAGTGTTCACACGGAAAAAACGATAAAACATATATACACAAATCGGACAAAAATTAATTGGAGACAATCCATTAGGCAAAACAAGGGGTATCAAAAAATGTTCGATAGGGCTGTTAGGTTAAAACATGATTCCAATGTAAGAAAGGCACGTTCACGTGAAGAAATATAAAAAATATGTAAGAAAATAAAATTAAAAAGTAATTAAAAAATCAATGGGCTAGAATGAGGAAGAGAAAAAAAGTAAACTATTTGCAAATTAGAAGCTCGAGGCTATCCTAATAGGAAGCCATTCTAACGAGAAAAGAGCATGTTCATTTGAAAAAATAGCAAAAAGCATGTAAAAATAAAGCTGCAAACATACAAAAATAAGTGATGACCAATCTATGCATTGGAAAGATGGGTTCTCAAAAGGAAAAGTGTTTGGGAGGAAGAGAAGATTATCATATCAAACTACAGTTCTGGTGCAAGAAACATGCTTTCGTATGGAAATACATCCAATTCGTATATAATTTTTTAAAAATTAATAACTTGCGAACCGCTGCTAGGAATAGAGGGCAATACAAGGAAAAGTGATCATGTCAAAGGGACAAACAGGGTTGTAATATTAGATTCCAATTTTAGTGAACATAGGATGCATTCACATGGAAGATCAACAAAATGATAAAAAAGACTAAAAGGCAAGAAAAGACCGTAGCAACGGGGTAGAATAGGGTAGGTGGGTGAGGAAGGGACCTCAATAGGGCATAAATAAGCTATGATATAATTAAAGGATTAAAAAGCAAGGTGTTTATGAATATATGCAAAAGAGAGGGATGCGCCCCTATACTTAAAATGTGAATCGATCGGTTTGTCTACTCAAGAGGGGCCTAGTACTTGACCATGGTCCCGTACCCTTGTGTCCCCACACTTAAGACATAGCACACACATAAATAAAAATAAGAGCTAGGGTTAGAAACACTTGGCCCATTTAATTGGTCATTGTAGACTGTCGTAGGAGCACGAAATTGGAGTCGTTTGTAAGAGGTATGACGGCTCACCCCACAACATACATCTAGTATGGAAAAGGCCATGTAGTAGCACTCAAGGAGGTTCCAATATTTATGAAAAATTGGTTAAGTTGTTGGGACTGAAGAATATCACACGTAGCTCAATGGTCGCTCATATAAGAATGATAGATCAGTTGCTCTCCCAAGGGCTCACATCGCTTAGAGAGAAAGGAAGAGAAATCCATATCTCACACTTGATTGAGAAATCGGCAAGGGAAATGATGTTGATGAAGTATGCCAACATGCACAATTGATAGTGCATCTGTGAGTCCCAACCCATCTGGCATAGGTGCAAGAAAGCAAGCTAGGGAGCCTTTCAATGTAGTGCATAGAATAGAGTGATGTGTCATGTGATGATGGCAGAGGCCCATCCTATGTGTGGATAGGGAAATAGAAATATACATGATCGCCAATGGTCATAATGTCCCTCAAATCTTACCTCTAAGTTGATTGAAGGGAAAGTTAGTCACGCTCAGTCTCCCCTATTTTTCACACTCTGTTTGATGAACATATGAGAGCAACCCAATTCCTCACACCCATGGATGTAATCCTTACTGCCACTTATGCGAAGGTTGTTTGTATTATGCACAATTGATGGTGCAGTAATGCATTCCCAACCCATGCGTGCAATGCTCCATTCACACATCTCACCTCTCATTGTAAATTTAAAGGGCAAGGACTAGTCACTTACCCCATCCTTTGTCTCAGACTCGATTGAGAAATTCAGAAGATAGCCCATACTCACATCTCCATCCGGTTAGGATGAAAGATCACATCACTCAAGGGATTGTTGATGCAGTTCAGCTTGGGCTTATTGATTAGGTCGAACAATTTTGTTTTGATGGAGAGGCGTACCTAGGGAGGTAGCTGACAGATCAGGAGTGTGTGTCGAATATAGGAGGTTATGTCTACATGGGAGGACTCAGACGCTTGCAGAGAGTCACAAGACATAACACACCAAGGGAGGCAATTTTGGAACTGGATTCTGGAAGTTCAACTAAGGAATCAGCTAGTTTAGATTGTGGGGTGTTACCACCATTTTCATAGCCAGCTTCCCACCCAAGGGTGTTTGTTACATTTTCTTGGATGGAGCCATTAGAGTTGACTGCTAGCACTTTTTGCAGGGGCCCATCTAGCATTGTTGGAGCTTTCCTAGAAACTTGCCAAAGCACAAAACATAAGTTAGGACTAAGTCACCTTCCTTTAATTCCTTATGCTTGATAAAGTTGTCATGGTAAGCCTTCCATCGAGCTTGTGTGGCATCCATACACCATAAGGCCATCTATCAGGTTTCGTCTAGACATCCCAAGTGTAGAAAATGGTGATGTAGGGACTCATTATCTCCCAAGTGCTCAATGATAGCCACTCTCAAAGAGGGGGGTTCTAACTCGATAGGGAAAACTGCTTTTGTGCTGTACACTACTTGGAAAGTTATATGTCTTATAGCAACCTTATAAGAGGTTTTGTATGCCCAATGGGTCTCTATAATTTGATTGTCCCAATCATGATGATGTGTAACAATCGTCCTTTTTAGGGTTGAGCAAAGGATATGATTGGTAACTTTGACTTGACCGTTGGCTCTAGGGTAGTAGGATGTGGACTTGCGATGTAAAGCTCAGTTAGTTCTTCCATAATCTTATTGAGAATGTGAGTACCTCTATCATTTACCAATTCTAGGGGATTGCCGAAGCAAGTGATGTTATTCTCATATAGGAACAGTGCCACGTTGTTGTCGCCATCGTGCTACTTGTGAGCTTTGGCTTCATACCACGATGATAAGAGACTCGAGATGGCCAAGGTTTTCCATGCATTTGCAAAGGACAATTTGGTGTATGATGCTATGATAGCCACTTGTCTTGATGTAGCATTTGTAGTGGGAGTTGTGGAACATTATATGGCCACACTTGGTAGGCAACATTGGATGTTGTGAAGGGTATCGTGAGGTACTTGAAAGGCAAGATAGATATGTGCATTTGCTATGGTAGCCAAGATACTACAGTCGTGGGTTACACTAACTCCAACTATTGAAGACATGCAGATAGTAGGAATTCCACCTCTAAATATATATTTTCCTGGGTTGACAAGGATTGTAGCCACCCATCACAGAAGTTACCACGTGAATGAGAGTTATGATCCATATTAGTCATTAGTGTCAGTGTCTATAGTATGGATAATCCAAAAATACAAGATTTTTTTACAAAACTAGCATATTTTTACTATTTTGGATATTATTTATTGTAAATATCCTAAAAAGCTATGGAAACTTGTAACATGTCCGCTTGACCACTTGTGGGACATGTCTTAGCAGCCCATCCGGAGGGGAGTCTAGAAAGCGCCACTAGCACTCGCAAGGAATGTCACATGGTTTGCGATCTAGGTCTTCCCAAGTTTGCCCCGAAGCAGAAGTATCCGGCCATTCCCACTTAGGAATGACTTGAAGTCAAGGTTTCTTTCATATCAGCCAAGTCTCTAGGAAGTAGCTAGCATCGAGCTCCATATGACCCACTTTGAGTAGGAACAACAAAGTCAAAGCAGATTTATGCTGCACTTGGTTCATAGAGAATGGGAAACGAGAGGGATGCACCACTCAACCTCTCTGCCCGTAGGGCATAGTCCCATTTCGGTCCCCTAAAACGGCATGAATCAGGTTCTAACTTAACAATACCTAAAGTCATCCAACGGTAAATCCTTGTGAGAAGCCAGAGAACAAAACAAGCAGTCCTTTTATCAAACAAGTTCCTTAACTTATCTTTAAGTTAATCTTTGTCTCCTGCCCATACAGGAGAATTATGTATCCCTTCTGCCCATACAAGAGAATTATGTATCCCTTCTGTCCAACATAAGAATTATCTTTACGTTAAGTCTCCTGCCCATACAGGAGAATTATGTATCCCTTCTGTCCAACAGAAGTACCCGGTCCAAATCACATGGCACCGAAATTTCCATCCTTTATCTAGAATAGGATCTTCCAACGTCCTAGACATTGGGCTCATGGGGATCTCCAACTCCATTCTGGACAGGTAAGGGGTGTCTAGAGCTCCACCTGACCTACAAGCGGTCTAGGAGTGAGATGCCATTTCCGTGGTTGGCCTTTTCACTACTCGACCATTGGCATGTGAATCGAGCAGTGCCCTCTCGGGATTATTCGTAATGTGATCTTAGAGATGATCCACGCATGCAAAATATCATTCCTTAATTCATCCAATTAAAATTCAAGCACAATCAAAGCAATCAGCCCTAATATCATATTCTAGAAAAACATTCCTTTATTTCCATGGCAACTTGTCATTATAGACCCCTACCATTCATTTGCCATCAACACAAGCCTTGGAATATTTATCCAAATCACAATGCAACAATCCCTTGATTGGAAGAAAAACATTTAGGGTGTTGTTCAATCAACCAACAAAACTAATTGTATTTTTCCCAAACAATACAATAATAGACGCGACAATAATTCCGTCGCATATTCACTCTCCCCCTTGGGGCCAAAGAGTAGAATTTACTTAATATTCCCTCCTTTAGCCTAAGGCATATGCTAAAGGTTCCAATACTATACATGACGTAAGTCCTATCATTCCAATGCAAATTAATCAATCTAGCGAGAGCATTTATGCCTCTTCTCTAAGTGACAATTATCTTTTAGCATTTTCCTACTATGTAACATTTTTTCTTGGCTTTATCTTCATTTCTCCTAAGGCAAGGAGTCGCATGTCATCGATGTAAAGTTTACATAATCTCTCCCATGTATGTATCGTGTACATGCATTTGCGAACTTTAAAAAATATTATCCTCGGTAAAGATTAATCAAAGACTCATCGATGCTCAATACTTTAATGTCCCATATGTTGCTTATGGTATGCATGGATTCATCACAAAGCAACTAGGTGCAATTTAACTCCCTTTGATACAAGCACTTCACAAACTTCATCTTTGAATATTTGAGATGCGATTTATCCTTTTCAATGACCTATTCTAGCACCACAAGATACGGAGCCTAATGCATCTCTGGCGAGCATTAAAACAAGCATCTATCAATTTCAAAATACATTACTTACGACCGGTACCACAATTGGATTGATAGTGATGCCTTTGCCTGAAGCTCTGTTGTGCTGGTTATAGGATTGTCATCTGCAAGCGACATTCTTCGCTTGGAGGCCATCATCCGCAAGTAGACTCAAGATATTATGAAGGTGGAATAGATTTGAGATGGGAGAGCGAAAGAGAAGATGGTTAAACCGAGGATCGAGATAGAGGGAAATTATGCAGCCTCTCGGGGTAACTCTTCTCTCTCTCTCTCTCAAGCTCTCTCTCACAATCTCTTGGAGGGGTATATTCTCTCTCTCCCTCTCTCTTGTAGCCTTTCGGGGCCGCCTTATGCTCCCTTGTGCCTCCCCATGCCTCATATTTATAATGAATTAGAGAGGAGGGGATAAGTTTGAGAACAAGAGTGGAGGGGCTCTTAGAAGACTTAGTGATCTGATGCTTAGATCATAAATCTAATGGTTGCATTGGCTTCAAAAGGGGGGTAAAACTCCAAGACACTTGATTAGAAAGCTCTTAGTTCACTCCTTCTTCTTTTCTCTGTTCGAAGTGTTGTCTACTGCATGTAGACTGCGATCGTGGCGCAAGCGATTTTCCTAGCCACTTTTCTTTATCTCTTTTTATAAAATCTAAAAAACTAACTAAAAAATCACCTGTCTTTTCTTTTTAATAACTTTTAGTTCTATCTTTTTAAGATAATATCTAAAATATAATAGTTTTTTTTGCCCCAAAAAATCTAATATTTTTGGACCATTCAACCTATACACATTAACACTAGTGATTAATATGGCTCATAAGTCCCATTCACATTGTACTTTTCGTGAAGGGTGGCTACGATCCATATCAATCCAAGAAAAATGTCAAATTTATGACTCTCAAAATTTTTAAATATATTTTTAATTGAATGAAAATTATTAGCTGTTAATGCTAGTCAGTTTTTTCCTTAGTTAGTCTTTAGTTAGTAATCTTACTAACTTATTAATTGACTAACAAACTTTCGAACTAACCAACTAACTTTTATTGCGTGGAAATATTACATCCTCCCCCCTTCAAGAAATCGAGATATCCTCATCTCGAGAGAAGTTGGGGAAGAAAAGCACTAATGGGGCTTATGACCTGTGGGTTAAGACCCACCATGCATCCGCTGCGCTACTCTTAATGTTCCAAGTAGTGCACTCATATTATTTGAATTAACCATAGGTACAAGTGTAGGATTTATTCTCAATTGTGTTACATGTCGATTAAGCTTCTATGAATTTTAGTCCTCCTAATAAGGTTTAGTGGGCTCTAGATCTTCGTCTTCATATGATTCATCTATATATCCATAGACTGCACCTATGTAGCTTCATTTTCTTGGAGGCTCAATGTCTTCTGGACTTAGATCAGGGAAGTATGCTTGGATGTGTCCTAGCTCATTACAATGGAAGCATTGACGGTAGGGACATCTCCTACGGATGTGCCCTATCTCTTCGCATGTATGGCATCTCCTACAATGGAAGGATTGACGGTAGGGACATCTCCTATGGATGTGCCCTATCTCTCCACATGTATGGCATCTCTTATCCTGATCTTCATAGTCATCCTTACTACAATTGCCCGATTTAAGTTCTTTGACGATTGGATTCGCTCAGAATAATGCGTCTTGCAAGTTTGTTGGACGCATTTCTTCAAGATGGTGGTTCAGAGGAGTGTTCAGGCCATGGCAAAACTTGGATACTTGCTGTGCAATATCCATAGGTGGCGCATGTTTTAGTAGGATTACAAACTTTGAGTAGTAAGCTTCTAGGGTTAATTCTAGTTGCTTGAGCTTGAAGAATTCATTCATCTTCAAGGTCTGGTAGGTTGGCAGAAGGTATCGTCCGCGTACAGCATCTTTCAACTGAGTCCACGTAACAACGGCTTTAGAAATACCTTGATCTTTGCACCATTGCTTCCACCACAACCGAGCATGGCCAACAAACTTCAGTTTTCCAATCATTGCTTGATTCATGGAGGCAATTCCCGAAGCAGAGAAATAGTCATCCATCGTCTCAATCCATATCTTTGCTTCTGGCGACATCTAACTCTTCTCCATCAAACTCGGGTGCCTTAATTTGCTTGAGAAGAAAATTATTCTCTTGCATGTTAGCATTCATGGGTGCAGAAGGTGCCTGACAATGAAGCCATACCACTCAGGTTATTCCTATTTAGGATATGTCTATGAGCCGAACATTAATCAATCATGTATCATCATGAAGTTTTGCTCTAATATCAATTGTAATGTGTCTGCTTGACCACTTGTGGGACACGTCTTAGTAGCCCATCAGGAGGGGATTCTAGAAAGCCCCACCTAGCACTCGCAAGGAATGTCATAGGTTTTGCGATCTAGGTCTTTCCGATTCTACCCCGAAGCGGAAGTATCCGGCCGTTCCCACTTAGGACCGCCGACCTGAATTCAGGGTTTCTTTCCTATCAGCCAAGTCTCTAGGAAGTAGCTAGCGTCGAGCTCCAGATGACCCACTTTGATTAGGAACAATAGAGTCAAAGGAGATTTATGCTGCACTTGGTTCATAGAGAATGGGAAACGAGAGGGATGCACCGCTCAATCTCTCTGTCGTAAGGCATAGTCCCATTCTGGTCCCCTAAAACGGCATGAATCAGGTTCTAAATTAACAATACCTAAAGTCATCCGACAGTAAATCCTTGTGAGAAGCCTCCCAGTTCCCTGGAACCACCCAGCCATAGGATGGACCTGTCGAGGGATTCCGTCCACCCGCTTCCCTTGATAGCTTTAGTCGTCTAATTAGGTCCTACCACATTTATGTGCGACATTTAAAATCAGCTTCATTAATTAAGCCTTTTAGGGCACAGAGTTCGTTCACATAATTTACAACACATACACAAAAACAAAATAAGCAGTCCTTTTATCAAACAAGTTCCTTAACTTATCTTTAAGTTAATCTTTATCTCCTGCCCATATAGGAGAATTATGTATCCCTTCTGTCCAACAGAAGTACCCGGTCCAAATAACATGGCACCGAAATTTCCATCCTTTATCTAGAATAGGATCTTCAAATGTCCTAGACATTGGGCTCACGCGGATCTCCAACTCCATTCTAGACAGGCAAGGGATGTCCAGAGCTCCACCTGACCCACAAGCGGTTTAGGAGTGAGATGCCATTTCCGTGGTTGGCCTTTTCACCACTCGACCATTAGCCTGTGAATCGAGCAGTGCCCTCTCGGGATTATTCGGATGTGATCTTAGAGATGATCCACGCGTGCAAAATATCATTCCTTGATTAATCCAATTAAAATTCAAGCACAATCAAAGCAATCAGCCCTAATATCATCTTCTAGAAAAACATTCCTTTATTTCCATGGAAACTTGTCATTATAGACCCCTGCCATTCATTTACCATCAACACAAGCCTTGGAATATTTATCCAAATCACAATGCAACAATTCCTTGATTAGAAGAAAAACATTTAGGGTTTTATTCAATCAACCAACAAAACTAATTGTATTTTTTTCAAACAATACAATAATAGATGCGATAATAATTCCATCGCATATTCACTCTCCCCCTTGGGGCCAAAGAGTAGAATTTACTTAATATTCCCTCCTTTAGCCTAAGGCATATGCTAAAGGTTCCAATACTATACATGACGTAAGTCCTATCATTCCAATGCAAATTAATCAATCTAGCAAGAGCATTTATGCCTCTTCTCTAAGTGACAATTATCTTTTAGCATTTTCCTACTATGCAACATTTTTTCTTGGCTTTATCTTCCTTTCTCCTAACGCAAGGAGTCGCATGTCATTGATGTAAAGTTTACATAATCTCTCCCATGTATGTACCATGTATATGCATTTGCGAACTTTAAACAATATTATCCTCAGTAAAGATTAATCAAAGACTCATCGATGCTCAATACTTTAATGTCCCATATGTTTCTTATGCTATGCATGGATTCATCACATAACAACTAGGTGCAATTTAACTCCCTTTGATACAAGCACTTCACAAACTTCATATTTGAATATTTGAGATGTGATTTATCCTTTTCAATGACCTATTCTAGCACCACAAGGTATAGAGCCTAATGCATATTTGGCGAGCATTAAAAAAAGCATCTATCAATTTCAAAATACATTACTTACGACCGATACTGCAATTGGATTGATAATGATGCCTTCGACCGAAGCTTTGTTGGGGCTGGTTGTAGGATTGTCATCTGCACGCGACATTCTTTGCTTGGAGGCCATCTTCTGCAAGTAGACTCAAGAGATGAAGAAGGTGGAATAGATTCGAGATGGGAGAGCGAAAGAGAAGATGGTTAAACTGAGGATCAAGATAGAGGGAAATTGTGCAGCCTCTCGGGGTAACTCTTCTCTCTTTCTCTCAAGCTCTCTCTCACAATCTCTTGGAGGGGTATAGTCTCTCTCTCCTCTCTCTTACAGCCTTTTGGGGTCTCCTTATGCTCCCTTGTGCCTCCCCATGCCTCATATTTATAATGAATTAGAGAGGAGGGGATAAGTTTGAGAACAAGAGTGGAGGGGCTCTTAGAAGACTCAGTGATTTGATACTCAGATCATAAATCTGATGGTTGCATTGGCTCCAAAAGGGGGTAAAACCCTAAGACACTTGGTTAGAAAGCTATTAGTTCACTCCTTCTTCTTTTCTCTGTTCAAGGTGCTGTCTACTGCCTGTAGATTGTGATCACGGCGTGCGCGATTTTGCTAGTCACTTTTTTTTATTTCTCTTTTTGTAAAATCTCCAAAACTAACTAAAACATCACTTGTCTTTTCTTTTAAATAAATTTTAGTTCTATTTTTTTAGGATAATATCTAAAATATAATAGTTTGTTTTTCCCCCAAGAATCTAATATTTTTGGACCTTTCAAACTATACACATTAATACTAGTGATTCATATGGCTCATCAGTCCCATTCACATTGTACTTTTCGTGAAGGGTGGCTACGGTCCTTATCAATCCAAGAAAATTGACAGATTTGTGACTCTCGATTTTTTTAAATATATTTTTAATTGAATGAAAATTATTAGCTATTAATGCTAGTCAGTTTTTACTTTAGTTAGTCTTTAGTTAGTAATCTTACTAACTTATTAATTGGCTAACTAACTTTCAAACTAACCAACTAACTTTTATTGCGTGGAAATATTATAAAACTTCTAGAATAGGGTGCCATGTAAAAAAACAAGTAGCTTTTTCAGTCAGTTTTAGAGGAAAAGAAGGATTGGTAAAATCACACACGTCACGATCGCAGTTTACAGGCACCAAACAACACTTTGCATGGGAAGAAATAGTGATTTGGAAGAATTCTAGCCATGTGTCCTAGGATTTAACCTCCCTTTTGGATCCAACAAAACCATCAGATTTGCAGTCAGAGCAGTAGAGAACAAGCTTTCGATTACTGATTTTGCCAAGATCCCCTCTATAATAAAGAGCTCTTCTTCTTAGCCACAACCCTTCTTCTCCAATTTAGCTATAAATACGAGATATGGGGAGCTATTGAGGGTTGTCAAAGCAAGAGAGGAGAGGCCCTTATTAGGAGTATAGAGCAAGAGGGAGTGGGACAAGAGAAGCACAAGCACCGGAATTTCTCGTCAAGAAGACAAGGAGGATACTCCACGAGCTCTCGAATTCAATTCCTTCGTCCCTTCTATCCTATTTCCTTGTGGAATCAAGACTCTTCTCAATTTCTCAAAATTCTTAGTCATCACTTTTTTTTCCCCTGTCAATCTAATTACCCCCAAGCTCCTTCGCCAAATTTCACTTTTTTGCGATCTTGTGTTTAAAGACCATGGCCTTGAAGAAGAAAGCCATAAAGGTTGCGAAGGCAGGAGCTGCGAATAACGCTGTGGACATAATTACTACAAACGAAATGGTGAGTACGGGGATTACAAATGAAGCCGCGTATGTGTTGTAAATTACATGAATAAACTCTGTGCCCTAAAAGGCTTAATTAATGAAGCTAATTTTAAATTTCGCACATAAATATGGTAGGACCTAATTAGACAACTAAAGCTATCAAGGGAAACGGGTGGACGGAATCCCCCGATGGGTGGTTGTAGGCTAACATGCTGATGAACTTTAGGATTAAGCCCATCAATAAATTTATGCTTTTGTGTGGACTCATCAGGAGTTGGATTCATCTTTCGAATAATTATCTCCATACATTCAATGTACTGTTCAACACTTTCGGTTATTCCTTGGGACAAATAATCCAATTAAAGGGCTAGTCTTGCACCCATCATGGATCCTCAGGTAGTGTTTTTCTTAAATAAAAAAAACTAACATGCCTTTATCCCATGAATAGGCAATAGAAGCTGTCTGCATAAAATAAGATTTTATTCGATTCCTATATATAATTTATTTGAGAAATTCTTAACCATTAATTCCAAGGGGTAACTTGGGTCTGTATAAGATGAACCTAAGCGAGTACAAGGATGGTATTGTATCCTTAAAAGATTTAATATTTTTGATTTTTGTGTTGATCAAATAAAATCTCTAATGGGTAATAATGAACACTAATCCTCGGTATATAAGAGACCTTGAGATGCAATTGCCAAATGATATTTTTCTAACCAAGATTTTTTCAAATTGTAGGCAAAGACCCACGAAACTCCAAGGGAGTTATCCTCAAGTATGAAATTCTTGCTTGAATTCGGTCCAAACTAATCCCCAAGGAAGAGGAAGTCCAGGAAGACTATTGGAAGGTATTGCCACTCATGCTGATTTGTCTCGAAGTTATTTTGACACTTATATTGAATTGTCTCGAGGTTATCTTGCCACTTATGCTGATTTTTCTCGAGAAGTTATTTTGCCACTTATGCTAATTTTTCTCGATGTTATTATTTTTTGAAAGAAAAGATTGGTCTTGAAAATAAACTTGTTAAAAATTTTATGTGTAGTGCATTCAAAATAAGATGTTTGTGATTGTAAGCTAGGTATTGATCTTTCCTAAAATCATCAGGCTAAAAGATGGATGCCTGGGTACAAATTGCCGACTGAGGCAATATTTCGATGAACACTGAATGTGATCTGAGGTAGTGTTCTTGATGGTGCTAGACCTCCCCAAGGCCATCGTGAAATTAAACCTGTAACTCCAAGGAGTTTTTCTTTTTTTGTTTCACGTTAGTGAGTTTAGACCAATCTTGATGTGAAAGGTCTTGTCATAGGGAGCTCTAGTTGGCAGGAGGAGGTGAGGATACCAGGGGGCTTTGGTCATAAACTCCTTAGGCTCTTATGAACTGCCATCTACCCTTTGATTTTGAGACTGTGTTTGGAAGTTCCAATACTAGTTGGAAAACGGAACTTGGAGAGAATAATACCTTCGGGTAATAATATATTTGTAAAAGGCCATTTTTCTGAAAGAAACTATTAAGAAGGAATTACTTTACTCTATTTTTGTATCATGAATTAAGGGCGTGTAATGAATTTGTATCAGGAGATAATTCAAAGAAGCTATTTTTATATGTTGAACCTAAAGTGGTAGGTAATTAGATAACTAAAACTACTCTCTTGAGGACCCTCGATGGATCTAGACCTATGGCTGGATGGTCTCTATAAGCTGAGAGCTTTCCTAAGAAGGAATAAAAATTGTACTTGATTGACCATTAGAAACCAGAAAGCCTGATTCGCATCACTTTAGAATCCATTAATACTAACTAGCTGCTAGTAATAGATTTAACAAAAAAAACTCAAGTTGATCCTCGTGGGAGCGGCCGAAACTTCCACTGCAGCGTAGACTCAAGCAAACCTAGTTAGGAAACTTCGAAGGTTTTATCAAAATCTCAGACGACGCTTCCTAAGACATCTCTTGATGGGCTACTAAGAACATATCGCCAAGGAAAGCTCAAATGGCATGTTACAGTTGGTATGAGATTGCATGCTGATGTAGGATACGATGCAAGTAAATAAAACTAGTTATATTTACATCATAAAATATCTTTCCCTTAAATAGTGAAATCTTCTCTTGTCAATATATGTTCTTGATTTCTGGCAGAAAGACGAACCTTGGGAATGATTCTTCATTTTCTAAGTTATATTTATGTAAGCAATTCACTCCTCTAGCTTTAGCTGGAGAAACCAGATGATGCTAATATTAGATCATATATACAATCCTTCACCCTTGTATTACACAAGGAGATGGATGTTAAGTGGAGGGTATTGTTACATTGACGCAAACTGTCTTGCTTACCTCCAAAATAATTTAAAGAGATTAAGGTGGATGGAAGCCCTTAAGGTTGCCAAGATTGATCTGTTCTATGAAGCTAGAGGAAACTCAAACATGTTTACTAGAGGGCGACATGTCAAACTAAATATGTACACCTATGAGGAGGTTACGAGGGTTATATCGGCTGATCGAGTCATGGTTGTAGGATGCTCTAGTTGTCGCAACTATAAGAAAGATGGATTACCTAATCTTCCTTTAAAATATAGATTTCTGGATATTTAGTCTCGGAATCCTAATTAATATGCGATAGATGTATCGCAATGCCATGCCTAGAATGTGGTAGGAAAATATTTTCCAAGAATAATATAAGCTCTCGAACCACTCAAATAATGCATTCCCTTCCTATTGATGTAAAGAATTATTTTTGTCCATCTGTTTGTCTCCTTGATCAATAAAAAATAGTAGATAGATTTTCTTTTCCTGATTAAAAATTAAATCTCTCTTTTGAAGTATAAACCGTGATCATTGTCGAAAGGACAAGTAGTACATAATTTTCCTTTTAAATTAATGAGGTAGAATAAGAAAGTGAATATTTTTTAATTTTTGAATATGGTTGGAAAGAAAATTGATCATAAAATTGCATAATTCTCAGAATATCACCTCGAATATCAATACTACAAGAGCCCAAGAGAACAAATTTCTTCTCAAGCAGTACAAGCCAGTGGAGCTATTTCACTACTGGAGGACTGCACCATCAAATCAAGCCATGATCACCAAGCTAAAAGTCACAGGAGATGTCCGTCTTTGGTGGAAACAATGGTACAATGACCAAAGAACACCTGAAGGTGCTATCATTTGGGACAAAATTAAGGGGCGCGGTACGTGGAAGATATCTTCCGCCGATATATCAAGCCCAGAAGATGAACGAGTTCTTCAATTTAAAGCAGTTAAGCCTAAGCCTAGAAGCCTACTACTCTAAATTTGTCACACTTCTAAAGTATGCACCTGCAATGGACGTTTCCAAATTTTGCAATGGTCTAAATCCGCCCCTAAATACGCATCTTGAATCAATGAGACCATCGGATTTATAAGATGCATTGATTCGAGCAGCTCCAATAGTTCAGGAGATTGAACAAAGGCCAAGAAATGCAAAAATTTGGAACAAAAATAGTCAAAATAAGGGTAACTTCCAAGGTTATGCAAAAAGAGCCCAAGGACAGTACCAACCAAACAAAAGAAAGAAGACCAAATCAAATGCTGTGGGAAGCTTTTTATCCACAAGGAGCAATGAGACTCCAAGGTGCTTCTTTGCAAGGAACTAGGACATTTTAAGAGGCAGTGCGTGAAGCTTGTGTCCAAGGTCAGTTTTGCAAGCAAAGCCAAGATGCCAGGGGAAAGGTCGTTGGAATAAACCTGAAGGAGATCAGTAACGATAAAGATCCCACGATGGAATCCAATATGGAAAGAGCTAGAGTATACGCCACTCTCAATTAGAAGGGTCCAAATCGACGATTCTCAGTGATTCAAATGTCAGCAAATTATTAAGGTAAACCCTTTCAAATTTTAATTGATTATGAAAGTACCCACTCTTTTGTATCACCAAAATGAGCTAAAAGACTAGGCATAAACACTATTCTCGCACTTATAATACTTGTGGAATTAGCAAATGACAAAGAAGTTCTATCAACACAACAAAGTAGCAAGGTAGAATTTAGCATGGGTGGAAATTCTTCCAAAATGAACTTCCAAATTATGAACCTCGGGGCTTATGAATGTCTGCTAGGTATGGATTGGTCAATTCCAAATAATACCCATATCCATTGTGAAAAAGGCCAAATCACATTCCAAAACTCAAAGGGAGAATAAGTAACGACTCAGGGAGAAGCAAGAAACCCTAAGATTCAGCTGGCTAAAGCCTCCCGAATAGTAAACTGACTGAAGAAAGGATTACCCATCTATCTAATTAAATTCAACAAGGCTGGGTAGGATAGTGAAGCCAAGGATCAAACATCTTGGCTAAAAGAATATACATATTTTTTCCACAATACCTAACACAGTTCCCACCAGCAAGGAAGTAGTAGATCATGAAATTCAACTTATTCCAGGCGCTGCCCCCATCACCAAACGGCCTTACTGAATGTTGATTCCAGAAGCTACTAAGCTAAAAGAACAACTCAAGCAGCTATTAGACCAGGGATACATTTGGCCAAGTAACTCACCATGGGGATGCTTGGTTTATTTCATAAAAGAAAAGCTGAACACTCTGCCTTTGTATCGATTACTGTGGATTAAACAAGGTGATAGTGAAAAACAAATATCCCATTCCCAAGATAGATGAGTTGCTTGACCGACTCCAGGGCAAGGGTCTTCTCAAAAATTGATTTCAGATCAAGATATTTGTTAGAAGATAGGCATAGGAACCCACTATAAGCAAGGGAGTATGAGGGCAGATGGGTGTGAATAGCCTTAGGGGCAAGGGAAACCCTAACCCTAGCTTGGCATAGGCTATATAAATAGCCTATGGGTCACTATCAAGTGTGAGATAGAGTGTGAGATAGAGTGTACCCAAGTTGTACCTTGAGCAACTTATTAAACAAGAATTTGTTCTTGTACTTTGAGTCTCTTTCTCCCTCTTGTGCACACATTACAATGCTGTAAGTCTGTTTTCAAACATGGTATCAAAGCCTCCTTTGATCCCCTCAGCTTCCTATACCCTCAGCCTCACTAAGTGCATAAGATTGTCCATCATCTTTATCTTTTACCTCTTGCCTCCATAGCCAAACCAGACCCACCTCTGATGGAGGACTCAGGGAGAATGAAGGAAGAGGTCTCAGCTCATGGTTCCTTCTAAGGAACTCTTCAAAAACTCAGGGCGACTCAGCCTGCCACAACAAAGGCTGACATTAGTCGATGTGGTGGATGACATTGCAGAAATCGCAGATGTGGCGCAGTTTTTGCAGGCAACCTGATTCGAGCTGAAGTTCGTCTGGTATAGGGCACAATAATGGCGGCTACCTTACGGCTATTGTAGCCCCTATAGAGGAATATACTTACCTAAGAGGGTTTGTACTGATTCATCTCCTACAGCCTGCAATGATCAAAACCCTAACTGTGGGTCTCTAGCAGCCATAGCCAGGAGCTTCAAGCTTCATCCATTTTCAAATTTTTTTCAATGTTGGTCATCAACAGTGATTTTAATCACTGAGTCAACTCTTATAGAGTGTGTTATTAATCTGGGAATCTCATTTCAGAAGTTCCTCTACTTGAAGAGTCAACATCAAGCTCATTATGACCGACATTTACAATCTCTAGCAACATGAGCTACAAATGAGTGCTTGTAAGCACTAAGGCACTTTGTTTAAATCATCATTTCTGCTAATACCTACACAATCTGAATTCTTTTATCAGGAAATGAAAACAACTAAGTGCTTTGCTTAAAATTGTAAGGCTATGTGTACAATGATAAACACATAGACCATCATACACTAGAAGTGTATCGCATATCTTGAGTGACTTTGTTTCAAGTACACTGGTCAATGAATTAAAAGGATGAGTGTCATTGTACTCTCCTTGGAATCATCAGTAACAAGCATTGAGATCATAGACCAACTTGTCCAACACAAGCTTCATCCATTAAGCCATACCACAAGGAGGAGCCTGAAGTCCAGTCTAGGTTTACTTCATTAAAACCTAAAAAGACTATTAAACCTCGGAAGAAGATTGCACATAAGAAAGGATCACCACAGTCATACCTTGAAATATTACATCTGTATGATTTTCAGCCTTTCTCATCATTGTAACTTTGATTTCAATTATTTGATTTGCTTCCGCATTCAGTGAAAAGTTTGTAAGGGACTAGACACTGCCCTTGTCTTAACAAGTGGTAAGACCTTCCCAATGGCCACAACATATACTGATGTCTGTCCTCAAATTCGAAAGTTTGATGGCAAAGATTTCCACCCATGGTAGGTACTTATAAAGTACAAAATGATGGAGAGAGGGTATTGGCCTCTCATTCAAGGCACTAGAGTTGTAAACTCTACAAATCTGGTTGATATAGAGGATGACCAATGTGCCCAAGCAATCATAATGCTACACTTAGACGAGTCCCTGATTCATCATGTTGATCAACTAAACATTGCTAAAGAAAAATGCGATGAGCTTGAAAAGCTCTATGGAGCCACTGGTAAAAATACTAAAATCTTTCTTAAAATTGAATTCTTTAGCTTGGAATATATATCTAGAGAAGATTTGGGAAAATTCATCTCTCACATGAAGGGACTTATGGCACAGCTTGCCTCTGTACAAGCTCCAATACATAAAGAAGATGCTATTGCTATTCTCCTAAAAGCTGTAAAACATGTGTTTTCCTACTCTTGTAACCACTCTCACCAACATTCCAGATCCTACATTAGCAAGTACCATTCAATCATGTTTGGATGAAGAAAAGAGGAACCACAAAGAAAGCAGCAACATTCAGGCATCTTCAACTTCCCGTGATCAAGTATTGGTACATACGGCTCTCATTGGATGTTCTTTCTGTAAGAAAAAAGGACATTTTGTAAACAACTGTTGGAAGAAGTATCGCGAGAAAATGAAATGTAATAAATGCAAGAAGACATGGCATATCACTAGTAAATGCCCCAACACTCTTGATGTACCCAAAGAATTGGTGGCCAACTATGCCTCCAATCCATCTGAAGATCGACTATTTTGAATCTTTAAATCATCTACCTAAAACACTCTTGTAAGCCTGATTTATGAAGGCATCCCAAGAAAGGGGGGGGGGACATCTTACATACCTTGTAATCCAATGCCACCCTGGCATTGAGGGGGGGGTGTTAGAAGATAGGCATAGGAACCCACTATAAGCAAGGGAGTATGAGGGCAGATGGGTGTGAATAGCCTTAGGGGGAGGGGAAACCCTAACCCTAGCTTGGCAGAGGCTATATAAATAGCCTATGGGTCACTATCAAGTGTGAGATAGAGTGTACCCAAGTTGTACCTTGAGAAACTTATTAAACAAGAATTTGTTCTTGTACTTTGAGTCTCTTTCTCCCTCTTGTGCACACATTCCAATGCTACAACTCTATTTTCAAACAATATTATCAAATAAGAATAGATATTCCTAAAACTTCTTTTAACATAAGGTGCAGTCATTATGAGTCTATTGTGATGTCATTTGGGTTAAGAAATACTCCTACTACCTTCAATAGGTTGATGCAAGACATTTTTTGACCCTACCATGACGACTTGGTCCTTGTCTTCTTTGATGATATCTTAACGTATTCCAATAATGAAGAAGACCATGAACCACAGCTACAAATAGTTCTTTAAACAATGAGAGCCCACAAATTGTATGCTAAAAAGAAGAAATGTGCTTTCTTCAAGAAGCAGATTGAATATCTAGGGTTCATAATATCGACAAATAGCATTTCAGTGGATCCGGCCAAGGTCCAAGATGTACAAGACAGGCCACCCCCGACAACGGTCAAGTGTGAAGCTTTCTAGGGCTAACGGGTTGGTATAGAGTCTTCATTAAAGACTATGTTCAAGGAGTTCTCAAACTTCAACCAGAAAAGATACTTGACGTGTGGGAGAAGACTCTAAGAAGCAAAACCATTAGATAATATCTCGTCATCCAGTGGAAAGAAAACCTTGAAGAGGATGCCACTTGGATTGACCATGAATCACTATGTAACCCATATTCCGAGTTTCATTTGAGATAAGCACATCTCTATTCCTCTAAGGGGGAGAGGATGTGATATCCTGATTTTGATTTAAAATCTTTCCAACTTCTCGTAGAATGAACTTGAGGAACTCTAAAATCATTAAATAGAGAAGATCTCGAGCAAAAAGACTTGAGGATTATAACCCAACATTTTACTGGATTGAAAAGGACTATAGCCACCCATCACGGAAGTTACTGTGTGAATGAGAGTTATGAGCCATATTAGTTATTAGTGTCAGTGTCTTGGATGATCTAAAAATAGTAGATTTTTGGACAAAACTAGCATATTTTTAATATTTTGGATATTATTTATTGTAAATATCCTAAAAAGCTATGGAAAATTCTAGAATAGGGTGTCATATAAAAAAACAAGTGGCTTTTTGAACCAATTTTAGAGATTTCATGCGAAAAGAAGGATTGGAAAAATCGCTCACGTCGCGATCTGAATGGGGAGAAGGAGTGATCTGGAAGAATTTTGATCAGGTGTTCTGAGGTTTTGCCCCCTCTTTCAAAGCCAATGGAACCATAAAATTTGCGGTCTAAGTAACTAAGAAGAAGCTTTAGATTATTGATTTTGCCAAGATCCCCTCCATAAAGAGCTCTTCTTCTTAGCCACAACCCTTCTTCTTCAATTTAGCTATAAATACAAGGCATGGAGAGCCGTTGAGGATAGTCATAGCAAGAGAGGAGAGGCCCTTCTTAGGAGTATAGAGCAAGAGACAGTGGGCAAGAGAAGAACGAGCACAAGAATTTCTCGTCAAGAAGACAAGGACGATACTCCACGAGCTCTCGCATTCAATTCCTTCATCCCTTCTATCCTATTTCCCTATGGAATCAAGACTCTTTTTGATTTCTCAAAAACTTACTGTGACAAACTATAGTTATAATACCAAAGTCTTTGTGAAGATCCCAAAGTTTTATGGTCCTATCATGAGTTGCGCTAACAACTCTTTTACTTGAAAGTTTGTTGATGTCCACTGCATAAACTTGGGTTTTATAATCTTACTCAACCTGCAGTATGGTGATCAGCCCCTCCTCTTCAAACGACTCAGAAAGAATCAAGTTACTATAAGTTCAGCTATTACCACATGCGAATGGACTAAGGTTTTGTTTGCAACAAATGCCATGTCTTGGAGTGATACCTTGTTGAGAGTTTTCAAAGAATGATTTCAAAGAATGATCACTTTCTAGTGCCTTAGTATCAACACTATTGGAATCGTAAGCTTCATCATTACCAAATGGCGACAAAGGGAGAAGAAGTCATGTGGTACTATACTTGCATGGATGGAACATCCACATGAGAATGAAGTTACAACTATTAAGAAGAAGCCACTTAAAACTATGAAAGAGATGGAGATTTCTTATTATATGCATAAAGTAGTACCATGACATGTGTAAGAATTATTTATCATATCAATATTGCCCTTCTCTTCATGATTGATGTATGAACACCTAGTTTGGTTTGTGTTACTTGTAACTCTCATGATTAAGCTTTGAATTGGTAATCTTACTTGGATTTGTTTTTGGAACTCCTAGCTCCCATCTGGCATAGTGTCCTTGTGATGAGCAGCTTACACGAACCCCCGCACGTATTCCGTGTGACATATGGTGAACCCGATGTGAAACCGTCGGTATTGATCACTGAGATGGGAGATACACCTTCTTCATTGATTGCTTCTTCCCTATCAACCAATGAGATAAAGACATTATTACAAACTCTTCCCTCATCCATTATGATGCAAAATTAGCATATACAGTTATCTCTGCAACAATAGCAGTAGTTGCATCAACAACAATTGGATCAACAACAACTATTGCATCAAGAACAAGAGCATATGCATGGTGTGACCAAAGCAATTGAGGTTGTGGTTAGTGAGCGCAAATTATTTGATGGCCGAAATTTTTTAGCCTACATTAAAGCCTGTGAAAGCCAGATGCACTTTTTTGGAGTTCCAACCAATTGGAGCAACTATTTCTTACGGCTTGTCACGCCTGCTTTGCAGGTTAGAGTTACAAATTTATTTGTACATGACTCTAGCTGGGATGGTTTCAAGAAAGCGCTCAAAGATGAATATTTTCTGAATGATTATGGTATTGCTACGGAGAAGACATTCAGATAGTGGATCCATCAGCCCAACAAAGATCTTGTTACTTCTAAATTGTTGTGGGAGTTTGAAGAGCGATATAACTAGTTGGATGCACTAGAGCAAAGAGCTCTGAACTAGGAGAAAGTGGAGTTATTCTTGCAAGCAGCTGATCCTACACTTCAGGATGAGTTGGGAGAGCTTCTTGAAGACCGTAGGTAGTGTATGAGATTGAAGACGGATTGGTAGGATGCTATCGATGTGGTCTCTACACTTACAAAGAAGCAGAGATGGAAGGCTCGCTTGTTGCAGAACGACATGCAGTCATCATCAGCGATGTCTTCTCCTACCACGACCTCTCCTACTTCACCTATTGCACCATCCACTACTTCTCTATTTCTCATCTAATGTCTATGCCTATGCCTATGAATATTCGTGCTACGGTTGTTAGACCACTTGCAAAACTGGCTATCAAAGATATGGTGGAGGAAATTTCAAAGAACTTAAAAATCCTAAAAATTAAGATGACCAAAATGGAGCAGCAGCCACTTAGTCTAGCTTCAATTTCAGCCCCAACTTCTCCTACTCCTACAAATTCTTTTAGGAATGATCGTGTTCATTATTGCATATGGTGCGATAGTCCAGATCATGAGTAGAAGGATTGTCAAGATTTTGGAGAGGCAAGAAGGCTAAAGTTGGTAGTTTGGAAGGACAAGATGATCTATTTTGGAGATATAGAGCAATCGATCAAATCGAATTTTGGTAAGGGTGGTATGAAGAAATTGTTGGAGGAGTCTCTTTTGTGCTCTTCTTATGTGATGCGAGAGGTGGCAAAGGAAGGTGCTGCCTATGGCCTTCAAGATGGAGTAGTTGTTGAAGGACAAATCTCCTTTATGGTTCTATGCATTGCATGTAGAGAAAAAGGGAAAAGCTTCATCATTCAAACTTTCAGCCAAATAGGTGATGCAATCAGGAAAGGGAGTGGATGGGATGATCGAGTTGATGTCTTTTCTACCTATGCTGATATGGCAAAATCTCAAGGATTTGAAGTGGTAGTTGAGGAGAAGCCGAAAAGAGATAATGATCAGCTTGAAGGTTTGAAGAGGGTGACTAGAAGGAGTGATCCGGTTTCTTAGCCTTCTTCTTCAAGACCAGAGCAAAGTATGGCTGATGTTTAGAAGCCAAAAGTATAGGAAGAGCAGAAAGCCCCAAAGACAAAGGATTCAAAGCCAAAAAACAACCTGGATTCAAGCTGCTTTCTGACATTGAGACAACTACGGACTTGAAAAAGGTACTTGAGGATTGGATTCTTAACTATAAAATTGAATTCACTCTTGGAGAAGTCTTGGGGATTGCCAAAAGAGAATTTCATGATGTTAACATTAACATTATTAAAAGAGAACGATAGGTTATTAAAGAGCCAACACAGGATATGATCCATCGAGAGGCTTTAGTAGTTACTGATGAGGCTATTATCTATAGGTTGTAGATTGAGGAGATTGATTCTAATGAGGAGATTATTGAGGAGTTTACAGGTGGAGCTTTATGTATGCAGTCCAAGAAGGCTCTTCGACCTTTACTTCAGCCCGTATAGTATGCTGAGAGTGATGATGCATCTAGATTGGTGCCTCCTAGCCATTTTTTTCATAGTCATTGGTCTCGTGCGACTACAGAGATTGTAGTCAAGCTTGGTGAGATAGAAACCCCTTGTGTTGCTCTTTTGTATTATGGCTTCGAGATGAATGTCATAGTATGTGGATTATATGATACTGGTAGATGGCCAATTGATGTGGGTCATGATTGGCGCATGCGTGTGGTCAACAACACTGTAGGAGATTTGTATGCTACTTGTCCAAACTTGAAGATTTCTATTGGAGATGCGGATGAGTCTTATCATTTCTTTGTACAGAATTCTTGTTCCTACCCTATTATTTTAGGGCAGCCATTTATTGCTCAATCTCGGATGGAGACTAAGGTTCTGGATGATGGGTCTACCTATGCATGGATCTGAAGCAAAGATGGAAAGAGGGTTGTCCAGTGCATGACCGTTTGTGTCAACCATCAGCGGAATAAGGATTCTTTGAGGGATTTCCCTCTTCCAGTAGGGAAGTTGGAATTTTGTCACGTATCATTGTCTTGCGAGACAATGGTGGTACGAGATACGCGAAGCTCTCACCTCTTGGCAGCATCAGTTTTTCCTCATGTGTTTATGGTGTATCTAATGAAAGTACTTTGTGTTTTTAGCATATTCAAATATTCCTAGAGATGTCAGGCAGTATGTGAAGAGAAAAGAGAAAGAATTGAAGCTTGCAAGTGTTTTACAAGAAGAAGACAAGATAGACGGTCTCTATGATGGGCTTTCATGCTTGGATACTATGGAGGATCTTTCAGCATTGCTAAAAACTAAAAAACAAGAGGTTTCATATGTCTTACAGATCCATTCTTTGGCGAGGTATTGTGAAATTGTTGATTTCATGCTTCAAGAAAATTTGGGTGCTAAGAATTCTCAGCAAAAAGTGTTCTTTGTTGAAATGTTTTAGCAAAAAGAGTTGGATGTTGCTATTTATACACAGTAAAATTTATATTTACCAGGGTATTCACAACAAGGGTTGAAATTTGTATGTTATAGCAAATAAGCCAAAGTACAGAAAAAATATAAGATAGTTGACAAGAAGGTTAGACCATTTTTGCAAGACCGCTACCTTTGGATAGTGATGAGATGGTTAGGAGAGCCGCTATGCAGCCTCCTTTATGAGATCCTGCAGGTATTGGACACAAGTTTTCAGCTGAGACACTGAAAGAGATGAAGATTGGGGCTGAAGATTTTCTGCTTCCAGAAGAGGTGAGATGTTTTGAAGAGATGTTGTGCAAACATGGGAAAGATTTTACTTTTTTCCCGCACGAGATTGGATGCGTTGATCCTAGGGTTGTGATGCCTATGGTTATTTTTACCCTTCCACATGTCCCTTGGAATCTATGGCCTATTCCTGTGCCAAGGGCTCACTTGCCCAAATTGGTGGAGCTTTTGAATGAGTGGATTAGGATGGGGATTCTAAAACCATCTTCAGCTCCATATTCTAATAGATGGTTCACAGTTCCTAAGAAGAATGGGACACTCAGATTCATACAGGACTTACAGCCTAGTGGACAGGGTCACTATGTGAAATGTTGGTGCAGGACCTATTGTCGATGAGTTTGTAAAGGATTTTGCTGGACGTGCTATCTATTCTCTTGGAAATCTTTATTCTAGATATGACCAGTTCTAGCTTGCCCTTGAGAGTAGAGATTTGACTACAATGAAGAACCTTTAGGCCTTGTCCGAATGTGTATGATTTCGCAAGGAGCTACTAACTCGGTTGCTCATATGATGAATGGGATGAACAAGGTCTTACGGAATTTTATTCCTGAGCTTACCATGCCTTTTATTGATGATCTACCTATTAAGGGTTGTTTGGAGAAAGAGAAGGACGAGACTTTAGATGATCATGGATGTAGGTTCTTTGTGGTTGCACATATTAGAGATGTTGAGAGGATTCTTTGTAGGCTAGAGGAAGTGAATTTAACATTGTCAGGGTTGAAGTCTATTTTTGGTGCTAGAGAGGTTTTGATTGTTGGACATATGTGTGGTTATTATGGCAGGAAGCCTTTACCTACGAAGGTTGATGCCATAGAGAAGATTGCGGAGACTTGCTCTTCTACTTCGAAGGTTCGCAAGTTTCTTGGAGCTATTTGGGTTCCTTATTTTTCTCATATTGTAGATGATATCTACCAACTCTTGAGGAAATGGCAGTGTTTTTCTCGAGAGATGAGACATATTAGAGCTATGCAGAAATTGAAAAGATTGTTGTGAGCTACTCTAACTCTTTGGAAAGTAGATTATGAGTGTGGGAGATCTATTGTTCTTGCTATTAATACTAGTCCTATCGGCATAGGATGGGATGTTGGCCAAGATGATGCAAATAGGAATAGGTATGCTATTCACTTTGGGGCAAAAGTCCTAAATGAGCAGCAACGTAGGTATCCATAAATTAAGAGGGACCTCTTGGGAGTTGTCACGTCTCTCAAGAATGATAAACAATACTTCATTGGTGCTATTCTGGTGATTGAGATTGATTGCTTGCCTCTTCTAGGTATGATCATGAGTTGTTCTACTCCAGATATTGCCATGCTTAGGTGGATTGGGTACATAAAATCCATGAATCCTCAGTTTAGACACATAGCAGGTAAAGACGACCCAATTGCCGATATGCTTCACGAGTGAGGTATGATGACATGGAATTTTCTTGCATTGATGATGTTGATGATGGAGCTGATCTTTCAACCATGCAGGCTGATCATATTTGTCATGTATCTAGTTTGGAAAGCTTTGATGAGTCTTTGTATACAAGAGAGTATTTACAGATTGGTCATTATTTGAGTACTATGTCTAGACAGGATGGATGGACTGATGCAAACTTCAAGAAGATCAGGAGAAAAGCTTGTGGTTTCTTCATGCGAAGTGGGCTACTTTGGAAGCATCCACGGAAGCGAGGAGGATAGCCATTGAGAGTTTATGTGACAAAGCTTCATAGGTGTGAATCATGAAAGAGTTTCATGAAAGTCTTTGGGCTAGATATAGAGCTGTTTGGGCAACCTATGAGAGGATTAAAGAGTGCTACTGGTAAAGAGGCATGTACAGATATATCTCATGGTTTGTTGAGACATGTACTGATTGTTAGTTGTTTTCTTTAGTGAGGCATAGAGATGAGCTTCATCCTGCCTACCCACTATGTATTCACTATAAGCGGATTCTTGATTTGATTACTATGCTTGTTGGATTACGGTAGATGCGTTACATTATTTTGGCACAATATGATCTCACAAATCAAGTGGAAGGAAGAGCATTGAGGACGAAGTCTACTTCAGTGGTTTGTAAGTTTCTGTTGGAGGATGTTATTTGCAAGTATGGATGCATTGGGAAAATTACTACAGATAGAGGTGAGTTGGATGCTGATGAGGCTAGGGAGTTTTTCTCTTGCCTTGGCATTAAACTTGCTTTGAATTCTGCATATAATCCAGAAGGCAATGGAAAGAGCGAAAGAGGCCATTCGCTGATTGTGAAAGCCTTGGCCAAAGCATGCGGTGGATGGGTTAGAGAGTGGCTAGGTTATTGCCTTATGCCTTATGGGTTGATTGTACTACTCATAGTGTGACTACAAGCTATATGCTAGTTGAGAGATATTGACAAGATCAGAAGATATTGAGAGAGCCGTTCAAAAGCTCAAAGAGGCCATAATTCGCAGCAAAGACTGATTTGATAGCACACACAGATTGAGATTGGGTGTTGGTCTATGACAACAGTCTATACAACTAGTATAGTGCTATTTGCAAGGTTTCGAGACGATGGTTCGGGCCTTATTTGGTGCAGCATGTCCATGACAATGCTACGTATTCCTTAGTAGAGCTTGATGATACGGTGTCGTGATGCTATGTGGACACAGTGTGAAAAAGCATGGAATGCATCATCATCCGACTTCTTATTAATCAAGAGAGTCAATGTGATCTCAGCCACCATCAGTATTAGTGTGAGTTGCATGGATTATCCAAAAATACTAAGTTTTTGGATAATTTTAGCCTATATTTGATATTATTTATTGTAAAAATCTGAAAAAGTTAGAAAAGCTTCTAGATTAGGATGGCATGCAAAAAGCAAGTTGCTTTTTCAGCCAGTTAGAAGATTTTTAATAAAAATGATAGACTGATGAAATCGCACGCGTTGTGATCACTGAAAACTGTAGATTGAACTGAAAGAAGAAGGAGTGATCTGAAAGATCCGTGATCAAGTGTCCTAGGGTCTTACCCCCCTTTCGGAGCTAACGGAGCCATTAGTTTTGGGTTCCGAGTAGTAGAGAAGAAGCTGTAATTTTTATGCACGTTTTGTTCTACGAAGAAGCTCCAGGAGATCTAACGTCTAGAGATTGCTTCTGAGTAGTGCGAAGATTCCAGGTTTTTTCAATACATATTGATTCAATTTATTGTGATTTGTCTTTATAGTGTTTACCACTTGGGTATTCTTTATCTTCTCTTCCATCTCCTATCTCTACTTCCTTCTACTTCTGATCCCCGGTGGATTCGACCTTTCAACAAAAACCCCGCCGACAATGGCCTTGCAGATTCAGACTACAAGAAAGAGAGTCAAATTATTCAAGAGAAGAGATGATGTAGTCTATGCAGTTGAGGAGTTGGATGATGAGATTTATGATGGACTTGAGCCAAGAGATGATGTAGATGAGAATGTGGATATTGTAGATGATTTTGTAGAAGATGAGGAGATCACATTGATCGTCGAGCTTGGCAGTGATGAGGATGGGTAGTTGTGGCGCATCCAGAGGATGTGCAAGTTTGAAGGGGGTGGATGTCATGACACTGTGCGCCCACCACTACGAACCTAAGGGCAAAGTCTTTTGCCAATAAATTGAAAACATTAGTCAACTTCATTAAGATTTTGTTTTCTATTTTGTGTGTCTTTTGTGTTTGCATTTTGCATGCACGAGCACATGTAGTTAGGCTAGGTACATTCTTTTCAATGCATTCATAATTTTTGTGTGGACATCATTTGATTGATTGCATCACATGGATCCAACATTGCATAATTTCTTGAATCATGAGTGGATGAGCACGAAGTTCTATTTCAAATCATATTTTCTTATTATTAGGGCACAATGCATGAATCAAAGCAGGAAGTGATGACAATATAGCTTCTTTGAATACGGCTCTTCCTAGCATAGGCAGTGAAAGAAAGAAATGGGAGAAACACTTGAATCTTGGAGAACCCCACAATAGACTTGGACATTGGCTTGCAGTTTTTTGTTAAATGGTTTTCCTTTTGTTTTATGAAGTTAAGATCAAAAGTGATTTGTATTATGATGGATGTTGTACCGCTTTCAAAATAAGACTAGAGTATGTACTTGGATGCTTCTTTCAATCAATAGTTGAATGTATCAACATAGTCTAATGGGCACCACTAGATTGTGTGGGATGTCTTCAAGTTCAACGTCAACTGAAGCTAGGATTTCTATGTGGTAGTCTCTCGGTTACCATACACAATGATACTATAGCTTGTGGAATCTCATCAAACTCAGATGCAACAAATGTTTCTGCAATAAGTCTCCAAAATGAGAGGAATATTGCACACCGTCTTAAACACTCTTCTCTTGTCATGGAAATTCATGGAAAATGATGTTTTGAATAAAAGCAATGCCAATGACTCAAGAAAAAGCATGAATGTAGATAGAGGAGGTTCACGAAAGATAATAATCAAAGGTTTTGGAAATTTCAAAACCTATGATAGAGGAGAATAATTTTTTAAAAGTCTTATTAAGAAAAGTTGCAAAGGAAAAACTTGATCGATGGATGGTGAAATCTTAGGATGCTGATGATCTACATGAAACAGATAGTGATGAATATCATGCTTTACGAGCTGATTTTCGTGCTGCTGTCGATAGCAAATTCTACGTGAAGCTTGAGAGCACTCGGACTAAAGAAGTATAGCGAGATCGCTTTAAGGAGGATGGATTTTTTCAAATGGGTGTAGAGAGCAACGATGTGGGGAAATCTTCCTACTTACCTGCCAGCGCAGTCATGCAGACGCTCTTTGACACACACGCATATGTCATAATTCAAAGTTTTGATCGCAGGATTGAATTGCCATCACTCAAGAATATAAAGTGGATAGAAGCTTTTGGCATGAACACAAGTTACTTCTTGTGCATGTGTTGCAATTTCATTGGCTAGTTTTCCCGACCGTATGTCCCACAAATGCAAGTTGTTGTCCATGTGGCCAGAGTACATCAAAGATGCATTAGAGATCAAGCCTAAGGCTTGCACTTATTGTGACAAACTATATAGTATTAATACCAAAGTCTTTGTGAAGATCCCAAAGTTTTATGGTCCTGTCATGAGTTGCACTCGCAGCTCTCTTAGTTGAAAGTTTGCTGATGTCCACTGCATACACTTGGGTTTTATAATCTTGCTCAGCCTGCAGTATGGTGCTCAACCCCTCCTCTTCAAATGACTCAGCAAGAATCAAGTTACTGTAAGTTCAGCTGTTACCACATGCGAATGGACTAAGGTTTTGTTTGCAGGAATTGCCATGTCTTGGAGTGATACCTTGTTGAGAGTTTTCAAAGAATGATCACTTTCTGGTGCCTTAGTATCAACACTACTAGAATTGTAAGCTTCATCATTACCAAATGGTGACAAAGGGAGAAGGAGTCACATGGTACTATACTCGCATGGATGGCACATCCATGTGAGAATGAAGTTGCAGCTATAAAGAAGAAGCCACTTAAAATTATGAAAGAGATGGAGCTTTCTTATTCTATGCATAAAGTAATACCATAACGTGTATAAGAATTCTTTATCATATCGACATTGCCATCCAATTTCTCTTCATGATTGATGTATGAACACCTAGTTTGGTTTGTATTCCTTGTAACTCTCCTGATTGAGCTTTGAATTTGTAATCTTACTTGGATTTGTTCTTGGAACTCCCGGCTCCCATCTGGCATAACGTCCTTGTGACGAGCAGCTTACACAAACCGTCATGCATATTCCATGTATGATAGCAGGCAAAGACGCATGAAACTCCAAGGGAGTTATCCTTAAGTATGAAATTCTTACTTAAATTCAGTCCAAAGTAATCCCCAAGGAAGAGGAATTCTAGGAAGACTATTGGAAGGTATTGCCACTTATGTTGATTTGTCTCGAAGTTATTTTTCCACTTATGCTAATTTGCCTCGATGTTATTATTTTTGGAAAGAAAAGATTTGTCTTGGAAATAAACTTGTTAAATTTTTTTATGTATAATGCATTCGAAATAAGATATTTGTGATTATAAGCTATGTACTAATCTTTCCTAAAATCATTAGGCTAAGAGATTGATGACTAAGTATCGATCGCTAACTGAGGTTGTATTCCGATGAACAGAAAATGCCGATTGAGGCAGTGTTCTTGATGGTGCTAGACCTCCCCAAGACCAGTGTGAAATAAAACCTACTCCAAGGGGTTTTTATTTTTTTGTTTCCCGATAGTGAGTTTAGACCAATCATGATACAAAAGGTCTTATCATAGGGAGCTCTAGTCGGTAGAAGGAGGTGAGGATACTAGGGGGCTCTAGTCATAAACTCCTTAGGCTCTTACGAATTGCCAACTATCCTTAGATTTCCAGACTATGTCTGGAATAAGAAAATATTTGTGAAAGGTCATTTTTCTGAAAGGAACTATTAAGAAGGACTTTCTTTACTCTGTTTTTGTGTCATGAATTAAGGGCATGTAACAAATTTGTATTAGGAGATAATTCACAGAAGTTGTTTTTATATGTTAAACCTAAAGTGGTAGGTAATTAGATTAAAACTATTCTCAAGAGAAGTGGGAGGATGAGCCGACGAATCTAGACCTTAAGCTTAATTGCAGGGGCCGGTTTGGTAAATGAAATCCTACATGATGATTGAGGCTAATATTTAATTCGACTCAACTAGGGTTCTAATCAGAAATAGGTCAAAGCTGCCTTACGACCATATTTTGACGTAGAGTCAACATGCTCTTTGGTCCCTACCCCAATAGCCAACCGCGATGGATCCAAAACACTCTTGGATATATCATTTTCAAAATATGATACATCTTGAAGCTAACACAAGAAAACTTGAATGTCGTACCCACAAGAACAATGACTATTCGCCAAGTTACATTCGATGCTCGCAACTATTTCAGAATGGTAAATAGACTTAGTTTATGCTTGACTTGCGAGAGGAGTGAACACAAGTTCCTGCTATCTTGAGGTAAGGAACCCTAAGGTAAACTTAGAACCCTGATAAAATTCTAAGGTGGGAAAATGGTTACCAACTAACCAAATTGAAATCCTAGTTTGAATCATGTAGACCTGGACCTTAAGATAAGAACCAAATGTTAGCATCTTAGGGAAGCTACCATCCAAAAACTATCGAATAAAAATCCAATAGCATAATTTCTCGCTCCTATTACATAGGAGTGAGGTTAGGAAGAGGGTATTCTCTATCTCTCAGAAGATAATGGAAATTGGCGCCAAGGCAAGAAAAACCCAAGAGGGGCATTGCTAAGCGTTTAAAGATGGAAACTCTACCTTAGCAAATGTCATGAGCACTCACTTTCATTATTGTTTGTACTTGTAAATCCAGATTCAATGTTTGTGAAAGGAATGTATGACCCAAGCTCACAAAATAAATTTGAATAATGAATTTGGTTGAATTCATGGAGGGCATGCCAAGGTACCCCCCCAGCTGGCTGCCAACCCCTAGCCAAGGGGTTCCAAATAATTGTGATGGGAACGTGGACCGAACCAACTATGAGAGGTCTCTCCATAGATTATTTTGTATGTAGGAGGACGCTTGGATGCCAGGGGGGCTCTAGCTGTAAATTCCGTGCCTCTGGGTCCTACTCAAATGATCTACGTGACTCGAGATAGATTCTCAAGGCCTTGTTACTAGTATAAGGAAGAAAATTTGGAGGAAATAAGACACATCCTCATGGATTGCGGGATCTGTCCTTTTTGGATAGGATTTGTATCTCAGTTAAGAAGCTTATATTAAGTTTGCTTCCAAGGAACCTGTTTGAGCTATTTTCATGTCAGTATCGTAAGTTACGTGAACGAACCTTGTTCCCTAAAAAGGCTTAATTAAGGAAACCGATTTTAAATGTCACACGTAAATGTGGTAGGGTCTAATTAGATAACTAAAGAATGCCTATTGAGGGAAGCAGGAGGGCGAAACCCCCGACGGATCCATCCTACGGAAGGGTGGTCCCACAGAATTGGGAGGCTTCTCACAAGGTTCTACAATCATACGAGCTTTAGATGAAATTAGGTTAGAACCTGATTCATGCCATTTTAGAAAATCAGAATGGGACTATGCCCTATGGGTAGAGAGGCTGAGTGGTGCATCCCTCTCGTTTCCCATTCTCTTTGAACCAAGTGTGGCATGGATCTGCTTCGGCTTGGATATCTCTGTGTAAAGTGGGTTGTCCAAGGTCCGATGCTAGAATGCTGTTAAGAGACCTTGACACCTAGGAACTGAGATTTTAGGTCACGATCCTCGTGGTTTTGGCCGTGAACATTCTATTGCAAGGCAGACTCGAGAAACCCTAGGTGACAAACCTCAAAGCATTCCATAGAAGTGCTAGGTAGCGATGCTTAGATTCATTTCTCAATGGACCACTCAGAAACCTGCTTGGATAGCCAATAGGTGGGCATGTTACACTTTTGAACCAAGCAGTACAATGACTCAATCTCTCTTTTTCTATTGTGTAAATCATTTTGGGATCTCTTGAGGCTTCTTTTGGCTCTCAATTTCTCAGTCATTCTTAGGTGTGACATTTTTAAGGTGTTTCAAATTGAAATGAATTACTACTTTTGTCCTAGCCTTATAAGAGTTAAATGATGGTTGTTCATGGTTTTAATTGTCACTCACATCTATCTTCGAGTCTGTAGACTCTGTTGGTGGGTTATCAAAGGTTGGATCATGTGCTTTATCAACCAAGTTCATTTTAAAAGTAGAAACTCATTTAGTGGGTTGGTATCACATATGCTCATAGTCTAATACATGTAGGTGTTTCAACCATTCAAGTTCATATTTTAGTCTCACTATGCTTGTATCTATGAGTAGACCCTCTATATAAGAGGGCTTAGGGTGAGCTAGGATCTACGCTATCATTTGACCATTAGTGTCGTAGTCAATATCAGTGTTGTGATCAAGAGACTTGGTGTCTAAGTATCATCTTCTTCATTATTCATGGACTCGTCACTTTCATCTTCAGTGTCAAACCCTTGCAATCGTATTAGGGTGATGAATAGATAATTATGGTGATCAAATAAGACTTGATGAAGATGCATCCCCATTGCCATGTGGAGCTAGCAAGAAGTTCCTCAAATATTAAGAGGTCACTTTAGGTTTGTACGGAAGTAGAGCCTGCACTAGCTTAGCAACTTGCATAATTCAATCCATTTGTGGAAATGAGACAACATTTGTGGAAAACTTTTGGTACTTTGTTTTTTCTCTTGCTCATTTCTATCATTTGTAATATTTTGTTACATGTGGATTGTCTATTTCATCCATTGGGACAATATGATTTTTTCTAACCAATATAATCACAAGTTTTGCAAAAATTGTCATTCTCTATGTTGGCCAATGTGGTCATGTGATTTAGTTTACATGGTAATGTGCTTATTGCAAAGAATGGGGTGAGAGAGAAGGGAAATCTTGAGCTCTTATAGGACATAAATACATAGAGAATGCACACAAGATAGAAAAATGAAAATCCTAGTCTTCTTCTTCTTCGCTATATGAATCTACCAAGAATAAGAGAGAGTACAACATATATAATATACAAGTGGTCCATAGTATGAACACACTAAGTAAAAAGATGACTAGATAGGTATATTATAACTCAGGTAGGTGGACTAACTAATATCTAGCTATAAAGTATCCTTGGAATGATATGCCAATATAGGTACAAACCATATCAATGATATGAATGTTGTTGAGAATCAGAGTTTGCAGCAATAGAATGTGTGCACAAGAGGGAGAAGAGAGCTCAAAGTACAAGAATGAAATCTTGCTTACTAAGTTGCTTAGAGTACAACTTGGGTACACTCTCTCACACATTGATAGTAACCCATAGGCTATTTATATAGCCCTTTGCCAGCTAGGGTTAGGGTTTCCCCTGCCCCTAGGGCTATTCACACTCATCTACCCTTATACTCCCTTGCTTAAAGTGGGTTTCTATGACCATCTTCTAACACCCCCCCTCAATGCCAGGGTGGCATTGGATTACAAGGCATGTAAGAGATTCCCCCCTTTTTGGGATGCCTTTATAAATCAGGCTTACAAGGTTGTTTTAGGTAGATGATTTAAATAGTCAAAACAGTCGATCTTCAAATGAATTGGAGACATAGTTGGCCACCAATTCTTTGGGTATTTCAGGAGTGTTGGGGCATTTACTAATGATATGCCCTGTCTTCTTGCATTTGTTACATTTCATCTTCTCGGGATACTTCTTCCAGCAGTTGTTTACAAGATGTCCTTTTTTCTTACAAAAAGAGCATTTAGTGAGAATTGTATGAACCAATACTTGTTCACGGGAATTTGAAGTTGCCTGATTGTTGCTGCTTTCTTTGTGGTTCCTCTTTTCTTCATCCAAACAGGATTGAATGGTACTTGCCAAAGTAGGATCTGGAATGTTGGTGAGAGTGGTTACAAGAGTAGGAAACACCTGTTTTACAGCTTTTAGGAGAATAGCAATAGCATCTTCTTCAAGTATTGGAGCTTGTACAGAAGCAAGCTGTGCCATAAGTCCCTTCATTTGAGAAATGAATTTTCCCAAATCTTCTCCTGAATGATATTCCAAGCTAAAGAATTCAATTTTAAGGAAGATTTTAGTATTTTTGCCAGTGGCTCCATAGAGATTTTCAAGCTCATCCCATTTTTCTTTAGCAGTGTTTAGTTGTTCAACATGATGAATCAGGGATTCATCTAAGTGTAGCATTATGATTGCTTGATCACGTTGGTCATCCTCTATATTAATCATATTTGCAGAGTTTATAGCTCTACTGCCTTGAATAAGAGGCCAATACCCTCTCTCCATCATTTTGTATTTTATAAGTACCTACCATGGATGGAAATCCTTACCATCAAACTTTCGAATTTGAGGATGGACATCAGCATATGTTGTGGTCATTGGGAAGGTCTTACCACTTGTTAGGACAAGGGCAGTGTCTAGTCCCTTACAAACTTTTCACTGAATGCGGAAGCAAATTAGACAATGTGAAGTCAAAGTTGCAATGAAGAGAAAGGCTGAAAATCATATAAGTGTAATATTTCAAAGTATGACTTTGGTGGTCCTTTCTTATGTGCAAGCTTCTTCCGTGGTTTAATAGTCTTTTTAGGTTTTAATGAAGTAAACCTAGACTGGACTTCAGGCTCCTCCTTGTGGTATGGCTTAGTAGATGAAGCTTTTGTTGGACACGGTTTGTCTATGATCTCAATGCTTGTTGTTGCTGATGATTCCGAGGAGAGTATGATGACACTCATGCTATTGATTTCACTGACCAATGTACTTGAGACAAATTCACTCACGGTATGCACTACACTTCTTGTGCATGATGGTCTATGTGTTAATTTTACACATAACCTTACAACAATATATGAAGAGGAATAAAAAACTCACTGGGTTTTAATGAATGCCCAGCAAGCAATTAACCTGATGACTTATGATTAGTGTTAAAAGAACACTATTGTCAAGCTTAGTGAAGTGCTTGAATGGAACCCGGTTGGAAGTCGGCTTCCCGATGCTTGGTAATGTCCATTGAGCATGCCCAAGAGCTTTAGACTCTGGAATAGGCTTCAGAGACTCTGCTTCAGTGATTAGAATCACAGTTAATGCAGCTCAGAGTGTAAAAATGACAAAATGTCAAGCTTGGAGCTTGTTGGCTATGGCTGCCCAAAAAAACACAGTTAGGGTTTGGCTTGTAGCAGCCAGCTGAGGATAAATTTCTCAGAGTCCTCTTAGCTGAGGATAGCCCACTTGGGGGGCTATCAAAGCCCTATGGTGGTGGCTGAGATTGCACCGCCTGCTGCCCGCGCCAGGTCAGGAGACGCCACGCTGTCAGAAACTATGCCGTTTCTGGGATCTTGACAATGCTGGCCTCACACGTGGACAATGTTAGGGTTTGAACTGACGAGGAGCTACGTCCTGATGTGAGGAAAAGATCTCCAAAAGAAAGCTCAGGCTAATATGGCCTCCTTTGTCCTCCTCAAGTCCTCCAATGGAGGTAGGTTGCAGGCAGCTATGGAGGAAAGAAGGATAGGATGAAGAAAGTGGTAGCTCATGTGCATTTAGTGATAACTGATGCTGAGGGAAGCTGAGAAGATCAGAGATGGCTCTGATACCATGTTGAGAATCAGAGTTTGCAGCAGTAGAATGTGTGCACAAGAGGGAGAAGAGAGCTCAAAGTACAAGAATGAAATCTTGCTTACTAAGTTGCTTAGAGTACAACTTGGGTACACTCTCTCACACATTGATAGTGACCCATAGGCTGTTTATATAGCCCTTTGCCAGCTAGGGTTAGGGTTTCCCCTGCCCCTAGGGCTATTCACACTCATCTGCCCTTATACTCCCTTGCTTACAATGGGTTTCTATGCCCATCTTCTAACAAATGCAAACAATCATCTACATACTGTAAACTTGTGTTGAGCTTGATATCTCAACACTCCCCCTTATGCTCAACTCTATGACTTGTACTCCAAATAAGCTTTGAAAATGTCAATGTTTTTTTGCTCCTAGAGCCTTGCTAAAAATATCTGCAACTTGATGCCTTTGTGCTCACATATATGAGATCAATGTCACTTGCCAAGGCCTACTCGTTCATGAAATGGTAATGAACCTCAATGTGTTTCGTGCGTATATGAAACACAAGCCAACTATATGTTGCTCATGTTATCACAATAAAATGACAACTCTCCTATCTATATGTGTCCCCAAATCATCAAGTACCTTTTGCATCCAACACCTCTATACTTTTCCATTGTATTGGATAATGCAACAATGGGCTGTTTCTTATTGCTTCAAGTCATAGCCCCACTTTGAAAAGAAAATACATAGCCCTTGGGGTGAACTTCCTATCAGACACACCAGCCTACATCAATATAACCAAATAATTATATCATGAAGTTAGTCTAATAAAAGATACCATAATCTAATATGGCCTTAACATACCACAAGGCACGTTTCATGTTGTTCAGTGTGAGGCTTATGAGTCACTTGCATAAATTGACTCTGCAAGCCAATTGAGTAATTACAATCTAGCTTAGAAATAATGGTGAAGATTAGACTTTCCACCATCCTCCTATACATTTTGAAATCATCCAATATCCCATCCACATCAATATTTAGCTTCACATTTTGATCCAATGGTATTGGTATTAGCTTATAATCAGCTATACTATACTTTGTTAACATATCCAAGATGTATTGCCTTTGTGAGAGCCATATCCCTTTAGATGTTCTTATTACCTCAATGCCAAGAAAGTACTTCGATTCTCCCAAATCTTTCATGTTCAAATCTTTCTTGAGAAGACTCTTCACATGCTCTAACTCTTGCAATTATCACCCTCAATTATCAAATCATCCACACACAAGGTAATGACAACAGTGCCCCTATCACTTTGACATCCATAAAGTGAGTGATTTGTATTTACAACATGAAAATAAATAGAGACAATATATTATGCTATCTTTTCATGTCATGCTCTTGGTGCCTGTTTCAACCCATACAAGGCTTTGCATAGCCTACACACATAATCAGGGTGAACCATGCTCATGATGGCCATGTGGCTACTTCATGCACACTTCTTCTTGTAACTTACCATGCAAGAATGCATTCTTTGTATCCATTTGATGCAAAACCCAACCTTTTTCTCTGTAGCCACTATAGTGACAACTCTTAAGGTTGCCATCTTTGCCATTGGAGTAAATGTCTCCTAATAATCAATTTTGTAAGCATGCATATGACCTTTGGAAATCATTCTTGCTTTATATCTACTCACACTACCATTTGCATTATGTTTTACTTTGTAAACCCACTCACAGCCTATAAATTTCTTTTCCTCAAGTAATGGCATCAAATCCCAAGTCTGATTTATATCCAATGCATCTATGTCTTCATCCATGGCTTTTTTCCAATACACATAACCAATATCTTTCTCAAAGCAAGTGGACTCAATCGATTTTATAACCTTTGCCATATATTCATAACGGCAAGAAACATAACCATCATATGTCAACATCTTTGTGAGATCTACTAGAAGAGAGCTCTTCTAACCCACTCAATGTCTATGCCACGGACCCAAATGTTTTGCAATCACCTCTTCTTTTGCATCATTTGCAACAACTTGTTTTTTAACAACATACCAACTACTCATCTCATCAAACATAACATATTTGCTCACTTCTAACTTTCTTATAACTAGACTATAAAACCTATAACCCTTTTGCTCAAGGGAATAGTGCGCACATACACACTTTTTAGCCTTTGGAACTTTCTTAGCTCATCACGAACATGTACATATGCAATGCATCCCAATACCTTAACGTGTGACAAATCTGATTTCTTGTCAATAAACTTCTCCTCTAGTGTGACATCATGCAGTGCAACAATGGGAGTCCTTTTCATAATATATATAATCATAGAGATAGCTTCAATCTAACAATAATGGTGCATATTCTTTTTAGCTATTGAAATTCATGCAATTTTTGCAATGTGCATGTTCTTCCTTTCAGTAACACCATTCTATTGTGGAGTGTATTTGCATGTAAACTAACTTTGAATTCCATGTTGTTTCAAAAATTTATTGAATTCATTGGAGAGGTATTCACCCCTCCATCAAACCTCAGGCACTTAATTTATACACATGTTTGTTTCTCAACCAAAATTTTAAAATCCTAAAAGTGAGAGAACACCTCACTTTTCTCCTTCATGAAGTACACCCATATCTTCCTTGTATGATCATCACTAAAGATTACGTAATACTTACATCTAGCCATTGAAGCAGTATTTGTAGGACCCTATACATTTGAATATACAACATTAAGTAAATGCTCACTTACATATTTATCATGAGAAAATGCATGCCTTGTCATCTTTCCAAATCAGCATGCTTCATGCTTTTTCTACATATGATCCACTTTGAACTTAGGCAAGCCTATCAAAATTTCATATGACTACATATTTTTCAACCGTTGTACATTTACATGGCCAATACCTTTTTGGCAATTGTCAATATCAACCACAGCTCTTGCACCTTGGGCAAAAATACTAGCATTTAACTTGGGTACATTTACATCCAAGATAAACATCCTTCCCACTTTCTTGCCTTTTGCAACAAGTTTGCATCCATTCCTAAAATATTCTATAAAGTAGCCATTCTAATTGAACTTTACTTGCAATCCCTACTAAACCATTTTCCCAATACAAACCAAGTTCTTTGTGATGTTAGGCATAAGCAACATATCAGCCAAACACTTAACTTTTCATCCCACATAGACAATGGGATACTCCCAACATGAGCAATAAGATGCGATGTATTGTTACCAGTTTCCACAAAACTAGGCATTTAATTTAAGGATTTTTTATTTTTCTAAATCATTCTCCATGAGATATCATTTGGTTAGAGGCATGTGAATCTACATACCATACATCATCAATCATTATTATTGATGCATTTGCATTTACTATATTCATCATATAATGCATAACAAAAAACTCATCATTATCAATATTATTATGGTAGATGCATAATGGCTATGCTCTCTTCTCCCATTTTTGTTATTTCCATCTCTTATTTTTGGATAGTCATATGCAATATTAACTTTCTAACCATAATTATAGCATTATATGTTATCATAATTTGCATTCTGTCTGCCACATTCTCTATGGTTTCCCCTACCTCAAGAGTAGCCTTTATCACCTATATGTGATTGCTCTTGCAAATCACGAGATTATTGTCAATTTTACCCATGAGGACTACCATCAAGGCATCTACCACCATGACCTCTACCTCTACTTATGTTAGAGTAGAGCACCTATCAGAAATTATTCTTAGTTTGTGACAAAGGTGTAGCAAGTCTTAAGTTTTTCTCTTCTAATATCAACATAGATATCACATCTGCAAATCAAGAATGGTGTCTCTTGTATTCATGGAGGTTCTGAAGCTGTGCTTGTACTCCTCACCTAATCCATCTAAACATGTAGCCACTATATGAGCATCATCAACTTGCACTTTAATAGACCTAAGAGTTTCTACAATGCTCTTAATCTTCAATGCATTGTCATTAATAGAAAGTGTTGCTACACTTGACATTATTTATTTGAGACTTTAACTACAGCTTTCTAGCTTTGGTATTTGTACCGAATAGTTTGACCAAGTTATTCCATGCTTTTGTAGGATTGTCTGCATCCTATATATGCCCAATTATATTTTTTGAAATACTAATGGAAAAGCTAATATGTAACTTTCTAAGCACCTTGGTTCCATTCCTTAAATCATGTAGCCTAGGATCCAATGTTCTCATGCTTGTAAATGTATTAGCATTAAAGTATATAACAGTAGGGTCTAATGATCTCATGCTTGTACATCTATTGACATTTCTCTCTCTCCTAATAGAGTGCCACTCCCATGGCACTCTTGCTCTTTTTTCTAGCTACTTGGCAGATGAGATCCATAGAGGGTGCTGGAATGAAGACTATAGCAAATCTAATGGAGAGGGTGCTCGAATGGTGATGGTGAGGATTGGATAGGGTGGAGAAGGGATGTGGAGGTTGGAAGAAGGAAAGTTTATAGGAAGAGATAGATATGGACCACTAGTGTTGATGGGTCTTCAAGTGCTCCAAGTACCTGTCATGTTGTGGTGCACTCCCTTACGGGGGGTAATTACTTGTCAGTGATGTGTAGTGCTTGTGCAATGGAATTGGGAAAGGGGTCGGGTTCCAAGTAAACTTGGAGCATTATCTGACACTTGAGGACCCATTTCGTGGAGGGTTGTGATGATATGCTGATTTTAGGTAGGCAAGTCTACCAAGAAAGCTTGGGATGCCCTACCCTTGATGATCCCTAAAGTGGTGATGTGGGGGAATGGGCAAGGGGATGGACCCCTTGATGCTGTACACATGGTCTTGTACTTTTTATTTTCTTTTTATTTCTTCTTCTTCTTCTTCTTCTTCTTCTTCTTCTTCTTCTTCTTCTTCTGGAAAAATAAATAAGGGTGAGTGAAAAAGTTTGACAAGTAGGTATACTACTCAAAAATTGGCATGAGCACATGCTAAAGGCATCCTATGCTGATCATGCATTCTTTTAATGAATTGCACAGTTGTAAGGGTAATACAAAGTAGAAAGGATGTGTTCATAGTGCAAATTGGCTATCCACCATATCCTTGAGTAGCTCAATACAATAAGGAGGTAATATTGTGGCTCGAGGATAAAGTCATATCATTATCACTTGGTCAATTCTTCTATTTACATAAAAAATTAGGGGTGCAAGTCATCCATCATATGGCATGATTAGCTACCATAGTAGAGTAACGAGGAGCCAAAGATAGTTGTAGGTGGTGAAAAAGGAAGGATCACGATAGTTAGTGACTCTTCTCATAAAGATGGAAAATGATGGGATGAGGCCAAGTGCATGTAAGCAAGTAGGTATTTTCTTTTTTCTTGTCAATATATCTTATGTTAGGGATTTTGAGAAAGTTATATCTATCATGCTCTCCTTCTATGTGTTCCTTGCAATGTCGGGATAAGGACAGGGGCAATGGAGTGGGTTCACCTTTGCAATCTTGCTTGAGTAAATAGAGGCCTGATGCCAAGCTGTTTTATCATTTTCCAAGATGGGGTATCTCCATTTTGATTGCCTTGGCCATGTTTCCCACCGCAGCTTCATGGTGAGGTACCTACTTTTGCCTCTAGTGACTTGGCAAGATTTCTTAAAAGCTTCTACATTAAGCTGCCCTGCCCATTTTCTACCCATTTTAGCTGCCCTGATGAGCACTTGTACCGTGCATGGGCGAAATTGCTCTTTGAACTTGTTTCCCTTGTCCACCTTGAAATTGAATGTCACTATATCGTTGGATTCTTTTGTGCTTGATATTTTTCCACTAGTTCTTTAGGCTTACTTGCTCTGCATCAATCAAAAATTCTGAAGGAAGGGGACAATTAACAAGCTTCTATGGCTATGCTCTCAATTCCTCAATCATGGCTTCATAAGCTTCTTTTGCTCTAGGGTTTCTTCCATTGGGTGTTCCACTAGTTCTCCAAAACTGAAATCTGAAAGGTTTGGTAGATTCATGGGAAGACTCATAGCCGCTAGTGGTTCCAAGGTTAGTGGAGACTTGGGGGGAGAAAATTCTTCCTCAACGTATCCCATCTTTTCTAATTCATGTTCCATGTGTCCCTTTTGCAATAGGTTTCTTATGATTTCCTGATCTTCTCCATTCCCTCTAAGAGACTTTGCGTTGTTTCTAGTTGTGCCGTAAGCTCATTGGGATTCTTGGAGAGTGGTATGCAAGCTTTAAAGACTACCTCTTTGTAGATTATCTATTGTTTGACAATGATACTATAAGCATCCAACTGGATCTTATACTAGGTTTCTTGATACAAGGCTATGACTAAATCTTTGGACAATTTGAGGAGCATCTCTCCGTGAGCTCTCTCTACCTAGCTAATGATGTTCTATTGTAGGGAATGAAAGGTTGTCTTCCATTATCTCCCTTTCTACAAATACAATTGGTCATTTCTTTCTTATTGTTGCACTTTGACTTTTTCATGAGAAATTAGTACTTTACTTTTAGTGAGTGCATGGCTCAATCATAGATTTTCTTCCTTGAGCCTTCTATTCTTTGTCTAGCATACTTTGTAGCTTTTTTTGCACTTATTCAAGTGAGTTCTTTTTGAAGTGATGCTTCCCTTTGATAAGCAGTTTGGTTTTTCACCTGAAAGGCACTCTCTTTTTCCTCCATTTCCTTTTGGAATTGTTCCTTTAAGAAGTTTCTTTTTGCAACTAAACTTTTTGGAAATTTTCTTTAGGGACTCCTTATTTTCTTACAATGCATTTTGGATGTCCTTGTCCCATGTGGCTATAGCAATGTCAAGTTCCTCTCTTTTTGCTTAGAGTTGTGCTTCCTTTTCCTTGAATTATTCTTGAAATTTTGTTGCTTGTTTATGTTTTTCTATAATGAAGCTCCTATAGTTATTTGGCAGCTCTTCTTGCAAATCCTATTTTTCTTTAAATGCATTGGTCTTTGCTCTCTTGAGGTCTTTGCATATCCTCTCTAAGATTTCTATTTCTCCCTTTCCATGTTGTTTGGATGGCTATGGGCGCTTGTCATGGATTCTGCATGTTGCTACTTTTCTTGCTTTGGCTACTTCAAAGACCTATGCTTGCAATTGATCCATCTTTCTTTGCATGTCAAGGAAGAGGGAGGAGGGATAATTTCTTCATTTGCCCTCTCCTTGCCCTTTTTGGAGCTACATTCTCCCTTTTCAAGAGCCATCATAGTCATGACTTGTTCTCGGATGGGTGTCACTGGTGATACATGGATAGCTTAGTGAGATCCTCCCTCTCTTGCTGTGCATATTTAACTTCTAGTTTATTAAATTTTGAATTGGATATTCTGGCTACTATCTTAACAAGTCTTTGTTTCTCCTCACTGGCTATGTCATTAGGGCCAAGAACGCTTCAAAAATTGTACTTTTGTTAATCACGGGATTAAGAAAAGAGCCAAAGAGAGTTTGCCACATGTGCAAGAATATGGTATTCTTATCTCCTCTTTTTTGGAGATAGTAGAGTCCTCCTCCTTTTTAGCCAAAATCTTCAAATTTTGACATGTTTTGGTAATCCCAAAGTCTTTATTTACTTATAAAAATTGACAACATACATTATAAAGATGTTATGAAGTTAATAATGATTTTTTTGAAAGTTGAGAGATCTTTCAAAATTCTTTTTGGCACCCAATATATTTTCATTAGTCTTCTTGATGTTCCTTTTTAGTTCATTTACCTTTCTTGTTGAGCTTCTTTCTCTGCAAGTTCATTCTTTTTATGGCATCCACAAGGCACCCTTCTCATTTAGTAAACTCTTGCACCGTCTATAGTGAGGGAGTTGATGGAAATTGAGAGCCCAAAACCTTTGGCATAAATGATTGGGTTATCATGCTCCCCTCTTGTAAGGGCTCTCACAAGGTGAAAAGAAAAAAACAAGAGGATACAAAACATCACTAGAAGGGACGTATCATTGCCTTCAAAATTATGCTTGAAGGGTGATTTGTCAAAGTGCAACATATTTACGTGGCCAAGGATATGCACTTGCCTCCAAATGAATGTGTTCCCAACAAACACATTATAAGCCTCTAGTTGATAAAGCATGTAATATTTTTTCAAATTTAATCAAGTACTAATAATGAATTCTTGGTTGTAGACATATTTTCCTTAACAAGTATTGAATGGCAACCTATGGAAACCTTAAGTGAAACCTTCCATGTGATTCATAAGGTGTTCGTAGACATTAGTTATGTTGATCAAACCGTAGGTTTTTTTAGTGATGGTATGGTTTTTATATATTATGCACAGTATGTGGTTCCCTCTAGAGCGAGTACATATGGATATATTGAGGATTTGCCATTGCCAAGTCTTTTATCTCTAAATTGGGACATTCTTGATAAGGCATCCTACCAAAGAGAAAAGAAAACAAAAGTGTCCACAAGATGGATGTTGGTCGAAATGAGGTTCCTAAGCAGTCCATTAACCTCCTAGATCAAAATGTATCCAACATAATGATTGTGCAAGAGAAGAGAATGGCCATCAACCACATACTCTAGTCCACTTGGATCAAATGGATACAAGGAAGTATCCCCATAGTAGTCAAGTCCATAATCACATCCATAATCTATTGAATCATAGGAAAGCACAATGCCATCTTCATCTTCATGTTTACCCACATCATGTGTTACATCATCATCATACACATGCCAATCATCGTAACCATGATCAAGATACACATTACCAAATGCATTCAATGGCCATTGTAAACCCTAATTAAATGTACACAGTGATGCTCAATAAGATCATCATGAGGTTGCTTCAAGACTTTAAAACCTTCACCATAACCATCTACATTTATGAATGTCTCATGTGATTCTTCAAGTAATATGTCATCAACTTGTACATCTTCTTAATCATTGTCTAGATCAACTCCATCATGACATGGTATTGAGTATTCATACTATCCAACCCTTGGATAAAACACAATATTAGTGAGTTTGGGAATCTCCCTATTCCCGATAACATGCCCATAAGTTTCTCAAAACCATATGATGTGACCTATCATTGGAAAGAGCTTGAAAAATGGAATCTATTGAGCTATAGAGCGCTCAATTTGGAGTTATAGTATTCAAGTTACAACAAATCCAAAGATTTGACCACGTGTCCCAAACTTATGGGAAATTCCCATATTCCCCAATATGGTGTTATAAAATGTTGCTGGCCAAAATCATGTAGTTCAATCACCTAAAATTTGCAATATCTTTGTGATCAAACCTTGAACAAAGGGTTCAATCTGTTGGTTTATTTCCAGTAATTCCCTTGATTTTAGCATAATACCCTATGTAGTAACAAAAGTCTTACAGCCAACATGATTTGTAATCCCTCCCTAACGGAAATCAAGGATGGTCTGAGCAACAATAAGTTGAGCATCTTGAGAGATAGTTTCCAGAAAAGTAAGTAATGGAGGTATGCATCCCCCAACTAGTACCTTCACTTTCCACTCATCCTCATGACATAGTGCCCTAAATATACTAGCAATATTAACTTTTGTAGTGAATGTTCCTAATTTGGCTAATGCTATAAGCAAAGGAATAGCTTGAGTGTGAACACCAATGGCAATCTTAGCTTCCACATTGGTCCTTTGTAAGCTCAAGAATATGCTTAGTAATAGACCCCTTCTTGTTGGGAGTTGATACATTTTCCATTAGTCTCCCAATACTTTGAACAAAATTTATAGCAAATTTTTCTAGATCATCTAGATTTTGTATCACACTTCGAAACATAATTTCAATAGATTGTGTGGAACTTCCTTTTACATGTCCATTGTAACACATGGATGACCATATACAAAGCTAATGAGTTTGATCTTTGTAGCAATAACTTTAGAGCTTCCTTAGCAAGACTTGAAGTTGTAGTGACTGTGACAAACACTTTTATGACGTGAAGCTATAGTAATTGTGACAAATACTTTTACCACCACACACAGGAAGCATTCTTTGATCTAAATACTGATTATTGGCTTAATTGAGTTACTTTAGTATGCTTTACTCCTCATCCTTGTAGAGTGAATAGGAGAGCATAAAGAATTTGTTCAATGAATCTACATCTAAGTGATCATTACTCGTTCTGAATGCTCTCTTAAATGTTGATATGTCTCTACACACTTAAATGCTTGTTTACTGCAAAGCGAAGGAAGTGAAAAACAAGGCATCAAGAGGAAAAGCGCAAGGTGGAAAAAAGGAAAAGGTGCCCTACAAGAGAGTGGGCCCAAAAGAAATCTAAAAGCATGGGAACAACCACCAGGAGTACAAGACACAACCATGGAAGCCACAAGAAGACAAAATCAAGAAGATGCACCTTTAAATATAAAGGCACAGCCAAAATCTCTATGAAAGAGAACCAGGCTCCCTCATGTGCAACTTGTAACCATGAACGGGCAGTATGACTAAGCTAGGAAGAGAGGAGGGCAATGGGAAAAAGGGCTCTAGCCATGTAAGAAAAGGGCCTAGGCCACGACCGGCCATGTAAGAAAATAGGGATAAGGGGATGACCGCCCAAAAGGGATTTAGAGTTTTGTATATAAAGTTCAAAAAGTGAATGAGAGCTCATTCTTGGTGTGTGGCAAAAAACTTCTTCTTCTTCTCTTCACTTGTCTTCTTCATTGTGCTTGAGTGAGGGAGTGTGAGAGAGTGAGGGAGTGAGTGTGTGAGAGTGAGGGATCGAGGAGAAGAAGTTTCCTATCTCCTCTCTTCATTTTCTTCTCTTCTCTTTTCTTCTCTTGTCTTACGTGGCTATGGAGGATGGAGCTTGATGGAGAGGGATTGAGGTTGCTTGAGCTTGCCTCAAGGATCATGGAGCTATTGGCATGCAAGAGAGAGGAAGGTACTCGATCAAGCATCAAGGTAAGCTCACTACACTCATAGAGAGGGAGAACGTGTCAGCTATGTGAGAGATAGCCAAGCCACTTGGCTTGAAATGCTTGACCAATAAGCGGTCTGTAGGTCTCAAGGGTTAAGCTAGAGAGCTCCCTTCATTTTGATTCCATTGTCGAGACCAACAGATTCGAGCCTTGAGCGCCACGCACTTCAAATTGAGCATGGAAGTAGGGTTTCATACCCGAACCAGTGCTTGAGGTATATAGGAGATTTAGGCATTTTAATATGCGAAAAAAGTAAGTGTTTTGGGTTTTTTATGTGTAGATAAGTAGGATGATTCAGGGCAAGCATTGCCTTTTGATTTTTGTTTGCATTAAGGTAGGTTAGGACTAAAAGATTGCAAAAAAAAACAGTAGGGTTTTGCTGCTGTAAACAGGGCACAACCTGGAAAGAGTGGGAAAAAGATAGGCTTCCAAGCCTAATGACTAAGGAGGGTGAGTTGGGAGGTAAGGATTGAGTAAGGCACGAGCCTAAAACCCCAGGGATAGGGGGAAAGAGCTCATTTCTACACACTGAGAGTGAAAGAGAGCTTGAGAGAGAGAGAGAGGGTTGTAGGTAAAGGAAGAGATCACATCCGTTGATTCGAAGTTTTCTGACCACCCCAAGTGGATACAAACTTTCCTTGCTATGTATTTTTCTGATCTGGAAAGTCTTGTAGGCAACCATAACCACTGCATGGAGAAATCGGTCAAGTCGCATTGCGACGCGTCGTTGGGTTCACAGTCAGACCAATGTGTCTTGGTTCGCACTCCCATAGTCGGGCGATCGGACTGTCCAACTGGGAGAATCGGACCATTCAACTCCAAGAGTCGGACCGCCACCCAGGTCCAATCAAACCATCTGTCCAATCCGACACACTTTGATAGTCGGACCAACCCCTTTGGTCCGATCAAACCAACAATCTGATCAGGCCATCTAATTGGATGACCTTCTCCAGTCAGACCACCAATCAATCAAACGAATACCTAATTGCCAGTCGAACCAAACTCTGAGTCAAACTAGCCAGGTCCTCTCAAAGCATCCAATTGGACATACCATACGGTACACTGCCCGTCCGGCCCCCAGAGTTGGACCACTAGAGTTGGGACCACCAGAATCAGACCATCCAATTTTGGGAATCAGACCAATTGGGAAGAAGATAACAAAACTAGGAGTAGGACCATCCCCCAAGTTAGAACCAATCGGGACACATTTTCGAACACCCCTAGAAACCCGACCCAGCTCGATGAAGCCAAAGACTAGAGAAAACTGCAACAGTGTAGTCTAGAAGCGACCTCTAGCAGCCTGGCCAAGATACCAACCTAAGTTAGAGCTATACTAGGTCATGGACAAGCCAAGGGGATAGCCATACATGTATGATTGTTTTGTTTTGTTTGTGCATCCCACAATGTTTTCTTTTACATAAGTGCACCAAAAAGACAGAAAGCCTGAATTTGCACTGTGCACAATAGAGCACCTAACACTGAGTGTACACAAGTTGAGGATTATTTTCAATAATAAGGAACACACTTAGACATAATAACTCAAAGGAATGCACCAATAGGAGGAGACCCCAAAACACAGCTAGGTGCCTCAGAGCCCCATTAATACAACCCTCAAAGACGATGATAGGATAGAAAGAACATCAAGATTGAGATCAAAGCGTTACCAGAGTTGCTTGGATTGATCGACAACCTCGTGGAGTAGAAAGTAGGAATGATGTCAAGAGCAAACGCAGACCAGGGAGACGATCAATTGGACTTGGGTGAGCTCCCAATTGCGGTCCAAGACATGGTCAATGAATACGACCTACTGACCAGAACCATAATCCACGATAGGCCAGTAGAGGAGGTAGTGGTAAGCCTGGAGGAAGAGAGGAAAGTAGTTATGAAAGTGCTACAGGGCATAGCGACCTACAACTGTGAGCAGAGAGCTAGGAAGCTGTAGTAGGACATAGATGTGCACGAAGCGTGATGCGTGCTAGCCTTAGCCGGCAAAAGCAAGGTGGGACCAAATGCAGAGAGAGAGTGTGTGCTAGAGGTAGACCTCATGCTGAGCGAGTTTGTGACCAAGCGGCTCATGGACAACACGGCTACCGAATAGAGTGTAGCAACACTAGCGACCTCTCTACTCTGAGGCCCAGGAATTACTCAAGGGGCAAAGAGCCAATCAAAAATCCTTGCAGGTAGCTAAGTAGTTGGAAAAGTACCAGCCTAGTAGCGGCCTGTATAGTTTCATAGAGCAGTTTGAGCAAGTTTGCGAGGCCAATGGTCTCGCGGACCTTGTACAATGCTCCCAGGAATTTGGACTCTGCTTAGACGATAAAGGTAGGACATTGTACACTAGCTTAGACATGGCGGAGTGGGTAAAATTTTCCCACCGACTAAAAGATCTCTTCATTAAGAGATTATCAAAAGCAAGATACTCTGATAACCTCATAGTCCCCAACTGATGAATGTCAGTCAAAAGAACAAGGAGGACATAAGAGACTATGTCACTCATGTGCGCAGCCTCTTCAAGAGAATCCCACGAATGAGCGACGCAATGAAAGAGCTGTCTCCACCATGTTCATGAATGGAATCTAGAGTGAGAAGTTGTACAAGCCTTTGGCAAGTAACTCTAGCTTGTAGCGAGATGTGTTAGCTAGGGTCTTTGGCGAAGCAATTAGGGTGGATGACTAGCTGAGAAAGGTAAGCTCTCGAAGTTCAAACTGTGACAACTCCAATTAGAGGACCTTAGAGAGGACCATAACCTCTAGTGAGGGGCCAACTGCTAGCACGTAGAACAAGGGGAAGAGTGTAGATCAAGGCTAAGATCTAGCCGAGGTGAGAATGGAGCTAGCACAACTGTAGGAATTGGTAAGGAAGCCAACGTGACTGCATGTCCAATGTGTGCATTGTGGTGGCAACCACCTTCCAGCTGAGTGCCAAGATCCTAGATCTAGGCCTTGCACGAATTGTGGTAGGTTCGGCCATGATGCCATGCACTGTAGGTTGCCTAGGACTTTCCCCTATGTTTAGCAGTACAATCCGCCATACCTAGGTAACACGCTGCCAAATTTCTTTGGAAGAGGAGTCCAGCTGGCACTCCTAGCACTAAACGACACAAAACCAGCTATCTCTAGGATGGAGATCAACCCGACAGGCATACCCAAGGCACCAAAACCCTACGTGACCCATCCATTGAGTGAAGCTCCAGTCCATTACATGGAGGAGCCTAATGAAGACAAAGCCTATGTGAACCCTTATGTCTCGTATGATGAAGAGGGCAACCTAGTCTTGCTGGACTATCAACCAATACCAGTGATGGTGTTAGGAAGAGGTAGGAGAAGAGGATTCGCAAGGCAGACCCAAGATCCAATCTCATGTTTGACTTGCGGTCACCCAAGCCATATCTCATCGTGCTATCCACAGAGAGAACAAGCGAATAAGGAAAAAGTCGACCTCAGATGTGTCGAGTGTGGCATCACTCATCTCTTTTCTGACATGAAGACCTCGACCGCCATCCGAGCCATAAGCACAACACTAGCAGGAGGGGAGTCCCCATCCTCAACAACCATATCAATGCATAAGAAGCATGCCTCCAAGGCCTCCATGATCAGATTTTTTAGCGGAGTCTTGATGGCTATCATCCAAGAGGCCATAAAAGGAGTAGAAGAAGTAGAGGAGGAGGTAGGAGAGACACCCCGGCAATTGCCGCGCCCTGATGTAGAGTAGTCCAGTGAGAGAACCATCAACGAGGCCAAGGAGGGCAGGAAGTGCATACTACCTAGAAGGAGGCCAAGGCACAAGAGAAAAAGAAGGCCATGAAGCCGCATCAACAAAGGAGAGAGGAAATGACGAACGAGTGGAGCTGAAAAGAGTTCGAAAAGAATCCAAAAAGGTGGAAGAAGAACAAAGGCACAAAAAGGAGGAAGAAATGAAGAAAGTGAGAGAAGAATTACAAAGAGCTAAGGAGGAGAGGAGGAGAAGAGCGGAAGAATAGGCAGAGGAGCTAAGGCGAAAGGAGGATGAAGACATGGCAGAGACCATGCATAGGTATGTAGAGGAGATCCACGACCCCAAAGAAATGGCCACCTTGAGCCCACGGTACGAAGGCGAACCAAGCGGTAGTGCTGAAGCAGCCCCAGTTGTTGTAGGAAAGGGCAAAGCCCAGTTGCATCCCTTCCCTTCAACTCTCACACCTTAGACTACCACCACCACCACCTCCACAATACATGAGCCAACACCTGCCATGGACACCACTCAGCTCATGTCCATGATGCACTTCTTGGTCACGAAAGTACAAGAGATAGCACCAGGGGTAGGAGCCAAAAGGTTGTTGGCTACAGCAGCAGACGCCAAGTCAAGGCAAGACCCAAAGTGGCAAAAGTTGGAAGCATCCACCACCTCAACACTGCCAACAATGCCCTCGACTGTGGACTATGATGCCTATGTAGCTCAACTCCTAGCCTAGCTAGAGAAGGCTAAGGAAGAGAAGAAGGCCGCGACTATGGAAATAGAAGTTGAAAGAGAAGTTGCCGCGGCTCTAAGGCTAGAGATAACACGGCAAGCCATGGAGCATCAAAAAGAAATTCGAAACTTGAAAGAGCAACTCAGTGCCAAAGAAAAGGAGGCACAAGAGAATGAAGATCACCTAAGGCAAAGGGTAGAGGATGAAGCCCAAGACCTAGTGGTAGAGTAGTGGGGTCACAAGTTGCTCATCCAACAATATGTTGAGCTCCAGCAACGAATGGCACAGGTGGAAGTTATGTATGCAGAACTATGGGAGAGCCAGCAAGAAGGAGACCAAGCATTAGAAGAATGATGCCAAGAATAGGAGGATGCCCTAGTATTGAGGCTGTGGTTGGAAATGGAGGAGCAAGGAAGGCTAGAGAGAGAGATGGGAGTTGTGTCGAATGAGAAGGAAGAGGCCATAGAAGGATCCACTAGGAGCCTGTAGGACAACCTGCAAAATGCCCGTCAGAAAGTGGAGGGACTAATGGCCATGGCCATGACCAAAAGAAAACTGCACCTGGTGGAGCTAGAAAGCATGTGCAAACTATTGAAGATCTATTAGAAAGGCTCGTAGAGGCCCACCAGCAGTTCTCTGTGGCTAATCAAGGTAGAAGAATAGCTGAAGAGCAGTTGAAGTGCCAGATAAACCCAAATGCTAGAAGTGTGGGATGAGCAGCAGCAGGTGGTAATGTTGCTGTCTCAGGAGATGGAAAGGAAAGATGCATTTTGGCAACATGGTAGAAAGCCTCACAACGAAAGAGACACAAAGGAGAATATGATGAAGGTTTTCTAGACTATACCTCCTTTGTAACTTGATAGTCAAAAGCAATGCATGGGAATCTTATAATCAAATATATGGTAGTAGTAACTACTTCAACCATACAATTCTAGGGTGGGTGTATGGGGTAGTCAACTAATGCTTAATGCCCTTCTCATCACAAAACTATTCAAAGGCTTTAGATACATACTCACTCCCATTGTAGGATCATAGGCATTTTAGCTTGTACCTAGACTGATTCTCAACAAGAGCAAGCCCATACTGAAACATAGCCAGTACTTTTGATTTTTGCTTTATGGGATATGGACAAACCTTATGTGAGTAATCATCAATGAAAGTGACAAAATAATTCATGCCACTTAATGATTGACATGACATAGGCTCATAAACATTAAAATGAACAAGAGCTAATGGCTCACCTATGTGTGTAATGCCAAACTTCTTATGCGAATTGTGTGTTCACCTACCATAAAGACAATGATCACAATAATCAAACTATATATAGTCAAGGGGTTGAAGATACTGCAAATGGATAAGAATTTTATTCCCTTCAACAACATGTGTCTAAGGCGATGATGCCATAACAATACATGTGGTATTGCAACCATTGTCAAAACATGGTCAATAGACCTAGATACAAGTAAGGGATAAAGAGTGCCAAACTTGGCACCTTGTGTACAAGGAAAAGATTCCCGCATGGTAAGTCTTCCATGAGGAATCACCAAAAGATACAAAGTAACTTGCATCATCCGACTATCCACCATAGAGTAGGCTTTTGGTCAAAGCCGAAACATGGTGTATATCATGCAAAGTAAAGATACTACTTGAAGAAAATTGCAACTGTATATCTCTAATACTAACAATATCCAATGCAAGTCATTACTTAATCTGATAGATCTTGTTATGCTATGTTGGTCATTACCACTCTTAGCATTCTTGCCTCTAATTGTCAAAGCATGAGAGCTACAAAAAGCATCAACAATTCTTTTTGCTAACTCCTTCATTCAATAATGCACCCTCTATATCTCGTAATTTCAGCCCATGACTAGATATATTTGCATATATAACAGTATGAAATGCGTCCCATGATTTAGGCAACATAACAGTAAGAAAAATGGTGGAAGATTCTCCTTACACTCAATCCCATGTGAAGACAAGTGGTTGAAAATAGAACGTAACTCATTTAAGTGGGTGGACATGAAAGTCCCCTTCTTCATACAAAGGTCCATGAGTTGCTTCAACCAATACATATGAGAGGCGGATCTCTACTTATGCCCTTCACAAATAACATCATAGAATACTTGCTTAGAGAGTGGCAAAATGATTGTAGATTTACATAACTTATCCAATTCAACTGGTCCTCTACATCAAAACATTTGGGCATGTCACAATAGTTTAATTCGTAATTTGTGCACCAAAACTTGCTATATCAATGTGTTCTAGTAGCTATAATTAGTGCCATCTAATTTGTCAATGTTGAAGATAACATTGTCATTTGATCCATTGGCCATCATGCCAACAAATGAAAGCATGGTATAAGAAGATAGATTGCTATAAATGACTACAAATTAGTCCCAAATCACAGCCAAGACAAGGTCTAAACAGAAGAAAACACCAAATTGTATGGTTGCCCACTAGATGCCAGCAATGAGCAGTCAAATCAAAGCATCTGCCTCTCATAAATAATGCATAAACTTGCAATTATAGCATTGATGTAATAAAAGGGCATTGAATCCAAGATAAACTATGGGCAATCAATCAAGAAATTCCAAGCTTGCATTGCTAGGTATATCATGTAACAAATGGGATATGTAAGAGTAACTAGTAATGATTGGTCATGCAACCGGTACCAAGATCTGTCACAACCTCAATGTATCAATAAATCATACACCCAATAGGCATAGACATCGTGAATATAGTAGGTCTCTAGGGTAATAGAAGAGAACTGCCACAAATGCAAAACCAAATGAGAAAAATGTACTGTAGCTTAATAGATTGCTAGGAAGCATGTATATATCACTTATACCATGCTAGTAGAGATAAGTGCTAGCATCCACCAAGACATAAGACAAATTAGTCCACTAAAAGGTAACTGCATCCAAGGAGCATCAAGAGAGTTATCCATATCTCAATGAGTCCCATTGTCTCAATGAAAGAAGCTCGAGCTCAACTACGTAGATAGCTCTTTACAAATATTAGGCTAAATGCCAACTAACTAAGTGCAAGATTAACACATGAAATACATAAGCATCTAGAAGCAAAGTCACATCAAGACCATATATTCAAGAGCAATACATGTAGTAAATCCTAAAGCTTGTAAGTGTAAGAGCACCGTGCCAAGTAGCCACTACCAATACAAATGTCACCAAACTCAAAGTCGAAGCTCAAAATCTTTCAATTTCATGTCAGGGTGTATAACATCAATGTCATACATCAATACATTGAATGAAGTACCCAAATAGCATTAAACAACAATAGGCATAACCTTCATAATCAAAGAGCTTGCTACCCACTATATTACAGTAGTGAGATACCCTACATAAACTGAGCTATTTAGGCTCAAAATGTCCCAAATATAATCTCAATGCATTTACCAAACATTCACAAATAATCCAACATCAAATATATAGGTGTACGAGCATCAATGGAAGCATTTAAGAGCTTCAAGAGTGATAGACATGCTGCCCCTATAGTGTAGCAACAAATTTGCTATAAATAACAATACTAATCAAGGATCTCCCACTTCAATAGTGTACTTAACAATTCTGGAAATGATGCCAAGTAAGTTTGCTAGATGACAAAGGCCACACAGGGTGTAGGTGATTTACTGGAAGCTAGGGAATGAGATGTTGGAAACAAGTGCTCTTCACACAGGTAGAGCAGTAGGTGTTGCTAGTAATCCTAGCTATGGAGTGCCGAAAACTTAAGTGTCCAATGTTGGGGAGTTTGCCAAATATTTCCCAAGCGTCCAAGAGGGAGTAAAATGCAAATGAGCTACTACAAAGCAAAGGGAGTGCTGTCCAAAAACAAGTGCAACCTATGACAGCTCATGTTCTTGCTACAAAGTTGGACACTAGTGGCTAAAGCAAATGGCCACTATAGAGCATACACAAAGCTCAATGCAATCTTTTCAATCCATGGAGCAATCTCTTATACACAATAACATATAAATCACTCCTTCAATCTATAAGGTTTTAATGCCTCAAAGAATGTAAGAGATATTTGTACTTCTAGATGGGCCATTTTGAATCTTTGGTACAACTCAACCTATGATATTAGACATTAAAACTCATGAGGGTAATTTCTCATTTACAATAAGCATTGGTACTTTACTAGAATATTTTGATACCCTCATTCAATACTATTTAGTATAAATTTGGGATTGTATAGTTTCAATTTGATACTTTATATTACCAATTTGAAACTTCACAAAAGAATTTTAGTAATGTGTTAGGAAATATAACTAAGTATTAGGTCCATTGGCCAACCCTTTTTGGTCTATCTAAACCCAATTTCACATTGTACAAAATCATTTTGGTACTGAGCTAGGAAAAATAATAGAGTATTAGATCCATTTGGTAACCCTTTTGGTATTACATAGACCCAATTTGGTGCTATATAGAACCAATTTTGTACTTTATGGAAGAATTTTGGTGTTGTTTTATAAAAGTATAACAAAGCACTTGAGCCATTTGATACTATAGATACCCAATTCTAGACTTTACAAAAGTACTTGAGCATTTGGTACTATCAAAGTACTCAATCCATTTGGTAGTATACAAACAAATTTAGAATTTTATAGAACTACTTGAGCATTTGGTACTATAATAGAGTATTAGAACCATTTGGTACTATACTGTATTGATTTAAAAATTTACAAAAGCATTTCATACTATTAGGGGAAATATAACTAGAGCTATTTGGTACCTCCATTTGGTACTATAGTACCAATTTGAAACTTATAGTCCCCTCTTTGTAATGTATTAGGGAATGTACTAGAAAACTAGATCCTTTTGATACTATATAGTAACAATTTGGTATACTTTACAAAAGCATTTGGTATTGTGCTAGAAAATATGGAAAAGTACTATATAGTTTCAATTGAGTGCTTTACATAAGTATTTTCTAATTTATAGTTCCCTTTTAATACTATACAAGGCAATTTACTAAAGTAATAGATCCAATTGGTATTATACATTACAAATTTAGAACTTTACATAATCATTTTGTTACTATACTATAAAATGTAATAGAGTAGTAGAGCCATTTTGCACACCCATTTAATATTGTAAAATACCATGATGGTAGTATAAAGTCCCAAATTGATACAATACTAGGATTGTGCAAGTACTAAGTGTGAGGATATGGTATAATGTGGTATATTTGTGTTTGAAACCTACCTATCCTTTTTCTCTCTTGTCTTGCATCTTAGCCCACTCAATGAGTTCATGCTCCACCATAGATCCATATATCTTTGCCAAGTATGGCTAATCATGATAGTCATGTAGTTGTTAGGGATTGAAGGATCATCACTCTAAAAGAGTGAATTATAGCATTGTCTAACCATCCCATAGGGAAGCCATCACATACAACTCTAACAAACATATGTGCTAGCTTAGGTGCTATGTCGCAAGCATGTGAGAAATGTTTTGTCACTAGACCATCCTCATCCTATGCCCTCCCATCCTATGTCACTAGACCATCCTCATCCTATGTCGCAAGCATGTGAGAAATGTTTTGTCACTAGACCATCCTCATCCTATGCCCTCCCATTTTGTAATCTATAAATCACATTCCTTACCATTTTCTACATGAAAAAGGGCCCATTGTGTTGATGTACAAGTCTATGGGGATTTCATGGGTGGTTGTCCTAGTAGATCATATAATTGTCTCCCATAGTGAAGCCAAGCATTTGGTGATGTAATCTGTATGGGGGGACTATCTCTCATGAAACATCTTCCAAGCACTCTTGCTATCTCGCACAAAAAAATCATTATGGAAAGATGTCCCAAAAACTATTACAAACCAAATGTATGCATATGCCCAAGGAAAAAGAATTCCCAAATAAGATTAAACAAGCAAGCAATTTTGAGACATGCTCTACCAAAAAGATGATAGTCCATTTTCTACCACCACATTATGCTTTCACCAAATATTAAGCTAAGAAGTATGGGTATGAGAGCTATTAAAAATAGTAGTTGGGAGAAAATATCCCATGTAGTTTTGAAGATACTTTAGTCTTCACATAGATGAATATGTAAACATTTGAATAATATATAACTTTAGCAAAATAAAAAATAAAAATTCATGTAATGTAAATCCTAATAAATCTAAGAGTTCTCTCTAATGTGCACATTTTAAATTCCTATAGGCATAACCAAAGGCTTAGGTATTATGAATGCTACACTATAAAAGAAATGTTTTACATGTTGTGATTGGGAGATGGGTGTTATGGTAGATGAATTGAGGCTTCTAAGGATGTTGCACACTTGAGGATCCAATTGGTGAAAGGGAAAGTGGAGTGATCCTAAGGGATTATATATTTTGAGCAAGCACAATATATCTTGCTCTTAACATAGCTTTGAGGTGTTGTGGAGGAGAGAGGCTAGGAGTTAGAGACAAAACCAACTAATTTAGACTTTTAGGGATCATAAACTTGAGGATGCCTATATACAAAATGGGAATGCTTGTGCCTTTTCATGTTTTTTAACTTTTTAAAAATTTAAGAAAACTTTAGGGTTAGGGTGGGTCTAGAGAAAGAGGCACCAAGTGGAGAGAGTTGAGAAAGAAGTGGTGCTTGAGCATGTGCTTCTTGAGCACGTGGAGAGTTGGATAAGAAGTGGGGATTGAGCACGTGCTTCTTTAGGAGCTAGCAATCTATTATGGGATTCTAAGAAAAAGGGAAATTGACAAGTTGTGAAACACTCATCCATATCCTCTAATAGCTTAATGGAGTAATGAGGTAGCAACAATGAAGAAAAGTAGAGCCCCATATTACGGCTTAAGGATTTATCTAAATATTCATACAAGAGAAAAATCATGGTTAAAAATATTCTTATTGCATGGGGTTTCTTGAGAAGCTAAAGGTAATGGATAATGGTGATGAATGATGGATCCATGCAATTGGTAAATTCCTCTACAAAAGATTCAAAGAGGGGATGACATCATCAAGTTGGAAAGGTAATTGTAGTTGTTCATTGGGGAATAAATATTTTCAATTGTAGGCGAATATAATAAGCACGTAAGATCATGGATGTTTCCATATCTACACATGTAGGGGTAGAGGATCATAGATTTTAGAGAAGTTATGGTGACCATGGATTGTTGGATCATAGATATAACCATACCTACATGGGTAGGGGTAGACATACCATTTCTCTTCTAACATATTTCTTTCTGTCCTGCTAATTTGCACTGATTGGAAGAAGTCCCCCCGATAGAAACATTTTTGTTTCCCTCTCTCATATAAGTCACTTTTCTTTCTCATTTCTCTTTATTCTTCTCATCAACATTTCCATTTCTCATGTATTTGTATATATCATTGGAAGAAGAAGAATATACCATTTGGACAACAAGAAGCATTAAGGTATGAATTGGAACACTAGTGTTATTTTTCTTTATTTTTGAATTTGCACTAATTTTAGACATTATAATAAATAAAAATTTGGATAATTTTTATCATTCCTCTTTATTTTCTTTCTTCCCTCACTATTTCTCTTTCTCATTTTTTTGTATTCGTACATGCCATTGGAAGAAGCTTAAGATTTCATTGGAGTGGAAGAAGCAAGAAACTCGTCAATGTATTTTTTGGAATATTAACAACAATTTTTTTCTTTATGTTTTCCTTTGTAGTAGTTATTAGAGATCCTAATAAATATATATTCAATTGTTGCAAGTCTCCATCTCTCTCTCTCCCCCCATAAGGAAATTGTCGAACAATTGAATATACCATAAGGAGATACTTACATTGTTAATAATAGTGTCAATAGTATTCTTTCTTTTTGAATCAAGGTGACTATTACCTTAAGGAGATTCTCATTTGTCTCCAAACTCTTTTTTTTTTGGGTTCTTGTAATTGATGTTTAAGTGGATCCAATTGATATGTTAATATGTGAACTACTAAAATGTGTACACTTTATTATAGGCGAGCTACCAAAATTTGTAATTGTTTCACTCTCAATAGGAGACTAATATTGATAATGTGAGGCAAATGCTTCACCAAAACCATTATGCTTGGGAGGTAAATATGTATTTAACAAAAAGCAAGTACATTAGTTGGGGAGATAATAATATAAACAAGGATGGATAACCTCTTAAATAGACATATTACCAAAGCCTTGTTATAAAAAGACATCACATTTTATTTTAAGTGTTTTGTATTTTAGCTTGAGCTCACAACTTTTATATTTTCTCTTATAGCTTCTAACATGTTCTTTTCTTATGTAGCAATATGTTATCAAGGCATGGAATATCCGTTGTTGATGATTAGGGGAGCATTATCAATATGGGATACTTATGTCATGGAGAAATCCATACTATGCAATAACATTTTCCTTTATAGAAAACACAATATGTGGTAGTAGTTGCCAACAATTAGCCATAGCCCAGTTGGTAGAAGTGGGTTGGTGCATTGTAAATGATTGTGAAATCAATACCTCTGAGTGACTAAGCATGGCTTTTGTGGCACCTCTCATTCATTGGGGTAATGATTGGGTGAAATCCCATAATAATATATAGCCATTTGATGCAAAAACAAATTGCAAAAAAAGGTGTGGTAGTATCCTAGTAGAAGCCTACAACAAACTAAATAAACATAGAGGAAGATCCAAATATTGCTCAATATGGACTTTATCATTAGTATGATGAGAGTGTGTACAATACATGTGATTTTAATCACATTACTGTGCAGAGAATTCAATCAAAGTGCCTTGTTTTTTTTTCTACTTCTCATCTTTTTTTTCTTTCTTGCCCCATAGAGAATTTTGTTTGTTATTTATGAAATGATTTTGTGTCTTATAGCTTTGAAATGGAATTCTTCAAAGGATTAGCAAGCAAGGCATAATAATATAATTAAGAACTTTTGAACCTTGGATCATATGAAAAGTCCTAATTATGGTATATTTTTAGTAAATATAAATCATGGCTCTATTTATGGATATGTGGAAAAGCTAAAACATCTAAAGTAGCACAAATAGTAGTATGATGGGGTCACTTGAGTCTTAGCACGATAAATCTTCAAAGTGTTTAGATTAAGCCTTGACAAGTAATAGGCAAGTCTTAGAATCCATCTCAATCTTAGTCCTTGTATCTTGAAAATTAGTTGAAAAATGATAACCACTATAAAGTAGTAACTTGTTGAACAAGTAAAAATTCAAGTTAATGATTTATTTACAATTTAAGAATCTGTTAAAGAAGGAGAATCCTTTACTAGAGTCATCCAAAAGGCCATTCTTTCCAAGAAATTCAATAATAATGCCCATGTACTAGTTCTCCCTAAGACTTCTAAATTTGTCAACATCATTTACTAGAAGGTATTCCTTTCTAAGTATATGGAAGGAGAAAATATTTACTTGAGTGAGTGACTTAGTAGCCTTCAAGATATCTTTTTTATCTCCTTCTTTAATAAAATTTTTCCTTCTAATATTCATTATGTCAAGTTTCCTTGAAATTTCCTTTTTTCTCCTCAATGGTCAATATCCATATCAACATATTCAACATGTTTAATCCTCTTATAGTTGGTTTCTAGCATGTGAAGTATGGTTGAGTTAGCTGGGTCTTCTTGGTATGCCAAAAAGCACATAAATCCAATATAGAATTCAAACAACTTACACTTCATGTTTGGAATGAATAGTCCAATGTTGCTCTATAATCTTGAGGAAGCTTTTATAGCATTTTCAATACAATCCTCCTTTGTTTATCGAATCTTTCCCAAATGGATAGTGGATAAAATTCTTAGATCCTTTAACTAGTTTTTCAATCTCCACAATTTCATAAAAGCTTTGGATTTCCTCATGAAAGTACCTCATGTTTGACAAGATCATCATGGCATGCTATGTGTTTAATGATACATTGAAGACATGCCATTGTCAAAGCAACAAGTTTGGTCCAACTTTTGTAAAGGAAGAAACACAAATTTTGAGCTAGGTATTTCTCTTCATTAGTAATTTCTTTTGTAGTGAGATTGACCTTTAGGATAGGGTCCATTGATGCTTCAAGATCAACTCCTATCTCCTCTCTGATGTTTAGATCTTCTAGGGACTCTATATGACCAAGTGGTTTGATTGTTACCTTCTCCTCCTTTAGGATATCCATTTATATTAAACTACAAAAATCATCCATGAATATGTTAAATTAGTAAAATCTAGATCTAAACTTGACCCAAACTATGAGGGCATGTTTGGAGGTAATTTGACATTATTGGATTGCCTTCCAGTGCACCGTAGGGTCAAGATGCAAAATAGCACAATTAAGTTTAGCTTTGGAAAATTTAGAGACTTTCCACTATATGTAATGTAATAATTTAAATATTGTATACTAATAGATAACACAATCTTAAGTAGCAAACATAAGTAACTTACATAATACCATGCAAATTTCCTCCATTAAACAAATTAATATTACAAGTGGCAACAACAATGGAGCCTGTTACAATTTGAAAGTATTAGTCTCCTAACATCCCTCTAAAAAATCAACTCTTCTCTAGTTAATACTCCACAAAATAGTATGGATATGTTTTTTTAAAAAAAAGAAATAAAGTATCTATTTTCTTTGTAGGCTACTTCCGATTTGAGAAGTCTAGTTGATTCAATTGGCTCTTCTTGGTAGGCTAAGAAGCACGCATCCAAAATAGAATTTATATACACTTATATATATGAAATAAATAGTCCAATATTACTTTGTAATCTTCAAGAAGCATATATAGCCTTTTCATTACAACCCTCCTTTGGTTGTTGACCCTTTGCTAACATGGATAATAAGTTTTTCAGACTCATCGATTTTCTTAAAGCTCTTGAATTCCTGTCGAAAGTTTAACATGTTTGATAACATGACATATTGTGTGTTGAACAATATATTAAAGATTGTTCTAGTATTATTAAAGAAACAAGTCTATCTAGATTTATAAAGGAAGAAAAATGACTTCTTAGTTAGGGGTTTCTCTCCATTGACAATTTCTTCTCCGATATTTATTTAAACTTCTATTTTCTCTATGATGTCTAGTTATTTTAGGGGTTTTTAATAACTAGATGTAATAGTTTCTTTCATCTTTTCCTTCAGGACCTTCATTTGTATTGTTTAGGTGTGAGGGAAGGGTTTACCATGTCCAGCCCCAAGCAAGGAAATACAAAAAGAGGGGCTTGAGTGAGAGAGAGAAAACAAAAAGAGGCTCAAAACAAAAGATGATTCATATGTAGGGTTCTCCATACCTTACATTTTATAGCCATGAAACCCTAAATCCACACCCTTGGGGTTTTTCACACCCCGTTTCTCCTTGCCTCATACACACGGCATGGGATCCCACCATGGTGTCCCTTAATAGAGGTCAAATGCCTTATTTGTTTTACAATGTAAATACAAAGTGTGCGAAAATTTGTAGTGAGTTAAAGTGCATCAATAAACCAAATATGATGTTCAAGTAGAATATCCCAAATAGATAAAGGTGAAGCATGTGAACATGAGCTTGGTGTCGGTATAACCCTTGATCCATGGGCAAGTTGTCAACTAAGGTCAATCCCCTTAGGTATCTTTTGGCCTTGTGCCTCCCCGTACACCTCTTGCTCCTATGTGATCTTCCATAATCAGCCCCATAACAACTCCCACAAGTCTTCATCTTAATAAATTTGTGAATCTGAGAAGTTTTTCCGAAGACACTGGAGTTATGCCATGGTAGTGGGCAAGGAGTTGAGGAGGGAAAACTCGAAAGCGAGTGTGTACTGGTCGAGAATGCAGATTGGTAAAAAATGCAGATTGGTTAGAAGTGCGGACTAGTCAGTAATGTAGACTGGTTGGGAGTGTAGACTAGTGGACAATGCAGACTAGTCAAGAGTCTAGACCAGTTCGGAGTATAGTGTGCAGAGTGCAATCACCATCTGGACTACCCAGAAGCTCTAGACCAAGGTCCCAACTCTAGCCACATTTGAGCCGGAGGCATCTCCTCCTCCCTTCAACACACTCTGTGTTAATAGTACAAAATGCATGATGTGTCGAGGCCAACATGCAAGGTAAAGAAGGGAGATTTTTCCATTGGTAGCCCATAGAATGACAGAGACTGTCTTCCAAAATCCTTGTAATAGGGCTGAGAAGCCAAGAGGTACGAGCAAGCAAGCCTCCAAGAGGACTTGTGGAGTGAGTGGAACTAGGCCGAAAATGCCCTCAAGTGACATCCGGCAACAACAATAATGAGGAAGGAGACAATAGTAGGGAGCACCGCCATGCTATTGTGACAAGGCATTAGGGACAACGGCACTGACTACATCTCCAAAGGTCAAAGGAATGTTGTATGTGGTCACCAAAGTGTTTAGGGGTAAGGGAAGGGTTTACCCATGTCTACCCCCAAAAAGGAAATATAAAGAGAGAGAGAGAGAGAGAGAGAGAGAGAGAGAGAGAGAGAGACACTCAAAACAAAAGATGATTCATGTGTATTATTATGGTTTTCCATACCTTACATTTTATAGCCACAAATCCCTAATTCCACACCCCTAATTCTTAGGGCTTTTCACACCTTGTTTCCCCTTAGCTCATACAATATCCTAATAAGAAAAAACATAAAATAATAGAGTGAAACTTGTAATATCAATCATCTGGAGAAAGGACAATTGCTTGAGCCAATGTCATAACATTTTAGAAATATAGTAATATTAAGTACTTGAAGAAAAAATATAAGTTCATAAATTTGAGATGCAAGGCAAACATTAGAAGAAAAGAGAGAATTCTTGATGTATAAATTTATTTGGTGAGGGTTTTGATCATTCTAAGACCATAGGTGAGCTCAGAAGGCCATTCCGATAATTTTGAGTACAAACATGACCCCATTGTAAGCTTTGGAGTGAAAGTTAGGTCTTTCTTATGGTGTAGTTTACCCGTACCCTACAATGCATATAGGAGAAGTTTGACTTGGTAGACTACACAAAAAAGGCCATAACTTTCACTCGAGAGCTTAAAATGTAGCCATCTTTGTACTCAAAATTAGCAAAACAACCTTATGAGCTTATCTGTGGCTTTAAAAGAGATCAAAACCCTCACAAAAAGAAAAAGGTTCTACATCAAGAATTCTCTCATTTCTTCTAATGTTTGCCTTACATCTCAAATATTAGCTCATGAAACTATCTTTTTCTCCATGTACTTACTATTACCATGCATTTAGAAGTTATTAGTTAGCTTAAATTGATATGTTTTTTCCAATAATTAATATCAAAGCTATCTACAAATATGTTTTTTCCAATAATTGACAAGTTACACTAGTGAACATCTTTTATACCTCTTTCCAAGAGTGATGGACGATTACTTATGGCACAGTAGTGGAATGTTCTAAAATAGATGGACTTTTGTAACCTCTTCAAGATCATCTAACCACTTTTCTTCTAGGAGACTAGGGAATGTGGAAAGGTTGAATGGGGAGCTTTTGCCATAAGGTCTCCATAAGAACCTCCAATATCTCCTGTGGATTCGAGTTTCCATTGGATATTGGCTAGTTTTGTGGGATGGAGTTTGGAAATAATGTCTCATCACTATTTCTTCATCATTGGGGCCACATTTGCTTTTGTGGGTGGAGCAAAATGTATTGCTTGATGCCATTTAAGGTTTTGAGCAAGTTGGAGATTAATGAAAGCCCACCAATCCATCAAGCTTTGAATCTTTGGACGGATACAACATTTTACATGTGGCTCTTCAATAGGCTCATTATCCTTAACTTATGTGGTTGTACTATACTCATCTTCCATGAGACATTGAGCCACATGAAGACATTGCTTCACAATCCTTTAGCTGGATTTCCTCCCTAGATTCCTCTAGAGCCTTCTACAATTTCTCCTCCTATTCAAGCTTCTTGTTTTGTGTAGCTTCTAAATCATTCTTTGATGCTTCAACATCTTCTTGGAGCTTTACATGTTCCTACATGTCACTCAGTGAAGAGGTATCCTCTGCACAACTTTTTTTGTGCTTGCATTGTGGTTTCTATGGTTGGCTACTTTCTTGCTTGCCCAACTTCTTGTGCCTACTTGTATTGTCTTTTGGTGCTCTCCTCTCATATTGCACACGTGCCTTTGTTATGTCTTCAATGGCTTGCATTTTTTGGGCCCAGAAAATAAATGAAAGTGTATTGAATGGTAGGATTGATGATCAGGGTGAGGGTAGGCCTAAAGTCAAGGTCTAAAGTCAATGTCTATGATATTGTGTTCATTGGGTTGTGTTTAAGACTTTGGAATGTGATGCAACTCTTGCATACTTTGTGATTGAGTTGTCTTGATATTTAACCTTGGTCTCTTATGTTTTTTTCATGGCCTTTTCATGTACTTCTCCACCATTTCTTAGACTAGGTCAATCTGATAGTCACTGAGATTTTTATTGGCAAGGTCCCTAGTTGGTATATAATCCATGAAATGGCAAGGATTCATATCAAATGCATATTGGATCTAAGGGTATACAAGATGGCGTCAATTCTTTAGGCCTTGTTGTGAAGCTTAACAAGTTCAATGTCCTTGAGTAACATACCATCTTAATTAGTCCCTTGGGAAAGAGTTGATTGATAGTCTTGGAGAGTCTTGTGTAGCTACAAGGTTTGGCTGAATAATCTATGGATCTAGAGTGGTGAATGCTTTTCATTGCCCATCTAGATTTCCCACCATGATTGCATTTGTGAATTTTTGAACTTTCTTGAAGGAACTTTGAACTTTTGGGAGCTAATTTCCTTTAGTATTTCCAAGATGTCTAAATCCCATCTTAAAGGACTGGCATACCTTTATACATCAAATCTCCCAAACTATGCCTAGACACTTATGTCGGTGAGATGATGAGATAACATGTACTTTATTAGCCCTAAGATTAGATAGCATGTTGCTAAGATTCTAAGAACCATGTACTTCAAGTGCTGGTTGTGAGTCAAGTTAATTTGGAGTTTGCATCTTTGTTGCCCAATTTCCTTTCTCAATTATAATGCTAATAACCCCATTTTCTATCAATTATGATATTCCACCTCAAATGTGAATATACAAGTCAACACTCTAGCCTATGTTGAGTTAATCAAACCACATATTGAACTCTTTAATGCTAAGGGGATGGGTTAGGTGAATCCATTATGTGAAAAACCTTTCAAGTTAAAATGTTTAAATCTTGAAAAATAATACTATTAATTCAAAACACAAAAATTCATTTCAAGAGACAAAATAAGAAAAGATGGAATTGAGAGGCTTTTTCTCGAGGGTCTAAGTAGATCTAAGGATGGGAGAATGGCATATGGATTGGCAATGTAAGTAAAGTAAAGAGTAGTTTTTAACCATTTTGTAGGACAAATTTGGATGGAAAATATGAACTTCTTGTGTTTTCAATAGGAGGTAGTTTGAGGGGTTTCTCCCATGACTAGTAAACTTTTATATGCAACTGTGAGTATTTGTTAGAGGTGTTCTAAGGTTTTGACTGGGTGCTAGAGGCTATGGTTAATGTTGAGGTTCAAGGCTTGGCATCTTGGAAATGGGAGCATATGTTTTATCACTAAGTTGGATTTGATAGCATGAAGGTACGAGTACAAGGCATGCAAAATCTTCTAGTTATCTAAGTGATACAACAATGAGATTTGACACCAAACCTAAGTAGATCAAATGAGACCACAATGCGTTGCTTTTCAAATGCTGGGATGGTGTTGTGAATAAGATCTAAGACTCATGATGGTAAGGTGTGTATGACTAGGGACTCATTTCTTTTCGATGGCTCAAGGTTAAAAGCTAAAAGGATTTTAACAAATACAACTTTTGTATTTCTGTTTATATGATAGGTTGTGTTCAAAGCAAGGTGATGCAAATTATAATGACAATGATGATGTTTTGATGTGGAGGAAGGCAATGACGTAGTTTTAGGTTATCCATGACGATTGACAAAAGCCAAAAATGGAGGGCTTTATCATATAAACATAAAAAGTAGCCATGTTGAGGCAGTGATAATAAAGCATGCCAATAAGGGTGGTCATCAAGAGAGAAAAGCAAAAGAAAAGTTTAAAGTTGCAAGAGGAGCTTGCACAAGGGTGAGATAGGGTGTTGCAAATGAAGATGAGGATGAGGGAAAGATGGATGAGAGCATGGAGACAAATGAATAGTGATTGAGAGGGCTTGAGGCCAAGTTGATGGAGCTTAAGGAGTTGAGATGGACATTGTGGGGATTTTTCTCGAGGGCCTAAACAACACAAATAATGTGATAAGGACACAGACAAGCCACGTTAAGTAAAGGAAGGATTGGTTTTATGCCTTTTCGCAAGATAGATTTGGGTGGTCTTCGTAGCTATAGTACTTATCTTTTCAATAAGAGAGAGCTTCATGGATTTTTCCCATAACTAGTAGGATTTTGCATGGAGCCACAAACATCAAGTACATGTGTTCTAAGTTTTTGGCTTGGTGATGAGTTTGAAGCTCGATATCTTGACAATGGATACAGGTGTACCATCGTTGAGGTGAATGTGATAGCATGGCTAAAGATCATATCTATGTGGTTAGCCTTTGAGTTGGTGTGCTTGGGGATATGTACGCCTTGAATGAAATTCAACTTTGGACTATTATGTACTCCCTAGATAAAGTTGAGATATCAAGCTCTACATGAGTTTCCATCCACTACATGCCTTTGTGATATGGCAATACTTTACTCATTTGTATGTTAAGTGACCAACATGGAAGATATACTAATGATTCTACATTTAAACTATACCAATGTAGTTCACTCTTAGTTATATCACATTCATTATGCATCTCGTTTATCTATGGTGGGTTTACGCTTAATGACCACATGTACATAATATTTTAGTACTTTCATATTAGTCTTTTGAAGAATAAGAAAAAAAAGAAGACCATATCTATTTCATTTGTGCTCAAGTCTCCATTGTATTTTTGTATGAACTCCTAATTGCTTCAACTCGCTTCAGATGTTTGCTTTCATGGTATCAAAGTCCTCCTATGGCTATATGGAGCTTGACTAAAGGTTGAGGTAAAAGAAATGGTGCACAGAAGCAAGGAAGAAAGGAACAAGAAGTGCTTTAATCTTGTTTAGTATTCTTACATTACACCTACAGATGGATTTTGAGGCTAGCACAACTATATATTTCAATTGCAATGAAACTTGGTGAGTACAAAGACAAGTGTATATATTGTAGATAGGTCTTTTAAGACTTTCTTGTGGTGATTTTTTTCATTTAAGGTTGTTTTGGCCTTACAAGTTAGTCGACATTAGTTTCTAAGTATAGTGCAATTTTAGCTATAATTTATAGGTGCAAAGGTTAAAGACTTTGAATCTGTATTCATGTGTTTTCTTGGTTGCATACATAAAGGACATTTGCATACACATTGTAGTTTGCAATTATTGTTATGTAGTTAGTGGAAAATATTGTGTGCTTGGTTGTAGTACACTTAGTATTGACTTGGTTTGTAGATTACAATTTTTACAAGGTTGCTTATCTTAACATGATGTCTGACAATTTCAACTAGATTATTAGGGAGAGAAGCTTAATAAGAACTAACCTACATGAAAATTTAGGATGGTGAATATCTTGAAGGGCAAAAGCATTTGGAACTACATAGGGGGGGACAATGTAGTTGCACTTGAAGTTCATCTATGACATACTACTAAAATAGATAAAGGCTAAGAGGGATTGGGAGTAGACACAATAAAATAATATCTTGGATATCTGTATCATAAATAGCATGATGGGCTATTTGTAGGAATATGAAACCCCCACTATTGTATGAAAGAATTTGGCTAGGCTATTTGAAGTGAACACAAAGGCCAAAAAGCTATAGATTAAGTTAGAGTTGAATCAGATTAAAAGAGGGAATCACTGACTATGAATTAAAGATCAAGAGTATTGTGGAAGCTCTTGGATCTATAAGTGTAGCCATTGATTATGATGACATTATACATACATGTTTAGATGGACTTAGAGATTAGTATAAAAGCTTTATGTCATCTCTGAGTATGACGGATGATATCCTTGACTTTGCAAATTTGATTTATATGTTGATACTCGAGGAGAAAAACAGTGGCTTGAACTTCTCTTCTTCTCAAAGTAACAACAAGTTTAAATAGGTATTTTACTCTACTAGTAGAGGCAAAAGTCGTGGTTAAGGCCAAGACAATAGTCGTGGACAAAGTTATAATGCACAACAAAATAATAGAGAATAATCTAGAGGAAAGGAAAGCCAAAGAGGGCTTCTGGCACACACTGGAAGATTATGGATACCATCTATTTGACAATCACTAGCTCAGACCTAAACTACGAAGTTGGTTTGGAAAGTTAGTTTATGCAGCTTTGATGGAACCGACACTTACATGCAGAATAGTGCAAAGTCAAGTCTACACTAGATTATGCCTTGTTCTATACTATAGATATACCATTGAAGTTACATTGTGACATGGATGCAGATTGAGATAATAATATTTGAGTCAACAATATTTTAGACAAGAAATCTACCAATGGTTTTATGTTTTCATTTGGGAGTGCTATGGTTACTTGGAGCAACAAGAAACAACTTATAGTTGCATTTTTTAGTATCAATACAAACTATAAGGATGCTACAGTTGCATCATGTGAGGTAGTTTGGCTACACAAGCTACTTTGTTGATTTGGGGTTGTAGAAAGACAAGAAGGTTACCATCTAATATGATAACCTTAGTAACATTTAGTTGGTTACAAATCGAGTGTATCATGTGCAAACCAAACATATAGAGGTCATTGCTATTTCATCTAAGAGTGGGTTCTCGTAGGTGATATTGACTTAGGTTATGTTAGTATAGAGGATTAGGCTATATATTTTCTCAAAAAGGCTTGGAGTTCATAAGCTCATGTTGAACTTGAGGGAACTATTGAGATGTCGAGCTCCACATGAACTCGAATTCACTACATGCTTTGGTGAAGCTGCATTGGTACGCTGGGTGATCCACATGAAGGATATACGAATGGTTTTATAGTTGGACCATACCCACATAGTTTGTCTACTCCTGGTTATGTGACATTCATTGTGTTACCTTATCTACCTTTAGCGGATTTACACTTGGTGGCCATTTTGTGAAATGAAGTTTTTTACAATATTGCCAAAGTTGTAAAGCATTATAAGAGCCATGATAAGCGTGGGTTGATTTGACTTGTTCAAGTCAATCAAGTGGAAGTTCAATATGCAGGGTTGGTGGACTCCAACAAAATGATGGTACTTCTTAAGTTTTTGAAGTTCATGCTATGTGGCGTTTTGAGATTTATCTCTCTTTAGATTCACTCTCCTTCTCAATGTTCTCTCTTGTCCACTTCAAGATTTCTCTCTCCTTCTCGAGCCTCTAAAAAGTTTTATTAGTGCATGCTTTGGAAGACTTCAACTTGTGTGGGGATGCTTCACTTGCATCCTTGATGTTACACGTGCAAGTTAAGGGACTTGTGCAAGCATGGCCCTAAGAAATGCCTATATAAGAGATTACAGGATCATGTGAAATATAAGAGGAGGTAAGGATGCCATTATCCTTGAAGGTCATGGAGGAAGTAGAAGCTAATTAATTTCAAAGCCCAACAAAATCATGGAGAGTTTGTGAAGGTACAGAGACAGTTTGAAGTGGAGATTTATGAGTTAGCCTGTGAGAAGACTAATGTGGTAGTATAAGAGGGGTTAATGAAGTTTCGAGGGGGAAGCTTTCCCTAATTGAGATTAGTGAGGACTCAACTTGCACCCATTTCTTCTAGCAATGTTGTAGTGAATTTCAATGTTGATGCTCTAAACTTTGATCCATATTTCAATAATGTATCACTCTCTTATGACCTATATCTATGAGTTATATTAGCATATCTAGCTATTTTATTATTGCCCTAGCCATCAAGCATGGCCATATATAGCCTTGATGAGGACAACTTTGGAGTTCTTGAGGGAGGGAGATGTCATTCTACTTGGAGACTTTAATGTGAGGACCGCTTGCTACTAGATGTGATTCTTTTTTACATTCAATGAAATGTTAGAGCAAGATTTGGAGGAGCTAGAGATGGAGTAGACCTCATAGGATATGGGGAAATTCACTAAGTGCGGCAAGTATCTTATAGAGATGGACATGCATATGAACTAGCCATAATTAATGGCCTAGCCAATTATCCTCTATCAGGTGAATTCACATGTTACCCCCACCAACATGATGCTAGCACTGTAAACCATGTATTGACTCATCTGGTGCTTTTACCTCATATCTAGAATCTCATAGTTTCACCATGCCTCATTGAAGTTACAGAGGATCATGGACACTTTTTAGGTGGCTCAATGACATCCAAGGTATTGTTTATGTTGAGAGACAGAGGGTACCTACACAACAAAGATCTTTAGATTTTTATTTGATGATGATGTTGATACTCCACTATGTAAGCTCACCCTTCTCTCAACGGCTTGCTAGGAGATACCTCATGTTGGTAGGCATAAATGTCAACTTGGTTTGAATAACATGGCTTTGGCATGGACAAACTACCCTCCCTTTCAATATTCTCTTGACATACCATCTCTCACTCTAAGCAACTCAAAGATTAGCAAGAGTATGAGGGTGGGCTCCACTTAGTTGGATACTAAGAGGACACGATTGGCATTGGAGCATGAGTTGGGAAAGAATATGGCTTTCTCCTGAGAGCGTCTCCTTTGTATTATATATTATGGCTTTATTGTTCATTTGAGATGCATGGATGCACACATTTCTCATGGGATCAAATGTGCTATTGGCAATTTGCACACCTCCTCAAACTAATTAGAGACTAAGACTAGCAAGTATAGATCCATATTGCTAGAGGAGAACATATGCCAAATATGTCATCTAGAGCAAGAGATAGAGAAGCACTACGTCTCTTGTGGACCCCTCCACTTTGGAAAACGCATGTCAAGTAGCTAAGTACCTAGAAAAGCACCAAAACCTTATCCTCAAATTTGTTGATTTGGAGTCACAATGACGAGCCTTCCTCTCCAAAAGGAAGGCTCTTAAAGGGGAAAAGTTCTAACTTGAGGATGATCTCACACCACCCTAGGTAGCCCACCACCAGAAATGTATGCCACAGATTATGTAGGCTTGCGAAGTAGGCAAATGGTTCAATTTATAGAGATGGACACATGATCATCACAGATAGGTGCAGATGATAGGGTGTGGCCTATCAAATACACCTAAGGTTTGCAGTGTGGAGTTGTAATGGAGCTATGAGGAATGATGCATGGCTATTATAAGAGACCTTCACTAATAGGGACATCATCTTCTATACAAAGATGCACTAAAGCTTGAGCATGCATTTACTAGGGGTGAGAGGCTACACATGGGAGATGGCAAGTTGCTCTACAACCCGATCACGAGGGGGGACCAGAGGGTTAGGTAGAACAACTATACTCTACTAGAAGGAGCTACAAAAGGAAGGGGAACCACGAAGGGGAGACACAAAGGATTTCATCTTCCAGCCTTTGAGGTAGGTACAGTGCCTCTTCTTGCTTTTTCTGTTTTTTTCTTTTCTTTATTTATTTTTGTTTATGGAGAGATACACTGACAGAGAGGGAGAGAGGGAGGGAGGGATAGAAAGAGAGAAAGAGGGAGATAAATAGGAGAAGGGAAACAAGAGGGAGGGAGAGGGAGAGGAAGAGAAAAATAGAGAGATGAAGAGAGGGAGAGAGAAGGAGGGTGAGGGAGAGAAACAATGAGGGAGAGAGGGGGGGGGGGGGGAAACAAAGAGAGGGGAAGGGAAGGAAACAAAGAAAGGAAAGGAGACAGAAAAAGAGGAGTGGGGAGTGAAACAGAGAGGGAGAAGAGATAAAAATAGAGAGGGAGAGAGAGAAGGAAGGGGGAGAGAGAAAAGAAGAGCAAGAGAAAGAGAGGGAGGAGAGTGAAAAGAAGAGTTTGCTTCTTTGCTCCAAAGAACTCCCCATATGCATTGTAGAAAGGAAAATCACCATACTTACCACTATATGAGGATATCATGCATTATTCTAGCATGGGAGATGTCTTGTTGGTTGGGAACCTCAATGCACACACAATGTAGAGACATGTCCTCTTCTTTGAGAGCGATGACCACATATATAGAGAGATAACATTAAAGAAGTTGGGCTCAGCAAGGAGGTGTGGAAGGCATTCCAAGAGCCTTGAGCCCACACACCCATCACTTCTCTAGATGCGTGATATACATATGCCACCTCATTATATCATGTAGCTAGACGTCCCCCTCTGCTTCAACCATCAGAGCAAACGTCATCCACCTTCTTTAGTACAACAATGGTTTGCGATGCCATTGATAGACTCTAGAATAGCTGGGTCCACAATCATGATGGACTAGTAGCAGAGCACTTATCACATGGCAAAGATATAATTGCACCCCTCTTAGCCCACCTACCCAAGGCCTTATGTGATGGCTTCTTGCCAGTTGGTTAGTTAATACTATAGTACCAATCCTAAAAGCTAGAGACCATGGTTTCTACAAACTATCGAATGGTCATGGTTGGCCACGTACTAGCCAAGCTTTATGGATCTATATTAGAGCATGAGATTAGTTAAATGGGCTGAGAAACACTCCACACTTGATCATATCCTCACACTTTCAGCCGTTATTGAGGAGAGCAAGGCATCGGGGAGACGCACATATTGTTGCTTTGTGGATTTTTGCAAGGCCTTTCATAGTACCTTGTGCCAGGCTCATGTGGAGACTATAGGAGTTGGAAGTCCCAATTGAGATGAGATGGGGGACACTAGCACTATATGAGTTTCTCACAGGATGGATACAAGCACAAAGACGATTGTCAAAGGAGATCACTAGTACCATTGGAGGGATGCCCACTCTCACCCACCCTGTTCTAGCTTTATATTCATGAGATCAAATTACATTGATAGACTTTGGAGGGGAGGGATTCAACCTAGGAGGGGCACTCATACCCATACTATTGTATACAAATAATATAGTCCTCATCTCTAGCACATCGGAGGGATTACAACGCCACCTAGATGCACTATAAGCCTTTTGTCAAGACATGGATCTCATGGTGAACCTTGGGAAAAACAAGGCTATAGTGTTTAATACCTCCACCCAATGGATTCAGTGATCAATGCCCCCTTTCATGTATGGAGAGAAGACAGTGGAGGTGGTTTAGAGAGATGTTTACTTGGGAATTACATTCTCAAGGCTGAGATGTACTTTGAGGGCAGTAGAGTAGATTGATAGGAGACTATATAGCCCTAAGGTCAATGGAGAGCTAGTGTGCATGCATAAAGTTTCAAGTGCCTTGGAGGAAGCTCTAGCTCTTCAATACTTTGGTCACACCAGCACTTCTATATAAGGTTCCTATATAGGGATTGAGCCTCTAGCATAGGGGGAGAGCCACATAGGATTAGTCACTATCCATGGAAGTAAAGATATACGAGGGATCTGAGCATATGGATAGACCCTTAGTATTGATGATTTCATGGATGATTCGAAGCAAGCCCTATGTATCACATGAGATCATCAAAGCAAAGATGGGAGCACCTGTTAAAATTTGCTAATTCTATGGGTAGTACCCAATGCTTTAGTTTGTAGTGCAAACGCAACTACATTAATAAGTTGTGTCACCACTTCTAGAGTTAAATTAACTCTAATTGAGTTAGGGATAAATCTAACTTACTTATTGTGCTTTCATTCTATCATTTTGCAAAAATTCAAACTATAAGATATAAATGTCTTCAATTTCTTTGAAATTTTAAGTGGCACTATTGACAAGTATAAAGTACGTTTGGTAGCAAAAGGCTATGCATAGAAGTAGGATATAGATTATGAGAAAACCTTTGCTCCTACATCTCGTATGAGTATGTTGGGATGTGTGATTGCTATGGCTGCAAATTATGGCTAAAAAGTACATTGATTGGATATTAAGCCTGCATTTTTGAATGGGGATCTACATGAGGATGTTTATGTGCCACAACCTCTAGGGTTTGTGACTAAGGAAAAAGAGTACATCGTTTGCAACTTGCATAAGGCTCTTTATGGTCTCAAATAGGCTCCTCATGTATAGTACACTAAAATTAATGCTTATTTGGCAAGCAAAGGATTCAACAATAGTCCAATTTCTCCCACTCTATTAGTAAGAATGAAGGAGGGACCTTGCTAATTATCATTCTTTATGTGGATGACATAATTGCAAACTTCAAGGTTGAATTGAAACATGCATTTGTTGTGTCAAATATGGGCTGCCAACACTACTATTTAGGGATTCAAGTCACCCAAAATTAGCATGGCATCATCATGTCACTGTCACAATATGTAGACAAGCTTTTATATAGGTTTAACATGCAAGATTGCAAACCTATGTGTACTCCCACGAAGCTCGGCTTAAAGCTATCTATGTATGATGGTGAAGAGATGTCTGATGCTGCAATTCACAACCAAGTTGTTGGCTATCTTATTTATCTTTGCAACATGCACCTCAGGTGAGTTCACAACTCATGGATCAAGCTATTAAGCAGACGTTCACATATTTGCAAGGTATTCAATCACATGCACTATTATTTCTTGAGGGGAGAGACTTGCATCTACAAGCTTACAGTAATTCATATTGGGAGGGTGATGTTGACACTAGGCAGTCTACTAGTGGAAATTGTTTCTTTCTAGGTAGCTCATGCATTTCATGGCTAAGTAAGAAATAACCTATAGTGGCTACCTCATCTTGTGAGACTAAGTACAAGGTAGCCTTCACCAGAACAATGTAATGTGTATGGCTGTGAAGATTATTGGCTGATCTACAAATTTCTTTAGAGGGTTTTACAAAACATGGATCTGGCTATGGAGAATCATAAACTAAATATGCCATAATAAAAATCATAGAAAATAGAGAATTGATGAGATATAAGCTTCAAATAAAGATAGCTCTAGTCACATTACTTAGTGTCTCTTTAAATAGGCACTAGGCTACGACTAGTACATTGCATGTGGCCACTCTTTAGTGCCAACTCATCCATCCACTTGTCCACCTACTTGTTTATCCTAGCTTTGGCTTGATTCTTGTGGATTGATATACTTGTTTTTAAATTGGGAAGGTCTTACCAACCTGGTTTTCATTATCGATGGGCAATGTCTAATCCCAAAAATCTTTACATGCACACATTGGCTATTTGTCTTTTATTCATGAAATGCAAGATGGATCCACAAATACATCATGTAGAAAATTGGAATCATGTGAATGATAGGTTTTATGCCCAACTTGCTTATATGAACTAGTGTTTGATATATATCAGCAATATTAAATGAGACACATATGACTATTAATTAGGTCTTAACTTTTTAGCATGCAAAGCATGTGGAAAGGAGATTGGGGCCTTTCAACGTTCTTATCCTCTTCTTCTTCTCTTGGTTCTAGTGCTCTCTCTCTCTCTCTCTCTCTTTTTTGTAAAAGGTAATTCTATTAATTACGAAAAAAGAGTACAAGTTTTCATGATTACAAGATACACGAGGGCTCTAAGCCAACGTGTAAGATCCCAGTACTAAGCTACACAAAAGTTACACAAGTGATGGCAAAGACCCAGCAGAAATTGCCATATGCCAGGTAAGCAAGTCCTCCCGAGGGAGCAAGTCCGAGTGCCGAATGAGATCTAACTACCAATGCAAAAGACCTTTAAGCCGGGCAATGTGTTTCGGTACATTAGAGGCGGAATAAAAAAGAAAGGCATTCTGAGTGGACCAATTATGCCAGCATCCCCAGAATTTGAAGAAGTGAAACAAGATCTTCATATGCAACTGTGGCGGTGTGGGGTATTTTGGTCGCACAAAAACCCAATCGAAAGGGGTGAGTGAGGACCCCACCATTGTACGCCAAACCTGTGACAAAAGTGACCAAATCCTCTTGGCCAGCGGGCAAGAAATAAATCAATGCCAGGCCGATTCAACAGTAGTGGTACAGAAGAAACAATTGCCATTCGAGATTCTAGGCTTGGAAAGGGCCGAGGCAAGAGGAAGACCACCAATCATCACCTGCCTAAGAAAAACCTTGGATTTGAACGGTGTCTTATTCAACCAGCCCTCCATCACCGTTGCCTTCCACCATGACTGAGATTTCTGCAAACCCCATACAGAATTAGCTTTAACAGCCAGCCATTGATGATCTTTCATCAGAAGATGATACACTTGATTAGCAGAGGCCTTTTCCAGACTCAACCGACCTGCAAGGTCCCAGTCCTGCCAAGGGCGATCCACCGCAAGGGCAGGAAAAGGTTGCATGGCCAGAAGTACTAGCAGAAGCTGCTCCCATAAGTCATGGTAGCCCCGCGGGATCCTGAAAAGTCTCCTGGCCGTACGAAACGATGCGAAGACATTACGACTGGCAAGGGTGGCGTCCGCAACTGAAGACACCCCTAGACGGGCCATGAAGTTAAATTTTGATCGAAGCTCATGTTTGTCTTCCCACGAAAGTAATCTTGAGACTGCCAACAATTCCAGTTGAAAGGAGTTAGCATGCAAGCGGTCCTCCGCTAGATGCCAACTCGCCTTTTGGAGCACCGCTTTCCATGAGCCGAGCAAATGCAATAATAGAGAGGAGGCGGGGCTGGAAAACCGAGAGTCTGCATTAAGGACATGCCACCAGGAGCCCCGAATTTGTGTATTGCCATGTCGAAGCTTGCTGTCCTCCAGAAAATAACAGGCTATAATGGTCCACGGGTGATGATCCACGCACATAGCGCGAAAAAGTGACCAACGAAGGGCGAGCATATGAGTTTCAACATCCAAAATAGCCCCACCACCCAAGCGTTTGGGGATACATGTATGTGACCACGAAATCCACGAAATACCTATGTGCAATGAATCCTTTTTCCATAACATGAAACGAATAGGGCGAGTGAGAGCCTTCAAAGTAGTAGGAGTCCAGGGCAGCAATGGCAAGAAATATGTGAGCATTGGCAGCATAATTATTTGCGCCACTTTGAGGCGGACATGAAAGGGCCACGCTTGCAACTTCCAATACATAAACCTAGCTGCCAGTTTCTGTGAAATCCACTCCAGTAGCTGCTTTGGCCGAACATCAACACCCAATGGGTACCCAAGATGCCTAACAATGGAGCCACGGGGAACAACCTGACCCTGCCAACCCAATGACTGTAAATCTGACTCCGTGCAACTGAGAATGGCTGATTTGAAGGCATTGATGCGAAGATCCGAAGCATGACCAAAGAGTGTCCAAACATCCAATGCCTTGTGAATGTTGTCCTTGTCTGCACGCAAAATCATAAAGCTATCATCAGCCAAAGATTGGCTAATGAAGTGCTGCCCCAAAGGAAGAGACAATCCGGCCAGCTGATCAGAAGCTGCCATTGAAGATAACATTGAAAGAACCGGGCGAGTCGCCAGGGCAAAGAAGAGAGGACTCAAAGGGCAACCCTGTCTCACCGAGCGTGCAAGGACAAATGGCTCTGTAACCCCACCATTGAGCATAACACGCGAAGAAGCCTCTGCACTGATGGTGGAGATCAATCGGGACATCCGCGCACCAAAACCCATAGCGGACATAAGCTCAGCAATGAAAGACCAATCTAAATAGTCTAGTGCTCTCTCTCTCTCTCTCTCTCTCTCTCTCTCTCTCTCTCTCTCTCTCTCTCTCTCTCTTATATGGAGGCACTCTTCAGGGCAGTGACCTTTTGGCACAGACTATGGAAACTTCCATGCCATAGATACTCAAGATTGACACTAACCTCATCTAGACAACCAGCAGCACGAGACGAGAAGAACTGTTGGTTTTCACAGATGGCTATTTGGATGAGCCTACATGGTTTGGATATTGACCGTCTTCCACCTTTGGATTATAGCCTTGACTCTCCTACACTTTTTCTCAGCCAATCAGAGTAGAACCAGGTGATCAGAGCTGATATTTTGAGGATTGAGACAGCAAGGGCATGGATCCATCCACCACTCCCTCTAGGATTGAGGATGGAGTTCTATAGGAGTCATTTCTTGTGTCTTTTGATGATGGTTTCACTATTTGGCCATCATATATGGACACCCATCTCTCTCAAAGCGTACAGGTTGCTATCGGACAGACTTGCACCTCCTCACATAAATACCCTAGCAGATGGAGATTCTTAGATGGACAAATACCCTAGCAGAAGATAGGACTTGCCAGCTTTGTGGTTGAGAGCCTGAGATGGAGGAGCACTACATATGCATATGCACAGTATACTATGATATACGAGGACAGTACCACTGCCTCTTTCGTGATGGATTTGGACCCCTTCGTCGCGTCATGGAGTACGAGGACTAGAGATGCCTAGGTCTTTTCCTCTTGGAGCTCGAGAGGTGCTGAATCGCACTACTGCGAGACAAGAGGCTAGCTCGCGTAGAGGGACACACACAGAAAGCAGTGACAGACTTCTTCTACAGAGCCGACCCTAGACACTACGAGTCTAGCAGAGACAGAGCCACCCCGCCAGACACCTTACAGGCCACACCGTGGAATCACATTGGATAGAGCCATTTCCCTTCATCGAGCATGACGACCCTATCTACTAGGACCACGTCTGCACAGTCGGATTAGAGCCATTATCACGAGATACTGCAGACTCACCACCAGGCATATCAATGAAGCAGCTAGGGACTGCATCATAGCTGAGATCATGTGCAGATCTTGAGATTAGCTATAGCCCATAGTCTCCACCACACTTTTGTACATGGTTCTATCAGATCTGGTTCTCCTTTCCTTTTCTTTTCTATCAATGGAACAACACTACAGATGGTTCAACCCTAGTATAGTCCCATCGTATAGTTATTTTCAGTACTGTTTCATAGGCCACCCACTTATTTGTAATATTATCTTTACCTTACTGATGAGATGACATTGGACATGGATGTACTCAGGATTTTGTCTCATAGGCCACATTGGCCTTATGTAGACGTTAATATATCTTTCTTTCTTTCTTTTTTTTGTAAAATCTCTCTCTCTCTCTCTCTCTCTCTCTCTCTCTCTCTCTCTCTTTGTGAGTGAGCTACACATCTTGTGGCTAACTTAAAAGGAGGTGGTTTTGGTGGTTGTAAGCTTCTTTTGGTTTGTGGCTCTTTCTTGGCCAACTTCAAGGCAATGGCAACAGTGTCCCTAAAGAGCATCTCGATTGTTGTGGATGTGACTGGGGCAAGATCAAACGGTAGAGCTCATGCTCCAGCAGCAGCTACACTTGCATGTCACAAATCTTCTCTAGCCTTGAGTTCTTGAGGCACGTGACACCAACGAGGTAGAAACCCTTGGCACAAGTGTAGGGCACTAGGTGGATGAGCTCCTCGGTGGAGCCACTCTTGCTAAGGAGCACCACATCATCGTTGGCCAAGCATTGGTACATCCAAATGGTAGACCCAAATAGCATTAGTCCTGATAGGCATAACCTTCACAGTGTATATACTTGCTTACTACGGTGCAGCAGTGAAATAATGGTTAAATTCGAGCCAATCCAAGCTAAAATCAATTCAGTAGCAACTTAAGACATCAGACAAGCATCCACAAATGATCTAGCATCAAATAGGCATGAATAGAAGCATGTATAGGCTTCAAGCACTGAAGAAGACCCAATACAGACCTATCAAAAGCTGAAGATAACAGAGATCTAATCAAATGAAGGAGGGGAGGCTACGGGCACAGTCATGCTGTTTGCAGCCTCACTTGCTGCTGAGAATGCTGAAGTGGGTGGCCACAATAAGGGCCTCTAGAGAGCTTAAAAAAGCCTTAGAAATGCCACAAAGTAAGCTTAAACACCTCCGAACAAGTTGGGGTCAAATGGTTACCTCTTCAATGCTCTGATATCAGTTCAAGGTAGAAGCCCGAGTGAGAGCACATGCAAGTGGAAGCACCGGAGGTGTAAGCCATGGCAGATGAAGCAAGAGAGCAAGAGAGAGAGACTCAAGATGTGGGAACTCCAATAGTCACAATGTGTGACTAGCCTCCTTTATTCTATTAGTCACTAAAAGAGTAAAGAATGAAGTGATAGTGATATGCGCCCACCATATCTGCGGTGTATAGGTGTGTGGTTATTGTCAGTGTAGTGAATACACGGGCAGTGTAGGCACAAGCGCCTTTACCCCCAACAAAGAAGTCCCTTAAGCTTCACAACACAACTCTGGATGTCTGAAGCAGCATAAAAAAATGAATGCATTGTGAATAGCCCAAATATGCTAGCGACCCTAAATTTTGAGAAAATGAAACAGAATCTTCATATGGGGTTGCATTGGACTATGATGTTTAGCATTTCCAAAGATCCAATCAAATGGACGCATCCTAGTCCCCACCACAGCATGCCAAATGTCAAAAAGGACCCAAATTTCCCGAGCAAAGGGATATGAGATGAATTTGTGATGAGAAAAATCAATCGTAGTGGTACACAAGAAACAATTCTCTGTTGGGAATAAAGGGCCATCCTGCCTTTTATATGTGCACGGGTGTGAATATACCCTTAGCACATTGTACTTTCATACATATATCTATCTAAATTCTAAAGTGGTACACACTCGTCATTGTACCGAAGGATGTGTTCACTCTCTACTCTGCTCACTCGCTCTCTCTCTGTCTCTCTCACTGCACGTAATGACTGTTTGCCTTGATCTTAGTGCCTAATCGATTCCTTCAAACTGGTATCAGAGCGTAAGGTGCTGAGTGTGCTGAGCACGATCGTCAGTCAGGCAGAGGCAGTCGTGAGTTGCAGAAAGCGGACAGGCCGTGGAGAGTATACACTTGGCCCCTAGCGTGGAGTGGCGGGAACTAAAGCCATGTGGCCCCCAGCGTGGAGTGACGAGTGACAACCAGTCGAGCAGGTCTGCAGTATCGCAGTGTGGCGGAATGGTAGACGCGCTGCCTTGAGGTGGTAGTGAGGCTACTCGTCATCGGGCAAGCAGAGCAGGCATGGACAGGCCTGACGGGGCGCCGACGCCAGCGGGCAAGGACAGGCTGGGGCGCACGACGCCAGTGGGCAAGGACAGGTCTGACGAGCGCGCGACGAGGAGGCCTGACGGGTCAACGGACCCGTCATTTGAAACATTTTTTTTTCAAAAAAATCCTTTTCTCAAACTCCTTCCCCTAACCGGGGTTCGCGTGTGCAAGCACAAAACATCAAATTTGTGCAATTTTGGCCCAAAAAGTTGGGGCTTTGTTAGATTGAGCACTCTTCGTGAAAAATTGAGGCATTTGCGTCGAAATTGCAGACATTGTGAGCATTTGAATTGGGGATTTCGCAAAAATTGTTGAAATTTTGCTCATCTGAGTGAAAATTCTCAACATTTAGCCCAGAAATTTGGGGCTTTTCCCAGACTTGGGAAATTTGATGCAGGACAAGCAAAATTTGTCTCAGAAATTGCAGGAATTTGTGACATTTTGTCCCCGACATTTAGGGCTTTTCATGTACATGCACAAGACTGAGCACTGTTCGTGAAAAATTGAGGCATCTGTGTCGGAATCGCAGACATTGTGAGCATTTGAATTGAAGATTTTGTCAAAATTGTTGAAATTTTGCTAATCTGAGTGAAAATTCTCAACATTTAGCCCAAAAATTTGGGGCTTTTCCCAGATTTGGGAAATTTGATGCAGGACAAGCAAATTTGTCTTAGAAATTGCAGGAATTTGTGACATTTTGTCCCCAACATTTGGGGCTTTTCATGTACATGCACAAAGGCTCTTACAATTTGGGAAAATTCCGCGCAATTTGGACATCAACACTTGGTGAAATTTGGGGGTTTTGCTGAAATTGCTTTATTTTGGCAAAACTGGACAGTCCTATGCATGACAGAGGAAATGGAGATGTGTGTTTGACGCTTTTGAGCACAAAATTTTGGGGCTTTTGACCGTTCGTGTCAAATTTTATGCCCGTGGGTACAGGTATAACAGAAATTGTAGTTGAAATTTTGGGATTTCTCTTGTAATGTGATGCACATGCCCTTTGGAACAGCTGTAATCAGTTGGATAATGCTGTAGCACTTGGTTTGGTGCTTCTGAAAACTGAATTACAGATCTGAAATCTGTACTTCTACGTGGTCATTTATTGTTGATTGGTACTTGTTTGTACCTTGGTCACTTGGGTGACAATTTGGGCCTGCATTTACTGGTTTTTTGGTCACTTTTGAGCTGAAAACCATGGCTGGCAACAATGACAGCAGTAATTTGATGCATATAAAGAAGCTTGAAGGCGCACATAATTTTGCAGTGTGGCAAAAACAATGCTACAATATCCTGTTACAAAAGAAGCAGGCAAAGCCGATCAAAACTAAAGGGGCAAAGCTTGCGGACATGGATTAGGACGATTGGGATGAGTTGAATGAGCTTGCACGCTAAACCATAGAGCTATCGATTTCTGATGCCTTGCTCTTCAACATTGAAGGTTTGGATTCTGCATATGCTATATGGACTAGACTGGAAGAACTGTATGCACAGAAAAGCACTGCAAGTAAAGTGTATTGGCTGAAAAAGCTTATGGATTTGCGTATGAAAGAAGGTACAGCAATGTCTACTCACTTGAGTGAGTTTAACTCCATTTTCAGCCAGCTGGTTGCCTTGAAGTTCATGATTGATGAGGAATTTAAGGCTACTTTCTTGCTTTGCACTCTACCAGAGAGTTCGGATACATTCAAGACTGCTATGAGCAATTCTAATGTGATCCTTTTGTATGTTGATGTAGAGAGTGCTCTACTTATGGAAGAGATGAATCGGCAGAACAATGCATCCAGTAAGTCATCCAGTGCTTTGCATACTAGGGGTATATCACAGCAAAAGGGCAAATATGATGGCAAGGGACGCAGTAAATCACGTGGCAAAGATATTGAATGCCATCATTGTGGCAAGAAGGGTCACTTTAAACACGACTGCTACAAATGGAAGAAAGAGAAAGGAAAAGGAATGTAGTCACTCATGACAGTGACAGTGGGAGTGATGTACTCTTTGTCTCTTCACATTTTGGTGCACATGCTCTACTTGCAGATACAGATGATGACATGCATACCTGGATTCTTGATTCAAGTGCTTCCTTTCATGTCACCCCTCATCGTGAGTGGTTTTCCGCATATATAGGGGGTCGACATGGTGTTGTCCATCTTGGGGACAACTATCCATGTGAGATTGCAAGTATTAGCAGTGTGCAGTTGCAGTTTCAACATGGCTCTATCTTTACACTTCAGCATGTATGGCATGTACCTCAGCTCAAAAAGAGCTTGACTAGCACAGGGCAGCTAGATGATGATGGTTTTCATACCACCTTTGGTGATGGAAAATGGAAGATCTGTAAGGGATCTAGGGTTATTGCCAGAGGTTACAAGAGTGATACGTTGTATCCACTTCATGTATCTAGTGTGCGTGACCATGTTGTTTCCGTGACCGAGCAGCCAAGTGTTTCTTTGTGGCATGGCCGGTTGGGACACATGAGTCAAACACGAATGAAAGTGCTTTCTCGTTTGGGTTACTTGCCTTGTCTTCGTTATGCTGATTTTGAGCATTGTGATCGTTGTATTTTATGGCAAACATGCACAGACTTCTCACAAGAAGTCTCTTTCTTTGAAATCTTCTCCTCTAGAGTTAGTACATTCGGATGTATGTCAAATGCCAGGATTATCTTTAGGGGGAAAGAAATATTTTGTCACCTTTGTCGATGATGCTACACGGAAAGTATGGGTTTACCCTATTCGTAGCAAGGATGAAGTGCTTGACAAGTTTAAAAAATTATTCGCATTGGCTGAAAATCAGACAGATAAGACACTTAAGTGTCTTCGCTCTGACAATGGTGGGGAATATGTGTCCAAAGCCTTTTAGGCATTTTGTGACAGCAAAAGGATAAAGAGGGAGCTCACTGCCCCTCATAATCCACCCCAAAATGGAGTTGCAGAGCGTATGAATCGAACCATACAGGATAAGGTCCGTACGATGCTGTGTCGTGCTGCATTACCCCATGGTTTTTTGGGCAGAGGCTGTTATGACAACCGTTCACTTGATTAATCGGTCACCAAACAGATCTTTGGGGGGGGAAGTTCCCCAAGAAGCGTGGTCGGGCAAGCCATCTTCATATGCTCATCTGAAAGTGTTTGGCTACGAGGCTTTTGTGCACATTTGTAAAGAAAAACGCAGCAAACTTGAGCCAAAGTCTTGTAAATGCGTTTTCCTAGGATATGGTGAGGAGGGTGAAATGGGGTATAAATTGTGGGATCCCGAGAAAAGGAAAATAGTACGCAGCAATCACGTTATCTTCCGGGAAGATCGCATGCACAAACAACACGAAAAGACTGAGGAGGTCCGTAGGGTTGTATTTCGGGAAGAAATACCTTTTGGACAGCAAAATGTGCCCGCTGTACAGCAGCAAATACCTGCTGTAAATGAACCTGTAAATGCAGGAAATGATGCTGGAAATGATCAGCCAGATATTGCCCATGAAAATGAGCCATTACATGTGCAGGAACTGCCAGGACAGCAAGCTGTTAATGCTGATTTGCAGGCTGAAATGCCAGGACAGCATGCTGAAAATGGAAATTTGCAGGAACAGCCAGCAAACAATGACCATTGGGTTAGTAGATCGTCTAGGGCTACTAGAAAACCTGACAGATTTGTTCCTAGTGCAATTAATGTGGTTGAGTATGTCATGTTGACAAACTGTGGTGAACCGTCTTGCTTCAAGGAAGCAATGGATAGACAGGACAACAAGAAATGGTATAAAGCCATGCTATCAGAAATGGAATCTCTTGACAAAAATGGCACTTGGGACTTGGTGCAGTTGCCTAAAGGGTAGAAAACCCTTCCATGCAAATGGGTTTACAAAATGAAGGTCACTTTTGGTTCCTCACCAAAGTACAAAGCAAGATTGGTTGCAAAGGGGTACAAGCAGGAGCATGGAATTGACTTTGATGAGATTTTCTCTCCTGTAGTCAAGATGACTACATTGAGAACCATTTTGGGCTTGGTTGCAGTTGAGGATATGGAGCTCATATAGATGGATGTAAAGACTACGTTTTTACATGGTGATCCGCATGAGGACATATATATGCAACAGCCTGAAGGGTTTGTTGAACAAGGGAAAGAACAAATGGTATGTAAACTCAAAAGGAGTTTGTATGGGCTGAAACAAGCACCAAGAGAATGGTATCATAAGTTTGATACATTCATGCCGTCCCAAGGCTTTCATAGAAGTCAAGTGGATCACTGCTTGTACACCAAGAAGGCAGCAGATGGCAGCCTGATTATCTTGGTTTTGTATGTTGATGACATGCTAATTGCTTGCAAGGATACTCATGCCTTGGATTCATTGAATCAAAGTCTTCATGGCAGCTTTGACATGAAGGATCTGGGTAATGCAAATCACATTCTTGGCATGCAAATACTCAGAGATAGATCTAAAGGTTTACTCTATCTATCTCAGCAAGAGTATATCTCCAAAGTTTTGCAGCGTTTCAATATGGAGGGAGGGGAAAACAATTGGGATTCCATTGCCTCCATGTGTGAAACTCAGTGTAGTGGACAGCCCTACATCTGATGATAAGAAGGCTGAAATGGCCAAGATACCATATGCCTCAGATGTTGGCAGTCTGATGTATGCTATGGTTGCTACACGTCCTGACATTGCTTTTGCAGTGGGAGTGGTTAGCAGATACATGGCAACCCCTGGCAAGAAGCATTGGGATACAGAGAAAGGTATTATGAGATACCTCAAAGGCACAAAGGAGTTGTGCATCTACTTTGAAAAGTAGAAGGCATCTATTGTTGGCTTTACGGATGCAGACTATGCTGGTCATGCAGACTACAGGAAGTCCACTTCTGGGTATGTGTTTACTTTCATAAGAGGAGCGGTCTCTTGGATCTCCAGGCTACAAAAGTGTGTTGCATTGTCTACTACAGAGGCAGAGTATATAGCTGCCACTAAGGCATGCAAGGAGGCTTTATGGCTTTCACGTTTGGTGGGAGAGCTTGGCATCACAGAGTTACCTATTCTCCATTGTGATAGTCAGAGTGCTATCATGCTAGCACGGAATCTTGTCTTTCATGCAAAGACAAAGCACATACAGGTGAAGTATCACTTCATTAGAGATGTACCTGACAGCAAGAGCATTGAGCTTGTCAAAGTGCATACAGATGATAATCCTGCAGACCTTCTCATGAAGGGTCTTCCAGCAGAGCGGTTTGCTCATTGCCGACAGATGAAGGGAGTTGGATAGATATATTTATTGCAGCTTTGTACATACTTAGACTTAGCTGATTCTTTTCTCCTCTTAAGGCACATTGCCTTTAGGTGGGAGGTTGTTGGGAATAAAGGGCCATCGTGCCTTTTATATGTGCACGGGTGTGAACAAACCCTTAGCACATTGTACTTTCATACATATATCTATCTAAAACCTAAAGTGATACACACTCGTCATTGTATCGAAAAACATGTTCACTCTCTACTCTGCTCACTCGCACTCTCTTTGTCTCTCTCACTGCGCGTAATGACTGTCTGCCTTGATCTCACTGCCTAATCGATTCCTTCATTCTCGTTGGAAATGCCCCTGCGGTGAAGAGCCAATGCAAGGGGAAGACCAGGCACCAACTCCCTCTCTCTCTCTCTCTCTCTCTCATACCACGACTGATGTATGATATATCACACCCCATCATACCCACTCGATGGAACTAGTGAAAGATTACTTATTACTCATCATGATTTCACCCTTCCAGCATACTAGGATGCATTTGACTAGACTTACTTTCTTTTCACTTTTTAGGAGATATTGGAGACAGTGATGGATAGCGTCACACCAAGAGGCCTGTCAGATAAGAGTGACTAACACTATTGGGACGAAACAGTGGTCCCACTGTCACCCACTCTGTTTGGTCCCTACATTGATGAGGTGGAAAAGTACATAGACAGACTAAGTGGCTGTGGTGCAAGCCTTGCTAGGGTTCTGACACCTATTGTATTGTATGCATAGGATATTGTACTTATCTCAGACTAACCCAGGGACTTACGGCAACATTTGGATACCTTACAGACCTTTTGAACAAACAGAGATCACTCAATAAACCTTGGAAAGACAAAGGTCATGGGCCATGGTGTTCAACACCATACAAGCTCAGGTGATCAAATCAAAGCTCTAATTCACTTTTGGCAAAAATTCCATTGAGATTGTCAGATCATATGCATATTTGGGAGTGACCTTTGAAGGGCCACAATTCTCCGTGTGGGAAGCAGTTGAGGCAACACTAGCATGAGGTTTTGCAGCATTACGGGCACTTGAGAGAGAGTGTGCACATGTATAGTTTCAGAAGCCATGCACCGACTCTGGCTCTTTGATATGTTGGTCACACCGACACTGCTATATGGACCCAAGAGTCTTTGTAACACATACAGAGAGCTACTTGTAGGACTGGCTGGACCAGAGAGACAAATTTACAATGAATGGCAACCCATGGAGAGACCCTTAGTCATAATGACAGCAGACATGAACCAAAGCAAATCATCAGTATCCCATGAGAGCATTAAAGGGCACTGCACCTATGGTCACAGAGGCCCTCTTCTAGGCAGTGATATTCCATCAGGACTATGGGAGTTCTCGTAGCAGAGATACCCCTACTTGGCACTTGCATCTTCCAGACAGTTAGCTACACAAAGAGACCCAATGCTAGTGTGCCCAAATATGCATATGGTTGTACTTACATGGGACAATGAAAAATGCACTTTCACCATTTGACTATAGCCTCAATTGTCCTCACCTCAGACTCAGTCACCTATGCATCAATCAAGTGATCAAGGACAAATATTGTGAGACTAGATATAGAGAGGACTTCAAGTCCAGGTCAAAAATTGGGCATGAAGACGATATAGTACCAGACACATTTCTTACACCTCTCTGACGATGGATTCGATTCGCCGTGTAGACACATTTCTTACACCTCTCTGACGATAGATTCGATTCGTCGTCATGTGCCCAGCATGTATGGACACACATCTCTCACACACTCTGAGATGTGCCAATGATTAGATCCACTCCTCATCACACCAGCTACAAACTAAGACTGCGGGATATGACCATTGCACCAAAGGATTGCATCTGCCAACTATGTGGAGTGGAGGCAGAGTCACAGGAGCACTACATATGCTCTTGTATTGTGCATTATGAGATCAGAGTGTGATGCCATTGCCTTTCTTAAGAGGGCTTTCGACCATTACATCGGATCATGGAGTATCAATGCCAGAGATGTCTAGGGTTATTCTTGCTTGAGCTTAGATGGCACAGAGAAACCCTCCTGAGGGACAGAGAGTAGCACCTCCAGACCTACTGAGACAGAGCATTCTCACAGACTTCCCAACCACACTCAGCACCACAACATTACCCCGTCCTCAACGATGGACTCCCTATATGATCTTCCCCAGGAGTCACCTTGAAGTGAGCCACAGCCCTATGCCAGGTGAGGCCTTTGACCACACTATTGGAAAATTCAGAGGGCAAGCTACACTCATACAGATAGAGACCTGTCATCACATTTTTATTCATGAGTTGTATCTTGTTTTTTAATGAGCTTAGATGAGGTGTTGATTGGATTGCTCAAGTGCCTGCATGTTTATACTAACAATGATAGCACATGGGCTTTATGCAAATCATTATAATGCATTGAATCGTATTCAAAACTTCAGGATCATTATGGTCAATGTATGCAAATACGCTCAGTCATTCCAGTAGCTTCTTGCATGTAGTGAATATGGTTTACATTGATGGGAATCCTTACACGTGGATACAAAATGATGGACGACAGTCACTAGTTACTACAAAAAAACATGGAGTATCTTAAAGGAAAACATACCTTGAAGGTGAATTAGCTCTTCAAGGGGTACTTGCTTGTCATGTGTAGCAAATAGCTTGCTAGATTTAAGAACAGATTGTGATCGTACAAAAGGGCCCTAACATACTGTTCTTATAAGCAAAAGAAAACTGCAGAACATACCACAGGCAGAGAATTATGCTGAGCCTTTTAAGCTCTGTTATGAGTGAACCTGGCTCATATGTTAAAGCAAGAACACACACAATCGCAGTTGTATTTGTGCTCACCAGCCTACAGAGTGGCCAACCAAAGGTGATGTTTGATGATCTTTGGATGGTTAGGGGAACAAATTTATCACAGACTATTTCTGCTACTGAAAATCAAATAATAAGTGACCTCTTAAGAGCCATTTTTACTGCAGTTGCGACCTCCTCAGGAAAGTCTTCTTGAGCGTGGTGGCCAACCTGAAAAAGGTGAATTATTTTCAATCTGATAGTTATCTACCAAATCCATATTCAACTTCTAAGAGAGCCCCAAAACCAAATTTACTCACAATGATCTTCATTCATAGCAACACATTCAAAGGATCTCACTCAAGAAGTGCTTGTATCCATCCATATGAAGCATAGGGAAGCTTGAGAACCATACAACTTCCAAGAAGAATCTCACTCAAGAAGGAGATCCATGCAAAGCATAGAGAAGCTAGAGAGCCATGTAACAGAAAAATCTTCCAGAATATGTGATGTGAGATCATGCATGTCTAAGGCAAAACCGCAAGAACAAACCACAGAATTTGACAAGCATTGGCTCATGGACAAGGAAAAACCTAACATTTAAAATTATAGCACATCAAGAGCATGGACACTGATGACCAAAGCACACTCACCTAAAATCATAGCACATCAAGAGCATGAACAGTGATGACCAAAGCACACTCACCTCTTAAGTCATCTCCACTTTTATTGCAGACATAAGTAACTTTACCTTTAAACTCGACTTTCTTAAACCTTAGCAACGTTATTACAAACCTCCAGGTGAAGAAAAACAAGATGATAATGGCTATACAGTGCCCTGCCTTTTCTGATTGTAAGAGTCAATCCATGTTTGTCATCTTTGCTATGTATAACATTTTAACCAAGGTCTATTAAACCTTAGTTAAAACCCATTAACTAAGGCCAATCATGCAAAAGGTGTCATTTTGACAAGACAAGATTGTAAGGCTAGTGCTCTGGTGTCACGCTGGAAGTGTTTTGAACTCCAGAGATTTGAAGAGGGAGAACAAAGAAGAGAATAAAGTAGCTGTAATGATGAACTTGATGAAAAAAAAAAGAGCCTCCTAAACGCGAGCTACCAAACAGTTCTTAAAAGGTTAAAACAATGCTAAATTTCCTTAGAAGCTTGAACTTGAGAGTTCTAAGAAGGTTGGAAACAACTGAAACATACACAATACAACAGCTTTCTGTAAAATAGATCATTATTTACAAATGTGATTATAGGAGCTGGCACCTCGTTAAGTTGGACAAGTGGTAAGCCAGCTTGTGATGTAAATTCGGGAACTCCATTAAACTTCAACCACCTGTCCTTCATGCCCCAAAGAATACAAGTCTTTTTGTTCCATATGCCCTCTGAAAGAGTTTTCCTCAACATTCCAACGGACTCCTATAGCAATATACACCTATTAACACGTGGAAAACAGAAAAACGAGAACGATGGAATGGTAATGTTCTTAGAGGGTACATATTGAAAAAACTTGGAAGCCTACAATATCTGATGCAGAGTTAGTACCAATTTCAATTTTGCTTGATTTTGCTGGAAGATATGATTTGACTGTTTAATTCCAAAGATGTAATGCAGAATTAGACTCGGTTTCTATATGCCTTCCAATAGAATGCAAAGAACTGACAAACATAATTTCTCTTGTACAAAGCATGCATATGCACTGGCTTAAGCGCCTATCCATATCTAGCACAGAGATCTCCAATAATAAACAATCTCAAAATGGAATAAATCTTGTAGAAGTCTATGTGCATCAGCTAGTATTGAAATTTCAGCTGAAAGTCAGAAACATTTCAGAGAAATGACTAGTTCATATCCAACCATGTGGTCCCTTAATAAAAAGGAATTTGATTCCTCATCAAGCCACAAGCTAAGGCTGACCGTCTCCATGAACCAGTCCTTAGAAAATAGTGCTCGCTACCAGCTGAATGTCTCCAAGAACCAGTCCTTTAATGGTGCCAGAGACCACCATAAGCTAAGGCCATACGGCACCATGAACCAGTCATTGGACAATGGTGCTGGATACCAGCTGAAATTCCCCAAGAATTGGGCATTAGATAATTGTGCCAGACACCACCAACATGCTGAGGTTCATGTGAATATAAGATTATTAACTCTGATAAGCTATATGATCCTTAGATTGAGATAGTACATTTGGTAAGCCTTCACATTGTAAGCAAATCTGGTGTCTACGCTACCCAGCCTAGCGTGTTAGGTTAACATTAAGGGCCATAACACCAAGGAATCACCACCATGAAGTTAGTGAGAAACACACAAATAGAAATGATGATTGGACATGTTATCATCACCACCTCATGAGTCTTGCCAGCTGCTGATCCCAATTTATCAAAGTGTTTCCAATTGTCTGAGCCCCCAAAAGTGATTATTAAGTGGCAACTCCTACTAATTGGCATCATTCATCAGTAGGATGATTGTGCTAGTTCGCTATCCAGTTAGTTGTCCATCAGCCACCTTGCCATTGCACAATGCCCACTAAGTTGCTAGCACCTGCCTTCCTTTTGCAATTTTGCAGAATAGCAATGCCGATAAGAACTATTCCTTCTCAATTTCATTCAAGGGTGTAAGATGAAATTGTCCTTTCATTTCTTTCTTATAAAGGACCGCTTGCTCTGTTTTTGTGTCTATGCTGTAAATTACGCAAACGAACCCTGTTCCCTAAAAAGACTTAATTAAGAAAGCTGATTTTAAATGTCACACATAAATATGATAGGACCTAATTAGATAACTAAAGAACACCTACTGAGAGAAGCGGCTGGCCAGAACCCCTGACGGGTCTGTCCTACGGCAGGATGGTCCCAGAGAACTAGGAGGCTTCTCACAAGGTTTTACCAATGTCAGCCGAACCCTAAGAATTGCTATGTTAGAAACCCGATTCATGCCGTTTTAGGGGACCGGAATGGGACTATGCCCTACGAGTAGAAAGATTGAGTGACGTATCCCTCTCATTTCCCATTCTCTTTGAAGCAAGTGCAGCATTGGTCTACTTCGGCTTGGGTATCTCTGCGTAAAGTAGGATGTCCAGGATTCGGCGCTAGAATGTTGTCAGGAGACCTTGACCACTAGGGACCCAAGTTTTAGGTCGATTCTAGTGGGTTTGGCCGTGAATGTTCCGTTGCGAGGCGGACTCGAGAAACCCCAGGCGACAAACCCCATAACATTCCATGGGAGTGCCGGGCGGCGTCGCTTAGATTCAGATCGCTAAAAACGTGCGTGGACAATCGGGCACATTACTTTTTTTTTTTTCGTAAAAGGTAATTATATTAATTACGAAAAAAATACAAGATTACATGATTACAACCGGGCACATTACTCTCTCTCTCACTCTCTCACTCTCTCTCTTTCTCTCTCTCATGCTGAAAGAGCACATGGATAATAAAAGGGCCTTCTTATCAAAGAGGACAAAAATTGATTTCAACCCTCACTTAATGCTAAATTTTTTGAAAAAAACAAATTATCTGCCTTTGCAAAATCTAGTAGGCCCCTGGGCAGCAAACGCACACCCTTGGTTCGATGCCTTGGCCTCTCTCAAGTGATCACTTGGGCTCCCTTGGTATGATAACAATCACCTCTCTAGTCTTGGTAGGTCATTGGGCAGCCGACGTGTACCCTTTGCCCGATACCCTGGTTGCTTTCGCGTCGGATACCATGGGGTAAAAGACTATTTATGTTAAGGGCTTATTTCTCATGGCTCTATTTTGGGCCTAAAGAGAGAGGGTATTGAGGTAAAGATAAATTAGCTTGACTTAAACAGTCCCAAAATATGCTTATTTAATGAAACAAACATTTTATTTTAAAAAGAAACGCGATCCTAGAGAGTTTTTCTTTTGCAAGTAAAATGTGGCTAATTATATTACTCAAACAGTTGATTACAACGGCATGATCATGCTCAACAAACTAGTTGGAGCTGATGCAAATCACAAATACATCATGTATACAAGCCTGTCAAGGCGGTCTTGGGGGGATGGGGGCAAGAAGCCATGGAGGGGAGGTGTAGCGCCATCTGGGGCTGCCTACCTACATCATTAAGAACAAGTCCTGGCCGCCCCAGGTGCGTAGAGGTGAAAACGGAACTCCTGACGAGCTCCAGACTCGCCTTGCACATGGTCCCACCAACTGCGGAGGGAGTGGATGATGGAAGTCCAAAGCTTAGTCAAAGTCGCCTATGCTGAAAGGCACTCCCTACCTAAAACCTCCTGACAGCATGCCTTCTAGATGTGCCATCTTGTAAGACTCCCTATGATCTCCTATACCTTTGGGCGGTCTGTTGTGGACTCCAGTACTTGGTGGCTAGGTAAAGCCTCCAAGCTGAACACCATTGCGCAAGACCCAGCTTCAATGATGAAAATTGTGTCCTGCATCCTAGCCTCGTACAAAAGGTGATGGCCCTGGTTAACTCCCTGCCAGCAGAAAGCTCTCCACAAGATGCATCCAAGGCTAAGTGCCACACGTGGAGAATGCGGCAAGCTCCTCTCCACACGAGGTGTGCGGCCTTGCAAGACCAAAGCCAATGCTTTCGAGTTTCCAAAAGCTACTGTGGGTAGTGTTTACACCCTCCATCCTGCTACATCTCGGCCAGCCAACTCCCAACCGCCAGACCTCCATGTGCCAAAAGCCATAGGAAATACGACACCCTCCTCGACCTCCAACTATTCCATAGGTAGCACCAGAAAGTTCGATGTAAGGCATCCGTGATGCTGTACTTTGCCCAATATTTGCTACGCGAAGGCGCCCAATCCATGTCCTCTTGCATCAGTACATGTCTACCAATCTTGGCCGTGTACTCCAAGAATCTCAGTGACTTCTTGGCAACCGCATTGGCCGGCCATAGCCACTCTCCACGGTCCCACTCAAGCTCATCAAGTGGCCTGCTCTCCCATATCTAGAGGTGCCACTTCCGAAACTCCTCCCAAAACACATAAGGGTCCAGACGCCAGGTCTTCCCGTGGAGACCAACCACACGAATCCTCCTCCAAGGAAGGACAACGATCTCCTCATCCTGCAGCCCTCTCTCAAGAAACAAACACCCCCCCATCCTACACCATCATGAAAATCTCGTGGACCTCGCCACGCTCCACCGGTTCTCGGATCGGGCGGTCAAGCCACTCTTGAGGGATCACTAAGTTAATCTCCCTTCTCTTCAACTCAGCTCCTCGTTGAAAACCTGATGCTTGCTACAACACCACTTGATCCACCATCCTGTACACCTCCCGCCACGTCCTAATAGTACGAGTAGGGCTAGAGCTTTCCATCCAGCCCACTTGATGTGGGGGCGTTGGCCAAAATCTATATCCCATCCCGATCTCTGACCTTGGGGTTCCAAACCACCGGCTGGCGGTCTATCTCCTCCTAACATCTTGCAGGCCTCTGAATTAGGGCCTCACAGAGGCCATGCAACACACGAAGTAGGCTATGGAGAAAGGAGGATATGAGTGGCATAATCTGGATACTCGTGAAGATCCATCTCAAGGATGACCTCCAATCACCACTAAGCCTCGTTCACTCCTGGAGACTCTCTTGCAGAAGGAACTTCCAAGTCAGCCAACCTGTTGTGAGCCCACGGACTACTAGCTTGCCCAAAAGGGCCAAGCTCCGAAACTCTGGGTCTATGATCCCAAGCCCTCCCTCAGACCCGATGTCGGATGATGGTCACCCACGCCACCTTGGCCCAAGAGTCCTTGGAACTATTTGAGCCGGCCCAAAGGAAATTCCGCACTAGGCGGCGAAGCTTAACCACATAAGACGAGGAGAAGCATTAGCATAAGGCAATGTACCAGGCCGTTGCTACGAGGACCTGGTTGACTACCACGGCTTGGCCCGCTAAGGAGAGGCGGACAGTACTCCAATAGGTCAGCTTCCGCCTGATAGAGTCGAGAATTGAAAGAAACTAATGGGCAGGAGTGATATCGAGTCCCACCTGGAACCCTAGGTATCAGATGGTCTGTCCCCTGCACACCCATCTGAACCCCAAGTGGACACCCCACTCCATACTAGCATTTAGGTCTGTAAGAAAACCAACCGACTTTTGCCAGATGATTTTCACTCCCGCTATAGTGCAAAACACCTCCAGAGCTAGCATCAGCACATCCTTCTCCATATAAAGAGGAGTATCATCTGCATACTCTAAATCAAGCAGCTCCGTCTCCTCCCTCACCGGAAGTCGAAGCCCACGTAGCCCACTCACCCATGAACGGAGGAAGTAGGACATTGCCTCTGCAAAGAGTAAGAACAGATATGGGGCAAGAGGACAACCCTGCCGCCAGACAAATCTTTCCAGCCGAAACTCCTCCCCCCTCTTGCCACCTATGAGAACCCTACTAGTGGCTGATCTGTAGAGTGCAAAGACCCCGCAAATCCATGCTTGGGAGAAACCCAACCTTGCCATGGTGGCCTCTAAGAAGTCCCACAGTCAACCCTGTCATAGGCCTTCTCGAAGTCCAGGAGTAGTACAATCAACCCTTGGCCACTGTGCTGGGCCCACTCGGTTGCCTCAAAGAAGGTGAAAACATTGTCTAGGATGCTTCTATCGTGGACAAAACCTGTCTGTGTATCATTAATAATGTCTCGAAACACGGGGCGGAGTCGCCTACCGATTATCTTGGCCAGTGCCTTAGTGGACAATAAGGTGATCGGTCTCCACTGGGATAGCTCCAACTGGTCTCCCCCTTTGGGGAGGAGGCTAACAAGACCTGCCGATAGACTCCCAGGCATCCGTCTTGATCTGAAAATCTCCTGAAAAGCCAGCAAGAGGGGGTCCATGGAAAGCCTCCCCTAATTCCTTCTCTATGAAGGGGTCTAGGAGGTGGTCTACAACGTTTTCTATAGACCTGTTGTCTACAACCTTGTCCTAGACCTATTGTCTACAACATTGTTCCCTAGCCGAGCCTCCCTCGTACTGAAAAAGGTGTCTATAGTAGTTAGTCGCAATCTCCATCACCTCATCTAGGCTAAAGCGAATCCTCCCATACCGATCACCAAGGCTACGAATTTGATCTCTTGAGGTGCAAGGCAGTTGCACATGAAAAAACTCCCTACACATCGTGTCTCCATTCCATACCCAAAAGGTTGCTGAGGTACGGAAGGAGAACTACGAGCGCATGTTCTCAACACCAGTAGGGGCTGCCCATGCGCACACTTCCTATGTGTGGAGAGTGGGATCCCCTGGTGCCTCCTGAAGAAGTCTCTACGTGCCAGCTAGGTCTCGCCAGAGTGCTCTCTCCTTCTCCCAGCTCTATTGCCTAGCCTATAAGGCTACCTCCTCGCAGATCTTGCTCGACTCGGCTAAGACCTCTGCAACCACCTCTGTGATCTGGTCCCTCCTATCCCACTCCCTAGTCCACAGCTGCTCAATCTACCTCCTGATCTCCTCTTGACCTCCTCCCTCCTGTAGATCGAGTCAAGGATCTGACAGGATCATGTGTCGAGGGTTGAATCTGGAGCATTGAGTGTGAGGAGAACCGGGCAGTGGTCAAACAAGGTGGTGCCAGCCAGCTACCCTACCTAGCCTCCTCAAGAGCACCCCCATTGTCCCACATAAAACCGGTCCAGCCGCTCCAAAAGAGCTCCACCCAGCTGTCTATACCCCCAAGAGAAGTCCAATGACCTCTCCCTCCTGTGAAAAGTTGGGTCCTGCCAGGCATCGCATGCTCCTACTACAAGGAAGACCTCCCATGCCTCCTGCTTCTCCCTTGCCATACCCTGGTAGTCTCTGCCTCTGCCCTGCTGGTCCTCTAGGGTTTCAAGGTTGTTGAAGTCTCCTCTAACAATCCACGAGTCCACCTCTAGTAGTCTTGCTGCAATCTCCATCCAGAACCTGTTGCGTGCCCTAACCTCCGTAGGAGCGTAGACATTGAGGACTCCAAGACATGAGTCCCCCATGTCTAGTCTGATCCATAGGACCCTCCCTTCCACTATCATACTGTGGTCATGCACACACACGGTAAACCTCCGGCCAATAGAGGTGCATATACCTCCACTCGTGCCATGGGCCCAATAGAGTACTCCCAGTAGATGTGTGAGCTACTTGGGATGTACGTTCCCTATCCATTGGGCGTGGCCGGGGATGAGCTTGTGCTCTTGCAGAAGTAAGATGTCGATCCATCCGGCAAGGGCAGGCTGCAACTCCTACCGAACAATCAACTTCCTGGAACCACGTGCCCCACTGTAGTGGAGGCTGTTCACATTCCAGGATGCTAGATGTAAACTCATGGGGAAGCCTGTGATTGACCGAACAGGCATCTATTTGGTGTGAAAGCTACTAATGAAGAAGAAGAGCTATGGGGCATGCGAATGTGCTTTGCCGCAAGCTTGGAAGGTGAACTCCATTCCGCCATGGTGGCTCTCGGGCGGCGGACCATGGGGGTAATAGATGCTCCGAGTGATACCACTAGGGCATCTATCAGCCAGGCTAAAAGGCGTGACTCTGTACACTAGGCAACCTATGCCAAGGGCCACTCCATCACGTCCATCGGTGCTCTCCACTGTGGAGGGGCTCGAAAAATAATGCTCAAATGTGGAACCTCACCTCTAGCCCACCAGTTAATGTCCATCATACACCGCCGCCAAGCTGGGAAAAGAGTGCTAGTCCTCCTCCCATCCACTGGGAGATGTGGTTTGCAACCTGTCCCTTCACTTCCTCCTCTATCTATGACATCGCCTAATCTCCTGAATGAGAGGTCTAAAGGAAGAAGGCATAATTTGGTCCATCCGGTGGTGCTAGTAAATGGACATTGTTGCTCCTTGACTTGCGAACCATGAAGATCCCCACCTCCAGAGGTAGTGGAAACTCTCCGTGCGCCACAACTCTCAAGTAGGACTACGGACCACTACGGAAGAACTCCTGTGAGAGTAGTTGCGCCTGCCTAGAGAAGGTGTAGCGGACGGCTGGGTTAGATGAGCTAGAAGCTGTGGGGGGGGCCGGCTATGGGATCTCTAGTGTGGGGGCTCCTGATGCCTTCGTGGGTAGTGGAGGTGGAGGTCTCTGATCCCACTGGGTGGGACGAGCTGTGGGGTGTTGTAGGGTGCTTTGCAGGGGGGCCATCGCACACCCTCCTCCTCTCTCCTATTGTGATTAAGTCTAAGGGACTAACTGAGGCCCCCCCTGCTGTCTCACTCTCTGTCATCGCTAGACCCGTGTAAAACTGTCAGCATCCACCTACAGGCCTATCGGGGTGGAGCCGCCTTGGCTCCGAAGCGTATACAATCTGTTGCCTGATGCCCAAAGTCATGGCATCACAGGCACTACCCTGGCTGCCCAGTCACAATAACCTGCTCCTGCCAAAAGGAGTGTCTGCCTACCTCAATCTCTAGAAACTTTGGTATGTTCTTTGTATCTTTGATAGCCACCCGTACCACATGCAAAACCCGAATTTGGGTGCCCCACACTTTCTATAAATAGGCATGCAGCCCACTATTCTTTCTTAATCTCTTTTTTGTAGATTTCGGGTCTTTTAACTTGCTGCCCACACCCCAGACATGGATGACATCACGGCCCAAAGCTGGCCATTGCTGTCTACAACAGTCTGCCGCTTGTTTCCAGCCTACTACACACTATTCAGAGCTAATTTCGGCCTGCTGGCAGCTGCTGCTGGTCTCTCACCTGCGTTTTTAGTTTTTCTCTCTCCTGCATTGCCATCTGCATCAAATCCAGCCTTCCTTGGCTGCATTTGCTAGTGTTTGACATCTAGAGGCTGCCTTGCTGTGTTTCAGGATTTGTTCGGAGTATGACACACTCTCCAACTCATTACCCCTACCGTAATCCTCGAGATACATGAGTTTGTGGTATAGTATTCACTCTCTGCATAGTGTGTTTGCTGCATGAGCGATAGTATTTGGGTATGGCACTACAAAAAGTCACTATTTCTGAAGATTTACATACTAGATTGACTCCAAGAGTAAAATTGGGGCAGGTTTGTCCTTGAAAGTGAGGCTGAATCACAAAATCCAGGTGGCAAGGTAGAAGGAAAGGAACTTGCAAAACAATGAATGGGAAAAGAGGTCTAAAGAAGGAAGATACTTTGATTTTGATCAGAAAGGGCATCTACATTTGATTGTACAAAACACCCACTTCACCACCTCATAAAAAGGCTCACAACAAAAATAAAGCTCCTTATGGCTATTTCCATTACTGAAAACAAGTACAATACTATTTCCAAAGAGAATTCTGCAAGACATTAACTGCTGCATGTGTGAGGAAAACTCAGAGAAGAATAGTTTTTACTTGACTGGCATGAATCCTTCACAATTTTATCCTGTTTGAATTTGCTCATAAGTTAGGTATCACACTCCAGAAACAAAAAATGTCCTTCAATGAAGGGGACACCCCAAGGACCACTTGCTGATGTATGTACGTAAAACTGGAGGTTTAATCAAAGACTCACTTGCATTATATTTCCAAGCACAGCCACTGTTATTGAGAAGATTAGTATCCACAAAAGTAAAAGAAGTTTGGCAGTGATAAAAGAATATGTCATAGAGAGTTTGCAGTCACCTTTATCTCCTTCTTCAGTGTTTTAGTGAATGCTGTTAAGGCAAATCCAGCAGCTCCCGAAGTGAGATATGGCCTTCTGTAAACCATAGCATCTTCTTCATCTAGAATGTATGGTCCACATTCATTGAGAGGATTTTCGCCTGCTTTGAGGGGGTCCTGAACTTTAACATAATTGAGCTATTTGTATCACAAACAATGGCATAATAATCTTCAACAAATGAAATTTCTTCATGCTTCAAACATTATGCAAACAATGTCACCGATTATTAGAATACGGTCTACCTGATCATTTAATCCTCTTTTGTATAGTACATGAAGTTATGGTATAGGCTGGAAACATGATTGAATGTTTTAACTTATGAAACAGAAAAAATGACCTAATAGATTTGGTGCTGAAACTGAACCTATCTTACATGCTTAACCGGAATTTTTAACAAAGCTACATACCTGAGCAAATATGTCACCCAATAGGAAGTTTGCAAAAACTGAGAGTGACGAAGGCATTTTTGTGTGCTGTTCTGTAACCTTCAAGAAATCATAAAATCCTGACATAAGAATCATATATACAGTAAGGCACAGGCAAATTGCAAGGTATGTGTGGAATTTTCAGGAATTCCTCGCAACAAATATAACAAGAAGACCTTTTAATTGTATACTTCAATGTTACATATAATACAAATAACCTAGCTGAGTCCCATCTTATACGATGTGCAGACTTTTACTCATAAGCTAACAATGTCGTCATCCAGTCTAGGCTAAGAATTTGATATTTCATAGTCAGAGTGGTAAGGCACTTACAGGAGGGTTCAAAAGCACCAATCGATCTACCTTTTCCTCATTCAAGGCTGCAAATTTTACAGCAATTGGTGCAGAATACCCCTGCATTTTTTTCCAAATAAATGAACTTTTCTGGGCAACTACTTAGAACTCTAAATTTGATTAGCCATTTTTTTATTGAGTACTAAATGAAAGACATTGGGATGAAATTGTGGAGTACCTGGCTCACAATGCTCAGTTGTTTTAAGTTTAATGACTCAATCAACCATGCCAGAGCATCTACATACTCTGTAGTAAATAGTTCGTTAAAAGTAAGTTGAGATAGCCAATAAGCCAGGGTCCAACTAGTCAAGTTAAACCCAAGTTTTTTAATTATACATTTTTGAAGAAAATGATACATGGATGGCTACATATGAGTGCATGCTTTAACCCAAAAACAGCATACAAAGGACAATCCAAGGAATCAAAAGCATGCCGAATTATACTCTCCTTCTCCATCTCTCTTTCTTATGCCATTTCTACCAAAGGACCCAAGAACAAGGAGCAGATAGCAACCTTCCATTGTGTAGTTAAAACCATAATTGGTCTGAGGCTTGTCTGAAAATCCAAATCCTGCAGTTGATACAAAATATAGTACTTAGGCATGTGAAGAGATTTTCAAATCTTGCAACAATTGATCTGTACCAGTAAAACCTTTAGCAATCAGGAAATTATCTTATAGATATCAGAGTTTAGTGTTCAGCACAAATAATCTTGACAATCACCAGAACAATGATTGGTCAAGGACCATGTGCAAATTTGTATTAAAAAATTCTCACTGCATCTGAGCAGCAGGAAGGGGAGAGGGGGGACAGATGGGAGAAACATGCAGCAGCATGCTGCCGTGGTCAGCAGCAGCACAGAGGGCAAAAGGAAAGGGTGGAGAGGCATCAGTTAGAGGGGGAGAGAGGCAGCCAAGGAAGAGAAAGAGGGCTGCACAAAGGCAGGTAGTCTACAGAAGGGGGAGGAGAGCAACTTGTATGCTTCCGAACTTGAGATCTGCTCTGAGGTCTTCTTGAGAAAGCATGACAATGAAATTAGGGGTGCATAGTATGATCCTTCTTCTTTGAGTCAACTGAATGCTTTCTGCTGCTGCTTTGTTCATTTTAAAAGCATCATGCAACTTAACCTTCCTTGATCAATGATAAGATTTTAGCTTGTATGAAGTATAGACCACAGGTTCTTCAAGAAGGATGCCACCAACTGCAACAATGAGCATGAGTAATGACTTCAAACTCCTTAATAAAGAAATGGAGTTTGAAAATTGCAGTAATAAGGTTTACACAGGTTTGAGTATTGTAGTAATAAGGTTTACACAGGATCTTGAAGAAGGATGCCACCAACTGCAATAATGTTAGCATAAGTAATGCTTTCAAAACCCTTAATAAAGAAAGGGAGTTTGAATATTGTAGCAATAAGATAAACCTGGACTTCCAAAACTTTTCTATAATGGAGGTAAGGAGTGCCTCAGAATTGGTTTTTCCAAAACCACTCTACTTGGTCCTATTGGAATCTGCAGAGGGATCTCCTCTCCAAGATCTAGGATCAGCAAAGAATTAGCATCAATACTTAGTTTTGTTGTGGTCTCATGTGAAAATGGGCCTAAATATTGAAGGAAGAGGATCCTCAGCTGGGATCTGCCACTCCATACGAACATCCTACTCAATGTCTGCTCTCATCACTTGTGCTCCTCTAGACCAGCTAGTCAGTCATTGTGCAACTGCAGAAACAGTTGCGAACGGCATCCCATCCCCAACAGCCAACAGATCTGGCTTGGACCAGCAGCTGAAAAGTTCCCATGAGATGTAAGGCCTGGACCCTACATGCAACCTGTTTGAAAGAAAATGACTAGGGGGTTGCAGAGACTGTTTCTAGACCTCATCATCCAACTGGGAAAGAGCTTGGAAGAGCGCTGTCTCTAATTCTCCTCATCCACAACAGCCAACAGATCTGGCTTGGACCAGGAGGTAAGAAGTTCCCATGAGATGTGAGGCCTGGACCCTACATGCAACCTGTTTGAAAGAAAATGACTAGGGGGTTGCAGAGACTGCTGTCTCTAGACATCATCATCCAACTGGGAAAGAGCTTGGAAGAGGGCTGTCTCTTATTCTCCTCATCCAACTAAGGATGAGTTTGAAAGAAGGTTCAAGTACTAGCCTCATCATGATATCACAGCAAACAAAAGTGGACTAGCCTCAAAAGATTGCACAAACATCATTAAACTAGAGGCTAAGAATCTCTTTTGAATCATCAGTGGGAAGTCCCCAACAAGACCGCACCCTGCAAACTTCCAAGCCAATGTTCAAGTTAGCCTGTCGTGACATCAAACTGTTTGTGTGATGCTCTATGACCTTAAGTTGAGGTTTTCAGGAAAATTTGATGGTTTATATATGTCCAACAGGAATATATTGGTCACTCATATGGTGTCAATAGAAACATGTATGGATTAAGAAAGTTTACCACATACCAAGCCAATCAAAGGCAACAACATGAAACTCTTTGGACAAAATAGGTATCACCTTGCGAAAAGAATAAGCCTGAAGACAAAAACAAATCAACAGAAAGAGTTTAGAGAGTTTTGAAGCATTTAATCAGCAAGTGTGTGTAGTAAACAATAGAAATATTGAATCAAAAGAACAAAACCTACAGGTTCTACTTGATCTGCTAATGCTTTGTGTGACTTTATGATGCGCAGTCCCACTAGGTTGTCTGTTTGGTGTTGACCTATTTATGCCTCTTCATAAACTCATATATTTCCCCGAATTGTTCCTATCAGCCCCTCCCCTCCCAGGGTACCATTGATTCACAGACTCCAATAGTGGGAGAATCACTTGATCTCTTCAACTTTTTAGTGAGGCTGGTGGCACTACTTTCACAAAGACCCGATCCGAATTTGTAACTGTGATCAGCTGTATCAAGATTGGCCTCTATTGAGAAACAACTCAATCCAGTCTAAATCATTAAAATCATTAACTTGCTATGTTCCAAAATCCTGACAGATCAGCAATATCCTTAACTACCTGAAATGAAGATAAGGACCAACAAACATGTATTTTACCCAGCTAGTCCCCTGCCTGGCTGAAATAGACAGGCAAGGGCCACCCAACTTTAAGCATACTGTTTCCAAATTCTATGTTCTTTCCTCTAGTACTGCATATAGGAATATGTGGCCTGTCAAGTTCTCTCTCCACAAATCTTTGGGAAAATGCTTTATTAGTAGCTTGCATCTGACTTCAGGATTGACCTATGAGGTGCAGTATGTTCCATGAGAACTGACCGAAACTTTATTTTGAATTTTTAACTTATCATGTTTAAGTAAAAATGAAAAAAAGGACAGTGAGCTTTAGCGAGAGAATTTGGATCAGGCAAAGTTCATGGGCTGCTCTAGGCAGAGGATTAGAGCTGTAGCCCACTGTGACAGGAGATAATACCTCAACATCCACTCAATCATCTTCTTGATTGATGGATGGAGACACTGGGCTTATCAGAGCAGGCCGCTTTAGAGATTACAATGGGATCTAGGAAAGTGGGTTTGGAGAGACCCATTCCTTTAACAGGCCACATGATGTGGCCTTCTTTAGCTACACTACCAGGTTCAGAAGGAGGATTCATGATGGGTAGGATCAGAGCATAGCCAGGACCCACTCCTCACAAGGTGGGTGTTGTTGGATCACAACTTTAGGCCTAGGAGGATTTCTTTCTTCCTATGATTAGTAGCTCATACGAGCTTAGCTATCAGTACATGGCTTGTGTATGGCCAGGTCCCGATGGCATGTGTGAGATGTAGTGGATTAGAGATGCAAAGGCACTATTTATGGGACTGTCCCAGACTCAGGAGGTATGGAGGAGAGCCCTGAGGATGGTCTTTCATGATGGTTCAGACTAGACCACAAGTCATTACCACATCCAGGAAGCATGATTGCTTGGTATATCTAGACATTGAGATGAAGTGATGCTATAGAGCTGCAACATAATTTTCTTTTGAAGACCCACACCCATACATGGACATGGTTTTTTCTTTCTTGCAAAATAAAGTGTCTGATTATACTACTCAACTGAAATCACAGCATGCTGGATAAGAAAGAACCTACATCAGATACATACAAACCTTCTCTAGGAAATTTGGGGGGAATCAAGAAAGAAGCCAACCCAGGGGGTGTAGAACCATTTACCATCCCTTAACGTGAAAAACAGGCTATAGTACCCCATGCCTAAAGAAACATTTGTAAAAGCCCCTGATGATACTGACTCTCCCTAAAGCTGCTCCCAATGCCCAAGGGTGAGTGAATAATGGAAGAACAGAGCTCTCAGAGCTCCCAAAGAAGCTTCCAAATCTCTAATCACAGCACTGACGGCTCAAGACCTACAATCACACACAAATCAGTGGCCTTGATGATGAATAAGGTGCCCTTTATTTCAGCCTTCTAGAGTCTCATGTCCAAAAGCACTACTTCAAATGCTCCATGCATTTGTCCTTGACAATGCTAACAAATCCCATCTTGTTGCATCCACACCAGCCATACCCATTGCAAGCCCCCATGGGCAACCAACCACAAGAAAGAGACCATCCATGGCTGCCAATTGTTCCATAGGTGCCTCCAAAAAGTTCTTTGGAAGAATTGTGTGTTGGGTTTGACTCACGCCTACGCTCACAAAGGAGTGTTGGTGATCCTCAGTAGGACACTGCAGCACTCTTTACTCTCCTTACAAGAGGTTTTTATCCCCAAATTTATTTTCTTTTATTTTATGTGCCTATCTGGGGTATTGATTTCATTAGACTTATACATCCTTTGTCGACTATGGGCAGAAACCATTATATCATTGTGGCGACAAACTATTTCACAAAGTCGTTTGAAGCTCGCACTACGATGAAAGATAATATTAACGAAATGGCTAGTTTCATTTTGGAAAAGATTGTTTGTTTTTTTGATCCACCTAAGGAGCTTGTGTCTAACCATGGGACACATTTTTTGAATAAAGGAATTGAGGCTTTGATGGAAGCTCTAAAAGTTAAACATAATAAGACCATGCCTTACAACTCTTCAAGCTAATGGACAAGTAGAGAGTAGTAATAAACAGCTTGTGGGGATTTGGGCACTTATCGTGTTTTACACCCTTTGGGTGTGAACACTCTCTTACAACCCTAAAGTTTAAGGGCAGTACTTTGTACTTACACTCTTCTCACTGTCAACTGTACTCTCAGCTCAGCTTCGATCTGTCCTAACAACATATGGTATCAGAGCGGAGTTCAACTCAGTCTTCTCTCTCTATCTCTGCACCGTCAGTAGCTCCACCTATCTCTGCCCTATCTGCCATCTGCAGAGCCTTGAGCTCATCCACCTGTGCTCCAGTTCTGACCGCCGCCTTCAGCGGCAATGCTGATGCCACATATCCCAGCTGCCAGCTGAGCTACCTGGCACCACCTGCAATGCCTCTGCTCCTTGTACCTAGATGCCGCTAGTCTGTCAGCACCGCCCCAGCCTCCAGCCACATGGACATGCAACCTACTCCAGCACCCTGTTCCTGCACCTATGCCCCATTCCTGCACCGCCACTGATCCACCAGGCCCGCCACGTCAGCCTGCCTAGTCCTGCAACTGCGCCGCCCCCACAGGCCAGGTTCCCCCGCCACAAATCTGCCCAGTTCCAGCTCTGGTCAATCAAAATCAGAGGTAAATTTTTTTATTATAAAATTTTAATTCAAATTTGATCTATAGAAAGGGCTTTTGCTCGGGCATCCTATCTCTGTTTCTGCACGTGTCTGGGACACATTTATTTACAGAGATTTCCTGAATTTTGAGCCAAAATTTTGGGGATTTTCAAGTCAGCTCAGACATTGGTGAATGTACATCAATGTCAATCTACAATAGATTGAATTTGTGCATTTTGGACAACAAAATTTTGGGGATTTTGCATTTTTTGTGCTGCCGAGCACTACTTGTGCATTGAACAGAGTGTACACTGGACAGTTTTTTGACAGAGTGTAAATTACATTTGCTAATTACAGCAAAGTGCTTGTTGTAATTGTTGGAAATTCTGAGATTTCCATGTTGGTCCAGCTTGAAATATTTGCTCTTTTGCTCCTTGATTAGTGACATTTATCATGGCAAATCAAGGAGGTGATCTATTTACTTATATGTCCAAGGAGGATAGGTTAGATGGCAACAACTATTCCCTATGGTCATTTACGATGAAGAATGTGCTGATTGCAAAGAATCTTTGGGATTATGTCAGCAGTGAAGAAGTTAGGCCTAGCGTTGTGGCTCCTACTACACCTCCAAGAGGACATGCACAGCGGGCAACTTAGCCCCCTTAGCCTGTTCAGCCCGCTCCAGCTGAGCAACTTCCCTAAAGGTCAGCAGCACAAAAGGCATGGGACACATGGGATGCACACACTTTGCCACTAATAACATTGGTAATTCAGCGGTCTATCATCCCCACATTCAGTCTGCAGCTTCTTTATGAGAAGCATGGCTGATCTTAAAGTAGATGGTTGCTGGAAAGAATGAGACACACATCTCTTTCTTGAAAAAAGAGCTTGAGACTGTAAAGATGAATGAGGGTGATTCTATGCAGGATCATCTAAATAAAATTCAGGACTTGCGTCAGTAGCTTATGAATGTAGATGAGTACTACTCAGATGTGTAGTTAATATCCACTACTTTGAATTCATTGCGGCTCTCATATTTGGCCTTTTGTATGGCCTTCAACCTCACTATGAGGATGTGTTGAGAAACCCTTCACCCGCAGTTTGCGTTTTTGCATTTCTGCGTGTTGCATTTAGGGTTTGCAGCCCTAAAAAGGGGCACCATCCTAGACTGAATATGCCTATTTATAGGCCACTCTCTCATTCATTCCTCGCGGCTGATTCATTCAATCCGTCACCTCTTCTCTCCAGCCTCTCCACTACCTTCACACCCCTTCACGAGGACATTGCGGTTCGTGGTTCATGACTGTCTTCATCATCTTCCTTGTGCTACGGCACCCTTGTTTCCTTGTATCATATTCACTCCATGACTTGGAACTTCATCATTCCATGCATCAAAGTTTCTTCTCTCTTCTCTTCTCTTCTCCATGTTTGCCGAGTTCACTCCCAGTTCCTCCCCGCAAACCCTACTATCTTGCTGGTACGCCATCTTTTGACATGGTATCAGAGCCGGTTCTGCTCAAACAGTGGCAAAGATCCTCCACTCCAGTGACGACAAAGACCGGTAGCAAGTTCAGCATTCACTTCTCTTCTTCTTCCGCTGAATCAAAATCTCGTTTTTGCAAATTTTAGGTATTTCAGTTTGTTGCCTACATCCCTTTCGCGGAGGACATCGCAGTCTCGGCTTTTCCTTGCCGTCATCTACAGTCTGGCACTTGTTTCCAGCCTTCCACCCGCAGTTTGCAGCTGTTTACAGCAGAACGACTATTGTTGATCACTCTCCATTCAGAAAACAATCTCATTTTTTTAGATTTCAAGTGTTTCAGCTTGCTACCCACACCCCGTTCACGGAGGACATCTCAGTCGAAGTTGTCCATTGCTGTTTTCATCAGTTGACACTTGATTTCCAGCCCTCTTCACACAGTTTAGAGCTGATTCCAGCCAGGCGACTGTTGTTCCTGTGCAGACCTATTGTCGTACAGTTTACCACATCATCGCAGTCATGCTACTTGCGTTTTTAGTCTTTCTCTCTCCTACTGCCTGTGTTTATAGTCTTTCTCTCTCCTACACGCTGTCTTACCTGCGTTTTTAGTCTCTCTTGCTGCCTGCGTTTTTAATCTTTCTCTCTCCTGCAAGCTGTCCTGCTGACGTTTTTAGTCTTTTTCTCTCCTGTTGCCTGCGTTTTTAGTCTTTCTCTCTCCCTATCTGCGTTTTTCTACTAGTTGCAACCTCTTAGAGCTGGTCGCATCCTCCTCCCACTGGCAACTTACTTCCAGTCCTTCCACTACCCTCCCACATCTTGAGGTAGACATTGCGATTCGTGCTTCACACTACCCTCCCACCCCTTGAGGCGGACATTTCGGTTCGTGGTTCATGGTGGTTGACCTCTTCCTTCTTCAGCAAGGTACACTGATATCCATGGCTTCTTTACCAACAAAAGACCAAACTACTGGGTGCTCCTACTATGGCATCACCGAACACACCACCGATGCTTATCGACATTGACCTTTGGTCCCCACCCCTTCGGAGTACATGCGTCTTCCACCAGGCACTCCTTGTGCCACCTCTCCTTTGTGGGCCACAGAGATCGTTTTGCATTGGCTATCAAAGTACTATGCTCAAGGCAATAAGACGCATCTAATGCGCACTAAGTCCTTTGAAGCACATGGAGAATCGATTGGTACTACGACCTCCTAGAGATCGTCGCAATGCCAGTGGCACTCTTCTCCCACTTATTTTTAGGTACAATGGCTTTCACGACCTACGGATCTGCCGTTTGCTCCATCGAGAGACAATGATTGTTTGATATCGTCTCCTCGTCAGTCTGCTCCTTCGAGAGACAGTGGTTGCTCGACTCCTTCCTCTTCTTCGGCTACCCAGTCCGCTCCAGCAAGACTGTTGCCCACCTCTCGCTCATTCTAAGCCCCACCCTTCCCCGCCCTTGGCTCATCCTAACTCTCCTTCTTCCCCACCCTCGACTACTCAGGTTCGAGAGGCTACCTCTGGGAGCTCTTCGGCACCACCGGCGGTACTTTCTTCATCATCAGACATTTCGGAGTCCGTGATCCATGAGTTTTTGGATTCCCTATCTACTTGAGAGGGGTATTCAGGGGGGAATGTTATTTCTTTGCCCTTTGAAGGAACATCTACTTCTTCGACTTCCGCGGGGGCCCCTCCAGCCCACCTCAGAGGGGGAACTTACTCCACATGAAGTTCTTCACCCATCCTCTACTTTCTTGGGGTGGCTATCTTCGACCAATCATCTCTTCTACTGATACCCAGGATCTTCAAGTACCACCTAGATCGAGACCTCGGAGGTTCAACTGCGACTTGGTGATGAGGCCTTCGTATTCCTTCTAGCATGGATGCACAGAGCTAGTGGCTTCTCTCCCGAGGTTGAGTTTCGCGTTCTCCAGTTCACTTTGTCTACTAGTCTTTACTGCAGATTTCCTTTCTGGTGGAAATCTTGGATCTTAGGGATCCTCTACATCTTCTTCCTCCTCTTCTCTTCTTGCCTTGGTCACTTGGTTAGCACGGAGCCAACTCCCAAGATCGAGTACGGGCATATCCTTATGGTTCTCAGCACCACACAAAGTCCACCATTTCTCCTATGCATTGCATGTTTTCATCATCTTTGTGCTAGGGAGCTTGGGCAAGTGAACAATTTTCCCACAAGGGACACTGTCCAAGTGGCACCTGCTGCATGAGCATTCTTCAGTATGTAGCATTGCATCTCTACCTCACTCTTCTCTTGTTCCTCTTTTTGGGCTTGAGAGGGGGCGTTGAGAAACCCTTCACCCGTAGTTTGCATTTCTGCGTTTTGCATTTAGGATTTGCGTTTAGGGTTTGAAGCCCCAAAAAGGGACACCATCCTAGACTGACTATGCCTATTTATAGGCCACTCTCTCATTCATTCCTCGCGGCTGATTCATTCAGTCCGTCACCTCTTCTCTCTAGCCTCTCCACTACCCTCACACCCCTTCAGGAGGACATTGCGGTTCGTGGTTCGTGGATGCCTTCATCATCTTCCTTGTGCTATGGCACCCTTGTTCCCTTGTATCACATTCACTTCATGATTTGGAACTTCATTATTCCATTCATCAGAGTTTCTTCTCTCTTCTCTTCTATTCTCTTCTCCATGTTTTCCAAGTTCACTCCGAGTTCCTCCCCGCAAACCCTATTGTCTCGCTGGTATATCATCTTTTGACAGAATCTCCCCACAACCACTTTCTTTCCCTCAATTGGTCAGTTTTCTCTTAGAGGAAGAGCAGACACGAAAGAACAGTGGTATGGATGTTATAGCCTCTGAGTACGCTTTTATAGCAAGGCAGAAAGGCAAGGGCAGCCAAGCTAAAAATGCTGCACAAAGCTCTGGGACTTCAGGTACTTCACAGGGCAGCAAGAAATAGGGAGGGCATGCAAGCCAAGAAGGGCAAGTGCCACTATTGCAAGAAGCCAAGACACTACATCACAGAATGTAGAAAGCACATAGCCAAGAAGAAGCAGAAGCCAAGGATGTTTGTTTCTGACACACCTTCCACTGCTATTGAGTCCACGTCTTTTGTTGCACATAGGGCTATTGTTTTTACACATGCAGTTATGACTCTTCTTGGGCTGATAGCGCATTTAGCTCTACTCAAGATACGAGCACATGGTTTTTTGACAATGGTACTTCCAAGCATATCACATCTCGCAGAAATTTGTTTTCTTCTATTATTGCAGTCCTAGTTAGTAAGTCTGTACACTGTGCCAACGATGAATCATATCCTATTAGAGGCATTCGAGAGATTGTGTTGACAGCCATTGATGGCTCTATTCTCCGCTTGTAGGATGCCTTATTTGTGCCACGCATAAAGAATTTACTATCTATTTCTTATTTGGCAAGGTCTGGTTTGCAAGCCACCTTTGATGATGACAGATGTATGGTCAAAGATAAAAAACACATGACTTTGGTTGAGTTGGATGCTTTTTCAGTTGATCATTTGCTTTTTCCACTAGCACTTTATATCATGGATTATACGAGTTGGACGCTTTTTCAGTTGATCATTTGGTCTATCTAGCATCTACTCTCACTTCTGCTATGTCACAAGCGAAGTTATGGCATGCTCTCATGGAACATGTAAACTATGGTAGCTTGATGCTTATGCACCGTATATAGATACTTGATGGTTTACCTCTCTTGGAGAGACCTCCTGAGCATATATGTGAGGGGTACATTTTGGGCAAAATGCATAATTTTTCATTTTCTCATGATGTTGCTTTTAGAGCAACTGCCAGATTACAGATTGTGCACTCGGATGTACGTGGCTCTATGCAAACAAAGCCACTAGGTAGCTATTACTATTTTATCCCTTTTATTGATGACTTTACTCGCTTTTTTTGGGTCTACTCTTGATGCTAGGAGGCATATTCCACGGTAGATTCCGTGACGTTTTGCGGTGGATTCCATAAAATTATATTTTTTTGTCGGGGCTCGTACATAAGGTGGATTCCTTGTACAAAAAGTTGATGGAGACGCCTGTCATTTTCGGCTGTCACCTTAATTTAATGTGCAAGTGGGTAATTCCATAGCGGGTGATTCCGCAAAATACATATTTAAATTAATTGACGTTTATGAGTTTAGAGTGCGCACTCGTATTAAATTAAGGTTAGGACAGAGTTCCAACCTATTTATTTATTTTGTAGCTGAAGACTGCTAGGTATTCACTTTTTTCGATTTAATTTTATTATTTTCTAACGATTGTGAATGCTTCAGTTGATGTGTAGAGCAGGCGGCGGTGGCACTGGAAAGCACTAGACGATAGTGTGTATTCAAGTTATTTAGAAAAAATTATCATTTTTTATGGGCGCACGTCTTAGGCGTGGCTCTAATATTTATTTTGACACGTTTATTTATTGAAGCGATTGACATATATTTAGTATTTTGTATATGCATGGGCACACGGTTTAAATATTCATTATTGGACATTGTATTTGAACACTACTCGACTTTTGCACCACCTAACCACTTTATTCTTTATTTGGACAAAAGCAAACACAAAAGCTAAAGCATGCTAATTGTAAAATTGGGCTATTTTTAAGCTTAGAGATGAATAAAATATTAAATACATGCTTTCTGGAGCGCTCACACAAGGCATGGAGGGAGATTGTACCCAATTGGTCTTTTTGCCTCATATTGTGCAAGTCTATTTTCTTGAATTTTGAGCTTAAAGTAGAGTTCTTTGTCCTTGGGGACCTTCCAGCGCTCGCTACGTACGCGTATGGCATCCGATTTGCGCACCAACTCTTTGGTGTAAAAGTTAGAGGTGTATGATGCATTTTTGGCTTTTGTTGCACTTGCTGAAAATTAATTTGGTTGCAAGGTTAAGACTCTCTATTCGGACCGAGGGGGGAAATACATGTCCTTAATGCTGATTTTTTTTTAAAAGCAAAAAGGCATTGTTCATCAGTGCACTATTGCTCATACTCCACAGCAAAATGGGGTTGTAGAGAGGAAGAATCAGTCACTCATGGAGATGGCTAGATATATGCTAAAAGCAAATAGCTTGCCACACAGTTTTTGGATGGAAGCAATTATGTGTGCTTCCCATGTCTTGAATGGGTGCCCCCCCAAGGCATTAAAGAATGTCATGCCTTTTGAGGCTTGGTACAGTCGGAAACCTTTTGTTGGGCATTTTCGTACTTTCAGGAGTCTTACATATGCACACATTCCCAAGATACTCAAGAAGAAGGTGGATAACAAGGTTGTTAAATGCATTTTTGTGGGGAACAACAATGAGAGCAAATGATATAGATTATATGATCATGTCTCTAAAAACGTATTAATAGGAATGTGGTTTTCAATAAAAAATTAAAATTATCCCTTGCTAGTTTTGACACATATTAGGCTACCAATGATGTATTTGAAAGGTTACTTCCCATTTCTTTCGGTGATACAACTTGAGCTTTAGCAAGTGGACTTCATGTTTAACCAGCTGCTCCATGGGGTAATGCAAAAAATCAGCCCATGGCTGATCTGAATATTCAACAAGGTGCTGAATTTGAAATTTAGCAAGAGCTTGTACATAGTCAAGAGGCTAGACAAATGCCTAGATGGTATTTGCAAACTATGAAAGATAAGTCATTTGAATGCTCCTATTGATGGTCGTACTAGAAGGCAAGCTCGTATGCACGATGTTGCACATACCATAGAGTTTGTTATGGCAGCAGATACACTTGATGATGAGGAGCCACGTGTATTAGATGGCAGAAATGCAAGCTGAGTTTGATTCCATCATAAAGAATCAAACATGGGATTTAGTGTCCTTGCCTGTCGGAAAGAAAGCCATTGGTACAAAGTGGGTCTATAAGCTGAAAAGAAATGCAAATGGATCCATTGATAAATATAAGGCCAGACTTGTGGCTAAAGGCTATGCACAAAAGAGAGGCATTGACTATGAGGAGACATTTGCTCCTACATCTCACATGTCTACCATTAAGTCTATGGTTGCTCCAGCTGCCCATGATGGATGGATTGTGTATCAGCTTGATACAAAGACTGCATTTTTACATGGGAAACTTCAACAAGAAGTGTGGGTACAACAACCCATTAGTTTTGCAGTTGTGGGATCCGAACACTTGGTATGCAAGCTGAAAAAGGCTTTATATGGTTTGAAGCAAGCTCCTCAAGCTTGGTATGCAAGGATTGATCCTTTTTACTCATCCAAGGGTTCATAAATAGCTCATCAAAGTCCACCCTTTACGTATGTAAAGAGGGAGGATCCTTACTCGTCATATGTCCATATGTTGATGATATTTTGCTTACAGGGACACATGCTAATCAGATTTCAGCATTTAAACAAAATTTACAGCAAACTTTTGAGATGTCAGATTTGGGGCTTTTGTACTATTACTTGGGCATTCAATTCATTCATGATGCTAGAGGCATTGGATTGTCACAGTCTAGATACATTGGTAAACTTCTTTAAAGGTTTGGCTTACAGGATTACAAGCCAGTTTGTACACCAATGAAACTTGGACTAAAACTGTCCTTGCATGATGACAATGACTTGTTTTATATCCATACATATGCTCCAATAGTTCGATGTCTTATTTACTTATGCAACACAGGGCCAGACATACAGTTTGCAATTTCAGCCCTGAGCAAATATATGCATCAACCACACATGTCACATTGGCAAGCTATCAAGTGTGTTTTCCATTACTTGTAGGGTACTAGGACTCTTGGATTGCTTTATGCAAAGGGGGGACAACTGTACTTACATGCTTACAGTTATTCTAATTGGGCTCGTGATTATGATTTTCGTCACTCCACTAGTGGTAATTATTTCTTTCTTGGCTCATCTTGCATCTCTTGGCTTAGCAAGAAACAATCCACTGTTGCCACATTGTCATGTGAATCTAAATACAAGGCATCTTTCACTACCACAGTTGAATGCGTATGGCTTAGACACTCATTGGTTGATTTGGATGCATCTATCACGGAGTCTACTCATTTGTTCAATGATAGTCAAAGTGCCATGGCAGTAGCACGGAACCGAGTGTTTCATACACGCACAAAACACATTGAGATCCACTATCACTTTGTCAGAGAGAGACCACATGCAGGTGATATCAGCCTTGTCTATTGTCCTACCACCAATATGTGACAGACATCTTCACCAAAGCTCGTCCTCGTGACAAGTTTGAAGCATTCCACAATGCTTTAAATTTGATCTCTTTTGGTGGATGACCCTTGTATATTGATCACTCTTCACTCCAAGGGGGTTTGTTGGGTTTGACTCACACCTACACTCACAGAGGAGTGTCAGTGATCCTCACTAGGACACTAGGGCACTTTTTACTCTCCTTATGAGAGGTTTTTTCCCCAAGATTTATTTCCTTTTATTTTATGTGCCTATGTTACACAATTTGGGCACTTATCATGTTTTACACCCTTCAGGTGTGAACACTCTCTTACAACCCTAAGGTTTAAGAGTATAGCATCCAAGATTTCCTCAAATAAATAATATGAATTCTGCACTATAACTGCAGCAAGAACAATTCACATTGCTAACTTGCCATCCTCTTGCAAGGTGAAGAAAACATTTAGGAAGCCATCAAAGTAAAAGCTTGCAACCTACTCTAGAATATTCACCCATTAGGCATCCCTCCATTATAGAAAGGGTAGCACTAAACCCCAAGTTTCCCACTGAATTTTTTGTGTCCACCAAGCTGCAAGAGACATCCCTATCCCTGCCATTGCCATTCCACATTATTAGTTGCCCATCAACCTCCATCCAGCAACTTAGGGGCCTATGCTCAAGAACCCTGTCCAAGTGCTACCAAATGGGCAGCAGGCTACGGAGAAGGGATAAATAGTGGAGAGTACCATGGGTTGAAGTGAAAATACACAGCCTCCCAACTGCCCTCTACCCACCTCCTGGCCAGCTAAAGCGACGTACCTAGTTTCCTGCCACGCTCTTGCTTGCCCGCCAACCTCCAGTCCCTTTTGTGCTGTCTTAACTTGTAATGGATGCCACACCCTCTGCATTGGGAGCCCTCTTCTCTGCAATGGCTTCCACCCTCTCCTCCCCAATCCTTCCCTTCCCTTAAGCAACATCACAAGATCAGCAAGGCTCATAGACTTGAGAGATACAAGAACTTGTGTAGCAGCTAGACACAAAGAAAACTCAATCCACAAGATAGTGACCAATCCCTCTTTCTCCTCATGGGACTTTAGTGCAGCCTTCACAGCTTTCATGGCTCATGCTTTCACACAGATCAGATTGGATCCCGATGCAGAGCTGAACATAAAAAAACAGAGTAGCAGATACAGAGATGTCACCTTTGGCATGCCAATTTGCTGCGCTTAGGATCCATCCTGGAGGATGCCACTCTCTAGCACTCTCCCTCAACCTAGTCCCATGAGAGAGAGTGGCAATTGGACAGACTGCACTCTTTTAGCACATATTTTTGTATCTCTTCCCTTCATTCATTCATTTCAGCTGTACAGCACTCATTCATTCTTCAGGCTCTTCTGCGTTTGCAATCTTTCATGAATTCACTATTGTTAGTATAGTTGTGGGAAACAAAAATGAGAACAGAAACAGTAACAACAATGTTTTAGAAGAGGAAAATGGAAAGGTATCATGAGGATGTGAAATTTTATTGCTTGCATAGCATTTGATTAAGAGTTAATCAAATGTGCAAATGTGACTTGCACATGTGAGGCGCATGTCAATTATTTCACAATGTGGGAACCAAGACCTCGAGATATTAGTTGGTGCAAAAGGCAAAAGTTGTAATAAGTTATCTCTAACAAGTACAACATGGTACTTGGTGTCAGATTTGGGCCTAGACCAATTTATTGGCCATCAAAGTTAGTGTTCACATTAGAAACTAGGCATTAATTAATTAATAAACACTAGTGTCAGGGTCAATAATTACTCAAGGACACTTGGGAGACAAATTTGCCCAGCCAATTTAATTATTAGCCAGTGAAATTAATTTTTTGAGCACTAGAAAAGTATTAAATTAATTTTCAGAATTAGTATTTTGAAAATTAATTTAATACCTTGGTTAATGCTGGAAAATGGGATTAGAAAGTTGCCACTTGGCAAAAACTTGCCCGTGCAAGTGGAAAAAACATTTTTAGGGGCTAATGGAAGTCAGTTTGAGCCATTGTGAGAGGGAGGAGGAGGCTATTAGAGAGGGAGGAGAGGTTGTTGAACAATTCTACAACGTTGGAGACCCACATAGAAGTTAAAAATAGCTGCTTGAAGGCCTACAGACTATAGCAGCCAAGAGATAGCCCCAATGTTGAGAAACCCTCCACCCTTCACCAGCAGTTTGCATTTTTGTGTTTCTCCATTTTGCGTTTCGGGTTTGCGTTTATGGTTTGCAGCCCCAAAAAGGGGCGCCATCCTAGACTGACTGTGCCTATTTATAGGCCACTCTCTCATTCATTCCTTACAGCTCATTCATTCAATCTGTCACCTCTTCTCTCCAGCCTCTCCACTACCCTCACACGCCTTTACGAGGACATTACAGTTCGTGCTTCGTGGCTATCTTCATCAACTTCCTTGTGCTACGGCACCCTTGTTCCCTTGTATCACATTCACTCCATGATTCAAATCTTCATCATTCCATTAATCATAGTTTCTTCTCTCTTCTCTTCTCTTCTCCATGTTTGTTGAGTTCACTCTCCGTGTTCCTCCCCGCAAACCCTACTATCTCTCTAGTACGTCATCTTTTGACATGGTATCAGAGCTGGATCTGCTCACCTAGCAGCGAAGATCCTCCACTCCAATGAAGGCAAAGACCAGTGGCGGGTTCAGCATCCACTTCTTTTCTTCTTCCGCTGCATCAAAATCTCATTTTTGCAAATTTCAGGTGTTTTCAGCTTGTTGCCCACATCCCTTTCGCAGAGGACATCGCCATCCAAGCTGTCCATTATTGTCTCCATCAGTTAGCACCTGATTTCCAACCCTCCACATGTTGATTGTTGTTGTTTTTGCCTGGAGACTAACTGCTATTACTGTGCAAACCTACTGCCGTACAGCCTGCCAGGTCATCACAATCCTACTGCCTACGTTTTTAGTCTTTCTCTCTCCTGCAAACTGTCCTACCTGCGTTTTTAGTCTTTCTCTCACCTACTGCCTACGTTTTTAGTCTTTCTCTCTCGTCACTTGCGTTTTCCTATTGGTTGCAATCTCTTACTACTGGTCACATCCTCCTCCCACTGGCAGCTCACTTCCAGCCCTTCCACTACCCTCCCATCCCTTGAGGCGGACATTGTGGTTCGCGGTTCATGGTGGTTGACCTCTTCCTTGTTCAGCAAGGCACACTGGTATCCATGGCTTCTTTACCAACAGATGACCAGACTATTGGGTGCTCCTACTGTGGCATCACCGGACACACCACCGATGCTTGCCGACTTCGACCTTTGCTCCCCAACCCCCCGGAGTATATGCATCTTCCAGCAGGCACTCCTTGTGCCACCTCTCCTTTCTGGGCCACAGATATTTTTCTGCATCGGCTATCAGAGTACTATGCTCAAGGCAATAAGACGCATCTGATGCGCACTAAGTCCTTTCGAGCACATGGAGGATCGATTGGCGCTAAGACCTCCTGGAGATCGTCGCAATGCCAGCGGCAGTCTTCTCCCACTTATTTTCAGGTACAGTGGCTTCCACGACCTACAGCTCTACAGTCCGTTCCATCGAGAGACTGTGATTATTTGATACCGTCTCCTCATCAGTCTGCTTCTTCGAGAGATAGTGGCTGCTCAACTCCTTCCTCTTCTTCAGCTACCCAGTCTGCTCCATTGAGAGACAGCGACTGTTGTCCACCTCTTGCTCATTCTAAGCCCCACCCTTCCCCACCCTTGGCTCATCCTAAGCCTCCTTCCCCACCCTCGACTACTCACATTCGAGAGGCTACCTCTGGAGCTCTTTGGCACCCCTGATATCTTCTTTAGCACGACCAGCGGCACTTCCTTCGTCATCAGACATTTCGGGGTCCCTGATCCATGAGTTTTTGGATTCCCTATCTACTTCAAAGGGGGATTCAGAGGGGAATGTTATTTCTTTGCCCTCACAGGGGGCATCTACTTCTTCTTCGACTTCAGCAGGCGTCCCCTAATCTCCCACCTCAGAGAGGAAACCTACTCCACATGAAGTTCTTCACCCATCCTCTACTTTCTTGGGGTGGCTGTCTTCAACTAGTCATCTCTTCTACTGATACCCAGGATATGCAGGTACTACCTAAATTGGGACCTCGAAGGTTCAGCCATGACTTGGTGACGAGGCCTTCATATTCCTTCCAGCATGGATGCACAGAGCTAGTGACTTCTCTCCCGAGGTTGTGTTTCGGGTTCTCCAGTTCACTCTGTCTACTGGTCTTTACTCCACACATTCCCTTTCCGATGGAAATCTTGGATCTTAGGGATCCTCTAAATCTTCTTCCTCCTCTTTTCTTCTTGCCTTGGTCACTTGGTTAGCATGGAGCCACCTCCCGACATTGAGTTCAGGCATATCCTTATCGTTCTTGGCACCACACAAAGTCCGATATTCCTCCTATGCATTGCTTGTTTTCATCATCTTTGTACTAGAGTGCTTGGGCAAGTGAACAATTTCCCCAAGAGGAACACTATCCAAGTGGCACCTGCTGTATGAGAATTTTTCAGCATGTAGCATTGCATCTCCACCTCACTCTTCTCTTGTTTCCCTTTTTGGGCTTCAGAGGGGGTGTTGAGAAACCCTTCACCCGCACTTTGCGTTTTTGCGTTTCTGCGTTTTGCATTTAGGGTTTGCAGCCCCAAAAAGGAGTGCCATCCTAGACTGACTGTGCCTATTTATAGGCCACTCTCTCATTCATTCCTTACGGCTGATTGATTCAATCTGTCACCTCGTCTCTCCAACCTCTCCACTACCCTCACACCCCTTCAAGAGGACACTGCGGTTCGTGGTTCGTGGCTATCTTCATCATCTTCCTTGTGCTATGGCACCCTTGTTCCCTTGTATCACATTCACTCCATGATTCGGAACTTCATCATTCCATTCATCAGAGTTTCTTCTCTCTTCTCTTCTCTTCTTCATGTTTGTCGAGTTCGCTCCGTGTTCCTCCTCGCAAACCCTACTATCTCACTGGTACGTCATCTTTTGACACCCAAAAAGGCCAAAACAAAGCAGCAGCAAATTGGAGGTGGTTTTCGTGAAGAAAATCAAAATTTTCTCTCTCTATAGTATTCTCTCTTATTCTCCACTCATTTCTCAACTCCCCTCAGTATTTTTCAGTAGTTTAAGTCATAAGAGAAAGAAATTTCAATCAATCTCTAATATACACCTTAATTTATAGAAGGAATTAGGGTTTTGATAGCTACCTCAAGATGCATGCTTAGAAGTGAAGGCCTAAGACTTGAGTTATAGTGAAATTGGAGAATATCAGGGAGATTCAAAAGGCTAGCCAACCAATTTCAATTCGTGGCTAAATTTGTTTTTCAAGGAATAGGGTAAAGGCCAATTCCCGAGTAAACCAAGGGGAAAACTAGTTTGAAGGCTTGGTGTCATTAATGACAAGAAATAGCACTTAGATTAGTTGAGGAGATCGATGAATCTTAGTTATACTCCATCCATTCGCAATAAAAGATAACTGAATACTTAAAGGGGCGCCAAATTTAGGGCCGACAAGCTATCCATTGTCCAAGAATTAAGAGATAAAGTGTATATTTCAATTTACGTGAATTAAACACTTATTGTAATTATTGTTAAATCAGGTTATTACCACCCTATCCGAGGAGGAAGGCTGGTTTCATGGTTCCATTGACATAGATGGGAAAAAGAAAGTGGTGGCTGATGCATTGGCACGTAAGCCTCACATTTCGATTGTCACTATGGGATTTTACACTGAATTGGATGCTACCAAGGTTGCATTCCATGCGTGCACAGAACATTCCGTACAGTACCGTACCGTACGAACATTCCATATGATACCGTGCAAGATTCTATGCATTCTAGCAAGCACCGACGAGATCTAACCATTGCAAACCATGTGTGATTTTCAAATTTCTACCCGTTTTCTAGCCGTTGCACATTGCCACACATGAACATTGGGCCTTGGTTGATGGCTCATGTGGCATGGGCATTTTGGATCTTTTGAAAGTTCTCTTTCTAACTGCTCCTCTCTTCTCCCTCACCTCAACCCACTATAAAGGGCAGTCCCCCCCTTCTTACCTCTTCATCCAAAAATCAACCTCCTTTAATCTTCCCCTCTTGGGCTCAAGCTTGAAGCACCTCCAATACCTTCTCTTCCTCTTGAGTCTTCTCCCCTCTCCTATCCCTATCCCTTGGGCCTCTACCTCTTGCTCTCCCTTTCCCTATCCCTTTCCTACACCTTCTCTTCCTCTCCTCTTCCGCTTCTCTCCCTCTCCTATCCCTATCCCTCTTCCTCTTACTCTCCCTTTCCCTACCCTTTTCTTCACCTCCTCTTCCCATTCTCTCCATATCTCTTGCCCTCTCTCTTCATTTCATCCACCCCTCGAGCAATGCAAATTGCTACCATTGAACTTGCAAGTTTCGTGGGATGGGATCATGGAGTACTCTCCCCTCTCTTGTCAAAGTAGCCGTGTGTCATCGAGCATGGCAAAAGATCAAGAGTAGGTGGTTTTCCCCGACATGGTACTGGATGCTTCCAAACTATCTTTTTCTATACCTTCTCCTAGCCCATGCGCCTAAATGGCCTCATGCTTTGCCACCACCATTGGAAGCTTCATGTATATTGTATTGTGTGAGAAAGAAGAAGGAGAAACTAGCAAGAAAATGTTTTGGCCTCCATCTCTCTTCTTGTATTCTTCAGTGAGCTTCCTCTTGTGTGTATGGTGTGTGTTTAGTGCAGTAGCTCAAGCAAGTCTCCGCATCACCCGATTCATAACATGGTATCAGAGCTGCGCCATTGAGAGAGATTAGTTTTGAAGGCTGAAGTGAAGGAGAAGAACCAAGGATTCGAGCAAGCAAGCAACGGGTAAGAAGCTCTTTTATTTTTCCACACTTTCTCTTGGATAGTGCCTATGGAGGCACCGGAAGCAAGGCAAAGTGAAAATCTTAGATTGCTGTGAGATTTGGTGTGCCATTCTTCGACAATGTCTCCCACTCAAGACCAAATTTGATAGGAGGGCCATGATGCCCAAGCGCATGCTCTAATTTCTTTATATGTGAAAAGAGCCATCATTTCACACATCGAATCATGCAAAATATCCGAGGATGCATGGCAAAATTTTGCATCATTATATCAAGTGCGCGATGAAGCGTATGTTACTTACCTACATAGGCAACTAGAAGACATTCGTACGGAAGGAGGTAATATTGATGCCTATCTCACTGGTATCAAAGATCTTATTTATCAGTTATTAAATATTGATGAAGAAGTTCATGATAACTAGCTTGTTTCCATTAGTCTTAATGGTCTACCGGAGTCATATCAAGTGGTGTCCAAAAGATTTCCCTTAGAGTACTTGCACAGATAAGTTCTAAGTACCCACTTATGAGTTTTCACCTACAGCTGAATTGTTGTGTGATCATTGAATTTGAATTTGTTGTCACATATTCTCTCATTCACACCAAGATCAGAAATAAGTTGAGTACATGGTAGTTAGAGCGACTAATTTATTGTCACTCTAACTTGCATATCCTTTGAACTATGCATGAGATGCCAATGGCTAGACAAGTAAAATTAGAACTTAGAAGTAACAAGTTGTATTCCATTTATTGCGTATTCTAAATAATCAGTTAATTCTAAATATGCAAATTATAATTTTATTTCGATTGGGTGAATGTTGATGAGATCAAAAGTTAAGTGGAGCTACCTTGAAGAGTGTCAACAAGGAGCGAAATGAGGAGCAGGAGACCATCTTCAGGGATCTCTACATGGAGCTAGAGGAAATCGACCGTCAAGTCTCACGCATGCATAGCGGCCATCCAATTGTTGCTGGCGTTGTGAGTACTAGAACCAGCCCTACACCAGCCATCAAGATCTGTGGACAAGGCTCTAAGAGTTTCTCTAGTACATGTGCAGCTGTTTGTAGAGGATGCTCCAATTAGGGAGCCTAAGCATAATGATAATGGGAATGTTATAAGCGATAGCAACTTTGGTGAGTTGTCTGAGGCCTCTTCTAGTGAGAGCTAATCTCCACCTTCCAATGTGTCTGAGCCTGATGAGACGAGGAGTCCTCATGAATCTAGACATTTTGTATTTAGTTCATTTGTCATTAGACATTTTGAGTCCTTTCATGGGCATTTACGATTGATATATCTTTTTGGAGCACTCCATACATGACTCTAGTTTTGATTCTTTAGACCTATATAGCATTGCAATTGTTTTCTAAACTCTAGTTTCTAATTCATGAAACTTTATGATGATTGATCTATCTTTAAGTTGCATATTTTATATGTATTTTTATATATATACATATATAGTTTTACATGTATTTTTTAATGAATATATAAAACAATGTATTTTATTTTTAAAGTTTTTGTATACGTTTTGTACTACACTAGTTCACGTACAAATCGTATTGTACTAAACATACAAGACCACCCTAGATACTATGAAGGATCAATATATAAGAGAGGGGGATTTAATAAGGGGGAAATACTAGCTACACTGGCTGGTATATAAGGTGTTAGGGACTTGATTTTTGACTATCAGATTTTAATACAAGTCTCCTTTCATCTTCATCTCCTTCTCCAAGCTCTCATGGCTTCTTTCTCTCTCTTTTTCTAGTCTTTCTCTCTCCTCGTCACTCTCTTTCTCTCCCTTCCTGCAGTCTTTCTCTCTCTTTTGCACCCTCTCTCTCTCCTCTCTTTCTCTCTCTCCTCTCCTTCTCTCTCTCCTGCCTCCCTTCATTACAAGTGGTATCAAAGCACTTTTGAACAAGGAGAGCCTTCACATAGACAGGAGGAGCCCATGAACAATGCAATGAGGGGCAATTTTCAGTCATCACAAAAGCCCATGCCATCTATGCGAGCTCAGCCCTCTTTTGGCAGAAATTTCTCTAACAATGGTTCATTTTTGGGTAGCCACATGGATCAGCCTCAGTTTGGATATGTGGGACAGCCACCTAATCATGAAAGAGAGCTGAGAGACAAGATTGTCTTCTCAAAATTCAATGGTCAGTCGTCATCCCCAGCTGAACTTTAAGAGTGGCTCTCGAAGCTTGAGGATTATTTTGACATCTTGCCCCGTAATGATGACCAAAAGATCCATTTTACAACAATCCACTTGGAAGGATTTGCACATAAATGGTGGAGGTACATTAAAAGAGAAAATCAGCAAGTGAACTCATGGGAAGCATTCAAGGCACTCATGGTGCAAGTATTTGTCTCACCGGTGGAGAAAGAAAAGCTTGCCCGCCGATGGTATAGCCTTGAACAGCGTGGTCTTGCTGTTAGAGAATACACAAATCAATTCCTCAACCTTACCATGTATGTTGAGTTGATTAGTGATGATGTCAAGTTACAAAAGTATGTGTATGGGCTGGATCCCCAACTCTCGGCTGATGTTTCAGCTCAAAACCCATCGGATTTATTCAAAGCTATTGAATTGGCTCAGAGGTACTCTCACAAGTATCGCCGGGATGCTTCATTTCAGTATGGACAGCAAAGACGGGCATCTCAGCCAGCTTGGGCAGCAAAGAGGACACATGCAGTCATATTTTGGACAGTAAAGAGGTGCTGTAAGGCTGGGGCAGTTTGGGGCCAGTTATGGTGGTGGTAGCATGCCATTTAGCACTCCAAAAATCCCCACATACCCCACTTTTAATGCCTCAAGACCACAAGGCAATTTAAGGACAGCAAACAGCCCAAGAATGGATAATAGGCAAGGGGACAACAGAAATAAAAATGCTTCAGTCTTTGGTAGTCCAAGGTCCATTCCCATGGATTTGTATAAAGAAAGAAAGGAAAAGGGGCTTTGTTTCAAGTGTGGCGAGAAGTATACAGTTGATCATGCCTCAAAATGTGCTTTTAGAAATACTAAGGTATGGGTTCACAGCATGTTGGTATTTGAGGACTGAGAGGAGGACCCTGAGGATACATATACTTTTATGATGACTACTGAAACACATAATGCTGATGAAGAGTTTGGTCAAGAAGAGTTCTTTGACCCTGCTGACTCTTTTCCTTTTAACCCCGGTGGCCATGTATCACGAGATAGGGGTAGAAAGATTGAACCACATGCTGAAATACATGTTGCCACTGCTTATACCATATCAATGGATGCTTGGACGCGATCCAAAAGCCCTAATACATTGCGTATTAAGGGCCAAATTCATGGAAAGGATGTGTTTATACTCGTGGACAGTGGTAGCACTCATAGTTTCATTAACAGAGCAGTCATGGATAGGCTGAAGTGTTTTTCCACTGATTTATATCAGCCATTGAAGGTACAAGTTGCCAATGGGGATGGAGAAATTAACACACAAGTATGCCCTACTGTTCATATTCAGCTTGCTGAAAATTTTGGATAGCAATTGGATTTAATTGCATTGGACATGGGGCCTATAGATGTTGTCTTGGGTTGTGATTGGCTGAAAACTTTGGGCACTATAACCATGGAATTTTCCTTGCTGTATATGGAGTGTGTCAGTGCAGGACAGCTCATTCACTTGCAGGGAATTCAAAATGATAGTGAATTTCAGCTCATTACCAGCAAACAACTCAAGAAAGAGTTCAAGAAACGGTCCCAAATCTTTGTATTGCAGTTAAATAAAGAAAATTCAGATCAGTCTACTAAAACAGTAAAGAATTCAGCATTGAAAACTCTTTTAGAAGAGTACAAGGACCTCTTCCAAGTACCTACAGCACTGCCCCCTAATAGGGCAGTTAATCATCCCATAGATCTGAAGCCTCAGTCAAAGCCTGTGAACAAGCCACCTTACAAATTGTCTAGATGTGAAAGAGAAGAAGTTGCCAAACAAGTCAAAGAATTACTTGACATGGGATTCATTGAGCCCAGTTCTTCACATTATGCTTCCCCTGTGCTTCAAGGGGCCTATTTGTTAGATGCTGATTTCAGTCACATTTTCCAGAAATTACAGCAAGGGCATGTAGAAGAAAACTCTCCATATCAGCTTAAGAACGATCTCTTATGGTTTCAGGGCAGGATTGCCATCCCATACACTTCCCCATTCAAGCAAAAGATCATGCAAGAGATGCATTCTTCACCTACAGCTGGTCACTTGGACATATTTAAAACTAATGACAAAATTACTAAAAGCTTTCATTGGTAGAGCCTATGGAAGGATGTAAAGGATTTTGTCTTGAGCTACGTATCATGTCAACAAAACAAAGACAACACCTTAAAACCAGCTGGTTCACTACAGCCATTGCCTATGCCCGAAGACAAATGAATACACATCACTATGGACTTCATAACCGGCCTACCGGTGACCAAGAAGGGTGGAACAGCATCTATGTAGTTGTGGACAGACTTACCAATGCAGCCCATTTTATTCCTACAAAGACTCAATATAATGCTTCTCAACAAGTAGCTAGCCAATTCATGGAACATGTTTTCAAATTACATGGCTTACCATAGGTCATTGTGCATGACCGGGATGCTAAATTCATGAGCAATTTTTGGCAGGCAGTTTTCAGCTCTATGGGCACTCAGTTAGCCCCTTCCACCGCTTACCATCCACAGACTGATGGCCAAACAGAGAGGGTTAACAAGTGGCTGAAAACTTACTTGAGGCATTTTTGTTATGATGTGCAGAATACTTGGGACTCATGGTTGCATCTAGCTGAGTTTGCCTATAACAACTCTATACACTCTAGCATTGGAGTTTCGCCATTCGAGGCACTGTATGGCTATAAGGTGCCCCTCCCCACGGTTATCTTCAATGATAAAATAAACCCACAAAGCAAGGAGGAATTGGATAAAATACAGGCCTTACTTTAGCAATGCAAAGTCAACTTGAAGAAAGCTCAGGATCAAATGAAGCTTTATGCTGATGACAAAAAAAGGGATGTTGAATTCCAAGAAGGGGATTTGGTGCTTTTGAAGGTGCCCAAGTCCAGATATGCTACCCTTAAGGATGGGTCCAGCAATAAGTTGGCTCACAGGTTCTATGGGCCATACCGGATTGTCAAAAGAGTGGGAGCCTTGGCATATCAGTTAGCACTACCGCCATCCACAAAAATTCATAATGTCTTCCATGTGAGCCAATTGAAGCCCTTCATTGGATCATCAGTGGATTATGTTGAGGAGTTACCACCGATAGATAAAGAAGGCATCATTTAATATATACCCGAGCAAATCATAGGACAAAGGGAAAAGAAGCTTCGCTCTCGCTCCATCATGGAATGCTTGATTAAGTGGCAAGGTTTACCACTTGAGGAAGCTTCTTGGAGGCCAGCTTTAGTTTTGGAAGAGTTCCCATACCTATTAGAAGCAGATTTGGCTGAAATCTAGCTAACTATGGCCTTGTTTTCTCTCAGATTGGTTGCAGACAGCTCTCTGTTTCAAAGCAGATTTTACCCTGCACTATGGACAGCAACAGACACCATACATGGGCTGAAAGTACTCCTCGAGAGCTCCGTTTTGATATATCGTCCACCCCGATCGAAGAATCCTACAAAAAGTTATGACAAATTTACTACAGCAGGGTCCTGTAGTAAACAGCTTGCTGTCCACTGTCTGCAACTCACATTTACTCAAGATACTTGGGTCAAAATTCATTTTTTATAATTCCCCAATAAGACCCATGTAACGTACATACCTCAATGACCCAACATACGCAATAATACCTCTTCATTCATTTGTATACCCCTGTAATAATGCAGCAGAGTAGTACTCTCATCTGCTCCTACCCAGTTAGCATAAGTGCCTAGATTGTTTTTTAGGGCAAAAACCTCTGGGTGGTGGAATGTAAGAGAGGGGGATTTAATAAGGGGGAAATACTAGCTACAATGGCTGGTATATAAGGTGTTAGGGACTTGATTTTTGACTATCAGATTTTAATACAAGTCTCCTTTTATCTTCATCTCCTTCTCCAAGCTCTCATGGCTTCTTTCTCTTTCTAACTGTCTTTCTCTCTCTTTTTCTAGTCTTTCTCTCTCCTTGTCACTCTCTTTCTCTCACTTCCTGCAGTCTTTCTCTCTCTTCTACACCCTCTCTCTCTCCTCTCCTTCTCTCTCTCCAGTCTCCCTTCATTACACAATATGCTTCTACTTCTGATTTTGTGAATGTATATGATCGGCTTTGCAATGGCTAGAGGCATGAGCATTTCGTTCTTAGAGATGAATTTTATGATGCATAGAGGACTGTGTGTCACAAAGCTATTGAGGCCCAAAGTGATCACTGAGAGTTATGCTCCTTATGCATGACATAGGGGGATTGATGCTACAATTAGAGTAGTGAAGCATTTCTTTTATTGGCCTTCTTTGAGACACAATGTTGAGCAGTTTTATCATGATATGCATCGTATGTCAGAAAGTGAAGTATGATAGGCAAAATATGCCAGGTTTATTGCAATCCTTGTCTCTTCCAGATAGGCCTTGGTAGAGCATTGGTATGGATTTTATCTTTGAGCTTCCCGGAATACCTACAAGGAATGATGCAATATGGAGCATTATTTGCAGGCCCGATAAGCACACCTATTTCATTCTAGTGAGGAAGAAGATAAAGGCTAATCATATCGCATGCTTATTTTTGCAGCATGTGTTTAAGTATCATGGAATGCCAAAGTGATCATCAATGATCTAGACCCTCAAATGACCAATTTATTTTAGAAGGGGCTATTTGAAAATATGGGTATCACACTAAAATTTTCTTCATCCTTCCATCCGCAAACAGATAGTCAATCAAAAGAGGCAAATTCTACAATGCTTGATCTCTTGAGATGTTATATATTTGAGCATAAGTCACAATAGGAGCAGTATTTGCCTTTGGTAGATTTTTCATACAATAATACAGTCTATAGTTCCACCTGGCAAAGCTTTATTTAAGGTTGTGAAATGTGGGAAGAAAGTGGTGTTGTGCCGCTATACTGTTACATTAATAAATGTAACTTATGGGGAAACAACACGAGAGATGACCATCCGGGGGCCTTGAGCACCCGTACAGGGTTCAGGGGGCTTAGGAAGTGAGTTATAAAATTAGTATAACTCATTAGAAATTGACGACTGGTCGGGGGAGACACGTTTTTTTCTTCTTGAATCTTCCTTAGCGAGGTTGGGAGGTGAATCGACAGCCTCTCATGCTTCCCTACATTAGGCAACTGAAACTGGAGTTCCACCACGCAACACTGGTATCAAAGCCATTCGTGGGACTAGAGATGGGAGCCGCTACTAAGGGCCACTCGCGACTTGGGGACAGGTGGTAACGCTCTCGTCCACTCACGATTTCGAGACAGGTGACGTTGCTAAGGGCCGTTGTCCAAGCGACCCCACAATCTCAGTACACATGGCCGGTGACAAGGCCATTGTCCAAGTGACCCCACAATCTCAGTACACGTGGCTGGTGACATCCACCACTTCGGCCACAAATTTTCCCCCTCCTTGGGTTACAGGCGACACAATAAGTCCAAGCCACAAATATGCAGACCAGAAAGGATTGTCCTCTCAACACAGAGAAAAGGGGGATATTCTCACTGCGGCTGAGACCTCACATCATGGGAGCCTAACACCCACTCGATCGGGAGCAGCTAGCTAATGCAGGCGCTTACGAACTCGCAACAAAAAAGAAAACAAATTTTCAACCGGTTTGCTCGTGGAAGCTTTTTACAGCCTTGGATGCCGCATTGAATTTCAGGAATTTCCAGTGTACTGAAAACTGGAATCAAGTGGACGCAATACAGGGAAGTGCTCTACCTTTGTCTGCAAATTTCTTATATTTTCTTTCAAATTCCATTGTATAGATAGAGGGGAAAGAGAGAGAGGGTGCAACGGAAGGCTCTAGTTCCGAGGACCACCCTATGGTGGATCCCCATGAAACTGAAATGCAAGAAGAACACTGGGAAGAATTTTTTGCTACACGAGAGCAATTTGATGATTTAACTATTCGTGTGCAAGCACAGGGGGTTCAAATGGAGTTGCTAACTCAAGCACTCACCGAAATAAAATCCCAATTAGCCTTATTATTAGAAAGAGCTGAAAGGGATAAAAGTAAAGCAGAGGCCTCAGATATTCCATCTTCATCAAAAGATATAGATGTGACTAGGCGAGACCCAAGGGAACCCCACCAAAAGCTAAGGGATAGCCGAGTGTTAAAAGATATGAAACCCCCTCAATTTCATGGGGAGGAAAAAGATAGAAACAAAGACACTATCTTTAACTTCCTCAAAAAATGGGAGGATTTGCACAAATTAAGAAATACTCCACCACATCTCCAAGCGCTAGAGGCCAGTTTAACCTTGGGGCCAAAAGCATATAAATGGTGGAGAACTTAAAAGGAGGCAAATAAAATACCTAAAACTTGGGCTCAATTTGAATCGGTCTTTTTAAAAGAATTCCTTCCTCAAAATGAAATGCAAAGAAATTGGGAAGATTGGGATTTTGTCAGACAAAAGGGAAGACCTTTGCTGATATATCTTGAAGAGTATCATGAGATAATTCTCAAATTGGAAGGAATAGATGAATTTCAAAAGACAAGAGGATTTATAAGGAGACTAAATAAGGCCTGTAAAAAGAAAGTGAAAAGGAGTTCACCTAAGACGCTTGAAGAGGCAATTAAATTTGTACTAATTAATGAAGATAATATACGTCCAATGCACTCACTAGTCCCGTCGAAAAGGAGCCCAAGATTAAGGAATTTGAGGCCTCAAAATTTGTAAGTAAATTCAAAAAATAAATGCCATTCCTTAAGGGTAAGAAACAGCCCTTTCAAAAGAAACAATATGTACGGCCAAAGCTAAGTCAAGATGACTTTGATAAGGCCAAAAAAGAAAAGTTGTGTTTCAATTGCCTATCTCCTAACCATGCTGCTTGGAATTGCCCTCAAAGAAAGAAGGGGGAAGATAAAGGAAAGGATAAGGATAAGGGCAAGGGAAAAGAGAAACAAATCCATGTAGTGTAGCCCTTGGAATTAAAGGGGCATGAAAGGTAGAAATCTTTAGAGATCTTGCACAAGGATGTACAACACAAGTATTGTATGTCAACTTCCATGTGGCAACCTACCTTCGGGCTACATGATTTACCTAAGAGTGCATGGATCGATAGATGGCAAGAGGGTTAGAGTCATGATTGATGACTCTGCCACCCACAATTTCATAAGTTATGCACTTGTCAAAAAGTTGAAACTTCCCCAACAAAAGAGTGAGAATCAATATATTGTTCGTATGATGCGAGGTCAGGGTAACAAAATATGGGATACAATGGTATCCAATTTGGAAATCGAGATCCAAGGATATAAAGATAAGCTTGATTTCCAAATTATGAATATGGAAAGGGCCGATATCGCTCTAGAGAGGGAGTGGCTATGGGGATTGGAACCATCCTTAAAGCGTAGTTATTATCATAATACACTGGAATTTGAAAGGGATGGTAAGGCTTTTGTGATTCAAGGTGAGCATAAAGTATCTGATAAGCCTCTGATGTGTTGCCTTGAAGTAGAGAAGTTGATGAAGAAGGAAGCTTGTGAGGTATACATGTTATGGTCCCTCCCTGTACAGGACACTTTTACTTCTTGTAATATAAAGCAGCAATTTTATTATGCTTGTGAGTTGAATGCAAATAATGAATTAAATGGTTTGTTAGATGAATTTAAAGATGTGTTTCCATCGGACTTACCTAGTCGCCTTCCACCAGATAGGGGTGATGTAAATCACCCAATTGACATAGATAGAGATACACGCCCTGTTTCTAAATCACCTGACAGGCTAAGTGAAACACAGTATGAAGAAGTCGAAAGACCAATCAAGGATTACCTTGATAAGGGGTTTATACAACCCAGCAATTCACCTTGGCCTTCGCCAATTTTATTGGTGAAGAAAAAAGATGGCTCTATGTGACTTTGTGTTGATTATAGAGCACTTAATAAGATAACGGTGAAGAATAAATTTCCTATGCCTAGAATGGAAGATCTTTTTGATCAATTACAAGAGGCAAAATTCTTCACCAAGATTTGACTTAAGGTCAAGCTATCACCAAGTAAGAATTAAGGCCCACGATGTTCCTAAGACAGCATTTCAAACTAGATACGGGCATTATGATTTTTTGGTGATGCCTTTTGGCCTCACAAATGCACCAGCTACATTTATGAAGCTGATGAATAGTGTCTTACAGCCCTATCTAGGACGCTTTGTAGTAGTCTTCTTGGATGATATCTTGATCTTTAGTAAATCAAGAGAAGAACATTTGGAACACTTACAGTTAGTATTCCAATTGTTAAGAACCCATTCACTTTATGCGAAGAAAACTAAATGTGAATTCTTCACACAAGAGGACAAATATTTGGGGCATATTATCTTGAAAGAGGGACTCAAGATGGATCCAGAAAAAGTAAGGGCAATTATTGAATGGTCATCTCCAAGGAACCTAGAAGAGCTGTAGATCTTCCTAGGTTTATCTGGATTTTATCGTAGATTTATTCAAGATTATGCTAAGATAGTTGTTCCAATGACGGACCAACTTAAATGGAAAGGGAAGAGCTTTAACTAGGGAACATACCAAAATGAATGTTTTGAAAAACTTAAAGTAGCTATTGCTACAGCTCCAGTACTATTAATTGTGGATTCCAATAAACCATTTCTAGTTGAAGCTGTTGCCAGTGATAGGACAGTAGGTGCGGTCTTATTACAAGAGGGTTGACCGGTTGTTTTTGAAAGCAAGAAATTAGACCATGCAAAATAGAATTATTCCATTTATGAGAGGGAGCTGTATGCAATAGCACATGCAATGAAGAAATGGAGGCACTATCTGTACGGTGCCAAACTTTTGATCTTGTCGGATCATGAAAGCATTAAGTGGCTTAATGACTAACCGGATCTACAAGGGCGTAAAGCCAGATGGGCCGAACTCCTCCAACAGTTCGACTATGAGATAAGGTATAGAAAAGGAAAGTACAATATAGTGGCTGATGCGCTCAGCAAAATGCCCATCATAAATTAATTGAGTTTTACTCAATTTTCTTCTAATTTGCTTGAATCCTTAAAAGGAAAATTCCAGGTTGATCCGGCATATTCCAACATATGGGAAGCAATTGAAAATGGGGATCCAAATGTAAGAGCCTCCACTGAGGAAGGAACATCTGAGGATGTTCAACAAGGAAATGGAGCATCAAGGATTGCTCAAATGGAATTCAAGTGGAAGAATTTTACTAGTGATAATGGTTATTTACTCTACAAGGGTAGGGTATGTGTCCCGAAAGATGAAGAAATAAGGCGCCAGATACTCTTTGAGTATCATGATACCCCTAGTGCGGGACATCCAAGAGTTAATAAGACTTATAGTCTTAGGCAGTTCTATTGGCCTAGAATAAATAAGGACGTCCTTGACTATGTGGTCAAATGTAATAAGTGCCAAGTTAATAAAGTTGAAAGATTAAAAATGGGAGGACTTCTCCACCCATTAGAGATTCCTTTGAGAAAATGGAAGAGTACCTCCATAGACTTTATTGTTGGGTTACCTAGGACACAGAGGGGGCACGACTCTGTGTGGGTGATTATGGATAGGTTAACCAAAATGGCTAGGTTTATTCCAACTTCAACTGATGTTAAAACACTAGAATTCGTTAGATTGTTCATAGAGAACATATACCGATTGTATGGCCTTTCGGAAAATATAGTTTCTGATCGAGATAGAGAATTTGATAGTCAATTTTGGCGTGTTGTATTTAGGAAGTTGGATACTAAACTTAGCATGAGCATGGTGGAGCACCCGCAAACTGATGGGCAAACTGAAAGGGTTAACCAAATCCTTGAAGATATGTTGACAGCATATGTAAGTAAAAGGCAAACAAATTGGAAAGAGTATTTACCGATAGCACAGTTTACATATAATAGTGCCAAACACTCTTCCACTGGATATAGTCCATTTATGCTAATGTATGGCCAGAGCTTCTCATGCAGTAGGACTGCATAAGGAAAAGGTTCAGGCAACAAAAGACTTTTTGGAGGATATGAATAATATGTTAAAATTTGCTCAAGAAAATATTAAGAAAGCTCAAGACCGAGCTAGAGCTTATGCAGATTCTCACCGAAGAGACATCTTCTTTGAAGAAGGAGAATTGGTCTATCTTAAAGTGCCTGGACAAACTAAAACCATGAAGACGGGATGATGTCTAAAGCTTTCACCTAGGTATTGTGGTCCTTTTACAATACTTAAGAGGGTGGGGGAATAGGCTTACAAGCTCCAACTACCTGCTAGTAGTAAAACACATCCAGTTTTTCATATAAGCAAGTTAAGAAAGAAGCTGGGTGATATGGATAATATACTCTTAAATGATAAGATTGAGGAGCTATTTAGTGACCAATCTGTTCCACATGAATCAAAAAGAATTTTAAATGTTTGTAATAGACGAACAAGGCATACTATTTATCAAGAATGTCTGGTAAAATGAAGAGATTGTTTAGAAGAAAGCTCAACATGGGAGCGAGTAAGCACTTTAAGAAAAAGGTTTCCCAATTTACAGTTAGACTTTCCAAGTATCGTTTTCGAGGACGAAACCGATTCTTAAGGGGGAGGAAATGTTACATTAATAAATGTAACTTATGGGGAAACAGCAAGAGAGATGACCGTCCGGGGGTCTTGGACACTCGTATGGGGTTCAGGGGGCTTAGGAAGTAAATGAGTTATAAAATTAGTATAACTCGATAGAAATTGACGGCTAGTAGGGGAAGACATGTTTTTTTCTTCCTGCATCTTCCTTAGCAAGGTTGGGAGGTGAATCGACAGCCTCTCGTGCTTCCTTACATTAGGCGACTGAAACTGGAGTTCCACCACACAACATATATGGACAGTGTGAATAAGCTTGAAATGCATCATCATCTGGCTTTCTTATTAATGTAGAGAGTCAATGTCATATTAGTCATTAGTCTTAGTGTCCATAGTATGGATGGTTCAAAAATACGGAATTTTCTAACAATTTTGGCCTATTTTTTATATTTTGGATATTATTTCTTATAAATATCCTAAATAGGTATAGAAAACTTGTAGAATAGAGTGACATGCAAAAAGCAAGTTACTTTTCAACCAATTTGGAAGATCTCATGCAAAAAAAAAGTTTCCCGAATTTGCACGGCACGTGTTCTTAGTTTTCAAACAACAAACAATACTTTAGATGGTGAAGAAGGAGAAGCAATGATCTGGGAGAGTTCTGACTAGGTATCGTGGGGTTTTACTCCCTTTTGAAGCCAACGGAACCATCAAATTTTCCGTCTGAGCAGCAAAGAAGAAGCTAGTGTTTAGTGTGCATTTTTGGTATAGCAAGGGGGTCCAAGAGATCTAATGCTTGGAGATTGCTTTCGACTAGTAGTAGACATTGTCTAGATAATCCAAGAACCATTTTTCTTGGAGTTTGGCCATCAAACAATCAACTTATAGCTATTGTAATAATGAGGAATGCACAAGGCTGAAGTGTATTTGGAGTTCCGTACAAGGATGTTGTTTATCTTCTCAGTTTCTATCAATATATAGTGCTTCGAATCATTGAATTTTGTCTTTATATTATATAAAGGCTCTGGCATACTTGGTAGAAGATTTTATGATTGATTCATGATGTATGGACATGTCTTGAAGAGAACTTGTTTTCCAGCATTCTTGAGATTCATTTGAATCTCTTGCCTATTCTTTTTCTTCTCTTCTATCTCCTTTTCTCTACTTTCTTCACTCTTTGATCCCTTGTGGACACGACCTTTCAATTAAAACTCCTTTTATAATGCCCTTTATTTTTCACACAAAGGACAAGATCTTTGAGATTGATCGGTATGTAGAAAACACAGATGCAACCTATGCAAAGGTTAAGTATACCAAATGTGAGAGGTGAAAGTATACACAAAGATTGAAGCTCAGCTGAGAGTACAGTTGACATTGAAGAGAGTATGTGAGAGTGAAGACACAACTCCCAATGCAATAATCAAAGAGCGTAATGTGCAAGTACAAAGTACAACCCCTGAACCTTAGGGTTACTAAAGTGTATTCGCACCCAAAAGGTATAAAGCACGATAAGTGCCCAAACTGTGTAATATAGGCACATAAAATAAAAGAGAATAAATCTAGGGGAAAAAACCTCTCGTAAGGAGAGTAAAAATGCCTCAATGTAATACTAAGGATCACCGACACTCCTCTGTGAGCATAGGCATGAGTCAAACCCAACAATAGTTTCAAACTTTTGGAAAAAAACTTGTTGAGAATAGCAAATGATGCTTGATATATATGCCCAAAAGAGGCTTGCCCATAAGTGGCTTTGTATAAAAGAGATGACAAATCATGTATGCTCCAAGAAGAGATGTTCAAAATCCCATAAGCACAATGAGGGAGAGTGCTAATATCCAAAAGCTATACAGGCATGTACTTGGCACTCATTTCAAAGTAATGGAACTATCAATTTGAGTCATTGTCAGTGTCATTGTCCATCTTACATAAGAATATGTTTATAAGTCCAAGCTTCTATCTTGAAACCTAATTTACTTGTGTAACAGTTAGTCTAAGTCTATGTCATCATGAGTTGGGTATTCATCCTCCATCCTCCATGGCTCCTGCCATGCTCTAGATCCATGCTTTTCACATGGTATCACAGCTTAGCTGAGCATGGCATAGCTCCATACACTGCTTCTCTAGTATCTCTTCATCTCTGGTCATCTTTGTCCAGCTCACATCCAACTCATAACTCTATTTTCAACTTCACCTTTATCTTGACCTTGTGTCTGTCATAGCCAGCCTGAACCCACCTCTGTTTGAGCACCTAGATCTTTCGAACCAGAGCATATCTCTTCAAGCTCTCTTCTGGAAATCTCTCCTTTGACTCATTGGGTAACTTCTGGTCACATCAAAGCTTGACTTTCGCCTCTCCCAGCCCTGGCATTGTGAAAATTGACACTCGCTGTCTTAACTGTGCCTGCAAACTCTCATACCTACTGACCTTGGAGGAGGTAGTGTGAGAAAACTAAGGCATCTTAGCTCTTGCTCTCTTCAAGAGAGTTATTCCCCAACTTGGGGCGCTTCTTCTTGTTACATCAGACGTCAACATTGTGCCTTGCAGGACCCGACATTGCAGAAATACGTGAATTTGGCAGCACAGATTTCACACGCAAGGATTCAAGCTGATCGAGCATCCACCACAAGGCATGATTCTCCAGATCTTTGCGGGCATTTGAAGACTCCCAAGTGAGCAATCTCAGGCTGAAAGGGCTCCCCAAAATTCTCTCTCTATCTATCACACAATCTATGAAACCCTAACTGTCATCTCTATGGGCAGCCATAGCCAAAGCTTCAAAACTTTAAATTTTCATTGTTTCTTCTCACTGAAGCTATCAACAGTGATTTAAATCACTGAGCTACACTCTCTCAAAATTCATTACAGATCTAGAAGTGCCCAAGGAAGCTCAGAAGTCATCCACAAGTTCGTGAGAAATCGACAGACAAGAGGCATAAGCGGTAAAACTAGTGCTTGTAAGCACTAAGCATAAACTTTTAGTCATTTGTCTACTGACCTAGATCAGATCTGAAATTAAAATCCATGTATTAAAAGCCTCATTATTTGTAAAGGGATTAGACTCTTCCATTAAGCGTGAATGCCAATTGGTAGGACCTTGTCTTTTTGAAGAGGAGATGTTTTATGCACAAGTGCCCAACCTCAATAGAAAATCCAATGCTAATGTGATACCAAGCCATGTATTCCAGCAAGTCCCAAAGCTATCCAAAGAGAAATGTATCTATCTTGCAAAGCCGCATGGAATCCCAAAATCTATGTATCCCAAGATTTATGTAATGGTTCAACAAGTCATGTCAAGTCACAACAATGTACCTATTTGTATCCATCTCAAAATCACTGAGAAAAAGAACCTTACAAAGAAGACTAGAGCACAAGATAATGAAGAACAAGTCAAAGATGAAGAGCATGAAGAAAAGACCATGAAGACAAAGAAAACCAAGAAGACCAAGAAGATCAAGAAAAACAAAGGATGCACAAAGAATATGAAGAAGATACATTCTACTACTGACAACAAAAAATTTCCCATTAGTGGATCATGTTTTCCCATAGTGGATCTTATGTTTTCCCATAGTTGATTTTTGTTTCCCTTAGTGGATTTGTTTTGTAAAGTAAAACCCTTGCCAAAGATATAAAGTTTCAAGCTTTTACTTGACTAGTCTGCCTATGAGCTGGTCTCCCGAGCCATGTCATCATGTAAGGGGGGCAAAAGCCAACAAGTGTAGGAACTCATCATTTGAGGGGGGGTGTTGAGAATAGCAAATGATGCTTTATATGTGTGCCTAAAAAGAGGCTTGCCTATAAGTGGCTTTGTATGAAAGAGATGACAAATGATGTATACTCCAGGAAGAGATGTTCGAATTTCCATAAGCACAGTGAGGGAGAGTGGTACTATCCATAAGCTATAAAGGCATGTACTTGACACTCATTTCAAAGTAATGGAACTATCAGTTTGAGTCATTGTCAGTGTCATTGTCTATCTTACACAAGAATGTGTTTATGAGTTCAACCTTCCATCTTGGACCCCAATTCACTTGTGTAAAAGTTAGTCTATCTAAGTCTATGTCATCATGAGTTGTGTATTCATTTTCCATCCTCCATAGCTCCTGCCATGCTCTAGATCCATGCTTTTCACAAAACTAAACGTCTACTGAAAATGCTCTAAACCTTGCAAAAAAAGCATTTGTACCAACTAAAAGAGGCAAGAGATATTTCTTTTTAGTGCCATCATAGTCCTGCTTTATAATGGCACTTGCTGAACCCATATTATCTTGAGATTTTTTTAACTCTTTGGTATTTGAGAGTCGAGGATAGTCATGGAGACGACGATTTCTTTCATGAATGGTGACCAAACTTGAATGAGTGTATTCAACCATAAAAGATTATGGAGAGCAAACAATGCTTCACAAAACAGAACAGTCTTATTTAGACTTGAGAAGAGCCCTCCACTTATTTAGCCCATATATTCATGGAATACCCTATTCTAGACCAAGAATAATCCTCTTGATCACTCTAATACATCAATCTTTGATTTCAGTACAGCAGTGAACCAAGATGCATCAATTCGGTCCGCACATTCCCTTGTTTCAGGAGAGTAGAACATACATAACAGTCTCCCTTGTGAGGTTTGGCCCTTCATGTGGAGCTCCTTTCCCCATAGTATCTACAACATTCCCATAAATGTCTCTGTTGAGGAAATTAGTTGAAAAGAGTTCAGTAACTGGTCAAACATGCCAATGACCCAAAAACTGTGTAATATGAAAGGTAAACCATGCCAAGTTCATGTGAGATATGGAGGATCCTAGCTCGGCTGAGAGTACACAGTTGACAGTGAAGAGTGAGAGAATGAAAACACAACTACACTCCCAATGCAATTACCAAGAGTATAATGAAAGTACAAAGTACAACCCTTAAACCTTAGGGTTGTTAATGTGCATTCATACCCGAAAGATGTAAAACACAATAATGACCGAATTGTGTAGCATAAGCACATAAAATAGAAGATTAAATAATTGGGGGGGAACCTCTCATAAGGAGAGTAAGAGGTACCCCAATGTCCTACTGCGGATCACCGACACTCCTCTGTCAGCGTAGGCGTGAGTCAAACCCGACAAACCCCCTAGAGTGAAAAGTGATCAGCATACAAGGATCATCCACCAAAGGAGATCAAATTTAAAGCATTGCGAAATGCTTCAAATTTGTCACGAGCAAGACCTTTGGTGAAAATGTCTGCTATATTACTGGTGGCAGAACGGTACACAAGGCTGATATCTCTTGCATGTAGCCTCTCACTGACAAAGTGATAGTAAATCTCCATGTGTTTCATGTGTGCATAAAACATTGGGTTCCATGCCACTGCAATGGCACTCTGACTGTCAGTAAACAAAGGAGTAGGCTCCGTGACAGATACATCAAGGTCAGCCAACAAACGTCTCAGCCATACACATTCATCTGTCATAGTAAAAGCTGCCTTGTATTTAGCTTCACAATGGATTGTTTCTTGCTAAGCCAAGAGATGCAAGATGAGCCAAGAAAGAAATAGTTTCCACTCATAGAATGACGTAAATCAATATCACTAGCCCAATCTCAATAACTGTAAGCATGTAGGTGCAACGGTCCCCCCTTGGCATAAAGCAATCCAAGAGTCCTAGTACCCTTCAAGTAACGAAAAACACGATTCATAGCTTACCAATGTAACATGCGTACCTGTGCATATATCTCCTCAGGGCTAAAACTGATAGCTGAATATCTAGCCTTGTGTTGCATAAATAAACGAGACATCCAACTGCTGGAGCATATGTATAGATGTCAAACAAATCACTGTCATCATACAAGGGTAGGTTGAGTCCAATCTCCATCGATGTGCTAACTAGCTTACAATCCTCTAAGCTAAACCTCTCAACGAGTCCACCAATATATCCAAATTGTGACAATCCAATGCCTCTAGCATTATGAATGAACTGAATGCTCAAGTAGTAATGCAAAGGCCCCAAATTTTACATTTCAAAAGTTTGTTGCAAATTTTTCTTGAATGCTGAAATCTAATTAGCATGTGTCCCTCTGAGCAAAAGATCATCTACATAAAGATATACGACCAACAAGGATCCCCCCTCTTTGCATACTAAAGAGTAGACTCTGATGGATTGTTCATGAATCCTTGGCTAAGTAAAAAGGCATCGATTTTTGCATACCAAGCTCGAGGAGCTTGCTTTAAACCATACAAAGCCTTTTTCAGCTTACATGCCAAGTGTTCGAATCCCTCAACTGCAAAACCAATGGGCTGCTGTACATACACTTCTTCTTGAAGTTCCCCATGTAAAAAAGCAATCTTAATATCAAGCTAGTGCACAGTCTAACCATGATGGGAAGCCAAAGCAACCATAGACCGAATGGTAGTCATACGGGATGTACGACCAAATGTCTCCTCATATTTAACGGCCTTCTTTTATGCGTAGCCTTTAGCCACAAGCCTGGCTTTATACTATTCGTTAGCAGCAGCAAGACAAAGAGTGAGAGAGAGCAGAGTAGAGAGTGTGCACGATTTTAGGATACAATGACGAGTGTACCACTTTAGGTTTTTAGATAGATATATATGTGTAAGTACAAGTGCTAAGGGTGTGTTCACACCCGAGCACATAAAAAGGCACGAGGGCCTTTATTCCCAACAACCTCCCACCTAAAGGCAATGTGCCTTAATAGGAGAAAAGAATCAGCTAAGTCTAGGTATGTACAAAGCTGAAATACATATATCTATCCAACTCCCATCATCTATCGGCAATGAGCAAAACGCTCTGCTGAAAGACCCTTTGTGAGAAGGTCTACAAGATTATCATCCGTATGCATTTTGACAAGCTTAATGCTCTTTCTATCAAGTACATCTCTAATAAAGTAGTACTTCACCTGTATGTGCTTCGTGTTCGCATGAAAGACGGGATTCCATGCTAGCCTAATAGCACTCTGACTGTCACAATGAAGAACAGATAGCTCTGTAATGCCAAGCTCTTCCACCAGATGTAAAAGCCATAAAGCCTCCTTACATGCTTCAATGGCAGCCGCATACTCTACCTCTGTAGTAGACAATGTAACACACTTTTGTAGCCTGGAGATCCAAGAGACTACTCCTCCTGTGAAAGTAAACACATACCTAGAAGTGGACTTTCTGCAATCCGCATGATCAGCACAATCTGCATCCGTAAAGCCAACAACAGTTGCCTTTTGCTTTCCAAAGCAAATGCACAACTTCTTAATGCCTTTGAGGTATCTCATAATACCTTTCACTGCTTCCCAATGCTTTTTTCCAGGGTTTGCCATGTATCTGCTAACCACTCCCACTACAAAGGCAATGTCAAGACATGTAGCAACCATAGCATACATCAAACTGCCAACAGCTGAAGCATATGGTATCTTGGCCATTTAAGCCTTCTCATCATTAGATGTAGGGCTGTCCTCTGCACTGAGTTTCACATATGGAGGCAATGGAGCCCCAATCGTTCCCTTCCCCCCCCCCCCCCCTTCATATTGAAACACTGCAAAACTTTGGAGATATACTCCTACCGAGATAGATAGAGTAATCCTTTCGATCTATCTCTGAGTATTCGCATGCCAAGAATGTGATTTGCATCACCAAGATCCTTCATGTCAAAGGTGCCATGAAGACTTTGCTTCAGTGAGTCCAAGGCATGAGTATCCCTGCTAGCAATCAGCATATCATCTACATACAGAACCAAGATAATCAAGCTGCCATCTGTTGCCTTTTTAGTGTACAAGCAGTGATCCACTTGACTTCTATGGAAACCTTGAGACTGCATGAATGTCTTTAACTTATGATACCATTCTCTTGGTGCTTGTTTCAGCCCATACAAACTCCTTTTGAGTTTACATACCATCCTCTCTTTTCCTTTTTCCACAAACCCTTCAGGCTACTGCATATATATGTTTTCATGCAAATCACCATGTAAGAATGCAGTATTTACATCCATCTGTATGAGCTTCATATCTTTAGCTGCAATCGAGCCCAAAATGATTCTCAATGTAGTACAAGAGAGAAGATCTCATCAAAGTCAATTCAATATCAGAGCGAAGACACTTAAGTGTCTTATCAGTCTGATTTTCAACCAATGCCAATAAATTTTTAAACTTGTCAAGCACTTTATCCTTGCTACGAATAGGATAAACACATACCTTCTGTGTAGCATCATCAATCATTCATTGTTTACTTGTTCAATTCCTTAAAATCAACACTTTGGTAGATTTGATTGTTCTTTTTATGATTTCAACGAACGAGACTTTTTATGAGATGTCTATGCATGTTTGCCATAAACACAATGATCACAGTGCTCAAAATTAGCATAATGAAGACAACACAAGTAACCCAAACAAGAAAGCACTTTCATTCCAGTTTGACTCATGCGTCCCAACCGGCCGTGCCACAAAAAAACACTTGGCTGCTTGGTAACGGCAACAACATGATCACTCATACTAGATACATGGAGAGGATACAAGGTATCACTTTTACAACCTCTGGCAATCATTCTAGATCCTTTACAGATCTTCCATTTCCCATCACCAAAGGTGGTATGAATCCATCATCATATAGCTGCCCTGTGCTAATCAAGCTCTTTTTGAGCTAAGATACATGACATACATGCTGAAGTGTGAAGACAGAACCATGCTAAAATTGTAACTGCACACTGCCAATACCTGCAATAGCACATGCATAATTGTCCCCAAGATGGACAACACCATGTCGACCCCCTGTATAGACAAAGAACCACTCACGATCAGGGGTGACATGAAAGAAAGCACCTGAATCAAGAATCCAGGTATGCATGTCATCATCTGTACCTACAAGTAAAGCATGTGCACCAAAGTGTGAAGAGACCAAGAGTACGTCATTCCCACTGTCACTGTCATGACTGACTACATTCACCTCTTCAATTTTGACACTGCTCTTCTTAGGTTAACCCTCTTTCTTCTCTTCCTTGCTATCATTTGTATTCTTTCCCTTCCCTTTCTCTTTCTTCCATTTGTAGCAGTCACATTTAAAGTGACCCTTCTTGCCACAATGATGGCATTCAACATCGTTACCACGCAATTTACTGCGTCCCTTACTATCAAATTTGCATTTCTGATGTGATCTGCCCCTAGTATGCAAAGCACTGGATGACTTACTGGATGCATTGTTATGCCAATTCATTTCTTCCATGAGTAGAGCACTCTCTGTTGAGAAACCCTTCACCCGCAGTTTGCATTTTTGCGTTTCTACGTTTTGCGTTTATGGTTTGCAGCCCCAAAAAGGGGCGCCATCCTAGACTGACTGTGCCTATTTATAGGCCACTCTCTCATTCATTCCTCACGGCTGATTCATTCAGTCCATCACCTATTCTCTCCAGCCTCTCCACTACCCTCACACCCCTTCGAGAGGACATTGCGGTTCATGGTTCGTGGCTATCTTCATCATCTTCCTTGTGCTACAGCACACTTGTTCCCTTGTATCACATTCACTCCATGATTCAGATCTTCATCATTCCATTCATCACAATTTCTTCTCTCTTCTCTTCTGTTCTCCATGTTTGCCGAGTTCACTCCGTGTTCCTCCCCGCAAAGCCTACTGTCTCGCTGGTACGTCATCTTTTGACATGGTATCAGAGCTAGATCTGCTCACCTAGCAGCGAAGATCCTCCACTCTAGTGAAGGCAAAGACTGGCAGCGGGTTCGGTATCCACTTCTCTTCTTCTTCCGTTGCATCAAAATCTCATTTTTGCAAATTTCAGGTGTTTTCAGCTTGCTGCCCACACCCCTTTCGTGGAGGACATCGCGTTGCAAGCTGTCCATTGTTGTCTCCATCAGTTGGCGCCTGATTTCCAACCCTCCAAACGCTGATTGTTGTTGCTTCTGCCTGGCGACTGACTGCTATTCTTGTGCACACCTACTGTCGTACAGCTTGCCACATCATCATAGTCTTGCTGCCTACGTTTTTAGTCTTTCTCTCTCCTACAGGCTGTCTTGCATGCGTTTTTAGTCTTTCTCTCACCTGCTACCTACGTTTTTAGTATTTCTCTCTCCTGCAGGTTGTCTTGCCTGCGTTTTTAGTCTTTCTCTCTCCTCACTTGCGTTTTCCCACTCGTTGCAATCACTTGTTGCTGGTCACATCCTCCTCCCACTGGCAGCTCACTTCCAGCCCTTCCACTACCCTCCCACCCCTTGAGGTGAACATTGCGGTTCATGCTTCACACTGCCCTCACACCCATTGAGGCGGACATTGCGGTTCGTGGTTCATGGTGGCTAACCTCTTCCTTCTTCAGCAAGGCACACTGGTATCCATGGCTTCTTCACCAACAGATGACCAGACTACTCGGTGCTCCTACTGTGGCATCACCGGACGCACCACTGATACTTACCGACCTCGACCTTTGCTCCCCAACCCCCCGGAGTATATGCGTCTTCCACCAAGCACTCCTTGTGCCACCTCTCCTTTCTGGGCCACAGAGATTTTTCAGCATCGGCTATCAGAGTACTATGCTCAAGGCAATAAGACGCATCCGATGCGCACTAAGTCCTTTCAAGCACATGGAGGATCAATTGGCGCTACCAACCTCCTGGAGATCGTCGCAATGCCAGTGGCAGTCTTCTCCTACTTATTTTCACGTACAGTGGCTTCCACGACCTATGGCTCTGCAGTCCGCTCCATCGAGAGACAGTGATTGTTTGATACCGTCTCCTCGTTAGTCTGCTCCTTCAAGAGATAGTGACTGCTCAACTCCTTCCTCTTCTTTGGCTACCCAGTCTGCTCCACTGAGAGACAGCGACTGCTACCCAACTCTTGCTCATTCTGAGCCCCACTCTTTTCCACCCTCGACTACTCAAGTTTGAGAGGCTACCTCTAGGAGCTTTTCGACACCCCACATACCTTCTTCAGCACAACCGGCGGCACTTCCTTCGTCATCAGACATTTCGGAGTCCGTGATCCATGAGTTTTTGGATTCCCTATTTCTTTGCCCTCAAAGGGGGCATCTACTTCTTCTTCGACTTTAGCGGGCGCCCCTCCACCTCCCACCTTAGAGGGGAAACCTACTCCACATGAAGTTCTTCACCCATCCTCTACTTTCTTGGGGTGGCTGTCTTCGACCAATCATCTCTTCTTCTGATACCCAGGATCTTCAGGTGCCACCTAAATCGAAACCTCGCAGGTTCAGCCATGACTTGGTGACGAGGCCTTCGTATTGCTTCCAGCACGGAGCTAGTGGCTTCTCTTCCGAGATTGTGTTTCGGGTTCTCCAGTTCACTTTGTCTATTGGTCTTTACTGCAGATTTCCTTTCCGGTCGAAATCTTGGATCTTAGGAATCCTCTACATCTTTTCCTCCTCTTATCTTCTTGCCTTGGTCCCTTGGTCAGCATGGAGCCACCTCCCGAGATTGAGTATGGGCATATCCTTATGGTTCTCGGCACCACACAAAGCTCGACATTCCTCCTATGCATTGCATATTTTCATCATCTTTGTACTAGGGCGCTAGGGCACGTGAAAAATTTTCCCACGCGGGACACTGTCTAAGTGGCACCTGCTGCATGAGCATTCTTTAGCATGTAGCATTGCATCTCCATCTCACTCTTCTCTTGTTCCCCTTTTTGGGCCTCAGAGGGGGTGTTGAGAAACCCTTCATCGTCAGTTTGCATTTTTGCATTTCTGCGTTTTGCGTTTAGGGTTTGCAGCCCCAAAAAGGGGCACCAGCCTAGACTAACTGTGCCTATTTATAGGCCACTCTCTCATTCATTCCTCACGGCTGATTCATTCAGTCCGTCACCTCTTCTCTCCAGCCTCTCCACTACCCTCACACCCCTTCAGGAGAACATTGCGATTCGTGGTTCGTGGTTGTCTTCATGATCTTCCTTGTGCTACGGCACCCTTGTTCCCTTGTATCACATTTACTTCATGATTCAGATCTTCATCATTCCATTCATCACAGTTTCTTCTCTCTTCTCTTCTGTTCTCCATGTTTGCCGAGTTCACTCCGTGTTCCTCCCCGCAAACCCTACTGTCTCGCCGGTACGTCATCTTTTGACACTCTACATCAGCATACAAAAGAATCACATTAGAATTGCTCATAGCAGTCCTGAATGTATCCCAACTCTCTGGAAGAGTGCAAAGCAAGAACGTAGCCTTAAATTATTCATCAATCAAGAACTTCAAGGCAACCCGTTGGTTGAAAATGGAGTTAAACTCACTCAAGTGAGTAGACATTGTTGTACCCTCTTTCATATGTACATCCATAAGCTTTTTCGGTCTATACACTTTGCGACACTCTTCTGTGCATACAGTTCTTCCAATCGAGTCCATATAGCATATGCAAAATCCAAATCTCCAATATTAAATAGCGAGGCATCAGAAATCGATAGCTCAATGGTTGAGCGTGCAAGCTCATTTAACTCATCAGAATCTTCCTGTTTCATGTCTGTGGGCTTTGCTCCTTTGGTTTTAATCGGATTTGCATGCTTCTTTTGCAACAGGATATTGTAGCACTATTTTTGCCAAATTGCAAAGTTATGTGCTTCTTCAAGCTTCTTTATGTGCATGAGATTACTGGTGTCATTGTTGCCAGCTATGATTTTCAGCCCAAATGTGGGCCAAAAATTCAGCAAATGCAGGCCCAAACTGTCACACAAGTGACCAAGGTACAAACAAGTACCAACCAACAATAAATGACCACGTAGAAGCAGAGATTCAGAACTGTAATTAAATCTTCAGAAGCACCAAACCATGTGTGCTAGAGCATTCCACAACTAATTACAACTGTTCCAAGGGCATATACATCACATTACATGAGAAATCCCAAATTTTAGCTGCAATTTCTATTGTATATGTACCCACCGGCATAAAATTTGACACACACGGTCAAAAGCGCCAAAAATTTGTGCGCTCAAAGAATCAACCACACATCTGCATTGTCTGTGACATGAATAGAACAAGCCAATTTTGCCAAAATAGAGCAATTTTAGCAAAAACCCCCAAATTTTCCAAGTGCTAGATGTCCAAATTGCATGGAATTAAGCTTGCATGTACATAAAATGACCAAATGGTGCACAAATATTGTCCAAACAGCAAAATCCCCAAATTGCACAGGGTCCAATGTGCATCAATGTCGAGAAATTAAGTAAATTTCAGCCCAATTTTGCATGTACATGAAAAGGCCCAAATTTCCGAGACAAAATGTCACAAATTCTTGCAATTTCTGAGACAAATTGTCTCGTCCTGCATCACAATCCCCAAGTCCAGGAAAAGCCCCAAATTTTCGGGCCAAGATTGCACAAATTTCAGTGAAATTGACTCATCCAAGCAAAAAAATTTCACTTGCATTGGAGAATCCCCAAAACTTTCTAAGGCTTGTGCATTCAATGTCTGCAATTTTTGGTCCAAAGATCACTGCAATGTGTGTCAGGCACCGAATTTGGGAAAAGCCCCAAAATTTTAAGACACAGGTTTGCACTTTGTGCTTGTAGATGTGAACACCCAGTAAAGGGAAAAAATAGGATGAAGTAAATTAAAGGGAAAAATGTGGCATTGACCTTCTGCCCTATTTGTGTGACGGGATGATCTGTCGCTCATCACGTATAGGTCGTCGTGCAGCCCCATTGCATTCAGTTCGCCCCGTCACCTGTCACGCAACGCGACCTCGTCACCTATCACGCAGCCCGTCTGACGTGTCGTTAGTCTACCGTCGACTGCACCCAACCAACAGTAGCCTATCTGTCAGTCGTTCTTTGCTTACGTGTTCGTCTACTCGCCACATGTCGCCTACTCCTCAACAGTCCACAAGACTATTACACAAGACTTTACACCTGATGGTCTACCCCCCAAGAGCTTGCGTGAGAGCCGTTGGCTCTGATACCAATTTGTAATGACCAGGGGGCACGAAGATCGAGACAGTCAGCATTTGTTAGCAGCAGCGAGACAGAGCGAGACAGAGCAGAGTAGAGAGAGTGTATGATTTTTGGGTACAATGATGAGTGTACCACTTTAGGTTTTTAGATAGATATATATGTGCAAGTACAAGTTGTTCACACCCGAGCACATTAAAAGGCATGAGGGCCTTTATTCCCAACATTTTCTTTTCAGCTTATATATCCACTTGGTACCAATGGCTTTCTCTCCAATAGGAAATGTCACTAAATCCCATGATAAACATGACTAACAGCATCCTCAAAACAAGTGGGCTCAACATCCTCAACCACCTTCACCATATAAGCATAATGGTGAGCTACATAATCTTCAAAACCAAATCTTTAAATAGGGTATATAACCCTACTAGACCTGCATACAACACTAGATCACTTAGTGGAGCCTTTACATTACTATGTGCTCTCTGTACACTTGGTGTCCTGATTGAAGGAATACCAATCTCATCATCTAAACTCTCTAAACCACTAGAATCTCCATCAAATCCCAAATGGCTAGTAGATTCATTAACATCCAACACTTTTTTCTTTCTTTGTCTTTACCTACAACACTTGTAGATTCACTTGAAGACGTGGAGCTACTCCTTAGTCTCCCAATCCAAAAACTAACTGTAGGTGTAGTACCAAATGATGTTTCTAGTCCACTAAGGCTCCCTGATTCTTGCTTTTCTTTTTGCACATAGCTATCATGATCATTATTATCATCTAATACATCACCAGTAGATGTGTACCAACTACTCATCTCATAAAAAATAACGTCCATGCTCACTGTGAACTCACATGTGATGAATGGTTATAATAGCGATACCCTTTTCTTTATGATAGAATTAGATTCAGCTTGCATTGCTTCCATCCAATGCACACTTTGTTGTGCATCCTCATAGCATTCATGTTCCTCATCATCACGTGTGTGTGCTGCCATAACAAGCTCCATAGTATTAGCATCATCATGCAGATGAGCTTTTCTTCTAGTACAACCAACAATAAGAGCATCCAAATGACTATCTTTCATAGTCTGCAAGTACCATCTAGGCATCTACATTACTTCCTAATTGTGTACAAGCTCCTACTGAACCTCAAATTCAGCAGCTTGCTGAATATTCAAATCAGCCATAGGCTGAATTTCTGCATTGCTCAATGGAGCAACTAGCTCAACATTATGTTCATTTATTGAAGCTCCAGCTATAACACCAAAAGAAATGGGCAACAGCCCTTCAAACACATCATTTACAGCCTAATATGTATAAAAACCAGCAAGGGATAATTTTGATGTTTTATCAAAAATCACATCCCTATTGACAAAGACTTTCTTGGAAACGGGATCATATAGTCTATATTCTTTGCTCTCACTGTTGTACCCTAGAAAAATGCATTTGATAGCCTTGTTGTCCAATTTCTTTCTTAGTACTTTGGAAATATGAGCAGACACAAGACACCCAAAAGTATGAAAATGGCCAACAGAAGGTTTCTGGCTGTTCCAAGCCTCAAAAGGCGTAACATCTTTTAATTCCTTGGTAGGACACATGTTCAACACAAGACAAGCACACATAGCTATTTCCATCCAAAAGCCATGTGGCAAACTCTTAGCTTTCAGCATATATCTAGCCATCTCCATGAGTAACCGATTATTCCATTCTGCAAACCCATTCTGTTGTGGAGTATATGCAATAGTATACTAATAGACAATGCCATTCTATTTCAAAAAATTATTCAGCAAGGAAGACATGTATTTCCCCCCTTAGTCCAAACAGAGAGTCTTAATCCTACAGCCAGATTGATTTTTGGCAAGTGCAAAAGAAGCCAAAAATGCATCATATACCTCTAGCCTTTTCATCAATGAATAGACCCAGCAAAAACGAGTAAAATCATCAATGAAGGTGACAAAATAATAGCATCCATCCAATGACTTTGTTTGCATAGGTCTACATACATCCGAATGCACAATTTGTAATCTCGTGGTTGCCTTAAAAGAAACATCACGAGAAATTGAGAGTCGATGCGTTTTCCCCAAGGTGCATCCCTCACAAATATGCTCAAGAGGTCTCTCTAAGAGAGGTAAACCATCTAGCATCTGAGTACGCTGCATAAGCAACAAACTGCCATAGTTGGCATGTCCCATACGAGCATGCCATAACTCTGCTTATGACATAGCAGGAGTAAGAGTAGATGCTAAATAGACTAACTGATCAATCGAATAGACATCTAATTCATAGAGTCCATAATAAAATGTGCCAATCAAAACAAAAGTCAAGAATTCTTTATCCCTAACCGTACATTTGTTACCATCAAATGTGACCTATATACCACACTTTGCTAAAGAAGAAATGGACAACAAATTCCTCTTTATGCTTGGCACAAATAATGCATCTTGTAAACAAAGAGTAGAGCCATCAATGGCTTTCAAGACAATCTCCCCAATACCTCTAACAGGGTAAGATGCATTGTTGGCACACTGCACACACTTGCCAATAGAAGCTACAATAACAAAAGGAAAACAAATCCCTGTGAGATGTAATGTGCTTAGAAGCACCATTGTCAAAAAACCAAGTGCTAGTATCCTCAGTACAACTAAATGCTATATCAGCCCAAGAATAGTCATAACTGCAAGTATAAAAACAGTAGCCTCGATCTACAACGAAAGATGTGGACTCTGTAGCAGTAGAAGATGCATCAGAAACACATCCCTGACTTTTTCTTCTCCTTGGCAATGCGCTTCTTACATTCCGTGATGTAATGACCTAGCTTCTTACAATAGTGACACTTTCCCTTCTTGGCTTGCGTGCCCCCCTATTTCTTATTGCTCTTTGGAGTACTTAAACAACCAGACCTCTACAGAGAATTTTTTAATTGGTTGCCCTTGCCCTTGTACCTCGACATAAAAGCCTATTCAGAGACTATAACATCCACCCCACTCTTCTTTCTTGTTTGCTCTTCTTCTAAGAGCAAGCTAACCAACTAAAGAAAAGTAAATGGCTACAGAGAAATTCTCATGGTGAGATTTAGGGCCATATGAAAGGTCAAATAAGAGAGTGACAAAGAATTCATACTAATAGAGATCAACTGTGCATCAAATAATACTCATCTACATTTATTAATAGCTCATCTAAGTCCTGAATTATGATAAGATAATTCTACCTGGACTCACCTGCATCCATCTTCACATTCTCAAGCTCTTTCTTCAAGAAAGAGATGCATGTCTCATTTTTTCTAGCGAACATCTGCTCAACTGTGAGCCATGCTTTTCGTGAAGAAGTTGCAGACCGTATATGCAAGGTTATAGACCAATGAACTATCAATGCAATCAGCAACAATGCTTGAGCATCTTGTGTATCCCAAACCTTTTGTGCTACTGATCTTTGGGGAAGTGGCTGAGCTGGAGCGGGCCTTTTATCACATCCTCCAAGAGGAGGTGTTGCAAGAGCCACAACCCTAGGACGAACTTCTTCACCACTAACATAATCCCAAAGAGTTTTTGCAATCAGCACGTTCTTCATCATGAAAGACTATAAAGAATATTTATTGTTGTCCAATCTATCCTCCTTGGATACATATGTGAAGACATCACTCTGTCCCTGATTGACCATAGTAAATGTCACTGTTTCAGTCACTACAAGAGCAAGAGCTAAAGCTGGAACAACCTGGAAATCTAGAAATTTTCAAAAATTACAGCATGCACCAGGCTGTAATTGACAAATCTCTATCACACTCTATCAAAACTGTCCAATGTACACGCTGTTCAATGAATAAACAATGCTCAACAACACAACCAATGCAAAGTCCCCAAAATTTTGTTGTCCAAAATGTACAATTTCAGTCTATCAAACTGAACCTGTAGTACATGTGCCAATGTCTACATTAAACCCAAAAGCCCCAAAATTTATTCCCAAATCTCAAGAAATTTCTGCAATAAGTGTGTCCAAGTCATGTCCAAGAGCAGAAATAAACTGCCCAGGGAAAAGCCCTTTGCTGTGATTCAGATTTTAACTAAAAACTGAATAAATGCCTTCTTTACCTCTAATGTTGGCTGTGACAACTGTCAGGCCTGGAGGAGCTGACAGAGATACAATTAGAGGCAAGCAGGTTGTTTAGATGGCGATAGCTAGGCAGCGCCACTGGACCAAGGTGGAGCTGGCAGGCGCTAGAGAACAGGTAGTGATGCAGAGGCTAGTGACAGCGGCACAAGACCAAGGTGCAGCGCTGGTTGCTGGCGCAGAGGGTGACTGGAGGTGCTACAAGTGGCGGGCCTAAAGTGGAGCTGACGAGCACCAGCAGTTGGAGCAGAAGGCACAGCCCGCTGCGCTGCAGGCGGTGCTGGACAGTGGCGGACCTGGCAAGCCTACAGTTGTGGACTGGAGATCGGGACGGTTGACACAGGTGGCAGCACAACTAAGCTCTGAGGTGGCGGAGCTGCTGGTGACAGTTGGACACGGCGAGAGGCTAAGCTTGTGGCTTTGATACCAAATGTGAGATATGGAGAATCAAAGCTCAGCTGAGAGTACACAGTTAACAATGAAGAGTGAGAAAGTGAAGACACAGCACGACTCCCAATGCAATTACCAAGAGTGTAATGAAAGTACAAAGCACAAACCTTAAACCTTAGGCTTCTTAATGTGCGTTCACACATGAAAGATGTAAAACACAATAGATGACCGACCTATGTAACATAAGCACATAAAATAGAAGATAATATAACTGAGGAACAACCTCTCATAAGGAGAGTAAAAAGTGTCCTACTGCGGATTACCAATACTCCTTTGTGAGCGTAGGTGTGAGTCAAACCCAACAGTTCATTGAAATGATACCACACACACCATGGGCTATTATCTTTCAAAAATATGATGAGAAGAGAAGTCTTTAAAAACATAATGAAGAGAAGCACGCAAATAATAGAGGTCCTTTCAAAACATTTTCAATGTCAAAAGTATGAACCATGTTAATGTGATTTTCTTTTGTTTTACACAATGTTTAGTATTGTTTCTTCTTGGTGTTTTCTTGCACCTACTTGGACCAATGACAGTCTTTATCCCTTACCATAACCCAAAACCAATATGAGCAGTACAAAACTCAAAAGCTCGTATATATTTCAAAAGAGAACTAGGTCATAAAATAATATATGTTTGCTGTATTTGGTGAAGATACAACTGATGGCTAATTACAATGTTTGTCTTTGCACTCCTATGAGCCTTCATGATGATTTGGATAGATGTTGAACATAGTTGTCAGGTATGAAAGGTACGATACGATACGGTATGATAAAATATGGTACTAATTGGTACCTTATGATTTTACAAGGTACGGTACGATATTAGTATGAAAAAAAATTAAGATGAATTTTTAAATAACAAAAATCATAAAACATTAAATGATAGATCATAGAATACATGTTTAAAGTGGAACTAGCCATTTCATTACAAAATAGGATTAATACATGAGGGTGACCATAGTGGTCACATGGGCTATGCAAAACATGCGATATAACTACAGTCTACAGTCTAGTATATCTAATACAAAAAAAAAGAGAGACCTATGTCATATGAATCTATAATGAGGCATCACTATCATCATCATCATCATCATCAGAACCATCTGAGTGCTCATCAAGAGAGTCTGAAGATGACTCCTCAACATCCGACGATGAGACACACTCATATTCATCCTCACTGATGAGGTTACCATCATCATCAAATGATGGCTCCCTAGGTGGCGGCTGTGTAGGCAAGGTGGGGATATCATCATGAGGCACAGGATGTGAGCTACTAGAGCCCCACCTTACATATGTCTGCAAGCCATTCGAACCACCCCTCCTCGATGATGGACGGCGTTGAATGACCATGCCCCTGCTACCACCTACTCGAACTCCTTGCCCACAAGCACGCTGACTGCGAGTGTCACAAGTATCTACTGCTATAAGCTCTCTATAGAGCTCTGCAAAAATCATCTCCTCCTCCTCGTCCACCTCCTTATGTATACTCCGAAGAGTGTCGCCCGTCAACTTGAATGTATCAACATTCACCTACACAATGCACTGATGCATGTAAGATTGATCATTGTAAATGCTAAAGTCTAAATTGTAAAGAATAAAGTTTAAACTTCAAAGTTCAATGTTTAAAAGTTAAAACAACAAATTTTAAATGTTATGGTTAAGTGTTTAAACTTTACCTGCTTTGGACTACCCATGCTCATCATAGCCCTCATCATGCGTAAGTTAGTGCGGCAATAAACTAGCCGCTCTAACTGTCGTGTGCTAAGCCAATTATGAATCTTTGTGTAAATGAGAGAATAAGCACTCCAGTTTCTCTCACATGCACCCGAAGAGCAATCCTGGACAAGGACCCTCATGGCTAAGGACTGAAGGGTCTCTAGTGTGTATCCAAAGTTTTGCCACCAAAATAAAGGCTTCACAAGTGACTCTCTCCTCCAACAAGTGGGAGAAGCAAAAGCCATATACCCTCTCTGATCTGCATAGCATCCTAACTCCTCTAGCATTGCATTGTGATCATCCACAAGGACCACACAAGTTAAATAGCAAGCTGGTCCGAACACAACTCTCTATCATCCATGACCGCCGGTGACTTGTAGGCCGGATGTATCAATGCGACAAAACCATGGATGGGCTTATGCATCCACACCCATCTCCTCTCTGCTATCTCTAAAACATGTGCACGCTATGTCTCTGTGATCACTGTACAAGCACGTACCTCCACCAATGCCGCTCTAAAGAAGTGAATAAGAAGGCCCATGGTGGACCCCTCGCAATCACTCATACGTAACACCCTATAAAAGGGAGTCACGACAATGACAACCGCACGGACTTTTGTCAAAACTGCTCATTAAGGCATAAGCGCTGCACGGCTTTGGCATCTTCTGTCTCATGCTCATCCCACTCATTCCATAGAGTGGACACCACTATCTCGCGCAAGGCGCGGACCACGCCTTATAAAGGCGCTCCAGCAATAACCACATGTAAGCAAAGCGAGTTCAAGAAGGCTTTTTCAACTCTAGTGTGCTATGCTTACGATACATCGCAAGCACCTTTACCTTTACTATGAAGAATGTGACAATTGATGTAGCTTTGCGGACCACCCTCTTCATCCACTTGAGCTTCCCAATGTCCTCCATGAGCAAGTCCAAACAATGACTTGCACATGGAGTCCACACAATCGTAGGGAACTCGACCTCAAGCAAACAGCCCATGTGCCGACAATTCGATGCATTGTTTGTAACAACTTGCACCATATTTGAGGGGCCAACCTTTACCTTTACTATGAAGAATGTGACAATTGATGTAGCTTTGTGGACCACCCTCTTCATCCACTTGAGCTTCCCAATGTCCTCCATGAGCAAGTCCAAACAATGACTTGCACATGAAGTCCACACAATCGTAGGAAACTCGGCCTCAAGCAAACAGCCCATGCACCGACAATTCGATGCATTGTTTGTAACAACTTGCATCACATTTGAGGGGCCCACCTACAACCACAATTTACAAATTACAAGTAATGTATAAATCAAATTTCAATTATGAATCATGATATTATCATAATGAAAGAAAGTGAAACAAATTTAAAACACAAATTGCAATGTATACCTCAATAATAGCTTGTAGAATGTGGCGGTAGATGAATGCGCCCGTCGTTTTTCTCCCCCTCTTGCCGGTATCTACGGCCCGTAAAAAGTAAGTGCCGAGTGGACATGAGACGAGTATGTTGATGATGCTCTGTTTCTTACGATCACTCCATCTGTCGGTGAGAATGGAGCAACCATATTTTATCCATGCGGCCCGAATAAGATCAAGGGCTCTATCAATCCTCTCCCTCTCTTCATCAATCTTTCTCGTCCTCATGTCATTGTATCTGACACCGGTCCATCCTTCACATCGACCCACATTGGCAATGCCTTTTACCATCTTCTTCCATTGCTCTTGCTTTAGGACATTGTATGCAAGATTGCACTCAATCACCGTGCGTGCAATTTCAATGTCCACAAGTCGCACATGACCGGGAACTTGAGAGAGAGATGATTGTCTCTCCGGCATCGCATGAGCCTCCACTCTTTGTCTTTTACAGGAGCCGGGGAGATGTGGAGCCCCCACCACCAATGGAAGAGGTCTCTCCCGCATCGGTTGAAGATACGCCCACATTGGATGCTTACTCGCTAGTAGGCATAGGAGTTGGTGCCGATAAGCCACTTCCTCCTCCTCTTGTGGATCCCCCTCTCATCTTGGCGAGAATCTCCTCCGCAATGTTTTGAGGGATCTCCTTGCATAGAGCAACTTGCCCCCCGTCTTGGAAAGATGTTTGAGAATCCGAGCTGCATCACTTGTATAGCGCTTCCCGCAATACTTGCATGGGTGAAAGTTGGACTTCTTTGTGTCCCTCTCCACATGGATTGCATGCAAATTGAAGGCCTTATGCTTCTTAGGAGTCATGGTGCCGATGACGGATAAAGAGGAGAGAGAGAGAGAGAGAGAGAGAGAGAGAGAGAGAGAGAGAAAGAGATGCTTGAGTCTCGACTCTTCAAAGTTGAGAGGGAGACTTGAGAGGCCTGAGGGTTGGGGTAAAGTTGAAAGAGCAAGAGTGAGAGAGAGGGGATGGGAGATGAGAATGGAAAATGCTTTGATAGGGTGTGGGATAGAGGGGATGGGAGATGAAATTTGAGAATGGTAAATGCTTCGATAGGGTGCGGGAAAGAGGAGATGGGAGATGAGATTCGAGAATGACAAATCACACGTCCATTCAAGAATCGAGCGACGAGATCCAAGAGAGGAAGATGAGAATGGTAAGTCACAAGTGCTTGCTAAATTGGTGTGGAAGCATGGAGGAGAGGAGCACCTTTTGTAGATGAGAGAAAGGTCAAAGTTCAAACAATCAAAGTTCAAACAGTCAAAGAGAGGGCTGCCAGCTAGAAGAAATCCATGTGAGATCGAAGGATCGAGGTGCAGCTCAGAGTTCAGTAGACAGTGTGAGAGTAAGAGAGACAGAGTGAAGCACGACACCCAAGAGAATAGTCTGAAAGAGTGTAACCAGAAAGTACAAAGTACAACCCTTAAACTTAGGCTTGTAGGGGGTGTTCACACCCGACACACACTAAGTGCCCATAAGTGTGTAACATAAGCACATAAGCACATACGACAATAAGACTATAAGTCTGGGGGAAAAAACCTCTCCTATCGAGAGTAAAAAGTGCCTCAGTGTCCTACTGATCACCGACACTCCCATATGAGCGTAGGCATAAGTGAGGCGTGAGTCAAATACCCAACAAACCCCCCTGGAGTGAAGAGTGATCAAGAGTACAAGGATCATCCTCCACCAAAGAATATCAAATTTAAAGCATCGCGAAATGCTTCAAATTTGTCACAAGAAAGAGCTTTGGTGAAGATGCCTGCCACATTACTGGTGGTAGGACAATAGACAAGGCTGATATCACCTGCATGTAGCCTCTCTCTGACAAAGTGATAATGGATCTCAATGTGTTTCGTGCGGACATGAAACACTGGGTTCCGTGCCACTGCAATGGCACTCTGACTGTCATTGAACAAAGGAGTAGGCTCCGTAATAACAGATACATCCAAATCAGCTAGCAAGCGTCTAAGCCATACGCATTCAACTGTGGTAGTGAAAGCTGCCTTGTATTCAGCTTCACATGACGATGTGGCAACAGTGGATTGTTTCTTGCTAAGCCAAGAAAGAAACAATTGCCCACTAGTGGAGTGACGTGTATCATAATCACCACCCCAATCAAAATCACTGTAAGCATGTAACTGCAGTGGTCCCCCCTTGGCATAAAGCAACCCAAGAGATCGAGTACCCTGCAAGTAATGAAAAACACGCTTGACAGCTTGCCAATGTGACATACCTGGCTGATGCATGTACCTGCTCAAAGCTGAAACTGCAAACTGTATGTCCGGCCTAGTGTTGCATAGATAGATAGGACATCCAACTGCAGGAGCATATGTATGTATATCAAACAAATCACTGTCATCATGTAATGATAGTTTCAGTCCAGGTTCCATGAGAGTACAAACTGGCTTGCAATCTTATAAGCCAAACTTCTCAAGAAGCTGCCCAATATACCTTGACTGTGATAGCCCAATACCTCGAGCATCATGTATGAACTGGATGCCCAAGTAGTAATGCAAAACTCCCAAGTCAGACATGTCAAAAGTTTGCTGCAAATTTTGTTTCAATGCTGAAATCTGATCAGCATGTGTTCCAGTGAGCAAAAAGTAATCAACATAAAGACATATAATTAGCATAGATCCCCCTTCTTTACATACGTAAAGGGTAGACTCAGATGAGTTGTTTAGAAACCCTTGACCAAGCAAAAAAGCATCTATTTTTGCATACCAAGCTCTAGGAGCTTGTTTCAAACCATATAGTGCCTTTTTGAGCTTGCATACCAAATGTTCTAAGCCTTCAACTGCAAAACCAATGGGCTGCTGTACATAGACTTCCTCTTGAAGTTCTCCATGTAAGAATGCAGTCTTGATATCTAGCTGATGCACTGTCCAACCATAATGTGCAGCCAAAGCAATCATAGACCTGATGGTCGTCATACGGGAAGTAGAAGCAAATGTCTCCTCATAATCAATGCCCTTTTTCTGTGCGTAGCCTTTAGCTACAAGCCGTGCCTTGTATTTATCAATGGATCCATCTACTTTCCTTTTCAGTTTGTAGACCCATTTCGTTCCAATGGCTTTCTTCCCAAATGGCAAGGACACCAAATCCCAAGTTTGATTCTTAGTAATAGAATCTAATTCAGCTTGCATTGCTGCCATCCAATGCACACTGTGTTGTGCATCCTCATAACATTCAGGCTCTTCATTATCAAAAGTGCTTGCTGCCATAACAAACTCCATGGTATGTGCTGAATCATGCAAACGAGTTTGCCTTCTAGTACGACCAACCATGGGTGCATCCAAAGGACTATCTTGCATAGTCTGCAAATACCATCTAGGTAACTGTCTAGCTTCCTGACTGTGTGCAAGCTCTTGCTGAATTTCAGTTTCAGCATTATGCTGAATATTCCGATCAGCCAATGGCTGAATTTCTGCACTTTCCATAAGAGCAGTTGGCTGAACATCAGGTTCATTTTCTAAAGCTCCAGCTGAATCACCAAAAGTAATGGGGGGCAGCCCTTCAAAAACATCACGGGCAGTCTGATATGTGTCCAAACCAGCCAAGGATAATTCTGATTTTTCATCAAAAACAACATCCCTGCTGACAAAAACCTTCTTTGTAACGGGATCATAGAGTCTGTAGCCTTTGCTCTCATTGCTATATCCCATAAAAATGCACTTAACAGCCTTGTTGTCCAACTTTTTTCTAAGTACCTGTGGAATATGGGCATAGGCAAGACACCCAAAGGTACGAAAGTGACCAACAGAAGGTTTACAGCTGTTCCAAGCCTCAAAAGGTGTGATGGTCTTCAAGGCTTTGGTAGGGCATCTGTTCAAAATATGGCAAGCACACATGACTGCTTCCATCCAAAAACTGCTCTTTGCCTTCAGCATACATCTGGCCATCTCCATGAGTGACCGATTCTTCCTCTCTGCTACCCCATTCTGCTGTGGAGTATAGGCAGTAGTATACTGATGAACTATGCCTTTGCTGCAAAAAGGAATTCAGCAAAAAGGAATTCAGCATAGAGGACATGTATTCCCCCCCTCGGTCCGAACGGAGAGTCTTAATCTTGCATCCAGATTGATTTTCAACAAGTGCATTGAAAGCCAAAAATGCATCATACACTTCTGACTTCTTTTTCAAACAGTAGACCCAGCAAAAACGTGTAAAGTCATCAACGAATGTCACAAAATCATAACCACCGCCCAATGACATGGTTTGCATAGGCCCATAAACATTTGAATGCACCAACTGCAATCTGGTTGTTGCTCTGAAAGCAACATCAAGAGAAAATGAGAAACGATGCATTTTCCCTAAAATGCATCCCTCGCATAAATGCTCAGGAGGTCTCTCCAAGAGAGGTAAGCCATCCAGCATCTGAGTACGCTGCAAAAGCATCAAGCTGCCAAAGTTTACATGCCCCAAACGAGCATGCCATAACTCCACCTGTATCATAGCAGGAGTAAGAGTGGATGTCAAGTATGCCGTCTGATCTACTGAAAGAGCATCCAACTCATATAAACCATGACACAAAGATCCTGTCAAGACCAAAGTCATGCGTTCTTTATCTCTAACCGTGCAACGGTCATCATCAAATGTGACCTGCAAACCACAACGTGCCAAAGAAGAAATAGAAAGCAAATTCTTCTTGATTCCAGGCACAAACAAAGCATCTTGCAAGCGGAGAATAGAGCCATCAATGGCTGTGAGCTGAATCTCCCCAATACCACGAACAGGGTATGATGCATTATTGGCACACTGTACAGATTTCCCAACGGGAGGTGCACTAACCGAAGCAAACAAATCTCTGCGAGATGTAATATGTCTAGAAGCACCACTGTCAAAGAACCAAATGTCAGCATCCTCTGTAGAGCTAAGTGCTCTATCGGCCCAAGAGATGTCATAACTACAAGTGTAAAAACAATAGTCCCTGTCCACAACAAAGGACGCGGACTCACTAGCAGTGGAAGGAGTAGTAGAAACAGACATTCCTGACTCCTTCTTCTTCTCTTTGGCAATGCGCTTCCTGACTCAGTGATATAGTGGCCGGGCTTCTTACAATAATGACATTTTCCTTTTTTAGCTTCTGTCCCCCCTTGTGTCTGATTCTGCGATGTGCCCGAAGTGCCAGAACTCTGTAGAGCATTTTTCACCTTGCTGTTTTTGCCTTTCTGTCTTGCCACAAAAGCCTGCTCAAAGACTATAGCATCCACACCACTATTTTTTCCTATTTGCTCCTCCTCTAGAAGCAAACTAACCAGCTGAATAAAAGTGAGTGGGTGCTCAGCAATCCTCATGGTGAGGTTCAATGCAGTATGAAAAGACAAGTACGAAGGAGGTAAGGAATTCAAGGTGGTGGATATCAACTGTGCATCCGAAAAATACTCATCTACATTCATGAGCTGCTCCCTCAAGTCCTAAATCTTATTTAAGTGATCTTGCATCGAATCACCCTCATTCATCTTCAAAGTCTCCAACTCTTTCTTCAAGAAAGAGATCCGAGTCTCATTCTTTCCTGCAAACATATGCTCCAAAGTCAACCATGCATCTCGTGAAGAAGATGCTGAACGAATGTGAGGAATGATGGATCGCTGAACTACCAGAGCAATCAGCGACAAGGCCTGTGCATCACGTGTATTCCAAGCTTTTTGAGCTGCAGTTCTTGGAGGAAGTGGCTGAGGTGGAGCAGGCTGAGGTCCCCATTGTCCACGTGCGCCATGGGGAGGAGTAACGGGAGCTACAACTCCCGGTCGTGTTTCCTGTCCACTGACATAATCCCATAAATTCTTGGCCACTAATACATTCTTCATCATGAATGACCATAGCGAGTAATTGTTTCCGTCCAATCTGTCTTCCTTGGATACAGACGTAAAGACATCACCTCCTTGATTTGCCATGATGACAAATTTCCAAAGACAAATGAGCAATGTCAAAGCAGTAAGGCATGGAAATCTGCAGATTTCCAAAAATTGCAGCAAACACACTTCTGCAATTAATGTGCAAGGGCGTACTCTATCAAAAACTGTCTTTTAATGCACGCTTCCCAAGGTGCAAACAGTGCTCAACAACACTGTTATATCAAAAGCCCCAAAATTTCTGCCAAATTTTCTGTCAAAACAATCTTTCTGTGACTGTAACAGTAGTTCATATGCAACTGTCCTCAAAATACATAAAAGCCCCAAAAAAATTTATGACTGTGTCCAAAAATTGCATTTAATGTGTCCCAGACACGTTTCTGAATATTGTGCCTGGGCCGTGGGAACCCTCTCTTCCACAGATTAATTCTGGTAGAAAAAATGTATTTTTTTTAAATTTACATCCACACCAATAGGATCGAGGTGCAGCTCAGAGTTCAGTAGACAGTGTGAGAGTAAGAGAGACAGAGTGAAGCACGACACCCAAGAGAATAGTCTGAAAGAGTGTAACCAGAAAGTACAAAGTACAACCCTTAAACTTAGAGTTGTAGGGGGTGTTCACACCCGACACACGCTAAGTGCCCATAAGTGTGTAACATAAGCACATAAGCACATACGACAATAAGACTATAAGTCTGGGGGAAAAAACCTCTCCTACCGAGAGTAAAAAGTGCCCCAGTGTCCTACTGATCACCGACACTCCCATATGAGCGTAGGCATAAGTGAGGCGTGAGTCAAATACCCAACAATCCAAAGAGGGCCGGGGAGGGGAGTGCATGGCTGGAAAAGGGGGTGGGGTGAGGTATCCAAGGCTTCCCACCCCCCAAAAGGTGCCACACAGGCAGGCAAAGCAAAAGCGAGAGCGAAAAACGCGGGACGCGGGATCTAGGTGGCGTAGGCGACATGGCCGAAACAGGCCCAAAATCTCGTATGAATTCATACGGATACGTACCGTACGGTTCGTACCGTACAAACCAATCCGTACCACATATGAAGGCAACTATGATCCTAAAGTCGAGGACTCTCGAAGGACTTCTCGTCATTATGTTTTGACACCCACTGGCCTAAGTTAGGGTGATTGCAAATTTGAAATAACCCATTGACAACTCTATGATTGCAGCACCTTTGAGATTTGCAGCTAATATTTAGAAAATAAACATATAGAGTGATTGTGGTCTCTAGTCTCCAACGTAGAATCTATCAGGTTTTTACATGGAGTTTTCATAGAAGTTAGGTTTCCTCCCTTTCACTACCTTTATACATTTCTTCTTAAATGGTACTCAAGTTATGGTTGGTACACAAATGCATATCGCTCTTTAAAGAGCACAAAAAGGATGAATAATGTGGAGCAAAAATGAATCATAAAGCATAGCTTTAGTTTTCTTTTTTAGCAAAAATGGTTTGATAATCCCCTCTTTATTTATTTTGATGTAGGATATTATTAATCTTTGTTATATGTATAGCCTCAGGATACCTTTAGATTAACATGTGTGTTGGAAGAGAACAATTGATTGACTTTAAGAAGCAAAAAAATTCCCTACTATGCCGCCCCATTCTCCATTGAGTAGATTTAATCTTATGTGCAACCAATCTAAGTTTCAAAAATTTGACTTGTGCAATGTTGAGAAGACCAAAATGGTTGAATAAATGGCCATTATCATAGTTGCATATTTGATTAGTATACGAGACTTTAGAGAGACTTGCATGGCAAGAGATACCCAATTTTTATATATAGTCACAGGCCACATATTTTAATGCAACAACAACAAAATTATCTCTTCATATGTTTCTTAACTACCATCCAGTTTCTCAACTTCGTTTCTTGAAGCACATAAGCTAGCAAGAAAGCTACCTTTTAGAAAGTACTTTAACTAAATGTATGGACATCTTATAAAATTTTCTCTCCATATTTTCAAACTGCATGGATTCACCTGTGATGGAAACCCGTGGACTAGTAGAACTGTAGTTTTTTGTGGGTCTCCCTCCTCGACATAAAACCACCTAATGACAAAATAACATCAAAGAGTATAAATTAAGTCAAAATGATCCATCTTGTAAGCCAACCACTACAAACAAAAAAATCTTTCTAACTTTCTAGGAAAACAAATATGGGGTTATAATGGCTATGAAATGAAGGTGAGTAATTTCTATTTGTCGGTGAAAAGGTGTGATTGGATGATGTTGCTTGCATTCTCACTACAAGACAACCTTGGACTATTATGGTACATTGTGTGTTAACTTCTGCATTGACTCCTTTGCAAAATGGTAACTTTCATATTAAGAGATGTTCTTTGGACAAAAGCACAAAACCACAAAAGGAAACTTGGTAAGTCCTAGCTTTGTGAAATGGGATCAAGAATAGCCAAGCCACATTGATAGGCATTACGTAAACATAACCACCAAGAAGTTGAGGTGCTTTAGTTTCTTTAGCTAAGAGTTAAAAAAGATGATAAAACAATATGTGCAATATGATGTTAATAGAGCCTCATTTGTCATACACACCCACTGAACCAACGAGACTACATTGAACTCTAATCAAAACATGGTTTTTCAGATTTAAAAATAGCTCTCTTAGTAAATCCCCTTGGTGTGGGGAAATGATACACTTCGCAAAGAGAAAATGCAACTATGTACCATGACTAACAAAAACAAAAACTCGAAAACTTGAATGGATAATTATGAATGTTAGAATTTGCCAATTCTATGGGCAGTGCGGCCCAATGTTATCGTTAGTTGGTTTGTAGTGTGAACACAACTACATTAACAAGTTGTGTCACCACTTCTACAATTAGTTCTAGAGTAAAATTAAGTCAAGCTGAGTTAGGGATAGGTCTAACTTAGTTAAGACCTACAGTACTTTCATTCTATCATTCTAGCACTTGCATCTTTTGAGTGTGGAATTGCTGCCCACTCTTACTCATTGTCTTGTGTTCACTCTCTCTCTCTTTTTTTGTGGAGATAATTGAATTAAGAAGCAAATATTTACATCAAACCATCAGGTCAAGAAAAGAAAAAACAGACACAAATAAAAGTCTACCAAGACTCTAACATAGAAATATCACACAGAAGGACAGCTAGTGTAGAGCGAACAATATCCAGTCAGGAAGCAGCAATGTCAAGAAGAACCAGATCAGCTGAGACCATAGAGAAAATCTGCTATAACACTAAACCACAAACGCCGGCCACATGACCATGGATGCCCGATGTTGAATCAAAAATAAAGGCATTTTGAGTACGCCAAATATGCCATAGGGCTGTCCATCTAAGGAAATGGAAGAGATAAGAATAATCTAAGACATAGAGATCATCTTTCCCATAATCCACGAACAAGCAAATATCCGGTGTTGAGTCGCCGAAGACCACACACAGGAAACAAAACTCCAAAGCTGTTGAGCAACAGGGCAAGAGACAAAGAGATAAAGCAATGTCACATCACATGTAGTGCAAAATATACAACAACCAGCAGAGATCTTGCAAGCATGCAACACATCCCCAATTGGAAGACCCCAATAAGCAACCTCCACATGAACACTTTACCCCGAAAAGGAACCTTAGACTTCCAGAGTTGAATGAATCTTTCCTGCCACTTCTTTTTGCTATCCCAAATATGCCAAAATTTATAAGCCTCTCCAATGACCCATCTCTTAGCCTCCACCATCTAATGATATATCTCATTAGCTGACCTTTTCTCGATATCATTAAGAAGCACAAACCTCCAATCTCGCCAATGAGATGATGGCTGTAACGCAGGCAAAGGAGATAATCTCAGAAGCCTGTCCTGTAGGGACGACCAAATATCATGATATCCTCAAGGCGCCCGAAAGTGCTCACGAATACGTTGGAAAGAATAAAGATGCGGCTGCCCAGGAATGACACCATCAAGGACTGTCTGCAACCCCAAACAAGACATCCGGTTAAACTTGTCTCACTGCAAATCTTTATCATCCCAATCCAACAACCTAGAGGTAGCCAATACTTCTCCTTGCAGCGAATTCTTCTCCTTATGAAAATCAGGGAGGCACCAGCTGCAAAATGTAACTTCTCGTGCCAAGATGCAATCAAATGTGAAAGGAGAAAAGACTCGAAGACCTTAATAGGCCTCGTGAAATTAAGCACATGCCACCAACAAGCGTGAATAACCATGCTACCATGAGAGATGCCAGTCCTTTCTATGAAAAATTTTGCGATATCTGACTAGGGATGACTCTCTACACAGTGCCTGCAAAAGAGCTAGTCTCGAAGCAGTCATATGCAAATTAACATCCAATAAAGCTGCTCTCCCCATCCTTTTAGGAGTATTCACATCCTGCCGCGAAATCCAACGATTCCCTTTATTTTTCCACAACATGAATCGGATAGGCTGAACCAGTTCCAAAAGAGAATTCTTAGTCCAAGTAATGGCAGAAAAAACGAAATCATACTAATCATGATGCATTGAGCAATTTTAAGTCACACATGAAGAAGCCAGCCTTGAGATTTCCAATACATGAACCGATCATGAATACAGGATGACATCCAATCAAGCAAGGCACAAGGAGCTACATCCACACCAATAGGATAACCCAAGTGTCTGGTTATATCTCCATGCCAACCCATGCAATCCCAAGGCCTGAATATCATTCTCCATACAAGAAAGTAGTGTAGATTTTTTAGCATTAATATGGAGTCTTGATGCCAAAGCAAAAAGATTCCACACAACCATTGCCAGATTAACATTAATGCGATTAGCATTAAGAAACATAAAGGAATCATCAATCAAAGATTGACCCAAAATTTGGGCACCACTAGGAAGAGACAAACCAACAATCTCACCCTGATCGGCCAACTTACCCAAAAATGAGAGCATCCGGTGAGTGACTAAAGCAAATAGCGAAGGGCTGAGAGGGCAGCCTTGCAAAAGAGACCGAGACAAGGCAATTTCATTTGTGATCCCTCCATTAAGTGCATTACAAGCCACTGCACCCTGACTAATGGTATCAACAAGAGAAATCATGCAAGGACCAAATCCCATGGTGGACATTAGCTGCCACAAAAAGACCAGCTAACATGATCAAATGCCTTTTCAAGATCAAGCTAAAGCATAACAGCCTATTGGCCCGAAGCTTTGGCATAATCCATCCCCAATTGAACATTCAAAATGTTATGCATTATATTTTGACCCTTAATGAAACCATATTGACGTGGATGAACCAAGGGCGGAAACACTTTCTGCAATTTGTTGGCAATGATTTTAGAGAACATTTTTTATAAAGAATCCATAACATAAATAGGCCTCCGTTGTTTCAAAAGGTCGAAGAGGGAACCTTAGGAAAAAGGACCTCAAAAAACCCCCTCGTTCCATCATAGATCTCTTCAATGAGAGGGGCATACACTTGCCTTGAAGCATCATCTTGACATACCTCAACACTGACAAGCATGGACTGCAACCAAGCACAAATCCTACTAATCAAAGGAGTGCTTCCAGTAAAGTAAACGATGGCTGCCCTCTCATGAAAAGCAGCAATCTAATGTAAGACCAAGTCAGTTCCATAGTACGGGGGAGTTTCGGAAACCGGGAAAACGGAAACAGGAAAAACCAGAGTTTCGAAGTTTTGGCCAAATTTTGGAAACGGCGAAACGGTGTTTCGGATTATACACTAAAATAAATACAATATTATGAGGGTATGTAAATATATCAATGCCTGCAATAACATGTACCCAAATTTCATACAAAACTTTGAGTCTTCATGTCATATGATTGAAATCATGATTCATTATTTATGTCACGACTCAGGAGTGAAGATTGAGGAGTCAAAACTAAGGACTCAATGGTTGAAACTTAAGACAGCTTAACACAATTAAGACTCAATCTTCAAAACTTAATTTATGACTCATGAATAATCTATGATCTAAAGAGCAGTGAAGACTGACATCAAGAACAATGAAGATTGACATCAAGAACAATAGAACAAGAATCAATATGCATAATAAGTGAAATCAAGATACAATGATACATGTAACTATGTCATGTTAAATAAAACTTACTTGTCTTGGGGTAAAAAGTTGTTACGAAACAAGGCCTTGCCAATTATATCCATTTACTCATATAGAAGCCCCAAAGTACAACCCTCCATATCAGTGATGCGCTATAGTGTAAATAGCAGAGAGACTTTTCACCAATGCCTCTGCGTAAACCCACCAACTCTCATTTAAAATTATCCGCCTAAAAGCAAAAGCCTTTGAAGACACTCTCTCACTTCATGTGAGCCATTCCTAGCATGCAATGGTTTGTATCAAATTTGGACGGACCCGTATCAACCTCTCCAATACAATAAACATATAAGCAAATCTAGTCGTAGAGGGCTTCAATAGCTCAAGTGTGCTCTTGACTCGAAACATGCTTGTGATGAATGGCCTCTTCTTCACAAATCTTACCATGCTTGTTGCCGTCTTGAAAATGTCATCCACCCAAGATATTTGCCCAGCATCTTCAATAAGCAAGTCAAGGCAATGGGATGCACACAGAGTCCATACTATGCTAGGAAACTCCTCCTCAAGCATACGTCCCAAGACACACAATTGCTTCCATTATTTGTCACTACCTACACCACATTTTGGACTCCTACATCCATGATGACCTGTCACATGTACTCCCAAATGAAAGTTTCTGTGATAGTCAGGACCTGAGGCAAAGGCATCGATGGCCTTAATGAACATGGTGCCTTTACATGAAGATACCAAAACATTGTAAACATTCCTTCGACGCATATTTGACCATCCATCGCATAATATTGTGCGTCCATATTTCACCCATGTCTCCTTCAAGGGCTCCAATTGAGCCTCTATGGATGCTTTCTCCTTTCGAAGCTCCCATGTGCATAATGCATCTACGGATGGATCTTCCAACTCATACCCTATGCGGCTCGCTCACTGCCCAAACAGCACTCGCCTGGTTGGACAACAGCTATTCGGTGGTGGCTGGAAACAGTGAAAAACTGCACAAGAAGGCCGAATAGCACGCAGTAATGATGGACAGCAATGTAGGACAGCTCAGATAGATCTCCTTCATGAATGGGGTGTGGACAGCAAAGCTCTAGCATCTCCAAGCCAAAAACGAGATTGTAGCTGAATGAAGGGCAACCTCTCTATTTATAGAAAGTTTAGGTTCTCCCAATTAGGGTCTGTGCTTATGGGACACAGATACTCTCTAGGAACACATTTCTTTTTAATAAAAGGTTCATTTCATTAATTAATTGAGTTTTAGGGCTGTTTTAATAAAGCTAATGCATTTTAGTTCAACAACCCCTCTCAAGTCCAAAATTGGAACCAGAAAGGGACTAGATTGGTCCAAGCCCAAATTTCATTTTCTTTTCCCTAAGACATTCCACACAAAGCAACCAAGGCATTGGACAAAGAGTGCATGTCAACCACCCAATGATCTACCAAGACTACAAAGGCAATGGTAATCTTACAAGGGACCCCAAGTGATTATCCCAGAGAGGCCATGGCATTGGACAAAGGGTGCTCTTCAGTTGCCCAGTGGTGTATCGGAACCTGCAAAGGTGGATGAAACCACAATGAACTTTGGTTTTTCTTTAAAGGGCTTTTGATTGCTTTAAATAGAGTTATCTTCAAATGAGGGTTTTCAATTACTTTTCGTCCTATTAAGTAATCTGTGCCCTTTGGGGATACTAAAGGGATGGTCACATCCAAGACCTCCACAAAACAAACAAGTGATCCCAACCACCATTGGGTGTTAGTGATGAAGATATCTATGGAGGGTATGCGGTGAAAGTAAAAAAGATAGGTGGAAACAAGCTAAGCAAGCTAGGCAAGCAAAGGAAATTGCCCTAGGAGACTGTCATATGAGTTGCCACAAATATGATGAATCCAAAGTCGACTGCTCCAAAAGACTAAGAATGGATACATGTCCACGGATGCATGTTTACAATAACATAATGCTATGCATTGGAGTTATGCAAAAGGCAATGCAGATGATCATGCAAAATGCAAAATGCCATGTAAGAGTGCCACTTGGATAGTGTCCTCGCAAGGAAATTGTTCACTTGCCCCAAGTACCCTTCTACAATCATGGTCATCTAAGATGCAGATAATGATACAAGGTACAAAATAATAAATGTCCCAGAACCGAAATCCTATCACCCTCGAGAGAAAAAATTTTCCCCCCTCAATGTGCAAAGGAAAGTCATCTCCACCTAGTGCTTTGCAGCCAAATCAACTCACATCAACCCTCCTCACGTGCCATCATCATCGGGCTTGCATTTACACCATTTTAAGACCGTCTACAGCAAGTTACACCCTCTTTATTTGTCCTACACCAAATACCTCCATTTTTGTGTCATCTAAACTCCTAAAGGGCTGCCTAGCAGTTGCATTGATAGCAACCATCATCTGGGAGAGATTTCAGCATATCCTTCACCTATGATAGCTCCGAATGATTGCATTTCACTCCCTCTATAGCTAGCTATCCTTTCCTTCATCTTCAACATTACCTTCTATACCCTACTACTGGAGGACTACATTTCCCTCCCTCTACAATGCAAACTCCCTTCAAGTGTTGTTGCTTGATTCAGACAAGACAGTACAACTATCTTCAAAGCTTTGGCTCCCCTGTATCAGCTCGATTCACTTAGCATGATTCAGTGACTCATCATTCATCTTCTTCTTTTTTTGTGTTTTTTGAGTTTCTCTTCTCACTCAGTGTTTGCCGTAAACAATCTGTGTTTCCCCCCCCCCTCCCCCACAAACCCCACTATCACTCTAGTTTGCTTTCACAACAATCATATTTTGATATACAAGTGTTTTCCAGCTTTAGCCAACAATTGACCAGGCACAGGATGTTGCACAGAGTGCAACATGGCAGCTGCTGTGCTGCGCAGCATTTTTATCATTATTTAATTCAGCGATGGCAGTTTTGGTGTGGTTGGCCCATTTTGAAACTAGCTAACATGATTATTATATTAGCCTTTTGGAGCAGATTTTGAGATTTCATCACCTCCGGTGGCTGAAACACATTGGGACAAGTAGAGGAAGCCTTAGCAAGCATCATGTGCGCAATCAAATGAGGCTGCCCTTGTTTTTGTGCAAGTTATTCACGAGACAATATCTACCGAGATCAAAGCCGAGTTTCTGGCTATTATGGACCGTGAGGTCCCATGTTACCAACTCTTCCTTCACATCACAAGCTCAAAGGGGAGGATTACCGCATCTAGTGGGTAATGATGCTTGCCATCTTGGAGTCCTATGACTTGGCAGAGCTCATAAGCGAGGCTATAGGTCCTATAGCCTGTGATGCCTCCAAGCTTTCTACAAACGATAAATCTAGGTTGCTCAAGGTACACGCACATTCGGATAAACTAAATGCTTGCATCCACTCTTTGCTCTTTCTCTCTTGAACTCAAACTGTTATTGCTTGCATCAAGCACTTGACCGTGGCTCGGGAAACATGGTTGGAGTTGGATCAAATGTGCAAAGGATGACCATTATGAAGCGAGTGTCTCTAGACATTCAAATTCGGCAATAAGTCTTCTTCTATGCAAGAGCATGTCAATAAGCTTCAGCAATTGTGCAAATGTAGGTCTAGAACACAAGAAAGGTGATTACCTTGGAGGACATGGTGATAACTCTTCTTTCACAGTTACCACTCCCATTCAGTGCATTTCTTTTCGCCCTCATTGCTTCAAGGTGTACAGAAACCCTCAAGTGGAAGGAATTGGTTCCGATGGTCTTGGACCAAGAGGAACAACTCAAAGGTCAGAACAATCCCAAGTTGGAGGCATTGATAGGTCAGTCTTCCCAATAGAAGGGGGAGAACAACAACAACAAGGACAAGAAGACCAAGCAAGATAATGCCAAGGAGTCTACTTGCCACATTGTGATAAGACAAGTCATTGGAAGAAGGATTGCCTTAACAAGGACAAGAAGGACACCAAGAAGAAGAAGGCTACAAAGAACTTAGGAGTGGTGTGGTTGCTTCCTCTTTTTTCCCTGTAAAATGTGGCTGATTATATTACTCAAAAAAAACTGATTACAACAGAGTACTCATGCTCAACAGACCAAGCTAGAGCTGATGAAAGTCACAGATACATCATATATACAAGCCTCTCAAGGCGGTCTGGGGGGGATGGGGGCAAGAATCCATGGAGGGGGTGTATCGCCATCTGGGGCTGCCTGCCTGCATCACGAAGAATAGGTCCTGGCCGCCCCAAGTGCGCATGAAATGACATCCGAGCTCCTAACGAACCCTGGACTCACCTTGCACCTAATCCCATCGGCCTCAAAGGGAGTGGATGATGGAGGTCCAGAGCTCTGCGAAGGTCGCCTGTACTGAAAGTCTCTCTTTGCCGAAAGCCACCTGACACCACACCTTCCAGATATGCCAACCAGTAAGACTCCCTATGATTTCCCATACCTCAGAGCAGTCTGCTGTGGGCTCCACTACCTGGCGGATGGATAGAGCCTCATACAGAAGGTGACGGCCCTAGCTGACCGCTTGCCAGCAAAACGTGACGGCCCTAGCTGACCGCCTGCCAGTAGAAAGCTCCCCAAGAGATACATCCAAGGCTGGGTACTATGCGGCGAAGGATGCGGCATACTCCTATCCACGCAAGCTGTGCTGCCTCACACGACCAAAGGCAATGCTTGGGGGTTTCCATAGACTGTTGTATGCAGTGCTTACAAACTCCCTCCTTCTGCATCTTGGCAAGCCAGCTTCCCACCGCCAAGCCTCCATGTGCCACCAGCCATAAAAAATATGATACCCTCCTCGGCCTCCAGCTGTCCCAGAGGTGGCGCCATAAGGTCCGTCGGAACGGCTCCGTGATGCTATGCTCCGCCCAGTGCCTGCTACGTGACGGCGCCCAATCCATATCCTCTTGCATTAGTACGTGACTGCCAATCCTGGCAGTGTACTCAAGGAACCTCAGTGACTTCTTAGTGACCACAGTGGCCGGCCAAAGCCACTCTCCCGGATCCCACTCCAACTCATCAAGTGGCCTTCCTTCCCAGATCCAGAGGCGCCACTCCTTGAGCTCTTGCCAAAAAACCAAAGGGTCCAGCCGCTGTGTCTTCCCCTGAAGGCCAATCACCCGGATCCCCTTCCATGAAAGAACAGTTATCCCCTCGTCCTGCTACCCTCTGTCAAGAGCCAGACACCCCCCCTCCTGCACTGTGAAAAAGGTCCTAGGTGGAGCGCCACCCACTCTTCCTTCCACCTGTAGGGAGATGCCTGCTGGTGAAAACCTAGCTGCCCATACCTCCCGAGCTCTATCGGCTCTTGTATCGGGGGAGCAAGCCACTTCTGCGGTATTGCTGCGTCTATCTCCCTTCTCCTCAACTCCACTCCTCGCTGGCAGCCTAATACCTACTGCAACACCTCCTCGTCCGCCATCCTATACACCTTCTGCCATGTCCTGATGGTACGATCCGGGCCAGCCTCCCAACCAACCCACTAGATGTGGGGGCGCTCGCCAATCTGTGCCCCTTCGGATCCCTGACCTGGGGGTTCCAAATCACCAGCTAACGGTCTATCTCCTCCTAGCAGCCTGGGGGCTCTGGATTAGGGCCTTACGAAGGCCCTGCCACATGCGGAGCAAGCTGCATAGGAAGGGCGATTTAGGGAGGGGTGATCTGGGCTGACATGAAGATCCATCTCAAGGAGGGCCTCCACTCACCGCCAAGCCTTGGTCTACAGTCCTGAAGACCCTCCTGCAATAGGACCTTCCAAGTCTGCCCTCTCAGTGTGAGGCCGCGGACAACTAGCTTGCCCAGGAGGGCCGTACTCTGATACTCTGGGTCTATGATCCCAAGCCCTCCCTCTGACCGATGTCGTATGATGGTCGCCCACGCCACCTTGGCCCTGGAATCCCTGGAGCTGTTTGACCCGAACCAAAGGAAATTCCGCACTAGGCGGCGAATCTACATTATGTAGGAGGAGGAGAAGCACCAACACGAGGCGATGTACCAGGCGGTAGCTAGGAGGACCTAGTTAACCACCAGGACTCCGCCGGCTAGTGAGAGGCGAGCCGTGCTCCAGTAGGTCAGCTTCCTCCGAATAGAATCGAGGACTGAAAGAAACTGTTGGGCGGGAGTGATATTCAGTCCCACCTAGAACCCTAGGTACCGGACGGTCTGTCCTCTGCTCACCCATCTAAATCCCAAGTGGACGCCCCACTCCGTGCTAGAGTCTGGGTCTGTGAGGAAACCAACCGACTTTTGCCAGTTGATTTTTGCTTCCACGGCAAAATAGAACACCTCAAGAGCCAGCCTCACTCTCTCCAGCATCAACTCGTTGTCCTCTATGTAGAGAGTTGTATCATCTACATACTCTAAGTCTAACAACTCGGTCTCCTCTCTTACTGGAAGTCGGAGGCCACATAATTCGCTCACACGTGACCTAAGGAAGTGAGACATCGCCTCTGCAAAGAGAAGGAACAGGTATGGGGCCAGGGGCAGCCCTATCGAACCGATCTCTCCAGCCGAAACTCCTCCCCTCGCCTCCCTCCTATGAGAACCCTGTTGATGGCCGATCTGTAAAGTACGGAGACCCCGCAAATCCAAGCCTAGGGAAAACCCAACCTCACCATGGTGCCCTCTAGGAAATCCCAGTCCACCCTGTCATAGACTTTCTCAAAATCCAAGAGTAGTACGGCCAGTCTCTGCCCACTGTGCTAGGCCCACTCTGTCGCCTCAAAGAGGTGAATACATTGTCCAGAATGCTCTTATCTTGGACAAATCTTGTCTGTGTGTCATGGATGATGTCTAGAAGCACAGGGCATAGTCGCCTACCAATCATCTTTGCCAACGCCTTATAGGCCACTGACAATAAGGTGATCCGTCTCCACTCGGAAAGCTCCAACCGGTCTCCCCCTTTGAGGAGAAGAGTGATAAGGCCTACAAAAAGACTCCCTAGCATCTGTCCTGAAGTGAAAATCTCCTTAAAGGCCATCAGTAGGGGGTCCTTCACCGCTTCCCAAAAGATAGTGAAGAAATCCTTAGAGAGGCCATCCTCTCCCGGGCATTTCTACCCGCCCTGTGTATGGAAAGCCTCCTCTAGTTCCATCTCTGTGAAGGGGGCTAGGAGGGAGCTTCCCATCTCCTCTATGACGAGGGACGGGATGTTCTTCCAGACCTGCTGTCTACATTGTTGTCCTCTAGTGGAGGCTGTCTCCTGCTGGAAAAGGCAATTGTAGTAGTCAGTGACAATCTCCATCACCTCGTCTGGGCTAGAACGGGTCCTCCCATACTGATCTCGGAGGCTACGTATCTACTCTCCTAAGGTGCGAGACTGGTGCACCTGGAAAAACTCCCTGCACATCATGTCCCCCTTTTGCACCCAGAAAGCTGCTGAGGTGCGGAAAGAGAACTCTGAGCGTCTATCCTCTAGGCCAGCAATGGCTGCTCACGCACGCACCTCCTGTGCGTGGAGAGTGGGATCCCCTGGTGCCTCCTGTAATAATCTCTGCATGGTTGCAAGGTCCCGCCGGAGTGCTCTCTCCTCCTCCCAGCTCTGTTGCCTGGCCTGTATGGCTGCCTCTTGGCAGATTCTGCTCAACTCAGTTAGGACCTCTGCAACCTCCTTTGCGATCTTGTCCCTCCTGCCCCACTCTCTGGTCCAAATCTGCTCTGTCTGTCTCATCACCTCCTCCCTCCTATAGATCGAGTCAGGGATCCGACAAGATCGTGTATCTAGGGCAGATGCTGGGGAATCTAGTGTCAGGAGAACCGAACAATGATCGGACAACGTGGTGCCTGCCAACTACCCAATCTGGCCTCCCCGAGAGCCTCCCCACTCTCCCACATAAAACCTGTCCAACCGCTCCAGCACGACTCCACCTAGCTGCCTGTATCCCCAAGAGAAGTCCAGCTACCTCTCCCTCCTGTGGAAGGCAGGGTCTCTCCAAGCATCGCGTGCTCCTACTGCTAGTAGAAAGACCTCCCATGCCTCCTACTCCTCCCCAGCCATATCTTGGTAGTTTCTCCCTCTGCCCTGTTGGTCCTCCAAAGCCTCCAGGTTGTTGAAGACTGAAGTCTCCTCCAACAATCCAAGAGTCCACCTTTGGAAGTCCTTCCGCAATCTCCACCCAGAACCTGTTGCGTGCCATAACCTCCGTAGGGACATAGATATTAAGGACTCCAAGGCACGAGTCCCCAACATCCAATCTGATCCATAGCACCCTCCCTGTCACTATCGTTCCGTGGACTCGTACACAAGCGGTAAGACTTGGACCAATAGAGGTGCATACGCCTCCACTCCTGCTATGGGTACCTATGGCATGCTCCCAGTAAGTGTGCGAGCTGCTTGGGAGTACCTTTCCTACCCGCTGGGCCTGGGTGGGGGTGAGCTTGTGCTCCTATAGAAGTAAGATATCGATCCATCCGGCAAGGGCAGGCTGCAGCTCGTGCCAAACAATCAATTTCCTGGAACCACGTGTCCCACTATAGTGGAGGCTATTCACATTCCAAGATGCAAGGTGTAAGCTCATGGGGAAACCTGTGACTGACCGAACAGGCATCTGTTCGGTGTGGAGGCTACTGATGAAGAGGAGGAGCTATGAGGCATGCAGGTACGCTTTGCCACCGGTCTAGATGGCAAACTCCAATCCCCCATGGTGGCCCTCGGACCATAGGGGTGATAGATGTTCCAGGTGGTACTATCAATGCATCTATCAACCATGCTAAGAGTTGAGTCTCTGTGCACTGGTAGAAACGGGCCGCCTGTGCCAGGGGCCACCCGATCACATCCCTCGGAGCTCTCCACTGTGGAGGGACTCAAAAGATAATGCTCAGGTGAGGGACCTCGGCACCAGCCCACCAGTTAATATCCATCATGCAACCAGGCCACTGCTGTGCAAACAATACTAGTCCTTCTTCTCCCATCCACTGGGAGGTGTGGTCCGCCACCTGACTCTTCAACTCTTCCTCTATCTGTGTCGTCGTCCACTCCCTTGAGTGAGAGAACTGAAGAAAAAAGGTGTAGTTTGGTCCATCCGGTGGTGCTAGTAGATGGACTTTGCCCCTCCTTGACTTACGAACCACGAAGATCCCCACCTCTAGAGGTAGTGGCAACACTCCACGCTCTGCAACTCTCAAGTATGACCATGGGCCACTACGGAAGAACTCCTATGGCAACAGGTGTACCTGTCTCGGGAAAGTGTGATGGGCTGCAGGGGTGGATGAGGTAGTGGCTGTATGAGAGGGGGAGGACTACTGGTGCGAGGAGAATGTCTGCGTGTGTGGCTCATCACCTCCTATGGGAGGAGGGGGGTGGGTCGGGGGGGATCGCCTAAACCAAGTGTAGATCAGTAGGGGTGCTCGATACGGGGGGTGGTGGGGGGGAGGAGGATCAAAGGATGGTGGGATGGACGGAGGTACATGGCGGGTGTGTGTGTGTGTGGGGGGGGGGGGGGGGGGGGAAACATGGGATGTGGGGGGAAGCTAGTTGCACCCCCCCTGCCGTCTCCCCCTCTGTCATCTCTGGACCCATGTGAAGCCATCAACATCCACCTGTGGGCCTATCGACGGAGCTACCTTGGCTCCGAAACACGTGCAACTTGTTGCCTAATGCCCAAAGTCGTGGCAATGCAGGCACTGCCCTGGCTGCCCCGTCACAATGACCTACTGCCTAAAGGAGTGCCCGCCCGCCTCAATCTCTAGGAACTGTGGAATATTCTTGACCTCTTTCACTGCCACCCGTACCTTTGGGACTCTTGCAACTGTCACTCATCTGTAAAGGACGTCGGAAGGATAGTGCCGAAGAGCCGTCCAAAGTCTTCCACCAACTGCCGATACTCTATTGCCAGGCCGGGGAAAAGAAGGGTAACCGGGTGCCGAAGAAACCTGGTGTGGAGTGCAAATGCCTCCACAGTAAAGCCACTGTACCAAGGAACCATGTATATGACCCCCTTCGTGGACCCATATGATGAATTGGCAAGTAAGTCGCGAGCTGCATCTGCCAAGTTGAGCCTGACCATGAAAATCCCTTGGCCCATTAGGATCACCTCCACGATCTGCGCTGTGCCAATGCGCAACGTGGAGTGAAGCCAATCCCGAATCTGGGCCCTGGCTGGGGAATGTCCTACTACCTGATCATAAATCGTTGTTTCCTTTGGCTCCAGATCCTTAGCTCGAACGGCTAAGAGCTGCTCCTCAGAGAGAACGACACACAAGGTGTTTGACTAGGGGGCACTCGTTGAGTGCGCCGGTGTCTAACCAGGGGTTTCCATTGCACGACCCTTCTGAGGAAACTACCAATCACGTCGCAGTGCTACCTAAGGGGGAAAGTTGCTGCAAGGGAGGGAGCAACTTGGAGGGTGGGGGGAACAATGGCGAGGGGGGGAGGGCTGCTAGTTTTGGCAGTTTTTTTTTGGTGGGGGGGCACAGGGGGGGTGCAGCTACTTCAGCACAAAAAAACTTGCGAGCGCGATCAGACGTGACAAGGGGGAGGGGCGCTTGCGACGTGACGAGCGTGAGCTCGATTGTTACTCAAAGAAGGTGGTTGCTTCCTCTGTGTGGAGGTGATTGAGAATGCTTCTCCGATGACCACTAATGCAGTGATGTTGGTCCCCCCAGTCTCGTGAGTGGATTGTGAATAGTGGTGCTTCCCGCCACGACTCTTTCCTGAGATGGTATTGCCCGTATGCATCGGATGCATGGGTAAATTCTCATAGTTGATAGCTCTTTGGTCCCCATCAAAGGCAAAGATGATATGCAGTTGATTCCGACAAATGAGCAAGGTGATGCCCACACATCAAAGGTTCTCTATGCGCCACATTTAGGGTAGCCCACACATCAAAGGTTCTCTATGCGCCACATTTAGGGTATCTTCTTTCAATAAGCAAGATTTGTGCTCTTGGCCTTACAATCAAGTTTGATAGGGACTCCTTCCAAGTTGTTGATGGAGCTTCTCAACAAGTTCTTTGTGCAGGTCATAACAAGAATGGAGTCTACAAGATGTGAACTTCATCCGCCCTTTCTTCTCTTCTTCTCTCTTCTCAAACTCAGACTAAGCTGGTGCATGCTTGATTCGCCCACCTCAACTTCAAATACCTTCGGAAGGTAGCTCATGGTCAACTTGTGCATGGATTAATAGAGATGTGGTGAGTCACCCACCATGTGTGTCTTGCATCTACAACATAGAGATGCTATTCCTAGCAACGCTTCGCGTAGGGCTCAGGAGCTATTGGAGCTTGTTTCAACAGACTTATGTGGACTAATGAGGAGGGAGTCTGCTAAGGGAAGTTTATTCTTTATGCTAATTGTTGATGATTTTAGTATGATGAGGTGGGTGGATTTCTCTCTTTTGCAGCCCAAGTGTTATTGCTCACATTGAGCACTTGATCGTGGCTCGAGAGATATGGCTAGAGTTGGATCAAATGTACAATCAGATGACCACTATGAAGTGGGTGTATTTGGAGGTTCGAATGCGGACTTTGAGACTCAACAAGTCTTCTTCCATGCATGAGAATGTAAATAAGCTTCACCAATTGCAGATCTAGCTCCAGAATGCAAGGTGATCATCTCGGAAGACATAGTGCTAACTCTTCTTTTAGAGTTACCGCCCCCATTTAGTGCATTTTATTCTGCCTTGGTTGCTTCAGGGTGGAGAGAAACCCTTGAGTGGGAGGAGCTAGTGCTGATGGTCTTGGACCAAGAGAAACAACTCAAAGGTCACAATGATCCCAAGTCAGAGGCATTGACAATACAATCTTCCCAACAGAAGGGAAAGAATAACAACAATAACAACAACAAGGACAACAAGACCAAGCAAGATAAAGCCAAGGGGTCTACTTGCCACATCTACGGCAAGACAGGTCATTGAAAGAAGGATTGCCCCAACAAGAACAAGGAAGACACCAAGAAGGAGAAGACTACAGCGAACTCAGGAGCGATGGTTGCTCCTTCATTGGTTGCCTTCCTCCATTTGGAGATGATTGAGGATGCTCCTCTGATTGCCACTAATGCAGTGATGTTGGCCTCCAATCTCGTGAGTGGATTGTAAATAGTGGCGCTTCTCGCCACATGACTCCTTGAGATGGTATTGCCCATATGCATTTGATGCATGGGAAAATTCTCATAAGTGATAGCTCTTCAGTTCCAATTAAATACAAATGTGATATGTAGTTGATTCAAGATGGGCAAGGTGATGCCCACACATCAAAGGTTCTCTATGTGCCAAGTTTTGGATATCTTCTTTCAATGAGCAAGATTTGTGCTCTTCGCCTTAGAGTCAAGTTTGTGAAGGACTCCTTCCAAGTTCTTGATAAAGCTTCTCAACAAGTTCTTTGTGCAAGTCATGAGGAGAATGAAGTCTACAAGATGTAGACTTCATCAGCATTTTCTTCTCTTCTTCTTTCTTCTTAAACTCAAATAGAGCTATGGAGATTGGATGTATATGCTTCCTATCATTGACTTTCCCTTCACTGATGATAAGGATGATTATAAGTGAGCAACCACCACAAGCACTCATGTACACGAACAAAGAAAAGCAACGAATGCCATTGACCAACACCTACCAATAATTCTGAAATATATGATAGCAAGAAATGCCGAAATAGCTCCTAGCAGGACCTATCATGTGCCTCCAAACAAGCTAGAGCTGATTAAGATGCTAGGATTTTTGAAAAAAGGGGCTATATGAGAACCCTAAGGCAAACCTAAAACCACTCGAAGAGCTCTTGGAAGCTCAACGATGGAAGTGGACCAAAGTACATGATCTCAACTTGCTCTACCACTGGGCCCTTCTTGAGAAGAACACCAAGTTAGAAAAAGAGGCAATGACGGATAACGAGTTTTCTAACACAGAAGACACAGAAAGTACATACACTAATTCAAGAGACAAAGCCTCAACCATAGGACTCGAAACTATCAACTATGATACTGACGGATAACGAGTTTTCTAACACAGAAGACACAGAAAGTCCACACACTAATTGTGAATCAAGAGATAAAGCCTCAACCATAGGACTCAAAACTATCAACCATGACACTGAGGGGCACGCACGATTGAATAAATCATTGTCAACTTCAAACCTAAGGAAGCGCACGTGTTGCTTATCAACATAGTAGTTAAGATGGATTGTGATAGAACTTGGCTAGAGTACTTGGAAGTGCTAGATTATGAGCAAGCTAAACTCAACCAAGCAAATTCAGTAACACTACATGAAATAAAGATAGCTTCTGAGCTACAACAACCAAGTGAAACACCCTCGTCCACAGCGAAGGCTGTGACTTTAGCTCTGAGTCAAAAACCAGCTCACATAGTGACTTTGAAATCCCTTCACTACCTAAGACTTGACGCACCAAGGGGGATCTTCCAATCCATCTACAGTGCAAAAGGCTAAAGGCGGAGTAGAGAATGATTGCAATAAGTGTCGATACTAAGAAACAAAAGAAGCCTCAAAATCTTTCAAAACACTTTACTAAATTCAAAAAAGGAGATCGAATTGTAGTGTTACTTGGGGCTAAACAAGAATGACAAACCAGCGAGTGATCGAAGGTCTAGCCAAAGCCAAAGAAATTGATTTAGCCACCTAGTCGCTCGAGGAGTTTAAGAGAATAAACCTCAAATTGTCTGTCATAATATCCCTATGGTGTCAGATGTGGTGCTAGTCAAGCAACACCCTTAAGCAATGAATCCTAAGCACGCTAATGCAATCAAGGCGAAGATCAAGAAGCTCCTCAATGCTAGATTCATCTACGAAATTAAGCACATGAATTCGGTTTTCCCCATAATCATTATGTTGAAGAAAAGTAGCAAAACCATAGTATGCATGAATTACAAAAAAATCAATGCAACAACAAAGAGATAACTATCCCCTGCCCTACAACTGAGCACATGTTGGAAAGGGTCATAGGAAAGGATGCATATAGCTTTCTTAATGGATTTTTAGGTTACAATGAAGTGCAAGTTCATCTAAAGAATAGGCAGAAAATAGCTTTTTGACACCAAATGGGGTGTATTCATATGTATGCTAATGCCCTTTGGTCTAACCAATGCTCCTTCCACTTTTCAACTACTAATGTACACAATTTTTAAAGATATGGTTTGCAAATGGTTGGAGTATTCATGGATGACCTTTGCAAACATACCAACTTGGAAAAACATCTCGAAAAGCTTCGAGCGATCTTTGAATGGTATAGGCAGTACGGTCTCTCTTTGAACCTCTTAAAATGCTAGTTTTGGGTCAAACGCAGATATATTCTAGGGCAAATAGTATCAAAAAACGGGATTGCAATTGACTTTTCGAATGTCAAAGTCACTGTGAAATTGCCACCACCGACGAACTACAGGGGAGTTTAATGCTTCCTCAGTCACATTGGATATTATCAACAGTTGAACTAGACTACGCATTAATCACTTGACCTCTATACAAGCTATTGATCATTTTCGAATAGACTGAAGAATGCCAACATGCCTACAAAATACTAAAAAAGACTTTGACCTAGCACCAATTCTACAAGCCCCAAATTGAAACATAACTTTCCATGTGCACATTGATACCTCAAAGTTTTCCATGGGAGCAGTCTTGTGCCAACTTTGGCGATGGTCTTTGCCGTGAAGAAATTTCCTCAGTATCTACTAGCAACGCCATTCACTTTCTTTATGGACTACCAGGCTCTGTTGTATCTGGTCAACAAGCAATGTGCTACCAGCCACATAGCCCTACTTCCCAAGTTCCACTTCTCAGTAGTAGTACAGAAAGAAAAGCAATATTACATGGCCGATCATTTATCTTGGATACCCAATGGAGGGCCAAAAAAAAGGCATTGTAGATGACCTTCCTCATGTACATTTGTTCAAAATCTCTAAAGCAAAGAATCTCTTTAAAGCTGACCTCACTCCCTATTGGGCTGATGATGCAGTTGAGATCTTGGAAAATGGAATACTTGACCAACCAATAGAAAAGGCTTGACCTCATCAACTCCTAATCAAAGCACAACCCTACCAATTGATCACCGGACAGCTGTATCAGTTAGGCTTAAGATGGCTTGCTAAGATGTTGCATCTGCGAGCATCAGATGCACGAAGTTTTGGCTAAAGTGCACGTAGGCGTTACAAGGGGGATCATTTTGATGGCAACACCACAGCTCAGAAGATTATGCAATCTCAGTTGTGGTGGCCCATCCTATTCCATGATACACATTGTTGTCACCCAGCTTTCTTTAGCCTCTAGTGATCACCTGCCCTCGCATCCAAGTGGTTATATTGTTGCATTTATCAAAATCAGCCTCCAAGCTGCTATGTTTTGGTTTCCAGCATGCTGCCCTTCCACTTTCAGCATCACCTCAACTCTGAGTGGCGGTTACAAACCTTGCAATTCATCTCCGATGGACGTCGCTCTCTGACTACTTGCATTGCTCCACCTTTGAGCATTTTGTATATTCTCTCACTCATTTACAACATTCATTCATTCATTTCAGAGTCCTCTTTTTCTCTATTTGTGTTTTGTGTTTTTGTGTTTATTGCATTCTTGTCTGGGTTCTTGTGTTTTAGTCATGTTTATACATTTTGTGTTTTATCAGTGCAAATTCTAGCATCACTTCGCAAGTCCAAGTTCTTGAGAGAGTTCAAATGGCATTACTTAAGATTGGAAGTCAATCAGTCACCAAAGATCACCGTCCTTACCATAAGTGAGGACCGGGGTCCTTATAGGGCCACATGACTCTAAGCTATAATCTACCATCACCATTGGGCATTCTAGAGGAGACTCACCTCAGGATATACCATCATAGATGTGTTAAGATCCCTCCATCATAACCCTATGTTGGATCTTTTAGGACAATAAGAAAGGCAAGAGCTCTTGTACACATAGATGACTCTACTATTTTTGTTGTTATCTTGTTTCTTCCTAGTGAGACATCGATCAATCATACTGATTTTGGTCTCATAGATCATTTTGACTTTCAATAGACCTTAGTACAACTTTCTTTCTTTCTCTAAGCCATAGAGATCTATATGCCATACTTGGTTACTCCAATTCTAAAATATGATATGATAGTAGGAAATTCAACCATAACCTTTGTGAGTTGAGAGCCATAAATACAAGTTTTAAAAGTTTTAGCTAATGTAAAGTAACCTCTAATGCAACTTCTAATACTTAGTGAATCCAAAAAGGAGGAGGATAACCAAAGATAAAGATGACAAAGAGAGTCTGAAGAAAGGTTCCAATACCATGAAGGAAATATAGATGGAAATGGTTGCACTAGAACATCAAAGAAAATGGAAGGCCCATGCACCCCTATGCACAAGAGAGAAAAATAAGCGAAAATAGAACTTGACTATGTAGAGATGCCTTAACCTATTAGACACAGAAAGCATTACATTGATCAAAATCGAGCCTCCTTTTGGATTGGGAATCTGACGTTCAAGTCTTACATTGAAGTTTTCACCCTTCATTTTGGCTGTTTTACCACTCCAATCTCTTATATGAGTTGGCCCCCCCATAGAGCAGCCAGCCAACCAGCCTAGCCCTATTTTGGCATGCAATGTAAATTAAAATTGTAATAGATTTTTGGAGAGATGAAATGAAAAACAAATTATTTATTACAAGATTACAGTGATCACCTGAAATAATCCTCAGAAATTTGTGAAGACTCACCCATGGCAAGTCCAAATATAGGATCTTGAGCCTTCCTTCGATCTCCTTTCACAGGATATGCATTAATCTAAACAATTCGGCAACATTCAACAATAACAAAGATAAATGAAAAAAAATAACAACATCATAAGATATAGCTATTAATTGAAGTCAAAAAATCCAAAAGTAAATAAATTTTGAAAGGATCTTTAAATAGCAGTTGTAAACAAAAATGTGTTACTTTAGTGCAATGGTTTGACAATCACCATAATCTATTAGTCAAATTGATATTGGACTATTGTGAAGTGACACTCTTCAAGCTCCCTTCATGGAGACATCATACATGGCACTCTTATTTTGACTTAACCTAGGGACTTTCTGAAGCTCCCTGATGAAGAAGCAAAAGCTTGTAGTTTTAGTTATCTTGAAAGCCCCTCATGAAAGAGAAGTCAACCTTTCAGTTTTCAAGAATTTTTGAAATCAATCATCTAACTTATTCCTGTACAACTTCAGACAATGTTCCGCTTGTCATGATTCACTAAAACAGTGTAATTGTCTAAGCCATAAATTCTTATATAATTTGTTCCATCTAGCTATGGATGAACTAGCACATTCTGAACCTTTAAGAGAATTATTGTTGGATATAGTCACAGTACATACATGAAAGCCATTATGCTGTCCACATTTTTTACTGAAAAACTCTGCATCAACTGCCATGATAGCAACAATGTGTACCATCATTAAACATAAAATATTTTGGCAGGTTGCAGCAGCTGTCTCGTGATGAAGTGTTTTCTGGACAGGTGGAAGGGTCTGACCTGATTACTTATTCGCAAATACTGTTCAAATATCTCCGTAGGACAAGAAGACCCCCAAAATATGAAATTCTCCTTGAGATAGAAAGCATACACTGGGGTCTAGTGTTCATCACTGCTTTTAAGCAACCCCAACAACCATAATTCCCATCAAAGAAAGATACCCATGTACTGCAAGATAGAGTGTTCAATAATAGAAGGATTTTAGCTTTTCTACACAGAAAGGTGTTTGGATGCCTTATCAACCACTTGGGGATAGATCAGTACACACTTACAGCAATTTGAAGAAGTGTCTTTTGGGTGCTCCCTTGCAGACTTCCATAGGTGGGCTTTTGATGCCTCTTCATCACAGAACTTCCTCACATTAAGAGGACTGGTTTATTTTCATGCTGCCAGCATGGTCACGTGGTTTCTCTATACCAGTTTGCCTTGTTAGATTCTCCTTGCTACTCTCCATCATCTTCATGGCCATCCAAAATTCTTGCAGATACTTCTTGCTTAGGGACTCAGATTTGCCTCTAACTCAGTAATGGATAATTTCTGCTTTAGATGCCTTGCAGTCTACACTCAAGGGGTCTCATCACAATCTGCATTCCCCCTGTCTAGCCTTATGATTTCCTCATGTCTTCCTTTTTCCTTGATGACTTCCAAGGTCACAGTCTTCAGAGGCTGCAGCTTGTAGCTTGTTGTCTGTACTGCAATGTATATCGGTTCCAATCCTACTTTGGTGCTTTCTAACAGTACTTGGCATTTAATAATTGAATATAAAGCTGTTTGGAAAATCACCAAAATGCCTCACTCACCTCCTGGCCATCCTAGAGTTCCTATTTTCAGTATAACACACAGCTTGGCTAGTGAATTCTCTCTCTTTTATTTGTCCATTGTGCCAACAGCTCGTCGCCATTGGCATAGCAGAGGTATTAAACTTGCAAGCATTAGAGGGTCTTATGGAATACAAATGCTGAAGTGCAATAGCACTGGCACAAGAAAGAGGTATCAATGCACAAGCATTAGAGGGCCTTATGGAATGCACAGGTGATGAAGCACAAGAGCACTGGCACAAGAAAGGCACATTGACACACTCATACAAGAGCTCAGCTGGTGAAGTTTCTCTTTGTTGTCTGCAACAACAGCTTTACACCATTGGCATAGAGATCTACCAACTCATTAGCATCAGATGGACTCATGGAACACATACGTGTGCTGAAATACAGGCATTGACACACACATTGATGAATGAGAGGTGCAATTCTTCACCAGTTTTCTTTTCGTCTATGCTGAAACCAGCCTTCCTTCTCAGAGAGGGTGGTAATGACCTGATTAATAACAATTACAGCAAGCATAAATTCAATAACCTAAAAATGCAATGTTACCACTTAACTTTGGACATTGTGCATCCTGTTGGCCCCAAAACTAGCACCCCTTACAGTATTTCTTTAACTTGTATTGCTAAAGGTTGAAAATAAACCGAGATCCAACTTGATCTCCTTCAATGTTCAATACATCTTGCAATTCCATAGCAAGCAGAAAGCCTTCAAACCAATTTGCCCCTTGGTTTTCTTGGGGGTTGGCCTTTAATATGCTCCTAACAAATTTTGCCCTAAACTTAATATTGCTTGGTCCGCTTCTTAAAATTCTCTGAAATTCCCATATTTCAGCTGCTGAATTTCAAGTGCCAATCCCTGAATTTTGAGCAGTATTCCTAGGGTGACTGGTAAACCCTAATTTTTGCTGAGCAGAAAAAATTCTTCAATTGCACCCTCTTGGTACTAAATTTGGCTGAGATCTCTTGAGAGAAGCTGTGAATTGGCTGAAAGAATAGGAAGGATGTTGGAGAGAGGCTGAATTTTAATGCTGCCCTGTTGAAAAATGGTTGATTTACTCCATCCCACCATCAAGAAGAGCCCCAAATGCAATCGCTTGCCCTTGTGGGTGTGAAGAAATACCCTTAACACAAGCACAAATAACATTGTACGACAAAGCACTGACTAATAGAAGAACACAAATAGGGTTAGGGTAACTTAGAGACAATGAAAACACAGAAAGAATGAAGTGATATGACTATTAAATATACAATGCTCATGCGGCAAACACACTATGCAGTGAATGAAGACTGTACCTCGAACTCCTGTATCTCAAGGATTAGGGCAAACGTAATAAGCTGGAGAGTGTGTCATACTTTGAATGGATCCCAAATCGCAACAAGGCAGCCTTCAGATATCGAACACCAGCAAATGCAACCAAGGAAGGCTGGATCTGATGCAGACAGCCGTGGAGGAGAGAGAAAGACTAAATACGCAGGTGAGTAGAGAAAGGCCAAAAACACTAGCTACAGGAGAGAGAAACTAGCAAATGCAGGCTACAGGAGAGAAAAATACTAAAAACGTAGGAAAAACCAACAGTAGCAGTCAGCATGCTGGAATCAACTCCGAACAGTGTGTGGTAGGCTGAAAACAGGCACCAAACTATTGTAGACAGCAATGGCCAGCATGGACCGCGATGTCCTCTGCGTCCGAGATGTGGGCAGCAAGCTGAAATACTTGAAATCTGCAAAAACAAGATTAAATATACAATGCTCATGCAGCAAACACACTACGCAGTGAATGAATATTGTACCTTAAACTCCTGTATCTCAAGGATTAGGGCAAAGGTAATAAGCTGGAGAGTGTGTCATACTTTGAATGGATCCTAAATTGCAACAAGGTAGCTTTCGGATGTCGAATACCAACAAATGCAACCAAGGAAGGCTGGATCTAATGCAGACAACAGTGCAGGAGATAGAAAGACTAAATACGCAAGTAAGCAGAGAAAGACCAAAAACGCTAGCTACGGGAGAGAGAAACCAACAAATGCAGGCTGCAGGAGAGAAAAATACTAAAAACGCAAGAAAAACCAGCAATAGCAGTCAGCATGCTGAAATCAACTCCGAACAGCATTTGGTAGGCTGGAAACAGGCACCAGACTGTTGTAGACAACAATGGCCAGCATGGACAGCGATGTCCTCTGCGTTCGAGATGTGGGCAGCAAGCTGAAATACCTGAAATTTGCAAAAACAAGATTAAGGCTGAATGGAGGACAATATATCTATTTATAGGAAGTTTGGGCCCTCCCAAGTGGGTTTATGCTTATGGAATACAAACACTCGCTAGAAACGCATTTCTTTTTAAATAAACAAGGTTTCTTCCTTAATTAAGCATGTTTTGGGACTATTTAAGTAAAGCTAATGTATTTTTATCTCAACACCTCCTCTCAGGCGGCCCAACAACGGTGCCACGAGAAGTAGGCCAGTCAAGCCCTTTTTTTTTTCCTTTATCTTTTACCCCAAGGCATCTAACCCCAATGCAACCAAAGCATCAATCAAAGGATGCGTGTCAACTGCCCAGTTGCCTACTAAGACTACAGAGGCGATCGTTATCTTACCAAGGATCGTTATCCTGAGGACAATGCCCTTGTAGGGGAATTGTTCACTTGTCCAAGTGTCCTTTTACAATCATGTCATTCTGACAGTGCTTATGAAGTTACAGAAGGGAAAGCAAGAGGCAAGCACCATCTCCCCATCAATCTAAAGAAGTAGAGGAGGGTGTACCTAGGCTAATCCTTGGGAAAAGGTACTAAAGAACTGGCCGATCTGCTTTGGTCAAAATATTTGCAAAATTGTCTGATGAAGGCACAAACTCTATAGGCGGATAGTGCCTAGCTCAACCTGCTATCTGGAAAAGTGGAAGTGGACTCTTACATCCTATATCCATGGTGTGATGATCGGATTTCGCGCAAGGGCAATGGCACTTTGGTTGTCACAGTAGACAATGGTGGGAGAGTCACAAGGAAAGTGAAGCGCCACCAGTAAGCTCCTCAGGTAGATGGCCTCAATGGTGCCATCAAAGAGACCCCTATACTTAGCCTCGGATGTGGAAGCCACCATCGTTGCTTATGATTGAACCAAGAAATGGGAGCCATGTGCCCAAGGTGAAGAGGTAGCAGCCATGGAAATGCCAGGTGTCAAGATCTCCTACCCAATCAAAATCGATGTACCCCTGTAAACATAAACAAGAACCATAAGTAAGGCCATAAGAATAAGTACACTGTAAATAACGCAACACACGAAGACATGCAATCCAATGTGACATCCTAGGTGCTCTGAAATACTGACTAAGAATATTGACTAAGTAAGCTAAGTCTGGCCTAGAAGTTTTCCCACAACAGACCTATAGATATGCGCATCGAGAGGCTAACCTGGGATATCTTTTGACAAGTGGACAATAGGATCAAGAGGCGTGGCTACTAGCCATGATTGATCCGTAGTGAACTGTTCTACAAGCTGAAGTGCGTACTTTTGCTATGACACAAAAATACAACCCCCCAGATTCAACTATCTCCATCCCCAAGAAGTAAGACAACAAACTGAGGTCTGTCATCTCAAATGTAGCACTAAGATTTGCCTTGATTTCCATTATGACAGCAGATTCTAAGCTTGTGAAAGTAAGTCATCAACGTATAGCAGGATGTAGCTGACCCCCTCTGCAATAGATCGAACATATAAGTTTGGGTCACAAGGGGTAGAATAGTATCTGTGAGTCTGTAAGAACTCATCCATCCTTTGAAACCAAGACCACGGTGCTTGCTTCAACCCATAGAGAGCTTTCTGTAAGCGGAATACGTCAGGTTTGTAGAAGGAAATCCTGGTGGCTGCTCGACATAGACTTCCTCCTTCAAATAACCATTCAGGAAGGCACTCTTGCAATCCATCTGACGTATTAGCCAATCATGTATTGCACTTAAGTACTGACCAGAATGTGAGCTTGGAGTGAGCTGAGAGAGCTGAGAGCTGAGAGAATCGAGTAAGAGTGTACCCGTGTGTTGCACGGTACACAAAGAATAAAAATGTATTTATATGTTAGGGTACAAGTAAAGGGTGTGTTCACACCCGTGATTTACACCCGAAGGGGCTTTACATACAACAACCTCCCATTTAAAGGCCCAAAGTGGTGCCTGTAAGGTATCCAACTCCCACTACTCGAATGCAATGCTCGTGCAAACCTTTGCAAAACTTTTAGTAAGAACATCTGCAGGGTTACCTTGGGTTTTGACCTTAGTCTATGTGACAAGGCCATCATCCAAGACCTATTGAATGAAATGGTACCGAACATCTATGTGTTTGATACGAGCATGAAACATGACATTTTTAGCCAGACATACTGCACTCTAGCTATCACAACCAAGCACTAGAGTATGGGAAGAAAGACCAAAATCCTTTACCAAACGGCCAAGCCAAATAGCTTTCTTAGAAGCTTCTGTGGCTGAAATATATTCAGCCTCTGTAGTACTCAATGCTACAATTTTTTGCAACCTCAAACACCAAGAAATAGCTCCACCAACCATAGTAAAGACATACCCACTGTTGGACTTTCTAGTGTCAAGATCTCCTGCCATGTCCGAATCACAAAACCCCTGCAGCTCTAGTGCACCTTTTCCATAGCATATACATTTGTCTTGTGTACCTTTTAAGTATCTAAAGATACATTTCACTACTTCCCAAATGTTGTTTGCCAGGATTAGATATGAATCTACTAACAACTCCCACTACATAGACAATGTCTGGACGAGTTGCAACCATGGCATACATCAACGAACCACAAGCTGATGCATAAGGTACGTCTTTCATTGCAATAGCAGTTGCATTATCTTTTGAGCAATCAGCTTTGCTAAGCTTTGTATATGGTGGTAAAGGTACACCAAGAGACTTAGCATTAGCCATATTAAATCTGTCAAGAACTTTGCTGATGTACTTGTCTTGTAAGAGAAACAACAAGTGTTGTCCTCTGTCTCTTTTAATGCACATGCCCAAAATGTATTCAGTCGCTCCCAAATCTTTGATTAAGAAGGCTGAACTCAGCTGCCTTTTAAGAGTATATAAAGTACTCATGCTTTCCTACAATCAACATGTCATCCACATATAAAACCAGCACAACAAGGCTTCCATCATCAACCTGCTTAGTGTATAAGTAGTGATCTACATGGTTGTGTTTGAATTCATGGCTGAGCATAAAGGTATCAAATTTTTTATACCACTGTCTAGGGGCCTGTTTCAGCCCATATAAGCTGTGTTCCACCTTACAAACTAAATGCTCTTTCCCTGGAATAGCAAAACCTTCGAGTTGTTTCATGTACAGCTCTTCATCAGGTCACCATGAAGAAAAGAAATCTTCACATCCATCTAAACCAACTCTAAATCCAAGGATGCAGTGAGAACAAACAAAACATTGAACGTAGTCATCTTCACCACTGGTGAGAAAACCTCTTGGAAGTCTATGCCTTCCTTCTGCATATAGCCCTTACCAACCAGACGTGCCTTGTATTTGGGCTTCCCATCAATACATTTCACCTTATAAATCCATTTGTTAGGAATAGCCTTCCTATCCGTGGGCAAAGGTCAAGCTCCCATGTGTTGTTCGCATATAGAGATTTCATATCTTCCTACATAGCAAGCTCCCACTTTCTCTTGTTTTCACATGGCTGTGCCTCTTTAAATGTCAAAGGCTCACCTTCATCAGTAAATAAAATGCAATCCAAAGATGGCTAAAACCTCTGTGGCTGCCTTCTGACCCATGTAGACCTTCTTATCCAATGATCTGTGTTGATAGCAATGGGCCTACATCCTCAGGTATGTGCACACCATCACCTAGTGGCTGATTTTCAGCATTTTCTTGCTGTTGTAACCTGTTTTCAGCATGTTCTTCTTACTCTCCTATTCCAACATGTGCATCAATTTGCTATCCATTATCTTCTGACTATAGCACAATAGGTTGCTACTCATTTTCAGCATCAAAAGGGACAGAATCTTCAGCTAATGGTTGCTGAATGGCTGGCTGTTCATGCTGAAACTTGACCTTCTTCTTGCTAAGGTCACCATCTATAGTATTTTTCAGCAACTTTGCCTCATTAAATACTACGTCTCGGTTGCGTACTATCTTCCTATCTTGAGGAAGCCAAACTCTATATCCCATCTCTCCCTCATCTCCATATTCCATGAAGATGCCCTTAATGGATTTCATGTCTAGTTTAGTCCTCTGATTTACAGGAATATGCACAAAAGCATCACAACCAAAGACATGCAAATGGTCATATGAAGCACATTTTCCGGATCAAGCCTCTTCAAGAATGTCATTTTTCAACGCGCCACTGGGAGAGCGATTGCACACGTGAACTGTAGTTTTAAGAGCCTCTCCCCAAAACTGCTACGGGAGATTAGTTGTGGACAGCATACATCTAACTCTCTCACAAAGTGTGCGATTATATCTTTCAGCCACGCCATTTGATGCAGGGTGTTGTAAGGGGCTGTCAACTCCCTCTTAATGCATGCATCTCACAAAATCTTTAAAACTCATTAGAGATATACTCCCCCCCCATTATATGTTCTTATAGCTTTTAACTTAACCCTTTTTGTGTGGTAACAAAGGCATGAAACCTTTTAAAAGCATCAAACACTTCCTTTTTTCTCTTTAGTACATACACCCATGACTTTCTACTGAAATCGTCAATAAAAGTGACAAAGTACCATGCATCCCCATGTGAATTAACAGGCATAGTGCACACATTTGAATGTACTTTTTTTTTTCCAAGAAAATGTGGCTAATTATATTACTCAAAAATCTGATTACAACAAAGTGCTCAAGCTCAACAGAATAAACTGGAGCTTATGCAAAGTCACCACTACATCATGTATTCAAGCCTCTCAAGGCGGTCTAGGGGGGATGGGGGCAAGGAGCCATGGGGGAAGGGTATATCGCCAAACGGGACTGCCTGCCTGTAGCACAAAGAATAGGCCCTGGCTGCCCCAGGTACGCATGAAGTGATCCCGGAGTTCCTGACGCGCCCTGGACTCACCCTGCACCTGCTCCCATCGGCCGCGAAGGGAGTGAATGATAGAAGTCCATAGCTCTGCCAAGGTCGCAAGTGCTGAAAGTCTCTCTCCGCTGAAGGCCACCTGGCATCGCGCCTTCCAAATATGCCATCCAGTAAGACTCCCTATGATCTCCCATATCTCTGAGCGGTCGGCTGTGGGCTCTAGTACCTGGCGGATGGGTAAAGCCTCCAGACCAACCACTGCACATGACCCTGCCTCGATCATGAAAATCGTGTCCTGCATCCCGGCCTCATACAAAAGGTGACGTCCCTGGCTAACTACCTCCCAACAGAAAGCTCCCCATGAAATACATCCAAGGCTGGGGGCTATACGTCGAAGGATACGGCATGCTCCTCTCCATACAAGCTGCGCCTCCTCACAAGACCAAAGGCAATGCTTTGGGGTTTCTAGAGGCTGTTGTGTGCAGCGCTTACAACCTCCTTCCTTCTGCATCTAGGCAAGCCAGCTTTCCACCGCCAAACCTCCATGTGCCACCAGCCATAAAAAATACGACACCCTCCTCGGCCTCCAGCTATCCCATCGGCGGCGCCAGAAGGTCCGTCGGAAGGGCTTCGTGATGCTGTGCTCCGCCCAGTGTCTATTGCTTGATGACGCCCAATCCATATCCTCCTGCATCAGTACATGTCTGCCAATCCTGGCAGTGTATTCTAGGAGCCTGGGTGGCTGTTTTGCAACCGCAGAGGCCGGCCATAGCCACTCTCTTGGGTCCCACTCTAGCTCATCAAGTGGTCTACCCTCCCATATCCAAAGGCCCCACTCCTTGAGCTCCATCCAGAAGACATAGGGGTCCAGTCGCCAGGTCTTCCCCTGAAGGCCCACCACCTGAATCCTCCTCCATGAGAGGGTGGCAATCTCCTCATCCTGTTGCCCTCTATCAGGGACCAAATGACCCCCCTCCTAAACGGTAAAGAAGGTCCCCTGGGGGGCGCCGCCCACTCTACCTGCCACCTGAAGAGGGATGCCTGCTGGAGAGAACCTGGCTGCCCATACCTCCCCGGTCTCTATCGGTTCTCGTATCCGGGGGGCGAGCCACTCCGGAGGTATTGCTACGTCAATCTCTCTTCTCCTCAACTCCACTCCTCTCAAGCACCCTGATACTCGCTGTAGCACCTCCTTGTCCGCCATCCCGCCATGTCCTGATGGAGCGAGCCGGGCCGCCATGTCCTATACACCTCCCGCCATGTCCTGATGGAGCGAGCCGGGCCAGCCTCCCACCCAGCCCACTGGATGTGGGGGCGCTCACCTAACTGTGCCCCTTCCCTGTCTTTGACCTGGATGTTCCAGATCATCGGCTAACGGTCTATTTCCTCTTGGCAGCCCGGGGGGCTCTAGATTAGGGCCTTAGAGGCCCTGCCACACACGGAGTAGGCTCCGCAGGAAAGCTGATCTGGGTGGGGTAATCTGGGCTGAAGTGAAAATCCATCTCAGGGACGGCCTCCATTCCCCGCCAAGCCTCGGTTTACAATTCGGAAGGCCCTCCTGCAGTTAGACCTTCCAGGTTTGCCCACCTGGTGTGAGACTGCGGACAACTAACTTGCCCAAGAGGGCCCTACTCTGATATTCTGGGTCTATGATCCCAAGCCCTCCCTCTGATCGATGTCCTATGATGGTCGCCCACGCCACCTTGGCCCTGGAGTCTCTGGAGCCATCAGACCCTGACCAAAGGAAATTCCGCACCAGTCGGCGAAGCTGTCCTGCGCATGATGAGGAGAAACACCAGCACGAGGCGATGTACCAGGCCGTCGCTAGGAGGACCTGGTTAACCACCAGGGCTCGACCAGCTAGTGAGAGGCGAGCTGTGCTCCAATAGGTCGGTTTCCTCCTAATAGACTCTAGAACAAGAAGAAACTGCTGGGCAGGAGTGATATTAAGTCCCACCTGGAACCCTAGGTATCGGACGGTCTGCCCTCTGCTCACCCATCTAAACCCCAAGTGGACTCCCCACTCCGTGCTAGATTCCAGGTCTGTGAGGAAGCCAACCGACTTTCGCAAGTTAATTTTCACACCCGCTGCAACACAGAACACCTCAAGAGCCAACCTCATTATTTCCAACATCACCTCATCATCCTCTATGTAGAGTCCTGTGCCATCTGCATACTCTGAGTCTAGCAACTCAGTCTCCTCTCTCACTGGAAGTTGGAGGCTGCGTAGTCCACTCACACGTGACCTGAGGAAGTGAGACATCGCCTCTGCGACAAATAGGAATAGGTATGGGGCCAGGGGGCAACCTTATTGGACCAATCTCTCAATTCGGACCTCCTCCCCTCGCCTTCCTCCTATGAGAACCCTGCTAGTGGCTGATCTGTACAGGCCAGAGACCCCGCGAATCCAAGCGTGGGGAAATCCTAACTTTACCATGGTACCTTCTAGGAAATCCCAGTCCACCCTGTCATAGGCTTTCTAGAAGTCCAGTAGTAGTACTGCCAGTCTTTGCCCACTGTGCTGAGCCCACTCTATCGCCTCAAAGAATGTAAATACATTGTCTAGGATGCTCATATCCTGTACAAAGCCTGGCTGTGTGTCATGAATGATGTCTGGAAGGACATGGCATAATCGTCTACCAATCATCTTTGCCATAGCCTTATAGGCCACTGACAATAAGGTGATAGGTCTCCACTCGGATAGTTCCAACCAGTCTCCCCCTTTGGGGAGGAGACTGATAAGGCCTGCCGATAGCCTCCCTGGCATCTGTCCTGAGGAGAATATCTCCTGGAAAGTCCTCAGTAGGGGGTCCTTCACCACCTCCCAATATGTAGTGAAGAAGGCCTTAGAGGGGCCATCCTCCCCCGGGCATTTTTGCCCATCCTGTATATGGAAAGCCTCCTCTAGTTCCTTCTCTATGAAGGGGACTAGGAGGGTGTGTCCTATCTCCTCTGTGATGAGGGACGGGATGTGATCCCATACCTGTTGTTTGCATCTCTTTCCTCTAATTGAAGCAATCTCTTATTGGAAGAGGCGTGTGTAATAGTCGGTGGCAATCTCCATCACCTCATCAGGGCTAGAACGGGTCCTCCCATACTGATCCCTAAGGCTGCGTATCTGCTTTCCCGCGGTACGGGACTAGTGCACCTAGAAGAACTCCTTACACATCGTGTCTCCCTTCCACGCCCAAAAAGCTACTGAATTGCGGAAAGAGAACTCCAAGCGCCTATCCTCTAGGCCAGCAATGGCTGCACGCGCATGCACCTCCTGTGCGTGGAGGATGGGGTCCCCTGGTGCCTCCTGCAACAATCTCTGCGTAGCTGCCAGGTCCTGCCGAAGTGCTTTCTCCTTCTCCCAGCATTGCTGCCTTGCCTGTAGGGCTGCTTCTTGGCAAATTCTACTTGACTCGGCTAGGACCTCTACGACCTCCTCTGCTATCCTGTCCCTCCTCTCCCACTCTCTGGTCCAAATCTGCTCTATCTGTCTCGACACCTCCTCCCTCCTATAGATAGAGTCAAGGATCCGACAGGATCGTGTATCTAGGGCGGATGCTGGGGGATCAAGTGCCAAGAGAACCGGGCAGTGATCGGATAGTGTGGTACCTGCCAACTGCTCAATCTGGCCTCCACGAGAACCTCCCCACTCTCCCACATAAAACCTGTCCAACCGCTCCAGCAAGGCTCCACCTAGTCGCCTATATCCCCAAGAGAAGTCCAACGACCCCTCCCTCTTGAGGAAGGTAAGGTCTTTCCAGGCATCCCGTGCTCCGACTGCAAGAAAAAAGACCTCCCATGCCTCCTGCTCCTCCCCTGCCATGCCCTGGTAGTTTCTTCCCCTGCCTTGCTGGTCCTCCAAAGCCTCTAGATTGTTGAAATCTCCTCCAACAATCCAGGAGTCCACCTCAGGGAGTCCATTTACAATTTCCCCCCAAAACCTGCTGCATGCCCTAACCTCCGTAGGGGCATAGACATTGAGGACTCCAACACACAAGTCCCCCATATCCAGTCTGATCCATAGAGCCCTTCCTGCCACTATCGTCCCGTGGTCTCGTACACAGGTGGTGAGACTCGGACCAACAGATGTGCATTCGCCTCCGCTCCTGCCGTGGGCACCTATGGCTTACTCCCAATACGTATGCGATCTGCCTGGCAGTACCTTCCCAACCCACTGAGCTTGGGCAAGGGTGAGCTTGTGCTCCTGCAGTAGCAAGATGTCTATCCGTCCGTCAAGGGCAGGCTGCAGCTCTTGTCGGACAATCAACTTCCTCGAGCCACGCGCCCCACTGTAGTGGAGATTGTTCACATTCCAAGATGCAAGGTGTAGGCTCAGGGGGAAACTTGTGACTGACCGAACAGGCATCTATTCCATGTGGAAGCTGTAGATGAGGAGGAGAGACTGCGGAGCGTGCAGATACGTTTTGCCGCTGGCCTGGATGGTGAGCTCCAGTCCCCCATGGTGGCCCTCGGCCGGACCATAGGGGTGATAGATGCTCCAAATGGTACTATCAATGCATCTATTAGCCATGCTGAAAACCGCGACTCTGTACACTGGTAGAAGCGGGCCGCCTGTGCCGGGGGCCACGCAATCACATTCCTCGGCGCTTCCCACTGTGGGGGGGCTCGAAAGATAATGCTCGAATGCGGGACGTCGGCGCCAGCCCACCAGTTAATGTCCATCATGCAACCTGGCCATTGTTGTGCAAACAGTGCTAGTCCTTCATCTCCCATCCACTCGGAGATGTGATCTGCCACCTGACTCTTCAATTCCTCCTCAAACTGCGTAGTCGTCCACTCCTCTGAGAAGGATGACTGGAAGAAAGCGTAGTTTGGTCCATCCGGTGGTGCTAGTAGGTGGACCTTGCCCCTCCTTGACTTACGAACCACGAAGATCCCCACCTCTAGAGGTAGTGGAAACACTCCGTGCTCCGCAACTCGCAGGTAAGACCATGGGCCACTGCGAAAAAACTCTTGTGGCAGTAGCTGTGCCTGTCTCGGGAAGGTAAGGCGGGTGACAGGGGCAGATGAGCTGGTGGTAGTGTGGACGGGGGGGACTGCTAGTGTACAGAGGAAATAGGTGTGTGTGGCTCATCTCCTTCTCTGGGAGGAGAGGGAGTGGGTCTGGGGGGGCTCACCTGACCTAGGTGCGGATCAGGGGGAGTGCTCGGTAGGGGGGGGGGGGGGGGGGGGGATGGGGGTGGATTGGATCACGCTATGGTGGAGTGGCTAGAGATGCATGGTGGGTGTAGGGAGGGGGTGGTAACCCTGGCAAGGGGGGGCTATGGGCCATGGTCAGTGGAGGGAGAGGGGGGATGGGATGTGCGGGGGGGGGGGAGGGGTGGGGGGCGTGGTGGGTGAGGGGCCAGTGGGGGGTCCGGCGAGGTAGTCTGTGGCTCATGTGGGTAAAATGGGGGGGATTGGTCCTGCCGGGTGACGCGGGCAGGGGGGACTGCGGAGTGCTCTACCGAGAGGGGGGCACTCGTCCGCCATCACCCTGCTGACAAGGCTGGGCTTGAGGGGCTGGCTGCCCCCCCCTTGCCATCTCTCTCTCTGTCGCCTCTGGACCCTTGTGAAACTATCAGCATCCACTTGCAGACCTGTAGGCGGAGCCGCCTTGGCTCCAAACCGTGTGCAAACTGCTGCATGATGCCCAAAGTCGTGGCAGCACAAGCACTGCCCTGGTTGCCCAGTCACAATGACCTGCTACCTAAAGGAATGTCCGCCTGCCTCAATCTCTAGGAACTGTGGGATATTCTTGACCTCCTTCACTACCACCCATACCTTTGGGACCCCTGCCGCTGTCACTACATCCTTGAAGGACGCGGGAAGGACAGTGCCGAAGAGCCTCCCGAAGTCTTCCACTAATAACTGGCGGTACTCAATCGCCAGGCCGGGAAAGAGGAGGGTGACCGGATGCCGAAGAAACCTATTGTGGAGTGCAAACGCCTCCACCGTGAAGCCACTGTAACAAGGGACCATGTATATGACCCCCTTCGTGGATGCATAAGGTGAACTAGCGAGTAGCTCGCGAGCTACGTCTGCCGAGCTGAGGCGGACCATGAAGATTCCTTGGCCCAACAGGACCGCCTCCATGATCTGCGCCAAGCCGATACTCAGCGTGGAGTGGAGCCAGTCCCAAAGCTTGGCCCTAGCTGGGGAGTGTCCTATTACCTGACCATAGATTGTTGTTTCCATTAGTTCTAGCTCCTTAGCTCGGACGGCTAAGAGCTGCTCCTCAGAGAGGATTACGCGCAAGGTGTTCGACTGAGGGGCACTCGATGAATACAACAGCGTCTGACCAAAGGTTTCCATTGCCCGTCCCTACTGGGAGAACCTACCTATCACGCTGTTGTGTCGCTAAATGGAGAGTTGCTGCAGGGGGAGGGAGCAACTGAAGGGGAAGGGGACAAAAAAAAAGAGGGAGGGAGGGGGTTCTGCTTTCAATGGCGGTGGTGTTGCAGATTGATTGCGGACCAGGCCTCTCGCCCAGGTGGCACTCGGAAGGGGAGGGGGGGGGGGTTTGATAAACCTGCACTCGTTATGCACTCAACACGGCACAGAAAGGTAACACGATATGAGCTCAAGGTATACTCTTGTATTATTCAATCCAAAAGCGGGACAACATAGACACATCCCAGGACTACACCCTCGTGACGCCGCACATAAGAGGGTTCACCACTGGGCATAGGGAATCACACGTAGAGTGGAAACAAGGCAGGGCTTTGAGTCACTACTACTCCCTATATAGGTGCAATCGGTAGCAACGGCATGGTATAGCTACAAAGCCCTTACACTCACCCCCGCTTACTAGATTGCTGACCTCAACAATCTAAGGGTAGCATTTGTTATTTGACTCATCCGGGGTCTTAACGCAGCTTTTCCCAGCAAGCTGGTCAGTGTCTGCCGGTCTAAGGGGACCGCGGGGTCTTAACACAGTCTATACTATCAAACTGGTCAGTGTCTGCCGCACTAAGACATTTGGGGCTTTTTCTTTTTGATGGAGTTATTTGTGATGATTGCTACCATGCGATTCCACCCTCGACTCGATTACATTTGAGGAGTGGAGGCACATTTGGGGTCTATGATTGAGAACCGCATTATTTGTTGAAGTGTTGAGGCGGCTCAAGGGTCGGTAGAAGGAACAGGGGGGTTCTCCTCGAGCCAAAGGGCGAAGGCATCCTTTCCGCGTTCACGGGCCTCCGCTTCTGAGATCCAAGTGGCCTCCTTGAGTGGACGCCCGCGCCACTTGGTGAGGTATTCGGGGAAGCCTCTTTGTTCCCGGCGTCGGAGGAATGCTTCTACTTCGAAGGGACCATTGGAATGGAGCATTGGTACGCGCCGTCCCCATTGGTTGTCGGGATAGAACCTGCGCAGAAGACGAGCATGAAATGCGTTATGAACACAAACACTGTCTGGCAGGTCCAGCTTCTAGGTGACTTTGTTCAGCACTTGAGTGATTCGGTAGGGTCCATAGTAGCGGTGATTGAACTTGGGGGTCATGTTTTTGGGAAGTGACATATTCTTAGAGCTCACTAGGACCAGGTCTCCTTTGGCGAATAGTACCACCTTTCTCTTCTTGTTTGCTTGCTCTGTCATTGTTATCTTGCTCTGCTCGAGACTTTGCTTAGCTGCTGCATTGCGATCTCTCCATTTCTTCAAGAATTCTTCTGCATCTTGATCCTCCGCTTTGGCCGCTCCGGATGCTAAGGCCAATGGTGTAATGACTTCTTTTCCTGTGGCTAACTCAAAGGGAGTGTAAGCCGTAGCCGAGTGGATGGAGCTATTATAGTGGAATTCCAAGACATCAAGATATAAGGCCCAATCTTTCTGATCCACTCTAGCATAGCTGCGGAGGTAATCTTCGATGCCTTGGTTGACCCATTCGGTCTGTCCATCTGTCTCCGGGTGGAAGGATGATGAGAATCTCAGTTGGATTTCCAGAGTCTTGAAGAGTTCCTTCCACATGTCGCTCATGAATCTTCCATCTCTATTTGATACAATGGCCAGTGGTAAGCCATGCAGTTTGAATACATGTGTGAAGAAGAGGCGTGCTACCTCCTTGGCATTCAGTGGTGGTTTGGCCGGGATGAAGTGGGCCTGTTTGGAGAAATAGTCCACCACTACAAAGATGATTGTATACCCATGGGATTCCGGTAGCTCCACAATGAAGTCCATGCTGATGACATCCCATGGGCGGTTAGGTACTGGTAAAATCTCTTGCCTAAAAATAGAATACTCTCTTCTAAGGTGTACATTCCATGTGGTGTCTTCTCTGCTTCCACATCTTTGATTATCTTGTGCATTTCTTGATCTTGTTCTAGGGCCTCTTTGACAAGTTCTATGAAGTTGCTGCTGACCACACTGACAGCTTTCAGGTCAACTTTCCCGCTCAAGGCATCTGCTATTTTATTAGTAGAGCCGGGTTTGTGCTTAATCTCCAGGTCAAATTCGGCTAGGAAGTCTAGCCAGCGGGCTTGCTTTGCTGATAACTTGGGTTGGGATTGGAAGTATTTGAGGGAGATATTGTCGGTGAAGACTATTGTATGCTTGTCTTGAACATAGTGCTTCCATTTTCTAAGGCAGTGGATGGCTGCCAACATTTCCTTCTCATGTGTGCTCCACCTTGTTTCAGCATCGGTAAATTTCTTTGACTCATACGCAATGGGGTGACCCTCTTGGACCAGTATACCCCCTATGCCATAGTCAGATGCATCTGTAGAGATTTCAAAGGGTTTGGTGAAGTTCGGTACCCTTAGGACGGGAGTTTGGCTCATGCACTTCTTCATCTGCTCAAAGGCTTCCTGCTGCGCGTTCCCCCATGTAAAAGAGTGGTCTTCTTTGGGGAGGTGGCAGAGGGGGGCAGTGATAAGGCTGTAATCTTTGATGAATCTTCGACAAAATACTGTGAAGCCTAGGAACTCCCGCACTTCTCTTACAGTTTTCAGTACATGCCATCTTTGGACAGCTTCCACTTTCTTAGGGTCCACTTTGATTCCATCTGCTTCTACAATAAAGCCTAAGAATTCCAATTCTTTCACTGCGAACTCACATTTTTCCGGCTTGGCATATAACTAATGCTGCCTCAATTTCTCAAAAACTCGGCGTAAGTGTTGTTTGTGCTCTTCTAAGGTCTTGCTATAGACTAGGAGATCATCTATGTAGATAATGACAAAGATATCTATCTCCGGTCTAAAAATTCCATCCATGAGGCCACAAAATGTGCCTGGCCCATTGCTTAGGCCGAACCCTAATACTAACCACTCAAAACTATCATATCAGATACGGAAGGCTGTTTTTGGGATATCTTCTTCGGCTATGCGGATTTGGTGGTATCCTGATCTAAGATCAATCCGACTGAAGTGCTTGGCCCCATGCAGTCTATCTAAGAGGTCTTCCACTAGGAGCATAGGGTATTTGTTTTTTATGGTGATTTTGTTAAGAGCCCTATAATCTACATAGAGTGTAAGTCCCCCATCCTTCTTCTTTACAAACAACACTGGAGCACCAAAGGGGGATTTGCTAGGGCGGATGAATCCTTGTTCTTCTAGTTCATGTAGTTGCTTCTTCAATTCCATGAGCTCGGTGTGGTTCATGCGATAGGGAGCTCGGGCCGGTGGGGCAGACCCTGGAATCAGCTCAATCTTGTGATCCACATCTCGTCTGGGTGGTAGACCCTTGGGTAGTTCGGCTGGCATTACATCTTTGAATTCTTCAAGTATTTCTGTCACTTCTGTGTTCCTCTTCTGTTGTTTGGGTTTCTTGCCATTTTCTTCTTCTTCAATTGGTCGGATCATACACAGATAGACCATATCTCCTTGCTTGACTGATTTCTCAACTTGCTTTGCACTGCATGTCATGATACGTGGCCTGATAACGGTCCCTTGGACCGGTGCTTTTTGGGTCTGGCCCTTTGGTTGGTTTGTAGTTGGTTTTACTGTTTGGCATGATATTCCTGGCTTATTCTCCTTCATTTGCACCTTGATTGGGGTCCTACCAGGTAGCTGCATTCTTTCGCATGGTACTCTGACGCCTTCTCCCTGCATATCTAGCATCATTTCATTCACACCCTTACCAAACATTGCAATGACATACTTGTCATAGAATTCTAAGCCTAATATCACTTCAAAATCATCCATGGGGATTACTAAGAAGTTGAGTTTCGCTTTCCACTTGTCGGCTTCCAGTTGGACTGCAAAGACTTGTTTTACTTCCTTGGCTTCTCCTTGTGCGAATATTATTGTTAATCCTTTTGGGGCTTTTGATAGCTTCAATCCATGTTTTGCTGCACACTGTGGTGTCATGAAGTTGTGTGTTGCTCCTGTGTCCACCATGATAGGTTGGTTTCCTTCGCCCATTCGGCCTTTGATGTATAGATGGTGGACTGCCGCTACCCTGGCTGCCATGCATTGGGGTCGGGCACTAACTGACCCTACCCTTGGGTGGTCCATGCTCTCTTCACTCCCATTTGGAATTTCCTGGATACGCGGTGGTAGTGGTTCTTCTCCTCCATATGCACAAGTTGCGTTTACCCTTGATCCACTCGATGAAGCTGTGTCTTCTATTGGGCATCTGTTTTGGTAGTGTGGACCCTCGCATTTGAAGCATCTGATGCCGGTGGAAGGGCCTGGGGGTCTCCACCATGATGTGTTTGATCCTGCGGGCCCATATGATGTGCTATGGGTTGGCCTGTAGTGATTGTTTCCCCATCTCCCTACTGCTCCTCTTGGTACTAATGCGGTTTGGGATACGGCCGTGGTGTTAGTGGTGTTTTGACTCCTTGTATCTGTGAATGCCCCTCTAGGAGCATTGGGCCGCTGGTTCCAGGAGTTGTTGTTGTTGAAGGTGTAGTTGAAGTTGTTGTTGAACTTGTTTTGATTTCCTTGTGCTGTTCTTCTGCCTTCCAGGTCCACCAGTCGTTCGGCCATTCTCATGGCTTCTGCTAAGCTTGTTGGCTCCTGTCTCTCCACATCTCTTCTAGCCCATTCTTGCATCCCAAACAAAAATCCATGTAGCTTAGTGTCTGTATCCATGTTTGGTAGCTGCAGCATGATTTGCCTATATTTGCTGACATACTCTTTCATCTTTCCTTGTGCTTGCTTGAGGTTCCTCCATTCATCTCTCACTTTGAATTTCTCCAGCTTTGGAATAAGGTAGTCCTTCAGTTCTTCCTGGAGTTCTTCCCACGAACGGATTGTGTGGCCCTGCTCTTGTTCTAATAGGTACCAACTGGCAGCATCCTCCTCCAAGTAAATGGCTGCCACCTCCGCCTTCCTGTCTTCGGTAATTCTTGAATACTTTAAGTACCTATCCACCTCTGCGATCCATTTCTTCAGAACCAACCCATCTCGCTCTCCCTTGTACTTGGCGGGTTGCGGCATCTTGAATTTTCCATAATCATCTTCTGAACTACTGCTATCTTCCTCTTCTTTGCGATGATGCTTCTTCTCCTTCTTCTTGTCTTTCTTTTTGCTTCCTAATTCTACTACTTTCTCCTTCTCCTTCCTTGTATCTTGCGCCCTCCTAGATGACTCCTCTCTACCCGTTCTATCCATCTCCTCTTGCATTCGGTGTCTCTTCTCCTCTTCTTGTTGTTGACTCACCCATTCTCTATAGCCTTGCTCTACTTCTAGTTTTTTCCTCCTTTCTTCCTCTTCCTCTTTCATCTGAATGTTTCTCCATATTGATTCTAGCATGCCTGACATACCATCTAATTGTCTTTCTAGTCCGGTCACCTTCTCCTCTTGGGCCACTCTCCATTCTTGTCCCCTACTCTTCTTCCTCTCCTCCAGTGTCGGGAGGGTGATGTTCTCCCTTTCTTCCTCCATGTGGTTGGTGGTGGTGTCGACGTGGGGAAGCCGCGTTTCGCCTGTGGTGGTGTGGTTCGTGCCGCGGGGAAGCCGTGTCAAGTCTTCAGACGGTGGGATGTCGAGGTTGGGGCGTCACGCCGGGGCGATGCATCGGGGGGCGTCGCGACGTGGGTCGACGCGACGTGGGGCGACGCGACGTGGAGCGACACGACGTGGGGCATCGCGCTGTGGGTCGTTACGACTTCAATCTCTTCGGGGCACTGGATCTTTCCTCCTGCTTCCGTGAGCACTCCTTCCTCCGAGCAAGAGTTGCTCTGATACCAAGTGTGATAAACCTGCACTCGTTACGCACTCAACACGGCACAAAAAGGTAACACGATATGAGCTCAAGGTATACTCTTGTATTATTCAATCCAAAAGCGGGACAACATAGACACATCCCAGGACTACACCCTCGTGACGCCGCACATAAGAGGGTTCACCACTGGGCATAGGGAATCACACGTAGAGTGAAAACAAGGCAGGACTTTGAGTCACTACTACTCCCTATATAGGTGCAATCGGTAGCAACGGCATGGTATAGCTACAAAGCCCTTACGGGGAGAGAGGGGGGTTAGGGCGGATCGGACGGGCGACCAGTCGAAAGCGCGTGTTGGGCGAGGGATGGCGCGATCAATCGAACGCGCGTGTCGGACGGGCGACCAGTCGGATGCGAGTGTTGGGCGGGGGATGGCGCAACCAGTCGGATGCGTGTGTTGGACGGACGCACGTGTTGGGCGGGGGATGGCATGACTAGTCAAACGAGCGTGTTGGACAGGCGACTAGTCAGACGCACGTATTGGGCGGGGGATGGCACGATCGTCGGACAGTAGGCGAGTCGAAGCAGAGGGCGGGATCGGACGAGCGACCAGTCGGACGCGCGTGTTGGGCGAAGGGACAACAGCGCGACGTGTAGGCGAACTTGGATTCTATCACTAACTTCTAACTCCAACATCTGAATGTACTAAGTCAAGAGCATTGGACTTCTTAAGAACACCATAGTAATAAGGAGACTTCACATGTTTTCCATATATGCAATCATTATAAAAGTCAAGTCCAAAGCCTTTTACATCAAATCTCCTTGAAGAGAAGAGAACTTGAAGGCCTTTCTAGCTCATATGACCAAATCTTTTGTGCCAAAGTTCCATCTATGAATGAACTTCAGCCCACAGCCAAAAACTTGCCAGGTAATGCTTTACAATGCAAATAATATAAAGTCTTCTTTTGGCTGCCTTTAAAAATCAGCATAGAGTCCCTGTGGACCTTCCAAGATCCACCACCAAAGGTAGTAAAATACCCTCTTGCATCAAGCTGCCCAACTAATAGCAGACTTTTCTTTATGCTAGGTATAGATCTGACATTATGCAAAATCAGCTCTTGACCATTTCCAAGGGCCAAGTGAATGGTACCTACACCCTCTATTTCACATGCATAATTATTGCCCAAACAACCTGAAGTGTATTCAGAAAATGCCTCCAAAGAGGGAGTGACATGAAAAGAGGCACCGTTGTCCACTATCCATGATTGAGACAGCCTATCATGAGCTGAAAGTAAGGCATCAATCACCTCGTTTTTAGTGATGTGCATATCACCTACTGCTACCATAATATTTGCATCATTACATGAGGCTGCAACAAGTATCTCTCCAGTGTCAAAATTTTCTTCAATAACCACACTAGATACAACATTTGCTTTTGCAACTTCTTTTGTAGTAGCAACAATCGGGTTTTTTATGCCCTTTACGTCCACATTGATAGCAAGTGACATCCTTTGTTTGCCCTTGCTTTTACTCCTGCTTTTGCCCTTATTTCTTGCATTACCTCTCTTTTCTGACCTGCCTCTCAAACGATAAGCTGAACCACTGCTTTCTCCACTGGACTTTCTTCTAATCTTCTCATTGAGAATAGAGCCCCTAACACCATCAAAGGTTAAAGTAGGATTGTTGCTCAATGAAACAACCAAAGACTCCCAGCTATCATGCACAGTCGTCAACAAGAAAATGGCCTTCAATTTATCATTGAAGGGCTGCAAACCAGAGTCTTGTAACTGACTCAAAATCCCTATGAAAGCACTCAGATGCTCAGATGCAGACTTAGACTCATCCAGCTCCATGTTTACAAGTTTGCGCATAAGGTGAACTTGATTTACTGTAGTTGTATTTTCATAAGTGTCCAACTTTTTCCATACAGCATAAACTGTATCAAGACGCTTAATGTCCGTAAGTACATCATCAGATACCACCATTTTAATGTATGCAATGGCCTTCTTTTTGAGTCTAGCCCGATCCTCATATGTGATAGCTGCAAGCTCGACTTCCAAAAGAGCATCATCACAATCCTTGAGAAACAAAATGCCTTGCATTCTGTCCTTCCACAAGTCAAAACTAGTGCCATCAAATCTCTTGATTTCAAGAAGGGATTTAGTGTCACTGCTGCTTGAAGCATTTGCAGCCATTGTTCAGCAATGTACCCAAGAAAAAGTACTGCAATTTATAACAGCAAACAATGAGCTGAATGTTCGGTTAATATCAGCCCAAATTTTCAGGCAATGAGAGGAAGGTTTAGTCCAAGTACATGTACAGCAGTGGAACTCATGACTTTCAGCAGTATAACTGAAATTTCAGCATATGTGCAAAGCATACATCACTACCAGGTGACTCCCACTTCAGCAGTATCACCAAAAGTACATTTGCAATAATCCCAAATCTGCAAATGATCACTAAGACTGCTCCAAAATGACTATTCAGCAATACATCAACTCAATGGAAGCTGCCCAACATATGTGCTGCGTATGTGACCAAATACTTCTGATACACAAAAGAAACCACGATTCTCTACAATTTCTTCAATGTTTCATAAGTGGGGAATGAATCTCACTGCTTATAGCACCAAGATTGCATCAACAATGTTTCCGATGTACATTTCAAACATTATTTTTGCCAAAATTTTCAAATTTCAGTAAAAACCCCAAAATTTTACTAACAAATCTGAACTGATTGCATCAGCACATCTTCCCAAGTATCAAGTGTGGGCAAATGTTGCAGAAATTTTATGAATTCCACAAAAGCCCCAAATTTCGCGGTCCAGGAGTGCACAAATTTCCAAGAAATTGGCTCAATCAAGCAAAAATTTCACTTGCATCTGAAAATCCCCAAATTTTCCCAGGCCCGTGCACTCAATGTCTGCAATTTATGGATCAAGAATCACTAAAACATGTGTCCGCCACCAAATCTGAGAAAAGCCCCAAATTTTAAGGAGCAAATTTGCACATATTTGTGTTCTATGCTTGCTCTTGCAAACACCCGAGAGAGAAGGAATAAATCAAACTGAAGATTTTTCCTTTTTTCAAAAAATGGAGGGGCCGTTGACCTACCCATCTGGCTCCTGTCAACCCAGCCCACACGCGTGTTGTGTCAACTGCTTGGCCACTGTCTCCCGTCACTCACCATGCGCAACCTTTGTTTCTCGTCTGTCACCCATGCGCTGGTCGTCGACTGCCTCCATCTCCCGTCTGTCGCCCGTGCGCTGGTCGTCAGCCCGACCATCAACTAGGACTGGTCAAGTTCCCGCCTGGTGCATGTCAGCCCACCAGCCCCACGGGCTTGTCCTATCGTGCAAACTTTGACTGAACTGCAGTCATGTCACGGCCTACTCTTCAATAGCCCCCAAAATTGTTACACCTGCAGTAGGTGTTACCTCAACTGTCGACTATTGGTCCCAATGATGAAGAGAGAGCACTATTTGCAATGACCACCGCCTTGCACCGTCGAGCTCTAGTACCAATTTGTTGCACTTGAGTGCTAACAAGAATGCGAGCAGAGATAGAGCTGAGAGCTGAGAGAATGGAGTAAGAGTGTACCAGTGTGTTGCACGGTACACAAAGAATAAAAATGTATTTATATGTTAGGGTACAAGTAAAGGGTGTGTTCACACCCGTAAGTTTATACACATGGGATAAATGGGAGTTAACATCAGAAGGGGCTTTACATCCAACACCATGGTGAGCGGGTGCACAAGTAATAACCAAAAAGATGTCAACAGCATAGTAGATGCAAAGGTCTCTTCATAATCAATACCATGCTTCTATTGAAACCCTTGCACGATAAGGCAAGCCTTGTACTTGTCTAAAGTTCCATCAGCCTTTAGCTTGGTCCTCAAAATCCAGTTTGTCCTAATGACTTTCTTGTGGCTCGGACAATCCACCAATATCCAAGTCTCATTTCAATCAATACTTTCTAGCTCCTTCTCCATGGCATCTCGCCATTCAAGGTGCTGAAGAGTCTACTGCCATGTATCCAGCTCAGAATGCACTAAATGATGCCTAAGGTGCAAGCCGAGCAAATCTTCTAGGTCCCTGCGGAGTGGAACCCAGTGGTAAGATCCGCAAACCCCGCATGGTCTATTGGTACCAACGAGGTAATGAGTCTCAAGAAGGGGGCCTGGAAGCTGAAGAATCCGCAAGTAGGTGAGGAGCAACCAGGCTCAGTAGTAGGCACAATCTCCAATGATATGGAAGGAGGAATCGGATCGGAATCAAGTGCAGAGGACTGCATGATATCCCTCTCATCAAAGATAACATCCCTCCTAACAATCACCTTGTTCGTTCGAGGATCAAACAAACGGTAGGTTTTCGCTTCAGAGAAATATCTGACAAAGATAACGAGATCAGCTCGAGAAATGAGCTTTCCTATTTTATCATCAGGCATGTGTGTGTATGCACGACATTTAAAGACTCTAAAGTGGGATATGACAGGCCGAGAGCCAAAGAATGCCTCATATAGGGTCTTCTAAGGAAGAGCCACAGTCTTAGGCACTGGTTGAGGATGTACACCACAATGTTAGCAACCTCAGCCCAAGGGCGCTCAGGGAGCTCTGCTGTGAACAACATCCAGCATGCCGTTTTCATAACTACCCGGTTCCGATGCTCTACGACTTTATTCTAAGTGGGCGAGTTAGTAGAGATGAGCTAACAAGAGATGCCATGCTACTGTGGAAACTTCGAAAACTCATGGGAGATGAACTCACACCGCTATCACTCCTCATACAACCAATATGACGACCCATCTGGTTATGAACCAACACCACCCAAGCAGAGAAATATGTGAAAAAATCGAACTTATGCTTGAGGAAGTACATCCACATGTATCTCAAATGATCATCCACTATCAAAAAGAAGTATAGCGTGCCGTTCAAGGCAGAAGTGGATGTGGGTCCACAAAGATCAACATGAATCAATATAAGAGACACCTCAGCTCTATGTGTAGATCGCTAAGGAAATGGGATACAGTGCTGCTTCCCAAGCTGACATGCTCTACAAACATCTCAAGCTATCTTCAAGCGAGGAAGACCCTCAACCATCTCACAGCGAGACAACTCATAAAGAGAGTCATAGCCAAGATGCCCTAGGCGGAAATGCCAAAGACGCTCATTATTCGTAAGCTCTCGAGATGTGGCTAATGCTTGAAAGCTATGGAGCACGGAGCCCTCGGCTGTCAACTCGGTAAGAAATGGGTCATGGGGGATAGGCCATTAGGTTGTGTCTCACTGCAAGCAATCACTAAACCAGTTTGACAGTCAAGGAACTCGACTGTGGTCGCTATAAAGAAAACTGCTCGCCCTAATCGGCAAAGCTGCTAAACAAATAACAAGTTCCCATCAAGCTGAGGGACATGGTATACATTGTCCAGACAAGCCAGATCCGAACCCTTTGTCAATGGCAAAACTGACGCAACCTTGAGCCTAGATTTGAGTGAGGAGTTGTTTTCTACGCGGACCCGCCTGGCTGTAGAGGCTCGAGTACACAAGATGTCCTCTGTAGGAGTCATTTGATGTGTAGCTCCATTGTCCACAATCCAAACAGGTGTTGATATGCTCGGTTGTGACGAGTGGGCCTTTGCGGTAACCTCGTTGGAAGGCAACTCACAGATGTGGACAAGACTCGCATTGGATGTCTCTACGGAGACGATGTGGGCCTCTGCAAACCAGTCAGACAAGTCCTCTAGAGTTGAGAACGTTGTCGATTGAGACGGCTGACCGGTGGCAATGTGGATCTGACCTTTCCAGTACACCTATCACCCTGCCTTCCCTAACGGGGGTTGCCCAATTGAGGGGCCGGGATCTGAGACTTGGGTTTTGGTGTTGTGCCTCTTGCCTTTGATCGACACTCATCAAAATGGCCAGTCTCTTGACAATGTTGACAATACCTATTCTTCTTAAGTGCATTCTGCCACCCGAGTTTGAGTTGAGACTGGGAGTTTCCTTGTGATTCCCTTGCTTGTTTTTAATTTTGATTTGAAGTTTGATTTGGTTTGCCCTTTCCTTGTTACCCCTTCTCAGAATGAGCAACAAGAGTCCCCCTCTGAGGGATTATTCATATGAAATTGATCGAACAACTGTGCATAACACAATAGCTGACATTCAAATTCATAGAATATGGGTAAATTGGACAGAGAAACCACTTGTTGCATGAAATTGAAATATTTACACGGCAGCTTGTTAAGAAACAATGTGACCTGATCGTAAGAGAACTTAAGAGCCCCTATAGTGGAGAATTCAGCAAAAAGACGCCGATGCTCAACCAACTTGACTTTCAAGTCATCTCGGTCAAAGATTTTGAAGTTCTACCACATAGCGATTAATCAAGTGTGTCCATCACTCTGATACTAAGTCAAAATGCTAAAGCTGAGAATGAAACTCAGGCAATAAGCCCTGCATCAACTCGACAATAGTGGAGGCATTCCTACCCGTCCATGAGCAGATGACCTTGTATGGAAACAAGTGTGGGATCGGGTGGGGATTTTCAACCCCTGCACAAGATCCCATAGGTTTTGTGAGTCAAGGGCATGTCTCATCAAGTTCAACCAAGTTGTAAAGTTTGACCCATTAAAACAAGTCTTATCATTGAATAGATGCTTGGCGGAAGGGTTGGGAATAAAGGCTTACATGCCTTTCTTCAGTGTTCGAGTGTGAATGCACCCTTACAATCTTGTACTTTACATACTATCTAAACCTAAAAAGTGGAACATTCGTTATTGTACCAAATACCCATTGTGTCATGCTTACACCCCTCTCTATTGCTCTCTACTCTTCGCGCAATATCTGACACTATCACCCTCAGCTCCACTCAGTCTCAATCTGATAGGCTTTAACAAACTTGTGTCAGAGTAGGTGATTGGCGTGAGGTGACACGCTTGAGGTGAGAGGCGACAGTCAGGGCATGCGACAGTTAGGGCATGCGACAATCACAGCGAGTTGAGTAGATGACAGAATGTGCAGGCGCCAAGTTGCAAGCAGGCACGACAAACAGGTTGCAGGCCGGCATGACGAGTTGCAAGCGGACACGACAAGCACACACGACAGGTCACAGGCATCCCAGGGGTCCGATTGGACGGTCGGCAAGCAACGGGAATATTGTGTGTCACTAGGCGTCAGATCTCACGGCGAGCCCTGGTCAACACCAGGGCAGGCTCATCTTGTTTTTTTTTTCTCTTAAAAAAAATTTCCTTAATTTCTACCATTCTTTTGTCAAGCATTCACACACACAGGCACAACGTGAAATTTTGACTAAGAAAATTGGGGCTTTTCTCCAATTAGAGGACTTTAGCAGAGGACAAGATAATTCGACTCAAAAATTGCACATTTCGTGCACATCTTCCCGAAATAATTTTGAAGCTTTGCACATTTTAGTGGAATTTCTTCAATTTCACTAAAATTTATTACAACTTAAAAAACATCTCATAATTTTAGTAAAGTAAAGTGAATAATTTTAAGGCAGGATTTTGGGTGAGGCCAAAACCATAAATCTTTATGCCGATGACTCTTCCAGACCCTTTTAGTTTTGTTTTTTTTTAAATCAAGCTTGTATGAAAGAAGCTGGTTGTCAGCAAACTTCGAAGTTTGCATTGTCTTTTCTATAGCATGTAAAGAAATGATATTTTTTAATATCCTTTGAACTCAAGTTATATAGATGATTTCTTATAGATGGACTCCCTAGGGCCATGCTTCCTTGCCTTCTGTTAAGATAAAGTCTAGATAAGATAAGGATATGCAAACATGTAGATAAAAGGATCCCATAGTTATCATCATTATAAATACCCTAGATATTTAGGATACGAGCTCACCTACCTCATTTAATGTATCATGTATACATACAACTACTAGTGATGAAATCAACAACTACAATTCATTCTACTTTCCATACTATCTCTCTCTCTCTCTTTGTGTACTCTGAACCCAAAAAATTTGGAACTCTTGCAAAATCCCTTCAATTTGTGCAGCAAATGTTGGGTACATGTATTGATGCAATTTGGATAGATTACCCTCTAAAAATTTGGGGCTTTTGATCAACATTGTCAAATTTGTACCCGTAAATGCCTTTGGAGCAGAAATTGCAGTGAAATTTTGGGGATTTCACAGCAGTGAAATTTTGGGGATTTCACATATAATTAGTACCTTCGTACCTAAATGTGTCAATAATTGCCTAAGGAGTGCAATAACAAACATTTTCTTTTCTGAATATCTATTTGCAAATCTTCAATTTTTGCAATCTTGGGATTTACACTGCTAGTTAGTACTTGTAGTGTACCGTGGTTACTTCTCTAACAATTGGGCTTGCCTTTGGTGATTAATAGTTTATTTGGTACTGCAAATTATGGCTAGAAACAATGACAGCAACAATCTTTCCATATCAAGAAGCTTGAGGGTGCACATAATTTTGCAATATGGCAAAAACAATGCTACAATGTCTTGGTGCAAAAGAAACATGTAAAGCCCATCAAAACAAAGGAAATAAAACAAGCATACATGGAACAAGACGAGTGGGATAACTTGGATGAGCTTGCTTGCTCTACCATTGAGCTCTCAGTGTCAAACAACTTGCTCTTTAACATTGAGAAGCTGAATTCAGCATATGCAATGTGGCAGTGGCTTGAAGAATTGTATGCTCAAAAAAGTGCAGCCAACAAGGTTTATTGGCTGAAAAAATTAATGGACTTTCGCATGAAAGAAGGTACAGCCATGTTTGTACTTTTGAATGAGTTTAACTCGATTTTCAGTCAGCTGATTGCTTTGGATTTCCACATTGATGATGAGTTCAAGGCTACTTTCTTGCTATTCAATTTGCTTGAAAGTTGGCATACCTTCAAGACAGCTTTGAGTAACTCGAATGCTCAGCTGTTATACTCTGATGTGGAGAGTTCTTTGCTGTTGGAAGAACTCAATAGGCAAAATAACTCAGCAAACAAGTCTTCTAATGCATTGCACACTAGAGGCAGATTTCAGCAAAAGTGCAATTCTGGAAATAGAGCACGCAGCAAGTCTCGTGGCAAATAATATGGAGTGCCATCATTGTGGCAAAAAAGGGCACTACAAACGGAACTATTTTCAATTGAAGAAAGAGAAAGGCAAAAACAAAAATACTAAAGACAACAAGACTGAAAAAAAGGACAACCAGCCTGCAAAGAAGAGCAATGTGAAAATAGAAGAGGTTAATGTAGTCACTCATGATAATGACAATGATGGTGATATACTTCTTGCTTCTTCTTTGAGTGCATATGCATTGATTGCAAATTTTTGAGAATGATATGCAAACTTGGATACTTGATTCACGTGCATCCTTTCATGTCACACCACATCATGGGTGGTTCTCTAACTACAATGGTGGTGTACGTGGTGTTGTTCACTTGGGGGATAACTATGCATGTAAAGTTGCAGGCATTGGCAATGTGGAACCGGAATTTCAGCATGGCTCCGTGTTTGTTTTGCATAATGCGAGACATATACCTCAGCTCAAGAAGAGCTTAATAAGCACAGGGCAACTAGATGATGAAGGCTATCACACAACCTTTGGGGATAGCAAATGGAAAATCTACAAGAGCTCTCGCATTGTTGCCAACAAGGGGTCCAAAAGTGATACCTTGTATCCTTTGCATGTATCTAGCGTGCATGACCATGTACTGAGCAACCAAGTGTTTCTTTGTGGCATAGCCTAATAGGACACATGAGTCAAACTAGAATGAAAGTGCTTTCTCACTTGGGTTATTTGCCGTCTTTGAGGTATGCTGATTTTGAACAGTGTGATTATTGTATTTATGGTAAACATGCTCAAACATCACATAAAAAATCTCTTTCTCTAAAGTCTTCACTCTTAGAGTTGGTACATTCAGATGTATGTCAAATGCTAGGATTATCTCTAGGGGGAAGAAATACCTCATTACCTTTGTTAATGATGCCACACGCAAAGTATGGGTTTATCCAATCCGTCGCAAAGATGAGGCCTTGGATAAATTTAAAAAAATTTAGCACTTGCAGAAAATCAGACCAGTGAGACATTAAAATGCTTTCGCTCTAACAATGGTGGAAAATATTTGTCCAAGGACTTTGTGACAACAAAGGGATTAAAAGAAAGCTCACTGCCCCTCATAATCCGCCCCAAAATGGTGTTGCAGAGCGAATGAACAGGACCATTCAAGACAAGGCCCGTACAATGCCGTCACACGCTGCTTTACCCCATGGATTTTGGGTAGAGGCTATTATGACTTGATTAATCGGTCATCAAACAAGTCTGGGGGGGAGGGGGGGGTCTTCCCTCAAGAACCGTGGTCGGGCAAGCCACCTTCGTATGCTCACTTGAGAGTGTTTGGTTGCGAGGCATTTGTGCATATTCGCAAGGAAGAATGCAGTAAACTTGAGCCAAAGTCCTATAAATGTATTTTCCTAGGATATGGTGATGAAGGTGAGATGGAGTATCAACTATGGGGTGGCGAGAAAAGAAAAGTAGTACGCAGCAACGATGTTATCTTCTGGGAAGATCGCATGCACAAATAGCCCAAAAAGATAGAAGAGGTTAGAAGGGTTGTATTCCAGGAGGATGTACCAATAGGACAGCAAAGAATGCCCATTAGGCAGCAGCAAATACCTGTTGTAAATGTTCCTGAAAATGCACAAAATGATGTTGAACATGATCGGCAAGATCTTGCCCATGATGTCCCACAAATTCAACAAGAATATGTGCCTTTAGAACAACCAGAACCAACTATACAACACGCTGAACCTGCAAAACAGCAAGCTGTTAATGCATATTTACAGGCTGAACAGCCAGAAAATCTTGACCATTAGGTCCATTGGTCCACAAGAGTGCAAAGACAGCCAAATAGGTTCGTTCCTGGTGTAAACTATGTGGCTGATTATGTCATGTTAACAAATTGTGGTGAGTTGTCATGCTTCCACCAAGCAATGGACAGAAAGGATAGTAAGAAATTACACAAAGCAATGCTGTCTGAGATAGAATCTCTCATGAAGAACGGCACTTGGGATTTGGTGTATTTGCTATAAGGGCAAAAAGTGCTACCTTGCAAATGGATTTACAAAATGAAAGTCACCTCTGATTCTCTGCCAAAGTACAAAGCACGACTTGTTGCTAAAGGGTACAAGCAAGAACCTGGAACTGATTTTGATGAAATCTTTTCTCATGTAGTCAAAATGACTACTTTGTAGACCATCTTGGACTTGGTTGCATCTGAAGGCATAGAACTCATATAGATGGATATAAAAACCGCTTTCTTACATGGTGATCTGCATGAGGAAATCTATATGCAGCAGCCTAAAGTTTTTGCTTCAGAGGGGAAAGAGCACATGGTATGTAAACTCAACAAGAGTTTGTATGGGCTGAAGCAATGCACCACAAGAATGGTATCACAAATTTGATACATTTATGCAATCTCGGTGATTTCATCAATCTCAAGTTGATCACTGCCAATACAGCAAGAAGGCCACAGATAGCAGCATTATTCTCTTGGTTTTGTATGTGGATGATATGCAGATTGCACGCAAGGATATTCATGCCTTGGACTCCTTGAAGCAGAGTTTACACAATAGCTTTGATATGAAGGATCTTCGCGAGGCCAATCACATTCTTGCCATGTGTGTACTCAGAGACAGATCAAAGGGTCTTCTTTATCTGTCACAACAAGAGTATGTCATTAAGGTTTTGCAACGTTTCAATATGGAGAGGGGAAAGCCATTAGTGTACCATTGCCTCCATATGTGAAACTTAGTGCGGATGATAGCCCTACATCTAATGGTGGAAAGGCTAAAATGGCCAAGTTACCTTATGCTTAAGCTGTTGGTAGCAGCTTGATGTATACTATGGTTGCTATACGTCCTGACATTGCATTTGCAGTGGGAGCGGTTAGCAGATACATGGCATATCCTGGCAAAAAGTATTCTGATGCAATGAAGGGTATCATGAGATACTTTAAGGGCACAAAGGATTTGTGTATCTACTTTGGTAAGCAAAAGTCTTCTGTTGTTGGGTTCATAGATACAGAATATGCTAGCCATCTTGACTACAGGAAGTCTACTTTAGGATATGTGTTCACGTTCACAGGTGGAGCAATCTCTTGGATATCCAGGCTGCAAAAGTGTGCTACGTTGTCTACTACAAAGGCAGAGTATGTGGCTTCCACTGAGGCATGCAAAGAGGCATTATGACTCTCACGTCTTGTGAGGGAGCTTAATAGTACAAAGGCTCCTATTCTCCACTGTGACAGTCAAAGTGCTATCATGCTAGCACGGAATCCTATCTTTCACACAAAGACAAAGCACATATAGGTCAAGTATCACTTTATCAGGGATGTACTTGACAGCAAGAGCATTGAGCTTGTCAAGATACATATAGATGATAACCCTATAGACCTTCTCATGAAGGGTCTTCCACCAAAGCGGTTTGCTAATTGCCGCCAAATGATGGGGATTGGATAGTATATGTGTATTTCAGCTTTGTACATGCATAGACTTAGTTGATTCTTTTCTCTTCCTTTAAGCACGTTGAGTTTAGGTGAGAGGTTGTTGGGAATAAAGGCTTACAGTGCCTTTCTTCAGTGTTCAGGTGTGAATGCACCCTTACACTCTTGTACTTTATATACTATCTAAACCTAAAAAGTGGAACATTCGTTATTGTACCATATACCCATTGTGTCATGCTTACACTCCTCTCTACTACTCGGTGCTCTCTGCGCAATATTTGATACTCTCACCCTCAGCTCACTCAATCTCGACCCAACAAGCTCTAACAAGAAGATAAGGTAGAACCATGAGGTTCAAGAGAGTTCAAGAGAGTTCAATGGAAACCCTAATTTTTGGGACGCCCTTCCACATCTATAAATAGACAAGCTGCCCCAATTCAGCCTCATTCCGTCTGTGCAGGTTTCTCACTCCACCTGTAGATTTCAGCCATCAACCTCCTCCCATGTGGCTGTCCAACCCTCGAGACTGATGCCACTCCATCCATGTTTGCTCCTGTTGCTGGCGCCCTCATCCATGCTTACATCAGCTGCTGGCGACATCATCATCTACTGCAATTTGATCATCCAGTCATCGCCAACCGCATCAAATCCACACTACACTTTTTCACACTATCCATCTCCGAGCACTACCACTCCTGTTGCAATGGCCAAGAATGCCTTCACAGACAAGACACGTTTTAACGGGTCAAATTTCACCACTTGGTCTAATTTCATGCAACAAGTGCTTGAGTCTCAAGGTCTTTGGGACCTCAACATTGGTCTAGAGCCTATGTTGGACCCTCAACTAGCTCACCCTGATTATATCCGTCAATGAAGAGCCCGCAATGCCACAGCCAATGTTGAGCTAATCCAAGGATTGCTCCCTGAGTTTTACTCTCAGTTACAACACTTCCTGCTCGCGTCAGAGCATTGGAGTCACCTTCTCGACCACTATGCGGCTCATGATCCTACTCAGTGTATCAATCTCGACTTTGAGCTTCAAGAGTTCTCTATTAAGCAAGGGGATGATTTGAAAATCAAGCTGGCTGAATATAGGCGGTTACTTGCCGAGTTCGCCACTACTGGCTCTCCAAAGTCAAATGACGATCAAGTTACATTCTTCTTGAATAAGTTGTTTGAAAGTTACTTCAATTTCATTCAACAAATCATCTCCAAAACCTTGATTGCCAACCTTCTACGAGTTTGAGTGTCAGTTCTTGTGTTATGCAAGGCTGCATGATCAAGTCCACAAGAAATCCTCATCACAACCTTATTCAGAGCAGAGGGGGTTGGTTGCCTCTTCTTCGAGAGGGAAAACCACCAGTGGCAAGAACTCACAAGATGTGAAGACAAGACAATCAAAGGGTGACTCCTCTTCCTCAGATGGAACCAAAGCATCTAGACCTATCTGGCAGCAACTCCCTGAGAAAAACCGGTTTTGCACACACTGCCAGAAGAGCAAGCCATATGGACGAGGAGTGTCGCTCCAAGGCCCAACGTCTTCCACCTAAAAAGCCTCAGCAGACCGCTGCGACTACACAATCCAGTGGGGCTATGCCTTTCGCTCCTGCTTCATCTGCTCCTTCAACACCCGTTGTTGCTGCTGGACATGTGGCTCAAGTACAATCTTAGCAGCCCATCTCTTTGACTATCCCTGAGGGACTGGCTGATTGGTCTGCAGGTTCCGATCCTGTTGCACTTTATGCATCTATCTCACCTTCCTCTCCATCTCGTCAGGCATTTCCTTGGCAGAGCCCTACTACTGGACGTACGCGATGGTGGCCACCTTCTTAGACTAGCATGTCTCTAGGTCCTTTCGGATACCCTAGGTCAATTCTAGCCTTCATTTTTCGCACTCTTAGAGTCCGGCCCATAGGATTCATTGTTCTTAGCTTTTCCATTCTTTTGTCTTCCGCTGCATTTACTCACACATACATATTCATTGCATTTATTTTGAGTTAGATTTTTGTTTTGTTCTGTTTTGCTTTTGAGCATCTCACCACTAACGTCTGTGTTTGCAGATTCTCATCTCTTTTTGCAGGGTTTTGTCTTTCAGTGTAGGGCTAACTTGCAGATTGCTTTGGTCCTACCTGGGGTAGAGACGTGGGGATGCGCACTGTTCCTTTCATGGTTTCATCATCCTAAGAGTGCTTGCTCTTCTTCCAGCTTGGCGGTTTCCCCTCTCGAGGCGGATCGTGCAGCGTCTCTCTTGATGCTATCATGGCGGTAACTTCTACCTTGCTCTTCTAGCAGGATGCTTCATTCACTTCATCTTCTTTCATTCCTTATGGTTCTCGGCACCATACGAAGACCGACATCAGGCTCCTCTTCCTTCTTCAGCATCTACATCCACGTTGAGAGGGGTTTCCTACCCTTCTTGGTATTTTACAGGCTTCAGCACTTTGTCTTCGACATCGGCTTCCTCCCCCTATTGTACCTTACCCTTTGCATTGCATAATTTCATCATCTTTGTACTAGGGCACTTGAGCAAGTGAACAATTTTCCCATGAGGGATACTATCCAAGTGACGCTTGCTGCATGAGCATTCTTCAGCATGTAGCATACTTTGCATCTCATTGTGCAGAGCACCACTTGAGCGGATCCTAAGTTGTTTCCATCGATGACTGTTGTTACCACACCACCATCCTCCTTCATCACATGGATACCTTATCACCCATTTTTCCTCGTCATCACCACCCTGAGTGGACGGGTTAGCTTGTACTGTTTTGTGATGTGTTGGGTGTACCCTCCCTACTCTCGTCTTCTGGGTCACTTTTACTCACTGTTTTGTAGGGTTTGGTAGGCCACTGCGTAGCCGACATGCATCCTTTGTCCGATGCCCTATCCTCTCTGGGGTGGCTACTTGGATTCCCTTAGTAAGATAACCATCGCCTCTATAGTCTTGGTAGGCCACTAGGCAGCCGACGTACACCCTTTGTCCGATGCCCTAGCTGCTTTGGGATGGGACGCCTTGGGGTCAATAAACATCACAGTGGTTGGCCTAACCTTTCGGCTCAGTTTTGGGCATGAGAGAGGGTGTTGAGCTAAAATATGCATAACTTAATGATTAGCCTCTTAAACAACCCCAAAGCACACTAAAAAATGCTCTTTTAGAGTAAAAACCCTAAAACGTGGAGCGCTTCAAGAGAGTTCAATGGAAACCCTAATTTTTGGAACGCCCTTCCACATCTATAAATAGACAGGCTGCCCCCATTCAGCCTCATTCTGTCTGTGCAAGTTTCTCACTCCACCTGTAGATTTCAGCCATTAGCCTCCTCCCACGTGGCTGTCCATCCCTCGAGACTGCTACCACTCCTTCCGTGTTTGCTCCTGTTGTTGGCGCCTTCATCCAAACTGACGTCAGCTGCTAGCGACATCATCATTTGCTATGATCTGATCATCCAGTCATCGCCAACCACATCACACACTGTTTCAGCCTGCTGTTTACAGCAGAGTGTGCACAATTTCCAGCCTCCGATCGGTGGTACATTGCTACGTTTACCAGTTTCCAACCTCCAAACTGCTGCGTTTTGGTGACCAGCCTACTGCCATTCACTATTCAGTACTCCTACACTCCGACTAATGGTCACAGATTTATTGCTTTGCCCTTGAGCACACTGTACACTCTTACATTCATTCACAGCATTCATTCACTTCAGAGTTGTGTTCTCTCTCTCCCTTCTTCTGTTTGTGTTTGAGTTTCTATGTTTAAGTTTTTGAGTTTTGCGTTTAGGGTTTGAGTTTGAGTTTTGCGTTTAGGGTTTGAGTTTTGCCCTTTGTGTCTCTGTCTATCTCTTTGTGTTTCTATCGTGGTCGTACACTCTGTGTGTCCTCAGTGCAAACCCTAGCAGTTTTCTTCACAGGTGGTGTCTAATAAGAAGGAGGGGGAAGAGGTGGGAAAGTAGAAATAGGCTACGAGTGTCCAAATGAGTGCCAATTGATACGGAGGCACTGGAACATGAATGTCTCCATAAGGTACCAATGGAGGTGGAGGCACTCGGACATGTAGGCCCTATCTAAATGTCAGTTGAGACACAGCATAATGACCAAAGGGTCCACTAGGTAATGTCATGGAGGCAATTTGTAGCATCAACTAATCCACACTCAGGAGAGACCAGGGGCAATACCTATTGGAACAAAGGCCTGGTAACCTCCGTGTATAGTACACGCACATTGTACATCCGAACACACCCTTTACGTGCCCTAAGTATAAATACATTTTATTCTTTGTGTACCAACACATTGTTGGTACACTCTAATCGACTCATACTTTCACTTTGCTCACACTCTCTCCAGCCGTCACACTCTCACACTCACTCCTGCTCGACCTCCATCTCTCTCTGTTGTGCCCCTCTTGGTCTAACAACTGGTATTAGAGCTTAAGGCTCTGTGCATGCTTCCCATCTAAACACGACCTTCAGCGGGCAAGCGACAGGCAGGCGACCTTCAACAGGCAAGCAACAGGCAGAGTCGACTGGTAGTAAACGCGCAGACAGGTCGTCAAGAACGTGGACCAACTAGGTGACAACTACTCGCGCGTATACCAATCAGGCAGCAACTATGCGCACGTGTACCAACCATGCGGCAATGGGCAGCGGACGTGGACCAAGCACATGTTACTGCGCGCGGTCAAGATGTGAGGCGACTGACCTGTTTGGCAAGGATACACCGTGTCGCGACGAAGGGGGCCATTGTGAATAATTGTTGTAGGGCGTGAGACGCGCGTGTGGAACGGACGCCAGCAGGCTGTCAGTAACGCCTGCAGGATGTCAGTAACGCCAGCCGGCTCGAATCTTCACAAATCTAAGATCCTAGGAGTTCACACGCCGAAAGCACAGATCTCAAACCTATGAAGATTCGAGCCAAAAATTTAGGGATTTTTCCAAATTTGACATCGTTCATGCCTGTCACTGACTTTCGAGTCAAAAATTGCAGACATTACGAGCGGTGACCCAAATTAATTTGGGGATTTTGCCAAATTAGTCAAAATTTTGCCCCTTTGAGCAAAATTAGAATTGTGAGGATGCTTTGCAGGAAGATAAACCCATACTAATGTCTAATGCAGATTGGGCCAGAGTGAATAAAAAGGCTATGGCTTACATAAAGATGGGTGTCACTGATGACATTCTGACAGACATTAAGGGTTTAGACACAGGTTATGCAATATCGGAGAAGCTGAAAACTACTTATGAGATCACCACACATGTTAATCAGGTGCATTTAATGTGCAAGTTGGTGAATATGGGACTGGATGAGGCAGGGCTGAAAAGAAAAATGCAAATGCAGGACACAGAAACAGGAGTAAGAGCAAAGGAAAGGAAAAGAGTGACATTGCTTGCTATCACTGTGGTCGGAAGGGCCACGAGAAACATGATTGCAGGTACTACAAGAAGGAACAAGAGAGAAAGAAGAATGCACGAGATAAAAAGAAGAAGGAAGAAAAGACAGATGCATCAGAGACAACCAAAGGCAAAGAAAATACCATTGGCCTCTAGTGTGGTCATAGAGGAGCTTTCAAATACAAAGGCTGATGTATTATGTGCAGTTGATTATGATGCCCTTCTATATCACATGCAGGATATGCAGATTACCAAGGCTGATGTGATTGATACACTCCTGTCTGTTGATGATGGTGTCAGTCAGACTTGGATTGTAGACTCTGGTGCCTCTTTCCATGTAACTCCTTGCTTGGAGTGTTTTGCTATGTTCAATGCAAGCAGTTATAGAAAGGTGTATCTTGGAAATAACCATGCTTGCAGCATTGATGGGATTGGCACAATACACTTGTCTTTAGACAATTGTCAAGAGCTTGTGCTAAAAGATGTCAGATATGTGCCTGGCATTTAAAAGAGTTTACTATTTGTTGGTCAACTTGACTTGCATGGCTACACCGCACTGTTTGGTGGTGGTTTGTGAAAAGAGAAAAATGAGTCTATGCTAATTGCAAAAGGAACCAAGAAGGGCACTTTGTATTGTTTGCACTGCAAAGCCTTAAATGGCAAGTTTCTTGCAATTGCTGAAATTTGCAGCCACTTGGAGTTATGGCATAAGAGATTAGGCCATATGAGCCAAAAAGGACTTGATGTCCTTACCTCTCTGAAGAGGGTTGATGGAAAAGGCTCTAAACTTGACTTTTGTAATAACGAGTGTCAGTTTGGAAAGCAAATAAAAATTTCCTTTTACTCAATTGTCTCTCATAAGTCCAATGTCTTGGACTTAGTGCATTCCAATGTATGTAGTATGCCCGTGAAATCGTTCAGTGGTGCTTCATATTTTGTCTCCTTTATTTATGACTGTTCCAAGAAGATTTCGGTGTACTTACTCAAAAAGAAAAGTGAAGTGTTTGTTATTTTTAAAACTTTTCATGCATTTGCCACTCAGACTGGTAGAAAGCTGAAATGCTTGAGAACTGATAACGGGGATGAGTTCACATCGACTGAATTCGAGTCCTTTTGTGACTTGCATGGTATTAAGAGGGAGCTTACAGCCCTTCTTCAAATGGGGTGGCTGAAAGATATAATAGGACTTTATGTGAAAGAGTGCGGTGCATGCTGTCCACTGCTAATCTCCCTCATGCATTTTGGGCAGAGACGCTCAAAACAACGGTTCACATTTGCAACCGCCCTCCAAATAGGTCCTTAAATAATGGCATCCCTGAGGAGGTTTGGTCTGGCAAACCGGCCCCATCTGACCATTTACGCATATTTGGTTGTGATGCTTTTGTACATGTTAGGGATGAGCTAAGGAACAAACTTGACCCAAAATCCACCAAAGGCATTTTCATGGGCTACGGTGATGAGGATGAATTTGGCTACAAAGTGTGGTTACCTCAGTCCAAGAAAATTATTCACAACTGTAATGTTGTGTTTAATGAGGAAAAATTGCTGAAAGGCACTTTAGTCTCTAACGAAGATCTGAAAAAGGTGAAATTTCAGAGTTTGCAGCCACCTATTACTTCAGAAAATGAGCCTCAAGGTGTTGTACCACAGGCTGAAACTAATGATCAGTTGGTTATTTTTTAGCAAGATAATGATGGACAGCAAATAGAAGCACAAGGAGGTCATGGACAGCAAGATAGGCTTGTTGATTATGAAAATGCAGGTGCTCGAAAAGAAAATGAAGTTGCTATACAGCATGAACAGCATGCTGAAAATGGTTTACAGCAGCGAATAAATGCTGAAAATAATATACCTCCACATGTAGACTCAATTCCTGAAAATGTTGATCATTGGGTACGGGTCTACACGCGTAAGAAGCAACCACATAGATTTGACCCCTCCTTGCATTATGTGATGCTTACAGATGAGGGTGAGCCTCTTACATACAAAGAGGCCTAGTCATGTGAGTTCAGCAGTAAGTGGGAGCTAGCTATGCAGGAAGAGATTAAATCTCTATATGCAAATGATACTTGGGATCTTGTGTCATTGCCCAAGGGAAGGAAGCCACTTCCAAACAAATGGGTGTACAAAGTCAAGACAGTTGATGGGAAACCCAAGTACAAGGCAAGGCTAGTTGTGAAAGGGTATGCACAAAAGGAAGGGATTGACTTCCAAGAGGTCTTCTTATCCGTTGTAAAGATGACCACTTTACGTGTGCTTTTTGCTCTTACTGTTGTTTTGGATTTAGAGCTGTATCAAATGGATGTAAAAAAAGCTTTCTTGCATGGTGACATTGATGAGAAAATCTACATGAAACAGCCCGAGGGCTTTGTAGTTCTTGGAAAAGAGCAGATGTTGTGTAAGCTAAAACGCAGCCTGTATGGGCTGAAGCAAGCACCACGGCAATGGTACAAAAAGTTTGACACTTTTATGCTATCTCATGAGTTTACACGCAGCCATGCAGATCATTGCTTGTACATGAAAAAGGATACAGATGGCAGCCCCTTCATACTTGTTTTGTATGTGGATGATATGTTACTAGCTGGGAAAAGAAAGACTAGCTTGGATGCTCTAATAAATCAGCTGAAATCAACTTTATCCATGAAAGATTTGGGGAATGCACAGCATATTTTGGGCATGAGGATTCGTAGAGATAGAATGCAGAAATTGCTATTTTTATCTCAAGAAAGGTACATTGGAAAGGTACTGGACAGATTTAACATGGCTGAAGCTAAGGCTTTTGGGGTACCCTTACCTCCTTATCTCAAGCTTAGCAAAGCCAACAGCCCGGAAGATGACATGGAAGTAAATGCTATGAAGGGAGTTCCTTATGCATCAACTTGAGACTCTCTTATGTATGCTATGGTTACTACTCGTCCAAACATTGCTCATGCAGTGGGAGTCGTTAGCAAGTTTATGTCAAATCCTGGCAAAGCACATTGGGAAGCTGTCAAGTGTATTCTTCAATACCTTAAGGGTACACAAAGAAAAAGTATTTGCTATGGGCAGGGTGCACTTAATTTGCAGGGTTATTGTGATGCAAACATGGCAGATGACTTGAACACTCGTAGGTCCACCATCGGGTATGTCTTTACAATTGCTGGTGGGGTTGTTTCTTGGTGTTCCAGGTTGCAGAACATTGTTGCACTGAGTACCACTAAAGCTGAATACATATCAAATACTGAAGCTTCTAAGGAAGCTATATGGTTGACCAGACTTGCAGATGATCTCAACATGTCTATAGGTACTACAGTTTTGGAATGTGATAGCCAGAGTGCAATGTATCTAGCTAAGAATGTCATGTATCATTCACGCACCCAGAGTGCAATGTATCTGGCTAAGAATGTCATGTATCATTCACGCATAAAGCATATAGATATGTGATATCACTTCATTAGACAGATTCTAAAAGATGGTCAAATCACATTGACCAAGATTAAAACACAAGATAACCCTACAGATGTTCTCATTAAAAGTCTAAGTAAAGCTCAGCACGAGCATTACATTCAACTAGTGGCAGTTGGTTAGCTAGAGGTTCATATTGGACCTTTAAGTTGGAGATTGTTGGAATAAAGGCCCAGCAACCTCCGTGTATAGTACACGCACATTGTACATGTGAACACACACTTTACGTGCCCTAAGTATAAATACATTTTATTCTTTGTGTACCAACACATTGTTAGTACACTCTAATCGACTCGTACTCACTCTGCTCACACTCTCTCCAACCGTCACACTCTTGTGCTCACTCCTGCTTGACCTCCATCTCTCTCTGTTGTGCCCCTCTTGGTCCAACAATACCCAGATTGCAATGATCCCGAAAGTGTGTGGGGAAAAGGTGGAACACCACACGACTAAGAAAGAGATGAGATTCTGACGGCTGTGTCTAAGTTTAAAGAACCCCCCAGATGGTGAATGAAAACACATTTAATCCTACATGAGACAACATGCGGTGCACTTAATGGAGGCTGTAAGGATGTGGCAGCGGAATAAGAGGCAGGATGAAAGGGAGATTAAATGGATTTGTGATAGATGTAGAGGTAGGAAATAATGTGGCTTCTTTTTGTCCATTAAATGCATTAAATTGAAATAATGATGAATGAAGATGCACCTACTTCATTTTGACCTTTGAAAACAAAATTATTTGAAGAAAAAAGGAGAGGAAGTAGTACTCACAGTTTCTTGTTTCAATTGCTTACCTGGTCTTGACTTCATAAAGAAATATTTGTCTTCCTCATTACTCATAAACCAGAAATTGTTTTGCATATGTCCTTCATCATGAAAATCGTCCATACCAATAGGAGAAGGGGAATCATCATTAACAGAATCTAAAATGGTAGACATACTTGGCACCGGAGAGAATAAGTATGAAGACAATGAAGTGTACTCTATGCCAGTTTTTCCACTTGCGGATAGCCAGTTCTAAGTGGAGATTCCCCCCTTCTTGCATGGTCAGTAGATCAGTACCAAATCTAGAGGGTGAAATTTAGACTTACCTTCTATCTGCTACTAGGCTCTATGCATCAAAATGAGATCGTCCTCAGTTGCAATGATCTCATAAGGTCGTGGAACTCCATGGTAGTAGAATGTCTGTCCAACCATGTCAGGAGCTTGTGAAGCAAGCTATGAGGCCCACTTCAACTCGTTCCTCGATGAATTTAGCTCAAATGTGAGAAGTGGTACGGAAGTAGTGTTCGAAGTCATCTGCCCTTCTGTTGTTCCTGCTTCTTGTGTAGAGCTTTCAAATCAAGGCCTAGGTTTCTCTCAAAGAACTCGGCTCTGATACCATGTGAAAAAATACCCTAACACAGAAACACAAATAACACCATACGACTAAGCACAAACTAATAGAAGAACACAGTTAGGATTAGAGTAACTCAAAGACAATGAACATAGAGAATGAATAAAGTGATATGACTATTGAATATACAATGCTCATGCAGCAAACACACTATGCATTGAATGAATACTATACCTCAAACTCCTGTATCTCAAGGATCAAGGCAGGGGTAATGAGCTGGAGAGTGTGTCGTACTCCAAATAGATCCTGAATCGCAGCAAGGTAGCCTCCAGGTATCGAACACCAATAAATGCAGCCAAGGCTAGATCTAATGCAAAAAGCAGTGCAAGAGAGAGAAAGACTAAAAACGCACGAAAAACCAGCAACAACAGTTAACATGCTGAAATCAGCTCTGCATCCGCCGTGTGGGCAGTAAGCTAAAATACCTGAAATTCGCAAAAAACGAAATTAATGCTGAATGGAGGGCAACATACCTATTTATAGAAAGTTTAGGCCCTCCCAAGTGGGTTTGTGCTTATGGGATATAGATACTCTCTAGGAACACATTTCTTTTTAAATAAACAAGGTTTTTTTCTTATAATTAAGCATGTTTTGGGGCTGTTTAAGTAAAGCTAATGCATTTTTAGCTCAACAGTGAGCCCCAAAACTTCCTCTCACCTACCTATAGACAGCCTACACAAGCTATCACTTGTCTCCAACGGTCTCCTGATCAGCTATTGGGGACAGCTCTTTGACAACCTCCAACGGCCGAGCTGATCAACAATGGCTTGAAAATTGCAGCAACAACTCTCTCTCTCGCTCTCCCAACCTCAACAATCCTGGAATGAGACTCCAATAGCCTTTTTCTCACTTGCATGGAAAAGTTTTGCCAAGTGGCAACCTTCTAAATGCATTTTTCAGCAATTTTCAGCCCAATCAAATTAATTTTTCTAATATTAAATCTGAAAATTAATTTAATTACAAATTCTTGCTTTAAAATATGTGTTCTTCAAGTTGGAGAATTATATGATAGAGTTTTTTAGGTGCCTACTATGATGCCATAAAGAAAAGTCAAGGAATTCCCATCTGACACTAGGCTAAGCCAGCTTTTGGCCCTTGATCATAGTTTTTCTTTCTTTGTTCGTAGTTCTTTCATCTAGAAAAAAAATAAGTTGCATTCTCTATGAAACTCCCCCATTCCATCTTTAGCTAGCTAGTTATTTTACAAGTTTGGATGCTTTGGGAGTACTTTAGTCCCTGTGTCATCCTCTAAAAGCAAGATTGTTGGATTTCATGGAAAAGCAAGTTTGCTTACACCTCTTCAGGAGAACAGGTCTTTGGGTTGAAGGAGTTGTTGAGATAAAAATGCATTATAAACAATTAGCTCTTTATTACAGCCCCAAAACTATATTACTACGAAGTTTCATTACACAATGCAAGTTTGTAGAGAGTGTTTGTGTCCCATAAGCCAAACCCTAATTTGGGAGGATCTATTGAGCTAAAAATGCATTAGCTTGACTTAAACAGCCCCAAAACATGCTTAATTAATGGAGAAAACCTCTTATTTTAAAAAGAAATGCAATCCTAGAGTCACTGTGTCCCACATGTAAAACCCTAATTTGGGTGCCCCAAACCTTCTATAAATATGCATGTAGCTCACCACTCTTCCTCAATCTTGTTTTTACATCAAGAGTCGTATCTCTGCTGCCCACACCCCATTTCCGAAGGACATCGTAGTCAAAGATTCCACCAGCCACCTGCCACCATCTAGTGCCTGCCTAGACGCTGAGTAAAACCTTTAGCAACAAGGCGAGTCTTGTGCTTGTCCAAAGAACCATCGCTAAGATACTTGGTCTTGAAGACCCACTTGACACCAATGACCTTCTTGTGAGAGGGACAAGACACAAGAGACCAAGTGCCATTCCTCTCAATAGCCTCCAACTCGGATTCCATGGCCTTCCGCCAATGATCAGACTGCAAAGCCTCCTTCACTAATGAAGGGGACTCTCGATCCTGCATAACACGGGTCAACAAACAATAGTTGGAGCAAACAAGCTCCGAAGAATAAGCATGGTTCCTCCAATACCTCCGCGGTCCATCCTACGGTTCCCACTCCTCAGGGACCCCCTCGATCCTTGAATCTCGGAGTGTGTCACGGGCCCAATGAGGAGGAGGACCGTCGCTCTCTATCTGCTGAAGACTCAGGAACATCCACCGGCGGAAGCTCCTCGAGGGTTTCCGGTGGAAGAGAAGACTCTAAATCAGAAGAAGAATCTCCATCAAGAGGCTCTGGCTCCAAGGGAACTGTCTCAGGAGCCCAACTCTCCCCTGAATCTCGAAGGACGGGGTGCTCCTCACCTCCCTTTGTGACCGGAACTTCTACGAACCGTACATCTCGGCTCGTGTAGACATCCCGCTTGACGGGATCAAACAAATGATAACCTTGGGACTGGGAGCTATAGCCAACAAAAACCTGTCGTCGGAGAAGCCGCCTCGAACTTATCACGTTGCGTCTTTGGAATGTGCACATAAGCGTCACACCCAAAGATCCTAAAATAAGAGATATCAAGCTTAGTCCCGAAGTAAGTGTCAAAAGGTGTCATCCTGTCAACAGCCGAAGTGGGAGATTGATTGAGGATGTGAACTGCGGTAGCCACTGCCTCGGCCCACAGAAACTGAGGTGTCTGTTAGTGCTCCATCATGGTGCGTGCCATCTCGATCACACTTCGGTTCTTCCGCTCCAAAATGCCATTCTCTTGGGGAGTATTGGTGTTAGCAAACTCCTGGTGAATGCCCCTATCTTCACAAAAACGAGCAAACTCATTAGACATAAATTCACCTCCCTTGTCTGAACGCAAGGTCTTCAGTCGCCGTCCAGAACGGTTCTCTTCAAAGAGAAGCCAATCCTTGAAGTGAGAGAAAGCCTCCGACTTCAAAGTCAAGAAATAGGCCCAAGTCATCCTGCTGTAGTCATCTACGATCAACATGAAATACAAGCTCCCTTTCAAGGACTCGGCCCTTATCGGGCCACAAAGATTCGTAGATACAAGCTCCATGGGTAAAGTAGACCGCCTAGAAGCTTTGTTGGGAATCGCATCCTGATGCAGTTTCCCACGAATGCAGGAGACACATGACTGATGACTCACATGGATTTAAAAGGAGTAGTGCATATCACTACTTATATATTCAGAAGGCTGATGATGGAAGCCTTATTATACTTGTGCTTTAAGTGGATGATATGCTTATTGTTGGTAAGTATAAAAGCCAGATTAATGCATTGAAAAGACAATTGAATTCAGTCTTTGCCATGAAGGATTTGGGTGCAACTAAATATATTTTGGGCATGCATGTAACACAAGATAGAGAGCAGTAGCTCTTATTTCTCTCACAAGAAAAGTGCATCAACAAAGTACTTGATCGTTTTTCTATGGTTGATACTAAGCCTCTTGGTGTACCTTTTCCACCTTATCTTAAGCTTAGCAAGGCAGATTGCCCAAAAGATTATAAGGCAACTAGCTCTATGAAACGTGTTCCTTATGCTTCAGCTTGTGGTTCACTCATGTATGCTATGGTTGTCACTAGACCTGACATTGCTTATGTAGTGGGAGTTGTGAGCAAGTTTATGTCAAATCTTGGCAAAGCACATTGAAAAGCAATGAAATGTATCTTACAATACCTTAAGGGCACACAAAGAAAATGTATTTGCTATGGCAAGGATACGTTAGATCTGCAGGGGTATTGTGATGCAGACATGGCAGGTGACTTGGATACTCGCAAGTCTACTGGTAGGTGCATCTTTACCTTCACTGGTAGGGCAGTTTCTTGGTGCTCTAGATTGCAAAAGATAGTAGCACTCTCCACCACTGAAACTGAAAATATTTCAGCCCACTGAAGCTTCAAAAGAAGCAGTTTGGCTTCGTCGTTTGGTCAAGGATTTTGGGCTGCCCACCAAAACACCTGTACTTGGATGTGATAGCCAAAGCGCTGTATGCCTAGCTAAGAATGCCATGTTTCATGCACGTACTAAACATATTGAAGTTTGGTATCATTTTATCAGACATATTCTGAATGATGGTCTAGTCACCCTGACTAAGATCAAATCACAAGATAACCCTGCAGATGTTCTCACTAAAAGTCTTACAAAGGCTCAACATAAGCATTGCATTAGACTTGTGGAAGTCGATTAAAGGTTCGCTTAGGATCTTTAAGTGAGAGGTTATTGGATGTAAAGGCCCTTTACGCTCTCCCGTGTATCTCCCGTGTATATATTACTTCACACACATAAACTCACCCTAACGGGTGTAAGTGTACCGTGCCCTAAGTATAAATACATTATTTCACATGCATGAACTCACCCTAGCGGGTGTAAGTGTACCGTACCCTAAGTATAAATACATTACTTCACACATGTAAACTCACCCTAGCGGGTGTAAGTGTTCCGTACCCTAAGTATAAATACACTGGTACACACCTATCCGTCGGCTCACTCTTACACTCTCTCACTGTTAAGCACTGTTCAACACCTCGATGGATATGCATGCTCTCTCTACTTCCACTCATACTCATCATGTAGAGGAGAATGCAGCAAACGTAGATCTCAGGAGAACATGGTGCACCAAACACAAGTTGGACACATAACAAAGAGGGTGGGCATCTATTGCCTGGTGTGGAGAAGCTGTCGCCTCATAGAGAAAGTTGTCGCCTAATAGAGAAAGCTATCACCTGGGAATATGACATCAAACACAAGCTGTGGATGCAGTCGCGAGCTGCCACCAAGTGTAGAATAGGTCCAAACGCAACAGCAGAAGGTGTGGCAATAGTCTCTGGGGCTGGACAGCCACGTGCGTGTGGATTGATGGCTGAAATCCGCACTCAAGGGTGTGAAATCTGCATAGATAGAATGAGGCAGCCTATCTATTTATAGATGTTGAAGGGTGCCCCAAAAATTAGGGTTTTGGGGAGACCATTGAAACCCTCTTGAACCGCTCTCCTTTTTAGGGTTTTTCATTATTTCCACGTCTATAAATAGATAGACTATAGGTTTCTCACGTTCACATGCAAATTTCAGCCATCAATCGTGTCGACCACCAGCCATCATCAACTACAACCCTTCACCTTCCAGCCTTAGACAGCCTATTTTCAGCGATCGCCCTGCTGTTTTGGATGTTCCGGCTTCCCACTATTGCATTTTGTTGCTCCACTGCAAGCGCTTGCTCTCCACATCATCACAGCACCTGATATGCCTACATTTACACCCACTACAACCAAGCAACAGGCTACCACGTCTTTTCCGACCTCCCAAACAATCTTCTCAACAGTTAGCTGCCCCAAATCTGCCTATTATAGCTGCCATCTTGACCAGCCAGATACCAAAACTGTTGTGTTTTTGTTGTTGCCTGATCATACAACTGCTGCCCTATTCATGGAGGTCTCCATCATCACTGATACACCGTTATAGGCTGTGTTTTGTTGCTTGCCCTTCTCTGACTAGTGTCTAGCATATCTTCAAACCACACATCACATGACCCCTATTCAAAAAAAAATTATCTCCCAAACCCCTACAACCGAGAATGTCTAATGTGAGAATAACTCCTCAGTTAAGATCTATGGTCTAGGTCGCGTCAAGTTGATACTAACAAGGGCTAGGATCTTGCTTCACTGAACAATGTATACTATGTCCCCAAGCTTCAGATAAATCTCTTATCTATTCAATAGCTTTGTCAATTGGGGCGAGCGGTTTCTTCACTCTGACCAGAGTTAAGGTCATAGACTCTCAAATTGGTTTAGTGATTGCTTGCAATGAGGCACAGCTTATTGGCCTCTATATGATGACTCATTTTCTCTCCTAGCTGACTGCTGAGGGCTCTAAGTTCCATCGCTTCCACGCTTTGGCCACCACACAAAAGCCTATGAATAATGAGCACCTTTGGCATTTCTGCTTTGGAAATCCTATAATGGCACATTAAAAGAAATCTATTTTATCTTTGTTATCTGCAAACGAATATTTATTTGCAGTAGTATGCATCCTACCAATCCTTTGCCTTGGTGCTCTTATTGCACTCCATGTGCTTGAACCCAAGGCTTAAGCATCTTAAGTAGGTAACCCTGATTCAGTTATCAGGGTTGTGAAGCTGAAACCAAGGCTAAAGATAAGTTAAGCATGTTCGTTTGATGGTTGTGATGCTTATTAGTGATGCAGCTAGCAGATGATCCACTTGAGTTTTATATTGTACCATGCCACTACAATCGATGTATATCAAATCTAGGATTGTAAATGCCCGCATAGCTGCTTTAATATACTGAAAGGTCTTGTAAAAGGACTCACCATTTGTCCACGGGCGAACCATTCGTCAGCTCGGCTAGGCTCGTCGGAATACTTGCCTGCCAGCAACGAGAGGCAATTGAGAGAAGATTCCAGCTAGCCGCAAAAGAGAGCGGATGTGCATGACGATACATCTGCTTACCTCCAGAGAAAGAGAAGCCATCTCCTATGGACACAGGTGCATCCAACAGGTCACCCTGGATCAACCGAAGCTTGCTTTTTAGACATGAGATACCATCAAAGAGGAAGCGCAGAACTGTTGCTATTCGATTCATTAGATGATTGTCTGATCAGCAGGTTAATGTGATGTCCAATTGAAGTATCGGTCTAGTCAGGATCAATGGTGTCTGATCATGCAAAATGTACCTCGTCGTCCACGTAGAGACAACGACAGCTGCTGTACTTGGTGAGGGGGGGGAATCGCCCGAGCTGGGATGGCTTTCTCGACGGGGGGGCCCAAATGCCCCGCCTCGCCCTAGAGAGAGAGAGCGGCGAGCAAGACGCAGCCCATGACGAGTATACGCTCGCCATCCTCCTCTCTCTCCGGATAATTATGCCTTTCTTTAAATCCTCAACATATAAGGGATGAATATATCTATATTTATACGAGTGTCCACAAAAAATAGAGGTTTGATGTAAAATGAAATGCCAACGCTTAAAAAAACTTTCAAACTTTAAAGAAGTTTTAAAACTTTGACCCTTATACTTTTAGTGTTATAGAAATGGCAAGTTGTGTAAATTGATTCCAAAATTTCGAGTTAAAGGCTTTTGGTTTGCTAAAAGAAAAAAGTTGGAGACATCATTTATACTACCTATTATTCTCGCATCTTCTAAACATTATCCAAACATATGTAATATACATTCCAAAAATTTTAAAATCCTATTCCACAATTACAAAGAAAAAATGATTTAAACAAACTATTTATAAGCTTTTGTGTGTGTGTGTGTGTGTTTGGTCTTTAATGGTCACACCATATCAAAGGATATGACTCTCTAATGTTACTCCACATGGTGCGCATTAAAGGACCATGTAGTCGGAACAAGAGCTATGCTTGGCTTAGATCTCATAGCATCTCTAGGAAGGAGATGTGTGTGCATGCATGTGTGAAGACTTTCTTTTTCCAACATGGCAACTTGTCTCTGTGGGGAGTATGGGGAAGAAGTATACATGGATGAGATGAAAAGGCGATTTGCAACAACGAGGCAATATGCCTCATCTATCGGCCCTTATGCATTATATGCAAGAATCAAACCTCCTCCTATGCTCGCACCTTAACTTAGAGAAGGCTACAACTCATATGTTGTCGGAGCGTTTGGGGTCGAAAATCTACCGCGGGGGTAAGAGACAGTAGGGTGAAGGGAGATTCAAGAAGAGGAGTAGACGAAAGAGAAAGGGTTCAAAGAAATAGAAGACATAAAAGAATACTCACAAAAAGAAATAGAAGATGTAGAAGAATACTCATAGAGTTAAAGCCTTTCAGTTTATTTCTGCATTATGAGAAGACAAATCTCTTGTAGACAAAAACGTACATAAAACAATACCTTCCTCTACGTTGCTTAGACCGCCAATCTGATGCTTCCATTGGCTCCGAAAGGATGGAAAATATGCAGGACACCTGAGCAGAATTCTACCAAATCACTCATTCTTCATCTCCCACTTCAAAGTGTTGTTCACTGCTTGAAAATAGCGATCGCGCAACACGCGATTTCATCAATCTTTCTTTTTACATAAAATCCTCTCAAAATGGCTGAAAGCTACCTACTTTCTTTTACATGTCATTCTATTCTAGAAGTTGTGTACAGTTCCATGGATTTTTACAAGAGATAATATCTAAAATATCAAAAATTGGATAAACTTGTCCAAAAAATCTAATATTTTCGAAACCATGGACACTGATACTAATGTCTAAAATGTCAATGGCTCTCTAGATCAATAAGAAATCCACACTCTAGAGTTTTTCACACAACATGCGCGTAGCGGCATGACAACGTTGTCTTCTTACACCAATATAGCCCTTGTAAACATGTAGCTCATGGCCTCTTATCATGAAACGATAGTCTAAACGAGTGGTCGCCACCCTACAAGCAAGACAACCGAAATCAGAAAATAGGCTCACCTTTTCACTAATCCACACCTGAAGAAATATGAGATTTGCATTATATTAAAGCACATGGCTACTATACCATGGCCCTTAAAAATTATTGGGTATGAGTTGGGTATAATATGGGAACATGTCATCAATTTTGTGTAGTGTCTTATTGGATTAAAAATGTGATCAATCTTGTCATTCTTTTGTCCAAAAGAATCCATTTATACCAAAAAAATTCATTGGTACAAAAAAATATTTCTTATAATCTATGGGATTCTATAATATAATGGCATGTTTGACTAGTCTCTAAGTTGAGGGACTTCAAGGAGAAAGGTAAATAAAATGTACAAAATTATAATTTGATTAACTTTAAATTAGTTAGTATATATCTTAATGAGACCTAAACAAGGAGTATTCTAAGCTACATTAATAGTCTTAGATATAAGATAATTGATCGCTTAATTAAATTTAAAATATATTTTATTGATCAAATATTATAAAAATTTGATTCTTAATAAAAATATTCAAATAAATAATGTTTAAAAATAAATCACATTACAATAATAAATAAAATTCATATTACATAAGATAAGCATCTAAAAGTAAACAAAGGAGAACATAAGTAAATGGGAGTTAGATGGATTTTAACATCTCCTTTTGATGACTTTATTCGTCAAATAGACCTGTTCATAATGGGATAAATTTTAGCATCTCTAGTTGATTTATTCTTCAGTTAGACAAGCATGATTTTCCAAATGTGAAGAAAACTCTAACTACTTAAAACATGTAAACAAGCAATAAAAACTAAAATTGTATCGTTTTAGAGAAAATTTGGTGAAAAATATACTTGATTATTTGATTTAAATTTGAGTTTAGTTTGTATCTAAAGCTAACATTAAGTCAATATACAGGTAATATCGTATGTGTTAACAAGCCAACAAGGGCAAGTTAACAATCAAAAAGATCTAGAAAAGGCAAGGCGTGAACTTGAATATAATTATATAAATGAGTTATATGGTTGTCCAATTAACTCACAAAGAGAGTGTTTTTATGAGGGCACGATTTTAAATGTAGACCCTTGTATGTTAAGGAGTATATTTAAAGATATCGTAGAATATAGTTGCTTATATCAATCCACCATCTAAATGTAAAAGTCTTGTTTTGGAAGTTTTGGGAGAACAACAAACATAAAAGTAAAGAGGTCCAAAGACCATGTGCTCACAACCTCAAAGGAGTAAAACAAGGAACTACTCCTAGAATTCACAAGATTGATGAGGCAACATGTACTCCGCATGTTCAAGTTAGTAGTGAGGCAACTTTATCTCATGCAATAAGCCTATCAACCTACCATTCGATAGATGCTAGTCGTGCAAGATACTCTCATGCTACAAGATAGAGCTTGTCGACAAGAAGGATTAAGAACAAGTTTTGAAATGTTTGATAGATGTTGGTGGGGCAAGGTAATCTCGTATAACATAGAGCTTGTGACAAGAAGGATTAAAGACAAGTTTTGAAAAGCAACTAACACAATATATGCACCTAAACTGAACATAAGCTTTTGAAGCCTATGGTATCCTTTTCAATGTCATTCAAAACCTTGTTGGGGGTAAAGGTACATGTGCCTACGCCGCCCTATATTGGCTTCACACACTTGTATACTACATGTGGCAGATGCCCATCACGATTACTTTATTCTTTATTCTTACAATGATTATTGGATAAGGGAAGGCCGATCACAATTGTGATTGTTGGAGTTCCCACATCTTATGTCTCTCTCTCTTGCTCTCTTACTCCATCCTCCATAGCTTGCATCTCTCTTGCTTCCACTTTCTCATGCTTCCACTCAAGCTTCTCTCTTCAATTGGTATCAAAGCCAATCATTTGAGGAGCTTCTCCATCATTCATTTTAGTTCATGACAAATCTTTAGCTTGAAGGTTCCATGGTAGTTCAGCCCTCTTCTTCCCAAGGTATGAATCTTGCTCCTACTTGTTCCCACACATTGAGGCTTACTCCAAGGGTCCAAGACACATTGTTTGCCATTGCTCAAGGCTCAAATGAGAAGCAACGAGACCAACACACATATCAACAATACCCGTGTGATTTGCATATGTTCCTAGCCTCCTATCTTTGGCACTACTATAGTCATTGGCAATCCTTCTGGCTCCTGTGGCACTTGGCATGGGCAACTTTCGTAGCATTGATTTGGACCCATTTGAGCGCTATTTGCAAGTGCATACTTCATTGTTTGTACATTTAGGATAGTTTGCTATAATACAAATAGGGATAGCCATTACTTTATTGTTTGATCTCCATTGATGCTCATACATCTACGTATTGATAATGGGATGCTTGGTACATATCTTGAGGTGCTTCTTGGATTGGTTTGAGCTTGCTTAGCTCATTTTTTTATGGAAGGTTTTTTGTTATATACATAGTGGGTAGCAAGCATCTAACTTGGAAAGACTTATGTATTGAAGGCTTACATGTTTCCGGAATTTCATGTGAATGTTTGGAATTGATATATGGACTTGGACATGTCTATGGTGACATTTAATGCTCCACTTTGAGCTATATTGGATGCTTTGGCACTTTGGTTTTATGCTTCAATTACTTTATTCATTGACATCATGGGCTTGAAGATTCATTGAGGCATTATGCTCCCAACTATATGCGTGATGTATCTTGGATTCGGGATGGTCATGTACTTGATGCATTGAGCTTGCTTTGCTCATTTGATATTTGGATTTGCTTTAATGAGAGCTACTTGCTATTGGCATTAGAGCTTTGGACTCTTTATGTAGTTGAACTTAAGCTTATTTCATTGAGACAGTGGGACTCATTGAGCTAATATGTACATGCTCTCTTTATGCTTATTGGATGCAATTACTCTTAAGTGGGCTGATTTGATTACATGCTTTGAACCAAGCACATGTTTCTCTCAGTGCAATGTCAATGATTTATACACCGTGTTTGGCTAGGTATTGAGCTTTGTTGCCCTTGCTCAATTGGTTGTGCATTCGGAAACTCTCATTTGTTACTTTTGAGACCTACTACATGTATGACATCTATACCTATTAGATGTATGGTTTACTAACACATTGAGTTTGTGACAGATCTTGGTACTACCGATTGTATGCCTATTCAATATTGGTTGCTCGGCTTTTCTTGACCAATTTTCTACAGTTGGTTCTTGACATACTACTACATTTATTACAACGGTGTTGTAATTACAGTTTTCACCTTTCTTTATAAGGCTGTTACACACTACCATTGCCCCCCGCCTAGTTTGCGTCCAATTTGTGGGCATAGAAAAATATGACTTGGCCACTTGTCCATCTGCCACACGTTTACACACAGGGTGGCAAACACTTTTTTTGGTCAGTCATTGTTCATTGTTCGTCTACAAGTGTTTATGCATCGCCCATCACTTATCTACATCGAACAATCCCCACATTAGCACACAAACATCAACATTAATCATCAATTAACACCAACATATGCATTAATCAATCTCAAATTATTAACACAACAATCAAATTAATTAGCTATTGCTTACATAATAATTGTAAAAGGCCTATCAATTAGCATAATAAACATGATTAATCAAATATTTTACTAGAAAGTAGGGGATTTGAATCCCTTCACCATACTATGCAGGAAGGTGGAAAGAGGGAAAATTTATTCGATACACCACCTCTCTTTCCACCTTCCCATCTACAGTGCAAATGCGATAGTTTATTGGTGGTTGCTATCTTCATTATCAATCTCTTCTACTAAATTAGTGTCTCCAAATACATTTATTACATTAGGATTCTCTCTCTTGAAACATGGTTCGAGCAATGCTGCCCCTTCATGCTTCTCCTCCGAGTTGGCTAGATCCCGGTGTTAGCTTTGCTGATTAAGCTTATTGAACTGCTTGCATTATATCTTTTATAGTTAATGTAGCAACCTTTGCTAGTACATTACTTATAATATTTTGTTGGTCCATATCCTGATGAGGTGTATTATTTTCTCTCTTTAGTTCTGTTATAGCTTCACATATCCATGCATCATCGAAACTATCTATATGCATAATGCATATATTACGTAGAACAATGCATGTTACCACCATCTTGAGACATTTTAAAGAAGCATATCACATCTCTTCAACAATATGTGAAATCAAGCTTGGAGGACTCCAAAGACTCTTTCAATTGGCATTCAATTGCTTGAATGTATGCAGTTCTAATAGTAATGTTCCAAAAAGAGTCCTTCCTTACTACCCTTGAAAGGAGGTGGCATCCAAACGTGTGTCGGATAAGCACAATCATTGAGAAGACAATACTATGCCAAAGCTCCACTCATGCATCGTTTTCCGACATACAAATCACCTCTAAGTCCCTAATTTGAGGTTGTGAGTTGATGTACAGCCACACAAACCCTCTTCTGAATAGGTATTGCTCTTCAATAATTCGTGTTCTTGCATCACATTTGTGGTGATAACTTCAATACAAGATATTTGAATGTGGTCTTGCAAACATCTAATTTGAGTATCTACCTAAAATCCCTTGCTCCATACATGTTTGTGGTATGGGATAGGCCCCAACATGCTTGTCCATCATGTCTTTGATGGGCTATCTAGTGAGAGAAGTAGCCCATGCACTCCATCAAAAATGGCAAATACATACTGTTGTCGTGTCCATCATCTTGATTACTTAATAGTAGCTCAAACATGGCCACAACATTCTAGATTTTAGAAGTTTATCTTTCATTAATGCTTTTTGCTCTTGATCACATCCAATAGACCAAATAATTTAGGGCACATCAAGGGCAGGACATACCGAGGGAGCTTGTCTTGCCAATGGTTAGACATGTCACCTTGACCTACTTGAACAGTCCCCTCTAACACTTTGCTTAAATACCATTACGATCAATGGTGGTAAGCATTGCACGAATGGCGATCAAAAGTACACCGTCCTCAACAAGGCAAGTCCAATAGCTTCCAGCTACTGAAAGGGTGGTGTCCCTGTATTCAATTATGCTACATCGTGCAATCACAAGGCAAAGGATGTCTCCTACACCTTCACGAGAACTTCTCAACATGGACAACTTTGCTTCATCCACCCATTGTTATGAGAAACTAGCCCGCGGCCTTCTAACTACGTAATATCTAAGTATGCACGAGCACTCACATAATATCTGCACCAAATTCTATACACAGTTTGGGTCCTCAAGTGCAGGACAATACTCCAGGCTTGCTTAGAGTTCGACCTGTCTCCCAAACTAATCTAAATATGTCTTGTACACGCTACGCAAACTAGCACTACCCCTTAGGGAGAGACCACCTGAGAGGTTTTCCAAATTGCAGGTATTAAAGACTCCAACGAACGCGCCGTCAGCTCTACATCAACACTCAACTCTGAACTCTTGTCCTCTACTCCATCATGCAAACCACCAGCAAATCATCACGAGGAGGCCCCACCATGAGCATCCCATGCACACCAAACCCCGTGTCAGCAATGAGTGGCCATTCCCAACAACGAGTAGCCCTATCACCACCTACAACAATCATATCACCAGCCAATCAGAACAGCACAGTGCCACGATGACACTTCCACCCACGTCTTTGGTGCATGCTAACGCCTGCTACCTACGACGATGAGTGCCATGGGATTGGCACTCGTCTAGGAGGGGGGTAATGTTAACCCCAACCCCAACACGAAGAAAGCTAAAGGAAATAAAAAAGACATAGAGCAAAGGCGGAAAAAAGGTAGCTTGACTGAAGAAAGAAGAGAAGAAAAGGCCAAAAGTGCAAGGGCAACCTTAAAAAGTCCAAGGCAACTACAAAAGGAGAAAGGTGCATTTTAAAATACAAAGGTGTACCCTGAAATCTTGTAAAAGAGTGCCACGCGGTGGAAAATCTGGAAAGCTAAAACAGAAGACAAAGACAAAAGGCCAAGGCAAAGAGAAACGGAAGACAAAGGCGCACAAGGAAAAGCGCAAGTCAAAACTATTGTAAAATAGCGCAAGCGCATCATTGTTTAATTCAAGGAGCGTCGGGCTCTCACCCTTGTAATTTGTAAATGTAGATGGGCGGTGGAAAGGAAGCTAGGGAGAGAGAAGGACAATGGGAAAAAGGGCCTAGGCTACAGCCAGCCATGAAAAAAGGGGAAAAGGGGATGACCGCCCAAAAGGGATTTAGGGTTTTGTATATAAAGTTGAAAAGTGAATGAGAAGCTCATTCTTGTGTGTGGAAAAAAGTGGCTCTCCTCTTCTTCTTCTTCTTCTTGCTCTTGCTTGCTTCAGCTTGTGCTTGAGAGAGGGAGTGTGAGAGTGTGAGGGAGCGAGTGTGTGAGGGTGAGGGACCGTGGGGTGGAGAAGCTCTCCATCTTCTCCTCTCTTCTTCTCTTCCCTACTCTTCTCTCCTCTTGCTCGTGGTGATGGAGCTTGGAGCGTGGAGCTTGAGGATGGAGCTTTCTTGAAGCTTGCACTTGGATTGTGGAGCTACTGGAGTTCCACGGGAGAGGAGGTAACTCGAATGGCATGGAGGTAAGCTCACTACACCCATAGATATGGATGGTGCATCGGCTATGTGAGAAGTAGCTATTAGTGCTCAGCTTAGAATGCTTGAACAATAAGCGGTCCGGGGGTCTTGGCGGTTGAGCGAAAGCTCCCACATTTTGGTTCCGTTGCGGGGACCAACGGATTCAAGCCTTGAGCGCTTGTGCGCTTTGAATCGAGCATCAAAGTAAGGGTTTCACGGAACCGGTGCTTGAGATAGGTAGGTAGTGAGGGGATTAAAGATGGTATTCGATCTTCTTGGGAAGTAGGTTTTTGCTTTTTGAGAGTTATGTAGTGAGATGGAGTAGAGTAGGTATTTACTTTATGAGTTGTATGCATTAGAGTAGGAGAAAACAAAGAAAAACAAAGAAAATAAGCATTAGGATTACTGTTGCAAAACAGGGCAGAAACAGGGCAAGAATCGTACAAAAGTGGTAAAAAACTTACTTTGATGCCTAAGGTCAGTAAGTGAGTTATTGGGGGTGCCAATACCATACCCGGAAGAGGATATAAGGCCCAAAAGTGGCAAGAAAGGCCACATTGTGCATTGTAGGGTTTCAGGAGAGCAGGAGAGAAGAGGAAAGCTTGGCGAGGAAATCCGCTTCAATCTTGACATCAGGGAGATCTTCAGCTAGCCCAGGTAATTCTACACCTTCCCCTTCAGTAGTAGAACCAATCTGGAGTTGCTTGACAATGGGGAAGGCCCCTAGCGCCCTGCACGACGAATTTTGCGAGCTTCGGCGAAAACACGCGCGGCGTTTGGCGCGTCCGAGTCACGTCAACTCTGGTCCGAGTCCCAGACTCGGCCCTCGGACCACTTGACCGATTCAACCGATTCGGCCCTCGGACCGCCGTCTGAGTCAACCCATTCGGCCACCCGAGTCAAACTTTCGGCCACGTGGCACATTCGGCCTCGGCCCATCCGAACGACTTGTCCGAGTCTCAAATTTGGCCCTCGGCCACTCTCCACATTCGGCCCTTGGCCCAAGTGCCATTCGGCCCATCCGAATCAAATCTGTTCAAGTCAAACCCTGAAATTCGGCCCTCGGCCTTGTGCCTCGGCCTGTCCGAGTGACCTACTCGGACCCTGCAATTCGGACCAATTGGTCCGAGTGCAATTTTTTATCGAATTTCCAAAAACTTGACCTGACCCAACTAAAACGCAGCAGCGCAAACTGTCGGAAGCCCGTAGGACACTCAGAACGCTATTCTAACTCACGGAATAGGCAAAATCATAGGGCGCAACCGCTTGGGAGCTAGAGGCAGGCAATTACAAGACCAAGGACTCAGGCGCAATCCATCGAGGGGTAAAGCCTGATTAGACCCAAAAACGAATGAGGCAACGAAGTGGGAAAAGAGCGCCGAGCCCTGAAATTGACCCCACAGGCTACATAGAATGAAAGACACACTGCAGACCCATGACTAGACCAAACCCTCGAGTAAGTGGTTCCAGATTTGGCGGAACGATCCTCCAAGCTGTGCATCTTGCTTATCGCAACAACCTTGCGGGTCGAGAAGGGGACCGCCTCCAGGACCCCCGCAAAGGGGGCCCTATCCCCTCCTTTCCCACCCCAAGTAGGTTGGAGAGAGAACACACGCTGCGATAGGCCCTCCAACTTAGACCCTCGGGCAGTAATGGCCTTACGCAAGCATGAAGGCTCCCTTGTGGAGGAGCAACTAGAAGCCCGCACTCGAATAGAGGCAAATAGAGACCCTAGAACTTTAACAGGCCGATCTAGCCCATCAAGGGCAAAAAGGCCGCACTACAAGGACACACGTGCATTGTGTTCAAACTACGTTTAGTCAAAGCAGAATGCAACATCGTCAAGCTACCAATGCAGCGATGACTAAATATGACAATTCTGACAATAGATGCTCCTTGAATAGCTCCGTACTGACGAGCCAAGACATCAGTGGAGAATCCACATCTGGCCGTGTAGTTGGGGACTCAAGGGTATTTGTCAGAAGGCTTAAATTTACAAGCCAAGACCCGAAAGATGAAGACATAGTACCACTTGCTTATCTTAGGGTCAAACTCACCGCGAAAAGAGAGCATACTATTGATGCTCTGATTGATGAAGGAGCAGATTTTAATGTCTTGGCCTATGAGGCATGGATCCTACTAGGCCAACCAGAGCTGATACTGACTAATGCAACTCTTAGCCCTTATGTGGGATCTCCACAAGCACTCATAGGGAAGTGCAATATCCTTGCAACAATTGAAACTGAAAGCTTGCCTATCCTATTTCATGTTCCTCCAAATGGTGCTAAATATGGTAAGGAAACCCTCCTGGGAAGACCCTTCAAAAGGGCGACCAAATGCGAGGCTGACTATATAGAATAGAGGATACACCTGACACTACCGAGTGTGAGGATAGTCACAACCTTTAGCAAGGGTGACCTCAGCGAACCTCGAGGGAAAGGCAAGGAAGGTGCTGACGTAACAGTCAAGTCTATTAACGAGAGCAAGGGCTTGTTGGAAGAGTTGATAGAAGCACAAGTCGAACAACGAGAACCAGTGACTGAGGCCATGCTCGAAACAAAAAGGTTAGGAGACAAGGCCAAGGATAGGGTTTGGACTCACAAATATCGTAGAAGACCACGAAAGAATCCCAAGTCTTATAGACAAAGGCATCGATGGAGAACTAGCACAACGCCACAATGGATATCCAAGGCGTTGCTCTATGCTCAAGGGTATTATGTAGGCAATCAATGGATTTGGGTACCAAAACCCCCTGCTAAACCGCCTCTGTCAGAAGCCCAAATTATGCCCAAAGCAAAGAGGTGTAGGAGGAAACCTAAACAAAAATCCAAGTCTCGAACAAAAAATATTGGGGTGATTGGCCCCTCACTATTGAAATCAAGAAACCAAACATGGCCTATTAAAAAGTAGTGACCAGATCAACCCACGCTCAATCTACACAGATGAATACTCAAAGGGCAACAAAAGACGTGACCACCTCCGATTGCCTTAAGGACCGGATACCGCAATCCACCAATAATAGCAAGTCCACCGAACTAGCTGCCAGTACTTCAAATCAGGGATCACAGCCGTCACAGCCTCTGGCCATGACAATGCCCCTTGCGGAGCGTGTCCTTAGTAGTTTACCTGTGAAGGAGGTGTCGCGACCTACCTCCTTGAGAACTCCAGTACTTCCAAAGCGCCTCAAACCTGGGCTGGAGGAGTTAAGCACAAGGGAACGAGCGAAAGAGCTAGATTCTCCCAAAAGGGAGATAGTTGTACCCATGCAACCTGGCAAGGCTACTCCACAGGCCACGACTAGGTTCCATGAGGACCCACTAGAGCAGGGAAATGCTGAGGCCCAACCAAGCACATCAACGGTCGATATAGCCCAGGGTCCTGAGACGTTAGATGCACCTGCACTGACCAAGAAAACGAGGAGAAAACAGCGAAAACAACAACAGTTGCAGGTGGTTGTGGACCCTAAGAACGTTGGGACGAAGAGTGCTGGAGAGCTAATGAATAAAGCATCGAGTCCATCCACCAATGAGCCCACTGATGCCTCTCCTAATAGCGGTGAAACCTCAGACACATCCATGTGCTCCGACAAATCAAAGCAGTCGTTACCATCAATGGTTGCTTGCAACACTCTATCCACTAACAATAGAACTCGCATTGACAAGTCAAGAGTGGATACAACACTATCACGACGGAGTGACGAATTCACACCAATCACACCCAAGGAAAACCATGACACAATAACTAAGCATCAAGAGAAACATGGAAACCCCAAGAGTATGAGCAATCCTAGCATTGACCAATCTTGCTCATATAGGCCTGAACCCCCAGCTATGCTAAAGCAAGGGCAAACTCCTAGAACCTTGCATGAAATAGCAACCGAGCAAGCCCTCGTTGAACATAGAAGTATCGTAGAATGTTTAAGTAAGTTGGATACTAAGCTCAAGGTGTTCGCACGTGTTTACGTCCTTGCCGACATGGGCACAATCCCCAAGGAGCAACTTGGAGATTACTTGCCCTTCCCTTTATCTTGGGAAGAGCAGGAACACCTTGATGAGCACTATAGCAGGCTCCTACACGAACGCTTGCAACTCATCTCGGGCGAGGAAGCTGACAAACTATGCTTACCCGTCACGTTCAATGAAGTGCTCTACCAACCGAATCTCGTAGACATAGAGCAACTAAAGCGACTGTCAGTAGGCCACAATTAATTTGAGCAGTGTTGATGCGAAGTCCGTGTTGCAATGGCCGAACTAGGGGCTCAAATCATGACAGTCTCTGAGGAACGATTGGCTAAATGGCGATCCCAAAGCGACCCAACCTATGTGGCACCAACTTCTCTTCGGGTGCTGACTGCCATTCGAGGCAAAGACTTGGCCGAACCAGGCCAAAAAAACCCTCTGTTTGATAAAGTTCTTGCTGAGGAGGAGTTACATGTCGCCAGTAGACTCCAACAAGGTTCCATGCTACTCGATATGGCAAAATATTTATCAGTATTAAGTAAGCTCCCACATGTGCTAGATGCGTGTGCCATGCTTCAGTACAATCTCGAGTTCTACCGTTGGTTTCTAACCTAGTGAAGCGACAAGGGCTCAGACAAATGTATGTACACATATATATATCCAACGATTTTCGTATCACCTTGTATAGACATTATCAACACACACAAACCATAACAAGTCAACCGCAAACAGACAAAGCGGGGCTGCCAAGCTATGCTAGGCTGGTTCCATGTTCACCAGATCATACCCGTCTCCGGGCAAAGAGCATGTGCTCCGCATCACCACCATGGTAGCTCTGTCCAGCATCCCTAACGACATAAGCAGGGCGCAATCTCTCTCTCTCTCTCTGTACACGATCCCCTCCCTAGCCTATCCTTCCGAGGAGGAGCCTTCCAAACGCAGAACCACCAACCGATCCAACTCGGAGTGAGTCAAGACTTGCTCGTAGTCAGCGGCCAGAGGGACACCATTACAAGAGTCCCGCATGTTCTGCACTTCCTCTTCTAATCACATACGTTTGACAACCCACACCAAGTCCCTCCTATGGGAATGCTCTTATCCCGTATCAAAGCCTAACTCTTGGGTTGCATTTTGCAGGATTCCAGAAGAAAAACATGGAGAACCACGGTCAGTTGACGTGCAAGGACGCTCTTTGCACACGCCAGGAGCATGCGGCACATGCCCCTCCACCGGTGCACTACGTGCCCACCCTCACAAGGTGCGTGAAGAAGCGAGGCCCTAAGTGGCACTGTCCCATGAAGGCCAAAGAATCCCCGGGCCAAGAAAGTCGCGACTCAAAGAAACGCGCAACATGTGGCAACGCCAGTTGCACAGACCCCCAACACATGCTCGGGCACCAGGTGCTCACGAAGTGACAAGGCGGCTCGGGATAGGGAAGAATTTAATGAATTGTTTAAAGACATTCTGGAAACGGTAGCGGCCCGGGACTACACCATTCATGTCCTGGCCGACATGTTCCCTGCCCAGCCTCATGGGAACCCCGCACTAGCACCACCCCGATCGCCTAGCCAACCAGACTCACCCCGCCTCGTATATATCGACTAAACCCCTATGATGTACAAGTAGCTCGACAAGTCAGCATGCCATAACTTTTTGTTTTTGATGAGTAAAGGGGCAAGATCCCCACTTGTACACATTTCTATTACCTTTCGTTAATGTATGCGAATTTAACAAGCAATGAAATTGGCATCCTAATAGACATCATAGAATTCTAAAAAATTATGTCTTAACATGATTGCATTTGTTCGATATACTTAACGCAAGCGAGCATATACTCTCACGAAGTGACAAGTGGATGCAGGATGACACAGGTCATCGCGTAAACGTGTCCAACAGCCGGGCCACTGCAACACCACCAACCACACACGAAACACTACACAGCCATGATGCGGAACACGAAAAATCACTCTTGCAAGTACCCCCATACCACGCACCAAAGCATAGTCATGGGCTACACTCTCTATCCCTGCAATCGCACCAATATCGCAACAACGGCTCCCCTAACAACGAGGCTAGGGCACAATCATCATTGTCATATCCATTTCATGAGCCTTCCAGGCTTGACATTTCCCAGCCAAAAAGGCTCATAGCCTCAGCATATTGCAGTGATTGTACTTTGGCAAAAAAAAAAAACAGAGAAATAAGAAGCACCCACGATCATAGCACCGCACCTAGGGGTCGTTAAGTTAGGTGCGTCCAGTGACCTTGGTCGGCTGGCTCCGTCCCTAGTCCCCTAACCCCCTAGCGTCCCCCACAATAGTTTAGGGCACATCAAGGGCATGACATATCGAGGGAGCTTGTCTCGCCTATGGTTAGACCTGTCACCCTGACCTACTTGCACAGTCCCCTCTAACACTTTGCTTAAATACCATTGCGATCAATGGTGGTAAGCACCGCACAATTGGCCATCAAAAGTACACCGTCCTCAACAAAGCAAGTCTAATAGCTTCCAGCTACCAGAAGGGCAGTGTCCATGTATTCAATTATGCTACATCGTGCAGTCACAAGGCAAAGGATGTCTCCTACACCTTCACGAGAACTTCTCAACATGGACAACTTTGCTTCATCCACCCATTGTTACGAGAAACTAGCCCGCGGCCTTCTAACTACGTAATATCTAAGTATGCACGAGCACTCACATAATATCTGCACCAAAGTCTATACACAGTTTGGGTCCTCAAGTGCAGGACAATACTCCAGGCTTGCTTAGAGTTCGACCTGTCTCCCAAACTAATCTAAATATGTCTCATGCATGCTATGCAGACTAGCACTATCCCTTAGGGAGAGACCACATAAGAGGTTTTCCAAATTGCAGGTATTAAAGACTCCAACGAATGCGCCATCAGCTCTACATCAACACTCAACTCTGAACTCTTGTCCTCTACTCCATCATGCAAACCACCAACAAATCATCACGAGCAGGCCCCACCGTGAGCATCCCACGCATACCAAACCGCGTGCCAGCCATGAGTGGCCATTCCCAATAGCGAGTAGCCCTATCGCCACCTACAACAATCATATCACCAGCCAATCAGAACAGCAAGTGCCACGACGACCCTTCCACCCATGTCTTCGGTGCATGTTAACGCCTTCTACCTATGACGATGAGTGCCATGGGGCTAACACTCGTCTAGGAGGGGGGTAATGTTAACCCCAACCTCAACATGAAGAAAGCAAAAGGAAATAAAAAAGACACAGGGCAAAGGCGGAAAAAAGGTAGCTTGACTGACGAAAGAAGAGGAGAAAAGGCCAAAAGCGCAAGGGCAACCTTAAAAAGTCCAAGGCAACTGCAAAAGGGGAAAGGTGCATTTTAAAATACAAAGGCACACCCTGAAATCTTGTAAAAGAGTGCCAGGCAGTGGAAAATCCGAAAGGCTAAAACAGAAGACAAAGACAAAAGGCCAAGGCAAAGAGAAACGGAAGACAAAGGCGCACAAGGAAAAGCGCAAGTCAAAACTATTGTAATATAGCGCAAGCACATCATGGTTTAATTCAAGGAGCGCCGGGCTCTCACCCGTGCAATTTGTAAATGTAGACGGGCGGTGGAAAGAAAGCTAGGGAGAGAGAATGACAATGGGAAAAATGGCCTAGGCTACGGCCGGCCATGAAAAAAGGGGAAAAGGGGATGACCGCCCAAAAGGGATTTAGGGTTTTGTATATAAAGTTGAAAAGTGAATGAGAAGCTCATTCTTGTGTGTGGAAAAAAGTGGCTCTCCTCTTCTTCTTCTTCTTCTTGCTCTTGCTTGCTTGAGCTTGTGCTTGAGAGAAGGAGTGTGAGAGTGTGAGGGAGCGAGTGTGTGAGGGTGAGGGACCGTGGGGTGGAGAAGCTCTCCATCTTCTCCTCTCTTCTTCTCTTCCCTACTCTTCTCTTCTCTTGCTCGTGGTGATGGAGCTTGGAGCGTGGAGCTTGAGGATGGAGCTTTCTTGAAGCTTGCACTTGGATTGTGGCGCTACCGGAGTTCCACGGGAGAGGAGGTAACTCGAATGGCATGGAGGTAAGCTCACTACACCCGTAGATATGGATGGTGCGTCGGCTATGTGAGAAGTAGCTATTAGTGCTCGGCTTGGAACACTTGAACAATAAGCGGTCCAGGGGTCTTGGCGGTTGAGCGAAAGCTCCCACATTTTGGTTCCGTTGTCGGGACCAACGGATTCAAGCCTTGAGCGCTTGTGCGCTTTGAATCGAGCATCAAATTAAGGGTTTCGCGGAACCGGTGCTTGAGATAGGTAGGTAGTGAGGGGATTAAAGATGATATTCGATCTTCTTGGAAAGTAGGTTTTTGCTTCTCGAGAGTTATGTAGTGAGATGGAGTAGAGTAGGTATTTACTTTGTGAGTTGTATGCATTAGAGTAGGAGAAAACAAAGAAAAACAAAGAAAATAAGCATTAGGGTTACTATTGTAAAACAGGGCAAGAATCGTACAAAAGTGGTAAAAAAACTTACTTGTGATGCCTAAGGTCGGTAAGTGAGTTATTGGGGGTGCCAATACCATACCCGGAAGAGGGTATAAGGACCAAAAGTGGCAAGAAAGGCCACATTGTGCATTGCAGGGTTTCAGGAGAGCAGGAGAGAAGAGGAAAGCTTGGAGAGGAAATTCACTTCAATCTTGACATCAGGGAGATCTTCGGCTAGCCCAGGTAATTCTACACCTCCCCCTACAGTAGTAGAACCAATCTGGAGTTGCTCAACAAGGGGGAAGGCCCCCAGCGCCCTACACGACGAATTTTGTGAGCTTCGGCGAAAATACGCGTGGCGTTCGGCACGTCCGAGTCACGTCGACTTTGGTCCGAGGCCCAGACTCGGCCCTCGGACCACATGGCCCACTTGGCCAATTCGGCCCTCGTACCGGCCCCCGGACCGCCGTCCTAGGCAAACCCTCCGAGTCAACCCATTGGGCCGCCCAAGTCAAACTTTTGACCACGTGGCACATTCGGCCTCAGCCCATCTGAATGACCTGTCCGAGTTTCAAATTCGGCCCTCGACCACTCTCCACATTCGGTCCTCGGTCCAAGTGCCATTCGGCCCGTCCGAATCAAATCCATTCGAGTCAAACCTTGAAATTTGACCCTAGGCCTTGTGCCTCAGCATGTCCGAGTGATCTACTCGGACCCTGCAATTCGAACCAGTTGGTCTGAGTGTAATTTTTTATCGAATTTCCAGAAACTTGACCTGACCTGGCTAAAACACAGCAGTGCAAACTGTCGGAAGCCCAAAGGACACTCAGAACGCTATTCTGACTCACGGAATTCAAGGAGTGCATCATGGTTTAATTCAAGGAGCGCCGAGCTCTCACCCATGCAATTTGTAAATGTAGATAGGCGGTGGAAAGGAAGCTAGGGAGAGAGAAGGACAATGGGAAAAAGAGCCTAGGCTACGATCGGCCATGAAAAAAGGGGAAAAGGGGATGACCGCCCAAAAGGGTTTTAGGGTTTTGTATATAAAGTTGAAAAGTGAATGAGAAGCTCATTCTTGTGTGTGACAAAAAGTGGCTCTCCTCTTCTTCTTCTTCTTCTTGCTCTTGCTTGCTTGAGCTTGTGCTTGAGAGAGGGAGTGTGAGAGTGTGAGGGAGCGAGTGTGTGAAGGTGAGGTACCGTGGGGTGGAGAAGCTCTCCATCTTCTCCTCTCTTCTTCTCTTCCCTACTCTTCTCTTCTCTTGCTCGCAGTGATGGAGCTTGCAGCGTGGAGCTTGAGGATGGAGCTTGCTTGAAGCTTGCACTTGGATCGTGAAGCTACCGGAGTGCGCGGGAGAGGAGGTAACTCGAACGGCATGGAGGTAAGCTCACTACACCCATAGATATGGATGGTGTGTCGGCTATGTGAGAGGTAGCCATTAGTGCTCGGCTTGGAATGCTTGAAACAATAAGCAGTCCGGGGGTCTTGGCGATTGAGCGAAAGCTCCCACATGGATTAATATGAGGGATTATGTGCATGCAATGCTATCCATTCTTGGATCAATCGTATTCATTAATTAACATGATTCAACATGAAATCTAGATAAACATATACGTAATGTTGAATCACAAATGGTACTTAAATCAATTTGCATACATAATATATCCATTGAGATCCATCAAGTTATGCATCATGAAACAAGGCACTTTGTATGTGATCACAATCAGAAGGATATCATAAGAACATAGACCTAATTATTTTGTTCAATTTGGTTTAGGTTTTATGACTTTTGATGTTTGTTGCTATTTTCTAAGTGGAGCGTCCTGTCAACCAATTACCATTATTGCTTAAACATGATGACAATGCCTACCCCAAATGCATCTATCATGATGAGAAATGGCTTCCTTAACATGCAATTCACCATATGTATCTCTAATTGTATTTGGTAGTCATTACAAATGCACTAGATGTATAAACCCATTACATGCAGTTACATTTGAATCTCAACATCTTTGGTTTTCATTCTATACATAATTGATTTATGCATACAAGGTCTACCAACACAAGTGCATCTTTGTATGCATCTACATCCCATACATGCATGGATTAACAAGATTTTCCCACAGAGAGAGAGAGAGAGAGAGAGAGAGAGAGAGAGAGAGAGAGAGAGAGAGAGAGAGAGAGAGAGAGAGAGCACCTTCAATCAGAATTGTTATGATTAGCACCTATATGTGGCACAAAATCGAATGCCTACATGAGATCAAAGCAACAAAAACCTTTAAACAATTAGCATCTCCGACACATGAATAATACGTAGGAATAGGGATTGGTTCAAGGAACAAATTACCCTTTTCAATACAAGTGTTCAAATGCAGAAGCAATTCTCGATATGTTGAACTAGCAAATTGGTTAACTCATATAGAATGCATGCAATATAAGTTCAGGGACGCATAAACATAATAACCGAATGCATGACTTGAATAAGCTACTAGAACATGTGAATCAAGGATTGCATGAGTTGAGTAAGAAGCAAGTAGAAGCTATAGTTTGAGCTTATGCTCAACCACCAAGTCCCATAGATCGCTTATTGCTTCAAGTGTTTCAAGCGAGCACAAATGGCTATCTCTCACCGAGCTAACACATCTTCGATCCTACGGGGTGTAGTAAGCTTACCTTGATGCCCGAAGGAGTAGCCTTCTCCCTCAAGCAACCCGGTAGCTCCACGATTCGAGATGCAAGCTCAAGAAACCTCAACCCTCCACCTTCAAGCTCCATCCTCCATAGCCGCATACAAGAGAAGAGAAGAAGAAGAAGAAGAAGAAGAAGAAGAAGAAGAGAGGATATGATGGAGAGCTTCTTCTGCATGATCCCTCACCCTCACACACTCACTCCCTCACTCCCTCACACTCCCTCTCTCAAGCACATATAAGCAAGCAAGAAGGAGAGAAGAAGAATATATCACTTTTGCCACACACCAAAGAATGAGCTTTTCATTCACTTTTTGAGTTTATATACAAAACCCTAAATCCCTTGGGAACCCATCCCCTTTTTTACGTGACCAGGCATCTTGCCAGGGTCCTCTTTCTCCATTCCCTTATAGTTGCCTTATCCCTTCACCCATGTTTGTTTAGACTTTACAACTTGCAGAGGAAGGAGTCTAGCGCTCTTATAAAATGAATTACATTGTGTCCAGCACTTTCCTTGTGAGAGCCCTTGGAGGTTATCCCTCATCCTTGAGAGAGCATCCTTTATCTTTGAGAGAACCTCCCTCATCCTTAAGAGAGCATTGCTGGAAAATTCAATGCTTTCCTTCATCATTGAGAGTACCTTGCTAGAATCTTCAGTGCTTTCCTTCATTCTTGAGAGCACCCTGCTAGAATATTCAATGGTCTCCCACGTTTTTTTTAGCTTTCCTTCTTCTCCACTTTTCCTGCCTGGGTAGAATGAGCTTCTTCATTCACTTTTTGACTTGGGCTTCCTCAGTCTTTCTCTGCTTCCTTTTGGCTGTGTGATCCTTGTTTGTGACATGTCTTGTAACATTACCCCCCTCCTAGACAATGAGTGCCAGCTCCATGGCACTTGCAGGTTTAAATTGAGGAAGATTTGGTGAGTTGATAGGTGGCCATGTGCATCGATGATGATGGGGCCTCCGAAGTTGGTGGCTTGCATTGTTTGGAGTTACCTATTAAGAAAATAAGGTGTGTTGGCTGGGGGTGTGTCTATCTTTCAATGTGGTGCCTTGTGCTCATGTTATTGAAAGTAGGAGTTGGGTTGAACCATAGGCAATAAGCCTAGGTGTTGTCTCACACTTGAGGACCTAGTTCGTGCATAAGGATGGTGCAATGAATGTGGCTTAGGAAGACATGTCTAATCGTAGGTGAGGGTGACCTCCCTAGGTATGTCCTGCCCTTGATGTACACTAAGGGTGATGTGGGGAATCAAAATGGGCTAGGGGGTTAAGAATGGAGCTGGCCGACTGAAGCCATTGAACGTTTCTAACTTGAGGACCCCTAGGTGCAGTGACTGCGGCCTACATGGAAAGAGATTGTTTGGTTGCTTTCTTGTGATTTTCTTGTTGTGATCTCTTATTCGTTTGTCATTCCCTCTTTTTTTTTTTGTGAGGGTGCTACAAAAAGGATGGTAAGGGGGCCACGTGCATCATTGACCTAGCTATTGCATAGTTATCTTTGCTGGTGTTGAGATCAAGAAACAGTGGCGGGAGATAGTATTCTTGCGAATTAGAGTCTTATCTTAATAAACTTCTACTAAGGAGCCACATCTTGCTAACCCCTTTCAAAACCTAGCCATGTATTCTCAGTCGGTCTTTGCCTCTTTTCTCCTCTATGCTCTAGTGGCTCTGTTTCTTTGGGCCCTGCAGTTTGTAGTTGGACATGCAACCCCCATGTCTTAGAGCCCTCCAGGTGATCTCTAGCTTTCTCCTCAATCATTCAACTGCCTCCTCCTCCTCAGATTGTGTGGTGTCCAAGAGAGAGTTGAGGAAGGCACGTTGTTGGGCTTCCAAAGTCACTTATGTGGCCTCTACCCTGCTCTGTGCTAACACCCTGTCACCTTCTATAAGGGCTTACTGGCATGCTAAGTCTCTCACCCTTCCTTTGCTCCTGTCCAGCCATTCATTTGCTTTTTTCTTCATTTCTTCTAGGCTTTCATTATGCCTATAGGCAAACACCCTTAGCCTCCTCTCCTGTTCCTCAATTTCTCTTTCCAAGAGTTCTTGCTCTTTAAGCTCCAAGGCCATCCTCTTCTCTAGATCTTTTATGTGCTTTTGGTATCGTTGTCTTCTCTCTTCTTCTGTTACTGTTAGCTGCTCCGCGATGAAAGGTCAGAAGGATTGAAGCTTTCACGGGAGAGCTATGGCAAGAAAGCAGGAGCGAGAGAGAGAGAGAGACTCACAATGTGGGAACTCCAACAGTCACAATGTGTGACGGGGCCTTTCTTTATTCAAATTGTCACTAAAAGAATAGAGAATAAAGTGACGGTGACGTGTGCTAGCCACCTAGAGTGTGCAGTGGCGAGTACTGTCAGTGTAGTAATAAACGGGTGGCTAGGCAGAGGTGGCTTTACCCCCAACAACCTCCCACTTAAAGGCCAATCTTCCCTAGTGAGGAGTGAAAAGAAAAAGAAAAGACAGTACAATGTACACATATACAATAGGATGAGGAAAAATGTCATCTCATCCAATGCCCATCAATCTCCTAAGGAAGGCAAATCGCTCAGTAGTGAGGATTTTCATGAGCAGATTGGTAGGATTTTCATCGGTGGAGATCTTGACAAGGTCAACAAACTTGTCCTCCACGACCCCATGTATGAAGTGATACCTCACCTCAATGTGTTTTATCTTCGCATGGAAGACCGAATTCTTGGTTAGCTAAACAGCACTCATAGAATCCGAATGCCAAATGACCCAACCATATAGCCTCCTTGCAAGGTTCAATGGCTGTAGCATACGCGGCCTCAGTGGTAGAGAGAGTCGTACACTTTTGAACCCTGGACATCCAAGAGACAGCACCTCCAGCATAGGTAAGTACATAGCCAGGAGTGGACTTTCTACTATCAGCAAGTCCTGCATAATCAGAGTCTGTGTACCCCACAACTCCTATATGTTGGCTGCCATAGCAAATACACATATTTGCTATGCCTTTCAGGTATCTCATGATACCCTTCATGGCATCCCAATGTTTCTTGCCAAGTGTAGCCATATAGTGTGCCACAACACCAACTGCAAAGGCAATATCTAGACGAGTGGCTATCATGGCATGCATCAAACTGATCATGCCTGAAGCATAAGGAAGCTTGGAAATCTCGGACCTCTGCTCATCTGTCTAAAGACAATTAGCCTGTGAGACCTTCACATAAGAAGGTAATGGACATCCAATAGGCTTCACGTCCTACATGCGAAAACACTCAAGGACTTTATGAATGAATGTACTCCCTCTATGAGAGGTAGAGTAGTCCTTGATGCTTGTCGCCCTTAATGTGCATACCAAGAATGTGAGAGGCCTTTCCCAAATCCTTCATCTCAAAGCTCTTCTTCAGCTAAGATTTAAGAGCATCCAGCTCATCATGAGCTTTCCCTGCTATCAACATATCATCCACATAAAGTACTAAAATAAACAAAGAGCCATCATGGGCTTTCTTCATGTAAAGACACGGATCCATAGCACTCTTGCTGTAGCCATATGACTGCATAAAGGCATCAAACTTATGATACCACTCCATAGGCCTGCTTAAGCCATAAAGGCTTTTCTTCAACTTGCACACTAGGTGGTCCCTACCAATTCTACAAAGCCCTTAGGTTGCTCCATATAAATCTCAAGCTGCCTATGCATCTTGTCTTCATGGAAGACTACATCATGACTGCGGATGACTTTCCACGCTTGTGGATCCCAAAGGCGGTAACTCATCTTGCCTGCATCTCCATAGCAAAGGAAAATTCATATGACACTCTTAGGATCCAACTTAGTACACTTGTCCTTGGGTACATGGTAGAATTCCTCACATCCAATGACACATAGATGCGCATAAGACGGAGGTTTCCCAGTCCATATCTCCTCTGCAACGTGGAAATCCAAACCCTTGGAAGGTGATCTATTTGTGACATGCACAACTGTATTGACTACCACAGCCCAAAATCTCTGTGGTAGGCATGCTTGGCTAAGCATACTGCATACACACTCCTGGATGGTTCTATTTATCCACTTAGCCAAAACCATTCTGGGGTCGGGTATAGCAGGCAGTCAACTGATGCTTAATACCCCTCTCGTCACATAGCTGCTCAAAGGCACAAGACGCATATTCTCCCCCATTATCAATCCTAAGTTATTTCGTCCTATGTTGAGTCTGGTTCTCAACCAATGCAAACCATCTCTGAAACACATCCAAGACATTAGACTTAAGCTTAATGGGGTAATCCCAGACCTTACACAAAAAATCGTCAATGAACATCACAAAATACTTTGCACCACCCATAGACTGACAGGGCATGGCCCCACAAACATCCAAATATACTAATTCCAAGGGCTCACCCATGCATGTCCGACTAGACTTCTTATGCATATTCCTAGTCTGTCTGCCATAAAGACAATGCTCACATGAATCAAAACATGCATAGTCAAGGGGCGGTAAGTACTGCAAACTAGAAAGTGTTTTCATTCCTTCCAAAGACATATGGCCCAAACGGGCATGCCAAAGAGATACATGTGAGATGGAACTGCCTGACAAAACATGGTCAACAAAGGACCCATCAACTACGGCTGCCAACCTTGGCACCTTTAGTAAGCACAAGTCTTCCATGGGTGATCTTCCAGGCAAAATCCCCAAATGAAACATAAAATCCAGCATCATCAAGCTGCCCTGTAGACATAAGACTGCATGTAAGTGCAGGTACATGATGTACATCCTGTAATAGAAAAGTACTGCGAGTAGAGAAATGCAACCGTACATCCCCAATGCCAACAATACTGAGTGGTATGTCATGACCCAAGTGAACTGAACTAGAGACAGTGTGGTAGGAATGGAACCACTCACGGCTTAGTGTAACATGAAATGAACCACCAGAATCCAAAAGCCAGCACTGCGCATACATAGAGTGAACCTCGGTCAAAGGCGTAGCATCACAAGAACTACTTGCAAGTATGTACTCCCCATCAGAGTATCAGTCTACATGACATTTATCTCCTCGATTTTCACACTGGATTTCATAGGCATAATGCTGCAATTAGAGGACTTTTCATGTACTTTGTCATTCCTCTTCTCTTTATGCAACTGATGACACTGTGGATGTATGTGACCCTTCTTGCCGCAATGATGACATGTCACATTAACATTTCTTCCAAGAGACTCGTTGCACGACTTGCCACGTGACTTAGACCTAGACTTTTGCGAGTCTCTCCCACATCCATGCCCATGGTCATTCTTTCCATTACCATCTCTGCCTCTAACAGTCAAAGCATGCGACACACGAGAGGTATCCAGGTTCTTATAGTTGATCTCTTCCTGTAGAAGAGCACTCTCTACATCACGCAAGTTCAAAATAGTAGCAGGAGCACATAAGGCAATGTGAAATACATCCCATGACTCACTTAGAGTCCCAAGCAAAAACAATGGAGTAACCTCATCATTAAAGATAATGCCCTACGAAGTCAAGTTCTTGAGAATAGCATGGAACTTACTCAAATGAGCAGACATTGTTATATTCTCCTTCATGCACAGGTCCATAAGCTACTTCAGCCAATACATCTGACTTGTTGGACTTTTCTTGTCATAGAGGTTCTTAATTTTATCCCAAAGCTGCCAAGCACTCTGTGTTTCCTCAACCACATTGTAATGCACCTATTCAATGAGAGACAAGATGAGGGTGGACTTGCATAACTCATCAAGCTTATCCCATTTGTCATCAGTCATAGTTTCAGGCTACTCACCGTGCATCCTTAGTGGCTTTATCTAAGATTTCTGCACCAATACCTGTCAAACTTGGCTCTTTCAATAGGCATAATTCGTACCATCAAGCTTGGTGATGTTGAAGAGAGCACTATTAGTGGAAGAAGATGCCAGATTGCAGTCCAAAATGGTGGAGACAATTCAAAATTGTTTGTTGTTTTCTACTTTAAACAACCAAATTACCACCAAAACTAAGGCAAAATGACCACAAACTGATAGCTAATGATGTTGCTCACCAAGTACCATCAAAAGTACATAAAAGCAGGATGATATAGCATGAAAATTCCACGTCGTCCATGCACAACTGCTTGCTATAATAAATTACAGCCAGGTACAATGAGAGCAAACTGAAGGCAAAATAAATGCACCAAGTCAACCATTAACTGCCAAAGCAGAACCAGTATCAAGCAGGAATAAATCGGCATATGAAACTTATACATGGACATCGAGCAAACACCCAAGCATGTCAAATGAATTCACCGTCAGTAAGCCGACACACCCCCTATGTAATAGGGCAAAGTGTACACAACACTGGCAAGACCTGACACAAAGAGGTGTATGCTCAGGGAGTGCAAAGCCCAAATCAGCCCAAGTATGTTAACCCTTTGATAAACAAGGTGGAAAATCTAGAAAATCTAAAGCAAAAGACAAGGCCAAGGCAGAAGTAAAACGGAAGACGAAGGCGCACCAAGAAAAATATGGAAACACAAGAAGTGCAGAAAAGTCCTAAATCAAGGAGAAATGTGCACAAGAAAAAGCACAAGTTAATACTTTTGTAAAATAGCACAAGGCGCACCATGATTTATTTTAAGAGTGTAGGGCTCTCACTTATGCAAATTGTAAAGGTAGGTGGGCGATAGGAAGGAAGCTAGGAAGATAGGAGGACAATGGGAAAAAGGGACACCCGGCCATGTAAAAAAGGGACTAGGCCACGTCCAGCCATGTAAAAAAGGGGATAAGGGGATGACCGCCCAAAAGGGATTTAGGGTTTTGTATATAAAGTTGAAAAGTGAATGAGAAGGTCATTCTTGTGTGTGGCCAAAAGTAGCTCTTCTCTTCTTCGTATTGCTTACTTGTGTGTGCTTGAGGGAGGGAGTGTGAGAGTGTGAGGGAGTGAGTGCATGAGGGTGAGGGATCAAAGAGGTGAAGCTCTCCATCACCTCCTCTCTTCTTCTTCTTCTTCTCTCCTCTTCTCTTCTCTTCTCTTATCTCACGTGCGGCTACAGAGAATGGAGCTTGGAGGTGGAGGCTTAAGGATGCTTGAGCTTGCATCAAGAATCGTGGAGCTATCAGAGTGCTTGAGAGAGGAAGCAACTCGATCGAGCATCAAGGTAAGCTCATTACACTCATAGAGAAGGATAGCGTGTCGGCTATGTGAGAGGTAGCCATTAGTGCTTGCTTGAAACGCTTGAAAAATAAGCGATCTGTAGGTCTTGGCGGTTCGTCTCTACATTTTGGTTCCATTCCTGAGACAACGGATTCAAGATTGAGCACTTGCGCGCTTCAAATCAAGCATCGAAGTAAGGGTTTCATCCCCAAACCCGGAGCTTGAGATAAATAGGAGGTTTTGGGTCTTTAATCCGTGTTATAAGTAAGTATTTTTGGTTTCTGAAGATATTTTAGTAGGAAAAATTAGTTCAGTACCTTGTTTTTTATTCTTGTTCCATTTAGAGTAGGTTAAGGTTAGAGAATTGGTTGGAAAAGTGTAGGGTTTGCTACTGTAAAATAGGCCAAAAAGGGCACAGATCTAGGAAAAATGGAAAAAATGAGAGTTGAAGGGAGTTGAGGCCAACAAGCGAGCGGGCAGGAGTGGCAAGAACCTTGTGAAGAAAGGGTTTAATAGCCAGGAGACCAGGGGGGAGCTCATTTGAAACCCTGGTTACTTGAGAGAGAGAGAGAGAGAGAGAGAGAGAGAGAGAGAGAGAGAGAGAGAGAGAGAGAGAGAGAGAGTGTGTGTGTGTGTGTGTGTGTGTGTGTGTGTGTATGAGCTTCATTGCGTGGACCCACTTCAATCGCATCATTGACAAGTTTGTTGCCCACTACAGGTATACCCACACCTTCTCCTTCATGTGTAGGCAGGATCTGGAGGAGCTCGGCTAGTGTGAAGGCCACAATCGCTCATCGCAGCTAATTTTTCGTCAAATGGAAAAAAAATACGTCGCGTTTGGCTTGTTCAAGTGATGGCAATTCTAGGGGCTGAGTCCTAGAATTGGCCCTCAGTCCACTCCCATTCAGCCATTCGGCCCACTCGACTCGAACACTTGAAAATTAGGTCATTCGACTCAGACACTCAACCCTCGGACCACTCAACTCGGACACGCAAAAACTCCTCCCTCGACCCACTCGACTCGGACGCCCACCATTCGGCCCATTCGAATCAAAAACTTGTATTCGGCCCGTTCAAATTAGACACTCAGCCCCTACAATTCAAACATGTTGAGCCGAGTCTGATTTTTTTAGAAATTTTTGAAAATTGAACTAGACCACTTAGACATTGGCTGTTCGAACATCCAAAGACCATACAGATGCTTGAGGAGTTTTTCTGGCACAAGGAACAAAGGGATCAGCGAGACTCGGGCAGGTGACGCTAGTCAACCATTTAGCGATCTAGTCCAATAGCAACATCGAGTGGAGTCTTAGAACACTAACGAATTGTGATTGAGCATAGGGAATAGCAAAGAATCCTCTAAACCAGCAAGGACCGCCAAAATCTGAGCATACAAGCCTATCAAGCTAAACCCATGATGAGAGTGGTAGAGTCATCTCTAGGCACTTGTCTTCTCACTCACTCTGAATTCTAGCCCTCAAAACACAATTGAGAAAAGCTAAAAGCCTAATTTCACACAGCACACAGAAAAGAGCACACACACGCACACATGCACAAAGTGAGGGTAAGTTAAGGACTGGTTGTAATCAACAAGGAACACACCCGGACTTAAGAACTTGAAGGAACCCACCAGTAAAGATAAGACCCAAGGACATAGAAGGGAGATCAAATCCCTAGAAGTAGAACCAAGTGGAGAATACGACCAAAAATCTGAACACAACAAGGATGAACAATACTGCGAAAGTGGATTTACCTGACCTTATCGGCTTGATCGACAACTTGGTGGAACAGGAAGTCCTAAACATGGAAGAGGGTAGCTCAGGCCGCCATAGAAGCAATGAGGAGCTTAACCTAGGAGACTTTCCTAAGGCTTTCCAGTAGTTAGTGAACAAATACGATGCTCAAACATGACTGGAGTATCGGGTTAGACCTGTAGAGGATATCATAGCAGACCTCTGGGAGGAGAGGAAGCTGGCACGTAGGGCTCTGCAAGGCCTAGCCGCGTATAACCAGGATCAGCAAACTAGGAACTTATGCCAAAGGTTAGAAATGTGAGAGATCCAGAGAGTGCTAGCCTTAGTGGGCAGAAATCAGTCAGAGAGTGAGAGAGCGCTAGAAGAAGATCTCACACTAAGCGAGCTCCTAACAAAGCAACTTCTAGATAACACGGCCGTAGAACAAAGCACTGTAGCATTGGCAACGTTGCTACTAATAGGGTTGAGAGTTAACCAAGGCTCTAGGAGCTAATCGAAAATCCTCGTGGTAGCAAAGTAGTTGGACAAATACCAAGCAATTGACGACCCATACACCTTTGTAGTGCAATTTGAGCAGGTCTGCGAAGCCAATGACCTCACTAATCCTACTCAACGCTCCCAAACCTTCGGACTATGCTTAGGCGACAACGATCAAACTTGGTACACAAGTCTAGATGCTGCGGAGAGTGCTAATTTCAATGGCTTGAAAATTTTCTTCATTAAGAGATTTTCCAAACCTGGGTACTCTGGCAACCTACTAGTGCGACTCATGAATGTCAAGCAAAGAGAGGAGGACATCCGAGATTATGTGACCCATGTGAGGAGTCTCTTCAAAAGAATCCCAATGGGCGAGAGACCAACCAAAAGAGCAGTTATTACCACGGCATTCATCAACGAAATAAGAAGTGAAGAGCTCTACCCTTGGCCGGCAACTCGAGCTTACAAAAAAACGCACTAGCAAGGGTCTTTGAAAAAGCTATTAGAGTGGACAACCAGCTCAAGAAAAGAGGCTCTAGAGGCTCAAATTGAGAAAATTCTAGCACTAGGAGTTCTGAGAGGGTCTCAACACCGAGTGAGAGAGCTGACCCAAGCATGCAAAACAATGGGAAGGGCACCGATTCGGGACAAGAGCTAGCGGAGATTAGGATGGACATAGCCAAACTGCAAGAGATGATGAGGCAGCCAACACGCCTATATGCCCAATGTGTGCATTGTGGCGGAAACCACTGCCAGTCGAGCGTCATGACCCTAGGTCACAACCGTGTGCTAATTGCAGTAGGTTCGTCCATGACACCATGCATTATCCATTACCTCGGAGGCTCCCATACCCGTAGCCTTACGATCAACCCTACCTTGCAAACAGGCCACCGAACTTCTTTGGAAGGGGAGTCCCATTGGCTCTCATGGCACCTAATGGCGCTAAACTGACCATCCCTAGGATGGAAATAAATCCTACAGGTATTCCTAGACCGCCTGGACCCTATGTGACCCATCCACCTAGTGATACTCCAATCCACTATGTGGACGAGCCAAGCAATGACGAGCCTTATGTAAACCCATACGTGTCATACGATGAGGAAGGCAACGCTATCCTCATGGACTATTGACCACTACCGATGATGGCGTTAGGTAGAGGGAGAGGCAGAGGCCTAGGAGGGCAAACCCAAGAACCAGTCGTGTGTGGACTTGCGAGCACACCGGACATATTTCTTCACGCTGCCACGAGAGGGAGCAAGCAGACTGAGATGCAGTAAGTGTGGAATCACTCATCTCTTTGTCAATTGCCCTAGGAGGAGGCCATCCTCTAGTTCGGCGAACGAGCCATCGGTTCCATTGAGGTTGTTCGATGTCGAGACATTTGATGGGGAGGCCACGCCTATCCCACTGCATGTCATGACCTAAGCGCAGATGAAGCAAGCCGGCATATCTTTGCCAGGGCCTAGCAACCTTGATGCAACCTTAGTTGGAAAGAAGATTTGGAGATGAAGGAAGAAGAGACCAGATGCTAAGATCACCCTCAAAATCAAAAGTGCCACGACACTACCACTTGGAGGGAAAGTCATTGATGTAGATGAAGAAACGCTGGCTCCTCAGACAGCTGAAAAGGAAACTACTAAGGTCGGGGAGTACCCCAACCCAAAGCACCAACTCAAAGCCAAAAGGTGAAAGAATGGGTGAAAGAGACCCAAGAGCACTTGAAGGATGTTGAGCCCATACTGGAAGACGAGATCGATAATCTCTCAAGCACAAGCACACCAATCTCTCTCCCACGACCAAGATCAAGGGAGGCGATGGCACCACAAGCTCGGTCACCTAGACAAAGCCTAGATTCCTTAGGCCAACAAGACAATCAAGGCCATTGGCCAAGAACCATAGACCTAGGAGAGAGGCAAGTGACTAGCCACCTCCTCAATACACTGGTGAGACCACCCCAATAACTCTAAGCTTAGGCAACTTGCTTGGGCAATACCCAATACTATGGTTGGAGCTAAAGCAGTGGGTTGAAGAACCAAATGAGCCACTTATCACAAACTTTCCTAAGCATGATGTAGAAACCCAAATATCGAGTTTGACGCTGCACTCCATGCCTAAATCCTTGCACGTCAATGCCTTTTGGGAGGGCACGGAAATGCATACAGTCCTACGAGTCTTAGCACTAGGGGATGTCACCCAAAAGGGGATCATGGACATAGGGGCAGGAGTGAGTGTACTAAGCCATGCGGTGCTCCAAACCTAGGGTAACCCACAAGTCGAGATTGCTAGGTTTAACGTCACACTGGCAAATGGAATGAAGGTGAAACCTTTCGGAGTGTTGAAGATTTGGCAAGTAAAGATCGCAGGAATCCAATTCTCTATTGACTTCATAGTCATGAAGGGAGTGGACTATGACATCTTGCTAGGCCAACCCTAGATGCGCAATGCAAGAGTCATAGAAGACTGGGGCAACGGTCTTATCTTCTTAGGTAATCGAACAGAAGTTGTAAGAGTAGAGATGGACACTTGGAAGACTACGCCAGTCAACCTAGATGCCATCTCCACCATGCTGAAGGGCAACGAACAGAAGTTGTAAGAGTAGAGATGGACACTTGGAAGACTACGCCAGTCAACCTAGATGCCACCTCCACCATGTTGAAGGGCAACGGACAGACTAGGGGATCCTATGGGACCCTTACCAAGTATATCCCATACCCTAAGGATGAGCAAGACTGGATGCATGTTCTTGCTACTATCGACCTACCGTTCTCAGATAGTGAGGAGTACAAGCAAGCCATCAAGGCAACTAGCGGCCTCAAGGGCATATCTTCAGTGCATGTTTACATGATGATCAGGAGCCTACGTGGAAGACTCAATCATGTTGCATTCCGAGTCCCGAACAATAGACAAGAGCTCCTCGAGATCCTAGAGTACTTGACTGACAAGTCGGCGGGAAATCTAGCAAACGAATCTTAAACCACTCCAAGACCTCTTGGATAAGCCTGAATGGCGATGGCCCAAGATACACGATTTAAACTTGAGATACAATTGGGCTCTACTCCTCGACCAACAAGAAGAGAATTGCCAGAACCAAGAGAACAAGGAGCAATTGAACAAATACCAACTCTAACGACGAATATGAGGATTCTTGTTCCTTCAGTGATGAGAGTGAAACAGAAATCGATATTCTAGAGCACGACACTAGGAGGTGTATAATTTAACAAATATGAGTAGACCCCAGATGTTAACCCAAGTCAAGAAGGCGAAAAAATGAATGAAAAAGCAAGAAGAGGATGGAAAAATAGCGAAGGCACACAGGTGGCCTCTAAAGCTAAGCTGGGGCCAAAAGCATAATTTTAAATGAAAGGCACCTCAAAAAACTCCAAAAGCTCGTGTAAAAGAGTGCCAGGCTCCCTCCTGTGCCAATTGTAAAGTATTAAACGGGTGTAGACTAGAGGCATAAGGCTAGAAGAGGAAATAGGGAAAGGACCTTGCATTGACGCACACTCTAATTTTTTCGTTTTTCTTCATATCACGATGACTATGGGTGATACCCAATCCGTGTGCTCAATTTCGTAAATGAATCCCGCTCTCATCAGCTTATCAATCTCTTCCTTGACAGCATGAGCGTGCTTTGGATTCATTGGATACGGTTGTTGCTTCACCCACATTGCGTCTGGTGTCATGGGTATATTATGAGTCACTACACTCGAATCTACCCCTTTAGGCTCTTCCAAGGACCAAGCGAATACATCTACGTACTCTCGCAAGAAAGTGACAAGACTCATTTCTTCTTCCTCAGTCAAGTCATCAGCAATGAAGGCTGGTCGGGGTGTCGCCCCTTCCTAGGCTAGGTTCACCTCCTTGACCTTGGCTGGTCCCTCAATTGGTTCACTCATTTGCCCTTGCCATTTGGCACCCAACAGGATCACTACCCTATCTCCATTCTTGAATTTTGTAAATCTTTTAGGGAGGTCCTGCGGTTTTCGATGTTCGTCGGTTCGTGTATCCCTGGGTTGTTTTGCCCTTTCTTGCTTCAATTGTCTGTGCCTTAAGTGGACGGGTAGGTCCTCCTTAGAGCGTCGGGTCTTGGGTGGCCTAGGTATTTCTAGGTCGCTATCCAAATTGACCTCTGACTCAGAGTCAAACTCCCCTCTTCGCTAGAAGAGGTGGTCTCCCCTGGTTGTCGCAGCTCAGATGGTGATTTTGTCCCAAGCACTGGTGTCGTTCCCGGTTCGGCTAGGCCTGCTTGCTCCAAGTCTATGGCCCCTACGTGTTCTAACCAAGTGCGATCACAATCCATGTGCATGACCCCTCGCTCTGTCCTGAAGACACTCTTTTTCTGTGGCTTGGAGTCTGCCCGTATCTATCTCACCCTCACTCTTGTCACTGAAGGATTGGCAGTCTTCGTACTCATCATTAGAGTCATGTGCGTCAAACTACTCGTCATCTCCTAGGGCTTGGTATATCTCTTGTAGTTGATCCGGGACTAGGGCCCAGTTGTACATGAGGTTTAAGTCATGCACCCTGGTCCATTGCCACTTGGATTCGTCTAAGAGATCCTGGAGTGGTTTGAAGTTTGCTGCTGGATTGTCAGCTAGCTTATCCATTAAGTATTCTAGAACCTCATGGAGTTCTCTTTTGTCGCTTGGCACTTGGAAGGTGACGGGCTTAGGTCTCCCACGAAGGGTCCCTACCATCATGCAAACTGGTACGGAGGGCATGCCGTCAGACTTGCCCATCATCTTGATGGCTTGCTCATATGCCTCATGATCCGAGAACGGTAGGTCGACTATAGCAAGGACATGTATCCAATCTCGCTCATCCGCTGGGCATGGGATATACTTGGTCAAGGGCCCATAAGACTTCTTGACTTGAGCGTTACCCTTGAACATCGCGGAGATAGCATCCAAGTCAACTGGTGAGGCCTTCCAAGTGTCCATCTCTACCCTCACAGCTTTCGTTTTAGTTGTTACCCCAATCTTCGATAACTCTAGCATTGCGCATCCAAAGTCGGCATAACAGGATATTGTAGTCCACCCCCTTCATGACTATAAAGTCGACAAAGAACTAGACACCTACAATTTTCACTGGCCAGTTTTTAAGTACCTCGAATGGCTTCACTCTCATGCTGTTTGCTAATGTGGCATTAAACCGAGCAGTCTCGACAGGTGGGTTTCCCCAAGTCTGAAGTACTGCGTGGCTCAACACACTGATCCCGACTCCCGTGTCTAGATCCCCTTTCTTGTTGTGTTGCCTAAGCCAGGTTTGGTAACACTGCATGCATCTTGGTGCCTCCCCAGAAAGCATTAACGTGCAAGGATTTTGGCACAGAGTGCAGCGTTAGACTTGGTATTTGTGTTTCTACATCATGATCGTGCAGATCAGCAGCTTGTTCTCATGACCCCTCAACCCACTACTTCAGGTCTTGCCATAGGGTGGGATGCTTCTTAAGCAGGTCTCCCAAGCTTAACATCACCGGGGTGGTCACTAACATAGTAAGGAGTTCATTGACTGCTCGTCTCTCTCCTAAACCGGATTGTCCTGGCCAATGGCCATGATTGATTTGCGGACCTGTAGCATCAAGGCTTGGCCTAAGCGGTGCTGCTTGTGGTGCGATCGCATCTCCTAATCTTGGTCGAGGGGGTGAGACTGGCATGCTTATGCTAGGGAGATCATCGATCTCATCCTCTAGGATGAGCTTAGCATCCCTTAAGTGCTCTTGGGCCTCTTTCACCCAGTCCTTCACTTTCTCTATGGCCTCTAACTGGCACTTTGGATGTGGGTATTCCCCTACCTTGGCACTTCCTTTTTCGGCCGTCTTAAGGGCTGAAGTTTCTGCCTCTGCGTCCGTGACCTTCTTCCCAATAGGCAAAGTTGTAGCACTCTCAGTTTTCAATGCAATCTTAGCTTCCGACCTCTTCTTTCTCCGCCTACGGCTCTTCTTCCCTATCGAGGCTGCATCGAGGTTGCTAGGTCCTGGTAGTAATATGCCGGCCTGCTTCATCTGGGCTCGGGACATGACTTGCAATGGGATAGTTGTGGCCTCCCCATTGAGGTTCTCGACACCAAACAGCCCTAATGGGATAGATGGCACGTTGGTTGAACTTGAAGAAGGTTTCCGCATTGGGCAATCGACGAGGAGATGGGTGATTCCGCACTCAATGCACCTTAGGTCAGCTTTGTCTCTGTTCTGCTTCTCCCTCTCAGGGCATCGTGATGAGACATGACCTGGGTGACCACAAGTCCAATAGATGATTGGATCCTGTGTCTACCCTCCTAGGCCTCTACCTCGTCCTCTCCCTAACGCCATCACCGGTATTGGTCGATAATCCATAAGGACTGCGTTGCCCTCGTCATCGTGAGAGACATAAGGGTATAAGTAGGTCTCTTCCTCATTTGGCTCTTCCACGTAGTGGATCGGAGCATCACACGGTGGATGGGTCACGTAGGGACTAGGTGGTCTAGGTATGCCTGTAGGGTTTATGTCCATCCTAGGAATAGCCGGCTTAATGTCGTTAGACGCAGGAAGGGCCAATGGGGCTCCCCTTCCAAAGAGTGGTTGCGGCTTGTTCGCTAGTTAAGGCTGGCCGTATGGTTGCAAGTACGGAAGTCTTCTTGGCAATCTGCAATGTGCGATGTCGTGACCGAACCTGCCCAGTTAGCGCAAGGTCTCAATCGAGGGTCTTGACACTCAACTGGAAAATGGTTTCCGCCACAGTACACACATTGGACGTGTGGGCGCGTTGGTTGTCTCAATATGTCTTGCAGCTTGGCTATCTCTATCTTGACATCAGCCAAGTCTTGGTTTGTCTTGGTGGATTTCCCCCTATCTTGGGATGATGGGGTTGGTCGTTCACTAGAGGCTAACGCTCTCTCTGAACTTCGTGAGTTGGTTTCTTCTGAGTTGGAGCTCTTGGAGCTCCACTCTTTCAGCTAATCGTCAACTTTAATGGCTTTCTCAAAAACCCTAGCTACTAGTGTGTCTCGCTGCAAGCTCGAGTTGCCTGCCAAAGCCTTATACAGTTCCTCGTTTCAAATTCCGATGATGAATATAGTTGAAACTGCTCTTTTAGTCAGTCATTCGCCCATAGGGATTCTCTTGAAGAGACTCCTCACGTGGGTTACGTAATTGCGAATGTCCTCCTTCTCTTTCTGCTTCACATTCATCAATCGCACTAGCAGATTGCCGGAGTATCCATTCTCGGCAAATCTCTTGATGAAGAGATTTTTGAGGCCATTGAAATTGGCTCGCTTTGCGACATCTAAGCTTGTATACCAAGTCCTACCCTTGTCACCTAAGTAGAGCCCAAACGCTTGAGAGTGCTGAGTCAGGTCACTGAGGCCGTTGGCTTCGCAGACTTGCTCGAACTACTCTACAAAGCTATATGGATCGTCGTGGGGTTGGTAATTGTCGAGCTGCTTTGCGACTATTGGGATTTTAGACTGGCTCTTAGAGCCTTGGGTTGCTCCTACTCCTGCCAAGCAGTGATGTCACCAATGCTGTGGCACTTTGCTATGCTGCGGTGTTGTCTAGCAGTCGCTTCATAAGAAGCTCGCTTAGCGTTAAGTCTCCTTCTAGGGCCCTCTCGTGATCCATTTGGCTTCTACTGGTAGCTAAGTTCAGCACCCCCTGCACCTTACGCAACTCTGTGCTTTGCCTTTGGCTCCTAGCTTGCTGGTCTCTATTGTATTCGACTATGCTTTGCAATGCCTTGTGGGCTAGCTTTCTCTCTTCTTCTACGTTCGCGATGATAGCATCTGTTGTCCTGCCCCAGTGCTCATACCGGGCGTGCGCATCGTAGCTACTGACCAACTATACTGAATGGCCTCTGGAAAGACGCCTAAGTCGAGTTCCTCGTTAGACCTACGGTCTGAGCTTTCTTCTTCCATAGTCGAGTTCTCGTGCTCCACGAAGCTATCGATCAGGCTAAGTAGGTTTGTAAGATCCACTTCGTTGGCGCCACTTGCTTGGTCCTACTTCGCGTGTTGATGGTTTGTCTACGTCTTTGGGTTCTCTCCTATTGGTGGGTTCCTTGAGTGGTTTATCTGAGTGAATTCCTTGACTTATTAAATACAGTCCTCAATTTATCTCCACTCAGTGTGTGTGTTCTTTCCAGTGCACTTGTGCTCAATCACGCTTTCAGTTTTCCTTAAGTGTATTCAAGTGCGGAAATTCAGGGTGAGTATGGCAAACAATCTCTAAGCGTCTTACGCACTTTCACTTCGTCTTGGGCCTGATAGGCTTTGTCGATCAATTCTCTGGCCGTCTTGACGTGGTTTAGGGTTTTTCTGTTACGTTGCCTTACTCGTTTTTGGGTCTAATCAGGGTTTTATGGTGCAGCGAGTTTCCCCTAGGTCTCTCGGTATCTAGGTCTCGTGACAGCCCACTCAAGCTGCTAAGCGGCTGTGCCTTACGATTTTATCTATTCCGCTCGCCAAAATCAAGTTCTGAGCATCAAGAGGGCTTGCGACAATTTGCGCTATTGAGCTCTAGCCGGGTCAGGTCAAATTTCTGAAAAGTTGAGACAATTCACACTCGGCCCAACTAGTCCGAATTGCAGGGGCCGAGTGGGTGACTCGGACGGGCCGCATCACACTAGTCCGAGAACCAAACTTTTCATGGGCTGAGGGCCGACTGCCATCACTCGGACGAGCCGAGTCAGGTTTTGGGCCGAGGGCCGAACTGGTAAATGGGGCCGAGTGGACTTTGGGCTGAGTGTCGAGTTGGTCAAGGGGCCAAGTGTCGTCACTCGGATGGGCCAAGTAGACTATGGGCCAAGGGCCAATTAGGGTTTTCGGGTCAAGCCGGCCGAATGGCAGGGGCCAAGGGTCGAGTCTGGGACTCAGTCCAAAAACGACTGCTTGGACGGGCTGAACACGGAGTGATGAATGCCGCACGATGACGATTTCGATCAAATCTCACGATTTAGGCAATCATTCCAAGCACAAACTTCCAGATCCTAACTAAGGTACCAAGGGAAGTGATTGGTATACCTGAGGTGAGCGGTAGGCTCTCCGATGACGAGATCGAATCGAATCTTTGCCGGCTCTCTCTCTCTCTCTCTCTCTCTCTCTCTCTCTCTCTCTCTCTCTCTCTCTCTCTCTCTCTCTCTCTCTCTCTCTCTCTCTCTCTCTCTCTCTCTCTCTCTCTCTCTCTCTCTCTCTCTCTCTCTCTCTCTCTCGCTCTCCCTCTCCCTCTCCCTCTCCCTCTCCCTCTCCCTCTCCCTCTCCCTCTCCCTCTCTCTCTCTCTCTCTCTCTCTCTCTCTCTCTCTCTCTCTGTGCAATGGTTGCAAATGAGCTCTCCCTTGGCCTCTTGGCTCTTAAACCCCCTCCCGGGTAAGGTTTTGATGCTCCCAATCACTCACTTGCCGACATTAAGCATTCCAAGCAAGCTTTTTGCCTTTTTTTTTGCATGATTTATGCCCTATTTTGCAACAGTAAACCCTACCCTTTCCTGATTTGATTTCCTAATCCTATCCTACGCTAAATGCAACAAGAATCGAAAGCAACAAACTGAAATGATTTCTCCATGTTTTCCAATAATCAAACAAACTAACCCACCCAAAATATGTGTCGAAGATCAAAACACCCAAACTTCCTACCTATCTCAAGCTCCGCTTCGGGGATGAATCCCTTACTTCGATGCTCGATATGAGGCACACAAGCGCTTAAGCTTGAATCCGTTGATCCCGCAACGGAACGAAAATGTGGAAGCTTTCGCTCAACCGCCAAGACCCACGGACTGCTTATCGTTTCAAGCATTCCGAGCAAGCTCTAATGGCTATCTCTCACCTAGCAGACGCGCCGTCGATCCTATGAGTGTAGTGAGCTTACCTTGATGCCGATATGAGTTGCCTTCTCTCTCGCACACACCGATAGCTCCATGATCCTAGATGCTAGCTCAAGCATCCTCAAGCCTCCTCCATCTTCAAGCTCCATCCACCATAGTCGTGTGCGCAAGAGAAGAGAAGAGAAGAGAATAGAATAGAATAGAAGAGAAGAAGAGAAGAGGAGATGGTGAAGAGCTTCACCCTCTTGATCCCTCACTCCCACACACTCACTCTCTCACACTCTCACACTCCCTCACTCAAGAGCACACACAAGCAAGGAGGAGGGAAGAAGAGAAGAAGAAGAGGAGAGCTCTTGTTAGCCACACACCAAAGAATGAGCTTCCATTCACTTTTTGAACTTTATATACAAGCCCTAAAATCCCATGGGCACCCATCCCCTTTTTTTACATGACCGGCCATTATCTTGCGGCATACAACTTATGACATTCAGCCTCCTACATGGCTTCTCCTCATAATGAGGGCCTTATAACAATTTTGAGCACCATGGATCATTGGTGGCACCTTATGAGGGTGGGGTATTGAGCATATTTGCTAGTCCCCCTCAATGTCCACATGCAGGTGAACTAAATCCTCATCGCAATGCAGAGTCTCTAAACATGAAATCAAAGCAGATCCGTCGTAACACAACTTTGGTGAATATATCTTCTCCCTCTGTCAAATAGCAGATAAACTATCCTATTCTCGATCAAATCATGTACATTGTGATATTGGATCTCAATATATTTGGTTCGTATATGTTAGCGAATAAATCGGCACACAAGAGCTCAATGGGAATGTACCTTAATGTGGTGCCAGAGGGTGTGAGGATGGCTATAAATATGTATGTGGGTGAAGGATTTTCATGTGAATCAAGAAGTTGAGGCAGTTGTATTTTGTTTCTTGTGTCCATTCTCTCTCTCTCTCTCTCTCTCTCTCTCTCTCTCTCTCTCTCTCTCTCTCTCTCTCTCTCTCTCTCTCTCTCTCTCTCTCTCTCTCTCTCTCTCTCTCTCTCTCTCTCTCTCTCTCTCTCTCTCTCTCTCTCTCTCTACACAACACTTATCACACTCACAGCACCGTATTTTCAGTTTCCAGTTTTTAGCTTTTCATTCAGCACTTTTATTTTGGATAGCTGGACCTCATCAGTTGTATCACAGTTTGTCTCATAGGCCAGTTTTGGTCTTTAGAAGACGTTAATATAACTTTCTTTCTTCCTTCTTTCATTCTCTCTCTCTCTCTCTCTCTCTCTCTCTCTCTCTCTCTCTCTCTCTCTCTCTCTCTCTCTCTCTCTCTCTCTCTCTCTCTCTCTCTCTCTCTCTCTCTCTCTCTCTCTCTCTCTCTCTCTCTCTCTCTCTCTCTACACAACACTTATCACACTCACAGCACCGTATTTTCAGTTTCCAGTTTTTAGCTTTTCATTCAGCACTTTTATTTTGGATAGCTGGACCTCATCAGTTGTATCACAGTTTGTCTCATAGGCCAGTTTTGGTCTTTAGAAGACGTTAATATAACTTTCTTTCTTCCTTCTTTCATTCTCTCTCTCTCTCTCTCTCTCTCTCTCTCTCTCTCTCTCTCTCTCTCTCTCTCTCTCTCTCTCTCTCTCTCTCTCTCTCTCTCTCTCTCTCTCTCTCTCTCTCTCTCTCTCTCTCTCTCTCTCTCTACACAACACTTATCACACTCACAGCACCGTATTTTCAGTTTCCAGTTTTTAGCTTTTCATTCAGCACTTTTATTTTGGATAGCTGGACCTCATCAGTTGTATCACAGTTTGTCTCATAGGCCAGTTTTGGTCTTTAGAAGACGTTAATATAACTTTCTTTCTTCCTTCTTTCATTCTCTCTCTCTCTCTCTCTCTCTCTCTCTCTCTCTCTCTCTCTCTCTCTCTCTCTCTCTCTCTCTCTCTCTCTCTCTCTCTCTCTCTCTCTCTCTCTCTCTCTCTCTCTCTCTCTCTCTCTCTCTCTCTCTCTCTCTCTCTCTCTCTCTCTCTCTCTCTTTGCAGTTTTGAGGGTCGAGGAAGGCTCTTCTAGTTGGTGGGCTGCAAGGCCCAACCAACCACTTGGCGATCTTGTGTATGTTGATTCCTTTGGTTCACCCGCTTTATCCTTCCAAATGTAGCCGCTGATTTGTGGACTGCACGAGTGTGGAAGGTGGGTTGTCAATTCCAATGCCATCCATGGCCGCCCTATTTGTGCCATCAAGGCCATCATTCCATATACACTCTATTTGTCCTTTCAAAGCCCACATCAGCAACCCTCATTTGCCATAGCCACCTTAACCACAGTTGCCTTACCATGGTTATCCAATGCTTAAACATCTATCTTGCGCCCCCATTACCCAACCACACCAGCATCATGTAGCCCTCGTGATTATTATCATCAACGACATCATGCCCTACATCATCATCTGTTAGACACCGGTCCCCACCCCACTTGCCCATCGGTCACATCAGCTAGCTTTCAATCCATCTTTCGACCCCATCATCATTTGTGCCACCCCAACTATTCAAACACATATACATATCTATATCAACCTTATTATTACAATCACGACATACATCTTGAATATCTTTATATATTAAAATATAACACATGCGCCAATAAAACTCATAGATACACTAATCTACTTTAGTGTCATGGTATTACTTCAACCAGTACATGTATCTCACATGCTTATCCAGATCTACCATTCTCCCAATATTCCATGCTACCCTTTACAACTTATCCTTTATAAGATGTAGAATGTCACGTTGTGTATGCCAATGGAAGGTCAAAGAAACAAAATTGGAAGAAAGAAGACAAGAAATATCAAGTTTCAAGGCATGGACATCCCAATGAGTATTTTTGAAGCAGATTCATGAGGATGACTGCTGCAAAGACAAAGTGATCAAAAGGGGGCATACCAAGCAAAGAGAAGACCAGATGTACCACCTAAAGACGCAGAGCCTGTAAGAAGCACAATCTTAGATAAGATTTTGGAAGAATATTTTGGTGAAAGAATGCCAAACCAATATTATTATCTTTGTTGTTCATCATTCTCCACTATTTGTAATCAAATCTACTTCATAGATAGAGAGATAAGGCATTTGACATTCAATCAAGGGAATAGTGGGTTCTCAATTGTAAACAATTGGTCCCATATGCGTGCCAAGTGTTAGGGGATAAATGGGCACACAAGATATCAATGGGAATGTACCTTAATGTGGTGCCAAACAGTGTGAGAATGGCTATAAATATGTATGTGGGTAAAGGTTTTTCATGTGAATCAAGAAGTTCAATCAGTTGTATTTTGTTTCTTCCATCCATTCTCTCTCTCTCTCTCTCTCTCTCTCTCTCTCTCTCTCTCTCTCTCTCTCTCTCTCTCTCTCTCTCTCTCTCTCTCTCTCTCTCTCTCTCTCTCTCTCTCTCTCTCTCTCTCTCTCTCTCTCTCTCTCTCTCTCTCTCTCTCTCTCTCTCTCTCTCTCTCTCTCTCTCTATGCAGTTTTGAGGGTCGCAAAAGTCTCTTCCAGTTGGATCGCAAGGCCCAACCAATATATGAAACACTAGATTTTTGGCAATGGCAATATAACTCTGATTGTTATATCTTAGCACTATTGGATCTTCATCCTACACTCCCATATATCATAGGATGCTCCTTCACCAAACTACTTTATATGTAGCAAAACAAGCTTCCTTTTGTATTCTACTTCTATAGAAGATAATGCCACTATTGGCTGCTTCTTTCAAGAGAAGATTCCTGAACCCAAAGAGAAACAATATCCAAAAACCAAATTCATGGAATCATTCTTCCCTACCCAATCTAAGTCGCAATTCTCCCCAAAATAACTTTTGAAATCATAGACAAGAGTTCCGTTCAAGTATCTAAGCACCAACATCCAAGCTTTCCAATGAGTTTCATGTGGGCTTTGTTTGAGAACCTACTCAAAACACTAACCATAAAATTGATATCTCGCCCAGCATTCGACAAGTAGATGAGGCTGTTGACCAATCTCCTATACCTCCCAATTTCCACTAGTGTGGTGATGTATCCTCAATGGTGGATACCTTCTCATTGGCATCCATAAGTGTAGATATCTCCTTGCACTCGGTCATACCAAATGCTTTCAAGATCTTCCATGCATACTTTTTCTAAAAGATGACGATTATTTACTTCTCTCATAATCTTAGACATTAAGGATATATTGACTATGCGACCAAAATCCTTTCTTTGCTCCTCTATTCTCTCTGAGACCTCCTTGATCCATTTGTATTTTTCTCAACAATTGTAGCCATAGAATCATCACAATCATAGAGCTACTTCACCCATAGCGGTAATGGATTTTTCAGGGGTGTAATTACAAATATTTGTGAAGTTCTCCTCATTATCAGAAGTCCATTCTTCCTCATCCTTAAGGATAGGGATAGCCCTTGAAACATATTCATAGTGGACTACTTCTTTGCTTGATAATAAAGTGGAAGAAGTTGTTTTTTCCTCCTTCATTGTATGTGGATGCTCCTTGAACACCCACCACATCACAACTTATTATGATCTTCTTTGCCTCTTAGTCATACAATTTGTAAACCTTTTGCTCGTCACTATAATCCAAGAAGATACAATTGGTGCTTTTTGGTTTCAAATTATTCCTCTTATCCTTTGGAACATGTGCATTTCATTCAATGTCCAAAAGTTTTGAAATGTGAGACAAATGGTTTCTTACCACTATAGGCCTCATGAGGAGTTTTTACCTTGAGAGCCTTTATACATCTTCAATTGAGAATATAGGCTACAACACTTAGTAGGTTCATCCCAGAACTTGTTAGGAAATCCCTTATCCTTAAGCATGTACCTTGCCACTTCCACAATGGTGTGACTTTGGCATTCAAAAACTCCATTTTGCTGAGGTGTATGAGGCGTTGTCAATTGATGGTGTCTAGTTTGTACTATCTAACTTGCATTTGCTAAAGGTTGTGGGACAAATTCTCAATGTTTGGATTGTCGGTTACAACAACATCGCTATCTGATGCGCCATGTCAACATCGCTCCTCTTTGATATTGAAGCCTTTGCCTCTCATGTATCCTTCACTCCTTAGAGTCCCCTAGGGTCTAATACCATGTAAAAAATTAAACAATGTAGCAAACAGAATTTGAACAAGGAATAGTACACAACAAATATGAGAGAAAGAGAACCTTCTTTATTTCTAAACAAAGTAATACAAAGAGAGCTCTATTAACCTGTGCACTTCCAATGTGAAACATAAAAGGCAATCTATGTACATGATAGGCAAAGGACTTAAGGCCAACTAGATGAACTCGAACTAGTTAAAAGATAGATTGATGATGGCTTAGAGAGGTTTTCCTTCTATAGCATGGGAAGGCAATCATGTCGGTTTGTCCAACCTACCATATTATGAACCTTCCCTAGTCAATGAGGAAATATTCTCTTTATTGTCCCTTATAACTACCACATGTCGCAACCCGATGTGTGCCTCAAGTTGCTACTAACTTAGCTCCTCTATCTAGCCCAAAGGCTAGATCCACAAAGGTCACCTTTTTGCCATCTAGTCACACAGACCTCATTTGACATACAAGTTAAGACCTACCAAGCTCGCACATGACTTCTCCTCATAATGGGGGCCTAACAACTTTAAGCACCATGGATCATTGGTGGCAGCTTATGAGGGTGTGGCATTGACCATTTTGAATATTTACTACCAAGTCTTGATCCATTGGCATATGATTTCCGTTCACAAAGTGGCATCTCCTATAATGGAATATAAGAATAAAGTCCTATGTAACAACTAGATACTTATAAATTATAGATTGCTTATCAACCTTGCATTACCATTTAGTTCTTTCATATCCAAGTTGTAATCCAAGAAATCAAAATACTTCTTTGTCTTGCAGATGTACATAGTGAAGGCATTTTTAACATCTTCATCATAAAAGAAGTCAACGAACATATGTAAGCCCATGAACAAACTTACTTTCAACGCATGGTTTACAATTTTTTGGCTACAAATTTGCATTTATTGATATAGCTTGACTCTATAACATTTACTTATTTCCACTACAAGAAGTGTCCATTCTAGGCTATGGATTGTAGGCAATGGAGTAAGTTGTAAATTATCATAGTCCATAATAGTATCATGCACCAAATAAAATGTATCATTAAAAACCATCTCCCACTCTACTAAAGACATGCAAAACCATAATACTAGCATGCAACCAAATAAAATGTAGCATTTAAAACCATCTCCCACTCTACTAAAGACATGCAAAACCTTGTTTTATAAAGAGTTACTCCAATGATTCTATGAAATGCGCCCCAACAATACCCATAATAGGCTCCAATAGTTGTCAATCTAGAAGGTTTGACGTGTGTGCGTGCGTGCGTGCGTGCGTGCGTGCGTGCGTGCGTGTGTGTGTGTGTGTGTGTGTGTGTGTGTGTGTGTGTGTGTGAACACAAAGTTCAAACAACTCGTAGTACAAAAATGTAACATATATTATCAAAGTTAAAAGATAACATAAAATTTGTTGTATGCATTGGAATATTGGATGGTCATTCTCATAGGGACAACTCACAAAGTATGCATGCATGTTGTATCAACACTTCCTTTGCACACCTACCACTATTATCAACCATTTGAAAGTACTTTTCCCTACCTTTGTGTGAATTTATTGTTGCTACTCCTTTTTTCTCTTTCTAGTCAATAGTATAACTCAACTTCCAACAAAGATTGTGATAAGGATCCACCTATAGTTTTCTATGTCAAAATTATTATATAATGTTATACTTCTAATAGAAGAGCATGGGTGTGTAGGTCGTGGTGGTGTTATTTCTATGAGTAGTAGAAGAACATATAAAAAAGCAAGTAGAACAAGCTTAAACCCTAAATGTGCAAAGAAAATACATGCGTAGATGATAGACAAAATGCAAGTTGAAGAAGCTTAAACCCTAAACAAGCACAGAAAATGACTTGTAAATAGAGCTCACAAAGAATGAGAGATAGTACTGAAGAGAAACATCTCTTCTTTGGAACGAAAGTTCATTCTTCTCACTAAATGAGATAGCCGCACTTTGAAAGGGAAATAGCAAGTAGAACAAGCTTAAACCCTAAACATGCAAAGAAAATACTTGCAGAAATGATAAACCAAATGCAAGTTGAAGAAGCTTAAACATGCAAGGAAAAGGACTTGTAAGTAGACCTCACAAAAGAATGATAGATAGTAGTGAAGAGAAAAAGCTCTTCTTTGGAACAAAAGTTTGTTCTTCCGTAAATGAGAGCCACTTTGAAAGTAAAATTTATCCATTTATTGAGATGACAGCACTAATTCTAACATCTTTCAATGAAAAATATTGAGTTCTAAGAAATAAAATACTTTTAATTTCTTAGCATCTTTTTTTCAATTTCTTGCTTTTCGAAAATATATACAAAAAACAAAGAAATGACATGATCCATTATAGTAGCTCTCTTGATTGGTCCAAACATACATACACGAAGAGATGACATGGTCCATTACAATAGTTCTCCCCTGATTGGTCCACACAACTCTCTCTCTCTCAAAGGGCCAAGATTTTCTTACAGAGACACATCAGAGGCTTGACTAGCACGAGCATATGCAACATTAGGTGTGCTAGAGAGACGATGTACACATGCAATTCCATGAACCATCCACCAAACTATGGCTCTTTCGTACACTAGTTACATCCACACTCCTCTATGGAGCAGCCATTTGGGGTCCAAGCCTCTATCACGTGAGGAGATAGCCATTGATAAATCAGGATAGACCAAAGAGGGAGTTGTATGATGTATTGAAGCATATGGAGTGACCATTGGTCATGATGATATCATGTATTATATGAGCAAAGAAGAATGGCACACTACCAAATCCACTTTCTTCAACTGTCTAAAGATGGGTTCATTGTCCAACCCACTTATATATGGATACCCAACTACCACATGGGCTACATATAGCTATTGTGCAAATCCATACCTCAACACATCATCTAAGGATTGAGATAAGAAAATGGGAGGGTATGGAGATAGAAGATCTCATGTGCCAACTTTGTGAAAGAGCTAAAGACATAGGAGCATTTTATATGTTAATGTACGGTATAATATGACATTCGAGGCAAATACCATTGTATGTTTTAAGAGGGTTTTGGCCCTATACGACATCTAATGTAATTTAAGGACTACGATGTCTAGAATTCACTCTTAGAACTTCAAAGGCATAGGACAACTATTCTACAAGATAAGAGTCCCTCCACAAACAGCTCCTCTCAAATAGAGGGTTGTTACAAACTTTTTCACTACCACACAGTCCAGTACAAGATTGGCCACCATTGTTGATAGATAGCCAACATGGACACATCACAAAGCAACTTCATCTTCTGGATCTCTCTTTCTAGACAAAGCAGTTGCACTTAGTCACGCGAGATGCCCATATCTACATGGTTGGAGACCCAGACATCCTAATCACAAACAAATTAGAGCTATCATTGAGCACCATAGGAGACAAATGTCAAGGTATCTTGAACCACATAGAGCTACATCTCCACTTGAAAGATACTTCACTAATAGAAAAATCAATCTTCCCTACTTCAATATTTACATTTGTACCACACGCATTTTCTTACACAAAATATTGCATAATTTCTAATCTCATAGGCATATCTTTTAACTTTTAAGATGGGAAATGCATGTCATTGTATGTATTGGTTTGATCTCATAGGTCACATTGGCCTTTTAGCAACATTCATAAACGATTCTTCTTCTTCTTCTTCTCTCTGTACCACACGCATTTTCTTAATATTATTAAGGCTACTAAAGCCGAGAATACGCAACTTCCTTTTAAGTGTCTACTCGAGCCAAATATGCATATACTTATAAGGTGCAGCCTTAGAATTTAGTGAGATTTATGTTTATTTCCACCACTTAGTAACATTTCTAGCACTAACCATTGGCAAATGTGACCATCAATCACATGCAAAAAAACCAATGACCATACAATTAACAAAACAACTTCCATAAAATATCTAGTGATAACTGTCAGTATCGATTCGGCTTTAGAAACCCAATTATAGAAAGGTAGTTAGATAACTAACTTGCTTCACTTTAGTCGTGTTTCTTAGTTAAATTCCATCTTTGAATGTTCACACTCAAAATTGGTAATGTGCCAAAGGGATTTGAAGATCTAAGATAGCTTTTGCATGTGGCAAGCATTAAAGTGTCTTCCAATACCATCCCTAAAAAAAGGGGGAAAAGTTAACTATATGAATGGATTGGTTAAGTCACTTCATGACTGGAGGTACAATCTTGCTGAGCTCCTTGCGGTTCAATTTCATAATGAGCTAGACATTTACTAGTCAAGAATCCATGTTGTGTCTTTAGAAAATCAAGAAAAATATCTAAAATCTGTAGCATGTAAAAGGTGGACGTTATGACATTCTCTACTAGGAGCTTATGAGCTGTCTGACAGTTGATCTAGAATACTTTACTGTGCTGCAGTAACTACCAACTTATATTCCATGAAGTTAAACACACTCCCCAAAGGTAGTATATAGACTGGTATGCGTTTCCCCTGCAGTCATGTGGACAGTGTGACAGAGAAAGTTATGTTACTTCAATTAGCAGCCAGTCCCTAGCAATGCTGCACAGAAAAACCATCTGCATTTCGGCCATTTCAACAGGAGTCCGTATTTCGTACACGAGAAATGCTAAACAGGTCATCTCAGATCAAACAAGCAGCACAGCAATACCTTTATAACAAGACTTCTATTCCCATAAGTAAGCTTCTCATCCTGTTCATGATGAACTGGCAACTACTAGACTACATGAGGACATGGATAGCATACTCACATGTTATGAAGATCCGGAAAATCAGAAATATCATGACCAATTGGTCCTAAATGGTCTTCACTGATTGTGATCAGATGTAACAAGACCTGTATACAAGCACCCATAGAGAGAAAACCAAGATAATATTAGCGGCATAATCTGGCTTTCACAAAAGCCAGGAGCTGGATATTTGCTCATGGACTATGCTTAACAAGTCAGCTCATAACAGACAAGGACAGCAACTTCTGTGACCAAATCAATCCAAATGGTCTACATAATAAGCCTTCCATTTAAATTGTATTTACAACTTATAGATTGCACCATCTTCTCCTTTACATTCCACATGTAATAAAACATGAGCATCATAGAAACATCAGAACCAACACAAATATAGCACTAAATGATTTTGGTCGATTGTGGCAGATGCCGTAAGATATGAGAAGACCTGTCTACAAGCATGCATAGAAATGAACCCATAGAATATCAAAGGCATAGTCTAGCTTACCCCAGAAGACTCAGTAATATCAAACTCGAAAAGAACGGCTGAATTTCTTGGACCAGTATTTGTTCTTCACTAATTTGGAAGACCATTAAGACCAAGAGCTAGATAAAATCACATAATTTGGTGTGATAGACCGGTTTCTCTCATTTGCAGCACCACTTCGTCACTGAAGGTGATGGGTAAAGGACAATCGAGAGATGCTACCTGGTCAAATGTTTCAAATCTCCAATCCACTATTCCAAGAACTAGATACAATTACATGACTTTGATGTGATAGACCAGTCCCTCTCATTTGCAACACCATTACGTCACTGAAGGAAATGGACAATGGACAATCAAGAGATGCCACCTTGTCGAATGTCTGACATCTCCAACCCACTAGTGCCAGTACTTTTCTTCACTTCAAGGCCTCCTCTGCAGACAGCAGTGTCTCCTCTCACATAATGAGACATCCAAGTGGTCAATAACCAGCATTAGAAGGAAGCCCCAACATGCTCTGGCAAAGCACAACTCAAGCTCAAAGAATGGAGGACATCAAAAGCTTTGAATACAACATTGATTGATAATTATCAAAACATTTATTTACACAAAGATGTTCTGCCGATACAACTTGCTAGCAATAATTTGCTTTATCAGAAGATGGAACAGCATAACTCACATTCATACTTTTATATTGGGCATATATTACTGCAGACAAAAAGCTGCACTCTCACCATACGCTTCCAAGGTAGAGTCATCAACAGCAAGACAGCAAGTCCTGTATATTTGCTTGTTTTTCTCTTAGCACCTGATTATAGGCCATGTGCAGTGCTAATCAACTGAATTTTCCCTATTCTTGAATCTGAAACCTCAAGTTCTCCTGCAACATTTGTTATAATACTACTGCTTTCCTTGCAATCTTCGTTTGGAGGTTGAGTACTAGGTGGGTTGTTCTCCCCAAAGTTATGCAACCTTTTGCCAACAAGATATCGATCATCCCTGATAGCATTATGGAGGTCTAAAAACCAGTGTTGCAAACGCTTGGCACCATACCACCCCACCCCCAATATAAGACATCCTGCCCAAGCAAAGCGATAAACTGCAGAGTTGACAATGGCAGAATACCCAAATATAGGGAATAAACCACGTGAAAACACGTAAGGAACACACAGGGCCGTTAACAGCTTGATGAGAACAGGTGCCACAATTTCTTGTAGAATCCATAGTCCTCGTAAGCGGGAAAATCCATCTGCCTTGACTTGTTCAAACTTTGTACGCCAGTTCTCATCTGCAAGAGGAGTCATCTGATCCAGCATTACCTACAAAAGTGGAACACACTGGGTCAGTGCTGAGTGATACCTTCTGAACCCATGCAGAAAGCAACACTCTTCGGACATTCGCCAGGTAGTGGCAGTCTCAACACTCTTTGGCCCACTGTATGAAACACGTACTGCCTAAAGATTTAGGTATCTTATCAAAGATGGGAGATTTTTCTCTCTTTCTTTTTTCTATTTTTCTGTTTTTTTTTTTTAATGAGAGAGAGAGAGAGAGAGAGAGAGAGAGAACCAGTCTTGTCCAAATCTTGAGAAACACAAGGCCCAAGGCCCAATCTTGATACAAAAGGAATACAGGGCTCTCATCAACTGGTACACGTAGAGGAACTACCACCAATAGCTCAAATAGAAGACCAATCAGAACTGGGATAACTATAATCTGCACATATACGAAAGAAGATCAATGCCAGAGGACATATATCATATGTGATAGATTAGGTCAGTGTGACAATATATGAAAACTGAAAAAAAACACCACATTTATTCACAATCTTTTCTCAGTCCATCATCCACTCAACAGTATCCCCACATGTGAAATTCCTCATTAATGATTTTGAAACACTCTCTGTGTGTAAAAGACAAGTCCACTGACTTACCCACAATGACAACATGTGAAATTCCTCATTAATGATTTTGAAACACTCTCTGTGTAAAAGACAAGTCCACTGACTTACCCACAATGACAACAACATGAAGCTTTTGATTGCGATTGCAGACCATTTAATAATATGCATGGCCAATACTCTCAGGTCATGTTTTTTAACATAGTCCACAGCATACCCCACAGCAGCTGCCAATGCCCATATCATGTAGCAACCGATATTGAAAGCATACAGATCTGCAAGGAACAAATCATCATTACAAATACAAAAGCAAGAAAGACAATTTAAAACGCACTCAAGGAAAGCATAATCACCATTGCATTTAACACCATGAGTTACTGGAAGACGTGATATGAATGTAAATACTGCTCGTCCCAGTGAGACAGGCAAAAGAACCATGGCTGAGCTGAATAGCAGCAAGGTGAACCATGCCCCAAGTAAAAGTAAGACAATACGGACCACAAACTTGTACCTGTCCAACCCAGAAGTACAATTTAACAGCACTTCAAATATCAGGCAAGGCTAGAAAATATAGAGCACACTTGTATAAGCAATCAAAACAAGTTCAAACTTACTCCTCAGAGTCACTCTGATCATCAACATCTACCACCTCAATGGCATCATCTCCAGTAGGCAAATTTAATCCATTGTCAGCACGAGCCTGAGGTAAATTTAAGCCATTGTCAGCAACCTGATGTAACTCATCACCTCTAACAAGCCTTCCTTGTTCATCTCTTTCCTCGGGCTTGGGAAGTAAGAACTCGGACAGCCCTAAAGCCCACCCAACCACTGAAAACCAGTGAAACAAAATAGTTTTTACAGTAGCCCTTGGTCTGAGATGCTCAATAGCAAATGGTATACAAATATGAAACAACAGCATGTCTGCTGGTATTTCAGTGAAAGGGTCAGAGATTCTGCAAGTGGCAAACAGAAAATGTGAAAGGAGTTAGTCCAGAATGTTGACTCTGTTTCAGATAGAAGTAACGAAAACCACATGTTTGCCATTTTTAGCTACTCCTATGCTCTACCTGATGTCCAGTGGAAACATTGTTGGAGCTACAGAGAGTGCAAATTTTACTGGCAAAAATATGAGCAACACAATAAGACTGCCATAAACTACTACAGAAAGTAGTACACGGCGAGCATGCTTGTGGACAGGATCATTTATCAGATCCTGGAAAGGATTGTAATTGGGATCTGCTGGATCTCGTAAGAAGTATAGAACTCCTGGACGAAGAACCTGAAAATTTCAAAAGCCAACCATTTGGGAATGACGACCACAAGTTAATGTAGCAAATGTACTACCTGTGCATAGGCACCACTTAATAGATGATATAAGAAGAGTGACTGTGAGTTAAGCTGCTCTTGCGACCATCAACAGGATTTGTTGGTAGCTACACAATACTTGTATGGTTCGATTTCTAATTTACCTATCAATTTTTTTCCCTTGTTAATTGGATGGCCCCTTCACAACATTGAAAAAACTTGCTAATATTATGATGACAAGACAAAAGAAAACTCACAAGTTGACACTCTAGGAAACACAAATTGATAACCATATAAAAGAAAACTCTCAAGCTACATAAAATGACTTTGCTGAAACCCAAATTCGGGATAACATAAAGAAAACATGCAGAAGCTCCATGCACAGACAATGTACAGGAACAAGATGATGTAGTTTCTAGACCGCTTTAATCATCTAAATGGTATGTACAGCCATTGACAAAGACCAATGGTCCCTCCCTTTAAAGGCCCCTTAGATATACTCTGTGCCATTGACACATAGGAGGCTTGTTAGTGAATCTTCAACAGAAGACTCGGTGCAAACCACCTAAAGAATGGTTGCAGCATTCTCCCCTCCATGGACTTGGATAAAGAGTATGTAGCCTAGCTTTACCTGCAACTCACGTAAACAAGATAAGAAGCCTAAAGATGCTCACGGAGCCAAGTCTTGGACATCAGAAACTCCTACAGATTCAGGCTTCAGCTGAATAATGAAGTCACCTAATTGGCTCTGTAAGTTTTTGTAGAGCAGGCAAAAGTCATGTGGGAATATCCAGAACACGGCATTATATGCAACAGTCCACCTGAAGAAAACACTGAATACAACATTTCCGTCGTAGAGAAAATATTCACATGAAGTTTGAACATGTAAACCCAACTTTGCTGTAGTGTTAAGGTTCAAATGCCCTTTATGTTATTTGCTATCTCGGTCCATTTGAGCTCTCCCAACTTATGTGCTACTACTAATGAGTAATCTTGCATCTCAACGACACACCTTTCTTTGGAATTTCAACTGAATTTTTAGACTACAGCAATATGAGCCCTTTTCAGTAAGGTAAAACATAACAGTTTAGGGTTTGTTAAAGAACTTCCTTATAGCTTTGCTAGTGAATTAACCTTAAAACTTTTCAATGATGCACTAACAAATCAATTTTTAACACAATGAAGTTTTCTTCAAATAAAATGCCAAGTTGTGTAGTCACTGCAGGATGTTCAGTTTTAAATCAACCATCTAGTCTGATTTTGCTGTGTTCTTGTAATGAAAATGGACACCAGCTGAACAACTTGCAAAAGTTAACTTGGCAAGTTCATGACATATTTGGATTAACATACCTCCCGGAGCAAGCTTACGAACATGCTGATCTGGAGCATGTAAACTATACCGAAGAGCCAATGTAGCAGAGAACTTGTGAGAGGTGAAGCCCAAAAGAATGCAACACGATTTGCAACATTCCCGCCCAGCAGGCTTAGAGTACATATGTCCAACCACCACCCGCACATCAAAGGAAAGACTCCAAGCTCAATCAGCAACAGGAAAGCAACTTTGAACAATGTCATCAAGTAATTCAGCCCTGCCACAACATGTCTTGCCACAGATGGAGCAGCCTCAGTCATTGAGCTCAAACCGTGAATCCGCCCTACTGTCAATGGCTCCCCTCTGCTGAGTCTGATTAAAGCCATTAGGCAAAGATAACAGCTGACACAGAGGAGAATAACACCATAACCTACTGTGATAGTAGCAGCATCAGAGAAACCCAGGGAATCAACTGGAGTGCTTGTGGACTTTTCAGCTCCATCCATACTTGGGAAAGCAGCTAGGGATTCAACTACTGCACCAAAGCTCATATTTCCTGAGCTAAAAATTTCACTAACAAACTGAACATAATTGGTAGCCTGGGATGTATTAACTGATGGAGGAATATAGTTAGTACTAGGAAAGGTTGGAGCTGAAAGCTTTGCGCTAAGAGATCCAGGAGCCATCATCTTAGTTATAGCAGAGAGGACTATCCGACCCAATGTGAATGGAACAAAAGCCACCAAAGCCAGAAATATAGCATTGCTAGCCAAAACCTGTCAATGTAAGAACCACGTCCTTTAAACATGTTAGCTTGAGAGATACAGCCCTTCCTCTTACTAAATTAAGAAGCAAACAAAAGGACAAAAACTCACAGTAATTGCATTCTCTATTAAATGGAAAACAGGACCCTGCATCCCAACCAGCTCATCAAAAGGCACATCTTCTGCACCATCCACATCATCTGCTCCATCAAATATTTGTTCCACATGTGCTTCTAATCGGGCAGCCTGCATTTCCAGGCGTGCAGCCACATTTTCTGCATTTCTCCGAAGAATTTGTCCAGCACCTGCAGCCAAACCTTGACCTTCTCTGTTTGCTAGTCCAAGGTTTGCTTGAGCACCTGCAACCCCAGGTCTCTCCCCAATTAAAGCATGACCTTGTGCTTGCCGTCTCCCTGCTCTAACACCAGGCTGTCTGTCAATAACATCCTCCTCTCTTTCAAAGCCATGAGCACCTATTTCTCGCAAGTGACGAAAATATTCCCTAAGTGAGGTCACACCAAGGAAAATGAACACAATCCCTGCTGATAATAAAAATCCATGAAGACAGTCTGTGAAAAGTAAGCCAGGAGTCAAGCGGTCAAAGAACAGTTTTTGGCCTTCAGAAATACTCCTGACAAATGTAAAGCGCCATATCCAGTATGTTGTGAAAGGTATAAAGACCAGCCACACAGCAAGCACAAAAGCTAATCTCAGAAAGAAATGCATGCTACTGCCAGCCTTGAGTGCCATCCCTACCACAAACTCCTGAAATGATAACCTTGTTGGTGCATTTTCTGCGTAAACTGGTGAAAAAGCAAAGGGATGTTTGCACACCTGACACAACAAATTCCAGTCAGAAAAGAGACGCAACAAAAATAAAGAACTCTCAGTTACAAGTGATGTAGCAAACGTACAAACCTTAAAAACCAAACAACTTAAATCTAAACTCGCAGTGGAAATTTCACTGAAGCCAGAGACAACAAAAATACAAGCTTCAAATTCAAACAACTAAAGGTGTAAGCTCACAGTTAATCTTTTGCTGATGCCACAGACCACAATTGTAGGACAAAGAACCAAGATGGGCACACATGCGTACAGCACAAGTGAGCACGACTTTGATTGTAAGTCTCTACATTTTGCACTGCCACAGGGTCAGGGTTTTCTATCACTGTCAAGTAACCATCTGGCCATTTGAGAATTCTCAATGTACATGGTAGAAACCTGTCCCATCAAAAAGTGTCACTCATCACAAAGAGACCCAACTATTCCCATGGGCAGTAGCAGGCTGTTTCAAAGCTTTGACAATTCCTGACTGCACTTGATAGTACATTGTACAGGCAACAATTTCTTCACAGCACAAAAAGGGGCCCAAGTTGCTGCAAAACATGTCAATCAATGCATGCCGAGGAGTTTGGAGTTGGGTCCTCCCGCAGTAAACGGAAGAGTTGTTAAACAAAAGGGTCCGAGTAGGTCCTCCCATATCATACACCCTTGGCTTGCAATTAGACACTTGCCATTACAGATCTAGAAGATTCTAATAGGTCATGCATATATGTTTCATGTCACAGATACTGTTACCAATTTTCCAATGGGGGTATTGTTGGGTAATAGTCTCTTAGTCCATTAAAGAAACTTTTAAGCAAGCAAGTCTGCATATGGGACACTATCAAAATTATTCCACTAACAAAGGAAAGAGAGCATCAGTTAATATTGCTAGGTTAGCTAACATATCCACATGAGCTTGTTATCATGTGCATATGCATTGCAACCATCTCATAAGAAGTTAATTGGTTGGGTCACGCAATAATTACAGTACAGCTTTGGTTTCAGAAGCTCTCCAATAAGTCTTTGCATGTCACAGTGAGGATTGTTAGTTCCATGCTGATGGGTCATGTACCCTTCTAATGAGGACTAGAATTACAATTGATTCGTTCATCTCAGCCACCATGATGATCTACTAGTCAAATGGCCAACATAAAAATGCATTGAGACGTATGACAGCAGATAAACTTTGATCAAAAAAATTCTGTGGAATGTTCAGAACTACTACTCATAAGACTGCAAGAAACCTTGAGGGATGTCCATATGCTACAATATGCATTGAAGATTGCCAGATAATACTGGTTGGTGTCAAATGACCTAAACATTCAATGAAGTTTGGAAAGCATTCAATGGAGCAAGTTGTTTCAGCAAAATCTGTGTGAACTAAACCTCGTAGAACTTACTATTGGAAGTATGGTGGCCTTGAGGTTTTTTTTTTTTTTTGGGGGGGGGGGGGGGGGGGGGGGGAGAGAGAGAGAGAGAGAGAGTGTGTGTGTGTGTGTGTGTGTGAGGTGCAAATGTGTTGTGCAAGACAATCAATTCACAATGATGGGCCAAGGACCCCAAGATACCAGTTGGTGTCCAAGGCAAAAGTTGTGATAAGTTATATTGGGCAGGTATTAGTGGTGCCAAGTGTCAATTTTGGCCTAGGGCATTTATTTGACTAGCAAGTGTTTGTGGTGACACTAGGAACTAGGCATTAATTAATAAACTAATGTCAGTTCAAGGGTCAATTCATGCACATGACCACTAGCAATCAAAATAGCCTAGCCAATTTAATTACAGATGGACACTACTAATTTTCTAGGCAGTGACGAAGGGCTAAATTAATTTTCAAAATTATTAACTCTGCATTGATTATTAGAACAGTGTGGAGGTTGGGAGTGTTAGCAGATATGTCATCACAGCTGAGTCTGTGCATGTCAGTGGGCTAGGGCACTTCTTGATTCTTTAGGCCTTACTGATTTCCAGCCTGAGCAACCATCTTCTTATCATTTTCGGCCTGTCTCCTCCACGTTTTGTAGACTAGCATTTTCGTTTTCAGCTTTTTGGGCCTGTCTCAGGACTGGGGACCTGTTTAATGACCCTTCCAAATCTGTGTTTCGGTGTCTGCTGCCTATGTTTTACTGATCAGCACCGATGCTTTGGCTGTTTGCTCCTATGCTGGGCTGGGCGACAGTATTTTCAGCTTGGTTCTCATTATTTTGGTCCATCTTCTCACTTTGCGGTACATTGCTCAGCTTTAGAGAGGGTTCATGTGCATCCAGTTGTCGTGTTCTCATCACTACACTCTCGTTACTGTTTCTCTTTTCTCTTTGTGTTTTCTTTGCTGCTTGAAACTCGTGCAATCCTTGTGAGTTTGTATTTTTGACATGCTTTTCTCCCTGAAGATCTCTTTATCTTTCTTCATCTTCTCTGTCTCCCCCTCATGATGGCTCCTCCATCATCTCCTCCTAATGGTCCGCATGCACATATTCTTTACTCAACTACAAGTGTTATGTTGGAGACTTGTTGTGCAGCCTACATTTGCTGTTTTCTCTCCTACATCCAACATTTTTAGTATTTCTCTCTCCTCACCTACGTTTTTAGTCTCTCTCTCTCATGCACTACCATTTGCATCAAATCCAGCCTTCCTTGGTTGTGTTTGCTAGTATTCAACAACCGTAGGCTACCTTGCTGCTATTCGAGATCCGTTCAGAGTACGACACTCTCCAGATAATTACCCTTGCCCTAATCCTTGAGATACTAGAGTTTAAGGTACAGTTTTCATTCACCGCATAGTGTGCTTGCTGCATGAGCATTGTATATTCAATAATCATATCATTTCATTCATTCTCTGTGTTCATTGTCTCTAAGTTACCGTACCCTAACTATGTTCTTCTATCAATCTATGCTCTATCGTACGGTGTTATTTGTGTTTCTGTCACGGTGTTTCTTCACATGGTATCAAAGCCGAGTTCTTTGAGAGAAACTTAGGCCTTGATCTGAAAGCTCTACACAAGAAGCAAGAACAACAAAAGGGCAGACAACTTTGAACACTACTCCACCGCTTCTCACATCCGAGCTAAATCCATCAAGAAACGAGGGGAGTGGGCCTCACTACTTGCTTCACAAGCTGCCGACATGGCCGGACAGACATTGGACTACCATGGAGTTCCACGACCTTACGAGATTACCACAGCTGAGTATGTGAATTTCGCCCTTTAGATTCAGTGCACCAATCTACTGACCATGCAAGAAAGGCAAAATCTCCCCTTAGGACTGGCCATCCACAAGTGGAAACCAGCATAGAGTACACTCCAATGCCTTCGTACTTATTTTCTCCGATGCCAGGTATGTCTACCATTTCAGATTCTATTAATGATTATTCCCCTTCTCCATAGTGATAGTAAACGGCCGGAACGGCCCCCCGGCACGTGGAATCGCCGTCCCCGGAATGTATCCGTCATGGACCGCGTTTCCAAATGATGAAACGTTCCTTGTTCCGTTTCAGATAGGGAACGCGTTCCCTGCTGCGTTCCCTGTCTGAAACAGGACAAGGAACGCCACGTGGCAAGCGAAACTTACCTGCGCCGGTCGCCCGCATTCTGCATCCGCCTGCGCTTCGCGTTCTACTCCCGCCCGGCGTCCAAACTCCCGCCTGCATCCTGCTCTTCGCGTTCTACTCCCACCTGCATCCTGCTCCCGGGACCCGCCTGCATCCTGCCCCCAGCGGCCAACGGCCCAGCCACCTTCATTCTCTTCCTTCTTCTTATTTCTTCTCTTCCCTCTCTTCTTTCTCTTCTTTCTCCTCCCACCTCCAACCTCTTCCTTCTCTTCCTTCTTCTTCTTTCTCTTCTTTCTCTTTATTCTCTTCCTTCTCTTCTTCCTTCTACCTTCTACCTTCTCTTCACTTCTCCCTTCTCTTCTTCCTTCTTCCTTGAACCTTCTTCCTTCTCTTCCTTCTCCTCTTCTCTTGAGTCTTCCTTCTTCTCCTCTTCTCTTGAGTCTTCCTTCTAAGTTCTTTTCCAAGTTCCAAGTTCTCCTCTTTTCTTCTCTTCTCCCTTCTCTCCCTTTCCCTTCTCTCTCGACTCTTGAGTGAGTCTTGACTCTTGAGCCTTCTCCCTTCTCTCTAGCCTTCAATTTTCAGCCTTCAATTTTTCCTTCTCTCGACTCTTAAACCTTCAATTTTCAGCCTGAAATCATAAATGGCTTCATCTTCCCGCCCTGCTCGTCGGGTTGGTGGTCGAGGAAGAAGGTCTGATGATTGGTCATGGTGGGAACGCCCTTTGAGTGGTGGAGGATCTCGACCATGGACTTGCAAGCTTTGCCCATACAAGCGAACTAGTGGAGCAAACAAGGTAATCCATTGAGCCGAGCATTTGTATTTCAAGTTTTTATTGATTTTAATTTTTCAAAGTTCCTTAAATATTAGAATATGGACTACCAATTGCCACTTGTTCCATTTTAATATTTATGCATAATCAGGTCCGAGCTCATCTCCTACATGAGCCAAATTCAGAGGTGCAGTTTTGTCCAAATGTGACCTTGGAGAAGCAAAGGGAGCTTCCTGACCGTGTAGCAAGTCAACAAGCTTATCTTGCATCTAGACCACGACGTGTTGCAGTTGACCCTGCAACTTTTGTGACACCATCCCCATCAGATGTATCTAGAGCAGGGTCAGTATCAGGAAGTGCTACCTCCACACCTACTACAGGCATTGCATCGGCCATGGCATCAACAACGCCACATGTTACACGTAGACAAAGCACACTTGATGCTAGTTGGGATCCCAAGAAGAAAGAAGAGGTGGATACATCAGTGGCACGCTTTTTTTATCATGACCACATTCAATTTCATGCAGCCAGGTCAGAGTATTTTAAATTGATGTGCAAGAAGATTGGTGAGTATGGCCCTTCGTATGTACCTCCATCATCAAAGACCTTACGGACCACTTTGCTCGACAAGGAAAAGCGCCTTGTTGAGCAAGCAGCAGTGACTAGAAAGAGCATGTGGGCTAAAAATGGAGTTTCCTTGATTGCTGATCGTTGGAGTGATACACACAAGCGATCCATTCATGGTATGGTTGCTTATTCTCGTGGAGAAATGTATTTCATATCTTCACATGATGCACCGGGGACAGGAAAGTCAGCAGATGTACTTGCAGCAGAGTGGGTTACAGGTGTTGAGCTTATTGGCCCAGAGCATGTTGTGGGATTTTGCAGATGGAGAGCCTGCAAATAGGGCAGCAGGTGCTATTATTCAGAGATATTATCCGCATATCACAGTTTCATATTGTATGGCTCATTGCTTGAACAACCTACTAAAGGATATTGGTAACTTGTCATGGATTGCACCTGTCATAGAGCAAGGAGCTCAAATGGTTAGCTTTGTTTTGAATCACCAGTTTCTTCACCATCACTTCTCTTTGCGGTCGAAGAAGACACTTTTAAAATACTCTGATACCAGATTTGCCTTTAACTTCTTGATGCTAGGCAGGTTAAGAGAATGCAGTGGTGCCTTGAGGCAGTTATTTCTTAGTGATGAGTTTACCTCATCAACATTGGCAGATACTCCTACAGGTATCTTATGCTTGGAGAAAGCAAATAACCCCACTTTTTGGGATGATGTAAAGCGGATAGATGCTATGGTATCACCCATTGTACATTTATTGAGGGTTACAGATGCTATGCAACCTTGCATTGGCAAGGTATATGAGGCTATGGACAGGCTGAATGAAAAGTTGCAGGAGTTGGCACCAAATGATGAGGCGTATGAGGAAATACACCATTTAGTTGTGACGAGGTGGAACTCCTATAGCTCACCCATGCATGCAGCTGCATTTGTTGTGGATCCTGAGTTCCAGGGCAAGGGTTAGGAGAATGACACTGAGGTTATGGATGCATGGAGACTTATATTGTCTCGTCTAGTGCCTGATCATGGCACTAGACGAAAGATCAGAGATCAGCTTTCATGTTATAGGACATTTCGAGGTTCTTTTGGTTGTGGAGATGCACAGGAGGATCGCTGTAAGATTGGGGCAGCTTTGTGGTGGGAGGACTATGGTTCGGATAGTCCTGAGTTGCAGCAACTAGTCATCCGTATTTTGAGTCGGTCAGTTAGCTCCTCTTGTTTGGAGCAATTGTGGAGTACCTACGCTCACATTGCTTCAAAGAAGAGGAACCGTCTTGGTGTGGAGAGAGCAAACGATCTAGTATTCGTTAGTGCTAATTTGAGGATGTTATGTAATAGTATGACAACAAAGCCTGATCCATTCACAGAGTGGGAGATGCAGCAAGAAGAGGAGACACATGCTGATGTTGAGGGAGATGCAGCAATTCATGGTACACATGATGATGAGGCTGGCACTTCAGCAGTGGCTAGAGCAGCCTCAGATCATGATCATGATCTTTGATTTAGCTTACTTATCGCGAGTCTCATGATACATGAGTCATGACACATTTACATTATATATGATATTATGATCATTGATCACACTGTGACACTTGGGCTGTTGACAGTTGTGCCATGCCGATATTATATTTGTACTTGAGTCTTGCAGTCTTGTAGTTGCCCTTTGGGCTATTTTGACATGCCACATTTTGCTTCAGTCTAGAGATTAGACTTTATTTTTGTAGTCTTTTTTGGGGCAATGAGCATGTTCTTTCAAAGATTAGACTTCAATTTCATATTTGTAATCTTTTAAGTTTTTTGGAAATGGTACCATAGGCATGTTCTTTTAGCTTAGACTTTAAAGTTTAATTCATTGTTCACTGTTTTATCATTTATGATTTTTGGCATATGTATTATGGATTTTATTATTTATAATTGAATAGCTTACCTCTTGAGCCTTGTAAGTTGCAATTCAATTTCTAATGAGTAGTTTTAGAATAATGCATGATATCTTAAAGTTAAAACTTAAAATGATTTGTCCTTGTGGATTATATACCTTGGTTTTAAGTTTTAACACTCCAGAGTCCACATGGATTATAAGTGAAATATTAAATTTTTTTCATGAATTTTGATTTTTTAAATGCCGTTCCCGTTCCCACGTCCATGTTGCCTAGGTTTGGCGTTCCCGTCCCCGTCCCCGTCCCCGTCCCCCGTTCCCGTTTCCTGTTTCATGTTTCTATGACGTAAATACTTCAATTTTGTGTAGCAAGTGGTTTCTCTGCCCAATTTACCCACATTCCATAAATTTGAATGTCAGCTATTACATTATGCATGGCTATTCGATCAGTTTCATACGAATAATCCCTCACAGGGAGACTCTTGTTGCTCATTCTCAAAAGGCCCAGCAAGGCAAGGGTAAACCAAATCAAACTTCAAATCAAAATCAAAATCAAGCAAAGGAATCACAAGAAACTCCCAGTCTCAACGTAAACCCAGGTGGCAAAATGCACCTAAGAAGAATAGATATTGTCAACATTATCAAAAAGCTTTGTGCGTTTTTAGTCTCTCTCTCTCCTATAGCCTGCATTTGTTCTCTCTCTGGTAGTCAACATTTTGTCTTTCTCTCTCTTGCATTGCTATCTAAATCTGATCCAGTCTTCCTTGGCTGCATTTGCTGGTGTTCGACATCCAAAGGCTACCTTGCTGCTATTAAAGATCCGTTCAGAGTACGACACTCTCTCCAACTCATTACCCTTGCCCTGATCCTTGAGATATAGGAGTTCAAAGTGTAGTATTCATTCACTACATATTGTGTTTGCTACATGAGCATTGTATATTCAATAATCATATCATTTCATTCATTCTCTGTGTTCATTGTCTTTGAGTTACCCTAACCCTAACTGAATCTTCTATCAATCTGCGCTTTGTCATACGGTGTTATTTGTGTTTCTATGTCAGGGTATTTCTTCACATGTGGGGCTCCTATTGATGGTAAGCTACAATCATTCAGCCATTTTCAGTAGGGCAGCAGCAAATTTTAGTGCTTTCTTGCAATAGAAATTAGAGATTCCTCTGTTCTTGGCTCTCTCCCTCCTCTACAAGAAATCTCCCAACAATTCTCAACCATTTTCAAGCCCTATGAATAGAAGTTGTGTTTTGGCTACTATGAATCCTAATTTACAGCAAAAATCAGAATTTAGCAACCATCTCAGATACCGTGCCAAGAAATTGAAGGGTTAGTACTTGAAATCAATAAATAGCTAGAATTTGAGCAACTGCCAAAGATTTCAAGAAGCTAGTCATCCCAATTTGATTTGGGGTTAGATTTGACCAACCAAGGGTCAATTGAAGGCCAACCCTAGGTGAATCAAGGGGCAAATGGATAAGAAGGCTTGTTGGTCATTTTTGGCAGCAAGTGACATTGAAAAGCAAAAGAGATTGGAGCAATCTTAGTGTATTTCATTCATTGCAAAATAAGTTAAAGTGATACCGCAAGGGGCACCAGTTTTTGGGGCCAACCGGGTGTTCATTGTCCAAATTAGATTGGTAACATTTGTATTTCAATTTATGTGAATTATATGCTTGTTGTGATTAGTGTTTAATCAAGTTATTTACCACCCTATCCAAGAAGCCTGGTTCCATGGCCCTCTCTACCCCACCCCCTTATTAAGGAAAGCTAACATGAAACTTTTTTTTTGTGGCAGCTTTTTTTTAAAGGGGGTGAGTATGCTTTTATGCTGACACGCCAAGGGGGGGGGGGGGCACATTTTGATTGTGTATTGTTGGGGGATTTGAAAAAGTTTAGATGTGCGTTATCTATTACAAATACATACAAAATCACAAAACTCTTATACGATTGATCTCTCAATTCTTTTTTATAGAAAACACGCATAAGTGTGTGTGAACATATGTTCTATGATACTATACAAATCTACAAACTACTCCATCCACCCCATCGCATGCATACATCTTGTGAATATAAAGTTTAAAATGTCATTTATATATCTCATCCCACCCTAATCACAATAAGCTAGAGCCAAGAATGAAGCACCAACCAAGAGTGAATAATGCACTGCTAGGAAGTGCCTTTGGCCCTCTGCCAATGCATAATCCTCCACAACAAGTACACCAGCCATCACCAATGTGAAGCAATTTTCTACGCTTCCGTTCTTCTTCTGCTGTTGCAGGTCCACATTCTACCTCTGATGCTCATTGGACCTATTTTTGACTGCTGCGACCTGTCTTCGGCCTGGCCAACCAGTTTTTGATGAATTTTAACATGTTTTCTGCCCTGGCATCTGTGTCTTGTGTCTCCAGTCTAAGGTGACCTGTTTTCCTGCAGGACAACTGTATTCATTGTTGTCCTGCCTGTGTTTAGGTCATCAGCATCTGGTTTTGAGTTTTTGCTCCTCAGCAGAGCTGGGTGACAGTTTTTTCAGGCTGATCTTTATCTCTGGTGACTAGTAACTTTGTGTGTAATGCATTGCTCAGCTTCTGTGTAATGCATTGCTCAGCTTTAGAGAGGGTTCTTGTGCACACAGTTGTGTTTTTTACAGTAGACTCTGGTTACTATTGATTCTTCCCTATGTGGCTTTCTTTACTGCTTGAACTCTTAAAGCTCTTGTGACTATTTTCTTTTTTCTTTTTTTTTTTGTTTAGAGGGGGGGGGGGGGGGGGGGGGGGGGGGGTTTACACACACACACACACATCTCTAAAGATCCCTTACCTGAATTGATCTTCTGTGTATCTATCTCCAAACGGCTCCTCTAGTTTCTACTATTCGCAACTAGCATACTAACAGTGGCTACTCATCTATGAGTGCTATGTTGGATACTTGTTGCTTTATTGCTTCAACTCTTGAAACTCTTGTGACTACTTTCTTGGCATATATATATCCCTTAAGATCGATTGCCTCAGTTTACCTTCTCTACATCTATCTCCAAACGGCTCCTCTAGCTTCTACTAACGGCCAACATGCCAATATTGGTTACTCATCTGTAAGTGCTATGTTGGATACTTCTATGCTCAAATCCAAGTTTTGGTGAGGATGTCTCCCGGTACAACTGCTAATCCAATTTTTGAGAGGGGTAACATATGGAGGAGAAGAAGAAGAAGAAGAAGAAGAAAAAGAAGAAGAAGAAGTGGATACTTTATGTTCAAATCCAAGTTTTGGTGAGGATGTCTCTCGGTACACCAACTAATCCAATTTTTGAGAGAGGTGACATATGGAGAAGAAGAAGAAGAAGAAGAAGAAGCAGCAATCGTCGTTGTCGTGGTGGTGGTGCTATTATTGTGGTAAGAAGAAACATCTCTAAAAGTACTACCAGACCTTAGTAGCTTTGCGGAAAGCGAAGGAGTTAACAATGATGAAGGGTGACAACTCTATCAGCAAGTCTTCCTTATCTACAAGTCTAGGTTCGCACTCCAACCATGCGGACCCAACGATGGCTACAAAGGCCTCCCTTCTAGCTTGCTAGTACAAGTCATGTAGGTCATCCCTCACAACTCCCCAATGCACAAAGGGGGTGTGATGAGTCATTATCATTGTAAAATTGTATTGTATTAGATCATCCATGATCTATGAGGAGGGATTAGCAAATAAGTCAATTCATGTGTGAGTCTGTGCATGTTCCAAGCATTCAGTAGTGATGAGGTTTGCCTACTTGAGGCACCCGATTATTTTATTCATTTTCAACTTACCAGCTACATTCATGGCTGGCCAACCTATGTTTTTGGGCCACTAGATGCTAACCAATCTCTCCTAATTTTGGCCTCTTTATAGGCATAGTTAACAAGAAACTCATTTCATAAGGTTAGGAAACTCATTTCATACCTAGGCATAGTTGTATGAAACGTCTATTTTAAACTTTCACAAATGCCACACCTTAAATGTCTTGGGACTTTTATAATCATCATTTATCATGGATTTACTTAGCAAGTTGATATGGATATTGGCATCAATTGCCAAAGTTTTGTTTTGAGTTGTGATCCATGATGATTGCATATACTAATGGCTCCTTTTATAGCTAAAGTTGATATTGGACATGGATAGTGGACCATGATGCATGCAAATATTGACGCTATGTCAAAAGTTCATTGGCATTGTAAAGGATAATGAATAATGTCAATCTGTGTTTTCTACATCACATGAGTCATACAATATATGTATATAAAACTTTCATACTTTTTTATATCTGGAATGAAACCAATTTCTAACATTTTATGAAACTCGTATGAAACCTATGAAACCTATTTCATACCTCTTGTTTCAAAAACCCTTGGCATGTTTATAGACACACCCTCCTGTATAGTTAGATAGTTGAGCATACACCCACATACTTTTCTATGTTTCCGTCACTGCATCCACTTCCAACAAGCTAAAGGAAACTTTTACAAGCTTACAAGATATATTCCTGCCATACATTAATACTTGTCCACTAATACAACTATAGATTGCAAGGCTCATCTTCACAAGCTAGACCCCGTGACTTTCTTATATTTGCCATATTGTAGAGTGAATGAGGGAAAAGGAACTTGATAGAAGGTTATCTTTAGACAAAACAATGTAGAATGCATAAAGAAGTCGAATCTTGAAAATGGCAAAGCCTAATCACTTATCAATGACTTAACTAGAGTTAGACTCTTCAAAATAAGAGCAATAATCTATCAAAAACAGATGCTCAATACACTAAGGATCTAATTGGTCACACAATAAATTCTACCAACAAACTTGGAGCCTCAAAGTCGGCCATAAGCAGCTATACATCACATGACTTTATGCTCAAACATACATCCACAAGACTCAAAGTGAATGCAGTCTAAAGTGGCATGGCTCAAAAGCCCATACTTAGACAGAGGCTCAACTCAGGGCCTAGGATCGAACTTCATCAACATATGTTCTCATAAAGTCACTACACTGAGGAGAATCCAGTACAAGCATGAAATTATTGATCTACATAGACAAAAGTAAAGTTGGAGAGGTCCATAGACATTCCTGAACTCTTTCATACACTATGTCATCTTAAATGTCAACACAATGAAGCTTTTGGAAAGGGTCCCGAACCCTGCTGTACACTAGTTCATATTTTGATTTCAATAAATACAGCTTTTTCAAATGTCCTTAACGGTCCAGTTTCAGCAATTCACTACAAAAATGTCACACACAGACCATGTCACAGCACAATTACAACAAAAAGAAACTTTTCCACAGGACCTGACGGTTTGGTTTCATTCATACCATGGCACAGAGAAGGGAAGAAGGAAAGTCTTTGTAAAATGGAAACGCTGTGAACAAAACAGAAGCACAAAGATAGAGAATCGGCACACCTCGCATTGCCGCGCATTACTGTGAGTGAGCCATTGGAGAAGGCAATCTTGATGCACGAACTTAATGCTACCACTGCAAGCGCAAGGATAGTAGAGAGGAGAGGCCGCATCCCCGGGAGTGCGGCAAATTCTGCACACGTCCTCTTCCTCTTCCTCGTCATCGTCTTCCTGCTTACGCCCTTCCTTCGCTTGCTCGTCTTCTTCCTCCTCTTCTTGGTCTGACTGTGCGGTGTCGTCTTCTGCTTCCCTTACTTCTTCTGCTCCTGCTTGAGTCTCTATTTGACTCGTCCGCGCTAGGGAAGCCTCGCTGGGATCGGCCCGCAGATCGTGAGAGGCTTTTGCTACGGATTCGGCCGCAGCCGTGGCCATGGCCGTACACGCAGAGGGGATGCAAAAGGACAGACACTACACAACGCAGAGAGATATAGAGAGAGACGAGCGAGAGGGAGGGAGAAGAAAAAGCACGCGCACACAGGGCGAGAGAGAGAGAGAGAGAGAGAGAGAGCTTTCGTCGATACCACGACACCGCTAGCAGAAAAGGGGCCTTGTTCCCTTCCCTGGAATCACCGCCTTCACAGACGTTGATTTTTATTCGTCCTTTACAGTAGCCAATAAGGGCAACTTTGAGGCCTCAAGGCTCAATATGTGCCAAGGTAAATATCGAGAGTCGACCAACTTTGAGAAGTCTCGAGACCTCAATACGTGCCAAGGTCAATATCGAGAGTTGGACCGAGTTGCAACTCGAAAGTTCAGGAAGTTTCCAAGTAGCTGTTAGCATCCTAGGCTCTCGCACTACATGTCTGGCCCCCTCCAATTCATAAACCAACATGATAAGTTGATTTTTAAAACTGAAAACTGCTTCCTTAATCTCTATCCCAAAGAAATTGTTGTTAAGGGGGGGTCTTCCCATAAAACAGACATAGCTAACAAAGCAGCATAGCGGTGACGAATTCTATCTAACTCCAGTGAAACAACAAACTTGCAGACTTTGGCACCCGCTTACACCTTTGCTTTGCATGCTACATTGAATGGCTTGTAATCACATGGTTGTGGCCCAACAGGCAAATCCTCCACCCTTTGTCATTTACCCTGGTAAGCATGCATACCTCTGATGTCATGTGTCAGCGTTAATGGGTGTGAATGAACCAGCGGTGACACGTCATGCCATAAGTGATTGTTAGGAGAATTAGTGGCCACAATTGCCATGCCAGGCCATAGTTATTGCCCAATATCGAAATTTATAGAGAGGAATCGAGACCTTCTACATTGCTACAAGTTTACTTCTAGCAATGTAGAAGGTAAGGCCTTGGGTCTTGATAGAGTTTTAAAAGTGGTAAGGCCCTGGGTCTTGATAGAGTTTTAAAAGTGGTAAGGCCCCAAGTCTTGATGGACTACCAGCTGAGGTATTCCAAAATTTGTGGGGCACCTGTGAGAAGGACCTAGTGGATCTTCTCAATTAGTTAAGAGCCTCTGGTACCATGCCCTCAACAATGAACCAAGGTGTTACTAAGCTTGTCCTTTAGTCTTAGGACCACAGGAAAGCTGTGGATTGGCAGCCTTTGACCTTGCTTAACTTTGCTTACAAGGTGCTTATGGAAGCACCCACCTTATGAATCAAGTAGTTATTGGGCAAGGTGATTCGTTTGAAGCAATACGGCTTTGTGCATGGCAAGCACAAACATGATGTGATCCTAAACCTAGTTCTATCTATGGATTGTGCAATGATCCATCAATCTAACTTTATCTTATCAATCTAACTTTATCTTAGTAAAGATGGACCAGGACAAAGCATATGATAGGATAGATTAGGCCTTTTGGCCTACATTCATACAAATGGTACAACACTATTTAAGGATGCCTCGGCCTCTGTCAATATTGATGGGTTCTTCTCTACACCCATTGTCCTCCACGAGTCAATTAGACAGGGTTGCCCCCTAGCACCCCTCCTATTTGCATTAATGATAGACCCACTATTGCACAAGATTGACAAGTACATTCAAGATGGATCCATCAGGGCACTTCCTCTACCAAATGGTTCCCGATCCATTATTCAATTATTTGTGGGATGATAATGCTTCAATCGTTGAGGCTGAGAAATCCTCTGTCTCTATACTGATATATGAAAGGTGAGAAGGATCGAAGCTTGCTTGGAAGAGCTATGGTGGGAGAGCAACAGCAAGAAAGAGAGAGATACAAAATGGGAACTCCAACAGTCACAATGTGTGACTGGGCCTTCCTTTATTCAAACTGTCACTAAAAGAATAAAGAATAAAGTGACGATGATGGGCGCCCACCACCTATAGTGTGCAATGGCCAGTACAGTCAGTGTAGTAATACATGCGCGGCTAGGCAAAGGTGCCTTTACCCCCAACAACCTCCCACTTAAAGGCGAATCCACCCCAATGAGGAGTGAAAAGAAAAAGAAAAAGATAGTGCAGTGTACAGATGTATAACAGGATGAGGAAAAACGTCATCTCATCCAACGCCCATAATCTCCTGAGGAAGGCAAAGCGCTCAATAGTGAGGCTTTTCGTGAGTAGATTTGTAGGATTTTCATCAGTGGAGATCTTGATAAGGTCAATAGACTTGTCCTCCACGACCCCACGTATGAAGTGATACCTCACCTCAATGCGTTTTGTCTTCGCAATGGAAGACTAGATTCTTGGCTAGCTGAATAGTACTCATAGAATCCGAATGCAACATAGGTATAGCATCAATCCCAAGGTCATGAACCAAATGGTCCAACCATATGGCCTCCTTGCAAGTCTCAGTGGCTGCAACATACTTGGTCTTAGTGGTAGATAGAGCCATACACTTCTGAATCCGGGACATCCAAGAGATAGTATCTCCAGCATAGGTGAATACATAGCCAGAAGTGGACTTCCTACTATCTGCATGTCTTGCATAATTGGAGTCTGTGTACCCCACAACTCATGTATCTTGGCTACCATAGCAAATACACATATCTACTGTGCCCTTCAGGTATCTCATGATACCCTTCAAGGCATCCCAATGCTTCTTACCAGGTGTAGCCATATAGCATGCCACAACACTAACTGCAAAGGTAATATTTGGACGAGTGGCTATCATGGCATACATCAAACTGCCCATGGCTTATGCATAAGGGATCTTGGCCATCTTAGCCCTTTGCTCATCTGTCTATAGACAATCGGCCTATGAGACCTTCACATAAGAAGGTAATGGACAGCCAATAGGCTTTACATCCTGCATATGAAAACACTCAAGGACTTTATGAATGTACTCCCTCTATGAGAGGTAGAGTAGTCCTTGATGCCTGTCGCACTTAATGCGCATACCAAGAATGTGAGAGGCATGTCCCAAATCCTTCATCTCAAAGCTCTTCTTCAACTTAGATTTAAAAGCATCAAGCTCATCTTGACCACATGAGAAAAGACTTCATCAAAGTCAACTCCATACTCCTGTTTAAAACCCATAGCAACAAGTCTTGCCTTATAAGCTGGCTTGGGGTTTCCAGGAGTACTTTTCAACTTGTACACCCATTTGTATGGTAAAGTCTTCTTTCCCTTAGGCAATGCAACCAAATCCCAAGTCATATTCTTGTGCAAGGAGTCCATCTCAGACTACTTAGCCCTCTCCCAAGAATGACTGTTACCCCTGCATATAGCCTCATCATAGGTGAGAGGCTCTCTTGCATCTATAACCAAGACAATTCATCGAGGGCTCAAATCTATCAGGCAGACATCTATCTCTAGTAGACTGTCTCACTTCAGGCTCTGCTGCCTGTCCAACACCTTGGCCAAGTGTACCAACTGTTGCTGCAGGCTGTCCCACTGGCTGTGCAGAAACACATGGCTCCTCTTGGTATATAACCATGTGTATCTCTACTACCTTCTCAGGCTGCTTATGCATCTTGTCTTCATGGAAGACTATATCATGGTTGCGGATGACTTTCCACACCTACAGATCCCATAGACGGTAACCCATTTCTCCTGCATCTCCATAGCCAATGAAAATGCATTTGACACTCTTAGGATCCAACTTACTACGCTTGTCCTTGGGCACATGGCAGAATGCCTCACATCCAAAGACACGTAGATGCGCATAAGACGAAGGTTTCCCAGTCCATACCTCCTTTGCAACTTGGAAATCCAAACCACTAGAAGGTGATTTATTTATGATATAGACAGCTGTACTGACTGCCTCAGCCCAAAATCTCTGTGGTAGACTTGAATGGCTAAGCATACTACGTATACGCTCTTGGATGATTCTATTCATCCGCTCAACCAAACCATTCTAGGGTGGGGTATAGGGGGCGGTCAACTGATGCTTAATACCCCTCTCGTCACATGGCTGCTTAAAGGCACGTGACACATATTCTCCGCCATTGTCAATCCTAAGGCATTTCAGCCTATGCCCAGTCTAGTTCTCAACCAATGCAAGCCATCTCTGAAACATAGCCAAGACATCTAATTTAAGATTAATGGGATAAGCCCAGACTTTACGCGAAAAATCGTCAATAAACGTTACGAAATACTTTGCACCACCCATAGACTGACAGGGAATGGGCCCATAGACATCCGAATGTACCAATGCCAAAGGCTCACTCATGCGTGTTCTATCAGACTTCTTATGCGTATTCCTAGTCTATTTGTCATAAAGACAATGCTCACATGAGTCAAATCATGCATAGTCAAAGGGCGGTGTGGGAGGGGTTTTTGTCGAAAGGTCGAATCCACCGAGGATCAAAAGTAGAAGGAAGTAGAGATAGGAGATGGAAGAGAAGATAGAGAATACCCAAGTGGTAAACACTACAAAAACAAATCACAATGAATTGAATCAATATGTATTGAAAGAACCTAGAATCTTCTCACTACTCAGAAGCAATCTCCAGGCATTAGATCTCCTGGTGCTTCTTTGTAGGACAAAACATGCATCAAATTCCAGCTCCTTCTCTGCTACTCGGAACCCAAATCTAATGGCTCCGTTGGCTCCGAAAGGGGGGTAAAACCCTAGGACTCCTCATCACGGACCTCCTAGATCACTCCTTATTCTTTCAATTCAATCTGTAGTTTTTAGCCTGTTTACAGCGATCGCGGCACGCGCGATTTCATCCATCTATATTTTTTATGAAAATCCCCTAATTGGCTGAAAAAGCAACTAGCCTTTTGCATGCCATCCTAATCTAGAAGCTTTTTTTAACTTTTTCAAATTTTTACAATAAATAATATCAAAAATAGGCTAAAATTATCCAAAAATCTAGTATTTTCGGATAATCCATGCAACTCACACTAGTACTAATGGCTCAGATCACATTGACTCTCTAGATCAATAAAGAAGTCGGATGATGATGCATTCCATACTTTTTCACACTGTGTCCTCATAACATCATGACATCCACCCCCTTTGAACCTGCACATCCTCCGGTATGTGCCAAAATCCTAATTATCACCGGATTTTGAGTCCTCCTCATCCTCTGCAAACATATTCTCTACTTCTTCATCTTTCATATCTTCCTAGCTAGCCCCTGTATCAGGACCACTATTTTCTTCCAATTTTGGCAACTCATAGATAGTAGATTCTCACCTTTTGAATAATTTGATTCTTTTCCCTGCTACCGAAAGTTTGATGCCTGTCCCATCCAGCTCATTTTATGCATAATTAGCATTATCAAACACCTGTCTTACCACATAGGGTCCAAACCATCTTTTGGAAACTTTAAGTATGGCACTATGCTGGTTATCTAAAATGGTATCATAAACCAATACCCAATCCCATCTTGTATGGTTCTTGGTCTCAGTCCATGTCTTTTGTCAAACCATTTCTTGTTCTATATCCTTGCTACCCTTAACCTTGCAGTTACTGCCTCTATGTCTTCTGACTTTCTTTCCAACTGTCTAATGCGTAAGGCCAACAACTCCTCTCGATTCAACTCCTCCTCCCAAGGTAACACACTCCATGTGAATGTCATCTCTTCTATCAGCATGATAGGTTTTTGACCATACATCAATTCTGCAGGTATATATCCTATAACAGCACGCGAGTTGTTCTGTTAGCCCACAAAGCATAAGGGGGCAATCGTGGCCACTCTTTTACCTTCTCTCCACACGCTTTTGCCAATGCCTTCACAATAGGTGTGTGACCTCTTTCACTTTTTCCATTTCCTTTAGGGTTATAGGCTGAAGTTAAAGCAAGCTTTATCCCCAACCGTGCAAAGAAATCATGAGCTTCATCTGCATCCAACTCACCCCTATCTGCTGTAATTTTTCCCACGCAACCATACCGACAAAAAATCTATTCTAAAAGAAAAGTACACACAACATTTGTCGTCTTAGTACATAGAGCTCTCCCTTCCACTTGATTAGTCAAGTCTTCACGAGCAAGCACAAGATACCTCATTTGCCAAAGACCTGTAGGCATTGTGACCAAATCCACCACCCACTTAAAATGAAGAGACAATGGATATGTAGGTTGCAATCCATCCCAATGTCTCACAGTTGAATACAATTGACATGTCGTACATGTTTCCACAAAGTGAGCAACATTCTTATACATACCCTACCACCAATATCTTTCTTTGATCTTTGTAAAAGTACCCCAAACACCTCTATGACCAGCCCACAAGCTTTCATGAAATTCTTGCATTACTTTTGCTTGTGAAGCTCTGTCACCCAAAACTCGCAATGCCATAACCTGTTTCTTTTTAGCATGTTTCCATAAGTATCCATCTTTTTAAAAAAAACCCATACGCTTTCCTCTTGATTTTCTTAAACTCCTCGTCTGAACATTCATCTCTCTTTGTTAATGTACTGAGATATTGACCAATTCTTAGCCACTCTCCTGCATATTTGTCTTCCAGAAACACTTCTACACAAGATACAAAACATCTAAAGTGTCTTCTCTTTGTTGTCCAAGCTTCTATTAATGCTGTAGCAACACCTTGCATTGTTAAATTCACTCTTGCAACATCATTTTCAGCCATAAGAAAGTCATATTCTTCCTCCTCATCCATCATCCCATCTTCATTCTCATAACATGCTCGAGATAACATGTCTACCACTGGGTTATCTCTTCCTACAATATGCTGAAATTCAGGGTTCAAAGATTTGATGTATGCAATCCACTGGAGCATAGCAATGTCCGGAGTAGCACAACTAGTAATCATACCCAATGCCGGCAAACAATTGGTCTCAATGACTACATGAGTACTCATAAAATACTCCTTATCACATTTAAGGGCTATCACAATTCCCCATAATTCTCTTTTAACCTGTGGATATCTTCTCTGTCGTTCAACCAATACTTTAGCACCAAAGTGAATTGCATATCTTTGTCCTTCTTTATCATCTTGCCCAATTGCCCATCCAATCCCGATTGGGCTTGTATCAACAGTAATAATGATAGCGTTTCCATGTAAATAGTCAGCCTTTCTCAATGTAGGAGCAGATTTTAAGAGTTGCTTCAATTTCTTCATTGCTTTATGATGCTTCCTTTCCCAATGAAAATTTTGACCTTTCCTTAGAAGCTGATAAAGAGCATCAGCTACATGTGAAAAGTGAGGAATCCATATCAAATAGAACACACATGCACCCAAGAATCTACGCACCTCTAATACATTCATGCATACATCTTGCATTCTATCAATCCCATCTATTTTTGCTGGTGATGGCCTTTGACCATAAGGCTCACACATATGCCCAACAATCAAAACCTCTTCAACTCCAAAGACAGACTTTTGTTTAGAAAGAGTTAAATGCACCTCTTCTAGACATGTAAAAATCCTCTCACAATCCACAATATGGTCTGCAACAAACTGTCTGCATCCATGAGCATCCATCTCTTCATTCTTTTCATCCACTGCACACCCTTTGATGGGAACATCATCCAAGAAGGGCATAGTCAATTGTGGTATAAAATCCCTGAGTACCCTATTCATAGCATTTGTCATGTGTGCCACTTAGTTTCTTGCACCCTGTGGGAGAGTACTAATCCATACTAACCCCAAAGGAGTCTTCATGGTTGTGATATCCCTACTTTCAATTGCAAGCTAAAACTGATCATAACTCGAGTAAAGATCACCCAAAGAATAGATCACTCTGCCTGCAAAAGCCTCTGCAAATTCATCAACCACAGGACCTGCACCCACATTTCTTATGGTCACTTTATTGACCAGTTGCATGTCTTGAATAAATCTCAAAGCTCCATTCTTTTTGGGCACAGTAAACCAATGATTTGAGTACGAGGCTAAAGAAGGCTCCAAGATCTTCATGTGAATCTTTTCATTTAGCAAATCCATCAGCTTTGGCAAGTAAGCTTTAGGCACTGGAATAGGCCTCAAGTTCCAAGGTACATGTGGCATAGTAAATATGACCATAGGAGAGACAACATTTGGATCCACACAACCTATTTCACTTGGCTGAAATGCAAATGCCTTCCCATTAATGTTTCAGATGTAAACTGATGACCTATATCTTTAGGATCTCGTAAGCTTGGCTGCCTTAACACTTTTTCATACATACCCTCACTCTCTAGTGGAAGTGGCAAAGCAATTGGTTTCACCTTTTTGTCAATTGTCTTATACTTTGTCTCCACAAGTGTTTCAGCCCATTGTAATCCTTCCTGCTGAGCAAACATTGCTATAACATCATACATATCCAAAGAACATACTGACAACACTCTGTTTTCAACCTCATTTTCTGCATGTATAGTTGCTGAAATTTCAGCCATAGTGTTAGTAATATTCAACCCATAAAAGATGCCTGTAATGCCATCATTTTCAGCTATAACCCCAATGCTCTCACTTTCTTAATAGCCCATTTCATAGATATGCGTTTAGCCCTACACATAGCTTCCATATGCTTAAACCAACATGAACTGTTTGCTATAAACTGAGAATTACCAATAGTAAATACATGCTTCATTTCATCAAGAGGCGAGTACACCCACTGAACAACACTACTATAGTCCCGCATTACAGCAATGCTTAATGAAAATCCAGGTCTTTGAATTCCCTTGCATTTGGAACCAAAGGAGACTCTCGAAGCGTATCACGATTTCTAGGATGATCAACACAAACAGTAAGAAATTGGATTGGTTTTCTCCCATCCTTGCTTCTGACTCTTGCATAAGCAGAACCATCATCAAGCACCTTTTTTTCCATACGGACACATGTAATATAGGGCTGTCCCAAAATCACTGCATATGAGGAATTATCTTGCACAAAGAAGTGTTGCTCTTCCTGTACATCACCAATCGTCACTTTTACATTAGGACATGCAGCATAGAGCTCCCCTGAAAAATTATTTGCAGCCCTCATACGCCAACCATGATCAGTGTCCATAGGCCATGCACCATTTTCATACAATCCGCGCTCAATGACATTTATCTTAGACCCATGGTCATGTAAAGCAACACAAGGAGTTTCACGTTTCCCTATTTTCACTACCGTTTCAGTGGTAGCTCTAGCCCAATGATTTTTTGTGTAGTGACTTCGAGGAATAAATCCTAGAGTCTCTTCTCCATATTGTTGCATTTGCCTTACTCCACCATGCATATTGCTACAAGACAATGCATTTTGAGCCACTTTCTTCTCTTTTCCACATGCTGTCCACTGATTAGTAGCATCCTGTATAGATAATCTAGTTCTTACTTTATGCGCATATTCAACCTGAATACCCAACATAATAGTTTCCTCTTCAAATTGTAGCAATGCACTAGTGGTATCACCAAGAAACAGACTCTTCCTTTTAATTATGTCAATGATCTCATCATGAAATTCTCGCTTGGCAATGCCAAGCACCTCTCCCAAGGTAAATTTCACCTGACTGTTTAAGATCCATTCTTCAAGAACCTTCTTAAGATCTGTGGCTATCTCAATGTCAGATTGCAACTTATATCCTGGCTGCTTGCCCGTCTTTTTGCCCTCTTGTTTGTTATTTTGTTTTTGCTTCTAACTGACCTCTTCCATAACATGCTCGGGAGGTGGCTGATTTGCAGCTTTAGGCTGATCCATACTTCTTCTTGTCGTTCTTTTAGATGTCCCTACAATATCTTTATCTCTTTTTCATTTTTCTTCCACAAGAACATCCGTGTTTTGTTGCTAAATATGCATACACTGAATATGCATCTATTGGTGATTCCCAACCAGTTATGCCATGAATGTCTTGCCCTGCATGAGACATTTCACTATCAGTGACCTTTCTCTTTTCAGTTGCATGTAAAGCATGTATCCATATTTCAGCCTTTGGACCAACCATCACCTGGCCATGCATTTTATCCAACACTAGACCAAAAGTAGAAGTATGTACCGTCGCATAAGCATTTGGGACAGCCAAGTCTTCCAACAACTTCTACGTACCTCCCTTTCCAAAATTCAAAGCAAGAGGCAATCCCGTTTCTTGTGCATGGATCTTGCCATCTTTCCAAAAGATAAGCTGTCATGCCAAGGCCTCCTGATAGGCAGCACAATCATTTCTCTTGTGCTGCAAACTATCACACCACATACATCTTTTTCCAGGCTTAGGGGCTGTTGCGCGTCCCCTTTCCTCTTGTCCTTTTTCATCCAATTTTGCAACCTTCAATTGAAGATCCTGCATCCCTTTGACCAATTCATCCAAGACATCTTCCCTAATAGAGGGAACAATAGCAAGTATAACCATAGGGTTAGCCACAGAAGCGGGTGGCTTACTGGATACTTCAACTATTTTGCCTATAACAGTGGGCAAGCTAGAGACATGCAATCTTTCTCTTCTTCTATGCTTCTTCACAAGCACAGTAACAGCTTCCTTGACATATCTCCACTCTGTTTTCAAACCTGTCTTTGTAGTTTGATCCTCTAGCAAATCATCAAGCTTCTCTTGAAGCTCAGGATCAGCTGCATGTAGAAACAATTTAATTTTCTGACTTGCAAGAGCTTGTTGTTCTGCGAGATCCAATTGCTCAAATCGACTTTCAAATTCTCTTAACAATTTTGTAGCCACAAGACCCTTATTGGGTTGTATAACGCACTCTTGAAAAGTATTGTGCGTAATCAAACTGGTGTCCTCAATGTAAAATTCTTCCTTGAGCGTCTTCTTGAAGGCAACCCAGTCTACATACTACAAGTATAATTCAATAATCCATGCTTTCAATTCATGAACATTAACACGTACAAAATACCGGCTCCATGTAGATTGAGCCACTCCAAAGAATTCCATCTTCTGAGAATAGGTATGTACATATGCAGATATATTCCTACCATTGAATAACTTCACCTCACGCTCAACTGCTTGCAAAGCATTCATCACAACACTTTCTGTTTGAGCAGAAGCTTGCATCACCTGTTGTTGTTGTTGTACCTGCATAAGCATATTCATATTTTGCACCAATTGTTGCAAAACATCACTGGAGATTGTATTGGAAGGTTCTCCCATCTTATCTTTCCTTCTTCTGTGACAACCTTTCATGTAAGTAGAAGAAAGTAGAGACAGGAGATGGAAGAGAAGAGAATACCCAAGTGATAAATGCTACAAAAACAAATCACAATGAATTGAATCAATATGTATTAAAAGAACCTGGAATCTTCACACTACTCAGAAGAAATATCCGGGCATTAGATCTCCTGGTGCTTCTTTGTAGAACAAAACATGCATCAAAATTCCAGCTCCTTCTCTGCTGCTCGGAACCCAAATCTGATGGCTCCGTTGGCTCCGAAAGGGGGGTAAAACTCTAGGACACTTGGTCACGGACCTCCTAGATCACTCCTTCGTCTTCTTTCAGTTCAATCTGCAATTTTCAGCCTGTTTACAGCGATCGCGACGTGCATGATTTCGTCCATCTGTCTTTTTTATGAAAATCCCCTAATTGGCTAAAAAAGCAACTAGCTTTTTGCATGCCATCCTAATCTAGAAGCTTTTTTTAACTTTTTCGGATTTTTACAATAAATAATATGAAAAATAGGCTAAAATGATCCAAAAATCTAGTATTTTCTGATAATCCATGCAACTCACACTAGTACTAATGGCTCAGATCACATTGACTCTCTAGATCAATAAAGAAGTCGGATGATGATGCATTCCATACTTTTTCACACTGTGCCCTCATAACATCACGACATCGGTAAGTACTACAAACCAAAAAGCATTTTCATTCCCTTCAAGGACATGGCCCAAAAGGGCATGCCAAAGAGATACATGAAGGATGAAGCCCACTAACAAAACATAATCAACAGAGGATTGATTAACTACAAGAGGATAGAGGCTACCAGCCTTGGCACCTCTAGCAAGCACAAGTCTGCCACACAGGTGATCTTCTAGGCAGAATCCCCAAAAGATACATGAAACCCAGCATCATCAAGCTGCCCTGCAAACATAAGACTACGTGTAAGCGTAGGTACATGGCATACATTCTGTAACAAAAAAGTTGTAGCCGTACATCCCCAATGCCAACAATATCAAGTGACCTGTCATCACCCAAGAGAACTAAGCCAGAGATAGTGCGATAGGAGTGGAATCACTCACGGCAAGGTGTAACATGAAATGAAGCGCCTGAATCCAAAAGCCAACACTGCACATATATAGAGTGAACCTCAATCAATGGCATAGCATCACAAGAACTAGCTACAAAGTATGTACTCCCTATTGGAGTCATCAGTCTGCATGACATTTATCTCCTCTATTTTTACACTGAATTTCGCAAGCATAATGCTGCGATCATAGGACTTTTCCTGTACTTTGTCTTTCCCCTTCTCTTTGTGCTTCTCATTGTGCAACTCTTGACACTATGGGCATATATGACCCTTCTCGCCGCAATGATGACATGTCACATTAGCATTTCTCCCACGAGACTTGATGTGCGACTTACCATGTGACTTAGATCTAGACTTCTACGAGTCTCTGCTACGTCCATACCCATGGTCATTCTTACCATCTCTACCTCTAATAGTCAAAGCATGCGACATACGAGGCATCCAAGTTCTTAGGGTTAATCTCTTCTTGTGCAGAAGAGCACTCTCTACATCAAGCAAGTTCAAAATAGTAGAAGGAGCACATAAGGTAGTGGTGCTAAACTTGGCTCTTCCAATATGCATAATTTGTACCATCAAGCTTAACATCACTGTTAGTGGAAGAAGATGCCATACTACAAGCTGAAATAGTGCAGACAGTTCAAAACTGCTTGCTGTAAACTGTAGAAAATGACCAAAAATCACCAAAATCAAGGCAAAATGGTAAGAAACAAGTATTTAATGATGCTTCCCACTAAGTACCATCAAAAGTACATAAAATTAGGATGATTCAGCATGAAAAATACATCACAGTTCGGAGATATATGCTTGCTGTAATTTATGATAGCAATGTACAATGAGAGCCATAGTAGGCAAAACCCAATATTCAAAGTCATTCACTAATTGTCAATGTAAAACCAACATCAAGCGGATATCAACAAGCATGTAACAACCAAACTGACATAAGCCAACACCCAAGCATGTCAGACAAAGTCCGTTAGTAAAGTCAGTACACCCCCCAATCAACAAGGCAAAATGTACATACCATTGCCAAGACTTGACACAAGTCGGTGTCTTCACAGTGAATACAAAGCCAAATCAGCCCAAGTACATCTACACGGGGACCAATATATATCAAACATACATCATCCACGAGGAGATCCCAGTCTCAAGTATCCAAAAGCTCAATATGCATAACCGACACTGCTGCTCAATGTCTGATAAGCGTACAAAGATGCTCCCACTGGCACAAAAGCTGTAAGTGTCATGCAAATAAGCTCAAACAAAGCATGTAACAGCACCAGTGACGGAGTATCCAAGATCATACATGAGTAAGACATCCAGAGCATATGAGCGATCAAGTATCCAATGATAGCATTCAATGTCATGAAGACAATCCCAATCAATCTCTGTGACAAGCCAAAGTAAGACCAAAATAAGCTCTAGAATATCCAAATTCAAGCCCAAATGAAGTTCCAGTAGCATTCAAGTCCAAACAATGTAACTAGCATGTGTAGGTAACATAAGCATCAAGCATGTACCAACGAGTCATATGTAGACCATAGGTATAACCTTTGTCACAAAGCATGCTAGTGTAGACCAATGTCAAGTAAATGCCAACAAATACTGAGCTCAAAAAAGGCTCAAAATACATTCTGGAACCATCCAAAGCATTTTCCAACCTTCGTTTGCATCGCAATAGTCATATGAAACACCCGAGAAGCACCTGTGACTAGTAAGTAGGCAGAGCATAAAGTGACTAAATAAGCTTCAGCCCTGGAGTGTACAATAGTGATTTATTGTGTAAAAATTGAGTATTTCAAGCCACTAAATCAGCTCCAAATGATAGCCAATCAATAGGCATACATTTTCCAAACATTCGGGGACCACTCAGGACCCAAACGGGCATAATTGGGCATCAAATGACCATGTAGCATAAGTATAAAGTGTAATGACAGGGGGCTGCCCTGTTTTGGGCTGCTTGTGGATTGTGTAAAATAGTCAATGGCTGAGAAAATTCAGCCCCAAAAGCATCTCACATCATAGGCATACGTTCCCTTAGCATTCGGGGAGCATTCAGGACCAATCGGGCATCAAATGTCAATACCAAAGTGATCCAAACATAAAATGCTAATGTAGCACTGTTGTGGGCTGCCTATAAACTATGTATAATAGTCCCAAACCTGAAGTAAATCACATCAATTCTCTATGCCAAGGCTCTGGATCAAATGCCAAGCATAAACCAAGTGTATTGTGGCCAAATGAGGCTGCCAATGAGTACCAAGGGAGGGCTGAAGGAAAAAACGATTTCTTTTACAGTCCCTTCTTGCTATACCCTGAAAATTGAAATAAACACTCAAAATAATGCTTCAATACCTCTAAAGGAATGCCCTGAGGGTGCCCAAATGGGCTGGGTAGTCGGGAAGCCGGGGAGTGATGGGAGCTCAAGAGAGTCGGCTATGGCTGTTGGGAAGGAGACCTAATGAGTGTAGTTAATCAATAGGAAGATGAAGGAATCACGGGCCAAGCTCAAATGCTCAAGCAACCATGCTGTGATACCAGTTGAAAGGTGAGAAGGATCGAAGCTTGCTTGGAAGAGCTATAGTGGGAGAGCAAGAGGAAGAAAGAGAGATACAAAATGGGAATTCATGCAATCACAATGTGTGACCAGGCCTTCCTTTATTCAAACTGTCACTAAAAGAATAAAGAATAAAGTGATGCTAATGGGCACCTGCCACTTTTAGTGTGCAGTGGCGGGTACTGTCAGTGTAGTAATACATGAGCAACTAGGCAGAGGCGTCTTTACCCCCAAGAGTGTAGGTTTACTCAAAGTTTTCCCTACTGTTGGCTTCTAAAATCAATCAAACGAAGATTGAGTTGTTTTATTTGACTTGGAGGGACCCTGAGGAATGGATTAAGGACCTTGGCTTTAAGATTATGAAACTAGGAGAGATTGTTAGATATATGGGTGCCCTGATTGACATTGGACTCTCATTAAAGTAGCACTTTGATTGGTTTTTGGAGAAGTTGCAAGCAAAGGTGGAAAAATGATTTAATCTTCCCTTCTCTTTTTCACGTAAGCTTACCATTATCAAGACCATAATGGAGTCCTCAATAGTGTACATAGCCTCTATCCTACCCCACAATCTATCTATTTGGTAAAAGGTGAAAAGAATCTTTACAGACTTCCTCTGGTCTCACACTAGTAACAAGTCAATGGCCGAAATAGGGTGGGACACACTTATAGAGAGAAGAACACATGGAGGTCCAAGTTTAGAGAGCCTTATATGCAAGGCTCAATCTCCACTAATGGCTCATTCAAATGATTGGATGGCAGTCAACCCTGAATGGTTATCCTCAACCATTGGATCAACTCTGCCAAGATTCAAGGCATGACATGGAAGAATGTGGACTAGTAGGATAATATGGCTTGCCCTTTCACTCCTCTCAGAATTCCATAGTTCGAGACAATGCATGCCATGGTAACATCCTAGAAAAAAGTCTTGAATTGTGCCAATTGGAGCTCTAGGGAAGGAAAAGGAGGAGACTCTTCTCTAAGTCATAGTATATGGCTTTTTCTTATGCCTTTGACCTAGAGAGGGCCCCAATACTTCATTGCCCCAAGCTTGCCAAAAGGATGCATGGGAAGGGATTGAAGAAACTGCATGACATATGGAATCCCAATGACTCCCATTGGCACCAGCTTGACTAAAATGTGGTCAACTTTGGCCTAAAGCCAAAAGAAGCATGCTGGCTCTTTGACGTACTCTCAACTAAAGAAGACTAGTCTATCTCTCCTATCAACAGAGAGGATTATATTCTAAGGGATCTAACAGCTCCAATTGGAAAGAGACTTTGGCATTGCAAGTCTATGGGTGACTATAAAACCCCCTCCCCTATCATAACAATGAATGTCTAGGAATAATGAAAGAGTGAGTTTCCAAGGACTAGGATTCATACTTGGAAAAAGAGGCTAAAAAGGATCTGGAGGGCCACCTTGTCCTTCAGAATGAATGTGTTGAGATGGAGGATTACCATCAAAAGCTCCCTCCTCTACAACTAGATTGTGAAAGAAGCTTGAAGTCTCCCCAATGTGGCCATTCTATGGGCAAGCTAAGGAGTTTGAGAGGCATCTTTTATGGGATTGCATTCATGTCTCACCAGTGTGGAAAAAGGTCAACAATGGCTCAACTTGGCTAATCTAAGTGATACTTCGGCATGGCAATAGCCTTTTTTGGTGATCAAGCTTGCATGGATCATAGCACCAAATGACTAGTAAATCTACTTTATGGAGTCGTCCTCGAGTTTATTTGGTCCAAAAGGAATGATATAATATTCAAAAAATCCCCTATTCTAAAGCTAAATAGTTTTATTAGTCAAATTAAACCAAAGGTTCTTTTGGTGCTAATGGGCCCCTTGAAGGCTAAGAATTGGATTTATAGACTTTCCTTGAAGTTAGTTCTATAAAGGCTTAGGCCTCGCTACATCTGATGGGCATGTTGTACTTATTTACCATCTTAATATAATTCCCATTCAAAAAAAAAAAAACTTGATAAGCTAATGTACACGTAGATGGTGAGGCCATAATCAAGGCAGGTTACATTTGGCTCAAATGGTCATGGCAAGTGTGAAACAAGTTCATTAAAACAAATGTACAAATTGTTCACACCCTCTTGCATCATAGAAAAGATGACTTGCCCACTGATCAAGGATTTCAAGTGAGAGGGGATTGGTGGAGGTTCAACTCTTGTTAGTTGTGCTTTGTACTTTCAATGTACATGTATTGTCTCTTTATGAGTTGGGTGTGAACATGAGCCTTAGGCCAAGAAGAACCCTCGTGTGTGGCTAAACCAAAAAATAAGAGCCCAATTATAATATGTGCACATGGTGCAACACCCTATTTTTGTATACACTGCCCCATTTGTCTAGAATGGCATGTAACCAACCTAAGTAGAGTCCATTACTTTTAAAAGTTTTGCATTGTCAATTTGGCCATACTCTCATACCCTACACACATGAGGACTTTTTGGGATCTTGCTTATAATGGTTATCTATTAGAAAATGAGCATGGATCTCCTCCTTAAGGCTCCATAGTACACCATAGACAACCATGATATGTTTTGAGTTGATTTTTTCTTTAAATCAACAAATGTGATGCATTGTAAGTGATCATGTGTGCCAATATGTGATTTTTTCTTGACTTGTCTTGAAATATTTTGAGCCAATGAATGCCTTTGATCTAAATTGTTTGTAAATGAGGTGCATAGCAAATTCTATGTCTCTCTCTCTCTCTCTCTCTCTCTCTCTCTCTCTCTCTCTCTCTCTCTCTCTCTCTCTCTCTCTCTCTCTCTCTCTCTCTCTCTCTCTCTCTCTCAACAAGTAGCAAACAAACCATGTGGTCAAGCATTCAAAGCATATAAAAGGCTCTAAGGTCCATTGAAAGGCCACAGAGCATGCATCCATAGGAGGTTATGCCTATTATACCAAGCCTTTGGAAAAGAGAAGGCCAAGTAGACTAAATTGATAGAGTGAGGCTAGAGATAAGCACAACAAAGTATTGTTACCAAAAAGATATCATAAGAAGCTACTGAAAATAGCAATCGTCTATGATAAAAAATATCCGAAAATGTTGCAATTACAAAACTTAACTTCAACCATTAGACACAATGCCAAATTCTTGTTGACATACACTAGTAACATTTTGCCTAATGCTACAAAAATGGAGTGTGCTTTGCACTCTAAGCCCCACTCCACACAACAAGAGAATTGTTGGGTTTACATGTTCCACACATAAGCATCATATCTTATTTTTGTGGGTGCACAATATCACCCTTTGCAAGCCCCTAGATCTATACTTTGTAGGAAGCTCCTACATGTGAGTCTATTCATGAGGCTATTTGTTGTATATACTAGTGGCCCCTAGCCCATATTTCCACATGTGTCTATTCATGAGGTTATATGTATTATATATACTAGTGTTCCTCACATGCAAAGAACACTAGGCTACTTCACGACAGCTTCGAAGTAGCATCACAATAGAAGCAAATGTATGACTTTATTTTTCTCACTCCTCCCCCCCAGATTATCATGCCAACCTATCACAGAGTAGTATCTTGCCATCTCTCTTTTATTTTTGTAAAAGGTAATCGCATTGATTATGGAAAAATCACTTCTCTCTCTTATGTTTTATTCTCTATCCTCTCTTTTATTATCATAAGTGGATGTAGTGATGGAAGCATAGAAGAATGTTCAAATAAACTGATGAACACAAGGCAGCAAAGCGAGAAAAGAGAAAACAAAATAACACTAAAAAGGAGAACTTAAAGATATGCTTGAGAAATAAAATCCATATACCAAACACAAGACAATCATGTATAAGAGTGAGTCAATGGTTGCGTGGGCACTAGCAATGGCTCCCTCTCTCTCCAATAGGACCTTCCACTAAAATTTGCAAGTGGTGAATGACAAAATGTAGAGGAGGGAGCTTGAATATAAAAGCCAAAAATATGCCAATAATGTCAACTAGTAATAAATGCCCAATCACCATCGAAATGACAAATGAAAAAAACCTAAATAACATTAAAAGGATAGGTCCATTTTTGTATACACCCAAACTCACACATAAGCTAACTAGATTGCTAATACCCTCTCTCAAATCATGGGTGATGTGATATAATAAGATGGTACAAGGATAATGACTTATCATATCCATGAAACAAAGATTGCTTGAATGGATACCCAAATAGTGGTTGATCATGCCACCACCAAGGTGCTTGGGAGAGATCTAATGTTGTTGTCAATTGTACCAACACCTGCAAATAGAAAATAACCATAAGAACTCTCTATGTCTTCAAAATGCCTTGTAGTAGCATACATGATCATCCTATCAAAAATTCCTTCGAGCATATGTGAAAATGGATTCCCCACCTATGGCCAAGTAGCCTACCAAAGTGTCCCCTCATTTGTGCTTAGATTAGGAGCCAATCCCATTCTCTATCAAGTAACAACCCAGCACGAACCTAGAAGTCAATCTCATCTCCAAGATTTCAAAACCTTCCAGACTTTGGTCAATGCATTAGGGAAGTCCCTCTTTGGAGTCTATGTACACGAATACCTATATAGATGAGGTCGATCAGCCCCACCTCACCACCCTCTCACACTCCCTCTCTAGCATTGGAGAATTGTGAGGAATGATCATGTCAGCTCTATTAGAAAGTAGTAGAAGGAGGGGTGGTCATGCCCTTTTGCAATTCGAAGAAAATGACCCTTCCATGCCTTTGGTTTGGGCCTTGGTTGGAGGATCCAAGTTAGAGTCGGAGGAGGTATGTGACTCAAGGGAGGAGTCTATATTATGCTTTTTCTTCTTCCTTGCTATCTTCTTCCTTGAGGCCGCTAACTCTTTGCAATCCTTATGCATAATGTCCCTTCTTACCACAATGATAACATTGGGCCTTCAACTTTTTCTTCATGTAAACCCTCTCTAAAGTGGTAAATGCCTCATTGGAGCCAACATACTGAAATGGAAGCCTCCCCTATAACCATTAAGATGCCTTGCATCGAGGACATATGTGTAAAGCTTATTGGCATCAATGATGTCTAGGCCCACAAAACATTGGCTACTCCATCAAACTCTAGAGGGAGCTTGTATAGCACAATCCCCATAGGGTGAGCCTCTAGAAGGGTAGAGTGCATGTGACCAAACTGATCTTGTATATAGCAACAAAAATGTAGATCCCGAAATCTAATACCATGTCAGAAGTGGATGCAACAATGGAAGTATAGAAGAATGCTAAACTAAACTATTGATCACAAGATAAAAGATAGAGAAAAGAGAATACATAATAATATTGCAAAGAACTCAAAGATATGCTTGAAAAATGGAATCCATATACCAAACATGACATTCATGTATAACAATGAGTCGTTGCCTCCCTCTCTCCAATAGAACCATGCGCTAGAATTTGAAAGTGGTGAATGACAAATTGTGGAGGAGGGAGCATGAATATAAAGAGCAAACATATGCCAATAGTGTGATAAAGTCGGCTAGCAATAAATGTCCAAATCACCATTAGATTGACAAATAAAAAACACCTAAATAACACTAAAATGTTGGGTCCACTATTGTACGTGCCCAAAATCACACATGAGTTGATTAGACTGCTAACACTTTTATATTCTCTCTCTCTCCCCCCTCTTCCCTTTGTTTTCTCTTTGTTCATTTTCTCTCTCTTCTCTCCTTTTTTGTAAAGGATAATTGTGTTAGTTTTATTGAAAAGTCACACACACACACACACACACACACACACACACACACACACACACACACACACACACACACACACACACACACACACACACACACACACACACACACACACACACACACACACACACACACACACACACACACTCACTCACTCACTCACTCACTCACACTCACACTCACTCACTCTGTGTGTGTGTGTGTGTGTGTGTGTGTGTGTGTGTGTGTGTGTGTGTGTGTGTGTGTGTGTGTGTGTGTGTGTGTGTGTGTGTGCGCATGCATGCATGCGGGCAAGGGTTGACACTTAATGTGTTACTAGCCTTAGTTATTGGAAAAGCCGCTTCATTCTCTCTCCCTTCTCTCTCTTTTTGTAAATAGCAATTGCATTAGCTACCAAAAAGGTCCACACATGGGAAGATCTGTAGTGACACTCTATGGTTAGGTTGCCTGCTGGCAGACCTTGGTATTACTGATGTGGTCCCTACACTGCATTTAGATTCTATGAGTGCTATCTAGCTAGCCAAGAATCCAGTCTTCCATGCAAATACAAAACACATTGAGGTGCATTACCACTTCATTAGAGAGATCATTGAGGAAAGTCCGTTGACCTTAATATCTCAACTAACCAAAATCTTACAAATCTGCTTATGAAAAGTCTCTCAGTGGAACATTTTACCTTCCTTACGAAGTTGATGGGCATTAGATGGGATGACATCTTTCCTCATCCTGTTGTACTTATGTAGATTTATACTTTATCACTTTTTTCTTGTTCTCTCCTCACTAGGGGCAATTCATCTTTAAGTGGGAGGTTGTTATGGGTAAATATGCCTATGCCTAGCTGCGCGAGAGTACCCACACACATGTATGTTGCAGGTGGTGGGTGCCCATCACTGTCACTTCATTCTTTATTCTTTCAGTGACATTTGATAAAGGCAAGGCCGATCACACATTGTGACTCTTGGAGTTTCTACATCCTCTCTCTCTCTCTCTCTCTCTCTCTCTCCTTCCACCATAGCTCTTGCTTTCGCTCATGTGCTTCCACTTCAAGCTCATTCTCCCTCCTTTAAGGCTTCAATACGGTAGACTATGTACTAGGTTCCATGGAACTAAGTACTTCCTTCACAATCCCCCTTGCCAATTGGAGTAGATCATATCTACTTGTCCCTCACCATATCCTCCTCCCCACACCCACAGATGCCAGCCATTGTCCATATCAAGTCCAAAATTTTCTATTTTAGGCATGAGCTAGTTGACATATACAACCATCACATATATGATGGGCTCACACCGTTTAAGCATATTGCCCCTTGGGGACACCTCACCTCTGAGCTCACCTCCATCCTCCACTTGGTTGCTCTTTAGAGCTTTCCACACTCCACACACACTACCAAACCCACCACCTCAAAATTGGCAGTATGGTGACGAGTGTAGAGAGCTATGCAGACACCTCTAGATCTAGAGAGGACTAGGGTTTGTCATAGAGAGAGAGGCCTATAGGAAGATGCTAAACTTGACTCATCATAAACTATGGGAATACAAGGAGGCACAGTATTGGGTTTTATTCATGAGTAGAGATATAGCCATAGTATGGTGAAAATTGCAAGAGCCACACCATTCCACACCCATCCATGACCTAGAGACATGGCACTTTTATGTAGAGGGACTATATGATGTACAATACTAGCCACTGATTCCTCACCCACTGGTGCCTCGCCCTACCACATCCACCTTCTTCACACATAATAAGGTGAGGAGGGTGAAAGAGTGCCTACAACAAGGACCATTCATGGATTACATAGGTATACAATATGAGAACTCCATTTATGTAGTTGAAATTTTGGCTCCTTGCCTTGCTTTTATGTTCAATACGACCCTAGTAGAAGGCTTCCTAGATGAGTGGACCATGTATACCATTGTGCCCATTCACAAGTCTGGAGACCCTTAGATCTAGGTAACTAAAAAACCATCATGGTGGGCCACATGTTGGCAAAGATATATGGAGCAATGATGGAGGTAGAGCTTAGTGCATATGTAGAGGGAGGGAGATTGAGAGTAGTAGGATAAGTTGGCTTCAAATGAGGATTGTTTACAGTTGACCACATCTTCACCTTGAGGAGCATGATTGAGTAGGCAAAAATGAGAAAGAAGAGAACTTGTTAACACAATAGTTTCTGTTTTGGATGCAAGTGACATAATGCTAGTTAACAATAATGATGATAATCAAGGAGTGATAGTCAATCTCATCTATTTATGGGTCGCTTGCTTGTACACTTCTGTCGTGCCAATGTTTTCTACATGGTTTGCTGCACATCTAAGGTTGCTAAGTAGTTGCTACTAGGGTATGAAAACCATATGGATCATGTGAGTTGAAATGCTAAAGAATTCAAATCTCTATGTCTCCCATCATCGTATTGTATATTTAAAATAGAACAAAGTGTGAGTATAAAACTTTGAAACAGATTTGAGTTTTATACATATCTATTATCATTGTGTGTTGGAGCATCAAAACAATTTCTTTATTTATTTCACTTCTATAAATTTTGATGCATCCCTGTATGTGACTTGAGTGCAATTAGCATAAGCGAAGTTGAGGCATTCCTAAATTGTAGTGCTAGCACATTGCTTTCCCTGTGCTTATTTGGAACATTTGTTTTTGTATTTTTTCTTGATTATAGGTAGTAGTCCACAATCAAACACTACTTTGATGGAGCTTTGATGTGGCTAATTAGGCTTACAAGTCTTTGGCAAACAAAATAGCTTCTAACTGAGGAGATTGATCATGAGGATGGCTTTTGGCTATGAAGAAGGCAAAACAGGTAGGCAAATGATTACATCAACCAACCTCATGTGCCACCAAAGGAATGATAAGGTGTGGATGAATGAGACCACAATTTGGCATAGGAAGTAATCTCCATGATGGGGATGAACAGTTTGGTTGGATGTGTCTAGGCCATAAGGGTCAGCCACAAAGCCTTTGGTACTCAAGAGCAATGACCAAATCTTTATGTGCCATAAGAGAAAGCTCCAAGTTGGAAAAGCACTCTAAAAACTCCAATTCAACAAAGTGTAAGGGTCTAAGACTCTACGTGAAACTTTAAAGACAGTCTCCTATATTAACAACTTGCAATAAGGTACCAACCACACAAAGATAGGTGGGGATCCCCCATAGAAGCTCGTAGTAAGAAAGTGATAGTTAATCTAGTTGAAAACCATGCCAAAGAAGTAATCCATCAATATAGAGTTGCTTGCAAGTAGAATAGACTTGCCATCTTTGTAAGAGGGTATTCTTAGAAGCTAAAGTCTAGGAATAACCTAGGTGTGTCTTTGAACAAGATAGTCAATCAACTCCTGCAATGAAAACAACTCCTCTTGCAATACAACTTTGTTTATGCTATTTGACACTAAATTGAAGGGAAGAGGGAAAGGCAAAGTGCAATGATTTGAATGAAAGTTGAAAAGGCACAGAAGGGAAGAAGAGTTTGATGTGATTGACTGTTCAAATGATAAGCACAAGAAGAAGAGTAGGATGGAAATCAGTAGTGATAGTGAGGAAGAAAGAAGGAGGAGGAAGCATACTCACTAAAAGAGGAGAACAAGTAGTCACAAAAATAGGGAGTCTACTTTGTCTAATTAAGAGCATTCCAAAGCTTCCAAGAAAAGGAAGCACAAGGAACAAAGGCATCATGATTATCTTACACATGTTTCTGACTGGCATGTTGATTTGTCTTGTAAGTCTATTATCTCATAAGTGAAAACATAAATGCTCTTATTCTAGCCCTGTTTTAATTGGTGCATATGAGAGATTATGAACACTTTTGTTTCCAATATTATTATGGTGACTCTATGAGAGTGTGCAATGGAAGAGAAACACAAACACAGAGAGAAGCAAAGAGAGAGAGAAAGAGAGGAAGTAGAGGATGAAGGAAGAATACTGCATAGACTGAAGAAGAATATTGATACAATGATGATGGACTGATTAGTCCTTGCATGCAGGCCAAAGCATCAATGAGGGCACCAGATTAGGTAATGTTGATAGCAACATCACAGGAATGGACTAGACCACCTCTAACTCAGAATACAGGATCCACTCTCGAACATAGTGATACACAACCTCTATGTGCTTCAATAATATTTCCATGCAATTAAAAGTTAGTTGGTTAGTTCGAAAGTTAGTTAGTCAATTAATAAGTTAGTAAGGTTACTAACTAAAGACTAAGTAAGGTAAAAACTAACTAACATTAATAACTAACACTTTTTATTTAATTAAAAATATTTTATTCAAAAAATCGAGAGTCACAAATTCGATATTTTCCTCGGATTAACAAGGACCATAGCCACCCTTCACAGAAGTTACAACGTGAACGAAAGTTATGAGCCATATTAATCACTAGTGTTAATATGTATAGTATGGATGGTCCAAAAATATTAGATTTTGGGTAAAACTAGCATATTCTAGATAATTTAGATATTATCCTAAAAAGATATGGAGATTTCAAGAATTAAATGTCATTTAAAGGAAAAGACAAGTGATGCTTTAGTTAATTTTGGAGATTTTATAAAAAGAAAAAAAATAAAGATAGAGATTGGTGAAATCACGCGCATCGCGATCGCAGTCTACAAGGAGTAGACATCACTTTGAACAGGGAGAGAAAGAACGAGTGATCCGAAAGATTTCTTATCAAGTGTCTTAGAGTTTTACCCCTCTTTTGGAGCCAATGGAACAATCGATTTTATGAGTTGAGCATCAGATCACTGATTTTTCCAAATCCACTTCACCAAGAACTCTTGTTCTCAGCCACATCCCCTCTTCTCTAATTCATTACAAATATGAGGCATGGGGAGACGCAAGGAAGCAAGACTGCGAGGGAGAGAGTTAGCTCAATTCTCCTCTATCTCGGTCTTGGACTAAGCCATCTTCTCTTATGCTCTCCTATCTTGAATCTATTTCGTCTTCTTATCTCTTGAATCTACTTGCGGATGATGGCCTCCAAGCAAAAAATGTCACGTGCAGATGGCAATCCTACAACTAGCAATGAAGCCCCGGGCGAGGGCATCACTACCAATCCAACTGTGGGTCCGGTTGTAAGTAATGTATTTCTAAATTGATAGATGCTTGCTTTGATTCTCGCATGAGATATATTAGGCTCCATACTATGATGTATGAGAATAGTTCATGGGAAGGGATGGGCCTATTTTCACATATTCGAAAGATGGAGTTTGCAAAGTGCATGTATCAAGGGAAGTTAATTGCACTGAGTTGTGTATGGCTTATTCGTTGATAGAGCAATTGGTTAGGGGTTATGAATAGCATAATCGTAAAAAGAATAACATTAAGAATTATGCATACAAGTATTAAGTAAATTTTGCATAGAATCGCTCTTTGATCCCAAGGGGGAGAGCGAATATGCGATGGAATTATTATCACGCCTATTCTTGTATTGTTTGGGAAAAAATACAATTAGTTTTATTGGTTGATTGAACAACACCCTAAATGCTTTTTACAATCAACTGATTGTTGCACTGTGGTCTAGATAAATATTCCAAGTGCTTGTGTTTGATGGTAAAAGCATGGTAGGGATCTGTAATGACAAATTGCCATGGGAAATAAAGGAATGTTTCCTTGGAAGGTGATATTAAGCTGATTGCTTTGATTGTGCTTGAGTCTTAATTGGATTAATTAAGGAAGGATATTTGCAAGGGTGGATCATCTCCAAGATCACACTGCGAATTAAACCGAGAGGGCACTGCTTGATTCACGGTCGAAGGTCGAGTGATGAAAAGGCCAACCACGGAAATTATGTTTCACTCCTAGGCTGCTTGGGGTTAGGTGGAGCTCTGGACACCCCTTGCCTAGTTTGGAACGGAGGTGAAGACTGCTGTGAGCCCAATGTCTGGAGGTGTTGGAAGATCCTACTCTAGATAAAGGATGAAAACTATGGTGCCATGTGATTTGGACCAGGTACTTCTATTGGACATAAGGGATATATAATTCTCCTATATGGGCAGGAAACAAAGATTAACTTGAAGATAAGTTAAGGAACTTATTTGTCAAAAGGATTACTTGTTTTGTTTTCATGTCAGTGTTGTAAATTACACAAAGGAATCTTGTCCCTAAAAGGCCTAATTAAGGAAGCTGATTATGAATGTCATACATAAATGTGATAGGACCTAATTAGAAAACTAAAGCTATAAAGGGAAGTGGGTGGGCCAATGGTTTGTCCTACAGTAGGGTGGTCCCAAAGAACTAGGAGGCTTCTCACAAGGCTTTATTGTCATTTGACCTTTAGGTATGGTTAGGTTAGAACCCGATTCATGTCATTTTAGGGGACCAAAATGGGACTATGCCCTACGGGCAGAGAGGTTTGACTGGCTCTCACCCAGCACACAAGGAAGCATAAAACCAGGGTACCGAGCAGCAAAGTATATGCTTGGAGCTTTGCTCCTCACCATGAAATCTGCAAACACGCCTCTCTTACCATGAATACACACACACAAAACACTCAAGACACACCCTCACCAATCAAGAAACAAGATCAGGAGGCTCCTCCTCTTCCTCTACACACTCAAGATCCATAGTTGCAGCACAAAGAAAGAGCAAGAAGAAGGATGGACAAAGAGAGAGTTTGGAAAAGAGGGAAGAGAGAAGTTAAAGAGGCACCACAATCTGCCGTGCTCCAACCTCCTCAACCACTTTTTTTCCAAGAACCCCAATTGCATCCTTTTGAACCTTTATTAAATCAAATATTTTGACCATACAAAAGCAAAGGTTGAAGCCCTTATGTGTTGCATGTATTCTAGGCAAGATTCCTAAGGTTTTTAAAATAAAAGAACATATGCAATGGCTTTTATAGCTCCAAGCCAAGCATTTACAATGGTAAAAATATATATCAATGAAGTACAACTTAGATACAATATCACAAACATTTTTGATAAAGTGAATAACTTGTCGATGTAGAGCCCACATGGTTTTAGCCTTTTTTATGACAAAATTGGAGGCTATCATTCCTCCCACACTTAAATTGGTGAGCTCCCGTGAACCAAAGAACCATGGTAAACTTCCATTGTAATCTTCAAGAAAAACTTCATATCCTCCTTCTCATTTCTTCACACTTCCATGAATCATTGGTCTACTTCTTCAACAACCACTATCTCTTCACATCAATATTTTGTCTTAATTCCAAACACCCATCACTGACTAATACACTGATAAGGATGAATACCACAACACTTTGATTTTGGGAGACACACTATCTCCATGAAGAAGAAACATTGAAAATCCACCAATTTGACACCAAAAAGGTGAAAAACCCACAAAAGATCTTCAAAGTAGCACTCCCACTTCATCAGATTAATCTTTAATGCACTCCCACCCGTTAGAGCCAACGGCCGGGATAATTGCCTTCCAAGCAATAGACCCGGGTTCGACTCCCGGCAAACGCACCAAAAAATGACTGGCCAAAGACCAAGCCACTTTTACCTAGGTCAACAAGCCAACTCCTAAGAGTTGTTGCACTAAACAGGTGATTGTTGCTACTAACAATGCTAATTTGGTTTAGTCTTCCATTAATTGCATGACATTTTGTTTGTAGTAGTCCAACTATAAATATCTAAACTCCAGTAAACATACTTAATCTCATACTTTGCTTCTTTTCAACTTTTACAATTAGATTTTTATATTGGGCACTAAAACGCTTAACCTAGGATAACTACAGTTTCCCTTCATCTTTCAGGAGCGGCTTTTCATAAATTTCTCCTGCCAACTAGTGGCGGTTTATCCAGGAAGTTTTAATATTTGGCTTTAAGAAGTTTGTTTCATATAACAGATCCCTTGGATCTATTTAAATATCCCCATTTAAGTTCCTTTGTATATTTATCTTCTTCAACTGATTAAAATTATTTCATTTTATTTATTTGATTAACAACAAACATTCAAATCAAAACAATCCAACGTTCTAAAAACCCATAACTTTTATCCCTTGATAAACGTCTTCCCACTTCGTACCGCAATTTCGTCGTTGCTTATTAGTATTTAAATACTTAATTCATTTTGCAAATATAACGTCATTTTCTTCTTTTTCTTCACTAAATACAAATCAGGACTAAACCAGGTACTTTCCACACTCTAACGAAATCACATACATAGTTTATTTTACATTCCCATATTCCCTGTTAATTTATAAATAAGTCTTAGTAGCCCTTCACTCTTCCTTGCAATCATCAGATGATTTCTTTTTAATATGAACAAAATATAAATCTTAAATTTGGATGCTGAGGCTTTCCCTCATGCGATCAAACAATTATTTTATTACGTTTCCAATATTTGTAATCTGAATTTAAAGTTATAATTTTCTTATCATCAACAAATATCATAAAATACTATTACATCTCTCAATTTTTTTAACCCATCCCCATGTTATTGAATAGTACATCACGTATCGTTTTAGTTACTTAAAATAAAAACACCATGTTTATGAAAAAATATTTTTTCGATAGAATATAATTAAACTGATGTTTCTTTTCATCTTAAAGCTTACAAAAATTCATCAGCAATCAAGAATTGTCTTTTCAGCTTTCCATGTAAAGATCCATATTTTTATTGATAGAGAACAATTTTTTATTTAAGTGAAAACTGCTATTTTACTTTGAACATAACTAGTTTTGAATTTTTTAAAATATGTTAAACCATCTCTAAAAATTTTGATAAAAATTCAGTAAATTTCTTGAGTCATAAACTTTATAGAAAAAATGTCACAACTTATAAATTTTCAATCAGCCATTTTATAAAAATTTATTTGTGTCATTTTTAAGCATTTTCGACTATTTTCCATTTCTAATAAATAAAACAAGTCCACATAAATGCAAACAAACATTCAACATAGAAAAACAAGTTTCAAAGCATTTTCTAAAAATATTAAGCTGAACATTTACTTATAATATATCATTCATTTTAGATAAATAGTTTAGGCATATACTTGTAAATCCCGATGATCGTTGTCGCTTCTTTGAAAACCGTGTCCTCTTGCAGTCCAACCAAGAAGAGTCTTGTATCCTGCCAGTCGTTCCAACCGTGAGCTTATCAATTCTTTTTACTCTCTCGCCGAACCTCGTGTGACTATTGCTCTATGGCAATAGGAATGGTCTCTATAAGTTCAAAGTTATTAAGCTTTAATTAAAAGCTTTAAATCCATGGACATGGTGTCTTCACAGGCGATGACTCATTGAGAAAGAGAGAACTAATTGAATATCTTGGCAATCTAGCCATAGAATCACGCACGAGATCAGGCGATTCGAAGAGGACAAACTCTTCAACCAGCCTACCACTTCAGATTAGGCAAGTATATTGAAGCTCCGAATTCACATAGAGAGAGAGATATGGCGTCGTGTGATGATGAAAGCATTGATGGAGCAATTCATCTTTCTTGCTCTTCTTGATTGTGACCTTGATGAGTTTTGTGACTTTAATCTTGCTTTAGAGATGCTTTTATCTCTCTCTCTCTCACTTTGAACAGTCGCAGGAAAAAGAATGGTGCCCTCCTGTTCATGTCGAGATGAAATATATATCTCTCTCTATCTCAATTGAAGGGTGTTGATGCGCAGATGATTAAACATTGAATCGAGATGATTCTAGAGAAGTAAATCACTACGCTGGTCTTCAATTCCAACGCCTCCTCTTTGGATTGGACTTCATTTCAGTCAGGCAAATGAGACATCTCTCTCTCTCTCTCTCTCTCTATCTTCCTTCCTTCACGTGCTCTATTGTTATCGGGCAGAATTTTTGTGCAAAGCTATCGGCCAGTAACAACACTTGAAGAAGTGCATGGGCTTCGTCGTCGGCTACGTTTGATAAAGAGACTTTGGCCCCTTTCTTCACAGCCATCAGTAGCAGACGCCCTACTAATCTCTCTTCCTTTCTCTTTTTTTTTTCTTCGACGATAGCGCCCCTCCTTCCTATCACATGGCGGCCACACATCCTAACCGACACCCCCTCCCAAGATGTCACGCTCCTGGTAGTTATGAAATTTGATAAACGTCTTGAGAAATGTGTCAGAGGAAGGCCTAAGGTCTTGTGGTTGGAATACCTTTAATTTATTGTCTCTTGGAGTATTGATGTTAGAAAACTTCAAAAGATTTGTCCGATCATGGCACTATGGATTATAGTCTTTGTATCACTTGGGATAAGGATAGTAAAGTAGATTTGCTCAATCATAAGGCCATGAATACTAGAATACTAACTAAATAATGTTGTCTGATTCCAAGATAGCATGCTACCATTCTAGTTGAGACTTCCAAACACCCCAAGGCCTCAATACCAAATATTCACTTTTGGGCCTGTCTTTTTGAAGCTAAAAATCTCCCCATAATGCATCTATATTTTGTTGCTCTATCTGTAAGATCTTAATGTCAACATTTATAGCCAAGTCTATTTTTTTTCCTAGTACCTTCTCTGTAGTTCTTCTAGGTTCTCTTGCCATTTTTTCATATCCTTGAAAGCTAAGGGGATGGTCAGACATCTTATAAGTGGGAATCCACAATGATGGATCATCTTTGTGTAATGCTCTTGTACCTTTAGTGCCATCTCAATTTCCTATTGAGGGCTTTGACACAATTCTCCTTTGTTGTAACCTAGGCTCATTAAACTCAAAGAGAACTGCATAATCTTCCATGAATGACATGATTTCTAGTGGCTCTAAGGATGTGGATTGCATAAGCTCAAAGAACTTCATTTTGCAAAGTCCTACAGTCTCTAATTCTTGGTCTCCATAGCCTATGCCTTGCAAATGAGATATAAGAGTTTCTTGTGGTTGTAGACAGGCCAAAAGATTAAATTTTGTACCTACATTCCCTGGCCAGACTGCAAGGACACAGCCTCCAAAGACAGCAACAACGAACACCGCATCTGCATTAAATTCATGTAAAAATTTAGTAATAAGGTGTCAATTGTATACAGTTTTGCCAAAAAATTGTTGCTATAAGTGGCATGTTTTTAGGTGTTGTCATTCTCCCCCACTGAAATGCGAAGAGTCCTCGCGAGCACAGCTACATCACAAACATTCAGCATCACGAACACTACTACCACGAGCACTGCTACGCAACTTTGAAAGAAAAATATACTCTGCTCCACTTAATTGCGAAGCGTCCTCGCGAGCACAGCTACATCATCTGCAAAACCACACATAGACAACTAGTAGACACTAAAAAGATAGAAAAAATACTTGTTGGTGTCATAGTAAAATGCAAACAATACAAACATTTCAAGTAAATTGTATAAAAACTTATGCAAACTAACATTCTCCCTTACTCACTCTCCACACTGAAATGCATAACAGAGCTTCATCCATTGCATAGAATATACCAACTAGGAAGCTGTCTAGAGCCGCTAAACAACAATAATCCCGCTAGGCAATAAATTGCCACACTACTATCCTACTAGAAATATTGCTTTAGAAATAACGTCACTGATAAGATTGTTACTTAACAAAGAACCCAAACAAGGCAAACTAATACTACAACACTAAATAGGACTCCTAGGGTTTAGCTGCTAACCCTCCACGTTCTACTAGAACAACCAGCCAATGGTTCGTAATTTCTAACTGTCCAAGGCTTTTCTTTTAAGTTTATGTTTTAATGGTATTTTTTTTTGGTTTTTAATGTCAAAAGAGTATATACATTGATTCTCTTTCCCAAAAGGTCCCACCCCAAAGAGATACAAGGCATCGGACGCAGGGCACCCGTCAAGGAAATCCCTACAGCCTACCAGGACCTCAGAGGCGATGGTTATCTTCAGCTTTTGGTTGTTTTTTTTTTCTTTCAAACCCTGCAGTCTCAGGGTGTTTTTTTTTTCTTCTTTGTTTTTCTTCTTTCTTTCTTTCTTTAAAAGAATAAATATATAGGCTCTTCCGAACTTTTAGTATTTGGATTGGATTTTAAGTAGTTTTTTTAAAAAAAAAAGGATCAGCTAGAAAGCTAAGAATACATTACTTAATTGAACGGTCAAACATTTCAGCTCAACAACTTTGCTCGAGGAATCTAATCTAGCGCATAATACTAGTCACTCTGCCTAGGCAAATGATAAGCAAAGAATACTCACCAGCTCAGCATCTCTCTTCCACGCTACTCCTAGTCAAAATTTCGTGGAGAGAACCTTGTTATTCAGCTATCCCACATATCGCTAGAAAAGCGACCAAAAGATAGGGAAAAACTCTATAGGATTCCTAATCAGACACCCATACAATGAAATTCACTATGTTATGCACACACATCACCCCCTTTTTAATCACTCCCTAATGCTAAGTCCCATCCCTTGTGAGTGGACTTCATATAGACAGAATTGTATATATATCATTCATATTTGTTTAAAATATTTATTTATAATGCCTTTGTGATTACTAAGGTTTTTTTTTTCTTTCTTTCTACATCTCTAATTTCGTTCCATAAATTTTTTATTCTTGTATTTCTTCCAAAATGAATATGAAATAAAAAGTTTTAGGTATGAAACAACCTTGTATGTTCGTGGATATTGCAACTCCAAGAATCAACAGAAGCATACAACAGTGTGTAACACAAAATCATAGTCAAATCTGCACATGAAACATACACTAGCCAGTACAATGTTAAAGGGTTAGATAAATAATAAAACTTTTCCTTGTGCAAAAGAATTGTCAGATACTCATGTCACAATCTCGATCAACTAGACTGTCTTAACGCTCCCACTGCTTGGTTGTTTAAGAAGCAATATATTTCTCCACTTGATAACCATTCTTGCATATAGAACTGTCCATCTTACTAACTTAAATATCCCAAACCCCAGCACTGAGAGGAATACCCTGACCGTGCGTGCAACTAACTACCTAACTACGTGGAAAATAAAACTAAAGTGCATGAAAACCTACATGATATCAATAACTCAAAGCATTGTATATATATATATATATTTAAATGATATATATTTGTTTGTTTGTTTGTTTTTCAAAATGTAGAATAAAAGAAAAACATAAAAGACTAAGAAAACAAAATATCTAGACTAAAATCTTCAAAGTCTCTGAGATCTTCTAGTGAAAACAATAATCCTAATCCGAAATCATCAACACTATCTATTTCAAACCTATTAACTAAACTATCAGCTATAGGATACTCAAGAATAGCCTCTAGCGTAGGCATATCAGAAGTCACAAATCCGCTATCAGGTGCATCGCTAAGAACCTTCATCACATCATGGAGCGAAGCCGAAGCTACATCATCATAGTAGGGCATAGGGGCCACTGGTAAAGCATCTAAAGAATGCCCCTCGGTCGCATCCATATACCAACAAATATAATCCCAACATGGACATGGAACTCTAGTCTGCAGATCATGATAAGATGGAGTAAGGCGGTAGACAGTGGAACGATATGTCACAAATTCTGCTTGCTCTCGGCCTACCCTAGACTGACCAGCGCCACGCTCAGGAGAAAAAACACTATTATAATCATGACGCTGGTAGGTATAACCAATCATTTCCTGCATGGCAGTGGTACCATAGTGTCGAAAGTATGTGCGACACTGCCAACACAAGAGTTGAGCACGCACAAATAAATGCCGCTGACAAGACCTACAACCAAAAGGTGGATGATACTGTAAACAAAAAATAATCACAAAAGAAGAACCACAACAGGCCTCCCCTCTCGGTGCATATAAAAACCTGTCATGCGTTTGAAAACGCGGAATATCGTAAGGTCCAGCATGAACAGGATCAGTACTATTGGCATCAATACGAGGGTAAAGCGCATCCATCCACAAAAAGGCCATACTTGCATCCCATTAAAAAACCCCCCAAGAAAGAAAAGACATCCAAGGGTGGATTAGTCAAAATATTATTTTAACTACTAACCTAACTATACTAGCTAGCCTAAGTCACAAAATGTTTAAGGCGCAGGCCATTGACCCTAAATATCTCATTTTCAGCATTAATATCCTGCACATCAAGAGAACCATTATCATAAACATTAATCACTTTAAAAGGTCCTAACAAACGAATTTTAAGCTTCCCAAAAAATTTATAATAACGACTGTCATAAAGTAAAACTAAATCGCCTTCTTTAAACTCCCGTACTTTAATATTCTAGTCGTGCCATGCTTTACGACGTTTTTGCATTGCTTCTAGACTTTGTAGAGCTAATAATCTTTCCTCATCCAACTTTACCAATTGTAAAATCCGTTGTTTCAAAGATTCAACCTCACCTAGTCATAATGATAGAGCTACTCGTAAAGTGGGCAACTCTTGCTCAATAGGGAATATAGCATTAGTGCCATAAACTAAATTGAAGGGTGTATTTTGCACTGTCACCTTATAAGTAGTTCTATAGGCCCATAACGCTTCATATAAACGTTCATCCCAATCTCGCCTGTGGGAAGCAACCGTTTTAGTTAAAATCCCACAGATAATGCGATTGGTTACTTCCACCTGACCGTTAGCTCTGGGATAATAAGGTGTTGATTTGCGATGTTTAATTTTATAGATTTCCATTAGCTCACGGATAAGACCATTCAAGAAATGGGAACCTCGGTCACTTACTAATTCCAGTGGGCAACCAAAACGTGTAATAATATTCTCATACATAAACTTAGCCACATCAATGGCTTTATCCGTTTTAAGCGCTTTCGCTTCCACCCACTTTGTAATATAGTCAGTATAGACTAAGATGTAACGATTCGATCGATATCTAGTAGGCGGATCAATTGGGCCCACAAAATCAATTCCCCACTTCTCAAAAGGTGCTAATGATAATATAGGTGTCAAAGGCGTAGCAAAACTCTTAGAAGGACGACCAGTCCTTTGACATACATCACATTTTCGACAATAATAATAAGCATCCTTAAATAGGGTAGGCCACCAATAACTAGCTAATAGAACTTTTCTTGCAGTCAATTCACCGGCAAAATGGCCACCACATGGCTCATCATGCAATGCCTTAAGAACCACTGGTACTTCATCTTCCCTTACACAGCGTCGATAGATACCCTCGCGTGGAAAAAATTTATAAAGGTAACCCCCTAATAATCCATAGGAGCGTGCTTGCATTAATATCTGACGTTTCCTACGCTTATCAGCACCAGGTGGATATCGAGCAGTACTAAGAAAATTTGCAATATCAGCATACCATGGAACGTGTGTCTCCACAGTAAAAAGTGATGCATCCGGCAAATCATCTTCCACACCTTCCTCCTTGTCTGATGTTAATAATCGTGATAGATGATCTGCTAGAACATGAGCTCTACCAGGACGAGTAACTACTTGAAAATCAAACTCTTGGAATAACAACATCCAACGAATCACACGTCCTGAAAGTTCTGCTTTATTAAGCAAGTACTTTAACGCCTCATGATCAACATATATAGTAAATTTATTCCCTAATAAATAATGACGAAATTTCTCCACCGCAAATACCATTGATAGGCATTCTTTCTCAGTGGTGGTATAATTCCTTTCTGCATCACTTAAATTTCGACTCGCATAATAAATTGGATGATCCACCTTATTATCATCTGCTTGGCACAAAACAGCTCCTACAGCATACATAGATGCATCAGCATGAATATGGAATTCCTTTGTCCAATCTGGGGGTGCTAATACTGGTCCTTCAATTAACTTATGTTTAAGAAATTCAAATGCTTTCTGGCAAACATCATCCCAAGTAAAAGGAGTATCCTTTCGTAGTAGATTTGTCAAAGGTGATGCCACCCTTGCAAAATCGGAAATAAATCTCCGATAATAATTTAGATGTCCTAAAAATCCACGCAATTGCTTAAGATTTGTTGGAGGTGGAAGTGCAGAAATCTTAATAATTTTAGCTCGATCCATGGCAATACCTTCTTTAGAAACGATATGCCCCAATAAGGTTCCTTTTGGTACTCCAAAAACACATTTATCAGGATTCAAGGATATACCTACTTCATCGCTACGTTCAAATACTTGCGTTAGTAGCTCAGGCATTTCTTTTGCCGTACCATAAACACAAAAATCATCCAAGAAAACTTCCATCCATTGACGTAGAAAATCTTGATAAGCTGTAATCATAACTCTCTGAAATGTTGCGGGTGCATTGCACAAACCAAAAGGCATTACTCTATAAGCAAATGTACCCCATTCAGTAGTAAATGTAGTTTTGGATTGATCTTCAGGATGAATTAGTACTTGGTTGTAACCGCTAAATCCATCCATGAAAGAATACAACTCATGACCAGCAACCTTATCAAGTACCTGATCAGTAAATGGCAAAGGAAAATGATCTTTACGTGTTTTGCTATTCAGCTTTCTATAATCAACACAAATGCGAATCTTCTTACTATTCTTCTTGGGTACTACCACAATAGGAGATACCCATTCACTGTATGCAACATGATAAATGAATCCAGCATCTAAAAGCTTAGTTATTTCAGCTTTCACTAACTCTGCATACACAGGGTTTGTTCGTCGTTGACGTTGACATACACGTTTTGTGCCTGGTTCTAGATCGATAAAATGCTGACATAATTCAGCTTTGATACCCTTAAGGTCCTTATATGACCAAGCAAAAGCGTCAACATGCACTCGTAAGACTTCTTCGAATCTTTCACGATGTGGCGATTCCAATTGATCTCCTAAATTTAAATATTTTCCTTCTGCCATTTTAAGCTTAACTACTTCAACTTCAGGCTCTTCAATAAATAGAGAGCCTATTCTTTGTGACTTAATTGTGGGCACATCTTCGGATATCTGCATCAATACATTTTCAAGCAGGTTATTCTTAATGCTTGATTCCGGTGCTTCTTCTCCCACATTCACAGAATTTACTAAGGGTAAAGCCCTATAAGGAATAATAGCCAAGTTATCTTGCGTAGCACCATCAACTTCTACTCCATAAACATTTACTAACTCAGGAAATGATTTTTCAGTATATCCCTTCCCATATTTATCTAAACAACCATTATTGACATTTACATCTTTACGAGATTTCATGGTAAATGAGGTTCTTACAGAGTCAATTACGCTAGGTATCTGCTCTGAATTACATGGATATTGAGCATGTAACCTACGGCGATATCGACGTAAAATTTCGTTATTCTTTTCTAGACATTCCTGATCATCTAAACTCCAAAACCATTGATTACCTTTAAGCTTGAGAATTAATGAATGTAGATTCTCATCCTCCTCGCCCTGAATTCGACGGCCCAAATAATGTATGACTTGTTTCAGTTCCACAAAATTCCTAGGTGCTGCGGGTTCAAACCATCTAAGTTGTGGCTCTTGCCCATCCCCATAAATAGTAAAATCCATTACTCTTTCTTTTGGATGAGGCAACACCACCGCTTGCATATTGTGCAATTTAACCTTAATAAATTCAGATTGGACTCGTTGATAACCGATTATCGGTCCCCTAGAACAGCAATAAATCTTCTGCGCAATTCCGTTGGAACTCTTAAAAGAATGGCACAACCAGGGAACATTTGTAGGGTTTTTCTCTTGAGTCTCTGGCTCAAAAGTACTCTTAGATTTATTTTTTTCCAAAAACCTATTAGTTTTTTCATGTTCTTCCCAATAATTCGTATCCATAGATAACGCTTGTTCCATCTGTAACTCATCCCTACTGAATTTAGATTTCTCTTCTTCTAAGTAAAATTCTAAAAGCGAGATTTCATCTAGATATCGCCTTTCTCTAAACTGAAACTCTGCCTTTTCCTTTTGCAACTCAGTAATCTTCTTCATTGCTTCATTTACAGTAGTCAACGCTGCCTCACGCTCTACTTCCAATGCCTCGTTCAATTCTCTAATAATCCTAGCGTAATTACCATGATGTTCATGGGAAGTCTGTGAAAACCTATTAAAAGCCGAAGCTGAATCATCCTCATCCTCACGAGATAGTGGTCTTTGTAAGGGTGTGCACCCATGCCTACTTCTCCTTTCTCTTTCCTTCCTTTCTAGCTGGTAGTAATAAATCCTTTTAGCTCTATCTGGCAGTTGTCCAAATCCAAAGGGTAAAGCATTTTCCCCATAAGGAAGAGCTTCTAAGATCCTACTCTCAGGCATACTATTATTATTATCAGTAACATCATCTTCTCCCATACTTTCTGAAGAGGTTATTGAAATGTCAGCCACATCAGATATCATTAGCTCATGCATTTCTTTCTCCCCTAATTCATCCACAGAAACCTCTTCCGACCTGCTGTATATAGAAAATACATCTTCTTGATTATTTCCTTCTTGATCCGTAGATAATTGAAAACATGTTTCAAGCGAATCATCAAGATATTCTGCTTCCTCTGCTGAAAGCATTAAGTAGTCTAGGGTTGTATCTTTGGATGTAGATAACCACTGAGTAATATCACTGTCCGAATCATTGTCAGATGAAAATGCTACAGCATATTCACCAATACCCATCTGTTCTACCCTGTGAGGTTGATGTACTATGTTGACCTCTACTTTTTCTGCTGTTGCTGCGTGTGGTGTTTTAAATAACCAGGCATAAGGCCCTTCATGATCACTCCTCTCCATGTCCGAATCATAAAACTCACTGTTGGATTTCTCATCCATTTCACTAACTGCCTCATCGCCTGACTCTTTCAAAAATCCTTTTGAAATAACTTGTATTTTAACCCTATCATTTCGAGGACCAATCACAATTGAATCTTTATACCACTCTTGAATGCATCTTGCTTGGTATAACCAAGGTCTTCCCAGCAGCACAGAATATGATGAAATATTCGTTTGCGAACGAACGATCAAATAGTTTACATGAAATTCTAATCCAGCTACTACAGATTTCACATTTCGCAGTAACCCCAAAGGAGTTACTTTTCTTTGATCAGCCACCCGTAAAACAATATGAGTAGGTTCTAGATCCTTCAATCCTAATTCTTGCATTGCCTGTTCTGTCATCAAATTAACTGCTGAGCCACCATCTAACTGCACTTCATGTAGCAAGTGGCCATTAATAGTAGTATCGATAACTGGAGCTCCTGGGTCCACAAATAAATCTACTATTTTTACATCCTTAGTTGTTTTTCCTTTGGAAGAATTTTCACTGACTTTAGAAGCGTTTATCTCAATCCTCTTCCTTCGACGCCGAACTAATTTATGGTAAAGTTGTTTCCGACAAACAGGCGCTATTTCTAGCAATTGCGGAAGGTTAATAGTCAATGATATTTCTTCTAATGCAACCCAAAGATCATAGGTCTTATTTACGGATTCTGCATAATCTTTACTCCCTTCCTTAGGAGGAACCAATCTTTCGGGAAAAGGAGCTACTCCCACTTGAATCTTAGGATTTGCTAAGGGCACAGGTAATAACGGATGGTCAGAGGAATGATGCGGAGAATTCGATTCAGGTAGTTCTATATTAGGATCTATGTCCTTAGACTTATCCTTCACTGCTCCGTTTAATTGTGGACTCTCTTCCTCTAAATCTTGCTCCTTCTGTTGTTGCTTTTGTGCCCTCGTAATGACACCAATCATCGGGTCAGCTCTAAAAGTCACCTTGCGAGGTATAAATTTTGACTTAACTCCAGTATCTTTCCTTATTGTTTCTACTTCAACTAAATTTGCAGCAGGCGTTGAAGGTTTGTTAGAGGTTTGTTTCCCTTTGTCAGAAATTTTATTATCCTCTCATTTAGGGCAATTCTCTTCATAGTGTCCTTCACCACTGCACCTCCTGCAAAGAGGAGTATAGTCTTGATTTTTACACGCATTTGGACAATATGTGGCTATGTGACCTTCTTGTTGGCATCGATAACAAATTACTGGTCCCCTAGGTCTTTGTTGACCACCTTGTCCCATTGGATTACGAAAATTTCCATTATTTCTTCTAAAAGGAGAATTTCTCCCTCGATTGCCATCACTGTTGTAATTGTTCCGAGGCACTGGGGGTCTACCCTAGGTGGGAAATCCTCGTGGCCTAAAAGGTTGATTGGGTGGTCCAATCTCATAAGTCCTATTATTACGATCCATGTAATTGTAATTCGTTTGCATTGAACGAGCTTGTTGTTGCTCTTGACCTAATATATGCCAGCAATTTGTATCTAAATGACCGGTCTTGTGGCAAAAAGAGCAAAACGGTGGATGATCAGGCATTAACCTTGAAGGCGTCGGACACTCTGTAGCCACATGGCCGTAACCATGACACTTACCACACCAGATATTAGATCGAGGTGGGTTTGAAGTCGAATTTCCCGACGATTGTTGAGCACTAGATCCTTGTGTCGTTATCGAATAAATTTCCTTCAAAGGCGCTTGTACTGCAGTCATAATTTCCTCCTTTAATTTTCCTAGAGATTTCGTAATAATATCTGCTACTTTTGCTTCATCTAGAGGAGATTGAGATTGCGGCATAGAAGGCATTCCTGTCTGCATCATATAGGCTGGAATTGAAGTGTACGGATTTAGAGGTACACTCGACATGTTTGAACTTGCGGTTACCGAGGGATTTAAAGGAACGGTCACATAAGACACGTTCTTAGGTACCTCGCCTGAAGTGCTTGGATATTCTGTCCGAGATTCTTTGAATAGATCTCTCCGTCGTTGTTGACTAAGCTGCACTTCTTCCCACCATCTAGCATGTGTTTTAGCATCTGCCAACGCAGCTGGTCGTTGTAAACTAACATGCTGATGAACTTCAGGATTAAGTCCATCAATAAACTTATGTTTTTGCGTGGGATCGTCAGGAGCAGGATTCATCTTACGAATGATTGTCTCCATGCGCTCAATATAATGTTCAACACTTTCAGTTGCTCCTTGGGACAAATAATCCAGTTGAAGAGCCAATCTATCTTGAAAACCTTGTCGTCTAAATTTTTCTAGAAAAGCTCTTGATAAGGCAGCATAGGTCCCTTTATGTTGAGCATCTAAATTCCCATACCATTTCGCTGCTTCATCTTTTAATGTTGCAGGGAAGATATGAAGCTTTTAGTCGTCATCTATTATCTCATTGGCGACACAAGTCACCTCAAATCTTTGTGAATGGGCATCGGGATCTTCGTCCCATAGCCCCCCGAATTGCGTGAAATCAGCTAATCTGACTGGGTTGCGAGCCATTGTTTCTCTAAATAATAGCCCTAACCCTAAATCGTTGATAGTATCAAACCACGGAGGTTCCTGAGGCTTCTTAAATAATTGACGCAATCCGAAATTTGACTCTAAATACCAATCAAAGAGCAATTCAATACTCTCGACCGTAGCATTAGCTTGACTCTCCCTATTTTCACTATTTTGCCTACCTCTTTCCCCAGTGACACTGCTAGTACTGGAGACAACTTGATCCCATTGATATGAAGCTGCTTCACTTTCCTTTGATGGTGTTCTATCAGTTGATAAGCTAGGCTGAAGAGGTTCTACCGTTGAGTTAGACACAGCGTCTACTCCCAAGTTCAGCAATGCATTGACCCTCTCTAGCCTTTCTAATAACCAAGCCTCTTGCCGCACTGTTCGTTCTCTAACTCGCTGATCCCTAGCTTCGTTTTGCTGCTTCCGTCTCTCTTTGGAATTCATCCACAAGTACTAAACTAGCTCTTACTGTCATACTCCAAAATTACGCTTGTTTTATTTGAAGCTATAAAATTAGGTTGTCGCTTGTATGCGTGCTTAGAAGGTTCAAAATAGTCGGCAACTTTGGGTCTATCTCCCCAAAAGGTAACTTTTCTTCTTGCTCGGGGATTAAGCCTAGAATTTCAGCAACCTCTCTAATGTCTTTCGTATCGAAAGCAACTTTTAAACCTCTGGATACACGTATCCAAGGCAACACATCATCCCACACTACTCTTCTAAACGTCCGATAAGCTGTGCGGTGATACCAATCAAAGTGGTATGATACACTGATTGTATTTATCTCTACCGCGTCTATTAACCCAAAGTGTGTCGCTAGTAGAACTATGGTTTGCGCACAGTCGTTATAACCCCAGCTCCAAGAGGATAATTGTTCAACATCCACAGTTAATTGTGGCCCAAAATATGTGCCTCCCTCTACTAACTTTGTATCCCTCGCCCAATCTAGCACTTTTCTTTGGCACTCTTGGGGCAAATTAGGAAAATAGTCCCTTAGAAAAGAGACTATGTATTCACTCATAAATAACACCTAGGATTTGAATACCCTAGGAAAATTGATCACCCGCTAGAGCGCACTTGGCTCCCGGCAAACGCACCAATGAATAATCCCTTCCAAGCTCCCACAAAACCCAGCTTCCAATAGGCAAAGTATATGCCTTGGGCTTTGCCCATAGCCATGAAATATTGTAAGAACCTTGCCCAAGTTCTGACACGCAAAAGGAATACATGAAAGACATCCCCATCTTCATCCTCACCCTCACTCTCCATTGATCTTGCAGTAGAGCACAAAGAGCAGAGAGTAAGAATCAAGAAAGAAGTTGTGCCAAGCGAGAGAGAGAAAGAAAGGACCGTATGCATGGGTTGATAAAGGAAGAGAGAAGTTACAACTTCCTCAACCACCCATAATCACGACTGTTCTTTCCTTCTTTCTTTTCTTTATTCAAAATGAGAACATTTACATGATTTTTGAACCTTAGGCTTAGGCTTTCAATTTTGTGTATACATGGCTATATCTTTGAGCTTTATAAACCAAAGGAAGAGAGGTTTTGTATGCATTGGCATTAAAATGTGTAGACCCACTAATGAGCCAATAGCATTTACAAAATATGACATTAAGCATTTTACAAAGATGTGCTTTTGGTTGGAGTGTCCAAATCCAGTGTTTGAGGTGTAGAGATGAAGTACACAACCTGAGGCATCATGCCATACCATCAAAACCACTTTTTGATGTCACTAAATTTTTTAAATTAATAACAGTATTTAAAAACATCAAGCTGTCCCTGCACAGACTATCATCATTCATCTTGCAAAAGCCATGGAAAAGCATCCAAATAAGAAGAGGGTTGCCAAGTGTACTCTTCCATAGGTAGCCCCTTCAATTTGTTCAAAAATTCAGTGAGAGTTTGGTTCCTACGAACCTTTTCACACTTCCCAATAATCTTCTCAGGTTCATAGACAATTAGCCCATCTTCAGCAAGTGGTGGAAGCTCTTCAATAACTTGTACATCCTGCCCAATATACTTCTTCAATTGTGGTACATAAAAAACATTATGTATGCCAGTAGTTGAAGGCAATTGGAGCTTATATGAAAGCTCTCCAATCTTTTCCAATACCAAATATGGGCCATGAAATCTGTGAGCCAACTTGTTATTTTCACCCTTAAGGGATGCATAATGAGTCTTGGGCAAGAAGGCCTAATCTCTAACAACAAACTCCATGTGCCTCCTTCTATCATCATCATAGGACTTCATGACATCTTGTGCCTTTTGTATGTTTTCTTTACATTGCTTCATAAGCATCTCCATTCTTTCTAACTCATCCTTTGCTTGTGGATTCAAGTCTTCATGAAACATGGTTGAAGGAATTTGAACCTTGTATTTATAGAGTGCTTCAAAAGGAGCCATCCCAATGCTCATATGATATGTGTTGTTGTAACAAAATTCAGCAAGGTGCAGCCAATTATCCCAAGATGATTGCGTGTCATAACAAAAATGTCTTAAGTGTACTTCCACCCATTGGTTAACCCTTTCGGTTTGACAATCGGTTTAAGGATGGTAAGTGGTACTTGGAGCAAGAGTAGTGCCCATGGAAGTAAACAAACCCTTCCAAAAATTTCCCACGAATTTAGTGTCTCTATCCGACATGATCCTCAAGGGCGTACCATGTAGCTTGAACACTCCTTCCATGAATTGGTCGGCTACTTGCTTTGTTGAAAATTGTGTCCTGGTTGGAATAAAACGGGATAATTTGGCAAGTCTGTCCACCACAACAAAAATACAATTCCAACCGTGCTTGTGGTAGAGAGGCCCGTAATGAAGTCCATTGAAATGTCGGTCCATTTTCCTTGTGGGATAGGCAAATGCTGAAGGAGACTAGCTGGTAATAAAGAAGAATCTTTATTTTATTGACATTCCAAGCAATGAGAGACATACTCCTTCACATCCCACCATGGGCCTTTCCAATAAAAACTCTTGTGCACTTTGTTAAAAGTCTTAAAGAGACCAAGGGAAAAAAATGCATTTCTTGAAGGACTTTTAGCCTAAAGTTTCTTTGAGGGATCAAGTAGACCTTTCCCTTGTACCATAAAAGTCCATTATGCGATTTGAAGTTTGGATATTCTTCATTTACCCCTTGCTATAATTTTTGCATTATTGTGGCAACATGCTCCTCCATCATATATTCCTCTTGTATGTCATTTATCCAATATTTATATATAGTGGAGATGGTAGATACATTACATGCCCACATCCTCGAGAGCACGTCCGCCACTACATTGTTTTTTCCAGTAATGTATGCTATCTCAAAATCATATGATTGAAGAATTGCCAACCACCTTCTTTGCTTAGGAGAAAAGTTGGGCTGAGAGAGGAAGTACTTCAATACCCTATGGTCACTTTTTACTTTAAAGTGACTTCCATAGAGGTAATGATGCCATTTTTTGACTGCATGTAGTATAGCTAGTATCTCTTGCTTATATACATGCATTGCCTCTCTTTTTCATCAAATTTTCTACTCTCATATGTAATGACACCATGTTCTTGGGCTAAGAGAGCCCCCAATCCTCTCCCACTAGCATCTGCATAGATCACAAAGACTTTAGAAAAGTTGGGAAAAACCAATATAGATGCTGAAACGAAGAGTTGCTTCAGCTCATTGGAGCTTTTGTCGACTATTTCATCCCAAAACAAAGCTTCTTTCTTCAACCTATCGGTCAATCCTACAGCCACATGAACATAGTTCTTGATAAATCTTTGGTAGAAAGAAGACAAACCAAGAAAACCCCTCAATGAAGTAGTATTTATTGGAGTAGGCCAATCTTTCACACATTGAACCATTTTTGGGCCAACCTTGATGCCATTTTCTTTAACAATATGTCCCAAGTATTCTACTTCTTTGGCCATGAATGTACATTTGGTTGCTTTAACAAACAACTTGTGACTCCTCAATCTGTCAAAAACTTCTCTAACATGTTGTAAATGCTCTTCTTTGTCCTTGCTATATATCTTGCTATATATCAATATATCGTCAAAGAACACCAAAACTGTCTTGAATAAAAGTGGCTGAAGTATTTTGTTCATTAAAGCTTGGAATGTGGCTGGAGTGTTTGAAAGATCAGAGGCCATAACCATGAAATGATACAATCCCCTCTTAGTTCTAAATGCAGTATTGTATTCATCCCCCTCCTTCATGCATATTTAGTGGTATCCCGATCGCAAATCGATCTTTCAAAAGACCTTGGCATCCTTCAATTCATCCAAGAGATTATCAATCCTTGGTATTGGATACCTATTTTTGATAGAGGCATTGTTCAAGTCGTGATAATCTAAGCACATGCGGAATGAACCATACTTATTCTTGACTATGAGACGGGAGAAGCAAAGGTAGATTAACTTGGTTATATAAGACCCATTTCAAGTAGCTCCTTTACTTGGTGCTCAACTTCTTCTCTTTCCACCTTTGAAAGGCGATATGGAGGCTTATTGATAGGCTTGGTATTTGGAAGCAAGTCGATGGTGTGATCCACTTCACGGTTTGGAGGAAGAGAGAAAGGTGGCTAAAATAAATCATCATACTCTTCCAACAATTTACAAAGACAAGGATCCATATCTTTTGAAGGAGTAGAGGGCTGATTTGAAGAGGGCTTATCCTCATCAATCTTTGACAAGAGAAGGGCAAACATACATGCCTTTGCATTGATCTCTCTCTTAATCTTCTTGGGGCTGATCACCTCTAGTTTCTTCTTCTCAATCCCTTGAAGAGTAACTTGCTGTCCATGCCATTGAAATTCCATTTGTAGCTGATTTAAATCCATGGTAAACCTGCCAATACTTTTCAGCCAATTATAGCCAAGTATAACATCAATGAGGCCCATCTCCAATGCAATAAGACTCACCAAAGTGGTACAAGATGACGATAAAGTGATGGGAACATTAGAACAAATCTGATTTTTGCTCTCATAGCTCCATTTGCCACTTGAATTCTTAGTGATGAAGGCATTTCTTGAGTGTACAACTTTAGCCCATCAAGAGACCATATATTAACAAAGCTATGTGTACTCTTAGTGTTGATAAGAATATGAGCAATTCTTCCATTAATGTAGCCTTTAAGGCGTAATTATTGTCCCCTTTGGAACCATTCCATGCATCAAGGAGATAGAACAAAGCTTCGATGAATCCAAATTTGTCAAAGGATCATCCATGTAGTAACCACATGGGTCGAATGGAAAACCATCTATAGGGTCATAAAATTCTTCATGGCAATCATCATCATGGTCATGCATCTCCTCAAGAGTAGGTAAGCACTCAAGTTGAGATAGATTGCTTTCATTTGCCTCAACATCCAATTCCTCTTCAAAGATCATGCTCACTTTGACATTCTTGGCTTTGCATTTTGTCTTGTGGTTGGGAGACCATTTCTCCCCACATTTGAAGCATAGACCTTTTACATACAAGTCCTTTAGCTTGTCATTAGACACATGCTTTCCTTGCACCATAGGAGCTGAGTTTTTGCCACCTATTTTAGTCCTCTTTCCATCTGATCTATTTTTAGCATTAAATATGAAATTACTGCCCTGTTTTGATCCATAAACAGAAGGAAATGTAGAAATCTTGCTATAGGTATTTGTTGGCTTCCCTCCTTGCTAAAATTCAGTCTTTGTTTGCCCATATTTTGCAATTGTTCTAGTGGATTGGTTTGGTTGAAAATATTGCTATGTTCTTTGCTGAAAACTCTTATATTTTTTACCATAACTTTCAGCCAATTGTAAGGCATCTTGTAAAGAGGATGGTTTCATAGCTCCCACTTCTGAAGATAGAGAAGATTCAAGCCCAAATATATACTTACTCAGATTGGCATTGTTGGATATTGCATCCCTATACATGGAGAGCTTAAAGAATTGGTTAGAATAATCTCTAACTAATAATCCCCTTTGCTCAAGAGCATACCACTTCTTCTCTAACTTCTCTTTTTTAATAGGAGACACGAAAATTTTGATCATTGCCCTCTTTAATGTATCCCATGTCAAGAATTCATTACCAATCCTTGACATGTACCACCACCAAGTGTGTGCATATCCCTCCAAATGTAGGGCTGCAAATTTAATCTTGGCATTCTTTGGTTTAGGATACAAAGAGAAATACATCTCAATCTTGTCAAACCATTCTTCTAATTTAGTAGGGGATGGATTTTCACCCTTGAAATTATAAATGGTTATTTTCTCATTGTATTCCCGCTCATATTGATGAGATTGGCCATTATTGTGTTGTTGTCCATAAAAGTTTGGACCAAAAGAATTTTGCCTTTGAACATCGTTACTCCATGTTCCATGAACATATGGTTGTTGCTGTCCATGAACATATGGGTGTTTGGTGCATAGATCGGATACTGTATGCACACGTAGCGAGCGCCGGAAGGTCCCAAAGAACAAAAGAACTCTACTTTTGCACAAAAAACAAGAGAGAAGACTTGAACAACATGAAGCAAAAGACCAATTGGGTATAATCTCCCCCCATGCCCTGTGTGAGTGCTCCACAAAGCATGTATTTGATATATTATTCATCTCCAAGCTCAAAAAATAGCCCAATTTACAATTAGCATGCTTTAGCTTTTGTGTTTGCTTTTGTCCCACTAAAGAATTAAAGCTATTGGGTGTCCAAAGAGTCAGGTTGTGCCCAAATACAATGTCCAATAACAAATATTTAAATCGCGCGCCCATGCACATACAAAATAATAAATAAAAATCAGGCGCTTCAATAAATAAGTGCATCAAAATAAATATTGGTGCCACGCCTAAGATGCACGCCCATAAAAAATGATAATTTCTTCTAAATAACTTGAATACACGCTATCACCCCCAATGCTTCCCAATGCCACCGCTACCTGCTCTACACATCAACTGAAGTATTCACAATTATTAGAAAATAATAAAATTAAATTGACAAAAGTGAATACCTAGTAGTCTTCAGCTATAAAATAAATAAATTGGTTAAAACTCAATCCTAACCTTAATTTATTACGAGTGCGCACTCTAAACTCATAAACGTCTATTAATTTAAATATGTGTTTTGCGGAATCACCCGCTATGAAATCACCCACTTGCACATTAAATTAACAAGATGCCCGAAAAGGACAGGCGTCCCCATCAACTTTTCGAACAAGGAATCCACCTTATGTATGAGCCCCGGCAATAAATAAAATTTTATGGAATCCACCGCAAAACCTCATGGAATCCATCGTGGAATATGCCTCTTGGCATCAATGTTGCCCATGAGAATTATTACCTCCACTTGCTTGACCATGACAATACATTTGTTCTTCAGTTTTCTCTTCATGTGTAGATTTGAGAATAGTAGATGGCTATCCATAAAAAGACTTGTAAAAAGGATGGCATCCATGTGTGTCCTCATCAAGCCTTAAGTTAGCATGAGTCTTATCTTCAAAATCTTGTCCATGAGAGCTAGTGTAAGTCTTGGGTTGATAAAAGGGCTGTAATTGAGGTTGAAAATGAGAGGGCTGAGCTCTTGATGGCTCTCCAACTTCATAGTGTCCAACAACCTTGTGTTGGGGGTAAAGGCGCCTCCGCCTAGCCACCCGTGTATTACTACACTAATAGTACCCGCCACTGCACACTACAGGTGGCGGGCACCCGTCATAGTTACTTATTCTTTATTCTTTTAGTGACAATTTGAATAAAGGAAGGCCCGGCCACACATTGTGATTGTTGGAGTTCCCACTTTTGAGTCTCTCTCTCTTGGCTCTTGCTCTCCATTTGCCATACCTCTCACCGCCAAGCTTCCTCCTCTTGGGTTCCACTTCCCTTTCAATTGGTATCAGAGCAAAGGCATTGGAGCTTGCTCGATATTCTCTTTAGCACGGATTTGAAGAGCTTCAATCCGAGCTTCAATGACAGCCATGGCATCTTCATTTGCATATATGTTTTGATCTCCTGCCTCCTCCTCGAGCTTTCGAACCTTGTTTGGCTTCTTCCCGGGCTGCATTGGAGCCCCCTTGACATTGTCAAGTGCCCTCGAGGGCTGTTGAAGACCCCCCAGTCCCCAGGAAGAGCCAACACAATTTTTGGTGCATTTTTAGGGGGTTGGGCTGATCTGCTCCCCGGTATTTCCCTGCTCCTCCTCGGCTTCTCGGCACTCTTGGCAACCTTCTCGAGCATTGCTTGACTCCCTGGCATTAGTGCTTGACTCCCGGTGATCGATTCGAGTGCTTCCCCCTTCAGCCCTTTGCTATACACACAGTCCCAGGACTGTCAAAATAGGGCAGCACTTGACATTTAATGTTTAATGCTTCTTGGCATTGCCCATTTGATGCATATTGATGCCCGGATGTTATGGGATGCTATGTTTATGCTTTGGGACTGATTTGGAGCATATTTGAGTACCGTTTGAGCTTCATTTAACAATAAATTACTTGCCATAATATAGTGGGCTGAAGCTCATTTACGTGGTGTATGCATTGGTCCATGGATACGGGGTGCTTAGAGGAGGTTTGAATTATCATACCGATGTATTTGGAGGTTGTCAAATGCTTCTTCTTGGTTCTCGAATGCTTTTGAGCTTGGAATAGGCTCCACCTTGGTCGCCATTCACTGGCATGGCATGCTTTGGACCAGTTTATGCCTATTGTCACTGCTTGACATTTAGGCTTCTTGCATTTATGCTTTGGTCAGATATGGATGCCACTTGGTTTGTCCATGCTTGACCGTCACTTGGAGCTTCATTTTCAAATGTATTTGAGCATTTTGGACCTAATGGGCATTACATTTGGTTGTCAGTTACATGCTCTTTAAATGCTTTCATGCTTATGCTTTATGGGTCTGAGATAGCTTGGGATTTATGCTCCGGATGTACCCTACTAGGATTTGGCATGTCTGATGCTATGTATTCGATGTATTAGAGCGTTGCTTGCTCTCTTTGCATTTGACTTCACTTCCAATGGGAGCCCCTTGGTATATTTGGATGTACATAGAGTCTTATTTACACTTGAGCTTGAGCTTGTGGGACAGTTACATGCATTTGCTCTCTTGAGAGCTTTATGTCTGTAGTTAGTCTATAGTGGGTTGATTCGATACGCCTATTGGTGCAGGCACCTATTTCTGTAACAGGTTTGCCAGTTTTGTATGCATCTTAGATGGTTATGTATTGAGCTTCTTGCTTTATCAGTTGTGCTTGTGCTTGGTCTCTTCTCTTACCCCGAGACCCATTACATGCATGACTTCTAGACCTATGAGATGTCCCTTGCCTGACATGCGATTGATTTGATAGTTCTTGGTACCTTCTTGCCCTTGGAAACTCACTGTTGGATGTATCTTGCTACTTGGTAGTTGCAGTGACATATTTATCAGTGATTGCTTCATTTTGGGACAATTTTACATACTGCTATCATTTATTACAGCAAGCTGAAATTTGCAGATTTTGAGCACTTCTATGAGGGTAATGCTTACTATTTGATGTTCTCCTAGTCATATTTGGTGGATAGGTGCTTCTCTTGGTGAAATCCACTATTTCAGCCAGTTTTAGCAGTGGTTTTAGTGCATTTTCTGCTAATTACAGCGACCCTCAATTTTACTTTTTTACTTTGATTTGGGACAGTATGGCTGGTCCTCTGAAAGATACATCTCTCTTTAACATTGCCAAGTTGGATGGTACCAACTATTTGTATTGGAAGTCCCAAATATGGCAGGTTTTGGTGCAGAAATTAAAGACTAAACCCTTGCATTTCAAGGGTGTTAAGCCTGAGGATATGGACGATGATGTTTGGATGGAAGTGTTAGATATGATCAATGCCCCACCCTCATTAGGTGCTACCAATGACCCATGGTGCTCAAAGTTGTAAGGCCCCCATTATGAGGAGAAGCCAAATGTGAGCCCGGACATTGGTTGAGTCCTGACTTGTATATCAGATGAGGTCTATGTGATCGGATGGCAAAAAGGTGACTGTTGTGGGTCTAATCTTTGGGTTAGACGGAGTGGTTAAGCTGGTAGCAACTCGAGGCGCATTGCATTGAGTTGCGGTGTAAGGGAGTTAAAAGGGGGCCCTATTGTGGGGTCCGGGGGCCGCTGAAGCGGCCCCTGGCTGGGGGGTTAAAGGGAATATTCCTATTCCCTGGCCGACTAGTGGAGGCTCATATGGTAGGTCGGTCAGCAGGCCGACCTAACGACCTTCGCGGGCTATAAAAGCTAAACCCCTTCGCAGCCATCTCTCACTCATCTTTCACCCAGTCAGAGTTGTTGTTCCAGGTAGCCTTAAGCTCTTCACCTATCTTCTGTCTAGATCGCCATCTAAGCTTCACACAGTGGAAGCACACGGGTGGACAGAGCCATCTTTGTATCAGTTGTTTGGAGTTAAAGAATTTATTGATTCTCCTCTTATTTGTTGTGTACTCTCTATCTCTTTCTCAGATTCTGTTCGCTGCGCCGTGTAATATTTTACATGGTATCAGAGCCTAGGGGGCTCTAGAGATCGGAGAGCGTGCAAGAGGCAAAGGCTTCAACAGCAAAGAGAAACTATGTCAACTCCGGGAAGCGGTTCTGGCACATCAGGAAGCGGTGCAGGAGGTGGTGCTGCTGTACCGGCTATTCAAACACTGAGGATTTGTCCACCAACCTTCAGTGAAGGCAAGTTAGATGGTACAAACTACATCTTGTGGAAGTTCAAAATTACAACTATCCTTGATTCTTATGAGCTTCTGAAGACTGTGCTGGGGACTGACGCAAAACCATAGCCTACACCCGACCCATCAAATCCTAGTGTGATGATTCCTCCGAATGCAGATCTTCTCCGAGCTTGGAAACGAAGGAATGCAGATGCATTGTGTGTCTTAGTTACAAGCTATTCTGACAGTGTTTTGACTTTGATTCAGCATACAACCAAAGCGTCAGAGGCTTGGAATGTACTAAGGAGTCAGTATGAAACATGAAACCAAACAAGGATTCAATGGTGAATTTAGTGGCTCAAAACAAAGCATTGATGATGAGTTGGGTATTCCTTCTATTGTTACACCTGGAGTAAGGAAGACCAGGGATGTTTTGAGAGCACCTGGGAGTGAACTTACAACACCTGGGAGTGAACTTACTTTGCGTAGGTCTACCAGAGCTAGGTATCCTGTGGATAGGCTGAAATATGATGGATTTACAGCCATTCACTATGCCTATATGGTCAAAGTGATACACGAACCATAACCCACTTCTTTTGAGCAAGCCATTCAAAGGTATTAAATTATTTTGAGTGTTTATTTTAGTTTGTAGGGTATAGTAGGAAGGGACTGCAAAAAAATTCGAGACCTCAAGCTTTGACTTTTGAGGAGTTTTGTGCATTATTAATGGAGGAGGAGTTGAGGCTGAAAGCCCGAGAAGGAAGCAATAATGGAGATGCTGGATTCTCTGCCAATGCAAAAGGCAAAGGTGTTTCCTCCACTAAAAATGATGGTGACAAAAAGAAGAAGGGCGGCAAGAAGAAGTTTCAAGGAGAGTGCTTCTACTGCAAGAAGAAAGGACATGCAATTGTAGATTGTCGTGTCAAGAAGGCAGATGAAAAGAATGGTACCCTTAAAAGTAAAGGGAAAGAGACAGCCAATACGGCTGAAGCAGAGTTGGAATTATTCATGGCGACCATTGAGGAAGTGTGCTCCTCGGCGCAAGAAGAATCTACCACTGACTCATGGGTGTTGGATAGTGGGGCCTCCCGTCACATGACCAACAAGAAAGGTCTATACAGTTTTATGCAGCCTCTACAAGAATCCATCATTGTGACGATTGGAAATGATGCTAAATGCCTTGCTGTGGGCACATGTACTATTTCTTTTGTTGCTGCAAATGGTGAAGTCAAAAAGCTTTCAAATGTGTTGTATGTTCCCGAAATCAGGAGAAATCTCTTATCAGTTGCTGCTATAACTGATCTTGGTCATGAAGTGAGGTTCAAGAAGACAGGTGCAGAAATTATTGATAGTGCTGGCACAATTGGTGGCAAAGGAGAAAGAAGGAACAACCTGTATGAGCTAAGTGCTCTTATAGCCACCGCTGGAGTGGGCACAAGTAAGCTTTGGCATGAAAGGTTTGGACACATCGGATTTGCAGTATTGAAGGAGATGCAAAAGCAAGGTATGGTTGTTCACCTACCTACAATAACTGAATTGAAGGAACCATGTGAAGCTTGTACGATGGGCAAGCAACAGAGAAAGGCATTTCCACAAGAAAGCAAGAATAGAGCACAGGCTCCTCTAGAGTTGGTGCATGCTGACTTGTGTGGTAAGATGCCTACACAGGCCTTGGGGGGATCTTCTTATTTTATGTTGATTGTCGACGACTACAGTAGGAAGATGTGGGTGTACTTCCTTCGTGATCAGGCTCAAGCTTTTGGTAAGTTTAAAAAATGGCTAATACTTGTTGATAATGAAACAGGGAAAAGTGTGAAGAAATTTAAAACAGATGGTGGTGGTGAGTTCAACTCAAAGGAGTTTGAAGGCTTTTGCAAGAGCAAAGGGATCAAGCGTCAATTGACGATGCCTCACACACCTCAGCAGAACAATGTTGTGGAACGCAGGAATCGCACCATTGTGGAGATGGCAATATGCATGCTAAAGGGCAAGGGATTGCCTAACCATTTTTGGGCTGAAGCTGTTAATACTGCAGTCTACATTCTAAATCGGAGCTATACAAAGGCTCTCAAGGGAAAAACACCTCATGAGGCTTACACTGGTAAGAAATCATCTGTCTCACATTTCAGAATTTTTGGATGTGAATGTTATGCACATGTTCCAGATGAGAAGAGAAACAAGTTACAACCAAAAAGTAGAAAATGTATCTTCTTGGGTTATAGTGATGAGCAGAAGGCTTACAAATCATATGACCAAGAGGCAAAGAAGATCATCACGAGCCGTGATGTGGTGTTCAAGGAGGAGCCGCATACAGTGGAGGAGGAGAAGGCAAGTTCTTCCACTTTATCATCAAGTGAAAAAGTAGTCCACTATGAACCTGTCCTGAGAGCTATCCCTATCCTTAAGGAGGAGGAAGCATCATCTTCAGATGATGAGGAAAAAGTTCACCAACCTGATATCACCCCACCGGAAAAGCCATTGCCGCACTGGGTGAAGCAGCTCTATGACCACAATAATCCTATGCCTGCGTCTATTGAAGAGAAGGCAGACGGACCAAGGAGGTCTCAGAGAATAGAGGAGCAAAGGAGGGCTTCTGCTCACATAGTCAATATGGCCTTGATGGTTGAGATTTGTTGAGATGGCAAGCTCAACACATGTGGACATGGATGATGGACCGCCTGGTTAGATGGGTCCACACATCTACACTTAGCACGTCGGTGGTCATTATGAATCTCACATGGCCACTGACTCATTACTTATTATATTCAGGTTGTTACACCTATTTACAGCTGGCATAGTTATAGCGCCAGTCGACTAGTGTAGTCAGTTGTGCATTGTTTGACTTAGTAGGCCACTTTCCTTTTATGTTGTATCTTATCTATACTTTGTGTACATTGTAAAGTGTGTGGAAGAAGAAGAAGAAATCAGCAAGAAAACGTTTTGGCCTCCATCTCTCTTCTTGTCTCTTGAGTGAGCTTCTCCTTGTGCATTCTGTGTGTGTTCGGCACAGCATCTTGAGCAACCCCCTCCACCACGCGATTCTTGACATGGTATCAGAGCCGTGCCATTGAGAGAGGCTGATTTCGAAGGTTGAAGCAAAGGAGAAGAAGCAAGGTTCGAGCAAGCAAGCCACGGGTAAGAAGTTCTCCCATCCTTCAACTCTTTCTCTTGGATAGTGCCTGTGGAGGCATCGGAAGCAGGGCAGAGCAAAAATCTCAGATTGTAGTGAGAATCGGTGTGCACGAAGAGCATTGTGTATTGTGCAGATTAGCCCTTTAGGGCTGTCCCGTAGTTATTTTGGGCATCTGAGGCCGTTTTAGGGCCCGTTTTAGAGCCGCAAGGTTGCGGACAACAGTTTCAGGGTTCGCTGTGACTTCGACTGTATTGACCGAAAGTGGGTGCGCAGGTTACAGATTTTAGATCTGTAAGGTGTTTACCAGTGAGTAAGCACAAGGTTTATCTGCAAACAGGTTGCAGATTTCATGTATTGTTGAGCAGACAGTGAAAAAGGCTGTCTGGTGTATTGTTGTGCACTACAGGTCCAACGTTGCAGAAGATTTGCTTGCTGTTGGTATTAGTTTTGTGATAATGGCAGAGAACAGTGGAAGCCCCATCATTGAGAAGCTTGACAAGAACAACTACCCTTCATGGAAGTTCCGTGTCACGAACTTTCTTATTGGAAAATGCCTCTACGAGTTCGTTTCAGGTGAAGAAAAGGAGCCAGAGATGAGTGATCCTCCAACTGCAGAAGAGACAAAGGCACGGAAAGAATGGAATGCAAAGGATAAAAATGTCATGTATTGGTTGTCTGCAGTAATTGACAATAATATGCTGGGACACATTAGAAATGCAGAGAATTCATATGTAGCTTGGACCATACTTGAAAGTATGTTTTCTGTAAATACAAAGGCACGAAAGATTCAACTCAAGCAAGAGTTGAATACATTAAAGAAAGGGAAGATGTCTATCAATGAGTATGCACTGAAGGTAAGAAGCATTGCAGATGCATTGGTAGCGATTGATGCAATGCCCGATGATGATGATTTGGTGTCGTCTACCTTGGGTGGACTTAACAATGAAAAGGCTTGGAAGTCTTTTGTAACTTCTGTATATGTTAGAAAGCCATTTCCAAATTTCGATGAATTGGTCTCCCTTATGATCACTGAAGAGATCAACATGCAGAGTGAGACATTTGAAAGAAGTGGTGAACAGGTCCAAGCTTTCTACTCCAGTTCTGGAAGGGGACATGGCAGGTTCTCTTCAAGAGGCCGTGGTACAGGACGTGGTAGTGACAACCAGCAAAACAGATTGAATCAGCAATTTGGTGATATGCAGGTTTCAGGAGGTCGTGGTAACTTTAGAGGCAGGGGGAGCTTTAGAGGAAGAGGTGGATGGCAGAACAGAGGTTCTAACAACTCTGGTATTGTGTGCCACTACTGTGGCAAAACAGGTCATATTGCAACCCAATGTTATGCTAAGAGAGATGATATCCACAGTGGTAAGTTGCAACAAGGAAACTATGCATCGTCTTCACAACAGAATGAAGACAAAAATGAACGTTTGTTCGTTATGCAGCATATGCTGAATGCTGTTACAGGAAAGGGAACACATGAAGATGTTTGGTATGTTGATTCAGGTGCATCCAATCATATGACCAGCCATGCAGAATGGTTTGGAGAGATGCAGGATTTGCAGAATGCAGGTTATGTGCAGACGGGTGATGACTCATGCCACCCAATTTTACACATTGGAAAAGTTCCCTTGTCCTTGCATGATGGTAAGACAAAGAGTCTTTCAGATGTATTACATGTGCCATCTATTACAAAGAACTTGGTGTTAGTCAATCAAATGGTAGAGCAAGGGCTGCAAGTCAGATTTAATGCAAAGGGCTGCTTTGTAGAAGACTTCAATGACAAGTGCAGATTGGTAGCAAAGGGAAGTAGAGTTGGACGTATGTTCACTCTAGATGCTGGAATTCCTACTATGAATGCTGCTATGTATGCCAAAGGAAAAGGTGTTGTTGCAGACATTGAAATTTGGCACAAACGCATTGGACATGCAAATGTACAAAGGCTGAAATTAATGCAGTCCAAAGGGTTGGTTACAGGTTTGCCTACATTTAAAGTTGCAGAATTTCAGAAGGTATGTGAAGCATGCCAGTTTGGTAAGCAGGCAAGACAACCCTTTTCACATGACAGAGATGTAAGCAGAAATATCCTTGATGTTGTGCATACAGACATTTGGGGGCCTACACAAAATGTATCTCTTGGAGGTAGTTCATACTTCGTCACATTCATTGATGATTGTTCTAGAAAGCTGTGGGTATATTTTATGAAGGAAAAGAGTGAAGCTTTTGAGCACTTTAGAACTTTCAAGGCTGCAGTTGAAAGAGAAACAGGCTTGAAAGTAAAGTGCTTGAGGTCAGATGGAGGGGGAGAGTACCTCTCCAATGAGTTCAGTGATTTTCTGAGGTCTCATGGGATAAAGAGACAGTTTACATGCAGGTATACCCCACAGCAAAATGGGGTTGCAGAAAGGAAATACAGGCATATTGCAGAACTTGCACGTGCCTTGATGTGGCTGAGAAGAATATGCCTAAGCATTTTTGGTCTGAGGCTGTTCATACTGCTGTTTATATTATGAACAGAACTCCCACAGCTGCAGTTCATGGTATGACCCCCGAAGAATGTTTTACAGGTAAGAAGCATGATGTTTCACACTTGAAAGTATTTGGCTGCATTGCGTATGTTCATGTGCCAGATGAGTTGCGGAAGAAACTGGATCCAAAGGCTGAAAAGTGTGTCGTTATTGGATACTCTTTAGAGCAGAAAGGGTATCGCTGTTACAACCCTGTCACATGTAAGTTCAGAGTGAGCAGGGATGTCATCTTTGATGAAATGAGCAGTTGGTATGCATCTAGTGGTGATGCATTGGATGATGATGATGATCATGACACTCATGTGCAGGCTGAAAAGCAAGAATCACGAACTCTTAGCGGACCAGAGACATCATCTGGTAGTCCTTGGTCTAGGAGACTAAGGAGTAGCTCTACATCTTCGGGTGCATCTACTAGCACTACAGGTAAAGACAAAGTAAAGAATAAAGTGTCAGAAGGCATTGATGCAGTTCTTGATGGAGACTCCAGTGGCTCAGAGAGCTTGGATGATGAGCTTGGCATTCCTTCAGTGAGGACTCCAGGTGTGCAGAGAGCACGCGTTAATGCAAAGACTCCATTGAGTGATCCAGTGGTACGCAGGTCTAGCAGGGTGAGATACCCTGTTAAAAGATTTGGTTTTGAAGGTTATGCAGTTCACCATTATGCTTATATGGTGAAACTAGTTGAGGATGTTGAGTCCACATGTTTTGAGGAGGCTGTTGGTCATGCTCATTGGGATGCAGCAATGGATGAGGAGATGGCTGCATTAGAGGCCAATAAGACTTGGGATCTAGTATCATTGCCTAAGGGAAAGAAAGCTATTGGATGTAAGTGGGTTTATAAGATTAAGCACAATGTAGATGGTTCGATTAGCAGGTACAAAGCTAGGCTGGTTGCAAAAGGCTATGCCCAGACATATGGCATAGATTATGATGAAACCTTTAGTCCAGTTGCTAGGATGGCAACTGTCAGATGTGTGATTGCTTTGGCAGCAGCCAAAGGTTGGAGGTTGCAGCAAATGGATGTAAAGAATGCCTTCTTGCATGGTGATTTGCAAGAAGAAGTGTATATGGATCAACCAGCAGGTTATGAAGATTTAGAGCATCCCACGTATGTGTGCAGGTTGAAGAAGGCACTCTATGGGCTCAAGCAAGCACCTAAAGCATGGTCTGACAAGATTAGAGAGTATCTTGTCAATATTGGCTTTTATGTTTCTGATGCTGATCACTCACTTTATGTGAGAAAGGGAGATGCAGGTTTGGTCATCATAGTCATCTATGTGGATGACTTGATTATTACAGGTGATAGTGATAGTGGGATTGCTGAAGTCAAGGGATGTTTGGAGATGAAGTTTGAGATGAAGGATTTAGGTGAGCTAAGGTACTTCCTTGGCATTGAGGTGATCAGATGTGATGATGGTATATGGCTGTCCCAAAGACAATATGGCTTGGATATGTTGTCCAAGTATGGTATGACTGCATGCAAACCACTTTCAGTCCCGTTGAAGCAGAATGTAAAGCTGAGTGCTGATGTTGGGGATGAGATAGAAGACCCTACTATGTTCAGGAGGATAGTGGGGAGTTTGATCTACATGACCATTACAACGCCAGACTTGAGCTACGCTGTTGGTCTTGTGAGTCAGTTTATGCAAGTACCTAGAAAGCCACATTTGGATGCAGTCAGATGCATATTGAGATATGTGAAGTCCACATTACATTATGGACTTTTCTATGAGACAGGTACAAATATACAGGTATTTGGATATACAGATGCAGATTGGGCTGGTAGTATGTCTGATAGAAGATCTACCAGCGGATACATGTTCTCTCTTCGTAGTGCAGCAGTTGCATGGAGCAGCAAAAAGCAATCTACAGTTGCTTTGTCGAGTACAGAGGCTGAGTATAGAGGTGCTGTTGTTGCAGCATGTGAGGTAGTATGGCTGCAAAAGCTATTGGCTGATTTGGATGTCCAGGTGGAAGGTCAAGTTGTCATTTATTGTGACAACATAAGCAGTATACAGTTGGCTAGGAACCCTGTGTTCCATGCCAGGACAAAACATATTGAGGTACACTACCACTTTGTGAGAGAGAAGGTACTAGCAGGTGAGATTGACTTGGTGTATGTCAGCACACAGGATCAGATAGCTGACATCTTTACGAAGGCATTGGGTACAGAAAAGCTTCTAAAGTTTCGAAGCTTACTTGGAGTTGCAGAGATAGAGTTGAGCTTGAGGGGGAGTGTTGAAATGGCAAGCTCAACACATGTGGACATGGATGATGGACCGCCTGGTTAGATGGGTCCACACATCTACACTTAGCACGTCGGTGGTCATTATGAATCTCACATGGCCACTGACTCATTACTTATTATATTCAGGTTGTTACACCTATTTACAGCTGGCATAGTTATAGCGCCAGTCGACTAGTGTAGTAGGTTGTGCATTGTTTGACTTAGTAGGCCACTTTCCTTTTATGTTGTATCTTATCTATACTTTGTGTACATTGTAAAGTGTGTGGAAGAAGAAGAAGAAATCATCAAGAAAACGTTTTGGCCTCCATCTCTCTTCTTGTCTCTTGAGTGAGCTTCTCCTTGTGCATTCTGTGTGTGTTCGGCGCAGCATCTTGAGCAACCCCCTCCACCACGCGATTCTTGACAAGATTATGAGAGAAGTAAAGGAGCCAACTAACTTAGAAGAAGCACTTGCAGATCCATCATGGAAGGATGCTATGTAGGCAGAGTATGACAGCATAATGAAGAATGACACTTGGGAGCTAGTGGATCGACCAGCAAAGCGGAAGGTTATTGGCACCAAGTGGATCTAGAAGGTAAAGTAAAGGCTGATGGTACCTTAGAAAAGTATAAAGCTAGACTGGTTGCCCAAGGATTTTCACAAGTTGAAGGGTTTGATTTTCAAGAGTCATTTGCCCCAACTGCTAGAATGACCACTATTCGCACGGTACTTGCAGTGGCTGCCCACAAGAAGTGGCCAGTGTTCCAAATGGATGTTAAGTCAGCGTTCTTAAATGGTGACCTCAAGGAGGAGGTGTACGTGGCTCAGCCACCAGGGTTTGAGACCCCCCATTCTGAGAACAAAGTGTGTAAACTGAAGAAGGCATTGTATGGGCTGAAACAAGCCCCCAGAGCATGGTACGAGCGGATAGATAGGTTCTTTTTAAACCTAAACTTCAAAAGATGTGCCTCGGATGCTAACTTGTATGTTTACAGGGATGGTAAAAAGTCTGTAGTGATTGTCCTATATGTGGATGACCTTCTTATTACAGGTGACTATGAAGATATGATCAACCAAACTCGAAAGGCTTTGAGTTCTGAGTTTGAAATGACAGACTTGGGCTTGCTACACTATTGTTTGGGGATTGAAGTCTAGCAAGAGCCACGAAAGATCTTCATCTCTCAGAAGAAGTATGCATGGGAGATCTTGAAGGCATTTGGCATGATCGAGTACAAGGAGATAGCTACACCTATGGAGGTAAATGCAAAGTTATCCGTCGAGGATACATCAGCACTAGCAGACATTGGGAGGTATAGGAGGTTGGTCGGCAGTCTGATCTACTTGTGTAACACCAGACCAGATATCAGTTTTGCTGTTGGTGTTTTGAGTAGGTTCTCAAACAAATCTCATGAGAGTCATTGGAAGGCTGGGATGCGGGTGCTCAGATACTTGAAGAAAACTCTTGACTATAGTATCACATACAGTTTCGGAACTTCTCTTGTGGGAAACTGTGACTCAAATTGGGTAGGAGACATTGATTCCAGGAAGTCAATTTCTGGTTATTGTTTCTCTTTGGGTTCAGGAATTTTCTCTTGGATTAGTAAGAAGCAACCAACAGTGGCATTGTCTTCTACTGAAGCAGAGTACAAGGCAGCTTGTTTTGCTGCATGTGAGGCCGTATGGTTGAGAAGGATTCTATGGCATATGGGAGTGCAGGATGAAGAACCAACTGTGCTGAGATGTGACAATCAGAGTTGCATCGCCATTGCCAAAAATCCAATGTTTCATGCACGCACCAAACATATAGAGATCCAATATCACTATGTGCGTGATTTGATGGAGGATGGGATAGTGGAATTGGTCTACTGTCCAACAGAGGAGAATGGAGCATATATCTTCACCAAAGCACTTACGAAGGATCTGCTTCAAGTTCATCTTCAGAGACTCAGTATTGGGCCGAGGAGATAGTTCACCTATGGATGGACATTGAGGGGGGGTATTAGATATGATCAATGCCCCACCCTCATTAGGTGCTACCAATGATCCATGCTGCTCAAAGTTGTAAGGCCCCCATTATGAGGAGAAGCCAAATGTGGGCCCGGACATTGGTTGAGTCCTGACTTGTATATCAGATGAGGTCTATGTGACCGGATGGCAAAAAGGTGACTGTTGTGGGTCTAATCTTTGGGTTAGACAGAGTGGTTAAGCTGGTAGCAACTCGAGGCGCATTGCATCGAGTTGCAGTGGAATATTCCCTGGAATATTCCGTGGCCGACTAGTGGAGGCTCATATGGTAGGTCGGTTAGCAGGCCGACCTAACGACCTTCGCGGGCTATAAAAGCTAAACCCCTTCGTCGCAACCATCTCTCACTCATCTTTCACCCAGTCAGAGTTGTTGTTCCAGCTAGCCTTAAGCTCTTTACCTATCTTCTGTCTAGATCGCCATCTAAGCTTCACACAGTGGAAGCGCACGGGTGGACAGAGCCATCTTTGTATCAGTTGTTTGGAGTTAAAGAATTTACTGATTCTCCTCTTATCTGTTGTGTACTCTCTATCTCTTTCTCAGATTCTGTTCGCTGCGCCGTGTAATATTTTACAGGAAGTTGATGAGCTATGCAAGTCTACCATTATTTTATCACTCTCAGAAGAGGTCCATCATAATGTTGTTGAAGATGAGAATCAGAGTGCATGGGATTTATGTTAAAATATTTAGGAGCTCTATGCGCAGCAGAGTCCTGCGTCACAGATGTATTGGCTAAAGCAGTTAATGGATCTTCGTATGAAGGAGGGGACCTCCCTTTCTTCTCATTCCAGTTAGTTTCATGCTATCGTGAAGAGTCTGTTGTTACAGGGTATTGAGTTCAAAGACAACTTGCACCTGTTGTTTCTACTTGGCACCTTGCTTGAATCATGGGATGTCTTCCATACTGCCATATGCACGAACAAGCTTGATGGGTCGAAAATCAAAGATGTTGAGAGTGCTTTATTGACTGAGGAAATCAACAGGAGAAACAATGATGCTTCCCGCTCTTCACATGCATTGACCGTTAGAGGTGGCAGACATGACAGGCATGTTAATGATCATAAGGGTAGGGACTCTCAGAAGTCCAGGCCCAGGTCACGTGGTCGCAGTAAGTCCCGCGATGATAAGGGCAAGGAAAAAAGAAAAGAAAAAGTGCAAGAAAAGTCTTCTCAGCATAGTATTGTACCTGCAAAGTCCAGCGTGAAGATAGAAGAGGTTAATGTCATGTAGGCCATTGATTCATATGATGATTACATACTTGCAGCTTCTTCATGTAATGCCTTAGAGACTTCTGAGATACATTCTATGTATGTGTAGTGCTGGCTCTTGGATTCGAGTGCGTCCTTTCATGTGTGCTACCTATTTCCTGCAGCACAGAGTCACCGTGTTTCCCGTAGCACAGAGGAGCGAAAAATGAAAAAAAGGAAATAGCAAAAAAGGCACCTTGACTGGTAACCAGACCCTGAAAAATTTAAATGTTCGGGCATGACCCTTAGAAAGTCTCAGTGTCACCCCGAGGCGACAAAAGAGTAAAAGCCGCACCATTAAATATGGAAGCGCTCTCGAATCCTTGTAAAAGAGCGCCAGGCTCACTCCTGTGCAAATTGTACACATTAGTTGGGAATAGGATGAAATTAGAGTGGTGGAAAATGGGAAAAAGGGCCTAGGCTACGGCCGACCATGTAAAAAAAGGGAAAAAAGGGGATGACCGCCCAAAAGGGATTTAGGGTTTTGTATATAAAGTTGAAAAGTGAACGAGAAGCTCATTCTTTTGGTGTGTGGCAAAAAGAGTCTTCTTCTTCCTCTCTTCTTCTCTCCTTCTTGCTTTTGTGTGCTCTTGAGAGAGAGTGTGTGAGAGTGTGAGGGAGTGAGTGTGTGTGGGGGAGTAAGGGATCAAGAGGGTGAAGCTCTTCACCATCTCCTCTTCTCTTGCACGCGCAGCTATGGAGGATGGAGCTTGGAGATGGAGGAGGCTTGAGGATGCTTGAGCTAGTATCAAGAATCATGAAGCTACCGGAGTGCAAGAGAGAGGAGGGTACTCGATCAAGTATCAAAGTAAGCTCACTACACTCGTAGGATCGACGGCGCATCGGCTAGGTGAGAGATAGCCATTAGAGCTTGCTTGGAACGCTTGAAACAATAAGCGGTCTGTGGGTCTTGGTGGTTGAGTGAAATCTCCCACATTTTGGTTCCATTGCCGGGACCAACTGATTCAAGCTTGAGCACTTACGCACCTCATATCGAGCATCGAAGTAGGGTACTCATCCCCGAAATGGAGCTTGAGATAGGTAGGAAGTTTGGGTGTTTTTGATCTTCAAAACAAGTAAGTATTTTGGGATATTTTGGTTGTTTGATGATTGGAAAGCATGGAGAATCTATTTGAAATTTTTGCCTTCGATCTTTGTTGCATTTAGCGTAGGTTAGAGTTAGGAAATCAAACCGAAAAAGGTAGGGTTTATTGTTTCAAAACATGGCAAAATAGGGAAAAAATCGTGTAAAATGTGTAAAATGCTCACTAGTGATGCCTAAGATCGGCAAGTAAGTGATTGGGAGAATCAACGCCACTTTTGGGAGGGCATATAAGAGCTAGGTGGCCAAGGGAGAGCTCATTTGTGCCATTTCAGTGAGAAAGAAAGAAAGTTATATTAACGTCTTCTAAAGACCAAAACTGGCCTATGAGACAAACTGTGATACAACTGATGAGGTCCAGCTATCCAAAATAAAAGTGCTGAATGAAAAGCTAAAAACTGAAAACTGAAAATACGGTGCTGTGAGTGTGATAAGTGTCGTGTATGTGTATGTGCATATGTAGCTCTGGTACTCCAGATAATGGCTACAAAAGGGGAACAAATGTCGACTGTGATAGGGGAACAATTGTCGGCTGTGATAAAGTGGTGCGATGTGTATATGTAACAGATGCAGGGAGATATACTATCCTGGGATGTAGTAGCAGTCGCGAAGTCACTAATAGCAGGTGATCCCTCCTGGATGCAGGATGTGGTACATCGGCGGTGGAGAAAGAGCAAACTGGAGGTCTGAGATCCAATGTGTCGAGTGTCGTCGGATCTCAGTCTGCTGTCGATGTAGATCAAGAATCCTCCGGATCTCCTGTCGGTGTGGCTGTGGGGTCCGAAACCCACGGATCCTCGTGCGGCGTCGGGTACGCTGGTCCTCAGCCTGCTGTAGTGTGAGCCCGGAGGTCTGGCTAGAGGCTGGTACAGTAGCTCTCACTCTGTCTGTCTGAAAGAACTGTGTAATAGTCGTCTGGGTGGGCCCCTCTCTGATTGGGACCCGCTGTGTGCTCTGCTCTCTGATGTGCCATGCCTCTCCCAGAAAACGGCCAAATGATCTCTGATCCATATCAGTCATACATCCCTGAAGTGAGCTGCTCAATGTGTATCTAGATCTCAACTCTGAGTATGCCGGGCATCTGAGAACAAAATGCTTCTCACTCTCCACCTCTGATCTGCAAAGGGGGCATATCCTCTCCTCCCGTGGGATGCCACTGGCTCTGCCACTCTCAATCATAAGCTGATGTGATGATACCCTGAGCTGTCCAATAAGAACTCTCAATCGATGTGGCATATAGATCTGCATATATCTCGGAATCTCTATGAATCCCTGCTCTGATATGCTCAAGAACTGTGTATAATAATAATGTGCCATCTTCAATGGCAGTGGCTGTGCAGGGCTGACCCATGTCCTCTGTATATAAATATGCCATATCTCCTGTCTGATGACTCTGTTCCTCTCAGAGAGAGAGAGGGTGTAAGTGGGAGCCTGAGTATCATATAGAAGAGGTGGGAGTCTATCAATGTCCAGCCCATGTCTGTCAAACCAAGCTCTAGTCTGTGCATACCATGATGTGGTATCCCCCGCTTGAGCCATCTCCTGAGATGCCATATATGCTCTGTATGCAATGCGATCTCTGTCCATATCCTGAAATCTGTGTAGGGAGAGAGAGAGAGCTCCAGCCCGTATTGATTTGATTGCATCACCGACGCACTTACCGGCCCGTTCAGGTATACGAACCTCTCCCTCTACTGTCCTAGATAGGATCTGGAAGTGCATGACCATGGCGCTGGCCTACATTTGGTGAAACGATCAAAATTACGTTCGCGCAGGTTACGCGCGCTGCATTCAGCCCATCCAAGTGGCCTCTCCTGGGTTGAGTCCCAGAATCAGCCCTCGGCCCTTGTCCGAGTCAACCCACTCGGCCAACCCTAGTCGGCCCTCGGACCCGTCCGAGGCAACTGTCCGAGTCAATCCACTCGGCCGTCCGAGTCAAAGCTTTTTGCCACGTGGCACATCCGACCTCGGCCCGCCCGAGTGAACCGTCCGAGTCTCAAATTCGGCCTTCGGCCAAGCACCATTCGGCCCGTTCGAATCACCCTGTCCGAATTCGCCATTCGGCCCGTCCGAGTCAAAATCATCCGAGTCAAACCCGAAAATTCGGCCCTCGGCCCTGTGCCTCGACCCGTCCGAGTGACCTACTCGGACCTTGCAATTCGGACCAGTTGGCCCGGCAAATATGCAGCAGCGCTAACTGTCAAAACCCTTCGGCTGCTCAGAACCTGATTTTGGCACACGCGATAAGAGAAATTGTAGTGCGCCATCGCTTAGCGGCTAGAAGTGGACATTTGCGAGATCCAAGGGACTTAGACGCAAGCCGCTGAGTCGTAAAACCTGATCGACCGAAAACGAACAAGGCAACATATGAGAAAACCCTAAACCCTGACAAAACAGCAAGAAAATGGACCTATAAGCCTATCAGGCCTAAACAAGCATGAGTGTGTAAGACGCTGAGGAATTGCTTGCTGCACTCACATTGAATTTCCGCACTTGAAGTACACTTAAGAAAGCTGAAAGCCTGATTGGGCACAAGCGCATGAGAAACATCACACTCACCGAGTGACCATAAATTGAGGTCTGCATTCAATAACCAAAGAAACTCACTCAGATAAAACACTCAAGGAACCCACCAATAGGAGAGGATCGAAGATATAGACAAACCATCAAAGCACAGAGTAGGACCAAGCAAGGAATGCCAATGACGAGGATCTGTCAAGTCTATTCAATCTGATCGACAGTGTAGTGGAGCGCAAGAATTCGACCATGACGGAAGAAAGCTCAGACCATCGGTCTAATGAGGAGCTCGATTTGAGTGTATTCCTAGATGCTATCCAGCACTGGTGAGCAGTTACGACGCGCACGCCCGGTATGAGCACCGCGACAGGACATCAGACGCAATCCTTGCAAATCTAGAGGAGAGAAGACTAGCCTGCAAAGCATTACACGGAATAGCTGAGTATAATAGGGATCAGCAGAGCAGGCTAGGAGCCAAAGGCAAAGCATGGAGCTACATGAGGTACATCGAGTGCTGAACTTGGTTGGCCGAAACCGAACGGACCATGAGAGAGCACTAGAGGGAGACTTGACGTTGAGTGAGCTCGTCATGAAACGACTGCTCGATAATATCGCAGTAGAGCAGAGTGCCACCGCACTAGCGACGTCGTTGCTTGTAGGATTAGGGGCAAACCAAGGCTCAAAGAGCCAGGCCAAAATATCGATTGTTGCCAAGCAACTCGATAAATACCAACCTCATGATGACCCCTATAGCTTTGTTGAGCAATTTGAGTAAGTCTGTGAAGCCAACGGCCTCAACGACCAAACTCAACGCTTGCAAGCTTTCGGGCTTTGCCTAGGCGACAAGGATAGGACGTGGTATACGAGCCTAGATGCTGCAGAGCGAGCCAACTTCAAGGACCTTAAGGATCTCTTCGTCAAGAGATTCGCCGAGCCCGGATACTCCGATAACCTGCTTGTACGTTTGATGAATGCCAAGCAGAAAGAGAAGGAGGACATCTGCGACTACGAGTGAGAGCGGAGTTTTGATGCCGAGAAGTGCTTAAAAATAGCTAAAAATTATGAATATCAAGGGAAAAATATTCAACGTCGAAGGCGACGGCTCCAGCTAGGACGATTTTAAGCATCAAGTGCTTTAAAGGTGCCCGAGCGACACTTGTTGATTTTTGATAATTTTTCAGACTGTCGTGCGGGTTGTCGGGAGTTTCCAGCCAATGCGGGATGTTAAGCCAAACGCCCGAGATTTTTCAGAGCTCGATTTGGAGCCTGGACGAGGAAATGGCTACAAAATGGTTAAGATATGAAAAGGTGGACACTTGGGAGGCCAAAATTGGGCATGCCTTTTGAGTTTGGACTCCCCCCCCTTCAAAATTTTAAGCATACAAGGTGAAAAAACGTGTAGAGAGAATGAGGGATGAAGGCGCCATATTCATGCCCCATTTTTGTGCCTCCATGGATGGAGATGGAGATGGCAGGCTGTGAGTACCCATACAACCGATCTTGGGGCTGATCTTCTCCCTCTTGGCCGATCTTATCACCTGTCTTCGCTCGTACAATGGTGGCCTGAATGAAGAGAGCCAATTCTAGTCTTTCTCTCTCCTCCCTCTCTCTCCCTTAAGGGGCTGTTCTTGTGTGGATGAAGACAATTAAGAATGGTGGAGGAAAGCTTGTCTGGATGAGACCGGATTGCTTTCGGATGGATGAAGACATGAAGACTGCTGTTCTTGAAGATGTTGAGCATTAAATGCATGTTGGAAATCAGTCCCGTAATCAAGACCAAGAAACCGAGACATGAAAATAAGCGGTAATGCTATTTTTATGAAGGAAAATGATCTTTTTATGCTATTTGCTTTATGAAACCTTGTTCATATGGGATGAAAGTTCTCTATGTTATTGTTGGCCACGAGTTTCAATTGTTTGCAACCTGAAAATCAGAAAATATAAGGCTACATGGTCGGAATTAGTGTTAAAATGCATGAAAATACGTGTTTTAAGGGTAAAATTGGGTTTTTTGTTATATAAATGAGAAACATGATATGTCACACCAACTAAATTTGAGTTTTTTTCTGTCAATGAACCTAAGGGCCACAGCCCACAATCAACTTTCATTTTCAGTCATTATTTATTAAAGAAAAATAGGGAAAAATTATCCAAAAATGGAGAAAAATGGGTTTAAAAATAGGGAAAAATAGGAAATAGGCTGAGAAAAATTAGGAAAAATTATATCTATGTTTGTGCAATGTACAACAATGGCAAAGCACGAGGTTGGCCTCGGTTTGTCTCCGTTTCTATGTTTTGCATGTATTTATTAGGTTTTTAAAAGGGAAAAATGCATAGAAACCCTATCTAATTGATCAATGATGCAAAATGCTAAGAGTTGGATGAAGAGGGGCTGAAACACTGAAAGATAAAGAAAAGATTTGATTTATGCATTGCACTTGGCATATAGGAAATGGTTGGAATAAAGAGGATGGTAGCATGAGCATATGGGTCGGTGCCTCCTTTCAACGCAGCACGCGCTAGTAAAATTCATGGAAAGAATGCTTTATGCACTATGCACGATGCTGGTCTTTCTTTTGTCTGAGCACATAGCCATATATGATTTGTATTAAGCATAATAATTAAAAGGTATAAGAAAAACCTCCTGGATGCATGACACTTGTTTTCCTTAGGTTGTGACCAACGATGAGCATGAAAGGATGTCCTAAGCTGTAGGTTAGCCATTGGGTCCTAAAGGGAAATTGTTGTGAGGAATGGTATATCCTAGAATGTAAAATATTGGTATCTTGAGAGGAGTTTGTGCTCATTTGTGTTATATGTCTAGTAGCGGATCAAAGGGCCAATCCCTGCGATGTAGGAGAGCTGCAGTCGAGATTCGACTATTAGTCGGTGGAGTGCCTCCTATATGTGTGTGACGAGGCGTTATGCCTAAGTACTTTGGGATCTTCCTCTGAGGAGTTTAAGGAAAACATTGGACTATAAACATAAACACATGAATTAAGCTTTAGGGCAGGTTTGTCCTTTAGCATTAGATTGACGCTCCTGGTCCGCGAGGCCGTGAGGGTGTTTGTGTGTCATGAGCATGAGGTCCGGCTAGTGCTATAGCCAATGCCGGCCCATTTTAGGTCCCATCAATGTGACCCATGTGAGGAGTCTCTTTAAGAGAATCCCTCTAAGCGAGTGACTGACTAACAGAGCAGTTTTGACTGTATTCATCAGCGGAATTCGAGAGGAGGAGTTATATAAGGCTCTGGCACACAATTCAAGCTTGCACAGCGGGACGTGGTGGCTAGAGTGTTTGAGGAAGCCATCAGAATCGATGACCAGCTAAAAGAGTGGAGCTCTAGGAGCTCAAATCTAGAAGAACCCAACTCGCGAAGCTCAGAGAGAATGTCAGCCTCTAGTGAGCGGTCAATCCCATCATCCCAAGATAAGGGGAAGGCCATCGAGGCAGACCAAGGCTTGGCTGAGATCAAGATGGAATTAGCCAAGTTACAAGACATGTTGAGATGACCAACGTGCCCGCATGTCCAATGCGTGTACTGTGGCGGAAACCACTTGCCGATCGAGTGTCAAGACCCTAGGTCAAGACCTTGCACTAACTGCAGTAGGTTCGGCCATGATGTTATGCATTGTAGATTACCAAGAAGACTTCCATACTCGCAACCCTACGACCGGCCTTATCTAGCTAACATGCCGCAGCCATTCTTCAGAAGGGGAGCCCCATTGGCTCTTCTCGCGCCTAACGATATGAAACCAACCATCCCTAGAATGGACATAAATCCTACAGGCATTCCTAGACCACCTGGTCCTTACGTGACCCACCCATCGAGTGATGCTCCAGTACACTACGTGGAGGAGCCGAATGATGAGGAGACCTACATATACCCTTATGTCTCGCATGACGATGAGGGCAACACGGTCCTCATGGATTATCGTCGACCCATGTCGGTGATGGCGTTAGGACGAGGACAAGGTAGAGGCCTAGGAGGGTAGCCATAGGATCCAGTTACTTGTTGGACTTGTGGTCACCCGGGTCATGTCTCATCACGCCGCCCTAAAAGAGAGCAGCAAAACAGAGACAAGGCTGACCAAAGGTGCGCAGAGTGCGGAATTACCCATCTTTTCATAGATTGCCCAAAGCGGAAGCCATCCTCTAGCTCAGCCAACTTGCCCTCTGTCCCATTGGGGTTGTTTGGTGTCGAAAACCCCGATGGGGAGGCCACACCTATTCCATTGCGGGTCATGACTCGAGCCCAAACGAAGCAGGCCAGTATCTCTCTGCCAGGACCTAGCAATCTTGATGCAACCTCCATAGGGAAGAAAAGCCGCATGTAGAAAAAGAAGAGATCGGAAGCTAAAGTCACACTAAAAACTGAGAGTGCTATGACTCTGCCTACGGGAAAGAAGGTTTCAGACACAGAGGTAGAGACTTTAACCCCTAAGACGGTGGAAAAGGGAAGCGCTAAGGTAGGGGAGTACCCGCATCTAAAGCGACAATTAAAGGCCATAGAAAAGGTGAAGGAATGGGTGAAGGAGGCTCAAGATCATCTCAAAGACGCTGAGCCCATCATAGAGGACGAGATTGATGACCTCTCCAGCATAAGCACACCGATATCACCACCTCAACCAAGGCGGCAGAAGAAACCGTGCCACGAGCAGTGTTGCTGAGACCAAGCCTAGCCGCCGACAGAGCCACAGATCAGCCCGCAGCCATTGGCCCGGACAGTCTAAGTTAGGGGAGGGACGAGTATCTAACGATCTCCTAACCACACTAGTGACCACCCCTGTAACACTTAGCCTGGGAGACCTACTTAAGTAGCATCCGACCCTACGGAAAGATCTTAAGTAGTGGGTCGAAGGATCACAAGAGCGAGTCACGGCAGACCCTCAAGACCAGGATGCAAAAACGCAAGCCAAGTTTGACGCTGCATTCCGTGCCTAAATCCTTGCACATCAATGCCTTTTGGAAAGGCTCTGAGATGCACGCGGTCCTGCCGGTCCTAGCCCTGGGTGACACAACAAGAAAGGGAATTGTAGACAGGGGAGCTGGGGTTAGTGTGCTTAGCCATGCAGTGCTTCAGACTTGGGGAAACCCACCTGTCGAAGTTGCTAGGTTTAATGTCACGCTAGCAAACTGTATGAGAGTGAAGCCATTCAGGGTACTGAAGAATTGGCCAGTGAAGATCGCAGGTGTCTAGTTCTTCGTCGACTTTATAGTCATGAAGGGAGTGGACTATGATGTCCTATTAGGCTGACCCTGGATGCACAATGCTAGAGTCATCGAAGATTGGGGTAACGGCTTGATCTTCCTTGGCAATAGAACGGACGCCGTGAGAATAGAGATGGATACTTGGAAGACCTCACCAGTCGACCTAGACGCCATCTCTGCTATGCTCAAAGGGAACACTCAGGTCAAGAAGCCCTATGGGCCCTTGACCAAGTATATCCCATGCCCAGAGGATGAGCGGGATTGAATGCACGTTCTTGCTACAATCGACCTGCCATTCTCAGATCAGGAGGCATATGAGCAGGCCATCAAAAACGATCGGCAAGTCTAACAAAGCACTCTCTACACCAATCTGCATGATGGCAGGAAGCCGCTGGGGGAAGCCTGAGCCTGTCTCTCTCCAAGTGCCATCCAACAAAAGGGAACTCCAGGGGACGCTGGAATATCTAACGAACTAGCTAGCTGGCAATCCAGCTGCAAATTTCAAACCACTCCAGGATCTCTTAGAGGAACCCAAGTGGCAATGGACTAGAGTACATGATTTAAACCTCATGTATAACTGGGCCCTAGTCCCCGACCAACGGCACGAGACATACCAGACCCTAGGAGACAATGAGCAGTCGGACGACAAAGATTCTAGCAACGAATACGAAGACTGCCAATCCTTCAATGATGAGAGCAAGGGTGAAGTGGATACCATAGAACATGACACTGAAGGACGAGAAATTGAGCAGATACGAGCAGACGCCAAGCCGTAGAAAAGGCAGTCCCTTAGAGTAGAGCGAGGAATCATACGCATGGGATGTGATCGCGCTTGGTTGGAATGTATGGGAGCCATCGACCTTGAGCAAGTAGGCCTAGCCTAGCCAAGAACGACATCAATACTTAGGACCGAATCGCCATCTGAACTGCGGCCACCAGGGGAGACCACCTCTTCTAGCGAAGATGGAGGGTTTGACTCTGAATCGGAAGTTACTTCGGATAGTGATCTAGAGATCCCTAGGCCGCCCATGCACCAAGGGGGACTTACCCGCCCACCTGAGGCGCACACGGTTAAGGCAAGGAAAGGCAAAGCAACCCAGGGATACACGATCAGAAGAACAACGAAAGCCGTAGGATCTCCCTAAACGCTTCACGAAATTCAAAAAAGGGGACAGGGTAGTAGTTCTGTTAGGTTCCAAACGGCAAGGTCAGACGAGCGAATCAATCGAAGGACTAGCCAAGGTCAAGGAGGTAGACCTAGCCCAGGAAGGGGAAACACGCCGACTAGTATTCATTGCCGACGACCTGACTGGTGAAGAAGAAACAAGTCTTGTCGCTCTCTTGTGAGAGTATATAGACATGTTTGCCTGGTCCTTAGAGGAGCTACAAGGGGTAGATCCGAGTGTTGTGACTCACAACATACCCATGACATTGGATGCAACGCTGGTCAAGCAGCGACCGTACCCTATGAATCCAAAATATGCTCATGCTATCAAAGAGGAAATTGACAAGCTGATGAGAGCTGGATTCATTTACGAATTTGAGCTCACAAATTGGGTATCACCCATAGTCATTGTGATGAAGAAGAACGAAAAAATTCGAGTGTGCGTCAATTACAAGAAAGTGAACGCTGCTATGAAGAGAGACAACTATCCATTGCCGTACATCGAGCACATGCTTGAGAGGGTGGCATGCAAGGAAGCCTACAGTTTTCTGGATGGCTTATCAAGATACAACCACGTGTAAGTGCACCTTGCAGATAGGCACAAGACCGCTTTCGCCATCGAGTGGGGCGTCTTTGCATACATAGTCATGCCCTTCGGGTTGACCAATGCCCCTGCCACTTTTCAATGTCTCATGTGCACTATCTTTAAGGACATGCTTCGCAAGGAGTTAGAAGTATTTGTCGACGACTTGTGTGTCCATTCGACCTGGATCGAACACTTAGACAGGCTCTGCGCAGTCTTTGAATGGTGTCGCCTATATCATCTCTCCTTGAACCCCTTGAAGTGTCAGTTTTGGGTAAAGCACGGATGCATCTTGGGACATGTGGTGTCGAAGAATGGCATTGCCACTGACTTCTCGAAGGTCAGGGTAATTGTTGATCTTCCACCCCCAATTAATTACAAGGGAGTTCAATGCTTCTTAGGTCATACAGGATACTATCGACGATTTGTACTGAACTATGCGCTGATCGCCAGACCATTGTACAAGCTGCTGATTATCTTTGAGTGGACCGAGGCATGCCAATGGGCGTATGAAGAATTGAAAAAGGCTCTAACAACAGCACCAATTCTACAAGCCCCAGATTGGACCATTACCTTCCACGTGCACATCGATGCTTCTAAGTTTGCCGTGGGGACAGTGTTGTGCCAACCTGGTGAGCACAATTTAGATTATCCAGTGAGCTTTGCTAGCGGACAACTCACTGAGATGGAGATGAACTACTCGACGACGGAAAGGGAGGGATTAGCCATGGTGTTCGCTGTGAAGAAATTCCGGCATTATCTATTGGCCACACCCTTCACCTTTTTCATGGACCATCAAGTCCTACTCTATTTAGTAAACAAACCTTGTGTTACAGGGTGCATAGCTCGATGGCTCCTCCTACTTCTAGAGTTCGACTTCTCCGTGGTAGTACGAAAGGGAAAACAACATTACATGACCGATCACATGTCACGCATCCCCACAGGTGAAGCCGCTGGACAAGGCATTGTTGACGAGTTACCCGACGCCCATCTATTCCACCTATCGAGTGAGAGAGATTTATTTAAGGCTGATCTAATGCCATATTAGGCGGATGACATAGTCCAAGTGCTCGAGCATGGACTACCTGAGCGACCAATAGAAAAAGCCCGACTTGGGCGCTTGATGCTGAAGATTCAGTCCTACCAGCTAATTGCAGGCCAACTCTATAGGCTGGGGCAAGACGGATTGCTTCGTAGATGTGTGTGTGAGCATGAGATGCACGATGTGCTCTCAGAGGTGCACAATGGCATCGCCGGAGGACACTTTAGTGGAGACACAACGGCACAGAAGGTGCTGCAGTCTCAACTATGGTGGCCCACACTTTTCTGCGATGCCAAGCGATTCGTCAAGCATTGTGATGAGTGCCAACGGACAAAAGTCCCGATTCGTAAGGATCAAATGGAGCTGACCCCAATTATTGCTTGCCAACCCTTCGAAAAATGGGGAATCGACTTTATAGGGCCCATCAGTCCTGCGACACAATATTCACAAGCCAAGTACATCGTTTTGACCATGGATTACCTCACAAAATGGGCCGAGGCAAGAGCCACACGAAAAAATGACGCTAGGACGACTGCCAAGTTCTTATGGGAGCAAGTGATCTTGCGCTTCGGTTGCCCCATCGAATTGGTTAGCGACCAAGGCACACACTTCATCAATGAAGTGACAGCACATCTCCTATCCACCTTTCTCATTATCCATCACAAATCCTCACCAAATTATCCTCAGGCAAATGGCCATGCATAATCAACTAACAAGATTCTTATCAATGTCCTGACTAAAATAGTCTCGACCTCACGCAGCGACTGGGACAACAAGCTGATGGCAGCCTTATGGGCCTATCGCACAGCTTATAAAACGGCTATCGGCCAAACCCCCTTTAGGCTGACCTATGGAACTGAGGCAATTCTACCGTTAGAATTCTTCGTTCCTAGCCTGAGAATAGCACTTCAAGAACGATGGGAAGGGAAGGAGGCATGGACGCAACGCTTGGTCGAGCTGGAACGCCTATCAGAAACTCGTCTTCTAGCCACCCACGCGCTGATTTGTGAGAAAACCTGACACAAGAGTTGGTTTGACAAGCATGTCAAGCAGCACGAGTTTGGACAGGGTGACTTAGTGCTCCTTTACTCAGTTAAGGGGCATAAGAAAAAAATGAAGTTCAGAGGTCTCGGACCCTTCAAGGTTCGTGCGATCAGCCGAACTGGCAATGTCGAGCTTGAGACACTAGACGGTGAGGGAATAGGCTTCTTCAATGGCAGTCGTGTCAAGAAGTACTACCCTCCCACACATCCTTTGCATGAGCCCCCATTGTTAGAACTGTCGGTCAAAGTGCGAGTAGCTACAATCACTGAAATCAATGAAGATGATGAGGAAGCCGTAGAACCCGCTTACCTCCGTGTCACGGTCACTGCCAAGCAAACATGCGCTTTCAACGCCTTGATCGACGAGGGAGCAAACTTCAACGTCTTAACCCACAATCATTGGATCCAACTTGGCAAACCACTACTTCAACCCACAACTGCCAAGTTAACCCATATGGAGCTTAATCATACGCACTTCTCGGCAAGTGCAGAGTCGCTATTTCTATCGAGTTTGAGACTGTTCCAATGACTTTTTACGTGTTGCCAGGTGCTACAAACGCAAGCATGGAGTCATTGCTAGGGTGAACCTTCAAAAAACAGACTCACTGCAATGTTGATTATGAGTCGTAGTGCATCCACCTAGCAATAGGCAACGTGCGTATTGTCATAGCTTTCAGCACCAAGGGCTGCACGACACAATCACCATCCGCACAGGCACCGGTAGAAACATCCATAGGCAAGACTAAGGAGGGGGGTAGTGCGCGGCCACCACTCCCCGACTTCCATAAACCGCGGCCCGCAGCGAGCCAAAGCAAGGGCCCAACAGCCTCGCCTCCAGTGGATGCCTAAACAGCCGCAACAACCGCTTAGGACTCGACGCGCCTATCCTCATAAGACCCAGCACTCTAAACCTAGGAGGCCAAGATGCAGGCACAGGAAGAGTCGCGTGATTAAGCAAAGATGGGTCCCTAAAGCCCTCTTGCATGTGCAAGGCTACTATGAGGGAAATACCTCATTGTGGATCCCTAAGGCCCCCACGGCCAAAGGCACTAGTCATACGCCACCCTCAAGCTTGATCAGCCCAGGTCCCTTACCACCTCAAAACCATAGGCCGCAGTGCTCTCCAGAGCCCCAACCATCCGACTCATCTACGCTTCAACCCAAGAGAGTCGCACAAACCTATCGGCCCAAGCAACAGCCACCGTCTCATAGGAGGCATCACCCGATCAAGTCAATCCGACTCCCCAGAGCAAAGTTGAATGTAGCAGTCCATCTGTTAAGGCTGACCCTAATCCACCCATATTCTGGACAGCCCAACTGCAGGCCCAAGGAAACTCCAAACTGCCCATCTCTGTCATTCAAAATGCTTGTTCTGCTAAACCTCAACACGTGTCGGCCTTACGCCCTCCTACGAACAAATATCCTTCCTAGTGCTAGCCGCTGACCTTGCAGAGGACATTGGGGATGACGTAGTAGAATGCATTAAACGACTCGATGCCACCTTCGTATCGCTAGCCCTTAGCTATGACCGCTTGGACTTAGGACTATTGGAGGAACCCTTTGCAACGGAAGTGCGCAACATGCCTTGCTCTTGGGAGACCTTTGAATTCGCATTTGCAAAAGCTTCTCGCTCCACCGCTGAGTTGATCAAAAGCGAGATCTCCAAGGAGCAAGCCATCAAACAGTGCCTTATCATGTCGTACGATCCACGAACCACTTTTGCTATCATCAACCAAGAAATCGCGGAGTTATCGCACCTTGCTGACACTGGATCACCTTTCTTGAGGTATTGGTATGCTCTTAGGCTGCAATGGGCAGTTGAAGGATGTCGCATAATGACCAACGCCAAACAACGCCAAGCCATTAAAACAGGAGAGTATGACCCCACTTACGTTGCACCCACCTCGTACAGAGTGTCAACCACTCTTCGGGGCTGACCCATGGACGAGCACATAACATGGCATCCCTACCTTGACCGCCTCTTAACAGAGGAAGAACTCCACATTGCGAGTCGGGTCGACTCTGGTGACTTCCTCACAGATGTTGTCACATAGATCACGCACGTGGGAATTCGATCCTTTGATTTAGACCGCGCCGCTCGATTGGAATACAATCCAAATTTCTATACTTGGCTCCTTCACAAGTAACTCCCATCCCAACATGCTGAAAACCCTTAACCTTTTGACCTTCAATCCTAGGCAGGATTCTTTTCAAGATGGAAGGGGAGGGGGTAAGGTGGAATGAGGTGGAATGAATCGGATGAGAAAGGGATCAAAGGGGATAAATCAAAGTAAAAATTAGCAACAAGCATAAATAGGTAGTATGAAAAAAAGGATGGGGTAGGAAAATGGGCAGGAAAACTTTGAAATAAAAGGCAAAAAGTCCAAGTCTAAAGAGGAAAATCTACATGGCTTCTTAAGAAATTCATTCAAAAAGCATAGAGTTTTTTATTTTCCCGCAAACAGCGAATTGACATGTGGAAAATACTAATGAAAGTTACGATTTATGGCAGGAACATAAAATATCGCAGCAAGACTGCGCCCATCGACTCCCGTTCACAGACGAGGAAAGGGAGCAATACCGCATCCATCTAGAGAACCGCGCCTTCAGCCAGCTCAAATTCCGAACCATCCACAACATAGAAGTCGTGGTGGCCAAGGAGGAAGCAGCCATGAGGGTGGTGGAACAATGAAACCTCACAAAGTATCTTGAAAAATTCTCGCAGGAGCCAGACCACCTAAAGTGCGTGGAGTTCCTCAGAACATACAACCCAGACCAAGAATGTGGTATTGTAACAATGGGCAGAGGAGAAGGTGCAAAGCAAGTACATGTCCAGTTAGATCCAGCCTTGGTGAAGAAGGCTTTGGGATTGGTACCAAAGACGGAAAGGAAACAAAAAAGGGATGTTTATGCCATGCTAAAAATGAAGAAGGAAGAGGTGCTCACAAATGACGGCATAAGCATCCAGGACATCCCTGACACAGAAGCCAGGTTGCAGGCCAAGCTAATACATGTGCTCTTCTCCAGTCAGCATTACAATTCCTTGATGCATCGAATTAGCGTATCAGTGCTGGAGAATGTAGCAGCCCATACCCTAGATGAAGTAGATTGGAATGGGTACGTGCGAAAAACGATTGATCAAGCGGCCAAAGCGTTGGCCCTAGGAAGTGTACCAGGAGGAGGAGAATCTCCGGCTTCTAAGGCTACGGAAAGAAAGAAAGCCTCCTCCAAAGCCTCCTTCATCGGGTATGGAGGAGTCTTGACTGCACTCATCTAGGAGGCAGTGAAGGAAGCACAAGAGGTGGAAGAAGGAGAAGGAGAAGGAGAAACGCAAGAGAGGTCGCCTCCTCACCAGGACAAGGATAGGTCCACCGACAGAACTGAAATAGAAGAAGAAGGGGAGGGACAAACTAGCAAAAAGACAACCAGGAGACCCAGGAAGAAGACAATGCAGAGGAAGAAGAAGGATGACAAAGGCAAAAAGAAGGAGAGAGAAGACTTGGAAAGGGCAAAGAAAGAGTCCCTAAAAGAGGCCAAGGAGAGAGAGAGGACGAAGAGACAGGAGGAGGAGAAGGAAAAAGAAGAATTGCAGAAAGCGAAGAAGGTGTCAAAACAAGAAGCAGAGGAGAAGAAAAGAGCAGAAAAAGGGAAGAAGAAGGAAGAGCAGAGAAAAGCGGAGGAGGAAAGGAAAAGAAAAGCAGATGAGGAAGAGGAAGAGCTACGAAGGAGGGAGGAGGAGGACCTGGTGGAAGCCACCCGTTGGTCCATCGAGCAACAGAGCCGAGCAGACGAATTGAGGAGCCTAAGCCCGCACAGGTGCCAGAGTTGGTGCCATCTCTAGTCCCCGAGGGCAAGGGCAAGGCCCGATTCATCCAATCCCTATCCTCTTGGTACCTTCCGCTGAACCCACCACCATCATTCTTAGCATCCCGACCAGTGCTGACGTGTCAAACTTCGTGGCGTGGATGCAGCACTTCATCAACAAGGAGATGGGCCAGGGACAGAGCACAGAAACCACGACCACAAGACAAAAAAGACCAACTACGGATGCGGAATCCAGGCAAGACCCAAAAGGTAGAAGGTAGAAGCCTCAACCTTGCCCATCCACACAATGATGATGCTATCGGCTAATTACGACGAATACGTTGCCGAGTTGCTCTCCCAATTGGAGAAAGTTAAGGAGGAATGCAAGATAGCCGTGGCTGAGTTGGCAGCCGAGAAGGAATCAGTGGCCACCTTCTAGCTAGACAAAACAAGAATGATAGCCATGCAGCAGAGGGAGATCACAGATCTCAAACAAGAAATGAAGGCCAAGGATGAGAGGGAGGAACGCTGGAGACAACAGCTCGAAAACGAGACACAGAAACTAGTCAAAATGCAAAGAGAACACAAGCTCCTGATAATGCAATATCAGGAGCTCGCCACGAAATCTGCTCAGGTGGATGCGCTTATGGCTGAGCTGAATGCCAGGGACGAGGAGAGAAAACAAGGCATGGAGGAACAGCAGGAGTAAATCGAGTGCCGGACAGACCAGTTAACCTCTGAAAAATAAGAGCAAGAGAGGCTAGTCAGGGAATTGGAAGACTATGAGCATAAACTCATGATGCTAACCCTAAAGCAAGGAGAGAGCTTGGAAGTGATGAACAAAAGAGCAGAGGAGTGGGCTGCGCACAATGAAAAGAGGGTGAAGACATTGGCGCAGCACTTGCTTTGGCAGAGAAGGAGGAAATCATCGCAGAGAGTAAGGCAGAAGCAGCCCAAGTGGCCTTCAACACTCAACAGAAAGCCTTCCTCGACACCATCCTGGACGCCACCCATGCAGCGCAAGGAGAGTCATTGGAGGTGACGCAAAGAAAGCTCGGCATGGCACGGAGAGCCCTACACGCTGGATTGCAGATGCCACCCTTACTTGCGGAGGTTAGGCTGAGCTTGGGTGAGCAACGAAAATACCTATTGCTGGCCGGCCTAACCCCCAGGAAATTGACGCCCTCGGATTCGAGGAAGAAGCAGCACACGCAAAATGGCAGGGGGAGGAAGCAAAACTGGAAATTGATATGAATTGATTCAGGGAGGATGTAGTCCCACAACCCCCCTCGCCACAGTCTCAAGAGCTACCATAAGAGGACCCATCTGTGGAAAGAAAAGCCGCCTCTAGGGAAAGATGTAAAAAGCTAGTGGAGGAAGCCAGGAAAAAGCTAAGAGCCAAACCAGCCGTGCTACCGTCCGCACCTCTCCCACCATGCCCTGATGATCTTCCCGCAGGATTCCACGCAGAACTGGTATTGTGGGAGATACAGGAACAAGGAAAGGATCCATTCACCTTTAGTTTCCTCCTACCCAACAGTCTGCGGAGGGTCCTATCGCTCAAGATGATGGACGAGGTAATCGCGGTCGGTGGCCGGTTGGGGTAAAGATGGCTAGAAGAGCGAGAAAAGACCGCGACCTCTTGGGGCACAAAAGCGGCCGACTACTGGCAAAATAAAGTTTTTGAAGTCCCATGCACTGTACATGGCTACAAAAGCCAACCCCTGTGGAGGAGGCGAGTATGCGACATCAGCATGATTGCCTGGATGGCATTTTGTAACACCCTGCCCTTCGAGCGGAACAACCCTACATACATGGCATACCCTCGAAGGGTAGGGGTGGATTTTGATGCCACCCTCCATGGGCGGTACAACTTCCCTATTATTTATAACTCCACTGTGGTATCCTTCGAGCATGCCCTTCTCTTTACCGTCGAAAGCCTAGATGAGTCTATGACGAGCTTTCTTGCGAATTTCTTGTTGAGAATCAGCAATCACACTCAAACAGCCTCTTTGTATGGAGTCTCAGGGTCAAGGACATGCAGGCTAACTTATCCCATATGCACAATGGTGCCTACTGCAGTTTCCTACTTTCCTATAAAGCATTGTACTTGCTTCCTTTCTTAATGCAATGATGGTACTCTTTTCATTTCAGTAAAGTGTCAATGTCATTGTCCACATACACAAGATTGTGTTTATGAGTCCAAGTCTCAATCTTGGAACCTAATTCACTTGTGTAACAAACAGTGTCCATTACATCATGAGTCTACACTTCTCCTTCCATCCTCCATAGCTTCCGGTTATGTCATGCTCTAGATCCCACATTTCTAACATGGTATCGGAGCCCAGTTGGGCATGGCATTGCTTCTCCAACCTCTCTTGATTCTTCTGAACCTCCATCCAGCTCAGTGTCAGTGTATGACTTCTTTTCTCAACTCTACTCTCACTGAAGCTTCCATGGCAGCCATAGCCAGCAGCACCCTGTTAGATTGAACTGCTTATATCTCACTCCACAGGTCAAATCTCTTGGAGCTTCCTTCTGGAAAAGTATTCCCAAACTCATAAAGCTTCCCTGTATCACATCAATCCAGGACATTGGACCATCTGGAGCTCAGCATTGTGAAAATCCCCAATCTCTGTTCTGTGTCTGCCATAGCCAGACAAGACCTACCTTGCTTGGAGCTTCCATAACTCTTCAACCAGGCTGAATTTCAACACAATTTCTTCTAGAGAAATGTTCCTTGGCTCAGGGCGCAGCTTCCTGTCACTTTAAACACCAACATTGATGATCTACAGCTCCAGCATTGCTCAAATTCGACCTCGCTGTCCAGATCTGCGCCGATTCTGTTCGCGGCACTTGCGCGCTGTAGACTGACCACAATGTTGACAATCTCCATGGGGCTTTGGTAGCCCATGACATAAGCTTCCTAGATATGTAAAAAGTTTTGAAAATGATGCACTGTAGCTCCTGCAATCAGCAAAAAACTAGGCCCGTGTCTCAGAAACCCTAATTCCACCATAGCCAAAAGCTTCAAAATCTTGACATTTTTCACTGTTTCTCTCACTGAAGTTATCAACAGTGATTTTAATCACTGAGCAATACTCTCTGAAGTTCGTTAAAGTACTATCACTCAGATCTGAAGGCATCAGCATCAAATCAAGAAGGGGAAGATCACTTGGAGTAAAAGACTTTTGCAGATTTGGTATTCATTGACACTCAGTTAGTGCTTTTTAGCACTTGTGTCTCTCAATCAATTCTTCTGTTGCTCAAATCTAATAAAGTCTGAAGTTGATTTGCTACTGTTCCCGTAAATCTAACATGGGCAAAGACTCGCCAAATGCTCGATTCAAAGGAGTCGGATTCCACACTTGGCAAACCCGCATCAAGCTCATCCTGATGAAGAAGGGTCTCTGGGCCATCACAAATGGCAAAGAGAAGAAACTGCGGGACGCGGACCTTGCAACTACTTGGCAAAAGAATGATGACAGAGCCCAGGCCATTATCAAATTGGAGCTAGATGACAGTTATATCCATCACGTGGATAACTGTGAGACCTCACAGGATACATGGAAAAGACTTGACACCCTGTTCGGTGCACAATCTAAATCATCAAAGTATGGTCTCCTAATTGAATTCTTCAGGCTTGAAATGAAGTCCAGCACATCACTTGCCACACATCTTAATTACATGGAAGGACTCCTAACCCAACTTGCAGGAATCAACATTAAAATGGATGAAGATGTTTGCATCGGTGTTCTACTTAAGAGCTTGCCTCCTGAATATAATAACGTATCAACAACTTTAATCAACATGCCAAATCCTGAACTTGTTGATATCCAGGCATCACTGTTAGAAGAAGAAAATAAGCTAAAAACTAAAGAAGAACCAAGTACCTCTAGAGATGAGCATGCATTATATGTTGGCAATAGGTACAAAGGCAAGAAAGATCAGCTCTTTTGTGACTTCTGCAAAAGGACCGGACACACCGAGAAGTTCTGCCACGCAAGAAAGAGATCCCAAAAGGCCTATCTAGTCGCAGTCAAAGAAGAAGAAGAAAATGAAGCAAAGGAAGAAGAAGATGAAGATCACCAGGATCGGAAGGACAAGACTCATCAGTCCTTGTACTCTCATAATTCTGATAGACTGTTTTAATAGCCTTGTATTTTTCCTTGCCCTAATGCTTCCTGCCATAAGCTATGTAAACTCCTTATGTAACTTGGCATTACAGTCCCTGTACACTTTGTGAGGCCCCTGTTACAGCCTCTGGATGTCCACCATGTTTATGGTACCCACACTTAGCTTTTTCTGCGACAGCCTCTGGTGTTTTGCCATGTCTGTGGTATGCCCACACTTTGCAGGTGGTTCTCATTACAGCCTCTACACACTTTGTGCCTTTCCTAGTTGTGATTGAGGAGGGGTGTTGAGAATCAGCAATCACACTCAAACAGCCTCTTTGTATGGAGTCTCAGGGTCAAGGACATGCAGGCTAACTTATCCCATATGCACAATGGTGCCTACTGCAGTTTCCTACTTTCCTATAAAGCATTGTACTTGCTTCCTTTCTTAATGCAATGATAGTACTCTTTTCATTTCAGTAAAGTGTCAATGTCATTGTCCACATACACAAGATTGTGTTTATGAGTCCAAGTCTCAATCTTGGAACCTAATTCACTTGTGTAACAAACAGTGTCCATTACATCATGAGTCTACACTTCTCCTTCCATCCTCCATAGCTTCCGATTATGTCATGCTCTAGATCCCGCATTTCTAACATTTCTCCTCTTGCCCTGACCTTGCTTTTGTAACAACCTGTAATTATCTTAGGTTACTTAGGCTACTTCTTAAGCAGGACCCAACTCCACAAGAGCGCAGCCTACCTCCCCTATTCTTTGACCTTAACGCTATAGACAACTGCGCCATGGCTCGTCTTATGATGAGGGCTAGTCTCATTCCCTCTTTTTGCCTAGCCCTCCTAGAAGATATGAATGATAGCCAATTCACTAGGTGCAATCACCCTTTCCTCTCCACCACTTCTCTTCATGTCCGCATGAATCTGAAAGATTACATGTAGAGTCGCCAGTTTTTGAGTAAATCTATCTGACCCCCTTCCCCTCCTCATTCCAATGAAGACAATTACGCATGGTTATCATTTTAAAAAAAAAGAAAAAAAAAAGAGAAAAAAGAGAAGAAATGAACCACAGTCACTGCACTTAGGGTCTTTCCTAGCTCCCTCCCCACTTCACACTTAGGGCACATCAAGGGCAGAACTTCCAGACCTGTCACCCTAAGACTTGCACCGCACCTCCAACATCACACGAATTGGGTCCTTAAGTGTGGGACATTACCAAGGGCTTGCTCAAGGATAGACCCATCTCCCAGTTCCAGTGCCACGGCCACCACACACTACACGAAGAGGCAAACACACCCCTTAGGGAGTGCACAACTTTTCTTGCAGGTTATGTTCGAGGTTCAAGAACTGGCTACTCCGCTGAAGGGGATCACCCACGACATCCTTTAATGACCAAGACTTTTTTCCATATGCCGGTGTCCAGCCATCTGTGAGCTGATGGCTATCATGATTGAACCAAGTCAAGATAGATCTGCCATTGGGATAGATCTTGGAACCTCGTCTTCCAAAGATGCATGCCCAATGCCTCAAGATCCATGGATCGCAAGCCCGAAGAATTTCAAGGCAGAGTTGAAGATCTTCAACGCAGTACTGAAGACCTTCAACTCAAAGACAAAGACCTTCAAATCAAAGACACAAATTTTCAATGCAAAGCCAAACCATATCTTTGTCAAGACAGAGTTTGGGGGGGGGGGGGGGGCTTCTCCAGAATAAATCCCTCCAATACTATCCTCCTAAGGGATTGCTTATTGTTTCAAGCGTTTCTGATGCTCAAGGGACGACCGGCTACATAACGGATGCCACAACTGTGAGCATCTTCATGGAGCCTAAAGCACGTCGGAACCTCTCTCGGTCATTGTCACTAAACTCCATCAACTCTCATTCACACAACCACCTTGGAAGAGGTGTCATCCACCCACCAATTCCACCTCGTAGCAACCTTAACTAGCCACTACTTCCCATCACAGTGCCATGGGACTAGCACTTGGCTAGGAGGGGGTAATGTTACCGTGTCTCCTGCAACACAGAGTCACCGTGTTTCCCGTAGCACAGAGGAGCGGAAAACGAAAAAATGAAAACAGCAAAAAAGGTGCCTTGACCGGTAGCCAGACCCTGAAAAATTTAAATGTTCGGGCACGACCCTCAGAAAGTCTCAATGTCGCCCTGAGGTGACAAAAGAGTAAAAGGCGAACCATTAAATATGGAAGCGATCCTGAATCCTTGTAAAAGAGGGCCAGGCTCGCTCCTGTGCAAATTGTACGCATTAGTTGGGAATAGGATGAAATTAGAGAGGTGGGAAATGGGAAAAAGGGCCTACGACTGGCCATGTAAAAAAAGGAAAAAAAGGGGATGACTGCCCAAAAGGGATTTAGGGTTTTGTATATAAAGTTGAAAAGTGAATGAGAAGCTCGTTCTTTTGGTGTGTGGCAAAAAGAGTCTTCTTCTTCCTCTCTTCTTCTCTCCTTCTTGCTTTTGTGTGCTCTTGAGAGAGAGAGTGTGAGGGAGTGAGTGTGTGTGTGGGAGTGAGGGATCAAGAGGGTGAAGCTCTTCACCATCTCCTCTTCTCCTCTTCTCTTCTCTTCTCTTCTCTTGCATGTGCGGCTATGGAGGATGGAGCTTGGAGATGGAGGAGTCTTGAGGATGCTTGAGGTAGCATCAAGAATCGTGGAGCTACCAGAGTGCAAGAGAGAGGAGGGTACTCGATCAAGTATCAAGGTAAGCTCACTACACTCGTAGGATCGACGGCGCGTCGGCTAGGTGAGAGATAGTCATTAGAGCTCGCTTGGAATGCTTGAAACAATAAGTGGTCCATGGGTCTTGGCGGTTGAGCGAAAGCTCCCACAATGTGACACCCTGTAGAGATTGGTTTCATATCTATCATACCATGCCTGGTTCTGTGCGTCTTGGTGATGACAGGTATCTTGACATTGTGGGCATTGGAGATGTTAGGTTGCGGTTTCCTTCTGGCAGCTCTTTTGTTTTGCATGATGTACGCCATGTCCCTACGTTGACTCACAGCCTTATGTCAGCTGGACAGCTTGATGATGCAGGGTATTCTGTGTCTTTTGGAGACTCTGCATGGAAGATTACTCATGTGGCAGGCTTGTACTTGCAAGAGGTGCCAAGTCTGGCAGCCTCTATCCCTATCTGGAGCTACAATCAATCATGTTTTGTCTGTGGGTTCTATTTTTTCATGTATCCCTTTGGCATACTCGTTTGGGGCATATGTCTCTTAAAGGAATGAAAATGCTCCGTGCTTTGCAATATCTTCTGCCTTTTGACTCTTCGCATTTTGATTCTTGTGATCATTGTTTGTATGGCAGGCATGCTAGAAATATGTACAAATTTGGAGCTTCTCTCCTTGAGCAGGTCATCCATGTGTATGGATTCTTCAAAGACCCTAGCTAGCATGTCCCTTTGCAGGTTGGAGTTGCTCACCAAGGCCTTATAGGGCTCTTTTCTTCAGATTCCATTTATAAATATAGTGGGGACCGCTTATTCATTAGGTCATTTTGCTAACCTCTAGGATTCTCTTAAAGAGACTCCACACATGGGTGATGTAGTTTAGGATATCCTCCTTATCCTTTTGATTGCTGCTTTCAGAGAAACTCTTGACAAAAAGACTCTTGAGATTATTAAAATTATTATGTTCAGCACTCTCTAGGCTAGTAAACCATGCATGTCCTTTCTCTCCTAGGCAAAGTTCAAAAACTTGTGCTTGTTGAGAAAGGTTTGTGAGGCCATTCGCCTCATATACTTGCTCAAACTGCTCCACAAAGCTGTACAGGTCATTGTTGGGCTGATACTCATCAAGTTGCTTAGCAACCACATATATTTTGGTCTGGCTCTTAGAGTTTGGTGTGATTCCTAGGCCTATTAGCAACGTAGTCGCTAAGACTACTCTGCTCTACTCTACAGCTATATTTTCTACTAAGAGTTGCTTCCTGAGAAGCTCGCTCAGTGTAAGATTAGCTTCTTGTGCTCTCTTCCTCTTAGGATTTGGTCTTGCTGCCCTGGTTCTATTGGCAAGGGCTAAGACGCATTGGACCTTGCATATTTCTATGTCTCTTATCTCAATTTTTGAGCTCACTACTTTGTAGGTGGCTTTGCTTTGTAGCGCTTTCCTTGCCAACTTTCTCTCTTCCTCAAGATTAACTATGATATCCTTGGTTGGTCTACCATGATGCACCATTTTGGTTTGCAAGTTGTACTAGTTTACCATTTGCTGAATGTCGACTGGGAATTCTCCTAAGTCGAGCTTGTCATCTGTAGGGTTGGTGCTAGCTCCTGACATGTCAATGGTTTCCTAAGCAACTATGGTACCGATCAGATTGATCAAATTAGGTAAAGCTGCATCCCTAATTGTGTCGGTTCTCTTTCCCTTCTTCGTCACTTGACATCTCATAGTTGTTTGTTTCAGCTTCTAGTTCTCAGGTTGTATCCAACTTCTCGGGGTTTGATCCTATTAGTGGGTTTATTCCTTACTTAGACCCTATTAGTGTTTTCATTGTTATACAAATCCGTATGCATTGTTACATGAACTGGATACATGAGTAGTGGAGTGGACTTGTGCCAAATCAAGCTTTCTATCTTTCCTTGTGCACTTCTAGTGTTTATGTGATGAAGTGTGTGAGCTTAATTATAATCAATGTAGATCACACTCCCTTCAATCAATTTTGGCTAGTTGCAGCTCTCCCGTACAAGTGGCGGCTGCTCGTAACTTACAAAAGAGATTGAATGCCCTCTGACTCCCTTGCTTTCTACCTATCTCAAGCATTGATTCGAGGTAAACCCTACTTCAATGCTCAATTCAGAGTGCGCAAGAATTCAAAGCTTGAATATGTTGGTCCTATCCAACTAAACCAAAATGTGGGAGATCTTGCTCAACCACCAAGACCCATGGATTGCTTATTATTCAAGTGTTTCAAGCCAAGTACAATGGCTACCCCTCACATAGTTGTGTGCATTCTCACATCTACGAGTATAGTGAGCTTATCTTCATGCATGATGGAGTTGCTTCCTTTTAGAAGTTCTCCAGTAGCACCATGATCCAAGGCACAAGCTTAAGTAAGCTCGATCCTCAAGCTCCAAGCTCCATTTCCATGCAGGAGAGAAGAGAAGAGAAGAGAAGAGAAGAAGAAGAGAGGAGAAGATGGAGAGCTTCTCCACCATGGTCCCTCACCCTCACACACTCACTCTCTCACTCCCTTACACTCCCTCTCTCAAGCACAAGCACAAGAAAGAAGAAGAAGAAGAAGAAGAGAGCTGGTTTGGCCTTCACAAGAATGAGCTTATTCATTCATTTTTTACCTTTTATACATGCCTTACCTCCTCCTTGGGCGTCCATCCCTTTTTACATGACCAATCATTTTAACCTAGGTTCTCTTTCGCTATTCCCTTCCTATTTACATTGTTCCTTCACCCATGCCCGTCTGCATTTACAAATTGCACAGGAGGGAGCCTGGTGCTCTTTTACAAGGATTTAGGATGCACTTTTATATTTAAGATGCGCCTTGGACTTTTAAATTTGCTTCTTGCACTTTTGGCCCTTTTCCTCCTATTTTTCCATCGGGCCGCCTTTTTTTGCTTTGTCTTGCATCTTTTTGATTTTCTTTTACTTTCTTTGCACTAGGGTTAACAACCATGTAGATACATCTCATGGCACTTGGGAACAATTGGACACATTGTTTAGTGCCCAATCTCAATCTTCAAAACATGGATTGTTGATTGAATTTTTTTGGTTGGATATGAAGGCTAATACATCCCTTGCAACCCATCTTAATTATATGAAAAGTCTACTAACTCAACTTGCATGAATTAATTTAAAAATGGATGAAGATGTATTCATTGGAGTTTTGCTAGAGTCTTTCTCTAGAATTTGGTAATGTCTCCACCACACTAATTAATATGCCAAATCCAAAGCTGGTAGACATTAAAGCACCACTCCTAGAAGAAGAGAAAAAGCTCAAAGGAAAACAAGAAGCAAGCACTTTAAAGGAAGAACATGTTCTCTACGTCAATAATGAGTACAAAGGGAAGAAAGACATTATCTATGACTTTTGCAAAAGAATAGGACACATTGAAAATTTTTATTATGCTAGGAAAATATCACAGAAGGCCTACCTAGAAACTACCAAAGAAGAACGAGAGCATGAAGAAGAAGACACTCAAGAACAAAAGGACAAGCCTCATCGGTCCTTCTATTCCCACTATTTAGACTGACCTTTTTAAGCCTTGTATGTACTTGCATTAATGCTCCAATCATAAGCTTTGTAACCCTCATATAACCTATGCACTATAGCCTATGCACACTTAGTGAAGACTTGTGACAGTCTCTAGCTTTATATAGTTGGTCTTTCCATGTCTACACTTAGCAATGTTCTATTCACGATAGCCTTTGTATACTTAGTGCTTTTTATGGTTGTGATTGAGAGGTGTTGAGATTTATAGAATCACACTCCTAAGACAACCTCTTTGTATGGAGTAGTAGGGCAAGGGACATGCAACAACCTAGGAGAAGCTGCCTGAATTCCATAGGTACAATGAGAAAAGGGGAACCATCCTACAATTATAAAAGCACGTACTTCACATTGAGTAAAATGATGAATGCTATTGTACTTTGTACTTTCAATATTGTCTCTCTACTCAAGATTGTGTTTATGAGTCCAAGCTAATCTATCTTGGAACCTAATTCACTTGAGTAATAGTCAGTATCTAGTCTTAGTTATCATGCTTCTTGTCATTGACTTCCATCCTCCATAGCTAGACCTTACTCAAGGATCTGTGTTTCTCAACACCATATCCATAATCTAGTGAGCAAAGCTCAAAACATAACCTAGAAGCATATAAATACCACTGACAACACCCTAATGGACATAAGTGCTATGTCCAAGGCAAGAAATCAAATCAGCCCACAATAGGGTAATTGCATCCAATACATATTAGGAGAGCATGTACAAGTCACAATAAGTCCCACTGTCTCACTATATTAAGCTCAAGCTCCATTCCATAAACCAAAGCTTTGTAGTACATCTAAGTGTCAAATATGGCTCAATACATAAAGCCGAATAGCTCCCACCAAAGAAAAAGTTGAATACCAAAATTGAGCAACAAGCTCAATACTGCAAGTGAATAGCATCCAAACATCCAAGATACATGTAGCATAAGTCAGGAGCATCAAATTCATCATAGAATTTCAAGCTCATAAATATAGCATCCAATAACATCCAATGAAATGAATGACTACCAATGTCAAACCATCCAAGCTCCAACCTCAACTTAAGAGCATGTCAGAAACATATCCATAGGCATACATGACAACCAAAGTATCGATACATCCAATAGATAACCCCATTAGCATCAAGTAGCAGTAGGCATAAGATTTTCCCAGACAAATGACCTTCAACCCTGTTGTTATAGCAAGGAAGTCTCTGAGAAAGTCAAACTAATTAGAAATAGAGGCCTAAAAAATAGGCATAATTCACACTGAAATATTGATTATTTGCTGCTACCACTAGGTTGAATGAGGCACAAAGGGAGCTCTAGTAGGTCCTAGGAAAGCCCTAGAACATGCCAAAACAAGCTAGGAAGCAAGTGATCAACAATACATACCACTTCAAGTTGAGGATATGGCTGCCATGAAATGTGTAAACTATAGGTATACTTCATAAGAGCTAATAAAGCAATGCCGAGTTGAGCTCCTCAAATATTGATATAATGGTTGTGATACCAATTGAAGGAAGTGAGCTCAGAGTGGCATCTTATGCTAGTGTAGACGTATATGGCAAACCTTAGGGTCACTTAGAGTGGGGTCTCACTAAAGAGAGAAAGAAATTAGGTGAGAAATGCCATGGGTTTAAATAAGGAGTATTAATATTAGAATAGAACTTTGGAGTTGTGGTCAATTCTCAAGTAATGGGGGAAAGTAAAATGAATAGAATACACAAGCAAGAGGATGGATCCATGAGTTCTGATGGTTGCAATTATGCCACAACAAATACAAGATTATAAGGGAAATCAAAGAATGGAATATTCTATTGAATTGTACCTTGTGTTTGCTTAAGCATATTGCCATCCAAGATAGAGATCATGTGATACTATTCAATGTGCGGGCAATGGTATCTCATGATGTTGACTATAAGATAAATGATTTTATGCAATCATACCTTGTGTTTGGATAGACGTGATACTATTGAGATGGGGATCATGTAGTGGCAAGGTACGATGGATGTGATGTTATTGAACATAGGGGTCATGAAGTGGTATTGGGTTGTGGATATTGAACCCAAACGTGCATGGATGTTTTATTTGAAAGATAGGGATCTTGCAATGGTATTGAATGTTATTCTTGTGTAGCATGAAAATGTTAATAAAATGCTATAATTGAAAGTTGGTTGCTTTAAGTGGAATTAATATTTGATGGAAATCCTTGTGCATGGATATGGTTGGTTGTGGATGTGACTAAAGAGATTTATTATGTAGTGGATATGATGAGATTATTCTAGAAGTGTGTGGCATGTGCTCTCCCTCAAGTCTTGCCATGTAGGGTTTTCAATCTAAGCCAATATTATCGTCTAGATTGTAGATTGCCATACCTAGATGAAAGCCTAAACATGGGATGAAGGTTCCCCTTATGGCAATGGTGGCGCGAGAACTATTGGGGCTTTGGTTGAACATGTAATAGTTGCAATCAGTTGGTTGATAGGAAAGAATCTTTTCACAACATAGTGTGTGGAGATGGGCACAAAGGAGACTCCAATTAGAAGAGAGGGATCACAGGTGTGTTTGATGAGCTAGTATAGGGATGGGGTATCCAAAGATGAATACCAAGAGGAAGGAGAAAATAGGAACAACATTGAAGTATCTTACCAGTCATAGTTGGAGAGCAATTAAATAAACATGCTTTAACATTGCTTGGAGAAAGACAATTTCATTATTTTTCTATTGTGCATAAAGGTGTGAAAGGAGCCGCTTGTATAATGTGTTAAATAATGAAGCTATTTTATTGTGTCTCACAATGTGGTAGGGCCAAACTAAATAACTAGGCATACCAAGGTTAGAGTGCATCCATGGAAAGGACGTGGATGGTCATCACAATGATAGTATTCTATGGACGATTGGACCTATTTAGTCAAGTTCTTTCCAAAAAAAATTCACGAGAATTGGGCCGAATGTTGATTACCTCAAGTTCATATCATAGATCTCGATTAAGCATTGTTTTAAGGGGCCAGAGTGAGATTATGCTTTATGGAAAGAGGGGTTGAGCTCAAATCCTCTTCATCTCTTAGAAGCCTCTTTGATCTAAGTGTGGTGGGTTAGTTTGGAGTTAAATTTCTTAGTGATCTTTCTTAGTTGAATGCTAGATTTCTAGTAGGGAGTGTTAGTTCATAGGTCCCTCAAGTCGATCCTAGTAGATCATGACCATACATTCTACTATGAGGTAGACTCAGTGCAAACGTCCTCTTCCCTCACCTCCCCCTCCCTCAACTAGGGGTGAGTGCATCACAATCTCCTTTTTGCAAGGCAATAAAAAGTGTGCCTAAAGTCATGCTTGTGCTTCGTTGAATACGCATAGATGTAGGTATGGGTCTCCTAATGCAAGCTTATGCACAATATTAGATGCACCCATAACTTTTTTTCTTAATTCAAGAAATGCATATGTGAGATTTTCTAGCTAATTCCTTATAGTGCATTTCATCCTCACTTTCACTTTTAATACTCTTTGCTATGAACTCATGGATTTTTCATATGCTTTTTCTTGGTGGACATATAAATTTACTACATGAGGTGCACAAATGAAAGGATTTTCTAGGTTGGGCAAGTTGGTAAAGCGCAACATGGATGGAGCATGTCTCTAATAGCATTCAATGTATCGTGAAAATTGTAGATGTTTAGCATTTAAAAAGTGTGCTTAAAGCCATGCTTGTGCTTTGTTGAATACACATAGATTTAGATATGGGTCTCCTAATGCAATCTTATGCATGATAGCACCCATAACTTTTTTTCTTAATTCAAGAAATGCATATGTGAGATTTTCTAGCTGATCCCTTATAGTGCATTTCATTCTCATCTTCACTCTTGATACTCTTTGCTATGAACTCATGAATTTGTCATATGTTTTTTCATGTTGGATGCATAATTCACTACATGAGGTGCAAAAATGAAAGGATTTTCTAGGTTGGTCTAGTTGGTAAAGCACAACACCAATTCATTAGCCCTAGACACTTTTAATTAGTTTCTACACTTTAAGTGAACGAAATTAAATATGGGCCAATTTCATTCGTAGCTACCCATTGCTAAGCTTGAAAGTCATGGAAACAAACTCTTTTTGCCAAATCAAGGCCAACAAACTCTTTGGTACATCATCTTTTGAGAATACCCAAACATCCCTTCCCTATATATGCATACTTTATTCATTGCAAGTATGTCTCCTTGTTCAACAAATCACACATTCTTGTGAAATCTACCTTGACATCTTTGTTTTGTGATTGTTGAAAGACTTGGGGCTTTAGATCTAGGATAAATTGATGTACACCATGCAATGAAGTAAAGTATATGCACCCAACACTACTTTTTGATTGTAATGGTTGTCTTCTTATGTAAAGTGAAAAAGGTAAGCTCCTTGGCTTTTTAAAGTGCTTCATGGAAGTGCCAATTGATTTCTTACAATACAATGTTTTCTTCATCAACAATGCATATCAAAGCCCAAATGGCTTAACCTATTTAACAATATTTTCAATTTTTTTCCAAAATGCATTCCTTGAATATCTATAGTATATTTTCTCTTACCTTAAATATATTGAGGATTCTTGGGAAGGCAATTATACCAGATGCTACTTGTAATAGTCTCTTGAAGTGCATCCCTCACCTCTGCATTTTGTTAAGGATGAGATAAGTGGTAGCAAACCATGTGGCACAAAAGGTCCTTAGATATTTTTCAATGTTTTATTGGAATAGGGTGTACATCTACTTATGTTCCCTTATAACCTTCACAACATGGTTAGCCTCCAACACCATAGGTTGAATAAATGGTAACTTTTGCACATATTTTAACTATAAGTTAAAAGTGTGAGCTATTGCATAAGGAACTCCAGTAACCTCTAGATACTTGGCCATGATGTTTTCACTTGCCCTCTTATAATAGGAAGTGTTATCCAACATGATGGTTGTGACATTATTTGAACCCCTACTATTGTGATGGATGTCTCATAAATTTTTTCGATGGAGCGAGTAATCTTTACTTGAAGAGATGTATCAATGACTTTTAGAAATGTTAGGTCCAATCATCCAATGCAGTCCTACATCCATAAGAAGAAATAAAATCAAACACTTCACATTTTAGATATGCCTCCAACTTTGTTTTGAGTTTATCCAAGTATTCTGTTTACATTTTGTTATAATCTAGGAAAATGCATCCTAATTTACCCATGGATATTAAAGCAACTTGAAATGTCAAGTTTGAAGGGAGAAGCCCAAGTGGAAGCAAGAGAGATGAGATCTATGGAGGATGGAGCAAGATAGCAAGAGAGAGAGAGAGAGAGAGAGAGAGAGAGAGAGAGAGAGAGAGAGAGAGAGAGAGAGAGAGAGAGAGAGAGAGAGAGAGAGAGAGAGAGAGAGAGAGAGAGAGAGAGAGAGAGAGAGAGAGAGAGAGAGAGAGAGAGAGAGACATAAGATGTGGGAACTCCAACCATCACAATGCATGATTGGTATTTCGCTATTCAATAGCCACTAAAAGAACAAAGAATATAGTGATGGGTGCCAACCACTTGCAATGTACGTATGTGCATTCACAATATATGTGAAGTAAATATAGGGTAGCATAGGCACATGTGCCTTTACCCCCAACAACCTCCCACTTAGAGGCAAATGTATCTCTAGTGAGAAGAGAACAAGAAAAACGTGATAAAGTACAGTAGGATGATGAAATATGTCATATGATCCTACACCCATCGTCTTTCTAAAGAAGGAAAAACATTTTGCTGAGAGACTTTTAGTGAGAAGATCTATACGATTCTCGCTAGTCAAGATCTTGACAAGCTTAATAAACTTGTCTTCTATGACCTCCCTTATGAAGTGATTGCATGCCTCAATGTGCTTTGTATTCACATGGAAGTCAAGATTCTTGGCCAACTAAATAGCACTCATAGAATCTAAATGCAATGTAGGCGTAACAATAACACCAAGGTCTGCCAGGTAGCCTACTAACCATAAGACCTCCTTCCAAGCCTTAGTGTGATTGCAACATACTTTACCTTAGTAGTAGATAAGGTTATGCATTTCTGCACCCTAGATATCCAGTAAACAACATCTCTAGCAAAAGTGAAGATATACCCAAAGGTGGACATCCTACTATCTACATGTCCTGCATAGTCAGAGTCAGTGTAACCCATGATTGTAGTATCATGGCCACCATAGCAAATACACCCTAGATATCCAAAAAATAACACCTCTAGCAAAAGTGAAGACATATCCAAAGGTGGACTTCATATTATCTACATATCCTGCATAGTCGGAGTAAGTGTAACCCATGATTGTAGTATCATAGCCACCCTAGCAAATGCACATATCTACAATGGCTTTCAGAAACCTCATGATACCCTTCACAACATCCCAATGTTGCTAGCCAGGTCCCACTACAAATACTATGTCAAGGCAAGTGGCTATCATGGCATACATTAAATTTTCCACTGTGGAGCATAAGGGATTTTGGCCATCTTAGCCCTCTGCTCATTTAATTGGGGACAATCAACCTGACTAACCTTCACATGGGAAGGTAAAGGATAGCCAATAAGCTTAACATCCCGCATATGGAATCACTTAAGCACCTTCTGTATGTATGCATGTTGTGACAAGTAAAGGAGCCCCTTAGAGAGATCATGCATGATGTGCATACCAAGAATATGTGAGGCTTGCCCCATGTCCTTCATCTCAAATAACTTCTTGAGCCGAGTCTTTAAAGCATCCACCTCACCATGAGCTTTTAGCAATCAACATATCATCAACATAAAGTACCAAGATAATAAGGCTACTTTCACGAGCCTTCTTCATGTATAAAAATGGATCCATATCATCACTAGGAGTATATCCGTATGAATACATGAAAGCATCAAACTTATGGTACCATTCTCTAGGTGCTTGCTTAAGGCCATAAATGCTCTTTCTCAACTTGCATATTAGGTATTCCCAGTCCTTTTCAATAAAGCCCTTAGGCCATTGCATATAGATATCCTCATGCAAGTCTCTATGCACAAAATTTGTTTTCACATCCATCTGATAAAGGTTCAGATCTAACTATGCAACCAAGGCTAAAACCAATCAAAGGATAGTCATCTTGACTACAGAGAGAAGACTTCATTGAAGTCAATAGAATACTCTTGCTTAAAATCCTTAGCAACCAATCTAGCCTTATACATTGGCTTGGGACGTCCAAGGGTACTCTTCAACTTGTATACCCACTTGCATGGCAATCATATGTATGGTTTTTTTTGTAGTTAATCAAACTTTGATTACATGTCCCTCTCCCAAGAGTGACTATCACCTTTGCACATAGCCTCCTCATAAGTAAGAGACTCACTAGAATCTATCACCAAAACATAGTCCATGGAGAGCACAAACTGATCATATCTCTAGTAGATCATTGTGGGGCATGTATATCCTATCTAACATCATGGTCATGGACCTCTGGAGCATCCCCATGGTAGGCTATAAGAGTTGATTTATATAATTCATCCAACTCATCCCATGTATCTTGATCAATGCCTTCAGGCTTTACACTCTTGGTTTTTTGAAGGTTGAATTTGCTCCTTTTGAAACAGGATCTACCATATCTGTGTCTTCCAATAAGTGAAATTAGTGCCATCAAGCTTTTCAATATTGAAAGTAGCACTATCATTCAAAGAACTAGCATAATAACAAGATACAAATGCAAAACTCAAGAGTACAAGCTACTATAAATGATTGCAAAACAACCCCAAAACTCAGCCAAAGCAAGGGCAAAATAGGAGGGATAATCAAAATAAAGAGTTATCCATTAATTGTATGATAGGGATTGTCAAATCAAGAATCTACTCTCAAGCTAGTTACACACCAAGTCATGCATGCCTAACCCCTTCAAAATGGGCAAATCGAAAAAGAGAGTTTGCTAATTTGGGTAGTTTGTGTTTACACACATGCCATGGACAATTGAGGTAAAAGTCAGAGCATTCAATCCTTCTCTGCCGCTCTATTTTGTGCATGAACAAGGCTGGGGAGCTTCTTGGCCCTAATATTTCCACCATCTTTTCTTCCGATTGTCTTTCTCTTGTGGGGCCCTTCCTTCCCTTTTTACTTTCCGTTCTTCTTCTTCTTCTCATTGCATAAGACCAATATACATGTAGCATAAACAACTGATAGAGGATCCTTTTGTTCATCTCTACATAACCTCTCATGTGATTTTGACAATGCCATTTGTACATGCATTCTTGACCTAATTACATGCAGCCTAATCACTGGATGATATCCAAAGCTGCTCGTGGCTTCTAAAAATATTGAGATTGTTTTGCAAATAACACCTTCCAACATCAAGCGCTATTTGCAAGCATTTCTAGGAGGTGCTATTTGCTACTCGTTTTACTATTCATTGTTCACTTTTCCAGGACCATCTACCAAGCACTATTTGCTGGTAATTTTGTTGTCCATTGGCTCAAATATTTCTCCCTAAATTCATCACTTGTGTGGGCAAAAAGGACCTTCTAATAAGCATTATTTGCAAGTCATTTTACTACTCATTGGTACAATTATTTCTCCCTAGACTCATCACTTCTATGGGCAAATCATGCACACCAAATGCTCTGGTAATAAACTGATGCATTTTCTTATGTCTCTGATTGCTTTGTTGAACTATTGTGAATGGATATGCTTATGTTACAATGTTACAAGACATGTCTGGACAAGGATCACGCATCCCAAATGAAGCAGAGAAAGACGGAGGAAGTCCAAGTCAAAAAGTGAATGAAGAAGCTCATTTTGCCCAGGCAGGAAAAGTGTAGGAGAAGGAAAGCTTAGAAAAACGTGGGAGACCACTGAATATTCTAGCAAGGTGCTCTCAAGGATGAAGGAAAGCACCGAATATTCTAGCAAGGTGCTTTCAAGGATGAAGGAAAGCACTGAATATTCTAGCAAGGCTCTCTCAAGGATGAGGGAGGTCCTCTCAAAGATGAAGGATGCTCTATCAAAGATGAGGGATAACCTTCGAGGGCTCTCACAAGGAAAGTGTAAGGCACAATGTTAAACTGACATGGGTGAAGGGATAAGGCAACTATAAGGGAATGGAGAGAGAGGACCATGGCAAGATGCCTGGTCATGTAAAAAAGGGGATGGGTGCCCAAGGGATTTAGGGTTTTGTATATAAACTCAAAAAGTGAATGAAAAGCTCATTCTTTGGTGAGTGAAAAAAGTGATATCTTCTTCTTCTCTCCTTCTTGCTTGCTTGTATGTGCTTGAGAGAGGGGGTGTGAGGGAGTGAGTGTGTGAGGGTGAGGGATCATGTAGAAGAAGCTCTCCATCATCTCCTCTCTTCTCCTTCTTCTTCTTCTTCTCTTGTCTTGTACACGGCTATGGAGGATGGAGCTTGGTGGAGGCTTGAGGTTGCTTGAGCTTGTATCTCAAATCGTGGAGCTACCGGGTTGCTTGAGGGAGGAGGCTACTCGTTTGGGCATCAAGGTAAGCTCACTACACCCCTGTAGGATTGAAGGCGCATCAGCTAGGTGAGAGATAGCCATTTGTTCTCGCTTAAAATACTTGAATTAATAAGCGGTCCATAGGTCTTGGCAATTGAGTGTGAGCTAGCACTACATTTTGGTTTTGTTGCCAAGACCAATGGATTCAAGATTGAGCTTTTTCATGCCTCAAATCGAGCGTCGAAGTAGGGTTGCATCCCTGAATTGATGCTTGAGATAGGTAGGATATTTGAGCTTTTTGATCTTTAAAACAAGTAAGTATTTTGGATTCTTGATGAGTAGACAAGTAGGAGGAATCATTTCACTACTTGTGTTTTGATTTTTGTTGCATTTAGAGTAGAGTAGGAGTAAGAAATCAAAGAAAAGCAACCTAGGGTTTTTGTTGTAAAACAAGCTAGAACAAGGCAAAATCGAGGGAAAGATGGGCTTGCACTCCATTGACAAGGCTTGAGCACTAACGGGACATCACTGGGCATTAGGAAAAGGGCTTAAGACCCAAGGAAGCGGGTGGAAGGCTCATTTTCAATTTTTGCTTAGCAGAGAGAGAGAGCTTGAGAGTGAGAGTGAGAGACTCGGAGCTTAGGGCGAATCAATAAGCTTTCGTAGGAGTTTTTAGTGTGTATCAAGTACATAGAACCCACCCTGTGTATGCATTCTAGAGTTTCTTGCTTGTGGGCATGGCCAAAATCGTTGCCACAAATTGATTTCTTGTTGCCATTGTTTGTGTGCTGGGTAGAATCGGACACGGTCCACAGGGGTCTGCCCCCCAAAATCGGACACTCAGAGGTCTGATTCCTAGAATTCAGACATTTAGAATAACTTGACTTGTGCATTTGAACATCGTCCATCCGATCTTGAAAATCAAACTATCCCTTGCCTGTTTGATTGGACAGTCACCCCGTTCGATTTTGGGACGATCAGACTCATAGAATTGGACTCAGACAATTAGCCATCGGCCACTCGGACATAGAAAATCAAACCTCATTAAAAGTCAGATGCTTGGCACTCGGATACATCAGAATTGGATATTCTAAAATTGGATAGCTAAAATTGGATGTCCGATTTTGAGAATTGGACACTATCAAATCGGACTAAAATTTTGATAAGGAAAACTAACAAATCCAATGCATCTCGGCGAGGTAGAACACCTTCCCATCATCTGAGGAAGGCTCAAAAATCCTTACAGACAAAATTGACCCTAGAAATTGTAGCAGGATGACTAGACACGACTGCTGATAAAGTCACGTTAGCTTTTAGTCCCTATTAGAGATGTGAGACTCACCTCCAGACCCCCATTTGATCTTGATCAAGTTGAACAATGTAGCACAGACCCTAGAGACTAGAGAGAGCGGCTAGTGATTGAGTATAAAGCCTTATTCGATCAAGAGCTTAGAACGGAGTGAGGAAGTTGCACTTGTTATCTTGTGTTCGCACCCACATTGTCTTCAACACTTTAAGTGCACTTGGAAAAACTGAAAACCTGATTTAACACGATGCATAGAAAAGGGCACCACACACAAACAGAGAGAAAATGTAAATTGAGGATTGACTATTAATAAAAAGAAACATGCTCAGACTTAATAAATAGAACAAACCCACCAATAGGAGGCAACATTGAAACCTAAACAGGGGATCAAGCAACCTAAATTGGTAGGGCCAAGTGATAGACACAACACAGAAGGCTGAACGCTTCAAAGGAGCAACGACCTGATCAACCTCACCGACAAGTTAGTGGAGCAAAAAATCGTAGACATGGCAGAACCTGGTGTAAATCGTGAAAACAAGAAGCTTGACCTACAAAATTTCCTGGTTGAAATTCAACAGATTGTGAATATGTACGATGCACAAACCAGGGTAGAACACCATGGTAGGCCATCAGAAGAAATCATAGTGGACCTTGAAGAGGAACGAAAACTGGTCCAGAAAGTCTTGCAAGGCATAACAACATACAACCAGCAAGAGCAAGCTAGGAGATTGCAGCAGGACATAGAAATCAAGAGGTCCAGCGTAGCCCTAGCAAATAGAAATTAAACAAGACCAAATGTAGAAAGGGAGAGAGTGCTAGAGGCAGACTTAACGTTGAGTGAGCTTCTCACAAAGCAAGTGATAGACAACATGTCGGTAGAGCAAAGTGCGGCAGCACCAACAACATTGTTGCTGGCAGGATTAGGAGTTAACCAGGGCTCCAAGAGCCAATCGAGAATCCCTGTAGTTGTAAAATAACTAGATAAGTACTAGCCAAGAAATGACCCGTAGAGTTTTGTAGAGCAGTTCCAGTAGGTTTGCAAGGCTAACGGCCTCACAGATCTTACTCAACACTCTTAAGCTTTTAGCCTATGCTTAGGCAATAAAGGTAGGATGTGGTACACTAGTTTAGACAATGCTAAATGCAATGACTTTGATACCCTCAAGAGTTTCTTAATTTAGAGGTTATTTGAGGCAGGATACTTTGACAACCTCATAGTTAGATTGATGAATGTCAAGCAGAAGGGCAAGGAGGATGTTCGAAACTATGTCACCCATGTGCAGAGTCTTTTCAAGAGAATCCCAACCATAGAGAGACCTAGTGAACGAGCGGTCTCCACTGTGTTCATAAGTGGAATTCGAAGTGAAGAGATTTACAAGGCCTTGGTGAGCAACTCAATCCTGCAAAGGGACATGCTAGCTAGGGTCTTTGAAGAAGCAATACGAGTGGATGATGTGCTCAAAGAGAGGAGCTCAAGACCCACAATGGGAGACATCACTGCTCTTGGAACCTCAAGAAGAACTTTGATCACTAGTGATGGATCCAACCAAGGCACATCAAGACAAAGGAAAGAATTTTGATCAGAGTCAGGAGTTGGCAAATGTGAAGCTAGAGTTAGCTAAGCTAAAGGAGATGATGAGAAGGCCTACACAGTCCCATGTCCAATGTGTATTTTGCAGTGGAAACCACCTTCCAGCTAAGTGTCAGAACCCAAGATCCCAACCTTGCGACGACTGTAGTAGGTTCGGCCATGATGCCATGCACTGTAGATTGCACCCAAGACAAAGGAAAGAACATCAATCAGAGCCAGGAGTTGGCAGACGTTAAGCTAGAGTTAGCTAAGTTGTAGGAGATGATAAGAACGCCTACATAGTCCCATGTCCAATGTGTGTTTTGCGGTGGAAACCACCTTCCAGCTAATTGTCAGGACCCAAGATCCCCCGATTGTGATAGGTTTCGACCATGACGCCATGCACTATAGATTGCCTCTTGGAGATTCCCATATTCACAACCTTACAACCAGCCTTACCTAGGGAATAGACCTCCAAATTTCTTAGGGAGAGGAGCCCCATTGGCCCTCCTAGCACATAATGATACAAAGCCAACCATCCCTAGGTTAGAGATCAATCCCACAAGCATACCTAGGCCTTCTGGCCCTACATAACCCATCCATCAAAGTTCACTACATGGAGGAGCCTAATGATGGCAATCCAATCCTCATGGACTATCGGCCAGTGTCGGTGATGGTGTTAGGAAGAGGGAGAGGTAGAGGCTTAGGAGGGTAGACCCAAGAATCAATTTCTTGTTGGACTTGTGGTCACCCAGGACACATCTCTTCACGCTACCCTAAGAGGGAGCAAGCTAACCGTGATCTCAGATGTGCTGTGTGGAATCACTCACCTTTCTACCAATTGCCCTAGGTAGAAGCCATCTCTAGTTCAGGAATTATACTATCAGTGTGGCACTTTGCATGATAACCAAGAACTCTAGTAATCAACCAACACCATTACACCTACCACAAGCGCCTCCAATGCTAGAACGCCCTGCAAATGTAAGAGTAACCACCATCATTGAGATTGAGGAAGAGGATGACCTACCTACCTATCCATATGAGTGATCACCCAAAATATGCACATCTTTGATGCACTTATTGACAAGGAGGATGACTGTAACATCCTTACACATGATCATTGGACCCTCATTAGTCAACCCCAACTGGAGCCAACCAACACTAGACTCAATACATTTGGAGGACAGCCCTACTCACTATCGAGAAAGTGCAAAATAGTGGTCTTTATTGAGACTAAAAGCCTACCTATGATCTTCTACGTGATGCTTAACACCAAGACCACTGGTAAGGAATCACTACTAGGATGCACATTTAAGAAACAAGTACACTGTAATGTCGACTGTGACTCACAATGCATTCACCTTACCATTGGCAATATTTGGATCGTGACAGCTTTTAGCAAAGGCAAACCAACTCCATCACAGACTACCGCGATCTCACTGGTGGAGGAACCTAATGCAAGGTCTAAGGAGGGGGGTCGTAACTCGACCCATCCTGCAAAGACAAGTTAGCTGCAAGCTATGGGAGACACACCAAAGAGCATTGAGCAGGAGCTCAAATGGGTTCTCAAACAATAACTGCAGTCACCTAGAAGCCAAACCCGCATGAATCCATGACCACAGAATATCACATCCTAGGCATAGGAGGTAAAGCTAGTGCTATAGAAGTAGATGAACGGTCAAGCCGCGATGGGTGCCCAAAGCCCTATTGCACACTCAAGGCTACTACAAAGGCAACAACTAGATTTGGATGCCCAAGTCTAGAAATGGTACGTGTGCTTCTTAATCTAAGCCTCCAACCCATCTCCACAAAGTAGTGAGCCAATTAGGGATGAGAAATCCATTGCCTCAAAAAGCACCAAATCCATAGAACCTCATGGGGCCTATCAACCAAAGCCGCAATCATCCGGCCCTAGGCCAACTCAACCTAACACTTCCAGTGTCCCAGCTGCTCCACAAGCTGAGAACAACACATCAATTGAGCCATAGGACCAAGCTATCACACAAGTGGTCGACAAATACCTCATTGAACCACCCATGAGGCATGCATTACTAGTCGAGCTATCTAACTCACAACCAAATCCCAACCTCCCGTAGGCCTTAGACCCTCCTATAGGCATCAATCCATCCTTATGTTGGCCATGGATCTAGCCACGAATATGGGGGATGAATTAGTCATCTGCATCAGGTGCTTGGACACCACATTCACCACGCTAGCCAAGAACTATGAACAACTGGTCTCCTTGATGAGACATTAGCAAGGGAAGTATGATCCTTGCCATGCACTTGGGAGAACTATGAGTTTGTGTTCATTAAGATTTTTTACGTAGCCAAGGAATTGATTGACAATGAGATCTCTCGAGAGCAAACTTGCACACGACGATTGAGTGCATCATATTACAAGGGCAAAATCCCTGCAACAAGTCAAGAAGTTGAAGAACTAACAAAGCTAGTCGACTTTGACTCTTCCTTTCTGAGGAAGTGGTATGCTCTATGCCTCTGTTGGGAACAAGTGGGCTGCCAAATCATGACCAACGTCGATTAGAGACACGTAATAAAAACAATTGAGTACAACCCTACCTATGTGGCTTCTACCTTGCTCCGAGTCTTGGCCATCACATCCAAATGACCTCTAGAGGAATATGTCATGGCCCACCCCTATTTTGATCGAATCCTAGCCAAGGAAGAACTACATGTTGCTATCAGGATGAACTCTGGTGACTTCCTCACTGATGTCCTAACCTACATTATGCATGTAGGCATTAGACCTCATGACATGAACTATCATGCCCACTTGGAGTGTAACCCAAACTTCTACAATTGGCTCATGATGAAGTAAAGCACAGCAAGCACACACTTAAATGCCCTTAACTATTCATCCTCCAATCCTAAAAGGATTCTTATCATTCTTGGGGAGGGGGGTAAGATGGAAAAGAAAAAGGGAACATGACTTGAACTTCAAAACTTCAAGCTGAATGCCGAAAGAAGGTGTGAATTGTATGAAACATCATGGAATATAAAAGGTGAGGAACATAAAAAAAAACCGTAAAACCTCAATCAACGTTCAAAACCAGAAAAGAATGCATAGAAATCAACTCATAATTGAGTAAAAGCATAAAATCATTTTGGGGAATGAATGGACTATAAAAAAATAAAATGAAAAATCAACAAAAAATTTATCTTCCTATTTGAGCATTTCTTCCATTGCCTACATGTCTTTTCGCAAAGATGATATGAAGAATACTAATGGTGAGATGTGGTGTTGTGACAGGCACCCATAATGGCGAGACAAGAGAAGAGCAACAAACTTCCATTCTCGAAAGATGAACAAACTAAATATGGTGTCTTAGTAGAGACAAGGTTCAGGTTTAGGTATATCTTGAACCTAGAGGATGTGGCCACGAAGGAACCAGCCATAAAACAGATTGTAGAGCAATGTAATCTGTAGAAGTACATGGAAAAAGTTGGCCAAGCTATGGACTACGAGAAAAGCATAGATTTCCTCCAAAATTTCCATAGGAATTGTAGCACCATAACAGTGCATGACGAAAATGAAACCCGTCATAAATGAGCCCCGAACTGGTGCAAAGAGCATTGGACCGGCCCAATAGGGTCGAGAGAAGGCCCAAAAGAGATGTGTACAATATGTTGGGGATGGACAAGATCTTATTCCACACCAATGATGGCATCAGTATCGCTACTGACATCTCGGATCCAAAAGCCCCTAGCTAGAGGCGAAGATGGTCCATGCATTGTTCTCCAATCATAGGTACAATGCACAAATGAGCTAAATCAATGTGCCTATGTTGGAGAGCATCGCCAAAAAATCCCTAGACGACCTGAATGGCTTTGTGTAGAAAACAATAGAAACCTCAATAAAAGAACTGGTCCAGGAGGAAGACCCATGGGGGTAGAGTCCTCGACCTTCAAAGCTAGGAAGTTGTTGTTGTCAAAGACCTCTACCATTGGCTTTGGAGGGGTCTTGACAGCCATTATAAGAGAGGCATTGGGGGAAGCACAAGAAGTCAAGGCAATCAGTAGACAGGTCCCCTCCACACCAAGAACAGGAGCAATCCAATGAGAGGATGGAGAGCAAAAAAGAAGAAGGGCAAGAAATGCAATCTCATCAAGGAGGGGTCAAGAAAGCAAAGAAAGAAACTCCTCAACAAAGGGCCGAAAAAGAGAGTAGGTAAAAAGAGAAAGCAGACCTACGAAGATCCCACAATGAGTCCAAAAGTGCTGAAGAACAAAGAAAGAGAAAAGAAAAGAATGAGGCAAAAAGAATAAAAGAGGAATCCATGAAAGCCAAGGAGGAGAGAAAGAGAAGAGCTAAGGAAGAAGATGAGGAGCTCAGGAAGAAAGAGGAAGAAGACATAGCCTTGCTGGCCATCTGACTCTCAATGAAGCAGCCCTCCAAAGAGGAGGAGCTGGCTGCTGCCATGGACCCTCATGAAGAAGAATTCCCAAGCACAAGCTCCCAAGTGCCCAAAAGGTTGCCACCCCTAGTAGCTGAGGGCAAGGGCAAGGGTCCACTTTACCCCTTCCCACTTGTTCTAGTGCCCACCACCCCAGTTTCTGCACCCACCCAAGTCTCTTCTACCACAGTGGGGATGCTGACAACCTTGTGGACTGGGTGCGGTTTCTGGTCAATAAAGAGGCATCTCAAGGTGCAAGTGGAGGAACCCCCATGACAGAATAAAAAAGATAGGCATCTGAAAATGCAAAATCTAGACAGGATCCCAAGAGGCAAAAGATAGAAGCATCTACAACCACTGACCCCACTGCATTGTTGTTGTCCACAAACTACGATGATTATGTTTAGGAACTCATGTCATAGCTGGAGCAGGTGAAAGAAGACAAGAAATAGCCATCACTGAGCTTGAGGCCGAAAAGGAGACAATGGTAGCCTCTCAATTAAAAAGAACACGTCAAGTGGCCATGTACCAAAGAGAGATAAAGGAGCTAAAAGAGAAGCTCAAGGCCAAGGGAGGAGAAGAAGAGAGGTAGCAAGCCAAGCTCGTAGTAGAAACACAAAGCCTCATGAGCCTATAACACCACAATGATGAGCTGGTAGTGCTATATAAAGACCTGCAAAAGGAAAATGAAAAGATAAAAAATGTCGCGTGTTGGGGGTAAAGGCACCTCTGCCTAGCCACACGTGTATTACTACACTCACAGTACCCTCCACTGCATACTCCAAGTGGCGAGCATTCATCACTATCACTTTATTCTTTATTCTTTTAGTGACAATTTGAATAAAGGAAGGCCCGGTCACACATTGTGACTGTTGAAGATCCCACATTGTGAGTCTCTCTCTCTTGCTCTTGCTCTCCCACCATAGCTCTCACGTGCAAGCTTCGATCCTTCTCACCTTTCAGCTGGTATTAGAGCATGGTTGCTCAAGCATTCTGACTTGGTTCATGACCCCTTTAGCTTCCTATCGATTACCTACACTCATTGTGTCTCCTTCTTAGTAGCCATAGCCGACTCTCTCGAGCTCCCGTCACTCCTCGGCTTCTCGAGCACCTGCCCAGCCCATTTGGCACCCTCAAGGCATTCTTTCAAAGGTATTGGATCTCTCTTTTGTTATTTTACTTCAGTCCTCAGGTTTTGTGAAGCAAGGCAGCCATGTTCTCTTGCTTCTTGTGATGCCTACTCTCTAACGGTGACTTTGCCCTTCAAGAGGGAGCTCCTAGGGGTCCTTGACTACTCCCCCAACCTTGCCTTGACCTTGCCTAGCCCTTACACAAGCCCCAAATCAATTTGGGCCAGCTTAAAGACCTGAAAAACATTCATTTTTTACTTTAGCCCTCCCTTGGCACTCATTGGCAACTTGAAAACACTTCATTTGGCACTTGGGAACACCCCCTTGATGCTCAACATTGGTGGTTATCATTGGCATTGATTTGTGGAATGATTTAACTCATTCCAGGACTATTTTCCATAGTCCACAGGCAGCCACAAATAGTGTTACATAAGCACTTTATGTTTATGCTTGGTTGGCATTGACATTGGTTGCTTGGTTGGTCCCGAATGCTCCCCAAATGCTAAGGGAATGTATGCCTATGATATGAGATGCTTTTGAGGCTGAATTTGCTTAGTCATTGACTATTTTACATAGTCCATAGGCAGCCCAAAATAGGGTAGCCCCCTGTTATTACACTTTATGATCATGCTACATAGTCATTTGATGCCTGATTATGCCGAGTTGGTGCCTTTACATATGGGAAAGTGTGCCTATGGTTTGTCTATGGTTTTGAGCTTGTATTGAGCCATTGTTTGCTCAATTTTGGATGTTTATTTGATGCTGGAATATTTAGGGCTGAAGCTTATTTTCTAATGTTTGGATATGCCTGTTGGATTCAGGCTATGTCTTGGATGTATACATCGATGTAGTGACTCTCAGGGATCGACATAGAGCTTGGAATTGCTCTCAAATCATTGGTTGAGGTTGAGCTCACTTCGCATAGCATTTGGATTTTCATCTCTAATGTACTTATGGCATGTACTTTGCTTGTGCCTGACCAGTCTTGACATACTTGGCCTATGCCACTACTACATGCCCTTTACATTGTTGAGCCTTGCTTTGGCTTGACATTCGATTTTCCGGAGCTTCCTTTGGCTATTTCTCGACTTGCCAAAGTTAAAATTTGGATGTACTTGATTTCTATGGATGCTACACATCCTATATGCTCATGAGGTCTTATTGATGCTTGATCTTGGATCTTTTGGCATTGGTGCTATCATATGCCCTTGTTGAGCTTCTTTGCTTGATATTTATGGCTTTTGTGTCAGTGGGAGCATCTTGATACACTTGATAGGCATTGAGCAGGTGGTTTATACTACTTGAGCATATTCGGATACTTGAGACTGGGATCTTCACTTGGATGTTGTATGGTTGATATGATGTGGTCCTCAAAGATGTACTTTGTAGAGGCGAGCACAAGCTCAACCGCCAAGTCCCATGGACCGCTTATTGTTCAAGCATTTCAAGTGAGTACTAATCACATAGCCAACGTGCTATTCTTCTCTACAAGTGTAGTGAGCTTACCTTGATGCCCGATTGAGTTGCTTCTTCTCTCAAGCACTCTGATAGCTCCACGATTCTTGCTGCAAGCTCAAGCATCCTCAAGCCTCCAAGTAATTTTTCCTTTCAATAAAATTTAGTTGGTTAGTTGAAAGTTAGTTAATCAGTTAATAAGTTAGTAAGATTACTAATTAAAGACTAACTAAGGTAAAAACTAACTAACGTTAATGGCTAAAAAAATTTATTTAATTAAAAATATATTAAAATTTTGAGAGTCATAAATTTGATATTTTTCTCGGATTGACAAGGATTGTAGCCACCTTTCACAGAAGTTACAACGTGAACGAGGCTTGTGAGCCATATTAATCACTAGTGTTAATGCGTATAATATGGATAGTCCAAATATATTAGATTTTTAGGCAACAAATAGCATATTTTGGATATTATCCTAAAAATATAAAAGTGGATGTCATTTAAAAGATAAGACAAGTGATGTCTTAGTTAGTTTTGGAGATTTTGTAAAAAGAAAAAAAGATAAAGAGAGTGATTGGTGAAATCGTGTGTGCTACGATCACAGTCTATAGGCAGTAGACAACACTTTGAATAGGGAAAGAAAGAAGGAATGATCTGAAAGCTTTACCTTTTGGAGCCAATGGAACCATTAGATTTGTGATCTAAGCATCATATCACTAATTCTTCCAAGAGCCCCTCCACTCTTGTTCTCAGCCTCATCCCCTCTTCTCTAGTTCATTATAAATATGAGGCATGGGGAGGCACAAGGGAGCATAAGGAGATCCCAAAAGGCTATGAGAGAGAGGTAGAGAGAAGGATACCCCTCGAAGAGATTGAGAGAGAGAGAGAGAGAGAGAGAGAGAGAGAGAGAGAGAGAGAGAGAGAGAGAGAGAGAGAGAGAGAGAGAGAGAGAGAGAGAGAGAGAGAGAGAGAGAGAGAGAATAGTAACCCCGAGAGGCAGTAAGGGAGAGAGTTAGTTCAATTCCCTCTATCTCGATCCTCAACTTAGCCATCTTCTCCTACACTCTCCCATCTTGAATCTACTCTGCCTTCTTAATCTCTTGAGTCTACTTGCGGACGATAACCTCCAAGCAAAGAATGTCGTGTGTGGATGGCAATCCTACAACTAGCAACAAAGCTTTGGGTGAATGCATCATTGTCCATCCAATTGTGGTTCCGGTTGTAAATAATGTATTTCTGAATTGATAGATGCTTGCTTTGATTCTCGCATAAGATACATTAGGCCCATGCTATGATGTATGAGGATAGGTCATGGGAAGGGATAAGTCTCTTCTCACATATTCAAAAGATGGAGTTTGCAAAATGCATGTATCAAGGGAAGTTAATTGCACTTAGTTGCGTATGGCTTATTAGTTGATAGAGCAATCCGTCAGGGGTTATGAATAACATAATCATAAAAAGAACGACATTAAGAATTGTGCATACAAGTACTAAGTAAATTTTGCATAGAATCACTCTTCGATCCCAAGGAGGAGAGCGAATATGCGATGGAATTATTATTGCGTGTATTCTTGTATTGTTTGAAAAAAATACAATTAGTTTTGTTGGTTGATTGAACAACACCCTAAATGTTTTTCTTTCAATCAACTGATTGTTGCATTGTGATTTGGATAAATATTCCAAGGCTTGTGTTGATGGCAAATACATGGCAGGGGTCTGTAATGATAAGTTGCCATGGGAATAAAGGAATGTTTTCCTAGAAGATGATATTAGGTTGATTGCCTTGATTATGCTTGATTCTTAATTGGATTAATTAAGGAATGATATTTTGCACGGTGGATCATCTCTAAGATCGCACCACGGATTACCTCGAGAGGGCACTTCTCGATTCACGGTTCGAAGGTCGAGTGGTGAAAAGGCTAACCACGGAAGTTGTGTCTCACTCCTAGGTCGCTTGGGGTCAGCGGAGCTCTAGATACCCCTTGCCGGTTATCGAAGCTGTAGACTGCCATGAGCCCAACATCTAGGGCATTGGAAGATCCTATTATAGATAAATGATGGAAATTATGGTGCCATGTGATTTGGGCTAGGTACTTTTGTTGGACAGAAGGAATACATAATTTTCATGTATGGGTAGGAGACAAAGATTAACTTGAAGATAAGTTTAGGAACTTATTTGTCAAAAGGACTACTTGTTTTGTTTTCGTGTCTATGCTGTAAATTACATGAACGAACCCTATTCCATAAAAGGCTTAATTAATGAAGCTGATTTTAAATGTCGCACATAAATGTGGTAGGACCTAATTAGAAAACTAAAGCTATCAAGGGAAGTGGGTGGGCGAAATCCCTGACGGGTTGAAGGTAGTCCTAGAAAATTGGGAGGCTTCTCACAAGGTTTTTCCATTGTTTGACCTTTAGGTATTGTTAAGTTAGAACCTGTTCATGCCGTTTTAGGGGGTCAGAAAAGACTTCATCAAAGTCAACTCCATACTCCCGCTTAAAACCCTTAGCAATAAGTCTTGTCTTATAAGTCGACTTGGGGTTTCCAAGAGTACTTTTCACCTTGTACACCCATTTTCACAGCAAAGTCTTCTTGCCCTTAGGCAATGCAACCAAATCCTAAGTCATATTCTTGTGCAAGGAGTCCATCTCGGACTGCATAGCCCTCTCCTAGGAGTGACTCTCACCCCTACGCATAGCCTCATCATAGGTGAGAGGCTCTCCTGCATCTATAACCAAGACATAATGCATCGAGAGCTCAAATCTATCAAGTTGATGTTGATCTCTAGTAGACCGTCTTGCTACAGGCTCTACTACCTATCCAACACCTTGACTAGGTGTATCAACTGCTGCTGCAGGCTGTCCCACTGTCTATGCAGATTGTAGTCGAGCACAAGGCTCCTTGTCAAATATAACCCTACGTATCTCCACCACCTTCTCAGGTTGCCTATGCATTTTGTCTTCATGGAAGACTACATCATGGCTGCAGATGACTTTCTGTGCCTGCGCATCCCCCCAGAGGCGGTAACCCATCTTACTTGCATCTCCATAGCCAAGGGAAATGCATTTGACACTCTTAGGATCCAGCTTACTATGCTTATTCTTGGACACATGGCATAATGCCTCACGTCCAAAGACACGTAGATGCACATAAGACGAAGGCTTCCAAGTCCATATCTCCTCTGCAACTTGGAAATCCAAACCACTCGAAGGTGATCTATTTATGACATGCACAGCTGTACTGAGTGCCTCAGCCCAAAATCTCTATGGTAGGCCTGTATGGCTAAGCATACTACATGGTAATGGATGGTTCTATTCATCTGCTCAGCCAAAACCATTCTGGGGTGGGGTATAGGGGGCAATAAACTGACGCTTAATACCCCTCTCATCACATAGCTACTCAAATGCACGTGACACATATTCTCCCCCATTGTCAATCCTAAGGCATTTTAGCTTATGCCTAGTATGGTTCTCAACCAGTGCAAGTCATCTCTGAAACACATCTAAGATATCAGACTTAAGCTTAATGGGGTAAGCCCAGACTTTAGACAAAAAATTATCAATGAATGTTACAAAATACTTTGCACCACCCATAGACTGACAGGGCATGGCCCCACAAATATCCGAATGTACTAATGCCAATGGCTCACCCAGGCGTGTCCGACTAGACTTCTTATGCATATTCCTAGTCTATCTGCCATAAAGAGAATGCTCACATGAATCAAAACATGCATAGTCAAGGGGCAATAAGTATTGCAAAGCAAAAAGCATTTTGATTCCCTTCAAGGATATATGGCCCAAACGGGCATGCCAAAAAGATACATGTGGGATGGAACTAACTTACAAAACATGGTCAACAAAGAACCCATCAACTACAAGAGGATACAAGCTACCAGCCTTGGCACCTCTAGCAAGCACGTCTGCCATGGGTGATCTTTCAGGCAGAATCCCAAAATGAAGCATGAAATTCAGCTTCATCAAGTTGCCTTGCAGACATAAGACTATGTGTAAGCGGAGGTACATGACGTACATCCTGTAATGGAAAAGTACTGCCAATAGAGAATTGCAACCGTACATCCCAATGCCAACAATAGCAAGTGGCCTATCATCATCCAAGCGAATTGAACCAAAGAGAGTGTGATAGGAGTGGAACCACTCACGACAAGGTGTAACATAAAATGAAGTACTAGAATCCAAAATCCAGCGCATACATAGAGTGAACCTTAGTCAATGGCATAGCATCACAAGAACTAGCTGCAAGTATATACTACCCATCGAAGTCATCAGTCTGCATGATATTTATCTCCTCTATTTTTACACTGGATTTTGCAAGTACCATGCTGGATCAGAGGACTTTTCATGTACTTTGTCTTTCCCCTTATCTTTGCACTTCTCATTGTGCAAATCATGACTTGCTAGACTTTTCTTATCATAGAGATTCTTGATTTTATCCCAAAGCTGCCAAGCACTCTGTGCTTCCTCAACCACATTGTAATGCACCTGTTCAACGAAAGACAAGATGAGGGTAGACTTGCATAACTCATCAAGCTCGTCCCATTCATCATCAGCCATAGTTTTAGGTTGCTCGCCATGTATCCTTTGTGGCTTTATATGTGATTTTGCACCAGTACCTACCAAACTTGGCTCTTCTAATAGGCATAATCTGTACCATCAAGCTTAGTGATGTTGAAGATAACACTGTTAGTGGAAGAAGATGTCATACTACAAGCTAAAACAGTGCAAATAATTCAAAATTGCTTGTTGTAAACTGTAGAAAATGACCAAAAGACCACCAAAACCAAGGCAAATTTGCAAGAAACAAGTATTTAATGATGCTTCCTACTAAGTACCATAAAAAATACATAAAGCCAGGATAATTCAGCATGAAAAATACATCACAATCCGAATATACATGCTTGTTGTAATGTATGACAGCAGTGTACAATGAGAGCTGACAATAGGCAAAACCCAATATTCAAAGTCAATCACTAATTGTCAATGCAAAACTAGCATCAAGCAGGTATTAACAAGCATGTAATAGTCAAACTGACATGAGCCAACACCCAAGCATGTCAGACAAAGTTCATCAGTAAAGTCAATACACCCCCCAATCAACAGGACAAAATGTACATACCACTGCCAAGACCTGACACAAGTCGATGTCTTCTCAGTGAATACAAAGCAAGATCAGCCCAAGTACATCTACACAGGCCAATGTATATCAAACATAGATTATCCACGTGGAGATCCCAGTCTCAAGTATCCAAAAGCTCAATATGCATAACCCGCATTGCTACTCAATGTCTGATAAGTGTACAAAGACGCTCCCACTCGCAAGAAAGTTGTAAGTGTCATGAAAATAAGCTCAAACAAAGCATGTAAGATCACTAATGATGGAGTATCCAAGATCATACATCAATAAGACATCCAAATCATATGAGCGATCAAGTATCCAATGTCATGAAGACAATCCCAATCAATCTCTATGATGAGCCAAAGAAAGACCAAAATAAGACCCAAAATATCCAAATTCAAGCCCAAATGAAGTTCCAGTAGCATTCAAGTCCAAAAAATGTAACTAGCTTGTGTAGGTAACATAAGCATCAAGCATGTACCAACGGGTCATACATAGACCTTAGATATAACCTTTCTCACAAAGCATGCCAGTGTAGACCAATGTCAAGTAAATGCCAACCAATACATAGCTCAAAGAAGGCTCAAAATGCATTTTGGAACCATCCAAAGCATTTTCCAACCTTCATTTGCATCCCAATAGTCATATGAAACACCTGTGAAGCACCTGTGTGACTAGTAGGCAGAGCATAAAGTGACTAAATAAGCTTTAGCCCTAGAGTGTACAATAGTGATTTATTGTGTAAAATTGAGTATTTTAGACCACTAAATTAGCTCCAAATGTTGGCCAATCAATAGGTATACATTTCCCAAACATTCGGGGACCAATCAAGACCAAACCGAGCATAATTGGGCATTAAATGACCATGTAGCATAAGTATAAAGTGTAATGATAGGGGGGCTTCCCTATATTGTGCTTCCTCTGGACTGTGTAAAATCGTAAATGGCTGAGAAAATTCAGCCCCAAAAGCATCTCACATCATAGGCATACATTCCCATAGCATTTGGGGAGCATTCGGGACCAACCAGACATCAAATGTCAATGCCAAAGTGGTCCAGATATAAAATTCTAATGTAGCACTACTGTGGGCTACCTATAGACTATGTATAATAGTCCCAAACCTGAAATAAACCACATCAATGCTCAATGCCAAGGCTTGGGATCAAATGCCAAGCATAAACCAAGTGTATAGTGCCCAAATAAGACTGCCAATGAGTGCCAAGGAAGGACTGAAGGGAATGCCTTGAGGGTACCCAAATGGGCCGAGTAGGTGCTCAGGAAGCCAGGGAGGCTATGGCTACCAGGAAAGAGATCCAATGGGTGTAGGTAATCAATAGGAAGTTGAAGGAGTCACGAACCAAGCTCGAATGCTCAAGTAACCATGCTGTGATACCAATTGAAAGGTGAGAAGGATCTAAGCTTGCTTGGAAGAGCTATGGCAGGAGAGCAAGAGCAAGAAAGAGAGAGACATAAAATAGAAACTCCAATTGTCAGTGTAGTAATACACAGGCGGCTAGGAAGAGGCACCTTTACCCCCAACACTTCCTCAATACCCTACTGGACGTCACTTAGGTAGAGAAAGGAGAGTCCATAGAAACAATAAAAAATAAACCGGGATTGGCTCGTAGAGCACTAAAAGCAAGACTATAGATGCCTCCTCAACCTAGCGGAGTTGGCCCAAGCCTAGAAGAGCAGCACCATTATCTCCTATTGGCAGGCCTAACCTCACAAGAAGTGGATGCACTTGGGTTCATCAAAGAATAGCAGGGGCCAAGCCAACAAAGAGAGAAGGATGAGAACTTTAGAATGGGATCACATGAAGAGGAGCTAGTCCCACCGCCTCCTTCCCCACGGCCTGAAGAGCAGGAACACGCTGTCACCTCCATAGAAAGGAAGGTGGCACTGTTAGATATGATCAATGCCCCACCCTCATTAGGTGCTACCAATGATCCATGGTGCTCAAAGTTGTAAGGCACCCATTATGAGGAGAAGCCAAATGTGAGCTCGTACATTGGTTGAGTCCTGACTTGTATATCAGATGAGGTCTATGTGACCGGATGGCAAAAAGGTGATTGTTGTGGGTCTAATCTTTGGGTTAGACAGAGTGGTTAAGCTGGTAGCAACCCGATGGTAAAGGGAATATTCCCTGGCCGACTAGTGGAGGCTCATATGGTAGGTCGGTCAGCAGGCTGACCTAATGACCTTCGTGGGCCATAAAAGCTAAACCCCTTCGCAGCCATCTCTCACTCATCTTTCACCCAGTCAGAGTTGTTGTTCCAGCTAGCCTTAAGCTCTTCACCTATCTTCTGTCTAGATCGCCATCTAAGCTTCACACAGTGGAAGCACACAGGTGGACAAAACCATCTTTGTATCAGTTGTTTGAAGTTAAAGAATTTACTGATTCTCCTCTTATCTGTTGTGTACTCTCTATCTCTTTCTCAGATTCTGTTTGCTGCACCGTGTAATATTTTACATGGTATCAGAGCCCAGGGGGCTCTAGAGATCAGAGAGTGTGCAAGAGGCAAAGGCTTCAACAGCAAAGAGAAACTATGTCGACTTCCGGAAGTGGTGCAAGAGGTGGTGTTGTTGTACCGGCTATTCAAACACTGAGGATTCGTCCACCAACCTTCAGCGAAGGCAAGTTAGATGGTACAAACTACACCTTGTGGAAGTTCAAAATTACAACTATCCTTGATTCTTATGAGCTTCTGGAGACTGTGCTGGGGACTGACGCAGAACCACAGCCTACCCCCGACCCATCAAATCCTAGTGTGATGATTCCTCCGAATGCAGATATTCTACGAGCTTGGAAACGAAGGAATGGCATTGTGTGCCTCAGTTACAAGCTGTTCTGACAGTGTTTTGACTTTGATTCAACATACAACCAAAGCGTCAGAGGCTTGGAATGTACTAAGGAGTCAGTATGAAACACGAAACCAAACAAGGATTCAAAACTTGGAGAATCAACTAGCAGCGGAGAAGTTTGCTGAAGGAGAGACGGTTGAAGCATTCATCACTCGGATTAAGAATCTGTGCGACCAGATGGCTGGCGCTGGGATACAAAAGACTAGCGAAGAGCTAGCTCGGAGGTGTCTTCGAATTTGTCCACAAAAGTTTGATGGACTAGTAACTGCCCTTAATACTCAGGTGAGACCTCAAGCTTTGACTTTTGAGGAGTTTTGTGCATTATTAATGGAGGAGGAGTTGAGGCTGAAAGCCTGAGAAGGAAGCAACAATGGAGATGTTGCATTCTCTGCCAATGCAAAAGGCAAAGGTGTTTCCTCCACCAAAAATGATGGTGACAAAAAGAAGAAGGGCGACAAGAAGACGTTTCAAGGAGAGTGCTTCTACTACAAGAAGAAAGGACATGCAATTGCAGATTGTCGTGTCAAGAAGGCAGATGAAAAGAATGGTACCCTTAAAAGTAAACGAAAAGAGACAGCCAATACGGCTGAAGCAGAGTTGGAATTATTCATGGCGACCATTGAGGAAGTGTGCTCCTCGGCGCAAGAAGAATCTACCACTGACTCATGGGTGTTGGATAGTGGGGCCTCCCATCACATGACCAACAAGAAAGGTCTATACAGTTCTATGCAACCTCTACAAGAATCCATGCCTGTGACGGTTGGAAATGATGCTAAATGCCCTGTTGCGGGCACAAGTACTATTTCTTTTGTTGCTGCAAATGGTGAAGTCAAAAAGCTTTCAAATGTGTTGTATGTTCCCGAAATCAAGAGAAATCTCTTATCAGTTGCTGCCATAACTAATCTTGGTCATGAAGTGAGGTTCAAGAAGACAGGTGTAGAAATTATTGATAGTGCTGGCACAATTGTTGGCAAAGGAGAAAGAAGGAACAACATGTATGACCTAAGTGCTCTTACAGCCACCGCTGGAGTGGGCACAAGTAAGCTTTGGCATGAAAGGTTTGGACACATCGGATTTGCAGTATTGAAGGAGATGCAAAAGCAAGGTATGGTTGCTCACCTACCTACAATAACTGAATTGAAGGAACCATGTGAAGCTTGTATGATGGGCAAGCAACAGAGAAAGGCATTTCCACAAGAAAGCAAGAATAGAGCACAGGCTCCTCTAGAGTTGGTGCATGCTGACTTGTGTGGTAAGATGCCTACACAGGCCTTGGGGGGATCTTCTTATTTTATGTTGATTGTCGACGACTACAGTAGGAAGATGTGGGTGTACTTCCTTCGTGATAAGGCTCAAGCTTTTGGTAAGTTTAAAGAATGGCTAATACTTGTTGAGAATGAAACAGGGAAAAGTGTGAAGAAATTTAGAACAGATGGTGGTGGTGAGTTCAACTCAAAGGAGTTTGAAGGCTTTTGCAAGAGCAAAGGGATCAAGCATCAATTGACGACGCCTCACACACCTCAGCAGGACGGTGTTGTGGAACGCAGGAATCGCACCATTGTGGAGATGGCAAGATGCATGCTAAAGGGCAAGGGATTACCTAACCATTTTTGGGCTGAAGATGTTAATACTGCAGTCTACATTCTAAATCGGAGCTATACAAAGGCTCTCAAGGGAAAAACACTTCATGAGGCTTACACTGGTAAGAAACCATCTGTCTCACATTTCAGAATTTTTGGATGTGAATGTTATGCACATGTTCCAGATGAGAAGAGAAACAAGTTACAACCAAAAAGCAGAAAATGTATCTTCTTGGGTTATAGTGATGAGCAGAAGGCTTACAAATTATATGACCAAGAGGCAAAGAAGATCATTGCGAGCCGTGATGTGGTGTTCAAGGAGGAGCCGCATACAGTGGAGGAGGAGAAGGCAAGTTCTTCCACTTTATCATCAAGCGAAGAAGTAGTCCACTATGAACCTGTCCCGAGAGCTATCCCTATCCTTAAGGAGGAGGAAGCATCATCTTCAGATGATGAGGAAAAAGTTCACCAACCTGACATCACCCCACCAGAAAATCCATTGCCGCGCTGGGTGAAGCAGCTCTATGACCACAATAATCCTATGCCTGCATCTGTTGAGGAGAAGGTAGATGGACCAAGGAGGTCTCAGAGAATAGAGGAGCAAAGGAGGACTTCTGCTCACATAGTCAATATGGCCTTGATGGTTGAGATTATGAGAGAAGTAAAGGAGCCAACTGACTTAGAAGAAGCACTTGCAGATCTATCATGGAAGGCTGCTATGCAGGCGGAGTATGACAGCATAATGAAGAATGATACTTGGGAGCTAGTGGATCGACCAGCAAAGCGGAAGGTTATTGGCACCAACTGGATCTGGAAGGTAAAGTACAAGGCTGATGGTACCTTAGAAAAGTACAAAGCTAGACTGGTTGCCCAAGGATTTTCACAAGTTGAAGGGTTTGATTTTCAAGAGTCATTTTCCCCAACTGCCAGAATGACCACTATTCGCATGGTACTTGCATTGGCTGCCCACAAGAAGTGGCCAGTGTACCAAATGGATGTTAAGTCATCATTCTTAAATGGTGACCTCAAGGAGGAGGTGTACGTGGCTCAGCCACCAGGGTTTGAGGCCCCCCATTCTGAGAACAAAGTGTGTAAACTGAAGAAGGCATTGTATGGGCTGAAACAAGCCCCCAGAGCATGGTACCAGCGGATAGATAGGTTCTTTTTAAACCTAAACTTCAAAAGATGTGCCTCAGATGCTAACTTGTATGTTTACAAGGATGGTAAAAAGTTTGTAGTGATTGTCCTATATGTGGAGGACCTTCTTATTATAGGTGACTATGAAGATATGATCAACCAAACTCGAAAGGCTTTGAGTTCTGAGTTTGAAATGACAGACTTGGGCTTGCTGCACTATTGTTTGGGGATTGAAGTCTGGCAAGAGCCACGAAAGATCTTCATCTCTCAGAAGAAGTATGCATGGGAGATCTTGAAGGCATTTGGCATGACCGAGTGCAAGGAGATAGCTACACCTATGGAGGTGAATGCAAAGTTATCCGTCGAGGATACATCAGCACTAGCAGACATTGGGAGGTATAGGAGGTTGGTCGGCAGTCTGATCTACTTGTGTAACACTAGACCAGATATCAGTTTTGCTGTTGGTGTTTTGAGCAGGTTTTCAAACAAACCTCATGAGAGTCATTGGAAGGCTGGGATGCGAGTGCTCAGATACTTGAAGAAAACTCTTGACTATGGTATCACATACAGTTTCGGAACTTCTCTTGTGGGGAACTGTGACTCAGATTGGGCAGGAGACATTGATTCCAGGAAGTCAGTTTCTGGTTATTATTTCTCTTTGAATTCAGGAATTTTCTCTTGGATTAGTAAGAAGCAACCAACAGTGGCATTGTCTTCTACCGAAGCAGAGTACAAGGCAGCTTGTTTTGCTGCATGTGAGGCCGTATGGTTGAGAAGGATTCTATGGCATATGGGAGTGCAGGATGAAGAACCAACTGTGCTGAGATGTGATAATCAGAGTTGCATCGCCATTGCCAAAAATCCAGTGTTTCATGCACGCACCAAACATATAGAGATCCAGTATCACTATGTGCGTGATTTGATGGAGGATGGGATAGTGGAATTGGTCTACTGTCCAATAGAGGAGAATGGAGCAGATATCTTCACCAAAGCACTTACGAAGGATCTGCTTCAAGTTCATCTTCAGAGACTCGGCATTGGGCCGAGGAGATAGTTCACCTATGGGTGGACATTGAGGGGGGATGTTAGATATAATCAATGCCCCACCCTCGTTAGGTGCTACCAATGATCCATTGGTGCTCAAAGTTGTAAGGCCCCCATTATGAGGAGAAGCCAAATGTGAGCCCGGACATTGGTTGAGTCCTGACTTGTATATCAGATGAGGTCTATGTGACCGAATGGCAAAAAGGTGACTGTTGTGGGTCTAATCTTTGGGTTAGACAGAGTGGTTAAGCTAGTAGCAACTCGAGGTGCATTGCATCGAGTTGCGGTGTAAGGGAGTTAAAAGCGGCCCCTATTGTGGGGTCTAGGGGCCGCGAAAGCGGCCCCTGGCTGGGGGGTCCCAGGGGGGCCAGTGGCCCCCCTGGCGGGGGTCCGGGGGCAGCGCCCTCGGCCCGATGGTAAAGGGACTATTCCCTGGCCAACTAGTGGAGGCTCATATGGTAGGTTGGTCAGCAGGCCGACCTAACGACCTTCGCGGGCTATAAAAGCTAAACCCCTTCGTAGCCATCTCCCACTCATCTTTCACCCAGTCAGAGTTGTTGTTCCAGCTAGCCTTAAGCTCTTCACCTATCTTCTGTCTAGATCGCCATCTAAGCTTCACACAGTGGAAGCGCACAGGTGGACAGAGCCATCTTTGTATCAGTTGTTTGAAGTTAAAGAATTTACTGATTCTCCTCTTATCTGTTGTGTACTCTTTATCTCTTTCTCAGATTCTGTTCGCTGCGCCGTGTAATATTTTACAGGCACTAAGGGAAAGAAGGAAACAAATGGTGGAGGAGACAAGGAGAAAATAGAATGCTAAGGAAATGAGGGTACCCCATGCACCTATCCCACCATATCCAAGTCTTTGGTGCATGCCAAAGCCTGCTACCTATGACTGTGAGTGTCATGGGACTGGCACTCATCTAGGAGGGGGTAATGTTAACCCTCTGACAAACAATGTGGAAAATTTGGAAAATCTAAAGCAAAAGACAAGGCCAAGGCAAAAGTAAAATGGAAGATGAAGGTGCACCAAGAAAAATATGGAAACATAAGAAATGCAAAAAAGTCCTAAATCAAGGAGAAAGGCACATAAGAGAAAGTGCAAGTCAATACTTTTGTAAAAGAGCACAAGGTGCACCCTGATTTATTTTAAGAGCGTCGGGCTCTCACTCATGCAAATTGTAAAGGTAGGTGGGCAGTAGAAAGGAAGCTAGGAAGATAGGAGGACAATAGGAAAAAGGAACTACAACCGGCCATGTAAAAAAGGGCATAAGGGGATGACCACCCAAAAGGGATTTAGGATTTTGTTAAAAGTGAATGAGAAGCTCATTCTTGTGTGTGACCAAAAGTAGTTCTCCTCTTCTTTTTCTTTTTCTTCTTATTGCTTGCTTGTGTGTGCTTGAGGGAGGGAGTGTGAGAGTGTGAGGGAGTGAGTGCGTGAGGGTGAGGGATCAAAGAGATGAAGCTCTCCATCACCTCCTCTCTTCTTATTCTCTCCTCTTGTCTTCTCTTCTCTTGTCTCGCATGTGGCTATGGATGATGGAGCTTGGAGGTGGAGGTGAAATGTGCCCGTCTATTGGCTGTCCAAGCACGTTTTAGCGGTCCATCGACAAACGAATCTAAGAGTCACCACCCAGCACTCCCAGGAAATATTTTGAGGTTTGTCGCCTAGGGTTTCCCGATTCTACCTCGCAACAGAACATTCACAGACAAACCCACTAGGAACAACCTGAAATCTGGGTTCCTAGGGCCAAGGACTCCTAACAGCATTCAAACGTCGAGTTTTGGATATCCTACTTTACGTAGAGATACCCAATCAAAAGTAGATCTATACCACACTTGGTTCAAGGAGAATGGAAAACGAGAGGGATGCGTTGCTCAACCTCTCTGCTCGTAGGGTATAGTCCCTTCTTCTGTGGTCAAGATGACCACCCTACAGTTGGTTTTGGCCTTAGTCGTGTAGCTTGACTTGGACATGTATCAGATGGATTTCAAGACTACATTCTTGCATGGGGATTTGCATGATGAGATTTAGACGGAGCAACCTATGGGCTTTGCAGAACCTGGCAGGGAGCACCTAGTGTGCAAGTTGAAGAAAAGTCTTTATGGATTGAAGTAGGCACCTAGGGAGTGGTATAATAAGTTTGATGCCTTTACGCAGTCACATGGCTACAGTATGAGTGCTATGGATCTGTGTCTTTATACAAAGAAAGCTTGTGATGGCTCATTGCTTATTTTAGTACTTTATGTGGATGATATGATGATAGTAGGGAAAGCTCATGATAAGGTTGATATTCTTAAATCTCAGCTAAAGAAGAGCTTTGAGATGAAGGATTTGGGACATACCTCTCACATTCTTGGTATGCGCATTAAGCGTGATAGACATCAGGGGGACTACTCTACCTCTCATAGAGGGAGTACATTCATAAAGTCCTTGATCGTTTTCGCATGCAGGACATAAAGCCTATTGGCTGTGCATTACCTTCTTATGTGAAGGTCTCACAGGCTGATTGTTCATAGACAAATGAGCAGAGGGCCGAGATGGCCAAGATCCCTTATTCATCAGTTGTGGAAAATTTTATGTATGCCATGACTCGTCCGGATATTGCCTTTGCAATTGATGTTGTGGCACACTATATGGCTATACCTAGGAAGAAACATTGGGATGCCGTGAAGGGTATCATGAGATACCTGAAGGGTACAACAAATATGTATATTTGCTATAGTAGCCAGGATACAACAGTTTTGGAGGTGATGTCTCTTGGATGTCCAGGGTTCAGAAGTGCACAACTCTATCTACCACTGAGGTGGAGTATGTTGCAGCCAATAAGGCTTGCAAGGAGGCCATATGGTTCGGTCGTTTGGTTCATGACCTTGGGATTGATGCTATACCTACGTTGCATTCAGATTCTATGAGTGCTATTGAGCTAGCCAAGAATTCGGTCTTCCATGCGAAGACAAAACACATTGAGATGAGGTATCACTTCATATGTGGGGGTTTGGAGGACAAGTATGTTGACCTTGTAAGGATCTCGACTGACAAAAATCCTACAGATCTGCTCATGAAAAGCCTCGCTATTGAGCACTTTGCCTTCCTCAGGAGATTGATGGGGGTGTTGGATGAGATGACTTTTTTCCTCATCCAGTTGTACATGTGTGCATTGTACCATCCTTTTCTTTTTCTTTTCACTCCTCATTAGGGTAGATTCACCTTTAAGTGGGAGGTTGTTGGGGGTAAAGGTGCCTCTGCCTAGCCTCCTATGTATTACTACACTGATAGTACCTACCACTTCACACACTACAGGTGATTGGCGCCCGTCATTATCACTTTATTCTTTATTCTTTTAGTGACAGTTTGAATAAAGGAAGGCCCGATCACACATTCTGACCGTTGTAGTTCCCATTTTGTGTCTCTCTCTTTCTTGCTCTTGCTCTCCCGTGATAGCTCTTCCTAGCAAGCTTCGATCCTTCTCACCTTTCAAAAAGGCGCGTTGCTGGGTTTGGAAGCTCATCTGGGAAGCTGTTGCTCTATTTTTAGCAAGTATCTTTTCTTTTTCGGCGTGAGCAAGACGGAAATCCAAGGCTTTGACTCTTTTCTCGTTCTGGCTAGCCCATTCCTTTGCCCTCTTGTTCATCTCTTCCAAGCCCTCACCTTGCCTTTGTGACAGGGCCAGCATCAGTGGCTCCTGCCTTTTACACTTTTGTACAAGCTCCTCTTTTTCCTCTATTAGGTGCTCAATCTCCTTTTCTAGTGTTGCTTGTTCCTCCCTTTGTCATTGCATTCCATGCTCTGCTTCCTCTTTCTCTTTTTCCCGTTCTTCTTGCTCTTGTACTCTCTCTATCTCTAGCATGGCGAGCTCCGTCACCATGCTCTTGTGAAGTTTTCTCAATTGCATTTCGAGCTCCGCCTAATGTAGAACCAGGAGTTTGTATTCCCTTTGCATTGCGACTAGCTCCTGGTTCTCTTCCTCCAGTCTTTTTTGCCATCGTTCTTCGTCGTCTTCCTTGGCCCTCAGTTCTACTTTTAGCGAGTGGATTTCTTTTTGTTGCAAGGCCAGTTGGCGGGTCTTCTCTAACTAGAAGACATTTGACATTTCCTTTTCTATTTCTAGCTTCACCATAGCCACTCTCTTCTCCTCCTTTGCCCTTTCTAACTGAGCATAGAGCTCCTTGACATGCTCATTCTAGTCAACGAGCTGTCTGTTGAGATTCAACGTCTGCACTAGTCAATCTTTTCACTCCTGTCATTGGGGTTCCCACATTGGAGGTGGGCCCTTTCCTTCAAGGACGGGTGTAGGTAAGTCTTTTGATGCTTGGGCATTAGTTTCCGGCCTCTCCTGCCAAGGCAGGCTCATTACTGCTAGTTTCTCTTGCTTACACTACTGTTTTATGGACATGTGCACAGCTTGTGCCAAGTCCTCATCTTCTTTCCTTCTCAACTCCTCCTCTTGTTCCAGTAGCTTTTCTCCTCCTCTCTTCCTCGACTCTTTTTGACTCAGTCTTGGCTTTAAGTAGGACAACTTCCTCTTTCTTCTTCCTCTCTTCCTCCTGCTTCTTCTTTGTCATCTTCTTTTTAGGCATCTTTGCCTTCCTCTTGTTGGATTGAGCTTCTTGCTCGCCCTCTTCTTCACTAACCGTCCTCTCACTTGATGGTTCTTTGTCGTGACGAGGAGGTGACCTCTCAGGTGTTTCATCTGATCCCTATTCTTTGTCATGCGCCTCTTTTATCGCCTCTCAGATAAGGGTGGTCAAGACTCCTCCATACCCTATGAATGAGGCCTTGGCCGAGGGCTTCTTCCTGTCACTTCCCTTTGATGCTGGGGATTCTCCACCCACCAGTCTGCTTCCAAGGTTGAGTGTCTTGGTTGATTGGTCTATGGTTTTCTTGACATAGCCATTCCAATCCACTTCATGCAATGAATGAGCTGCCACGCTCTCCAACATGGGCACACTAATCCTATGCATAAGCGAATTGTATCTTAGGCTCAAGAAGAGGACGTGGATTACCTTTGCTTGCAATCTGACCTCCGCATTGTTTGGGGGAATGTCCTTGATATTTATGCCATCATTTGTTAAGACACTTTCCTTCTTCATCCCTAGCATGGCATAAACATCTCTTTTATGCCTCTTCTCCACCTTCGGCTCCACCCCCAATGCCTTCTCCATTAAGGCCATGCTGAGCGGGACCTGCACTTGCTTGATTCCTTCCCTGGTTGCCAAGGACATTGTCCCACTCTCCTTATTGGAGTCATAAGTTCTCAAAAATTTCACACACCTAGTGTGATCACGAACTTTTTGATATATATGTGAAAGGTGAGAAAGATCGAAGCTTGCTTGGAAGTGAGCTATAGTGGAGAGCAAGAGCAAGAAGAGAGAAAGAGAGACACAAATGGAAACTCCAACAATCATAATGTGTGATCGGGACTTCCTTTATTAAAACCGTCACTAAAAGAATAAAGTATGAAGTGACGGTGACGGGCACTCGCCACATGCAATGTGCAGTGGTAGGTACTATCAGTGTAGTAATACACGGGTGGCTAGGCAGAGGTGCCGTTACCCCCAACAACCTCCCACTTATTAAAGGTGAATTTTCCCCAGTGAGGAGTGAAAAGAAAAAAAGAAAAGACAGTAAAATGTACACATGCACAATAGGATGAGGAAAAATGTCATCTCATCCAATGCCTATCAATCTTCTAAGGAAGGCAAAGCTCTCAATAGTGAGGCTTTTCATGAGTAGATCTGTAGGATTTTTGTCAGTGGAGATCTTGACAAGGTAACCCCACGTATGAAGTGATACCTCAGCTCAATGTGTTTTGTCTTTGCATGGAACACCGGATTCTTGACTAGTTGAATAGCACTTATAGAATCTGAATGCAGCGTAGGTATAGTATGAATCCCAAGGTCATGAACCAAACGACCCAACCATATGGCCTCCTTGCAAGCCTCAATGGCTGCAACATACTCGGTCTCAGTGGTACATAGAGCTGTACACTTATGAACCCTGGACATCCAAGAGACAGCACCTCTAGCATAGACGATTACATAGCTAGAAGTGGGCTTCCTACTATCTGCATGTCCTGCATAATCGGAGTCTATGTATCCCACAACTCTAGTATTCCGACTGCCATAGTAGCAAATACACATATCTACTGTGCCTTTCAGGTATCTCATGATACCCTTCACGGTATCCCAATGTTTCTTGCCAGGTGTAGCTATATAGATTGCCACAACACCAATTGCAAAGGCAATATTTGGATGAGTGGCTATCATGGCATACATCAAATTGCCCACGATTGATGCATAAGGAATCTTGGCCAATCTCGACCCTCTGCTCATCCAACCGACCTATGAAACCTTCACATAAGAAGGTAATGGATAGCCAATAGGCTTTATGTCCTGCATGCGGAAATGCTCAAGGACTTTATGAATGCACTTCCTCTATGAGAGGTAGAGTAGTCCCTAATGCTGCCTATCGCGCTTAATGCACATACCAAGAATGTGAGAGGCCTATCCCTAATCCTTCATCTCAAAGCTCTTCTTCAACTGAGATGTAAGGGCATCCAACTCATCATTAGCTTTCCCTGCTATTAGCATATCATCCACATAAAGTACAAAAAAAAACAATGAGCCACCATGGGCTTTTTTCGTGTAAAGACACGGATCCATAGCACTCCTGCTCTAGCCATGTGAGTGCATAAAGTCATCAAACTTATGATACCACTCCTTAGGTGCCTGCTTCAAGCCATAAAGACTTTTCTTCAATTTGCACACTAGGTACTCCCTGCCAGGTTCTGCAAAGCCCTTAGGCTACTCCATGTAAATCTCATCATGCAAATCCCCATGCAAGAATGCATTCTTGACATCCATTTGTTCCAAGTCAAGCTGTGTGACTAAGGCCAAAACCAAGTGTAGGGTAGTCATCTTGACCACAGGAGAAAAGACTTCATCAAAGTCAACTCCATGCTCCTATTTAAAACCCTTAGTAACAAGTCTTGCCTTATAAGCCGATTTGGGGTGTCCGGGAGTACTTTTCAGCTTGTACACGCATTTGCATGGCAATGTCTTCTTGCCATGAGGCAATGCAACCAAATCCCGTCATATTCTTGTGCAAGAAGTTGATCTCAAACTACATAGCTCTCTTCAGGAGTGATTGTCACCCTTGTGCACATCCTCATCATAGGTGAGAGGCTCTCCTACATCTCTAACCAATACATAATGCATTGAGGAATCAAATCTATCAGGTGGCCATCTATCTCTTGAAGACCTCTCATGATAGGCTCTACTACTGCCTATCCAACACCCTGGCCATGTGTACCAAATGCTGTTGCAGGCTGACCATCTCGCTATGTAGGCTATACTGGAGCATGGAGCTCCTCCTAGAATATAACCTTGTGTATCTCTACCACATTCTCAAACTACTTATGCATCTTGTCTTCATGGAAGACTACATCATGGTTGCAGATGACTTTTCACACTTGCGGATCCCAGAGGTGGTAACCCATCTCGCCTGCATTTCCATAGCCAAGGAAAATGCATTTGACACTCTTAGGATCCAGCTTAGTATGCTTGTCCTTGGGCACATGGCAGAATGCCTCACATCCGAAGACATGTAGATGCGCATAAGACGGAGGTTTCCCAGTCCATATCTCCTCTACAACTTGGAAATCCAAACCATTGGAAGGTGATCTATTTATGACACAGCTGTAGTGATGGTCTCAGCCCAAAAACGTTGTGTGGTAGGCATGCATGGCTAAGCATTTTATGTATACGCTCCTGGATGGTTCTATTCATCTGCTCAGCCAAACCATTTTGGGGTGGGGTATAGGGGGCGATCAACTAACACTTACTACCCCTCTTATCACATAGTTGCTCAAAGGCAAGTGACACATATTCTCCCCCATTATCAGTCCTAAGGTATTTCAGCCTATGCCCAGTTTGGTTCTAAAACCAATGCAAGCCATCTCTGAAACATAGCCAAGAATTCTAACTTAAGCTTAATGGGGTAAGCCCATAATTTATGCAAAAAATCATCAATGAACATCACAAAATACTTTTCACCACCCATAGACTAACAAGGCATGGGCGCATAGAGATTCGAATGTACCAATGCCAGGGGCTCACTCATGCATATCCTACTAGACTTCTTATGCGTATTCCTAGTTTTTCTTCCATAAAGACAATGCTCACACGAATCAAAACATGCATAGTCAAGGGGCGGTAAGCACTGCAAACCAGAAAGCATTTTCACTCCCTTAAGGACATATGGCCCAAACGCGCATGCCAAAGAGATACATGTGGGATGGAAGGGACTAACAAAACATGGTCAATAGAGGACCCATCAACTACAAGAGGATAGAGGTTGCTAGCCTTGGCACCTCTAGCAAGCACAAGTCTACCATGGGTGATCTTCTAGGCAGAATCCCCGAATGCAACATGAAATCGAGCATCATCAAGCTGCCTTGCACACATAAGACTACGTGTAAGCGTAGGTACATGATGTACATCCTGTAATAGAAAAGTATTGCAAGTGGAAAACTGCAGTTGTACATCCCCAATGCCAACAATAGCAAGTAACCTGTCATACCCAAGTGAACTGAACCAGAGACAGTGTGATAGGAATGGAACCACTCACGACATGGTGTAACATGAAATGAAGCACTAGAATCCAAAAGCCAGCACTGTGCATACATAGAGTGAACGTCGGTCAACGGTGTAGCATCACAAGAACTAGCTACAAGTATGTACTCCCCATCGGAGTCATCAGTCTCTGCATGACATTTATCTCCTCTATTTTCACATTGGATTTTGTAGGTACCATGCTGCAATCAAAGGACTTTTCCTATATCTCATTGCGCAACTCATGACACTGTGGGCATATGTGGCCCTTCTTGCCGCAATGATGACATGTCACATTAGCATTTCTCCCACAAGACTTGCTATGCGACTTACCACGCGACTTGGACCTAGACTTCTGCGAGTCTCTACCATGTCCATACCCATGGTCATTTTTTCCATTACCATCTTTGCCCTTAACAGTCAAAGCATGCGACACATGAGAGGCATCCAAGTTCTTACGATTGAGCTCTTCCTGTAGAAGAGCACTCTCTACATCAGGCAAGTTCAAAAGAGTAGCATGAGCACATAAGGCAGTGTGGAATACATCCCATGACTCAATCAGAGTCCCAAGAAAAAAAAATGGAGTAACCTCATCATTAAAGGTAATACCCTGCGAAGTCAAGTTCTTGAGAATAGCATGGAACTAGCTCAAGTGAGTAGACATCGTCATATTCTCCTTCATGCACAGGTCCATAAGTTTCTTCAACCCCAATACATCTGACTTGCTGGACTTTTCTTATCATAGAGGTTTTTTATCTTATCCCAAAGCTCCAAGCAGTCTGTGCTTCCTCAACCACATTGTGATGCACCTGTTCAGTGAGAGACAAGATGAGGGTGGACTTGCATAACTCATCAATCTCATCCCATTCATAATCAGTCATAGTTTTAGGTTGCTCGCCATGCATTCGTAGTGGCTTTATCTGAGACTTTTGCACCAATACTTGCCAAATTTGGCTCTTCCAATAGGCATAGTTCATACCATCAAGCTTAGTGATGTTGAAGATAGCACTGTCAGTGGAAGAAGAACCCCTAATGAGGTCCAAAATAGTGCAGACAGTTCAAAACTACTTGATGTTTTTTGCTATAAACAACCAAAATACCACCGAAACCAAGGCAAAATGACCACAAACTGATAGCTAATGATGCTGCCCACCAAGTACCATTAAAAGTACATAAAATCAAGATGATTCAACATTAAAATTCCATATCAATCCATGCATAATTGCTTGCTGTAATAAATTAAAGCAGCGAGATACAATGAGAGCAAACTATAGGCAAAATCAATGCACCAAGTCAAGCATTGACTGCCAAAGCATAATCAGCATCAAACGGGCATAAACCAGCACATGACAATCATATGGACATCAAGCAAACACCCAAGCATGTCAAACGAATTTGTCAATATGCCGGCATACCCCCTGTGTAATAGGGAAAAGTGTACACAACACTAGCAATACTTGACACAAAGAGGTGTATGCTCAGGGAGTGCAAAGCCCAAATTAGCCCGAGTACATGTATGCGGACCATGGCATATCAACCATGCAACATCCAAAGATTCTCCCATTGGCACAAAAGCCGTATGGATCAAGCCAAGAAGCTCAAGAAAGGCATATGATAGCACCAGTGACAAAAGATCCAAGACTAGACGTCAATAAGACATCATGAGCATATAGGCTAGCATATAGGCTCTATAGCCTCCAATTAGAGCATCCATAGACATCAACTCTATCCCAAATACAACTCTAGAAAGCCAAGAAATATCTCAAGTAAGTTTTAGGAATCCAGATGAAAGCCAAGACAAGGCACTAGTAGCAATTGGCTCCAAACAATGTAACTAGCATGTAGTAGTGGGATAGGCCAAGCATGTCAAGACCGGTTAGACATAGGTAACATACATGCCATATGTATATCCAAGACAAAGCATCAAATGCATTCCAAAGTCGAGCTCAAGATCAAATGAAGATCCAGAACCAAAGACAAGCTCGATGATGTACCCCGAAGGTCAATACTTCATTGCATATCCCAAAGACATAGCCCGAAACCAATAGGCATAACCAAACATGAAGTAATAGGCTTCAATCCATTGTTGTATAGTAGTGATTTATTGTTCAAAATTGAGTATTTTCAGCAAGAAAATCAGTCCAAAATGATGGCATAACATCTGCCTTGCATCCCCCAAACAATCGGGCATCAATAGGTACCAATCCAGTTAAGTAGAAGTGCCCAAACAAGCATAGCATTAGATGCCAATGTTATTTCTGTATAACATGACTGTGGGACTACTATAAACAGTCCTAGGAATGTAGAGATTAGACCCAAATCTGATGCCAATGATCAAGGAGGCTTCAACACATGTTAGAGACCATTGCCAAGCTTGAAGAAGCATGACATAGCCATCACTGAGGAGTAGGTGTGCTGCTATGTTATGCTATCCAGATTAGCAAAAAAAAAGGCACAATTTTACTGGTGTATGATTCTACTACTATACATCCACATGGCCTCAATGGTAATGATTAGAGGCTCTAGGGGGTACCCAAGGAGGCACACAACAAGCCTCAAGTGCCTAAATGCAAGAGGAAGCAAGATACAAGCTCCAAGGGTTTGAGCTATGGCTACCCTAATTAACTGCAACATGAGAACTGAATAAAAGCACTAAAAGAACACTTCAATACCTCTATAGCAATGCCATGAGGGTGCCTCAATAGTCCGAGAAGGTGCTTGGGAAGCCGGGAGTGATGGGAGCTCGGGAAGGTCAGCTATGGCTGCCAGGAAGGAGACCCAATGTTGTAGGTATTTGAATGGAAGCTAAGAATGCCATAAACAGAGCTTGGGAAGTCAGGAAGCCAAGCTATGATACCAATTGAAAGGTGAGAAGGATCAAAGCTTGCTTGGAAGTGAGCTATGGTGGAGAGCAAGAGCAAGAAGAGAGAGAGAGACACAAATGGGAACTCCAATAGTCACAATGTGTGAGCGGGTCTTCATTTATTCAAATTATCACTAAAAGAATAGAGAATAAAGTGACGGTGATGGGTGCCCGGCCGCCACATGCAGTGTGTAGTGGCGAGTACTATCAGTGTAGTAATACACGGGCAGTTAGGCGGAGGCGCCTTTACCCCCAACAACATGGCGAGGTTACACTGATCCACAATCCTGCTAACGGCTTCCTCGCTGGTCACCACCCCTTTGATAATGTGGATGCTCCTAAACCTGAGTTGGTTGTATGCCCAATTTTCAAGGGCTAGCCGTACTTCGCTCTTTCTTCTTCCGTGAAGGGTAGGCGATGGGCTCGGTCTTGCTGCGACATCTTCAGCTCCTGTCATAATCCATGGTTTGCCATTACTGCTTTTCCAAATGGTTACTCACTGAAAGAAAAGACTTCATGCTTGGCAGGTTAACTCATTCTTAGTACAGAATTAGACTTTTTCCTCCAAGCAGTCTAAGTCTATTACTTTCAAATTTTATTGTCAATTCCTTAGTCACAAGTTGCTTCGTCCTACCATTAAGGTTCCTCATGTGTGATTTTCCTTTATGGTTTTTCTTATGTGTTTGGTTTGTTCACCTTACCTCCCCCTCTTTGAATTGTGAAGAGTCCTTCCTAGGTTTAAAGGGTTAGAGGATGAAGGGCGGCCATCACATAATCGTAGTGCTTTACCTTCGCATGAGCCAGGCATAGAAATTTGGATTATACTCGAAATTAGCATAGCTATCCATGTCGGAAGGGGAGATGCCTATGTGCATTATCTAAGCGAGGACGTCAAGCAAGAAGTCTCTGGAGTCCACTTGACTAGTGACATGCAACTCCTCCTCAGTGAGCATGTGATCTAAATAAGGATGTCTCTCAATGTGTTCTTCCAGGGGTTGGTTATTACGAATGGAAATCAACACCCTATATGAAGTTGGAGTGACATAGGTTGGGTCATATTCAAATGCCTTGATTGTGTGTCACTATTTTGTGTTGGTCATTATTTGGCATCCCTCTAGCTCCCATTGCAAGCGTAAAGCATACCATTTTTGCAAGAAGGGGGAGTCGTGGCCGATGAGCTGTTTCAACTTTTCAATTTCTTGGTTTGTGGCCATGATTGTATTCTTGTTATATGACAAAATGAGACGCTACTTGATTGCTTGCTCCTGGGATATCTCAGTTGCAATCAACTCCTGATCTCATTCAGAAGCCTTAATGAATACAAATTCCGACTCCTCCCACGAGTAGCCCCCAAAACTTCAGCTTTTGCTTATGTCCTTTGACTGAGTATAGTAGTACTAAGTCACCATGTTCGAAGCTACACTACGTGACATGCTTGTCAAACCAGCTTTTGCATCTTGCCTTCTTGCATATGAGTGCATGGGTGGCTAGAAGCCGGGTTTTCATTAAGGATTTGAGTTCAATCAAGCGTTCCGTCCATGCCCCCTTTCCATCCCATCTTTCTTGAAGGGTGATCTTGAGGCTTGGCATAAAAAATTCTAACAAAAGGATTACCTTTGTACCATATGTCAATCTAAAGGGGGTCTGCAGCAATCTTTAAGCTGTGCGGTAGGCCCACAAGGCCGCCATCAATTTGTTATCCCAATCACTGCATGAAGCAAAGAGGACCTTGGTCAGAGGATGTTTATTAGGATTTTATTTGTCGATTCCGCTTAACCATTTGCCTGTGGGTAATAAGGTGAGGATTTCCAATGGATGATTAGAAAGGAGGACAAGAGGTGAGCTATTACTTCGTTGACGAAGTGTGTGCCTTGGTCGTTGACTAGTTCGATGGGGCAACTGAATCGTGAAATCACTTGCTCCCATAGGAACTTAGCAGTGGTCCTAGCATCATTCTTTCTCATAGCTCGTGCTTTTTCCCATTTGGTTAGATAGTCGGTGGCCACAATGATGTATTTAGCTTGTGAATATTGTGCCACAGGACTAATGGGTTCGATGAAGTCAATCCCATATTATCAAAAGGCTATTGTGTGATAATTAGGGTTAGCTCCATGCAATCTTTACGGATAGGGACTTTAATTCGTTGGCACTCATCACAATGCTTCACGAATCATATCGCATCTCGGAAGAGGGTAGGCCATCACAGTTGGGATTGCAACACTTTTAGAGATGTCACATCTCTACTAAAATGTCCTCCTGCGACTCCGACGTGTGCCTCTGTCAGCACGTCATGCAACTCATGCTCACACACACTTTTTTGCAGTAACCCATCTTGTCCGAGCATGTAAAGTTGGCCAACTATCAACTACTAGGGTTGGATTTTCAACATAATCCGTCTAAGTCGGGCTTTTTCTATTGGTTATTCCAGTAGTCCATGTTCAAGCACTTGAACTATGTCATCTACCCAATATGGCATCATGCTAGCTCTAAAAAAATCTTTTTCGCTGGATAAGCAGAATAGATGCACATCTGGCAGTTCGTCCACAATGCCTTGTCCAATCGCTTCTTCCGTAGGGATGCGAGATAGATGGTTAGCCATGTAATGATGTTTTCCCTTATGCGCCATCACTGAGAAATCAAACTCCAAAAGCAGAAGAAGCCATCTAGCAATGCTTCCTATAGCGCATGGCTTGTTAACTAGGTACAAGAAGGCTTGATGGTCGACATAGAAAGTAAAAGGCATAGCCAGAAGATAATGTCGAATTTTCTTTACGACAAACACCATGGCCAAGCCCTCTCGCTCCATTGTTGACTAATTCATTTTGGTCTCAGTGAGTTGTCTACTAGCAAAGCTCACTAGGTAGTCCAAATTGTGTTCACTAGGTTGGCACAACATAGCTCCTATGGTGAATTTCGAAGTGTCGATGTGCATGTGAAACATGAGTGTCCAATTTGGGACTCGTAGTATTGGTGTTCTTGTGGTTAGCGTCTTTTTTAGTTCCTTATACATGCATTGGCATTCCTCGGTCCATTCGAATATAATCAACAACTTGTATAGAGATCTAGCAATCAATGCATAGTTTAACACAAACCGTCAATAATACCATGTATGTCCTAAAAAGCACTGAACACCCTTGTAACCAATTGGGGGTGGAAGATTGACAATGACCTTGATCTTCGAGGAATCTATGGCAATGCCATTCTTTGACAGCATGTGTCCTAGGATACATCCATGCTTCACCCACAACTGGCACTTCAAGGGGTTCAATGAGAGGTGGTATAGCCGACATAGTTCAAAGACCTGTCTAAGTGTTCTCGCCAAGTAGAGTGAACACACAAGTCATCCATGAAGACTAACTCCTTCCTCATCATGTCCTTGAATATTGTACACATCAGTCATTGAAAAGTGGCTGACGCATTAGTCAATCCAAAAGGCATGACTATGTAGGCAAAGACTTCCCATTCACTAGCAAATGCAGTCTTATGCCTATCATTAGGATGCACTTGCACTTGATTGTATCCAAAGAAATCGTCCAGAAAGCTATAGGCCTCTTTGCCAGCTATTCTCTTGAGTATGTGCTCGGTGTATGATAGTGGGTAATTTGTTGAGATATCGAGCTCCACTCATGATATGCTAGGGTGACCATTGTGCATTTATGTCACCGACTTGTCAGTTGTAGATGCGGTTGGTACACCGCCCATGAATAATAGCTACATGACAGCTATCCTTATCTACTCTAGTTCGTGGCTCAGTTAGTATGCCACCTTAGTTAGTTGAGTTTGGTTTGAGACTCATATATAGGGTTCTTCTATTTCTATGTACTTGAGTTCTTTTTGGCTTACACAACTAAGAAGAGGAAAACTATTTTTAGCCTCCACCTTTGTGTGTATTCCCCCATTGTGCAAGCAACAAAGATACAAGTGAGACTCCTTCCTTCTCTCCCACAATCGTGACATGGTATCAGAGCCTTATTCGTGGTAAGGAGCTCAAGAAAGCAAGCCAAGCTCGTGGTGTTCTGGTAAGAGGAGCAGTGTTGCTTTCATTTTCTGTTTTGGGAGCAGATCTCTGTAGGTACCACAGCCGGAAATTGCAAGAGTGCATTGTCTCAGGTTGAGACGCCCTTCGCGGTGAAGCAAGAGGGCAGTATATGCTGGGGAAAGGCCTTTAGCCCTTGGCGACCTGTTCTTCTGATTTGAGGCCATTTCGGGGCCTGTTTTGGAGGTGGAAGTTTTCTGCATGCACTCAGGAAAAGGCCCAGTTTTATGCTGTGCAGCCACTGTTCTACAGGTCGGTGAAAAGTTACTATAGAAATTGCATCGTATGCCTGTGCGCAGAGGCATTGGGAGTTACAGAATCATCCTTGTTGCCTGTTGATGCAAAATCGTCACTAGAAAGTGACTGTGTGGTTAAATACCACTTTCGTCAGTTTTGCAGATTTGCCCTTGTGAGGTTGAAGCTGTGTTCTCTGCAGTGACAGAATTTTTTGCAGTATTCTGTAATGGCGTCTGATTCTCTTTCATAGATTGTAACTGAAAAGCTTGACAAGAACAACTTCCAAGCATGGAAGTTTAGAATGACGAATTTTCTTATGGGAAAAGGATATTGGGAATTTGTTGCAGGAAATGAAGAAGAACCAGTTCTTCTTGATGTTCCCAATCAACAACAAATGCAGGCATTCAAAGCATGGCATGAGAGAGCCAGGAAAGTTATGTACTGGCTGTCTATCAGTATTTCAGACTCTATGATTGTGCATATTCAGGATGCAAGTACGCCAAAGGAGGCATGGGATACTTTGTCAAAAATGTATAGCACAAATACGCAAGCCAGGAAAATGCAGCTCAAGCAAGAGTTGCATAATGTGCAAAGAGAAAGTATGAGCATCAATGACTACCACATGAAGGTGAAGAAGATTGCAGATGCACTTGCTTCCATTGGGTCGCCAGTGGAAGATGATGATTTAGTTTCTGTGACCTTGAACGGTCTAGGAAAGGATTATGCACAGTTTCGGACATCCATTTCAGTTCGTGAAAGATTTCCTGATTTTGAGGAGTTGATTGCTCTTCTAATTTCTGAGGACCAGAGAAATGGTGGTACATCTTCTTCAGAAGGAACTTCAAAAGAAACTATCTTCTACTCAAATGCTGGAAGAGGTAGGGGCAGAGGTAGAGGAGGCCGATTTGGAGGCCGTGGTAGAAATCAGAATATGCAGCAAACTCAAGAAAACCAGTCCTATGGAGGAGGACGTGGTAACTCTAGAGGCAGGGGGAGCCAAAGAGGTCGTGGTGGATGGCAAAGAGGCCAAAATGCAAACACCAATGTTGAATGCTACTACTGTGGTAAAATGGGTCATATGGCTAAAGACTGCTATAAAAAGCAGAATGACATCATGAATGAAAAATTGCAACAAGGGAATTATGCATCTTCTAGTAGATAGGGTGATGACAGAAATGAGCATTTGTTTATGGTGCAACACATGAACAATTATGTGACAAGTGCAGAAGAAAGCAACGATGTGTGGTATGTTGACTCAGGTGCATCAAACCACATGACAGGTCATGCAGAATGGATGGAGGATGCAAGGAAATTGGAAAAACTAGGATTTGTGGAGACTGGTGATGATACTGCACATCCTATTGTGCAGATTGGAAAAATTCCTTTGTCTATGCAGGATGGGAAAAAGAAATACCTGTCCGATGTATTTCATGTCCCGAATATCACCAAGAATCTGGTTTCTGTTGGTCAAATGGTTGAGCAGGGCTTGCAGGTCAGATTTAATCCTCACGGATGCTTTGTTGAGGATATGAAAAATAAAGGTCGCTTGATAGCAAAAGGAAATAAGAAGGGCAAAATGTTTACATTGGATGCAGACATGCCTGAATTGAGTGCAGCAATGTTTGCACATGGGACCGGTGTAGTTGTAGATATTGATATCTGGCATAAACGCATTAGTCATGTTAATGTACAGCGACTTAAATCAATACAGGCCCAAAACATTGTTGCAGGATTGCCTAAATTCAAGGTTGCAGAAATGCATAAGGTATGTGAAGCCTGTCAGTTTAGAAAACAGGCAAGGAAACCATTTCCTAGACATGTTCAAGAGAGTAAGAAGCCATTGGAATTAATCCACTCTGATGTGTGGACTACTAAAGTTGCATCTCTTGGAGGCTGTCATTATTTTGTCACTTTTATTGATGACTATAGCAGAAAAGTTTGGATGTATTTTATGAAAAAGAAAAGTGAAGTTTTTGGGCATTTCAAAACTCTTAAAGCTATGGTTGAAAAAGAAACATGCCTGCAAATAAAATGCCTAAGGTCAGATGGAGGGGGAGAGTATCTCTCAAATGAGTTAGCAAGGTTGCTGCAGGAGCATGGCATAAAGTAGCAATATTCATGCAGTCATACCCCATAGCAAAATGGAATTGCAAAAAGGAAAAACAGGCATATTGGAGAGGTATCTCATGCCATGCTCAACGAAAAAGACTTGCCAGATTTTTACTGGGCTGAAGCAGTTGCTACAGCAGTCTATATAATGAACAGGACTCCCACTGCAGCAATACATGGGATGACTCCAGAGGAGAGGTATACTGGTAGGAAACCAGATATTTCTCATTTGAAAATTTTTGGTTGCATTGCCTATGCACATGTGCCCGATGAGTTGAGATCCAAGTTGGATCTAAAAGCTGAGAAGTGCATCTTTATTGGTTACTCTCTGCAGCAAAAAGGGTATAGATGCTATAACCCTTCTACTCGTAAGTTTACAGTGAGCAGAGATGTTGTTTTTGATGAGATGAGTAGCTGGTATAAACCAATAAATGTGATTGATGATGTAGATGCACAAAACGGTAATGCTGCACAGAATTCATAGCAACAGTCACAAAATATTAGTGGACCTAGAGCGTCCTCTAGCAGTGGTTCACATTCTTCGCCATGGACAGGCAGATTGAGATTAGGAGAATCTTCTCAAAGCAATGCAGATAGTGGTATTCAGGTATCACGAAAAGGAAAAGAGAAGGTAGATCAGCCCATGTTTGATGTGAATGCAGGTCACTCTTATGTGGATGGTGAATCCACTGGCTCAGAACAGAGCATTGATGATGAGTTGGGTATTCCTTCTATTGTTACACCTAGAGTAAGGAAGACCAGGGATGTTTTGAGAGCACCTGGGAGTGAATCTACTTTGCGTAGGTCTACCAGAGCTAGGTATCCTGTGGATAGGCTGAAATATGATGGATTTACAGCCATTCACTATGCATATATGGTCAAAGTGATACAGGAACCAGAACCCACTTCTTTTGAGCAAGCCATGGGAAAAGAAAAATGGGAGAAAGCCATGGATGAAGAAATGGATGCCTTGGAAGCAAATGCTACATGGGAATTGGTACCTTTGCCTAAAGGTAAGAATGCAATTAGCTGTAAGTGGGTTTATAAGTAAAGCACAATGCAGATGGTTCTGTGAATAGATACAAGGCAAGATTAGTAGTCAAGGGGTATGCACAAACATATGGCATTGATTATGAAGAAACATTCAGTCCGGCTGCAAGGATGGCAACCATAAGAGCAGTCATTGCTATGGCTGCATCAAAGGAATGGTCTTTACATCAGATGGATGTAAAGAATGCCTTCTTGCATGGTGATTTGCAAGAAGAGGTATATATGGAGCAGCCACCAGGTTATGTGCATGCTGTTCATCCTGAGTTTGTTTGCAGGCTGAAGAAAGCATTGTATGGCTTGAAGCAAGCACCTAGAGCATGGTCTGACAAGATAGGACAGTATCTTGTCACTATTGGCTTTCAGATTTCCAAGGCAGATTTCTCACTTTATGTGAGAAAAACAGAGAAAGGTATTATGGTACTTGTCATTTATGTTGATGATTTGATTATGATAGGTGACAGTGATGAAGATATCCTTCATGTGAAAATGCTATTGAAGCAAAAGTTTGAGATGAAGGATTTGGGAGAGCTGCATTATTTCTTGGGCAAGTGATTAGGTCACCAAGTGGAATACAGCTCTTGCAGAGGCAGTATGGATTGGACATGCTGTCCAAATATGGGATGACGTGCTGTAAGCCTATTTCAGTTCCTTTGGAGCAGAATGTGAAGCTGAGCACAGATGTAGGTGAGCTTCTGGAAGACCCTACTATGTACAGACGCGTAGTAGGAAGTTTGATTTATATGACTATTACCAGGCCAGATTTGAGCTATGTTGTTGGATTAGTAAGTCAGTTTATGCAGGCTCCAAGAAAATCGCATTTGGATGCGGCTAGATGCATACTCAGGTATGTGAAGTCCACATTGCAGTATGGACTATTTTATGAGACTGGGATTCAGATACAGCTGCATGGATACACTGATGCTGATTGGGCTGGTAGTATTTCTGATAGACGATCTACCAGTGGATATGTGTTCTCTTTTGGGAGTGCTGCAGTCACTTGGAGCAGCAAGAAACAGCCTACAGTTGCCTTGTCGAGCAGAGAGGCCGAGTACAGGGGTGCAGCAATGGCTGCATGTGAGGTAGCTTGGTTGCATAAGCTACTTTATGATATGCATCAGCCTACAGATGGACCAATTGTCATTTATTGTGACAACATGAGCAGTATACACTTGGCAAATAACCGAGTCTATCATGCTAGAACAAAGCACATTGAGGTGCATTATCACTATGTGCGGGAGAGGGTTTTACTAGGTCTTATTGATCTAGTTTATGTCAGCACAGAGGATCAGGTAGCTGACATATTTACAAAGGCATTGGGCGCAGAGAAGCTGCGTAAGTTCAGAGACCTGCTTGGTGTGCAGGAATTGGGATTGAGCTCGAGGGGGAGTGTTGAGATATCGAGCTCCACTCGTGATATGCCAGGGTGACCGTTGTGCATTTATGTCACCGACTTGTCAGTTGTAGATGCGGTTGGTACACCGCCCATGAATAATAGCTAGATGACAGCTATCCTTATCTACTGTAGTTCATGGCTCAGTTAGTATGCCACCTTAGCTAGTTGTCTTTGGTTTGAGACCCATATATAGGGTTCTTCTATTTCTTTGTAAGAGACTTCTTTTTGGCTTACACAACTAAGAAGAGGAAAATTGTTTTTAGCCTCCACCTTTGTGTGTATTCCCCCATTGTGCAAGCAACAAAGCTACAAGTGAGACTCCTTCCTTCTCTCCCACAATCGTGACATAATTATCTCTCTTTGTAGTTGCATTTACCTTCTTGTAATTGACATACACTCTAATCTTTCCATTCTTGTTTACTATGGGCGAGACTTAGTTCATGTGTTCAATTTCGTAGATGAATCCCACTCTCATCAGTTTGTCAATTTCTTTCTTAACAGCCTGAGCATGCTTTGGATTGATGGGATATGGTCGCTGCTTGGCAGGCATTGTGTCAAGTGTCATGGGTATGTTGTGAGTCACCGCACTCAGGTCTACCCCTTTGAGTTCCTCTAGGGACCAAGCAAATACATCTATATACTCCTGCAGGAGAGTAACGAGACTTGCTTCATCTTGCTCAAGATAGGTCATGGGGTCTCCCCCCCTTAGCTAAATTGACCTCTTTGACCTTGGCAGGTCCCTCAATTGGTTCACTTACTTGCCCTTGTCGTTTGGCTCCCAACAAGAGTACCACCCTATCTCCCTTTTTGAACTTTGTGAATCATTTTGGTAGGTCTTGTGGTTTTTGTTGTTTGTCTATCCAACGTTTCTTTACTCCGCGTGCCTGTCATTCCTCCTTTAACCGTTTGGTGTCGTAGGTGGATGGGTACGTCCCCCTTAGTGTGTCTAGTCTTGGGAGGCCGAGGTATTTCTAGGTCACTATCTAAGCTAACTTCCGATTTGAAATTTAACTCTCCATCTTCACTAGAGGAGGGGCTCTCTCCTGGTGGTCATAGCTCAGAAAGTGAGTCTGTTCTTCACAACAATGGTGCATCACTTGGTTGGGCTAGACATGCTTGCTCGTAGTCGATTGCATCGGTGTACTCTAGCCAAGTTTGATCGCAGTCTGTGCATCTAACTCCTTTCTCTATTCTAAGTGCCCTCTGCTTGCGTGGTCTGGTGTGGGAGCTTTTGCTCAACCGCCAATACCCATGGACCGCTTATCGTTTCAAGTGTTCCAAGCGAGCTCTAATGGCTATCTCTCACCTAGCCGATGCGCCGTCAATCCTACGAGTGTAGTGAGCTTACCTTGATGCCAATATGAGTTGCCTTCTCTCTCGCACACACCGGTAGCTCCACGATCCTAGATGCTAGCTCAAGCCTCCTCCATCTTCAAGCTCCATCCACCATAGCCGTGCATGCAAGAGAAGAGAAGAGAAGAAGAGAAGAGGAGATGGTGAAGAGCTTCACCCTCTTGATCCCTCACTCCCACACACTCACTCTCCCACACTCTCATACTCCCTCACTCAAGAGCACACACAAGCAAGGAGGAGGGAAGAAGAGAAGAAGAAGAGGAGAGCTCTTGTTAGCCACACAACAAAGAATGAGCTTCCATTCACTTTTTGAACTTTATATTCAAGCCCTAAAATCCCATGGGCACCCATCCCCTTTTTTTTACATGACCGGCCATTGTGGCAAGGTCCTTTTCCTATTTCCTCTTCTAGCCTTATCCCTCTAGTCTACACCCGTCTAATACTTTACAATTGGCATAGGAGGGAGCCTGGTGCTCTTTTATACGAGCTTTTGGAGTTTTTAAAGGAGCCTTTCATTTAAAATTACGCTTTTGGCCCCAGCTTAGCTTTAGAGGCCACTTGCATGCTTTTGCTCTTTTTCCATCCTTTTCTCGCTTTTTCATTCATTTTTTCGCCTTCTTGACTTGGGGTTAACATTACCCCCCTCCAAGACGGGTGCCAATCCCATGGTACTCTTGGCTGTTGTTGGGTTTAATAGGCAGTTGGTGAAGTAGTCGTGTGAGGGTAGGGCCACGTGTAAACTCAAATGCTCGTGGAAGCTTGGTAATGAGGTTTGTTGGAGACACCAAATGGATAGCAAGTGGATGACGGGGGCCTTCAAAGTTGGCGGTTTGTCGCCTTTGTGATGCCTAGAAGGAAAAGGTACAGTGCTCTACCTAAGGGGGGCATTTACCTTATTCTGTAGTGTATTGTGCTTGTGCTGGTGGAATGGGGAGTTGGGTCTAACCACAGGCTAGCCTGGGTGATGTTCCACACTTGAGGACCCCATTCGTGCAAAGGGAGGTGCGGTGCAAGTAGCTTAGGGTGACAGGTCTAACCATAGACGAGTGGTATCCCCCTAGGTATGTCCTACCCTTGATGGGCCCTAGGCGTGAAGTGGGGGAGAAAAAAGGGGTAGGGGTTTAGGAGCGGAGCCAGTTGATCGAAGCCACTGGGTATGCCTAACTTGAGGATCCCTAGGTGTAGTGATCGTACTTTATGTGGTGCTAAGTGCTTTTGTAAGTGAGTTGTTTTGTCCATTCCGTGCGTAATATTCCACTTGCTTCTCCTTTCATGCTTGTTCTTTTTCTTTTTTTCTTTTCTTTTTTTGAAATAGTATTACATTAGTATAATGACAGCCAGTGCCTAATTCTCCTTGTCTGATTTAGGTGGAGAAGGGGGTCAGATGGATTTGCTCAAAAATTGATGGCTTTGCATGTATTCTTTCAGATTGGAGGGAGGTGGTGGAGAGGAAAGTATGATTGCATCTAGTGAATTGGCTGTCGTTCATATATTCTAGGAGAGCTAGGCAAAAAGAGGGGAGAAGGCTAGCCCTCATCATCAGATGCGCCATGCCACAACTATTGAGGGTGTTAGGGTCAAAAAAGAGGGGAGGCAGGCCATGTTCTTGTGGGGTCAGGTCCTGCTTGAGTAATAACTTAAGTAACCTAAGATAATTACACGTAGTTACAAAGACTGGATTGGGACATGAAGAGAAATCCACAAGGAAACACGTCATGGAATCATCCAGGCTTCCCGAGTCAAAGAGGAGGGCATGTTCGAAGGAGGCAGCATTAGAGTTGTAAATGATAGGAAAATCATAACGCCCATGGAGGGTGGCAACAAAATCCACACCTACCCTACGAGGGTACGCCATGAACGTGGGGTTGTTCCTCCCGTAGGGTAGGGTGTTACAAAAATCCATCTAGGTGAGCATGCTAATGTCGCACACCCGCCTCCTCCATAGGGGTTGGCAGTTATATCCCTGCACATTATGTGGTACTTCAAACACCTTGTTTTGCCAAAACTTAGCTTGTTCATTTCCCCAAAGAGTGGGGGTCCTCTCCCTTTCTTCCAACCGCTTCTGTCCCAATCGGCTGCTAGTCATGATCACCTCCTCCATCACCTTGAGCAATAGGACCCTTCGCAAGCTGTTGGGCATGAGGAAGCTGAAGGTGAATGGGTCTTTTTCTCTTTCCTGCCACTCCCAAATCACCAACTCTGGGTGGAATCCAACAGGGAGGTCATTGGGGCACGGTGGGAGGGGTGTGGACGGCTGCACGACCGGTTTGGCTCTTAGTTGCTTCTTGGTTTCTTCGACTAACTTTCTTTGTCTCTCCCTGAGTGCGACTTGTCTCTCCGCAGATGGATCAACTGTTGTTGGTCTTGGACATGCGGTGAGGGGGGTTGTGGAATCACCTCTTCTCTAAATTTCCCCATATTGAATTCAAGCTCAGCCTCCTTCCCTTACCAGTCTTCTTGTTGTCCTCCTTCAAAGCCCATTGCATCAATTTCTTGGGGGGTTAGGCTGGCCAGTAGCAGGTACTTTTGTTGCTCTTCTAGGCTCAGCCTAACCTCCACAGGTTGGGGTGGCATTTGCAGCCCTGCGTGCAGAGATCTACGTGCCATGCTGAGTTTTTTCTGTACCACCTCCAATGACTCCTTTTCCTTTGGGCAGGTGGTGTCCATTAGTGTGTTAATAAAGGCCTTTTGCTAGGCACTGAAGGCTATCTGGGTGGCTTCTACTTTACTTTCTGCAAGGATTTTTTCTTTCTCCACCAAAGCGAGGCGTCGTGCCAGTGTCTTCACCCTTTTTTCGTTCTGCACTGCCCATTCCTCTGCTCTCTTGTTCATTTCTTCCATGCTCTCTCCCTGCTTTTGTACCAGGGTTACGAGCTTTTGCTCTTGGTCTTTCAGTTCCCTGCTCATGTTCTCTTGCTTTTTCTTTCCCAAATGTAGCTGATCGGTCATAGACTCGATCTCCTTTTGTTGCTACTCCCTCTCCTGCTTTCTCTCCTCTTCTTTGGCGTTCAATCCCTCCATCATTTACTCGATGTTGGCAGTTTTCACCTCCAATTCCCCATGTTGCATCAGGAGGAGCTTATACTCTCTCTGCATCTGCACCAATTCCTGATTCTCATCCTCCAGTTGCTGCTTGTAGCTCTCCTCCATGTCCTCCTTGGCCTTTAATTCCTGTTTGATATCAAAGATCTCTCATTGTTGCATGGCTAATTGTGCAGGTCTTTTCGAGCTGGAAAGCAGCTACCGACTCCTTTTCTGCCACCAACTCAACCACAACCATCTTCTTTTCCTCCTTAGCCTTCTCCAGTTGGGAGAGCAGCTTGGCGACGTACTCATCGTAATTAGCTGGTGGCGTCACTATTGTGTGGATTGGAGTGGTTGAGGCCTCCACTCTCTAACGTTTTTGGTCTTGTCTCGACTCAGCATCTGTGGCTGGTCTCTTCTGCCCCATGGCCATGGTCTCCGTGCTCTTTCCCTAGGCCATTTCTTTATTGATAAAATATTGCATCCATGCCATAAAGGTAGAGACCTCTACACTGGTGGGGATGCTAGGGGTGAGGGTGGTTGGTTCGGTGGGAGGCACCATGAGGGTAGGGATAGGATGGATAAGGGCCTTGCCTTTGCCTTCAAGGACAGCGGGCGGCATGATTTCTGGTCCCAGCACACAAGTTCCCAGATCATTGGCCCAGGCTCTGCTGCTCGATGGATTGATGTGTGGCTTTGGCCAAGTCCTCCTCCTCCTTCCTTCTCAGTTCCTCTTGTTCCTCAGCAGCTCTTCTTTGCCTTTCTTCTTCAATTTTCCTATACTCTTCCTCCAATTTCTCTTTTTCTTCCTATTCTTTTCTTTTTCTCTTCTCGGCCTCTTGTTTCGACACCTTTTTAGCCTTATTGACTTCTTGCTTTGCTTTTTCTTCTTCCTGTTTCTTCTTCTTCTCCCTCTCCTCGGCCTCCTTGAGGAATTCTCTTTTTGCCTTCTCCAAATCCTCTTTCTCCTTCTTGCGGCCTTCATCCTGCTTCTTTTTCTTTTGTGCCGTCTTCTTCTTGGGTTTCTTGGCCTGCTTTTTTCCCGATTGTTCTTCTTATTCCCGCCCTTCCTTAATTATCACTCTCGGTCCTATCACTAGACTTCTCTTGGTCCTGGTGAGGGGGTGACCTATCAAGCGTTTCTCCTTATCCTTCTTCTGCATCTTGTGTCTCCTTCACTACCGCTTGGATGAGCGCAATCAAAATGCTTCCATAGGCAATGAATGAGGCCTTGGACGAGGCCTTCTTCCTTTCTGTGGCCTTGGAAGCTGGGGACTCCCTTCCTACTGGTGTACTTCCTAAAGCTAGTGCTTTAGCCACCTGGTCAATGGTTTTGCATACATATCCATTCCAATTGACTTCGTGTAGGGTGTGAGCTGCTACATTCTCCAGCAGAGGCACGCTGATTCGATGCATTAAGGCATTATAGTGCTGGCTGGAGAAGAGCATGTGCACTAGCTTCACTTGTAGTCTGGCTTCCGCATCAGGAATGTCATGGATACTAATGCCATCATTCGTTAGCACATCCTCCTTTTTCATTTTCAGCATGGCATACACATCCCTCTTCTACTTCTTCTCTATCTTCAGCTCCAGTCCCAACACCTTCTCCACCAAGGCTGGGTTTAAGTGAACTTGCACTTGTTTAGCATTTTCTCTCCTTCCCATCGTGACAGTGCCGCACTCATTGTCAAGGTCGTATGTCCTGAGAAACTCCACACACTTCGTGTGGTCAGGCTCTTGCGCAAATTTCTCGAGGTACTTGGTGAGGTTGCATTGCTCAATGACTCTCTTGGCCACTTCCTCCTTGGCCATCACACCCTCTACGTTATGAATGGTTTGGAACTTGAGCTAGTTGTAGGCACGGCTTTCAAGAGTGATGCGGTATTGCGTTCTTTCCTCCTCTGTGAACAGAAGTCGGTGGGCACGGTCTTGCTGCGACATCTTTTGTTCCTGTCATAATCCTAAGTTTCCATTAGTGCTTCCAAATTAATAATTTGCTGGAAAAGACATAATTAAAAAGAAAGACTCTATATGTTTATTGAATGAAAGCATTAAAATCCGATCCAATGTAGAATCTTCTTCAGACTTTAACTTTTTGCCCTTTATTTCAAAGTTCTCGTGCCATTTTTTCTACCTCGCTCGTTGTTTACGTGTTTATGTGTTTTGCTTGATTTTCCTTGGCTTTAATTTGATTCACCTCACCCCCCTCCCCTCCTAGCTTGAGAAGAATCCTTCCTAGGATTGAAGGTTTTGGAGGTCAAGGATATTCTACAATGGGTCTAGGAGTTACTAGTGTAGGAACCAAGTGTAGAAATTGGGGTTGTACTCTAACTGAGCTTCGCGGTCTATATCAAAAGGTCGAGTGCCTACATGTGTGATGTAAGTGAGAACATCTGTTAGAAAGTCACCGGAAGCGACGTGGCTAGCAATATGTAGCTCTTCCTCACTCAATAGACGATTGAGGTAAGGGTGTCCTTTGATGTGCTCTTCCAAGGGTCGACCACGAAGAGTGGTTAACACTCTATACGAGGTTGGCGCGATGTAAGTGGGGTCATATTTTGCTATTTTGATTGCGCGGCGCTACTCAGCATTTGTCATGACTTGGCACCCTTCAACTTCCCATTGCAACCTAAGAGTGTACCAGTGCCTCAAGAACAAGGATTCAGTATTAGCAAGTTTTGATAATTCTGCAATTTCTTGGGCAGTGATGGCAGAAGTGGTTCGCTGATCATATGACATGATGAGGCGTTGTTTGAGGGCTTGCTCTTTAGAGATCTCACTTTTGAGCAAATCAGCAGCAGCGAAATTAGCCACTTTTGCAAAGGCAAGTTCAAACGTCTCCCAAGAACAAGGCATTGTACGAACTTTGGTTGCAAAAGGTTCGAGCAACAGGCCTAAGTCCAAGCGGTCATAGCTCAGAGCTAGCTCTCTGAAGGTGGCATCTAGTTGTCTAATGCAATCAACCACGTCATCCCCCGTATCTTCGGCTAGATCTGAGGCCAGTGTCAAAAATGATTTTTGCTTCTAGGAGGGTTTAAGATGTGCTGGTGGTTGGGGTTTGATAGCACTAGAGCCTTTGACAATGAATAATTGTGATTGTGGGTATTCTTGAGATTGCGGTTGGACCTCCTGGATTAGGGCTGGGGAAGTAGTAGCTACATCTGATGGACCGCTGCCTTCAGAATGGATCATTGTAGTCGGATTGGCTCCAGCAGGTGATGGCTCACGTGATGATGTTTGTCATTTGGGCTGATAGGCTTGTTTAACTCTCTTGGGCATGTGCGTAGATGAGCTTGATGGATGTGGGTCTCGAAAGCATAGTGGTTTATGGTTTTGAGGTTCTATGGGACTTGGGGTGATCAAGCTTGAGCGTGGCGTACGATTAGTACCCTTGGCCGTGTGGGCTTTAGGGATCCATATCTAGGCATTCCCCTCATAGTAGCCTTGCGCATGCAAGAGGGATTTAGGGACCCACCTTTGCTTGATCATGCACAGATTTTTGTGACTGCGGCTTGGTTTCCTATGTTTAGAGGTTCGGGTCTTATGAGGATGTGTGCGTCCACTCCTAGGCGACAGTTGCGGCTATTTAGGCTTCCATTGAAACCTAGGTTGTTGGGCCTTAGCTTTTGCTGCCATGAGCAACGGTTCTTCAGAGGTGGTGGGTGGTGACTGAGCACTACCCCCTCCTTAGATTTGGCTGCTAATATTTCTACCGGTGGCTGTGCAGACTGTGGTGAGGTCGTGCAGCCCTTGCTGAAAGCTGTAACAATGGGAATGTTGCCTATGGCGAGGTGGATGCGCTGCAACTCATAATCAACATTGCAACGAGTTTGCTTTTTGAAGGTTTGCCCTACCAGTGACTCCGTGTTGCTTGCATCTTTGGCATCTGGCAACACATAGAAGATCATTGGTACAGTCTCAGACTCGATAGAAACGACGGCCCTGCACTTGCCGAGAAGTGCTTATGAGCAGCCCCCATATGGGCTTAATTTGGCATTAGTGGGTTGTAACATACTTGCCTCTGTAGTAGACAATGCAATACACTTTTGTCGCTTGGAGATCCAAGAGATTGCTCCTCTTGTGAAGTAAACACATACCCAGAAGTGGACTTTCTGCAATCCACATGACCAGCATAGTTTGCATCCATAAAGCCAATGACAGATGCCTTTTTCTTTCCAAAGCAGGTGCACAAATCCTTTGTGCATTTGAGGTATCTCATAATACCTTTCACTGCTTCCCAATGTTTTGTACTAGGATTTTCCATGTATCTACTAACCACTCCCACTACAAAGGCAATGTCAGGACATGTAGCAACCATAGCATACATCAAACTGCCAACAATTGAAGCATATGGTGTCTTGGCCATTTCAGCCTTCTCATCATCAGATGTAGGGCTGTTCTCTGCACCGAGTTTCACATATGGAGGCAATGGAACCCCAATTGTTTTCCCCCCTCCATATTGAAACACTGCAAAACCTTGGAAATATACTCCTGTTGAGATAGATAGAGTAATACTTTTGACCTATCTCTGAGTATTCGCATGCCAATAATGTGATTTGCATCACCAAGATCCTTCATGTCAAAGTTTCCATGAAGAATTTTCTTTATGAGTCCAAGGCATGAGTATCCATGCCAGCAATCAGCATGTCATCAACATATAGAACCAAGATAATCAGGCTACTATCTATTGCCTTCTTGGTGTACAAGCAGTGATCCACTTGACTTTTATGAAAACCTTGAGACTGCATAAATGTATCAAACTTAGGATACCATTCTCTTGGTGCTTGTTTCAGCCCATACAAACTCCTTTTGAGTTTACATACCATCTTCTCTTTCCCTTTTGCCACAAACCCTTTAGGCTGCTGTATATATATGTCTTCATGCAGATCACCATGTAAGAATGCAGTCATTCCATCCATCTATATGAGCTCCATATCTTTATCTGTATGCAGATCACCATGTAAGAATGCAGTCTTTCCATCCATCTGCATGAGCTCCATATCTTTAGCTGCAACCAAGCCCAAAATGGTTCTCAATGTAGTCATCTTGACTACAGGAGAGAAGATATCATCAAAATCAACTCCATGTTCCTGCTTGTACCCCTTCACAACCAATCTTGCTTTGTACTTTGGCAAGAAACACCAGAAGTGGCCTTCATCTTGTAAACCCATTTGCGTTGAAGGGTTTTCTGCCCTTTAGGCAACTACACCAAGTCCTAAGTGCCATTTTTCTCAAGAGATTCCATCTCTGACAACATGGCTGTATACCATTTCTTGCTATCCTGTCTATCCATTGCTTCCTTGAAGCAAGACGGTTCACCACAGTCTACCAACATGACATAATCAGCCACATTGTTTGCACCATGAAAAAATCTATCACGTTGTCTAGTAGCCCTAGATGATCTCCTAACCCAATGATCATTGTTTGTTGGCTGTTCTTGCAAATTTTCATTTTCAGCTTGCCGTCCTGACATTTCAGCCCTGCAAATCAGCATTAACAGCTTATTGTCCTGGCTATTCTTGCATATCTAGTGGCTCATTATTATGGGCAATAGCTAGCTGATAATTTGCAACATTATTTTCTACATTTGTAGGTTCGTTTACAACAAGTATTTTCTATTGTACAACGGGCACATTTTACTGTCCAAAATGTATTTCTTCCCCTAAATACAACCCTACAGACCTCCTTAGTCTTTTCGGGTTGTTTATGCATGAGATCTTCTTGGAAGATAACATCAGTGTTGCGTACTACTTTCCTTTTCTCAGGATCCCATAATCTATACCCCATTTCTCCTTCATCGCCATATCCTAGGAAAATACATTTACAGGACTTTGGCTCAAGTTTGCTGCATTTTTCCTTACGTATGTGCACAAATGCTTCGCATCCAAACACTTTCAAGTGTGCATACAAAGGTGGTTTTCCTAACCACGCTTCTTAGGGAATTCCCCTCCTAAAGACATGTTTGGTGACCGATTAATCAAGTGTACAACTGTCATAATAGCCTCTGCCCAAAAACCATGGGGTAATGCAGCATGAGACATCATCGTACAGACCTTATCTTGTATGGTCTGATTCATATGCTCTGCAACTCCATTTTGGGGTGGACTATGAGGGGCAGTGAGCTCCCTTTTTATACCTTTACTGTCACAAAATGCCTGAAAGGCCTTGGACACATATTCCCCACCATTGTCAAAGCGAAGACATTTAAGTGTCTTACTAGTGTGATTTTCAACCAATGCCAATAAATTTTTAAACTTGTCAAGCACTTTGTCTTTGCTATGAATAGTGTAAACCCATACCTTCCGTGTAGCAACATCAACAAAGGTGACAAAATATTTCTTTCCCCCTAAAGATAACCTTGGCATCTAACATACATCGGAATGTGCTAACTTTAGAGGAGAAGATTTCAATGAAAGAGACCTCATGAGACATCTGTGCATGTTTACCATAAACACAATGATCATAATGCTCAAAATCAGCATAACGAAGACAAGGGAAGTAATCCAAACGAGAAAACACTTTTCATTCCAGTTTGACTCATGTGTCCTAACTAGCCATGTCATAAAGAAACACTTGGCCGCTCGGTCACAGCAACAACATGATCACTCACACTAGATACATGGAGAGGATACGAGGTATAACTTTTACAACCTTTGGTAATCACTCTAAATCCCTTACAGATCTTCCATTTCCCATCACCAAAGGTGGTATGAAATCCATCATCATCTAGATGCCCTGTGCTAATCAAGCTCTTCTTGAGCTGAGGTACATGCCATACATGCTGAAGTGTGAAGATAAAACCATGCTGAAATTGCAACTGCACACTACCAATACCTATAATGTCACATGCATAGTTGTCCCCAAGATGGACAACACCATGTCGACCCCATGTATACGTAGAACACCACTCACGATGAGGGGTGACATGAAAAGAAGCACCTGAATCTAGAATCCAAGTATGCATGCCATCATCCGTATCTGCAAGTAAAGCATGTGTACTAAAGTGTGAAGAGACCAAGAATATGTCATTCCCACTGTCACTATCATGAGTGACTACATTCAACTCTTCAATTTTGGCATTGCTCTTCTTAGACTGACTCTCTTTCTTCTCTTCCTTACTATAATTGGTCTTCTTTCCCTTTCCTTTCTCTTTCTTCCATTTGTAGCAGTCACATTTAAAGTGACCCTTCTTGCCACAATGATGGCATTCAACATCCTTGCCACGTGATTTACTGCGTCCCCTGCTATTAGATTTGCCTTTCTGCTGCTGTGATCTGCCCCTAGTATGCAAAGCACTGGAAGACTTACTGGATGCATTGTTCTGCCGATTCATTTCTTCCATGAGTAGAGCACTCTCTACATCAACATACAGAAGGATCGCATTAAAATTGCTCATAGCAGTCCTGAATGTATCCCAACTCTCTCGTAGAGTGCAAAGCAAGAACATAGCCTTTAATTCCTCATCAATCATGAACTTCCAGGAAACCAACTGACTGAAAATGGAGTTAAAATCACTCAAGTGAGTAGACATTGTTGTACCCTCTTTCATACACAAATCCATAAGCTTTTTTAGCTAATAAAATTTGCTTGCGGCACTCTTCTGTGCATATAGTTCTTCCAGTTGAGTCCAAATAGCATAAGTAGAATCCAAACCTTCAATGTTAAACATCAAGGCATCAAAAATTGATAGCTCGATGGTTGAGCATACAAGCTCATTTAACTCATCCCAATCTTCCTATTTCATATTTGCAGGCTTTGCCCCTTTGGTCTTAATCGACTTTGCTTGCTTATTCTGCAACAAGATATTGTAGCACCATTTTTTCTAGACTGCAAAATTATGTGCTCCTTCAAGCTTCTTAATGTGCATGAGATTACTGTTGTCACTACTGCCAGCCATGATTTTCAGCCCAAATGTGACAAAAAATTCAGCAAATGCAGGCTCAAACTGTCATACAAGTGACCAAGGTGCAAACAAGTACCACAATAAATGACCATGTAAAAGCAAAAACTTTAGATCCGCATAAATTTTCAGAAGCACTAAACCTTGTGCTACAGCACTTCACAACTGATTACAACTATTTCAAGGGCAAATACATCACAAATTATGAGAAGTCCCAAATTTTAGCTGCAATTTCTATTGTACATGCACCCATGGGCACAAAATGTGACACACAAAAGCCCCAAAAATTTTGTGCTCATAGCATCAACCACACATCTACACTGTCTCTGACATGCATGGAATATACCAATTTTGCCAAAATAGAACAATTTCAGCAAAATCCGCAAATTTTTCCAAGTTCTAGATGTCCAAATTGCATGGAATTAAACATGCATGTACATAAAATGACCAAATGGTGCACATATTTTTCCCAAACAGTAAAAGCCATGAATTGCACGGGGTCCAATGTGCATCAATGTCAAGAAATTGGGTAAATTTTAGACCAATTTTTGCATGTACATGAAAAGCCCCAAATGTCGGAGATAAAATGTCACAAATTCCTGCAATTTCTGGGACAAATGGTGTTGCTCTACATCACAATCCCCAAATCCAAAAAATCCCCAAATTTTCGAGCCAAGATTGCACAAATTTGCACTCTGAGACTATGCGTGCGAACCCGTGTCAAGAAAGAGGGGTAAATTTTGATTTTTTTTAAAGAAAAAAAAAGAAACGTGATAGGGGGTCCGTTGACCTGCCATGTAGGTCTTCGTAGTCACCAACTCATTGCATGGCGTCAGCTCGCTTCATCTAGTCACAACGCCATCACGCGTGCAGGCCCCAGGTGTTGGTCTTGGTTGCATGGCTCTTGTTGACCCCGTCTGTCAGCGTTGTCGAGTCACTTGCAGGTAATCACCTTTACCTACCCAGCAAGAACCCTCCTATTGATTGTCTTGACATTCAGGAGTTTTCCTGACGTTCAGGAAATTGTACCTTTTGAGATCCTACGTGATTAGGAATGTGATGTGCTTTAGGACAATGCCAGATTTTGGTCGCTTATGTCTGGTTCTATCATTGTGTACCCATTTCCTGAATATTTACATTGTCTATTTCAAGCTATTTGATCAAGAGTGGTCTTGATGATAAAGAACTGTGTGATAGTTTTCAGGACAGTAGTTCTGCGCTAATGAATGTAATATGTAGTTCGTGTTTGCATAGTGTTCATGAAGAATGAATGTGTGGAATGGCTGTAAATCATGTCAGGAAGTTTTTTGTAGTAACCTAGTTGTCTTAGGTAGTTTGATGTTTCCTGCATTTTCTGTTGTGGACTTCATAGGCCATGACACTTTGGCGATCCTACTAGTTTCATGGTAATACCTCTCATGATTTAGGTATCAAGCTTGGAAAGAAGAATTACAAAATTGGGTTGTAGGAATTCAGGATGCTAATGGCGTTGGAGATGTACAAGCTGCTTTGCATGGGCAGTATTTATGTTAGACAATTATCCTTATTTATCCAATCCTATCCTCACGAGGAGCAGATCTCGAGAATTAAGAAGGTGTTGTCAAGCTAGCAACAACAAACTGCCATGCCTAATGCTACGGATGAAGCAGTGCAATTAGGTAGGCTGGATGAAGAAGAGTTCACATATGTTGGACAGAATTCCTTGGGGGTGGGTTTCTCTAAGGATACCTCAATAGTGTACTAGTCTCCTGCCACCTCTACAGAGTCTCCCCCAACAAATCCAACTCCTTCAAGCATACCAAGTTTGTCAGAGAATGAAGAAGCAATATTGCATCTCCTGACTATTAGGGTACTCCACCAAGGCATGCACTTGAAAGATTACAGCATGCAGTGTTAGGAAGGACATTCTTGTTAATGAATGCAAGGGTTTCAGTAAATAAATCCTTGGTTTTTAACCCTTTACTACCACAGAGGAAGCTCAAGAAGCAAAACAATATGAATCAAAATCAACTATTCAACCCAAAGGTGAGAGCATCTAAATTTTCAAGCAAGAAGAAGGAAGATCCAGATTGCCACATGTGGCTCAGTTTGAGACAAGGTGGACAGCAAGTGGATTTAATCAATTGTATGGAGATTAGGTCAAAGAACAATAGTTTGTAGCCACTCTATAGAGGGAAAAGCCATGGACTGGTTTTCAAGTTATGGTATGGTAGCCTTTAATACATATGATGAGTTTAAAAATGCATTTTTGGGAAAGTTCCAAAAGATAAAACCCAGGGGGATATTCTGAGGAAAATCAAGAGGATTAAGCAAAAGAGTATGTTGGTAGAAAATTATGCTCAAAAGTTTAGGAACCTATTGAATAGGTTGAATAATGCTAATGCACCATCAGTGGAGATGCAAATGACTTACTTCATTAAGGGCTTGAGGAGTAGAATTAGGAACCCAATTGCTAATGTAGAATTGGGACAAAATGGTACATTGGATACTATGACTAGGGCTGCTATGAGAGTTGAGAGAAGGTTGGGTACTTCTCATTCAAAAACACATAAAGATGATGATTCTTTAGGATCAAATTCTGATATAGGTTCAGATTCAGGATCTGAGAGTGATACTGATGATGATGATAGTGAGAATAGTTCAGATTTAGAAAATGATTCCAGTGACTCTGATGATGAGGAGCCTAGCAGGAAGAAACATATGAAGAAGAAGAAAAAATCAGGACCAGCCAAGTTTTAAAAGAAGAAAACAAAGGACCAATTTAGTAAAAGACAAGCAAAGGAGAGTAAACTAGATAATAGGATTAAGTAGAAGCTGAAAGATTTAGGTCTATTAGACACTAAGAGGAAGGAAAAGTACTGTGAGATATGCCAAAGAAATGGCTATGAAACCAAGACATGTTGGTACAATCCTAATGTTAGGATGGTACAACAAATACCAATGGGGCAGCCTAGGCTGAGACCTATGCAACCAATTGTAGTAAATCAAGTTATTACTGACACAATGCCTCAAAGATCATTCAGGGGATTTGGAAGAATGCATGCAAGACATCCTTGGGGAAATTTAAGAACACATCAACAAATTACTCACACTGGAGCGTGCCACTATTGTGGAGGTCAAGGACACTTTGTTGGACCAAACTGTGAACTTTGGGCAAGGCATATGACTGAGAGAGAAATGCCAATAGCAAGGAACCACAACGATAGAAGACCTGCATGAGCATCTTATCTACATCATCCACCTACCCCAGTTGCAGCAGTCCTCATAGAGTTACTGGACCAAGATAAGAAAATGCAATTTTTAGATGTTAGAGGAGCTGCTAATTGTAGGAACAGTCAGCAAAGAGGTTCAAGAATGGCGAGAGGGAGTGTCAGGTAACTCAAATGCTACAAGTATGCATGTGGAATGTGACTGGTCTAATTATATTAAAGTAGAGGATTGTCTTGATGAAGCTATGATATTAGCAGTCACCAGAAGCCAAGCAGGCTTGAAGCTTGATTGGCAGGAACAAGAGAAAGCCCGGGAAACGGCAAAAAAGCAGGTCAAAAGGTTTCAAAAAATTATAGGGAAAGTTAGATTTGAAGAGCCTAATGATCAAGAAAATTTAGGAACCCGGTATCCTGATGAGCAGGATCAGTATCTTGAAGATAAAGAATTAGCAAAATTTCAGGAGAGAGGTTCAACAGAGCTATTCCAGGCTCTAGCAAAGTGTTCCTTGCAATTGACATTGGAACAAATCTTGGATTTAATTCCAAGTTTCAAGGAGAAGTTGCTCCTAAAGATTAAGGAAAAGCGGCAAGAGGTTCTTGAAAGTACATCAATTTAGCATTAGGTAGTTCCTAATTGTCAAGTAGTTATACCAACCCAACAAGAAGTTGTGGATTATCAAGTGCCCACTGTTCAATTTGAATATGCAGGAAGAAAGCATGATGATGTCCTATTGGATGGGGGTTCCAGAGTTAATATACTTCTTGAACATACATATATAGCAACCAAGCAGGATGAGTTGTTACCAGTTCCGTTTCAGGTTAGGATGGCAGACCAAAGGAGGTTACAACCTCTAGGAATTCTCAAGAATCAAGAAATTAAAGTTGTTGGCCTGAAGTTGCCTGAAGTTCAGGGTAAGTTTTGTTGTGTTATGAATGTCAAAGATTGGTGATTCCTATAAGATGCTTTTGGGTAGACCGTGGTTCAAGTTAGCTAAATTGAAGCAGGATTGGGGGAATGATTATGTATGTATACTAAGGGGATTGAAAGAGATCAAATTATCAACAGTTAATAAGGTAATCTTGAAGAGTTCTTCTCGACTTGTAGTAGCTCAGACTATTAATTTGGCAGATGAAGTGGAAGATGATGAGGAGGAAATGTTTCTTCAAGCAAATCCTTCTATAGTTCCAATGTTTGAAACTATGCTACTCATGACCTTGAGTTACTTGCAGTAATCCATGCCTTGAAACTTTGGAGCCACTATCTATTGGGAAGGGAATTCACTTTAGTGACAGATCATAAAAGTCTTAAGTGGATCTTCACCCAAGCTGAACTAAACATGAGACAAAGAAGATGGATAGAGATACTGGAAGAATTTGATTTTAAAATCAAATATCATCCAAGGAAGGACAATTTTGTTGCAGATGCATTAAGCCGAAAAGCCTTTCTTAATAGCATTGTATAAGTTTGAAGCTTAAAAGCCATATCCATACTTGATAACCCTATACTTGAGCTTGTACGCCAAGCTATGTCTCAGGATAAAGAATATGAAGGAATCATGGCTAAGGTACTTCAAGGGGGAAGCTCTGACAAAGAAAGGACTAAGATTAAGGATTATCGTGCTAGTAATGGTTGTCTATATTACCATGACCGCCTTTGTATCCCAAAAAGACCAGAAGTGAAGACCAAGATCTTATGGGAAGCACATGACGGCCCCATTGCAGGACATCCTGGGTATGCCAAGACACTCAACGCAGTTCATAAGAGCTATCACTGGCCAGGATTGAAAAGGGATGTATTAAAGTATATAGTTCAATACTTGACTTGTCAAAGATCCAAGGCAGAAAGGATCAAGATGCCTGGAGAGTTACAACCCCCTTGGACATTCCACAAATGAAATGGGGGTCAATAAGTATAGACCTTGTTGTTGGATTACCTACTGCTGCTGGTGGATATGACTCCATCATAGTAGTAGTTGATAGATTGACAAAAGTTGCACACTTGATCCCAGTCAAAACAACTTATAAGTCATCTGGAATTTCTTGAATCTTTATCAAAGAGGTATTTAGGTTACATGGATTGCCAAAGAGCATACTCAGTGATCAAGACTCCAAGTTCACCTCTAAATTTTGGACTTGCTTATTTCAAGCAATTGGAACACAACTATCTTCAATACTGCTTATCATCCTCAAACTGATGGCCAAACTGAGAGGGTGAACTAGACCATTGAAGATATTATAAGGTCTTATTGTGGCAAAGAACTGAAACGGTGGATTGAACATTTACCTTTGGTGGAGTTGGTTTATAATGCTGCCTTTCAACAAACAATCAAGATGTCACCATTCCAAGCCTTGTATGGGCAAGAATGTCTTACACCTCTAAACTTCTCAGATCCCACTCTCAAAGTGGAGGCTTCTAAGGCTATGCTTGAAGAGATGGACAAACAAATCCAATTGATTTGACATGACATCCAAGCTGCTCAAGATAGGCAAAAATCCTATGCAGATCTTGAAAGATCCATAAGAACATTCAAGGAAGGTGACATGGTGTTTCTAAGGGTAAGACCCGAAAAGAGCTCATTATCCTTGGGGAAATACAAAAAGCTTAGTCCAAGGTATTGTGGACCATATGAAGTAATCAAAGTAATGGGAAGGTAAGCCTACAAGCATAAATTGCCACCTCATCTCAAAATTCACAAAGTATTTCATGTAGCCTACTGAAACCTTATGTAGCAAACCCCAATAATGTGCTTGATGACGAACAAATAGTCATGCCTGACCAAGGAATTCTGGAAATGCAACCGTGCCCACTCTTAAAAGGCACGCCAAGAAACGCGGCCCCAAGCAACACCGCCCCGAATGAAGGCCGAAGAATCTGTGGGCCAGGGGAGCGGACGCTCAAGGAGGTGCACGCAATGTGGCAACACCAGTGGCACAAACCCCCAACGTATGCTCGGGCACCAAATGCTCAAGGGCAAAAAGGGCAGCTCGGGACAGGGAAGAGTTCAATGAACTATTTAAAGGCATTTTGGAAACGATGGCGGCCCGGGACTACACTATTCATGTCCCGTCCGACATGTTCCCTGCCCAAGCCCACGGGAGCCCCGCACCAGTAGACCCCCAATCACCCAACCACCCAGACTCGCCCCGCCTCGTACAAATGGAGCAGTCCCATGTTGAATAAAGGCTTATCAAATGCTACCTGGCCAGGACTTTTTGCCTTTAAATGGTTCAGTGTTGACATGTTCCCGAATTGTACGAACTTTTCATATCTGCATTTAATATATTTCACGTCTTTAGCAAAAGAAAAAGCTAATCAAGCGCAGGTGATAAATATCTAAGTCAACACCATAGAATTTAGATAAGTGATGTCTCATTGCGTTGCACTGGTTTATTATAGTTGCGGCATATACCACGCACGTACTCTCATGAAGTGACAAGTGGATACAGGATGATACAGGTCTTTGTGTGAAAGTATTCAATGCCCGATCACCGCAAGACCATCGACCCCACAAAGAGCCACGACACAGCCACGCTGCCAAAAACAAAAATCACCCTTGCCGACCGCCCACATCGCATAGCCCAAAGTATATTCACGGGCTATGCTCTCTTTCTGGGTCAAGCTCTATAGTTGGCTCATGGCAATCGTTACCTCAATTGTACCAGCATCGCGTGTGTCGCAAGGAGGTTTTCAATATCTCAAGTGTATCTCCCCATCTCAACAACTGCTTCTCTAACAATGAGGCTAGGGCACAATCATCACTGTAATATCCATTTCTTGAGCCTTCGAAGCTTGACATTTTCCAACCCACTGAAAGGCTGATAACCTCAACATATTGCAATGGTTGTACTCAAGCAAGTCCAAAAAAAAAAAGAGAGAGAAAGAAAGAAAGAAAGAAAAAAGCACAAGAAAAAGAAACAAAAAAAGAAAACAAAAAAAAGAAAAAAAGAGAAAAAAGAAAAAAGAAAAAAGAAAAAAAAATGAACGAAAAGATAAGAAGCACCCACAATCACAGCACAGCACCTGGGGGTCCTCAAATTCGGTACGTCCAGTGACCTTGATCGATTGGCTCCGTCCCTAGTCCCCTAGCCCTTTAGCATCACCCACAATTGTTCAGGGCACATCAAGGGTAGGACATACCTCAGGAGCTTGTCTCGCCTATGGGTAGACCTGTCACCTTGACCCACTTGCACAATTCCCTCTTGCACTCTGCCTTAATACCATTGCAATCAATTGTGGTCAGCACTGCACGATTGGCCATGAAATGTACACCGTCCTCATCAAGCAAGTCCAATAACTTCCAACTACCGAAAGTGCGGTGTCCCTGTATTCAATTATGCTACGTCGTGCAGTCACAATGCAAAGGATGTCTCATATACCTTCACGTGTACTTCTTCTCAACATGGACAACTTTGCTTCATCCACACATTGTTACGAGAAACTAGCCTGCGGTCTTCTAACTACGTAATATCTAAGTATGCACGAGCACTCACATAATATCTGCACTGAAGTATATACACAGTTTGGGTCCTCAAGTGCAGGACAATACTCTCAGCTTGCTTAGAGTTCGACCTGTCTCCCAAACTAATCAAAATATGTCTTATGCACGATAAGAAGACTAGCATTACCCCTTAGGGAGAGACCACATGAGAGGTTTTCAATTGCAGGTATTGAAGACTCCAACGAAGGTGTCGTTCGCTCTTCATCAACACTCAACTCTGAATTCCTATCCTTATCACCCTGTAAGCCTGCCAAGAATCAGCATGTACAGAATCCCCAACGAACCGCCACTTGTATTCCATCAGTGCAACCCCCCCAAAGAACAGCCCTACCACCAACTCCCATTGCCCTACCACCTACCACTCAACCCACCAATGTGCCCCCAATGATCTTCCTCCCCACCACTACCAACACTCTGCCATGGCAACCACAGACGTCCTTGCCACCCACGTCTTCGATGCATGCTAAACGCTTGCTACCTGCGACGGTGAGTTCCATGGGACTGGCACTCGTCTAGGAGGGGGGTAATGTTAACCCTCAAAAGAATGAAGGTGGAAAATTCAGAAAAGCTAAAGCAGAAGACAAAGACAAAGGCCAAGGCAAAGAGAAACGGAAGACAAAGACGCACAAGGAGAAGAGTCCTAAATAAGGGAGAAAGGCGCACAAGGAAAAGTGCAAGTCAAAACTTTTGTAATAGAGCGCAAGCACATCATGGTTTAATTCAAGGAGCGCCGGGCTCTCACCCGTGCAATTTGTAAATATAGACAGGCAGTGGAAAGGAAGCTAGGAAGATAGAAGGATAATGGGAAAAAGGGCCTAGGCTATGGCTGGCCATGTAAAAAAAAGAGGAAAAGGGGATGACCGCCCAAAAGGATATTAGGGTTTTGTATATAAAGTTGAAAAGTGAATGAGAAGCTCATTCTTGTGTGTGGCCAAAAGTAGCTCTCATCCTCTTCTTCTTCTTCTTGTTCTTGCTTGCTTGAGCTTGTGCTTGAAAGAGGGAGTGTGAGAGTGTGAGGGAGTGAGTGTGTGAGTGTGAGGGACCGAGGAGGAGAAGCTCTCCATCTTCTCCTCTCTTCTTCTCTTCTCTTCTCTTCTCTTCTCTTGCTCACGGCAATGGAGCTTGGAGCGTGGAGCTTGAGGATGGAGCTTGCTTGAAGCTTGCACTTGGATCGTGGAGCTACCGAAGTGCGCGGGAGAGGAGGTAACTCAAATGGCATGGAGGTAAGCTCACTACACCCGTAGATATGGTTGGTGCGTTGGCTATGTGAGAGGTAGCCATTAGTGCTCAGCTTGGAACACTTGAAACAATAAGCAGTCCGTGGGTCTTGGCGGTTGAGTGAAAGCTCCCACACTACCTTAGAGTATAACCCACCATTTTATGCTTGGCTCATAAAAAAGTAAAAGTATCACACCCATGCGCTTAATGCCCTTAACCCTTCATCCTCCAATCCTAGGAAGGATTCACATCATTCTCGGGGAGGAGAGGGTAAGGTGGAAAAGAAAGGGGCAAGAGGGAAAAGAAAACCTCATGGAAACATGAATAATAAAAGCATAAAAAGGGAAAGAAAATAGGAAGAAAACTTTAAAATCGAAACCCAAAAGTAAAAAGACAGATAAAGAGACTTTGCACTTAAGAAGAAGATTCAGGAAGTGCTTGCTTGGAATTTATGGGTTGTTTGAAGCAAAAGTTTCCATTCTATCTTTGAAGTTCCTTTATTTCATTGCATAAAGTTGCAATCTTTTTACCTTGATGTTGGAAAACGGCCTCACAAGTGAACTAATAGAATTTGTTGCATCTTGCACAACTTCCATTCTCAAAAGAAGAGCATAATAGGTATTGATTGGCTATCGAGACAAGAGTCTTCATCCAACTGAAGTATCATAGCATCGAAAATTTGAGGGAACTAATAAATATTGGAGATGCAGTGAAGGGATGATTGACCAATACAACCTTCACAAATACATGGAAAAATCTAGCCAAGAAATCGACCACAACAGATGCACGGAGTTCTTGAGAACCTTCGATGCAAGCAAGGGTAGCGGCACACTGACTCTCAGGCAAGGAGGCTCTCCTACGAAGGTCGAAGTTGCATTAAGGCTAGAACTAGTGGAGAAAGCATTAGGGTTGGAAAATGTCCAAGAAAAAAGACAAAAGAGGGATGTCTACAGCATGTTGAAGATGACAAAGGCAAGGGTGCACACTAACGATGGAATCCATTTAGCAAACTTTCCCAATGCTACCGTCCAGCTACAAGCAAAAATGGTGCATGCACTCTTCTCCATTCACAAGTACAATGCGCTCATGATGAGAATCCAAGTGCCTATACTTGAAAGCATCATGGCAAGAACCCTAGAGGAAGTCAACTTGAATGCTTATGTCCAGTAAGGTGCTAGTGTCCAGCCCAATGGTAGGGGGTGAGTCACCGGTGCCACCTCCAAATCCGATCGCAAAACGCAGAGGCACCACGGACATGGTGAATGAAAGTAATCTAATGGCATGGGTGCAGTATATGGTGGGTAGAGTGCAAGAAATAGCCCCAGACCCAAGTGGAGAAGCTCCAATGGTGGGAGTGAGGAGACCAAAAACTATGGATGCTGAATCACGCAAGATCCTAAGAGGCAGAAAGTAGAGGCATCAACAATGTTGATACCTACAGCAGTGTTGCAGTCGATGGGGTATAACAAGTATGTCAAGGAGCTCCTTGCTGCGCAGCTAGAAAAAGCAAAAGAAGAAAAGAAGACAGGGCTAAGCTGGAGGCTAAAAAGGAAGCCTTGGTAGCATTCTAGTTGGAGAGGATGCACCAAGTAGCAAGGTATCAAAAGGAGATACATGAGCTGAAGGAAGAACTCAAGGCCAAGGAAGAGGCAAACAATTGGCAAGAAAGGTTTGAGGAAGAAAGACAAGAGTTGATAGGGTTACAAAGAGAGTATAAGCTCCTTATCATGCAATAGGAGAAATTAAGAGGGCAATTGGAAAGGATAGAGGAGGCAATAGAGAGGCTTGCAACAGAAGACACTACAAAAGCCCATGAAGAGGAAAAGCACCATAACGAAATGGAGAATAAGCTAGTGTCAACATTAGAAGAGCAAGAAAGGCTAAAAAGTGAGCTGAAGTGCTTGGAAGAGGAGAAAGAAAAAGATGCCCAAATGTGGAAAGAGAAGGAGCTAAGAATGGTGGCTTTAGCCCAAAGACAAAACAAAAGTCTAGAAGGAATGAAGCAAAGAGCCAAAGAATGGGTAGCTAAGAGTGAGGAAAGAGTGAAGGCCTTGGCAAGTCATCTAGCCCATGCAAAAAGTAAGATAGTGCTAGCAGAGAGCAAGGCAGAGGCCGTGGAGACAAGAATGGTGGGCCACCAATGTTCTTTCTTCAACACTATTCTAGATAGCACACAACCAGAAAGGTCACATAAATTTTGAGGAAGAAGTTAGAGATTGCCCGCAGAGCTATAAGGCATGGCTTTGTGTGCCCAAGTGCAAGAAGCAGAAACCAGTCTAAGCCAGCAAGAGCAAAAAAGAATACTTGCTAAGGGTAGTGTTGACAACTCAAGAAATATAATTGCTAGGGTATAAGGACGAACAAAGACCATTGGAGTCCACAAGAGGAGAAGGGCAGCACGTGCCACCTACTAAAGGAGGGTTGGATTTAGAGGAGGGCCAACAAGAAGAAGAACAAGTTCCACAACCAATCCCTCCATGATTAGAAGCATAACATGAAGTTCCACAAGAAGATCCAACTCTAGAAAGGAAAGCCGAAGTTAGAAGGAAGAGGGAGAAGATGTTGGAGCAGGCATGAAGAAGGCTAAGAGCGCAACCCCCCTAGCAGTTCCAGAAGTCCCCATCCCACAAAGAGAAGAGTGCTTCCCTATAAATTGAAACGTGGAACTCGCGATGTGGGAATTGTGGGAAAATAAATGCCAACCCTTTGGGTTTACCTTCCAATTTCCACCCACAATGAGCCAAATGCTATCCCCTAGAGTGGTAGAAGAGGTGATAAACGTGGGTGAAAGACTTGGGGATCAATGTAATGAAGAAAGAGAAAAGAACCCAACATTGTGGAGGACATAATCACAAGATTATTGGGAAGATAAGGTCATGAAAGTGCCCAAGACCGTGAAGGGGTATGAAGCACAACCCAAGTGGAGGAGAAGAATTTGGAATGCAAACATGGACGCATGGATGTCTTTTTGCAGCATCCTCCCCTACGAGAGAGATGACCCAACCTACATGCCATATCCAAGAAGGGTAAGAGTGGATTTTAATTCCGACATCCATGGCCACTATGAATTCCCCAAGATACGTGATGTAAATGCCACTAAACTAGAATAAGCCCTTACATTCTCCGTAGATGACCTTAAGCCCTCCATCTCCCACTTCCTTATTGAATTCTCCTCTTGCCCCGATTCAACCTTCATTACAACTTGCAATTACCTTAGGCTACTTAGAGTGTTGCTCACAAGGATCCTATCACTCATGAATATTGCATTGCCCCTCTTTTTTTACTTGAACACTGGCATAGATAGCTGCACAATGACTAGACTCATAATACAAGCCACACTTCTTCCACTTTTTGCATGGCTCTACTAGAGGATATGAATGATAGTCGATTCACTAAATGTAATCATCCATTCTTGTCCACAACCCCTCTAAACATACATATGAATATAAAGGGCTACATGCAAAGTAAGAACTTTCTTAGCAAGTCCCTCAAGCCCCCAACCTCTTCCTCCCATGACCGTGAACACGAGGACTAGTTCTTAATGTATCTTTAAAACAAAAAAAAGACAAAAAGAGTAGAGAAAATAAAAAATCAAAAGAGAAAACAAGCAATACATCTCACTTTTGATGAGTGCCACAATCGCTGCACCTAGGGATCCTCATGTTAGGTGCATCCGGTGGCCTCGATTGGGCCGGCTCCATGCTTAACCCCCTAGCCCCTTTTGTTCTCCCACTTCATACACTTAGGGTGCATCAAGGGTAGGACACACTTAGGGAGGTCACACTCAGACTTGTCTCCTTAAGCTACACCCACTGCACCTCCCCTATGCATGAATTGGGTCCTCAAGTGTGGGACAACATCCCAAACCTCAGCCCAACTCACAGTTCCACTGGCATGGATACAATGCACTGCACGATAAGGTAGACACACTCCCTAGGCAGTGCACTTTCTTTTCCCTTTTAGGTGAATCTGACACCCTACATCCAACCACCGACTTCGAAGGTCCCGTCACTTGCTTAATCCACTCTCGGCCTCCACAACCTCCAACATTTGAAAATGCTTCTTCTCCACGTCCCAATCCCCGCAAGGCCCCATCATTGACCCACATGGCAACCCTTCAACTACTCGAGTCCTCATTAGCAGCTGTCCACAAGTGCCATGGGATTGGCACTCAACTAAGAGGGGGGTAATGTTAACCCTCGTGTAAGACAAGGAAAAAGGAAGCAAAAAAAAATTCAAAAAAATTCAAAATACAAAAAAGGACGTCTTGATGGAAGAAATAAGAGAAGAAAATACCAAAAGCACAAGGTCAACCTTAAAAGTTCAAGGCAAATGCAAAAGAGGAAAGGTGCATTTTAAAATGTGAAAGTGCCCCTAAATTTTTGCAAAAGAGTATCAGGCTCCCTCCTGTGTAATTTGTAACATGTACACAGGCATCGATGAAGGGATAATGTAAATAGAAGGAATAGGAAAAGAGGACCTAGACAAGATGACTGGTCGTCATGTAAAAGGGATGGGTGAACAAAAGGGATTAGGGCATGTATAAAAGCCAAAAAGTGAAAAGAGAAGCTCATTCTTGGTGTGTGGTAAAAAGTGGCTCTCCTCTTCTTCTTCTCTTCTTCTTGTTCTTGCTTGTGCTTGAGAGAGTGACTGAGGAAGTGTGTGAGGGTGAGGGACCATGGTGGAGAAGCTCTCCATCTTCTCCTCTCTTTTTCTTCTTCTCTTCTTTTTCTCATCTCTTATCTCACACAGCTATGAAGCATGGAGCTTGAAGGTGGAGGATTGAGGTTGCTTGAGCTTGCATCTTAGATTGTTTAGCTACCGAAAGGTTTGAGAGAGAAGGATACTCGATTTGGCATGGAGGTAAGCTCACTACACTCGTAGGGTAGAGGGTGCACGCAGCTATGTGAGAGGTAGCCATTAGCATTCGACTTGAAACGCTTGAGTAATAAGCAGTTCATGGGTCTTGGTGGTCGAGCGAAAGCTCCCATAGCTTCACTAGCCAGTCAGTACCTATTGTGTTCTTCCTCTAAGAACAGAAGTTGGCCTACCATCTCGAGTTCCTGTTATGGCACAACAACTTACAATTAGCTCCTTTGAGAGTAATTTTTGCAAAAAAGGAAAAAGTTTAAGATCGAACATTATGGAATGGTGCAGCATTTCAATAAAGAATAGAAACTTTTTATACTTCAAGCAATTTGCACATTCCAAGCACGAATTCCATAAAAGATATTCTTCAAGTACAAGTTCCCTTTATTCGTCCTTTTTTACTTTTGAACCTTTTTTTTTTTGCTTTTGAAATTCAGTTTGAAGTTTTGAAGTTCAAGTCATATTTTCTTTTTCACCGTACCCCCTCCCCTTCTAGAACGATGAAAATCCTTCCTAGGATTGAAAGATGAAGGGTTAAGGGCATGCTTGCTGTGCTTTACTTTATGAGCCAATCGTAGAAGTTTGGGTTATACTCCAAGTAGGGGTGACTATCCATGTTTTGAGGCCTAATGCCTATGTGTATAATGTAGGTCAAGACATCGATTAGGAAGTCGCCATAGTTCATCTTGCTAGCAATGTGTAGTTCTTCCTCAGTCAAGAGTCGACGATCCAAATAAGGATGACATGTTCCTCTAAAGGTCGTTTGCACGTGATGGCCAAGACTCTGAACGAGGTAGGAGCCATGTAGGTAAGGTCGTACTTAGTGGTTTTGATTGTGTGTCTCTACTTAGCATTGGTCATAATTGTTGAGATATCGAGCTCCACTCGTGATATGCCAAGGTGATCGTTGTGCATTTATGTCACCGACGTGTCAGTTGCAGATGCGGTTGGTACACCGCCCATGAATAATAGCTACATGACAGCTATCCTTATCTACTCTAGTTCGTGGCTCAGTTAGTATGCCACCTTAGTTAGTTGAGTTTGGTTTGAGACCCATATATAGGGTTCTTCTATTTCTTTGTATCTGAGTTCTTTTTGGCTTACACAACTAAGAAGAGGAAAACTGTTTTCAGCCTCCACCTTTGTGTGTGTTCCCCCATTGTGCAAGCAAGAAAGCTACAAGTGAGACTCCTTCCTTCTCTCCCACAATCTTGACATGGTATCAGAGCCTTGTTCGTGGTAAGGAGCTCAAGAAAGCAAGCCAAGCTTGCGGTGTTCTGGTAAGAGGAACAGTGTTGCTTTCATTTTCTGTTTTGGGAGCAAATCTCTGCAGGTAGCACGGCCAGAAATTGCAAGAGTGCATTGTCTCAGGTTGAGACGCCCTTCGCAGTGAAGCAAGAGGGCAGTATATGCTGCGGGAAAGGCCTTTAGCCCTTGGTGACCTGTTTTTCTAATTCTCTTTCACAGATTGTAACTGAAAAGCTTGACAAGAACAACTTCCAAGCATGGAAGTTTAGAATGATGAATTTCCTTATGGGAAAAGGATATTGGGAATTTGTTGCAGGAAATGAAGAAGAACCAATTCTTCCTGATGTTCCCAATCAATAGCAAATGCAGGCATTCAAAGCATGGCATGAGAGAGCCAGGAAAGTTATGATTGTGCATATTCAGGATGCAAGTACGCCAAAGGAGGCATGGGATACTTTGTCAAAACTGTATAGCACAAATACGCAAGCCAGGAAAATGCAGCTCAAGCAAGAGTTGCATAATGTGCAAAGAGAAAGTATGAGCATCAATGACTACCACATGAAGGTGAAGAAGATTGCAGATGCACTTGCTTCCATTGGGTCGCCAGTGGAAGATGATGATTTAGTTTCCATGACCTTGAATGGTCTAGGAAAGGATTATGCACAGTTCCGAACATCCATTTCCATCCGTGAAAGATTTCCTGATTTTGAGGAGTTGATTGCTCTTCTAATTTCTGAGGAGCAGAGAAATAGTGGTGCATCCTCTTCAGGAGGAACTTCAAAAGAAGCTGTCTTCTACTCAAATGCTGGAAGAGATAGAGGCAAAGGTAGAGGAGGCCGATTTGGAGGCCGTGGTAGAAATCAGAATATGCAGCAAACTCAAGAAAACCAGTCCTATGGAGGAGGACGTGGTAACTCTAGAGGCAGGGGGAGCCAAAGAGGTCGTGGTGGATGGCAAAGAGGCCAAAATGCAAACAGTAATGTTGAATGCTACTACTGTGGTAAAATGGGTCATATGGCTAAAGACTACTATAAAAAGCAGAATGACATCATGAATGGAAAACTGCAACAAGGGAATTATGCATCTTCTAGTAGACAGGGTGATGACAGAAATGAGCATTTGTTTATAGTGCAGCACATGAATAATTCTGTGACAAGTGTAGAAGAATGCAATGATGTATGGTATGTTGACTCAGGTGCATCAAACCACATGACAGGTCATGCAGAATAGATGGAGGATGCAAGGAAAATGGAAAAACCAGGATTTGTGGAGACTGGTGATGATACTGCACATCCTATTGTGCAGATTGGAAAATTTCCTTTGTCTATGCAGGATGGAAAAAAGAAATACCTGTCTGATGTATTTCATGTCCCGAATATCACCAAGAATCTGGTTTCTGTTGGTCAAATGGTTGAGCAGGGCTTACAGGTCAGATTTAATCCTCATGGATGCTTTGTTGAGGATATGAAAAATAAAGGTCGCTTGATAGAAAAAGGAAAGAAGAAGGGCAGAATGTTTACGTTGGATGCAGACATGTCTGAATTGAGTGCAACAATGTTTGCACATGGGACCGGTGTAGTTGCAGATATTGATATCTGGCATAAACGCATTGGTCATGTTAATGTACAACGACTTAAATCAATGCAGGCCCAAAATATTGTTGCAGGATTGCCAAAATTCAAGGTTGCAGAAATGCATAAGGTATGTGAAGCCTGTCAATTTGGAAAACAGGCAAGGAAACCATTTCCTAGACATGTTCAAGAGAGTGAGAAGCCATTGGAATTAATCCACTCTGATGTGTGGACTACTAAAGCTGCATCTCTTGGAGGCTGTCATTATTTTGTCACTTTTATTGATGACTATAGCAGAAAGTTTGGGTGTATTTTATGAAAAAGAAAAGTGAAGTTTTTGGGCATTTCAAAACTCTTAAAGCTATGGTTGAAAAAGAAACAGGCCTGCAAATAAAATGCCTAAGGTCAGATGGAGGGGGAGAGTACCTCTCAAATGAGTTTGCAAGGTTCCTGCAGGAGCATGGCATAAAGCAGCAATATTCATGCAGTCATACCCCACAACAAAATGGAATTGCAGAAAGGAAAAACATGCATATTGGAGAGGTATCTCGTGCCATGCTCAATGAAAAAGACCTGCCAGATTTTTATTGGGCTAAGGCAGTTGCTACAGCAGTCTATATAATGAACAGGACTCCCACTGCAGCAATACATGGGATGACTCCAGAGGAGAGGTATACTGGTAGGAAACCAGATATTTCTCATTTAAAATTTTTTGGTTGCATTGCCTATGTACATGTGCGAGATGAGTTGAGATCCAAGTTGGATCCAAAAGCTGAGAAGTGCATCTTTATTGGTTACTCTCTGCAGCAAAAAGGGTATAGATGCTATAACCCTTCTACTCGTAAGTTTACAGTGAGCAGAGATGTTATTTTTTATGAGATGAGTAGCTGGTATAAACCAGTAAATGTGATTGATGATGTAGATGCACAAAATGGTAATGCTGCACAGAATTCACAGCAGCAGTCACAAAATATTAGTGGACCTGGAGCGTCCTCTAGCAGTGGTTCACATTCTTCGCCATGGACAGGCAGATTGAGATCAGGAGAATCTTCTCAAAGCAATGCAAATAGTGGTATGCAGGTATCACGAAAAGGAAAAGAGAAGGTAGATCAGCCCATGTTTGATGTGAATGCGGGTCACTCTTATGTGGTTGGTGAATCCACTGGCTCATAACAGAGCATTGATGATGCGTTGGGTATTTCTTCTATTGTTACACCTAGAGTAAGGAAGACCAGGGATGTTTTGAGAGCACCTGGGAGTGAACCTACTTTGCGCAGCTCTACCAGAGCTAGGTATCCTGTGGATAGGCTAAAATATGATGGATTTACAGCCATTCACTATGCATATATGGTCAAAGTGATACAGGAACCAAAACCCACTTCTTTTGAGCAAGCCATGGGAAAAGAAAAATGGGAGAACGCCATGGATGAAGAAATGGATGCCTTGGAAGCAAATGCTACATGGAAATTGGTACCTTTGCCTAAAGGTAAGAATGCAATTGGCTGTAAGTGGGTTTATAAGGTGAAGCACAATGCAGATGGTTTTGTGAACAGATACAAGGCAAGATTAGTAGTCAAGGGGTATGCACACACATATGGCATTGATTATGAAGAAACATTCAGTCCGGTTGCAAGGATGGCAACCGTAAGAGTAGTCATTGCTATGGCTGCATCAAAGGAATGGTCTTTACATCACATGGATGTAAAGAATGCCTTCTTGCATGGTGATTTGCAAGAAGAGGTATATATGGAGCAGCCACCAGGTTATGTGCATGCTGTTCATCCTGAGTTTGTTTGCAGGTTGAAGAAAGCATTGTATGGCTTGAAGCAAGCACCTAGAGCATGGTCTGACAAGATAGGACAGTATCTTGTCACTATTGGCTTTCAGATTTCCAAGGCAGATTTCTCACTTTATGTGAGAAAAACAGAGAAAGGTATTATGCTACTTGTCATTTATGTTGATGATTTGATTATGACAGGTGACAGTGATGAAGATATCCTTCATGTGAAAATGCTATTGAAGCAAAAGTTTGAGATGAAGGATTTGGGAGAGCTGTGTTATTTCTTGGGCATTGAGGTGATTAGATCACCAAGTGGAATACAGCTCTTACAGAGGCAGTATGGATTGGACATTATGTCCAAATATGGGATGACAGGCTGTAAGCCTATTTCAGTTCCTTTGGAGCAGAATGTGAAGCTGATCACAGATGTAGGTGAGCTTCTGGAAGACCCTACTATGTGTTGGGGGTAAAGGCGCCTCCGCCGTGCCGCCCCGTGTATTACTACACTGACAGTACCCGCCACTGCACACTGCAGGTGGCGGGCGCCCGTCACGTCACTTTATTCTTTATTCTTTTAGTGACAGTTTGAATAAAGGAAGGCCCGGTCACACATTGTGACTGTTGGAGTTCCCATTTCTTGTCTCTCTCTTTCTTGCTCTTGCTCTCCCGCCATAGCTCGCGTGCAAGCTTCGATCCTTCTCACCTTTCAACTGGTATCAGAGCTTGGCATTCTCTTGCTCGAGCTCGACTCGGTGCTTCCCGACCTTCGCATCGACTCGCTTCACGCATTGGGTCTCCATCCCGGCAGCCATAGCCGACCTCTTGAGCTCCCGACTCTCCCCGACTTCCCGAGCTCCATCCTGGCCTTCTTGAGCTTCATCAGGGCCTTGCCCTTGAGGTATTGCTTCAGCATTTGCAGGCATTTGAGTGTATTCTCATATTGAAACAGGGCAGGAACAAAGGGCAGCCACTCTTCTTGAGCTCCATAGCTCATATCTTCCCTCCCCCTTGCATTGGGCCTTCATGGCTTGGTATGTGCCTACCTTGGGCCATCATTGAGCCCCCCATTACCCCCTTTTCAGCCCATGTGGAGCAGCAGCAAGTTCAGTACCAAAGGGCAGATTGCATCATTTTTTCCAGGCTGTGAGCACTCATCTACTTCAGCTCCACACTTGGCCATTGCTTCTTGCTCTCTACCTTGATCAAGAGGGCTATAGACTTCATGTTTGATGTCATTCAAGCTTTGGGTATTGGTCTTGATCTTTCAGGGCTGATTTCTTCAGATTTGGGACTGTCATAAACTGTCATAACAGGCTGAAAACAGGGCAGCACCATTGGCATTAGCATTTGTTGCTTATACTCCATTCCGGTTGTGCTATTTGATGCCCGTATGCGGTCTACATGATGCCTAGTGCCTTGGGAATGTATGCACATGATTATGCCATGATTTTGGCTTGAAATATTGGCTGATTTGGGACTGTTATTTACTGTTATACAGTGCTGGAAACAGGGCAGCCACACTTGGCATTGGCATTTAATGCTTATACTCTACTCCGGTTACCTTGTTTGATGCCCGTATGCGGTCTACTTCCTACCCGGATGTATTGGGGATGTATGCATTTGGTTTGACCATGATTTTGGCTTGAATTTGGGGCTGAAATCTACTATTTAGAACAGTAAATACATGCTGGAATAACAGTGGGCTGAAGGTACTTTACATGCTTTGGCACTTACCTACCGATACCGGATGTATGCTTTGAGCTTTGGCATGATATCTCTGACATTTGGGGACGACTTGGAGCATATGTATGAGATTATGGGATGCTTTTGAGCTTTGCATTAGCTCCGTCTTCACTGGCATTTGGACCGACTCGGCATGCTCGTGGACCGCCTATGCCTCATGTCTCTGCTTGACAGTTAGGCTTTTGCATTACATGCTTTGGTTCGTGACATATGCTATTTGGTTCGTGTATGCCATACCGACATTTGGAGCTTGGACTTGGATGTATTTGAGCATTCCCGGCTTACTTGATCACTGATCTTGGTTGCTATTTGGATGTCATTGAGTTGACCGAGAGCTTATTTGGGCTTATGTATTGCTTCATGGTTAATATGACCGGTGCTTCATGTATGTCATGCTCTCTCGGATGCGCTTGATGCATTGACAGGGTCACTTATCACTGGTGCTTTCTCTTGGGTTGTTTGAGCTTCTGAGCTCGCTTTGTACGCCTTTTGTGCCAGTGGGAGCATTTTACATGCTTTCTTGACCTTTGACAGTTGCATGCTATTGGAGCACTTACATGTATTTGAAGCAGTTTATGTCTTGAGCAGCTACATACACATTGAGACTTTGGGATCATACTCCGATCTTTATGGATATGCATTGATGTACTCTTGGTTCACAGGATGCTTATGAGCTGAGTCTCATATTTGGATCTTTCTCTTTGAGCAGATACCTATTTGTGTCAGGTTTTGGCAGTTACAGGAACACTTTGCCTAGAGTGTCTGGGGGTGTGCCTTTCACTGGCAGATGTTATTTTGACATGCTTGGTGTTGAGCTCATGTTCTTTTCACTGTCATTGGCCTTGCTTATGTCCGTTTCATGGCGGCTTTGGACCTAGCATTGTTTGCTTGACATTGGATCCTATTTTGGGACAGTTTGCTCTCTAGACTGCATACCTGCAATTTATTACAGCAAGCAGTTATTGGTGGACTGAGGTGTACTTTTCATGCTGAAATATCCTGATTTGGTGTACCGCACCTAGTACTAAGTGGGCAGCAACTTTTGGCACACTTTGCTCACCCTTTGGACCCCGTTTTGGTCATTTTTGGGCAGTTTCTGCAGTAAAACAGCAAGCAGTTTTGGACTGTTTGGGCATTTCCAGCCTGCATAATGGCGTCATCTTCGCATGATAGTGCCATCTTTAACATTACAAAGTTGGATGGTACCAACTACTCTTACTGGAAGAGTCAAATATGGCAGGTTTTGGTGCAGAAATCTCAGATTAAGCCACTTCGGTTGAGTGGGGAGCAGCCTGAAACTATGGACATTGACGACTGGCTTGAACTTGATGAGCTATGCAAGTCCACGATTGTATTGTCTCTCACTGAACAGGTACATTATAATGTATTTGAGGAAGCACAGAGTGCATGGGATCTATGGAATAAGATCAAGAATCTTTATGATAAGAAAAGTCCGGCGAGTCAGATGTACTGGTTGAAGCAGCTTATGGATCTGCACATGAAGGATAATGCGACTATGTCTGCTCACTTGAGCCAGTTCCATGCTATACTGAAGAATCTGACTTCGCAGGATATCACCTTTGGAGAGGAAGTAACTCCTCTTTTCTTGCTTGGAACTCTGAATGAGTCATGGGATGTATTCCGCACTGCTCTTTGTGCCTCTAGTGCTACTCTAAAATTGGCAGATGTTGAGAGTGCTCTTCTTCAGGAAGAGGTGAATCGCAAAAACTTGGATGCCTCTCGTGGTAGTCATGCTTTGACAGTTAGAGGCAGGAATGACATGTATGACCGTGGTAATGGCCGAGGCCGTGACTCACAGAAGGGTCGGTCTAAATCTTGTGGTGGCAAGTCGCGTAGTAAGTCGCGTGGACGCAATGCAAATGTCACTTGTCATCATTGTGGGAAAAAGGGCCATATTAGACCACAGTGTCATGAGTTGCGCAATGAGAAGCGCAAGGATAAGGGAAAAGATAAAGTGCAGGAGAAGTCCTCTGATCGCAGCATAGTACCTGCGAAGTCCAACGTCAAGATTGAGGAAATTAATGTCACGCAGACTGAAGAGTCCGATGGTGGTGATGAGTTTATACTTGCAGCTAGTTCTTCTGATGCTTCACACTTGACTGAGACACCTAGTATGTATGCACAGTGCTGGTTATTGGATTCAGGTGCGTCCTTCCATGTGACGCCTTACCGTGAGTGGTTTCACTCTTACCGTACTGTGTCTGGATCAGTCAGACTTGGAGATGACAGGTCTCTTGATATTGTGGGCTGTGGAGATATTCAGTTGCAGTTTTCCACTGGCAGTTCCTTTTTGCTCAGGGATGTACGTCATGTACCTGTGCTTACGCGTAGTCTTATGTCTGCAGGACAGTTGGATGATGCAGGATTTCATGTCTGTTTTGGGGATTCTGCCTGGAAGATTACCAAAGGCAGACTTGTGCTTGCTAGAGGCGCCAAGGCTGGCAGCCTCTATCCTCTTGTTGTATCTGGGTCTTCTGTAGACCATGTTTTGGCAGTGGGCTCTATCCCACATGTATCACTTTGGCATGCCCGTTTGGGGCATATGTCTTTGAAAGGAATGAAAATGTTATCTGGTTTGCAGTATCTTCCGCCTTTGGATTATGCATGTTTTGACTCGTGTGATCATTGTCTTTATGGTAAGCAGAATAGGTCTACGCATAAGAAATCGGGTAGGCCACGCATGAGTGAGCCCTTGGCATTGGTGCATTCCGATGTTTGTGGGCCTATGCCTTGCATGTCTATGGGTGGCGCGAAGTACTTCGTTACCTTCATTGATGATTTTTCTAGGAAAGTGTGGGCTTATCCCATAAAGCAGAAGTCCGATGTCTTGGCAATTTTTCAGAGATGGCTTGCTCTTGTTGAGAACCAGACTGGGTATAGGCTGAAATGCCTTAGGACAGATAATGGGGGAGAATATTCTCGCATGCTTTTGAGCAGTTTTGTGATGACAGGGGTATTAAGCGTCAGTTGACCGCCCCTTACACCCCACCCCAGAATGGTTTGGCTGAGCGCATGAACAGGACTATTCAGGAGCGTGTGCGCTCTATGCTTAGCCATGCAGGCCTTCCCCCAAGTTTTTGGGCTGAGGCAGTTAGTACGTCAGTGCATGTCATAAACCGATCGCCTTCCAGTGGATTGGATTTCCAGGTTGCAGAGGAAGTTTGGGCTGGTAAGCCACCCTCTTATGCGCATCTCCGTGTCTTTGGATGTGAGGCATTCTGCCATGTGCCCAAGGACAAGAGGAGTAAATTGGATCCAAAGAGCATTAAATGCATATTCCTTGGCTATGGTGAGTCAGGAGAGATGGGCTATCGCCTATGGGATCCGCAGGTGCGGAAAATAGTACGGAGCCATGATGTCGTCTTCCATGAAGACAAGATGCACAGGCAGCCTGAGAAGGTGGTTGAGATCCGCAGAGTGATCTTTCAGGAGGAGCCTAAAGCTCCAGCACAGCCAGTAGTACAGCCTGCAGCAGTTCCTCCACAGGGCCAGGATGTTGGACAGGTAGTTAGACAGGCAGCAGAGCCTGCGGTGAGACGGTCTGCTAGAGATAGACGTCCACCTGACAGATTTCAGCCCTCTATGCATTATGTTTTGGTTACAGATGCAGGAGAGCCTTTCACTTATGATGAGGCTATGCGCAGGGGTGACAGTCACTCCTGGGAGAGGGCTATGCAGTCTGAGATAGACTCCCTGCATAAGAATGAGACTTGGGATTTGGTTGCCTTGCCTAAGGGCAAGAAGGCTTTGCCATGCAAGTGGGTGTACAAGCTGAAAAGTACCCCTGGACACCCCAAGCCGGCATACAAGGCTAGATTGGTAGCAAAGGGTTTTAAGCAGGAACATGGTGTGGACTTTGATGAGGTCTTCTCTCCTGTGGTTAAGATGACCACCCTGCGCTTAGTCTTGGCTTTGGTTGCACAGCTTGACTTAGATCTATATCAGATGGATGTCAAGACGGCTTTTCTACATGGGGACTTGCATGATGAGATCTATATGGATCAGCCTAAGGGCTTTGCAGAACCTGGCAGGGAGCACCTAGTGTGCAAGTTGAAGAAGAGCTTGTATGGCTTGAAGCAGGCACCTAGGGAATGGTATCATAAGTTTGATGCCTTTATGCAGTCACAGGGCTACAGCAGGAGTGCTATGGATTCGTGTCTTTACACGAAGAAAGCCCGTGATGGCAGTTTGCTTATCTTGGTACTCTATGTTGATGATATGCTGATAGTAGGGAAAGCTCATGATGAGCTAGATGCTCTTAAATCTCAGCTAAAGAAGAGCTTTGAGATGAAGGATTTGGGACAGGCCTCACATATACTTGGGATGCGCATTAAGCGCGATAGGCATCAGGGACTTTTGTATCTCTCACAGCGGGAGTACATTCATAAAGTCCTTGAGCGCTTCCGCATGCAGGACGTAAAGCCTATTGGCTGTCCATTACCTTCTTATGTGAAGGTATCACAGGCCGATTGTCCGCAGACAGATGAGCAGAGGGCCGAGATGGCCAAGATCCCTTATGCATCAGCCATGGGCAGTTTGATGTATGCCATGATAGCCACTCGTCCAGATATTGCACATGCAGTTGGTGTTGTGGCACGCTATATGGCTACACCTGGCAGCAGACATTGGGATGCCGTGAAGGGTATCATGAGGTACCTGAAGGGCACATCAGATATGTGTATTTGCTATGGCAGCCAGGATACAGGGGTCGTGGGGTACACTGACTTCGATTATGCAGGACATGCAGATAGTAGGAAGTCCACTTCTGGCTATGTATTCACCTATGCTGGAGGGGCTATCTCTTGGATGTCCAGGGTTCAGAAGTGTACGGCTTTGTCTACCACTGAGGCCGAGTATGTTGCAGCCACTGAGGCTTGCAAGGAGGCCATATGGTTAGGCCGTCTAGTTGCTGACCTTGGGATTGATGCTACACCTACACTACATTCGGATTCTATGAGTGCCATTCAGTTGGCTAAGAATCCGGTCTTCCATGCGAAGACGAAACACATTGAGGTGAGGTATCACTTCATACGTGGTGTCGTGGAGGACAGGTCTGTTGACCTTGTCAAGATCTCCACTGACGAGAATCCTGCAGATTTGCTCACGAAGAGCCTCACTACTGAGCGCTTTGCCTTCCTCAGGAGGTTGATGGGCGTTGGATGAGATGTCACCTTTCCTCACCTATGTACATTTGTACTGTCTTTTTTTTTTCTTTTCTCTCTCACTAGGGCAGATTCGCCTTTAAGTGGGAGGTTGTTGGGGGTAAAGGCGCCTCCGCCGTGCCGCCCCGTGTATTACTACACTGACAGTACCCGCCACTGCACACTGCAGGTGGCGGGCGCCCGTCACGTCACTTTATTCTTTATTCTTTTAGTGACAGTTTGAATAAAGGAAGGCCCGGTCACACATTGTGACTGTTGGAGTTCCCATTTCTTGTCTCTCTCTTTCTTGCTCTTGCTCTCCCGCCATAGCTCGCGTGCAAGCTTCGATCCTTCTCACCTTTCACTATGTACAGATGCATAGTAGAAAGCTTGATTTATATGACTATTACCAGGCCAGATTTGAGCTATGCTGTTGGATTAGTAAGTCAGTTTATGCAGGCTCCAAGGAAACCGCATTTGGATGCGGCTAGACGCATACTCAGGTATGTGAAGTCCACATTGCAGTATGGACTATTTTATGAGATTGGGGTTCAGATACAGTTGCATGGATACACTGATGCTGATTGGGCTGGTAGTATTTCTGATAGATGATCTACCAGTGGATATGTATTCTCTTTTGGGAGTGCTGCAGTCACTTGGAGCAGCAAGAAAGAGCCTATAGTTGCCTTGTCGAGCACAGAGGCTGAGTACAGGGGCGCAACAATGGCTGCATGTGAGGTAGCTTGGTTGCATAAGCTACTTTATGATATGCATCAGTCTACAGATGGGCCAGTTGTCATTTATTGTGACAACATGAGTAGTATACACTTGGCAAATAACCGAGTCTATCATGCTAGAACAAAGCACATTGAGGTGCATTATCACTATGTGCGGGAGAGGGTTTTACTAGGTCTTATTGATCTAGTTTATGTCAGCACAGAGGATCAGGTAGCTGACATATTCACGAAGGCATTGGGCGCAGAGAAGCTGCGCAAGTTCAGAGACCTGCTTGATGTGTAGGAATTGGGATTGAGCTTGAGGGGGAGTGTTGAGATATCGAGCTCCACTCGTGATATGCCAGGGTGACCGTTGTGCATTTATGTCACCGATGTGTCAGTTGCAGATGCGGTTGGTACACCGCCCATGAATAATAGCTACATGACAGCTATCCTTATCTACTCTAGTTCGTGGCTCAGTTAGTATGCCACCTTAGTTAGTTGAGTTTGGTTTGAGACCCATATATAGGGTTCTTCTATTTCTTTGTATCTGAGTTCTTTTTGGCTTACACAACTAAGAAGAGGAAAACTGTTTTCAGCCTCCACCTTTGTGTGTATTCCCCCATTGTGCAAGCAAGAAAGCTACAAGTGAGACTCCTTCCTTCTCTCCCACAATCTTGACAATAATTTGGCAGCCCTCTTGTTTACATTGGAGACACAAAGCATACCATTTTCACAAAAAGAAAGAGTTAGAGTCGGCTAGCTTTGTTAGATTTTCAATCTCTCCTAGCTTATTGCACAGACTTTGCTCCTGTGATAGGATGTGATCATCCACTATGTGTGAGCTTGCTCTCGAGAGATCTCATTGTCAATCAAGGTGTCGGCCATTTTGGGAATATTGATGAACACAAACTCATGTTCCTCCCCCAAGTGCATGGCAAAGAGCGCACTTCCATTGCTAATTTCTTGTCGAGGAGACCTAAGTCTAACCATTCATAACTCCTGGCTAGTGTGGTGAATGTGGCATCCAAGTGTCTGATACAGGTGACAAGGTCATCCCGCGTATTTGCGGCTAGGTCTGGGGCCAATGTAAGGATAGATGTCCACTTATAGGAGGGTCTAAGGCCTGCATGAGAGGTTGGGGTTTGCTTGAGTTGGATAGCTCAACTACTGATGCCTGCCTCATGGGTGGTTCAATGGAGTGTCTATCGGCCATTTTGTGATGGATTGGTATTGAGGCTCAGTTGATGTGCTGCTCTTTGCTTGTGGAGTAGTTGAAATGGTAGAAGTGTTAGGCTGAGTCAATTTGGATGTAGCAGGGGCTGCGATTTTGGTCGATAGACCTATTGGGGCTCTATGGATTTGTGAGCCAATTGGTTTCTCATTTGTAGTTCGCTTACTATTTTGTGGAGATAGATTGGAGGGCCTAGATTGAGGGACACAAGTACCGCTAATAGTCTTGGGCAACCAAATCTAGTTGTTGCCTTCATAGTAGCCTTGAGCATGTAATAGGTCTTTGGGTACCCATCACAGCCTTGACCATTCGTCTACTTTTGTAGCACCAGCTTTGCCTCTTAGGCCTAGGGTGTGATGTTTTGTGGTTAGAGTTCGTGTGGTTTCTAAGTGGTTGTGGTTGGTGTTTGGGCACCCATTTGAGTTGTTACTGAGTGGTCTAGGGTGTGGCTTTTAGGTGGCGTGGTTTGTCTTGGTAGGGTGGGACAAGTTACGACCCCCCTCCTAAGACCTTGCACTTGGTTCCTCTACCAGTGGCACCGTACGATGCTAGGACGAAGCTGTGCTACCCTTGCTTAAAGCCATCACTATCCAAACATTGCCAATGGTGAGATGAATGTGCTATGAGTCATAGTCGACATTGCAATGTGCTTGTTTCTTGAATGCACATTCTTTAGCGATTCCTTACTAGTAGCCTTGGTGTTAGGCATCACATAGAAGATCATAGAAAGGCTTTCAATCTTGATAGAGACTGCTATTTTTCACTTTTCCAACTGTGAGTAGGATTGCCCCCCAAATGAGTTGAGTTTAGCATTAGTAGGCTGTAGTTGGGGCTAACCAATGAGCGCCCAATGGTCATGTGTAAGAATATGAAAGTCGGCTCCCTCATCTCAATAAGAGCGTCAAAAGCATATGTCATGTGACCAGTGGTCGATATACGCAGGTATGCATGTGCCATTTCTTCCTCATCCCTGTCCTCTATCTCAATGATAGTGGCAACTCTTATGTTTACAGAGGGTTCTAGCATTGGAGGCTCGTGTGGTGGGTGCATTTGTGTTGGTCAATTGCTAGATCTCCTAATCATCATGCAGAGTGGCACCTGATGGTGGGATCCTACTCTTCGATAGCAACTGAGATTATATGACTTTTTGGAACTCATCGATTTGCCCTAGCAGTTTGCTTATAATTCTCCTCTTCATCGGAGAATGGTAGATCAATGGTAGCTAGCACATGCATCCAATCCCACTCGTCCTTGGGGCAAGGGATATACTTTGTTATTGGCTTATAAGAATTGCTGACTTGTGAGTCTCCTTTCAATATAGCAAAGATGGCATCTAGGTTGATCGGAGTGGTCTTCCAAGTATCCATCTCGACTCTTCCAACCCTTTGATGATCTATTGCCTAAGAATATGAGACTGTTGTCCCAATATTCTATCACTCGTGCATTTCACATCCAGGGCTGGCCTAGTAGGACATCATAGTCCACTCCCTTCATGACTATGAAGTTCATTGAGAATTGGACTCCCACTATCTTCAAGGACTAGTCCTTCAGTACTCCGAATGGTTTGACCTTCATTCCATTAGCCAATGTGACATTAAACCTTGCAATCTCCATGGGTGGGTTATCTCAAGCCTGCAGGACTACATGACTAAGCACACTAACTCCAACTCATGTATCTATAATTCCCTTTCTTATAGCATCTCCTAATGCATTGATAGGTAAGACATGTGCATCTTTGTGCCTTCCCAAAAGGCATTTACATGCAAAGACTTAGGCACTGCGAGTTCAAGGTTAAGCTTGGTATGTGTGTTACTATGTCGTGGTAAGGCAAGTCAGTCAACCTTGTCATAGTGTCGAGTTCTGCCTAAGCAGTTCTCCCAAAGGCAGAGTCACAAGGGCTGAGATCAATGTCATGAGCAAGTTGCCAACTACCTGCTTTTTGTTAAGCTCTACACTCTTTTGCCAATGATCTTGGACAATTTGCCCACCTATAGTGTCTAGGCTCTGTCTATGCAGTGCTATGTGGGGTGCAGATGCGCTTTTGTTCTTAATCGGGTAGGTGAGATTGGTGAGCTCATGCTAGAGAGCTCATTGATCTCATCTTCCATAATGGATTCTGCATCCTTTAGGTGTGCTTAGGCTTCTCTACCCACTCCTTGACCTTATCAACCACTTCTAATTGGTGCCTTAGCCGGGATATTCTCCAACCTTGGCACTTTTCTTTTCTGTTGTCTTAGGAGCCGATGTCTCTGATTCTATGTCCATGACTTGCTTCCCCTTTGGTAACACGGTCTTAAGCATAATCTTTATCTTAGATTGCTTTTTCCTTCTTCTATGGCTTCTCTTCTCTATTGAAACTGCATTGAGGTTGCTAGGTCATGGTAATGAAATACCGGCTTGCTTTGCCTATGCTCGGGTCATGACATTTAACGGAAGTGGCATGGCTTCACCATTAAGTGTTTCAAATCCAAACAGTCTCAATGGTACAAATGGCATGATAGCCAAACTAACAGAAGGTTTTCACCTAGGGCAAACAACGTACAAGCATGTGATCTCACACTTAGGAAACCTTAGGTCCGCCTTGTCTCGATTAGCTTGCTCCCTTTCGGGGCATCGAGATGAGATGTGTCTTGGGTGACCGCAAGTCCAATCTGCGATGGGTTCTTGGGTTTTGTCCTCCTAGACCTCTACATCTTCCCTTGTCCAATGCCATCACTAGTATTGGTCTGAAATTCATCAAGATGGGATTGCCCTCTTCATTGCATAAGATGTAAGGGTTTACATATGCTTCGTCCTTGTTCAGCTCCTTTGCGTAATATATAGGAGCATTGCTCGGTGGATTGGTCACAATGGGTGCAATTGGTCTAGGTATCCCCATGGGGTTGATATCCATCCTAGGGATAGCTAGCTTTGATTCATTGGGTACCGAGAGAGCTAATGGAGCTCCCCTTTCATAATGTGGCTGTCTATTCCCTAGGTAGTAAGGCTAATTGTATGGTTGTAGGTATGGCAACTGCCTTGATAATCAGCAATGCATTGCATCATAGCAAAACCTATTGCAATTGGCACAAGGTTTGGATTTAGGTTCCATGCACTTGGTCGAAAGGTGGTTTCCTCCACAATGCATGTATTGCACGTGAGGTTGTGCAGGCCTTCTCATAATCTCTTGTAGCCTAGCTAGCTCTAGCTTCACATTTGCCAACTCCTAGCTCTAGTCGACACTCTTTCCCTTGTCTTGGATCCTCTGGTTAGATCTTTCACTAATGGTTGTAGCCCTTTCTGAGGTTCTAGAGATAGTGCTATCTTGAGTTGTGGGTCTCGAGCTCCTCTCCTTGAGTAGATCATCCACTCGTATGGCTTCTTTGAAGACCCTAGCTAGCATATCCCTTTGCAGGGTTGAGTTGCTCGCCAAGGCCTTGTAAAGCTCTTCGCATCGGATCCTGCTTCTTATGAACATGGCAGAGACCGCTCGTTCGCTAGGTCACTTTGTAGCTAGGATTCTCTTAAAGAGACTCTGCACATGGGTGACGAAGTCTCAAATATCCCCCTTGTCCTTTTGATTGACATTCATCAACCTGATGATGATGTTGTTAGAGTATCCTACCTCAAAGAATCTCTTGATGAAGAGACTCTTGAGGCTATTGAAGTCATTGCATTCGGCATTGTCTAGACTAGTGTACCACATCCGTCCTTTATCTCCTAGGCAAAGTCCAAAAGCTCGTGCGCATTGAGCAAGGTCCTTGAGGCTGTTAGCCTCGCATACTTGCTCAAATTGCTCTACAAATCTATACGGGTCATTGTTTGGCCGATACTTGTCGAGTTGCTTAGCAACCACAGGTATCTTAGTCTAGCTCTTAGAATTCGGGGTGATTCCTAGTCCTGCTAGCAACAAAGCTACTAGGGTTGCTCCACTCTATTCTGTAGCCGTGTTGTCTAAGAGTCACTTGGTGAGAAGCTCGCTTAGCGTAAGATCGGCTTCTAGTACTCTCTCCCTCTCAATGTTTGATCATGTCCTATTTTGGTTGGCAAGTGCTAAGACAATCTAGAGGAAGAGAGAGCACTAAGCATCATGGTAGACTAGCTGAGGACATCATAGCAGCCAATTGGGGTGTTTCCTAGTCTTGCTAATAACGAAGCTACCAGGGATGCTCCACTCTGTTCCAAAGCCATGTTATCTAAGAGTCACTTGGTGAGAAGCTTGCTCAGCATAAGATTGGCTTCTAGTGCTCTTTCCCTCTTAGCATTTGGTCATGCCCTATTTCGGTTGGTGAGTGTTAAGCATCATGGTAGACTAGCCGAGGACATCATAGCCAATCTAGAGAGAGAGCGCTTTCCTTACCAACCTTCTCTCTTCCTCTAGATTGGCTATGATGTCCTTAGCTAGTCTATCGTGATACTCCATTTTGGTTTGCAGGTCATACCGGGCCATCAGTTATTGCTGGATGTTGATTGGGAATTCTTCCAAGTCAAGCTTGTCATTTTTTGGGTTGATGTTGGCTCCTAACATATTGCTAACTTCTTGAGCAACTAGGGCATCGATCAGATTGATCAAGCTGGGTAAAGCTGTGTCCCTAATCGTGCCTGTTACTGTTGCTCCCTAAGCAGCTCGACGATTCAAGTCTCTCAGTATTCAGTGATAAGGATCCTTGGCCACTATTCAATGTTTGGGGGTCTCCTCTTACTAGTGGGCTCATTCAGCTTATCTTATCTTGCGTGAATTCCTTGTTATTCAAAACAGAATTGAGAGGACCTAAAAGACATAGAACATGAAGAGCTAAAGGAGGGATGTCAATTTAGGTAAAAGTAGAGGAGATTGACGAAGCTTCCTTAAAGAGAGAAGTTGATAAGTCATTGGAGGCATGTTTTCTTTATCCATTATCTAACACTAAGTGTGTCCAACCAATGGTTATAGTAGCCAATAAATATGGATAGACAAAAGTATGCATTGACATCAAACCCAACTAGTAGTTTGACTATAGTAAGGATTGGAGGGTGGCTCTACAAAGTAGAAATAATGAAGGGAAAGTAGAGAAAGAAAGCGATGATAGAATCAAGATGGAGGAATCATGAAATGGAAGAATAAGTGGGAAGAGGTCGGCCGGGAGAGTTGGTAGATCAAACAAGAGAGTGATTAGATCTTGTATCTAAGCTCTACCTAAAATAAAGTCTTGTAGCAAACAATGGTTGCTAGACTATAATGTAGAGCATCATATGATCTTGAGTTTGCTTGCTGAAACATAGTGAGAGGAGTTCTCAATTCTACTCTTTTAAGTTTTGGATGGTTATGTGAGTTGGAGTATGATTATGTGAGATTCCATCCATGGACTTTTAAGTGATGTATTATCTCCTACTCATCTCTGTCATCAACTGATGTTTCCATCTCTTTTGGATCACCTTTGACAACTTAGATGAAGATGTATGCTTGTGATTGATCACATGAAATACAAATGTCTGTGTGGGTTACCTATCCGAGAGGAGTCTGAAGCTTGTGATTGCATGTTGATGTTGAGAGTGCATCTTTGAGAGTTGTGTAAAAGTCTTGTGAGAGTAGATGGTTAATCTTTGAGCCTTTATCATCATTTTCATTAGAATTGCAAACATATGCACATTGCTTGCATTGACCTGAACCATTGGTAGACGGTGTTGGAGCTATTGGGTCTTTTGGTGGTCTAGATGTTCATTTTTCACAAATAAAATGTGTCATTTTTTGAAACAATTGTGATTGGGCTTTATGCCAATTTTTGCATCCCTAAGGGCGAGGCATTGCTTAATCATGACAATCACAAGACTTAAACTCTTGATTTCACATTTCTCATGCAGCGGTGCAGCCGTCCTACTCAATGAGCTACTACTCATATTGAGGGCACTTGGGCATCTCAACATGGAGGGAGATGGAAGATGAGGTGCTATGTGATGACTTGGCAACAGATGTGAGAGGATGAGGGTATGGAGGATGACTTGGCAGCAAAGGTGAGAGGACAAAGGTATGAGGGCGACAACTCTCCTTATTTTTACCATGTGTAAACATGTAGAAACCTATCGCGAGATGCCACATCATCAATACTCGATTAACGCAATGTAATTTTTAAAAATGACATGATGTGGGACAATGTTAATTACACCCCGTTTCTCTTAAGGAGATTGGAAGGGCATATCACGATATTTTTTTCAAATTGATTACCTTCCATTTCAAGCGTACTCTAGACATTGGAAATGCAACCTTCGACTTTTAGGCCTGTTGCGAACGGGGCTTAAGACACCGAGGGGCAATGCTAACAAATCACACATTGAAGCAAGCGTTTTTCCTCTCTCGGTGCCTGCCTGCCTGTCTCTTATCCATGGACGCATCTTCAATCCTCTCTTGGTTTCAGTCATTGCAAGCATCGTCCGACTCCAGCTTGTGGAGTGCAGATGGACATGTAAACCTGGTATTTGAACTGATCAACCTCTCCCCTATCGCTAAGGTAGGCGATCATGTTGAACCTAAGTTTAGACCAAGACTCACCTCAACTTTACCCTCTAGCAGATTAACCCGGATGCCCCCGGCTAGGCCGCAGTAGCCAAGGCAGGGATGCTGAGAAGGTCCCGGCTCGATATCATGTCCTTGCTACAGTGTTACAAGGCCAGCTTCAATTGTGGCGGGAAGAGTCCCTCTCATCGATATTATGGTACTTCTGCACTGCGAGAGCTCTCGTTCACAGAAGATCCTTACGGTGCCCGTGGCCAAACAGCACAACAGATGCTCATTAACAACCTGATACCTGCAATCCAGACATGCAGGCAAAGGAAGGACCTTGCATGTGCAAAGCGTCTGCATTTGCACATTCGGAAACTTGGTTTAGACACTCATGGACTCCTCGGAAATTATCTTGTGCCTATGCTTGCCGAGTGCGGGAGTATGCTGCATGCTCAGCAAGTTTTTGACAGACTACTAGTGAAAACAGAGCACTCCTGGACTTCATTGATCTTAGGATATGTTCAATGCGAGCAATGGCAATTTGCTCTTAACCTTTATCAGAAAATGCGGGACAATAATGTATATCCAACCACCTACACTCTTGTAGGAGTGCTGAAGGCCTGTTCCAAGCTGAAAAATCTCAAGAGAGGTCGGGAAATTCACCTAGAGATCTCACAGGAAGGCTTTGAAGATGATCTTCATGTATGTAGGACGTTGATGAGCATGTATGTCAAGTGTGGCTCACCTCGAGAGGCACATGAAGTTTTTGAGAAACTACCTGTTCAGAATGTTGTGTCTTGGAATGTATTGCTTTCAGGATATGCTGAGTATGGACCTGGTAAGGAAGCCCTGACATGCTTTGAACGTATGCAACAACAGGGTCTTTCACCTAATGCTATTACAATTGGGTTTATCCTTAAAGCCTGTGGCAACATAGGGGCTTTAGACATAGGGCGCAGTATTTATGAGAAGTTTGCACAAAAAAATGTTGAAGTTATGTCATGTGTTGGCAATAGTATGATAGGATTGTATGCCAAGTGTGGCTCACTTGCAGAAGCGCAAAAAATTTTCGATAATCTTTGTGTTCGTGATGTTGTGTCATGGACTGCACTTATTGCAGGATATGCTGAACATGGACCTCTTTATGAAGCTATCAGATATTTTGAAAATATGCAGGTTAATGGTGTAGCTCCAAATGATCACACTTTTTCTTGTGTTCTAAAAGCATGCGGTAGTGTTGGAGCTGTAGCCAAGGGCCAAGAAATTCATGAGGACATTACACGAGAAGGTTTCGAGTTGGATCTGGAAGTCGGCAACTGTTTGATAGATATGTACATAAAATGTGGTTTTCTACTTGAAGCACAGGAAGTCTTTGATGAATTACCATTCCGAGATGTTGTTTCATGGACTACACTGACTGCAGGCTATGCTGCGCATGGATTTGGTGATGAATGTTTAGAATGTATAGAACAGATGCAGTCAGATGGGGTTTTCCGAGATTCTGTGATGTTTATTGCTAGCTTAAAAGCTTTGAGCAGGGTAGGTGCAACCAATCAGGGAAGGATGCTGCATGCAGAGATTGCAAGAGAAGGAATGGATTTAGATGTATCAATTAGCAATACTTTGATTGGTATGTATGCAAAATGTGGTGCACTTTTAGATGCACATTATATAAATGCTAACATGTTGCCTCGAAATGTTGTTTCATGGACATCATTAATAGTGGGTTATGCAGAATGTGGACTTCTTCAAGATGCGCTGAGCTGTTTTGAGCTCATGAAAAAAGAAGGCATTTGTCCTAATGATATAACATTTGCATGTATTTTGAAAGCATGTGGCAATTTTGGACTTGCAGACAAAGGCATAGAGATACACAAGGAGATTGCAGCAATGAGCATGGACAGGGATGTCTCCATTGTGAAAACTCTGGTTGGGATGTATGCCAAATGTGGTTTGCTTTCCCAGGCTGAAGAAGTTTTTGCCAACATTCAAGTTCCAGATGTCATGTGCTGGACAGCTCTTATAACGGGATATGCTGAGTATGGATCCAGTCAAGAAGGGCTGAACTGTTTTGAGCAAATGCAAAATAAAGGTATTCTTCCTAATCTTGTTACCTACATCTGCACCTTGAAAAGTTGTGGCAGCATAGGAGCCGTGCAAAAAGGCCGTAAAATTTTGACTGACATTATAAAAAGAGGATACGAAAGGGACTCCATGATTGCCAACAGTTTAATCAGCATGTTTGCAAAATGTGCCTCACTTTCAGAGGCACATGAAATTTTCTCAAAGCTGTCATCTCGAGATGTTGTTGCTTGGAGTACAATGATAAAAGGGTATGGAGTGAATAATGAGGGTTACATGGCCATACAATGCTTTGAGGACATGCAAGAACAGGGAGTAAAGCCAGATGCTGCCACATTTGTTTGCCTTCTGACAGCATGCAGTCATGCAAACTTGCTATCTGAAGGCCAAGAGTTGTTTCTAAAGATGATAAAGGAGCATAAAATTGTGCCAAACATGGAGCACTGTGCCTGTATGGTTGACCTTCTTGCAAGGTCAGGGCGTTTATATGAGGCAGAGCATTTTCTCAAGGTGGTACACTCCCCAATTGAAGAGACATGGGCAGCTTTGCTTGGTGCTAGCAGAACGTATGGGGAATCAGTGGTAGGAAGAAGATGTTTTCAGCAGCTTGTGCAAATGAATCCAAAAGATGCCACTTGGTATGTGGTCATGATGGATATCTATGTCAGCAATAGCAAATGGGATGATGCTACTATGATAGAGGAGATGAGGAAACAGGCCGATGCAGAGAAGACAGCAGCAGTTGCATTGCTCGAGCTGCATGAGGTGTTTGAATTCATGGTTGGTAGCAGTCAGCGGGATCAAATTTCAGAAATGCTCAGTGATTTGAACATGTTTGTGAAGGATCATGGTCACGTGCCAGATTTAGTGTGGTCAAAAATTGATCTTCAATGAGGGGATTGGATGAAACTTTTGACCTATTCCGCTACATATCTGGAGATTGATGTGATTTGAATGTACACTCAGGAGTGCTGACTGACAGAATAATCATACAACATAAATACTGCATCTGAGGTTGCAGTTTGCAAGCTCTTATGCTATTCATAGTGCAACCTGTTCCCTCTAAATAACAGGTGCGTGAAAACACTCCTTGTCAAGCATGTGGTTTTGGTCTTCATTTAAGAATGTGTTTTCCTAGTGTGTGTACTGTGAAGTTAACTTTTTAATGTATTTTTGGCAGACTTTTATTGTTACGTGAATAACAACAGGTGTGCTGTAGATCTCTGGTGGCAAGTCTTTGCTCTCAACTTGCATCAACGCATTCAGAATGATCGTCACCGTTTGTAAACTTATACCACAGTGATCATCAGCCTGAAGAGTGCGTGTACAATATTGTGACCCTGGATGTCAACTGGTCAATGACTTTGAGGAGTAAGTATCTACCTTGGTCAAATGAATTAGAGGCTTCAGTTTTCTGGGTACAGTAAAGAGCATTCAAGTGCATGCTGACAGGTATGTGCTGTCTAGGGCATGGTCCGTGTTGCTCTATTCAGCTCAGGCATGGTCTGGCCCTGATCCATGTCCCAAGAAGGATGATTAGCCTGAAGATTGCATCCTGAGCCCCAAAGGTGTTCTTTGTTCTTCTCTTGCAGCAGAAGAACTTGGAATGCTATAAACCCATCTAACCACCCACAGACCAGTATCATATTGTGGTCGTGGATGTCAACTGGTCAGTGGCTCTGAGGAGTAAAAATCTGCCTTGGTCGACTGAATTAAAAGTGGGATTTCAGTTTGCTGGATACAGTAAAGAGCATATTTAAGTGAAATGCTGAAAGGTATATGCTGTTTGGGGAATGATTTGTGTTGTTGCTATTCAGCCTCTGTTCCAAGAAGGAACGGTGCTTACATATTCAAGATTTCAGCATATTAGTGGTTTGTTTTTACTTTTAGATGTCTGTGATCTTTTGTTGTTTACTTTTTTTATTGGTTCCTTTTGATATGCTTGTTGTGATTATATTTCTATTTTTTTTGTTTGCAGTCCTATATGCATCCAAGTTTCACCGATACTTGTGACATGGTATGGTCAGCTGCTGCAGCTTCCGTTGCCTATCTACTGAACAGTGGTCATCCCTGCTGTCACTATAGTGAGTCCTTTCCTCTATCTTAAAAAATCTTGGGCCCATTCATGAGGCTTCACATAGTGAAGCTTTAAAACATTCAGCCAAAGAAGCTTTTTATGTTTCGTACCTAGCTGATATGAATATGATGGAGGTTTTGTGTTTTTGAAGTGGCTTTTGGCATTGACCCTGTCCTATGTGTATGTTGTGCTGTTCTTAGTTGTGACAGGTGATGAAATTTACTCATGGACAGGATGGGCATGATGGATATTGCATTAGTAACAGTGTAAGAACCATGGAGTGTTTAGTTGCCAAAGGTTAGAAATGGACAACATGAGCGAAACCGGGGAAGTTCTTCCTAGATGGAAAATCATATGGCTGGAAAGAGCATTCTCACAGTCTTTGGTAATGCCCCTATTGCCATCTGTATTCTAGATTGATGGGAGGACATTTTGCTTCAAAGACATTTGAAAGAGGTGGCTTTTGTTGGTATAGTGGCAGGCACTGGGAGAGATGTTCACATGTACATTCACCGATGTACCACTTTGCGAAAGAACCAAGGAGGGGACAAAGTGGAATTGTAAGGAGTTAGGGATGCTCATCATGGAAGCACTGGCTAGACCTGTAGAAGTTGTCATGGTGGCTTCCTCCATGGGGAAGACTTGAGAATGATGGGACATTCTAAGCCAAGTCTGGAAGTCTGACAGGGAAAGCTAATTAGATGTAATTTTGCAAGATGTTTCTCAATTGGGACAGGGTGCAACACAACTCGATAAGCCATTCTCTGTTCCCTTACCTTCACTTGTAATGAGATTTGCTTGTATTTCTTGGAGATACTTTGTTTTGCAGCAAGAATTGCATGTAAGAAACACCCATTGCTAGGTAAAAATAACTCTCCAACATAGTGTTTTTGAATTAGAAACTATGTTATTGGTAAAGATTTCTGGAACACAGTTGATGTAGTCAAGCTAGGCCACAATCAGATGATGCAAATTTGCAGGTTATTGCTAGGCAAAAATAACTCTTCAATATGGTGCTTTTGAATTAAAAACTATCTCATCGGTAAAGATTTGTGGAACATAGTTGATGTAATCAAGCTATGCCACAATTAGATAATGCAAACTTGCATGTGTTAAACAGATGCAATCAGGCAATACATCATGTCTTATCGCTTTTAATGGCAAGTCACATTTAGGATAAGACCACTACAAAAGATGTATGGGATGAAGTAGCAAAGTTGTTTGAGACAAGTACTAAGGCTTAGAAGTTGTAGTTGGAGCAAAAGCTACATGATGTGGAGAGAAAATTTACTATATTTAGGATTATGTATAGGAATTTGCAATGGTGTAAAGGTTGATGGTGATTTAGTTGCATTGTGCCTTCATGGATCGAGAAAAGAGTAACAATCCTTTGTACTCGCATGAATGTTAAAGAGTATTCCGTCATTCATTGATCCATTTCACTACTTTCTAGTAAGGAAATGAGGTTCATAGAAGAGGGTGTAACTAGTAGCTCTGGAAATGAGGTTGATAGAAGAGGGTATAACTAGTAGCTCTTGCAGTGCAAGCACTAGTAATACAAGAGGTCAAGGTTGTGAAGATTACCCAGGGACAACAAAATTACTAGCAAAATTAGCCACAAATAACTAGTATAGTAGTGATTATGCAAGAGGTAGGGGGACCAATTAGGTTGTGGATGTAAGAGATTTGGTCACCTCCATTGCAGGCAAGGCATGTACAGAGTAGATTATGACAAATTGTACAACATTGAATTACATAGGAGCATGTTGGACAACATTTTTGCAATTGCTAGTTGTTTGGGTAGGTTAGGCATATATGCTATGTGGTAGGTTGCATTTTTTGTAGCATGCTTATGATTAATTTATTATTTATTATTTATTATTTATCAATTAATTATATAGCAATGGCTAGTTTTTTACTAGCCAACTTGGTCATGTTTAATTATTTTATTCAACTTATATAGATTGGCATGTCCCTAGTCACATACACTAGTTTTGTATAGGTTGAGGGAGATCTTTGACTAATTATACTTGACTAAAATTTGTGTTCATTTTATTTGAATCATTAAGTCCATGATACTACAATAATTACATGAACTAGGTATTTGTCTATATGACTAATCTTCACAATCAAAGTGTTGCGAATGCAAAAGTATATGACCAAGCTAAAAGAAACAAATGAACACAAAGAAAAGAGTGTGAAAGAGAATAGAATGTTGAAGATTGTAGAGAATGAAACTTGAAAACTTAAGGAAAGAATATACAAAGGTTGTGTGCTAGCACTTGGCATGATGACCATTGTATCAATAGTGAAGGATTTGATTTTGAGGCATATAGTGGAAAATTGCATATGCTATTTGGTATAAGTATCAAAGACATGGCAAAAGAAACAAGTGCAATGTAAAACTTTCATTAATCAAAAGTTTGCACCCTAGATTTAATGATTATTTGAAAGTTTCACCTAGTAAGTAACTCACTTAAGTTATAAAGTAAACCTTGAGTTTAAGTTGCCTAGTGAACAATTAACTTATGATGATTAATAATCAAGTCATTAATTAGTTCTTAATTAAAAACAAGATTGGATTAAGGAGTATCCAATTACTTATTTAAAAAGCTAATCTTAGCTATTTGGGATCTCTATCTTTCTTGTTTGAGAAGTATAAGTTTGGAGACAACCGTTATTCTATTCTTAGTTGTAGAAATTATAGATGTTAACTATGGCAACTATGGAACATGAGTTGATAGCATGAATGGAGTGTGAACAACAGTTTATATTATTCTCTTGACATAGGGAATCCATTGGATAGCTATATAGCTCAATTTATAGCAAGGTATGCTACTCTTTTGGATGTTATTTTCATTAAATCATGTTATTATAGTACTATTGGTTGAGATTTTTTATTCTTTGAAATCTGAAGCCTTCTGTACTTTCTAGATGACGTTGTTGTGAAGAAAGTGATTTTCTCACAATTCTATCATGGGAAATCTTTTTTTTTTTGCTATAGGAATAGTGTGGGATTGCATGGGGATTATTGAGGACACTTGTCAAAGCACATGCTTTGTGAAATTGGAATCAAATGTTGGTTGTTAGTTTTATGGTTTGATAAGCTAAAGTGTTTATGTACATATTTGAATACTCTACACTTGGTTGGAGTCCAACATTGAAGGTGATAAGGTCCTTATGCACTTATGGATTAGTTGTGATGTACGAAATGGCTTAAATACAATCATTGCATAGCAAGAAATGATGGGACAATTAGGCAAATGCATGGAAAAATTAAGGAAACACAAGAGTAATGTATATTGCAAGGATTAAAACAATTGGCCTTTGTTTTTGGCCATTAATTGAATGCTAATTTACTGCGATATGTTGTAGCAATGTAGATTTGAAGTGGAAGTTTGAAATTACTCAGCTTGATAGTGAATTGGGTGTCCAAAGGTGAGGGCAAAGCATCATAATTAATACATGAATAGAATTGAGGCTTCATACAACATATTAGATCAATATTGATATTTGCGTGTTTCATACATTGTTTGCAGTGTGCAACAATGTGTTGAATACTTGTCTATAAATAACAATACAATTGTATGACAAAATAGAGATTGATAAAAAATACAATTAGGGTTAGCGTAACTCCAAGACAATGAATAATGAAGAAGATAATGGATGAATGATTGCCAAATATATACAATTCTCAATGCAACAAACACATTATGCAAAGTGAATATTGACCCGTGAACTCTTGTGTCTATAGGACTTGGGCAATGAGTATGACCTGGAGAGTGTGTCGTACTTTGATGGATCCCCAATCATAGTAGATAACCTCTGGAGATGTCTGGCAGCAACAAATGCAACTCCATGAGACAGGATCAGTGTTAGATGGGGCATACAACAATGGAATTAGTAAAATGCAAGTAGGATGCTAATGTGGCAACCAAGAGATTGCAGAAATCTACAAAACATAGGTTGCAAGTTGACGTGGTAGTGCTGGGACAACAAATGTAAAGGTTTGTTGATGATATCAATAGTCAGCAACAATAGATTCGAAGTGAACGTAGGTTGGAACCTAATTTGCAAAAGTAAAGGCAGCTATACTGGTGATGACAATAGGTTGGAAAGAGTTGCCAATAGGTGGAAGAGACTAGATAGGAGGTGCCATGTGTATAACAACAATAAACAATAGCTTGAATTGAGGTATTCCCCGTGAACGGGGTGTAGGTAGCAGAGACATGCACCAACAATTTTCAAAACAGAGATGGGCTAATTGGTAGGCAACTTATCTATTTCTAGATTGATGGGTCCTCCCAAATTAGGGTTTGGCTTATGAACATAGACATCTCTAGGAACACATTTCTTTTTTAATGAAAGTTTCATAATTTGAGTTCTAGGGCTGCAAGTAAGAGCTTGTCAATTTACAATGCATTTTCAGCTGGACTTGTGGGACCAACTTTGCACCTTGAACATCACTTTTGCAAGTCATTGGTTTGTAGGCAACATGTATTCTTATGCATTGCTAGATGTGAATGGACAGATTTATTGCACATTTGGTCAAGTAATTGAGGACACCATACTATAGACAAGTTTAGGCTGATTCAAGAGCAAGGTACATGGGAGTCATTGGCTTTAAGAGAGTGCTAAGTTGTGACAACCGGCCACTTGTGATTTATGCAAGCTTTGAGTAATGATAAATAAATACCAAAAGGGGTGCCTTTGGGACCTCTTCTGTGTGGTGTATTGTGCAAGAGCATTCTAGCTCTCGTGCTTAGTGAGTCTTTTGTTTATTTGCTAATTTATTTCATGTGTGCAAGTTAGTTAATGTTTACTCCCCTTGAGATTATTTTTGAAGGCCATTTTCACTGGTCCCCCCTTGTAGTATTTCTTTCTGGCTATGTAAAAAGCTTTACAAATGTTTATTGGCCCAGCTGATTAAGGTTCATGATATGTGATGACAACCAAGCACATCTGATCCACCAAACAATGCCCATTGCAAGCCCCAGTGTTAGTTGCTTCAAACCAGCCCCAAATTTGTTATTCTCTATTGTATGCTCTTCAAAATTAGCCCATCTTTTCCCAAGTGCATTTTCAAGCACTGGTTTATGGCCATGAAACACTATACATGCCCAAATTTTTGCTGTGCATCATCAGACAATATCAATTTCTGCATAAGTCAGGCCAAGATTTGCATAAATTAGCAAAACCCTAATCAACGATGACTAAGGAAACCCAAATGGCTGTTGATCAGCAATTTTGGTTACTGGAAGGAGGAGGAGGAGGAGAGAGAGAGAGAGAGAGAGAGAGCTCTTGCTTGATCCAAGGCAGCTAGCATGGTTCACAATGCTGCTGTAGAAGTTGATGCCTGCTGCAAAGGGCTACCAGGATGCTGTGCTAGGATCTCTCATTCCAAGGAAAAGTCTTCTCTGCTCCAACTTTTTCTCAGCCAGTCATGTCTGCCGCAGTCTATATGTAGTGGATTAGTCATGAAGATGACAAAATGGCAAGGTTTTCTATCCCAAAAGTGTTAGTAGACATTTTATTTATTGTCGATCTTGTGGGTGTGAGCCTCTATTAGAGTTTGGCCAGGACTTCATATCTTTGGCGCTTTCTCTATCTGCCAATTCTTTGATTGTGGCAGCAATGCTCACCGAGTCACATCAGGTGGAGACTAGGGTTTCTCAGACTTGTTCACTGCTGCGCATAGCCTCTAAGTCCTGTCCTCTGCGTCCAACAACTCACGTGGCATTCCAATAGTAGGAGATATCATTCCCCGCATGTCGTACTTACTTTTCTTGCTGGTGGCACATTGCAGACTTGGGTGGATAGATTCCAATGTAGTGTGCACAGGGAAGACTGCTTTACGACATGGTCTCTTCCACTTCTAGGGTGGCAACCTCATTGATGTGGCTAGTCCACACATGTAAGGGTTGTTGTATTCAGCCTTGTTCAACTAGATCAAAGTTTTGCTCCCTCATCTATCTTTATGTTGCTTCTTCTCTCTTTGTGTTTCTTTCTTTTGTATTTTGCACTCACATTGTATCATGACCAAATATGATGCACAAAGAGGAGGTCATTCTGCTATGTTTCGCTACGTCTATTGCATTTTCCCTCCCTTTTGCCCTCTTCGTGGCGGATTGTGTTGTTCTCGTGGAGGCCCTGTTGAGGACACAACTAGGGTTTCTGGGTAGCAGCATTCTCCATCAAATGCAACCCTCTTCTTGTAGGTTTTGAGTGATTGAAGATATCAAATTGCTATGATTGGCTAGATTGGGAGAATAACCTAGACCATGAGGACTGTTGTGAAGTCTAACAAGATTGTAAGGATTTTTGCAAAAACATGTTGAGATAGGCACAATCTATGAGAGTCCATAATGGAAAAGGAAACACAAACATGGAGAGAGAGTGGAAGAGAAAGTCTGCAATGAAAGAAGAAAATTTGTAGTGAAATCCAAAAGAAAGTGAAATCCAAAGAGGATTGATCACTCCTTGCATGCAACCCAAGGCGTCAGTGTGAGGGAATTGGATTAGGGTCATGACAACATGCGACACCAGAGATGGAGGAGTATCCCTAAATGTTGGAGTGTGCTAAAACCTGCAAATGATAATGACCAACCAAGGGAAAGGCTATAAATAGACCAACTTGATCTTGAAGGGCCATAAATTTTGGCTGACTATACACCATCAATAAAATAATCAGGAAAATGCTGATCGCCATCATAAATGTTGATTGTCCCATCTCGATGAGTGTGAATGTAGTCCATCCCACTGAGAAAGAAATATATTGAGTTGGAAAATAACCGTCAAGTGAGAAGACCTAAATTTGATTAAAAAAGAAATGCCTTCTTTAGAATGAGCTACCTCCTTTGTCAAAACACATGAGAGCTTCTAACGTCCTTGTGTGACTCAGACTAAGGCTCACAAGTAGGAGATGATTGTGCTAGACACTCATGATTGCAAACGTTCTCTCAGATCCTGGATGTGGTTGAAGGCCAAAGAAGATGGAATGCATCCAAGGGGCAGAAGAAGTGCCGATGATAAAGAAGTTTGTTGATAAAGAGAGTCATCATCATTGTCATCATAATTAGAACCATTTGAGCGCTCATCAAGAGAGTTTGAACGTGACTCCTCGGTGTCATATGATGAGATACTCTTCATACTCATCCTCACTAATGAGGTGACCATCATCATCAAATGATGGCTCCTTGGGCATCGGTTTTGTAGGCAAAGGGGGATGTCATCATGAGGCACGGGATGAGAGCTACTAGAGGCCCACCTTACATATGTTTGCAAGCCACTCTAACCACCCCTCCTCGATGTTGGAGAGCACTGAATGACCGTGACCCTGTTTCCACCTACTCGAACTCCTTGCCTGTGAGCACGCTGACTACGAGTGTCATGAGTATTTGTTGCTATAAGATCTCTATAGAGCTTCGCAAAGATAATCTCCTCCTTCTCATCCACCTCTTGATGTACACTTGGAAGAGTGCTACCCATCAACTTGAATGTATCAACATTTACCTACACAATGCACATAAGATTGTAAATGCTAAAGTCTCAATTGTAAAGTATAAACTTTAAAGTTTAAAATAACAAATTTTAAATTTTATGGTTGTGTTTACGTGCTTTGGACTATCCATACTCATCATAGCCCTTATTATGAGTAAGTTAGTGCGGCAATAAACAAGTTGCTCTAATTATTGTGTGCTAAGCCGATTGCACATCATTGTGTGAATGAGAGAATAGGCAATCTAGTTTCTCTCACATGCACCTAAAGACCAATGACTGTGATGGCTAAGAGCTCAAGGGTCTCTAGCACATATCCAAAGTTTTGCCACCGAAATAGAGGCTTCACAAGTGATTCTCTTCTCCAACAAGTGGGAGAAGCAAAAGCCACATGCCCTCTTTAATCCATATAGCATCGTAGCTCCTCCAACACTACATTGTGATCATCCATAGGGATCATACGAGTCAAATAAGCAAGCTAGTTTGAACGAAGCTCTCTATCATCCGTGACCATCGGTGACTTGTAGGTCAGATGTACCAATGCAGCAAAACCATGGATGGGCTTATGCATCCATGTCCATCTCCTCTCTACTATCTCTAGAACATGTGTATAATGTGTCTTTGTGATCACTGTGCACGCATGTGCCCCCACCAATGCCGCTCTAAAGAAGTGAATGAGAAGACCCATGGTGGACCCCTTGCAATCACTTATACGTAACACCCTATACCATACCTCATAAATGTGCTCGGGAAACAACCACATGTAAGCAAACCAAGTTGAAGAAGGCTTCTTTAGCTTCGGTGTGCTATGCTCGTGATACATCACAAGTATCTCTACCTTTATCATGAAGAATGTGACAATTGATGTAGCTTTGGGGACCACCCTCTTCACCCTCTTGAGTTTCCCGATGTCTTCCATGAGAAAGTCCAAACAATGACTTACACATGGAGTCCACACAATCATGGGAAACTAAGTCTCACACAAACGGCCCATGTGCCAATAATTCTATGCATTGTTGGTAACAACTTGCACCACATTCGAGGGACCCACCCACAACCATAAGTTACAAGTAAGTAAATAACAATACTTGGAAGTTAGAGAGAGAAAGAGAGAGTCGAGCCTCAAAAGATACAAGAATCAAGAGAGATAGAGATTTGGGGGAAAGAGAGAATCGAGATACATATTAGAGAGAATTGGGAGATAGATAGTCTTGCATAAATTATAATAAAAGAAAGTGAAACAGAATGGGATCAAGGGCTTTATCAATCGTCTCCTTATCTTCATCAATCTTCTTTTTCCTCATGTCATTATATGTGACATAGGTTCATTCTTCTCATGGACCCACATTGGCAATGGCTTTTAGCATATTCTTCCATTGCTTTTGCTTTAGGACATTGAATGCAAGATTGCACTCAATCACCATGCATGAAATTTCAACATTCACAAGCCATTGTATTTCTCTAAGAAAGGAAACCAATCTATGCACAAGAGCTTGAGAGAGAGAGGATTGCCTCTCATGTGTTGCATAAGTCTCCACTCTTGGATCCAGATGCGGATGTGAAGCCCCCGCCCCATCAATGGTGGAGGCCTCTCCCGAATTGGTTAAAGATACACCCAGATTCGATGCTTCTTCATTAGTACACATAGAAGTTGGTGTTGATATGCCACTTTCTCATCCTCTTGTGAATTCCCCTCTCATCTCGGTGAGAATCTCATTTTGAGGGATTTCCTTGCATGGAGCAACTTGGCCTCTGTCTTGGAAAGATGTTGGAGGAGCTAGGTTGCACCACTTGTATCGCACTTCCCAGAATACTTGCATGTCCAATGATGGGAGTTGGACTTCTTTGTGTCCCTCTCCAGATGGATGGTGGGAAAATTAAAGGCCTCATGATTCTCACAAGTCATGATTTTGTTGTCGAATGGAGAGGCTTGAAGGAGAGTGAGATGCTTGAGTATTGACTCTTGAAAAATGAAAGAGAGGGAGAGGACTGGGTTAAAGTTGAAAGAGCAAGAATGAGAGAGAGGGGATGGGAGAGGCTTGAGGCTTGACAGGGTGTGGGAAAGAGGTGTGAGAGAGAGATAGAGGGGATGGGAGAGGCTTAAGCCTTAATAGGGTGCAGGAAAGAGGAGAGAGTGAGAGGCTAGAGCTTCACGAATCACAAATCACCACCGAGATTCAAGATAGAATGGAAAATGTTTTTTGAATTGGGGTGGAAGCAATGGATAAGGCTCACCTTTTGTAGATGAGAGAAGGGTCAAATAGTCAAAGAGAGATGAAATAGTCAAATAGAGCTGCCAACTGGATGGAATCCAAGGGGGGCTGGGGGAGGAATGCATAGTTGAAAAAGGGGGTGGGCTGAAGTATCCAAGGGTTTCTACCCCCCTAAAGTGCCATGCATGATGACACAGACCCAAAAATGTGCCATAGCAGGAATGCATAGAAACATGTAGATGAAGGGAGTGAGCTTGAAGTGGAAGCACGTGAGTAGAAGCAAGAGCTATGGTGGAAGGAGCATGAGCAAGTGAGAGAGACACACACAAGATGTGGGAACTCCAACAGTCACAATGTGTGACCGGCCGTCCTTTATTCAAATGCCACTGAAAGTATAAAGAATGAAGTGAAAGTGATGGGCACTCTCCAACTGCAATGTACATGTATACGGGCCCTATTAGTACAGTAATGTATGAGTAGCTAGGCAGATGTGCCTCTACCCCCAACAACCTCCCATGTAAAGGTGAATATGCCCCTAATGTGAGGAGAGAACAAGAAAAAAGTGACAAAGTACAAATGTACATGAGTACAATAGGATGAGGAAATATATTATCTCATCCAACACCCATCAACTTTCTAAAGAAGGCACAATGCTCCACTGAGAGACTTTTCATGAGTAGATTTGTAGGATTTTGGTTAGTTGAGATCTTGACAAGGTCAATAGACCTATCCTCATCAATGACTTCTCTGATGAAATGATAATATATCTCAATGTGTGTCGTCTTCGCATGGAAGAAGAATTCTTGGCTAACTGGATAACACTCATAGAATCCGAATGCAGTGTAGAGAGCCTCCTTGCAAGCCTCAGTGGCTACAACATACTCGACCTTGGTAGTAGAGGGGTCTGTGCATTTCTGCACCTTGGATATCCAAGAAACATAATCTCTAGTAAAGGTGAAGACATAATTAGAGGTGGATGTTCTATTATCGTTGCATAATCAAAGTCAATGTATCCCACAACTTTTGTATCTTGGCCACCATAACATATGCACATAGCTGCTATGCCCTTCGAGTACCTCATGATACTCTTCATGGCATCCCAACACTGACTGCTAGGTATAGCCATAAAGCATGTCACAACTTCCACTACAAATTCCATGTCAAGATGAGTAGCTATCATGGCATACATCAAACTGCCCATAGCAAATGCATAAGGGATCTTGCAATCTTAGCCTTTTGCTCATCAGACTGCAGACAATCAGTCTGACTAACCTTCACATGAGAACATGAAGGATAACCAATAAACTTATCATCCTATATATGAAATCACTCAAGGACTTTCTAGATATACATCTTATGTGATAGACAAAAGAGCCCCTTAGATGCACATCCCAAGAATATGCAAGGACTCTCCCATGTCCTTCATCTCAAAGCTCTTCTTGAGTTGAGTTTTCAAGGCATCTAACTCATCATGAGCGCTCCTAGTAATAAGTATATTGTCCACATAGAGTACCAAAATCATAAGGCTACCATCACGAGCCTTCTTTGTATATAAACACGAATCCATAACACTACAACTATATCCCTGTGAATGCAAAAAAGCATCAAACTTGTAGTACCATTCCCTAGGTGCTTGTTTAAGGACATAAAGGCTCTTTGTATATAAACACGAATCCATAGCACTGCGGCTATATCCCTGTGGATGCATAAAAGCATCAAACTTGTAGTACCATTCCCTAGGTGCTTGCTTAAGAACATAAAGGCTCTTTCTCAACTTGCACACTAGGTGTTTCCAATCTTTTTCTTCAAAGCCCTTAGGTTGTTGCATATAGATCTCATCAGTCTTTACATCCATTTGATAAAGATCCAACCAGATCTAGCTAAGCAACCAATGCTAGTGCCAAGTGTAGGGCTGTCATTCTGACCATAGAAGAAATGACTTCATCGAAGTCAACACCATATTCCTGCTTGAAACCCTTAGCTACCAATCTGGTCTTATAAGCAGGCTTGGGGCATCCAAGGATACTTTTTAGCTTGTATACCTATTTGCATGGCAATCCCTTCTTGCCATTAGGAAAAGGAACCAAATCCTATGAATGGTTAGTTTGTAAGGAGTCAAACTCCGACTACATAGATCTGTCCCATGAGTGACTATCATCTCTATGCATAGCCTCATCATAAGAGAGAGGCTCGTCTGCATCTATCACCATAACATAATCCATGGAGGGTGTAAAGCGCTCATGCAAATGTCTAGCTTTAGTACAACGTCTCAAAGTAGGCTAATCTTGCACAATAGGTGGGGCCTAAGGGCCACTAGAGCATCAATTGGCTGTAGGCTATTTAGTTGGCTATACAGAAGTAGGAGGCTCCTCTTGAAAGATCATCATGCGTATCTCAACCACTTATTCAGGGCTACTTATGCATATTTTTCTCATGGAAAATGACATCATGGCTACAGAAAACCTTGCAAGTTTGCAGATCCCATAGGTAATAGCCCATCTCATATTCATCACCATAACTAAGAAAAATGCATTTCACGGACTTAGGATTCATCTTATTGCACTTGTCCTTGGGAATATGACATAATGCCTCACAACCAAAGATGCAAATGAGCATAGGATGGAGGTTTCCTAGTCCAAACCTCCTCGACAACCTGGCAATCAATAGCAATGCAAGGGGACCGGTTAATCAAGTGTACGATAGTACTAATTACCTCAGTCCAATCATCCTTTTCATGCATTCAACAATACCATTCTAGGGAGGGGTGTAGGGGGTGGTCAACTAATGCTTAATACCTTGCTCAAAAGTGATGGGATAAGCATGTTTGGCTAAGAATAATATGGACTCTCTTTTGAATCATCTTGTTCATGCGTTTGGTAATACCATTCTGGGGAGGGTGTAGGGGGTGATCAATTGGAGCTTAATACCTTACTCATTAATAAGAGTAAGCCAAGGTAGACAAGACATCTGAATTTTGCTCAATAGGGTAAGCCCGAACCTTATGTGAGTAATCAATGAATGTGGCAAAGTACTCCGCACCACCTAGCAATTGATAGGGCATAGGACCACATATATCCGAATGAATAAGAGCCAAAGGCTCACCCATGTGCTTCATGCCAAACTTCTTATGCATACTATGTGTCTGCTTGCTATATAAACAATGATCACAAGACTCAAAGCACTTATAGTCTAGGAGCAAAAGATACTGCAAATTGGTAAGCATTTTCATTCCTTTCAAAGACATGTGGCCAAGGCGTTGATGCCAAAGAGATACATGCGAAAGTGAAACCATAGCCAAAACATGGTCAATTGACCCATATACAAGCAAAGGATAGAGGATACTTGACTTAACACCACATGCAATAACAAGATTCCCAGGAAAAGTCTTCCATGAATGGCCTTTAAGGGCTGGGGCTTTAACCTTAGTATTAGCCTTTAGGAAAAAATAGAATTTAGAAAAAAATGAAATGAGGATAATGCCAAGTTGCAGGCGGTGAATATGTTCGAGATGGGCTCTAGGCATTTGGGCCGTGATGAGGAGAGGGAGCTGGGTGGCATTCGTGATGTAGACACAACCCCTATACTACTGAGCCTGCAAGGAGCCGCCATAGCCACCTTCGCAAGGTACTCTATCGGCGACACTCACAAAACCACCAGACGCAAAGAGGCTCTCGAGTCTGATGAGTGCCATGTCTATGAGAGCATACAGAGAGTTTATCGATTCTCGAGGCACTACAACACTAGAAGACTGTAGCAGTTGTAGGAAGTCCTTGAAAATCTCTTTGCTTTCATTGTTAATCAAGACCATGGCAGTGCCATACAGTCCCAACATAGATGCTCTTCCAATTTGGTGAACATATTCTTGTAAGGAATGGGGCATATAACAAATTATTACTTGCCTAACTTGAATCAGATCTAGTTCCCTTCCAAGCACCCCAGTTGATACAACCACTAGCAGCTCACCCATCAAAAAGGACCTGAGAAATTGCTTTCTATCACTCATCGGCTTTTCACAATGCAAAGCAACGGCCTTCAAATGTGTCATATGCTGTATAGTGTCTGTTAGTAAGTCGGCGTGCGGTTGGGTTCTACCCAAATCAACGTCTGCTTTACAGATATGGAACTACAAAAAACTCTTGAATCGGTGCTGATGATAGGAAGAGGGGAGGCAAAGAAATTGTCAAGGAGACAATCCATGGTGTCCATCATGTTGAGGAGATAGTGGGATGAGAAGTAGAGAAAATGGGCCTAAGATATGTGTCGGGACCTAAAATGGGTTGGCTATAAGCATTAGTTGGGCCTCTCTATACTCAAGAAACCACACTCCTTGGCCTCACGGCCATGAGCGTATAAGGGACACACTGCCCTAACTGCTACCGTAAATCTTGTGTTCCAATGATTAAGCCCCACACTCCTCAGGGGGAGTTCCTACACACAGATCGGTATAAAATACCTCGTAATCACAAACAGAAGGAGGCACCCCTCTGGGGGCTGAATGCCGTGGCCCCACTGCAGCTCTTCTACATCGGGTGGATTGGCCCCTCGATGCGCCGCTAACACAAATAACATAGATGTAACAAGCTCCACTCTTATTTAAAATGATTCAGGAGATGAGATGTTTCCTCACTCAAGAATTTTCGAAAGGACCCAAACTCCTAAATGTACAGCTTAGGTGTCTCACAACTCAGTGTGGGTCATGTATATAAGGAACCAATTGCAATGCATCCAGGAGTTACCATGTGATATGCACAATGCAATTATGAATGCCATCGTGCCCAAAAAATTTATGGTTCATAAATCAGCATTGTGAAGTGCAAAAAATATTTCTTTCAATGCTTTCAACCTACACGCTGTGCTTCGTTGCTAAGGGTCAATGGGCGTCGAGCATTCTTGTGTGGCTTAACCCTTTTTAACTTAATTTATAATGTCCTATATAGTATGCACAATAAAATAGATAATAATTTCAAATGTTTTTAGCAACTAATTAACATCAAAACCCCTCTTTCCCCCTACCGTTTAGATTGTGCATCGTTGATAGGTATAAAGAGCGGTTTTTAATGTATTTTTCTTGTAAAATGTGGTAAAAATAGACTTTAACATGGAGACACAATTGAATTGAGGCTTATCCCTCATGCTACATCCATTCCGTACATTCACGGACATAAATCATATTTTTCCTTAATTTTTTAGCGCAAAAAACTAAATTTCCCAATTTTCACTATTTTTCTTCATTTATTTAAATAAAAATTTTGATATTTCGAATTTATGGGTTGGGATTGACCACAATTATTGAACATTGATTTTATATTCATTTCCACTCCATATGAATCCCAAAATCACAGCAAAACCCCCAAAATTTATCATTTTCATGAAAATTGCGTAATTGTGGGTTTTGCGTGTTTTGATGTAAGTTATTAAACGACTAAATTTTCTAGTTTTTTTCAAGATTTCTGATAAAGTTCAGGATTTTCAATTGAAGGAATCCATTTACAAACAATCTCATCAAACATCTTTCATGAAATGAATAAAATGAGTGCTTACGCATTGAAACCGGTTTTGGAGGCACATATTTAATGGCTGGGAGGCCACTGACACTTATTTTCTACCATTGACGCTCTCTCCAACTCTTATCTGCGATCTCCTCTACCTAGGTTCCATTATTTCATTAGTCTCTCGCATCCAACTCCTTCCCTTTCTTCCATAGACTCATGCGTATGAATAGCCCTCAAGAGGAGAGAAGAGGGAGGAGAGAGAAAGACTAGAATTGTAACTTTTTGATCAGGCAACCATTCCACGAACTGAAGGTGGCGTCAAGGAGCGAAGAAATGCTGAAGACCAATGCCAATCTTTGTTACGAGGGTTCTTTTTAGCCTACCATGGCCATCCTCCCCACAATCGTCGCCTTGAGGGGAGGGGGGGGGGGGGGGGGACCGTTCTGAAACAACACCCCCCACCCCCCCAAGGCATGCCTAATCTTTTAATTCTTGGCCATTTTGGCCTTTGCACTGTCTGGCTTCACATTTCTCTTGTTCGATGCTTTAATTGAGTTTCGAAAAATCGTGCCCGACCAACTCGACATCCCAAATGGCTGGCAAGCTGTCTCTTTTCAATCTGACGGCGAAAAAATGACTAAAAATCAGCAACCATCGCAACAGCTAAAGTTTTGCATTTCTATCTTTCTTGGTCTCTAAAATTGTTGGATCTTTAGGTTCCACTTCCGTTGGCTTTAAATTCCCACCTAAAATTTGCACTAATCTGCACTTTTTGGTTTTTAAAATCTGCTCTCAATATGGATATGGTAGAGGGCCTTAAGGTAGGCTCAACTCCTACTATCCATTTACATTAGAATACAGTTAACTAATGAGGCTAGAACTAGCTTGCCATGGCTCTGATACCATGTTGATAAACACGGATCTAGAGTTAGTTGGCTATGGTGGGGACGCAAATCATAGAACCGATATATGATAGAGAGAAGAGATCGTAACTCAAAAGAATTAGGTTTCAGGATAGATTAGCTTGGACTCATACACACAATCTTGAGTGACTCAAACTGAAAGTGCCATTACATTGAAATGAGTGTCAAGCACATGCCTTTATAGCTTTTTGGATAGTACCACTTTTCTTCTCTCTGCTTATGGGATTTTGGACATATCTTCCTAGAGCTTCTAGAGCATACATCTTTGTCATATCTCTCATACAAAGCCACTTATGGGCATGCCTCTTTTGGGCACACATCCAGCCTCTATGGGCATATCTAGTCAGAGGCCACAACAGAATGAGGTGAGGATACCAGGGGGCTCTGGTCATAAACTCCTTAGGTTCTTAGGAACTGCCAACTACCCTTCAATTTTCCAGATTGTGTCCTGGAAGTTTCAATACTAGTCGTTGAGGAACAGAACTTGGAGGGAATAATACTTCGAAACAAAAAAACATTGTAAAAGTCATTTTTTTGAAAGGAACTTTTAAGAAGGAATTGCTTTACTTTGTTTTTTTGTGTCGTGAAGTAAAGGCGTGTAACAAATTTGTATCAGGAGATAATTCAAAGAAGTTGTTTTTATATGTTGAACCCAAAGTGGTAGGTAATTAGGTAACTAAAACTACTCTCTCAAGGGAAGCAGGAGGACGGATCCAGACCTATAGCCGTGTGGTCTTGGTAAGCCGAGAGCTTTCCTAAGAAGGAATAAAAATCACATTTTTGATGGACCATTAGAAAATCAGAGAGTTTGACTCGCATCACTATAGAAACATGGGTAGAAGGAATTAAAGTGTTATACTTCTCCCATTCTCTTAGAACCCAGCACAACGTAAATTTGTTTCAGTCAGCAATTCCTATAAGGAATGGAATCCCGATCCATTAATACTAATCAACCATTAGTAATTGATTTGACTAGAAAGAATCATGTCGATCCTCATGGGAACGGTTGAAACTTCCATTTCGGGGTAGACTCAAGCGAGCCTAGTTAGTAAACTCCGAGGGTTTTCATTAAAACAATGAATGACGCTTCTTAGGATTTCTCTTGATGGGCTACTAAGAACATGCCGCCAAGAAAAGCTCGGGTGGGCACATCACAATAATGAGGTGTCCACAACCTGTAAGCAAAAGATTGTCAAGTCCAAGTGACTGTCCTCAAAGAGAATGCATAAAATTGAAATGACAGGTTGTTGTAATAAACTATAGCAATATACCAACAAGCAATTGTAAGTAATCAAGAAGGAATAATTCACGAACAACTAGCACTGAAGATTGTCACAACTGCAATGTGTCAGAAACTATACATAGAATAGGCATAGATGTCATGCATAAAGGTAGGTCTCAAGGGTAAATGAAAAGAATTGCTAGATGCATAACCCATTGGGTAAAAGCACAATACACAACCTAGAAGTATATAAATACCATTGACAACACCTTGATAGACATAAGTACCACATCCAAGCCAAGAGATCAAATCAGCCCACGATAACTGCATCGAATAAATATCAAGAGAGTATGTACATGTCATAATGAGTCCCACTATCTCACTATAATAAGCTTAAGCTCAACTACATAAACCAAATACTTTGTAGTATATCTAAGTGCCAATGTGGCTCAATACACAAAGCCAAGTAGCTCCCACTGAAGCAAATGTCAAATTCCAAATGAGCAAGCAAAGCTCAAAACATCATGTGAATGTCATCCAGACATCCAAGATCTGTAAAGCATATATCCGAAAGCATAAAACCCAATATATTCTTCAAGCCCACTATTGAATAAGCCATTGAAGTGAGCAAGGCATGTAACCATAGTCAATATCAATGTAATGGAACTCAAATCTCAGCTGAAAAGCATGCCATAGCATATTGGGAAGTATACATAACAATCGAAGTAGCGGTACATCCACTGATGAGTATCCCATAAAGCATCAATAAGTATTAGGGATATGCTTTTCACTAATAAATGCTCATTTCCCAATTATTATAGCACTAAAATGATAGTGAAATTTGAGCTATTTCAATCTCAAATTAGTCCCAAAAGCATAACCATACCATTCAAGCACCAAAATAGCATCCTTGAAGCATCAAACATGCATTACGAAATTTATTGTTTGCTATCTAAACCAGAACAATTCTATTCTATGTAAAAGAGAGAATATAAAATTACAAAAAATAAACTTGTGAGTATCCAAATTTGTAGCTCTCATTGCACTCTTCGTTTTTAGTTATAGAATGTCTAAATCCGATACCATATACAAAAGTTATGGCCAAAAAACGACAGTGCTATCAAGCTACCATAGTTATCCACGACTTCTACAACATGCTCTATATCCACTCAAAATGGATACTCCTTAGCTCAAAAAGCACTCAACAAAGCTCAACTATGCCTTGAGAAGATCCTCACCAAGCGCGGAGCATGCTGGAATAAGTTGGAAGAAGGAAAAACTCAATGTATACCTCTAGAAAAAGAAACAATGACTGCCATGAAACCTTGAGTTGAAGCTTTGAACCTACACTGAAACAAAGGATGAAAAATCTCATTGAATGGTTGGCTCTGATACTAGTTGAAGAGAGTGAGCTCGGACTGGAAGCACGCGAGCAGAAGTAAGAGCTATGGTAAAAGGAGCAAGATCAAGAGAGAGAGATACACACACAAGATGAACTCCAATAGTCACAATGTGTGAATGGCCTTTCCTTTATTCAAATGTCATTGAAAGAATAAAGAATGAAGTGATAGTGATGGGTGCCTGCCACTTGCAGTGTACAAGTATGTGGATACTATTAATGTAATAACACATGGGCGGCTAGGCATAAGCACCTTTACTGAAAAATAGAAATGTACTGGCTGCGGTGGCAAAAAAAATCAATTTGATTGCACAAAATCATACAGGTACGTATCATATCACATGGTACGATTAGTATTGTATGATGTACAGAGGCAACTATGGTGGGCATTTAGGTTGGTTTGAATCTATATCAAAGCTTGAGGAAGATATCAAATGTTTAATCTACTTCTTTTTCTTATGCTTGGCCTTTTTGTCCTTGTTGTCCCCTCCCAAACTTGCAGTAAAAGCCTTAGTAAGGTTGGATCCACTAGTACCAATCTCCTCAAGTCACTATTCATGCTCCAAAACAAGCGGAGCAAGCTCTTTCCATAGAACAATGTCTTGAAACTTGGAGGTAAGCAAGCTACTGTGGAAGATATCATACTTGGGAGATGGCAACCAAGTAAGAAGAATCATCGACATGCCCTCTAATGAGATCATCTTGCCAAGGGATGTAAACTCATCTTGCACATTCTCCATCTTATTGATGTGATCTTGCATAGAATGGAAATTATCAAGTGAGACATCCGGAGTTTCTTCTCTATGGTGATATGGTTGAAAAAGAGATGTGAAAAAGAGATGAAGAATCGTGTGGTGGGGGGACTTGCTTGAGCACAAGAACACAGGAAGAGAGATGGAGGCCAAAATGTTTTCTTGCTGGTTTTTTTTTCTTCTTCCACACACAATGCAATGTACACAAAGTATAGATAAGATACAACATAAAGGAAAGTGGTCAACTAAGTCAAACAATGCATAATTGACTACACTAGTCAACTAGCACTATATCTATGCCAGTTGTAGGTAGGTGTAACCAAAAAAATATAATAAGTGATAAGTTAGTGGCCATGTGAGTATCATAAAGACCACCAATGTGCTAAGTCTAGATGTGCGGACCCATCTAGCCAGGCAGTCCATCATCAATGTCCGCACCTGTTGAGCTTGCCATCTCAACACTCCCCCTCAAGCTCAACTCTATCTTTGCAACTCCAAGTAAGCTTTGGAACTTTTGAAGCTTCTCTGCACCCAATACCTTTGTGAAAATGTCAGCTATCTAATCCTCTGCATTGACATATACCAAGTGAATCTCTCCTGCAAGTACCTTCTGTCTCACAAAGTGGTAGTGCATCTCAATGTGTTTTGTCCTATCATGGAACACTAGGTTCCTAGCTAGTTATATGCTGCTCATGTTGTCACAGTGAATGACAACTGGACCATCTCCTTGCACATCCAAAGCACCTAACAACTTTTGCAACCATACTACCTCACATGATGCCATAGCAGCACCTCTATACTCAACCTTTGTACTCGCTAAAGCAACTGTAGATTGCTTTTTGCTACTCCATGTAATTGCTGCACTACTAAGGGATAACATGAATCCACTCGTCGCTTCTGACATGCTACTAGCCCAATCTAGATCTGTGTATCTAGATACTTGCACATCCTTACCTGCCTCATAAAAAAGTTCATAATGTAAAGTGGACTTCACATACCTCAATATACTTCTAGCTACATCCAAATGAGGATTTCTAGGTATCTTCATAAACTAAATGACAAGGCCAACAACATAGCTCAAGTTTGGCCTTGTGATAGTCATGTAAATTAGATTTCTTACTATCCTCCTAAACATAATAGGGTCTTGTATCTCATCCCCAATGTTAGCACTCAACTTCATGTTTTGTTCCAATGGTATTAAAAGAGGGTTACATGCTGTCATACCATACTCGGTTAATATATCCAAGCCATACTGCCTTTGGGATAGCCATATACCATCATCACATCTGATCATCTCAATACCAAGAAAGTATCTTAACTCACCCAAATCCTTTATCTCAAACTTTTTCTTCAAGAAGTCCTTAACTTCAACAATCCCATTGTCACTGTCACATGTAATAATCAAGTCGTCCATATAGATGAGTATGATGACCAAATCTGCATCTTCTCTTCTCACATAAAGTGAGTGATCAGAAACACAAAATCCAATATTGGCAAGATACTCACGAAACTTGTCAGAGCATGCTTCAACCCATAGAGCGACTTCTTTAACCTACACACATATGTGGGATGCTCTAAACTTCATAACTTGCTGGTTGCTCCATACACAACTCTTCTTACAATTCACAATGCAAGAAGGAATTCTTAATATCCATTTGCTACAAACTCCAACCTTTGACTGTTGCCAATCATGCATCTAACAATTGCCATCCTAGCAACTGGACCGAATGTCTCTTCATAATCTATGCCATATGTTTCAGCATAGCCTTTTGCAGCCAGCCTAGCCGTATACCTGCTAATCAAATCATTTGCATTATTCTTGACTTTGTAAATCCACTTACAGAGCCAATATCTTTCTTGCCCTTAGGCAAGGGTATCAAATCCCAATTCTTATTGGCTTCTAATGTAGCCATCTCCTCATCCATTGCTGCATCCCAATGAGCATGACCAACAACATCCTTAAAACAAATGGGCTCAATATCCTCAACTATCTTCACCATATAAGCATAATGGTGGGCTACATAATCTTCAAAACCAAATCTTTTAATAGGGTATCTAACCTTGTTAGACTTACGTACCATTGGATTCAGTGGAGCCTTTACATTACTATGTGCTCTCTATACACTTGGTGTCCTAACTAAAGGAATACCAAGCTCATCATCCAAACTCTTGAACCACTAGAATCTCCATCAAATCCCAAATGACTAGTAGATGCATGATTACTATCCAACACTTTCTTATTTACTTTATCTTTTCTTGGAACACTTGTAGATCCACTTGAAGATGTGGGACTACTCCTTAGTCTCCCAGACCAAGGGCTAACTATAAGTGTACTACCAGATGATATTTTTGGTCCATTAAGACTCCATGATTCTTGCTTTTCTTTCTGCACATAGCTATCATGATCATTATCATCATCTAATACATCACCAATATGTGCATACCAACTGCTTATCTCATAAAAAATAACATCCCTGCTCACTCTAAACTCACATGACAGGGTTATAATAGTGATACCCTTTTTGCTCTAAAGAGTATCCAATAAAAATACATTTTTTAGCATTTGGATCAAGCTTCTTTCACAGCTCATCTAGCACATGAACATGTGCAATACAACCATATACTTTCAAGTGTGATACATCGACTTCTTGCCTATAAAGAATTCTTCGGGGGTCATCCCATGAACTACCGCTGTGGGAGTTCTGTTCATAATATAGAGAGCAGTATGAATAGCTTCAGACCAAAAATATTTTGGCATATTCTTTTCAGCCATTAATGCATATGCAACTTCTGCAATATGCATATTTTTTCTTTCTGCAGCTCCATTTTGGTGTGGAGTATACCTACAAGTAAATTGCCTCTTTATCCCATGAGACTCAAGCACTTAACTTTCAATGTCTGCAACCACTCCTTTTCCTTGAGCATACATAGCAATATCCATTGCAGAAATTCCAACATCTAAAGTGAACATGCGACCAACTCTACTTCCTTTTGCGACCAACTTGCACTTATCATTAAAGTCTTCTATAAAACAACCTTTTGTATTGAATCGCCCTTGCTCTACCATTTGGCCAACATACGCTAAATTCTTTGTGATTGATGGCACATATAATATATTTGTTAGACTCTTTGTCTGGCTATGATGCAAGGACAAGGGAACCTTTTCAAGGTGTGAAATTAGGTGGCATGAATCATCACTCGTTTGCACATAACCTGGATTTTGTAAGTCATGTATCTTCCAAACCATTCCACATGATTGGTCATATGATTAGATGCACCTGAATCGACATACCATACATCATCATGTGTCCCATTTCCTATAACTGCATTCATCATATACTACATAATAAATAGACACTCATTTTTGTCTTCATTATGTCGTGAAGACAATGCATAGTTTCCTTGCTACAATTTACCACTGCGAATATCATCCTTCTTAGCATAAAATATCATCCTTCTTAGCATAACAATGGGTTGAAATATGACCTATTTTGCCACAATAATGGCAAACAATAACAAAATTTACAAAACCTCCGTTTTGCCATCCACCTCTTTCTCTAGAGCTCTCCATGCCTCTAAAGTTTCCTTGGCCTCTTGAAACTTGTATTTGACCAAATTGCTGATTTAACTTTTTTTTGCTGGTTATCACTAGCACGTCCCATATCGCAACCTCTCAAAGAGAATCTACCACATCCCCTTCCCAAACTTGAGTAAAATGCTTGGAATCGTTCACCATTTCTTTTAGAGGAGTCACCTTGCATATTGATCTCTTCGGTAGTCATGAGAGAGACCAGCTCATCAAAATCTGGAAATGGCCTCCGTCCATATACAGAAGTGACAAATGATTTCCAAGCCTTCTCATTATTAAGGCTACTCAAAGTGGATGAAACCAAATCATCATCATCAAGCATTGCATCAATTGCTGCTAAAGCATCTATAATACTCCTCACTTTCAAAACATGCTCATTGATAGACATTTTTCCTTTCTTCAAGATATTCAACTCTTGCTTGAGTTGAATCTTTCGTGCCTTTGTATATAGTGAAAACATGTTCTAAAAAATTGTCCAAGCTGCATGTGAAGTTTTTGCATTCCTAATATATCCCAGCATAGTATTATCAATTGAGTGTAGATAGCCAATACATCACCTTTTTGTCTTTTGCATTCCACTCTTTCCACGCCTTTAATTCATATGTAGTTAGAGGGATACTTAGCTCTGGCTTCTTTTCTTCACCTGAAACAAACTCATAAAGGCCCTTTATAATGAGTAATTTTGTCACACAAAACTTCCATGAAGGGTAGTTATCCTTGTCGAGCTTCTTAATGATGGGATTTCCGCTGTTCTTTGCTATTATCACAAAAATATATGCTGCATTTTGGTATCAGATTGCTCAAATGAAGGAGAAATCAGCCACATCTTGCAAAAGAAAGTTGTAGTTGCCCCCATACTTTGTAGAAGACTTGAACAAGTAAAAAAATTTGCATTTTTTGTTTAGTGTGGTATTCTTTGTTAGCTTGCCATTTTATTCTCTTAGTCTATCATCTCCTAGTTGTGAGCTTTGTTAGAGTTTGACACAGACATTGGAGCTCTAATTGTCTTTTCCATTTTGTTTTGTGTGCACCTTCCCCTAGTTAGTGTTAGGCATGTTCCCTTAGTGTGTGTACCCATTGCACATGTTCACCAAAGGCTATTTAGCCCTAGTTATCAACAATCTTCCAAGGGTGTGCCACATAAGCATTTTTATCACCAGAAGGGGTTGGCCAGCTAGTTTTGGAGGAAGTCGATTGCATATTTTAGGGGCCAGAGTCAGCCAGATTTTGATTTTCTTTTTTGGATATTTATAGCCCCTCCAATAGTTGGGGAAAATGATCTTTTGTCATTTGTGGGTTGCACATTCCATCTCCATCTTTGTCTTTGGTGATAGCATCATTGCCTTTAGCCTGATTCGACACCCTCATTAATGCTTTGGATTGTGTACAAGGACTAATGAGTCAAGCCATTGTATTCAAATTTCTTTCTAAATTTAGTGTATATTTCTCTTCCATTCTTATTGTCCTTCTCTTCTCGTTTTCTCTCTATTTGTTTGTGTTCCTCTTCCATTGTGCACTCCTACATTCTCTTATGTGAATGTAGGAGTGACTACAATGAATGAAGAGAATGGACAAGGAAAATATATATTGAACTCCAAAAGAATGCTGAATACAAAGAGGACTGATTAGTCCTTGCATGTAGCTCAATGCATTAGTGAGGGGCACCAGATTAGGATGATGATGGAAGGTAGGACCAAAAGATGTAATGTTGAGCTAAAAATGCATTAAAAATTGATTAGCTATTTGAAACAACCCCAAAACACATATTTTATTGAAAGTTTTATTAAATGGTACATGGTCCTAGAGAGTCTCTGTGTCCCATAAGAAAAACCCTAATTTGGGAGGTCCTTTTATATCTATAGTATATAAGGTGCTCGCCATTCACCTTATCCATGTTTTGCATATTTTTACCCATCAAGCTTCATCTGTGATGAGACTTTCTATCCCACTCGATTGCTCCCACATCATTGTCAACCTATCCATTATTGTTTGGTGACTTCTTTCATCTATTCGTGACATATTTTGCCATCCTAGATAGCTTGCTTGATAGTCTACAATAGTCACATATTGTTGATCAATACCCTCAGTATGACATCAAAGATGGGCCACCCGATTCTTAGCTATTGCTTGTTTTCAACTTGTCTTTAGTAGTTGATAATGCCACCCAAGATCAACATACTCCTGCTGTTGCATGATTGTCCTTAGCCTTTTGTGATCAATTTTTAGCTCATTGGGATGGTATACTATTGTGTTTATCAGTTTGCAACCTCTAGATTGCTATGTTTTGGTGACTAGCATGCTACTCTTCCACACTAAGCACTCTCTTAGCTTTGACTGGTGGTTACAACACTATGTATTTGTCTCTAGTGGATTTACACTCTAACTAGATTCATAGCTCTATCTTTGAGCATTCTATATACTATTTCCTTCTTTGCCTTTGAGCATTTTGTACACTCTTTCCTACATTTACAACATTGATTCATCCACTTCAAAGCTCTCTTTCTTCCTCTGTTTGTATTTGTGTTTTTGTGTTTTGCATTTGCATTTATCACATTACTATCTGAATTAATATGTTTTAGGCATGCTCATAGATTATGTGTTTTCTCAATGTAAACTCTAGCACATTTTCACAAGGAGTATCCTTGAATGTTGTAGTGTGTTGAAACTTGCAAAGGACAATGATTAGCTAATTGATGGGTAGGCTATTAAGCTAGAAATATGAAAAATTGGTTGACTTAATGTAGAAGGAGCCATAAATGTTGATTGATTGCACATCATTAGTGAAATAATCAAGAAAATGTTGATCTCCATTGTAAATTCTAGTTGCCCCATCCTGGCTAGTGTGAACATAGCCTAATGAAAAAGAAAAGCAATGACTTGGAAAATAACTAGCCAGTGTGAATACCTGCATTTTATTGAAAAATAAATGCATGCTCTAGAAAGAGCTACCTCTTTTGGTAAAACATATGATAGATTGAGAGGTAGAGCTCCTAATATCCTCATCTGACTTAGACTAAGGCTCACAAGTAGGTGCTGATTGTGCTAGATAGTCATGTCTACTAACAATATCATTGTGAAGAGCATTGTGATTGTAAAGATTACGAGTATCAACATGAACATTGAGGTGATTGTGACATGGATTGAGATGCAAATAGTGACCAACATTCTCTCACATTCCCCATCCATTCACATTTCCCATTTCTCCTTCTTGTTTTGAGACATTTGTTCAGCTTCTCAATCTCATGGGACCCTTAGTGCAAGTTTTCATTGTTTTTAACATTTTTCCTAATCGAATGTTGGATGAGACCAAGTATGCCATTTGGTTGTGTAAGATCAGGGCCATCCTTGATAACTTTGACCTATTTCTTTACCCTCCCTCTCACTCTCCCTATTGTGGATCCCTGTTCAAGTGCCTTGGAGTTTTTTGGTACTTTGGGGTAGACTCAATTCACATGCATGGCTCTATCTTCTTGAATTGCAACCATTAATCCTTGTTCATGTTAGACACATTTGCATTGCTTCAAAGTATAGGTCAGTTATCTTCCTTATACTATGTCAAGGTATTTGGTCATTTGATGACCCTTGAGATGAGGTTAAGACAATTATTTGTCTTAGGTTCCCCCATAATGAATGATTGCATTAGCAAGATGGAGGATATCTAGGATGAGTTAGCATCCCTTGGGAAGACCATATTGCTAGAGAACATTGCTATGTCACATTTACCCTCACCCAAGTGTGATGTTTTCTACACTAGCCTCCTCAACTTACATGTGCAGGGAGACCTTTATGTTGGCAGAGTTAGGATTGATGACCCTAGAGCAAGTTACATGTCACAAGGAGACAAATTTAAGTCAAGTAGGTACAATTGTCAGAGTGTAGCAAATGTGGAACCACATGGACAAGACTAAAAGACAATGAACATGGAAAAAAATTCCTTCTCCACTCTCCTTTTGCCAAAGTCTTTGAAATATCCACTGGGGCTGACTCAATGGGTGAATGCAATGGTGAAGCAATCTCCTCCTCCAATGAGGGTGGTGCCTCAAAAGGAAAAGGCTATGAAGACACTAGAGTAGGTGCCCAATCTTTGAGAATGGGATGCTCAACACCCCCCACTACAGCTAGAAACTCCATGAATCAAACATCTCGACTTGTGCATACCTCTCAGCAAGTAGGTTCATAAAGCCTATAATGCCATATTAGAGAATTTGGGAATCTTCCAAGTTCCATTTTCAAATAAGGGGTAAAGATTTGGCCATGTGGGTAAATCTTAATCCACGCTTCAAAGTGGGACTTGGAAAGACAACTTATATAATAATTAGGGTAGAATCCACTTTCAAGTAAGGGGACAAGATTTGATCATATGGCCAAATAATAACTATATTAGGAATTCCCAAACTATATGAGAATTATTCCCTAATATAGTGTTCTATATCCTTGGGAGTGCAAGCTATATCCCACAAATACCTATTTCTTGGAAGTTGCTTCAAAATTTTCTCACTTCTTCTTTGGCATGTGAATCTAGGCATCGCAATTGAACACCTTGAAATAAGAGAAATTTATCTTGTAGCTTGTGTCCAAAATAAGCCTCAAAAGGGGTCATACCAACAATGAAGGTAGGGGATCGATTAATGATGTGGATAATGGTGGCCACTGCTTTAGGTCATAGACATTGAGGTGTCTATTGATGGTCCATCATAGTCCATGCCATCTCGATCACATTGTGATCTTCCATTCCAATATGCCATTCTCTTGAGGGGTATTTGTGTTGGCAAAATCTTGGTGGTGAATGACATGATCTGTACAAAAAAACAGTTAGCTCTTGGGAGACATACTCCCCTCCCTTGTTAGAATGCAAGTCTTGAGTTTCTTACTAGACTTGTTCTCTTCAAAGATAAACCAATCTTGTTAATGTGGGAATGCTTCAAAATTCAAGAGCAAGAAATATGCCCATGTCATCTTGCTAGAATAATAAAAAATTAGCACAAAATACAAACTCCCCTTAACGGAGTCTATCCTCATGGGTTCACATAAGTCGTCTGTCAAAATAAGCTCCAAGAGCTCCTTAGCCCATCATGAAGCCTTGATGGGAACAGCATGTTAGAATGTAGGCATGGGAATCCACTCTAAGCAAGGGTCTCTAAGGGTAGATGTATGTGAATGGCCTTAAGGGGCAGGGGAAACCCTAACCCTAGCTTGGCAGAGGCTATATAAACAGCTTACCAAGTCACTATTAGGCTGAGAGAGTGTACCCAAGTTGTACTCTAAGCAACTTAGTAAACAAGATTTTGTTCTTGTACTTTGAGCTCTCATCTCCCTTGTGAACATCCTTCTTGTTGCAAACTCTGAGTATTCACATGGTATCAGAGCCTCCTCTGATCCTTTCAGCTTCCTCTATTCTCAGCTTCACTAAGTACACATGATTTTGCATCATCTTCATCTTTTCCCTCTTATCTCCATAGCCAAACCTTGACCCCCTGACCTTGGAGGACCTGGGGAAGCCAAAGGAGAGAATTTTAGCTCCTGATTTCTACTAAGGACTTCTATCCCAACACAAGATGACCTGGCGTGGCACATCAGAGGGAAACATTATGTGTCGTGGAGGGAAGCATTGAAGAAATTGCAGATTAGACGCATAATTCGCAGCCTCCTGTTCATCACCATGGTGCAGCCTATAGAGAAGATGCAATAATGGTGGGCGTCTTGGGGCAATGATAGGCCCCCAAGTGGGCTTTCTAACCCTAAAATGGTTTGGCAAAATTACATCTCTGCTTGGCCACACAAAGGCAAACCCTAACTGCTTGTCTCCTGGCAACCATAGCCAAACCTCAAGCTTGCTTCAAAGTTCAAAATTTTTCACTACTGCTATCACTAACAGTGATTCTAATCACTGATTGATCTTCTCCAAAGTCAACTGAAGCTTTGAAAGCTCTATTTCAAAGTTTCTTACCCTTGATAGACCTCCTTAGTTCATAAAACAACCCACATCTTACATCTCAAGTGGCATAAACTTTGAGATGAGTGCTTGTAAGCACTAACGTTGCATTTTACAATCATGTTGCTAGCTGGATATTGACTCAATCTAGTTTTTTATCAAAAAATTAAGTCCATCAAGTGCTTTATGTCATTTATCTCTTCTTGCTTGGTTGTAAGGCTATGCGTACAACTATAAACACATAGACCATATCCCAATATTAGTCAGCTGGGTACATCAGAGATATGAGTGTTATTGTACTCTCCTTTGATTCATCCAAGAGCGTAGAGTTGATCAATAAGTCGTGCTCCACCAAGAACTCCTCAAATAGGCCACATTATCAGGAAGAGCCTGAAGTCCAGACAAAGCTCACCTCGTTGAAACCTAGGAAAACAGTAAAGCTTAAATCAAGAGTTGTTCGAAGAAAAGGACTATCTTGAGATATTGCATATATGTGATTTCCAACCATTTTCAACTCTACAACTTTAAAGTTGGCTATTAGTTCTACAATTTGGTTTTACTTGGCCACCTTTAAAGGACTAGACACTGCCATTGCTTAAGGTAATAGGTAAGATCTTCCTAAAATGGCCATGGCCTATGTATATGTAAGGCCTCAAATTCGCAAGTTCAATGGAAAAGATTTCCATCCTTAGCAAGTCTTGGTAAAATACGAAATGATGGAAAGAGGCTACTGGTCCTTCATAAAAGGAACCAAAGTTATTGACCCATCCAATCCCCTTGATGTAGAAGATGATGAAAGAGATCAGGTCATCATCATGCTTCATTTAGATGAATCTTTAATTCATCGTATTGACCAACTCTCCACTACCAAGGAGAAGTGGAATGAACTTGAAAGGCTCTACGATGCTACATGAAATAACCCCAAGATCTTTCTAAAGATTGAGTTTTTCAGCTTGGAATACAAACATGGAGAAGATCTAAGCAAGTTTATTTCATATATGAAGGGGCTTATGGCACAGCTTGCCTTCGTTCAAGCACCCGTTCATGATGAAGATGCCATTGCCATCCTTCTAAAATCTGTGAAGAAGGTTTTTCCAACCCTTGTGACTACCCTAACTAACATTCCAAACCCAACCCTGATAAGTACCATCCAATCTTGCTTGGATGAAGAGAAGAGAAACCATACTAAAGGAACTTTAGCATTCACTTCCTGTGAGCAAGTGTTAGTTCATACCGCTTCTACTAAGTGCTCCTTGTGTCACAAAAAAGGGCATATTGTAAGCAATTGCTGGAAGAAATACCTTGACAAAATGAAGTGCAATAAATGCAAAAAGACTGGGCATATCATCAGTAAGTGTCCTAGTGTTCTAGAAGTAACTAAGGAATTGGAGGCCAACTTTGCCTTCCAATCCACGGATGATCGACTCTTTTGAGTCTTGTAACATCCTCTACCTATGAATATCCTTGTAGCCTGATTAATAAAGGCATCCCATTTGATTGGGGGAGGGGAACTTTAACATGTCTTGTGATGCAATGCCACCTGGCATTGAGGGGGGGCATTAGAATGTAGGCATGGGAATCCACCTTAAGCAGGGGTCTATAAGGGTAGATGTATGTGAATGGCCTTAAGGGGCAGGGGAAACCCTAATCCTACTTGGCAGAGGCTATATAGACAGCCTATGGGTCACTATCAGGGTAAGAGAGTGTACCCAAGTTGTACTCTAAGCAACTTAGTAAAAAAGATTTTGTTATTGTACTTTGAGCTCTCATCTCCCTTGTGCACATCCTTCTTGCTGCAAACTCTGAGTATTCACATAGCATCTCTATGCTGCGCTTGCTATGAATACAAGACATACATGGTATGTGGCTCACCCAATCTCTAGCAATCCACACACCAACTAACCACATGGGCTACCTTCTAAAGATAATTGTAGTTGAGATAGCCAAAATGAGCATGCAAAAGCTTGGTTTGAGTTTGTGAAGAAAGAAGAAGGGAAGAAAAGGTAGAAGAAGATTGCATCTTGTAGACTCCATTCTTCTCATGTCTTGCCTCAAAAGGAGTCCTTATCAAACTCGACTATCAAACCAACAGCACATATCTTGCTCATTCAAAGAAGATGATACCCTAGAGTCGACACATAGAGCACCTCTCTGATGTGTGGGCACTATCTTGCCCTTTCAAAATTGGTTGCATATCCCCTTGTCTCTGATGGGGACCAAAGAACTGTCACCTATGAGAATTTACCCATGCATTGCATACCTATGGGAAATTCCATTTGAAGGAGTCATGTGGCAGGAAGCACCATAGTCCATAATCCACTCACAAGATTGTGGGGTCATCATCACTACATTAGTGACTGTCATAGGAAGATTCTCTATCACCTCCAAATGGAGGAAGGCGTCTGATGAAGGATTAGCCATTACTCCCGAGTCCTTTGTAGACTTCTCATTCTTGGTGTGATTCTTGTCCTTATTAGGGCAATCTTTCTTCCAATGAATTATCTTGCCACATATGTGACAAGTAGACTCCTTGGCTTTGTCGTGATTGGACTTCTCCTCCTTCTTCTTCTTAGTGTTGTTCTTCCCCTTTTGATGGGAAGACTGACCAATCAAAGCCTCATATACTTAGGAGTGTTCTAACATTCGAGTTGTTCCTCTTGGTTCAAGACCTTAGGAATCCACTCCTCCCACTTAAGGGTCTTTTTCCACCTTGAAGCAATCAAGATGGAGTAAAATGCATTTAATTGGGGTGGTAACTAAGAAAGAAGAGTTATCATCATATCCTTCAAGGTAATTGACTTCTCTATGTTGTTCTGAACTTGCATTTTCAATTGCAAAAGCTTATTTGCATGCTCCCACATAGAAGAAGACTTGTTAGGACTCAAAGTCCTTATTTGAACCTCTAGAGATACCCACTTCATCATGGTCATTTGATTGTACATTTGATCTACCTCCAGCCATATCTGTGCAAGAGAGAAAGTGGAAAGTATGGATGTAGGCATTCAAATTTTCCCAATGTGCATGTACCTTCATCAGCTTAACTTTCTCATCTCTGTAGGAAGCTTGGAGGTATCATGGGTTGTAGGATGGTCTATGACCTCAGTCACATGCCTTAGTCACACGAGCTCTATCAAATCATAGGACTCTAGTATGGCAAGCATCATTATGCACCAAATGTAGTGATTCTCCCCATCAAGCTTTCAATTTGAAGAAAGAGTCAGCAACATGGGTAACTTGTGTTCCATAATAGCCTAAAACTCCTCGTCAATTTTGATTGACATTGTAAATGGAATGACTTGCACAAAAATAAGGGAAGCCCCCTCAGACTTACACAAGGTGCCAGTACCTACTAGGCCTTCCTTCGCTCATCCTCAAAGACTTTCACTTACTAGAGGCAATGAAAATTTCCGCTAGAGCACAAATTAATGTTAGGCACACAAATTTGTGGGTAAGCATAGGGGATAATCAAAGGCTAAAAAAGTAGTCTTTTCTCCTTCACCAATAGCAATGTCCTATAAAAAACAACTTCAATCCTTCTCTGTGTTGTACCTATTCACCTTAGCCTCTGTAGTTTGTAAACAAAAATTTTTATTGTGAAGAATCCTCTCGATCAGGTTTATTCACAACCAATCAGCCCTTTCGACACTACTCTAATACCATGTTAGAGTGCAACATATGTTGAAGCGCATGGACAAGACTAAAATGATTACGAGAGAAACGGAGAGAAAACATAGAAAAAAGAATGTAGAAATCTATAGTTAATGAATGTTGAAGTGAAGAGGGCCCATTTACAAGGGCTGTTGATGTATCTCTTTGAGCCAAGATCTTTATCACCAATGCCTAAGAGACAAGTAGGGGGAGGTTGCCATTGGGGCATAAGTAGCATGAAATAAAGCAATAAAATAATGTACATAGCCATCAAAAGTGGTCGACCTAATCATAAATGCTATCACACTTGATCATAAATGAATAAAATAATTAGCAATAAATACCTAGCTTGTCACCTCTAACATAGTTGCTTGTGTGATAAGGTGCCATTGTGATTGCTAAAAATGCCCACCGTAATTGAAGGAAAAATGTGTAGTGCCCTTGGAGAGGAGAGAACTGATTGCACCAACTATATCTTGAGAATGCTAGTCCAGATAATGACTAATCTCTAACAACAATTAGTCATGCTTTTGTGGTTAATCATATAAAAAAAAGAACAAAACAAGAAGAAAGGGAAGAAAATCAAATGAGAGTTATCATCAAATTTTGAGTCCAACAAAGAGAAGAAGTGTAAGGCCTTTCCCAAGAGTCCTCATTGTGGAAAGTTGCCACATCTTGAGAAGTAATGGAAGCAGTACCTTGACCTTCATCTAGGTGCAAATGATAGAGTGAATGTGATTGCATCTTCATCCACATTTTCTTTCATAGTCACAACTTAGTTTGCCTTCTTATACATTCATTAGATGGAGGATTCTTTTATATCTTGCTCATATTTTGAGAAGCCTTGGCTTATGGATATTTGTTGAATCCATGTTATGCCATGTAGGTGTGATTGATTCCATGATTTGAATCATTAGGATGGTTTCATCACCATAGGAGACATATCATTAGTGCAAGCTTGTGGAGTGGTCACCAATGCCTTCACAAAGATGACCAACATCTAAGGCATATGGAACTCCACACAAAGAGAGAGAGAGAGAGAGAGAGAGAGAGAGAGAGAGAGAGAGAGAGAGAGAGAGAGAGAGAGAGAGAGAGAGAGAGAGAGAGAGAGAGAGAGAGAGAGAGAGAGAGAGAGAGAGAGAGAGAGAGAGAGAGAGAGAGAGAGAGAGAGAGAGAGAGAGAGAGAGAGAGAGAGAGAGAGAGAGAGAGAGAGAGAGATTAATGTCTACAAAAGGCCAAATTGGCCTATGAGACCAAAATGTTACATCTTAAAGTTTAGGAGTTTTCCCAAGTCCCAAAATAGCTGTCATTTAATTCTATGACTAATGAATTTGAGAATAAAAAATACATAACTGATGATTACAAAATAATGTCAAAACCAAATACAATGTGAAGCTGCTTAGGGGTGCTCTCATCCCAAGATATCTCTGGTGGGTCTATCTAACATAGAAAGGATGAAGTGGTGAGGTAGGATTCCTTGATGACGATGTGGTATCATCCTTTATATGTGCAAATAATGCCTCTTGCACACGCACACATGCACACATGCACACGCACATGCACACGCACACGCACACGCACACGCACACGCACACGCACACGCACACGCACACGCACACGCACACGCACACGCACACGCACGCGCACACACACACACACACACACACACACACACACACACACACAGAGTTAATAATGATAATTGATATGAAAGTACAATAACTAGGGTCTTATTATATAGTCCTAGGGTCTCCCCCAAACCTTTGATCCTTAGGTCAGGTGTGTTCACACACATAGAATAATAAAACTAATAAATCCCTATTCTGAGTCATGGAAGGTCTTACCTTGAAGAGAGAGTGTTAATCCCGTGTACAGTGATTTTGGAAGGGAGTTACATATTGTGAGAGATGAAATGTGAGGATGGTCATGGCCTAAGACAAGCTTAGGACCCAAATTAAGGTATGGTTCAAAGGTGTGTGCATAACTTAGAGGTTGATCAAAAGTGAGCATGGCTTAGAGGCTCTAGGCACATGATTAGAGGCATCACTTTTAATATTATCAGCATGTCATCTCTCAGTTGTGAGCTTTTGTCAAAATTTGACAGAGACATGGGAGCTTTGATATTTTAGTGTGCATTTATTGATTTTTATGAGCATTTTTTAGCATTCCCCATCATGGGCTACTTTGTTTGACATTATCCTATCTCCTTGATTTTATCGCAACACTAGCTATATTTTTTCTGCAGGCAGTTGACTCCATTAAATGTAGTTGGTCGGTCAGAATTAGCTCAGCCAATTTCGGTCCTTTTTTGTTGTTTATAGCACATTGATAGGCTAGGATAGAATACTTCTTTTGTAGGCTACTCCTTCGATTATAGGCATACTCCTCCATCTCTATTTCTGCTCTGCTGTCGTTATCATTTTAGGTGCCCTCACTAACACCTTGGGCTACGTGTAGGGATTGATCAGTCCATCTATTCGTATTCAATATTTATTTAAGTCAACACATATTTCTTTCTTCCTTCATCTTCCTACTGTCTTCTTTCTCTATGTTTGAGTTCCTTCTTTTATTGCACACTCTCACATGGTATCATCGCCAAACAAGAGATCACATAGGAGCCTCCATCATGATGACCACCCCAAATTGACTGACAAACTTTCCCATATTTGTATTTGCTACAAATGCAAACTTCTAGGCATTAGGCCACTACCTTTCCGTGCTTCCAATCTCCTTTGCTGCCTAACCCTCCAAGCCAAGTGATATCATCTGGTAGAAAAACACATATATTTTTTGCCCTTCTACCCCTTGGTGACAGTCCTTGACTGTATGTAACTCTCTTGGACACAATAATACCACCTGGACATGGGAAACACCATTGGGTGCAATTTTTGGGGTGATAGTGGGTTCTTAAGGATGTCTCAACACTAATTTTTTAGCTTTATTGACTTGGAGGATGATGTCTCTCATCATTCTTCTGAGCGATGGTGTCGTGCCGCTACGCGCACACCGTGAAAAAAAATCTAGAGTGTGGCTTCCTTTTAGATTTAGAGAGCCAATGCCACTTTAGGCATTAGTATTAGTGTTCATGGTTCAAAATATTAGATTTTTTTTGGACAAGTTTTTAGTCAAATTTTGATATTCTAGATATTATCTCTTGTAAAAAATCCATAAAACTATAGATAACTTCTAGATTAGGAGGACATGTAAAAGAAAGCATGTAGCTTTCAGCCAATTTGAGAGGATTTTATGTAAAAAAAAAGAGATTAGCGAAATCGCATGATGCGCGATCATTGTTTTCAGGCAGTGAACATCACTCCAAAAGTGGGAGATGAAGAAGGAGGGATTTGGCAGGATTCTAGCTAGGTGTCCTAGTATTTAACCCCCCTTTCGTAGCCATTAGAGACATCAGATTGGTGATCTGAGCAACATAGAGGAAGGTATAATTTTGTATACGTTTTTGTCTATTAGAGTTATATTTTCTCATAATGTTGAAAGAAACTGACAGGCTTCATCTCTGTTAGTATTCTTTTATAATTTCTAATTCTTTTTGGGAGTATTCTTCTACATCTTCAATCTCTTTGAACCCCTTTTCTTCCATCCACTCCTCTCCTTGAATCTACCTACACCATGCTATCTCTTATCTTCAAGAACTTGGCTTGAAACCTTGAACCCTTCTCTTATCTCTACATCTTCGAAGTCTAAGCCCTTGAACTCCCATACATTCTTCTCTTGCCAAACCCCTGTAGTGGTGATCTTCAACCCTACATGCTGCGACATTGGTGAACCCGACATGAAGGTCGGTGTAAGAGAACTCCAAGATGGGGGATTCTTCAAGAGATACTCTACAAAAATTGGTGCACATACTATCAAGAATCGCGTGGTGGGGGGACTTGCTCAAGATGCTCCACCGAACACACACAGAATGCACAAGGAGAAGCTCACTCAAGAGACAAGAAGAGAGATGGATGCCAAAACGTTTTCTTGCTAGTTTCTTTTTCTTCTTCCACACTCTTTACAATGTACACAAAGTATAGATAAGATACAACATAAAGGAAAGTGACCTACTAAGTCAAACAATGCATAATTGACTACACTAGTCGACTTGCGCTATAACTATGCTAGTTGTAAATAGGTGTAACAACCTGAATATAATAAATAATGAGTCAGTGGCCATGTGAGAGTCATAATGACCACCGACGTGCTAAGTGTAGACGTGTGGACCCATCTAACCAGGCGGTCCATTATTAATGTCTGCATGTGTTGAGCTTGTCATCTCAACACTCCCCCTCAAGCTCAACTGTATCTCGGCAACTCCAAGTAAGCTTCAAAACTTTTGAAGCTTCTCTGTACCCAATGCCTTCATGAAGATGTCAGCTATTTGATCCTGTGTGCTGACATACACCAAGTCAATCTCACCTGCTAGTACCTTCTCTCTCATAAAGTGGTAGTATACCTCCATATGTTTTGTCTTGGCATGGAACACAGGGTTCCTAGCCAATTGTATACTACTCATGTTGTCACAATAAATGACAACTGGACCTTCCACTTGCACATCTAAATCAACCAATAACTTTTTCAGCCATACTACCTCACATGCTGCAACAACAGCACCTCTATACTCAGCCTCTGTACTCGACAAAGCAACTGTATATTGCTTTTTGCTGCTCCAAGTAACTGTTGCACTACCAAGAGAGAACATGTATCCGCTGGTAGATCTTCTATCAGACATACTACTAGCCCAATCTGCATCTGTGTATCCAAACACATGTACATCTGTACCTGCCTCATAGAAAAGTCCATAATGTAATGTGAACTTCACATATCTCAATATGCGTCTAACTGCATCCAAATGTGGCTTTCTAGGTACTTGCATAAACTGACTCACAAGACCAACAGCGTAGCTCAAGTCTGGCCTTGTAATGGTCATGTAGATCAAACTCCCCACTATCCTCCTGAACATAGTAGGGTCTTCTATCTCATCCCCAACATCACCACTCAACTTTACATTCTGCTCCAACGGGACTGAAAGTGGTTTGCATGCTGTCATACCATACTTGGACAACATATCCAAGCCATCCACATAGATGACTATGATAACCAAACCTACATCTCCCTTTCTCACATAAAGTGAGTGATCAGCATTAGAAACATAAAAGCCAATATTGACAAGATACTCTCTGATCTTGTCAAACCATGGTCTAGGTGCTTGCTTGAGCCCATAGAGCGTCTTCTTCAACCTGCACACATACGTGGGATGCTCTAAATCTTCATAACCTGCTGGCTGATCCATATACACTTCTTCCTGCAAATCAGCATGCAAGGAGGCATTCTTCACATCCATTTGCTTCAACCTCCAACCTTTGGCTGCTGCCAAAGCAATCACACATCTGACAGTTGCCATCCTAGCAACTGGACTGAAGGTTTCATCATAATCTATGCCATATATATGAGCATAGCCTTTTGCAACCAGCCTAGCTTTGTACCTACTAATAGAACCATATGCATTGTGCTTAATCTTATAAACCCACTTACATCCAATAGCTTTCTTGCCCTTCGGCAATGATACTAGATCCCAAGTCTTATTGGCCTCTAATGCAGCCATCTCCTCATCCATTGCTGCATCCCAATGAATATGACCAATAGCATCCTCAAAACAAGTGGGCTCAACATCCTCAACTAGTTTCACCATATAAGCATAATGGTGAGCTGCATAAGCTTCAAAAACAAATCTTTTAACAGGGTATTTGACCCTGCTAGATTTGCGTACCACCGGATCACTCAATGGAGCCTTTACATTACTATGAGCTCTCTGTACACCTGGTGTCTTGACAGAAGGAATGCCAAGCTCATCATCCAAGTCTCTGAGCCACTGGAGTCTCCATCAAGAACTGCATCAATGCCATCTGACACTTTATTCTTTCCTTTGTCTTTACCTGTAGTGCTACTAGATGCACTTGAAGATGTAGAGCTACTCCTTAGTCTCCCAGACCAAGGACTACCAGATGATGTCTCTGGTCCATTGAGAGTCTGTGATTCTTGCTTTTCAGCCTGCACATGAGTGTCATGATCGTCATAATCATCCAATGCATCACCACTAGATGCATACCAATTGCTCATTTCATCAAAGATGACATCCCTGCTCACTCTGAACTTACATGTGACAGGGTTATAACAACGATACCCTTTCTGCTCTAAAGAGTATCCAATAAAGACACATTTTTCTGCCTTTGGATCAAGCTTCTTCCGTAGCCCATCTGGCACATGAACATATGCAACACAGCCAAATACCTTCAAGTGCGATACATCAGGCTTCTTGCCAGTAAAGCATTCTTCAGGAGTCATCCCATGAACTGCAGCTGTGGGAGTTCTGTTTATAATATAAACAGCAGTATGAACAGCCTCAGACCAAAAATCCTTAGGCATATTCTTTTTAACCATCAAGGCGCGTGCAACTTCTGCAATATGCCTGTTTTTTCCTTTCTGCAATCCCATTTTGCTATGGGGTATACCTGCATGTGAACTGTCTCTTTATCCCATGATACCTCAAAAAATCACTGAACTCATTTGAGAGGTACTCTCCCCCTCCATCTGACCTCAAGCACTTTACTTTCAAGCCTGTTTCTCTTTCAACTGCAGCCTTGAAAGTTCTAAAGTGCTCAAACACTTCACTCTTTTCCTTCATAAAATATACCCACAGCTTTCTAGAACAATCATCAATGAATGTGACAAAGTATGAACTGCCTCCAAGAGATACATTTTGTGTAGGCCCCCAAATGTCTGTATGCACAACATCAAGGATATTTCTGCTTACATCTCTGTCATGTGAAAAGGGTTGTCTTGTCTACTTACCAAACTAACATGCTTCGCATACCTTATAAAATTCTGCAACTCTAAATGTAGACAAACCTGTAACCAACCCTTTGGACTGCATTAATTTCAGCCTTTGTACATTTGCATGTCCAATGCATTTGTGCCAAATTTTAATATCTGCAATAACACCTTTTCCTTTAGCATACATAACATCATTCATAGTAGGAATTCTAGCATCCAGAGTAAACATATGTCTAACTCTACTTCCCTTTGAAACTAACCTGCACTTGTCATTGAAGTCTTCTACAAAGTAGCCCTTTGCATTAAATCTGACTTGCAGCCCTTGCTCTACCATCTGACCGACTGACACCAAGTTCTTTGTAATAGATGGCACATGTAATACACCTGAAAGACTCTTTGTCTTGCCATCATGCAAGGACAATGAAACTTTTCCAATGTGTGAAATTGGGTGGCATGAATCATCACCCATCTGCACATAACCTGCATTTTGCAAATACTGCATCTCTCCAAACCATTCTGCATGGCTGGTCATATGGTTGGATGCACCTGAATCAACATACCAAACATCATCATGTGTTCCCTTTCCTGTAACATCATTCAGCATATGCTGCATAACAAACAGATGTTCATTTTTGTCTTCATTCTGTCGTGAAGATGATGCATAGTTTTCTTACTGCAACTAACCACTGCGAATATCATCTTTCTTAGCATAACATTGGGTTGCAACATGACCTGTTTTGCCACAGTAGTGATACACAATACCAGAGTTGTTAGAACCTCAGTTCTGCCATCCACCTCTTCCTCTAAAGCTCCCCCTACCTCTAAAGTTACCACAACCTCCTGAAACCTGCATATCGCCAAATTGCTGATTCAATCTGTTTTGCTGGTTGTCACTACCACGTCCTGTACCATGGCCTCTTGAAGAGAACCTGCCACGTCCCCTTCCTGAAGTGGAGTATAAAGCTTGGACTTTTTCACCACTTCTTTCAGATGTCTCACTCTGCATATTGATCTCTTCAGTGATCATAAGGGAGATCAACTCATCGAAATCAGGAAATGGCTTTCTGACATATACGGAAGTTATAAAAGACTTCCAAGCCTTTTTATTGTTAGGTCCACCCAAGGTAGACGACACCAAATCATCATCATCGAGCATTGCATCAATTGCTGCCAAGGCATCTGCAATGCTCCTTACCTTCAGTGCATACTCATTGATAGACATCTTCCCTTTCTTCAATGTATTCAACTCTTTCTTGAGTTAAACCTTTCGTGCCTTTGTATTTACGGAAAACATACTTTCAAGTATGGTCCAAGCTGCATATGAATTCTCTGTATTTCTGATATTTCCTAGCATATTATTGTCAATTACTGCAGACAGCCAATACATGACCTTTTTATCTTTTGCACTCCATTCCTTTCGTGCCTTTGTCTCTTCTGCAGTTGGAGGATCACTCACCTCCGGCTCCTTTTCTTTACCTGACACAAACTCGTAGAGGCCTTTTTCAATAAGGAAGTTCGTGACACGGAACTTCCATGAAGGGTAGTTGTTCTTATCGAGCTTCTCAATGATGGGGTTTCCACTGTTCTCTGCCATTATCACAAAACTAATACCAAACAGTAAGCAAATCTTCTGCAACCCTCGACCTGTAGTGCATAGCAATACACCAAACAGCCTTTTTCACTGTCTGCTCAACAATACATGCAATGTGCAACCAGTTTGCAGATAAACCTTGTGTTTATTCGCTGTTAAACACATTTGAACTTACAAATTTGAAATCTGTAACCTGTGCACCTGTATACGGCAGACATAGCTAAAATTGCAGAATATCTCGAACTGCTGTGCGCAACCTTGCAGCTCTAAAACGGGGCCTAAAATGACCTCAGATGGCCAAAATAGCAGTGGAAAAGCTCTAAAGGGTTAATCTGTAGAATACACAGCGCTCTTTGTGCACTCTAAGATTTTTACTTTGCCCTGCTTCTGGTGCCTCCACAGGCATTGTCCAAGAGAAAGAGTGGAAGAATGGGAGAGCTTCTTACCTGTGGCTTGTTTGCTCGAACCTTGCTTCTTCTCCTTCACTTCAGCCTTCGAAATCAGCCTCTCTCAGTGGCACGACTCTGATACCATGTCAAGAATCGGGTGGTGGGGGGACTTGCTCAAGATGCTACGCCGAACACACACAGAATGCACAAGGAGAAGCTCACTCAAGAGACAAGAAAAGAGATGGATGCCAAAACGTTTTCTTGCTAGTTTCTTCTTCTTCTTTCACACTCTTTACAATGTATACAAAGTATAGATAAGATACAACATAAAGGAAAGTGACCTACTAAGTCAAACAATGCATAACCGACTACACTAGTCGACTGGCGCTATAACTATGCCAGCTGTAAATAGGTGTAACAACCTGAATATAATAATTAATGAGTCAGTGGACATGTGAGAGTCATAATGACCACCGACGTGCTAAGTGTAGACATGTGGACCCATCTAACTAGACGGTCTATCATTAATGTCTGCATGTGTTGAGCTTGTCATCTCAACACATACTGCATCAGGACTCAACAATAACAAATCCAAATGTTACAACAACAACAACAAAGGCAAGATGAAGAGAAGATTGATTCCACAGCTATTAAGGCCCTAGAGGAAGTTGGGCATGAATTAAAACAATTTAATGATAAAAATATCTTAGTTTTTATTCGCTTGTATGTTGAAAAAAATGCTTTTCTTTGGTGTACCACAACATGTATGGAGCCGTTATTTTGCCAGACTAGCCAAGCATGGTCTTCAAGAAAGAATCCATGTTCTTTTTCAACAAGATGCGGATTGGGCTGCATTCAAAAAAGCCCTACGCGAAGAATTCTTCTTAGAAGACTCTGGCCTAATGACGAAGAAAAGTTTCACTGAATGGGTTGAAAAACCCAACAAAGGTTTAGCTGCAACAGCTCTATACCATGAGTTTGAAAGTAAATTTGGATAACTTGATACTGAAGACCAACAAAGTATGCAAGGTAAGAAGATTGAATTATTCCTTAAGGCTGGAGATCCCATTCTGCAAGAGAAGCTTGCTGATTGCCTAGAAGATGCTACCTTCGAATCAGGAGTCAAGACTGCATGGATAGATGTTAATGATGCAGTTAACATGATTGCTCGAAGAGAGCAGATGCTCTACTTCAACTTCAACAACTCCATTGATGGAGCTTGTTCCACCTTCAAAATCCCCTATTCCTTTGACTAATCAACCAACTCTTTCTTCTTCTGTTCCTTCTAAAAATGATGTAATGGATGAACTCATTAAAAGAATGCGTGACCTTCATATGAATCTTACAGAAATTAGTTCCAAAGTAGAGAAGCTGGATGTCAAAGTCGAAGAGTGAGGACAAGCATCAACTCAAAGACCCATGAGAGAAGCTTTAAGAGGCGTTGTATTTGGTGTGACAGCCAACAACATGACAAGAGGGAGTGTTCTACCTTCAGTGAGGTTGAAGCATAGAAACTTGTCTTTAGGAAAGACCGAAAAGTTCATGCGACTGAAACTGGTCTTCCACTGGAGCCAAATTTTGGCAATGGTGGAATGAAGAAAAGATTAGAAGATTTAGCTGTAAAGAATGCCTATGCAGCAATTGATGCATCTACCTATGGGCTGAAAATTGAGCCAATTAAATCAAATTTGAAAGCATGTAAAGCTAATTTGCAATCTAAAGTATGGATGTAAGCATTAGATCAAATGGAACGTGGTAAAGCAGCTAAAGAAGATTTGGCTAATGCCAATCAGTATATTTGAGGAATAACTGGTTGGAAAGAACTGGTAAATTCTTTTTCTGCCTTTGCATATTTGGCTGACATCAATCATAAATAAGTCTTGATTGAAGAAAAGAGAAGAAGAGAAGATGAACCAGGGCCTTCCTCTTCTGGCCCTCCGAAACGGGTAACTAGAAGAACGCCTGAACAACCAAAGCTTGCTGAAAATATAACCCTAGATCAAGAGATGGAAGATGTGCCACAAATAAAGTAGACCAAAGGAAAGAAGAAAGGCAAGTAGCCAGGCTACAAATTGCAGTCTGACATAGAATATGCAACCGATCTCAAATGAGTCCTAGAAGAACGAATTCTAGAAAGCAAAATTGAATTCACCTTAGGCAAAATTATTGAAATTGCCAAATGTGAATTCCATGATGTAATTATTAATATAATCAAAAGGAAAAGACAATAGATTGGTAATGAAGCTGAAGAAACAATGCATGCCTTTTTGCAAGCTCTTCGAGTTTTTGTGCAGGATGAAGAGAAGCTGACTTCACAAGGAATTCAACTTGAAGCAGTTAAAGAATTAATTGCAGCAATTGAAGTTGAAGATAAAGAAAACATGAATGCAAAAATTAAAGAAGTGAAAGCTGAAAATGTAATGGTCGGCTGGTCCAAACCAATTGGGCAGCCCACCTCTCAAAAAGAAGGCCGTCTACAATACATGCATGAGGAAGAAGAGGCTTGGTTCATTCCAGGCAGTCACTACTCCCGTACGCATTATTGGGAAAGAGCAACAACGAAGACAATCATCAAAATTGGAGAAAAATAAACACCATGTATTGCACTCTTAGATCATGTTGCTCGGAGATAAATGTCATGGCAAGGAGTCTCTATGAAAGTGGCGGATGGCCCATATATGTTGATCCAAGATGGCGAATGAGATCTGCAAACAACTCTTCTGGAGAGTTATATTCTGCATGTCCTAATGTGTAGGTAACTATTGGAGACATAAAAGACAATTTTCACTTTTTTTTTCAAGACTCTTGTAGTTACCCTATCATTCTTGGGCAACCTTACATTTCTGAAACTCGCTGGGAAACAAAAGCTCTTGATGATGGTTCTTCCTATGCTCAAATATGAAACAAGGATGATGAACAAGCTGTTAATTTCTTATTGTGTGTGTTAACCATCATCGAAACAGAGATTGACTGCGTGATTATCTTGTGCCTTCTAATGCCCGAGAATTCAAGGGTTTTCGGGCTACACTACTATAAAGGGAGGCTATGGTAATGCATCATGTAAAAAGATTGGACCTCCTTATGCTACAGAAAATCTTTATCAATTATTAAGAAAAGGCCAAAGATTCTCTTGGAATAAAGAGCATACTCTCACTATGCATAAATTAAAGAAGCTATTAATTTCAGCTCCCACTCTCAAAAGGGCTGACTATTCAAATGGTCAACCCATCATCCTTACTATGGATACAAGTCCCATTGGGATAGAATGGGCTGTTTGCTAAGAGGATCTTGAAGATAACAGGTATGCAATTCGTTTTGGAGCAAAAGTTCTCAATGAACATCAAAGAAGGTATGCACAAGTAAAAAGGGAATTGTGGGGAGTCGTAACAGCATTAAAGTGTGATCATGAATACTTTATAGGTGCTTCCGTAGTGGTAGAAACTGATTGTCTTCCACTCTTGGGCATGATTACCAACTGCTCTACACCCGACATTGCTATGCTAAGATGGATTGCATATATTAAGTCTCTCAACCCCGAATTAAGGCATATTGCAGGAAAGGCGAATCCAATTGCTAACATGCTACCATGTGCAAGATATGACAATGAAGAAGAGCTGATAGAAGAAGATGAAGCTAAAGAATGTATACTTGCTGAATTTCATTCCATGGCTACTAAAAATACATTTTCAGTTACTGCATATACTAGTCCAAAGCTGAAAACAACAGGATGGTCAACTAGAAGGCATCATGCTCATTGCATTGCTCAAGTTCTAGTTCATTTCCTTGAAGAAGATTATGAAGAAGATTGGGCACAATAAAGAAGGAGACTTGGACTGATGAGGAGTTCAAGCATATCAAGAGGAAAGCTTATGGATTTTTTCTTAAAGAAGGACATCTATGGAAGCACGCAAAGAAGAAGAAAGGAGCGCATGTCCGAGTTTTAGGTAACTAAAGATTGCAACAACATGTAATGAAGGAATTTCATGAAAGCTTGTGGGCTGGCCATAGAGGCATATGGGGAACCTTTAGTAAAGTCAAAGAAAAATATTGGTGGCAAAACATGTATCGGGACATAGCACATTTTGTTGAAACCTGTTATGTGTGTCAAATGTATTCTATGGTCAAGCATCGAGATGGGTTACAATCAACTTATCCTTTGCCTATACATTATAGATGGGTTATTGATCTTGTAACCATGCCTACAAGAATATGGAATATGTGGTATTTAGTGCTTGCAAGAGAGGACCAAAAAGTGGTAAGTAGGTGTCTGGCCCATGTGGATCCTTCGCATAGAGTATGCATTGTTCCCATGGGAAGTGCACCAGTAGGTACATCACCTGCGAGAATTTTTCAATATATTTTGTCAGGTTGCACTGTTCCACCACTCTTCTGACTGCCTCCTCCTTTTCCACCACGACTCTGATGTTGTGGATGGTTCGGAACTTCAGCTGGCCGAAGGCGCGATTTTCCAATTGGATGCAATATAGCTCCCTTTCCTCGTCAGTAAATGGGAGTCGATGAGCGCGGTCTTGCTGCGACGTTTTCTGCTCCTGCCACAATTCATAACTTCCGTTAGTGTTTTCCATATAGCACTTTGCTGTTTTTAAACTATTAACTGAATTTTTTAGAAGCCATTTTTCTCATGCTAATGCTTATGCCTGTCGCTACTTTTACTTTACCATACCCCCATTTTGTTCATTTCCTATCTAATTCCTTCCACCGTATTTCCCTCTTTTCTTTTCACCGGGTTTTTGTACGTACATACATACCACCTTCTTCCGACTGAGAGAAGAATCCTTCCTAGGATTTAAGGGGTGGCATTGGTGCGGTTGGGGTAGGAGGTTACGGGTGAAGGAGCCACGTGTAGAATCGTGGGTTGTATTCCAATTGCGCATGGCAATCGAGAGCAGCCAGTTGGATAGAGACTTGGGAGATATAGGTCAAGACATCACGAAAGAGATCCCCAGTATTAAGGCGGCTAGCGACATGTAATTCCTCCTCGGTGAGGAGTTGGTCAATATAGGGGTGGGCGAGCACATGGTCATCCAAGTGCTGATTGCGGGTGATGGCCAAAACCCTAAATGAGATGGGTGCCACATAAGTGGGGTCGTATTCAATGGTCTTAATTGCCCTGCGTTGTTCAGCATTGGTCATTATTCGGCAACCTTTTTTCTCCCATTGGATTCGCAGAGCAAACCACTGCTGTAAGAACGTGGAGGGCGAGCTTGCCCACTGCATGAGCTCGTACATTTCGTTTTCAGGAGCAGAGCGGGGAGGCTTTCGATATGAAGTGACTAGGTGTCTGAGCGCCGCTTGCTCCCTTGAGATTTCATCGTTTGCTATGAGTTCTGCAGCGATCTTGGGGAACTTAGTAGTTATGAGTTCGTATTGCTCCCATGTGCAGGGTAATGCACGAACCTCCGAATCAAGGGTTCTATCAAGGAGGCCTAGGTCTAGCCTCTCATAGCTTCTAGCGAATGTGGTGAAAGTGTCGTCCAATATCCTGATGCAGGTTATTAAGTCATCCCCAGAGGTCACGGCAAGGTCGTTAGCCAAGGAAAGGAAAGGTCGTACCGCGTACGAGGGTCTAAGACCTGTTGGTGGGATTGTGCAACTGGACTGGAGAGTGGTGACTCCCTCATCGGTGTCACAGGTTGGGTTTTATTCGTAGAAGCACATTGAGGTGCTGCAGGGAGCTCTGGGGGCCCGGGGGTTGGGCTGGGTTTTGAGTGAGCAGTCATAGGTTCTTTTAAGCCCTCTGGATTAAGCAGGTTTAAGGCTTGTGGCGGTTGCTTTCGTTGATAGATAAGTTAAGGCTTACTAGCCGTTGCTGGCAATGGTGTGTTGATCATATGTTGGTTACCCCATGTGCAAGCCTTCCTTTCTAGGGCGATATCACAAGTAGATGAGCTTTTTTGCTGGCCATTTTTAGGCACCCAAACCCAGGGGTTGCCCTTTTAGTATCCTTGTGTCCGCAAGAGATCCTTACGAATCCATCGCAACACGGTTGTTTGGCTATGGCAATAGCATCTATACTGCCTTCTAGGCCGGGATGGCTGACGTTTTTGGTGGTTAGGATCCCATTTGGGTGGTGTACCCAAATGCGGTTCTTGCTGTTTTGGCACCCACATAAGTCTGGGCTGCTTGGCCTTGTTAGCACTCTTGGTGGATTTGGGCCGTGGGTCGAGTGCGTGGCACGAAGCCATAGGTTTCGCCCATTTAGACTGGGTCTGGGGTATGGTTTTAGGGGTTTCTACCGGTGGCGTCGTGATGGTGGAGGGATCATGACAGCCCTTGCTGAAGGTCGTTACTATATGGGTGCTGCCAATGGCAAGATGAATGCGGTTTAGGTTGTAATCCACATTACAATGTGTTAGCTTTTTGAAGGTGCGACCCAATAGTGACACATTACCGGCTTCTTTAGTGTTAGGCAACACATAGAAGAAGGCTGGTAAACTTTCAGTCTCGATGGAAACAAGTGCCTTGCACTTCCCCAGGAGTGGATAGGCGGCACCCCCAAATGGGGTGAGGTTGGCATTAGTGGGCTGTAGCGTCGGTTGACCAATGCATCTCCAATGGTCATGCGTCAAGATGTTGTAGTCGGCCCCTTCATCAATCAGGGCGTCAAAAGAATACGCCGCACCTGCTGTGACTGTGATTCGTAGATATGCTGGTGCTACGGCTTCCTCGTCCTGATCCGTAAGATCGGTTACAGTTGCCATTCAGACGTTCAACGAGGCTTCTAGCATGGGTGGCTCATGTGATGGATGGGAAGGAGGATAGTACTTCTTTACGCGGCTGCCGTTAAAAAAGCGTACTCCTTCACCGTCAAGTGTCTCCAACTCAACATTCCCGGTTCTACCAATCGTGCGTACTCTAAAAGGGCCTAGTCCTTGGAACTTCATCTTCTGTTTGTGTCCCTTCACTGAGTATAGCAGAATAGGATCTCCTTGTCCGAAGTCTCGTTGCTTGACATGCTTGTCAAACCACGTCTTTCGTCGAGCCTTCTCGCAGATGAGTGCGTGGGTGGCTAGAAGACGAGTCTCTGATAGGCGTTCTAGCTCGGTTAGGCATTGCGTCCATGCTTCCTTTCCTTCCCATCGTTCTTGGAGTGCTATTCTCAGACTAGGAACAAAGAATTCTATCGGTAGAATTGCTTCAGTCCCATAGGTCAGCCTAAAGGGGGTTTGACCGACATCTGTTTTATAAGCTGTGCGGTAGGCCCACAAGGCTGCCATCAACTTGTTGTCCCAGTCGCTTCTCGAGGCGGAGACCACTTTAGTCAGGATGTTAATGAGAATCTTGTTAGTCGATTCTGCCTCGCCATTAGCATGAGGGTAGTATGGCGAGGACTTGCGATGGATGATAAGAAAGGTGGATAGGAGATGTGCTATCATTTCATTGATGAAGTGTGTGCCTTGGTCGCTGACGAGTTCGATGGGGCAACCGAAGCGCGAGATCACTTGTTCCCATAAGAACTTGGCAGTCATTCTAGCGTCGTTTTTTCGTGTTGCTCTTGCCTCTGCCCATTTTGTGAGGTAATCCATGGCCACCACGATGTACTTGGCTTGCGAGTACTACGCCATGGGGCTTATTGGTCCTATGAAGTCAATTCTCCATTTTTTAAAGGGTTGGCGAGCAATGATTGGGGTTAACTCCATTTGATTCTTACGAATTGGAACTTTTTCCCGCTGGCACTCGTCACAATGCTTGACAAATCGCTTGGCATCGCGGAAAAGTGTGGGCCACCATAGTTGGGACTGCAACACCTTCTGTGCTGTCCTGTCTCCGCTAAGGTGTCCCCCTGCAATGCCGCTGTGCGCTTCTGAGAGCACATCGTGCATGGAGCCCCAAGAGGAACACCAAGGAAAAGGGAATTCTCTTGCAAGAAAATCTATCTTGTAACATCAACAAGCTTGTTTATCATGTTTCATATGATCACAATGAAGAAAAGAACACCAGGCACAACAAATCTTCATGCAGCATCATGTAGATCTCCCACGGTTTTGATAGAATCAACCATATTCTTCAACATCTTCATAAAATCCATCAATAGAACAAAGAAAGCAAAGGAATACACCATCTTTGAATGGAAATACATCTCATAGTATTCATCTTCAATATCTTCATAGTCTTCTCTCTCAATCTCTCATATACAATCACTCTGTTTGAGTAGAATTGGCTATCTCTGACTCTCTCTCTCTCTCTCTCCATCAATAATACATCATATCCTCACTACAATCTCTCAAAATTCACTCTCAATAATCCTTCTTAGGTCGTGGATACCCCTCCCAAGAGGTATGTCTGATATGAAGAGTCACCAGAGCCACTACAATGTCCTTTCATAGCTCACTACTGTCACTTCACTCTAGTCTTCACTTGAATCTTCAGCAGCTACTTCTTCCACTTCCTTCAGCTCTTTTGCACTTGTATTCACCTCTTTCCAAGGCTAGAAAACTTTCCCAAAGTCACACATACATTCCACAGAACACTTACAGAAGCATACAGAACAGTCTACAGAATAGTACCAGAACAGCTACAGTACAGAACAGAAACATAAGCTCTACAGAAGACCTACAGAAGGTTACAGAAGGTCATCAAAACTACATAACTTATTCTCAAACCATTCCAAACTCTCACAAACTATTCAATAAACTTTTACAATATCTCATTCTTCATCAATCAATACTCCATCCCTCCTTACAGAAGACAATCAGAACAAAACAGACCAAAACAGAGCAAAACAGAAGGTATACAGAACCAATCAGAATCTGTCAGAACATCATAGAACCACCAACAAATATCATGATCTTCCAAAACACAATCAATATCACCAAAACACTCTCAAACCACTTCCAAATCAATCAATCATCTCATAAAATCAACCATTCAGCTCTCAAAAACAACAAAAATCAGCCAAAAAACAAGTCATTTCAACACTCTACATATCCCCACACTTAATAAGGAAGTGTCCTCGCGACCCAGGAAAAAGGGAATACAAGTTCATTGAAAAATCTCAACTTTGATATTCAATATCTCCTAAAAAAGAATCCATCCACCACGACCCCAACTTATAACCTGTTTCTGATAGAAAAATACAAAGAAAGGAAAACTCTTTATTCATTAACACCTCTTATCAAACTAAAAATCACAACAAATTTGTAAAGGATATAAGAGTTTTCTTCGTCTTCATCAGCATCAACTTCAATTCTCCAACCACGACCCCATCACCACAAATCTCCGAAACGTAGCTCGTACACGAAATTCCATAGGAAACCACCACGTTCGTTTGACATAAATAAACTCACAACACAAACACTAATACACAACACAACCATCTGAATGACTCCTTGAAAAAGAGAGTTTTTCATTAAAAAGCTTTCACCATACATTGGAAAGGTATCAATGAAGATGATCCCTCTTAAAAGATTGATGTTGTCAGAATCGATCCATAGATAAGGATTCATCTATAAAGTTTTTAGGAGGATTTTGAAAAAATTGGAGACAACACATCCTTTCCAACAGGACCAAGTATCTGCTAGGCAAACAGAGGGCATGAAAATACAATATCTCCAGTTGTTGGGAATCAATGCTAACATTGACATTCATGCACAACTTTGGAATAGGCTTTGAATCATTATGAGAGTGCCTATGCATATACGCCAGGTACCAAGCAAAGTGAGCAGTTAATCTCACTGAGGGATCTGCAGACTGTGAATACTGCTAAGCAAAATGAACATAGTTCTGATAAGCTTGACTAGAAGCTGTCCATTCTCCTGGAATTACTGGCCAATTAATCTGCGGTCCTGTAAGGCAATCATCCGAACTCCATCCCCTTCTTCTGGAAATCTGACTATCAAACCCGTCACAGTCACTAACCAACTGAGGTGGTTGAGATATGGAAGTGTTAGGAGAGGGTAGTGGAATAAGGGAAAGTGGATGAAGGGAAGGATAGGAAAAATCATAAAAGGAAGAAAAGGTTAAAGAAGGAGTGGCAGAAATTGGTAAGGAATCACTAAGGAACGGTGTTAACTGATAAATAGGAAATGTGGAGGGTACATTAATGGAGGGAGAAAGACAGGGTGGAGAAGGAGAAAATACCCTATCCTCAATAAAGGAACAGTAAGTGAAAATAGGAATTTGAGGGAAAGATGAAGGTTGGAAAAGAAGGGGTAAAATTATTGTGGAATTAGATTGACAAAGGGAAATATATATAGCATAGCGGTGAGCCATTTGTTGGTAATAGAGGAGGGTAGGAACAGAAGGTCCTAAGAGAGATCGTCTATGATAGGCATCAAAGAAGGTAGCATCAAACAGATTATGTTTGGAAAGATAGGTTAAGAGATCCATCCTCAATTGGTTAGTACTCTGGGCAAAGGTAGGAGCTGTGTTTTGTCTTTGATTTAGGACCACCGAATCAATCATGGGATGCCACGAATTATCATGACAATCAGCTACTTTGGAGGAATAGCTTTGAAACATGACAGCTATGCGCAACTCCAAATGATTGACATATAAAACAGCCTATAAGACCACATCCCCCACATACCATGCCATATCTACCTCATCTGGAATTAACAAATCTCCTCGTAGATATATGTATGACATCAACATGGTATCTGGCGCGACAGAATCTTCAAAAACCATTCTGACTACCTCTGTCAACAACTCAGCAGACCAAGCGCCACTCCAGCCATCCTCTGGAAAAGGTAAATCCATCGTGGAAAGCTTCATGTAGAAGACCAACTTCTGTAAGTGGTAGTGGACAAAGAAAGAATGGTCTGGTAAGACATATTCTTGAAACTGCTCAAAGGTAGACCATAACAAATCCATTCTGGACTGCAACCTTTCCACTTTATCTTGGAATAGAGGGCACAAAGTAGCCTGTCTCTGAAGAGCAGCCAAGTCCTGCTGTGAAAGAGAAGGAATCAATGGAACAGGAGGGCTTGGAGGAACAGAGCGGGACTGTGCAAGTTGATCTTGCAACTGCTTGATTTGGGAGGCTTGGGATGCCACTGTGTCATTAGCAATCTGTAAAGCTGAAAGTTTGTCATCGAAGATAGCGTGGAATTCCTTCGCTTCTCTGGACATCCGCTCCTTCTCTTCTGAAAGGCTAGTAACCTGGGATTGAGCCTCGAGTAACTGGGTCTTTAATGAAGAAATCTCATCGCTTTGGGTGGCAACCAGTTGGGTTTGTTGTTCCATTTGCTTAAATAAATCTGCTAGGGTATCCTTAGCAGAAGCTAACTCAGATCTTGCCTTATGCAACTGGTCCTTAGACTGCATGAGCTCTTCATAGAAAGATGCGTACAGCTGTTGAACACAGGTTGTCAACTGACAACTCAATGGAACTTTGAATATCCTTGCAGAGGAAAGGAATGGCATCTCCTGAGACGAGACTGTTCAGGGAAGGAACTGAGATCTCCAAGGATCCTTCTCGATGTGCTCTGAACAGGTTATTACAAGTGAGATACCCAGGGAGTTCACTGCCAGAGGTAGCAGGGATAGGCACTGAGGGAAGTACAGGAGGGGCTTTATCCGCTACCCTCTTCAAGCGTTTGCGCTGTATGACCAGGGGAGGCGGAGAATCATCATCCTCTATGTCAATGGGTTCTGACTCTTCTGAAGGTGGAGGAGGAGGTACTGGATCTGATGGAGGAGGTGGAGGCACAGTCTTCTGTAAACCTGAATAGGTCAAGAAGGCAGACAAATATGATCCATATGTAACATTGGTAACATTACCTCTAGTGACTTTAACAAAATGCTGATCCATTTTAGTAAGGAGGTAAGTGCTCCAATCAATAGCAACTCCTTTCAGCACCATCTTGGAAGCTGTGAAAAGCTCTTTGGACAAATAGTGGGATGGCATTTTGACAGGCATAAACTTGTCCTGAAGGAACTGACAGATCGTCTTCCATACGGGATCAGTGATCATAGAAAAGGAAACTCCTGAAGAGTTTATCACCTTCTTAACATCGAGGATTTCCCTTGTCTGCTTTTGCAACAGCTTTAGAATCTCTTCATTAGAGAAGAGCTGACGAGTGGTCACAAAAGGTTCTCCTTTGAAGGGTAGAGACAGAGCCTTCCCTAGGCCTCGAGATGTCAAAGTCATAGACATTCCTTGGACTAATCCTGTCTTCTTGCTGTAGGAGGCCAGAAACTCATCACATAACGACGGATCCTCTGGAAGCAATGGAAAAGGAGTGGCCACAAAAGCAGTAAGTCCCGCCTTCGTGAGAGGCTCAAAAGTAAGTAGGGAAGAGTAATCCCTACTAACTAGTGGGACGTACTGAATAGGGGGAGGAGCATGAGAAGGTGCCATTCAGATGGTTACACACACACCACAAACACAGACAATCAAGGAGAATGCCTACAAAGCAAAAATTCGACATGACCTTGAGACAAATGCGACCGAAAGCTTCATGCGATGCATCAGACAAACACCCAGAACCCCGTATCAGGCAACAAAAGAAAAAAACTGCATACCGTACCCGTAATCGTAACAAAGACAGTAAACCAAAACAATACCATATCCGACACATATCAAGACTATATCTGTGATAAACCAAGACTGGACCAGGAAAATAACTCTAATAACTGCGCATACCCATCCCACGAAACGGTTCATTAAAAAGGGGAATTAAGTGCAGTGAAGGGGAAAGAATTTAATGAAGGGTTGATTTTAACAAATTATTAAGAATGGGTGAATTTTTATTAGGTGATAAACCTTAGCAAGAAAACGGCGGTTCCTTTTGATAAATTAAATGACCAATTATTAGGTGAAGCGGTGCAGTTATTCGATTCCCGGACTTCGATTCCCGACTGGGTCTCTAAATGCAATTCATTGATTACAAATTAAGGTGATGTGGAGTGCTTTTTTGCCAGCGCGTGCTCATGTGACGGCTGGTTCATTTTAATTAAAATTTTAAAGTGCCTCTGTAGCGCACGTAGCGCGTGCTAAGTGAACGACTAGTTTATTTTAATTAAAAAGTATGTGTGTATAGTGCGAATGCGCGTGGAAACTGTGGGTGAATTAAAGGGTTCATTTTAACAATTAATTTGTGAGTAAGGGGAAAATGAAAATAAATAAAGCACATAAAATAAATACCTGGAAGGGGTGTGTATGTAATGCAGAAATGCGCACGGAAGAGTCTCCCAAAAGAAGTGAATCCAGTAAAGGAAAAGGAAAGACCACTGACGAAACAACAAACACAACACCTTAGCGGATGTGTGGATTTGATTGTTGGTTTTTGATTTTTTGTTATTTTTATTTTTATTATTTTTTAGTAGTTTTTTTTTGGGTGTTAAGTTGTGATTATTTATGGTTGAATAAATGGAAAATGAGCAAGGGAGGTGAGGGGAATTTTTTAGAATTTTGTTAGAATTTTGTACTATTTGTAAATGAATTTTCTACATTTATTGGCAATTGAGGGGATTAATTAGGAAAGATTTAATTTTCAGAAATTGTAGGGTAGGTAATGGCCAGCGGACAAACTCCCAACAATTGGCAAAAAGCAAAAGGAATTTTTAGAAATTTTTCTGAATTGTTTTTATGGAAAAATTAATTTAAAAATTAATTAAATCACATAAATCATGTTAATCAGATAAGTCAATTAGAAATAAGTCAGTTAAGTCTGGTTAGTCGGGGTAAGTCATGTTAGTCACAGTAAGTCAAGTTAGGTTAGGTTAGTCAGGTTAGATAAGTCAGTTAAGTCCAGTTAGTAGAAACTAACCTAAAGTTAGTCAGGTTAGATAACCTAAGGTGGGTTAGGGTTAGGATTAGGGTTAGGGTTAGGGGGATGGTAACTATGGTTAGGTACAACTAACTAAGGTGAGTTAAGCAACTAACTAGGGTTAGTAAATTAGTGGTTAACTAGAGTTAAGTTAGAGGGAACTAATGTTAAGTTAAATGGAATTAACTAAGGTTAGTGATTAACTAACCAAGGTTAGTGACTAACCTTAGTAGGGTTAGTGGAGGAGGTGGTTAGAGGAAGTGGTGGGGGAGGAGAAGAGAGGTGGTGGCGGGCGTTTCGGCGGGCGACAAGCTGGTGCCCAGGCGGCGACGGACTCGGCAGGGCGGCGGCGGTGACGCAGGGCGATCAGGCGGCGATGACGTCGTCCGGCGGCAGCGGGCGGCTTCAACGGCCAGCGACGGCGAACTCTGCAGGCGGGGCGGCGGTGGCGACTCCACGTGGCGGCGACGGGCATCCAGGCGGCGACGGCGGGTGGCCCACGGGGGAGGGGACGGCGCTGCGGGAGGGCACGGCGGCCAGGGACAGGAGGGGACGGCGCTGCGGGAGGGCACGGCGGCCAGGGACAGGAGGCGGGGGAGGGAGGGGAAGAGGAGGGAGGAGGAGCAGATGGTGGAGAGGGAGGAGGTGACGATGGAGGGGAGGGAGAAGGTGACGATGGAGGGGAGGGAGAAAAAGAGAAGGCGGGGGAAAATGGAGGAGGAGGGGAAATGGAGGAGAAGATGGTGGAGAGGGAGAAGGGAGAGGGAGAGTAGGGAAAAATGGAGGAGGAGGGGAAATGGAGGAGGAGGGAGATGGAGGAGTACGCAGGGAGAAGAGGGAGATGGAGGGAGGAGGTGGTTGGGGGGAAGGAGTAGGCGGGCAGGGTGGGGTGGGCAGGTTGGGGTGGGCTGGGGTTGTTGGGCAGGGTCAAAAGGGGGGTGGGTAGGGGGTGGACAGGGGGTGGGCAGGGTTAAAAAGGGGGGTGGGTAGGGTCAAAAAGGGCGTATCCCCGTCACGCGCACGTGCGAGGGGCGGGGTAAAAAAAAAATTTGCCGTGACGGGATTGAAATGGCACTGGGATGACGGTACTGGTTATGCGGACACGACCGGGGCGCGTGGAGACCCGTAAAATCGAAAAAGGGCGCGTTCACGCGCAAAACGGGCGCGAGAAAAAACGTAAAAATAAAGAAAAATTAATAACTCCCAATCCGGACATCAAAACGAAATAGCATAAAAACAAAAAGTGGGCAGAACGACAGGGGGAAAACAAGGAAAATATGGGACGGAGAATCCGGGATGGGGAAAGAGCGGTCACGTGCAAAAATCACAAAAAACGAACCAAAAACGCAATTAAAAAGTAATATCGAAAAATCCGTGCATCGGAATGAGGTGCAGAAAAAAGGAAAACTGTGCAGAAAGATGTGTCCGACAATCCTATCACATCAAAACATAATTCCGATGGAGATAAGACGCGTTCACATGGGAAAAACCCAAAAAACAACCCTGAAAATGAGATCGGAAATTAATATCGGACAAACCATAAAACGCAGTTTTGATGGAAATAGGAGGGGTTCATATGCGAAAAACTCCAAAAATACACCCGAAAACGCATTGAAAAATTAATAAGTAAAAATCTGGAAGTTGAAAAAGGGTGGAGGAAAAAGGAAAAAGGTGGAGGAAGGCACAGGGGACACGGCTGTCAAATCAAATTGGAATTCTGATGCAAATAGGGCAGGTTCACATGGAAAAACGTCAAAAATACACACGAAAAAGGTCGTAAAAAACCCGAAAAATGAATAACGGACAAACCATGGATCGGAATGATACGCAGTAAGAAGGAAAAATATCAGGGGAAAAGTGGTTGGCCGGGCTATGACGTCAGATCATGGTTCCGAAGCAAGAAAAGCGCGTTCACATGGAAAACCGGCTAAATGGTGCAAAATGCTTCAAAAATTAATAACTGGAAAACCGTGCACCGGAACAAAGGTAGGTAAAAAGGAAAAATGATCAGTTCAAAGGGAGGAATAGGGTTATAAGGTTGGATTGGGACTTTGGTGAACGTAGGATGCATTCATATAGTAGGACCTCAAAATCAAGGAATGAAGGAAAACTGCAGGGGAACAGCCCCAAGGGTGGGTAGAACATAACCGGATGGGTGGAAAGGGATCCCATGAGGGTAAAAGCAAGTCAAGGCATTCATGCATGAACAGGTTAAGGCATATGCAGAAAGGTATGCACGGTAGACGCGCAGGGACGCATCCCCACACTTAAGACCTTAACGGATAGGGTTAACCGAGCAACAGGGACCTAGGACCACGCCACAGACCATCCACTAACTTCCCCACACTTAAAACATGAACATCACTAAGAAACAGAAGTTGTAGGGTTAGAAAAACTTGGCTCGTTTCGTCAAGAATCAAGGTTGAGTGTCGACGGCACGTCCAGGGTGGTTGTCGGCGCTGGAGGGACCAAGGCAACTTTTCGGCACACGTTCGTCATGGAAGGGACCACGCGGCAGCACCCAGGGAGGTAGCTGATTGAAGGAATCGCATGAAATTCGTCGATGATGAGGGATACTACACTCAACTCGCAGTCACTCAAATGAAATGAAAGAACAGTCACTCGCCCCATGACTAATATCACTCGAGGAAAATGATTGAAACCCATATCTCATACCCGATTGAGGAATCGACAAAGGGGGAATGGTGCAGAAGGAGTATGCCAGGGTGCACAGTTGATGGTGCATTAGTGCGTCCAACCCGTCTGGCATAGGTGCAAGGAGGAAGGCAAGGGAGCCTTATGGTGCAATGTACAGAACAGGGTGATGTGTCTTGTGATGACGGCAAAGACCCATCCCGTGGGTGCATAGGGAAACGGGAACATACCTGACTCCAAGTATCGTAATGTTCCTCAATCTCACCTCTCGGTAATTGATTGAAGAAACTCCAGTCACACTCGTCCCACCCTCTGTCTCACTCGCTGTTGATAGATACAGGAGGGCAGCCTTTTCCTGAAACCCATTAATGTAATCCTCACAATCACTTGTGCAAAGATTGTATGCCTTGTGCGCATTTGATGGTGCAACAGTGCATCCCGCCCTGTGCCGGCATACGGTGCAAGAAGGAAGGCCAAGGAGCCTTACAGTGCAGTGCACAGAACAAATCGTGCGTTGTGCATTGAGAGGCCCATCCCGTGCGTGCAACACTTCATTCACACTTCTCACCTCTCATTTGATTTGAAGGGAAAAGACTGGTCTCTCGACCCACCCTCTGTCTCACTCTCTGTTGATAGATACAGAGGGCAACCATACTCACTTCCCCATCCGGTTAGGATGAAAGCTCACGTCACTCGATTTTTTGTCGATGAAGATCGCATCATCAGTTGTTGAAGAGGCGTACCCAGGGAGGTAGCCACCAAATCGAATGTTTTATTGGACAGGAACATGTCGTCTGCTAGAGGACAGGTAGTCACTTTGCAGAGAGACCCAGGACACAGCATACCAAGGGAGGTAGCTTCGAAATTGGATCCTGGGGATATCAATTAATGAATCCACTTTCTGGACTGCTGGGTGTTACCACCTTTTCCACAGCCAGCTTCCCGCCCAAGGGTGTTTACCACCTTTGCTTGGAACGAGGCCTGCTATGACAGAGAATTTCTTCCTTTTCTCTCATAACAGATTTGTTTGTTTGTTTTTTTTTCTTTTTCTTGTTCTCCCCTATTCTCGAGGGTGTTTCCACCTTTTCTCGAAGAATAGGTCGGCATGACAGGGACCTAAGTCCTTTTCTCCCATAACCGATATGTTTTGTTTTTTTTTTCTTTTTTTTTTTCAAATTGAGCAAGGGAATGGTAGAAAGACCATGTATCAAGACCAACCTCGCCACTATCGCTGGTGGAAAATAGAGGATAAGAGATCAAGGCTGGAGGGTGGAGTTGAGGGGACAGAGGGTTGCGTCCACTTCATCAGGAGTGACTGAAGAACGGCTATCAGAAGTAGCATCATAACAAGTACAGTGCCGTGCCAACGAGGAAAAAGATCAAGTGACCGTAATTGTCAAGATCCCCAAGGAGGGAAGTACTTCTTCAGGCGATATCCATTGATCAGAAAGGGATCATCAGAGGCATCAACGGTCTGCACTTGGACAGAACCATTCAGGTTGACGGCAAGTACCTTATAGGGGCCCATCCACCGCTGCTGGAGCTTGCCAGGAAACTTGCCAAATCGTGAATCATAGGCTAGGACCAAATCACCTTCTTTGAACTCCTTGTTCTTGATAAAGCTGTCATGGTAAGCCTTGCGTCGAGCTTGCGTGGCTTCCATGCACTGTAGAGCCATCCTACGAATTTCGTCCAAACATTCCAAATGCAGGAGACGGCGTTGCAGTGAATCATCATCCCCCAAACGCTCTTTGATAGCCACTCTCAAGGAGGGTAGTTCCAATTCAACAGGAAAAACAGCTTCTGTACCATACACCAGCTGGAAGGGTGTCTATCCTGTTGCGGCTTTATGGGAGGTTCGGTATGCCTAGAGGGCCTCTGTAAGTCGATCGTCCCAATCACGACGATGTGCGGCAATTGTTCTTGTCAGAATCGAACAGAGGATGCGATTGGTGACTTCGACTTGGCCGTTGGCTCTGGGGTAATAGGGAGTGGACTTGCGATGGCGGATCTTATACAACTCTGTCAATTCTTCCATGACTTTGTTAAGGAAATGAGTGCCTCTATCACTTACCAGCTCTAAGGGACTGCCAAAACGGGTGATGATATTCTCGTACATGAATAGGGCCACGCTGTTACCATCGTCCCGCTTTAGGGCTTTAGCTTCACACCACTTTGTAACATAATCCATACATACGAGGATGTATCGGTTCTGTTTCCTTCTGGTAGGAGGATCGATTGGATCGACGAAGTCGATGCCCCACTTCTCAAACGGCTTCAAAGGAAGGATAGGTTGTAGTGGCATGGCACTTATCTTGGTGGTTTTCCCCATTCTTTGACAAGCATCACATCTTTTACAGTAATCATAGGCATCCTTATGAATGGTAGGCCACCAATATCCTGCTAGCAGAGCCTTCCTGGCTGTAGCTTCTCCTGCAAAGTGACCTCCACATGGCTCGTCATGGCAAGCCTTCAGAACAATCCCAATCTCCTCTCCTGCAACACATCTTCTGAGCACTTCATCTTTGCCTTTCTTGTACAGTGCACCGCCTAGCAAGGTGTAGGGGGCTGATTCTAGCATGAGCTTCTTCCTTTCCCGACTAGAAATACCAGGAGGGTACTGTTGGGTTGCCAACAGATTGGCAATGTCTGCATACCAGGGAGTTACAGCTTCTACCAAGAATAGGGAAGCATCAGGGAGGTCTGGATCATCCTGCTCCTCGTCTGCAGTTTGTGGGATACGCGACAGATGATCAGCCAGAACATGGGAACGACCAGGCTTAGTAATCACCTCAAAGTCGAACTCCTGGAATAAAAGGAGCCATCTCATAATTCGTCCTTTCACATCTGCTTTGTTCATCAAGAAGGACAGGGCCTCATGATCCACATAAAATTTAAAGTGGGTGGATAGAAGGTAATGGCGAAACTTTTCCAGGGCAAACACCATTGCCAAGCACTCCAGCTCTGTCACTGTATAGTTCCGTTCCCTATCAGTGACTTTTCGGCTTACATAATAGATCGATTGATCCAACTTCGAGGAGCCCTTTTGGTAGAGGACAGCACCTAACCCTTCAATAGATGCATCCGTGTGTACATGGAACTCTTTCGTCCAATCAGGAGGTTGCAGAATGGGTGCCTCAATTAGACACTGCTTCAGAATGTGGAAGGCTTTGTCACATTCTTCTGTCCAAGTGAACTCTGCATCTTTCCTCAGAAGCTTGTGCAAGGAAGTTGCCTTTGTCGCAAAATGGGCTATAAACCTTCTGTAGTAACCCACATGGCCTAGGAATCCCCTCAACTGTTTGAGGTTGGTGGGTGCTGCCAGAGCTGCGATCTTTTCAATCTTTGCAGGGTCTGTTGATATCCCTTGTGCAGAGACAATGTGGCCCAATAGGACTCCAGAAGAGACCCCAAAGATGCATTTGTCGGGGTTGAGGGAAATCCCATACTCCCGGCATCGGTCAAAGCATTGTTCCAGGTGTTCCCAGTGTTCACGGATCAAACTATAGACACAGAAGTCATCCAAATATACCTCAATAAAGTTGTGCAGATGATTTTGAAATGCGGCCATCATGACTCGTTGGAAAGTAGCAGGGGCATTGCAGAGCCCAAATGGCATCACTCGGTAAGCGTAGGTCCCCCATTCTGTGGTGAAGGTTGTTTTAGATTGGTCTTCTTCCGCAATTTGGACTTGGTTATACCCGCTAAATCCATCCAAAAGAGAATAAAGTTCATGTCGTGCCACTGTGTCCAACAGTTGATCTGTGAAAGGGATAGGAAAGTGATCTTTCTTTGTTTTGGAATTAAGCTTTCGGAAATCCACACATATTCGCAATTTGCCATTTTTCTTGGGTACAACCACGATGGGTGAAACCCATTCACTATTTGCCACTGGATAGATGAACTCGGCTTCTAGAAGCTTCAGCAGCTCCGCTTTCACCAATGTGGAATAATTCGGGTTCATTCGCCTCTGTCGTTGCCGTACTGGCTTGGCATCAGGCTCCAAGTCAATATGATGTTGACATATTGTGGGATCAATCCCCTTTAGGTCTTTGTAGGACCATGCAAACACGTCCAAATTTTCTTTCAACAAGTTGTACAAGGTTGACAACTCCTCTTCTGGGAGACTACTACCCACCTTCAAGTGGCGTTCAGTGCCTTCTGCATCCACAAAGGTTAACTGCCTTTCACCTTCTACTTCACGGATGAAGGTTCCACGGACTGCTTCTGGATACAGATCCGACTCCTTCAAGGGAGTGATGTCCTCTTCTGATGTTCCACTAGAACCAACTTCTTCTTTTGGTGGAGACTTAGGTTGCTCCTTGAGATGTTGAAATGGGATAAGAGCCGTTTCGGGTTTGGTTTCAAAATTAATTACCTCTTGGCTTGAAGACTCATCTTCTGATGATGACACATCCAGGAACGTCACATAATAGGGACCCTCTGATGCCTGTTGGGTTTGTGGGACTGGTACTTGTTGGCACGGTGCATCATCATCATTTTTCTTTGGCAAGGATGGGTTAGGACGGCAGGAGCCACTCTTGAAAGACGGCTTGTTCTTCTTAATCCATCTTTTATAAAGGTTTTGCATATGAGAAGATCCATTTACTAGACCAAATGGTATCATCACCATTCTGTCCCATAGCATGAGCTCGTCTGCTTCTGAAGCTTTTGGAACTTCTTCTTCAAATGTATCCTCTTCAGGTGGGATAGACTCTTCCGTTTCACTTTCATAATCTTCTTCGTCCATATCATATCCATCCTCTTCTGTCTCTGTCTCTGCTTCTGCTTCTGCTTCTGCTTCTGTTTCTGTCTCTGCTTCTGCTTCTGTAGGTGCTCTGTAACAGAAGAACAGATTCTCTGTTTCCTCTTCTGCCTCTGTCTCTGGCTCTGCTATGGCCATGTAACAGGGAGAGCAGTACATCCATGCTTCTATCTCACTGTCAGAAGTGATTTCAGAAGTCATTTTTGGTTCAGGCAGGAAGTATTCACCCATTGATAATGGCTTTGCATCTTTTGGAAGTCGGCTTACAGTATCCACTGTTAAGGAATGTGCCACTGTTTTCTTGGGAAGGATCTGTTTGACAGCATCTTCGTCTGTTGATGTTCCATCCGTAACCTCATTAGGGGAGTCAGAAGATAATTCCAAGGAGGTGGATCCATGTCCTTTTTGAGAACCATACAGTTTCAGCACCACTTTGTTGGGTCCTCTACCCAAAGTCAAAGTTCCTTTAAACCAATCCGTCCTTGCTTGGGCTTCAAAAAGCCATGGTCTGCCCAGTAACAGAGGGTAGGATGTACCATAAGAGTTTGGCTTCACCACCAGATAGGTTAGCCAATAATCTTTTCCAGCCACTGTAGTCTTCACATATGGGAGAATGCCCAAAGGCTTGATTCTACTCTGATCCACCAGTCTGATGAGCCATTGGGTTGGTTGCACACCTTGTAAGCCTAGATCCTTCATTGTCACATTCGTCATAATGTTCACTGATGAACCACCATCAATCAGTGCATTTGCAATGAAACAGCCTTCTATCCACACGCCAGTCTCTGGAGTACCCGGATCTAGGAAAGCATTAGCCACATCCACTTCTTTTACAGGCTCTGGAGCCTTGTTGGACTTTGTAGCTATTGAGGGAGCAATCCTTAAACCACGTCGTCTTGTCAGTATACTTTTGAACCTTTTCCGGCAACTGGGAGACAACATCAATAATTGTCGGAATGTAAGGTTTGGTTTAAAGGTATCTAGATCTCTGACCAGATCGTATTCCTTAATAGGATCCACTGGCTTCTCTAACCGGTTAGGGAATGGGGCAACACCCATTTTCATTTTCCCTTTTTCTTACAACAGAGGAATTACAGGAACTTCTTCTGCCACTTGTGGCACTTCCTCCTCTTCTGTCTCCTGGACCTCTGGTCCTGTCTCTGTAACTGTCTCTGTAACTCTCTGTGGCACTGTAGTGCCCTGTACGGCACTATTAGGCTCTGTTCTGTTCTGTTCTTCTGGTGGAAGACTGAACTTCACTGTTCTGGCAGGAGGGTTATTTTCTTTCTGGGTAGGTGATTCCTTCTGCTTTGCACGCGTGATGGCAACAACTTCCAATTCCACTAAATTGGAGGTAGGCTCTTGGGCCTTGGACGGACTATCAGTAGCACTGTTTTTCACTGGGGCTGGACTTGGACAGTCTTTTGCAGTGTGGCCTTCTCCTTTGCATCGACTGCATAAGGGCTTGTAATCCACTGACCTTCGAGGATTTGGACAATTTGGTGAAATGTGTCCCTTTTCTCCGCATCTGTAACATTCCACTTCTAATCTCTGACCACCGCCAGACTGTCTTCCTCTGTAACTTTGAGAAGGAAATCTTCTGGGTCCAAAATTAGGACCAAACTCTCTAGGCTTAGGTCTAATATCCTGTGTTATCATTTTGGATTCTAGCAAGTTAAATCTTGCGTCTTCTTCCTTTCTTCTCCTATCATGCATCTCCTTCAGAGAGCAAATGTCCTCTGTATGGTTCTTCCGCAAACAGTAGGAACAGAAGGCTCCAGGGATGGTTGGTTTTCGTGTACATTCAGTGGCTAAATGGCCTGCTTGATGACACTTACCACACCAAGTGTTTGACCGCATCACATCTCTTCCTGCTCCTGCAACGTTGGATATGCTCGCTGTGTTCACTTTCAACGTCTGTAGTTGCTCTGTAATCACATCCATCAACTCCTTTTTGATGTTTGCAACTGAGTTGGATAAATAATCCTTCAAGCCTTCACCTCCTGAGGCACTGGCAGGAGGGTTTTGAGGAGTCTCTGTAATCACTGCATAAACTGGTTGGGCTGGTACAGAGGGGTCTCTGTTCTGGTTCTGATTCAGAGCTCCTGTTTGAACTGTTGGCTGTTGACTCCAGTTGGTAGGGTTCCACTGTTGCTGCTGATTTGTCATTGAGGAAATTGGTTGGAACCATTGTTGTTGTGGGTGAACCACCATTTGAGGCATGGATTGTGGCCACTGTGGATTTGGTGCATTGTACTGTGATATCGGGGGCATCTGTTGGTAGGGATAGGAAACAGTCCCTGGAACTGCATTTTGTGGATACATCATTCCTGGCATCAGAGGGGGTAGGACTCCTCTTCCTGTATTCATTGCTAGTCTAGCTTCCACTTCATCATACAGTCTTGCACCTTCTGTTGCAGCTTGCAGGGTGGCTGGTCTTTGTAGCTCCACAAACTTACGGACTTCTGGTTGTAATCCTCTGAGAAACACCCCCTTCTGAATGCCATCATCTAAATTATGGTTAGTCCATCTCTTCAGGATGGATTCCATTCTTGAGACATAAGCTTCCACTCTTTCTCCAGAGGACTGACTTAGGTTCATAAATTCCTCTCTCATCCGCTCTTCAAAACCTTCACGCCTGAATTTAGTGAGGAAGGCCAACTTCAGGTCGTCCCATGTGCCAAAAGTTCTTGCTGCTTGTCTCTCATACCACTGAAACGCCGCGCCCTTAAAAGTGGCGGGGAATATCGCTAACCAATGCTCAGGGGTTCTGGCATTGTTAGCCACACATGCTACCATAAACTCTGCTACATGAAGATCAGGGTCTTCATTGTACTCTCCCTTAAAAACTGGCAATGGGACTACATTCGCTGGCCTATCATCAATATTTCCAGGACGGATCTGGCTTGGAAGTGGACCTCCAGCAGGAGGAGAAAGGGCTTGATGTGCCATTGGGACTTCTGTAAAGAGTTCCGCAAGGGCGTCAAAGGCGACTTCTGCTGCGAGCTCACTCTCCGCTCTGATTCTTGCTTTCTCTCTTCTCACGTACCTCTGGACTCGTTCTAACGCTTGCCTTTTTATTGCGTCATTCATCAGGGGGTTGGCTCCACTATGTTGTTAGTGCTCCACAGAGGGTTAACAGAAGGCTTCAGTCTCTGGAGGACTCTCTTGCCAACATTTCTTCTACTTCTTTCTTTTCAACGTCCCTAAATTCTGCTTTCATGCCACTGCATAGGGGAAGATATTCGGTTCGGAAGGTGTCAAAATGCATATGTCTGAGCATTGTGGTGGTGCCATCATCATAGTAATGCCAGCTTCTGATGGTTTCAACAGTGTATGTTGTGAAAAACACTCTGTCTACCAGCTTCCAGTGGGTTGCTAATTGAACAAACAGAAGATTATCAGTACACCAAGCATCCCATGTATCTTGCTGTTGAGCGTCCACGAACAAATTCCAACTTTTTTCCTTCTTGTCTTTGTGAACCTCTACAGACCAAGACTCCTGAAGCTTCTTCACAATCTCCCACTTGATGTTGTCTGGAAACTTTTCAATGAATGCCAAATCTTCCATGGATGGTCATTCTCTTTGTTTCTGCTCTTCAGTTTGTCCCCAAACAGTTTGCCACCAAGATGCAAGTTTCTGCTGCTTCAATAGGAAGAGAAAACTGTCCACCACATAGAGCATGCATCATGATGGTGATGTGTTTCCGCCATTGTGGGATGAACTTCTTGTGGAAAGTGGCTTTGATTATGAGAAATTCCAACTCTTCAGTGGAAGAAGGAATTTTACAAACATCCATTGAATTCTTCTCTTCTTGGCAATGCCATTTCCTTCATTTTCAGCCTCTTCTGGTGCTTGTTGATGGCAAGATTCCCCGGCTGTGCACCAAAAACATGGAGCCCCAAGAGGAACACCAAGGAAAAGGGAATTATCTTGCAAGAAAATCTATCTTGTAACATCAACAAGATTGTTTATCATGTTTCATATGATCACAATGAAGAAAAGAACACCAGGCACAACAAATCTTCATGCAACATCATGTAGATCTCCCACGGTTTTGATAGAATCAACCATATTCTTCAACATCTTCATAAAATCCATCAATAGAACAAAGAAAGCAAAGGAATACACCATCTTTGAATGGAAATACATCTCATAGTATTCATCTTCAATATCTTCATAGTCTTCTCTCTCAATCTCTCATATACAATCACTCTGTTTGAGTAGAATTGGCTATCTCTGACTCTCTCTCTCTCTCTCTCCATCAATAATACATCATATCCTCACTACAATCTCTCAAAATTCACTCTCAATAATCCTTCTTAGGTCGTGGATACCACTCCCAAGAGGTATGTCTGATATGAAGAGTCACCAGAGCCACTACAGTGTCCTTTCATAGCTCACTACTGTCACTTCACTCTAGTCTTCACTTGAATCTTCAGCAGCTACTTCTTCCACTTCCTTCAGCTCTTTTGCACTTGTATTCACCTCTTTCCAAGGCTAGAAAACTTTCCCAAAGTCACACATACATTCCACAGAACACTTACAGAAGCATACAGAACAGTCTACATAACAGTACCAGAACAGCTACAGTACATAACAGAAACAGAAGCTCTACAGAAGGTTACAGAAGGTCATCAAAACTACATAACTTATTCTCAAACCATTCCAAACTCTCACAAACTATTCAATAAACTTTTACAATATCTCATTCTTCATCAATCAATACTCCATCCCTCCTTACAGAAGACAATCAGAACAAAACAGACCAAAACAGAGCAAAACAAAAGGTATACAGAACCAATTAGAATCTGTCAGAACATCACAGAACCACCAATAAACATCATGATCTTCCAAAACACAATCAATATCATCCAAAACACTCTCAAACCACTTCCAAATCAATCAATCATCTCATAAAATCAACCATTCAGCTCTCAAAAACAACAAAAATCAGCCAAAAAACAAGTCATTTCAACACTCTATAGTGCATCTCATGTTCACACACACACCTTCGCAGCAATCCGTCTTGCCCCAACCTATAGAGTTGGCCTACAACCAGTTGGTAGGGCTGGAGCTTCAATATCAAGCGCCTAAGTCGTGCCCTTTCTATTGGTCACTCAGATGGTCCGTGCTCGAGCACTTGGACTATGTCATCTGCCCAGTATGGCATCAGATCAGCCTTAAATAGGTCTCTCTCTCTGGACAGGTGGAATAAGTGGGCGTCAGGTAACTCGTCCTTGATACCTTGTCCAACTGCCTCTCTTGTGGGTATACGGGACATGTGATCAACCATGTAATGCTGTTTTCCCTTTCGTACCACCACGGATAAATCGAACTCTAGGAGCAGGAGGAGCCATCGAGCTATGCGTCCTGTAGCACAAGATTTGTTTACCAAGTAGAGCAGGGCTTGATGGTCCATGAAGAAGATGAAAGGTGTGGCTAGTAGATAGTGCCGGAATTTCTTCACGGCAAACACCATGGCTAATCCCTCCCTTTCCGTCGTTGAATAATTCATCTCCGTCTCAGTGAGTTTCCTGCTAGCGAAGCTCACTGGGTAGTCCAAGTTATGCTCACCCGGTTGGCACAACACTGCTCCTAGGGCAGACTTAGAGGAGTCAATGTGGATGTGAAAGGTAGTGGTCCAGTCCGGGGCTCGTAGAATCGGTGCCGTTATTAGAGCCTGTTTCAATTGTTCGTATGCCCTTTGGCATGCTTTGGTTCACTCGAAGACGATCAGTAGCTTGTACAATGGCCTAGCGATCAGTGCGTAGTTCAGTACAAACCGCCGATAGTATCTTGTGTGACCTAAGAAGCATTGAACTCCCTTGTAATTACTTGGGGGTGGGAGGTCAACGATAACCCTGACCTTCGAGAAGTCTATGGCAATGCCGTTCTTTGACACCACATGTCCTAAGATGCATCCGTGCTTCACCCAAAACTGACATTTCAAGGGATTCATGGAAAGGCGGTATAAGCGACACCGTTCAAAGACTGTGCAGAGTTTGTCTAGATGTTCAATCCAGGTCGAATGGACACACAGGTCATCCACAAAGACCTCCAACTCCTTGCGAAGCATGTCCTTGAATATGGTGCACATAAGGCGTTGAAAGGTGGTGGGGGCATTGGTTAACCCAAAGGGCATGACTACATACGCAAAGACGCCCCACTCAGTGGTGAAGGCGGTCTTGTGCCTGTCTGCAGGATGCACTTACACCTGATTGTACCCCGAGAAGCCATCCAGGAAACTGTAGGCTTCCTTACCTGCCACTCTCTCAAGCATGTGCTCGGTGTACGGCAAGGGGTAAATGTCTCTCTTTGTAGCAGCGTTCACCTTCTTGTAATTGACGCACACTCGAATCTTGCCGTTTTTCTTCATCACAATGACTATGGGTGACACCCAGTTTGTGTGCTCAATTTCGTAAATGAATCCAGCTCTCATCAGCTTGTCGATTTCCTCCTTGACAGCATGAGCGTGCTTTGGATTCATGGGGTATGGTCGCTACTTGACCGGCGTTGCATCCGACGTCATGGGTATGTTGTGAGTCACAACACTCGGATCTACCCCTCGTAGCTCATCTAAGGACCAAGCAAATATGTCTATGTACTCCCGCAAAAGAGTGACAAGACTAGACTCTTCTTCAGTAGTCAAGTCCTCGGCAATGAACACTGGTTGGGGCACTTCCCCTTCCAGGGCTAGGTTTACCTCCTTGACCTTGGTTGGCCCTTCGATTGGTTCGTTGGTTTGCCCTTGGCGCTTGGCACTTAGCAGAACCACTTACCCTGTCCCCTTTTTTGAATTTAGAGAAGTGTTTAGGGAGGTCTTGTGGCTTCCTTTGTTCCTCTGATCATGCATCCTTGGGACGCTTTGCCTCATCCTGCCGCAACCGTTTGTGCCTCAGGTGGATAGGTAAGTCCCCCTTGGTGCATCTGGTCATGGGTGGCCTAGGGATTTCTGGGTCACTATTCGAAGTAACTTTCGATTCAGAGTTAAACCCCCCATTTTCACTAGAGGAGGTGGTCTCCCCTGGTGGCCGCAGTTCAGATGGCGATTCGGTTCTAAAGCAGTGCTGTCGTTCCTGGTCGGGCTAGGCCGGCTTGCTCAAGGTCTACTGCTCCTATCCATTCCAACCAAGCACGATCACATTTTGTACACATAACTCCTTGGTCCATTCTAAGGGCCTATCTCTTTTGCGGCTTGGCATCTGCCCATATCTGCTCCATTTCTCGCCCTTCGGTGTTGTATTCTATGGTATCCACCTCACCCTCACTTTCATCACTGAAGGATTGGCAATCTTCGTATTCATCACAAGAATCTTTATCGCTCGACTGCTCATTGTCTCCCAAGGCTTGCTCTGCCTCGTCTTGTTGGTCGGGAACCAAAGCCCAGTTATACCTGAGGTTCAGCTCGTGTACCTTGGTCCACTTCCACTCGGACTCCTCCAAGAGGTCCTGGAGTGGCTTGAGGTTGGCGGCTGCGTTGCCTGCCAGTCGATCCGTTAAGTGCTCCAATATTCCCTGGAGTTCCCTCTTGTTGGAAGGCACTTGGAAGGTAACAGGCTCCGGCCCTCCATGGAGGCTTGCTGCCATCATGTAGAGTGGTGCAGGAAGTGTTTCATTTGCCTTGTCGACTGCTTTGATGGCTTGCTCGTATGCCCCTTGGTCGGAGAACGACAGGTTAATTGTAGCGAGGATGTGCATCCAATCCCGCTCATCCTCTGGGTATGGGATATACTTGGTCAAGGACTCATAGGGCTTCCTGACCTGAGTGTTCCCTTTGAGCACAACAGAGATGGCATCTAGGTCGACTGGTGAGGTCTTCCAAGTGTCCATTTCTATTCGTACGGCGTTAGTTCTATTGCCGAGGAAGATCAAGCCATTACCCCAATCTTCGATGACTCTAGCGTTGCGCATCCAGGGTCAGCCTAACAGGACATCGTAGTCTACTCCCTTCATGACTATAAAGTAAATGGAGAATTGGACTCCTGCGATCTTCACTGGCCAATTTTTCAGGACCCCGAATGGTTTCTCTCTCATACCGTTTGCTAGCGTAACGTTAAATCTAGCAGCTTCAACAGGAGGGTTTTCCCAGGTTTGCAGCACTGCGTGGCTAAGTACACTAACCCCAGCTCCCATGTCTATGATTCCCTTCCTTGTTGAGTCACCCAGGGCTAGGACCGACAGGACTGCGTGCATCTCAGAGCCTTCCCAAAAGGCGTTGACGTGCAAGGATTTAAGTATAGAGTGTAGTGTGAGGCTGGCCAATTGTGTTTCTGCATCCTGGTCTTGCGGGTCTACCATGACCTGCTCTTGTGAGTCCTCAACCCACTGCTTAAGGTCTTGCCATAGGGCAGGGTGCTGCTTAAGCACATCTCCCAGGCCAAATGTTACAGGGGTGGTCACTAGTGTGGTCAGGAGATTGCTAAATACTCGTCCTTCCCTTATCCCAGACTGTCTGGGCCAATGGCCATGGCTGATCTGCGGCTCTGTTGTGTCCAGGCTTGGTCTTAGTGGCATTGCTTGTGGCACAGTAGCCTCGGCCGACTTAGGTGGAGGCTGTGACCTTGGCGTGCTTATGCTGGAGAGATAATCAATCTCGTCCTCTGTGATGGGTTCCGCATCTTTGAGGTGCTGTTGAGCCTCCCTCACCCATTCCTTCACCTTTTCTATGGCCTTCAATTGTCACTTGGGGTGCGGGTATTCCCCTACCTTAGCGCTTCCCTTTTCGGCTATCTTAGGGGTTGAAGTCTCTACCTCTGCATCTGAGACTTTCTTTCCAGCGGTTAAAGTCATAGCACCCTCGGTCTTCAATGCGACCTTAGCGTCTGACCTCTTCTTCTTCCGCTTGCGGCTTTTCTTCCCTACTGAGCCCGCGTCCAGGTTGCTAGGTCCTGGCAGAGAGATGTCGGCCTGCTTGGTTTGGGCTCGGGTCATAACTCGTAAGGGAATAGGTGGCCTCCCCATCGCGGTTTTCGACACCAAACAGCCCTAATGGGACGGATGGCAAATTAACCGCGCTAGAGATGGCTTCCGCTTTGGGCAATCAACGAAAAGATGGGTGATTCCACACTTTGCGCACCTTTGATCATCCTTGTCCCTGTTTTGCTGCTCTATTTCAGGGCAGCGTGATGATACATGTCCGGGGTGTCCGCAAGTCCAACAAGTGACTGGATCCTATGGCTGCCCTCCTAGGCCTCTACCCCGTCCTCTTCCCAATGCCATCATCGGCACGGGTCGATAATCCATGAGGACCGCATTACCCTCGTCGTCATGCGAGACGTAAGGGTAGGTGTAGGTCTCTTCATCGTTTGGCTCCTCCACGTAATGAACTGGAGCATCGCTTGGTGGGTGGATCACATAGGGACCAGGCGGTCTAGGAATGCCGGTGGGATTTATGTCCATTCTAGGGGCGGCGGGTCTCACATTGTTAGGCACGGGTAGAGCCAATGGAGCTCCCCTTCCGAAGAATGGTTGCAGCCTGTTAGCGAGATAAGGTTGGCCGTAGGGTTGCGAGTATGGAAACCTTCTTGGGAGTCTACATTGTGCAGTATCGTGGCTGAACCTCCCGCAGTTGGCACAAGTTCTTGACCTAGGGTCTTGACACTCAACCGGCAAGTGGTTTCCCCCACAGTACACGCATTGGATGTGCGGGCGCGTTGGTCATCCCAGCAGGTCCTGTATCTTGGTTAACTCCATCCTGACCTCTGCCAGGCCTTGGTTTGCCTCGGTGGCTTTCCCCTTGTCTTGGGGTGATGGGCTCGACCGCTCACTAGAGGCTGGCGTTCTCTCTAAACTCCGCGGGTTGGTTTCCTCTAGGTTTGAGCTCCTGGAGCTCCGCTCTTTCAGCTGGTCATCGACTCTGATGGCTTCCTCAAAAACCCTAGCCACCACGTCTCGTTGCAAGCTTGAGTTGTCTGCCAGTGCCTTATACAATTCCTCATCTCGAATTCTGCTGATGAATACAGTCGATACTTCCCTGTCAGTCGGTCGCTCGCCTAAGGGGATTCTTTTAAGGAGGCTTCTCACATGGGCCACATAGTCGCGGATGCCCTCCTCCTTCTGCTTGACGTTCATCAGGCGTACTAGTAGGTTGTCGGAGTATCCGGGTTCGGCAAACCTCTTGACAAAAAGGTCCTTGAGGTTATTGAAGTTGGCTCGTTCTATGGCGTCCAGGCTTGTATACCACGTCCTACCCTTATCGCTTAAGCAAAGTCCGAATGCTTGCGAACGTTGAGCCTGGTCGTTGAGGCCATTGGCTTCGCAGACTTGCTCAAACTGCTCGACGAAGCTGTACGGGTTGTCAGGTGGCTGGTACTTGTCGAGTTGCTTGGCGACAATAGGTATTTTGGCTTGGCTCTTTGAGCCCTGGTTTGCCCCCAACCCTGCAAGCAGCGACGTTGCTAGCACAGTGGCACTCTGCTCTACCGTGGTGTTATCGAGCAGCCGTTTCATGAGGAGCTCGCTCAGCGTCAGGTCTCCCTCTAGTGCTTTCTCCTGGTTCGTACGGTTCCGGCCAGCCAAGTTTAGCACTCGCTGCACCTCATGTAGCTCCATGCTTTGCCTCAGGCTCCTGGCTTGTTGATCCCTATTATACTTGGCTATGCCCTACAATGCCTTGCAGGCTAGCCTTCTCTCCTCCTCCAGGTCTGCAATGATTGCATCTACCGTTCTGCCATGGTGCTCGTACCGGGCATGTGCATCGTAACTGCTCACCATCTACTGTATAGCATCTGGGTATGCGCTCACGTCGAGCTCCTTGGTAAACCGATGGTCCGAGCCTTCCTCTGTCATGGTCGAAGCCTTGCGCCTCACTGCACTGTCAATCAGGTCACTAGTCGTGATAGGCCCGTGTTGTTGGCGCCCCTCACTTGGTTCTTCTTCTACATTCTGTGTGTTCGTCTACGTCCTGGGTCTTCTCCTATTGGCGGGTTCCTTGAGCGATTTATCTGAGTGAGTTCTCTTAACCACTGAATACAATTCTTATTTTACCGCCGCTCGATGAGTGTGGTGTTCCTTGTGCACTTGTGCCCAATCAGGCTTTCAGTTTCCTTAAGTGTACTTCAAGTGTAGAATTCAAGGTGAGTGCAGCAAGCAATTCCTCAGCGCCCCACTCACTCTCGCTTGCTTCTGGCCTGATAGGCTCATGGGTCCATTTTTCGGCCGTTTAGTCAGGGTTTAGGGTTCCTTGGTTGTTTCCTTGTTCACTTCTGATCGATCGGGTCTTTGTGGTTCAGCGGCTTGCGTTCTAGTCCGTGGACCCCTCAATTGTCTACTGCCCACCGCTAAGCGGCTGCGTACTACGATTTCTCTTATCCTGGGTGCCAGAATCAAGTTCTGAACGCCCGAAGGGTTTCGACAAATTGTGCTAATGCGCATTTGTCGGTCGGGTCAAATTTCTGACAACTTTGGCAAAAGGCTACATTCGGACCAAGTGGTCCGAATTGCAGGGTCCGAGTGGATCACTCGGACGGGCCGAATGGCATGGGGTCAAGGGCCGAATCTCCAAATCTGGCTCGGACGAGTTTTACTCAGATGGGCTGAATGACGGGGTTGGCAGATTCGGATGGGCTAATTCGGACGGGTCGCTCGGATGGGCCGAATGGCACCAAGCCGAATGTGCCACGTTGCCAAAAGGTTATGGCTCGGACGGTCCGAGGAGAGTCTCTTGGACGGGTTGACTCGGATGGGCCGAATGCCGACTAGGGTTCTGGCCGAGCGGCCGAATGGCAAGGGGCCGAAGGCCGATTCTGGGCCTCGGCCCAGAAGCAGTAGCTTGGACGGGCCGAATACGGCGCGACAAAAGCCGCGCGATGCCGATCTTGCCCGGTTCTTGCGATGTACTCAACTATTACAAGCACAAACCTCTAGATGCCATCTAGGGGGTTTGTTGGATGGATTGATGTACCTGAATGGGTCGGTAAGTGCATCAGTGTTGCGATCGAATCACACGGCCTGGGGGCTTCCTAGCTCTCTCTCACTCTTTCTCTCATACTGAAATGGCACAAATGAGTTCTCTTTTGGCTTCCCGGTTCTTATATGCCCTCCCAGCTATGGCGTTGACACCCCCGATCCCTCTCTTGTCGATCTTAGTCCTCACTAGCGAGCATTTTGCGCATTTGCATGACTTCTTCCCTGTTGTTACCCTGTTTTGAAACAGTGAACCCTACCCCTTTTCTTTCGATCTCCTAGCTCTAACCTACGCTAAATGCAACAAAATTCGAAGACAAAAAACTGGAATAGATTATCCATGCTTTCCAATCATCAACAACCAAAATATCCAAAATACTTACTTGTTCTGAAGATTAAAAGCACCCAACTTCCTACCTATCTCAAGCTCCGTTTCGGGGATGAATACCCTACTTCGATGCTCGATGTAAGGCGCGCAAGTGCTCAAGCTTGAATCCGTGGTCCCGGCAATGGAACCAAAATGTGGGAGTTTTCACTCAACCGCTAAGACCCACAGACCGCTTATTGTTTCAAGCGTTCCAAGTGAGCACGAATGGCTATCTCTCACCTAGCTGACACGCCGTCGATCCTACAAGTGTAGTGAGCTTACCTTGATGCTTGATTGAGTACCCTCCTCTCTCTCGCCCTCCAGTAGCTCCATGATCCTAGATGCTAGCACTAGCATCCTCAAGCCTCCTCCATCTCCAAGCTCCATCCTCCATAGCCGCGCACGCAAGAAAAGAGAAGGGAAGAGAAGAGAAGAAGAGGAGAGGAGATGGTGAAGAGTTTCACCCTCTAGATCCCTCACCCTCACACACACTCACTCCCCCACACTCTCACACTCCCTCTCTCAAGAGCACACACAAGCAAGAAGGAGAGAAGAAGAGAAGAAGAAGAGGACTCCTTTTGCCACACACCAAAGAATGAGCTTCACATTCATTTTTCAACTTTATATACAAAACCCTAAACCTTTTCCGGGTGGTCATCCCCTTTTCCTCTTTTACATGGCCCACCGGAGCCTAGACCCTCTTTCCCATTTCCCACCATCCTAGCTTACCCTCTTTCTTCTAATGCATACACTTTGCACATGAGCGAGCCTGGCACTCTTTTACACAGGTTTGGGGGCACTCCCCTATTTTAATGGTGCGCCTTTCCTCTTTTATTGCCGTGGCCCCATACCGAAGCCTTTTGAGGGTCGTGTCCGAATATTTGAATTTTTCAGGGATTGGTTGCTAGTCGAGGTGCCTTTTTGCTCTTGCGCCTTTTTTTCTCTTTTTTCCTTCTCCCAATTTCCACTTTTCTGTGCTGCGGTAACGTGGTCGGAAACACGGTAACAGCCTTTGTTTTATGTTTTTCATAGGGTATATATACTCTCCAAAAACATTTGGAATCCTATGATTCATAGCTGTCCTAGCAATTGAAACTACAAGAGGCCAAGGCAAATCAAATGCACTTATTCTATGACATTTAAGATTTGTAAACCACAATTTAGAGAGAGCACGATAACCTCTACGACTGATACCCATACTGTCACATGTCTCCACTATTTTATTTGGTTTAACTGTTCCTTTTAAATCTTTCACTAACTCTTTCAGAGTTTGGCTTCTCAAGTCTACATTTTCAGGTGATTTAAGAATCCTTATAATGTCCTTCTTTGTCATGGTTTCTTTAATAAGCTTAATCCTCTTATCATTCTCTCGAATATTAATACTTGAAATATTAGAGACACATCTCTCTGCAAGATTTAGTCTCCTTTTCTTCATCCAACTACACACGTCCATTATATTTTTAAGTGGTATTTTTCTCTGTCTAAATCCTATTGGATTTTCTTTCAAGCGCAATAATTTTTCTTACAATGACTGATTAGAGTTTTCTAGATTATCAACCTTGTCTGTTAGCTCAGAAATAGTTTTTTGTGCCAATGTTAATGCTTCCTTCATTTCATGCACTTGTTCTCTAAATGTAAAAGATGGAGAATATAACCTCATCTCCAACTTACCTTATGAAGTTGTGAATATTGTAAAAAGAAGGATGTTTACTTGTAGAAGGGTCTGGAGGATAAATATTTCCATCCATCCATAAGTCTACATGCTTCTTTCCTTGTAATCACAAACTGTTAGCTTCATCCTTGTCCAACAATGCTCGATGGTGTATACTCCTCCAAGATGAATAGATAGGATCTAACTGAATAGTAAGTTTATACTTGTGTGGTAGGGTTGCGCTCGTATTGCTAAAAGAGGTACTTGTAAACATTTTGGTAGGGAACCCTAAACGGGGCAACAATATCACAGAGAAGGAAATAGAACCACATGAAAGAGAGGTGTAGAAAATGAATGTCGAGGAATAAACGAGCAGCGTCTTTTGGTGTGAAAATTCAAAAATACAAGATTTGCAATTTCCAAGAGAATAAGACTAAAAAGGTGACACTTAATGTCCATTAAAGATTGATGATATTTAATACCCGACCTCTTAAATGAATCATACATTCTCTCATTAATCACGCTCAAGCAGCCAAATTTGGAGGGTTTTTCTCTTCTAAACCTCTTCTAATTAGCAACTTAATCATTTTCTTACGAGTGCGGTTTTGAAATGTTTTTGGCCCTAATGTCTTAGGCTCTTTGCACACTTCGATGAGATAAAATAGTGGATGCCTCCATAATCAATAAAAATTTTAAAGGTTTTACCTTGGTAGATTGCTAGCATCTGGATTATTGAGAACAAATAGTTGGGGCTCTTCTTGTTAAGAGCAGCATGTACCATTGCTCTTTCCATGTCTTTTTCTAAAGTGGGATCTTCACCTTCGTCCATTTCTTTGTTTCTTTCTTTGAATATTACTCCAACATCTTTCCCTTTGGTGGTTGAAACTATTCGATTCTGGCCATGAAGTGCCCATGGCAGATTGGTTGCCCTAACTTCAAACATTGTCTTTTTAAAGTGGCCGAGCTTTCGCAATGGAAACATCTTGGTAACTCCTTGTTGTGCCAACTGTAGGTATGAAGTTTCCAACTGCATTTGTCTTGGCCTTCTTCCTTTGCTTGGTCTAGTATTATCCTTGGATCCTCTTGACATATCCTCATGGTCCTTTGTATGGAGAACTTTATCCCCAAAATCTGCCACTCTTGGATGTTGATTAGATTTTCTATTTAATGGACCTTGCTTGAATTAATACATCTTGCAAGTTAGATGGCGCATTGCCTTGAGATGCATATCCATGGGGGGTTTCAGCCCGTGACAAAACTTTGAAACTTGTAGGGTGATATCCATGGGTGGGGCATACTTTAGAAGGGATACAAATCTAGAATAGTAGGCCTCTAATGTTAATCCATATTGTTTCAAACTAAAGAATTTATTCATTTTCAGTGTACAGTAGGCTAGTGGGAAGTATCGCCCACGTACAGCTTCCTTCAGCTGCTTCCTTCAGCTTCGCCCAAGTAAAGGTCATTTACACAATTCTTGGGTCTTTGCACCAATGAAAGATGCTATACCATGGTTTTTATTAACATTCAAAAGATTAGTTGCACGTTTTGAGTACTTACAATACTCATCTCTCATTAAGGTCCTTTTTAATATTTGAAACTATGGATTTTAAATTTATAGCATACATTTAGTATGAAGTACATGATCTTGCAAAAACTTGAGATTCTTTTCTTAATCACGGTTCGCAACAAGGTTAACTAGATTTCTTTATTACATCAAGTAGATAGTTGGAATCAAGCTAGGGAGACTTTCGGATTACAATGGCTTTAATTGTGAAATTCAAATACATCGATGGTTTTGTAGGTTGAAGGTTCATCAAATATTTTTAAGATATTGTATTTTTGGGGAAGATCTAGGAAACCATCTTTACAATAACTGTGGTAGCTTGAGCATTCTATAATAGCAATGTGCTCGGTCGAGAGAAATTGGAGCACTTGATCATAGAGATAACAATTTTGGTGAACTCGTTCTCTCTCTATGTTGAGGATGGATTTAGGCATGATTCTTGGAAGGTCAACGTCTTGACCAATTTAAGGTCCTCCATCCACTTGATTCCCATAAGGTTGTTTTGGAGATAAGCAAGTCAGTCCACATTGATAAAGTAAAAGACCTTGCTTCGTGTCCACCAATGCTCCTCCCAATATGAAGTGGCAAAGGATTGTACATACGCTCCAAGATCTCATGAAGTGATCCCGCAAATCAAAGTCAAGGGAATGCATCACTGAGGTAAACATTGCTTGGAATACCAAGAATTTTGACCAATCTTCAATTTTCTAAAAGAGATTCCACCAATTAGTTAGAAGTGAATCATTTTGCATAGAATGTTCTTTAATAAGGTTATAAACAAATCTTCATATGTGTTAGTTTTATTTTGCTCTGATACCACGTGTGATGTGCCCACTTGAGACATCCTTGATGGTACGGTTTAGTACTCGATTGATATGATTTTTCTAAGAAACAATGCTCTGTACTCTTTCAAATAACACGAGGTTTGCTGCCTAGACTCTCTTGAGTCTACTTCACAACTAATGGTGTAGCCATTCCCATGAGAATTGACTTAAATATCAGATTCTAGGTAAGCTAGGGTCTCCTATTTGGAGTTAACTAGTATCGGTCTTCAAGCAACTCCTTGTACTAGATTGCACTTTGTTCAAAGAGAGTGAGAAACAAGGGGGAGTATAAATACATCAACCCCTCTATCTATAAGGCCAAGTCTCACTCCATTCCCCAAAAATGATACATAGTCAAAGGTCCTAGTTGATTCAAAGGGTCAATTTTTCATGTAATCTAATGCAATAAATTTGTGAGAAGCTCTCGGCTTACTGAGACCACCCTACCTTAGGGTGGATCCATCAGGAATCATGCCCTTTCACTTCCCTTGTTGGGTAGTTTTAGTTATCTTCTTACCTAATACATTTAAGTTGTATGTATAAAATCAACTTTCTTAATTAACCCTTTTGATCACAGTATTCATTCACATAATTTAAATTCACAATACACAAATAATGAAAATAAACCTTTTGAAAGACAAGTTCTTTATTTAATAAGAAATTCTTATACAAGTGTTTACCTGATGGCTCTGCAATAACTACCAAGAAATAATCTTCTCTCAAATTGAAAAGAATTTGGAGAATAATATGTACTCCTTGTCTTTAATTGGGAAAGTAGGCAAAGATGGAATAATAAGGCTTGAAGGAGTGTCAGATGGCTCATCAACCTCTATAGTGGTCTCTTCAATTACTGTCTCTGCTTTGAATTTAGCAACATTCAGGTCCTTTGCAACTAATGCTTCCATCTGGGTGTCTAGTTGCTCTACAATCACTTTAAGAAGGCAATAGCTAGATAAATTTGAGGTTTCTTTATGCTTTTCATTAGATCTTAGAGGGTATTTCACAAAGGCAAATACAATGAATGCAGTAGACTTAAGCATATGCTTGCATTTTTTTGGATGTAAACAGCATAACTCAGATGCATAAAATCTATCAAGAGAATGATAACCATATTTCTTGGTAAACAAGGACTTCTCAATGTGCCTGACCTTCCAACAGGGGTGTGAACATACTCCTTGGAATCCAACTGAACAACAGGATATGCTAACTCTTCAAACTCTGCAAAATCTTCTTTGATAAAGTCATTTGAGAAATTAAGAACTTGATCAAGGTCCCACCCTGGATGGAAAGCAATGCCAATATTATTTTCTTTGAGAAAATCTAAAAGCTTCTCAGAGGCCGTGACATTTGTAATTTGAGACAGCCCTGAAATCCTCAAAGGAGACTTTGAAGCCTTTCCCTTCTTTTGATCCTTCCTTGAACCTTCAGTTGTCTTAGACATATGAGATGCTATTGAAACATCTGAGGCAACTGACTCCTTTGTCATTGTGGGCTCACGGACTCTTTTCCTTTTCATAGATGTGGAGGCAGACATGTGTGACATCTCTGTACTAGACATCTTCTTGAGATTCAATAGCTCTAAATTTCCTGCCTATATAAAGCGAATATCAAGGTATAAGCCTTGATATTGAAGTGGTGCACTTGCTCCATGTTGGAGGAGTTACGAATACGATGCAATTAGGAGCCTTTCAGAATCTCCAAACTCCACCATCGTGCCGTTTTCATGAGAGTAGGAAAATGAGTGTTGGATGAGTCAGGAATACGACGCAATAGGAAGAAAATCAAAATCTTTCTATTTATCTTCTCACGCTGTGTTGGACGAGTTAGGAATACGACACAAGAGGATTGTGCCTGCGGTGGGGACAACCTTGACGGAGGGGGTGATGGAGTATGGATGGAGGGGACGAGTGGAGATTGAAGGTGGAGTATGGACGCAGGGGTTGATGGGGTGATGGAGAGGGTTTCGGTGATGAAAAAGGAGATGGAAGGGGTGATCCAAGGGGTGACAGAGGGGGTGTCGATGATGAACAAGGAGATGGAGGGGGTGATGCAGGGGGTGACGGAGTGGGTGATGTAGGGGTGATGGAGATGGTGTCAGAGACATTCGACACACGAGAAAATGGGGAAGAAAAGTGTGGGAAAAAATTTGGGTGGCCTTAAATAGGCGCGAGGGGGGAACAAGGAATGTTTTAGAAACCCTAATCAAATGGCCAATGAGAACATGACACGTGGACATCAGCACCCGTGAGTATATAAGAACTTCTCAATTGGCGCGAACGCGATTTCACACCTTACATCATGACTGCCATTCGTCCGATAGTTTTGATGTATCCGATCGACAGAGGTATCATATGTTCGATGTTAGTCATGTCGAAAGTTGTTGAGTTGTCCGAAACAACACGATAGAATACTTCAGCAATTGAGGCAAGAACCTTCATCGCATTGTATTGGAGCTGTGGAGGTGCTGAGTTGTTCGAAACAACGCGATAACATAAATCAAAACTTTTGCAACAACCTACATCGCATGGTATCGGAGCTATAGAGCTTCTTCTTGTGTTCTCGCACTGCACTACAATCGGGGAACTTATGCATTCGCATTCCATTGGAGTCCACCAATACAAAGCGATTAGGGCAAAGGAGGAACTCAAATTCACTCTATTGCGTTGTATTGGTCCAGCCTTTATTGCGAAGCGAGGAGGAGGAGTTCAAGGCTTCCATCTAGTCTCTGTTACGGTGCGATGGGAGTCAGTTGTCTTCGTGTTTAGCTTCCTTATCGCACTACGTGGGTTTCAATGGTCAGGACAAAACAAACTGCAAGGAAGATCTTAGTGAAGAAATCTTCTGAAGAAGGTCTTGAGCTAATTGTTGAGGAGTCGAAGAAATTGTTGTCCCTGTTACACCAGCTGGTAAAGTTTGCTCAGGTGAATCCTCAGAGAACAAGTTATGTGGTGAATTTGAGCCCTCAGCTTCTCCTCACTCTCAGGTTCCCAAGGAAGCCCCTGTGAGGAAAAAGAGAAAGTCAAGATGTTTTTACATGCAGAGGTATTTTGTAGAGATCAGGAAAGGTCAAAAGTCAACTAGTCACCTTATTCCTAAGGCTGCATTTTTTAGACTGGTCAAGGAGATATCTAATAGGTTGTCTTTTGTTGCTTCTGTGGATGACCTCAACAAGAGATGGTAGCTGTCTGCCCTACTATGCTTGCAAGAGGCAGCAGATGATTTTTTAATAGATTTTATGAATGATGCTTATATTGTAGCTACCCATGCACATCGAATTACATTAATGAATAAAGACTTTAGTATGGTTAGCAGACTTAGATATAGGTCTGACAAAGTTTTGAAGCCTCTTCTATCAACTGATCAAAAGGCATTTGAAATTCTCAATGTTCCACCCAAGAGAAAGCAGAAAGAGCCACCAGCACCCAAGATTGAAGAGGTTATCCATTTGTATCCTACAAGAGTTGCAAGTGAGTAGGAGGTTGTCTTGGAGGAGAAAAGGAAAGATGTAATAGAAAATGAGGATTTGATCTAGAGAGAAAGATTTTGTCTCTTGGCCAAGTGAATTACGAGAGGATGGGCAAAGTGTACGACCAAATGGTCATGAATGTTTCTGTTAGTCTTGAAAAAGAAGACTACCTTAGCATTTCTCCAAAGGATAAGATCCTATTTGAGAAAAAGGATACTCAACTAACAGATCCAGTAGTTTATTGTCGTTTGAGGTAAGGTCTTTTGCTTCTCTTTATTTATAATGAATTTTTCCAAGGGTCCTTATATTGCACTCATTCTCTTATTCATTCTTTACTTTGTATACAGGGCATATGTTGCTTCTCTTAGCATTGATATTGCTAAGGGTATATTTGTTATAGATCCACTTCTCTCTGTGGATTTTTTTTCAAAATCTGATTCAAATATTACAAGGTTTTTTAAGGACTTCGATAGCGTCACAAACCATCATATTTTTTCTCCATATATTGAAAGGTACTTTCTTCAACGTTCTATCTCTTGATGATTTGTCTTTAAGGTTGTTTCTCACTTGTGTTTTGGTTTGCAGAGGACACTGGAGCCTAATCTATATCGACATTCCTGCAAGAGAGGTCATTTTTATGAATTCTCTTTCAGGAATCCATGGATAATCAAAGATGTATTATCAATAAACACTCTTTATTTGATCTTTTATTGGATAAAGTGGATAGTATTCACTAATAACCTAATAAGTGCAATGCTGCTAGACTTGTTACTACCCACTTGGACACTAGCTTTCAAAGCATTGTTGATCCTCAGAGACCTTTCAAGTCTCTATTTCAAGAGGTCCCATTGCAAAATGACGTACATAATTGTGGCTGGAGAGTGGTTTCAAATGCTTCGAGAATAATAGATTCAAAGTTATTGAATGTAGAGGTGGAATGTAAGTTTTCTATGCTTTATCCTTTTTATAGTGAAAGTCTCTTGCTACTTCAAATAACTTGTGTGCTTTGTTATAGTGTAGAGACTACCCTGAGTCATACATGTGGTAGATACGGGAGAGGTGTATTGAACTAGTTTTAGATAGGGAAGTTACACCAGTGGACTCAGATTCCCCTCTCCCAACTAAAAATTCCAAAGGACAGGCAACAATGAAGGGCAAAGGCAAGAAAATGGCAACCACCAAGAAAAAGAAGTCTCCAAGGTCCAAACAAAAGGGGCCCAAAATGAAGGGCATGCCTAAGCTTTCTCCATTGAAATTTATTCCATCCCCTCTAAAGCCCAAGGAGAAAAGAGTGCTTGAGGTAATTAAGTTCTTCGAGCAACCAAGGAAAACACCTACTAAGAGGAAACTAGTGATGACGAATGAAAGTATGGAAGATGAAGCAACTTTTCCAAAGAAAGAGAGAAGTCTTAAGGATGGAGAAGCTATAGATCAAGGAGAAGCTAAAGAACAGCCCAAGGATGGAGAAGCCAAAGATCAAAGAGAAGCTAAAGAATACCCTTATAATTACCAGTTTGTCTATTTGTATTGAAGTAACAGTCCCCTTGTGTATACATCTATAGTGCAATATTCTAACCCAAAATGTAATGATATGTCATTTTGATCTTACCCATGAAAGACAATTTTTTGTTCATAGAATCATAGAGAATTGTAAAGCTTGTACCAAGTCTTTCCTATTAAATTGTACTGCAAATTTTTAACTCATGATATAATGAAATGATTTTGGTCCACAAACGACGATTCGTTATTCACAGAATCATTGCAAAGCTTATACCAATATTTTTTAAAATAATACTTATCAATGTGTATAATTCCATGTTTTTGGCAGCAATATTTGTGAGCAAAAGAAAGATTCAAAATTATTTATACATGCATATTTATGGTCCGAAACTCACAACACTAGGATGCAAACAACTCATACATGATACAGAGCTCTCAGCTCTTTTTCATTAGGGCCAAAAATGCTTCAAAAATGGCACTTGTAAGAAAGTGATTAAGTTGCTAATTAGTTGAGGTTTAGGAAGAATAAAACCTCTAAATTTGGTTGTCCAGATGTGATTAATGAGAGAATATTTGGTTCATTGAAGAGGTCGGCCATTAATTGCCCTCATCTTTTAATCCAGGTCAGGGGTCACCTTTTCGGCCGTTTATTGTCTTGGAACTCAAGAGATTTTGTATTTTCGAGATTTTCGTACGAACTTCGCATTTGTTTGCTCTCGCGTTTTCTTTCTATACACTATTCTCTTTTACCATTCCTTTTGCTGCACTTGCTTTCTATCACTGTGAGATTCTTGCTCGGTTCATTTGCTAGAATGTCTAGCAATACTACTTCAAATAACACAGGCGCAAGCACACGTAAATACAAGCTATCTATTCAGCTAGATCTGACTTACACATCTTGGAGAAGTATACATCATCGAGTATTGATAGATGAGATTGAAGCCAACAGGTTGCAAACACAAGGAATGAAGCATATAGATTTGTGGGTGGATGGAAATATCTATCCCAGGGATCCTTCTACAGGTAAACCACCTCCTTTTTTGAATGTCCATGACTATATAAGATATGCTGGAGAAGGTTACAATGGAATGCTTGGCTACTGTATGAGGTTATACTCTGCATCTTACACATATATAGCTCAAGTGCACGAAATGAAAAAAGCACTAGAAACTACACAAACAAAAATTTTAGAGTTGACAAGTCAGATTGATATTTTGAAAAATGTTAACAATTCATTGCAGAATAAGCTAATACGCTTGAGAGAAACTCCAGTCGGATTTAGAGAGAGGAAGAGACCATTAAAAAATATAACCAGCTTGTGTGAGAGAGCAAAGAAAAGGAGACTAAATCTTACAAAGAAATATGTCTCTAACATATTAGGCATAAATATCTGAGAGAATGAGGAAAGAATCAAACTTTTGAAGGAAACCATGAATAAGAAAGACATTTTGAGGATTCTTAAGTCACCAGAAAATGTGGATTTGAGAGGTCCAACTCTGAGAGAGTTAGTGAAGGATTTAAAAGGCACAGTGAAAGCAAATGAAATCGTAGAGACATGTGATACTGTGGGTATAAGTCGAAAAGGTTATCGTGCTATCTCTGGATTATGGTTTAAAAATCTTAAACGCAATAGGGTAACTATATTTGGATTGCCCCGAGCCCTTGCAGTTTCCACTGCAAGAATTTCCATGAATCGCAAGATTCCACATGTTTTTGGAGATTACTTTCACATTGAAAGGTCTATGTTCTATGAAAAACAAAAAAAACAGGCAATTTTTGATTACAATGAGTTTAACAATATATGGGTTGATCTAAAAAAGGTGCAAATTGCAATGGTTCATATGTATAAAATCACAGTAGAAGAAAGTTATGGTGTTCTAAAGTTTGCCTTGAAGTTGGATAAAGCACAGATTCAAAAGGGACAGAAGATGGAAAGAATTAGCATTTGCATCATGAACATGGCATTGGACCATGGCAATGGCGAGGGCAAAGCTCCATTGCATAAGATCCAATCCGAGATGGAGATTTGGTGGATTGGTGCAGCCCAGGTACCAATTGAAAATCATCAAACGTTGAAATGGTTGTTCAACCATACAGGTATTCCAAATATCATTAAGTCTCAAAGTGAAGGCGAAATGTTGGTAGTTGATGGGGTTGGTAAATTTAATGTGGAATGGCATATGAGTGCTGATTTGAAAACTATCAAATGTATGCTTGGAATATGTAATGGTGCAAATGCAAAATATCCTTGCATTTATTGCATGGAAAGTATTGGATCCAAAGATTGGAGTAGTTTGCGACCAGTAAGAAGAGCCCCAAATAGAGACTCTATAGATTTGAGTAAATTTAAAAACATAGAAGACATCTGGGATCCCATTCTTTCCATCTCTCTTAAGAATGTTTATATTTGTACTTTGCATGAAGAGATTAGAATAATCGATAAGCTTCTCAGGTTGCATCTTGACTACGCATATTCCATTAAGCCATTATCTTTATCAGATGAGTGTATTGATAAATGCGAGGCATTGCTATCGAAAATGGGATTTCATGGGGGCCAAGTTCACTTGAGAAAGGATCCAATACTTTCAGGAAAAACAAGAGATATCTTGGCCGATGTCTCTATGGGAGGCTCAAAAGCTAGACGATTCTTAGGAAACCATTCAGGAAGGCAAGTGAATGCGGCTTGGGAGTGTTGGAGAGAGCTATGTGAGATCACAACAAATGTTGCAAGCACGCCGAGGCTTGCGTTTCTTAGAATGGAGGTCTGGATACACCTTGATGTTTTTCTGAAACTCCTCAGGCAACATAAGACAACATATACATATGCGGAAGAGTTCAAAAGATCAATCACAAAGCTTGTTCAGGCGATAAAAGAGGCATGGGGAGAAAAAGATATCACTTTTTATCTGGTAAAGTAATAATTATTTAATATCGGCTTATTTTGATAGGTTTTTCAATTGGTATAAAATTTGTGTTACTTTGTATTGCAGCATATTCTTCATATTCATGGACCTTTCTTTGTGGAGGAGCATGGCCCCTTAGCAACTTATAGCAACCAAGGCATGGAAAAATCCCACTATCAAGCACGCACAAGTTATTTTCGAAGCACAAGGCATGGGGGAGGAGTTACAAAAAGCAATGCTTTGGAGGAGCTATTCAACTGGTTTTTTCGACAACAACTTCAAAGAATGCAAATAAAAGACGGCAATGACACATGAGCAATCGCACTTTTATATATAAGAAAGAATATATACAAAGCTAGTTTTCCAAAACTCTCACATTCTCTTCCTCCTCAGGAATCTTTCCTCTATAACGTAGAAATTTTTTTCTCTTGTAGCCAGTTATAGATTTTACATCAGTTCTGTCTGCAGCTAAGGCGTAGGATGAAAACGCCAAAAAGTATCCTGCTCTAGAAGCAGAGTAACCTGGACCGTAGCCAAAAATCCTAATTGCTGCAGTCTTTTCCAAAAACATTATTTTGTGGGCATTATATTGTAATCCTAAGAAACCTAGAAGCCTTGTAAGAGCTTTAATACAAAGTATCGGCCATGCTGCGTCCTCTGAGAAACTACTATGAAGTACAAAAAATGATTCAGGGTCAATCCTAGCCAAGTACTGGCCGAGCGCAATGTCTTTGGTGGTGTTACTAGCAGCTCTCGATCCTTTGCCACGCCCCAAGAAGTTATCTGTATCAGCAATCTCCAACTGCAAATAAAACCCATACTGAATGAGCATGAAATGTAAACCTACCAATGTGTAAAAGCAAATTCAAAATTATCTTACCACTTGATTTTCATCGTACTCCAATTTAAACAGATTCCATAAATTAATTGATGATGCTGTCTCATTGGTGTTAGTCAATTCTTTAACATATTCAGACTCCTCTCTTCCAAAATTGGAAATGCCGAGCTCGCTTTGAATGCGATCGAAGTCCTCATCAGTAATACTCAACTCTTTCTCAGCTTCTTTGGCCTTTTCAAAACAAAGAGAGAGGGCCTCACCAGCATCAATAAACTTATCATCTAGAGTTTCTTTATCAAGTTTCAGAATCTCTTCCTTTGATTCATTTTCTGTGTCAATTATCCCATTTGCAGCATCAGAAGCCTCTGCAATAATTGCAAGACAATAATCTTCCCTGAGATTAAAAAGTTTTTGAATATCTGATAGTACAATGTACTTCTTGTCCTTGAAAGGTATACATGGCAGGGAAGGAACAATATGGTGAGAACTCTCATCAGGTTGAGGGTTTGTATCTCCTTGGCTCTCCTCAATGATAGTCTCAGCTTTGAAGTGAGCAACATCCAAATTCTCAGCAATAGAAGCCTCAAACTCTGTATCTACAACCTCCTCTGTTTCCCTTTCATCTACCAGATCATCCAACATGCAAAAGCTGGCAGACTTTGCTCCTTCCAATTGTTGCTCCTCAGCTTTCACAGGGTATTTGACAAGGGTGAAAACAATAAAAGCAACAGATTTTCTCATCATCTTGCAGTTTTTGGAATGAGTGCAGCAAAATATGTCTGTTGAATGAAACCTCTCCAGAGAGTGGGCCCTGCACTTTTTAGTAAATACTGCCTTTTCATTTCCTGTTGACCCAATGGGAACATGGACATATTCAATTGTGCCAACTTCAACAGAAGGACCTGCAAGAGTTTCAAACTCCAAAAAGTCCTCCACAATATATTTTTCACAAGATTTCAAAACTTTGTCAAGTTCCCAATCAGGATTAAAAATATTTTTCACAACTCCATAGAATGAGAGATCCATTCCATTCTGAAGCATAAAATCAAGTAGCCTCTCTGATGGAGTGATATCAATGAGCTCTGATACTCCTTGACCTCTCACTACTGACGTTCGCTTCCCTGGAGATGTACTTGGCTTTCTCACACTGGTGGCAGAGGATGGAGAGGAAAAAGAATGCACAGGCTGATCAGATGTTGATGCACTTGAGCCTTTTGAAAGCCTTCTTCTTTTACCAGTTCCTGGAGAAACCTTGGATCCTAGGAATTCTATGGGTTCAGACATGTTTACAACTTCTGACGATATGGCGCGATAAGAGAGAAACGATTCAGAGGGATAGGCCCCCTCGCGCCGTATCGGTGATCCCAGTAAGAAGCGCTAGAGCCACAACAAAGGTGGTCACACGAGCTTGAGGAGTGCTGAAAGAAGACTCTACAGAACCTCCAAAACGAAGCGAAGAGAGGAAAGCGAAGAAAACCAACAGTCGCTCTCGCGCCATATCAGCAATACAAACAGAGGTCGGAAACCGAAAAAAGCCGTACAGATAAGAAACACACCCTTATGTAGGCGCGGATTATGCCACCTGGCAGTATCCGTTAGTCTCATACACGTGGCAGTAGCCGTTGGGCAACACGTGGCCAATAACCACGTGGCGAACAAGTGGACCGGTCATTACTTGACACGTAGCATACGGACCATAAATGCAGATACGTGGCACAATCAGTATCGGACACGTGTCTGACATGTGTTATGATTGACTTGGGTATATAAGTGGTCATTTTTTCGACGTGTACACTTTTCATTTCTCGAGCTCTTCCCGCCTTGCTTGCTGATACGGTGCGATACAAGACTTGCGTCGTCTCCGTTTCTTACCTCTCACGTTGTATCGGTTGTCTTTCGGCTTAGTCCTTTTTTCGCTAGCAAAAAGAGGTGTGACGATACGGAGCGAGGGCGTCCAAACGGTGTGCTCGTTTCCTCCGTATCGCGCCGTATCAGCAGTTTCCTCCATATCGTGCCAATACAGAGCGAGGGCGTCCTTACGCAGTGCTGGTTTCCTCCATATCGCGCCGTATCGGCATCTGATCTCCAATACGGAGCGAGGGCGTCCAAACAGTGTGCTCATTTCCTCCGTATCGCGCCGTATCAGCAGTTTCCTCCATATCGTGCCAATACGGAGCGAGGGCGTCCTTACACAGTGTTGGCTTCCTCCATATTGCGCCGTATCGGCATTTGATCTCCAATACGGAGCGAAGGCGCTGTTCCATTCTGCTCGCTTTGTTCATATCGCGCCGTATCGAAATTGCTCATTTCGTCACTTTCCTCGCCAATTTGTCTTTCAGTTATTGTCCTTCTGGTTGTTATTTTTGCTTTTCTGGATGGCAAGGACAAAGCAAACTGCAAGAAGAGTGTATCTAGATGGGAAGGACAGTGGGGGTAGAAGAAAGTTAAAATTTGATGAATCTAAGGGGGTAGAAGAAGCTGGTCCATCACAGGCTCCAGAGCATTTTACAATAGAAATCCCCCCTACACCAGGTGTTGTCCTTACATCTTCTATAAATGTTTCTTCACCTGAAGTTGAGGAAGCAAAGGATGAGGCTTACCCTGTGAAAGATTCATTCCCTGCAATGGTACCTGAGCCCACATCTGCTGAAGCCACTGAACACCCCAAGCCACAAAAGAGAAAGAGGAAGTCCAGGTTCTTCTATATGCAGAGATGTTTCAGTGAGATCAGGAAAGCCCAGAGAGCTACACAGCATGTCATTCCAAAAGCTGCTTTTATAAGGGTGGTTAAAGAGATCTCTAATAGATTGTCTCAAGTGGCAACTGTCTCTGGTCTAAATAAGAAGTGGCAACTCTCAGCCATTCTTGCCCTGCAAGAGGCCGCAGAAGATTTTGTTATTGATTTCATGAACGACGCTTACATTGCTGCCGCCCATGCTCATAGGATCACCCTTATGAATAAAGATTTCAGCATCATTAGCAGAGTGAGGTATAGGTTTGACAAAGTCCTGAGGCCCTTGCCTTCCAATGATCAAAAAGCCTTTGAAATCCTTAACGTTCCCCCAAAATTGTCTAGGAAAGAGAAAAAGCTAAATGTTGAGGATGTTAGTCACCTTTACCCTACAAAGGGTGCCACCCAGCAGGAGGCTTTCTTGAGTGAAGAAAATCAGGAGGTGTTTGAAACTGAAGACGATGTTTACAAGAGGAAAGCCGCATCACTTGCTCCCGTCAACAGCGAGAGGATGGGCAAAGTGTATGGGCAGATTCTTGTGAATGTTGCTGGGGAACCTGAGGAGGAATATCTTAGTATATCTCCCGAGGACAAGCCCATGTTGGAAAAAAGGGATGTCCAACTATCTGACTCCGTGGTTTTTTGTTGCATAAGGTAAGGTTTTTTGTTGCATAAGTTAAGTCTTATAGGTTCAATTATATTTTGGATGAAATTGGTATTGAATAGCTTTTGCTATTATCTGCAGGGCATTGGTCTCCTCTCTCACTCTCGATATCCGAAGAACCATATACATTGTTGATCCACTTCTCTCTGTGGAACTTTTTGCAAAATCTGGTTCTAATATTTCACCATTTTTTCGTAGCTTCGATAGTGTGACAAATTACCACATCTTTTTCCCTTATGTAGAAAGGTATTTTTCTTTTTCTGTAGAGGAAAATTTATGTTCATTTGCTTTCACCCTTCTACTCACCTCTTTTATGAATTTGCAGAGGGCATTGGAGTCTCATCTACATTAATTGTCTTTCAAGGGAAATTATCTTTATGAATTCTCTCAGCGGTGTTCACGGTCAAGCACGAATGTATGTTGGAAGAAAATTACTTACTTTGATTTCTTTTATAAATAATATTTTGAACTTACAAAGCTTCCTTTTGCAGTGCTGGTAGACTCGTTTCTACATTTTTGGATACAACATACGAGGATCTTGCTGATCCTCAAAGGCCGTATACTTTTCTTCTACAAGAAGTTCCATTGCAAAGCGATGCGCATTCTTGTGGATGGAGAGTTATCTCAAACATTTGCAGAACAGTGGATTCAAAGTTGTTACAAATAGAAGGAATGAATGTAAGTTTATTTCATTTGATGTTTGTGTAACCCTTATCAGATGTCTTTTCACTAACTTATAACATTTATTCTTACAGTGTAGAGACTATCCTGAATCATATGTTTGGTGGATAAGGGAGAGATGCATCGAGCTGATTCTAGACAAAGCAATCACACCGTATGATCCTGACTCCCCTCTTCCTCCCAAAACTTCAATGGCCAAGGGCACAAGCAAGGGAAAGGTCAAGGGAAAGGGTAAGGACAATGGCAATGGTAAAGACAAGGGCAAGGGAAAAGGCAATGGGACCACTGCTGCAGAGTCTAAAAAAAAAGGAATGCTAGTGCTCTCTCCTCTTAAATTTGATCCATCCCCTCTTAAGCCCCAAGAAAAGAGACTACCTGTAAAGGTTAAATTTTTTCAACAATCAAAGAAAGGCCCTGTGAGAAAAAATATCTTTGAAGAAATCGATAAAGAATGAAAATAGCAAACATAAGCATACACGAGCCTTTTTATTTTGGCTTTGTACATTTTTATGCAATTTTTGTACCTCATTGTGTAATGAAAATTTTCACTTGTAAATCGAATGTAATGTACATTTTATACACGAGCCTTATTATTTTGGCTTTGTACATTTTTATGCAATTTTTGTACCTCATTGTGTAATGAAAATTTTCACTTGTAAATCGGATGCAATGTACATTTTATTTATACACATTCGAAAGGCGACTTGCTTCACGATAGCTTATGAAGTTCCCATTAAAAAATATCTTAAGGATAGTCTATTAAGATAAATTCCTGCCAAGTTTTCATTCTCAAGGCCCCAAACTCACAATTGTGGGAGACAAACAACTCGTACAAAAGAAAGAGCGCTCGGCTCTTTTACCAATTGTTACACTATTCACTTTGAACTTATATCTAGGGGATGTATTGTCTAGCAATTCCAAGGTATCCCTCACATCTTTCAGACTCCAATTGGAAGTAACATTCACCTTCTTTACTTCTTCATGCGGAAAAACGTGCACCACAAGTTTATATGGTGTTTTATCTGTATCAGAATCCAAGGGAACCCAAATACCCAATCTTAGTTTGTATCGCCTGTAATCAAAGCCCAAAGCAAGATTTTGGCGAGGGATATTGTAAGCCAAAGCCAAGGATTGAGGGCATGCACTGCACCTCAAGATATCACCTTTATGATCGCACTCTCTAGATTTCCAATGCGTTCCTATAGTGTTGTCCAAATCCTCTTCCGAAAAGTTTCTACTTAGCCAGGATACCTTCGTTCTTTGTAAATTTGCTGTTTTGAAGCAAGCCACGAAGATATGGAGGGGTACAAACCATGATAAACGTATTCTTCTTGAGATCCTTCCAGCTGTCATGGACTTTTTAATATCCTGAGATATTTTGAATTTGAAACTCTGCACTGTTACCTTGTCAGGAATCTCCCAATTTAGAGATGAAAGACTTGGCAATGGCAAATCTTCGATATTCCCATACCTATCCGCTTTAGAGGGAACCACATACTGTGCATAATATATAAAAACCTTGCATTCACTATAAAAAGACACAGTTTGATCGGCATAAATAATGTCTGCCAATACCTTATGAATGGCATGGGAAGTCCCACTTAGGCTTTCCACAGGTTGCCATTCAATACTTGTTGACGGAAAGATATCTACAATGACGAACCGTTTGTTAGAACTTGCATAAATGGAAAAGAATTATATACGTTATTCAACTTATAACTTACAATGTGTTTGTTGGGGAACACGTTCATTTGGAGGCAAGTGCATATCCTTGGCCATGTAAACATGTTGCACCTTGACAAACCAGCCTTCGGGCATAATTTTGAAGGCAATGATACGCCCCTTCCAGTAATGTTTTATATCTTCTCGTTTTCTTCTTTTCACCTTATGGGAGCCCTTGCAAGATGGCAGCATGGTAACCCAATCGTTTACAGCAAAGGTTTTGGGCTCAAAATTTCCATCTACTCCCTGGCTATAGACTATGCAAGAGTGTATTAAACGAGAAGGGCGCCTGGAGGAAGCCATGAAAAGAATGAAAGCGCAAAGAAAGAAGCTCAAAGAGGGGTGAATGAACTAAAAAGTAGCGCCAAGAACCCAAATGAGTATGTATTGGGCGCCAAAAATAATATTGAAAGATCTCCCGACTTTCAAAAAACTCATTATTAATTTCATCACATCTCTGTCATGTATTTTGTCAGATTTGTAAGTAAATAACGTCTTTGGGACTCCAAAACATGTCAGACTTTAGGGGTTTTGGCTAAAAAAGAAGAGAGAATCACGAAATGGACTCCACTATCTCTAAAAAAGAGGAGACAAGAATACCATATTCTTGCACACGTGGCGAACTCTCTTTGGCCCTTTCCTTAATCCCGTGATTAACAAAAGTGCATTTTTTGAAGCGTTTTTGGCCCTAATGTCCAATTATAGCACCATTTACCTTGAACTTATATCCAAGAGTAACATTCTCTAGAAACTCCAAGGTGTCTCTTACATCCTTAAGACTCCACTTTGAAGTAATGTTCACCTCCTTTACTTCTTGTGCGGTAACTTCACTGTAAGTTTCAATGTCTTACAATCAATATATGAATCTAAAGGAACCCAAGCACCCAACCTAAGTTTGTATCTTCTATAATCAAAACCTATGATAAGAGATTGTCGAGATATATTACACATTGCACCTTATAAAGTCACCTTTGTGGTCAGATTCCTTGACTTTCCAACATAGACCTAAAATTTTGTCCAAATCTTCCTCTGAAAAATTTATGTTTAGCCATGAAACCTTCATCCGTTGTGAACATACTATTTTAAAGCAAGCTACAAAAACATGCAAGGGTAAAAACCACAATAAGTGTACTCTTCTCGAGATCCTTCCAGGAGTCATAGCCTTTTGAAAATCTTGGGCAATCTTGAGTTTAAAACTCTCTATCGTTGCTTCATCAGGCATCTCCCAATCCAAAGGTGAGAGGCTTGGTAACTGTAGATCTTCAAGGTATCCATACGCACCTGCTCTTGAAGGAACCACATATTGTGTATAATACACAAAAATTCCACTTTCATGAAAAAAAACCCGTGGTTTGATCAGCATAAATAATGTTTGCAAATTCTTTATGAATGGCATGGAATGTTCCGCTGAGGCTCTCCACAGGTTGCCACTCAAAACTTGTTGATGGAAAGATATCTACAACCAACAATCCATTATTTAGCATATGCTTCAAACAAAACCATATACTCACGTGAACCTCACAACTCAAACTTACAGTGTGCTTGTTGGGAAAAACATTCCTGTGGATCCAAGTGCATATCTCTAGCCATGTAAACATGTTGCACCAAAGCAAACTAGCCTTGAGGTGTGGTTTTGAAGGCAAAGATACGTCCCTTCCAATTATATTTGATATCCCTTGTTTTGGTTTTTTCACTTTGTGAGAGCCCCTGCAAGACGGTAGCATTTTAACCCAATCATTTATAGTAAATGTTTTGGGCTCCCATTCTATATTTGCACTCTTGTTATACATGGTGCAAGAGTTTATGGAATGAGGACGCCTTGTGGATGCCATGTAAAAGACAATGAGTATGCAGACAATGTGCAGAGAAAGAAACCTAAAAAGAGAGGTCAAGGAGACAAATTAAAAATACTACCGAGCGCCAATAACTTTGAAAATTCTCCCAATTTTCAAAATGTTCTTAATTAACTTAACTTTGTCATGTCTTCATTAGAGGTTTTGACAACTTTTATTAGTTAATAGGGGCCGTTGGGACTACCAAAACTTGTCAGGGTTTGAAGATTTCGGCTAAATAGGAGGGGAGAACCACAAAATGAACTCTACTATCTTAAAAGCAGAGGAGACAAGAATACCATGTTTTTGTCCACGTGGCAAAATCTCTTTGGCCCTTTCCTTAATCCATGGATTAACAAAAGTGGCGTTTTTAACATTTTGCGGCCCTGATGAGTGAACAATGAATTTGCATCTAAATTATTAGTGGAATTGGCAAACAGAAATAGGAAATTTGTGCTCAACAGACTAGAAGAGTGGATTTTAACCTAAGAGGCAACCTTTCCAACATGGGGTTCAGAGTCATGAATTTGGGAGCTTACGAGTGCTTGTTAGGAATGGATTGATGATGCTCATATTCATTGCAGGAAAGGTAAAAAAGAAGAGTTTGTAACCACTCAAGGCGAAGTTGAAGAGCTTAGAATTCAACTAGCAAAGCTTCTCAAATCATGAAGAGGTTGAGAAAAGGACTACCTATCTATGTAATCAAACTTAATAAGATTGAGGAAGGAAAGGAAGTCGATGAAGAGCTATCCTAGCTAAAGGAACATGTAGACATATTTCCTGAAGAGATGACAAAAATTCATCCACCAAGAGAAGTTGATCATGAGATCAAGCTAACATTAGGAGCTACACTTGTAGTAAAGGAACCCTATCATATGTCCATTCTAGAAGCCATTGAGTTGAAATAACAACTAAATGAACTTTTTGATGAAGGAAACATCAAATCAAGTAATTCACCATGGGGAGCAGTGGTGCTATTCAAAAGAAGAAGGATGGAACCATCCATCTCTACATTGACTACCACGGGCTAAAACAAGTGATAATCAAGAACAAATATTCGATTCCAAGGATAAATGGATTACTTGATTGTCTTCAAGGTGCAAAGATATTCTTGAAGTTTGATCTATGTTTAGGCTATTATCAGATCAAAATCAAAGAAAAAGACATTTCAAAAACTGCATTTAATACAAGATATAACCATTATGAATTCATTGTAATGTCTTTTGGGTTAATCAATTCACCTACAACCTTTAACATGCTGATGCAAGACATTTTTCAGCCCTATCTTGATGAGTTTTTTCTTGTCTTCTTCAACAGTATCTTAACCTACTCAAAGAAGGATGAAGATCATGAATCGCAACTCCAAGTTGTTCTTGAAACAATGAGGACACACAAGCTTTATGCCAAGAAGAAGAAATGTGCCTCATGTAGAAGGCAGATTGAGTACATTGGGTTTATAGTCTTTGATAAAGGGATTGTTGTAGACCTTGCCAAGGTTAAAGATGTACAAGAATGGGCAGCCCCAAATCTATGCTGAATGCATAATAGGACTAAATTGCATCATACAGAAATAGAGTAAACTACATTAGGCAATGCAGAAAATACCTAACGCCTCATCAAGAAACACGTAAGAAACTAAAAAATAATGACATAAGAACATAGAATTATACTCTACAACACTCATAATGGCAAGTCAGATATAGAATTTAGAATATATGCTAGGAATAAGACAGGAATAGAGATATGAATCCTGGTGCCCATTGTCATATTGTATTGCTAAACAAGAAACTCCAACATACAACTAGTCATGATCCATAATGATGATCCATATATGAGAAAGACACACAATGCCTCTTAATGTCACATTTTTCAACCACCTATAAACTAGACTTCATGAGACATACAACTTCATGAGGCATTTAAAGATTGCTTTATATAGGAAATAGCAAAGACTAAGGCTCTAAACTATGCTAAGGGAAAACATAGTGCATCAGGCCAATGGCTAACACATGGCACAACCCAATGAATGGCTAGCATAGCCATGACTCGAACCCTTACATGCCATATCATAGTGTCAAATGCCTTATCCAAAATTAACATACCAAATGAGAGAAATTATGCCTTACTCATAGCCTTGCACCATGAAGTAAGCCACAAAGAGAAATGATAAGTAGAGCTTCTGTAGTAAAATACTTATAGCCCTCTATTGTAGTTGCATAATCCACTCAAGAGATAGCCACGACAAAATAAAAGCATACATGTCATAGTATGATGGAGATACAAAATCTAAGTGGGCTACCAAAACATCTCATGAGCTAGGTTGCTCAACTTCCATTTACTAATTTTTCTTTGGAGTAAGTTTTCTTATCTCAACTTGTTGACTGATATCTTGCAAAACTTCACTAATATAAGATCTTATGGCATCAACTTCAAATAACTGATCGCCAGCTTTGTTTTGATGCTTCAAACCTTGAGACATTTGCCTACAATGACACTGATCTATCAATAAGCCTAAGAAGAGAAGGGGGGAAGAGAGAGTGTAGAGAGGAAGAAGGGAAGAGAAGGAGGAAAGAGAGAAAGGATAGAGGAAGAAATGAAGGAATAGATAAGCAGAGAAGAATAGAGAGAAAGAGAGTGAAGAATGAGAGGGAGCAAGATGAAGGAGCAATAGGAGATCATCCCCAATAGCAAAGAGGAGCACCAGTTCGGCCTACAAGAATCTCATCTACCTTCGTACCCTTCGTACTTCAATACAGCTCCTTCCTGTCCTACTGAAGTTTTTATCCCACAAGGATCCGCCAAACCATTTAGCATTCAAGATCGTAGAGCTTGGAGCGAGTGCAATGGACATCTTCCCGCAATGGTGTGAAGAGGAGGTATTATAGAGTAAAGAGCACGAGAGCTACTAATGCGGACATGTCGACATACCATCTCAAGTGACACAAGACCAAGTTCCTTCACAAAAATTAATGTTCATTCAATATATGGTTAGGAACATAAATAAAGAAATTGCAATATGGTAAAGAAATTATAGTGAAAAAGAAATGATATGACAAGTAAAGACTATTAAATTAAAATTGTATAGCTTGAAGTTAGAATAATCTACATAACATCACCTTGAATAAATTATCTTAAGTTCCTTATAAACAAACAAGTGCACCAAGAATAAATTCCTTGGCATTTACAAATTATGTAAATATTTAGGAAAGTGAAAAGTTGCATGAAGATATTTGTTTTAGCATTCAAAAATCATGTAAATATAAGAAAAGGTAGAAGTTGCATTAAGAATAATTCTTTTTGCATTTATAAATTATGTAAATGTTAGGAGGGTGAAAATTGCATTACTATTAATTCTTTTTGTACTTGTAAATTATGTAAATGTTAGAAAAATGAAAGTTGTATTAAGAACAATTACTTTTATATTGATAAATTATGTAAGAGTTAGGATAGTGAAAGTTACATTCAAAATAATTCTTTTTGCATTTATAAATTATTTAAGTGTTAGGATATGTGAAGTTGCATTAAGAATAATTCTTTTTACTTTTACTAATTATGTGAATGTAAGGGAAGGTGAAGTTTTTATCAAAGATAATTCTATTTGAATTTACCAATTTTTTAAACATCAAGAAATATTCCCTTAGTATTTATAAACATAAAAAATATAGCTTTATCTTGGTATTCAAAGTGAGTTAGAATAATTAAGGTAGATTATAAAAAATCATCAATTAGGATACTTCTTAAGGAAGGAAACTCCACTATTAATTCTAAGACCAACAAATTCTCACAATTTAGGTTAAAACTCTAGATCCTTAATGAAGTCAAGCGACCAAGTAGTGTTTCTTTTCCAACATCTTTAGGGTAGGTAGTACAAAGAAAAACATAAATAGATTTGAATTATCATCATTATCGTTCTCCCTAGCAATGAGTATGGTTCACACATTGCATGGGTTGATTTTAGCATTAGTTGACACAAGCTTGGGTTGCCCAATTTGGGTCAAAGCATTGTAGCTACACATTCTTTGATGAGAATGCCAACATGCTTTCTTTATTTGTGATCAATCGAATCCTCAAACAAGCTAAAAATATTATCCATTCATCGATGCGGTCAGATTTATTATATAGACTACTCTTACACAAAGCTTTTGTGTTGTGGTTAGCATTACTAGGGGCATAGGTTTGATCTCACTTTTAGACCTTGAGTTTATGGTAACATGATGGAAAGGGGTCCATGTCATGGACATTTTAGTACTCAACTTAGCATTTACCTACCCAAATTTATGTTCACCTATGAATGGAAGTCCAAGATGGCTAGTGTATGCATCCAATCGTCTTCATCCTATAGGAAAGGATGTACTTTTATATGGGGAATACTATGGGTACCTGGTCTTCATGTCCAAATAGCATCTTTGATATAACATTTAGGTATATAAGAGAGTTTTCCAAGTTTTCATTTCTATGCATATTGGTTCTATCCTCTCACCAAAAACACTAGATTATTACCCCAATCTTACATGTTTTTCATTCCTCATCTAAGGTTCTTCTAGGACAATATCAAAATTGATATTATTTATTACAAGGGTAGTTAAAAAGTGTACTCCTTTGATTTTTACTGGTTAATCCTTAAGAACTCCAATAGGCTTTGATTTTGAAACATCACACATGATTAAGTTGAAGTGTACTAGGGGCATAGTTATGTTAGTGGAAGCTATCTCATCTACCATGCTTATACATACAATAATAAGTGAGAGGCTTTTACCATTAGGGGAGATTTAAGGTCTTAAAAATGCCCTATATGAGATCCTAGAGGGAGAAAATATTTTTAAAAATAAAAAATATCTTGGATCTGTTTAAACTTTTTATATTTTGATAATTAAACATATCTAAAATAGTTAAAATATCATTATCATAATATTCTCATGGCGTGTATCAAAACTAGAAAAGTAGGTCGATGTAAAGATGATGATGACTAATTTACTAAGGATCTTGCCTTGTCTTGATAAAAGTGAAAGCAAATATTCCATGTGAATTTTGTTGACATCTTGTTACCTTCCTCCATCCTCGTTCTCTCTTTTCCTTCTTCTTCTCCTTATTGGTTACATACTCATTCTTTGACTTTTTTGAATTCACACAGTATTGTTATTCAAAGTTGTAAATCACATCTTTAGTTATGGATCAATCATCCAATGATCCTTGTAACATTAGTAAAAGAGCTCTCTATCACCTTCATGTTGAGCCAGAATGTGAGTATAAACCAATTCAAAAAGAACAAAACAAAATATTGTTTCAGAGTCCATGAAACATGTATTTTGATTTGAAGGGAAAAAAATCTTAATCTTTGGTTGGATGGAAGGTTATACCCCAAAAATCCTATAAAAAATATAATAGCTCTTCACTACTAATGCAATTTATTAGTGATGGTTATAATGGATTTTTGGGTTGTACATTTAATCTTATTGCAAAGAAGGATGTTCTTAAATTAGAGAATCACTTGTTAACAAAACATAGAGATGCGTTGTTGCAAAAATTATAAGATTGTCAAAAAAAGAATTATTCATTGAAGAAATGCATTAAAGCATACCAACGAAAACAAATTAGTTTAGGCCTTGAAATCGACAAAGATCTCTCAAGAATATTGAGTATCTCAAATGAGGAGAAGGTGGTTGCAATAAAAGAATCCAAGCAGCAAGGTATATATTTTTACTTAAGAAATATTGAATATAACTTTTCTTCTAATAGTATTTAAGTTATGATGTTGATCTTTTCTAGATCTCTTCTTCCACCAAAGGTAAGCGAGAGAGATGTTTCAAAGGCATCTCGGTTTTATTATCATCTCTTACCCTCAGCAATGCCAAAGGATATTCTTGAGAAGAAGAAGTTCAGAAAAGTAAAGAGATTGAGTATAAGACTTTGGATAGTATTGGTATTAGTCGGGATGCACATAGATTTTTTAGGTAATGTAATCAAATATGAAATAGATTCAAATACAAAATTGTTTACTTCCATGGCTATCTGTGGTGAAGACGATTAGACAAAGAGTCAATGTGGCAAGGTGATGGAATTTTTGGGTGAGCCTTTCCATATCAATGCCAACTTCAAGAGCAAGAAGAAAGAGGTTGTTTATAATGAATTTAACAACATTTTCCTTGATTTTCCTACCTTGCAATGTTTGATGATTAGATTCTATGATTTGTTTTTAAAAGAGGCACAAGGAGTAGCCAATTTTGTGATTACACTTGATGAAAGTGAGATTTGAAAGTGTACAAAAAAAGGTCTCTATTACTTTGATGAATAGAGCACTTTCATAAAGTCATTGCAATGATTCAATGTCATTTAGTGTTTAATTTGAACACAATATCTAGTGGTTAGAAGCTTTTGAAGTAGACATAGAGGATTTTGATATATGAATTGGGTTTTCCATCAAACTTCAAAATTTGATGTGATTAGGAGCCAACAAGCAAGAGAATAGCTATTTGTCACGACAGATTTGGAAACCACAAGGTTGAATGGCACATAGCTAGTGACAAAGACACTCAAATGCATGTACAATGTGTCTAAAGGAGCAAACTATAGATATCCTTGTCTATATTGCATGTCCCTAGCTGCACACCTGAGCTCATGCAATTAGAATAGAGCCCTCTCCAGGCATATCAAAGACCCACAATTCAAGCCAATTTTAAATATTCCTTTGGTTAATGCTCATATATTACACTTTATGCACTCTACATAATAATTAAAAAGCTCATTCATCTTTATATAGGGTTTTCTTGGAAGCTAAAACCCTTCTCAGCTAGACATGACGTCATAACAAAGATCAAGCAAGTTTTATTTGCAATTGATTTGCATGGAGGTAATGTTGTTATTGAGCCAAATCTTCAAAAGTCCAAGGATGGAAATTGTTTCCCCAAAAAGCCATCTATTGGTGAGGTAAAGGCTAGAAAATTCCTAGGCTTTCATGGAAAGCTTGCAAGATTAACTTTAGAAATGGGGATTCAACCATTAAATATAAATCAATGGAAATCCCTACACAATGTAGCTAAGGATCATGCTAATAATGGACAAGCTTAAAATAGAAAATTCAAAGTTTGGAAAACACTAGATAAAATATTATTTTATTGTGATGAAATTGATTGGAAAGATGATGATCTCAAAGACTTCAAAGACCAATTGAATATTTTCAAAAAGGTAATGACAGAAGCTTGTGATAATCAACACTTCACTCACTATATGGTAAGAATTTCTTATGTTTCTATGGTAAGAAGTTGATATATTTCTTCATTGTGTAACTCATATAAGATTTTTTACTAACTCTCTTTGTTTTTTGATTATGCAACATATTCTATACAACCATGCTCCATATTTTATTAAACTGTATGGAAGTCTATCTATTTATCAACCCAAGGCATAGAAAATTCGCATTATCAAGTAATAACAAAATACTTTAGAAACACAAGATATGGAGGAGGAAGAGTCAAATCAAATAGTTTATTAGAGGTCTTTCAATGGTTTTATAGACAAATTTGTCATAAACTCAACCTTAAAAATACAACCACATCATGAAATACATCATATTTGGCAAAAACTGTCATACAAATGGTTACATAGTGTAATGTCCCCATTACTTAGTTTATTTTAATGTGCGTATACATTCCAAAGAAAATTGATTCATGTCGCACATTTATTTAAAAAAAACTAGCTCTAATTATGAAATTGACTCTCATTATGAAGATAATTAATGAGGTATTATATGCCACTTCATGGAAGAAAGACTTGGGAGACCCTCCCAAGACTAGCTTATTAAAACTACGTTTGTAGTATAGAACAATAAAAAAAGAACTAGCCTAGTGGATAGTCACTTGTTGGCAATTAAGTGCACTTGGGTGATGACATTGTCGGGATAGGCGACCTCCCATGAAGATTTTCCTACAAGCTAGTGGGAGCTTCTCACGCGCAACTAATGACGCCAATGAAGCCTTTGTAGCTCGTTTCCAAGTATGCCAAGACCAAGATGCTAAGGTCTATGCCTTGGTTGCCGCCTTAGTCATGAGCCTTGGAGTGATGCACCGTGTGGTGCTCGCCGATAGATTTGTAAAATTTTATCTTCACGCTACAAAAATGGATCTTCCTCTTTGGCATCATCAATGATGTCATCAGAAGTGCTAAAAGAAAGTGTTCTCTCTTTTTCATTGATGATGCCAATCGAAAAACGCTGAAAAAGCAAGCGTCCTCTCTTCTATCCCTCCCCCCCCCCCCCCCCCCCCCCTTTGCAAAACTATGAATTGAGGGCTTGGGGATGCTCAGAAAGAGCGACAAGAGCAATCTTGATGGGACGAGATGCTGATCGAGAAGGAGGAGACTCTATTCCACGAGACGAAGAGACATCATTCCGTTCAACCCAAGGAAGGGGATATGCTGAACGTCTCTCATCCTCTTCTACTCTGATTTGAGAAGAGAAGACACTGAAGAACTCTATCCTATTCTATCATACCTCTACTCTCCTCTCTATTCCATCTACTAGAGAGAGTGAAGTATTACTCTCCATGAGGCAAAAAGAATCATCCACAAGGCCTACATCATTGAATCTCGCAATATCCATTATCATCATTGAGAGTCTTATATCCTTGCCAACCGGTATTACTATAGTGCTCTTCTTCTTCTTCTATGAATCATATTTCCGTCATGGCCCCGAAGAAAAAGAATTCAAAATCATAAATCATGAATGACCCTACTATCGTGGAAGCAACAGTTGGACTTGTGAGCACACGGGAGTCACTAACAGAGTCACGAGTGCGAATAACAACCCTTTACCAATTGCTATACCACAAGTTTTTCTAAAAAAATTCTATCCAAATAAGATGAGTCTCTTGAGAAATAATCACTTAAGGCCAAGAAACTTGGTTGCAAGAACACGGAAGTTAGAGACCGCAAAATCTAGATACCCCTAGTTAAATTCCAAGGGAAAGATTTCATTATGTGAAACTCAAGTGTCGATTGCTACTAGAATTAAGCATCACTTGAAAGTTGCATGATTGATTGAAGTCATAACTGCTTGCAGACATCAATCTTGTTTGTGATCTTCTAGATTAGATATTGATTGAATTAAGTATTGGGGAATAGATCAAAATTGAGGAGCCCTATACCTCCCCCAAGGATAGGCAGTGAATCCCCATACCAAGAGGGGATGCTTTTGCTGCCGTGGAAGCATGGACCGGCTCCGATGGTGAGATGTCTCCCAGCAGGGATCATATTAAGTAGGAGGTGGATAGGGTGCCAGGGGGGCTCTGGCTAGTAAATCCCTTTTCACACCTAGGAACTACTTGGTCCCCTGTATGGCCCGAGTTCTACTTGGGACACCTATAAACGCTAGCTATAGGTGGATTTGATCTTGGTGACGTGCAGATGCGTCGGATGAGGCAACACATGAAATTGTAATTTTTCTCCTGTATGGGCAGGAGAACACACATTATGGAATATAATCAATGACATTGTTTTATTCTGATTGTATGTACGTGAGTAAATTACATAAACAAACAACTGTGCATAAAAGGATTTTAATTAATGAAGTTTTTTTAATATGTTTCACGTAATTAGATAACTAAGAACTTCCATAGAGGGAAGTGGGTGGATGGATTCTTGACGAATCCAGTCCTATGGCAAGGTGGTCTCGGTTAAGCTGAGAGGTTTCCCCAAAAACAAACACTAGGAAGAAACTCTAGGAAGGGCCGATTCACTAACTTACTTAGGGTTTGGCCTCAGAACCCGAACAGTAAATTATCTTAGGGGAAAGCTATGGCGGCTGTGCTAGAGCACTGCGAGGGATTTCATAAATCCTTAGTCTGCTATTGGAAAAAAGTGTTGTACTCCATGAACCAAGGGTAATGGCAGTCGCTCCTTTTGGACAAGAAGCCTCTTGAAGGACACATTTGGATCTGAGTTAGTTGTTGATAGGTGACTATTAGGTCAATTAGGAACCTTTAGGTTAGTCCTTCGTGGGTAATGGCAGGATACTTCTCTTGCGGGGTAGACCTAGGGTTAACTAGCCATACAAAATTCGATCATTCTAATTAGAGTGCGGATAGTGACAGCTAGAAGGTAAACTTTAGGCGACTACTAAAATGTTATCCGTCAAGAAATCAAGGCAGGTACGTTACACATAGAAAAGGAAAGAGGGATATCAAAACTCTTGTGCAAAGCAGAGGTTTTCAGAATTGTTACAAACTAAACAAAGAGAAGGCAAAAGACAGGTTTTAAGAAACCCTTGATTCTTTAGGATCTTTCAATTTGTCTCTTTGTCACAAAGGAATCCTTAGATTCATCCCACTTAGTAAGATGTCCACATTTAAACAACTCTTACTTTCTATAGCTTGGGAGAAGCTTCAAATATTTTGCATCTCCAATATGGGAGAGTAAATAGGAGCTAAGGACTCCAAAGCATTCAACTCTAGACCCATTGTAACCGGGCATGCAACCAAAAACCCTTATGGCTTCTTTTTTCTCTACCAAAATTCTTCTCAACTCCTCTATTGAAAACTTCAGATCCAATGACTTTGCAAATAGCTTTTCAAGACATCATTGGAAAATTGAAAAGCTTGAGAATTTGTTGTGATTAATTGTAATAGTTTGTTTATTTAAATTTCCAATATAGTGGCCAAGTCCTTGATTTTTTTCAAGCTTCAGTGGTCTAGAGCCCTTGGCTCTTCCAAGAAAGTTATCGTAATCTTCAATTTATATCCACATAAGAAACAAAAATGTTTTCCTTGTTAAATGATGAAAAATCTTAAAGTAACTTACCTTTAATACCTACTATTAATATCTTCAAGAAGATTCTCAACGAGATTTATTGAGTTCTTTGGCTTCTCCTCTAATGGTTGCTTAAGTGTGTCTTCATACCCCATGCCCTCAATGCCAAGCCTCTTTTGCATCTCTAAGAACTCTTATTCTGTGGTGGGTAGCCCCTTCTTCTCATATTCCACAATCTCATTGATACATGTGTGCATGGCCATGGAGCTATCTTGAAAATTCTCTCCCTCAAAATTGAGAGTTGCTAGTGGGCATGGTTCATAACTTATGAAATCCTTATTAGTCTAGTTCTATGTTGCTAGGATAGCTAAAATGTAATCTTCCATGAGATCAAAAAGATATTGAATGTCATTAAGCAATACATTTCCTTTTTTGTTGATAAGGTAGGTAGGAAATGTAGGAATACAATCCAAGGGGCCTTCTTCAATATTTATACTCAATTCCATCTCCTCTTCTTCTATCTTTGTAATGTTTCAACTGTTGAACACAACATGACCTTGCACTAGCTGGTTCTCAACATCCTCTCGAAACATCTTTGCCTTCTCTTCAGCCTCCTTATCCATATATACAACATCTTCACCCTTGCTCTCTTTCCCTTTCTCTGAAGGGGAATCCTTCATATATTGGAGAAACACAAGAAAACCTATGTCTTTGTGACTCAAAAGGCACTACCGTTGATCCCTATGAAAAAGGTAGTTTGTTTCATGCCTTCTATATTCTTCATCAATAAGATAGTACTTTGGTGATGATCAAAGTTGTCTTGGGAGCAACGATTAACACTACAACAAAAATGAGGCATAGACGCGCATGTTAGACGCGTAAAGTCGGGCACGTCTATCACAGCATCTATAAGCGCGTGTAAACGTGCATGTAAATAGACGCGAATTTTGCGTCTATATATCTGCGCAAATAGACGCGCTTATACACACAAAAATAGACGCACACGTCAAAATTCAAATCATACTTAAATCATTTCTTTTCAAACTACGCCTTTCCTTTCCTATGTTTTTTGCGGTTCTGAAGCTTGAGTTTAGCCGACATGCAGTCTCTTAATGCCTCACCTAGTCTCTTCATGCCTCACCCCCTCATGACTCACCTCTTCTTTCCTTTCAAACACACAAGAAGGGAAAAAGAAAAGCCAAGGAGAGGAAGAAAGAGAGAACAAGAGAGAGGAGAACAAAAAGAAGCAGCAAGCAAGTAAGCAAGCATCAAGGGCGGGTAACTTACCAAGGAGAGGAAGAAGGAGAAGGAAGAAGCGCCACCACCCGCCACACCAAACACCCAAGGTGAGTCTCTCTCTCTCTCTCTCTCTCTCTCTCTCTCTCTCTCTCTCTTTGTTTCTCTCTTTCTCTCTCTGCTCTGTCTGTGTATTTAGGATTTGTGATTCCATTATGTATTGCATTTTGTAAATCAATAATGGCGGTCATCTGCTAAAATCAGCCGACCGAGCGCGTCTGATAGCGCGTCTACATCTCAGTGTAGACGCAGATATAGACGCGAAAAATGTTTGTCTGGGGGCGCGTCTTTGAGCGCGTGTGCGGGCGCGTGTGCTCTGCAGTGTACACGCGAGGATACACGCGCTGACAGACGCTCACAGAGACGCATGTATAGACGCACACATAGACGCAGGTATAGATGCTGTATGTAATATGTTTTATCTACACAGGGTAATATGATTTTTCTTGTATAGATGTGGAATCCTGGATCCTCCAGCACCCCATTCAACAAGGAGCAATTCATGGGGGAGATGACCAATTATCTTGGTCACCCTCCCACTGCAGATGAGGTTTTCAGTGTGATGTCTAGGACACCTATCACATCTTTGCCTACATAGGGATCAGCTGAGGTACATGGATCGGCGGAAGCACGTACATCTGTAGAGGCACATGTATCGAGTGAGGTAGAGGGTAGTGCACGTCGAGGGAGGAGGGAGAGTGGTGCGGGAGGACGAGGAGGTCGAGGGATTTATGGGGGTTGCCTAGGTGGTGGCTCTCGATCACCCTCACCGGAAAATGAGAGAGGTGAGCCTCCACAAATGTACTACTCTATCACTGATGTTGGTGGTATCTTGCATGACTTTGAGGGGAGGTAAGTGATAGCCTACTTGAGGAGTGTTGTGCATGCCACATACAAAGATTGCATGATTCCCTTCAAGTACCAAAAAAATGGTTTGTGGTAAGAGGTGCTGCGGGCAGTACATAAAAGGTACCCTTATCCCGAGAATTCACGATTCTTAGATGATTGGGGACGGTCAAAGGTGAGAGACGCGCTTCATAACAAGAGGTCTCACCTTATGATGCGCGCCAAAGAGTCATTGCGGAGACAAGAGCAGGGGCACCCTGGATATGGCCAACCACCCAATTGCCACCGCAAGGAGTGGAAAGAGGCCAAGAAGAGAGCAACAGAGAAAATGACAAGTCGCCAACATGCAAAGGCGCGACGTATCCAGATGGCAACCATGGGATCGTCGCATTATGGATCGGGTGGCAGGGAGTCATGGGAGGCTGAGTTTGTAAGTATTATTTGATTTCTTTTTTTAAATTAAATTTTGTAATTTGTTTCACTTCATTATGTAGTGTGCTTTAATACGTTGTATGTTCAAATTGTTTTGTAGTTCCATATCGTTGGTAGGATGCCTACTCCTAGAGAGGTAGGCTACCATCGAGGTCATAACCGGGCGTCCACTTGGTAGCATTTCTACGAGGAGGGACTCATCACGGAGGAGCAATATAATCGCGCCATGAGGATTCCAGCACCAGAAGAGGTATGTTTTATTTTTTACATGAAAAGTATAGATAACTCTAATTTATTATTTGTAATGGTATTTATATACCTTAATCCTTTGTGTAGGCGAACCTTGATGCAGTTGAGAATAGCGAAGGGGGGACTACCAGTAGCGGTGGTGGCAATGGCAGCGGTGGTGGTAGCGATGATGATGCCTCTTCTGAGGAGATATAGAGGAGCCCCATGCATGCATGCCTCCCCTTGGCTTGTAATTTTCATTTTTAATATGTATTACTTTCAGCTAGTGCTTGCGACCATGACGTCACAAGCACTAGAACTCATAATGTAAAAACGTTTCATCTATATATATGAAATTTCGTGTGCTATATACATTGTTTTGTTTTCAGTATCCAATCTTCGAAATAATCTTTCTCTGTTTTCCCTAAGCATACAATTTGATGTTGACTGGTTTTTTTTTCATACCTCTGTTTTGCGCGTCTAAATTGTAGGATAAATGCGCGTCTATTCTCATCAAAAACTTTCAGAGTAAACGCGGTTTTAGACGCATAGATACATGCGTGTATAGACGCACAATATGAATATATCCACTTTTTTATAAATATGATTATATATTTACGTAACGCATTTATATGCGCGTCTATAGGTGCGTCTAAGTGTGCATGTAACTCTGATCATAAGCGCGCTTTTAGATGCGATTTTGTAGACGTGAAAATAGACGCGTTAATAAACGTGCCCGACATTTTTTTTCACAATTCAAATATTGCGTATACAAGCGCGTCTATGGAGCCTTTTTGTTGTAGTGTGCTTGGATCACATAATTAAAATGGAAAAAATTATCAATTAAGAGATACTCTACATGTTTGAAATAGAGCTCTCTGTACTCCCTAAGCTTCTCATCAAGATCTCTCAGCAACTCTTGTTAATCAAAAGGAACATTGAGAATCTTTGTAATGGATATAAATTTGGATAGGTTTCTTGTCTTCTATAGAAAATCGAAAAGCCTGTCATCACAATTATCCTCAAGCTCCTCTTATTCCATTCTGTCAAGGGAAAGCTTTCTCTTTGACATCCCTAAACACTGCAAAAAACAAAAATTATGAAACCATATCCCTAAGTAGCAAAAAAAAAAAAAGTAACTCAATTGTATGTTAGAAACAAAAACCTTGACATATGAAACATGAGTTGAGTAGTAAGCATCAGATAGCAACACAACCAAATTTGTGTTTCATATGACATTAAAAAAAATTTAGTAACTCAATTGTATGTTAGAAACAAAAACCTTGACATATCAAATATGAGTTGAGTAGCAAGCATCAGACATCAACACAACCAAATTCGTGTTTCATATGATAGCAACTTAGCAAATGAAAAACTCCAATGTTATGCAATCAAATTGAAATTAATCTTTTTGGCATTATTCAAATTTTTGACGTAAGAAACATGATTTTGTAAGTTGCAAGAGTTAGCAACACTACTAAGTTCACATTTCACAAAACATTTTCATAAGCACTTTGATACACCATTGATGGAATAAAACGTACAAATAATTGATGAAATGACATGAAAATGTAAAAAATTATATCCTATTTATTATGAAAGTGAAAATGAGTTATTTGATCTACTTACAGTGTCTGACTTGGTTGTATATTTTTACCTTTTCCTTATATAGAGCATAGGAGAGTTTAGCTTTAGTTTGATGGAGATAGAAGAGATTATCAGTGAAAATGGTTGATAATTGCGAGATGTTGCTTCTAAAAGACTCCCAAAAAAACATTTAATAATAGAGGATTTTTTCTGAAAATTTATGTCAAAAAGGACATCTCTCGCCCAAAAACATGATGCTTACTTTGTTGCTATTTTTAAAGCTATTTTTAGCACGTGAGAACTCTTCTTAGGCCTAAAAAAAGTGATTAATGAGTCTACATTCTATCAAGTACCATATTTATTAATAATTACAATGCTAACTCAAGATTTAAATCAAGCCCCTTCAACAAAATAATCATTTTTTATCTTCCCATATGAAGAAATCCTTATTTGGAATATGAGAGGCAAATACAACATGAGCTATCTAGCAAGATCAACCACCTTTTTTAGAAGAAATTCATGCTTCAATGTAAAATCTTCAATAATCAGGAAGACTTCTTATTTGAATCTAAATTTTTGGATTCTTCTAAACAAAATGCTAGATTCTCAGATTAATGTCGTATAAAATGCGAAACAAGTTACCTCCTTCTCATTCCATTGACATGAGGAAAGAACAATTCAATTCAGCTTAAATTAGAAAAATTGTAGATTGCTCTATCATGTAGAAGCTTGGAGAGGATTTACCTACTTCTCACGTCATCCAATTCGGCCATTTATGAAATATTTTATAAATGGAAGGGGTAAATCTATCACAAGATTCAAGAAAAGCAAAGATTTTGGGAAAAATGGTAACCTTCTCTTTCTCAATGCTAAGGATAACTAGAAAACCTATTGCCATCATAGAGCCTCTTGGAGGACTTGGAAGCACATAATTTCTAGTGTTTGAGATTCAATGCACTTATATGGAAGGTAACATCCAAAAACCTAGCATTTAAAGATGGAGTTGCTAAGTTTAAAAGGATTTCTCCTTATTGACCTCTCTATTTGAAGCAAAAAAAAACCATTCCACATCTTTTTTGGCATTACATTGGAGCTAGTATACTATATTGACAATTAATGTTATGGATGCAATTGGTAGGATAATGACTAGTTTGGTGACATTGGAGCATTGGATGAAGACTCTGTCAAACTTTGGAATCTAGTAAAAGTTATGGTAGGTATGCACATTAGGCAAAGTATTAAGCTTTCCAAGAATTTCAAGTAGCTTAGAGGTAAATGATATATTTTTACCCTTGCTTTAAGCTCTAGTTAAGAGTTTGAGCTTAGCTTGCTTTTGCTTTTACCCAATCACATGCTTTGAAGTTGTAAATACTTACTATCATTTCACTAGTTTTGGCTTTTAAAAAACTTCATTTGGGCCTAATGGTCCAAGCTCATTCAATTATTTTTGTTTTCTTATCAATACTACATATGTAATTAGAATATAAGGTATACTCTTAGCTATTAATGGCATGCATACTTGTCCAAGTGCACAAGCTTAAGACTAACTAACTAAGATTTTTGTATCTGATGCATGACCTCATGTCAAGTTCTCCTTTATTGGAATTCCCATTTCATAACGCCATAGAAATAGAATTTAAATAAAATTTCAAGCATAATTAGAGGAAATCAAGCACTCAATTGCGTGTAAGCTAATGCGACGGGAGAGGCCTACATCAAAGTTCATTTGGCTTTTTCCATGCATCAATCCCTTAAATGCATGCTTGACTCATGTAGATGTCTTGTACAATGGAATTACCAATTTATGATGTCTTGGAGATTACATTTAATAGAGATTTTGAGGCCTACATCAAAGTTCATTTGGCTTTTTCCATGCATCAATCCCTTATATGCATGCTTGACTCATGTAGATGTTTCGTATATTGGTATTACCAATCTATGATGCCTTAGAGATGACATCTAACAAAGATTTTGAGGTCCAAGTAGAGGAGATTGAGCATTAAAGGGGTTCACATGTTAAGATGTATGTGATGTCAAATCGAAACTTTATCCATTTACAAAGGCCTCTTAAGACTTATAAGTAACTAGTTTACAAAAGCCAAAGCTTCTTAAGACAAAAGCCTATTAAGACTAATAAGTTACCAATTTGTGTGGCTTTACAAGTTTTCTTAAAGAGCAAGAGTTACAATAATGTGTCAAATGTTTAAGAGGTTTGATGGTCATAATATATTATAGTAGAAGTCTTCTCACAAGGTCATAAAGTTGTGTAATATTTCACAATGCTTTTAGGATATTTTTCTTTTTCTATATTTGTTACAAAAGTTATGGTAAGTTGCTTACTCATGTCCTCTCCCTAATGCATTATTGGTATATCTATTGTAGTTTTGTAACCAAAAAAGTATATGGCCATTTTGGTGATGACTAAGGTTAAGGTTCATTCATCACCGATTCTACGTGACACTTCAAGAAATTTAAGATTTTCATTTTAGTTCTTGTTATTTTGGCATACATCTTCATAGTAAAGCGAGGAATTACCAAATAATGTGGTGTTTTTAGGATTTCTAATAATCATTTTGTACAATAATTACATAACTTATTTCGCAGATTAAGCTTGTTCTTAAGCTTGTTCTTGCTTGCGATGTATGATTTAGGGTTGGAATGTGCCATGCAGAGTACTTACATGGAAATATAGAGCCAACGTGAGCTCTCACGATACACACACACATACCTTATTGACTGCTCTTACCCCTTAGTTTTATACCATTGCCCTTCTACTGCACCCCTTCCATTCCTCCATGTGGATTGCTTATACCCAGTCCCTCATACTACATCAATGTCAACATACATCTCATCAACAGCTCCCACTTGTCTCATCATCAAGAAGGACATTAGTGATAGTCCCACACGTCAGACAGAATGCATGGCTTAACCAATGCGACACATGCGACCGTCGTACTCCAGCGATTCTGTAATTCCAATGGCGACACATCTAGTCATCGTAATCCAAGAAGAGAGGTTTTACTGGTCGGGAGAGACAATGACAATGCAATGCTATTTGACAGAATCTGAAGCTCGAAACCTGAAGACGGACACATATTGATGTTTCCTCGAATCAGCTTTCATCTTGTAGCTGGTGAAGTGCATGCGGTTCACCATCACTAGAGTCTTCAAGGTTCGAGGAATGCTTATAAACAAAATTTGGGATCAGGATTCAAAAACCGAAGAGATAGAGTACAGTATAGGGGGCCCAATCAAGCAGGCCAGCAGGCTAGTAGTAGCCCATCAAGCTGAAAGGTATTTCTCCAGCTTTTCCACTTCCTCTTTGCTTCCAATGTACAGAGGAACCCTTTGATGTACCTGTTATGTCGACATAATGTACTCTTTAGGGCAACGCTTCTGCTACAAACCTACTTTGCAACCCACATGTTATTGTGTACATGCAGATATCCATGCACTGCATCCATCTCTGCACATTATGTGCACATGCAGGTAATTGTGTACGAATCTGTATGGGTGAACATGCAGTTACACTTTTGCTAGTGCATCCATATACGCGTACAGAAATACCAACTTCCATATCTAAGGATGCACATGAGCACAAGAAGTTTTTGTATTTTCCCATGTGGGAAGAGGGGCCTTTTCCCTTGTTTTTCCCTGTAATGCTCAACATCATGAGCCCCGAAGCAGTCCCCAGCCCCCAACCGCACCTGGCTAGATATCTAGTCCCTCCCTAGCAAAAGCTCATATTCGGAATTCACAACGTGGGAATTATAGTGGCAATTAGTCTAAAACTTCTTATAAAGAAACACCATATATTATATACCTAGTATGCATCCTAATAAGTATGGGTGAACATGCAGGTCTAAATGCAAATGTGCCCCTATACATGGTAGCGGTGTCCATGTACGAAAATGTACATGCTGATGATGAAATTCACAGAAACAACAGACCTGCTCTGGTTGGATGTCAAGGATGCGCCTGTGCCCATCCGAGCCCTTGCCACCAGCTTGCTCAGCAAGAAAGCTCATAGGAGCACACTCATACAGAAGCCTCAGCTTGCCATTCTTGCTCTTCTTGTCAGATGGGTAGCCATAGATTCCTCCATATAGCATTGTCCTGTGGAAGTCCCCTACAAGGCTGCCAATGTAACGAGCTGAATAAGGTTTCCCCGAGGGCCCTGGGTCCTTCAAATCATCAATGTACTTTTTGAGCTTATCATCCCACAGCTGGTAGTTGCCCTCGTTGAAGGCATATATTTTACCCTTGCTAGGTACCTTGATCTCATTGTGTGTCAGCACGAACTCACCATAGAGGGGGTCCAGGGTGAAACCAAACACTCCTTTACCAACTGATAGCACCATGATCACTGAGCTTGAGTACATGCAGTAGCCAGCAGCAAGCAAATTGCTGCCCGGTTGGCACACATTGACAATACATTTTTGTTCCTGTTGGCCCAACTGCAGCATATGGAAGACATCATGCCATCAGAATTCCCATCAATCTTCACATTAATCACAAGTAAACTGCAAGGAATTTCTTGCTGATTGATAACTGATAGAACAATAGATGCTATGCTACAACTAGTGGCTCTGATGAGCCGTGTGAGATACAGAAGTCTTTGAGGTTTGAACAGTTACATGAAGCAAAGCAATTTTGACAGAAAAAGAGCAGTTAAACATCATGCATTGAACACAGTAGGGGAATAGTGAGCCGGATGTCTGACACATGACCTGACTGTATGCATGATTACAATGAACCACGTCTGAGCTCACATGTGAACTCTATATCAGTTGTTACATTGCAAAGGCAACCAGGAATGCATCTCATGTTATGACTGCCAAGAAAATGTGGAGCAAAATAAGATGAAGGATGAAGTACCGCAGTGTCAGCATCCAAGTCGGCAAAGCACTCTTCATTGGGCTTGTAGATGCCAAAGATAGAGCCTGTTGACACTGCTGCATCGATATTGGAGGATCCATCCAAGGGGTCGAATACAACAATATAGTTTCCAGAATAGCTCTCTTCCACAGCAACAGGCGTGTCTTCCTCCTCAGATGCAATGATTCCAGTCCGTCCGCTACTTCTCAAACAATTAGAAAAAACCTAATCCAAAAAAATCATGGTTTAGCAAAAAAATATCTAGATGAACTTTTACATTCCTTACTAGCAAGCATGCACACTAGCACCTTGAAGGAGGGAGAGGTGAAAGCCACAAATAAATAGTGACATACAATTTGAGGAATGCTACATAGGCAAGTCCCTATCATTGTCAAAAGGAGCAGGTTTTCATCCGACTCCAAGATTCCTGCACCTGACCGGGTTATGACAGTAGGAGAAGAGGACCAATTTCAAATGTCCGATTGGAGACAATGATTTGCCCAGCCTAGCGATTGTTCGAAATCTTGAGTGAAAGGAAGTGTGGTGATTAAGAAGCTGTCAATCTCAATTATCAACTTCCAAAATGTAGGAAGAGTAATGTCTTTCAACAAGTCCATGAGCATTACAAGGAGAGAGTTATATTGGATATGTTAGCTCTAGCTTATGCCCTAGTGTTTGTTGCTTCACCACTGCCCACACATTCTATGGCATTGAAGAACCGACTGTGTTGCTCTTGCACTGTCTTGATGGCCTTTGACCATTCTTAAAAACAAGACAGTTGCAGAACCATGTATATCACTCCCTGGTGCAGGAGATATGGAACTGGTTTATTCCCCATATGGTGACATGATAATTGATTGGTAAGGAAGGATCAATTCAGAGCAGTTTGATGAAAGTCATGGATGCTAGTATCTGAGCCACTCTTGATTTGAAGTAAGAACATGCCACTTTTGATCGATAAGAATGAGATAAGGACAATATAGCTGGGCAACAATATCACCTGATGAAGCACATCCTTTAGGACTATTTGGTGACTGAAGACTTGTTATGCTTTCAGATCATGGCTGGCGAGTGGCTGTCTGTCATACTTGTGCAGTGGCTAATGGGCTTCTCATGTGTGACATGATTGGATGACTATGTTACATGATTGGACGGCATGGTCAGTTAATATTTAACATGATAATGGATTGAATTCTCATGCTTTAGTGTCTTGTCTTGCAAGCATGTGTACAAACGGTACCTGAATCTCTGCAGCTAATGCAAGTGCAAATGCAATTATTTGATTATTTGATCGCGCAATTGAGAACAGGAGACACACCTCATTGGAGACGACGTCGAGCTTCTTCTGGTCCTCACCCTGCACATTGGTGACCCCCTGGACTCCAGTGAGGTTGGAGATGCCTGCTCTCTGGACAAGGGAGGCAATTTGCTTGCAGGCAAGGGAGATGCTAGAGAGGACGATGGTGAGCTCTGCGTCGATAGTGCCCTGTTGCTCCTGCTTGAGGAGCCAACCAGTGAGGGTCTGGATCTCGTACTGGCTCTGCTTCTTGCTGGCTGCAGGTTCCAGCGTCACCGCAGCACGCACCACCGAGCCGAGACCGGGCTTCTTCGAGGGCTCGAGGGTGGCGACTCGCAGCAATCTGGAACCCTGCAGGGAGCCATGGAAGGAGCTGGGGGCTACTGATGCTGAGGAGGAGGAGGAGGAGGAGTTAGAAGGGGATGAGGATGAAGCAGCAGAGGAAGAGCAGACGTGGGAGGTCAGGGGGGCTGAGCAGGAGAGAGTAGCCATGGCTAGCTACTTCCTGCAGTGCAGAAAGGAAAGTCGAGTGTCTGTGTGTGCTTGATTGATGGGTGGCGGTGGATGACGATGATGAGGAAGAAGGCTTCTAATCATAAGTTGGCCACTTGTTTTTGTGGTCGCTATAGGCCTCTTGCTGCTCCTTATTCGCTATCCTCTCTCTCTCTCTCTCACACACACAAGGCATCTTGGGATTGTTGTTCTTCTCTCTCTCTCTCTCTCTCTCTCTCTCTCTCTCTCTCTCATATATTCTTCTTCGTCTTCGTTCCTCTCTCTCACTCATATATTTTTCCTACCATGTGAAAAGTCAATTAAAAGTTCACTTCTCAAGTTCCAACCCACCAAGTTCAAAACCTTGGTTGGAACAATGCCGTCCTCGCATCCACAACTTTCAAGCAACTCGAACATTTTGGGTAGGGAAATGTGGTTGCCCAATTAGGAAGCAACATCCAATTTCAAGAAGCATGTTTGGGTTGGAACTCCATGCTCTTTGTGAGAGAAACCTACCTCTACCACTACACCAATCACATCATAAAAATTGTCTTATTCCCCTCTCTCTCTCTCTCTCTCTCTAGGCATATGAGTCAATAGCAAGTCCCTCTAACCAAGTAGGAAGAAGCAAGTCCCTCTGAACTAGGTAGGAAGATTCTAGACTCACTTAGAAATAGTTTGCCTCACAGAATGCCATGGACTAGGTAGGAAGAAGCTAGTCCCTCTAAAGTAGGTAGGAAGATTCTAGACTCACCTAGTAATAGTTTGCCTCACATGATGGTTGATTAGAGGCTACCCCTTCTTTTGCCATGGATCAAAGCAACAAGTCAATAAGGTAGTTATAGAAATCACGGCAAATAGAATCTCTCTCTCTCTCTCTCTCTCTCTCTCTCTCTCTCTCTCTCTCATTATATTTAGATTACATATCAACATCCTATCTTGCATGTGCTCCCCATTTCTCTTCTCTTTCTCCTAATCTGTCACGTGGAAAACCTAGCATTCTCTTCTACCATTTGGTTGTGCTTTGCATAAGGTAGGCAAAACACACATCATGTCCAATGGGTTTGGAAATAAGAAGATGGAGTACTAAAGCAAGCTCACTTTGCAACCTCATTGAGTAAAGGGAAACGATTCCACCACAACCCCCCTTCATTTGCAAACAAGAACCAAGGATTGGCTATGGTTTTGCCATTTATTGTGGGAAAGAGAAATAAAGAATAAACAATATCATGTAAACAAGCATTATGACCCTTCAAAAATAGAAGCGAAAAGTAAAATGTGAGCACAAGTAAAAGGAGATAAATTAGTGGAAAGCATTGGAAAAGGAAAACAAGAAGATAAATTAATGCCTCTACATGTAAGAGCATTCCATGGTAAGCCTTATCTATAGATGCTTATCTCTTACCTGGCTTGGCTAGCATTGCTGGCTAGGATTGCTAATTTCACTTTGCATAGTTGCCATCATTGGGAAGCTCGAGAGGCTATGCCTCACTTGCTTCACATCTTTGTGAAGCAAAAAGAAGTAACTGCTTTGCTTACAAAAAAAAAGATGTGCATTATACATACCAAATTGCATACTCCACGCTTAATGATATGCAAGTCCATAGTAAATATTGCAAGAAAAAACTCAAATTCATGCTTGCACACTGAAAACTTAGATATATGTTATTATTGCCAATGGGGATATAGTCTCATTATTTCACCATAGTCTAAAGGGATAGTTAAAACCTCAGTTAAAACTATGTCAATGGCAAGTCCATATTGCACTTCCATGTGGACCCACAGGCAAAGACATGCACAACTTTAGCTAAAATTGCATTCATTAGCAAAAGTAAGTCCCCTTAAAAATATGATTAGGATGTATTACATTCTTAAGACAAACGATTGTGTACATGAGCATTTTTTGCACCAAAATATTTTACTATAAACACTACAAGATATAGGCCTTATACCTACGTTAAAAGCGATAAAAATATAAATAAACAAAATTTTCCTCGTCGTTGCAAAAAGCGTCGTTATTGGCGACGCCATGGAACAGTCAGTATTAGCATCGTTATCAGCGTCGCTATTTGCGTCGGTATCAGCATCACAAATATCGACGCAAATAGAGACGCTGATAACGATGCTTTGCGATGCTAATAACGACGCCAATAACGACGCGTGCAATAAATTTGTGACACTAATAGCGACGGTAACAGGGATTTTTTTTTTTGTGGTAGGGCAGCTAGTACTATGTGCTTTATTTGGGCCATACAAAATAGTTTCTGCACTGTGTACAATGCTCGTATAAATAAAGACAAAGTGTACTTAAATCATAACAGTGATACATGAAATAAATACATGATCGCATAATGAAAGTGACTGGTACAATAATGGCAAGATATCATTACTACATAGAAAATGTCTACACAGATCACGTGACCAAAAAAGAAGGGTGTACTGTAAGCTCTAGGGATTTAAGGGCGAGCTATAGATCATTGCCATTCGAAAGCTCGTCCCGCCGCAAAGGAGCATCGAACGGACTCTGCAAAAAAAAAAAGCTACACATCAATCCACTATACAATAATGCATTCTAATTAAACATGGTAACTATGGACAAGAAAGATTAGTGACTTACAGGGCCACCGCATCCATACAATCAGTCAATCAATGCAGTGAGACCGTGCTTATCTGCATATCGAGTCTCAAGGCCGATTGGATCGCAATTTATAATGAAGTGCTGCAAAGGAAACAAAATATTAACTGTTAGAAACATGATTGTCAGTACAAAGGATATTGAAAAAAAATAAGCAAGCAAAACAAAAGAAAAACTTACAAAGTCCTCCAGATATGTCATGTGGCCACCACTCCCAAGATGATGGACCACTCCGGCCTCTTAAAGGAATTATGCTGCCCATGACCTGGAGTTATTAGCAGTTATTCATGCTCTCAAGCTTTGGCCCTCGTCGCCTCACATTGTTATCTCCAACATCTTGGAAAATCTGTAGCCTCCTCCCTCAGTTGGCGCCAGTCGTCCGCATCTAGCCACTCGGGCTTTGCAGCCCCACTCTTGAGTGCCTTGCGTGCATCCGATCGTCTGTGTGATATATATGCACGCATGCACTCCATCATCCAGCCCGTAGAAAACCTATCTGCTGCGGCTGGTACCGAAAACTCCTCATGCAAGGATGCTACTATGTAGTCCTTGCTCTCCTCCGGTATATTTTTCCAATGATCCAAGACATTGTGTCGAAAAACTTGTTGGCACAACTCTCTCATGCGAGCCATCACCCTCCTCCCCTTATCATTCATGATGATGGCTCTTGACCTACCATCTACAAGGTAGGCATTCCCCTCTGGGGTATGCCTAAGATGGGTCCTCTCCCACTTACGATCATGCTCCTAGGCATATCCAGGAGACCCTTATATATCTGGTGTACCGACCGGGGTAGTATCTATCGGAGTAGCACCCATAGGGGTGCCACTTGTGGACGGCTGAGTAAAAGCCGTAGTGACTGGAGTAGATGTCCCCACAGGTGTGAAAAATCCCGGAGGTGACGCAACTCCAACAGAACGACGAGACGGAGATACCACATCCATGCCTTCACAGCAACCACCTGAGCCACGCTCTTTGGAACCGCCATGAGAGCGAGGAGTAGCACCTGTATCCCGAGCCGACCGTGGGCTCACTGCATCTGGATCTCTACAGCATCCCCCTAACCCTGAAGCACTCTCTCCGTCTGGCCCAAGTCTAGAGCATCGACCTCGTCTGCTCGCAACTGAAGCATCTGATCGCGCCAAAATAGATCTAATAGAGCGGCCTGACGATGTTCGAGACAGCTCCTGGTCCGCCATGTCTCTGAATCTCGCCATCTGATTTGGAGACATGTGAGTGAAGATACCCTGCAACTCTTCATCGCTCATCCCTCGACTCATCCTGATGATCTAAGTATCCACAAAGGTTACCTGCACAGACAAAAAATGATGTTAGCATAATCAATTTAAATCATACAAAGCACGGTAATATAAATGTTAAAAAAATGATCTTACTTAAAATGCATATCTTATGTACCCTTATAAGTGATTAGTCAACGAATTGAGTAAGTGGATGCTCCAAGGATGAAGTATCCTATCTATACTTTGAGAAAAAAATTGGATGACATCAACTTTTGTTTAGCTTTCTTTGAAACTGGTCAATATTCATTGTGTAAGCATGAATTGTGCATGTGCCCTGCCTTCTAATGCAAAGTTAATCAATTTTTATTCCTTGATACAATACGTTATATTAAACCCTCTAAAATACAATATCATTGTGAAAAATTATCAAGTTGATTGCCAGTTTTCCAAAATCTACAGCATTATTAAACATTGCAATCTTTTGTCTGCCCCGGAACACCTGCCAATATTAAAATATGCTTGTTCACAAACACACAGAATAAACAGAATAGGGAGGGAGGTGTTTATTGTAAGCTTGATGGATTGGCTAGCGCTAGAGGTTAGATGGGAAACTCATAAGTGTTATTAGAGTTGGAGAAGAATTCCACCACCGTGCTTAGAAACGTATTCAGTCTTTGTATGTGAGTGGAATGGACATTCTCAGGGGAAGTTGTGGCAAACTTGGAGAGGCTAGGGTGGCGATTAGATTGGGAGAAGAATTCATAGCCTGAAAATGATAATAATTTGCATATACCATGCTTTCTCAATCCTTTGTCTATGACTTTGTGCATATTTGGACCTCTGAAAGAAATAGCATGGTTCGTTATGTAAAATGCAGTATTATTTCTTTAAAATGGTTTTCAAATATTCAAAGCCTACAACATCATCTATGAAACAGAGCGAGAGGGTGAGGGGAGGGAGGGAGATATAATCACTTGATTTCTCCCTCATTGTAGGGCAAGAAGATTCCTATGGCAAGAGAAGTTGAACAAAATATTCAAGAGTGTTCAAATAACTAGACATGCTGGACCCTCACGAGGTATCTGTAGCAAAATATATTGGGAAGATGAAAGTGCCCTTAAGCTATGGTACAGTTACTTGGGCCTTAAAACAAAGATTATCATTACTCCTACTCTAGACTTGGATGAGAGTGCCAGTGAAGAGTCGAGTGTTTTATGGCTCGAGACTCAATCTATGAATGGAAAAACATCACGTCCACGTCTAGGTTCTATCCCACCCTTCAAGTTCAAAAAGGGAATGGGTTTTGGAATTCCTGGCTTTTTTAAAGGCAGTCCAAAACCATTGAATAGTTTGATGGAAGGCCCTAGATTGAGCTGGTGCTTGGATATGATCGTGACCACACTCGAGGCTGTTGTATCCTTTCAGATCGGTATGATGCATTGGGCAACTCATTTCAACTCAATACTGTTGCATACTATCTTTCACCATTGAAAGAATTATATCTGCAAGGTTTAACAATTCTGTCCTTATTCTCGGGCCTTGGTGGGGCAGAAGTGGCATTGCACAAACTGGGTATAATTTTGAAGGCTATTGTTATTGTGGAGATCAATGATAAATGTAAAAACATAATAGCCAGTTGGTGAAACAAAACTGGCCAAATAGGCCGATTTCAAATGGAGGATGATGTTAGAGATCTTGTTGATGATAAGTTGGCTGAGATTGTGGATGAAATTTTCTTTAACAAAATATATATATCTCTCTACAACAACAACAACAACAACAACAAACAAGAAAACCACTACTACTACTACAACGACTACGACGACTACGACTTGACCACGACTACGACTACGACTACGACCACGACCACGACCATGACCACGACCACGACCACGACCACGACTACGACTACCACTACCACTACGACTACGACTACGACTACAACTACGACTACGACTACGACTACGACTACGACTACGACTATGACTACCATTACCACTATAATAAACAAGAAAAGAAGAAAAAACTACTACTACTACCACTACTACTACTACTACAACAACAAATAAGAAAACTAGACAACAATAAACAAGAAAATAAAAAAAACTATTACAACAACAATAACAACAACAACAACAACAAATAAGAAAACCATTACTACTACTATAACCACGACTACGATGACTATGACTACGACTACAACCATGACTACGACTATGACTATGACAACGATTACGACTATGACTACCACTACCACTACCACTACACTACCACTACCATTATAATAAACAAGAAAAGAAGAAAAAACAACAACAACAAATAAGAAAACCACTACTACTACAACCACTAGTATGACGACTACGACTACGACTACGACCACGACTATGACTACGACTACGACTACGACTATGACTACAACTATGACCACGACCACGACTATGACTACGACAACGATTACGATTACGACTACGACTACGACTACAACTACCACTACCACTACCACTACCACTATAATAAATAAGAAAAAAAGAAAAAATAACAACAACAACTACTACTACAATAACAATAAATAAGAAAAGAAGAAAAAACTACTACTACTACTACTACAAAAAACAAGAAAACTAAACAACAATAAACAAGAAAAGAAAAAAAACTACTACTACTACAACAACAACAAACAAGAAAACAACAACCTCTTCCTCCCTCTCCCTCTTCCTCTCTTTCTCTCTTTCCCTATTATATTTAATGCTTTCTCCCTCTCTCTCTCTCGTTCTTTGTTTCCTTTTCTCTCTTTCTCTCCCTCTCTCATTTCCTCTCCCTCCCTCACCCTCACCCTCTCTTTCTCTCTTTCCCTATTATGTTCAATGTTTTTTCTCTCTCCTCTCCCTCTCTCATTTCCTTTTCTCTCTTCCTCTTCCTTTCTCATTTCCTCTCCCTCCCTCTCCCTCTCCCTCTCCCTCTGTTTTTCTCTTTTCCTATTATGTTTCTTCTTTCCTTTTTTCTCTTCCTCTCTCTCTCTCTCTCTCTCATTTCCTCTCCCTCCCTCACCCTCACCCTCTCTTTCCTCTCCCTCCCTCACTCTCACCCTCTCTTTCTCTCTTTCCCTATTATGTTTAATGTTTTTCCTCTCTTCCTCTCCCTCCCTCTTTCCCTATTATGTTTAATGTTTCCCTCTCTTTCCTCTCCCTCTCTCTCCCTCTTCCTCTTCCTCTCTCATTTCCTCTCCCTCCCTCACCCTCACCCTCTCTTTCTCTCTTTCCCTATTATATTTAATGTTTTTTCTCTCTCCTCTCCCTATCTCATTTCCTTTTCTCTCTTCCTCTCCCTCTCTCATTTCCTCTCCCTCCCTCTCCCTCTTCCTCTCTTTCTCTCCCCTCTCCCTCTCTCATTTCCTCTCCCTCTCTTTCTCTCTTTCCCTATTATGTTTAATGTTTTTTCTCTCTTCCTCTCCCTCTCTCATTTCCTTTTCTCTTTTCCTCTCCCTTTCCCTGTCCCTCTCTTTCTCCCTTTCCCTATTATGTTTAATGTTTTTTCATTCTCTCTCTCTCTCTCTCTCTCTCTCTCTCTCTCTCTCTCTCGTTTCTTCTTTTCTTTTCTCTCTTCCTCTCCCTCTCTCATTTCCTCTCCCTCCCTCTCCCTCTTCCTCTCTTTCTCTCTTTTCCTATTATGTTTAATGTTTCCCTCTCTTTCCTCTCCCTCCATCTCCATCTTCCTCTTCCTCTCTTTTTCTCTTTGCCTATTATGTTTAATGTTTCCCTCTCTCCATCTCCCTCTCTTTCCTCTCCCTCCCTCTCCCTCTCTCTCTCTTTCTCTCTCATTTCCTCTTCCTCTCTCAATACACATGAATTTTAACAAAAACAAGTAAAAGAGGAAAACAAAACACAAAAACAAAGAAAGAAGGAACAATGCACTCACCGTAAAGGCTCGAAGATGGATTCGGCGGCTCCTCTTTGCCCTCCGTACACTTCCTCCTCTCCTTCGTGAACGGCGGTGGCGGTGGTGAGAAGCTTTCCTTCTCCCTCTTTCTCTCTTTCTCTCCCTCTCCCTCTCAAATGCAAATGTTCGCTCTCCCTTTCACTCTCTCTTTCGTGTATGCACACAAAAATAACGTGCTCAGGTTTTGGCTCGCTTTTTTTTCGTATGAGCACCGTTGCTATTAGCGTCGCAAATGTGATGCTAATAGCTACACAAATAGCGACGCCGCTATTTTGCATCGGAAACCGCCGTCGCTATACCTTCATATCCTTGTAGTGAAAGCAAGACTTTTTTATATGCAAAAGAATTATATGTTTCATATGGATTACCATTTTTTAAAAGATGAAAATGTAACATGTAGCCTATGATGGACATATTCACCTTTAAGATATATGGAGAGGTAACGGAAACTCATGGAGTCACGCATCAATGGCTTGCTTATTGCATCACACTTCATAGTATTAATACATTTCTTGGCAAAGATCTTAGGTTACTCTTGCAATAATAGAAAGCACATACAAGAATATCAAGGATTTGCACATGTGGACATAGCTCGTCATCTCATGATGAAGGGACACATTCAACACCATGACTTGATTCTTTTTCCCACAAAACGCACATCGGTACAATTATAAATGCCACTACTTATAGAAATGTAGGGAGAATGTGGACAAGGAGCAATGATTCATCTATTCTTTTGAGTTTCTTCTTTGCATTTTCATTTCTATCTAGTGAAGAGAATAACATAGAATGATAGCACACATCATCTCTTCAACTGCATATGAATTTTCATGAGAGAGAGAGAGAGAGAGAGAGAGAGAGAGAGAGAGAGAGAGAGAGAGAGAGAGAGAGAGAGAGAGAGAGAGAGAGAGAGAGAGAGAGAGAGAGGATATGTGTGTGTACGTTGGGTTTGGGGAGGTATGGTGCTATGTCCATCCAATAATGATACCTCATGCCTTAACCCCTTACATTTACTATTTGGAAAACATGATATGGGAGAGAGGCAGTGCCATTAGAACTTTGGTAACTTGTAGCCTGGGGCAGGGGGGGGGGGGACTAATCTTAATTGCGAATGTGCAGGATGAAGTCAAAGAGAAGTCAACTCCAAATGGGGGATAATCTTAAATTCAAATGTGAAGAATAATGTCAAAGAGAAGTTGCCATCCAAGTGCTTGGATTTTTTTTGGAAAGAAGGGTCATTTTTCCTGGCTTCATAATAAAATTTTAGGCACTATAACTTATTCATGCAAGATCTCCTTATTTTCCAATATTTTGTGAGAGCTAAGGGAGGAGCTAATCTCATTCCCATGCACTTGTAACATTTCTCAATGGTAGATTAGATGGCCCACAATGTAAAAGAGGGTAGTGACTATGTAACTCTATTTACTTTATCTTAGATTAGGTCCAATTAATCTAAGGTGGAAGCACTAATTAAGACAAGCACTGATCATGAATCACAAAAGTGGATAGGGCACCCAACTTAGGTGAAAACCCTACCCCTAATTTAGAGGGTTGTAAACTTTAAACCTAACCCTAATTTGGGTAGGAATCCTAACCCTAATTTTCATGTATAAAAAAAGATAAAAAGTGAATGGCAGACATTATTCATGTGTGTCCAAATTTTAAGTAACTACTTTTCTTGCTTCTTGTCTTCCATCTTGCCCACCCACTACTAGAGAGTGAGGGAAAAGAGAGCAACTCCATGAAGCGAAGCTCACATCTATCTCTTCTTTTCCTTATCTTCTTCCCATTTGATAAGAGGTTGAGTTTGTAGCTTTGAGTAAGGGAGAGTTTGTGAGAAGGTAAGGGACCTAGTATTAAGGGAGATTTGAGGTCTCAAAATACCCTGTAAGAGATACTAGAGAGAGAAATTATTTTTTTAAAATGATCATCATGTGAATTTTAAAAATTTATATTTTGATAAATAAACATATATAAAATCTTCAAGACCTCATTATCATAATATCCTCATGGCTTACACCAAACATAGAAATCTAGGCCGCCATAAAGGTGACAGTGATTGACTTAATGAAGATCCTACTTTCTCTTGATAAAAGAGAAAGTGAATATTTAATTTTATTTTTTAATATTTTATTATCTCCCTCCATCCTCATTCTCATCTTTATTTATTTTCCTACTTACTAGTTGCTTTCTCATTCTTCTTATTTTTTGAATTCACATAGTTTTCCTACTCAAAGTTGCAGATCACATTCATAGCTATGAATCAATCATCCAATGATCATTGTAGCACTAGTAAAAAATCTCTCTATCATTTTCACATTGAGCTAGAATGTGAGTATGAATTAATTAGTAAGTAAACAAAAGAAAACATTATTTCAAAGTCCATGAAACATGCATTTAGATTTGAAGGAAAGAAAAACCTTGATCTTTAGTTGGATGGAAGATTGTACTTCAAAGATCCTATAAAAAATAGTACTCCTCCTTTTTATAATAGCTCTTCACTATTGAGGTTTATTAGTGACAATTATATTAGATTTTTAGGCTATATGTTTTTTCTTGTTGTATAGAATGATGTTTTTAGACTCAATGAGTTTATCATGGGCAACTTATGGAATCACGTAAGTGTAGTGGAGGGGGTTTTTCCAAAAACTTACATAAGTGTATACATTAGGGGTAGGCCCCCATTAACCAATCGTAAATGTAAGGGACGTTGTCGTGATGTTATGAGGACACAGTGTGAAAAAGTATGGAATGTATCATCATTCAACTTCTTATTAATCAAGAGAGTCAATGTGATCTGAGTCATTAGTGTTAGTGTGAGTTGCATGAACTATCCAAAAATACTAGATTTTTGGATAATCTTAGTCTATATTTGATATTATTTATTGTAAAAATCCGAAAAAGTTAGAAAAGCTTCTAGATTAGGATGGCATGCAAAAAGCAAGTTACTTTTTCAGCTAGTTAGGAGATTTTTCATAAAAAAGTTAGATTGAAGAAATCGTGTGCGTCGCAATCGTTGTAAACAGGCTAAAAACTGCAGATTAAACTTAAAGAAGAAGGAGTGATCTGGGAGATCCATGACTACCCCCTTTCGGAGCCAACGGAGCCATCAGATTTGGGTTCCGAGCAGCAGAGAAGGAGCTGTAATTTTTATGCACGTTTTGTTCTATGAAGAAGCTCCAGGAGATCTAATGCCTGGAGATTGCTTCTGAGTAGTGCGAAGATTCTAGGTTCTTTCAATACATATTGATTCAATTCATTGTGATTTGTTTTTGTAGTGTTTACCACTTGGGTATTCTCTATCTTCTCTTCCATCTCTTATCTCTACTTCCTTCTACTTCTGATCCCTGGTGGATTTGACCTTTCGACAAAAACCCCTCTGACATTGGTGAGCTTAACGTGAAAGGTCGTCAGAAGAAGGAAAGACAAGATGGGAGAATCTGATGTTTTGCAACAATTGGTGCAAAATATGAATATGCTTATGTAGGTACAACAACAACAATAGGTGATGCAAGCTTCAGCTCAAATAGAAAGTGTTGTGATGAATGCTTTGCAAGCAGTTGAGCATGAGGTGAAGTTATTCAATGGCAGGAATGTATATGCATATGTACATACCTATGCTCAAAAGATGGAACTCTTTGGAGTGGCTCAAGCTGCATGGAGCTAGTATTTTATACTTGTTATTGTTTATGAACTGAAAGCACTGATTACTGAATTATACTTGTAGGATGTGGACTGGGTAGCCTTCAAGAAGACACTCAGGGAAGAATTTTACATTGAGGACACTAGTCTGATTACGTGCAAGACTTTTCAAGAGTGGGTTTTACAACCCAATAAGGGTCTTGTGGCTACGGAATTGTTAAGAGAATTTGAAAGTCGATTTGAGCAGTTGGATCTTGTAGAACATCAAGCTCTTGCAAGTCAGAAAATTAAATTGTTTCTACAGGCAGCTGATCCCGAGCTTCAAGAGAAGCTTGATGATTTGTTGGAGGATCAAACTATAGAGATAGGTTTGAAAGCACAGTGGAGACATGTTAAGGAAGCTGTTACTACGCTTGTGAAGAAGCATAGAAGAAGAGAAAGATTGTATGTCTCTAGCTTGCCCATTGTTACGGGCAAAACAGTTGAAGTATCCAGTAAGCCACCCGCTTCTATGGCTAACCCTATGGCTGTACCTACTATCGTTCCCTCTATTAGGGAAGATGTCTTGGATGAATTGGTCAAAGGGATGCAGGATCTTCAATTGAAGGTTGCAAAATTGGACGAAAAAGGACAAGAGGAAAGGGGACAGGTAGTAGCCCCTAAGCCTGGAAAAAGATGTATGTGGTGTGATAGTTTGCAGCATGAGAGAAAGGATTGTACTATCTATCAAGAGGCATTGGCACGATAGCTTATCTTTTGGAAAGATGGCAAGATCCATGCACAAGAAAAAAGGTTGCCTCTTGCTTTGAATTTTGGAAAGGGAGGTATGCAAAAGTTGTTGGAAGACTTGGATGTCCGAAATGCTTATGCGGCAGTACATGCTTCTACTTTTGGTCTACAATTGGATAGAATGCATGGCCAATCCAAAGGCTGAAATATGGACATATGCTTTACATGCAGCTAAAAAGAGAAAGGTCGCTGATAGTGAAATGTCTTATGCAGGGCAAGACATTTGTGGCACAACTGGTTGGGAATCATCAGTAGATGCATATTCAGTGTATGCATATTTAGCAAAGGTACAAAATACGGATGTACTTGTGGAAGAATAACGAAAAAGAGATGAATATATTGCAGGGACATCTAAAAGAATGACAAGAAGAAGTATGGATCATTAGCCTAAAGCTGCAAATCAGCCACCTCCCGAGCATGTTATGGAAGAGGTCAGGCAGGAGCAAAAACATGATAACAAACAAGAGGGCAAAAAGAAGGGCAAGCAGCCATGATATAAGTTGCAATCTGACATTGAGACAGCCATAGATCTTAAGAAGGTTCTTGAAAAACGAATCTTAAACAGTCAGGTGGAATTTACCTTGGGAGAGGTGCTTCGCATTGCCAAGCAAGAATTTTATGATGAGATCACTGACATAATTAAAAGGAAGTGTCAGTTTCTTGGTGATACCACTAGTGCATTGCTGCAATTTGAGAAAACTGGTTTGTTGGGTATTCGGGCTGAATATGACCATGAAGTAAGTACAAGATTATCTATGCAGGATGCTACTAATCAGTGGATAGCATGTGGAAAAAAGAAGAAAGTGGTTGAAAATGCATTGTCTTGTAACAATATGCATAGTGGAGTAAGGCAAATGCAACAATATGGAGAAGAGACTCTAGGATTTATTCCTCGAAGTCACTACACAAGAAATCATTGGGCTAGAGCTACCACTGAAATGGTAGTGAATATAGGGTAACGTGAAACTCCTTGTGTTGCTTTACTTGACCATGGGTCTGAGATAAATGTCATTGAGCAGGGATTGTATGAAAATGGTACATGGCATGTGGAGATTGATCATGGCTGGCGTATGAGGGTTATAAATAATTCTTCAGGGGAGCTCTATGTTGCATGTCCTAATGTAAAAGTGATGATTGGTGATGTACATGAAGAGCAAGGCTTCTTTGTGCAAGATAATTCCTCATATGTAGTGATTTTGGGACAGTCCTATATTACAGGTGTGTGTATGGAAACAAAGGTGCTTGATGATGGTCCTACTTATGCAAGAGTCAGAAGCAAGGATGGGAGAAAAGCAATCCAATTTCTTACTGTTTGTGTTAATCATCCTAGAAATCGTGATACGCTTCGAGAGTCTCCTTTGGTTCCAAATGCAAGGGAATTCAAAGACCTAGATTTTCATTAAGCACTGCTGTAATGCGAGACTACGATAGTGCTGTTCAGAGGGTGTACTCGCCCCTTGATGAAATGAAGCATGTATTTACTATTGGTAATTCTCAGTTTACAGCAAACAGTTCATGTTGATTTAAGCCTATGGAAGCTATGTGTAGGGCTGAATGCATATCTATGAAACAGGCTATTAAGAAACTGAGAGCATTGGGGCTATTAGCTGAAAATGATGGCATTTCAGGCATCTTTTATGGGCTGAATACTACTGACACTATGGTTGAAATTCCAGCAACTATACATGCAGAAAATGAGGCTGAAAACAGAGTGTTGTCAGTATGTTCTTTGGATATGTATGATGTTATAGCATTGTTTGCTCATCAGCAGGAAGGATTACAATGGGCTGAAGCACTTGTGGAGACAAAGTATAAGACAGTTGACAAAAAGGCGAAACCAATTGCTTTGCCACTTCCACCAGAGAGTGAGGGTATGTATGAAAAAGTGTCAAGGCAGCCAAGCTTACGAGATCCTAAAGATATAGGTCATCAATTTACATCTGAAACATTATAGGAATTGAAAGTTGGTGCAAAAGGGTTTATTTTTCCTGTTGAGAGAGACTGTTTTATGCAGATGTTGGCTAGACATGGGAAGGCATTTGCATTTTAGCCAAGTGAAATAGGTTGTGTGGATCCAAATGTTGTCTCTCCTATGGTCATATTTACTGTACCACATGTACCATGGAACTTGAGGCCTATTCCAGTGCCTAAAGCTTACTTGCCAAAGCTGATGGATTTGCTAAATGAAAAGATTCGCATGAAGATCTTGGAGCCTTCTTCAGCCACGTACTCAAATCGTTGGTTTACTATGCCCAAAAAGAATGGGGCTTTGAGATTTATTCAAGACATGCAACTGGTCAATAAAGTGACCATAAGAAATGTGGGTGCAAGTCCTATGGTTGATGAATTTGTAGAGGCTTTTGTAGGCAGAGCGATCTATTCTTTGGGTGATCTTTACTCGGGTTATAATCAATTTTAGCTTGCAATTGAAAGCAGGGATATCACAACCATGAAGACTCCTTTGGGGTTAGTACGGATGCGTACCACAGGGTGCAACAAACTCAGTGGCACACATGACAAATGCTATGAATAGGGTACTCAGGGATTTTATACCACAATTGACTATGCCCTTCTTGGATGATGTTCCAATCAAAGGGTGTGCAGTGGATGAAAAGAATGAAGAGATGGATACTCATGGATGTAGACAGTTTGTTGTAGACCATATTGTGGATTGTGAGAGGATTTTGACACGTCTAGAAGAGGTGCATTTAACTCTTTTTGGACAAAAGTCTGTCTTTGGAGTTGAAGAGGTTTTGATTGTTGGGCATATGTGTGGGCCTTATGGGGACGAAGGCCATCACCATAAAAAATAGATGGGATTGATAGAATGCAAGATGTATGCATGAATGTATCAGAGGTGCGTATATTCTTGGGTGCATGTGTGTTCTATTTGATATGGATTCCTCACTTTGCACATGTAGCCGATGCTCTTTATCAGCTTCTAAGGAAAGGTAAGAAATTTCATTGGGAAAGGAAGCATTAGAAAGCAATGAAGAAGTTGAAGCAACTCTTAAACTCTGCTCCTACATTGAGAAAGGCTGACTATTCACATGGAAAGCCTATCATTATTACTGTTGATACAAGCCCAATTGGGATTGGATGGGAAATTGGGCAATATGATGAGGAAGGGCAAATATATGTAATATGCTTTGGTGCAAAAGTACTGACTGAACGACAGAGAAGATATCCATAGGTAAAAATAGAATTATGGGGAATTGTGACAGCCCTTAAATGTGATAAGGAGTATTTTATGGGTTCTCATGTAGTCATTGAGATTGATTGTTTGCCGATATTGGGTATGATTACTAGTTGTGCTACCTCGAACATTGCTATGCTCCGATGGATTGCATACATCAAATCTTTGAACCTTGAATTTTAGCATATTGCAGGAAGAGATAACCCAGTGGCAGACATGTTATCTCGAGCACGCTATGAGAATGAAGATGGGATGATGGATGAGGAGGAAGAACATGACTTTCTTATGGCTGAAAATGATGTTGCAAGAGTGAATTTAGCAATGCAAGGTGTTGCTACAGCATTAACAGAAGCTTGGACAACAAAGAGAAGACACTTTAGATGTTTTGCATCTTGTGTAGAAGTGTTTCTGGAAGACAAATATGTAGGAGAGTGGCTGAGAATTCATCAATATCTCAGTACATTAACAAAGAGAGATGAATGGTCAGATTAGGAGTTTAAGAAGATCAAGAGGAAAGCCTATGGATTTTTCTTAAAAGATGGATACTTATGGAAATATGCTAAAAAGAAACAGGGTATGCCACTGCGAGTTTTGGGTGATAGAGCTTCACAAGTAACTGTTATGCAAGAATGTCATGAAAGTTTGTGGGCTGGTCATAGAGGTATTTGGGGTACTTTTACAAATATCAAATAAAGATATTGGTGGCAGGGTATGTATAAGGATGTTTCTCACTTTGTGGAAACATGTACGACATGTCAAATATATTCAACTGTGAGACATCGGGATGGATTGCAACCCACATATCCATTGTCTCTTCATTTTAAGTGGGTGGTGGATTTAATTACAATGCCTCTACAGGTCTTTGGAAAATGAGGTATCTTGTGCTTACTCATGAAGACTTGACTAATCAAGTGGAAGGGAAAGCTTTACGTACTAAGACAACAAATACTGTGTGTGCTTTTCTCTTAGAAGAGATCTTTTATCGGTATGGTTGTGTGGGAAAAATTACAGCAGATAGGGGTGAGTTGGATACAGATGAAGCTCATGATTTCTTTGCATGGTTGGGGGTAAATCTTGCTTTAACTTCAGCCTATAACCCTGAAGGAAATGGAAAAAGTGAAAGAGGTCACCCACCTATTATGAAGGCATTGGCAAAAGCATGTGGAGAGAAGGTAAAAGAGTGGCCACGATTGCTCCCTTATGCTTTGTGGGCTGACAAAACAATTCATAGTGCTGTTACAGGATATATGCCTCCAGAGTTGATGTATGGTCAAAAACCTATCATGCTGATAGAAGAGATGACAGTCACATGGAGTGTCTTACCTTGGGAGGAGGAGTTGAATCGAGAGGAGTTGTTGGCCTTACACATTAGACAGTTGGAAAGAAAGTCAAAAGACATAGAGACAACAACTGCAAAGTTAAGGGCATCAAGGATACAGAACAAGAAAAAGTTTGACAAAAGACATAGACTAAGACCAAGAACCATACAAGATGGGGATTGGGTATTGGTTTATGATAGTAGTTTAGATAACCAGCATAGTGCCATGCATAAAGTTTCCAAAAGACGGTTTGGACCCTATGTGGTAAGATAGGTGTTTGATAATGCTACATATGCATTAAATGAGCTAGATGGGACAACCATCAAACTTCTGGTAGCAGGGAAAAGAATCAAATTATTCAAAAGGCGGGAATCTACACCTATGAGTTGCCAGAATTGGAAGAAAATAGTGGTCCTGATACAGGGGCTAGCCAGGAAGATATAGAAGATGAAAAAGTAAAGGATATGGTTGCAAAGGATGAGGAGGACCCAAAATTCGGTGACAACTAGGATTTTGGCACATACCGGAGGATGGGCAGGTTCAGAGGGGGTAGATGTCGTGATGTTATGAGGACACAGTGTGAAAAAGTATGGAATGCATCATCATCCGAATTCTTATTAATCAAGAGAGTCAATGTGATCTGAGTCATTAGTATTAGTGTGAGTTGCATGGATTATCCAAAAATACTAGATTTTTAGATATGTTTAGCCTATATTTGATATTATTTATTATAAAAATCTGAAAAAGTTAGAAAAGCTTCTAGATTAGGATGGCATGCAAAAAGCAAGTTGCTTTCTCAGCTAGTTAGGAGATTTCTCATAAGAAAGACAGATTAACGAAATCGCGCTTGTCACGATCGCTATAAACAGGTTGAAAACTGCAGATTGAACTTAAAGAAGAAGAAGGAGTGATCTAGGAGATCCGTGACCAAGCGTCCTAAGGTTTTACTCTCCTTTCGGAGCCAATAGAGCCATCAGATTTGGGTTCCAAGCAGCAGAGAAGGAGCTATAATTTTTATGCACGTTTTGTTCTATGAAGAAGCTCCAGGAGATCTAATGCTTGGAGATTGCTTCTGAGTAGTGCGAAGATTCCAGGTTCTTTCAATACATATTGATTCAATTCATTGTGATTTGTTTTTGTAGTGTTTACCACTTGGGTATTCTCTATCTTCTCTTCCATCTCCTATCTCTACTTCCTTCTACTTTTGATCCTCGGTGGATTCGACCTTTCGACAAAAACCCCTCCGACAACGTGGGGTTTCGGGAGGGGGGTTCAGGATTGTTTGGTCAAGGGGGGGGGGGGGGAGGTGAGGGAGTGGGAGAAGTAGGGTGGGGTGGGAAAAGGAGGGGGGGAGTGGGGTGGGAGGGAGTTTAATATATTCCATAGACACATATATTCCATAATACTAATATTTTAATTGTATCCCCTTAGCCACATCCATTCCATACTACTCCAAAAATAAAAGGGATTTATAATGCACCTCATGTGAAATTTACATTAGGATTTTTAAATTTAGAAATTTTTAGAAGCACACTTTTGGGGGGTGGGGGGAGGCTCAAGGGGGCTACGGAGGGGGGGTATGGGGTGGGGGAAATAGGTGGGGGATGGGAGTCAATATTTAAACTTAGCTCTCTCTCTCTCTCTCTCTCTCTCTCTCTCTCTCTCTCTCTCTCTCTCTCTCTCTCTCTCTCTCTCTCTCTCTCTCTCTCTCTCTCTCTCTCTCTCTCTCTCTCTCTCTCTCTCTCTAGCTATAAAATGTGAGGATCATTGTTCAAGGAAAAGGAGAGGATGATGCTTGTTTTGATATTAAAGATACTTTTGTGCAGAAAGGGTAATGGTTGTCAACATTTTTGTATTCTTTGGATACCATACTATGAGTTTACTCCTTGTGATTTGATGATGCCTTCATTTTGCAAGTATAACATTCCTTTGATTGCTGATATACATTTTTCTCCTTTTTTTGTGTTGAGGGTGGCAGAATGTTTTGATAAGAATCAGATCAACCTAGGCTATTTGGTAAGATGTTGCTTTTCTATTTGGTTGTGGAGGAGCGTTAATTTCCTCCCATCTCCAGCAAACATTATTGTTTAGAAATTCTTGTTTTATAGCTTATGTCAGGCAAAGTTTGAGACACTAGAAGCGAGAAGGTTTGTTGTTGTTTTTGAAAGGCTATAATAAGTTGAGTCATGATTTCATGTACACATAAAAAAGGCTCACAAAAACTTGAGTCTTGAGTCATTTTTAAATATATTTCAAATCATGGGACAAAATTCCTCTATAAACTTGTATAGAAGGCCCCTACTTGTTGCAAAGCTGTTGTGTTCCTTGGGATTGACATTTAGGAAATTTGATGAGTCTAGAATTATGCTAGTGTAGTGTGCCCTTATAGGTAGGAGGCATTTCCAAGTTTTTGGAGCTTTTAAGGAAATGGCCACTCAATCTTGAATGATGTCAAACTGGAGCACCTATTTGCCTTGATGTACTTGAAGCTAATGTAAGTTCTCAATGAAGAAATGATTGCTAACTTTTCTTTTTATTAGGTATTTACACCATCGGTAGAAAAATGTAAGAAATATGGTCATGCTATGTGCATTGGGACACATCATGGTAGCCCTTCTGATTGTGTCATGAGCTACTATGGTGATTCTCCTATAGGAATAGTGTGTTTTTGAGCCCACCTCATTAAGTTCGTGCTGTCATAGCTTCTGCTATTTCCTTCCTAGTTCATCATTGTTTCTCATTGTACAACTTATGCCGTTTCAGTTTTGCGATTGTGAGGTAGGTGTACTCAGCTTTTGAGTTTCCTAGGATTTGCCGGAAGCTTGATTTCCACAACTTCGTATTTTCGATGAAAGCTACAATCATGTAGTTATGGTGCATGCTTATAGGGTGCTTGTTGCAAAAATGTTTGTCCTAGGGTGGGAGTATCCCTTCCATTTGGGTGTTTCTAAAGCAGGGGAAGTGGAAGATGGTAGGATGAATTTTGCAATTGGAATTGGTGCATTGCTATGAGTAAGAGTGTACACCTAGGATTTCTGTACCTTAGGATTTAACATCGAGTCTAATAACCGAGAAGGATATGTTATGCACCTTTAGGAAAGCCTTGGTGGTATCATTTGTGTCTCTCTTACAGAAGAGCTAGAGTACGAGATATATCCTTGTAGAAGACTTGCGAACCTTGGCATGAATGCAAATAGACTATAGAGAAGGGTGTGGTAAGTTACCTTGCTTGATAGATGGACCTACTATAGAAGAGAAACTATTATTTAACAATTTTCATTTCAAATTATTCAACATCTGTGCCTTTCCCTTCTTTAATTTAGGTTTACAATCCTAGAACTAGCTAGCATTTGTTATTATTTGTAGGAATTGTTTCAAGACAAGCATCGACACTATGGCTTCTAGCAACGAATGGGAGAACTTCCTTCACAATGGGAGGTATGAGGTTTTATGTAATAGTTAAGGTGGAGTCTATATAGTTGCTCCTTTGTTGTTTCTTGTAGGGTGAGGAGGTTGATTACAGAGGAGTCCTTCATCAAGATGGTTATGTTCTCATGTCACTCCCTCTTAAATAACTCAAAGTAAGGAGATGTGCATGGTGCCTTTTCACATCCCTTGAATAAGAAGCATATTTTATTGTGATCATAGACTCTTTTTTGATTAAGTACATGTATAGGGTGTTGCTTTCTAGTTCACATAAACTCTCACAATTACTGGCTTGTCAACTGAATCTTGAGTTGCTATACAAGTCTTTAGCCACAAAGATGATAGTTGGTACACCCTTTAAGGTAGGTTCTTGTTGGTAGGCTCTCTATTGAATTATCAAACAAATAAAGCATTATGAAGTTCTCAACCTTTGCATGTTTTCTCACAAGATCTTGCCATTGTTGACACCATACTGCTAAGATAGCTTCCTTCAATTGATGACAAAGAAGTTGTAAGCCTATGTGCATGATTTAGGGGGATGTATGTCCACTCTCCTGCAGTAATTCACTATGGTACTTTGTAGGTGCACTCACAAGTCTCTTAGATAAGGGACATATGTATTTTAAGGGCATGTGCACAAGCTATGGCATCATCCCAACTTTTGAATAGCATACTTTCATGGTTGATTTGTATGCACATGCAAGGCACCTGCACAAGGCAATAGGCCCAATAAGAAATATGCCATTTTTTGACAATATACCAATGTGGCTTACTGTGTTGGGTGCTTGTCAAAAAAAGCTAAGAACAGTGGGGTTTTCCCTCACCACGACAAGAAGATTGTTGCATAGACCCTTCACTATGAGAAGCCTCCCAAGTTCTACCATGCTAATGATGTGCTGAAGTTTCTTTGGAATAAGCACACTATCAAGAAGACAAAGCTTAGGTATGCATCCTTTTTGTTTTAGGAGATTTCTTTGCAAACCAATGCCTACCATAGGGCTTTCTTGGATAGTTGAAGATCATACAACAAGGTAGAAACTAGTATTGGGGTTGTCTCTAGCAAGTTGAATATGAATTATTGCCAAGCTAACTCAGCAAACAAGTAGTTGCTAATAAGCCAGGAAATGTAAGAATGTTTAGAACCTTTTTGAAGAGGGCTTGGCAAGGGTAGTAGATCCATTTGGGCTTCTCTAATGTGCTTAAAAAGCAAGCGCTTGCAAGCACAATCATATACTATTTATCTAATGGCTAGCTTCATGCAACATCATATCTAGTTTCTTGTCATAGTTTAACAAACAAAGGGAAAGCTACATAGGTTAGTACTGCACATGGAAGGATGGTTGCTCCTAAAGAGTGGTGGTTTTTCTGGCATAAGAGATGGCTATACTAATTATTGCAAACAGAGGTAGAAATGGGAGCTTAATTTATTTGAGAAGTCAAGGAGAGTGTGACTCAATTAGAATGAGTAATGAGCCATAAGAGGTAGCCTACTTCTAGATATAGTTCTTAATAAGCATGATAGAGTGTTCAGCTTGAGTAGAGACTATGCTTGACTGTAGGATTATTTTCCAAGTTTGATAAAGCTCATCATTTATGATGATGAAGAAGCATGTTCATATTGAGCTCCATTTGGTGTAGTTTTAAGTAGTAGAGAGATTGATTGTGCATTCTATTTTACTTTTACAAAGAGCTATTTAAGGTGGTGAGAGCCTGAACTCCAAGTCTGTGTAGAGATTAGAAGAAAAGCATAAAATCTACAAATGGATTTGTTGAAATGGCAACCTCAACACATGTAGACATTGATGATGGACCGCCTAGCTAGATGGGTCGACACATCTACACTTAGCATGTTGGTGGTCATTATGATCCTCACGTGGCCACTGACTTATCACTTATTATATTTAGTTTGTTGCACCTATCTATAGCTGGCATAGATATAGCACCAATCGATTAGTACAGTCAGTTATGTATTGTTTGACTTAGTAGGCCACTTTCCTTTAAGTTATAACTTATCTATAGTTTGTGTACATTGTATTGTGTGTGGAAGAAGAAGAAAAAACTAGCAAGAAAATGTTTTGGCCTCCATCGCTCTTCTTGTATTCTTGAGTGAGCTTCTTTTTATGTGCACAATGTGTATTTGGTGGAATAACTCAAGTAAGTCCCCCACCACACGATTCTTGACATGGTATCAAAGTAGTGCCATTGAGAGAGGTTGGTTTTGAAGGCTGAAGTAAAGGAGAAGAAGCAAGATTCGAGGAAGCAAGCAACCAGTAAGAAGCTCTCCCATTCTTCCACTCTTTCTCTTGGATAGTGCATGTGGAGGCATCGGAAGCAAGGTAGAGTGAAAGTCTCAGATTGCTGCTGTGAGATTTGGTCTGTGAGCAAAGCACTACATATTCTACAGATTAGCCCTTTAGGACATATTTGCTACTTTTTTGAGCATATGAGGTCATTTCGTGCCCCATTTTAGAGCAACAAGGTTACGAACAATAGTTTTAGAATATTTAGTGATTTCGACTGTATCGATTGAAAGTGGGTGCACATGTTGTAAATTTCAAATCTATAATTTTTGAGGTGTTTGCTAAGAAGCAAACATAAGTTTTATCTACAAGCAGGTTGCAGATTACATGTACTGTTGGAGCAATCAGTAAAAAAGGTTACTTGGTGATTGATGCAATGCCTAATGATGATGATTTGGTTTCATCCACTTTGGGTGGCCTTAATAATGAGAAGGCTCATAAATCATTTATCACTTCTATATATGTACGTAAGCCATTTCCAGATTTTGATGAGGTGGTCTCTCTCATGATTATTGAAGAGATCAATATGTAGTGACTCATCTGAAAGAAATGGTGAACAAGTCCAAGAATTTTACTCAAGTTCAAGAAGGAGACATGGTAGATCCTCTTTGAGAGGCCGTGGTATGGGATGTATTGGCGATAACCAATAAAACATGTTAAATCAGCAATTTGGTAAAATGTAGGTTTTAGGAGGCCATGGAGAATTTAGAGGCAAGGGGAGATCTAGAGGAAGAGGTGGATGGCATAATAGAGGTTCTGGAAATTCTATTATTATTTGTCATTATTGTGGCAAAACACGTCATATTATAGCCCATTGTTATGCTAAGAGAAGGATGACATCCGTAGTGGAGATTACAATAAGAAAACTATGTATCATCTTTACGATAGAATGAATACAAAAATGAGCATTTGTTTGTTATGTAGCATATGATGAATGTTGTTATAGGAAGAAAGGGGACATATGATGATGAATGGTATATCGATTTAGATGCATCTAATCATATGACTAGTCATGTTGAATGGTTTGGAGAGATGTAGGACTTACAAAATCTAGATTATGTATAGATGGATGATGATTCATGCCATTAAATTTCACGCATTGGAAAGGTTCCCTTGTCTTTGCAAGATGGCCAGACAAAGAGTCTTGATAGATGTATTACATGTGCCATTAATCACAAAGAATTTAGTGTCTATTGGCCAAATGGTAGAGCAAGGGTTGCAAGTTTTATTTCATGCAAAAGGTTGTTTTGTAGAAGACTTTAATGATAAGTACAAGTTGGTCACAAAAGGAAGTAGAGTTGGTTGCATGTTCACTTTAGATGCTAGAATTTTTGCAATGAATGCTCCTATGTATGCTAAAGGAAAATGAGTGGTTGAAGACATTGAAATATGACATAAATGTATTGGATATGAAAATGTGCAAAGACTAAAATTAATGCAATCCAAAGGATTGGTTATAGGGTTTTCTGCTTTTAGAGTTGTGGAATTTCATAAAGTGTGTGAAGCATGTCAATTTGGTAAGCAGACAAGACAACCCTTTTTGCATGAAAGAGATGCGTGTAGAAATATACTTGATGTTGTCCATACAGATGTTTGGAGACCTATAAAGAATGTATCTCTTGGTGGCAGGAAATACTTTGTCACATTTATTGATCAATGTTCAAGGAATCTATGGGTATACTTTATGAAGGAAAATAGTGATGTAGTTGAGCACTTAAAATCTTTCAAGGCGGCCGTTGAAACAGAAACAATCTTGAAACTTAACTGCTTGAGATCAGATGGAAGGGGAGAGTACCTCTCTAACGAGTTTACTGACTTCTTGAGGTCTCATGGAATAAAGAGACAATTTACTTGCAAGTATAATCCACAGCAAAATGGGATCGACGAAAGAAAAAATAACCATATTGCAGAAGTTACACGGGCATTGATGGGTGGCTGAAAAGAATATGCCAATTTTTTTTTGGTCTGAAGCTATTCATATTGCTATCTATATTATGAACAGAACTCCCACAACTACACTTCATGGGATAACCCCAAAGAATGATTTACAGGCAAGAAGCTCCATGCATCACACTTAAAAGTGTTTGGTTGTATTGCATATGTTTATGTGCCAAATGAGCTATGAAAGAAGCTTGATTTGAAGCCTGAAAAATATATTTTTCATTAGAGAAAAAATGAACTCACAAATGGGCCCTTAAAAATAATATAGCTTAAGACATGGGCCTTTTGGATTGTCCAATAGGAAGGCTAGATGTTGACATCCATGGAGAGTGAATCTTGTCTCTCCAAATCTTGGGTTTTCTATTAAAGAAAGGGATAGTGGGGGATTTAAAAAAAGGGAGAATGAATAGTATAAAAATTTTGAGTTTCTCTCACCTTGTATTTTTCCCATTTTTTTGGAGAATTTTCAATTTTGGTTTTTTTCCCTCTCACGAAATCAGTTTGACCCAAAAGTTGAGCAACAGAACACTTTTCCTCTCTTCTCTATAGTTGTGAATTTTCATCATCATTGCAGCTCCCTGTTGAGAGTAATTAGGGTTTTGAGTGTTTTGCTTACCTCTATACTTTCTTCTCCATGTAGCTCCAGATTTTGGGCAAAACACATGTGCCCATCTCTCTTTGCATTTTCTCTTGTTTGCTATTTTTTCAATAGGGTTTGTTGTTGTTTCTTACTATTATTGTTGTTTTATTGTAGAGGTTGTTCAGGGCAGGAGACAGAGGTGCTCATCTCTCTCTCTCTCTCTCTCTCTCTCTCTCTCTCTCTCTCTCTCTCTCTCTCCTTTCTTTCCCCCTCTCTCTATGTGTTGTTTCTCTTTTATGTTGTGTTTTCAATAGAATTTGATGTTGATTCTAATTGTTGTTTTCCTATAGAGTTTATTTGGAGCAAGAGGCAAAGGTGATAATCTCTCTCTATTTGGATTTTTTGTTGTTGATATCTTTTCAATACAATATAATGTTAGTTATAACCCTTGTTGTTTTATCGCAGAGATAATTTTGGGTGACATTGCATAAGTGCTCATCTCTCTCTCCCTCTCTCTTTCTCTCTATGTGTTTCCTCTTTTCTACTATTTTTTCAGTATACCTTCATGTAAATACTAACTCTTACTATTGTCTTTTGCAAAGATCAATTTGGGCAAGATTGGATAGGTGCTTATTTCTTTCTCTCTCCTGCGTACTCACACACTCTCTCTTTCTTCTTCTTTGCATTATCCCTTTTCTACTATCTTTACAATAGGATTTGATGCTATTTCTAACTTAAGGATCAATTGTTGTTGTAGCACTTAACACAAGCTAAAGTAGAGATTTTGTAGCTCAATTTACAAGTAAATCTGCCATATTTTATGGTGCCAAAATTGTTGAGATATCAAGCTCCACTCGTGATATGCCAGGGTGACCGTTGTGTATTTATGTCACCGACTTATTAGTTGTAGATGCGGTTGGTACACCGCCCACGAATAATAGCTAAATGACAGCTATCCTTATCTACTCTAGTTCGTAGCTCAGTTAGTATGCCACCTTAGTTAGTTGAGTTTGGTTTGAGACCCATATATAGGGTTCTTCTATTTCTTTGTATGAGAGTTCTTTTGGCTTACACAACTAAGAAGAGGAAAACTGTTTTCAGCCTCCACCTTTGTGTGTATTCCCCCATTGTGCAAGCAAGAAAGCTACAAGTGAGGCTCCTTCCTTCTCTCCAACAATCTTGACATGGTATCAGAGCCTTGTTCGTGGTAAGGAGCTCAAGAAAGCAAACCAAGTTCGCGGTGTTCTGGTAAGAGGACTAGTGTTGCTTTCATTTTTCTGTTTTGGGAGCAAGTCTCTGCAGGTAGCACAGCCGAAAAGTGCAAGAGTGCATTGTCTCAGATTGAGATGCCCTTCGCGGTGTAGCAAGAGGACAGTATATGCTACAGGTAAGGGCTTTAGCCCTTGATTGCTCTGTTTTTTTTATTTGAGGCCATTTCAGGGCCTGTTTTGGAGGCGGAAGTTTTCTGCACGCACTTAGGAAAAGGCCCTGTTTTATGCTGTGCGACCACTGTTCTACAGGTCGGTGAAAAGTTACTGTAGAAATTGCATCGTGTGCTTGTGCGCAGAGACATTGGGAATTACAGAATCATCCTTGTTGCTTGTTGATGCAAAATCGTCACTAGGAAGTGACTGTGTGGTCAAATACCACTTTTGTCAGTTTTGTAGATTTGCCCTTGTGAGGTTGAAGCTGTGTTCTTTGCAGTGACAGAATTTTTTGCAGTGTTCTGTAATGGCGTCTGATTCTCTTTCACAGATTGTCACTGAAAAGCTTGACAAGAATAACTTCCAAGCATGGAAGTTTAGAATGACGAATTTCCTTATGGGAAAAGGATATTGGGAATTCGTTACAGGAAATGAAGAAGAACCAGTTCTTCTTGATGTTCCCAATCAATAGCAAATGCATGCATTTAAAGCGTGGCATGAGAGAGCCAGGAAAGTTATGTACTGGCTGTCTATCAGCATTTCAGACTCTATGATTATGCATATTCAAGATGCAAGTACGCCAAAGGAGGCATGGGATACTTTGTCAAAAATGTATAGCACAAATACGCAAGCCACGAAAATGCAGCTCAAGCAAGAGTTGCACAATGTGCAAAGAGAAAGTATGAGCATCAATGACTACCACATGAAGGTGAAGAAGATTGCAGATGCACTTGCTTCCATTGGGTCACCAGTGGAAGATGATGATTTAGTTTCTGTGATCTTGAATGGTCTAGGAAAGGATTATGCACAGTTCCGAACATCCATTTCCGTCCATGAAATATTTCCCGATTTTGAGGAGTTGATTGCTATTCTAATTTCTGAGGAGCAGAGAAATGGTGGTGCATCTTCTTCAGGAGGAACTTCAAAAGAAGCTATCTTCTACTCAAATGCTGGAAGAGGTAGAGGCAGAGGTAGAGGAGGCCAATCTGGAGGCCATGGTAGAAATCAGAATATGCAGCAAACTCAAGAAAACCAGTCCTATGGAGGAGGATGTGGTAACTCTAGAGGCAGGGGGAGCCAAAGAGGTCATGGTGGATGGCAAAGAGGCCAAAATGCAAACAGCAATGTTGAATGCTACTACTATGGTAAAATGGATCATATGGCTAAAGACTGCTATAAAAAGCAGAATGACATCATGAATGGAAAACTGCAATAAGGAAATTATGCATGTTCTAGTAGACATGGTGATGATAGAAATGAGCATTTGTTTATGGTGCATCACATTACCAATTCTGTGACAAGTGCAAAAGAAAGTAACGATCTGTGGTATGTTGACTCAGGTGCATCAAACCACATGACAGGTCATGCAGAATGGATGCAGGATGCAATGAAAATGGAAAAACCAGGATTTGTGGAGACTGGTGATGATATTGCACATCCTATTGTGCAGATTGGAAATATTCATTTGTCTATGCAGGATGGGAAAAAGAAATACCTGTCAAATGTATTTCATGTCCCGAATATCACCAAGAACCTGGTTTCTGTTGGTCAAATGGTTGAGCAGGGCTTGCAGGTCAGATTTAATTCCCATGGATGCTTTGTTGAGGATATGAAAAATAAAGGTCGCTCGATTGCAAAAGGAAAGAAGAAGGGCAGAATGTTTACATTGGATGCACACATTCCTGAATTAAGTACAGCAATGTTTGCACATGGGACCGATGTAGTTGCAGATATTGATATCTGGCATAAACGCATTGGTCATGTTAATGTACAACGACTTAAATCAATGCAGGCCCAAAATATTGTTGCAGGATTGCCAAAATTCAAGGTTGCAGAAATGCATAAGGTATGTGAAGCCTATCAATTTGGAAAATAGGCAAGGAAACCATTTCCTAGACATGTTCAAGAGAGTAAGAAGCCATTGGAATTAATCCACTTTGATGTGTGGACTACTAAAGCTGCATCTCTTGGAGGCTGTCATTATTTTGTCACTTTTATTGATGACTATAGTAGAAAAGTTTGGATGTATTTTATGAAAAAGAAAAGTGAAGTTTTTGGGCATTTCAAAACTCTTAAAGCTATGGTTGAAAAAGAAACAGACCTGCAAATAAAATGCCTAAGGTCAGATGGAGGGGGAGAGTACCTCTCAAATGAGTTTGCAAGGTTCCTACAGGAGCATGGCATAAAGCAGCAATATTCATGCAGTCATACCCCACAACAAAATGGAATTGTAGAAATGAAAAACATGCATATTGGAGAGGTATCTCATGCCATGCTCAACGAAAAAGACTTGACAAATTTTTACTGGGTTGAAGCAATTGCTACAACAGTCTACATAATGAACAGGACTCCCACTGCAGCAATACATGGGATGACTCCAGAGGAGAGGTATACTGGTAGGAAACCAGATATTTCTCATTTGAAGATTTTTGGCTGCATCGCCTATGTTCATGTGCCAGATGATTTGAGATCCAAGTTGGATCCAAAAGCTGAGAAGTGCATCTTTATTGGTCAGCTGAAAGGGTATAGATGCTATAACCCTTCTACTCATAAGTTTACAGTGAGTAGAGATGTTGTTTTTGATGAGATGAGTAGTTGGTATAAACCAGTAAATGCGATTGATGATGTAGATGCACATAATGGTAATGCTGCACAGAATTCACAGCAGCAGTCACAAAATATTAGTGGACCTGGAGTGTCCTCTAGCAGTGGTTCACATTCTTCGCCATGGACAGGCAGATTGAGATCAGGAGAATCTCCTCAAAACAATGCAGATAATGGTATGCAGGTTTCACGAAAAGGAAAAGAGAAGGTAGATCAGCCCATGTTTGATGTGAATGCAGGTTACTCTTATGTGGATGGTGAATCCGGTGGCTCAGAACAGAGCATTGTTGATGAGTTGGGTATTCCTTCTATTGTTACACCTGGAGTAAGGAAGACCAGGGATGTTTTGAGAGCACCTGGGAGTTAATCTACTTTGCACAGGTCTATCAGAGCTAGGTATCCTGTGGACAGGCTGAAATATGATGGATCTACAGCCATTCACTATGCCTATATGGTCAAAGTGATACAGGAACCAGAACCCACTTCTTTTGAGCAAGCCATGGGAAGAGAAAAATGGGAGAAAGCCATGGATGAAGAAATGGATGCCTTGGAAGCAAATGCTACATGGGAATTGATACCTTTGCCTAAAAATAAGAATGCAATTGGTTGTAAGTGGGTTTATAAGGTGAAGCACAATGCAGATGGTTTTGTGAACAGATACAAGGCAAGATTAGTAGTCAAGGGGTATGCACAAACATATGGCATTGATTATGAAGAAACATTCAGTCCGGTTGCAAGGATGGCAACTGTGAGAGCAGTCATTGCTATGGCTGCATCAAAGGAATGGTCTTTACATCAGATGGATGTAAAGAATGCCTTCTTGCATGGTGATTTGCAAGAAGAGGTATATATGGAGCAGCCACCAGGTTATGTGCATGTTGTTCATCCTGAGTTTGTTTGCAGGTTGAAAAAAGCCTTGTATGGCTTGAAGCAAGCACCTAGAGCATGGTCCGACAAGATAGGACAATATCTTGTCACTATTGGCTTTTAGATTTCCAAGGCAGATTTCTCACTTTATGTGAGAAAAACAGAGAAATGTATTATGCTACTTGTTATTTATGTTGATGATTTGATTATGACAGGTGAGAGTGATGAAGATATCCTTCATGTGAAAATGCTATTGAAGCAGAAGTTTGAGATGAAGGATTTGGGAGAGCTGCGTTATTTCTTGGGCATTGAGGTGATTAGATCACCAAGTGGGATACGGCTCTTGCAGAGGCAGTATGGATTGGACATGCTGTCCAAATATGGGATGACAGGCTGTAAGCCTATTTTAGTTCCTTTGGAGCAGAATGTGAAGCTGAGCGCAGATGCAAGTGAGCTTCTCGAAGACCCTACTATGTACAGACGCATAGTAGGAAGTTTGATTTATATGACTATTACCAGGCCAGATTTGAGCTCTGCTGTTGGATTGGTAAGTCAGTTTATACAGGCTCCAAGGAAACCACATTTGGATGCAGCTAGACGCATACTCAGGTATGTGAAGTCCACATTGCAGTATGGACTATTTTATGAGACTGGGGTTCAAATAAAGTTGCATGGATACACTGATGCTGATTGGGCTGGTAGTATTTCTGATAGATGATCTACCAGTGGATATGTGTTCTCTTTTGGGAGTGCTGCAGTCACTTGGAGCAGCAAGAAACAACCTACAGTTGCCTTGTCGAGCACAGAGGCTGAGTACAGGGGCGCATCAATGGCTGCATGTGAGGGAGCTTGGTTGCATAAGCTACTTTATGATATGCATCAGTCTACAGATTGGCCAGTTGTCATTTATTGTGACAACATGAGTAGTATACACTTGGCAAATAACCCAATCTATCATGCTAGAACAAAGCACATTGAGGTGCATTATCACTATGTGTGGGAGAGGGTTTTACTAGGTCTTATTGCTCTAGTTTATGTCAGCATAGAGGATCAGGTAGCTGACATATTCACGAAGGCATTGGGCGCAGAGAAGCTGCGCAAGTTCAGAGACCTGCTTGGTGTGCAGGAATTGGGATTGAGCTCGAGGGGGAGTGTTGAGATATCGAGCTCCACTCGTGATATGCCAGGGTGACCGTTGTGTATTTATGCCATTGACTTGTTAGTTGCAGATGCGGTTGGTATACCGCCCATGAATAATAGCTAAATGACAGCTATCCTTATCTACTCTAGTTCGTGGCTCAGTTAGTATGCTACCTTAGTTAGTTGAGTTTGGTTTGAGACCCATATATAGGGTTCTTCTATTTCTTTGTATGAGAGTTCTTTTGGCTTACACAACTAAGAAGAGAAAAACTATTTTCAGCCTCCACCTTTGTGTGTATTCCCCCATTGTGCAAGCAAGAAAGCTACAAGTGAGGCTCCTTCCTTCTCTCCCACAATCTTGACAAAAATTTATTCATTTAATTAGTGACTTTTATGTTTGATGGGATTGATGTTTTCTTATGTCCATCATTTGCAATGGGTTTTGATTAGCAACGATTCAATCTTATCTTCAGCAGATCAACATATAGGTAAATTGGTCCTATTTTGTATTGCTTCTATTCATGCAGTTATCTAGATATTTTTTGCTAAAAGAGATTAATGCAAATTTTTTTGTGAAAATGGATTCATGCAGGTATTTTTTGTAACGTGCAAGTATTTTACAAGGTTTAGGTGAAGCATATAATTCTCGATCGACTATTTTGATGTGGTAAGTGATTCCTTTATGCTGGATGATATGGATCTACTAGAAGTCGATGGTTCAAAAATCCTCTACTTTATTGGTTTTATGTGTCCATTTGGATCTCCATGCCAATCGGCAATGATCCATGAAACTCTTGTATCATATCATCTATATAATACACAATATGTTGAGTCTTAGAATATCTCAAGTGTCACTCCAATGTGCCTATTAAGATTTGCATGCCATGCGGCTGCTATCCTTGTAACAATTACTCTATAATATCCACGTTTTATACATTGTATTGCGTCAAATCAGACTCCTCTTCATTATAATAAAATTTATTTTGGCAAAACTCTCTGAGTATTTTGTGCTATTATTTTCATTATATTTCATGTAAATGGTATGATTAAAGTGATGCTTTGAAATGGAATCTATACTTTGTGTCGACGTACATATCCATATGTGTTTTGATATCGATGTTTATGTCTGTTTACAAAAGTGTAAACATCTCTTAATGCCATATTGATTTGTATGGCATACTGGTGATTACTAGACATACTTAAAATGCTTATTATTTACGAGTCAATACATACTTCTTTACATCTAATGCATAGGTTATAATGCCTGAGAGAAGAACAAACATTCTCTCGATAGAAGTATGTAATGGAAAAGATGAAGAAGGGAGTTGGATCACTGATATGTATCATTGCTCGTATTGGATACATATGCGTCCAAGTATGAAGGGAGCTTTCATGGTGAAAGCATCTGCACTTGCAGATGTATCAAAGCACTGGAAGGGTAAAAGTTTCTCTCTTAGACAAAGGAATGTTGATTCTCACCTTGTAATAGAGGCGTTTATACAACATGTATTCATGCAAAAACAAATACATATTGCGCCCGCTGTACCCTTTCAACGAAACATTGCAAACAGTAAGTATTTGTAACTCATTGAGTTCAATGAGAAATTTCATGATACCTATGTAACAACTTATCTTGTATTTACAGAAGTATACCATTTGGACTGCTGTGAGTGGCAAAATGATGAGAGTTTCACTGGTTCTCTTAAGTGTTACCACCTCGAAATTGGTAGATTGCTCTTTGAGGGGCTTACAACTAAGCAGCTTGCAGAGGACTTTATTTTTTTCTATGACTCCAAGTACATATTTCCCAAGGGAGGTCCAGAATATGGAACCCTTGAGTCTATGCACATATTGAATCTCAATAGCATAGAATGGCCATTGTGTAGTAGCGACATTTTGCATATGTGTAGCACAAAAATTTTATCAGACATATTGAATTCTATGAAGCCAAGCACCGGCTCAAAGAATGTACATCTAAGCTAGTTCATACCGATTGCAATTTTTGCACACATGTTCAAGGGATGTAAGGGTTTGAGACGTACCAAAAGCACGTATGTCATAAAAAGTGCATCAGAGGATTATGAAATAAGGATTCTAGGAAAAACTTGGACATAAAAAATAACTCACAGTCCTGACACAATGGAGTGTCGAGTCACAACAAGGGACATGGCTTTCAGGTAAAATTTTTCTCTCTTAGTTGAGTATTATCTTACTTTGGGATGAATTAGCTAACTTTCCTTTCCAATTACAGTTATTTTGTCACACAACAAACTTTATGCCTAGTGTTCAAGTATCGTAGATGGAGGATGCTCAAGAGTAAATGGTTGTGCCTTTATCAAGACATGCGTGAAAGCGCAGCTATGGATGTTATTATCATTTGTGAGGGCTGCGAGCCTAATGGAGGATGATTGGCCCTTGAGTATAATGCGCCAGGAAATTACAATGTTAATGTTGAATCCACCTGTTAGCTTCTATTTTAAACTAGATAGCAGGAAAATTCGAAGCTAGGCTGAGGATACTGTTACCAGCGAAAAGTGTGTGGCTCCACACATTTTAGAAATTATAGAGTCTCCGTGAAAATCCCAACACCACAAGTTGTTATATCCAACACCTATAAAAAAAATTTTGGCCAATAGAATATTGTCTCTTGCAAACTTGCAATATTTAAAAATTATGGTATTCATGCAAAATCATATACTTGTTATACACTTTCCACATCAACACATTTACATATGCATGTAAACTTTACTAAGATGTAAGTAAAGCCATAACTAAATATTCTATGTGAACAACCCTTAATGGTTTAAAACTTAAAGTTTTTAAAATAGAACTAGTTTAGTTCTTGTTTCATTGTTTCATTTCACACTTTCTCTCTTCATCTCTTTATATCCACCACATCCCTCCTACCTACTATGATGGATGCTTGCGCACACTTTGATGATGAGTGGATCCATGAGACTATCTTTGCCAACTAGGGTGATGAGATATTCAAGGTTTTCTCTAAGAACTTCAACCTTGAAAGCGTGATATCATCGCTGGATCCTCCCCTTCAGGTTTTGGAAGACTTTGTGAGTACCATTGCTACCTACACATACTCCAAGAGGGATCTGACATGACTTGGGTGCCTATGGAATAGCTCATGGTATTTCAAGCAAGGACGAATCACCAAAAAGTGGTGAATAGGTGCCTGGCCCATGTGGATCCTTTGCACAGAGTATGCATTGTTCCCATGGGCAGTGCACCAGGTACAACAACTTTGGATCTCATGGAGTGTGATTGCGTATTGGCAATTTACCTCCTTGCATTGGATACACCCTTAGAGGAGGAGAGCGATGAAGATACAACTCTATAGGTTGTTGCTATCACATATACGGGAGAAGAACCAATTGAAGAGCTCATAAATGTTGAAGAGGAACATGGGGTGGTGGCAGAGTAAGGGTTGGCTCTCATGGTGCCATCTTCTTCAGAATGGCCACAAGTTGACAAACCCAACCTTGCCTCCTTGACGCCCATTGAAGTAGATGGTGTACAATACTTGCTTATATCAGATGTGCTGTAATACTTGGAAATGAAGGAAGAAGAGTTCTTTTCCATCCTAGTTAGGGATTTGATGAAAGACCTGATCGATTATGATTACATGGATGTGCATTCGACGATGGCAGAGATTGGAAGATATGATGGCACAAGCTTAGATACAGTGAGTGCCATCATAGTAGCATGGGAGCATATTACCTCGGTTGAAGAAGTTTACTTTGTGGTGCTGGATGTTGAATTTGAAGCACTACAACATGATTTGTTTGGACCAAGGCCCCAGCTTCCTACCAAGGAGTTTGTAGATCCCTCTGCCCAAAGAGGTGCCTCACTAACACATGAGGAAATGAAGATACAAGATGATCTGGAGAATGTGAGATTTCTAACTAGCATATATTTTTATGTGATGAAACTTGACAGTAGGGTGTGTTAGGTTCCCCGAAAAGTACTGGTGAAATCTTGGCAAAAAATGATGCCTGCAGAGTCTCGCATCGGGTCCACTAGTGAAATCTTGTCCAAAAATGATGCATGCAGCTGTCCTATCCGAAGTCTGGTGTCTGGGGCCAAAAATGATGCCTGCAGCTGCCCTGTCTAAAGTCTACATCTAGGACCCCAGACGCAAACTTCGGATAGGGCAGCTGCAAGTATCATTTTTGGCCCCAGACACAGACTTCGGACAAGGCAGCTACATGCATCATTTTTTGCCAAGATTTCACTAGAAAGTGGCCTGCAGCTACCCTATCCAAAGTCTGGCATCTGGGGCCTAGAAGCCAAAATTCAAATAGGGTAGCTGCAGGCATCATTTTTGGCCAATATTTCATCGAAAAGTGGCCCCAAATGCCAGACTTCGGACAAGGCAGCTGTAGGCATCATTTTTGGCCAAGATTTCACTTGGGGACTCGACACACCCTACCATCAAGTTTCATTACTTTCTGATAACTCTAGGTTACTAGCTAAATATATTGTTTGATTTGACTTTGTCATTTAGGACATACTGTATATAGATGAGTTTGCATCAAGGCAAGGAGAAGCTCAACATGCGGATCGACAGAAGGATTAAGCTCTGAAGGAGTACATTGGCAAAACCTTGTTACAGATTTGGTGGTCTTCCATAAGAAGTGCTCACCAGGAGGGTAAGAAATAATCATGAAAGTTTGAGCTTTGACCAAGTTTGGATATTTTCGAGTGATACCTGTGACATCTAGCTTAGAGAAGGTGGTGCTAATCAAGCGGTCAAAGCTTCTTTACTTGTGTGACCAAACACGTGGTGGAGCAATGTGTGTACTTGCTACATTAGGTGACCTTGCTAAAGTGCCAAATCTACTTCTCCTAGAGAAAGAGCTAAAGTGTCAAATCCACTTCTCCTGGAGAAAGAGCTCAAGGAAGAGCGTATCATTTTTGAAGCAAAGAAGAAAATTTGGAAGTTGGCCCCTCCTCTCCACCGATGAAAAATCCAAAGAACAATTGAGAGTTCTTGTTGGCTATCGGCTTTTTGTATCTACCATCACTAGCAGGCATCACATGTATTTTTCTTGATGAATATAAGAAATTTCACTTTGTCTCTATAAATAAATATTTATTGAATAAATATGTGGTTTGTATAAGTGTGATGATAATGTGTGGTACATGAATGATGCATTCGCATACGCTAACATAATTCAACGTGTAGTACTGTACTTGCGATTGTGTAAGTGTGACAATAATGTGTGGTACGCGAATGACGCATTGGTATACATTAACATAATTCAACGCGTAGTACTGCACTTGTGATTGTGCATAAGCAATAACATAACTCCTATTACTATTTTTGATGCATTCATACATTAAACAAAAATTAAGAGTCGTGTGTTTCAAGAAACAAAACAAAACAACTTTACTCAGTTATTTGAATTTAGTACACATCGCATGAGATATTATGTATATATAAATAAATATTCCAATGTGATATAGTACACAAAAAATTTTGACCTTTCAAGTGCTATGGTTCTATAACACTCATTACAAAACCTTGTATCATTAATCTTGTAACCTAGGGAGGAGTCGCCTTGCCGTGTCGAAGCCGAATGATAAAGTTTATGTCTTTATCTGTAATTGTGACACGCTTTGCATGGATGACCGCAAGTTGTGTATCATCAAACAAGTCGATGAGAAACCCCTATGCAGGCTCTTTATAGGGCCTCCATAGCTGTAGCAGTCCACCCTCCTGCTGATGGGCCAGTTTATGTCTTTATCTGTAATTGTGACAAGCTTTTCATGGATGACCACAAGTTGTGTATCATCAAACAAGTCGATGAGAAACCCCTATGCAGGCCCTTTATAGGGCCTCCATAGCTGTAGTAGTCCACCCTCCTGCTAATGGGCCATCTTGCACTCGCCCCCAAAATCTTCCCATCCCTTTCAGCTCCAAGTCTTGCTCGACATGCTTGCCTAGTGTGTGCCACACAAGCTCGACGAGGGAAAATGGAGAAGAGACAGAGGTTGGGGATGTGAGAATGGAGGAAGCAATGAAAGAAATGTGTGAAAATGAGAAGAAGAATGAACTTTTAATCCATTTAAACCCCAAAACCGGGTCAATGCAGCTTCATATGCACTATCCATCGTGTGATCATAAATCCATAACCTTTTATCGAAATGTGCCGAAACTTCATACGCGCACTCGTTAGGTGGCTAAGAGCCAATATTTTTTTTTTGAAAAAAAATGCATGTAGACCCCGGGTTTGAAGTCTGGCGTCTGGAGCCACTTTCCTAGCATTTTAAAAATTATCCCACACCATGGATGGATTGATAATTGAGAAATCAGCATCATGACTACTGGCCCTTAGAAACTTTGCACCACATAGACTATACAGAGACATCAGGAGTAAAGTTTGCAACAAGAAAAAGCAAATTTTTGCATGTTTTTCCTATTGAAATTGGCAGTGCTAACAAAAACTGTAAGTAAGAATTGAAAATATAACGAAGATTGGTGCATAGATGAGACACTGTATACGCGTGTAGTGAGCGCCGGAAGGTCCCCAAGAACAAAAGAACTCTATTTTGCACAAAGAACAAGGAAGAAAGCTTGCACGACATGAAGCAAGAGACCCCCCATGCCTTCTGTGAGCACTCCACAAAGCATGTATTTGATATATTATTCATCTCCAAGCTCAAAAAAATAGCCCAATTTATAATTAACACGCTTTAGCTTTTGTGTTTGCTTTTGTTCCACTAAAAAATTAAAGTTATTGGGTGCCCAAGGAGTCCGACGATACCCAAATACAATGTCCAATACAAATATTTAAATCGTGCGCCCATGTGTATACAAAAATAATAAATAAATGTCAATTGCTTCAATAAATAAGCGCGTCAAAATATTGGCGCCATGCCTAAGATGCGCGCCCATAAAAAATGATAATGATTTGAATACATGCTATCCTCTAGTGCTTCCCAACATCACCATTGCCTGCTCTACACATCAACTAAAGCATTCACAATTGTTAGAAAATAATAAAATTAAATCAACAAAAGTGAATACCTAGCAGTCTTCATCTACAAAATAAATAAATTGGTTAGAACTCAATCCTAACCTTAATTTATTGCGAGTGCATACTCTAAACTCATAAACATCTATTAATTTAAATATGTATTTTGTGGAATCACCCGCTATGGAATCACCCACTTGCACATTAAATTAACAAGACGCCTGAAAAGGACAGGTGTCCCCATCGAATTTTCACACAAGGAATCCACCTTGTGTATGAGCCCTGGCAATAAACTTTTACGGAATCCACTGCAAAACCTCATGGAATCCACCGTGGAATATGCCTCCTGGCATCATACCCCCGCGGTGGGATAGCAATTGTTCTCAATTGCTATTAGCTCAATGTGGAGCCAGTAGTGTGGGGAAAGCACTTAGGTCTCAAGTGTGCATCCATTGGGCCTCTTCAACAAGATGATTTTTAAACTTAACCAAATATCTAGAATATCTACAGCCAGTTCTAGTGGTCATAAAGTCAGTATCTAGAATAGTTTCAGGCTCAAGGATTTCAATTTCTTCTTCTAGCAAAGGAGGGTTTTCATATATAGGGTGTACAGGTAATTGTCCTCTAAAAGGTCGTAATAAATTGATATGAAAGGTGTTGTGGATTTTCCAGTGTTGTGGTAATTCTAGTTTAAATGCATTGACATTGATTTTGTGAATGATCTTGAAAGGTCCATAAAATCTAGGGGCTAATTTTACAACAGGGTGTTTGTCAACACTTTGTAATCTACTCTTTTCAATTCGTAACCAAACATAATCATCAACTTTGAAACTCATAGCTTTTCTTTTCTTGTTGGCTTGTTTTGTGTATGATTGCTGGGCTTTGGCAATCATATCTTTAACTTCATAAAAAATAGTAGCATGCATGTTAGCAATATCATCAGCAGCTTGAACTTTGTTTGACAATGATGTAACAGGTGTAGGAAATCTATATCCATAAATAATTTCAAATGGTGCTTTTTGTGTAGTTGTATGTGGTGTGCTATTGTATGCAAACTGAAGTAAATGTAAATTTGTATCCCATGTTTGTGGTTTTGAAATTATGTATGCACGCAAAAGATCTAAAATGGTCCTGTTAGTAGCTTCTATTTGGCTATTTGTTTTAGGATGAAATGCAAATGAAAAATCAATCTTTGTTCCTAAGTTAGCAAACAAAGTAATCCAAAAATTATTATAGAACCTAGAATCACAACCAGAAATAATAACTTTTGGCAAACCATGGCTAGTGAAAACAGTTTTCAAGAACAATTGAGTAGCTTGAGATGCAGTTAATGTTTTCTTGCATGGAATGAAATATGCTTGTTTGCTAAACCTATCAACAATAGTCCAAATCATGTCATGATTAGCTTTAGTACTAGGTAAACCAGTGATAAAATCCATTGAAATCTGTTCCCATGGTCGTTCTGGAATTGGTAAAGGCATTAATAAACTATATTGTTTACCATAGTGTCTTTTAACTCTTTGACAAATTAGGCATTCAGATACAAAGTTAGATATATCAGTTTCCATGTGTGGCCAATAAAAATCTTCAATCAGTGTATGAAAAGTAGATATAATTCCTCTATGACCTTGGTATGGAGGACAATGAATTTCATGCAAAACAAATGATCAAAATGGAATAGTCAGACATAATCTTTTTTCATAAAACATAAATCCATTAATGTAAGCCAATGAATCAATAGGAATCCAATTATTTGCAACTAGTTTAGTCCAATCAGCTTGAAAATTAGGGTCTTAGTCATAAGTGTCTTTCATAGGGAGAAGAGAGTCAAATGATATCACAGAAATATTATGAATAGTCGGTCTTCTACTTAAAGCATCGGCAACAACATTCTTGTTCCCGTATTGATATTGTATGAGCGGATGAAAATTTTGAATAAAAGTATCCCATTTAATGTGTCGATTAGATATTTGTGGTTGACTTAGGAGATGTCTAATGCTTTGTTGGTCAGTTTTGATCATGAATTCAGATCCCATTAAATAATGTTTCCATTGACGTAAAGCTTGTACTACAACTAGCAATTCCTTATCATAGATAGAATACTTAAGTTCAGAGGGTTTAAGTTTGGAGCTAGAGTAGGCTATGGGATGAGAATCTTGCATAAGGACTGCTCCTATTCCAAATCCACTAGCATCAGTAACTACTAAGAAAAATGGTCTATTGAAGTCAGGTAATTGCAATATAGGAGCATGAGTTAAAGCATGTTTCAGTAAATTAAAGGACTTTTGTTGATTGTCGGACCAATGATACACAATGCCTTTCTTTAATAGTTTTGTCAAAGGTAATGCAAACAATGAGAAAATTCTCACAAATTTTCTATAAAAGCTAGCAAGACCTAAGAAAGAACGTAATTCATGCACATTTTTGGGTATCGGCCAATTCAAAATTGCTTCTATCTTTTTAGGGTCAACTTTAATACCTTCAGATGAAACAATATATCCTAGATATTCAATTTCTGTTTGGAAAAATTCACTCTTTTCTGGATTGGCATATAATTGATTCTCTTTTAATAATTTAAAAACCAAAGACAAATGTTCATAATGCTCATTCTCATTCTTATTGAAAATCAATATGTCATCAAAGAAAACAATGACACAATGATGATGCTTAAAAAATATGCGATTCATCATACGACTGAATGTGGCTGGTGCATCAGTTAAACCAAAAGGCATAGCCAGGAATTCATAGTGTCCAAATTGTGTTCTAAATGCAGTTTTGAATATATTAGATGTGTTCAATCTTACTTGATGATATTCAGATTTAAGATCTATCTTGCTGAATATGGCAGATCCTTGTAGCTTGTCCATAAGATCATCTACCCTAGGAATCACATATCTATTCTTAACAGTAATTTTATTTAGGGCATGATAATCAATGCACATGCGATAGGTATTGTTTTTCTTCTTCACTAATAAAACAGGTGCACCAAATGGAGAACTACTAGGTCTAATAAGTCATCGGGTTAACAATTCTTCAATTTGGGCTTGAATTTCTTTCTATTCAATTTGGTTATGTCTATATGATGCTTTACATGGGGGTTGTGATCCAGGAATTAGGTCTATCTTGTGATCTCTAGGACGTACAGGTGGTAATCCAGGTGGTAAATCAGCAGCAAAACAATCTTGAAATTGGGAAAGAAATTGTGCATGCCTAGGATGCATCTGATTTTCTTTAGCTTCGATTTCATTCACCTATATTAAATAGGATTTTCTAGTTTTTTGTAATGCAGGTTTAGCCTGAGTATGAGTAAGCAATGTAAGATTATTGAAAATGTGCATACCATGTAATGTGATTTGTTTTCCTTGACAATGAATTTTCATTGAATGTGTAGAATAATCTATATCAGGATTGTACTGATGTCGCAAATGCATTCCTAAGATAATGTCACTAAACTACAAAGGCACAACTAAGAAATTTCTTCATTCAGTATAACCACCAATTTTAATTTCTAAATCATGCACCTCTTGTGTTACATTGTATCTAGTGCCTAGGAATGCAGCCTTAATGTGATAATGTGTAGAAACAGTATGTAAATTCAATTCTTTAACCAATTTTGTAGAAATAAAGTCGTGTGTGCTCCCAGCATCATGTAAAACAGTCTTTTCTTTACCATGCATAAGATATTTCATTATTAATAAGGAATGGGGATTTGGCATACCTAGTAAAGTATCTGAAGTAGTACCAATGTCATCATCGTCTTCCGTGAAATTTGGCATCTCTTCATGTTCTTCATCTTCTGTCGCTCCCAAATAATTGATATAAATAGTTGGCTTTTTGAATTGACAATTGTCTACTAGATGTCCAGGTTGATGAAATTTGTAACAGACTATGGGTTTTGCTTTGGATACATTATTGGTAATAGCAGGAAGTTTAGGAATGTTGGGATTTGACTGAAGAGATGGCTTAGGGTTTAATTTGTGTTTGATGGCAAAGTAGGTGGTCGTGTCCAAGATTTACATAATGAAGATGGAAGGAAACGACTTTGATTAAATCTTCAAAAATTTGAATTGAATTGTTTTGAACCAAAGTTACCATTAGTTTGAAATTGTTGTGGTCGCTTCTCTCATCCTCAAATTTTGACTTTAGTGTCATGGGCCAAGGAAATTGCATCTTCGAGAGTTGTTGGCTTGAACATGTTGACCTCCGCATAAAAATTTCCAAGTAAGCCAGACATAAACTTGCATTTGTGGGTTGCCTCAGGTACATCTTCAAGCATTCATAGTTGCAATAAAGCATTCCAAAAACGCTCGGTATATTGTGAAATAGGCTCACGATCCCTTTGTTGTAGAAGATCCCATTGTTTGATTGCTTTTTTGTGGAATTGGGGTGGAAGGAAATTCTGTAAAAATTTCTTTTGGAAAGTCTCCCAAGTAGTGGGACAATCAATGCTTTTGCGAACAACAGTCCACCATAGCGATGCTCGGTCAACTAGATGGTTAGTGATACACTTAAATTTGTCTTTCTCAGCATATTGTTCTTCATGGAAATAATCATCAAATTGACTGATAAAATAAAGTACAGTCTTTCCATCGTGTAACCCTTTGAAAGTACGAAATCTGAAGTTTCTTTTACTTATCTTTGTTTCTTTCCAAATAGATTGCGCTTTAAGTGTTGCATCGATCGTACGTCGTATAAGATCTTCAGGTTGCAGTCCATCTTGGTCGGCGGTAGATTGTTGCAGATTGGCCAATTGAGCTTGCAAGGTTTGACGTGCTCTTCGTTCCTCTTGAAGCTACATCATAGTCAAATCCAGTTTTTGCTTCATCGTTGGTTCGGGTAGGTCACCTTCAACCATAAAATCTTCCATGGTTTGATCGGACATCCTACAAAATTCCAAAAGACCTCACACACTCGAAATCTTGTTAGCGGGATGAGCATAGCCGAAAGTCGGGTTTACAAGGCTTATTTCTCTCTTTTTTTAATATATATTTGGATTTTTGTAGTATCTCTCCTTTGCGGTTGCGGAATTTGATATTACGATCATCTTCCAAAAAGATAATCTTGCGTATAGACTGCGTATTGCAAACTGTATGCTGGAATTTGGTTCTATCAGTCCACAGGTGTGAACAGGGGCTTCCAGAGAGTTGAAGACAGCTTCGTGTATAACCGGATAGGAACTGCCGCTATGGTAAAGAATTGGAGTTGAAACTTGGAATTTTTAGAAGCTTTGGAATTTCTAAAGCTTAATTTTTTTAAATAATTTCGTAATCTTTTCGTGAGGACAAGAGGACGTTTTGATCCGTTTTGATGATGTGTAGTATATACTATCGTTGTCGACGGAAAAATTTAGGGGCTTTAAGCTTTCTAAAAGCTTCTTCTAAAGCTTATTAAGCTTGTAATCCAAGCTTTAATGGAAATTGATGGAAATTGCTTATCTGAGCAGAGAAAAACAACGACTTATTGTAGAAGCTTCCAGCGTGGTCCTCCGCCTGTAGAGGCTGGTTCTTCGCGATCTGAGTGTATAGCAGGGGCTTCTTGACTGCCAGGAGCACGTTGGTATCGACCGTTTGCCATGATACTGACTGTAGAGCTCCATCGTTCCAGGAGCTCCGCCTTCGCGCGAGATGGTAAGCGATTGGAAGCTCTCGATCTCAGCTTCGCTCTGATACCACTGGTGCATAGATCGGACACTATGTGCGCGCGTAGTGAGTGCTGGAAGGTCCCCAAGAATAAAAGAACTCTACTTTTGCACAAAGAATAAGGAAGAAAGCTTGCACAATATGAGGCAAGAGACTAATCGGGTATTTCCTCCCATGCCTTGTGTGAGCGCTCCACAAAGCATGTATTTGATATATTATTCATCTCCAAGCTCAAAAAAATAGCCCAAATTACAATTAGCATGCTTTAGCTTTTGTGTTTACTTTTGTTCCACTAAAGAATTAAAGCTATTGGGCGCCCAAGGAGTCGAGCGGTACCCAAATACAATGTCCAATACAAATATTTAAATTGTGTGCCCATGCGCATACAAAAATAATAAATAAATATCAAGTGCTTCAATAAATAAGTGCGTCAAAATATTGGCGCCATGCCTAAGATGCATGCCCATAAAAAATGATAATGATTTGAATACACGCTATCCTCCAGTGCTTCCCAACGCCACCGCTGCCTACTCTACACATCAACTGAAGCATTCACAATTGTTAGAAAATAATAAAATTAAATTGATAAAAGTGAATACCTAGCAGTCTTCAACTACAAAATAAATAAATTGGTTAGAACTCAATCCTAACCTTAATTTATTACGAGTGCCCACTCTAAACTCATAAATATCTATTAATTTAAATATGTATTTTACGGAATCACCCACTTGCACATTAAATTAACAAGATGCCCGAAAAGGACAAGCGTCCCCATCAACTTTTTGCACAAGGAATCCACCTTGTGTATGAGCCTTGGCAATAAACTTTTACGGAATCCACTGCAAAACCTCACGGAATCCACCATGGAATATGCCTCCTGGCATCAAAGATGCACAGTCAAAGTTGAGAGCGAAGGACAATAGTAAAATTTTAATTCATATTTTAAGGATGCATACAATAGTTTTGCACTAGGACATAGTCATATGTCCAATGCACGAGGATAACACTATGCCAAAAAAAGATAACATTACAAAATGTGTTCATTCCATTTGAATGAATGCATCCTTCACTGCTTGAAGATTTCTTACAAGTTGAAAGTCCTTGGGAGTTGCAGTGATGTGCTTCGCATGTATTTCACAATGCTGAGCATCAGTCATCAAGTCAACTAAAAAGGCCTTTTGCAACAGCACACTGTAGAGTATGAAGACATTCTTTTGTGAAGCGATCAGGTCTATCCTGACCTTGTGCCAAAAACCACCTCTTGCTTTCTATGTGATAGAGGTCTTGCACAATCTCGCAAACAAGTCTCGAGAAGCTCGCCTTCGGAATGATGAGATCAAAAGAGCGTTGATACCTCCTATTCTCTCAAGGCCATTGTACCTGGCTTTCACTTGCGTTTCTTGTGGGGATGTTGAGGAGGACCCTTGTGAGGGCGGCTTGAGGAAGGTGGGTTAGGTTGAGAAGGGGGTGCATTTGAGCTAGTAGACGCTCCAAGGGGCCAAACACGATATGGGGCTCTGAGCGGAAGCTTATTTGCAACTACCTTAGACCTAGCCATATTTCCCGCACAAGAGATGTGAGAACTCAATGAATAAGATAGAAAGTGAAATGCTCTTTTATATAGCTCTAAACTGTAAGACTCATTCACATAGATGCACACTCTCTCTTTCTCTCTTAAACTATGAATTGCATTCACACTGAACACATTGTTTATCTTACTATCTTAGCTCTCTGTGAACCCATTTGTTGCCTTGTCGAAGCCTTGTTTCTAGCCATTTGGCATGGTTTTCTTTGGCACTTGAGGCTTCATAACGCACTCTTTTAGTGACATGACGTGATTCCATCATGTTTGTAGCCGATTCATCAGTACTTTCATTTGCTCTCTTTTGTGAGAGTTTAGTTTCATCCACTACTATAATCCTATACCACCAAGATAGTAATTGGATCATTGGATTGCTACCATTCACCCCTCCACCATGATCATCTTTGGTATGCACCATGTGCTATCCAATGTGAATTTTCCATCCCTTGTGTGGACCAAATTTCAATGCTTCCCTTTTCTGCAAAGTATGGCCCATGTGCCTCAAGGATATGCTACAAAGACACATATCACACATGAGTAAAACTATGCTCAATAGTTTATAAAATTCATACAACTTTACAATATTAACTTAGTACGCACCATGTAATGTGTGATAGAGCTTTTGCCCCATGCTTCCACCATGTTTTCGTAGAAGCTATGCATAGCATTGATAAATTCTTGCTTTTCTTCATTGTTAAACACCATCTTGCGAAGTAAGGGAGCCAATTTGTTAAGACTTATCCAAACGTTAGCTTTGGCCAACCTTGTTTTTCCTCCATTACTTCAATCAGAAACTACAAAATGTAACTTTTTCCAACCATCATAGTCCTGCGGCCTATGAACCATGACATTCCCTTCCTCATTGATGGGTGCTGAGAGAAACTTCCTAGCCTTTGCTCCTCCAAAGCAAGGCTTTTTTGGCAAGTTACTAGATTTTCTCGATCTCTTCTCATATTTTTCAATCGTCACTTGATGCTTGTGTAGCCCAATTTCTGATAGCACTCGCTCCACATTCCTACATGTTGCAATGGCTTCTTTTTCTGGTTGCATCCTATAAGCAAAGCAAATGTATTCATATACAAGTTTCTCCATGATTCTGACAAAAGTATGCAATGAACAAATGTGAATACAATCCAATGGAATGTTGAAGATGGGCTTCCAAGTTGGATCTTTTCTATTGCGCATTAGTGCAACACTTGTCACCCTTTGCCAGTTCTTCTTTTTGTCCTTTCCTTCCACTATCTCTGTCAAGTAATATATGCATGGATTATCTGCAGCACTTGTCACCCTTTGCCAGTTCTTCTTTTTGTCCTTTCCTTCCACCATCTTTGTCAAGCAATATAGGCATGGATTATTTGTATTTGCACCATTGGAGATTCAACACATGCATTTTAAAGTTTACAAGTCTCTTGCAAGATGCCATTCAACCAAGTATTGACCATACCCTTCAATCGAGAGCATCTCACCATGTTCTTGACGATCGATGATGCTTGGAATGCTTGTGTGCATAAAGAACTACTGCAACACCTCAAATGTTTCCTTAGGAACTTCAAATGTAGCGAGCCACCACACATGGCACTCGGATTGAACATTAAAGTTCCTTGGGTTTTTCTTGTCGAATTGTAAAGCTCTATTCATCAAAGTTACACTAACTCTTTCAAGCTTTACTCCTTTGATGAGTTCACTTTAATCTAATTTTATAACAAAGTGTAATTTACCATTACATTCCTCAACAGACATATTGTAGTACATTACCATTGCCAACTGCACCTTGTAAAATCTAAATACTAATTGTTGAGTTTGATGAACTTCACCTCATATGCATTTTTGGTCCCAACCTTTAGTGTTTCCATGCATTGAATAGGCATGGGATCTCCTATTAGCTCTAAAACCTTTGTATTAAGTTGTTGTTGGGCCTCTATTAACTTTGAAGTTCGAGGAAGAGGCATGATTCTATTTCTCTTTAGCACACGACCAAACCCAACCTTCACACCCTTGAATATCTTTGAGTAAGTCATTGTGCTAATACTGGCCCTATCACAAATAGATTGTGCATCCACACCGAGAACTCATTTGACACATCTTTTAATGTGCACTCAATCATCTTTTCCTTCACAGCCTTAAACTTAAGATTGCTCAAAGCGTTTTTCAATGTACTTGCCTTCAGTAATCTACTAATACACGATCCAACCTCACCCTCACCTAGGTTCTCTTTCTGAGCTATCTTACGTGCTTTGATATGTTGCTTCCACTGGCCGCTATTCACAATTAACTCATTGATTGGCTTCTTCTTTCATTTGCACTCCTGTGTTAGCTTGCTGTGATCTTTCTCAAGTTGTCCAATTGTGCATTTGCCTCCTCATATGAGATATCAATGTCATGGACAGTGTCTTGCATTGAAATAATTTGATTGTTTTGTTGAATTATAATGTCATTTAGTTGTACCACTTGTCCTATGAGCTGCTATATATGAAGTTGATGTGCAGAGATCACATCATGGAAATTTTTTATGGTTGCTTGGCAAGGTGTAAATACTTTGAACGCCTGATCATTACGCTGCCTAGTATAACTGAGCAACCCAACTTCACCCTTGCACACATACTTTAGCAAATTTGTGATTCTTGAGAAAGTTAGAGGTCTATTGTTTAAGGGGTTAATTGGGTAGATTCCCCCATCAACCCACAAATCCACATGTTTCAATCCCATTTTCATGTAACTCTGTAAGACCTGAGGGTTGACACTAGTACGCTAGGTTCTTTTGAATAATAGGGCATATTCAATCTCTACCTCAATATGCAGATTCTTCTTTCTTATATTCATTTTACTATTAATAGAAATGGGGAGCCTACTTGGTTGTCACAGCAGGTAGAGTGGAGATGTACAAAGAGGCACACAAAGGTGCCAAGGGAAAGGAGGGTGTAAGTAAATCACTATGTTAATGAAGATTGCATAAACACAGAGAAGAGGTCACAATAGAGCCATGAGAGAGTATAGATATGGGGGAAAATGGCTCAGAGGGTAGGGATGTCCAAGACTTTTTGTCTTTTAGACATTTCTATTTTACATCCAAAAATATATCCAAAAAGCGCGAAATTTGACCAGTTGGTTTGTTTTTTAACCAAAAGCTAGAATTTAAAAAATTCCCAAAATATCTTAAAAGAAACTTTTAAATTTTCATTTTCCTTGTTCTCGATTAAAAAATCAATACCTCGTATCTACTAATCATTTTGCATTGAAAAAGAAGCACTACACTCCTATAACTAACTCCTTTCTGAATATAAATTTTGGTTGAAAAAGACTTCTTGAATGAGGAGAGAGAAGGAATCTAAGTATATCTTTGTAGATAATATAAAAAAGACAAAATAAGATTACAAAAGTGGAGAGAGAAGAGGATTATTTTATTATCTTCTCTCCTCTTTTCCTTGTTTTGAGGAGGAGAGAGGGGGGGCTAAAAGGCTGATTTGTGAGTTCGTTTTTTTCCTAATGATTGGATACTCTTTAGAGTAGAAAGGATATCGTTGTTATAACCCTATCACAAGTGAGTTTAGAGTGAGCAACAATGTTATCTTTGATGAGATGAGTATTTGTTATGCATCTACTAGTGATGTATTAGATGATGGTAATGACAATGATAGCTATGTACGGAAAGAAAAGCAAGAATCATGGAGCCTTAGTGGGCTAGAAACATCATCTGGTATTATAACTACACTTAGCCCTTGGTGTGGGAGATTAAGAAGTAGCCCCACATCTTCAAGTGGATCTACAAGTATTGCAAGAAAAAACAAAGGAAAAAAGAAATTGTTGGATGGTAATGATGCATCTACTAGTCATTTGGGATTTGATGGAGATTCTAGTGGTTCAAAGAGTTTGGATGATGAGTTGGTATTCCTTGAATTAGGACACCAGGTGTACAAAGAGCACATACTAATGTAAAGGCTCCATTGAAGGACCCAATGGTACGTAGGTCTAGCAGGGTTAGCTACCCTATTAAAATATTTGGTTTTGAAGGTTACGCAGTTCACCATTATGCTTATATGGTGAAGATAGTTGAGGATGCTTAGCCCACTTTTTTTGAAGATGTTGTTGATCATGCTTATTGGGATGTAGCAATGGATGAGGAGATGGGTGCATTAGAAGCCAATAAGACTTGGGATTTGGTATCTTTTCCTAAGGGGAAGAAAGCTATTGGTGGGTTTACAAAGTCAAGCATAATGCATATGATTTAGTCAGTAGGTATAAGGCTATGCTGGTTGCAAAAGGCTATGCTCAAATATATGGCATATATTATGAAGCGACATTTAGTCCGGATGCTAGGATGGAAATTGTTAGATGCATAATTGCCTTGGCAACAACCAAATGTTGGATTTTGCAGCAAAATGATATTTTTTATAATGATCACTCACTTTATATGAGAAGGGAAGATGTAGGTTTGATCATGATAGGCATGTATGTGGATGACATGATTATTACAGGTGATAGTGATGATGGGATTGCTAAAGTCAAGGACTTTTTGAAGAAGAAATTTGAGATGAAGTATTTGGGTGAGCTGAGATACTTTCTTGGTATTAAGGTGATTAGGTGTGATGATGGTATATGTCTATCCCAAAGGCAATATGGCTTGGATATGTTATATAAGTATGGTATAGCATATAAGACGTTTTCAGTACCATTGGAGAAAAATGTGAAGTCGAGTGCTGACATTGGGGATGAGATAGAAGACTCTACTATGTTCAGGAGGATAGTAGGGAGTCACATTTACATGACTATCATAAGACCAGACTTGAGATATGTTGTTGGTCTTGTTAGTTAGTTTATGAAAATGCCTAGAAAGCCTCATTTGGATGTAGTTAGACACATATTGAGGTATGTGAAGTCCACTTTACATTATGGATTTTTTAATGAGGCAGGTAAGGATGTACATATGTTTGGATACATAGATGTATATTGGGCTAGTAGTGTGTTAGACACAAGATCTACTAGCGGATTCATGTTCTCCCTTGGTAGTGCAACAGTTACATGGAGTACCAAAAACAAACCTATAATTGTTTTATCGAGTACAGAGGTGCTGCTATGGCAGCATGTGAGGTGGTATGGCTACAAAAGTTATTAGGTGACTTGGATGTGTAGGGAGATGGTCCAGTTGTCATTCATTGTGACAATATGAGTAGAATATAGCTAGCTATAAAGTGAGTGTTCCATGCTAGGATAAAACACATTGAGGTGCACCATTACTTTCAAAAAGAGAAGGTACTTGCAGGAGAGATTGACTTGGTATATGTCAATACACAGGATCAGATAGCAAACATTTTCACAAAGGCATAGGGTGTAAAGAATCTTCGAAATTTTCGAAACTTACTTGGAGTTGCAAAGATAGAGTTGAGCTTGAGGGGGAGTGTTGAGATGGCAAGCTCAACACGTGTAGACATTGATGATGGACCGCCTGGCTAGATGGGTCCACACATCTACACTTAGCACATTAGTGGTTGTTATGATCCTCACATGGCCATTGACTCATCACTTATTATATTTAGTTTGTTGCACCTACCTACAGTTGGCATAGATATACCGCCAGTCAACTAGTATAGTCATTTATGCACTGTTTGACTTAGTAGGCCACTTTTCTTTACGTTGTGTGGAACAAGAAGAAAAAAGCAGCAAGAAAATGCTTCGGCCTCCGTCTCTCTTCTTTTATTCTTGAGTGAGTTTCCACTTGTGTGTACGTGTGGTGTTTGGCACAATAGCTCAAGCAAGTCCCCCCACCATGCGATTCTTGACACGGTCCACATTCCACTGATGTATCATCATGCAACTATCTACTATTGAGCACACAATATATCCAACTCATAATAGTAGGTCAAGAAAGATCATGTGCAAGAAGGGAGTGCTTCATCAGAGCAACAAGGCATTGGATTCTAGTGCATAAGTAGAGTTGTATAAGGAGGGGGACCTCATAGTGCTTTAACCCTGACAAGGTTTCCCTTTGTTCCCATCTCTAAATTTGAGGGTGATAACATGATTGAGAGGTCTACCAACTTGGACTCATATAAGGATCTTGCACTTTTAGAGGCTCTTGATATGATTTAGGAACCTAAGAGGCTTTCAAACATACCTTTGAGGCTTCTCCTTTAGGATGTGTACAAATTGGTGGTATTGGAACTTAGAGTGGAGACTCGTGTGCTCAAGCTTGGTATGGGTGGGTTCAATGTTAAGAATGTTGCTGTGAAGAATCTCAAGGGTGGTTGTGTTGCCTTGCCTCAAAGAATGTTCCAACAAGGGAGGTTGCCAATTTCATTTCTCAAGTGATTATTAGAAATTGTTCTGGTCAAATTGGCGAAGGAGGCTGCTAATTTCATTTCTCAAGTGATTAGTATGAATTTTCTTTGTCAGATTGGTAATGGATATGGTGTTATTCTTGATTATAACACTTCACAGATAGTTGTGGAGTTTGCAAAGAATTTAACAAAGGCTAGTACACAATTTGGCAAAGAGTTGGAGAAGTGAGAAGCCCTGCATAGGTATCAATAGCTTAATTTAGCAAGGGCTTGTGGCTCCTTGAATGAGTCCTCTGATGAAGAAGATTCTAATGATGATGATGACAATAACCTCCTCCACACATAGACTAAGGCTTGGTTCTTTGGATAGAGATGAAGACAATGTGGGATGATCATAAGAGAATAAGCAACAAATTTGAGGTTATTTATCGCAAGGATACCCTTGCACATCATCCTATCGAAGAGTTTTTACAAAGTGTGGCTAGGGCTTGATTTTGTTGGCTTGAGCTTGGGAGGAGAGAATGGCAGACGTGATGGTTGACTGAAGCTAACTTAAGGCTTTTCCAACTGGGGATAGCATTACCTCTTAAGATGCTTTCCCTTCTCCTCTGCATCCTCCCATGGATAAGGAACTTTGTTGAAAATCAGAATGCCGCATCTTCCATGTTATGACACTAAGCATAGTGTTTGGGTCCCATGCCCTCATGGCTTGGCACTAAAGGGACACAATGATTAGTGTAGTCATGTGTCAGTGTCCCATGCTTGTCTTCCCACTTTGTGTCAATGTCCCACACTTGCTTGGTACACGAAGATACAAGCTTTCCTTATGCCTTTACTAAGCATGGTGTTTGAGTTCCATATCCTCGTGGCTTGGCATTGAAGGGACATCATGATTTGTGTATTTATGTGTTTAACTTTAGAGGTTTCTAGCTTGTGCTTTCTACTTATGTTAGTGTCCCATGCTCACTTGTCACACAAAGACACAAGGCTTTCCTTATGCTCGCATTAAGCATGGTGTTCAGGTCCCACATCCTCATGGCTTGGCACGAAAGGGACACCATGATAAGTGTAGTCATGAGTTTGACTTTGTGGCTTGTACCTTGTGATTTTTGCTTTATGTCAGTGTCCCAAGCTTGCTTAGTACACAAAGATACAATACTTTTCCTTATGCCTGTATTAAGTATGGGTCTAGGTCCCATGTCCTCATGGCTTGTCATTAAAGGGATACCACGCTGTAACGAGTGGGATACACGGGAACTAGGGGTTAGATATCCAGCCACACTGACTGACATATATAAGGTGTAAGAGGCCCACTTTCAGGCATTTGGATATAATCAAGAACTAGCTCTTCACCTTGTTCTCAAGATTCCATGGTTTCCTTCCCCCTTCTCCCCTTTTTTGTCTCTCTCTTCTCCTATAGTCTTTCTCTTCCTTCTTCTTCCTCTCTTTCTCTCTCTTCTGCTCATTCTCCTCTCTCCTCCTAGCTTCATTCATTACAATTGGTATCAGAGTATCAGGCTTTGGTCCTTTTTTCCTTTCCTTTTTCTCTATCTAGTTTCCTTTTTAAATTGGAAAGCCTTAGTTACTCAGGTCATATGTATATCATGGATGACTACAGTTAGTGATGACAATTTTCTTGAAGCAAGTAAGAGCTATGGCACCATCCTAGCAACTGGACTGAATGTCTCTTCATAATCTATGCCATATGTTTGAGCATAGATTATGAACAGTCATCAATAATGCCCACAACTTCCTTGAACATCATATTCTTTTCAGCCATTAATGCCCATGCAAATTCTGCAATATGCCTATTTTTTTTTTCTGCAACCCCATTTTGCTGTGGGGTATACCTACAAGTAAATTGCCTCTTTATCCCATGAGTCCTCAAGAAGCCACTGAACTCATTAGAGAGGTACTCTCCCTTTCCATCTGATCTCAAGCACTTTACTTTTAAGCCTATTTCTGTTTCAACAGCTGCCTTAAAAGATTTAAAGTGCTCAAACACATCACTTTTTTCCTTCATAAAGTATACCCATAGCTTCCTTGAACAGTCATCAATAAATGTGACAAAGTATTTGCTGCCACCAAGAGGTACATTCTGTGTAGGCCCCCAAACAGCTGTATGCACTACATCAAGTATTTTTCTACTCACTTCTCTATCATGCATGAAGGGTTGTCTTGCCTGCTTACCAAACTGGCATGCTTCACAGACTTTATGCAATTCTGCAACTCTAAATGAAGGAAACCCTGTAACCAATCCTTTAGACTGCATTAATTTCAGCCTTTGCACATTTGCATGTCCAATATGTTTATGCCATATTTCAATATCTGCAACTACTCATTTTCCTTTAGCATACATAGCAGCATTCATTGCGGGAATTCCAGCATCTAAAGTGAACATTCGACCAACTCTACTTCCTTTTATGACCAATCTGCACTTATCATTAAAGTCTTCTACAAAACAATCATTTGCATTGAATCGGACCTGCAACCCCTACTCTACCATTTGGCCGACAAATACTAGATCCTTTGTAATTGATGGCACATGTAATACATCTGTCAAACTCTTTGTTTGGCCATCATACAAGGACAAGGGATCCTTTCCAATGTGTGAAATTGGGTGGCATGAATCATCACCCGTCTGCACATAACCTGGATTTTGTAAGTTCTACATCTCTCCAAACCATTCAACATGATTGGTCATATGATTAGATGCACCTGAATTGACATACTATACATCATCATGTGTCCCCTTTCCTATAACTGCATTCATCATATGTTGCATAACAAACAGACGCTCATTTTTGTCTTCATTTTGTCGTGAAGATGATGCATAGTTTCCTTGCTGCAATTTACCACTGCGAATATCATCCTTCTTTGCATAACAATGGGCTGTAATATGGCCTGTTTTGCCACAATAATGGCAAACAATAGCAAAATTTCTAGAACCTCTATTCTGCCATCCACCTCTTCCTCTAGAGCTCCCCTTGCCTCTAAAGTTTCCTCTGCCTCCAGAAACCTGCATTTCACCAAACTGTTGATTGAACTTGTTTTGTTGGTTATCGCTAGCACGTCCCATACCATGGCCTCTCAAAGAGGATCTACCACGTCCCCTTCCTAAACTCGAGTAAAATGCTTGGACCTGCTCACCATTTCTTTCAAAGGAATCACCCTGCATATTGATCTCTTCAGTAATCATGAGAGAGATCAGCTCATCAAAATCTGGAAATGGCTTCCATACATATACTGAAGTAACAAATGATTTCCATGCCTTCTCATTGTTAAGGCCACTCAGAGTGGATGGAACCAAATCATCATCATCCGGCATCACATCAATTGCTGCTAAAGCATCTACAATGCTCCTCACCTTCAACACATACTCATTGACAGACATTTTCCCTTTCTTCAAGGCATTCAACTCTTGCTTGAGTTGAATCTTTCGTGCCTTTGTATTTACTGAAAACATGCTCTCAAAAATTTTCCAAGCTACATGTGAAGTTTCTCCATTCCTGGTATGTCCCAGCATAGTATTATCAATGACTGTAGATAGCTAGTACATCACCTTTTTATCTTTCACATTCCACTCTTTACATGCTTTTAATTCATCTGTAGTCAGAGGGATACCCAGCTCTGGCTCCTTTTCTTCACCTGAGACAAACTCATAAAGGCCCTTTTCGATGAGGAATTTCGTCACAGGAACTTCCATGAAGGGTATTTGTTCTTGTCGAGCTTCTCAATAATGGGATTTCCATTGTTCTCTGCTATTATCACAAGCAAGGATACAGCACAGCAAGCTAGTCTTTTGCAATCTTTCACAACACGTGCACATCACTACACCAAGCAATCTTTTTCACTGTTTGCTCAATAGTACATGTAATCTGCAATCTGTTTGCAGATAAACCTTATGTTTCTTCCTGCAAACACCTCAAAAATTACAGATTCGCAATCTGTAACCTATGCACCCACTTTTGGTCAATACAGCCGAAATAACAGTGTACCCTGAAACTGATGTCCGCAACCTTGCGGCTCTAAAACGGTGCTCTAAAACGGCCTCAAACGCTCAAGATAACTGTGGAAAGCACTAAAGGGCTTAATCTGCAGAATATATAGTGTTCTGCTTGCACACCAAATCTCACAGCAATCTGAGATTTTTGCTTGACCCTGCTTCTAGTGCCTCCACAGGCACTATTCAAGTGAGAGAGTGGAAGAATGGGAGAGCTTCTTACCCATTGCTTGCTTGCTCAAACCTTGCTTCTTTCCCTTCACTTTAGCCTTCAAAATCAGCCTCTCTCAGTGGCGCGGCTCTGATACCATGTCAAGAAGTGCGTGGTAGGGGGACTTGCTTGAGCTATTGCGCCAAAGACACACTGTATACATGAGAGGAAGCTCACTCAAGAACACAAGAAGAGAGATGGAGGCCAAAACATTTTCTTGCAGTTTTCTTCTTCTTCTTCAACACACTATACAATGTACACAAAGTATAGATAAGATATAACATAAAGGAAAGTGGCCTACTAAGTCAAACAGTACACAACCAGCTACACTAATCGACTGGTGCTATGTCTTTGCCATCTGTAGGTAGGTGTAACAAACTAAATATAATAAGTGATAAGTCAGTGGCCATGTGAGTATCATAATGACCACCAACGTGCTAAGTGTAGACGTGCGGACCCATCTAGCTAGACGGTCCATCATCAATGTCCGCACATGTTGAGCTTGCCATCTCAACAATGCTTTGGATATCCATTGCGGCGTTTTGCTGGCTCTCCATCAATACCTTCATCTATAAGGCTTGAGCTTCTTTTGTGGTCTTCTACAATATTTGTAAGTCCAAAGCCTATCCTTGGCATTGTCTCTTAACCTTCTTGTTTCAAGCATGGCCTCACTCATTAGTTCTCTCTATTCAACATATGGTTGTATCAACTCTTTCAACAAGTCCTTACTCTCGTTACTAGGCTTTCCTAGTATGTCATAATGTTCCTTGTCTTTCCCTCAAGGTTTGATGAGGTCACCCTTACTAAAGGTTGTGATTATCCTCACACCCGGTAGTGTCAAGTGTATCATATGTGCTACATAATCAACCTCACTTCGTTGCCCTTTTGAAGGGTCTTCCAAGGAGAGTTTCCTTTCCACAGTTAGCATTATTTGGAGGAACTTGAAATAGGATAGGCAAGATTTCCGTTTCAATAGTTACAAGGATTTTGCACTTCCCTATAAGGGCTCACAGGTGTCCCCCATAAGAAGACTAAGATTTGCATTAGTTGGTGAGCTCTGGTTGGCCTAGTAGGGTCCATGCTTCATAGGTCAAGATATTAAAATCAACTCCTTCATCGACGAGATCATTGACACATTGCTCTCTTTTTGCGGTGAGTTTGACCCTAAGATAAGCAGGTGATACTATGGCTTCATCTTCTGGGTCTTGGCTTATAAGTTCTAGCCTTTTGATACATGCCTTTGAGTCACAAACTATACAACTAGATGCGGATTCTCTACTGATCTCTTGGGTCACGCTGGGTAGTGCCATTCAAGGTGCACTACTTGGGGGGAGGGGGGGTAGTCCCTCTCGGCCCGAAGGGCCATTATTCTAAATACCATGCATGATTTGAAGAACCATTCGTAGCCAATTTGTGAACTACTTGCTCCAGATTTCAGCCCAGTGATAAATCTATGATGTGCTTTTGGCTCTATACGGTCTTTGGGTCGATTTCAGGGGTTAGATGTTAAAATTTTGAAAAGATCCAAATTCATCCCAATAGGTTCAATTCGTAGGGGCGGAATGCCCAATTTGGCTTGTCTGAATGGATGAGGGCTGAATAAAACTAGTGTAAATGTCAAATTCGGCCAATCTGAATGTGGTTGTCTGAGGGCCAAATGGCCAATGGTAGTGGGCTGAATCAACCGAGCTGAGGGCCGAGTGGTTCATCTGAATGGATTCAGAAAGAATGGCTAAGGGCTGAGTCAGGTGAGCCAAATGCAGAGTTGGTGTGAATGGTGAATTCCATTGGGTTGTTGTCTGAGCGGGGTGGCCAAGTTGGCACGGCCAAGGGTCAAGCCAAGGGTCAAATTTTCAAGTGTTTGAGTAAGATGGGCCAAATGGTTGATTCGACTGGGCTGAGTCCTAAGCATCCAAATGGTGGTGGGCTGAATGGCCAAATACAACAAGGTCGAGGGCTGATTTTGGGGTTCATCCCCCAGAATCATCATCACTTAGGTGGGCTGAATGCAGCACCGTTTTGGCAAACATGATGACAAATTGATCAAATCGTGTGATTTAGGTCACGACATATAGCACACACCTCTAGATCAAAGCTATGGATAGAGGAGAAGAGTTGTATATACCTGGAATAGCAAACAAACTCCAAAATAAAAATCGACAAACAAATCAAACCATCTTTCCCTGTTATGATAGCACAAAACCCTAATGCTTGTTTTTCTTTTTTTTCTCTTTTTTTTCCTATCCTAATGCATCCAAATCACAAAGCAAACACCTACACTACTCCAACCTGCTTTTCCAAATCCAAAAAACCCAAAATTTACTTGCTAAGGAGATCAAATACCTCATTACTATCCTCAGGCTATATAATATTGAAGTTGTTGCAAGGATATAATCCTCATCACTATCCTCGGCTGTATAATATTGATCTCTTCAATTTTAACACTTGACTTAGCAAGTACTAGACTACGATCAGAAGACTTTTCCTGCACTTTCTCTTTCCCCTTGTCTTTTGCACCTTTCATTGCGCAATTCATGACACTCTGGCCTTATATGGCCTTTCTTCCTACAATGATGACAAGTCAGATTTGCATTTCTCCCATGAGACTTACTGCATGACTTGCCATGCGACTTCGATCGAGATTTCTACGAATCTCGTCCATGGCCATTACCACGATCATTTTTTGCATTTCCATCATGTCGCCCTTTAACTGTCAAAGCATGAGACACACAAGAGGCATCCAAATTCTTATGGTTTATCTCTTCATGTAGAAGAGATGTGGGAGCTTTCGCTCAACCGCCAAGACCCACGGACCGCTTATTGTTTCAAGCGTTCCAAGCCGAGCACTAATGGCTACCTCTCACATAGCCGACGCGCAATGCATACCTTACGGGTGTAGTGAGCTTACCTTGATGCCGTTCGAGTTACCTCCTCTCCCGCGCACTCCGGTAGCTCCACGATCCAAGTGCAAGCTTCAAGCAAGCTCCATCCTCAAGCTCCACACTCCAAGCTCCATTGTCGCGAGCAAGAGAAGAGAAGAGAAGAAGAGAGAAGAAGATGGAGAGCTTCTCCTCCTCGGTCCCTCACCCTCACACACTCACTCCCTCACACTCTCACACTCCCTCTCTCAAGCACAAGCTCAAGCAAGCAAGAAGAAGAAGAAGAAGAAGAAGAGGAGGAGAGCCACTTTTGGCCACACACCAGAATGAGCTTCTCATTCACTTTTCAACTTTATATACAAAACCCTAAATCCCTTTTGGGCGGTCATTCCCTTTTTCCCTTTTTACATGGCCGGCCGTAGCCCATGCCCTTTTTCCCATTGTCCTTCTATCTTCCTAGCTTCCTTTCCACTGCCCATCTACATTTACAAATTGCACGGGTGAGAGCCCGACGCTCTTTTACAAGATTTCAGGGTGCGCCTTTTTATTTTAAAATGCGCCTTTCCCCTTTTGCCTTTGCCTTGGACTTTTAAGGTTGTTCTTGCACTTTTGGCCTTTTCTCATTTTCTTTCTTCAGTCGGGCTACCTTTTTTCCGCCTTTGCCTTGCGTCTTTTCCAATTCTTTTGCTTCCTTCATGTTGGCGTTAACATTACCCCCCTCCTAGATGAGTGCCAGTCCCATGGCACTCACCGTCGTAGGTAGCAGGCTGTAGCATGCACCGAAGATGTGGGTAACAAGGACGCCTGTGGTTTCCATGGAGGAGTGTTGGTGGTGGTGTGGTAGAAGGTCCTGGGGGCCTTTTGGTGGCCAAGGTGGCTGGTGGAAGGTTGTTGGAGTTGGTGGTAGGGTTATGCTATGTTGGGGATTGCATTGATGGCCAGCACAAGTGTTGGTTTGTTGGGGATTCTGCGCATGACGATTCCTTGCGGGCTTGTCGGATGGTAAGGGACAAGCATTCAAAGTTGAGTGTTGATAAGGAACGATTGGAATTTCGTTGGAGGTTTCTTTACCTGCAATTTGAAAACCTCTCGTGTGATCTCTCCCTAAGGGGTAGTGCTAGTATTCTTATCGTGCACAAGACATATTTGATTAGTTTGGGAGACAGGTCAAACTCTAAGCAAGCTGAGAGTATTGTCCTGCACTTGAGGACCCAAACTGTGCATATACTTTGGTGCAGATATTATGTAAGTGCTTGTGCATACTTAGATATTACGTAGTTAGAAGACCGTGGCCTAGTTTCTCATAACAATGTGTGGATGAAGCAAAGTTGTCCGTGTTGAGAAGAAGTACATGTGAAGGTATATGAGACATCCTTTGCATTGTGACTGCACGACGGAGCATAATTGAATACAGGGACACTGCACTTTCAGTAGCTGGAAACTATTGGACTTGCTTGATGAGTACGATGTACTTTTCATGGCCAATCGTGTAGTGTTTATCACCACTGATTGCAATGGTACTAAGGCAGAGTGCAAAAGAAAATTGTGCAAGTGGGTCAAGGTGACAGGTCTAACCCTAGGCGAGACAAGCTCCCTAGGTATGTCCTGCCCTTGATGTGCCCTGAACAATTGTGGGGGATTTAGGGGACTAGGGGACTAGGGACGAAGCCGGTCGACCAAGGTCACCAGACATACCTAATTTGAGGACCCCTAGGTGCTGTGCTGTGATTGTGGGTACTTCTTATTTTTCTATTCATTTCTTTTCCTTTTCTTTTCCTTTCTTTTCGTTTCTTTTTCTTTTTTTTTTCTTTTTTTCTTTTTTTCTTTTTTGCCTGAGTACAACCATTACAATATGTTGAGGCTATCAGCCTTTCAATGGGTTGGAAAATGTCAAGCTTCGAAGGCTCCGAAAATGAATAGTACAATGATGATGGTGCCCTAGCCTCGTTGTTAGAGAAGCAGTTGGCGAAAGGGGGAGATACACTTGAGCTATTGCAACCCTCCTTGCGGCACATGCGATGTGGGTACAATTGAGGTAACGGCTGCAGTGAGCCAACTATAGAGCTTGACCCAGAAAGGGGGCGTGGCCCAGGAATGTTTTGTGGGCCATGCAATGTGGGCGGTTGGCAAGGGTGCTTTTGGCAGCGTGGCTTTGCCGCGGCTCGTTGTGGGGTTGTTGGTGTTGCGGTGATTGGGCATTGAACATTTTCGCACAAGGACCTGTATTATCCTACATCCACTTGTCGCTTCATGAGAGCATATGCATTGTGTATGCCGCAACTACAATAAACCAGTGCAATGCAAGGAGACATCACTTAGTTGACTAGACATTTATCACCTGCACTTGATTAGCTCTTTTGCTAAGGCGTAGCATATATTAAACGCAGATATGATAAGTTCATACAAGTCAGGAACATGTCAACACTTAACAAGTCGGGAACACTTAACCATTTAAAAACAAAAAGTCCTGGTCAGTTATCATTTGATAAGCCCTTTATGCATTATGGGCTACTCGACTTATACGAGGCGGGGTGAGTCTGGATAGCCGGGTGATTGGGGCTCTGCTAGTGTGGGGCTCCCGTGGGGGTGAGCAGGGAACATGTCGGCCGGGACATGAATGATGTAATCCCGGCCCACTACCGTCTCCAGAATATCTTTAAATAACTCATTAAATTCTTCTCTTTCTCGAGCTGCCCTTTCTGCCTTTGAGCATCTGGGGCCCGAGCGGGAGCTGGGAGTGTGCACCACTAGTGCTGCCACCTGTTGTGCATTTCGAGTCTCGACTTTCTTGACTCGAGGATTCTTCGGCCTTCGCCCTGGGCAATGTCACTTAGGGCCTCGCTTCTTGGCATACCTCTTGATGGTGGGCACATAGCGCTCCGGTGGAGGGGCCCGTGCCACATGCTCCCGCCTTGTGCACAGAGCGTCTTTGCATGCTAGATCTCCATGATCCTCCACGTGTTCCGCCGCAAAAGGAAACCTGCAAGACGCACTTCAAGGGTTAAACCTTGATACATGGTACAACTGTTTGCATGGAGGGGATTTTAGTGTGGTTTATGAAGCGCATATGACAAGAAGGGGAGGGGTGATGCATGCGGTGATTGTTGTAGAGGAATGGTCCCCATACTGATGTTCGCGTTGCCTCCAGTCATTAGCGGATATTAGTTTGTGCTAAGTCACGTGGACTGGTTGTCGTGAAGTGGGACAGGGTACATCCTCGGAAGGATAGACCAAAAAGGGAAGAAGGTGTATAGGAAGGGACTACACCCTGTCTACACCATCAGAGTTGTTGGTCAAGGCCTCCTATGGCGGCAATATGGGTTGCATGCCCTTCACTTGGAGGTGGGGCTGGTCACCCGACTTTTAAAAGTGTGATGTGAGGAGGACCTGAGGAGCTTAGCCTGTTAAACCCGACTCTTCTCCCTGCGCTTGACTATCATTGCTTGTGTGTGTTGATATTGTTTATACATGGTGATACAAAAATCAGTGTTTATTTATATACATATCTATGAATCCATGTCACATCACGAGGATAAGAACCAAGTGTAGAACTCGGGGTTGTACCGGAGTGTGGCACACACATGTAGTATTCGTGGCAGCTGACTTAATACTGATAGATATTTTGCCACGTCGAGTAGCATGGAACCTTGACCGAGTCTACTGGCAATATGTAACTCCTCCTCGGTGAGGACCTTATCAATCAAAGGGCCCTGTTGCCCAGTCCCAGCTAAGTCCGTACCCCGAATGTCAGTGAGTACTCGAAGGGAAGTTGGTGCCACATAGGTTGGGTCCCTTTGGGATCGCCATTTGGCCAATCGCTCTTCTGAGACTGTCATGATCTGAGCCCCTAGTTCGGCCATTACAATGCGGCTTTCGCACCAACACTGCTCAAATTGACTCTGACCTGCTGACAGTTGCTTTAGTAGCTCTATGTCCACGAGATTCGGTCGGCAGAGCACTTCATTGAACGTGACGGTTAAGCGTAGTTCGTCAGCCTCCTCGTCAGGGATGAGTCACATCTGTTCATGTAGGAGCCTATCGTAGTGCCCGTTAAGATGTTCTTGTTCTTCCCATGATAGAGGAAAGGTCAAGTAATCTCTAAGCTGCTCCTTGGGGATCGTGCCCATGTCTGAAAGGACGTAGATATGCGCGACCACTTTGAGCTTAGCCTCCAACTCAGTTAAGCATTCTGCGACACTTCTATGTTCAACGAGGGCTTGCTCGGTTGCTATCTCATGCAAAGTTCTAAGAGTTTCCTTAGGATTTAGCATAGCTGGGGGCTCAGGCCTAGATGAGCAAGATTGGTCAACGGTAGGTTTTCTTATGCTCTTGGGGTTCTCACGTTTCTCCTGAGGTTTTGCTGTTATTTCGTCATGGTTCTTCTCGGATGTGACTGGTATAGATTTGTCACCCTGTTGTGATGACGTTGTATCCACCCTTGATTGATCAATGTGAGTTCTATTGTCAGTGGATAGAGTGTTGCAAGCAACTATTGATGGCAACGATTGCTTTGGTTTTTTAGAACACACGGATGTGTCTGAGGTTTCACCGCTATTAGGAGAGGCATCGGTGGGTTCATTGGTGGATGGACTCGATGCTTTATTCATCAGCTCTCTCGCGCCCTTCGTCTCAATGTTCTTGGGGTCAACAACCACCTGCAACTGTTGTTGTTTTCTCTGCTTTCTCCTCTTTTTCTTGGTCAATGAAGGTGCCTCTCTTGACGACTCAGGACCCTGGGCTATATCGACCGTTGATGTGCTTGGTCGGGCCTCAGCATTTCCCTTTTCTAGTGTGTCCTTATGGGACATAGCTATGGTTTGCTGAATAGCCTTGCCCGGTTGTGAGGGCACAACTGCCGCCCTTTTCGGAGAGTCTAGCTTTTCAACCAACTCCCTTGCGTTTGACTCCTCTGTCCTAGGCTTTAGGCACTTTGAAAATGCTGGAGTTGCCGAGGGATTTGGTTGCGACACCTCCTCCACAGGTGAACTTCTAAGGACACGTTCCACATAGGGTATTGTCACGGCCGAGGGCTGTGACTGCTGTGATCCATGATTGGAAGTAGTAGCAGCTAGTTTAGCGGGCTGGCTACCCTTGGTGGATTGCGGTGTCAAGTCCCTAGGGCGATCAGAAGTGGTCATGTCTTTTGTTGGCCTTTGAGCGCTCATCTGTGTAGATCCAGCATGAGTTGATTTAGTCACATTAGGTTGCTCATGCATATCCTTGAGTCGAGAGCTACAGATGGCATCATGTCCCACCTCTTGGACATTTGGAAACTTAGATGGAGATAGATATTGGAATTGAGCCGTTTCCCTTGACAACCGCTGTTGTGCTTCCTGTGTCCTTTTGCAAAAAGAGGATGTAGGAGATCCAGGACTCTTAGGTGGACTTGGCACTCGCTGAATGATCTGCTCGAGGTTATTAGACGATTGTGCCCTTTGCTTTGTTGAGCAATCAGCCTTGCCTTGAGCAATGTTGTGCCTATGATGCTTGTTCTCCCCTTGGGGAATCAAAGGCTCCTTGGGCGCTAACGATTTTTGTGCTTGCTCAATGGCTACGTATGACATCTGTCTATTTAGCATGCTAGGCTGGGGCTCTTTCCTTCGAATAGTCATGTCTGGTTTCTTTCCTTGAGACCTAGAGTTTCTCTTAGATTTCCTCCTGTGCCATGCTTTTGAGGCACTCTGGCCTTCAGCTGATGGAGGCGGTTTAGCAGGGGATTTTGGTATCCAAATCCATTGGTTACCTGCGTAGCATCCTTGAGCACGTAGCAACGCTTTGGATATCCATCGCGGTGTTGTGCTGGCTCTCCATCGATGCCTCCGTCTATAAGGCTTGGGCTTCTTTTGGGGTATTCTACGATATTTGTAAGTCCAAAGCCCGTCCTTGGCATTGTCTCTTGACCTTTTTGTTTCAAGCATGGCCTCACTCACTGGTCCTCGTCATTCGACCTGTGCTTGTATCAACTCTTCCAACAAGTCCTTACCCTCGTTAGTAGGCTTGACTGTTATGTCAGCACCTTCCTTGCCTTTCCCTTGAGGTTCGATGAGGTCACCCTTGCTAAAGGTGGTGACTATCCTCACACCCAGTAGTATTAGGTGTATCCTCTGTGCTACATAGTCAGCCTCACATTGGGTCGCCCTTTTGAAGGGTCTTCCTAGGAGGGTTTCTTTCCTGCAGCTAGCACTTTTTGGAGGAACATGAAATAGGATAGGCAAGCTTTCCGTTTCAATTGTCGCAAGGATTTTGCACTTCCCTATGAGTGCTTGTGGGTGTCCCCCATAAGGGCTAAGAGTTGCACTAGTTGGTGTGAGCTCTGGTTGGCCTAGTAGGGTCCATGATTCATAGGTCAAGATATTAAAATCTGCTCCTTCATCAATTAGAGCGTCAATAGTATGCTCTCTTTTCGCGGTGAGTTTGACCCTAAGATAAGTAGGTGGTATGATGTCTTCATCTTCCGGGTCTTGGCTTGTAAATTTAAGCCTTCTGACAGATGCCCTTGAGTCTCCACTTGCATGACCAGTCGTGGATTCTCCACCAATGTCTTGGGTTGTCTATGCAGTGTTGATCAAGGTACATCTCTCGTCAAGAGTGTCATGTCTCGTCATCTTGGCATGTGTAGCTTGCTGACGTTGCATTTCACTCTGACTAGACATGGTCTGAACACAATGCCTTTGTGTTCTCATGGTGTGGCCTTTTTGCCCTTGATGGCTAGAGTGGCCCATTGATGTTCTAGGGTCTCTGTTTCTCGTTGTTCGGGTATGGGCTTTCGGCTGCTCTTTTGCAAGTGAGAATCCATGCTCGTGTAGAGCCATTGCTTCACTAGGGTCCAATGATGGAGGACCGTTTATAGCTAAATTTTGAACTATGTGCTTTAATTTTAGCCCAATGATGGATCTGTGATGTGCCTTTAGCTCTACACAGCCTTTGGGGTCAATCTCGGGGTTTAGATGTGTCAAAATTTGTGTTCTGGGTGCCTATTCGATTTTGACAGTTTTTTGTCCGATTCTAAGATGTCCGATTTTCAGGAGTTCGATTATCAGAATCGGATGTCCAATTTTGGGTGGGTCCGATCGGACCAGTGGTCCGATTTTGGTCACGTCCGATTCTAGGAGTTGGATCAAAAAGTGGTCCGATTTTCAAGTGGTCTGATTTTGGGAATCGGATCGGACAGGGTGGTCTGATTCTGGCTGGTCCGATTCTAGGAATCGGACCAGTCTGGTCCGATTGTGAGTGGTCCGATTATGGACTCGTCCGAGTGTCCGAGTCGGACGGATTGGTCCGAGCGTCCGATTCTCAAAATCAGACGGGTTGGTCCGAGTGCCACGTGGCACGTTCGATCGGGCTGGTTCGATTCTGGGAATCGGACAGTCCGACTCCCGAACTCGGGTGGTCCGATTCTGGGAATCGGACCACAGCGAGTTGGTCCGAGTGCGTCAGCGGCGGGTGCGATTCCCGCGCATTTGTCCCCTCCTCACTGTCTGGTGCACACAATCACCACAGACTTTCTAGATCTAATAAGAGCACTTGTTGGAAAACACCAGACTCACCTGAAGCAGCACGAATCACCGGTGCCTAGAAATCGGGGCAGCGCTTCCTCGTCCTGTGAACCAGAAGTTCTCTCTCTCACTCTCTCTCACACAAGGCAAACCAAGGAACTGAGGTCTGTCCTGGCCTCCCAGGCCTCTTAAGGTCCTTTCCCAGCACTGCAGAACCTCACAGCTAGTTCCCTGTCCCTATCTTACCCAGAAACTTGAATCTGGTCCCCTGTTTTCCTGTTTTAGCCTGTTATACAGCAACAGAAAACCCTACTGTTTGCTTGTTTTTTCTTCTTTTTCTTTGTTTTTCCTACCCTAAATGCATCCAAATCACAAAATAAATACCTATACTAATCCATTCCACAGCATAAATCTCAGAAAGCAAAAAACCTACTTGCCAAGGAGATCGAATACCATCTTCAACCCCCTCGCTTCCTACCTATCTACCTCAAGCACCGATTCGGGAAAAACCCTACTCCAATGCTCGATTCGAAGCGCGCAAGCGCTCAAGGCTTGAATCCTTGGTCCCGGCAATGGAACCAAAATGTGGGAGCTTTCGCTCAACCGCCAAGACCCACGGACCGCTTATTGTTTCAAGCGTTCCAAGCCGAGCACTAATGGCTACCTCTCACATAGCCGACGCGCAATGCATACCTTACGGGTGTAGTGAGCTTACCTTGATGCCGTTCGAGTTACCTCCTCTCCCGTGCACTCCGGTAGCTCCACGATCCAAGTGCAAGCTTCAAGCAAGCTCCATCCTCAAGCTCCACACTCCAAGCTCCATTGTCGCGAGCAAGAGAAGAGAAGAGAAGAAGAGAGAAGAAGATGGAGAGCTTCTCCTCCTCGGTCCCTCACCCTCACACACTCACTCCCTCACACTCTCACACTCCCTCTCTCAAGCACAAGCTCAAGCAAGCAAGAAGAAGAAGAAGAAGAAGAAGAAGAGGAGAGCCACTTTTGGCCACACACCAGAATGAGCTTCTCATTCACTTTTCAACTTTATATACAAAACCCTAAATCCCTTTTGGGCGGTCATTCCCTTTTTCCCTTTTTACATGGCCGGCCGTAGCCCATGCCCTTTTTCCCATTGTCCTTCTATCTTCATAGCTTCCTTTCCACTGCCCATCTACATTTACAAATTGCACAGGTGAGAGCCCGACGCTCTTTTACAAGATTTCAGGGTGTGCCTTTTTATTTTAAAATGCGCCTTTCCCCTTTTGCCTTTGCCTTGGACTTTTAAGGTTGTTCTTGCACTTTTGGCCTTTTCTCCTTTTCTTTCTTCAGTCGGGCTACCTTTTTTCCGCCTTTGCCCTGCGTCTTTTCCACTTCCTTTTTCTTCCTTTGTGTTGGGGTTAACAAGAGAGTTCTCAACATCAGATAGCTTTAGAGTACTAGCAGAAGTACATAAGGCAGTGCGGAATACATCCCAAGACTCATTAAGAGTTCCAAGCAAGAACAACGGAGTTATATCCTCTTTGAAATCAATGCCCTACGAAACCAAGTTCTTAAGAATAGCATGAAACTGGCTTAGATGAGCTAACATGGTTACATTCTCTTTCATGCCGAGATCCATAAACTGTTTAAGCAAATACATTTAACTTGTAGGACTTTGCTTATTCTTGATCGTATCCCAAAGCTACCAAGCACTCTATGCTTCCTTAACCACATTGTAATGCACTTGTTCAATGGGAGACAAGATGAGGGTGGACTTGCATAACTCATCAAGCTCCATCCATTCATAATTAGTCATAGTTTCAGGTTGCTCTCCACTCAACCTTAGTGGCTTTATCTGTGATTTCTACACCAATGCCTGCTAAACTAGGCTCTTCCAATAGGCATAATTTGTACCATTAAGCTTAGTGATGTTGAAAATAGCACTCTCAGTGGAAGAAGATGCCATACTGCAAGCTGAAACAGTGCATATAGTTCAAAATTGCTTGTTGTAAATTGCAAAAAATGACAAAAAAACCATTATAATCACTAAAACCAAGGCAAAATGGTGAGAAACGAGTATATAATGATGCTGCCCACCAAGTACCATCAAAAGTACGTCAAACTAGGATGATTCAACATGAAAAATACATGACAGTCTGGAGATATATGCTTGCTGTAATTTATAACAATGTACAATGAGAGCTGACAGTAGGTAAAAAACAATATTCCAAGTCAACCATTGACTGTCAATGCAAAACCATCATCAAGTGGGCATAAAAAAGCATGTAACTGTCAAACAAAGTCCATCAGTAAAGTTGGTATACCCCCCAATCAACTGGGAAAAATGTACATACCACTGCCAAGACCTGACACAAGTCTGTGTCTGCTTAGTGAATACATAGCCAAATTAGCCCAAGTACATCTATATAGGCCAAGGTATATATATATCAACCATACACCATCCACGAGGAGATCCCAGTCTCAAAGATCCAAAAGCTCAATATGCATAACCCGTACTGCTCAATGTTTAATAAGCGTACAAAGATACTCCCACTGGTGTTGAGATATCGAGCTCCACTCGTGATATGCCAGGGTGACCGTTGTGCATTTATGTCACTGACTTGTCAGTTGCAGATGCGGTTGGTACACCGCCCATGAATAATAGCTAGATAATAGCTATCCTTATCTACTCTAGTTCGTGGCTCAGTTAGTATGCCACCTTAGTTAGTTGAGTTTGGTTTTGAGACTCATATATAGGGTTCTTCTATTTCTATGTACTAGAGTTCTTTTGGCTTACACAACTAAGAAGAGGAAAACTGTTTTCAGCCTCCACCTTTGTGTGTATTCCCCCATTGTCCAAGCAAGAAAGCTACAAGTAAGACTCCTTCCTTCTCTCCCACAATCTTGACAACTGGCACAAAAGCCGTAAGTGTGAAGCAAATAAGCTCAAACAAAGCATGTAAGAGCACCAGTGATGGAGTATCCAAGATCATACGTCAGTAAGACATCCAGAGCATATGAGTGGTCAAGTATCCAATGATAGCATCCAATGTCATGAAGACAATCCCAATCAATATCTAATGAGCCAAAGCAAGACTAAAATAAGCTCTAGAATATCCAAAGTTGCCCAAACGAAGCTCCAATAGTAGCATTCAAGTCCCAACAATGTAACTAGCATGTGTAGGTAACATAAGTATCAAGTATGTACCAACAGGTCATACATAGACCATAGATATAACCTCTATCACAAAGCATGCCAGTGTAGACCAATGTCAAGTAAATGCCAACCAATATGGACCTCAAATAAGGCTCAAAATACATTCTGAAACCATCCAAAGCATTTGCCAACCTTTATTTGCATCCTAATAGTCACATCCGAGAAGTACCCATGACCAATAGGCAAAGTATAAAGTGACTAAATAAGCTTCAGCCCTGGAGTGTACATCAGTGATTTAGTGTGTAAAACTGAGTATTTTAGGCCATTAAATCAGCTCCAAATGATGGCCAATCAATAGACATACATTCCCCAAACATTCGAGGACCATTTGGGACCAACCGAGCATCAAATATCAATGCCAACCAAGCATAAACATAAAATACTGATGTAACACTATTTGTGGCTTTCTGTGGACTATGGAAAATAATCATGGACTAAGGTAAATTAGTCCACAAATCAATGCCAATGATAACCACCAATGCCGAGCATCAAGGGGGTGTTCCCAAGTGCCAAATGAAGTGTTTTCAAGATGCCAATGAGTACCAAGGGAGGGCTGAAGTAAAAAATGAATTTTTATAGGTCTTCAAGTTGGCCCAAACATGAGTGATATTGTTGGGTATACTATTGGTCCACATATGGCGTTAATGGGGTGGAAGGGGGGACTCAAGTAGGGCCTAAAGAAGGCCTACACAAAGCCTTGTCAAGCCTAATCAGGTTGGAGCCAAGATATGAAATGGGGGAGCTCCAATGGTTAGAGCTATGGCTACCCCTTCCTAATGTACCTTGCAAATTGAAAATAAACAATCAAAAGAATTCTTTAATACCTCTAAAGAAATGCCTTGAGGGTACCCAAATGGACCGAGTAGCTACTCAAAAAGCTGAGGAGTGATCGAAGCTCGAAGGGGTCGAATATGGTTGCCAAGAGTGAGAACCAATGGTATAGGGATTTGAATGAATGTTGAAGGAGTCATGGACAAAGATCAAATGCTCAAGAAACCATGCTTTGATACCAGTTGAAAGGTGAGAAGGATTGAAGCTTGCATGGGAGAGCTATGATGGGAGAGCAAGAGCAAGAGAGAAAGAGACTCACGATGTGGGAACTCCAACAGTCACAATGTGTGACTGGCCTTCCCTTTATTCATCTATCACTAAAGAATAAAGAATAAAGCGATGGTGATGGGTTCTCACCACCTATAGTGTGTAGGAATGGGTACTGTCAATGTAGTAATACACAGGCAGCTAGGCAGAGGTGCCTTTACCCCCAACACATGCAAGCACTCAAGTCTTGAATCTGTTGGTCTCGGCAATGGAACCAAAATGTAGAGGGAGCTTACGCTCAACCAAAAAGACCCACAAACCGCTTATTGTTCAAGCATTTCAAGCCAAGCACTAATGGCTACCCCTCACATAGCTGACATGCTATCTTTCTCTACAAGTACAGTGAGCTTACCTCCATGCCTGAACAAGTTACCTTCTCTCCTGAGCACTCCATTAGGTCCATAATCTAAGTATAAGCTTCAAGCAAGCTCGATCCTCAAGCTCCATGATCCAAGCTCCATTTCCGTGATGACGAGTAAGAGAAGAGAATATAGGAAAATATGGAGAGCTTTTCCACCACGGTCCCTCACCCTCACATACTCACTCCCTCTCTCAAGCACAAGCTCAAGCAAGTGAAACAAGAAGAAGAAGAAGAGAGCTACTTTTGGCCACACACAAGAATGAGCTTCTCATTCACTTTTCAACTTTATATACAAAATCCTAAATCCCTTTTGGGCGATCATCCCCTTATCCCCTTTTTTACTTGGCCATAGGCTCTTTCTCCCATTGTCCTCCTATCTTCTTAGCTTCCTTCCTACCGCCCATCTACCTTTACAATTTGCATGTGTGAGAGCCCGATGCTCTTAAAATAAATCATGGTGCGCCTTGCACTCTTTTACAAAAGTATTGACTTGCACTTTTTCTTGTGCGCCTCTCTTCTTGATTTAGGACTTTTTTTTGCACATCTTGTGTTTCCAGATTTTTCTTGCCACATGTAATGTCCCCATACTTAGTTTATTTTAATGTGCGTATACATTCCCAAGAAATTTGATTTACTAGCTCTAATTATAAAATTGACTCTCATTATGAAGATAATTATTATTATTATTGAGGTATTATATACCAATTCATGGAAGAAAGACTTGGGAGACCCTCCCAAGACTAGCTTATTAAAACTATGTTTGTAGTGTAGAACAACAAAAAGAACTAGCCTAGTGGATAGTCACTTGGTAGTTAAGTGCACTTGGGTAATGACACTGCCGAGACACGTGACTTCCTTATAAGATTTTCCTACAAAGCTAGTGGAAGCTTTTCGCATGTAGCCAATGGCACCAACGAAGCCTTCGTATAGCTCATTGCCAAGTATGCCAAGGACAAGATGCCAAGGTCTATGCCTTGGTCGTAAGCCTTGGAGTGATGACTGCCTGACAAAGCACCATGCGGTGATCGCCCATAGATTGGTAAATTTTTATCTTCGCACTACAAAAATGGAGCTCCCTCTTTGACGTTATCAATGATGTCATTAGAAGCACTAAAAGAAAGCGCTCTCTCTTTGTTATCAATGATGTCATCAAAAAACACTAAAATGCAAGCGTCCTTTCTTTTAACCCCCTTGCAAAACTATAAATTGAGGGCTTGTGGATGAACAGGAAGAGGTACAAGAGTAATCGGACAAGACGTTGATCAAGAAGGAGGAGACATCATTCCATTCAACCTAAGAAAGGGGATATGCTTAAGGTCTCTCATCCTCTTCTACTCTAAGAGAAGACATTGAAGAACTTTATCCTATTCTATCAAACCGGTTAGAAGTCATACCTCTACTCTCATCCCTATTCCGTCTACTAGAGAGAGAGAAGTATTGCTCTCCACAAGGCAAGAAAAACCATCTGCGAGGCCTACATCATTGAATCCCGCAATAACTATCATCATCATCGAGAGTCTTACACCCTTGCCAACCGGTATTACTGTCGTGTTCTTCTTCTTCTACGAATCATATTCCCTTCATGGCCCCGAAGGAAAAAGAATTCAAAAGTGAAAATCGTGAATGACCCTACTAACATGGAAGCAACAGTTAGAGTTGCGAGCATGGGAGTCATTAACAGAGTCATAGGCGCAAATAACAACCCTTTAACAATTTCGATACCACAAGTTTTTTCTTTAAAAAATTATCCAAATTCAATAGAAATAAGATAAGTCTCTTTTACGAAATACTGCAATCTTAGAGTATTCACTTGGTAAATTATTAGAACATCTTATAGGCTAGAAACTGTTAGGAAAACTACAAAATTATAGAACTTACGAGAAATCATGAGGAATTTTTCAAGACGGATTTATTAAGAACAAACCCCGAAGAAATTAGTCAAGGATATAGTTTAATCTAGAAGCTTTTGATAGAAGATTTTAAGACTGGAAATATCTCTAAGTTGAAGAAACGGACTTAAGGCCAAGAAACTTGGTTATAAGAATGTCATTATAAACCGTAGGCTAAGAGGTTAGAGACCCCAAAATCTAGATATCCTAGGGGAAGAGCTCACTACGTGAATTTCAAAGGTCGATTGCTACGAGATTAATCATCACTTGAAAGTTACATGATTAATTGAAGTCATAATTTCTTGAAGACATCAATCTTGTTTGTGATTTTCTAGATTAGATCCTGATTGAATTAATTATTGAAACATATATAAAGTGAGGAGCCCTATACCTACCCCAAGGATAGGTGTTGAATTCCCATACCAAGAGGGGATGTTTGTACTGCCGTGGAAGCATGGACCGCCGACTCCGATGGTGAGAGGTCTCCCAGTAAAGATCCTATTCAGTAGGAGGTGGTTAAGGTGCCATGGGGGCTCTGGCTACTAAATCCTTTACACACCTAGAAACTACTTGGTCCGTTGTATGGCCCAAGTTCTACTTGGGATACCTAAAAACACTAGCTATAGGTGGATTTGATCTTGGTGACATGGAGATGCACTAGATAAGGCAGCACGTAAAATTGTAAATTTTCTCTTGTATGGGCAAGAGAACACACATTATGGAACATAATCAATGAATTTGTTTTATTTTGATTGTATGTCCATGAGTAAATTATGCAAACAAACAACTGTGTATAAAAGGATTATTTTTAATTAATGAATTTGTCCTTATATGTTTCATGTAATGTGGTAGGTAATTAGATAACTAAGAACTTCCATAGAGGGAAGTGGGTGGATGGATTTCCGACAAATCTAGTCCTATGGTAGGGTGGTCTCGGTTAGCCGAGAGGTTTTCCAAAAAATAAACTCTAGAAAGGCCGATTCGTTGACTTACCTAGGATTTAGTTTCAGAATCCGAATCATAAATTATCTTAGGGGAAAGGTACGATGGCTATGCCAGAGCACTACGAGGGATTTCATAAATCCTTAGTCTGCTACTGGAAAAAAGCATTATGTTCCATAAACCAAGGGAATCGACAGTCACTCCTTCCAGACAAGAAGCCTTTCGAAGGACACCTCCGGATGTGATCTAGTTGTTGATAGGTGACTGTTAGGTTAATTAGGAACCTTTAGGTCGGTCCTTCATGGGTAACGACTGGACGCTTCCCATGTGGGTAGACCTAGGGTTATAGAGCCAGACAAAATCTGATCATTCTAGTTAGAGTAGGAATGGCGATGGTTGGAAGGTAAACTTTAGGTGACTACTAAAATGTTACTCATCACGTAATAAATCCGGGTACGTTACAACGTGCCTTCATCTTCCATTTCACTTTTGCCTTGGCCTTGTCTTCTGCTTTAGATTTTCTAGATTTTCCACCTTGTTTGTCTAAGGATTAATAACAATAAATTTTGTATTGTATTTAGGAGTGGACCCTATAGCTCCTCCCAAAGAGAGCTTTGTCCCCTTCGATTTGAATGAGAAATCTCCCCAATCGGAGATACAATCTAAAAGATATGGCCATTTTTGTACACTAAGGTAACTGTGGACAGGGTACATAGACTAGTCCAGGACAGCTACTCCAAGATAGGCATAGAAATCCAATTACAAAATTCTCTGATCATTTTCTATCACAAAGCTTGATAAGTGTTTCAAGCGAGCACAAATGGCTATCCCTCACCTAGCCGATGTGCCTTCGATATCCTACAAGGGGTATAGTGAGCTTACCTTGATACCTGAATGATTAGCCTCCTCCCTCAAAAGCCGGTAGCTCCATGATTCGAGATGTAAGCTCAAGCAACCTTAAGCCTCCTTCCTCAAGCTCCATCCTCCATAGCCACGCACAAGACAAGAGAAGAGAAGAAGGAGAGAGGAGATGATGGAGAGCTTCTTTTCCATGATCCCTCACCCTCACACACTCACTCCCTCCAGTCCCTCTCTCCAACACACACAAGCAAGCAAGAAGGAGAGAAGAAGAGAAGAAGAAGAGATCACTTTTTCCATGCACCAAAGAATGGGCTTTTCATGTGCTTTTGAGTTTATATACAAAACCCTAAATCCCTTGGGCACCCATCCCCTTTTTTACATGACCGAGCATCTTGCCAAGGCCCTCTTTCTCCATTACCTTCTAGTTGCCTTATCCCTTCACCCATGTCCCTTTAGACTTTTCAACTTGCATAGGAGGGAGCTTGGCACTCTTATAAAATGAAATACATCGCACCTCGCACTTTCCTTTGCGAGAGCCCTCAGAGGTTCTCCTTCATCCTTGACAGAGCATCCTTGATCCTTGAGAGGACCTCCTTCATACTTGAGAGAGCCTTGCTAGAATATTTGGTGCTTTTCCTCATGGCATGTCTTGTAACATTGTAACATTAACCCCTCCTAGATGTCTGCTAGTCCCATGGCCCTTGCAAGTCTAAATGGCAGAAGATTTGGTGAGTTGATAGGCAGTCATGTGCATCACTGATGATGAGGCCTTCGAAGTTGGTGGCTTGTATTGTTTGGAGTTACTTGTAAAGAAAAGAAGGTGCACTACATGTTGGTGTGCCTATCTTTTCGTGTGGTGCCTTGTACTCATGCTCGTGGAACTAGGAGTTGGGAACCACATGCAAGCCTGGGTGTTGTTCCACACTTGAGGACCCAGTTCGTGCATAAGAGTAGTGCAGGCAGTGTGGCTTAGGGAGAGAAGTCTAACCATAGGTGAGGAGGGTGACCTCCCAAGGTATGTCCTACCCTTGATGTGCCCTAAGCATGATGTGGGGAATCAAAATGGGCTAGGGGGTTAGGGGTGGAGTCGGCAGACCGAAGCCACTGGACATTTCTAACTTGAGGACCCCTAGGTGCAATGATTGTGACCTACATGTGGTTCATTTCCCCTGTGGTTTCCTCTAGTGAGCGCTTAATCTTTTCTTTTCTCTCTCTTTCCTTTTGTCTTTTCTTTTCTTTTCTTTTCTCTTCTCTCTTTAAAAAAAAGATGAAGGTCTAGTCCTCGTCATCTTAGATAGGAGAGGGAGATGTTGGAGGCTTAATGGATTTTCTAAGAAATCGTCTACTTTGAATGTGTCCTTTTAGGCCTATTCGAGCATTAAGAGGCATGATAGATAGGAAGGGATGGTTGTAGCTAGTGAAACGACTATTCCTCATATCCTCCAAGAGGGCTACACAAAAAGATGGCACGAGGACAATGCGTATCACTAGCCTAGCCATTGCACAACTATCTATGCCAGCATTGAGATAAAAAAGGAGTGGTGGGAGGTGGCATTCCTATGGCATAGGCTCTTGTTTAAGTAGCACCCTAAGTAATCTCAAATAATTACAAGCTATAATAAAAGCAAGATCTGAAAAAAAAAAGTGAACTCGTTGAGAAAATGGGTAGTTGAGTCCCATAGATCGGTTTCGGAGAAGGTCTCCTTCGGCTTGGTGGCATTTATGTTATATATCTTTGGAAAATCATATCTGCCATGGATGTTAGGGTTGAAATCCACCCCTACCCTTCTTGGATATGGCATATGCATCGGTTCATTTTTTTCGAAGGGTAGTGTGTTGCAAAATAACATCCAGGCATCCATGTTGCCATACCAGATTCTCCTTCACCACTTTGGTTGGGACTCATAGTCTTGAACTGTCTGGGGCACCTCCATGACTTTGTCTTCCCAGTATTTGGGTGCCTCCATTTTCCATTGTGTTGGGTTATTCTCCCTCTCTTGCTACCACTGACTGTTGACCCTTCCTCCCACACTTATTACCTCCTCCACCACTTTGGTTACAGCACTCTGCATTGGGTGGAGGGAAATTCAAAGGTGAAGTCGAAGGGTTGGTGACCATTTTCTTTTAGCCCCCATACTATGAGCTCCACATTCCAATCCATTGGGAAGCAATCCGCTCGTGGTGGGATGGGTGCTCTAGGGCTATTGTTGGTTGGGCTTTTAATCTTCTCCTTTCTTACTCCAACATCCTTGCCTTTTTTCTCTTGAGTTTTGCTATTCTCTCGGTAGTGGGGTCCACCTCTTGCTACATTTCTAGTTGTGGGGAGGGAGGTTGTGGTCCCTAATTCCTCTTCAAACTCCAGCCTACCTTCTAGAAGTGGCCTTTGCCTTTTAGCTTCACTCTTGGGCTCTTGTTGGCTTAGGCTATTCCCTTTTTCTTGCAGTTAAGCATGCAGCCCATGTCTTATTACTCTGCGGGCGATCTCCAGTTTTTTCTTTAGTGATTCAATAGCCTCCTCCTCCTTTGACTCTGTGACATCCATTATAGTGCTAAGGAAGGCACTTTGTTGGGCTTCTAGTATTGTCTGTGCAACCCCTCCACCCTACTCTCCACTAACACTCTATTTCCCCCCAGGTGACTCACTAGGTCTTTCACTCTTTTCTCACTTTTTGTCACCCATTCATCGACCCTTTGTTGCATCTCCTCTAGGTTCTGATTCTATCTTTGTGCTAGGGCCACTAGGGGTGGTTTTTGTGCTTTCCATTTTTTACTGATTGTCTGCTTCTCCTTCTTCAAGTATTCAACCTGTCTCTCTAACCTCCCTTGCTCTTCCATTTCCATCATTAGACTATCCATCAGTTCATTCAGTTGTTTTTTATGCTTCTCCCCTTTTAGGGCTTTTGTTGTTTCTTCTGCTATTAGTTGATCCATGGCTTGTTGGATTCTCTCCGTTCTACCTATTAGTTCTTCATTATGCACTGTGAGGAGTTTGTATTGTCTTTGTAGGCCGATGAGCTCCTGATGCTCTTCCTCAAGTCCCTTTCACCACTTATCTTCTTCTCCCTCTTTAGCTTTGAGCTCTACTTTTAGCTCACTTATTTCTTTCTTGTAGCTTGCTACTTGGGATGTTTTTTCTAGCTAGAAGGTCACCATAGCCTGTTTTTTGGTCTCGAGCTCATCAATAATAGCAATTTTCTTTTCTTCTTTCACCCTTTCTAGCTATGACAGGAGTTCCTTGACATACATATTCATCATAATTTGTAGACAATGGAAGTGTGATGGGGGTAGTTGTCATGGATGCTTCTACTTTTTGCTTTTTGGGGTCCTGTGTCTGGACTCCACATCTATAGCTACTGCTGGTCTTTTTTTTCCAGTCACAGGGTTCCTCCACTTCCACCTTGAACTATTTCTTTATGAACCAAAAATTGCACCTAGTCCACAAGGTTGCTGGCATCCGCCGTGGTAGACAAGCCTTGGATGGCTGCAAAGACTGGGGTGGCAGGCACTAAAATGGGTGGGATGGGGTTGATCAAACCCTTGCCCTTTCCCTCGGTTTTCTATTAGGAGTGGTATGTCCTTGGGTGCTTGGGAGATCGTGCTAAGGCACTCCTCTTTGCAAGGGCTCGTGGCAGCTAGTTCTTCTTCCCTCGAAGGCTGCTCCACCGAGAGGTAGATGGCTAGAGCTATGTCTCCTTCTTCTTTTATCCTTAGCTCCTCAGCTTCTCACTTTGCTTTTCTCCTCCTTTCCTCTTTAGCCTTCCTAGATTCTTCTCTTATTCTTTTCATCTCCTCCCTTTCCCTTTTGTTTCTCCTTTCTTTGGCACTTTTGGACTCACTTTGTGCTCTTTGCAAATCAAATTTCTCTTTCGTTTTCCTCTCTTCCTTGGCCTTCTCTTTTCTTTGACCTCTTGGTTGCTTCCCTAGTAGATGGTGCTTGCTGCTCTCCTTCCTTGTCACTTACTGTTCTTTCGCTAGAGTGCTCCTGTTCTTGGCATGGGGATGACTTGTTTGGCATCTCGCTGACTTCCTCATCTTCTTGTGCTTCCCCCAAGGCTTCTCTGATGATAGCTATCAAGACCCCTCCACCATTGGTGGAGGCCTTTGACAATCATGACTTTCTAGCTTTGGAGGTCGGGTATTCTCCACCAATGGGCCATCCTCCAATGGCCAATGCTTTCGTCAATGTTTCTATCATCTTCCTCACCAAGCCATTTAGATTCACCTTGTCAAAAGACTTGGCATCAATGCTCTCTAACATTGGTACATTGATTTTGCTCATCAATGCATTGTACCTTTGGCTAGAGAACAAGATGTGCACCATTTTTTCATGTAGTTGGACTTTGGGATTTGGGATGTCAGATAGGTCAATGCCATCATTGGTGTGGACCATTGCTTTGTCCATTCCCAACATCTTGTATACATCTCATTTTGGTTTTCTTTTAACTTTGTTGGGTAGGCCTAGTGCCTTCTCCACCAACTCGGGGCTCAGCTCAATTCCCACTTGGTGGGCTTCATTCTCTTAGCGCACCGTGATAGTGTCGTGGTTCTTGTTGAAGGTCTAGAGAAATTATGCGCACTTCTTGTAGTCCACAGATTGCCCCACCTTCTCCACTACTTCTACAACTTACACTGCTTCACGAGTTGCTTGATGGCTAGCTCTTCCATTACTATGTCTTTCAAATTTAGGATCTTCCTGAATTTGAATTGGCTACAGGCCCTTGTTTCCACTGAGAGGCCATACCTCGCATGCTCTTCCCCTGAGAATTACATCAAACGTCAACCATTTAGGCCTCAAAAACAACAAAAAGTAGTAAAAAAATCAATCTTTTTCCACTCTCAACATATCCCCACACTTAGAAAGGAAGTGTCCTCGTAAACCTAAGGAAAATAAGAATATAATTCAGTAAAGATCTCAATTCGATCGTTTGTCGTCAACAGCACTTTATAAAATCATCCAATCACAATCCCAACTTATCTCTTGTATCTAAGAAAGAATACAACTAAAGGAAAGCACTGTTATGCAGTAACACATCTTATAAATAATAGAAAGTCATGAAAATTTTGTAAAGGATATAAGAGGTTCTTCAGCATGGCATCATAGGTTTTCCATCCACCATCACCATCAATGTCAATAGTCAAAAAGAGAGCTCTCAAACAAATCCATTATTCAACCAACACGAACTCATCACATAAAAATTAATACAACACAAACATAAAACAACCATTTGAATGGCACCTCCAAAATATATATATATCATTAAGAAGCATATAAGATACATTCAGGGGTATCAATGAAGATGAGCCCTCTTGAAAGCTTGATGATTACGAAAATGATCCATGGATAAGGATTCATCTACAAAAGATTTTGGAGGATTATGAAAGAATTGAAGGCAGCACATCCTTTCTAGCAAAACAAGGTATCTGCTAAGTAAACAAAGGGCATGAAAATATAGGACATCTAGTTGTTGGGAATCAATGTTCACATTGACATTCATACAAAGTTTTGGAATGGCCTTTTGATCATTATGGGAATGCCTATGCATATATGCTAGGTACCAAGCAAAATGGGCTGTCAATCTCACCGAAGGATCTAGATATTGTGAATATTGTTGGGCAAAATGAAGATAATTTTTGGTACGCTTGACTAGCAATTGTCCAGTCCCTTGAAATTAATGCCCAATTAATATGTGGTCCCATAAGAGAATCAGTTGAGCTCCATCCTCTTCTTCTTGGAATCTGTTGATCAAATTCTTCATACCCACTAACCAACTGAGGGGGTTGAGAAATAGAAGTGGAAAGAGATGGAAGAGGAATGAGTAAAAGATGATGAAGAGATGGGTAGGAAAAATCATAAAATGAGGAATAAGCTAAAGAAGATTAGCTAAAAATTTAGGCAAATCAGTTAAGAAATGTGTTAATTGATAAGCAAGAAAAGTAGAAGGTATATGGATAGATGGGGAAGGACAAGGCGGAGAAGGGCAAAAGACTCGATCTTCAATGAAAGAACAATAGATAAAGATTGGAATTTGAGGAGCACCTTGAGGTTGGAAAAGGAGAGGTAAGATGACTACTGAGTTGGATTGATAAAGGGAAAAATAAGCATCATAGAGATGGTCCATTTGTTGATAATAAAATAAGCTAGGAATAGAGGAACCTAAAACAGATCATCGATGGTAGGCATCAAAGAAGGATGAATCAAATGGATGGTTCTTGGAAAGATAAGCTAAAATATCCACCCTCAGCTGGTTAGTGTTCCGCACATGAGTAGGGGCTGTATTCTGTCATTGATTGAGGACTATAGAATCAATCAATGAATGCCATAAAGTGTCAGGGCAAGTAGCCACTTTAGAACAATAGCACTGGAATATTTCTTCTATCCTCAACTCCAAATGGTTAACATATAAGGTAGCTTGTAAGACCACATCCCCTACATACCAAGCCAGATCTACATCATCTAGAATTAACAGATCACCTCGTAGATACATATAAGACATCAATATGGTATCCAAAGTCACAAAATCTTCAAAGACCATACGGACAACTTCTGTCAACAAATCAGAAGACTAGGCTCCACTCCAACCATCCTCTGGAAGAGGTAGATCCATCGTTGAGAGCTTAAGATAGAAGGTCGACTTCTGTAGCTGATAGTGGAAAAAAAAGAAATGGTTGGGAGGAACATACTCTTGAAATTCCTCAAATGTAGACCATAATAAATCCATCTTGGACTGCAATCTTTCCACTTTAGCTTGAAACAACGGACATAATGTGGCCTGTCTCTGGAGAACTGCCAAGTCATAGGGGTTAAAGAATGAACTAATCGCACAAAAGGGCTATGTGAAGAAGAACGTGATTGGACCAGTTGCTCATTAAGGTGTTGAATTTGGTTACCAAAGAAGAAGAACGTGATTGGACCAGTTGCTCATTAAGGTGTTGAATTTGGTTGCAGCTTTGGTCTAAGGTGGTATTTGCTATTTTAAGCTCCTCTGTCTAGGCGGCTAACAAAGCAAATTTTATTAGGTTGTAGACGTTAGTAAGAAAACAACGGCTTCTTCTTAAAATATTAATTATAAATTATTAGGATAAAATGGTACCTTTAACGAATCTCAGACTTCGATACCCAAACTCAAGTCTCTAAATGCAGATTCATTAATTAAAAATTAAGTGTATGTTTAGCACTTTTTGTGTAGTGTGTGCACTTGTGACGATGGGTTCATGTTTAATAAACTTAGATGTGTTTGTAGCGCATGAAGCGCATGCTAAGTGAATAGCTGGTTCATTTTTAATTGTTTAGAAAAATGTGTATTTGGCGCGAGTGCGCATGGAAAAATGGACGATTTAAGTTCATTTTAACCATTAACCATGGTTAAGGGGTGACAAAAAAAAAAGCAAGAAATATAAATACCTGACAAGGATGTGTATGCAAGAGACTCAGGGCACATGGATGGATCCCAAGATGCAATGAGTCCAATAAAAAAGCAAAAGCCACTACTGGAAAAAAAAAGAAATACCTTATTATTAAAAAAAGAAATATGAAGGCGAGGTTAGTTGAGTCATATTTGGTTTAGTTAATTTGGATTAGTATTTGGGTGTTATTATCATTTTATTGTTATTTATGTGTGTTTTTTTGTTTATGTTTGTGTTTGTGTTTTTTTTAAATGTTTGATTTATTATGGTTTTTAAAAACAAATTTAATAACTAGCTTTTAGAAATCAACGGTGAGTGAGAATTGAACCATCAGGCTTCAACAATGGATCTGTATTTTTTAGTAAAATTTCAACCTATTTTTGGAATTTAAAATAAAATTTCTATGAATTTAGGAAAAAAATTAACATTTTGGCCTTAAAATAATAGGGTGATCATGTGTTAAGACTTTTTTTAGCTTATAAAAATATTCCAAAATTAGTCAAATGCATTGATGGAATTTTCTTTGATTTTTTTGAATTTGATTTTGATTTTATTGATTTTTTCTCAATTTTCAATGAATTTTGAAGGATTTAAATTTTTTGCAATTAATTCTCTATATTATAACTAGCAAGATAAACCAAAAAAAATCCCAATTTAGTAAGGAATATTTCAGCTATTTTTTGTTTTTTAATTGAATTTTTAATGATTTTTAAGGGTGTTGGGTGTTTGTTTTCGGGTGTTGATGGGTTTTTAAAAATAAAATAAAATAAAAGAATATACTCAGGCTATGTGTGAAAAGCAGCGTGTGCTCGGACAACACGCACCACTGCACAAAGAAGACTAGACACGCATCCTCGTGCGTGAACACTCGCAGAAAAAAAACCCGCACGAACTCGCACAAACGAATCCATGCACACGAACGTCAAACGATCAGTCTCCCGCACAGACAACGCACACACAAAGACACAGAGATGCGAAAACGCGGCAGGGGAGGGGGATGAAGCCAACCGGGGGGGGTTTGGGTTAATGGGGTGAAGGGGGTTTAGGTTAGGGTAAGTGGGTAGGGGAAGGGTAGGGTAATTGGGGTAAAGTAGTGGGTGGAGTAGGGTTAGGAAAGGGGTTAGTAACAACAGGGGCTAGGGGTAATGGGATGGAGGTTACGGGGAAGGTGAGTGTAATGGACGTGGGAGTAGGGTAACGGGGTTGGGGGGGAATTAGGATGAGTGGGGGGGTGTAGGGTAAGGTAATGGGGACGGGGTTAGTTGGGGGGGGGGGGGGGGGGGGGGAGTTTAGGAATAATGGAGGGGGGGATGGGCAAGCGGGTGGACAGGGGGGTATGGGAGGGATGGGCGGCGGGTAGGGGAAGGCAAATAGGGGGATGGGCAGGGGATGGCGGCAAGGGCGAAGGTGGGCAAGGCAGCGGCCACGGAACGAACGGGTGGCATGGGCGGCAGCGACCCACTAGAGCGCAAGTGGTGGGCATGATCGTCGAGCGGCCGGGTGGTGGCGACAAAGATGGCGAGCGGCGACGCGCAAGCCGAGGGTGGAAGTGACCAGGAGGCGGCGGCCAGGAGAGAAGGAGAATTGGAGGAGGAAATGGAAGGGAGAAGGAGGGAAGGAAGGGGAAGAGGAGAGAGGAGGAGGTGGAGGAAGGGAGATGGTGGGGCGAAGGGGGAGGAGGATGAAAGGGGGGAGGAGAAGAAGAGAAGAGGAGGAGGGGGGAGGAGGAAGGGAGAAGGAGGAGGAGGAGGAAGAAAAGAAGGAGAAGGAGGAGGAGGAGGAGGAGGAGGAAGAAGAAAGAGGTGGAAGGGAGGGAGAAGATGGGGAGAGAAGAAGAAGAAGAAGAAGCAGGGAGAGAGGGGAGAGAGAGAGAGGGGTCGGGGAGAGAGAAGAAGAAGAAGAGAGAGTGAAAGAAAAGGAGAGAGAGAGGAGAAGGGAAGGGGGGGAACCGTCAGGGGGTAGTTTGATTTTTTAATAAAATAAAATAAATAAGAAATAATGAAAAAGAAAATATAAAAATAAAAAAAAACCCCGTCCTGCACTTATGCGTGGGGCGAGGTAAAAAAATTTATAGTGGCGGGAAGCAACGGGGCCAGGACAGTGACGGGGAAGGCGCGGACGCCACGGGTGCATCATGAGGCGTGTAAAAGCAAAAACACGCACGAGGCAAGGCAAGCAAGGGCACGACAAAATAAATAAAATTTAATAATAGGCAAACCGTGAGACGGAACGCAATGCAGTAAAAAGGAAAACAATGCCCGAAGGTGAGGGGCAGATGGTGAAAAAGTACACCGGGGTGTCCAGGATCAAGCCAAGGCATTCACATGGGAAAAATGCAAAAATCAAGCTTGAGAATGCATATGACAATTAATATCGAAAAATCAGTTTGCCAAATTGAAATGTGAAAAAAAGAAAAGTTGTGAGAAAAGATAGGCTGGATAGGCCTTCCAACGGAGATAAGACTCGGTCACCTGGAAAAACCAAAAAAGGAACCTCGAAAACGGGACGCGGATATTAATTTAAAAAGATTTGGGCACCGCAACGAAGGGCAGTAAAAAGGAAAAATGTCAGCAGGAAGGGGATTCATAGGACAAGCATAATAAAACACATATCTAAGGGAATAAGGAGGGGTTCGCATGCGAAAAAGGTGAAAATCGACCCCAAAAACACATAGGGAAATTAATATCGAAAAATACATTAGCCGAAATGAAGTGAGGGAAGAAGGAAAAATGTGCAGAAAATTGTGCCTGACAATCCTATCACTTCATAACACAATGCCAAGCAAGAGAACCCCCATTCGCATGGAAAAAATCCAAAATCGTATCTGAAACGAGATTCAAATATTAATAGCGAATGATCTGTGCACCGGAATGAAGGGCAAGAGAAAGAAAAAATGTCAGGACATATATAATTAGGGCTCTCACAACAAATCTCAGTTCGGATGGGGTTAGGAGGCATTCACATGGAAAGAATCAGAAAATCAAGCTCGAAAATACGAATAAAAATTAATAATAATAAATCCAGAGGGCCAAGCAGGGCAGAGGGAAAATAAGAACTGTGCAAGAAGGGTGGCTAGACAAAGCTATCTAGTCAGAATTGAATTCTGAGGAGAATAGGGCAGGTTCATAATGGAAAAATGTAAAAAATGTACGCGAAAAAAGACACGAGACCACACAAAAATTAATTACGGACAAATCGTACATCAAAATGACAGGTGATTAAAAGAAAAAATATCCAAGGGAAAGCATAGAATAGGGCTGGTATGTTAGATCACTGTTCCGAAGTGATAAGGGCGCGTTCGCATGGAAATACATCCAATTGTGAAGAAAAAGCTTCAAAAATTAATAATGCAAAAATGGTAAGCTAGAAAAGGGGGATTAAAAAGGAAAAGTGTGTTATTCAAAGGGACGAATAGGGCTATAAGGTTGGATTGGTGAACTGAGGGTACGTTCACATAGAAAAGAGAAAATTTGCGTAAATAAAAGCAACTACAAGGGAAACAGCCTCGACAACAGGGGGTACGAGGGTGGGTGGGTGAGCAAGGGACTCCATCATGGTAGAACTAGTACGAGGTAGACACACATGATTGGGTAATGACATACACAAGGGGTATGCACATCAGACGCGTAGGGACGCGTCCCCACACTTAAGACCTTACCGGTTAGGGTAGATTGATTGACACAACCATGGACTTGTCAACTGACTGGACGTTGGCATCCCCACACTTAAGACCTTACCATGCACTTGCAAACAAAAAATTAGGGTTAGGAACACTTGGCTCATTTCGTAGATGATTGAAGGGAACCGTCATTGTTGATACAAAAAGATCAAAGTCGTCGTCGGGCAGCAAGAGAGACCAGGGCGTGCAACAGAACATGTCCAGCATGGCATGGACCATGCATCAACACCCAGAGAGGTAGCTTTGTCGATAAAGCCCATCGATTCAAGTGTCAATGACGAAGAATAAAGCTTTCAGTTCACGGGCACTTAGGAGGATGATAGAATAGTCACTCACCCCATGATGCATATCACTCAATGAGTAAGCATTAAATCCCATAACTCACAGCCGTTGTAGAACTGAACAAGGGGAAAGTGATTGGGGGGGATATGCCAGTGTGCACAATTGATGGTACATTCATGTGTTCCACCCATCTGGCATAGGTGCAAGCAGGAAGTCTAAGGAGCCTTATCATGCAGTGTACAGAATAGGGTGACATGGCTTGTGATTGTGGCAAAGACCTATCCCATATGTGCAGAGGGAAACGAAAACGTACCTGACTCCAATTGTCGTAATGTCCCTCAACCTCACCTCTCGGAATTGATTGAGGAGAAACACTAGTCACACTCAGCCCACCCTCTGTCTCACACTTTGTTGAAAGATATAGAGGGCAGCCCATTCCTTACACCCATTGATGTAATCCTCACATTTACTTGTGCAGAATTGTTGCATGCCTTGTGTGCAATTGATGGTGAAACTGTGCATCCCACCTTGTGCTGACATATGGTGCGAGAAGGAAGGCTAGGGAGCCTTATAGTGCGGTGCACAAAAACAAATCGTGCTTTGTGCATTGAGAGGCCCAACTTGTACATGCAACACTCCATTCACACATCGCACCTCTCAATTGAATTGAAGGGAAAGGACTAGTCACTCACCCCATCCTCTGTCTCACACTCACTGATAGATATAGAGGGCAGACCATACTCACATCCCTATCTGGTTAGGATGAAAACTCACATAACTCAGGGGGTTGTCAATGAAGATTGCTTCATCTGTTGATGAAGAGGCATACCCAGGGAGGTAGCCAATAGATCGGAACTGTGTATTGGATATAGAACATGTCGTGTACTAGAAAACCGTCAGATGCTTGACAAAGAGGCGTAGGACACAATGCACCAAGGGAAATGGCTTTGGAATTGATTCTTAGAGATGTCAACTGATGGATCAACTTTCTGGACTGCTGGGTGTTACCACCTTTTCCACAGCCAGCTTCCCACCCAAGGATGTTTGCCACCTTTTCCTGGAATGAGGCCTACTATGACAGGGAATTGCTTCCTTTTCTACCATAACAGTTTGTTTGTTTATTTTTTTTCTTATTTTTTTAAAAACATAAAGAGTATGGTAGAAATACCATGTGGAAGGACCATCCATATTACCACTGTTGGATCTGATGAGAGGAGAACATAGTAAGGATGAGAGATATTTGGGAGGGCCTAGCAGAATGAGACCACCTCATGAGGAAGATCATAAGGGCTATCAGAAGCACAAGGATAAGGACAGTGTGATGCCCACAAGGGAAAGGGTACGTCGACTATGATTGTTAGGATCCCTAGGGAGGGAAATACTTCTTCAGGCGATAGCCATTGATCAGAAAGGGATTATCAGAGGCATCAACAGCCTGCACTTGGACAGAGCCATTAGGATTGACAGCAAGTACCTTATAGGGACCCATCCAACGTTGTTGAAGCTTGCCAAGAAACTTCCCAAATCATGAATCATAGGCTAGGACAAGATCACATTCTTTGAACTCCTTGTGCTTGATGAAGCTATCACGATAGGCATTCCGTCACGCTTGAGTGGTTTCCATGCACTGTAGGGCCATCCACTGAATCTCATCCTAACATTCGAAATGTAATAGGTGGCGCTAGAGGGACTCATCATCTCCAAGGTATTCTTTAACTACCACTCACAAAGAGGGCAACTCCAGCTCAACAAGGAAGATAACTTCTGTGCCATACACCAACTGGAAAGGAGTTTGTCTTGTCGCAGCCTTATAAGAGGTTCTGTATGCCAAGAGGGCCTCTATAAGTTGATCATCCCAATCACGACAATGTGCAGCAATTGTCCTTGTTAGGATCGAGCAGAGGATGCAATTAGTGACTTCGACTTGGCCGTTGGCTCTACGGTAATGGGGGGTGGACTTGCACTGGCAGATCTTAAACAGTTCTGTCAACTCTTCCATGATCTTGTTAAGGAAATGAGTACCTCTGTCACTTACCAGCTCAAGGGAATTTCCAAAATGGGTGATAATATTCTCGTATATGAACAAGGATATGTTGTTACCATCGTCCTACTTCAGAGCTTTAGCTTCACACCACTTTGTGACATAATCCATACATAACAGGATGTATCTATTCTAGCTCCATCTGGTAGGTGGATCAATGGGACCTACGAAAACAATCCCCCACTTCTCACGAATGGCTTTAGGGGAAGAATAGGTTGGAGTGGCATGGCACTGGTCTTGGTGGGTTTTTCCATTCACTAACAAGCATCGCATCTCTTGCAGTAGTCATATGCATCCTTGTGGAGGGTCAGCCACCAATATCCCGCTAACAGAGCCTTCCTAGCTGTTGCTTCTTCTGTGAAGTGTCCACCAAATGGTTCGTCATGACATGCTTTCAATACTATGCCAATTTCTTCTCCTGCAACACATCTTTGCAATACTTCATCTTTGCCTCTCTTGTACAATGCATAGCCTGGCAAGGTGTAGGGGGATGATTCCAACAAAAGCTTCTTCTTCTCATGGCTCTAAATGCTAGGGGGATACTATTGAGTTACCAAGAGGTTGGCTATACTGTTGAGTTGCAAGAGGTTGACTATGTCTGCGTACCATGGAGTAACTATGTCAACTAGAAACAAGAAAGCATCAGGAAGGTACTTGCTTATCATGTTTCTCTTTTGGAGTTTGAGGGATCCGTGATAAATGATCAGCTAGGACATGGGAACGGCTAGGCTTAGTGACCACTTCAAGATCGAACTCCTGGAATAGGAGCAATCATCTCATCATTCATCCTTTGACATCTACTTTGTTCATCAGGAAGGACATGGCTTCATGGTCCACATAGAACTTGAAATGTGTTGACAGTAGATAGTGTCAAAACTTCTCCAATGCAAACACCATTGCTAAACACTCAAGCTCTATCACTGTGTAGTTCTGCTCTCAGTTGGCTTGCATAATATATTGGTTGATCCAACTTGGAAGAACCCTTCTGGCATAGGACAATGCCTAGCCCTTCGAATGATGCATCTGTGTGCACATGGAACTCCTTTGTCCAGTCAGGAGGTTGTAGGATAGGTGCTCTGATGAGGCACTGTTTTAGGGTATTGAAGGCTTCTTCACAATCATTAGTCCAAAGGAAATCCCCATCTTTCCTTAGGAGCTTGTGCAAACGGTCTTCCTTGGTTGCAAAGTGTGCAATAAATCTTATGTAGTAGCCCACATGGCCAATAAACCCTCTCAATTTCTTGAGGTTTGTTGGTGTTGTCAAGGCTGCAATCTTCTTAATATTCACCAAGCATGTTGCAATCCCTTGTGCAGAGACAATATGGCCCAGAAGAACTCCCGGTGAGATGCCAAATACACATTTGTCGGGGCTGAGAGAGATCCCATACTCTGGGCATCTATCAAACATTGCTCTAGGTGTCCCCAATGCTCACTGATTAAGCTATAGACACAGAAGTCATCCAGATACACCTCAATGAAATCATGCAGATGGTTTTGGAAGGAAGCCATCATTACTTGTTGGAAGGTGGCAGGAGCATTATAGAGCCCAAACGGCATCACTCTGTAAGCACAGGTTCCCCATTCTATTGTGAAGGTTGTTTCGGATTGGTCCTCTTTTGCAATTTGGACTTGGTTATATCCGCTGAATCCATCCAAGAGGGAATATAGCTCATGGCCGGCCACTGTGTCCAACAGTTGGTCTATGAAAGGATAGGGAAATGATCCTTCTTTGTCTTGGAGTTTAGCTTTCGAAAGCTCACACATATTTGAAGTTCCCGTTCTTCTTGGGTACAACCACAATGGGTGAAACCCATTCACTCTTAGCCATAGGATAAATGAACTCGGCTTTAAGAAGCTTCAATAATTCAGCCTTTATCAGAGCTGAATAATTAGGATTCATATGCCTTTGTCTTTACCTCATAGGTTAGGCATCAAGCTCTCGATGTGGTGTTGACAAACTATAGGGTCAATCCCCTTTAGGTCTTTGTACGACCAAGCAAACATGTCTAAGTTCTCCTTTAGTAGGTCTCGCAGAACCACTAGTTCTGCTTCTAAAAGATTGAGATCCACTTTCAAGTGATGTTCAGTACCATAAGTATCCAGGAATGTCACTTGCCTTTCACCTTCCACTTCGCGGATAAATGCCCCACGGATTGTGTCTGAATAGAGGCCCAACTCCTTCAAGGAAGTAGTGTCATCATCTGATGTTCCACTAGAACCAGTGTCCTCCTTCTTAACAGATGACTCATTTGTTTGTTGAGATTGCTAGAAGGGTATCAAAGCTTTGTTTGTTTCTGTGTGAGTGGTGATTTCTTCTGGACTTAGGGATTCATCTTCAGAAGATGTGTCTAGGAATGCCACATAGCATGGACCTTCTGTAAGCCGTGGCTTTGGCTTCTGTTGACAAGGGGCATCATCGTCATCTTCTCTCTAGAATGAATAGTCAAGGCAACATGAGCCACTAGTGAACTTAATTTTTATACCTTTGATCCATTGCTTATGGAGATTTTGCATACTTTGTGGTCCATTGTTCAACCCAAATGGAACCATGGTCATTCCATCCAACAGCTCAAGATCTTCAACCTCCGAGGTCTTTGTAGGGACATCAACAAGATCATCCGCTATATAAGAGGAACTTCTTCATCTGCACTTTCATAACCTGCTTATTTTTCTTTCTCATCATTTTCATCCTCTTCCTCTAGTAGAGGCTCTCTCTCTGCTTCTATAGGGGCTCTATAGGAGAAGAACAGGTCATTCGCCTCTGTGCCTACTTCTACTTCTACCTTTGTCTCTGGATCTATCTCTACTTCGGTCTGTGCTTCTGACTCTATGATTGCCATGCAACAGGGAGAACAGTATATCCATGCTTCTATCTCACTATCAGAGGTGATTTCAGAAGTTAATTCGGGTTGAGGCAGGAGATATTCTCCCATGGATAAAGACTTTGCTTCCTTCAGTAGTTGGCTTATAGTGCCCACTATTAGGGATTGCACCTCTGTTTTCTTGGGAAATATCTGTTTAACAACCCTTCGTCTCCTGATATACCATCTGTTACTTTGTTGGAGGAGTCTGTTATGACTTTGATGGATGTGCACGTGTATCTATGCATATGCAAATGTTTATATACATAGCAGGTATATGTATATGTATATATATATATATATGTGTGTGTGTGTGTGTGTGTGTGGATGTGTGTATTTGCATGTGCGTATGTGCATATTTTAAGTGTGTGTTTTATAAGTGTATGTCCTCTCTCTCTCTCCCTCCCTCTCTCTCTCTCTCTCTCTCTCTCTCTCTCTCTCTCTCTCTCTCTCTCTCCAAATTGTTCATCACTCATATATATTTACATGTGTATAAGCATGTCTACATATATGCATATATATGTGTATATATGTATACATATGTGTATGTATTTGCACATGCATGTATACGTGTACATGTATATATGTGCATATCTTGTTCATGTCTTTTTATAGTCTTTATGTATTTGTGTGTGGTTTTAGAGTATGTATACATTGCATAAACATGTTCAACCATTAAAACCACTATCCCATTCCATAATGTTTACTTTGTTGGGTCCTCTACCTAGGGTTAGGGTTCTTTTGAACCAGTTTGTCCTGGCTCTTGCTTCAAAAAGCCAAGGTCTTCCCAAGAGTAGAGGGTATGAGGTCGCATAAGAATTTGGTTTGACCACCAAATATGTCAGCCAATAGTCTCTTCCTACAAGGGTTGTTTTTACGTATGGGGGGATGCCCAACGGTTTGATTTTTGCTTTGGTCTGCCAATCTAATAAGCCAGTGGGTAGGTTTAATTCCTTGCAAACCTAGATCCTTCATTGTCACATCAGTCATTATATTTATTGATGAGCCTCCATCAATCAATGCATCTGAAATAAAGCATCCTTCTATCCATAAAATAATCTTTGGGGTTCCAAGATCTAGGAAGGCGTTAGCCACATCCACTTCCTTCATAGGTTCTGAGGCTCCATTGGACTTTGCTGTTTTTGGGGGAGCAATCCTTAGTCCACGTCTTCTTGTCAAGATGCTTTTGAATCTTTTTCAGCAATTGGGAGACAACATCAGCAACTATCGGAATGTTAGGTTTGGTTTAAAGGTGTCCAGGTCTTTGAACAAATCATACTCTTTATCCACAGGCTTCTCCAATTGACTAGGAAATGGGGCAACATCCACTTTTATCTTCCCTTGTTCTTCTAGGAGCGGCAACATATGCACTTTTTCTTCACGAGGAGGGACTTCCACATCCTCTATTTCTTGGACTTCTGGTCCTGTCTTTGCTTAATCTCTATAGCTTTCTATGGCTTTGTAGTGCTATGTACTTCCTTACTTTGGATTGCATTGTTATACTTTTCCTGAGGGAGGTTGAATTTCATAGTCTTGGCAGAAGGAACATTCTCTTTTGGAACTACGGGTTCTCCTTTCTTTGCTCGCATTATTGCGGCCACTTCTAATTCTACCAAATTGGAAGCAAGTTCTTGGATCTTCTATCGGGTATCAAAAGTAGATTTGACAGGGCTGGGCTTGGACAATCTTTTGTAGTATGGCCTTCTCCTTTGCATCGGTTGCATAACGGCTTGTAATCCACAAATTTTTTAGGGTTTGGAAAATTCAGTGAGATATGACCCTTTTCTCCACATTTCTAACATTCACCTCGGATCTCTGACCACCGCTAGACTGTCGTCCCTCTATAACTTTGAGAGGGAAACCTCCTTGGATCAAAATTAGGACCAAACTCCCTAGGCTTTGGTCCAATGTCATGTGTTGTCATTTTGGACTCTAGCAAGTTGAATCTTACATTTTCATCTTTTTGTCTTTGTTTATGCATCTCTTTCAAAAAGAAAATATCCTTTGTATGGTTCTTCTTGAAACAATATGAACAGAAGGCTCCAGGAATGGTTGGTTTTTGGGTACATTCAGTGGCTAAATGTTCCACTTGATGGCACTTTCTGCACCATGTATTAGAATGCATCACATCTCTCCCACCTCCCACAGGAGTGGATATATTGGCGGTATTTACCTTCAATGTTTGTAGCTGTTCCGTAATCACATCCATAAGCTCTTTCTTAATACTTGCAACTGAGTTGGATAGGTAGTCCTTTAGATTTTCACCTCTTGATTTACTTGTAGTAGGGTTTTGGGAAGCTTCTGTAATTACTGCATATACAAGTTGGGTTGATCCAAAGGGTCCTCTGTTCTCGTTTTGATTCAGAGCTCCTATTGAGACTTGGGGTTGTTGATTCCAGTTGGTAGGGTTCCACTGTTGTTGAGTCACCATTGGAGGAACTGTTTGAGGCCATTGTTGTTGTGGTTGAACCATTATTTGAGGTATTGTTATTTGCGGCCATTGTGGATTAGGTGCATTGTACTACGACATTGTTTGCATCTGGAGATAGGGGTAGGGAACCGTCCCTGGGACTACATTTGGGGGGTATGCCATTCTTGGCATGGGAGGAGGTAAGACTCCTCTTCTTGGAGTCATTGACAACCTTGCTTCAACTTCGTCATACAATTTTGCACCTTCCACTGCAGCTTGTAGATTGACTGGTCTTCTTAATTCCATGAACTTGCAAACTTCTGGTTGTAGGCCTCTGAGGAACACTCCTTTCTAGATACCTTCATCCAAATGATAGTTAGTCTATCTCTTCAGGATGGATTCCATTCGCGAGACATAAGCTTCTACGCTTTCTCCAGAGGACTGACTTAGGTTCATAAACTCCTCTTGCATCCGCTCTTCAAAACCTTCACGCCTAAATTTAGTGAGGAAGGCCAACTTCAGGTCGTTCCATGTGCCAAAAGTTTTTGCTACTTGTCTCTCATACCATTGAAACGCCACGCCCTTGAAAGTTTCGGGGAAGATTGCTAGCCAATGCTTGGGGGTTCTGGCATTGTTAGCCACACATGCTACCATAAACTATGCTACATGAAGATCGGGGTCTTCATTGTACTCTCCCTTAAAAATTGGCAATGGGACTACATTTGATGGCCTGTCATCAATATTTCCAAGACAAATCTGACTAGGAAGGGGACCTTGAGTCGCCATGGGGACTTCTGTAAAGGGTGATTTTAGGGTGTCAAAGGAGGCTTCTACTGCAAGCATGTTCTCAGCCTTGATTCTTGTCTTCTCTCTTCTCATGTACCTCTGGACTTGTTCTAACACTTGCCTCTTGATTGCGTCATTCATCAGGGGGTTGGCTCTAATCAGTTGGTCTATACTCAACAGAATAGAATCAGAGAGGGGCTTCAGTCTCTGGAGGATTCTCTAGCCAACATCTCTTCTACTTCCTTCTTTTCAACATCTCTGAATTCAACTTTCAAACAACTACAGAGGGGGAGATATTCCGTTCTGAAAGTATCAAAACTCATTCTTCTTAGGATCATTGTTGTGCAATCATTATAATAATGCCAGCTTCTAAGGGTTTCAACAATGTATCTTGTGAAAAACACTCTATCTACCAACTTCTAGTGGGTTGCTAATTGAACAAACAGGAGGTTGTCAGTGCACCAAGCATCCCACGTATCTTGCTGTTGAGTATCCACAAACAAATTCCAACTCTTTTCTTTCTTGTTTTTGTGAATCTCCACAGACCACGACTCTTGAAGCTTCTTCATGATCTCCCACTTGATGATGTTTGAAAACTTCTAAATGAATGCCAAATCTTCCATGAATGGTCATTCTCTCTATTTTTCCTCTTCAGTTTGTTCCGAAACAATTTGCCACCAAGATACACGTCTTTGTTGCTTCAACAGGAAGAGGAAATAGTCCACCACATAGAGCTTGCATCATGATGGTAAGATGTTTCTGCCATTGTGGGATGAACTTCTTGTAGAAAGTGGCTTTGGCAATAAGAATCTCCAACTCTTTAGTGGAAAAAGGAACTTTGCAAGCATCCATTGAATTCTTCTCTTCTTGGCAATGCCATTTCCTTCATTTTCAGCCTCTTCTGATGCTTGTTGATGGCAGATTTCCCCAACTGTGCACCAAAAACATGGAGGCCCAAGAGGAACACCAGGGAAAAGGGGTTTCTACTGCAAGAAAATCTATCTTATAGCATCAACAAGCTTTTATTTCATTCTTTTGAGAACCACAACAAGGAAAAGAACAAATCTTCACGCAGCATCATAGTAGATATCTCCCAGCATTTGATAGAATCAACCATAATCTTCAAAATCTTCATAGAATCCATCAATAGAACAAGAAACACAATAGAATACACCATTTTTAAATGGAAATAATCACATAGTATTCATTTTCATTGTCTTCATAGTTTTCTCTCTCAATCTCTCATAGATAGGCACATTGTTTTGATAGAATTAGCTATCTTCGACTCTCTATCTCTCTTTCTCAATCAATAGTACATCATCTCCTTTCTACAATACTCAATAATCACTTATAATAAACCTTCTTAGGTCGTGGATGCACCTCCCAAGAGGCATGGGAGGTATGAAAGAGCACCAGAGCCACTATAGTGTCTCTTCATAGTTCACTACTGTCACTTCATTCTAGTCTGCTCTTGAGTCTTCAACAGCTGCTTCTTCCATTTGTTTTAGCTCTTTTGAACTTAGATTCATCATTTCCAAAGTTAGAAAACTTTCCCAAAGTCACACCCTCATTCCACAGAACACTTACAGAAGATCTACAGAATAGAACAGAAACAAAAATAGAAACAAAAACAGAACAGAGATAGAGACTTTACAGAAGTTCATCAGAGGGTTACAGAAGGTCAACAAAGAACAACATAACCTCATAATTCATACTAAAACCATTCCAAACTATCAAAAACTATTCAATAAGCTTTCAAAAGATTTCAACCTTCATCAATCATCAATCCATGCTTCATACACAAGATAATCAGAACAAAATAGAAGCTAAACAGAAGGTATCAGAACCTTAACAGAACCTATCAGAACATCACAAAGCTTCATATTTCTACTAAGAATCATCATGAGCTTCCAAAACATGATCAGTATCATCCAAAAACACTTAAAAAATTTTTCAAAACAACCAAACATCACTCAAAATCCATCAAAAGTTAGCCATTCAGGCCTCAAAAACAACAAAAATCACTAAAAAAATTAGTATTTTTCCACTCTCAACACCTACCATGGTGGTCTACTCGAGTTTGTGTTGTCGTATGTATCCACCATCCACTGGATTTTGACTAGAAAATATCCTAGGTTGAGCTCTTTGTTTTCGTGGTTTATGCTCTATTCTATCATGTCTACGATTTCCTACTCCACCGAGTTGTCAATGAGGTTGATCAACTTTGGTAGCATCGCATCCCAATGGTATTGCTCCTTTTAAGCATTTGGCCTTTCGTGTCTCAGACGTTTGATCTTAACTGTTTGATTTTAGAGTATTCGATTCTGACATGTCTGAGTACCAAGCATTTGATTTTGACAAGGTCTTTTGCCGAGTGGCCGATGGCCAAGTGTTCGAGTCTGACTCTAATGGGGCCAATCATCCCAATCGAATGGGGTGAATATCCAATTGGACATGTGAGAGATAGTCTGATTTCTAGGATCGGACAGGTCAAGTTAGTCTGAATGTCCAAATTCTAGGAATCAGATGTCTGAGTGTCCGATTCTAGGAATCATACCCCTATGGACCATGTCTGATTCCATCGGCATGCAAATAGTGACAAGTAAAATTGGAATCATGAGCATGATTTTGGCCATGCCCACAAGCAAGGAGCTCCAAAATGCAAGAATGCATACATAGGGAGGGTTCTATGTAGCTGATACACATGGAAAACTCTTGTGGCAAAAGCTAATCAATTCTCCCTAAGCTCCAAGTCAGTCTCTCACTCACTCACTTGCTCGCTCGCTCACTCACTCACTCTCTCCCTCTCCCTCTCCCCCCCTCTCTCTCTCTCTGTGTGCTACAAAAACTAGCAATGAGCCTTTCACCCCCCTTCCTTGTGTCTTAAACCCTTGTCCTAATGCCCAAGTGCTGTCTTGTTAGTGCTCAAGCCTTGTCAATGGAGTGCAAGCTTATTTTTCCCTTGATTTTGCCATGTTTTGGTCTATTTTACAAAAAAAAACCCTAAAGCTTTTTGCTTTGATTTCTTGCTCCTATCCTACTCTAAATGTAACAAAAATCAAGACACAAATACTAAAATGATTCCTTCTACTTGTCTACTCATAAAAAACCCAAAATACTTACTTATTTTGAAGATTAAAAAGCCCAAATCTCCTACCTATCTCAAGCACCTATTCGAGGATAGAGCCCTAATCCGTTAACCTTGATAATGGAACCAAAATGTAGTGGGTTGAGCTCACGCTCAACCGCTAAGACCCAAGGACCACTTATTGCTTCAAGTGTTTCAAGTGAGCACAAATGGCTATCTCTCACCTAACTGACGTGCCTTTGATCCTATGGGGGGTGTAGTGAGCTTACCTTGCTTGAATGAGTAGCCTCCTCCCTCAAGCAAGCCGGTAACTCCACAATTTTTGAGATATAAGCTCAAGCAAACTCAAGCCTCCTCCCTCAAGCTCCATCCTCTTCCATAGCCACACACAAGAGAAGAGAAGAGAAGAGAAGAGAAGAGAAGAGAAGAGAAGAGAAGAGAAGAGAAGAGAAGAGAAGAGAAGAGAGGAGAGGAGAGGAGAGGAGAGGAGAGGAGAGGAGAGGAGAGCTTCTTCTCCACGATCCCTCACCCTCACACACTCACTCCCTCACTCCCTCACACTCCCTCTTTCAAGCACACACAAGTAAGCAAGAAGGAGAGAAGAAGAGATCACTTTTGCCACACACCAAAGAATGGGCTTTTCATTCACTTTTTGAGTTTATATACAAAACCCTAAATCCCTTGGACATCCATCTCCTTTTTTACGTGACCGCGGGCAACTTCCCAAGGCTCTCTTTCTCTTATAAAATAAATCACATTGCACCTCACACTTACCTTATGAGAGTTCTCGGAGGTTCTCCTTCATCCTTGAGAGAGCATCCTTGTTCCTTGAGAGGACCTCCTTAATCCTTGAGAAAGCCTTGCAGCTAGAATATTTGGTGCTTTCCCTTGTTCTTTTTGAGCACCTTGCTAGAATCTTTAGTGCTTTCCTTCATCCTTGAGAGTACCTTGCTAGAATATTCAGTGGTCTCCCATGTTTCTTCTGAGCTTGCCTTCTCCTCCACTTTTCATGCCTGGGAAAAATGAGCTTCTTCATTTACTTTTTGACTTGAGATTCCTTGGTCTTTCCCTGCTTCCTTTTAGTTGCATGATCCTTGTCCGTGACATGTCTTGTAACATTGTAACAATAAATCATCTTGAAGAGGGCTTACTCCTTTCAATTTGAATAAAAAATCTCATTGATCAGAGTTTCCTATTGAAAGCTATGTCCCTTTTACTAAGACAATGGGTCATGTGGATTGCACTTAAATGGCACACCAAAAAGGCAAAAGCAATGCCCATGAGGAGCTCCCAGAGGGAGATTAGGCATTTAGGACCTCAATGGATGATGAACCTAGCTCGACAAAAGATTATAATGGTGATATGCAAGAGGAAGTCTCCAATATGGACCCTTACAATATGCATAATCACACTCTATGTCAACATGAGCTTTGTCACATAGAGAGATATAATGACATAGTTACAAATAATCACCAGATGCTATCTAAAATTGACTTGGTGATTGAGAAAATGGCCCTCTTGAATTCTTAGACTCAATAGACCCTAGAGCATCTCACCACCCTTGTATCCCAATAAGCTACCACTTCGGCACAAGAAAAAGAAAACCAGTCCAAGCATGAGTCCCGATGGCCTTCACCACAGGAGCTGCTACATGGTCCATAGGGCATTCATGGAGCCAAGGATATTTCCCCTTACACTTATGAGGTCAGTGATCCCTCTTATGTTAATGATGAGCCTCTCTTGAGCTCCCCCATCATCCATGCAACCAACCCTCCAATGAGACCCCTGCCCACCATTGGTAGAATCTACCCTACTCTTCCTAGGAGTCCCAATGGCACTTGTATGGCTCAACCCAATCATGGACATCAAGGCTTTCATGGGCAACAAGGTCCCAATGATCTTCGTGAAAATATCCTTTTCACTAAATACAGTGGGCAGTTACCATCCCCATTAGACTTGGAAGAATGGACTCGCAAATTGGGTCCTATTTCAAATCTACCCCCACACAGATGATCATAAAATTATATTTACATTTCTCCACTTGGAAGGGCTTGCCCACACATGGTGGCGCTATATTAATCAAGAGAATAATCAGTTTATTAATTGGGAAGACTTTGAGATGCACATGATTCAAGTGTTTGTATTCTTCATGAAAAAAGAGTGGTTGGTACGACGATGGTACACTCTTAACCAATGCAATCTCACTGTATGGGAGTATACGAATCCGTTTATGAACTTGACTATGTACGTGGAGAGCATTAGTGATGATGCAAAATTACACAAGTATATCTATGGGTTAGATCCAAGCTTATCCATGAATATCATGGCTCAAAATCCTTCTACCTTATTTGATGCAATTGAATTGATTGAAAGATATGCAAAAAAGTGCCATAAACATGAGAAATTTTAGCAGGGTTATGGACAGCCCTACACCCCATTGAGGTTAGCACCATATAGGGGTTCTTTTAGAGGCAACCACATGTTTAGTAGCAATCCCGAAATATGTACTTACCTCCCCTTCCATGCTAAAAAGAAAACATGGTACTTTTGGGGCAATACATACTTGGATCTAATAGTGAGAGTAAATATACCGAAAATAGACCCCAAAATTGCATTTGCCTTGAATGGTCTAAGTGGTCAACAATTTGTTCCCCCAATGTTGTGCAGGAGCGAAAAGAAAAAATCCTATGCTTTAAATGTGGTGACATGTACATACTTGACCATGCCTCAAAATGCCTTACAAGATAGCCAAGGTCAAAGGTCATGACATGTATGCGATGGAAGATTGGAACAATGATAAGGAGGAATTGCCTACTCAAAATAAAGAGTGTTGAGAATTTGGACCAAGAGTAGTTCTATGATACAGAGGATGGGTTTTCCTTTGAGCTAGGGGGCGGTTTCCCATCCCATGCTCTTGATTTGACTATCCCTACTACACCCCATCCGACTACCACCTCCCATTGCTCCATCTCCCTGGATGCTTGGAGTAGTTCTAGAAGCCCCAACACTCTATGTATTCAAGGTAGTATTGATGAAAAATCTGTATTAATCCTTGTGGATAGTGGTGGAATACATAGTTTTGCCAATAAATCAGTCATTGATTGGTTGAAATACACCTCTATGGAATTAGATCACCCTTTGATATTTCACCTAGAAAATGGTGAATAAAATATTAGCACACATGTATGCTCCAAAGTTCCCCTATGCTTGGCTAAAAATTATGTGGCATTATTTGATCTAATCATATTAAACATGGGCCCCATTGATGTTGTCTTGGGTTGTGACTAGTTGAAAATTTTGGGTAAAATTGTTATGGACTTCTCTCAGCTCTACATGGAGTTTATGATGCATGGATAGCTCATCCACTTAGAGGAAGTTCATAATAATGGTGATTTTCAGCTAATTATAGCAAAGCAACTTAAAAGGAAATTCAAGAAATATTCATAGATCCTTGTCTTGAACCTGAATAAGGAAAATTCAAATCAGCTCTCCAAAATATCTCATGATTCAGCCTTGAAGGCTTTACTTGAGGAGTATAATGATTTATTTCATATGCCACTAGGGCTTTCCCGTAACCAGCAATAAGTGGACCACCCACTTGATTTAGAGCCCCATTCCAAGCCAACAAAAAAGCTACCTTATAATAGACTCTCCAAGTGTAATGTGAAGAAGTTGCAAAGCAAGTCAAAGATTTACTTGAGATGGGATTTATTAAACTAATTTCTTCCCCTTACTACGCATCTCCAGTCCTACTAATCAAGAATAAAGATGACTCTTTTCACATATGCATTGACTACAAAGACGTGAACAAAATAATATTGGTTAAGAACCGATATCTTATCCCATAGATTGATAACTTGTTGGATGAGTTGAAAGGGACATGATTCTTCACTAAGATTGATTTGCACTCTGGCTACCATTAGATATGCATGAGGGTGGATGATGAGATCAAAATAACTTTCAAGATTGATCATGGGCTTTATCATTTTTTTTGTGATGCCTTATGGTTTGACTAATTCCCTCGCTACATTTTAGAGCGTTATGAATAAAATCCTCCACCCCTTCCTATTCAAGTACGTGCTTGTTTTCTTTGCTGACATTGTCATTTATAGCAAATCACAAGAAGAGCACTTAGCACATGTCAAAAGGGTGTTTGATATCTTGAGAGAGCATTGGTTCTTTGCTAAGGAAAATAATTTTATCTTCATACAGATATCAATGGAGTACTTGGGATACATTATTGGCAAGAATGGCGTACAGACTGGCCTTAAAAAGGTACAATGTGTAAAGGACTAGCCCATACCATCCACTACTACTTCATTACATGGTTTCCTTTGACTCTTTCATTTTATAGATGCTTTATCAAGCATTATGCCACCATGATAGCACCTTTGATTGATTGGTTAAAGAAGGAATCATTCTTTTGGGACGCTATGGTTGATCGAATCTTTACGCAATTGAAGGAAAAGTGTACTTCAGTCCCCATCCTCGTATGTCTCGACTTCTCTAAGGAGTTTACCATTCAGTGTGATGCTAGTGGTGGTTGAGGTATTACTATTGTATTGCTGCAAGAGCACTGTGTGATTGCTTTTGAGAGCCATAATCTTGATGACAAGGAGACAAAATGAATGTTTTTGACAAGGAGATATTGGCCATCCTTCATTCTATTAAGAAATGACACCACTATCTATATGGCAACCACTTTAGAGTGAGGGTAACCATTGAGTCCTCTAGTACTTTTCCTGACTCGGTTTACTTTGAATTCTAAGCAGAGAAGATGGGTGGAAACCTTGCAAATTTATGATTTTGACATCTCTCACACTAGGGGAAAATATAACATAGTAGCTGATTCACTCTCATGAATGTGGGCATGCAGAGTGTCTTCATTTTAGAGTTGCATAGTGATTGAATTGAGGAACTTCAAGAATTCTATTTATTGGATGAGGACTTTAACCACATATTTCAAAAATTACAATATGGGTAGTGGCCAAAAACTCCCAATATCAGCTCAAACATAGCCTTATTTGATTCCATGGAAAGATTATCATCCCCCACACTTCTCCCTTTACACAGAAGATCATGGAAGAGATGCATCCTTGCCCCACTACTAGTCATTTGGGTGTTTTCAAAACATACAATAGGATTGAAAAAAACTTTCATTAAAAAGGATTATGGAGGGATATCAAGGATTTTGTGATCAAATGTGTTCCATGCCAACAGAACAAGGATAGCATGCTTTGACCCGCTAGCCTTTTGCAACCCTTGCCTATTCTTGATGGGAAATGGACACATATCACTGTGGAATTCATTACTAGGCATCCCATTATTACCAATAAAGGATGGAATAGTATATATGTGGTAGTCGACTGCCTCACCAAGGCTATCCACTTTATCCCAACAACTAAGACCCAATGAATTGCCTCTCAGGTGGCCACTTAGTTTATGGAGTATATATTTAAGTTGCATGGGTTATCGCAAGTCCAAGTGCATGATCGATATGCCAAGTTTATGAGAAACTTTTGGTAGGTAGTTTTTACATCTATGGGCACCAAGCTTGCTCCATCCACTACATATCACCCAGAGATAGATGGCTTGATTGAAAGGGTAAATAAATGGCTTGACACATACATAGATTACTTTTGTCACCATGATGTACAAATAGAGTGGGGATATATGGCTCCACTTGGTTGAATTTTCACATAGCAACTCCACCCACTCTAGCATAGGGTTTCTCCTTTTGAGGCACTATATGGGTATAAGATTTCCCTTCCTACTAGCTTGTTCAATGATAAGATCAATCCTCAAAGTAAAGCAGAGTTGGATCGTATGCAAGCCCTACTTTAGCAATGCAAAGTGAATCTGCAAAAGGCACAAGACCACATGAAGCTTTACGTTGATGAGAAAAGAAGGCATTTGGAATTCCAAGGGGGAGAGTTGGTCCACTTGAAAGTACCTAAGTCTCGTTAATCCACTTTCAAGGAGGATAGCAGTACCAAGTTGGCCCATCGTTTCTATGGCCCCTAACGAATCCTCAAGAGCGTTGGTGACTTTGCATTACCGATTAGAGTTTTTCCCTTACCACCAAGATTCACAATATGTTTTATGTCAGCTAGCTAAAGCATTTCATTGGCACCTCAATGGTCCATATAGAAGAGCTACCCTCCATAGACAAAGAAGACATCATTCAATATGTCCTTAAGGCAATTATTGTACAATGAGATATACTTGAGATCTTGATCTATTAAGGAATACCTCATCAAATGGAAAGGCTTATCCTTGGAAGAAGCCTCATGGTGCCCAACCACTATCGTGGACAAATTTTCTCACCTCCAAGAGGCCCAATAGGTTGAAGACTCTAGCTGGTTATGCCTCCATTTGACCACACACTACTTACAGATTACACACTATTTTAGAGCAATTTTATATCTGCCTCAATTAGAGCCATGTGTGTGAGGTGCCCATCCAATCGGCTGTCCAGGTATGCTTTTAGCGGTCTATCAAGAAACGAATCTAAGTGTCATCGCCCGACATTCCCATGGAATATTCCAAGTTTTCTTACCTACAGTTTCCTGAATCCGCCTCGCAACGGAACGTTCACGGCCAAACCCACTAGGATCGACATGAAATTTGGGCTCCTAATGGCCAAGGTCACCTAGCAGCATTCTAGCATCGGATCATGGACATCCTATTTTACCATAGATATCCAAGCCAAAGCAGACCCATGCTGCACTTGGTTTAAAGAGAATGGGAAATGAGAGGGATACACCGCTCAACCTCTGTGCCCGTAGGGCATAGTACCATTCCGGTCTCCTAAAATGGCATGAGTCTGATTATAACCTAACAATACCTAAAGGTCGAACGATGGTAAAATCTTGTGAGAAGCCTCCCAGTTCTCTGGGACCACCTTGCTGTAGGACAGACCTGTTGGGGGTTCCCTGCTTCCCTTAATAGCTTTAGTTTTCTAATTAGGGCCTACCACATTTATGTGTGAAACTTAAAGTCAGCATCATTAATTAAGCCTTTTAGGGAACATGGTTCATTCACATAACTTATCGTACAGACATGAAAACAGAGCAAGCAATCTATTGACAAACAAGTTCAAACAAGTTCCTTAACTTTTCTTCAAGTTAATCTTTGTCTCCCGCCCATACAAGAGAAATTATGTATCCCTTTTGTCCAACAGAAGTATCCCTTCTGTCCTGTAGAAGTAATTGGTCCAAATCTCATGGCTCCACAAATTCAATTCTTTATCTAAAATAGGATCTCCCAACATGCCCAAACGTTGGGGCCCATGGAGGACTTCAACTCCATTTTAGACCTAGCAAGGGATGTCCAGAGCTCCACCTGACCCACAAGTTGTCTAGGAGCGAAACATCATTCCCGTGGTTAGCCTTTTCACCACTTGACCTTCGGCCCATGAATCAAGTAGTGTCCTCTTTGGGTTAATCCGCGGTGCGATCATGGAGGTGATCCACCCGAGAAAAATATCCTTCCTTAATTAAATCCTTTAAGAATCAAGCTCAAACAAGGCATTCGGCCCTAATATCATTTTCCAAGAAAATGTTCCTTTATTCCCATGGTGACTTGTCATCACGGACCCTTACCATGCATTTACCATAAATCACAAGCACTTGGAATAATCATCCAAACAACAAACTAACAATCAATTGAATGTAAAAGCATTTAGGATGTTGTTAGATTATACAACAAAAAAAAAACAATTGTATTCTTGCCAAACAATGCAAGAATAGTCACGATAATATTCCCATCGCATATCTGCTCTTCCCCTTGGGATAAAAGAGTGATTCTATGGTAAAATTTACGTAACATTTCCTTCTTTTGGCTAAGGCATATGCTAAAGATTCAAATGCTATATACGATGTAAGTCCTATCATTCCAATGTGAGTTAATCAATCTAGCAAGAGCATTTATGCCTCTTCTCTAAGTGACATTTATCTTTTAGCCTTTCCCTACTATGCATCATTTTATCTTGGCTAAGTTATCTTCTTTTCTCCTAAGGCAAGGAGTCACGTGTCATTGATGTAAAGTTCACATAATCTCTCCCATGTATGTACCATCTATATGCATTTGTGAACCTTAAACAATATTGTCCTAGTTAAAGATTAATCAAAGACTCATCCATGCTCAATACTTTAGAGTCCCATATGCTGCTTATACTACGCATGGATTCATCGCATAGCAACTAGGTGCAATTTAACTCCCCTTGATGCAAGCACTTCACAAACTTCATCTTTGAATATTTGAGATGCGATTTGTCCTTTTCAATGACCTATTCTAGCACAACAAAGTACAGAGCCTAACATATCTCATGCAAGAATCAAAACAAGCATCTATCAATTTAGAAATACATTACTTACGACCAGAACCACAGTTGGATTGACAGTGATGCCTTCACCTGAAGCTTCGTTGTTGGTTATGGGATTTCCATCTGTAAGTGTTCTCCGCTTGGGGGCCATTGTCCGCAAGTAGACTCAAGAGATTAAGAAGGTGGAATAGATTCAAGATAGGAGAGTGTAAGAGAAGATGGGTAAGTCAAGGATCGAAATAGAGGGAATCGATCTAACTCTCTCCCTTGTAGCCTCTCGGGGTGACTCTTCCCTCTCTCTCTCTCTCTCTCTCTCTCTCTCTCTCTCTCTCTCTCTCTCTCTCTCTCTCTCTCTCTCTCTCTCTCTCTTTCAATATCTCTCTCACAATCTCTTGGAGGGGTATCGCTCTCTGTACCTCTCTCTTGCAGCCTCTCGGGGTCTCCTTATGCTTCCTTGTGCCTCCCCATGCCTCATATTTATAGTGAATTAGAGAAGAGGACTTGTGGCTGAGAAATGGAGCTCTTTGTGGAGGGGGATCTTGGAAAGATTAGTGATCTGATGCTCAGATCATAAATTGGATGGTTCCATTGGCTCTAAAAGGGGGGTAAAACCCCAAGACACTTGATTAGAAATCTCTATGTTCACTCCTTTTTCCCTTCTCTGTTCGAAGTGCTGTCTATTGCTTATAGACAACGATCACGGTGCGCGTGATTTTACAATTTCCTCTTTTTTTGTATTAAATCTTCAAACTAACTAAAACCTCACTTGCTTTTCTTTACATGACATCCAGTTCTGGAAATTTCCATATCTCTTTAGGATATATATAATAAGTAATATCTAAAATATACTAGTCTTGTCCAAAAATGAAATATTTTTAGACCATCCAAACTATACACATTAACCTAGTGATTAATGTAACTCATAAGTCTCGTTCACATTGTAATTTACGTGAAGAGTGTCTACGGTCCTTGTCAATCTGAGAAAAATGTCAAATTTACGACTCAATTTTTCTAAATAAAATATTTTTAATTAAATAAAATTTATTAGTTATTAATGTTAGTTAGTTCTTACCTTAGTTAGTCTTTAGTTAGTAATCTTGCTAACTTATTATTTGACTAACTAACTTTCGAACTAACCAACTAACTTTTATTGTGTGGAAATATTACATTCTCCTCCCCTTAGAGAAATTGCGATATCCTCATCTCGAGAGGAACCGGGGGTATCATTTTGGAACTTGTGGGTTGTGGGCCCACCATGCTTTCGCTGCGCTACTCTGATCACTCACAGGCATGCGGTCTTTTGAAACAACAACCTATTGTATTTGATATATCCGAGTCTTGATTACAAGAGAAAATTTATTGTAGTTACATCTCATGGATATCTTCCAGGTTTTTCCTAAGCACCTGGTATATTCTGGATCACTGGAGCTTGTACAACTTCATTTCTTGTACCCTCAAGTTCTCTTCGAGTTCTGTTGGGACAATTGATGTAGTTATGTCCAATGTTGTGGCACTCGGAGCATCGGTGTTTAGGGTGCTTTGGACATTCCCTTTTGAAATGACCTAACTCCCTGTAATAGAAACAGTGCAGAGCTTTATCACTTGTGGTCACAAGGTTCTTGGTTGTCCTTGGCAGGATTTTCTTCTTTAGACCAAAGTGTCCTAGGATTCTTTTAGCAGATTGGAATGGTCCTGTATCTTAGAAACTAGGTTCCCAGATTGTCATCTTCTTAGTTCAGGACTAAGCTTCATGGACAATTGGCTTTGCTTGTAATACTAAAGAATACTTCCAAGCTTTGACATTCTGGTAAGACCCAATCTATATTAGTTGAGAAGAAATGACTTAAGAGAAATTCATTGCACGTTATAACTGTAGTTCCTTGCCAGAGTATCTCTAATCATTTGCAAGTTCTAGGCTCAAAATAGATGCAACTCATATGATGCAAATTAATTGTAGGTATAAGAGTAGGATTTATTGGGGTATTCTCAATACCAAATGTATTACATTTTTGAAAGATATCTAGGATTTTTAATCATCTTGATGAAGAGGTGTTGTAGGTTCTAAGTTTTCGTCTTCGTCTAATTTCTCTATATATCCCTAGATTGCACCTATGTAGCTTTTTTTTCTTGTGGGTTTAATGTCTTTCAGACTTAAGTCAGGACTTAAGTCAGGGCAGTCTGCTTGGACATGCCCTAGCTCATTGCAATGGAAGCATTGACGGTACGGACATCTCCTATAGATGTGCCCTGTCTCTCCACACATATGGCATCTCTTACCTAGATCTTGGGAGTCATCTTTGCTACAATTGCCCGATTTAAGTTCTTGGACGATTGGATTTGCTCGGAGTATTGCAACTTGCAAGTCCATTAGACGCATTGCTTCAAGATGGTGGTTCAGAGGGGTGTTTAGGCCATGGCAAAACTTGGATACTTGCTCCGCAATATCCATTGGTGGCGCATATTTTAGTAGGGTTACAAACTTTGAGTAGTAAGCTTCCAAGGTTAATTCCAATTGCTTGAGCTTGAAAATTTCATTCATCCTCAAAGTCTGGTAGGTTGGCGAAAGGTATCGTCCGTATACAGCATCTTTTAGTTGAGCAAAAGTGACAGTGGCTTCAAAAATACCTTGATCCTTGCACCATTGCTTCCATCATAACCAGGCCTGGCCAACTATCTTAAGTTTGGCTATCATTGCTTTATTGGTAGAAGTAGTTCACAAAGCAAAGAAATAGTCATCCATCGACTCAATCCATATTTCTGCCTCTGCTGCGATGTCTATTCCTTCTCCACCAAACTCGGGTGCCTTAATTTGCTTGAGAAGAAATTTTTTCTCTTGCATGACAATATTTGTGGGTGTAGGAGTTGCCTAACAATCAAGCCATACCATTTAGATTATTTTGTTTAGGATATGCCTATGAACCATACATTAAGCAATGACATATCATTACGAAGTTTGGCTCTGATACAATTGTAAGATACCTACCCCATCGGCTGTCCAGGCACGCTTTTAGTGGTCTATCGAGAAACGAATCTAAGTGTCGTTTCCCGGCATTCCCATGGAGTGTTCCGAGTTTGTCGCCTAGGGTTTCTTGAATCCGCCTTGCAACGGAACATTCACAGTCGAACCCACTAGGATCGACTTGAAATTTGGGCTCCTAGTGGCCAAGGTCTCCTAATAGAATTCTAGCGTCAGATCATGGACATCCTACTTTACGCAAAGATATCCAAGCCAAAGCAGACCCATGCCGCACTTGGTTCAAAGAGAATGGGAAATGAGAGGGATGCACCACTCAATCTCTTTGCCCATAGGGCATAGTCCCATTGTAATTTGTCCCCCTATCCACTTGTAGGACACATCTTAGCAGCCCATCAAAAAGAGAGTCTAGAAAGCACCGCCCAACACTCACAAGGAATGTCACAAGGTTTGCGATCTAGGTCTTCCCGAGTCTGCCATGAAGCGGAAGCATTCTGGCCATTCCCACTTAGGACTGACCTGAATTAGGGTTTCCCTAATGGTCAAGTTCCTAGACGGTAGCCAGCGTCGAGCCCCAGCAGACGAACTACTTTGTGCAGAAACATCAGGGTTGAAGCGGTTTATACTGCACTTGGTTCAAGAAGAATGGGAAACAAGAGGGATACCGCACTTTCCTCGGGTTGCTTTAGTTATCTAATTACCTACCACATTTAGTTTGACAAGCAAAAATAGCTTTCTTAATTAACCAATTAATCACTGGTTTCTTCACGTAACTTAGGCACTGACACAGAAAAACAATGTCAAGCAAGTTCCTTTATCAACATTTGATCTTTATTTATCAGTCTTTGGAATACATCAGATAACCCGCCTGAAGGCTATTCCAGTAATCCTCAGGGATTGCTATTCCAAGTTTCGCCCATTGACTAGTATACATGCCTTGAGATCCCATCTCGAGTCACGTTGGCCTCTTGTGCAGGATCCGGAGGGAAGGGATTTACAGCCAGAGCTTCCCCTGGCACCCAAGCGTCCTCCTCCTCCAAGTAGCACCCACGGAGAGACCTCTCGCAGGGGGTTCGGTCCATGTACTTGGCGCGGCTAACAATCCCCTTGGATAGGGTCAGGCAGACAGTCGGAGGTAACTGGTACTGCCTCTCCTTCCAAGCTTTTAACCTGAAGCATTAGTTGTTTTCGTAAGCTAAGTTACTTGATTACCCTTTTTCCTTGGGTTAGGCTTTATACCCAGTGAGGGCTGAAATGATGAACGGGTTGCCTCTTACCCATCCAACCTCCAATCCTCACTAAGAGAACTAAAGAGGGGCACCACCTAGCCAAAGGGAGGATGGACTAGGACATCCCTTTTCTCAAAGAGAATCAAAAGAACCAAGGCACAAATTTACAAGAGAGAATATAGGCACTAGACACTCTATTAGAATATGAGAGAGAGAGAGATGAGAGGGGAGGGAGACAAGAGGAGAAGAGGTAGAGAAAGCTTGCCATTATACTACATAATAAAAGAACTTAATCATAGCTTACCTCAAAGAGATGAGGGTATTCTAGAGTGCTCTCATGTGCTTGTCATTGTCTCCCTCTCCCCATTCTCCATGGGCTCTTTATATAGCCTCCATGAGGGATTAGATTAAGCTAATCTTCTTGATTAACATAATCCTAGATGATGTATGGAATTTTTGAAAATATAGAGAATAGTGGATGGGACAAGTCTCCACCTTGGTCATCATGCAAGAAGCCAAGGGTGGTGGTAGACAAAATAGAGAAATAGAGCTAGATTACAAGAGGTGGGTACCCAAAGAACATTATTATAATATATTTACAAGAAAGATAGAATGGAAAGTTGGTGTGGTGAAAGAGATAAGCAAATTACATGTAGCCAGCAGTATGCACCTTCGTAACTTCAAATCTGTGAAGAATCTTAAAAAAGTTCCTTCTATAACTTTGTAGATCAGGTCGAAACCGATTGGGTAGCATGAGAATTTTCTTGAAATTCGCTTTTTATTGGGAGTTATTGAGATTATAAAAAATGGATTCCAAAAGCTGCTTTGACTTTAGTCCCCCATATATATATAAATACATATAAGCATGTGACAAAAGGGGTCCATGCTTATAAGCTTTTGTATAAGATCCAAATGATACCATGATGTGGATATTGACTTGTGTGCTAGGGTGAGGTGTCCTCTAATGATGGTGATAGATTCCAAATCTTAGTGATGCAAGCGGAGCCCATGTGTAGTTGGAGGCTAGTCCTTTGAAAAATCTATGCACTCACTCAACTCCTAGGTGTAATCCATTTCCATCTTCACTAAGATAACCATCCCTTTTACCCTTTACATTGGCATGCCTCCTAAGAACTTGTTCCCCACATTTGCTAGAGTTAGCATAATCGAGAAGCAATGTAGCATACCTAGTGCTTGAAGAGTAAACCCAAAGTGATATGGTAAGCTCTTGATAGGGGTTTTGGACAAATTTTGTGGTAGTAATCCAGGTTGTAAAAAACCCGGATCACCAGTTAACCCAAATTGTCACTACCTTAGGTTTCCTTATATTATAGTCAATAAATCATGGGCAACCTTGTCGCCCTAACTTGGTTGGTCAATTGCTTTCTTGGCAATTCGTAACTCCCCTAGCTTGGCAAATCAGTCCCAAGAAGGAGTGATGTAGTACGATGACTACTCATCCTCTAGAAAATTAGACTTGTACTTAGAACTCGTCAAACTTGGTCTAAGGAGTGGCAATACTATTTTGTGATTTAGACACAAGACCATATGACGTTGCAACTTGTTGCACGAGTTAGGTGTCAGCACCTAACTTGTAGGTTTATTTTTCTCATCACACGTTATTCCTTGGTCAAGAATACCTTTGGTCAAGATGTAGGGCTTGGGAGTCTTATTGACCCAATCCAAAACCCTAACCCTACTAAGCCGATAAATGTTTTGGCCCTAGGGTCCCTAAATTCTTGCGGAGGTCTAGTACTTGGTCAACTGATCCTTAGGGTGAGAACCCTAGATCATTCTTACACGGGTGATTAGATAATCCTAACATTTCGAGGATGTGGGTAGGACCTAAATATTAAATTGGCATCCTAAGTGCGATACTAGGCAAAATTTTAACATAACTTAACCAAACCTAGCACATTGAGGTGTTCGCCGTATGCTAACTATTCACGCCTTTATGAATCTCATGTGAGTTAGGCAATTACATGCGATTTACCTAATTGATCTAATTGTTTTATGATAAGAGGTTATCTTTCTCTTAGAGATGCAAACACTTTCCCTAAAAGATGTAGGTAACTGCAAGATACATGAGACATATCATTCCATGCGAATATGCAATTTCAAAACCATAGACCTTTTGCCTTTATGCAACTATAGGATCTACAGTGATCCTTCATTTTCTTTCCCTATATTATAATGATTGACATTTAGAGCTAATTCTTATAAACTCTACGTTTTATGCATCAAATTCAAGCTTTAGTATTTTAATGAGGATGCATCTTTTCCCAAATTCAAACTTTGATAAAAGGACTCCATGCATGAGTGAATGCCATGAGTCCATCATTGATTTAATCCTTTCTTTATCACTTAACCCAACCTAGAATGTAACTATCATCGCATGCGATTTGCAAAGTTCATAAATCCTTTCCATGCATTGCAACTATTCAGACATCATTTAATGCCCGTCTACGATTATCTTCTACATGAGTCACAACCAGGAATTTATTTCATAAGTGCATTATGTGTCATAAACCCTGTCCTTTGCGTGAAGCAACAAGGACACCTTTGCACAATTTTGTCTTTTAACTTATGCATCATAGGTTTGAAAATGCAACTACCCTTGACCACGGAAGTGCAAGCAAATGCAAGTACTCGACATGCAACTAAATTTTGTAGATCAAATGAGTATATAAATTTTCCAATGCATTTAAACTTCCCTACGAGAATTAAGACATGCTTTGTACAACCTTTCCATACGGGAATATTATTTGGAACCTGGGAATCCATTATCGTGGCATTGTCCACTCTCGTACTTTGGGTGGAAGCTTCCGCGTGCGCTTCTCTCGACTTTTGCTTATGAGCCATTGACGTAGTAGACTTCGACTCAGCGACTCTTCCTTGGTTTCCTTACGAATTTTGGAGTTGCTATTTCCGAAACCTCCTTCTTTGCGCAGGACACAGGCCTTGCGAGACACGATTTTTAAAAAAATGGGAGGCACGGGTGAACAAGGCCTAGAGAAGCTTCTCAAGCTTCTGGGACATAGGGATGATGTGAAAAAGATGATTGGAGATGATGGTGATGGTGAAGATGATGATGAGGGAGATGACGACGACAACGACGACGATGATGATGATGAAGGCAACGGCGGTGTCAGCCTAGCAGTGGCAGCTTTCTAGCGGCAAGAAACTCTCACGGCGGCAGTAGCGGACAGCACACACCATCAATCCCCCCTCCAAGCTTGGGAGGGAGGTGTTTATATGAGGTTAAGGTAGGGGGGGTGGCCACACAAGTGGCAGGGTGCATGCTTCCCTCCCCCATGCCCCTCCATACACCTACTCATACTCCCTCTTCTTGCCATGCAACAGCTGAAGGGGAGGGAGTTTTTGAAAAAATTGCATATAATCCTTTATCCTTTTTCCCTTGGAGAAATTTTCCCACTGTGAACTACAGATTTTGAGCCATGGCTTCCTATACATGACGCGGGGCTGGTGTTTGTTAATGCACGCAAATGGAGCACTTAGCCCAAAGTTTTTTTTTTGTTGCAAGAGATTACTTTGAGTCGCTTTTGTGCGGGATATAGGTCCTTTAATATTTTTTTGTAGAAATATTACATTCTCTCCCCCTTAGAGGAATCGAGATGTCCTCATCTCGAGAATATCTGGGGGTATTGTTGGTTGAGAGTACTTTCATCCATCCAAGTGGCATCCTCTTCAGTGTAATCTTTCCACTAGATGAGGTATTCTCTCAATGTCCTGGATCTCAAATGCCTCTCCCTAACATCTGAGATCCTGTCAGGGCGTAGCTCAAGGACTCCTTGGCTGGGCATTACAATTTGTTGATCATCAAGCACATGACTAGGGTTAGGCACATACTTTTTCAATAGGTTGATGTGGAATACATAATGAACTTTTAGGTTTTCAGGGAGTTGCAGTCTGTAAGCATTAGGCCTTAGGCACTTGAGAATCTTGTAGGGTCCACAATACATTGGACTTAGCTTTTTGCATTCACCCAAGGATAGGGAACTCTTCTTTGGATGTACGTGAATGAATACCATATCACCTTCAACGAAGGATCAATCTTGCCATTTCAAGTCTGCGTAAGCCTTTTGTCTATCCTTGGCGGCTTGGATGTCATGTCTTATTGATTTGATTTGGTCATCCATGTCTTCCAGCATATGCTTTGAAGCTTCAACCCTCAAGGTTGGGTCCGAAAAGCTTAAAGGACTACGACAATCATGCCCATACAATGCTTGAAAAGGGGTAATCTAAATGCTTTGTTGGTAAGAAGCATTGTAGGCAAACTCAACCAGTGGCAAATATTGAATCCACTTTTTGGGTTCGCGACAACAGTGTGCCCTAAGCATATCTTCAATGACTTGGTTGACTTGTTCTATTTGACCATCAGTTTGGGGATAATAAGCTGTATTGAAACAGAGTTGAGTCCCAATGGCCTCGAAGATAGCCCTCCAGAAGTGTGATGTGAAGAGAGAGTCACGATTACTAATGGTTCTTCTGGGTAACCCATGTAGTTTGAATATCTCCTTGATGAATAACCTTGCAATGTCTGAGGCTTTATAGTTTGTCTTAACAGGGATAAGATGTGCAACCTTGGTGAGTATATCTACCACGACCATAATGGAGTTGTATCCTCCCTGAACTTGGGGTAGGCCAACAACAAAGTCCATACTAATGAATTCCCATTTCATTTGGGAAATGTCAAGTGGTTGCAATTTCCCTGGCATTTTGACATGTTCGGCCTTAATGCGTTGACAAGACAAACATTCCGTGACATATTTGAGAACGTCACCTTTGAGCCTATCCAATAATAGCTCTTCCTGACCGCATTAAGGGTCTTGGCATAGCCAGGATGTCCTGAGAAAGGGGAGTCATGGGCTTCCCAAAGTATCTTCTGCTTGAGTGATTGGCTTGCCGAGATACATAATCTTGTCCTATAGTAGACAAGTCCACTATTGATAGAGAATTCTTGATACTTTGTTTGTAGCTTCGGGTCTTGATCTTTGATGGGGATCTCCCTTAGCAATTTCTGATAGGTTGGGTCATGGCATGCCTCTTCTCTAGCTAGCTCAAGAATTGGGTTGTTTGGCATGGATACCCTTGTAGCTAGAGATCTTGCTGTTGATGGATCTTGCAAAATCAGAGAATTCAGAAATGCCTTGCGACTGAGTGCATTTGCAACTACATTCTCCTTTCCAGGCCAGTATTTGATTTCAAAGTCATATTCTTCCAATACTTCAATCCATCAACGTTGCCTCATATTGAGCTCATTCTGGTTGAAAATCCATTTAAGACTTTTGTGTTTCGTTACTAAGGTAAATTTGTTTCCCAACAAGTAGTGTCTCCAAAGTTTGAGAGCATGGATGATAGCCAACAGCTCTAGATCGTGGGTAGCATAGTTTCTTTCATGGCTCTTCAGTTTCCTTGAAGAGTATGCTATGGGATGACCTTCTTGCATGAGCACACATCCTAAGGCAAGTGCGTTAGCATTATCACTTCAAACTTCTTACTAAGATCAGGAAGTTTCAGGATGGGTACTGATACCAAGCTTTGCTTTAGTTTGTCAAAGCTGGTCTGTTCAGCAGGTGACCATACAATTGATACTTGCTTCTTTAGTAGATCAGTTAGAGGCGCTGCAATCAAATCATAGTTTTTGATAAAGACCATGTACCATCCTGTCAAACCAAGAAAACTATGTATTTCTTTGACAAAAGTTGGTGTTGGCCATTCCAGAACGTCTCTGACCTTGGCCGGATCTATTGAAATTCCTTCCGTTTATACAATGAATCCCAGATATTCAATCTATCACTTGAAAAATGCACACTTCTTCTTCTTGGCATAAAGCTTGTGTGCCCTCATTGTTTCAAGGACAATGCGAAGCTGGGGCTCATGATATTTTTCCTGCTTGGAGTAAACTAGGGTATCGTCAAAGAAGATGAGTACAAAGTCATCAAGATAGGGCCTAAAGATATCCTGCATTAACCTGTTGAAGGTAGCAGGAGCATTTGTCAACCCGAATGACATGACTAGGAATTCAAAGTGTCCATATCTTGTGCTGAATGCCGTTTTTGGTATATCTTCTTCCTTGCTCCTTATCTGATAATATCCAGACCTGAGATCTATCTTGGAGAAGATCTGCGCACCTTGAAGATGGTCAAGAAGTTCATCTATTCTTGGAATGGGGTATTTGTTTTTAATGGTTGATTGATTCAACCCTCTGTAATCAATGCATAGCCGAAGCGTTCCATCTTTCTTCTTCTCGAACATCACTGGAGCTCCCCATGGCAAACTGCTAGGACGGATGTAGCCTTGGCCTAACAATTGCTTGAGTTACTCCTTCAGCTCAATCACTTCTGGAATGGACATCCTATATGGTCTCTTTGCAATTGGTGTAGCTCCTGGCGCTAGCTTGATTTCATGATTGACTTCCCTTTGAGGAGGAACTTTTGTCAACTCTTCAGGAAATACATCTACGTATTCCTTTAACCAGGAAGGTTCTTCCCTAGATTCCTGATTCTGATCTAGCTTATTTAGTTTAATCAAATAGACAGGTAGCCCCTTTCTAACTCCTTTTATGATCCGTGCTGCTTTTGCCAGCTGAATTTTTGGCTTACCAGCCTCTCGTTGAGTTGTGACTAGTTCCCCTTTAGAATTTCAAAAGGAGACTTGTCCCTTTCCACAGTGAATGTGGGCATCATTGAGTATTAGCCAATCCATTCCGAGCAAACATTCGTGGACACCTAGGTTCATTACCTTGAATCTGACCGAAGTCGACTCTCCTTTCAGTAGGAATTTCACCTTAGCAGTTTGCCTGGTACAAGAGACCTCACGACCATTTGCTAATTCCACAACTAAGATAGGTGCATCTATTGTGGCTATTCCTAATCTTTTTGCACAGATTGGTGAAATGAAGGAATGTGTACTGCCACAATCAATCAAGGTTTTGAAGCTTTTACCTTGATAATCCGTGAATCACCGAGAATTGGCGATTCGGGCCTTACTTGTGAAGAGCGGCATGAACCATTGCCCTCTCAATGTCAGCTTCCATGGATGGATCTTCTTCATCACCCAGCTCCTTGTTGGCAACACTAGAGGTTCTTCCTCTGGCCATGACGGTGGCTCCTTGGCCATAGACGGCTCCTTGGGATGTCCCCTAATGTTGTCCTCTGCTAAGCGTGGGACACTGCCTTTTAAAGTGACCAGGCTCATGCGATTTACCTAATTGATCTAATTGTTTTACGATAAGAGGTGATCTTTCTCTTAGAGATGCAAACACTTTCCCTAAAAGATATAGGTAACTGCAAGATACATGAGACATATCATTCCATGCGAATATGCAATTTCAAAACCATAGACCTTTTGCCTTTATGCAACTATAGGATCTACAGTGATCCTTCCTTTCCTTGCCCTATATTATAATGATTGACATTTAGAGCTAATTCTTATAAGCTCTACGTTTTATGCATCAAATTCAAGCTTTAGTATTTTAATGAGGATGCATCTTTTCCCAAATTCAAACTTTGATAAAAGGATTCCATGCATGAGTGAATTCCATGAGTCCATCATTGATTTAATCCTTCCTTTATCACGTAACCCAACCTAGAATGTAACTATCATCGCATGCGATTTGCAAAGCATTACAACTATTCGGACATCATTTAATGTCCGTCTACGATTACCTTCTACATGAGTCACAACTAGGAATTTATTTCATAAGTGCATTATGTGTCATAAACCATGTCCTTTGCATGAAGCAACAAGGACCCCTTTGCACAATTCCGTCTTTTAACTTATGCATCATACGTTCAAAAATGCAACTACCCTTGACCATGGAAGTGCAAGCCAAATGCAAGTACTCGACATGCAACTAAATTTTGTAGATCGAATGAATATATAAATTTCCCAATGCATTTAAACTTCCCTACGAGAATTAAAGCATGCTTTGTGCAACCTTTCCATGTGGGAATATTATTCGAAACCTGGGAATTCATTATCGGGGCATTGTCCACTCTCGTACTTTGGGTGGAAGCTTCTACGTGTGTGTTGAGAGATCGAGCTCCACTCGTGATATGCCAGGGTGAACGTTGTGCATTTATGTCACCGACATGTCAGTTGCAGATGCGGTTGGTACATCGCCCATGAATAATAGCTACATGACAGCTATCCTTATCTACTCTAGTTCATGGCTCAGTTAGTATGCCACCTTAGTTAGTTGAGTTTAGTTTGAGACCCATATATAGGGTTCTTCTATTTCTTTGTACTAGAGTTCTTTTTGGCTTACACAACTAAGAAGAGGAAAACTGTTTTTCAGCCTCCACCTCTGTGTGTATTCCCCCATCGTGCAAGCAAGAAAGCTACAAGTGAGACTCCTTCCTTCTCTCTCACAATCTTGACATGGTATTAGAGCCTTGTTCGTGGTAAGGAGCTCAAGAAAGCAAGCCAAGCTCGCGGTGTTTTGGTAAGAGGAGCAATGTTGCTTTCATTTTCTGTTTTGGGAGCAGATCTCTACAGGTAGCACAGCCGAAAATTGCAAGAGTGCATTGTCTCAAGTTGAGACGTCCTTCGTGGTGAAGCAAGAGGGCAGTATATGCTGCGGGACAAGGCTTTAGCCCTAGGCGGCCCTGTTTTTTTTATTTGAGGCCATTTTGGGGCCTGTTTTGGAGGTGGAAGTTTTCTGCACGCACTCAGGAAAAGGCCCAGTTTTATGCTGTGGGACCACTGTTCTACAGGTCGATGAAAAGTTACTATAGAAATTGCATCGTATGTGCAGAGACATTGGGAGTTACAGAATCATCATTGGTTCTTGTTTATGCAAAATCGTCGCTAGGAAGTGACTGTGTGGTCAAATACCACTTTTGCCAGTTTTGCAGATTTGCCCTTGTGAGGGTGAAGCTGTGTTTTTTGCAGTGACAGAATTTTTTGCAGTTTTCTGTAATGGCGTCTGATTCTCTTTCACAGATTGTCACTGAAAAGCTTGACAAGAACAACTTCCAGGCATGGAAGTTTAGAATGACGAATTTCCTTATGGGAAAAGGATATTGGGAATTTGTTGCAGGAAATGAAGAAGAACCAGTTCTTCCTGATGTTCCTAATCAATAGCAAATGCAGGCATTTAAAGCATGGCATGAGAGAGCCAGGAAAGTTATGTACTGTCTGTCTATCAGTATTTCAGACTCTATGATTGTGCATATTCAGGATGCAAGTACGCCAAAGGAGGCATGGGATACTTTGTCAAAAATGTATAGCACAAATACTCAAGCCAGGAAAATGCAGCTCAAGCAAGAGTTGCATAATGTGCAAAGAGAAAATATGAGCATCAATGACTACCACATGAAGGTGAAGAAGATTGCAGATGCACTTGCTTCCATTGGGTCGCCAGTGGAAGATGATGATTTAGTTTCTGTGACCTTGAATGGTCTAGGAAAGGATTATGCATAGTTTCGAACATCCATTTCCGTCCGTGAAAGATTTCCTGATTTTGAGGAGTTGCTTGCTCTTCTAATTTCTGAGGAGCAGAGAAATGGTGGTGCATCTTCTTCAGGAGGAACTTCAAAAGAAGCTGTCTTCTACTCAAATGCTGGAAGAGGTAGAGGCAGAGGTAGAGGAGGCCGATCTGGAGGCCGTGGTAGAAATCAGAATATGCAGCAAACTCAAGAAAACCAGTCCTATGGAGGAGGACGTGGTAACTCTAGAGGCAGGGGGAGCCAAAGAGGTCGTGGTGGATGGCAAAGAGGGCAAAATGCAAACAATGTTGAATGCTACTACTGTGGTAAAATGGGTTATATGGCTAAAGATTGCTATAAAAAGCAGAATGACATCATGAATGGAAAACTGCAACAAGGAAATTATGCATCTTCTAGTAGACAGGGTGATGACAGAAATGAGCATTTGTTTATGGTGCAGCACATGAACAATTCTGTGACAAGTGCAGAAGAAAGCAACGATGTATGGTATGTTGACTCAGGTGCATCAAACCACATGACAAGTCATGCAGAATGGATGGAGGATGCAAGGAAAATAGAAAAACCAGAATTTGTGGAGACTGGTGATGATACTGCACATCCTATTGTGCAAATTGGAAAAATTCCCTTGTCTATGCAGGATGGAAAAAAGAAATACCTGTCCAATGTATTTCATGTCCCGAATATCACCAAGAATCTGGTTTCTGTTGGTCAAATGGTTGAGCAGGGCTTGCAGGTCAGATTTAATCCTCATGGATGCTTTATTGAGGATATGAAAAATAAAGGTCGCTTGATAGCAAAAGGAAAGAAGAAGGGCAGAATGTTTACGTTGGATGCAGACATGTCTGAATTGAGTGCAGCAATGTTTGCACATGGGACCGGTGTAGTTGCAGATATTGATATCTGGCATAAACGCATTGGTCATGTTAATGTACAGTGACTTAAATCAATGCAGGCTTAAAATATTGTTGCAGGATTGCCTAAATTCAAGGTTGCAGAAATGCATAAGGTATGTGAAGCCTGCCAATTTGGAAAACAGGCAAGGAAACCATTTTCTAGACATGTTCAAGAGAGTGAGAAGCCATTGGAATTAATCCACTCTGATGTGTGGACTACTAAAGCTGCATCTCTTGGAGGCTGTCATTATTTTGTCACTTTTATTGATGACTATAGCAAAAAAGTTTGGGTGTATTTTATGAAAAAGAAAAGTGAAGTTTTTGTGCATTTCAAAACTCTTAAAGCTATAGTTGAAAAAGAAACAGGCCTGCAAATAAAATGGCTAAGGTCAGATGGAGGGGGAGAGTACCTCTCAAATGAGTTTGCAAGGTTCCTGCATGAGCATGGCATAAAGCAGCAATATTCATGCAATCATACCCCACAACAAAATGGAATTGCAGAAAGGAAAAACAGGCATATTGGAGAGGTATCTCGTGCCATGCTCAACGAAAAAGACCTGCCAGATTTTTATTGGGCTGAAACAGTTGCTACAGCAGTCTACATAATGAACAGGACTCCCACTGCAGCAATACATGGGATGACTCCAGAGGAGAGGTATACTGGTAAGAAACCAGATATTTCTCATTTGAAGATTTTTGGTTGCATTTCCTATGTACATGTGCCAGATGAGTTGAGATCCAAGTTGGATCCAAAAGCTGAGAAGTGCATCTTTATTGGTTACTCTTTGCAGTAGAAAGGGTATAGATGCTATAACCCTTCTACTCGTAAGTTTACAGTGAGCAGAGATGTTGTTTTTGATGAGATGAGTAGCTGGTATAAACTAGTAAATGTGATTGATGATGTAGATGCACAAAATAGTAATGCTGCGCAGAATTCACAGCAGCAGTCACAAAATATTAGTGGACCTGGAGCGTCCTCTAGCAGTGGTTCACACTCTTTGCCATGGACAGGCAGATTGAGATCAGGAGAATCTTCTCAAAGCAATGCAGATAGTGGTATGCAGGTATCACGAAAAGGAAAAGAGAAGGTTGATCAGCCCATGTTTGATGTGAATGCAGGTCACTCTTATGTGGATGGTGAATCTAGTGGCTCAGAACAGAGCATTGATGATGAGTTGGGTATTCCTTCTATTGTTACACCTGGAGTAAGGAAGACCAGGGATGTTTTAAGAGCACCTGGGAGTAAACCTATTTTGCGTAGGTCTACAATAGCTAGGTATCCTGTGGATAGGCTGAAATATGACGGATTTACAGCCATTCACTATGCATATATGGTCAAAGTGATACAGGAACCAGAACCCACTTCTTTTGAGCAAGCCATGGGAAAAGAAAAATGGGAGAAAGTCATGGATGAAGAAATGGATGCCTTGGAAGCAAATGCTATATGGGAATTGGTATCTTTGCCTAAAGGTAAGAATGCAATTGGCTGTAAGTGGGTTTATAAGGTGAAGCAGAATGCAGATGGTTCTGTGAACAGATACAAGGCAAGATTAGTAGTTAAGGGGTATGCACAAACATATGGCATTGATTATGAAGAAACATTCAGTCCAGTTGCAAGGATGGCAACCGTAAGAGCAGTCATTGCTATGGCTACATCAAAGGAGTGGTCTTTACATCATATGGATGTAAAGAATGCCTTCTTGCATGGTGATTTGCAAGAAGAGGTATATGTGGAGCAGCCACCAGGTTATGTGCATGCTGTTCATCCTGAGTTTGTTTGCAGGTTGAAGAAAGCCTTGTATGGCTTGAAGCAAGCACCTAGAGCATGGTCTAACAAGATAGGACAGTATCTTGTCACTATTGGCTTTCAGATTTCCAAGGGAGATTTCTCACTTTATGTGAGAAAAACAGAGAAAGGTATTATGCTACTTGTCATTTATGTTGATGATTTGATTATCACAGGTGATAGTGATGAAGATATCCTTCATGTGAAAATGCTATTGAAGCAGAAGTTTGAGATGAAGGATTTGGGAGAGCTGCGTTATTTCTTGGGCATTGAAGTGATTAGATCACCAAGTGGGATATAGCTCTTGCAAAGGCAGTATGGATTGGACATGCTATCCAAATATGGGATGATAGGCTGTAAGCCTATTTCAGTTCCTTTGGAGCAGAATGTGAAGCTGAGCGCAGATGCAGGTGAGCTTCTGGAAGACCCTACTATGTACAGACGCATAGTAGGAAGCTTGATTCATATGACTATTACCAGGCCAGATTTGAGCTATGCTATTGGATTGGTAAGTCAGTTTATGCAGGCTCCAAGGAAACCGCATTTGGATGCGGCTAGACGCATACTCAGGTATGTGAAGTCCACATTACAGTATGGACTATTTTATGAGACTCAGGTTCAGATACAGTTACATGGATACACTGATGTTGATTGGGCTGGTAGTATTTCTGATAGACGATCTACCAGTGGGTATGTGTTCTCTTTTGGGAGTGCTGCAGTCACTTGGAGCAGCAAAAAACAGCCTACAGTTGCCTTGTCGAGCACAGAGGCTGAGTACAGGGGTGCAGCAATGGCTGCATGTGAGGTAGCTTGGTTGCATAAGCTACTTTATGATATGCATGAGTCTACAGATGGGCCAGTTGTCATTTATTGTGACAACATGAGTAGTATACACTTGGCAAATAATCCAGTCTATCATGCTAGAATGAAGCACATTGAGGTGCATTATCACTATGTGCGGGAGAGGGTTTTACTAGGTCTTATTGATCTAGTTTATGTCAGCATAGAGGATCAGGTAGCTGACATATTCACGAAGGCATTGGGCGCAGAGAAGTTGCGCAAGTTCAGAGACCTGCTTGGTGTGCAGGAATTGGGATTGAGCTCGAAGGGGAGTGTTGAGAGATTGAGCTCCACTCGTGATATGCCAGGGTGACTGTTGTGCATTTATGTCATCGACGTGTCAGTTGCAGATGCGGTTGGTACACCGCCCATGAATAATAGCTACATGACAGCTATCCTTATCTACTCTAGTTCGTGGCTCAATTAGTATGCCACCTTAGTTAGTTGAGTTTGGTTTGAGACCCATATATAGGGTTTTTCTATTTCTTTGTACTAGAGTTCTTTTTGGCTTACACAACTAAGAAGAGGAAAACTGTTTTTCAGCCTCCACCTCTGTGTGTATTTCCCCATTGTGCAAGCAAGAAAGCTACAAGTGAGACTCCTTCCTTCTCTCCCACAATCTTGACAGTGTGCTCCTCTTGACTTTTTCTTAGGAGCCATTGACATAGTAGACTTCGACTCAGCAACTCTTCCTTGGTTCCCTTACGAGTTTTAGAGTTGCTATTGCCGAAACTTTCTTCTTTGCACAGGACACAGGCCTTGCGAGACACGATTTTAAAAAAAACGGGAGGCACGGGTGAACAAGGCCTAGAGAAGCTTCAATAGAAGCTTCTCAAGCTTCTAGGACATGGAGATGATGTGGAAAAGATGATTGGAGATGGTGATGATGGTGAAGATGACGATGAGGGAGATGATGACGACGACAACGACAACGACGACGACGACGACGACGACGACGATGATGATGATGATGATGATGATGATGAAGGTGATGGCAGCGGTAGCCTAGTGACGGCAGCTCTCTGGCGGCGAGCAGCTCTTACAGCGACAGCAGCGGGCAGCACACACCATCAATTCCCCCTCCAAGCTTGGGAGAGGGTGTTTATATGAGGTTAAGGTGGGGGGGTGGCCATACAAGTGGCAGGGTGCATGCTTCCCTCCCCCATGCCCCTCCATACACCTACTCATACTCCCTCTTCCCGCCATGAAATGGTTGAAGGGGAGGGAGTTTTAAAAAAATTTGCATATAATCCTTTATCCTTTTTCCCTTGGAGGGGTGTTCCCACGGTGAACTACGGATTTTGAGCCACGGCTTCCTATACATGATGCGGGGCTGGTGTTTGTTAATGCATGCGAATGGAGCACTTAGCCCAAAGTTTTTTTTTTTGTTGCAGGAGATTACTTTGAGTCGCTTTTGCGCGGGATCTATGTCCTTTAATATTTTGCTGTAGAAACATTACACCCATTTTAGTCCCCTAAAACGGCATGGGTCTGCTTCGGCTTGGAAATCTCTACGTAAAGTAGGATGTCTAGGATTCGATGCTAGAATGTTGTTAGGAGACCTTGGCCATTAAAAGCCAAAATTTCAAGTCGATGCTAGTGGGTTTGGCCGGAATGTTCCATTGCGAGGCGGATTCAAGAAACCCTAGGCGACAAAACTCGAAACATTCCATGGGAATGCTAGGCAATGATGCTTAGATTCGTTTCTCAATAGACCGCTAAAATCATGCCTGGACAACCGATGGGGCTGGCACCTTACAATGTGCTTCATATAAGGCTTGAAAAAAGTACGTTTCATAAGCTTTGTTTTGACATGTGGCATACCCCATTTGTATTAGTCTAACAAAAGTTATGGTAGATTTACCTTGTCATGCCTATAGTGGACATCCTATCCATAGTCTTCACCCAATCTTTTCATTGTTATGTGGATCAAAGTAGTACTATACACCCCCACTTCTTAGCCACTCTGTCAAGTCCCTCCATTTATCTTTTCTTTTTGAGAGTAAAAACGCTTACGATTGGGATGGACTGTAACAATGAGCGGTGTCATGTCGTTATGCGCACACTGTGTTTATAAAAAAAATAGAGTGTGGCTTTCTTATTGATTTAGAGAGCCAATGCCATTTTAGACATTAGTGTTAGTGTCCATGGTTCAAAAATATTAGATTTTAGCCAATTTTTTATCTTTGAGATATTATCTCTTGTAAAAATCCATAAAACTATAGACAACTTCTAGATTAAGATGACATGAAAAAGAAAGCATGTAGCTTTCAGCCAATTTGAGAGGATTTTATGTAAAAAGAGAGATTGGCAAAATCGTGCGATGGACGATCGCTATTTTCAAGCAGTGTGAATAGCACTCCGAAGGGGGAGATGAAGAAGGAGTGATCTGGCAGAATTTTGGCGAGGTGTGCTGGTATTTTACCCTCCTTTCAGAGCCAATGGAAGCATCATATTGGCGATCTGAGTAGCATAGAGGAAGGAATTATTTTATACACGTTTTTGTCTATTAGAGTTATCTCTTATCATAATGCTGAAAGAAACTAACAAGCTTCATCTCTGTTAGTATTCTTCTACATTTTCTAATTCTTTTTTGGAGTATTTTTCTACGTCTTTAATTTTTTCAAACCCTTTCTCTTCCATCTACTCCTCTCCCTGAATCTACCTTCACCCCGCTGTCTCCTACCCCCGTGGTGGACTCTCGACACCAAACGCACCGACACCGTGTTAAGGGAAGTTTATGCTATCATCAGAGGTGAATTTTGGAAGATATTTGGGCTGATTTGGGGCTAATATCTTCAGCCATATTCAGAGAATTAGCTACAACGTTGTTCTTTTAATTCATTTCTTACTCTATAGAAGACATCTTGTCAAAATATACAAGTATTATGTGCCTCTATGGCACGACAATGTTTGTAGATAATTCATAGATGCTTTGAGTTGAATTAAGAGGAGATTTTTCTCTTATTTATTGGCTGTGGTAACTTATCCTTATCAGGAACTCAATTTGAAGCTCTCTTGAAGCAAGTCTCTTTGCCCTACAAGCCTTGTATTTGACTCATAAGCTTTTGTCCCTAACAGTCTACATTGAATGTAATCATGTAAAGTTGATTCATGCTATGGCATCATGTATGAATGATGGGATGCAAAGTTGTTTATGATACATAACAACATATTGTACTTGATTTTATAATTTGTGATTGCTCTTATAGTCAAGAAAACAAGCTTGATTTGAGTTAGAACTAATGAGATAATACTCTTGTGATCTTTGCTAAGAACATGCAGTTGGAAGATCTATTAACATCTTCAAGAACTTGGTTTGAAACCTTCAACCCTTCTCTTATCTCTACCATCTTCAGAGTCTAAGCTCTTGAATCCCCATACATTCTTCTCTCCAGTTTTCTTGTCAAACCCCTATGGTGACCTTCAACCCTATGCGCTGCGACAATGGGATACACGAGAACTAGGGGTTAGATACCTAGTCACATTGACCGGGGTATATAAGGTATAAAAGACCCAATTTAGGGCATCCAGATATAATCAAGAACATACTCTTCACCTTATTCTCAAGCTTTCGTGGTTTCCTTCCCCCTTCTCCCCTTTTTCCTTTCTCTCCTCTCAGCTTCATTCATGACATTTGGATTAGTGTACTCATGTGACTAACTTCAGTGATTTGTAGCTTGCACTTTCCTATTTGTTGGTGTCTTAGGCTTTCTTGGCACACAAATATATAATACTTTTATTATACCTTCACTAAGCATGGCCATTATTTTGGTCCCACGTCCTTGCAACTTAGCATTGAAGGGACACTATGATTAGTGTAGTCATATCTCATTTAAGTGGTTTATAGCTTGTGCTTTTCACTTTGTGTCGATGTCCCAATCTTGCTTGGCCCATAAAGATACAAGGATTACTAAGCTTGGTGTCTAGGTCCCATGTCCTTGCAGCTTGGCATTGATGGAACACCATGATTAGTGTAGTCATTTCTAACCTTAGTGCATAGCTTGTACTTTTCACTTTTTGTCGGTGTTTCCAGCTTTCTTGATACTTAAAGATACAAGGCTTTTCTTATGCCTACACTAAGCATAGTGTCTAGGTCCCACATCCTTGTGGCTTGGCACTAAAGGGACACCATGATTTGTATAGCTGACCTTAGTGGTTTATAGCTTGTGCTTTTTGCTTGGTGTTGGTGTCCCAAGCTCGCTTGGCACACAGAGACATAAGGGTTTCTTTATGCCTACACTAAGTATGGTATCTGGGTACCACGTCCTCGTGGATTGGTGCACTGAAGAGGCCATGATTAGTGTAGTCATGTGTTTGACTTTTGTGGTTTGTAGCTTATGCTTTTTGCTTTGTGTTAGTGTCCTAGGCTCACTTGGCATATAAAGACACAAGGCTTTTCTTATGCATACACTAAGCATGGGATCAAGGTTCCACGTCCTATTGGCTTGGCACTAAAGGGATACCATGATTCATGTAGTCATGCACTTGACTTAAAAGGATTTGCAACTTATACTTTATGCTTTGTGAAAATAAAAATAATGCTATATATATTGAAACCAAATTTTTATGTGCATGTGTACATGTATACTAAACCGAATACAATTTTTTGTATGTAAGTAGAATGCAAACTCTTATATTTAAAAAGGGAGGTGTGCAATAATTTTTTGAATATATCATATAAGTGTAAAAATGGGGTGTTATTTGACTCTTACGTGAGCTATAAATAGGGTGGTTTTCAGGTTACTTCACTCGCAAGTGATGTGTCTCCTTTACAAAGAGTGAACTCTCCAAGCTCAAGTTAGATTGGAGAATCACTTATTAACAAAATATAGAGACGAGTTGTTCCAAAAACTATAAGATAATAAACATAAGATCTGTTCATTGGAGAAACATCAAATCATTTGAGCAAAAACAAATAATTGTAAACCATCAAAATCAACAAAGAACTCTCAAGAATATTAAGAATCTCAAATGAGGAGGAGGTGGATGCAAGAAAAGAATCTCAAATGAGGAGGAGGTGGATGCAACAAAGAACTCTTAAGAATATTAAGAATCTCAAATGAGGAGGAGGTGGATGCAAGAAAAGAATCCAAGCAACAAGATACATCTACTTAAAAGATTTTGAATCTAACTTTGCCTATATGTGAGGTGCCTCCTCCAACAAACCCAAAGGAGTCCTCTTAGTAGTTGATTGAAATTCATATCCATGCACATCACCATCCCATCTCCCCATGGGAAACCTTGGACTTAGTTGAACATGGGAATCTCAGTTCTACTTCATAGGGGAAGCGTGGACAAGTCACCCCTAACAGCAATCTAACGCCCACCTAAGAAAGACCACTTTATAATCAATCAAAGATAGGAGTGAGGTTAACAATGCACTTGGTTCAAAGAGAGTGAGAAAAGGGGGAAAATGTAACTTGACCCCTATCCATAAGGTAAAATCTCAGCTTCGACCACCTAAAATGATGTTAAACCTAGTAATTAATCCTACCAACATAATATTAGTGAGTTTGGGAATCTCCTAATTCCCATTTTCTGAATACTAAAAAGGTGGCACCCAGATAACATGCCTATAAGTTTCTCAAAACCATATGATGACCTGTCATTGGAAAACACTTGAAAAATGGAATCTATTGAGCTATAGAGTGCTCAATTTGGATTATAGTGTTCAAATTATGACAAATCCAAAGATTTGACCACGTGTCCCAAACTTATAGAAAATTCCCATATTCCCCAATATGGTGTTTACCAGTATTGGGAGGGTCACAATTTAATGAGCTTTATCTAGTGTTGGAAAGTTACCCGTGGAAATTTACCCAACTTATCGGGTCCACCTAGCCATAGGCATCCAATCGTCAGGATCGAAGCCTCCCACTTTTCTTGATGGGTTTGCTTAGTTTTCTAAATAGCAAAGCATACTACCACACTGTTTGGACATATAAAATTAGCTTCCCTTTATTAGTCTGTTAAAGTGGGTTTGTTAAACTCGATCTTTAGCACATAACAAACAATTCAAAAATCAGATACTTTATTGCACCATCACTCCGTAGAATGATACAGAACCGTCTTTCTGGTAGAAAGACACCATGGACCTTCCAATCCCTTAGGATTGGGCTGTATGTGATCTCACTCCATCCATGGTCAACAGGGAATTTATTGGCTCAGAGCCCCTCTAAGCTTCCCTGAGCCTCCAGAGTCGTCTTACATAATAGGGGCACTTACCACTCGACCCTTTTCCCTCTCAGGTGCTCGAGTGATCAAAAACCAAAAACACCTACCTCCCTCAGGAGCGTAGGACCCCCACCAACAGGTGAGTTTTTCCACGGGTCTGCAGAGTGTAAGGGAGAATTGGGTTGGGGATCCCAATGTCCAAACCACCACAATCCACAACTTGCCTGGCTGTGCAAGCCCAAAATCATAAGGCTCATAACTCATCATTCACAAATCCAAAAGCAATCATAACCATAAGACATTTTAACACAGCTAGCAATGCGATGCATAGAATCTATCCCCTTTATCAATTTTTGTGTTTCTTCCTAAAAAACATTTGATAATACTAACATTCTTTTACAAGTCTAAGTTCGTTCTAACTAATCATGATCATTTTCTTATGTATTAACCTAATTATCTTTGTTTGGCCATCCATCATGATTACGGTTTATAGCTGCAATCTCGATTTGTTGTGGGATGGATGGTTCTTTGGTTTGAATGGGTTCAGGGTTAACTTTTGCTTGTGCTTCAGCATCGTGTTGAGTTCCCTCAGGCAGCAGCGGCGATCATTTCCTCATGTTGGGGAGCTCTCTAAGCATGACCTCGCTCAGCATCTCGACGTCTCTTAAGAGCCATGGAAGAAGCTTGATGGGATCGAGCAGTGCTTCCATGTAAGAGTGGAGAGAGAGAGAAAGAGAAAGAAAGAGAGGCTCGGTTGATTGCAGTAGAGCTTCATTGCGTCAATAGCAGCAGAGACATCTGCATGGATCATTGTGTGTCTGTGTGTCTTCTCGACGTGATGCTCTACCCCTGTTTATATAGTAACCGAGGGGGGGTAAAAAGAGGACATTTTCTTTTTGGCCTTTTTGATGACATCATCAATGATAAAGAGGGGGCACTTTCTTTTAGAATTTTTGGCGATGTCATCGATGATGCCAGGGAGGGGCTCCATTTTCGTAGAGTGAATATATGAGCGAGCACTGCAATGCGTGCCACATGGCCGAGCGGCGTCACTCCAAGGTCCATGACCACGGCAATGACCAAGGCATAGACCTTGGCATACTTGGCAACGATCTACGAAGGCTTCGTTGGTGCCATTGGCTGCGCATGAGAAGCTCTCACTAGCTTATAGGAAAAATCTTCCTGGGAGGTCACCCATCCCAGCAGTATTGTCACCCAAGTACTTAAATGCTAAGTGACTATCTACTAGGCTAGTTCTTTTTGTTGTTCTGTACTACAAACATAGTCTTAATAAGCTAGTCTTGGGAGGATTTCCCAAGTCTTTCTTCCATAAACTAGCATATAATGCCTCATTAATAATAATAATTATATTCATAATTAGAGCTAGTTTCATAATTAGAGCTAGTTTTAAAAATGTGCAACATAAATCAATTTTCTTTGGAATGTATATGCACATTATCTATTAAAATAAACTAAGTAATGGGGACATTACGCTATAATAGCATTTGTGTTGTGATATTTATTTTGTTTAGGTCTCTTCTTTAGCCAAATGCAAGTGAGACGATCTCTCTCTCTCCATCCAACCTTAGGTATTTAATATATAATCTCATCTCCTTCTTAACCAAAGCTCTAAAGATTTTAAATTGAGCGAGTACCTTAATTTTCTCACACAAAGTAAACCCATACTTTTTTAGTATGATCATCAATGAAGGAGATATAATATATATAACCACTTGTAGTTGTAGTGTTTGTAGGAGCCCACACATAAAAATAGTCTTTGTAGTTGCCTACATGCTTTTTATATGGAAATACATGTCTTCTCTACTTTCCAAATTGATATGCGACACATACCTCATGCATCCCATCAACTCTAAACTCTAATAAGTCATCTACAATTTGTTTTGAATACATATTTTTCAAATACAACACATTTACATGACCAATTTTCTTATGCCAAATTTCAATGTCACCCACAACACATGAACCTTGTGCAAGTAGTGTAGCACCCATTTTAGGTAAACTTATATTAGAAGTAAACAATCTACACCAATACGCTTACCTTTTGCAATCAATCTGCACTCATTTCTAGGGTCCTCTATATAACAACCATAAGATATAAAATGAACCTACAATCCATGTTCCACCATCTAACCAATAGAAACTAGATTCTTAGTCATGTTTGGTACACATAGCATATTAACTAAGTGTTGAGAAATGACAAATGATGTATGCTCCAAGAAGAGATGTCCTAAATCCCATATGCATAGTGAGGAGAGTGGAACAACCCAACTTCTATAAAGCATTGTACTTGACTATCACTTTCATAACGATGAATACAATATCTTGATGCTTTCCTCTTTCAGTTAGTGTCATTGTCATTTCAATACACAAGATTGTCTTTATGAGTCCAAGCTTCCCTCTTGGAACCTAATTCACTTGTGTAACATTGTCCATGTCAACATGAATTTAGTCTTCACCTTCCAACCTCCATAGCTCTTGCCATGCTCTAGATCCAACATTTTCACATGGTATCAGAGCACAATTGAGAATGGAATAACTCCCCTCTCTGCTCTCTCAGCCCCTCTTAACCTTAGGTTAGCTCAAATCTAGCTCATTGTTCCATTTCTCACTTCCATCTCCACTTGACCTTGTGATATCCATAGCCAAAACAACAGCTACTTGACTTTGAGCTTCTAGATCTCTCAAATCAGAGCATATCTCTTCAATATCTCTTCTAGAGATCTCTCCTTTTACTCCTTGGGTAACGTTCTATCACTTCAAACATTGACATTGCCCTGGCTATAGCTCACCATTGACGAAGTTTGAGCTTGCACTGCTGAAAATGCGCCTGCTAATGTTTGTACAGCTTACTCTCCTTGCATGCAACAGTGTGATACCTACCATCACCATAGGGAAATTGAAGATCTACCTCTAAGCTTTCTCTAGCTCAAAGGATTCCCTAAATTATCTCTTGTATAAGCTGAAATCTAAGAAAAATCAGTCAGGTACAGAAACCCTAACTAATAATGGACTCCATAGCCAAGTTTCCTCAAGGTCATAAAACCTTTCATTTTCTTACTCCTCTCAATCCACTGAAGACTCTATCACTCTGGTCTTACTGAGCACTTAATGTCTAGCAAAGCATCACACTAAATCAGCAAAGCAAGAAGAAGATCAAGCATCAACATCTGACATTGAGCTCCAAGATAGTATCTATTTAATACTTATGCAGTGTTGTTAAACACTAATCATCTTGTGTCTCTTGACACATTGAAGTACAAATCCTTTGCTGGCTGATGAGCTTTTGATAAAAAATGGTAGAGCTCAAACAAATTGCTAAGTTTAATGGAGAAGGCTTCCATGCTTGGAAGGAAAGCACCATGTACCACCTCATGTTGAGGAAGAACCTCTGGGACCTCTTTGAGGATGATGAAGGTGACGCAGATGGTGGGAAAGAAGATTTAAAAAAAGTTTGATCCTTGCAATAGATCCACTAAAAACCAAAGAATGGAAGAAGATGAATAACAAGGCACTAGGCATCATTTCCTAGGGACTAAGTGATGATGTGCTACATCATATCTCTGGCAGCATCAAAGATGATAGAATTGCTTGGGAGGAACTTGATAGGATCTTTGGTACCCAAGTAAAGATTTCAAAGGTAAAATTACTCATGCGCCCTTATAAACTAGATAAAAAAGATAGTGCTTCCATGACAATACACATTAACAAGTTCAAGAGCCTAAAAACCCAACTTGTAACTCTTAAGAAGAATATTGATGAAGATGAAGCAATAGTTGTACTACTTGCAAGTGTAAATAAGGATCCATATGAGAATCTTGTGTCCACCCTTAGTAATGTTCCAATTTTCTCACTTAAAGATATTGAGTACTCACTACTTGATGGAGAAAGTAAAGTTAAAAGCAAGGATGCAAAGGAACACACCACCAACAACAGTCTCTTGTATACCAAGGGCACTTATGGAGAAAAAGGCCGTGGTCGAGGACTCAACACCAACAAAAACAAGGATCGGATTATATATCACCACTAGAACCATTTCATGAATGAAGAAGAAGAAGAAGAAGAAGAAGAAGAGGAAGAAGAAAAAGAAGAAGAAGAAGAAGATTCTTCCATTACCATCAACAACTTTGACAGATTGTTCTAAAGAATTCTCATTGTATCTTTCATATATTTTTCCCATAGTGGATCTTTATTTTTTCTTTAGTGGATCTACTTTGTACAAACCCTTGCCAAAGATGTACAATTTCAAGCTTTAACTTGACTAGGCTACCTATGAGCTAGTCTCCCAAGTGATGTCACCATGTAGGGGGAGCAAAAGCCAGCAAGTGTAGAGACTCATCATTTGAGGGGGGGTGTTGAGAAATGACAAATGATGTATGCTCTAGGAAGAGATGTCATGAATCCCATATGCATAGTGAGGAGAGTGGAACAACCCAACTTTTATAAAGTATTGTGCTTGATTATCACTTTCATAATGATGAATGCAATATCATGATGCTTTCCTCTTTCAATTAGTGTCATTGTCAGTTTAATACACAAGATTGTCTTTATGAGTCCAAGATTCCATCTTGGAACCTAATTCACTTGTGTGACAGTTGTCTAATCATTGTTCATGTCAACATGAATTAAGTCTTCACCTTCCAACCTCCATAGATCTTACCATGCTCTAGATCCAACATTTTCACACTAAGCACCTTGTTTTACCATCATGGATACTCAAGAAAACATTTTCAATGTGATTAATGGAATGGGATGTGTCATCCCTCGTCTCCACATAGCCTGAAGACTATGGATAGCAAGTCTCTCTAAACCACTATCCATGAGAAGTCATATAGTTAGAGACGCCTAAGTCTACATACTATACATCATTCTTGGATAAACCATCAGCAATCATAATATTCATAAAATGTTTCATGACAAAGAGCTACTCAAATCTGTCATCATTGTTTTGCAAAGTGGAAGCATAATTATATTGCTACTTTTTTCAATTTCTAATTGTGCCTTCTTTTTGAAAAAATTACAAGAAATAAGACCTTTCTCACCACAATGCTAGCATTCCCTTTCATCGCTAAAATTCTATTGTTGTCTGTTAAAATCTATAGCTTGATCTCTTTGGCTTTCCTTTCCTCAAGACTGTATTTTCCTATTTTTCTATGCATCATAACTTTGATCACAATCCCCACTTGGTCTCAGCCACCACGTCCTCTATCTCTACTAGTAGAATAAAACATCTATTTAGAATTTTTCTTACTCTAAGAAGAAGAGAAATCCAACCTAAGTTTCTTCTCCCCAAGTATTTGCATTAAAATGAGATCTCCAAAAAAGGATATCATCTCTGGTGTTCATAGATGACCTAAAGCACTCATACTCAGCTCCAAGTATATCTATACATGCTCATACAACATCATCATCATCAAGTGCTACACTGATATATCCAGGAGCTTTCACAATACTCTTAATCTTTAATGCATAGTCATTGATGGAAAGATTCCCTCTTTTAACTCAATTCATCTGTAACTAAAGCTATACCTGTTGGCTTTTATATTTACCTCAAATAATCTTGCTAGGTTCTACCATGCAATAGCAGGGGGTTTATTTTGTTAGGATCTAAAATGGGGGGTTTTTATTTTGTCAATATCTAAAATGGGCATGCTGACAATGGCTCTCTCACTCTCAACTTGCTATCAAAATCAAAACACCAACCCCCCACAGCCATGTGCAATTGGAAGAATTGCTGGAAATTCCTCTAACTAAACTGGAACACTATTTCATAGTCCACATCCTGATTGCCTAGCCCCAAATCCTAAGCAAGAGGTGAAAGGGATGTAGGAGACACAGGAGAGAAGAGCACACACAATGTAGGTGCTGTCAACAATGTTATGATAGCCTTATTGCACTTTCATATATATATGAATAAAGAATATGGGCAGTCACTGTACATGGGCAGGCCCAAGGGCCTTTTACCCCAGCAACCTCCCACTAAAAGACCAATGGGCCAAGGAGTGAAAAAACAAAAGAAAAGAAAAGAGACATGGTGAGGAATCATGACATCTCACCCAACGTGCAATCGGAAAGTGACTATGCAATAAGTGGCGGGAACCTCCTCATAAGAAGAGTCAAGAATCCCTGAGTCCATGACATCCAAGTGATAAGCGATCCCATAGCTCTAGACAATAGAGCAATCCATGACTACTTCCCATGAATCAACTAACACAACTCATAAGTGCATGCCTATAAAGCATCAGAGTGGTGCATAGCATCAGCGCAGCGCATAAAAGACAACGGAGAGCATATAGACTCTCCAAGGTCAATCATCAAAAGAGGGCCAGCATCCCGGACACAAGTCAAATGGGGTCTCAAGACAGTATGCGGCCTCAGCAAAGTGGAAGACTGACATACGGCTATAGAATCAGCCATAAAGCGCACTGAACGTGCATCAAGAGGTCTGAGAGGTGTCTATGTCTCATAAAAGACAGCATGACGGTTGCATACAACCTACTGGGCATCTAAATCCCAAATCATGTAAGCCGAAAAGTCACCATCTCCATAACCAAGGAGTATGCATCTGCGTGACATAGGCTCATGTGGCATACTGACAGATGCTTGGCAGCCAAACATCCTCAAGTGATCATGGGAGGGTCTCATGCCACTTCATGCCTCATGTAGAGTAATAACATCCAAAGAGAAACATGACGTCCGATTAACCAAGTAGATTGCCATCATAAGGGCCTCAACCCAAAAGCCATAACACAACCTAAGGTTGAAGATGTCACACATGAAAAAGATAGAAAACTACATGAGGAAGATGAAAAGGCCACAGAAGAGCAAGAAAATAAATGGAGGGAGTATAAAATAAAGAAGGAATAAGAAAAGAAATCAGAGCAACTCCTATCTTTTGAAGAAGAGCTATCTACCCTTCTTGAAAGGGCTAACCCTAAGGGCTTCAATGTATGTTGCTTTTTACCTAGTGATATTAAAAAAAGATCTGATATGATATTTTTTTACTTTGACTGTATTCAAATCCTCAAGAATAAAATGAAAGAAGTAAATTACTCTATTCTTCTTTCTGGGATGAGGTATAATATATCAACATTTGTTTTTACTCACTATATTTTTCTAGCAATAGGCTTTCATGTTGATTCTTACGAGGATATCCATTTCTTTGCTAGGTGTGTAATGCATGAGCTTCCCTTTGATATACAACAAAAAGTTGAGGTTCTTTATCCATCTATCTCATACTGTGTGAGGAGTGAGCTTGATGCAAGTGCATTGACATTGGTTCAATTCAATTGACTTTGAAACTTTGGAGCTTCTTGTAATTCCATACAATGAATTTGATATTTTGTTAGATTTTATGAGATCTTGTTTTGGTGGATTATTTAAATATTTTTGTTTTTAGTACTCATTGGAGCCTAATTGGAATAGACTGTGTGGAGAGGCAATGTTTCCTCATCAATTCTATGAAAGGAAGCCATGGAAATGCCAAGTTGTAAGTTATATAACCAAGGTCTCATTGATATTTTGATCTTTCTTTTTGTAATTATTCTAAATTTTATTGTCTTTCTAGTACAAAGTTATAAAAAGATTGATTAAAGTGCTAGAGAAAAAGTTTCCCATGCCTTCTGATTTACTTGCAACAATGTAGTATAAACAAGATGCTGTAAGGTCTTGATTTGAATGGTTGGAACATAATATGAAAAATTATTCTATAAACTACCATAAACAAGTTTCATAGTTTTACTTTATATCATTGATTTCAATGTCCTCATTAGGACGATAATCACTCTTGTGGATGGAGAGTAATTGAAAATATCAGAAGATTGGTTAGGTTTATTTATCTCAATGAAGATAAACTTATAAAGGTAATGTGAAATATACTAAACTTTAAGATTGAGGTTTGTTCCAAAATAGTCAATTGATGATAATACCCGGGTAATTCACTATATGTATACCCTCTATATCACGTGTGTCAAGGCCTATTTATAAATATCCTTATCTATGAATTTTTTCTTAATAAAACATAACCCTTTTCTATTCAATTTGTAAGTAACCCCTTTATATGGGGCCCTTCTGTATGTTAAAAAAATATGTAAAAATGTTATTTAAAAAATCCTTTATGTTGAACCCACATGATACATACATATATTTATGATTGACCTCCCCGGGTGATAATAATATAGTCCATTATAAAAAATAACAATGAACTAAAAATCTTTTCTTACAAATGTATGACAGTTTACAAGGGATTGCTATACAAGTGAGCATGTTTGGTATATAAGAGCAAAGGTCATGAATTACATAATAGGCAAGTGTATGCAACCGAAAAGAATGGAAAATAGTAGGGGCTTGGACATTGAAGGAGAGGAGGTGCATGTAACTACATCAAGTGAAGATATGCCTTCAACACCCAAGGAAACCAAAGCATCAAAGAAAGGCAAAAGGACTCCTAAAAAGGATGTCCCTTCTCCTAAGCAAAGTTCTCAAAAAAAGAAGTAGCTTTGCCTCATTGCTTGTAAGCCCATGTGTGTATAAGTCATGGAGATGGCTAATAAAAATTTGCCAAAAAATTTATATATGTATTTTATATTGATAGTAAAGAGACCATTTCTTCAATATCCTTGCATTGTATACTCTTCTCTCTCCTTGTTGATATCTGTAAAAAATATGTTGCAAACGTTTGATAATCAGGAAGTGGAATCAGGTATACACCTTGTTGAGATATCGAGCTCCACTCGTGATATGCCAGGGTGACCGTTGTGCATTTATGTCACCAACTTGTTAGCTGCAGATACAGTTGGTACACTGCCCATGAATAATAGCTAGATGATAGCTATCCTTATCTACTCTAGTTCGTGGCTCAGTTAGTATGCCACCTTATTTAGTTGAGTTTGGTTTGAGACCCATATATAGGGTTCTTCTATTTCTTTGTACTAGAGTTCTTTTTGGCTTACACAACTAAGAAGAGGAAGACTGTTTTCAGCCTCCACCTTTGTGTGTATTCCCCCATTGTGTAAGTGAGAAAGCTACAAGTGAGACTCCTTCCTTCTCTCCCACAATCTTGACATGGTATCAGAGCCTGGTTCGTGGTAAGGAGCTCAAGAAAGCAAACCAAGTTTGCGGCATTCTGTTAAGAGGACCAGTGTTGCTTTCATTTTTCGAGTTTGGGAGCAAGTCTCTGCACAGGTAGCACAGCCGAAAAGTGCAAGAGTGCATTGTCTCAAATTGAGACGCCCTTCGCGGTGTAGTAAGAGGGCAGTATATGCTGCGGGAAAGGGCTTTAGCCCATGATTGCCCTGTTTTTTTGATTCAAGGCCATTTCGGGGCCTGTTTTGGAGGCGAAAGTTTTCCACACGCACTCAGGAAAAGGCCCTATTTTTTGCTATCCGACCACTGTTCTACAGGTGGTGAAAAGTTACTGTAGAAATTACATCATACACTTGTACGCAGAGACATTGGGAGTTACAGAATCATCCTTGTTGCCTGTTGATGCAAAATCGTCACTAGGAAGTGGCTGTGTGGTCAAATACCACTTTCGTCAGTTTTGCAGATTTGCCCTTGTGAGGCTGAAGCTGTATTTTTTGCAGTGACAGAATTTTTTGCAGTGTTCTGTAATGGCATCTGATTCTCTTTCACAGATTGTCACTGAAAAGCTTGACAAGAACAACTTCCAAGCATGGAAGTTTAGAATGAAAATTTTCCTTATGGAAAAAGGATATTGGGCGTTGCAGGAAACGAAGAAGAACCAGTTCTTCCTGATGTTCCCAATCAACAACAAATGCAGGCATTTAAAGGATGGCATGAGAGAGCCAGAAAAGTTATGTACTGGCTGTCTATCAGTATTTCAGACTCTATGATTGTGCATATTCAGGATGCAAGTACGCCAAAGGAGGCATGGGATACTTTGTCAAAAATCTATAGTACAAATACGTAAGCCAAGAAAATGCAGCTCAAGCAAGAGTTTCACAATGTGCAAAGAGAAAGTATGAGCATCAATGACTACCACATGAAGGTGAAGAAGATTGCAGATGCACTTGCTTCCATTGGGTCGCCAGTGGAAGATGATGATTTAGTTTCTGTGACCTTGAATGGTCTAGGAAAGGATTATGCATAGTTCCAAACATCAATTTTTATCCGTGAAAGATTTCCTGATTTTGAGGAGTTGATTGCTCTTCTAATTTCTGAGAAGCAGAGAAATGGTGGTGCATCTTCTTCAGGAGGAACCTCAAAAGAAGCTGTCTTCTACTCAAATGCTAGAAGAGGTAGAGGCAGAGGTAGAGGAGGCCAGTCTGGAGGCCATGGTAGAAATCAGAATATGCAGCAAACTCAAGCAAACCAATCCTATGGAGGAGGACGTGGTAACTCTAGAGGTAGGGGGAGCCAAAGAGGTCGTGGTGGATGGCAAAGAGGCCAAAATGCAAATAGCAATGTTGAATGCTACTACTGTGGTAAAATGGGTCATATGGCTAAAGACTGTTATAAAAAGCAGAATGACATCATGAATGGAAAATTGCAACAAGGGAATTATGTATCTTCTAGTAGACAGGGTGATGACAGAAATGAGCATTTATTTATGGTGCAGCACATGACCAATTCTGTGACAAGTGCAGAAGAAAGCAACGATGTGTGGTATGTTGACTCAGGTGCATCAAACCACATGATAGGTCATGCAGAATGGATACAGGATGCAACGAAAATGGAAAAACTAGGATTTGTGGAGACTGGTGATGATACTGCACATCTTATTGTGCAGATTGGAAAAATTCATTTGTCTATGCAGGATGGGAAAAAGAAATACATGTCAGATGTATTTCGTGTCCCAAATATCACCAAGAACCTGGTTTTTGTTGGTCAAATGGTTGAACAGGGCTTGCAGGTCAGATTTAATTCTCATGGATGCTTTGTTGAGGATATGAAAAATAAAGGTCGCTTGATAGCAAAAGGAAAGAAGAAGGGCAGAATGTTTACGTTGGATGCAGACATGTCTGAATTGAGTGCAGCAATGTTTGCACATAAGACCAGTGTAGTTGCAAATATTGATATCTGGCATAAACGCATTGGTCATGTTAATGTACAGGGACTTAAATCAATGCAAGCCCAAAATATTGTTGCAGGATTGCCTAAATTTAAGGTTGCAGAAATGCATAAGGTATGTGAAGCCTGTCAATTTGGAAAACAGGCAAGGAAACCATTTCCTAGACATGTTCAAGAGAGTAAGAAGCCATTGGAATTAATCCACTCTGATGTGTGGACTACTAAAGCTACATCTATTGGAGGCTGTCATTATTTTTTCACTTTTATTGATGACTATAGCAGAAAAGTTTGGGTGTATTTTATGAAGAAGAAAAGTGAAGTTTTTGGGCATTTCAAAACTCTTAAAGCTATGCTTGAAAAAGAAACAGGCCTGCAAATAAAATGCCTAAGGTCAGATGGAGGGGGAGAGTACCTCTCATATGAGTTTGCAAGGTTCTTACAGGAGCATGGCATAAAGCAGCAATATTCATGTAGTCATACCCCACAGCAAAATGGAATTGCAAAAAGAAAAAACATGCATATTGGAGAGGTATCTCGTGCCATGCTCAATGAAAAAGACCTGCCAGATTTTTACTGGGCTGAGGCAGTTGCTACAGCAATCTACATAATGAACAGGACTCCCACTGCAGCAATACATGGCATGACTCTAGAGGAGAGGTATATTGGTAGGAAACCAGATATTTCTCATTTGAAAATTTTCGGTTGCATTGCCTATGTTCATGTGCCAGATGAGTTGAGATCCAAGTTGGATCCAAAAGCTAAGAAGTGCATCTTTATTGGTTACTCTCTACAGCAAAAAGGGTATAGATGCTATAACCCTTCTACTCGTAAGTTTACAGTGAGTAGAGATGTTGTTTTTGATAAGATGAGTAGCTGGTATAAACCAGTAAATGTGATTGATAATGTAGATGCACAAAATGGTAATGCTGCACAGAATTCACAGCAGGAGTCACAAGATATTAGTGGACCTGGAGCATTCTCTAGCAGTGGTTCACATTCTTCGCCATGGACAGGCAGATTGAGATCAGGAGAATCTTCTCAAAGCAATCTAGATAGTGGTATGTAGGTATCAGGAAAAGGAAAAGAGAAGGTAGATCAGCCCATGTTTGATGTGAATGCAGGTCGCTCTTATGTGGATGGTGAATCTAGTGTCTCAGAACAGAGCATTGATGATGAGTTGGGTATTCCTTCTATTGTTACACCTAAAATAAGGAAGAGCAGGGATGTTTTGAGAGCACCTAGGAGTGAACCTACTTTGCGCAGGTCTACCAAAGCTAGGTATCCTGTGGATAGGCTGAAGTATGATGGATTTACAGCCATTCACTATGCCTATATGGTCAAAGTGATACAGGAACCAAAACCCACTTGATGGGACCTAAAACGGGCCGGCACTGGCTCATGCACTAGCCGGACCTTTATCATGCGCTCAACAACCCCAGGGCCTCGCGGCCAGGAGCGTTGATGACACATAAATCATACATTGCCTTCCTAAACATATTGCATTTGTATCACGTCTCGTAGTCCAACTCTAACCCAATTAACACTCCTCATTGGGAGTCCCAACACATTGCCAAATGGCATGAAGTACAAACATAGGAGGTCCTCCCACAACTGACTGCCGCTACCTCACTGTGACTCTCCTACATCTTGGGGATTGGCCCCTCGATGCGTCGCTAAACATATATAACACTTCGCACATAGTCCTCTCGAGGTACCAATTATTTCGTTCCAGGTTATACCATACCTCACTTTACTTTCCCCTTAGACCCAACGCCTAGCCTACAGCTTGGGACAACCTTACTCACTCAACGTTGGTCACGATCTAGAGAATATAGGTGCTATGCATCCAGGAGGTATTGTCTGATACCTTTTATCATTTTATGCTTCATGCAAATTGTGAATGTCCATGTGCTCAAATAAAGAAAAATCAGCATTGTGCTTAGTGCAAAAGCATTCTTTCAATGAATTTCTCTCATGCGGAATTGCTACGTTGCGCGAACCTAGCACCAAGGAGACCTCGTGCTACTAGATCCTTATTTTGAATTAACGATCGATCTATATGATATGCATGGATAAAAACAATCAGCCTTTTCTTTCTCTCAGCACTTAAACACCACTCTCATTCTCTCTACCCCCTCGCCATTTAGATTGTGCACGATGCATAGGTTTAGGGTAATATTTTCCATGTTTTTTGTTGTATGAAAAGCAATAAAAACCCACTAAAACATAAAGGTAGGGTTGAACTGAGGCTAAACCTCATACTTCAGACCCCCCATACATACATAAACATGAATCTTATTTTTTAGTATTTTTCGCACACTCAAATCCTATTTTTTCCTTATTTTTACCCATTTTTCATATTTTTCTTGTATTTTTCACAATATTAAATAATTGAAAATGCAAAATGAGTTGTAAGCTGTGGCCCTTAGGTTCATTTGCAGCAAAAACACAAATTTAGTTGGTGTGTCTTACTATATTTTCCATTTATATATCAAAAACACCCAATTTCCCCCTATTTCGCATGTTTTACATGTTTTATTTTATTGTTTTCGGCCATAGGGCTCATGTTTTTCTAGTTTTCTGATTTCAAACAGTTGGAAGACATTGCAAACAACATTATTATCAATTTGTAGCCCATATGAACGATGTCTCATGTATCAAATAGCATAAAGAATCAAATTTTCTTATAAAAATGCATTACCAATTGTATTTACGGGTTGCAGGTTTTTATGCCTCATTGCAGGACTGATTTCCATCCGCCATTAATACTCAGGACGACCCACAATCAGCAATCTTCATTCCTCTTGAACCATGGAGCAATCCGGTCTTCATTGGACAAGCATCCGTCATCCATTGTTCTTCTTCTTCTTCACCACACGAATCTGCCCTTAGAGGAGAGAGAGAGAGGAGAGAGAAAGACTGATTTTCTCTCTCTCTCTCTATAGTCCACCATTTTGCGCGCGAAGGACAGTGATACGGAGCGAAGAGGTAGTGGAGCAGCCTTGCCTCATCATTGCTATGGCTTCCTATCAGCCATGAAATCGATTTTTTTGGGGGAGGGGGGGGGGGGGGGGGGGGGGGGAGGCGCCGTTTTTTCTGCGCGGCTGCCTTCACGACATGCCACCCTCCTTTTTTTTTAGATTGGGGGGGTGCCCCCTTTGAAGGGCACCCCTTCATACCTCAGGTGGCCACCCTTCCAAGTTTTGACCGGTCTTTTGGCCCTTTGCGCGTCCGGCCTCCGAATTCAATTCTGAAAATTTCTGTGAGCTCATCTTGGCATCCCGCACTCACTAGCAGCTCCACAAACTGACACAAGCGTACCAAAAATTACTAAAAATCCAGAAGTATCGCACGGGCGTCCTTAGAGCACTTTGACGCTTAAAACTGTCCTAGATCGAGCCGCCGCCTTCGACGTTGAATATTTTTTCCTTGATATTCATAATTTTTAGCTATTTTTAGGCACTTCTCGGCATCAAAATTCCACTCTCACCACTTCTTTTGAGCAAGCCATGGGAAAAGAAAAATGGAAAGAAGCCATGGATAAAGAAATGGATGCCTTGGAAGCAAATGCTACATGGGAATTGGTACCTTTGCCTAAAGATAAGAATGCAATTGGTTATAAGTGGGTTTATAAGGTGAAACACAATGCAGATGGTTCTGTGAATACATACAAGGCAAGATTAGTAGTCAAGGGGTATGCACAAACATATGGCATTGATTATGAAGAAACATTCAGTCCGATTGCAAGGATGGCAACCTTAAGAGCAGTCATTGCTATGGCTGCATCAAAGGGATGGTCTTTACATCAGATGGATGTAAAGAATGCCTTCTTGCATGGTGATTTGCAAGAAGAGGTCTATATGGAGCAGCCACCAGGTTATGTGCATGTTGTTCATCCTGAGTTTGTTTGCAGGTTGAAGAAAGCCTTGTATGGCTTGAAACAAGCACCTAGAGCATGGTCTGACAAGATAGGACAGTATCTTGTTACTATTGGCTTTCAGATTTCCAAGGCAGATTTCTCACTTTATGTGAGAAAAATAGAGAAAGGTATTATCCTACTTGTCATTTATGTTGATGCTTTGATTATGACAAGTGACAGTGATGAAGATATCCTTCATGTGAAAATGCTATTGAAGCAGAAGTTTAAGATGAAGGATTTGGGAGAGCTACGTTATTTCTTAGGCATTGAGGTGATTAGATCACCAAGTGGGATATGGCTCTTGCAGAGGCAATATGGATTGGACATGCTGTCCAAATATGGGATGACAGGCTGTAAGCCTATTTCAGTTCCTTTGGAGCAGAATCTGAAGCTGAGCGCAGATGTAGGTACAGACACATAGTAGGAAGTTTGAGGCTCCAAGGAAACTGCATTTGGATGCGGCTAGACGCATACTCAGGTATGTGAAGTCCACATTGCAGTATGGACTATTTTATGAGACTGGGGTTTAGATACAGTTGCATGGATACACTGATGTTGATTGGGCTGGTAGTATTTCTGATAGACGATCTACCAGTGGGTATGTGTTCTCTTTTGGGAGTGCTGCAGTCACTTGGAGCAGCAAGAAACAGCCTACAGTTGCCTTGTCGAGCACATAGGCTGAGTACAGGGGTGCAGCAATGGCTGCATGTGAGATAGCTTGGTTGCATAAGCTACTTTATGATATGCATTAGCCTACAGATGGGCCAGTTGTCATTTATTGTAACAACATGAGCAGTATACACTTGGAAAATAACCTAGTCTATCATGCTAGAACAAAGCACATTGAGGTGCATTATCACTATGTGCGGGAGAGGGTTTTACTAGGTCTTATTGATCTAGTTTATGTCAGCACAGAGGATCAGGTAGCTGACATATTCACGAAGGCATTGGGCGCAAAGAAGCTGTGCAAGTTCAGAGACTTGCTTGGTGTGCAGGAATTGGGATTGAGATCGAGGGGGAGTGCCGAGATATCGAGCTCCACTCGTGATATGCCAGGGTGACCGTTGTGCATTTATGTCACCGACTTGTTAGCTGGAGATGCGGTTGGTACACCGCCCATGAATAATAGCTAGATGACAGCTATCCTTATCTACTCTAGTTCGTGGCTCAGTTAGTATGCCACCTTAGTTAGTTGAGTTTGGTTTGAGACCCATATATAGGGTTCTTCTATTTCTTTGTACTAGAGTTCTTTTTGGCTTACACAACTAAGAAGAGAAAAACTGTTTTCAGCCTCCACCTTTGTGTATATTCCCCCATTGTGTAAGTGAGAAAGCTACAAGTGAGACTCCTTCCTTCTCTCCCACAAACTTGACACACCTAAGTGGATATAATATGTTATAAAAACTTACTCGTTTGTTATTAAGTTGAAACACAAATGAGCATGGTAGTTCAATATCTTCATTTTGTAAATCTATCCTTACATGATGATCTAACCATTAGGTTTGCAATAATGTTCTCATTGAACCAAACATCAAGATCCACTATAGGATCTTGGCTAAAATTATCAAGATTTCGGTCTAAAGCAACCAGACTACCACCAACATAATGCCATCTATTATAATAAAAGAAAAGAATGAAATTTTGAGTAGTAATTATATATTTACAAGCTATAGAGTCTTGATCTATCTTACATATAATTTTTCTTTCTATCCTAGTATCCCATCCCTCATCAACAAATTGTATGACATGATCATATGAAAGTGCTCAAAGCTTGAAAAAATGGAAAAAGGAAGGGGGGATATTAATCCCCATTGGCACACTGTATGGGGACAATATAAGAATGATCATAAAATAATATTCCATTCTCTGCAAGCTCTGTCTTCTCTCAACATTTGCACATTTCTTCTCCAATCAAACCATGCACCACATCAATAACATCAACAATAGAATCGACCTGTTGCCATTCCTCAAGATCAGAGGGATAGACATCTATAAGACAAACAAACAAATGTTATAATGGAAAACCTTAAACCAAGTTCAGGAAAAGAAAGACATTAAGAATCAAATTCTTAAAAGTAAATGGCCTATACATTGGAAGATTTGAAGTTCCAGGCTCCAAATATAGCTCTCTATACATAAACACATATTGCACCAATACGTCTTTTATGCTATTCTTATTTACTCCAAGCTTGAAATCTCGGATTCTACCCTTCCAAGCATAAATGAATGAGGTCTCATATCTTTGCCTTTTTCCATGTTTTGCTTATTTCATGGTTATCCAACTACTTTTGCTAATGATTGTAGGAATCCATCTTCCATCTTTTTGGAATGAGTTAAACATTGATATGGATGTGATTTGGGAGCTTGGGCGCCTTATTGAAGGTCAAATGTCTATATCCATAGCATAGAGAGAGAGAGAGAGAGAGAGAGAGAGAGAGAGATGCCTTGTTGAAGGTTGAATGCTTGTATCCATAGCGCACACACACACACACACACACACACACACACACACACACACACAGAAGACTAGGCTACCACAAAGGAGGGAAAAACACGAGAGGGACAAAAGAAAGGAGGAAAAAAAAATGTGCCAAGCTTTTTACTAATTCGAATTTAGAGTAAACCTATCATTATCATTAATCAAGACATATTATTAAATAAAAGTGGCATGGACTGTATATCATTAATGCAAAGAATATCATAATCACGAATATAAGAGGTTGAAAATAGAAATTGATAATACAAATTCCTAATATTATATACATATATATATATATATATATATATATTTGTAAAATAATTTTTTTCCTTTTTTAAAATAGAAGTTCTGTTATGGAGGCTTTGCTCCTATTGATCTAGAGCACTCTCTTTCTATCTCTTAAAAGGCATTTTCAAGACGTCAAAACTCCCCTAATGAGGATAGAAAAGCTTTGACACACTGATTGATTGCTTCTGTTATTGGTTAAGTTATACCATCAAATCTCATTGTTGTTCTAACTAAAAGAAAAAGCTTATACATACCTTTTTAGCAATAGCCAACATCTCTTTTGCTGTGTTCACATTTGCAATCAGCCATGACAAGCTGCTCTTCTTTCTCTCCATGAGCTCAAAAAGTCCCTTTGTTGTTGCATTCTATGCAAGAAGAGCACGCTAACTATAACACATCCTACTCTTTGGAGGATGGGGAACCTGCCCTTGTGCTGGGCTTGGCAAGGAATTCTGATTCTTTGCACAAAACTGCCACACAAAGGCAACCACATCTTCCATTAGCTTCCCATGCTGCACGAGCACCTCCACCATCTAAGTCAGCTCAAGCACAGCATGAAGCTTCACGCCTTTCTAGTGCAACTTTGCATGGACCCCTTGCTGGCTATCAGTTAATCAGCACAACAACATCGGTGATTGCTCGTGAGCCCAACATCAATGAGCGGAGGGACAGTCTCAAGGACAGAGGCACTGCTGGTGAGACGAGGTCCTCAATGATGAGACATGACTAGCCAAGGCAGAAGATGCCCTCAATGGCCTTGCGTGTGCCATAGTCCTTGACCTCCTTTTGAGGTGCATGACCATGGGAATGGCGTGGGCATCTCTCTCTCTCTCTCTCTCCCTCTCTCTCTTAATTAGGTGCATTATCTCTCTAAATCGGTGCATCTCTCTCTTTCTCTCTCCCCAAAGAGGCATGCAATCTACATTGAACTCAAAAATTGGGTGTATCTGTGTCTATATGTCTCTCTCTCTCTCTCTTCATTGGATCAAGAAATCAAGTCTATAAATTGGATCTGTGTTGAAATTGGGTTTTGGAAGGCCTAATTTATGCAGTGCTGTGTCACACTAATTTTCCTTGGAAATTAAAAAAGTATTACTTTTAGTACTGAGCCTTGGTTTGTAGATGGGTATTAGAACTCAATTTTTTAGCAATACATTATTTAATTTGCAGCATTCATTGGTGCACATCAAAACTCAATTTTCATTTGTTATAGCCTTCAAACATGTGGTAGAAAGTGTGTGAAGCAGGATAAAATAGAAAAACAAAGTTAGGTACAATTTTGCTATTCTTTTCTCTATATATCTTTGAATGTCATCTGTAAATAGAACTTGATTATTGTTGTTGCATGCATTTTTTTACAGCCTTCAAACTCTTGAAAGAAAGTTTGTGGAGGAGGACAAAACAGAAAAAGGAGCTTAGGAACAATTTTCTCTTTTTTTCTCTATATATGTGTAAATATGTTGTCGATTGTAATCAAATGATTGTCTTATTTTGTAGGCTTGTAGCTTTTTGCCAATACATGCAAGACTCTCAAGATGACATTGTCATGGAATCATAGCCGCAAATATATTTGGATAGGCAAATCTCAAGTCCTTCAGGTTTGCTCCCAAACGCACCGTATTATTTGCAGCATCTTCCACAAATGGGTATGCAATTTGGAATAGCTCCACATGGATTTAGTGCTATGCTTAATGATGGCTCCTATTCTGAACACTTGCATTACACACCTCAAGCTACCAATATGCAAGGGGTTCAACCCTTCTCTACCCAAGGTTAGAATTTGAATCATCATGAGGCAAGTGTGAAATTACCTCAACAACCTCCAAACTCTCGAGGAACAAAGAAGCGTGTAGTGGCACCCAATAATGTGTCACTTACCCTTCCTCTCCCTAAGAAGAGCAAGACTAAAGGAAGAAATCCATGACCAATGACATAGACAATGAGGAGGATGGACAATGAGGAGGATGGAATTGCTGTGTTTTTACTATAGAAGTACCTAAAGGCTGAAGACTTGTGTTTGCAGATAATCTATTCTCCAACTCTTCACTGTTTCATTCTTCTAAAACACATTGAAGATATGTTTCTGAAGTTTATACCTCAGCATGGATGTATTTGAAGATATGTGTAGATTTTGGCATCAACTTTTTGATGTCTTGAAAAGTATTGTTAATATCTTTTAGATATGGGTGAACTTCCACATTTATACCAGCTGCTTGTGTGATTTGAAAAGGATCAAAGTATGTACTCGGTAGTTGCAAAAGCAACCAATTGGTAGCTGCAACTAAGAAGTGCAATACTAAAATTTGTATCAGTTTGTTGGCTTATTCAAGAGCTTTTGTGCTTACTTTGAAGTCATGTAGTTTTTGGCATCACCTTTCTACTATTCTAGAGCATTTGTGCTTGCTCTAGAGTGGTGTAGTTTTTTGCATCACCTTTCTAGTGTTCTAAAAAGGATTTTGAAGATATTTTAGCTATGGGTGAACTATCACATTTATACCAACTTCTTGTGTGAATTTGAAAAGGATTGAAGTATGTATTCTGATAAGGCGGCCAATTTTGTTGATCCTTGTGAATTTATGGACAAAAGAGGCATCCAATTTGTGAAAGATGAAGTGCAATCTCTGGCAATGAGATTGTCGAGGATGATATAAGCTTATGTGGGGGTGATGTCGATGATCACACAGAAGAGAAGGCAAGCAGAAAATAGTGGCGTTCACCTTTGAAATGTTGTCAAAACGTCTCAAAGCTTCAGCACCATGTCCATGCTTTGCCTATCTCTAGTGATTAAGGCACTCCAAGAGACTCTATTTGGCACTAGGAACTTTTCAAACACTTCTTTTCCTTTTGCAAGTGCAACACACTTGCAAGTGCAAGTGAATACACATAGAGCTGGGAAATACCAACACATATGTCCTTTTTAAGAAACCTTACCTTGATGATATCCATATGCATCATGCTTCCTCAATGGAGGTCCTACAAAGCTTCTTTGGCTTGATAGCTAATTAGGTAAAAAACATGCAAAACCCTACTAGCCATTAGTAAAACCTCTTCTTCCACATTGTCTTTCATGTGCTATATACCCTTATTCTTCTAATCCCCACTGCAATCATTAGATTGCATTGTATCTTTTTTCCTATAACATTTGCTAATGTGAAGGGTTCCTAATCTATAAGAGAGCTATATCATATTCAAAGAATCACATAGAAGCTTGAAGAAGAATTCAAATAAAATAAAAGTGTGTTATACGGTGTTGGAGAGTTTGGGGTCGAAAGTCTACCACGGGGGTAAGAGACAGTAGGGTGAAGGGAGATTCAGGGAGAGGAGTAGAAAAAACATAAGGGGCTTAAAGAAATAGAAGATGTAGAAGAATACTCACTGAGGTGAAGCCTTGCCAATTTATTTATTCATGATGAGAAGATAAATCTCTTGTAGACAAAAACGTGCATAAAACAATACCTTCCTCTATGCTGCTCAAACTGCTAATCCAATGCTTCCATTGGCTCCGAAAGGGGGGTAAAATACTAGGACACCTAGCCAAAATTTTACTAGATCACTCCTTCTTCATCTCCCAATTCGGAATGTAGTTCACTGCTTGAAAACTGTGATCGCGCATCGGGTGATTTCACCAATCCTTCTTTTTACATAAAATCCTCCCAAAATGGCTGAAAGCTACCTCCTTTCTTTTACATGTCATATTATTCTAGAATTTATCTACATTTTTTGGATTTTAACAAGTGATAATATCTAGAATATCAAAAATTAACTAAACTTGTCAAAAAATCTAGTATTTTTGAACCATCCACACTACGAGCATTGATATTAATGACTAATATGGCATTGGCTCTCTAGATCAATAAGAAAGCCGAATGACAATTCATTCTAGATTTTTTTAACACTGTGTCCACGTAGCGGCACAACATCCCACCCCCTCCTAACCTGCACATCCTTCTGCATGTGCCAAAGTCTTACACATGTGCATTGTCAGAAAAAGTATCCTCTTTCCATGTCAATGTCTTCATCTTCTACCTCTTCTTCTTCCATATTCTCATGTTCATCCTCAACAAACACTTGAATGACTTCATAAATCTCTGAAGTGTCAACATAAATAACCACTTTTTTTGCCATGTTTTTACCATTAATTATTGCAAAAATTTTAGCCATTGTATCAACATTAACCAGCCCTGAAATAGCTTCATTTGCAGCCATCAAGCCATATATCTTCAGCTCTTTTTCAGCCCATCCTACATATTTCTTTTTAGCCTTGGATATGGCTAAAATATTCTTAAAACTGCCAAGATACATGCTGTCCATTCCTACGATCCAGATACAAGCACAATTTCCCTCTTTCTTGAAGGCATAATTATCTTCCTAGAGGCAATGCCATAGCCTCCACTTATAGCACTATTGTCACCCTTAAACTCTCTTGTATTAGGTGGCATAGGATTATCTCGTAATCTATCCCGATAGTGGGGATGATTCACACAAACAGTGAGAAGGTGTGCCACCTTTGTGTTGTCTTTAGTTCAAACCCAAGCATATGAAGAACCATCATCCAAGGTTTTTGTTTCCAGCCTTGATTCTGAAACACAAGGCTGCCCCAAAATCACCGAATAACTACATGAATCCTACACAAAAAATGATATTCACCCCTAACATCTCCAATAATCATGGGTACATTCAGACAAGTTGTATAAAGATCCCTTGATGAATTGTTTTCTGCTCGCATGCGCTATCTCAGATCTACATCAATCGTCCAACCTTCATTCTCATACAAGCTGCGTGCCATAACATTGATTTTGGAACTATGATCCAAGAGAGCTATGCAAGACGTCTCTCTTTCTCCCACTTTAACAATTGTCTCTATTGTAGCACGAGCCCAATGCGTTTGTGAATAATGATTGCTTGGAATAAAATGATGACCATCTTCTTCATGTACTTGTTGATGGACATTCCCATTATACATAGCCTTCTCTCTATGCTTATTGCTATCCATAATACCATTTTCAACCACAAGCTTGCTGTCTATACTCCCATTTAACCCATTTAACCCATTTTCAACATCCAGCTGCTCCAAATTAGCATTACATGCATCATATTCCCTCTAAAGTTGTTTTTGTACATCTTTGTCAACCTACATCAATGCTTGTAAAACTTCACCATCAAACTGTCTTTTTTGTTTTAGCATATCAGTGATTGCATCATGAAATTCACGATTTGCGATTCCAAGAACTTTGCCAAGTGTGAATTCCACTCTACTGGCAAGTATGAGATCTTCCAAGACCTTTTTAAGGTTTGTGGCAGCCTCAAGTTCTGATTGTAACCTATAACTGAGCTGCTTGCCCCTTTTCTTCCCTTCTTGTTTCTTCTCTCTTGAGATGCATCCTCTATAACATGCTCAGGTATGGCTTTTTTAGCCTCTTTCTGTTGCTCCATTTTACTTCGTGTTATGCATTTAGATGGGCTTGAAGAGGAAGGAATAGCAATGTCCTCATCTCTTCTTCTCTTTTCTTCCACAAGAGCTTCTTGATTATGAACCTCAGCCAAATAAGCATAGGTTGAAAATGAATCCACTGGTGCACTCCATCCTATTCTCGCTCATATACTTTGACTTGCATCAGCCAATTCAAAATTTGCTATTTTGTATTTTTCCATGCAATCTAATGCTTGCCTCAAAACGTGAGATTTTGCTTCAACCATGCCTTCTTTACAAGCTTCATCAATCCTTTCAATTCTCAACCCATATGTGGCTACATCTACGGCAAAAAATGGTGTCCTTGCATCCATATCTTCCAACCTCTTCTACATGCCACCGTTCCAAAATTTGGATCTATTTGAAAACCAATTTTTGTTGCATGTATTTTACCATCTTTCCAAAAGACTAACCTTTTTGCTTCTGCTTCAAGAAGACCCGGACCAATAGGTATAACTGGCTGTTCCACCATAGCTATAGGTGCCTTGGTTGCAATTTTAGTCCCCCTTCTGAACATTGGCAAGTGTGGTGCCTATACCCCATCTTAATTTCATTTTCTCTCTCTTTACCAACATATGCAGTGCCTTAGTTACATTATCCCAATCTAATTTCAGTCCCATTTCAGAAGAGGCATCTTCTAAATGATCAGTCAACTTCTCCTACAAGACATGATCTACAGCCTTTAGAAACAAATCGATTTTCTAACTCTCCAATGATTGTTGCTCATCGGCATCCGATTGCACATACCGACTTTCAAATTCACTAAGCAAAGCTGTTGCAGCCCGGCTTTTAAATCCAATCTATAAATGTCTTTTTAGTTACTAATCCTGCATCTTCCAAGAAAAACTCTTCTTTTAAAGCTTTCTTAAAGCTACCCAATCAATATCTCTTCTATGTAACTCATCAATCCAATCATGCAATGCATGCATGACCAAACGGGAGAAATATTGACTCCATGCATACTACAGTATCCCCATGAAGCGACATCTTTTCTTCATATAACCGGATGAAGGCCAAAATATTTTGACACTTAAACAACTTCAATTCTTGTCCCATTGCCTGCAATGCATTCACATCTAAGGAATCAATTTTTTTTGCTTCCTGCCGAGTTTGCATATGCTATTGTAATAACACATGTTGTTGCTGCAACAAAACAATCATATGTTGTAAAGCATCACCACCACTTAAACCTACAAAATCCCCCATCTTTACATACCTGCTCTGCTGACTTTCATGTCGAGTTTACCATTGTCAAAGCATTTGGGGTTGAAAGTCTACCATGGGGATAAGAGATAGTAGGGTGAAGGGAGATTCAGGGAGAGGAGTAGACAGAAGACAAGGGGCTTAAAGAAATAGAAGATGTAGAAGAATATTCACAAAGGTAAAGCCTATCAATTTATTTCTTCATGATGAGAAGATAAATCTCTTGTAGACAAAAACGTGCATAAAATAATACCTTCCTCTATGCTACTCAAATTGCAAATATGATGCTTCCATTGGCTTCAAAAGGGGGCTAAAATACCAAGACACCTGGCCAAAATTTTACCAAATCACTCCTTCATCTCCCAGTGTTCGGAGTGTTGTTCACTGTGTGAAAATTGTGATCGCGCATTGCGTGATTTTGCCAATCCTTCTTTTTACATAAAATCCTCCCAAAATGGTGGAAAGATACCTAATTTCTTTTACATGTCATCTTATTCTAGAAGTTTTCTACAATGTTTGGATTTTTACAAGAGATAATATCTAAAATATCGAAATTTGGCTAAACTTGTCCAAAAATTTAGTATTTTTGAACCATCCACATTACGGGCACTAACATTAATGATTAATATAGCATTGGCTCTCTAGATCAATAAGAAAGCTGAATGACAATGCATTCTAGAATTTTTTAACACTGTGTCCGTGTAGCGGCACAACAACATGATGCATACCAGATCTTCTACACAAATGTACTTTTGTGTCCACACTTGCACAAAATTTCTCTAGACATGATATGTACGAGTGGACTAATGTATTTCATCTTACTCTCACACATGTATAAAGTGCCCCAAAGGCCATGTACCCTAATTCTTATCCTAAGGTACTTGAAAGTGTGTGTACAAATGCATCTACAATGTGTGAAAGTGTTTACAGTCTTGTCCAAGAATCGTGCAAATTTGGCCTTATATATTACCTAAGTGCATAAGGTAATCATGTGCTTCAATATGTCTAAGTAATCGAGTGGCTAAGGTGTTCTTTTAATAAAATGCTATGAGACATAATGACATGGGATGGCCATTTTCTAGCTTGCCATCCCAGTGCTAGCTTATCCTCAATGCAACCCACATCCCAATCCCATCCACTTATTAGAGCCCTCTCTGATGGTGACAAAGGAGGGCAATTCTAGTCCACATCCCCATTCCCATTCCATTCCCAAAACCATCCACATCACCATGTTATGAGCACAAAGTAGTAGAGTGTGATGGTGGTATAATGTCTAAGCATTGTATAATCATGTGCTAATGCTACCTAGAGTGATTCATGAGTCCCTAATGTGGTCTAAATTGTTGAGTGAGGCTATTGTGAATCTAAGAAAAACAAAGTTTTCGATGTGGTCATCAAAGGGTGCCTCATGATCAAGGGTACAAGAGTGGAGATGGTTAAGTGAGTTGAAATAAAGTGCATGATTGTGCAACTACATGACTATGTGATTGAGTATGCGCATGTGGAAGAGTTTACTTGAATTTTTGCCTAATTAAACATGTGGGAAAAGTGCTCCGAGTAGTTAGGACATGCTTCAAGTGATCGAGTGCTCTAATGTGGCTAAACAATCATGTGGCATATCTGCATAGTAGTTGAGTGGACTAAGGTGCTTAAGTGGTCGAGTGAAAAAGGAAATGTGTGATCCACATGATGAAGTGGGAAAAGACAGTGTGGTTCAGGGGTACTAACCGTGTAGAGAATGCTCATGCATAGCCATGGTTGATGCAAATATATACCCATACAATATTGATAGCTTGTATATATGCTACAAAGGGGAGACTTATGTAGGTGCTTATGATATAAGGGAGATGCCATGTACAGCTCAACCTATAGCCAAGTGAGAAAAATGCTACTCGATGGAATGCCAACAACACGCCGCTCGTTAATAAGCTAGTTACTTGTGCACAAGTGAGAGATCAACTTCTTCAACTAATCTTGCTAATGCTCAATCTCGTAAGATAATCTCTGGAGTATGTGGTGTAATATTTTAGTGGTTCACTACTAATACTTCAACCATTACTTTGTTGCTTTGATCATAGACCATGTGTAAGAATCAACTCGATGGTATCAGAGTGATCATTGCAATGGCAAATTGAGCCTAATTAACTACAAAAACATACAACTACCAAACCATGTAAATGAGGATGACTTGATCACACTCGAAATGATTAGTTCTAAAATAAGCATCAACTTAGCTTATATATTTTATTTTTAATATTATAATTATAATTAATTAATAAAAATTTAATGAATATGAATAACATAAAAGAAAATAGAGACAACAATGTACTCTAAATAGATGAGTACAATCGCTTTAAAGCTAAAGCATATAAATAGCTTCATGTGATAATAGTTCCCATAATAATAATAATTTCACATTGCACTCCACTAGTGTGATCAATATTACAATCATTACATCTCCATACTTGTCTAGTTATTTTCTCACCAGAAGTACAACTTGGTTTCATATCTACTTTGGGTGGCCTTATTAATGAGAAGGCTTGAAAACCATTTCACTTCTATATCTGTATGGAAGCCATTTCCAGATTTTGATAAGTTGGTCTCTCTCATGATTATTGAAGAGATCAATGTGCAAGGTGACTCATTTGAAAGAAGTGGCAAACAGGTCCAAGCATTTTACTCAAGTTCAAGAAGGAGACATGGTAGATCCTCTTCAAGAGGACATGATATAGGGCGTGCTAGTGATAACCAATAAAATAGGTTAAACCAGCAATTCAATTGAATTGTAGGTTTCAAGAGGCCATGGAAACTTTAGAGACAGGGGGAGATCTAAAGGGGAAGAGATGGATGGAAAAACAGAGGCTATGAGAATTTTGCCATTATTTGCCATTATTATGGAAGAATAGGTCATATTGCAACCCATTGTTATGCTAAGAAGGATGATATCTGTAATGGTAAATTGTAGCAAGAAAATTATGCATCGACTTCATGGCGGAATGAAGTCAAAAATGAGCGTATGTTTGTTATACAACATATGATGAATGTTATTATAGGAAAGAAGACACATGATGATGTGTGATATGTCAATTCAAGTGCATCTAATCATATGATCAGTCAAATTGAATGATTTGGAGGGATATAGAGCTTACAAAATCTAGGTTATGTGCAGATGGGTAATGATTCATGTCACCCAATTTCACACATTAGAAAGGTTTTCTTCTCCTTGCATGATAGCTAGACAAAGAGTCTATCAAATATATTGCATATGCCATCAATCACAAAGAATTTAATATATGTTGGCCAAAGATTAGAGCAAGGGTTGTAGGTTCAATTTAATGCAAAAGTTTGTTTTGTAGAAGACTTTAATTATAAGTGCAAGCTGGATGCAAAAGGAAGTAGAGTTGGCCACATGTTCACTTTGGATACTTGAATTCCTGCAATGAATGCTGCTATGCATGCTAAATGAAAAGGAGTGGTTGCAAATATTAAAATATGGCATTAAAATTTTGGACATGAAAATGTGCAAATATTGAAATTAATGTAATCCAAAGGATTGGTTGTAGGATTGCCTACTTTTAGAGTTGCAAAATTTCATAAAGTGTACAAAGCATGCCAATTTAGTAAGCAAGCAAGACAACTCTTTTCACATGACAGAGATGCGAGTAAACAAATACTTGATATTCTACATACAAATTTTTGGGGGGCCCACACAGAATACACCTCTTGGTGGCAACAAATATTTACATTCATTGATGATTGCTCAAGGAAGCTGTGGGTATATTTCATGAAGGAAGAGAGTGATGTATTTGAGCACTTTAAAACTTTCCATAATATGATTGACACAAAAAAAAAGCTTGAAAGTTAAGTATTTGATATCAAATGGAGGGGGAGAGTACCTCTCTAATGAGTTTAGTGGCTTCTTGAGGTCTCATGGGATAAAGAGATAGTTTACTTACATGTATACCCCATATCAAAATGGAGTTGTAAAAATAAAAAATAGAAATATTGCAAAAGCTACATGACCATTGGCTAAAAAGAATATGCCAAAACACTTTTGGTTTGAAGTTTTTCATATTGTTATCTATATTATGAATAAAAATCCCACAGCTGCAGTTCATGGGATGACCCCCATAAAATACTTTACAAGCAAGAATCCTGATCTATCACACTTGAAAGCGTTTGGTTGTATTGCATATATTCATGTGCCACATGAGGTACGAAAGAAGCTTGATCCAAAGACTGAAAAATGTATTTTTATGGGATACTCTTTAGAGTAGAAAGGGTATTGTTGTTGTAAACCCTATCACATGTGAGTTCAGAGAGAGCAAGAATGTTATTCTTTATGAGATAAGTAGTTGGTATACATCTAGTGGTGATGCATTAGATGATGATGATGATAATGATAGTTATGGGCAGAAAGAAAAGTAAGAATTACAGAGCCTTAGTGAACCAAAAATTAGCATATGGTGCTACAATTAGCCCTTGGTCTAGGAGATTGATGAGTAGCCACACATCTTCAAGTGCATCTACAAGTGTTGCAAGTAAAGACAAAGGAAAGAAAAAAGTATCAGATGGTAACGATGTATCTAATAGTCATTTGGGATTTGATGGAGATTCTAGTGGTTCAAAGAGTTTTGATAATGAGCTTAGTATTTATTCGATCAAGACACCAGGCGTACAAAAAGCACATGGTAAAGTAAGGGCTCCATTAAGTGATCCAATGTATGCAAATCTAGCAAGGTCAAATACCCTATTAAAAGATTTGGTTTTGAAGGTCATGCAACTCACCATTATGCTTATATAGTAAATGTAGTTGAGGATGTTGAGCCCACTTGTTTTGAGGATGCTATTAGTTATGCTCATTGGGATGTAGCAATGGATGAGGAGGTGGCTATATTAGAAGTCAATAAGACTTGGGATTTAGTACCCTTGCCTAAGGGCTTGCCTAAGGGCCAGAAAGCTATTAGTTGTAAGTGGGTTTAAAAAGTCAAGTATAATGTGGATGGTTCTGTTAGCAGGTAAGAATAGGCTAGTTGCAAAAGGCTATGCTCAAACATATGGCATATATTATGAAGAGACATTCAGCCCAATTGCTAGGATGGAAACTATCAAATGTGTGATTACTTTGGTAGTAGCCAAAGGTTGGAGTTTGCAGCAAATGGATGTCAAGAACGCCTTCTTGCATGGTGAATTGCAAGAAGAGGTATATATAGAGCAGCTAGTAGGTATGAGATTTTAGACCATCCCACATATATATGTAGGTTAAAGACAAGGCACTCTATGGGGACTGAAGCAAACACCTAGAGCATGGTCTGACAATATCAAAGAGTATCTTGTCAATATTGGCTTTTATATTTTTTATATTGATTACTCACTTTATGTGAGAAAGGGAAATGTAAGTTTGGTCATCATAGTCATCTATGTGGATGGCTTGATTATTACAGGTGGCAGGGACACTGGGATTGCTAAAGTTAAGGACTTTTTGAAGAAGAAGTTTGAGATGAAGGATTTGGGTGAGCTAAGGTACTTTCTTGGTATTGAGATGATCAAATGTGATGATGGTATATGGGTTTCCCAAAGGCAATATGGCTTGGATATGTTATCCAAGTATGATATGACAATGTGTAAGCCTCTTTCAGTGCCATTGAAGTAAAACGTGAAGTTAAATGTTGATGTTGGGGATGAGATAGAAGACCCTATTATGTTTAGGAGGATAGTAGGAAGTTTGATTTACATGACTATCACAAGGCTAGACTTGAGTTACGTTGTTTGCCTTGTCGCTCAGTTTATGTAGATACTTAGAAAGCATCATTATGATATAGTTAGATGCATATTGAGGTATGTGAAGTCCACTTTACATTATGGACTTTTTTATGAGGCATGTAAGGATATACATGTGTTTGGATACACAAATACAGATTGGGCTAGTAGCATATCACAGATAAAAGATCTACCAAGTAGATTCATGTTTTTCTTGGTAGTGCAACAATTATATGGAGCAGCAAAAAGCAACCTGAAGTTACTTATGGAGTACAAAGGATGTGTATAGAGGTGCTACTATGGTAGCATGTGAGGTGGTATGGCTACAAAAGTTATTAGGTGGTTTGGATGTGCATGGAGATGGTACAGTATTCATCCACTGCGACAACATGAGCAGCACACAACTAGCTAGAAACCTAGTGTTCCATGCTAGGACAAAATACATTAAGGTGCACTATTACTTTGTGAGAGAGAAGGTGATTGCAAGAGAGATTGACTTGGTATATGTTAGCACCCAATATAAAATAATTGACATTTTCACAAAGGCATTGGGTGCAAAGAAGCTTTGAAATTTTTGAAGCTTACTTGGAGTTGCACAGATATAATTGAGTTGGAGGAGGAGTCTCAAGATGGCAAGCTCAACACATGTGGACATTGATTATGGACCACCTAGCTAGATGGGTCCGCATGTCTATACTTAGCATGTCCCTGGTCATTTGATTACCACTTGTTATATTTAGTTTGTTATACCTACCTATAGTTGGTATAGTTATAGCGCCAATCAATTTAGTATAGTCAGTTAATGAATTATTTGACTTAGTAGACCACTTTCCTTTCTGTTGTATCTTATCTATACTTTGTATAAATTGTATTATGTGTGGAAGAAGAAGAAAAAATGAGTAAGAAAACGTTTTGGCCTCCATTTCTCTTCTTGTGTTCTTGAGGGAGATTTCTCTTGTGTATATGGTGTGTGTTTGGTGCAACAACTCAAACAAGTCCTCCAACCACATGACTCTTGAAAATTCATGAGTGGGGAAGAATCCTTTACAACAAAATGATGGTCGAGATGATAAATCCTTGAAAATGATGAAAAGCCACCTGCACATGCAATGAACCTCATAGTTTAGCTAGCAGAGGAATGCACAATCCATGTCAACTCAAAGAATACAACTAAGTGTGAAGATAAATCTGCACCGGAGTTCCACAAAACCAAATAATAGCCACATGCCTAGACGCTCCAAAGGCAAAACCACAGCAAGAGAATGAACAAGAAGTACCAACCCTAAAGCAAGATAAAAACAATCAACTTGCGAGGGAGGATCCACAACCTAGTGGAGTTAAGCATCCATATGTCTATCCTAGAATTAACAAAGGTAAATGTCGAGAGATTTACCTTGATAAATAAAAGAGATATATACTAGAAGTTCATTCTGATAAGTAAAAAAATAATACGAATGATAACATCAGATAAAAACATGCTAAGACCTCATAAGCTAATCACAGATGCAGTAAGAGCCAGACATCTAATTCTAATTTTGCAGAGGTAGAAGGGAACATGCTATGAGTTTCAGCCATTTTGGAATCATTCGAAGATCCAGCCTAGTGAATAGCACTATTCCATTAGGAGACCTTTTAAATATTGTACCAACTTTCAAGGACCGTCTATTGAAGATGATCCAACCAAATCAACCAGTGCTACTAGAGTCTGAAGTAGGAACTATGACTGAAAATGCTCTAAGGTTCACAGTTAGAAGAATCTGATAGCAGAGAGCTGATACCACTAAGCCCAATGTTTGATTTGACAATTTTCATACTCCTTGTTTGGTGCAAGGACCAAATCATCCAAAACATCCTGCTCAATAGTGGATCAAAAGTCAACATCATCACTTCGATAACCTGTAAAGAATTGGGATTGATGGATTTGGAGTCATTCCCATTTTTTGTAAGAATGGAAAATTAGCAAAGGGTGAGATTTCTTGGTATCATATGCATTGTTATTATGAAAATTGCTACAATTTAATTATTAGTTTCTTTATTTATTGTGAATGTGAAACATGTAGGCAAATATTAGTACTTGTTATTGGGAAGGCGTTGGCTCCACCAAGCAAGAGTAACCCATAATTGGGATAAATGAAAACTTACTGTTTGTAGTAATCAACACAAAGTGATTGTGTTCTTAAAAAATGTTGCCTCCCATCATCGCAATGTAGACCATCGATTGTGCTAGAGACTACCAACATGGTGGAAGGATTGAGTGATGAGTGATGAGAAAGAAAAGTTTCTAAAGGATAATGCAAATTTATAGCCATGGTGTCTAATTATTGTTTTGCATATTAGTGAAAAATATGTGCAGTCCACAAAGTCTCCTAGATAAACCCTCCGAGAAGAAGGAGGAAGGCCACAATCGGACGAGTTCCAAAAACTAGAACCTAGACTCAAGGAAAGATGATGATAACATTGAAGCTATTTCCAAAGCTAAAATAACAAAAATATTGAGACAACAGAGAAAATTTGAAGCTCAGATGTAGAAGGTCACACGAGTAAAAGAGGATGAATTAAATGCAATGTTTTTAGATTCGAAACCAATGAAGATTAGTGCTCAACTGGAGCTAAAATTCTGAGAGTAACTCATTGAGTTACTAACTAAGTTCAAAGATGTGTTTGCCTATGATTACGGAGAAAGGAAAGAACTAGATGCGAGATTCTACCAACATTGGATTCCCTTGAAGCTAGATGTTGTTCTAGTCCAAATGCAAAGATACCGAATGAATCCACACATGGCCAAACAAGTCAAAAAAAGAACTGTGAGTTGGCTTTATGGCCCCAATAGATCAAGCATAATAGATCTCACCAATTGACATTTTCCCGAAGAAGAATAAGAAGCTCGACTAAGCTCATAAAGATTGACCTTCATTATGAGTAGAAGAATGAAAGTTGGTACAAGTGCTTCTTAGCACTACTGATGCATTCAGCTAATGTTTCTTACTATTTGCTTGCTGGTAAATCATAGAAATGAGTATTAGTATACTCTCCTATGATTCATCCCATAGCATAGAGTTGATTGATAAGCCTTGTTCCACCAAGAACTCCTTTAATAGGCCGCATTATCAGGAGAAGCTAGAAGTGTAGTCTAAGTTTATCTCACTAAAGCCAAGGAAAACATTCGAGCATAAAAAGAGGGTTGGTCAAAGGCAAGGACCACCTAAGTCCTATTTCAAAATACTTCATATGTATGATTTTCAACAATTCTCAACCTTGAAGCTTTAATTGTAAAATCTACATTACTATCATCCTTGCACTAGTGGCCCCTTGTAAAGGATTAGACACTGCTACTTGCACTCAGCAAGTAGTAAGACCTTCCTATGGCCTTAGCCTATGCTGACCTTTGTCCTCAGATTCATAAATTTGGTGGTAGAAACTTTCACCCTTGGCAAGTACTCATTAAGTACAAAATGATGGAGAGAGGTTATTGGCCTCTCATTCAAGGGACTAGAGCTGTTGATCCTACAAATCTTTCTGATGTGGAGGATGATCAATGTGCTCAAACAATAACCATGTTATACTTAGATGAATCCTTGATTCATCACGTTGAGCAACTCTCCACTGCCAAGGAAAAATTTATCATGTTGAAAAGCTCTATGGTGCTACATGTAAAAACACTAAGGTTTTCCTTCAACTTGGAATATAAATAAGGAGAAGACTTGGGAAAATTTATTTCTCATATGAAAGGCCTCATGACACAACTTTCTTGAGTGCAAGCACCAATCCATGATAAGGATACTATTGCCATTCTTTTAAAAGCAGTCAAAAAGGTCTTTCCCACACTTGTAACAACCTTGACTTAGGCCTTGGCAAGTACCATCCAATCCTATTTGGATGAAGAAAAAAGGAATCACAAAGAAGGAAGTACCAGTTAGGCATCTACTCCTACATCCCGTGACCAAGTCTTGGTGCGGTACAGTTGTCAATAAGTGTACCTTTTGTAAAAGGAAGGGACATATTCCAAACAACTATTGGAAAAAATACCCAAAAAATATGAAATGTAATAAACGCAAGAAGATAGGACATATTACAAGAAAATGTTGTAACCATCCTAAAATACCCAAGGAATTGGAGGCCAAGTTTACCTCCCAATCCACAGATGATTGACTCTTCTAAGTCCTGTATTCCTTCTACCTATAACCATCCTGGTAAGCATGTTCTATAAAGGCATCCTAATTTGGGTTAAAGGGGGGGGAGGGGGCATTCTCTTATGTTTTTTATTCCAATGCCACCTAACATTGAGGGGGGATGTTGAGAGTATAGGCCTATGAACTCTCCTTATGCAAGAGTGGATAAGGGTAGGCAGGTGTGAATGGTCTTGAGGAGAAGGAAAAACCCTAACACTAGCTAGTTGGGGCTATATATGGTGCACAAATCGGATGTTGTGTGTGTGCGTAGTGAATGTCGGAAGGTCCCCAAGAGCAAAGAACTCTACAAAAGCTTATAAAGCAAGAAGAAAGGTTTCCACGACATGAGACAAAAAGACAAATTGGGTGCAATCTCCCCCCATGCCTTGTGTGAGCGCTTCACAAGGCATGTATTTATAGATTTATTAATCTCCAAGCTCAAGAATAGCCCAATTTACAATTAGCACGATTTTGGCTTTTATGTTTGCTTTTGCCTAAATAAAGAACAAATCGTTTGGGCATCCAAAAAGTCGGGATGTGTCCAAATACAATGTCCAATAATTAAATATTTAAATCAAGCGCCTATGCACATACCAAATAATAAATGTTTGTCAAGCGCTTTAGTAAATAAGTGCGCCTAAATAAATATTGATGCCATGCCTTTAGTGATAAGATGCGCGCCCATCAAAAATGATAATTCTTCTAGGTAATTTGAATACACGCCATCACTCCGTGCTTCCCAATGCCATTATTGTCTACTCTACACATGAACTAAAGAATTCACAATTGTTAGAAAATAATAAGTTAAAACTCACAAAAGTGAATACTTAGCAGTCTTCAACTACAAAATAATTAAATACATTGGAACTCTGTCCTAACCTTAATTTAATATGAGTGCAATCTAAACTCATAAATGTCCATTAATTGAAATATGTATTTTGTGAAATCACCTAATGTGGAATCACCCACATGTACATTAAATTAATATGATGCATGACAGGCGTCCTCGTCAACTTCTCGCACAAGGAATCCACATTGTGTACGAGACCCGAAAAATACATATATTTTTACAGAATCCATCGAAAAAACTCACGAAATCCATCGTGGAATATACCTCTAGTTTTACAGAATTGACCAAAAAACCTCACGGAATCCATTGTGGAATATGCCTCCTGGCATAATACCCCTGGGGTGAGATAGCAATTGTCCTCAATTGCTATTAGCTCAATGTGGAGTGAGAGTGAGGGGTAAGCACTTAGGTCTCGGGCGTGCATCCATTGAGCCTCTTCAACAAGATGATTTTTAAACTTAACCAAATATCTAGAATATCTACAGCGAGTTCTAGTGGTCATAAAGTCAGTGTCTAGAATAGTTTCATGTTCAAGGATTTTAGTTTCTTCTTCTAAACAAAGAAGGATTTTCATAGACAAGATGGACAGATAATTGGCCTCTAAAAGGTCGTAACAAACTGATATGAAAAGTATTATGTATCTTCCAATGTTGGGGTAGTTCTAATTTAAATGCATTGTCATTGATCTTATGAATTATTTTGAAAGGTCCATAAAACCTAGGTGCTAATTTAACAACATGGTGTTTCTCAACACTTTGTAATCTTCTCTTTTCAATGCGTAACCAAACATAATCATCAATATTGAAACTCATGGCTTTTCTTTTCTTATTAGCTTGTTTAGTGTATGATTGCTGGGCTTTCGCAATCATATCTTTAACTTGAGAAAAATAAGTAGTATCCATATCTATGTCCATAAATGATTTCAAAAGGTGCTTTATGAGTAGCTGTGTGAGTGTATTATTGTATGCAAATTGAAGTAGATGCAAGTGTGTATCCCATGTTTGAGGTTTTGAAATTGTGTATGCACACAATAGATCTAGAATTTATTGTTAGTAGCTTTTGTTTGCCCATTGGTTTCAAGATGGAATGCAGATGAGAAATCAATCTTAGTACCCAAATTAGCAAACAAAGTAGTTCAAAAATTATTGCAAAAACTAGAATCATGATTAGAAATAATAACTTTTCAAAAATCATGGTTAGTGAAAACAGTCTTCAAAAACAATTGTGCAGCTTGAGATGCAGTAAATGTTTTCTTGTATGGTAGAAAATATGCTTGTTTGCTAAATCGATCTACTATATTCCAAATCATATCATGATTAGCTTGTATGTTAGGCAAACTAGTTATAAAATCCATTGAAATATGTTCCCATGGACGTTCAAGAATTGCTAAAGGCATTAACAAACCATATTGCTTACCATGGTGTCGCTTGACTCGTTGACAAATTAAACACTCGGAACAAAGTTTGAAACATTAGATTCCATTTGTGGCCAATAAAAATCTTCAACCAATGTTCTTAAAGTGAAAATAATACCTCTATGGCCTTGATATGGAGGACAATGAATTTCATGCAATACAAATGATCTAAATTGAACAGTTACACACAATATTTTCTCATAAAACATAAATCCATCAGAATAAGACAAAGAATCAATTGGAATTTAATTATTAGCAACCAATTTGTTCCAATTAGCTTGAAAGCTGGGGTCATGGTCATAGGTATCCTTCATAGGAATAAGGGAATCAAAAGAGAACAGAAATATTATGGATACTTGGTCTTCTACTCAATGCATCGGCAACAACATTCTCTCTTCTAGGTTGATATTGGATAAGTGGATGGAAACTTTGAATGAAAGTGGCCCATTTAATATGACAATCAAAAATTTGTGGCTAACTAAGGAGATGTTTGATACTTTTTTGATCAGTTTTGATCATAAATTTAGATCCCATTAGATAGTGTTTCCATTAACATAAGGCTTGAACTACATCTAATAACTATTTATCATAGGTGGAATACTTTAGTTCAGAGGGTTTAAGTTTGTAACTAGAATTGGCAATGGGATGTGAATCTTGTATGAGGACAGCTTCTATTCCTAATCCGATGGCATTAGTGACTACTAGAAAGAATTGTCGATTAAAATCATATAATTACAAAATAGGTGCATGCGTTAAAGCATTTTTCAATAAATCAAAATACTTTTGCTAGTTGTCAAACCAATTATATATAACACCTTTCTTTAACAATTTTGTCAAAGGCAATGCAAGCAATGAAAAATTTCTCACAAATTTTCTATAAAAGCTGGCAAGACCTAAGAAAGAATGTAACTCGTGCACATTTTTAGGGATTGGCCAATTTAAAATTGTCTCTATCTTGTAAGGATTAACACGAATACCATTAGAAGAAACAATGTGACCTCCTAAGTATTCAATTTGGATTTGGAAAAATTCACTTTTGTTAGGGTTAGCATATAATTGATTCTCTTTCAACAATTTGAAAACCAAAGATAGATGTTCACAATGCTCATTCTCATTCTTACTGAAAACTAATATATCATCAAAGAAAACAATCACACAATTTTGATACTTAGAAAATATAGGATTCATCATACGACTGAATGTAGCTGGTGCATTGGACAAACCAAAAGGCATAACAAGAAATTCATAATGACCAAACTGAGTTCTAAATGCAGCCTTGAAAATGTTGGGTGTATCCAATCATACTTGATGATATCTAGATTTGAGATCTATTTTGCTAAAAATAGGTGCCCCTTGTAGTTTATCAATGAGGTTGTCTACCCTAGGGATCGGATATCTATTCTTAACAATGATCTTGTTTAGGCCATGATATCCAATGCACATCCTATAGGTATTATTTTTCTTCTTGATTAATAGGACATGTGCACCATGTTGAGATGGCAAGCTCAACACGTGCGAACATTGATGATGGACCGCCTGGCTAGATAGGTCCGCATGTCTACACTTAGCACATTGGTGGTCATTATGATACTCACATAGCCACTTACTTATCACTTATTATATTTAGTTTGTTACACCTACCTACAGCTAGCAAAAACATAGCGCCAGTCGATTAGTGTAATCGGCTATGCACTGTTTGACTTAGTAGGCCACTTTCCTTTATGTTGTATCTTATCTATACTTTGTGTACATTGTATAGTGTGTGGAAGAAGAAGAAAAAACCAGCAAGAAAACGTTTTGTCCTTCATCTCTCTTCTTGTGTTCTTGAGTGAGCTTCCTCTTGTGTATACAGTGTGTGTTTGGCGCAGCAGCTCAAGCAAGTCCCCCCACCACGCGATTCTTGATATGGTATCAGAGCTGCACCACTGAGAGAGGCTGATTTCGAAAGCTAAAGTGAATGAAAAGAACTAAGGTTAGAGCAAGCAAGCAACGGGTAAGAAGCTCTCTCATTCTTCCACTTTCTCTCTTGGATAGTGCCTATGGAGGCTTCGGAAGCAAGGTCGAGTAAAAATCTCAGATTGCTGTGAGATTTGGTGTGTAATCAGATCACTGTATATTCTGCAAATGTGCTCTTGAGGGCTTTCCCGCAGTCATTTTGGGCGTCTGAGGCCGTTTCAGGCCCCGTTTTAGAGCCACAAGGTTGCGGATAACAGTTTCAGGGTACACTGTGATTTCGATTGTATTGACCAAAAGTGAATGTGCAGATTTCAGATTGCGAATTTGTAACCTTTGAGGTGTTTGCAGGAAGCAAACATAAGGTTTATCTGCAAACAAGTTGCAGATTGCATGTACTATTGAGCAATCAGTGAAAAAGGTTGTTTGGTATAGTATTGTGTATGTGTTGTGAAAGATTGCAGAAGACTAGCTTGTTGTGTTGTATCCTTGTTTGTGATAATGACAGAGAACAGTGGAAATCCCATTATTGAGAAGCTCGACAAGTTCCGTGTGACGAACTTCCTCATTGGAAAGGGCCTCTATGAGTTTGTTTCAGGTGAAGAAAAGGAGCCAGAGCTAGGTATTCCTTTGACTGCAGATGAGTTAAAAGCATGGAAAGAGTGGAATGCAAAAGACAAAAAGGTGATGTACTGGATATCTGAAGTCATTGATAATACTATGCTAAGACATATTAGGAATGCAGAAACTTCACATGCAGCTTGGACAATTTTTGAGAGCATGTTTTCAGTAAATACAAAAGCACAAAAGATTCAACTCAAGCAAGAGTTGAATGCCTTGAAGAAAGGGAAAATTTATGTCAATCAATGAGTATGTGTTGAAGGTGAGGAGCATTGCAGATGCTTTAGCAGCGATTGATGTGATGCCGGATGATGATGATTTGGTTTCATCCACTCTGAGTGGCCTTAACAATGAGAAGACATGGAAATCATTTGTTACTTCAATATATGTACGGAAGCCATTTCCAGATTTTGATGAGCTGATCCCTCTCATGATTATTGAATATGTAGGGTGATTCCCTTCTGAAAGAAATGGTGAACAGGTCCAAGCATTTTACTCAAGTTTAGGAAGGGGACGTGATAGATCCTCTTCGAGCGACCATGGTATGGGACGTGCTGGCAATAACCAGCAAAAAAGGTTCAATCAACAGTTCGGTGAAATGCAGGTTTCTAGAGGTAGAGGAAACTTTAGAGGCAGGGGGAGCTCTAGAGGAAGAGGTGGATAGCAGAATAGAGGTTTTGAAAATTCTACTATTGTTTGCCATTATTGTGGCATGCAAAGAAGGATGATATTCGTAGTGGTAAATTGCAGCAAGAAAACTATGCATCGTCTTCACAACAAAATGAAGACAAAAATGAGTGTCTGTTTGTTATGCAGCATATGATGAATGCAGTTATAGGAAAGGGGACACATGATTATGTATGGTATGTCCATTCAGGTACATCTAATCATATGACCAGTCATGTTGAATGGTTTGGAGAGATGCAAGACTTACAAAACCCAGGTTATGTGCAGACGGGTGATGATTCATGCCACCCAATTTCACACTTTGGAAAGGTTTTCTTGTCCTTGTATGATGGCCAGACAAAGAGTCTGACAAATGTATTACTTGTGCCATCAATTACAAAGAATCTAGTATCTGTTGGCCAAATGGTAGAGCAGGGATTGCAGGTTCGATTCAATGCAAAAGGTTGTTTTGTAGAAGACTTTAATGATAAGTACAGGTTGGTCACAAAAGGAAGTAGAGTTGGCCGAATATTCACTTTAGATGCTGGAATTCCTGCAATGGATGCTACTATGTATGCTAAATAAAAAGGAGTAGTTGCAGATATGCCATATTGAAATATGGCATAAACGTATTGGACATGCAAATGTGGAAAGGGTGAAATTAATGCAATCCAGAGGATTGGTTACAGGGTTGCCTTCTTTTAGAGTTGCAGAATTGCATAAAGTCTGTGAAGCATGCCAATTTGGTAAGCAGGCAAGACAACCCTTCTCGCATGATAGAGAAGTGAGTAGAAGAATACTTGATGTAGTGCATACAGATGTTTGGGGGCCTACACAGAATGTATCTCTTGGTGGCAGTAAATACTTTGTCACATTTATTGATGACTGTTCAAGGAAGTTATGGGTATACTTCATGAAGGAAAAAAGTGATGTGTTTGAGCACTTCAAATCTTTTAAGGCAGCTGTTGAAATAGAAACAGGCTTAAAAGTAAAGTTCTTGAGATGAGATGGAGGGGGAGAGTACCTCTTTAATGAGTTCAGTGGCTTCTTAAGGACTCATAGGATAAAGAGGCAATTTACTTGCAGGTATACCCCACAGCAAAATGGTGTTGCAGAAAGAAAAAATAGGCATATTGCAGAAGTTGCACAGGCATTAATGACTGAAAAGAATATGCCCAAGCATTTTTTGTCTGAGGCTGTCCATGCTATTGTTTACATTATGAACAAAACTCCTACAACTGTAGTTCATGGGATGACTCTTGAAGAATGCTTTACTAGCAAGAAGCCTAATGTATCACACTTGAAGGTATTTTCATGTGTTCCATACGTTCATGTGCCAGATGAGCTACAGAAGAAGCTTGATCCAAAGGCAAATAAATGTGTTTTTATTGGATACTCTTTAGAGCAGAAAGGGTATCGTTGTTATAACCCTATCACACAGGTGAGTTCAGAGTGAGCAGGGATGTTATCTTTAGTGAGATGGGAAGTTGGTATACACCTGCTGGTGATGTTTTGGATGATGATAATGATTAGGGCGGCTATGTGCAGAAAGATAAACAAGAATCACGGAGCCTTAGTGGACCAGAAACATCATCCGGTACTACACCTACAATGAGCCCTTGGTCTAGGAGACTAAGGAGTAGCCCCACATCTTCAGGTGGATCTATAAGTGTTGTAGGGATGTTGAGCCCACTTGTTTTGAGGATATTGTTGGTCAAGCTCATTGGGATGCAGCAATGGATGAGTAGAAGGCTACATTAGCAGCCAATAAGACGGGATTTAGTACCATTACCTAAGGGTAAGAAAGCTATTGGTTGTAAGTGGGTTTACAAAGTCAAGCATAATGCAGATGGTTTAGTTAGCAGGTATAAAGCTAGGCTGGTTGCAAAAGACTATGCTCAAACATATGGCATAGATTATGAAGAGACATTCAGTCCAGTTGCTAGGATGGCAACTATTCAGTCCAGTTGCAAAAGACTATGCTCAAACATATGGCATAGATTATGAAGAGACATTCAGTCCAGTTGCTAGGATGGCAACTATTAGATATGTGATTGCCTTGGTAGCAACCAAAGGTTGGAGTTTGCAGCAAATGGATGTTAAGAATGCCTTCTTGCATGGTGAATTGCAAGAAGAAGTGTATATGGAGTAGCCAGCAGGTTATGAGGATTTAGAACATCCCACATATGTGTGCAGGTTAAAGAAGGCGCTCTATGGGATGAAGCAAGCACCTAGAGCATGGTCGGACAATATCAAAGAGTATCTTGTCAATATTGGATTTTGTATTTCTGATGCTAATCACTCACTTTATGTGAGAAAGGGAGATGCAGGTTTGGTCATCATAGTCATCTATGTGGATGACTTGATTATTACAGGTGACAGTGACAATGGGATTGCTAAAGTTAAGGACTTCTTGAAGAAGAAGTTTGAGATGAGAGATTTGGGTGAGCTAAGATACTTTCTAGGTATTGAGGTGATCAGATATGATGATGGTATATGGCTATCCCAAATGCAGTATGGCTTGGTTATGTTATCCAAGTTTGGTATGACAGCATGCAAGCCTCTTTCAGTACCATTGGAGAAAAATGTAAAGTTGAGAGTTGATGTTGGAGATGAGATAGAAGACCCTACTATGTTCAGGAGGATAGTAGGGAGTTTGATTTACATGACTATCACAAGGCCAGACTTGAGCTATGCTGTTGGCCTTGTCAGTCAGTTTATGCAAATGCCTAGAAAGCTTCATTTGGATGCAGTTAGATATATATTGAGGTACGTGAAGTCCACTTTACATTATGGAATTTTTTATGAGGCAGGTAAGGATGTATATGTTTTTGGATACACAGATGCAGATTGGGTTGGTAGCATGTCAGATAGAAGATCTACAAGTGGATTCATGTTTTCCCTTGGTAGTGCAGCAGTTACATGGAGCAGCAAAAAGCAACCTACAATTGCTTTATCGAGTATAAAGGTTGAGTATAGAGGTACTACTATGGCAGCATGTGAGGTGGTATGGTTGCAAAAGTTATTAGGTGATTTGGACATACATGGAGATGGTCCAGTTGCCATTCATTGTGACAACATGAGCATCATACAGCTAGCTAGGAATCCAGTGTTCCATGCAAGGACAAAACACATTGAGGGGCGCTACCACTTTGTGAGAGAGAAGGTACTTGTAAGAGAGATTGACTTGGTATATGGCAATACACAGGACCAGATAGCTGACATTTTTACAAAGGCATTGGGTGCAGAGAAGCTTTGAAAGTTTCGAAGCTTACTTGGAGTTGCAGAGATAGAGGGGAAGTATTGAGTTGGCAAGCTCAACACGTGCGGACATTGATGATGGACCGCCTGGCTAGATGGGTCCGCCGCAGAGATAGAGTTGCAGAGATAGAGTTGAGCTTGAGGGGGAGTGTTGAGATGGCAAGCTCAACACGTGCAAACATTGATGATGGACCGCTTGGCTAGATGGGTCCGCATGTCTACATTTAGCACATTGGTGGTCATTATGATACTCACATGGCCACTGACTTATCACTTATTATATTTAGTTTGTTACACCTACCTATAGCTGGCAAAGACATAGCACCAGTCGATTAGTGTAGTCGATTATGCATTGTTTGACTTAGTAGGCCACTTTCCTTTATGTTATATCTTATCTATACTTTGTGTACATTGTATAGTGTGTGGAAGAAGAAGAAAAAACCAGCAAAAAAACGTTTTGGCCTCCATCTCTCTTCTTGTGTTCTTGAGTGAGCTTCCTCTTATGTATACAGTGTGTGTTTGGTGCAACAGCTCAAGCAAGTCCCCCCATCACGTGATTCTTGACACCAAAAGGAGAACTATTGGGCCTAATGAGTTCTTGGTTCAACAGTTCTTCAACTCGTGCTTGGATTTCTTTTTGTTCAATCTGATTGTGTCTATAAAGTGTTTTACATGGTGGTTGAGAACCTGGGATTAAGTCTATTTTATGGTCTTTGGGACGTGTAGCTGGCAGACCAGGGGGTAAATCAACAGCAAAACAATCTTTAAATTGTGAAAGAAATTGTGCATGCCTAAGATGCATATGATTTTTCTTAGCTTCAATTTCATTCACCCATACTAAGTATGATTTGCTACCTTTCTCAATGCACATTTAGCTTGTGTGAGACTAAGCAAGGGAAAATTATCAAAGGTGTGAGTTCCATGTAATGTGATTTGTTTTTCGTTAGAATGAATTTTCATGGAATGTGTGGAATAATCTATGTCGGGATTATATTTGTGTTGCCAAGGCATTCCTAAAATAATGTCACTAGCTTGCAAAGGCACAACCAAGAAATTTCTATGCTCAACATAATCACCAATTTTAATTTCTAAATCATGAACTTCTTGTGTACCATTGTATCTAGTGCCTAAGAATGTAGCCTTTATGTGATAATGAGTCGGAACAATAGATAAGTTCAATTATTTTACCAACTTTGTGGAAATAAAATCATGTGTGCTTCCATCATCATGTAAAACAATCTTTTCTTGACTATGCACAAAACATTTCATTGTTAATAATGAATGAGGATTTGACATACCTGGTAAAGTATTTGAAGCATAACTGATATCATCGTCATCTTTAGTGAAGTCTGGCATATCTTCATGGTCTTCATCTTTAGTCACTCCCAAGTGATTGATTTGGACAGTTTGCTTCTTGGGTTGACAATTCATTGCTAAGTGTCCAAGTTGATGACACTTGTAGCAAGCTATAAACTTTGCTTTGGAAATATTATTGGTAAGGGCTAGAAATTTGGGTATGTTGGGATTTGCTTGGAGAGAAGACTTAGGGTTTGAATTTGTGTTTGATGGTAAAGTAGGAGGTCGAGTCTAGGGTTTATGAAAAGAAGAATGAATAAAGTGATTTTGATTGAATCTTCGGAAGTTAGAATCGAATTGCTTTGTACCAAAGTTACCATTAGTTGGAAATTATTGTGATTACTTTTCTCATCTATGAATTTTATCATCAACATCATGCGCTAAAGAATTCACATCCTCCAAAGTCTTTGGCTTAAACATATTCACTTCCGCATAGAAGTGACCAAGCAAACTAGACATATACTTGCACTTGTGGATTGCCTCAGGAACATCTTCAAGCATTCAAAGTTGTAGTAAGGCACTCCAAAAACACTTATTGTATTGCGGAATGGATTCATGATCTCTTCATTGCAGAAGATCCCAATGTTTGATTGTTTTTTCATGGAATTGAGGTGGAAGGAAATTCTACAAAAATTTCTTTTGAAAGGCCTCCCAAGTAGAGGGACAATCAACACTCTTGCGGACAACAGTCCACCATAACAATGCTCTATCTGCTAGATGGTTAGTGACGCATTTAAGTTTATATTTTTCAGCATATTGCTCTTCATGAAAATAGTCATCAAACTGACTGATGAAATAAAGAACAATTTTGCCGTCACGTTGCCCATTAAAAGTACGGAATTTGAATTTTCTTTTATTTATCTTGGCTTCTTTTCTGAGAGACTGTGCATCGAGTTTCGTGTCAATCGTATGTCGAATAACATCTTCAGGTTGTGCTCCATCTTGATCGACAGTGGATCATTGAAGTGTAGCCAGTTGTGCTTGCAAATTTTGGCGTGCTCTTTGCTCTTCTTGAAGTTGCATCATGATTAGGTCCAATTTTTGCTCCAAAGTCGGTTCTAGAAAATCACCTTTGACCATAAAATCTTCCATGTTTTGATCAAACATCCTGCAAAAATCTCAAACAACCTCACACACTTGAAATCTCGTTAGAAGGATGAGTGTGGCTCAAATTTGGGTTTACAAGGCTTGCTTTTTTTTTTAAATGACTTTTGCTTTTACAATCTTGCTTTTTTGTGGGTACGACAATTGCTAATGGTCTTCTTCCAAGTGAAAATTTCTTCCGCATAGACTATGTATGATAGCTTGCTTGCTGGAAATCAACTCTACCAAATTGTAGGTGTGAAGAGAGGCTTACTAGAGTTTCAGAACTAGTTCGAGAGTAACACGGTGTGAACACCCACTATATGGATAAGATTGAAGATTGAGTTTTTAGCCTTAGTAAGGATTAAGAACTTTAATATTTGTAAAAAGCTTTATGACTTTTGTGTCGGCACGTTGTGGATGATGTCGACGTTGTGCAGTTCCTCCTTCTACTGCAACTCATGGAATTTTGGAGGCTTTAAGATTTAAGCTTAAACAATACGCTTAGTAATTGATATTAAACTTAGCAATTTCTATCTGAGAGAAAGGAAAAAAACCTCTTTATAAAGGAGCTTCCTGAGTGGTCCTCCACCTCACGGGAGTGGTCCTTCATGATCTGACAGCACACAAGGGGTTCTTCACATCCATGAACAAAACTGTATTAATTTAAATATGTATTTTGCATAATCACCCACGTCCACACTAAATTAATTTGATGCCCGAAAAGGATAGCCGTCTCCATCAACTTCTCGCATAAGGAATCCACCTTGTGTACAAGTCCCGAAAAATACATATAGTTTTATAGAATCCACCTTGTGTTGAGCTCTTAAAGGACATTGTAAAGAGTAGGTTCACCTTATATATGCACCCATTTTTCCCAAAATCACATCTACATTTGTGCATCTCATTGAAGGAGTGTATTCTTAGCACATGGTGTCTTCAACATGCACTCAGACCACTCACATTGAGTGATGCAACACCTATCATTTGCATTTATTCACCAAAAAGAAAATAGAGAAAAGAAAAAGAAAAGGAAAGAGAAAAGAAAGAAAGAAAGAAAGAAAGAGGAAGATACACATAGCACATACAGGTCCACCCTAGCTCACTTCCCCCTAGAAACCTTGAAACCTTTTAGTCACCTTTCACTAGGACAAGTCATCACACCCTTAAGGAGAGCACCTTGACAAGGACATGAAGCGCGTGAAGACCCATCAACATTAGTAGCCCAACTTCCCAAGTCATAAAACTTCCTTCATCACCAACTAGTACAAGTTCCCTCTTCACCATATTATGATAGGAATATAGCTCTCTAGGATCTCTTCATTGATTGGCCTAGCACTTCTCCCCAAACCACTTTAGGCTTCTTTGGTGGTGCAAGTGCCATGGACTAGCACTCCATTAGTTTAGCAAGGAAAAAATGTTAACTATTTTTTATGCAAGAACATGAAGAAAGAAAAGAATAGCCAAGCTACAAGGTTTTTGGAAATTTTGTGGCAAATACCATTTGATGTATTGAGAGCCATGTTCCCTCCCCATACATATTGTAATTTTATTTGAAGCACTAGAATGGAAACATAGAGTAGGTACATGAGGAAGGCCAACCTATGGTCAAAAGTTGGATAGGATGCCCAAGGGTCAAGAGTAAATCCTAGCCCTACTTTGTGTATAAAAGAGTTAGAGAATTAATAGAAATGGCTATTCTTGTGTATGCCAACTTTTCTCTTGCTTTCTTGACTTTTCATTTTGTGAGAGTGAGTGTGAGGAAGTGAGAAAGAGAGAGTGAGTGAGTGAGAGTGAGGGACTAGGTGGTGAAGCTGTTTATTTCTCTTCTCCAAGCTCTCTCATGCCATTACCATGCTTCTCCCATGCAAGTGGAGGCTATAGATGGTTGAGATATGAAGGGAGTGCTACTTGAATCATGGATCTTGCCATGCATCTGCATCATGTTTGGCCTCGTGTTCTACCTCTTTATCTCACTACAAGTGAATCATGAGTTTGTTGCCTATGTGAGTGGCTAGGTGTGAGAGCTAGCCTAACATGCTTTGTGGTTGAGCCTCTTGAAAGAATAAGAGGGTGTGCAAGGTTACCAACATTGAGTGTGTGGTGACCAACATTTCATATATGTTAGGGTCTTCTTCTTCTTCCCCAGCTAGGAAGCAAGCACAACCACTTGCATCCCATCTTACTTCTCGTCCCCAACCACATTTGTTGAAGTTTTCCCTTGACAAAGGGTTATGAGGAGGATTTTCATTAGCACTTCTTTCCATGTTAGGGAACTAGGTTCTAAAATCACTTGGCTGGTGATATTGGAAATATTAAGATCGGGCTCCTCAATTGGCATTGGCATTGAGAGTGTTAGGGTTTTTGTTGTGGGGTAGGCAAATCAGGCCATTGTTGCCAATGGTCCCAATTTTGATGGGCCACTTGGAGGTTGATACTAGCTCTATTTGGGTAGGGAAATCCTTGATTTAGAAGGTGTGCATTTGCCCAAAACTTGCATCTAGGGACTAAGTCTACGAGCTGAGCCGCAATAGGGCATCCTTAGGGTTAGAGGGTTTCATGGCTTTAGCTGTCCATTTTTAGTAGTAGTGGGGTTATGCCTTGGCAAAAATGACCTACTTGCTACATCATAGTCATCTTCAGGGTATACTTTAAGAGGATAACCAAGTGGGATTAGTAACCTTCCACCATCAACTCTTGCTACCTTAAATTGAAGAACTCGTCCATCTTCCAGATTTGGTAAGATGAGGATATGTATCTTCCTTGAACTACCACCTTTATTAGTTCCTAGGTTTGGGAAGTCTCAATGAAAACCTTATCATGGCAGCATTTTTTCCACCAGAGATAAGCTTCTTTGGTAAGATGGATTCATGTGATCATATCATGGTTGGCTATGCTTGTCTTAGTTGCAAAAAGGTAACCCTCCATTTGTTTGATCATAGCATAGTTGGATACGCTCATCTTAGTGGCAAAAACATAGTTCTCCATTTGTTCGATCTAGGTCTCAACATTGACTTCTATTCTAAGACCTTTACTATCGAACTCGGGATGTTTACTTGTTTAAGCAAAATTTTCTTTTTCTATTGATTTAAAAATTTAATTAGAGGTGGGGGTGTTGAGATGGCAAGCTCAACACGTGCGAACATTGATGATGGATCACTTGACTAGATGGGTCTGGACATATATACTTAGCATGTCAGTGGTCATTATGATCCTCACATGGCCATTGAATTATCACTTATTATATTTAGTTTTTGTTGCACCCACCTACATCTAGTATAGTTATAGCGCCAATTGATCAGTATAGTCAATTATGCACTATTTGACTTAGTGGACCACTTTCCTTTATGTTGTATCGTATCTATACTTTGTGTATATTGTAGTGTGTGTGGAAGAAGTAGAATAAACTAGAAAGAAAACTTTTTGGCTTCCCCCTCTCTTCTTGTTTTCTTGAGTTAGCTTCCTCTTGTGTGCATGGTGTGTGTTTGGTGCAGCAACTCAAGCAAGTCCTGCCACCATGCAATTCTTAATATGGTATCAGAGTGGTGCCATTGAGAGAGGTTGGTTTTGAAGGATTTAGAAGAAGAAGCAAGGATTCAAACAAGCAAGCAATGGGTAAGAAGCTCTCCCATTCTTCCACTCTTTCTCTTGGATAGTGCTTGTGAAGGCATCGGGAGTAGGACCAGAGTGAAAATCTCAAATTTTTGTGAGATTTAGTGTGTGATCAGAGCACTGTATATTTTACATTTGAACCTTTTAGGGCCACTTTCCATCTTTTTTAGCCATCTAAGGCCATATCGGGCCCCATTTTAGATATGCAAGGTTACAGATGATAGTTTTAGGGCATACTACAATTTCGGCTATGTCATTCAAAAGTGGATATACACGTTACAAATTTTTGTAACGTGTCCCCCTGTCCACTAGTAGGACATGTCTTAGCAGCCCATCCTGAACAGAGTCTAGAAAGCGTCGCCCAGCACTCAAAAGAAATGTCATGGGATTTGCGATCTAGGTCTTCCCAAGTCTGCCACCAAGCGGAAGCATTCTGGTCATTCCCACTTAGGACCGACCTGAATCAGGGTTTTCCTAATGATCAAGTTCCTAGGAGGTAGCTAGCGTTGAGCCCCAGACAAACCACTTTGCGCAGAAACATCAGGGTCGAAGCGAATTTATACTATACTTGGTTCAAGGAGAATGGGAAACGAGAGGGATGCGAAGCTCGACCTCTCTGCCCGTAAGGCATAGTCCCATTACGTTCCCCTAAAACAGCATAAATCGGGACTCTAGCTCTATAGATTCTAGGTCATTGTTACCTCGCTGTTAATTTCCTTTGAGAAAATTTCCCAGCCAACCAGGACCACCCTTCCGTAGGATGGACCCAGAGTCACGTCCACCTCACTTTCCTCTGGTTGCTTTAGTTATCTAATTACCTACCACATTTAGTTTGACAAGCAAAAATAGCTTCCTTAATTAACCAATTAATCACTGGTTCCTTCACGTAACTTAGGCACTGATACAAAAAAGCAATCTCAAGCAAGTTCATTTATCAACATTTGATCTTTATTTATCAGTCTTTGGAATACATCAAATAACCTGCCCGAAGGCTATTCCAGCAATCCTCAAGGATCGCTATTCCAAGTTCCGCCCGTTGACTAATATATGGGCCTCGAGATCCCATATTGAGTCACGTCGGCCTCTTGTGCAGGATTCAGAGGCAAGGGATTTACGGCCAAAGCCTTCCTTAGCACCCAAGCGTCCTCCTGCTCCAAGTAGCACCCACGGAGAGACCTCTCGCGGCGGGTTGGGGTCCACGTACCCGGCGCGGCTAACAACCCCCTTAGATAGGGTCAGGCAGACAGTTAGCGGTAACCGGTACTGCCTCTCCTTCCAGGCTTTTAACCTAAAGCATTAGTTGTTTTTCTTGAATTAGTTCCTTGAGCAAAGAAGTACAAACAGTGCACCTAAGTATACAATCATGAGCATTCTAGTGGTCATTTGTACGGCCAATTGCTAAGGTGTGATTCCTTCTCCCCAAATGCTTCAGGCATTCGATCCTGGATCAATCGCGACTTGGCAAGATCCCAAGGGTTTCATAAGCTAAGTTGCTAGTACGCAGATCGAATGCTGTATGCTCGCGTAGTGAATGCCGGAAGGTCCCCAAGAACAAAAGAACTCTACTTTTTGCACAAAACTCAAGGTAAAAAGCATGCACGACATAAACAAGAGACCAATTGGGTGCAATCTCCCCCATGCCTTGTGTGAGCGCTCCACAAAGCATGTATTTTATGTATTAATCATCTTCAAGCTCAAATAATAGCCCAAATTACAAAATAGCATGCTTTTGGCTTTTGAGTTTGCTTTAGCACAAAATAGAAATAAAGCTAATGGGCGGGCACCCAAAGAGTCAGGCGTTCCCAATACAATGTCCAAATACAAATATCATAATCGTGCGCCCATGCACATACAAAATAATAAATAAATATCCAATGCCTCAATAAATAGGCGTGACAAAATATAGGCACCATGCGTAAGGTATGCGCCCATCAAAATATAAGTGTTAACTCGAATACACGGTATCCTCCAATGCTTTCCTCCGCCACTGCTGCTATCTCTACACATCAACTGAAGCATTCACAATCGTTAGTAAAATAATACAATTAAACCGACAAAAGTGAATACCTAACAGTCTTCAGCTACATAAATAAATCAACTGGTTAGAAATCAATCCTAACCTTAATTTATTACAAGTGCGCACTCTAAACTCATAAACGTTTATTAATTTAATATGTGTTTTGTGGAATCACCCGCTATGGAATCACCCATGTACACACTAAATTACTGAAACGCCCGAAAAGGATAGGCGTCCCCATCAACTTCTCACACAAAGAATCCACTTTCTGTATGAGCCCCGGTCAACAAAGTTTACAGAATCCACCGTAAAACCTCATGGAATCCACCGTGAAATATGCCTCCTGGCATCATAAAATACATGCTTTGTGGAGTGCTCACACAAGGCATGGGGGAAGATTGCACCCAATTGGTCTCTTGTTCATGTCGTGCATGCTTTATACCTTGTGTTTTGTGCAAAACGTAGAGTTCTTTTGTTCTTGGGGACCTTCCGGCATTCACTACGCAAGCATACAGCATCCGATCTGTGCACCAGTTGCTTGATTACCCTTTTTCCTTGGATTAGGGTTTATACCCAATTAACCCAAATTGTCCCTACCTTAGGTTTCCTTATATTATAGTCAATAAATCTTGGGCAACCTTGTCGCCCTAACTTGGTTGGTCAATTGCTTTCTTGGCAATTCGTAACTCCCCTAGCTTGGAAAATCAGTCCCAAGGAAGAGTGATATAGCAGGATGACTACTCATCCTTTAGAAAATTAGACTTGTACTTAGAACTCGCCAAACTTGGTCTAAGAAGTGGCAATACTATTTTGTGATTTAGACACAAGACCATATGACGAAACTTGTTGCATGAGATAGGTGTCCGCACCTACCTTGTGGGTTTATTTTTCTCATCACACGTTATTCATTGGTCAAGAATGCCTTTGGTCAAGATGTAGGGCTTGGGAGTCTTATTGACCCAATCCAAAACCCTAACCCTACTAAGCCTATAAACGTTTTGGCCCTAGGGTCCCTAAATTCTTGCGGAGGTCTAGTACTTGGTCGATTGATCATTAGGGTGAAAACCCTAGATCGTTCTTGCGCAGATGATTAGATAATCTTAACATTTCAAGAATGTGGGTAGGACCTTTGAGATCAGAAATATTAGATCGGCATCCAAAGTGCGATACTAGGCAGAATTTTAACATAACTTAACCTAGCCTAGCACATTGAGGTGTTCGTCGTATGCTAACTATTCATGCCTTTATGAATCTCATGTGAGTTACACGATTACATGAGATCTATCTAATTGATCTAATTGTTTTACAATTAAAGGCGATCTTTCTATTAGAGATGCTAATACTTTCCCTAAAAGATGTAAGTAACTGCAAGATGTATGAGACATATCATTCCATGCGAATATGCAATTTCAAGACCATAGACCTTTTTGCAACTATAGGATCTATAGTGATCTTTTCTTTTCCTTGCCTTATGCGACATTGATTGACATTCAGAGCTATTCTTATAAACTCTACATTGATGCATCCAATTCAAGCTCTAGTATTTTAATGAAGATGTATCCTTTCCCAAATTCAAACTTTGATAAAAGAACTCCATGCATGGATGCACCATTCTTTCATGACCAAATGCCAATGAATCCATCATTGATTTAATCCTTCCTTTAACACTTAACCCAACCTAGAATGTAACTATCATTGCATGCAATTTGTAAAGTACATAAATCCTTTCCATGCATTGCAACTATTCGAACATCATTTAATGGGCGTCTACGATTATCTTATACATGAATCACAACTAGGAAATTATTACATAAGTGCATTATGTGTTATATGCCATGTCCTTTGCACGATGCAACAAGGATGCCTTTGCACAATTCCATCTTTTTACTTATGCATCATATGTTCAGAATTGCAACTACCCTTGACCACGAAAGTGCAAGCAAATTGCAAATACTCGACATGCAACTAAACTTTGTAGATCGAATGAGTATATAAATTTCCCAATGCATTTAAACTTCCCTACAAGAATTAAAGCATGCTTAATGCATCCTTTCCATGTGGGGTTAATTTTCGGAACCTGGGCATTCAATATAGGGGCCATTGACGCAACAGATTTTGACTCAGCAAACTCTCCTTGCCCTTTATCCAATTTCCAAAACTCCCTATTGCCCAAGATTTCCCTCGTGGCACAGAAAATAGGCCTTGGGGAACACAGTTTAGAAACCCCGGGAGACGCGGGTGAACTTGGCTTAGAGAAGCTTCAATAGAAGCTTCTCAAGCTTCTGGATTAAAGGGATGACGTGGAAACGTGATGGGTGGAGATGATGATGATGGTGAAGATAACTATGAGGGAGATGACGACGACGACGACGATGACGATGATGATGATGATGATGATGATGAAGGCGACAAGGGCGGCAGTAGCCTGGCAGCGTGGTGGTAGCAGTCGGACGGCGGCGGGTAGCTCCTCACGATGGGCAGCACCACCACCATCAATCCCCCCCTCCAAGCTTGGGAGGGGGTGTTTATATGAGGTTAAGGTAGGGGGGGTGGCCACATAAGTGGCAGGGTGCATGCTTCCCTCCCCCATGCCCCTCCATATACCTACTCATGCTCCCTCTCCCCGCCATGCAACGGCTGAAGGGGTGTCAAGATTGTGGGAGAGAAGGAAGGAGTCTCACTTGTAGCTTTCCTGCTTGCACAATGGGAGAATACACACACAGGTGGAGGCTGAAAATAGTTTTCCTCTTCTTAGTTGTGTAAGCCAAAAAGAAGTCAAGTACATAGAAATAGAAGAACCCTATATATGGGTCTCAAACCAAACTCAACTAACTAAGGTGGCATACTAACTGAGCCACAAACTAGAGTAGATAAGGATAGCTATCATCTAGCTATTATTCATGGGTGGTGTACCAACCGCATCTGCAACTAACAAGTCGGTGACATAAATGCACAACGGTCACCCTAGCATATCACGAGTGGAGCTCGATATCTCAACAAGGGGAGGGAGTTTTAGAAAAAATTGCATATAATCCTTTATCATTTTTCCCTCAGAGGGGTGTTCCCATGGTGAACTACGGATTTTGAGCCACGGCTTCCTATACACGACGTAGGGCTAGTGTTTGTTAATGCACGAAGATGGAGAACTTAGCCCAAAGTTTCATTGTTGCGGAAGATCACTCGAAATTGCTTATGTGCGGGATCAAGAGTCGTTAATATTTCATTGCAAAAATATTACATTCTCTCCCCCTTAGAGGAATTGAGATGTCCTCATCTCGAGAAGATCTGGGGGTATTGTTGGTTGAGAGTACTTTCATCTATCCAAGTGGCATCCTCTTTGGGGTAATCTTTCCACTAGATGAGGTATTCTCTCAATGTCCTGGATCTCAAATGCCTCTCCCTAACATCTAAGATCTTGTCAGGCTGTAGCTCAAGGACTCCTTGGCTCAGCATTACAACTTGTTGATCATCAAGCACGTGACTAGGGTTAGGTACATACTTTTTCAATAGACTGATATGGAATACATTATGAACTTTTAGGTTTTCAAGGAGTTGCAGTCTGTAAGCATTAGGCCCTAGGCACTTGAGAATCTTGTAGGGTCCATAATACCTTGGACTTAGCTTTTTGCATTCACCCAAGGATAGGGAACTCTTCTTTGGACATACGTGAATGAAGACCATATCACCCTCAACGAAGGATCTGTCTTGACGTTTCAAGTCTGCGTAGGCCTTTTGTCTATCCTTGGCGGCTTGGATGTCCTATCTTATTGATTTGATTTGGTCATCCATGTCTTCCAACATTTGCTTTGAAGCTTCAACCCTCAAGGTTGGATCCGAAAAGCTTAAAGGAGTATGACAATCTTGCCCATACAATGCTTGAAAAGGGTCATCTGAATGCTTTGTTGGTAAGAAGCATTGTAGGCAAACTCAACCAGTGGCAAATATTGAATCCACTTTTTGGGTTCATGATAGCAGTGTGCCCTAAGCATATCTTCAATGACTTGGTTGACTCATTCTGTTTGACCATCAGTTTGGGGATGGTAAGCTGTATTGAAACAGAGTTGAATCCCAATGGCCTCGAAGATATCCCTCCAGAAGTGTGAGGTGAAGAGAGAGTCATGATCACTAATGATTCTTCTGGGTAACCCATGCACTTTTAATATTTCCTTGATGAATAACCTTGCAATGTCTGAGGCTTTATAGTTCGTCTTAATAGGGATAAGATGTGCAACCTTGGTGAGCATATCTACCATGACCATAATGGAGTTGTATCCTCCCTGAACTTGGGGCAGGCCAATGAAAAAGTCATACTAATGAATTCCCATTTCATTTGGGGAATGTCAAGTGGTTGCAATTTCCCTCGTATTTTGACACGTTCGGCCTTAATGCGTTGACAAGACAAACATTCCGTGACATATTTGAGAATGTCACCTTTGAGCCTATCCCAATAATAGCTCTTCCTGACCGCATTAAGGATCTTGCCATAGCCAGGATGTCCTGAGAAAGGGGAGTCATGGGCTTCCCAAAGTATCTTCTGCTTGAGTGATTGGCTTGCCGGGATATATAATCTTGTCCTATAGTAGACAAGTCCACTATTGATAGAGAATTCTTGATACTTTGTTTGTAGCTTCGGGTCTTGATCTTTGATGGGGATCTCCCTTAGCAATTTTTGATAGGTTGGGTCATGGCATGCCTCTTCTCAAGCTAGCTCAAGAATTGGGTTGTTTTGTATGGATACCTTTGTAGCTAGAGATCTTGCTGTTGATGGATCTTGCAAAATCAGAGAATTTAGAAATGCCTTGCGACTGAGTGCATTGGCAACTACATTCTCCTTTCCAGGCCAGTATTTGATTTCAAAGTCATATTCTTCCAGTACTTCAATCCATCGACATTGCCTCATATTGAGCTTATTCTGGGTGAAAATCCATTTAATAATTTTGTGGTCCGTTACTAAGGTAAATTTGTTTCCCAGCAAGTAGTGTCTCCAAAGTTTGAGTATGGATGACAGCCAACAGCTCCAGATCGTGGGTAGCATAGTTTCTTTCATGGCTCTTCAGTTTCCTTGAAGAGTATGCTACGGGATGACCTTCTTGCATGAGCACACATCTTAAAGCAAGTATGCTAGCATCAGTTATTGTCAAGATTGTGGGAGAGAAGGAAGGAGTCTCACTTGTAGCTTTCTTGCTTGCACAATGGGGGAATACTCACAAAGGTGGAGGCTGAAAACAGTTTTCCTCTTCTTAGTTGTGTAAGCCAAAATAACTCTAGTACAAGGAAATAGAAGAACCCTATAAATGGGTCTCAAACCAAACTCAACTAACTAAGGTGGCATACTAGCTGAGCCACGAACTAGAGTAGATAAGGATAGCTATCATGTAGCTATTATTCATGGGCGGTGTACCAACCACATCTGCAACTGACAAGTCAGTGACATAAATGCACAACGGTCACCCTAGCATATCACGACTGGAGCTCGATATCTCAACACTCCCCCTCGAGCTCAATCCCAATTCCTGCACACCAAGCAGGTCTCTGAACTTGCACAGCTTCTCTGTGCCCAATGCCTTCGTAAATATGTCAGCTACCTGATCCTCTGTGCTGACATAAACTAGATCAATAAGACCTAGTAAAACCCTCTCCCGCACATAGTGATAATGCACCTCAATGTGCTTTATTCTAGCATGATAGACTGGGTTATTTGCCAAGTGTATACTACTCATGTTGTCACAATAAATGATAACTGGCTCATCTGTAGGAGGTTGATGCATATCATAAAGTAGCTTATGCAACCAAGCTACCTCACATGCAGCCATTGCTGCGCCCCTGTACTCAGCCTCTGTGCTGGATAAGGCAATTGTAGGCTGTTTCTTGCTGCTCCAAGTGAGTGCAACACTCCCAAAAGAGAATACATATCCACTGGTAGATCGTCTATCAGAAATGCTACCAGCCCAATCAGCATCAGTGTATCCATGCAACTGTATCTGAACCCCAGTCTCATAAAGTAGTCCATACTGTAATGTGGACTTTACATACCTGAGTATGCGTCTAGCCGCATCCAAATGCGGTTTCCTTGGAGCCTGCATAAACTGACTTACCAATCCAACAGCATAGCTCAAATCTGGCCTGGTAATAGTCATATAAATCAAACTTCCTACTATGAGTCTGTACATAGTAGGGTCTTCCAGAAGCTCACCGGCATCTGTGCTCAGCTTCACATTCTTCTCCAAAGGAACTGAAATAGGCTTACAGCCTATCATCCCATATTTGGACAACATGTCCAATCCATACTGCCTCTGCAAGAGCTGTATCCCACTTGGTGATCTAATCACCTCAATGCCCAAGAAATAACGCAGCTCTCCTAAATCCTTCATCTCAAACTTTTGCTTCAATAGCATTTTCACATGAAGGATATCTTCATCACTGTCACCTGTCATAATCAAATCATCAACATAAATGACAAGTAATACCTTTCTCTGTTTTTCTCACATAAAGTGAGAAATCTGCCTTCGAAATGTGACAGCCAATAGTGACAAGATAATGTCCTAACTTGTCAGACCATGCTCTAGGTGCTTGCTTCAAGCCATACAAGGCTTTCTTCAACCTGCAAACAAACTCAGGATGAACAGCATGCACATAACCTGGTGGCTGCTCCATATATACCTCTTCTTGCAAATCACCATGCAAGAAGGCATTCTTTACATCCATCTAATGTAAAGACCATCCCTTTGATGCAGCCATAGCAATGACTGCTCTTATGGTTGCCATCCTTGCAACCGGACTGAATGTTTCTTCATAGTCAATGCCATATGTTTGTGCATACCCCTTGACTACTAATCTTGCCTTGTATCTGTTCAAGAACCATCTGCATTGTGCTTCACCTTATAAACCCACTTACAGCCAATTGCATTCTTACCTTTAGGCAAAGGTACCAATTCCCATGTAGCATTTGCTTCCAAGGCATCCATTTCTTCATCCATGGCTTTCTCCCATTTTTCTTTTCCCATGGCTTGCTCAAAAGAAGTGGGTTCTGGTTCCTGTATCACTTTGACCATATATGCATAGTGAATGGCTGTAAATCCATCATATTTCAGTCTATCCACAGGATACCTAGCTCTCGTAGCCCTGCGCAAAATAGGTTCACTCCCAGGTGCTCTCAAAACATCCCTGGTCTTCCTTACTCCAGGTGTAACAATAGAAGGAATACCCAACTCATCATCAATGCTCTGTTCTGAGCCACTGGATTCACCATCCACATAAGAGTGACCTGCATTCACATCAAACATGGGCTGATCAACCTTCTCTTTTCCTTTTCGTGATACCTGCATACCACTATCTGCATTGCTTTGAGAATATTCTCCTGATCTCAATCTGCCTGTCCATGGCGAAGAATGTGAACCACTGCTAGAGGATGCTCCAAGTCCACTAATATTTTGTGACTGCTGCTGTGAATTATGTGCAGCATTACCATTTTGTGCATCTACATCATCAATCACATTTACTGGTTTATACCAGCTACTCATCTCATAAAAAACAACATCTCTGCTCACTGTAAACTTACGAGTAGAAGGGTTATAGCATCTATACCCTTTTTGCTGCAGAGAGTAACCAATAAAGATGCACTTCTCAGCTTTTGGATCCAACTTGGATCTCAACTCATCTGGCACATGTACATAGGAAATGCAACCAAAATTTTTCAAATGAGAAATATCTGGTTTCCTACCAGTATACCTCTCCTTTGGAGTCATCCCATGTATTGCTGCAGTGGGAGTCCTATTCATTATGTAGACTGTTGTAGCAACTGCTTCAGCCCAGTAAAATTCTGGCAAGTCTTTTTCGTTGAGCATCGCACGAGATACCTCTCCAATATGCATGTTTTTCCTTTCTGCAATTCCATTTTGCTGTGGGGTATGACTGCATGAATATTGCTGCTTTATGCCATGCTCTTGCAGGAACCTTGCAAACTCATTTGAGAGGTACTCTCCCCCTCCATTTGACCTTAGGCATTTTATTTGCAGGCCTATTTCTTTTTCAACCATAGCTTTAAGAGTTTTAAAATGCCCAAAAACTTCACTTTTCTTTTTCATAAAATACACCCAAACTTTTTTGCTATAGTCATCAATAAAAGTGACAAAATAATGATAGCCTCCAAGAGATGCAGCTTTAGTAGTCCACACATCAGAGTGGATTAATTCCAATGGCTTCTTACTCTCTTGAACATGTCTAGGAAATGGTTTCCTTGCCTGTTTTCCAAATTGACGGGCTTCACATACCTTATGCATTTCTGCAACCTTGAATTTAAGCAATCCTGCAACAATATTTTGGGCCTGCATTAATTTAAGTTACGGTATATTAACATGACCAATGCGTTTATGCCAGATATCAATATCTGCAACTACACCGGTCCCATGTGCAAACATTGCTGCACTCAATTCAGACATGTCTGCATCCAACGTAAACATTCTGCCCTTCTTCTTTCCTTTTGCTATCAAGCGACCTTTATTTTTCATATCCTCAACAAAGCATCCATGAGGATTAAATCTGACCTGCAAGCCCTGCTCAACCATTTGACCAATAGAAACCAGATTCTTGGTGATATTCGGGATATGAAATACATCGGACAGGTATTTCTTTTTCCCATCCTGCATAGACAAAGGAATTTTTCCAATCTGCACAATAGGATGTGCAGTATCATCACCAATCTCCACAAATCCTGGTTTTTACATTTTCCTTGCATCCTCCATCCATTCTGCATGACCTGTCATGTGGTTCGATGCACCTGAGTCAACATACCATACATCGTTGCTTTCTTCTACACTTGTCACAGAATTGTTCATGTGCTACACCATAAACAAATGCTCATTTCTGTCATCACCCTGTCTACTAGAAGATACATAATTCCCTTGTTGCAATTTCCCATTCATGATGTCATTCTTCTTTTTATAGCAGTCTTTAGCCATATGACCCATTTTACCACAATAGTAGCATTCAACATTGCTGTTTGCATTTTGGCCTCTTTGCCATCCACCACGACCTCTTTGGCTCCCCCTGCCTCTAGAGTTACCACGTCCTCCTCCATAGGACTGGTTTTCTTGAGTTTGCTCCATATTTTGATTTCTACCACAACCTCCAGATCGGCCTCCTCTACCTCTGCCTCTACCTCTTCCAGCATTTGAGTAGAAGACAGCTTCTTTTGAAGTTCCTCCTGAAGAAGATGCACCACCATTTCTCTGCTCCTCAGAAATTAGAAGAGAAATCAACTCCTCAAAATCAGGAAATCTTTCACGAACGGAAATGGATGTTTGAAACTTCCCTACAAGAATTAAAGCATGCTTAATGCATCCTTTCCATGTGGGGTTACTTTTCGGAACCTGGGCATTCAATACAGGGGCCATTGACGCAGCAGATTTTGACTCAGCGAACTCTCCTTGCCCTTTATCCGATTTCCAAAACTCCCTACTGCCTGAGATTTTCCTCGTGGCACAGAAAATAGGCCTTGGGGAACACAGTTTAGAAACCCCGGGAGACGTGGGTGAACTTGGCTTAGAGAAGCTTCAATAGAAGCTTCTCAAGCTTCTGGATTACAGGGATGACATGGAAATGTGATGGGTGGAGATGATGATGATGGTGAAGATAACTATGAGGGAGATGACGATGACGATGATGAGGACGCGGACGACGACGACGACGACGATGATGATGATGATGATGATGATGATGATGAAGGCGACGGGTGCGGCAGCAGCCTGGCGGCACGGTAGCAGCAGTCGAACGGCAGTGGGTAGCTCCTCACAGCGGGTAGCAATAGTACCATCAATCCCCCTTCCAAGCTTGGGAGGGGGGGTTTATATGAGGTTAAGGTAGGGGAGGGGGTGGCCACACAAGTGGCAGGATGTATGCTTCCCTCCCCCATGCCCCTCCATACACCTACTCATACTCCCTCTCCCCACCATGCAACGACTGAAGGGGAGGGAGTTTTAAGAAAATTTACATATAATCCTTTATCCTTTTTTCCCTTGGAGGGGTGTTCCCGTGGTGAACTACGGATTTTGAGCCACGGCTTCCTATACACAAGGCGGGGCTGGTGTTTGTTAATGCATGAAGATGGAGCACTTAGCCCAAAGTTTCATTGTTGTGGAAGATCACTCGAAATTGCTTATGCATGGATCAAGAGTCATTAATATTTCATTGCGGAAATATTAAAATTTCAAATCTATAATTTTTTAGGTATTTACCAAGAAGAAAATATAAGTTTTATCTATAAATAGATTGTAGATTACATATGCTACTGAGCACTCAATGAAAAAGGCTACTTGGTGTATTACTGTGCACTTGTTATAAAAGGTTGGAGAAGAGTTGCTTTTTTTCTATATCATTTTTGTGATAATGACAAAAAACAGTGGAAACCACATCATTGAGAAGTTGGACACGAACAACTACGAATCATGGAAATTTCATGTGACAAACTTCCTTATTAAAAAAGAATTTTATGAGTTAAATAGAAAAATTTCTAGAATCTCTATTGTGCCATCCACCCGTTCTTCTAGAGCTCCCCCTGTCTCTAAAGTTTCCACCGCCTCTTGAAACCTACATTTCACCGAATTGCTAATTTAACATGTTTTGCTAGTTATCACTAGCACGTCCCATATCATCGCCTCTCGAAGAGGATTTGCCACGTCTCCTTACTAAACTTGAGTAACATTCTTGGACCTATTGACCATTTCTTTCAAATGAGTCACCCTGCTCATTGATCTCTTTGATAATCATGAGAGAGACCAACTCATCAAAATCTAAAAATGGCTTTCGTACATATACAGAAGTGGCAACTGATTTCCAAGCCTTCTCATTATTAAGGCCACCCAAAGTAGATGAAACCAAATCATCATCATCAAGCATTCCAGCAATCACTACAAAGCATGTGCAATGCTCCTCACCTTCAAAACATACTCATTAAAAGACATTTTCCTTTTTTCAAAGTATCCAACTCTTGCTTGAGTTGAATCTTTTGTGCCTTTGTATTTACTAAAAACATGTTCTCAAAAATTGTACAAGCTATATGTAAAGTTTCTCCATTTTTTATATGCCTAGCATAGTATTATCAATGATTGTAGATAGCCATCACCTTTTTGTCATTTGCATTTCATTCTTTCCAAGTCTTTAATTCATTTGCCACCATCGCATGGTTAATCAACTTTGGCTCTACTAAGAATAATAATATTCACAGTGGTAAATTGTAGCAAGGAAACTATGCATCATCTTCACAATAGAATGAAGACAAAGATGAGCATATGTTTGTTATGTAGTATATGATGAATGTTGTTACAAGAAAGGGGACATATGATGATGCATGGTATGTTGATTCATGTGCATCTATTCATATGACTAGTCATGCTAAATGATTTAGAGAGATAAATGTTAATCCTAGCGCAAAGACAGAGAAAAAGGAAGCAAAAGAAAATTCAAGAAAACTCAAAAATGAGAAGCAAGGCAGAAAAGCAAGCCCGACTAAAGAATAAGAGAAGAAGAGGCTGAAAGAGCAAGGGAAGTCTTGAAAGTCAAGGCAAAGGCAAAAGTGCATTTTGAAATATAAAATCACCCCTAATTTTTTGTAAAAGAGCACCAAGGTCCCTTCTATGCAAGTTGTAAGAGTAGATCGGCATAGGTGAAGGCATGATGTAAGTAGAGGGGAATAGGAAAAGAGGACCTTGGCAAGATGGCCAATCATGTAAAAAAGGGGATGGGTGCCCAAGGGGATGAGGGCATGTATAAAAGCCAAAAAGTGAATAGAGAAGCTCATTCTTGGTGTGTGGCAAAAGTGGCTCTTCCTCTTCTTCTTTTTCTTCTTCTTTTTCTTCTTCTTCTTCTTCTTATTCTTCTTCTTGCTTGCTTGTGCTTGAGCTTTGAGAGAGGAAGTGCGAGAGTATGAGGAAGTGAGTGTGTGAGGGTGAGAGACCGTGGTGGAGAAGCTCTCCATCTTCTCCTCTCTTCTTCTCATGTTCTTTTCTCTTCTCTTCTCTTGCACGCGGCTATGGACGATAGAGCTTGAAGGTGGAGGATTGAGCTTGCATCTCAAATCATGGAGCTACCAGTGTGCTTAGTAGGAAAAAACAAGGGAAAAGGAAGAAAACCATAGTAGGGTTTTGTGTAACATCAAGCCTATATTGAAGGAAAGCGGGGTTGTAATCCAGAAAAGAAGAGGAAAAGACCTCCAACGAGTGTTGGAGAGGGGGTCTAAAACCATGAGGAAGGGGAAATTTTTCTCAATTTTAGTTTTTGAGCTTTGAGAGAGAGAGAGAGAGAGAGAGAGAGTGTGTGTGTGTGTGTGTGTGTGTGTGTGTGTGTGTGTGTTTGAGCTCTAGGGCAAAGAAGAGATCAAGCGCACCAATTCAGAGGTTTTTGGCTATTCCAAGTATACACAAACTGTCCTCTATATCTAAGCATTGATTTTGGAATTTTTTAGCATTTCATAGTAGCAACCATAGGAGCCATACAAATCAAAATCGCACCTCATAGGCCATTTGTGCCACCAAAATCGGACACCCATCATGGAGTCCGATTCCCAAAGTTGGACACTTGGACTTAGTTAGTTTGATTTGGTCCACTCAGACACTCATGATATTACATCTTATCGGATATCATTAGCCTGACTCAGACTCGTTGAACTTGGATGCGAACTCAAACTCTGACTCAGATGACTTAGACAAGACGTACTATCTAGGTCGGACAACCAACTCAGATGATCAAACTCTCGGATGACTAGACTCGGACATGAACCACCGTTTGACTTTTGCACTCAAAGACCAATCCAGAATTGGATAGTCCAATTCTAGGACTCAGACATCTTAGAATCAAACTCACTAACCAGAACATGAAAATTGACTGATCCACGGCCCCCCCCATGCTAGGTGGAGCTTAGCTTGAGGCAAGAAAAAACCCCTATACGCATCCAGACATGTTAGATAACTCATAGAGCCTCCAAACATCAAGATCACAACTCAATTGTCTAGGAAGCAACCTCGAACAAGCCCCCTATCAAAAGACATGGATCTAGAGCATGGCATGCGCTATGGAGGATGGAAGATGTAGACAAGACTCATGTAAACATAGACACAAATAAGATCAATTGTCACACAAGTGAATTAAGCTCCAAGATTGAGACTTGGACTCATAAACACAATCTTGTGTGGTTGACAATGATACAGACACTTGATTGAAGGACAAAAGTACTATGACATTGCATTGAAAAGTGAACCAAGTACATCATTATATAGTCTCTGACCTTTCTCCACTCTCCTCACTATGCATGTGGGATTTAGGATATCTCTTCCTGGAGCATACATCAATTGTCATTTCTCAACACCCCCCTCAAATGATGAGTTCCTACACTTGCTATCTTTCCCCCCCCCCCCATGATGACATGGCATGGGAGACTAGCTCATAGGTAGCCTAGTCAAGTTAAATCTTGAAACTTTACATCTTTGGTAAGGGTTTTGTTTTACAAAGCAAATCCACTAAGAGAAACAAAAATCCACTATGGAAAAGATAATCTCTTCAAAACAATATGTCCAAGTTGTTGTTGATGGCGGAAACATCTTCTTATTCTTCTCTTTCATTCATGAACTGATTTTGATGGTTACCATTTTGTACTACTTGTTGAGCTCTTTTATGATGAAAATATTCACTAGCTATATGACCAGTCTTACCACAATAAGGACATGTCATCCGATCTTTGTTGTTAGAGTTTAATCCTCGGCCTCGGCCCTTTAGGTCTAGCGGCTCCTTTGGTGTACAAGAGGTTTTCCCTAGATGATGGGACACCATCTTTTGCATTCTTGTTCTTCTGTTTATTCTCTTCATCAAGAAGAGAGTGCTCAATATCTTTCTGTGATAAATTAGGTACATTTCTAAGAGTAGAGACAAGATTTTCATAAGGATCATGGTTTATACTAGCAAGGAGTACAACAATGGCTTCATCTTCATCTATTATTTTCTTCAGAGTGGCAAGTTTATTTTTTAGAATTTTGAATTTGTTAATATGCATAGTCATTGAAGTGTTGTTTTTTATGTTAAGCTTATAAAACTACATTAACAACTTGACCTTAGAGTTTTTGGCTTGACTTCCAAAGAAAATGTCAAGCTCATCCCAAGCCTTTTTAGCATCTTTGATGCCAGAGATATGGTGCAATACATCATCAGATAGTCCCCAGCCAATGATGCCTAGAGCCTTGTTATTCACCTTTTTCCACTCCTTTGTCTTGAGATGGTCTTCTTCAATGAACCCATCTTCCTCATCTTCCTTCGTGCTATCTGCATCATCCTCAAACAGGTTCCACAAGTCCTTCCACATAAGGTGGTACATTGTGTTCTCCTTCCATGCATGAAATCCTTCTCCATTGAGCTTGGCTATTTGTTCAAGTTCTACCGTGTTAATCAACTTCAAATAGCTAAGATGATACCAAAAAGTGAGTTTCCCAAGAACACAAGTAGATTAGTGCCAAATAATACTAGTTGAGTATCAATAGATACTATGCTTGAAGATTTGAGATCTTTATGTTGAGCTTGATGTTGCTGGTGATTTCTCCCCTTCATTTTGATTTAATGGTGAAGAACTTGCTGGAAACTGATTGAATCACCAAATCAGAGTTGCAAGAACTTCCTTGAGCTAAGAGAGGTGTGAGAATGAAGTGAAAAGAAAGCTTGAGATGAAATGGGTATGGAGTATTGGTCTTCTCTCGAATCTTTATGGATGATCTCTAAGCTTACTCGGGCACTTCTAGATCTGTACTGAACTTCAAAGAGTGTAGCTCAGTGATTAGAATCACTATTGATAGCTTCTGTGGTGAGAAGAAATAGTGAAAATGTCAATCTTTGAAGCTTTGGCTATGGAGTCTTTAGGGTTTTTGACAAACCTGATTGGTTTTTTTGTCACAGCATCCTATAGCGGAAACCATTTGATGAATCCTTTGATGGGAAAAGAGCTCATTAGTCAACCTTTGATTTCCCTATTTCAGCAATTCTGGCTTATATAAGAGCTAATGTCGAGCTGTAAAGTGGTATAAAGAAGCGCCATGAGGTGTAGAGGATATGCCTAGATGAAATCTTCAATAGATATTGTCTCATTTGTGAGATTCAAAAGCTTCAAGTGCTATAGGTCTAGTTTGGCTATGGCAGCCATGAAAGTTGGAATGAAGGTAGAGGTGAAAATGAGGTCATAAGCTAGCATTGAGTTGGATTAAAGTTAAGAAAGCTTGAGAGAGCAAAGAGGAGATCTAGATTAAGTTTGGCCATGCTCCCATGTGAGCTCCGATACCATGTCAAAAGACGTGGATCTAAAGCATGGCACGAGCTATGGAGGATGGAAGATGTAGACATGACTCATGTTGACATAGACACAAACAAGATCAACTATCACACAAGTGAATTAGGTTCCAAGATTGAGACTTGAACTCATAAACACAATCTTATGTGTTTGACAATGACATAGACACTTGATTGAAGGACAAAATTACTATGACATTGCATTGAAAAGTGAACCAAATACATCATTATATAGTCTCTAACCTTTCTTTACTCTCCTCACTATACATGTGGGATTTAGGACATCTCTTCCTAGAGTATACATCATTTGTCATTTCTCAACACCCCTAGACCACCCATCCAAAACACTTCAAAGGACCCAACCAAACCTGTTAGAGTGACCTCCTAAGAGAGCGAACTAGAAAAGTGCATTGCATCACATAATTTTGTCATGGTCATGCATTGCCCAAACAATCATTTTAAGGACACTTAGAAAGCTAAAAGCATGATTTTGCACTGTACACAATAAGAAGCACCCCACGAAAACTTGAGTGCACTCAAATTTGAGGACTTGCTAAACTAATAAGGAATTCACATGGAAGATAAGTGACTTGAGCAAACCCACTAACAAGAGAAGACCCTCAAACCACAAAAAATCGAGAAGATCGGCACAACTAGGGATTCGATATTTCCTTAGTCGACCGGTTTAATTGACAGACCAGGGGATTTAGAGGTTGACAAGATGTCATAACCAAAGCTCTGGCCATGATAGTAACCAACTCGACTTTTCAGTCGACATCCAACAAATAATCAATTGTTATGACTTACAAACCAAGATGGAGCATCATGGTAGACCAACATATGATACTATAGCTGACCTTGAGGAAGAGTAGAGATTGGCCAAGAGAGCACTGTAGGGCATAACTGCTCACAACCAAGAGCAACGAGCTCAATGGTTGAGGCACGAAATAGAAATGTGAGAGGTCCAAGAATTTTTAGTGCTTGCCAAATGGAATAGGACGGGACCTGATGCGGATAGGGAAAGAGCGCTATATCTCACATTCAGCGAGCTTTTCACTAAGCGACTCATAGATAACATGGCTGTAGAGAAAAACGGAGCATCCCTAGAAACTATATTTGCTAGAGGGACTAGGAATCACACCAAATTCGAGGAGCCAGCTAAAGATACCCATAGTTGTTAAGCAACTTGATAACAAGTACCAGCATGATAACGAACCATATAGCTTCATAGAGTAGCTTGAGTAGGTATTTGAGTTGAACGTCCTAATGGAACCTGCTCAACGTGTGCAAGATTTTGGTCTTTGTCTCGAAGATAAAGGATGAACGCGGTACACCAGTCTAGATGACATTGAGCATAGCACTTTTTGTACTCTCAAGGATCTCTTCATCTCAAGAGATTCTCTAAGATGGGGTATTCAGACAACCTCATTGTTTGACTGATGAATGTTGGTCAAAAGGACGAGGACATTAGGGATTATGTCACCCATGTAAGGAGTCTCTTTAAGAGAATCCCGGCTGCAGTGATCTAGTGAGCAAGCAGTCTCTATTGTCTTCATAAGCGAAACAAGGAGCGAAGAGCTCTCCAAGGCCTTGGTAGGCAACTCAAACTTGCAAAGGGATGTGCTAGCTAGGGTCTTTGAGGAATCCATACGTGTAGATGACCTGCACAAGGAGAGGAGCTCTAAAGTCACGAGTCGAGATAGTGTAGCCTCTAGAACCTCAGAGATAGCTGCTACCACTAGCGAGTGATCTAGCCTATCACCAAGAGAAAATGAAGAATGTTGACACTAGCTAAGAATTGGCAGATATAAAGCTAGAACTAGACAAGCTCCAAGAAATGATTAGAAGACCTGCACAACCTCATGTGTAATGTGTCCATTATTGTGGAGGGAACCATCTCCCAACCAAGTGCATAGATCCTAGATCCAGACCTTGTGCCAACTGTGGTAGGTTTGGCATGCAGTTGTGGAGTGATTACCAAAGCGATTACCACATCCACAACTTTACAACCAGCCATACTACTTGGGGAATAGACCACTGCAATGCGGAAGGGGAACTCCACTAGTACTCCCAATGCCTAATAATGCCGAGCCGACTATTCCCAAAATGGACATCAACCCTACAGGCATACCTAGACTGCATGGACCATTCATGACCCATCTACTGACGAGTGATGCTCCAATACATTACATGGAAGAGCTGAATGAGGACAAGAAATACGTAAAACCTTATGTCTCGTATGATGAGAGGGCAATCCCATATTGATGGATTTTAGACTAGTACCAATGATGGCGTTAGATTGGGGAAGGGGTGGAGGCCCAGGGAGGGCAGAGCCAGGATGTAATTGCATGTTGTGGACTTGTGGCCACCCAGGGCATATCTCATCTCATTGACCCAAATAGAAGCAAGCTAACTAAGAAAAGGCCAATTTGAGATGCCCTAAGTGTGGAATCACTCACTTATACACCGAGTGTTCTAGGAAAAAACCTTTTGCTAGCTTAGCCATCATACCTTTGGTGCCCTTGGGGTTGTTTGGAGTCAAAACAATGGATGGTGAGGCCACTTCCATCTCATTGAACATCATGACTAGGGCACAAATGAAGTAGGCCAACATTTCATTACTAGGACCTAGGAACCTAGATGCGGCCTTGATAGGAAAGAACACACAACAAAGGAAGAAAAAGAGGGCTGACGCCAAAGTGGCACTAAAAATGGACAATGCAACCATGCTAATGAGAGGGAAGCAAGTGGTAGATGCAAAGGCCGAGACTTCAACGCCTAAGATTACAAAGAAGGGAAGTGCCAAGGTTGGGGAGTGTCCTAACCCAAAACACCAATTGAAAATAGTTGACAAGGTTAAGGAGTGGGTGAGAGAAGCCCAAGAGCATCTAAAGGATGTTGAGTCCATCCTAGAAGACAAGATCGACGAGTTCTCTAGTGTGAGCATGCCCATCTCTTCGACATGTGTAAACTCAAGAGATGCATCTACACCTCACGTAGAACCACGAAGACAAGTCTTAAACACCAACGGTAGGCAAGTTGCTCAAGTTCAGTGGCAAACAAGTGTAGGGAAAAATGAGAGACAAGTGTCCAATGGTTTGCTTACGATGTTGCTATTGGCCCCTACAATGTTACCCATGGGGGATCTGATTAGGCAAAGCCCTTCATTAACGCAAGAATTAAAGAAATGGGTAGAGGGATCTAGTAGCTTCTTTAAGTAGCTGACTTGCACGAGAATGACATAGTCACACATATACCCAACCTTATGTGGTTCTGCCTATGGCAGTACTAGGAGATGTCACAAGAAAGAGGATAGTTGATACATGAGCAGCAGGAGTGAGTGTACTTAGCCATGCATTTCTGCAAGTTTGGGGTAACCTACCAGTGGAAACCACAAGATTTAGTGTCACACTAGATAATAGCATGAAATTCAAGCCATTCGAAGTGTTGAAGGACTAGCCCTTGAAGATAGGAGGTGTCCAGTTCTCAGTGAACTTCATCGTCATGAAGGGAGTAGACTATGACATCTTGCTAAGCGATGAGGAACGTGCAAGTGATCAAGGACTAGGAAAATGGCTCATATTCCTAGGCAATAGATCAAAGGCAGTGAGAGTTGAGATGGACACCTGGATGACCACACTGGTTGACTTAGACACCATCTCCTCTATCTTGAAAGGAGACACCCAATCTAGGAATTTGGGTGGACCATTGATGAAGTACATTCCATGCCCCAAAGATGAGTAGGGCTGGATGCATGTGCTAGCCACCATCGACCTGCCATTCTTAGATGAGAAATAATATTATAATAACGCTACAAGAAAAGCCAGTGAGTCCCATAAAGCCATTGTGTCAAACTCCAAGAGGTGAGACTCTACCACTAATACCACTCTATATGATGGCTAAAAACCCTAACTGGCAACAACTAACTGGCAATAAAGACCCACCCTTTCCTTGTCCCATTTAATAGACTTGAGCTCCAGGGGATTCTTGAGTATCTAACAAGGGGGCTAGTTGGTCAGCCAGTCACTAATATCAAGCTACTCCAAGGTTTCATGGATAAACCGAAATGGCAATGGACTAGAGTGCATGACCTCAACCTTAGGTATAATTGGGCATTGATCACATATGAAAAGCGAGTTGAGAATAGAGACCTAAAGGATGATGAGTAGTCATCAGGAAGCAATGATTTAGATGGCAAGTATGAGGACTTCTACCCCTCAACTAAAAGAAATGAAGAAGAGGCCAAGACGATAGAGTATGATACTGACAAGAGAATGATCAAATAAATAAAAATAGACTCCAAGAGGCCACAGAGAGCCAATGTAGTTATAGTCAAAAAATTAGTCTTCAGAACTGAGTGTGATCACACTTGGCTGGATCAATTAGGTGTGATGGACTACAAAAAAGCAAGGCTAGTCTAGCCAAATGTCACGCTTCTCTCCCCTTAGGATGGAGGCAACCTTAGAGATGCAACCACCACCACCATCTTCTAGTGAGGGTTGTGAGTTCAACTTGGAATTGGAGGTAATCTTTGAGAGTGATCTAGAGGTCCCACGACCATCGAAGAATAGATGCACCAAAGGGGGCTTGCCAATCCACCTCAGGCACGCAGACGGTTGAAGAAGGGAGAGAGAGGGCAACCAAGAGGGACAAAAGTCGAACATCAAAAGAAACCTCAAGACCTACCTAAGTGTTTTACTAAATTCAAGAAAGGGGATAGGGTAATGATCTTGTTGGGTGCAAAAACACAAGGATAGATGAGTGAATTGATAGAAGGACTTGCCAAAGTCAAGGAGGTCAACTTGGCTAGGGAAGGAGGGAAATCTCAACCCATGTACATAGCTAACGACTTGACTGAGCAAGAAGAGGTACACCTTATTGCTCTCTTGCGAGAGTACATAGACATGTTTGCATGGTCCTTAAAGGAGTTGATTCGAGGGTCATAACACATAACATCCCAATGACTCTTGACATAATGCTAGTGAAGCAATTACCTTACTTGATGAATCCAAAGCATGCTCACGCCATGAAGGAGGAGATTGATAGGCTATTGAAGGCAGGATTCATTTACGAGATTGAGCACATGGATTGGGTGTCACCCATAGTGATCATCTTATAGAAGAATGAAAAAACCCGAGTCTGTGTGAACTACAAGGAATTCAATGCCATGACTAAGAGAGATAATTACCCATTGCCTTACACAGAGCACATGCTTGAGAGAGTAGCAAGAAAAGAGGCCTACAGTTTCCTAGATGGCTTCTCAAGTTACAACCAAGTACTAGTGCACCCTGATGATAGGCATAAGACTATGTTCATCACGGAGTGGGGTGTATTCATGTACATAGTCATGCCATTTGGGCTAATGAATGCCCTTGCTACCTTTAGCATCTAATGTGCACCATCTTCAAGGACATGCTTTGGCAAGAGCTAGAAGTATTTATCGAGGATCTATGATCGAGGATTTATGATGCACTCCAACTGGAAAGAGCACCTGGATAAGCTCCGCGCAGCCTTTGAACAATAAGACTGTATGGTCTCTCTTTGAATCCCCTAAAGTGTTGATTCTTGGTGAAACACGGATGCATATTAGGGCATGTGGTGTCCAAGAATGGCGTTACCACTAACTACTCAAAGATTAGGGTTATTGTCGACTTGCCACCACCAACCAGCTATAAGGGAGTTCACTGCTTCCTAGGACACACAGGGTACTATGGCACTTTGTTCTGAACTATACATTGATTGCTAGACCACTCTACAAGCTATTGATTATATTCAAGTGAACCAGGAGTGCCAGCACACTTATGATGAGGAGTTGAAAAATGCTCTCACTACCGCACCAATTTTACGAGCCCTAGATTGGAAAATAACATTCCACATGCATACTGATGTATCAAAGTTTTCCGTTGGAGCCATTTTGCGTGAACATAACCTTGACTATCCAATGAGCTTTGCAGCAAACAATTTGCGGATATGGAGATGAACTACTCAACTAAGAGGGAAGGTTTGGCCATGGTATTTGCTGTGTAAAGAAGTTTCGGAATTATCTTTTGGCCACGCCCTTTACCTTCTTTATTGACCATCAAGTCTTGCTCTATCTAGTGAACAAACCTTGCGCTATTGGATGCATATATCGATGGTTTCTTCTGCTCTTAGAGTTTGACTTTTCTATGGTTGTATGCATGGGCAAACAACATTACATGGCAGGTCTTATCCCGTATACCCACAAGAGAGACCACTGGACAAGGCATTATAGATGACCTACCTGATGTAGACCCCTTCAACATGTCCAACAATAAGGATTTATTCAGAGCTGACTTGCCACCTTACACGATGGGCTAATGACATGGTCAACTCCTAGAGCACAAACTACTAGAGAGGCCTATTGAGAAGGCTAGGCTAATGTGCCTTATCCTTAAGATTCAACCCTATCAATTGATCACCGGTCAACTCTATAGGTTAGGACAAGATGGCCTACTATGGAGATGCATATGCGAGCATGAAATCCATGATGTGCTAACGGAAGTGCATGGTGGAATTGTTGGAGGACATTTTAGTGGAGACACTACAGCCTGCAAGGTGCTACAAGCTCAACTGTTTTGGCCCATCCTCTTTGTGATGCTGCTAAGTTTGTAAAGCATTGTGACGAGTGTCAAAGGACTAAGGTTCCTATTCATAAGGACAAAATGGAGTTGACCCTAGTCATAGCACACCAACCATTCAAAAAATGGAGCATTGATTTCATTGGGACAGTTAGTCCCATAGCACAGTACTTCAAGCCAAATACATCACTGTGGCAATGGACTACCTTACAAAATCGATCCATGAGAAAGAATGATGCTAGAACCATGGCTAAGTTCCTTTGGGAGCAAGTCATCTCACAATTTGGTTGCCCCATCGAGCTAGTTAACAGGACGAAAGCACTCATTTCATTAATGAAGTGATTGTCCACATGCTTTCAACCATCTTGATCATCCATAGGAAATCATCACCCTAATACCCTCAAGATAACAGCCAGGTGGAGTCCATGAACCAGATCCTAGTGAACATCTTGACAAATGTTGTCTTGGCTTCACACAGTGATTGGATAACAAACTCATGGCAACACTATGGGCCTATAGGACAGTCTATAAGAAGATGGCATTTGGGTAGACACCCTTCAAGTTTACTTATGAAACCGAAGTGATTCTGCCAGTGGAGTTTTTTGTCCCTAGCTTGAGAGTGGTAGTTCAAGAGCAATGGGAAGGGAAAGAAGTATGGATTGAATGCTTAATAGAGCTGGAGTGTCCCTCTAAGACACGACACCTAGCTAGTCATGCACTAATCTGTGAGAAGGTAAGACACAAAAGTTGGTTTGACAAGCATGTCAAGTAGCGTGACTTCGAGCAAGGGGACCTAGTATTACTATACTCAGTGAAAGGCCATAAGCAAAAGATGAAATTTAGGGGATTAGGGTTTTAGAGTCCACAATATTAGTCAAATAGGCAATGTCAAGGTCAAAACTCTAGAGGGAGAGGGCATAGGCTTCTTTAACGATAGTCGTCTCGAGAAGTACTACCCCCCAATACACCCATTACACAAACTGCCCATGCTGCATGCACCTATCAATGTGCAAGTAGCCACCATCATGGAAATCGAGGAGGCAGATGAGGAGGCAATAGAATATGCTTATCTATGAGTCACAGTCGCTGCTCAAAAGACATGCACTTTTGATGCACTCATTGATGAGAGAACTGACTTCAACATCCTTACTCTCACGAGCATTGGACTCTCATTGGTCAACCCTAGCTACAGCCCACAAATGCTAAACTCAACCCATCTGGATATTGAAAGCTTGCCCATGATTTTCTATGTGCTACCCTAATGCCAAAACCATAGGTAAGGAATCATTGCTAGGATGGGCTTTCAAGAAGCAGACATATCATAAACAAAAATTAACATTTCATGTGTTTCTTTTAACCATGATTGCGAAATGTGAATTCTAAATGACTACTCATGCACTGAACTGGTTTAAAAAGCTATCATTTTATGTGAAGTAAGGCTATAACCTTATCATTTTATGTGTGTAAAAGCTATGATGTCCTTGCATAAGATCTTATGCGAATTCCAAACTCTACCGTTTTGTGCATGCAACTTAGTACTTAGAGTGAACAAAACCCTAAGACTCGTTCTTGTTCCATGCACGTCATCAATCCTTTCATCCCTTCCATGAGAAAATAATTCCTAATTAATTTTAAAGCCTAGAACCTAGGCTTGATTCGTATGTGCGGCATTGGTCGCTCCGCTCGCCTCTCCAACATTGCCGGTAGCTTGGGCATCTACGCTTCCCGCGACTTTCTTCTTGGGAGCCATTCACCTCGCGGAGATTGGCTAGTCTGAACCTTAACGGGTATCAGGTTGACATGTTCGGGTGGAAAAGACCACTAGATGGGGTCCTTTGCCGAGAGAGTGGTTTGGGTGACTTGTTGCGGTTACTTACCAACTCCCACTCCCTCTCCTTCTTTCTTTCTCTTTCTCTCTCTTCTTCTTTTTCTCCTCTTCTCCTTGTTTCTCTCTCTCTCTCTTCTTCTTCTTCTTTCTTACTCTCCTACTCTCTCTCCCTCTCCTTCTCTCTTATTCCTCTACTCTCTCTCTCTCCTTCTCTTCTCTCTTCCACTCCTTTTCTCTCCTTCTCCTTCTCTCCCTCTTCTTCACTCTCCCACTCCTTCTTTTCCTCTCTCCTTCTCCTTCTCTCCCTCTTCTTCCCTTCTCTTCCCCACTCCTTCTCTCCCTCTTCTTCACTCTCCCACTCCTTCTTTTCCTCTCTCCTTCTCCTTCTCTCCCTCTTCTTCACTCCTCTTCCCCACTCCTTCTTTTTCTCTCTCCTTCTCCTTCTCTCCCTCTTCTTCCCTTCTCTTCCCCACTCCTTCTTCTTCCCTCTCCTCACTCCTTCTCTCCCACTCCTTCCCCTCTCTCCCACTCCTTCTTCTCTCCTTCTCCTTCTTCTTCTCTCCTTCTCCTTCTCTCTCCCTCTTCCTCCTCTTCTCTCTCTCCCTCATTCTTTCTCTTCTCTCCTTCTCCTTCTCCCCCTCTTCTTCCCTTCTCTTCCCCGTTCCTTCTTCTTTCTCTCTCCCTCCTTCTTTCTCTTCTCTCATTCTCCTTCTCTCCCTCTTCTCCCCTTCTCCCTCCCTCTCCTTCTCTCCCTACTCCTCCTTCTGTCCTTCTCCTTCTCCCCTCTTCCTCTTCTCTCTCTCTTCTACTTTCTCTTCTCACTAGCCGAGCTGGATGGTAATCAGGGAGGGAGGTGGCTTGTTTGGAGGGCCCAGGGGGGTCCCGCGACGTCTAATAAACAAGGGAGTTGACTATAGTCGAAGGCCCACGGCCGTTTTAGCAGAACAGATGGGAAAACCTTTAGACGGAGACCCAAAGGCCATACACAACTGCTGACGGGGGGGCGTAAGGGAGGGGGCCGTAGCCTCTATCGGCCATCAAGCGAGGCAGCAGCAAACAACTGACGGGGGGGAGGGTGGCGACGTATGGACAAGCGTAGCCTCTTCTCTCTCTCTCTCTCTCTCTCTCTCTCTCTCTCTCTCTCTCTCTCTCTCTCTCTCTCTCTCTCTCTCTCTCTCTCTCTCTCTCTCTCTCTCTCTCTCTCTCTCTCTCTCTCTCTCTCTCTCTCTCTCTCTCTCTCTCTCTCTCTCTCTCTCTCTCTCTCTCTCTCTCTCTCTCTCTCTCTCTCTCTCTCTCTCTCTCTCTCTGTGCCTGGGGAGGGGAGAAGCCTCCCCTTATATATGGGAGGCGAGGAGGTAGGTGGCATAGCCACCCCTCCCACTTGGGGGGCTGCATACCCCCCAACACCATCACTCCCTCTCTCTCTCTCCCCGACGTGCAGTCAGCGGGGAGGGGGGGAGTAAAAAAAATTTGAGCTAGTGATTAAAAATTTTTATTTTTCTTTTTAAAATTTCAAGGGAGGGTTCCTATGGCTCGTTACATTCTTTCCCCCTTAGAGGAATCGAGATGTCCTCATCTCGAGAGGACCTGGGGGTATCGTCCATCCAGGTGGCATCCTCTTCGGGATAATCTTTCCACTGGACGAGGTATTCTCTCAAGGTCCTTGACCTCAAATGCCTCTCCCTGACATCCAGGACTCTATTAGGCCATAGCTCAAGGACTCCTTGGCTAGGCATTACAATTTGTTGATCATCAAGTACATGATTTGGATTAGGTAGATAATTTTTCATCAATAGGCTAACATGGAATACATTATGAACCTTTAGGGTTGCGGGCAGCTGTAGTCTGTAAGCATTAGGTCCTAGGCACTTAGTGATCTTATAAGGTCCACAATACCTTGGACTTAGCTTCTTGTACTCTCCCAAGGATAGTGAACTCTTTTTAGGGTGTACGCGGATGAAGACCATATCACCTTCAACGAAGGATCTATCTTGCCGTTTCAAGTCTGCGTAAGCCTTCTGTCTTACCTTGGCAGCTTGGATGCCTTGTCTTATTGATTTCCTTTGATCATCCATGTCTTCCAGCATCTGCCTTGAAGCTTCTACCGTCAGGGTTGGATCCGAGAAGCTCAAAGGAGTACGACAATCGTGCCCATACAATGCTTGAAAAGGGGTCATCTGAATACTTTGTTGGTAAGAGGCATTCTAGGAAAACTCAGCCAGTGGCAAATGTTGAATCCACGTTTTGGGTTCGCAACAACAGTATGCCCTAAGCATATCTTCAATGACTTGGTTGACTCGTCTTCTTTGACAATACCCTAGTCTACTCTAAACAGGAGGAAGATCATGAACCCCAGCTTCGCATTGTTCTTGAAACAATATGAGCACATAAGCTTTATGCCAAGAAGAAGAAGTGTGCATTTTTCAAGCGATAAATTGAATATCTGGGATTCATTGTATCAGCGGAAGGAATTTCAGTAGATCCAGCCAAGGTTAGAGACATTCTGGAATGGCCAACACCAACTTTTGTCAAAGAAATACGTAGCTTTCTTAGATTGACAGGATGGTACAGGATCTTCATCAAAGATTATGCTTTGATTGCAGCACCTCTGACTAATCTACTAAAGAAGCAAGTAGCAATTGTATGGTCACCTGCCGAACAGACCAACTTTGACAAGCTAAAGCAAAGCTTAGTATTAGCACCCATCCTAAAACTTCCTGATCTTAATAAGGAGTTTGAACTGGTAACTAATGCTAGCGCACTTGCTTTAGGATGTGTGCTTATTCAAGAAGGTTATCCCGTAGCATACTCTTCAAGGAAACTGAAGAGCCATGAAAGGAATTATGCTACCCACGATCTGGAGATGTTGGCTGTCATCCATGCTCTCAAACTTTGGAGACATTACTTGCTAGGTAACAAATTTTCCTTAGTGACGGACCACAAGAGTCTTAAATGGATCTTCACCCAGAATAAGCTCAACATGAGGCAACGTCGATGGATCAAAGTGCTAGAAGAATATGACTTTGAAATCAAATACAAGCCTCGAAAAGAGAATGTAATTGCCGATGCACTCAGTCGCAAGGCATTTATAAACTCTCTTATTTTACAAGATCCATCAACAGCAAGGTCACTAGCCACAAAGGTATCAATGTCAAACAACCCAATTCTTGAGCTAGCTAGAGAAGAGGCATGTCATGACCCAGTCTATGAGAAATTGCTAAGGGAGATCCCTGTCAAGGATCAAGACCCGAAGCTAAAGACAAAGTATCAAAAATTCTCTGTCAGTAGTGGATGTCAACTTTAGGACAAGATTATGTATCCCTGCAAGCCAATCTCTCAAGCAGAAGATACTTTGGAAAGCCCATGACTCCCCTTTCTCAGGACATCCTGGCTATGCCAAGACCCTTAATGCAATTAGGAAGAGCTATTATTGGGATAGGCTCAAGGGTGACATCCTCAAATATGTCACGGAATGGTTATCAACGCATTAAGGCAGAACATGTCAAAATGCCAAGAAAATTGCAACCACTTGACATTCCCCAAATGAAATGGAAATTCATTAGTATGGACTTTGTTGTTGGCCTACCCCAAGTTCAGGGAGGATACAACTCTATTATGGTTGTAGTAGATATGCATGATACCAACTGTAACGTGGCCGCTTGTTCGTTTGTGGGACACGTCTTAGCAGCCCATCGGGAGGAGGGTCTAGAAGGCTCCACTTGGCACTCGCAAGGAATGACACACGGTTTGCGATCTAGGTCTTCTCGAGTCTACCCCGAGCGAAAGTGTCCAGTCGTTCCCACTTGGGATCAACCTGAGGTCAGGGTTCCTTTCCTATCAGCAAAATCTCTAGGAAGGAGCTAGCATCGAGCTCCCAATGTACCACTTTGCATAGGAACAACAGAGTCGAAGTGGATTCATGTTGCACTTGATTCATGGAGAATGGAAAACGAGAGGGATTAGAAGGTCAACCTCTTTGCCATATAGCATAGTCCCATTCCTTTCCCCTAAAATAGAATAAACCGAAAATTCTACATCTACTGATACTAGGTCTTCATTGTCTTATTATCTCATCATTTGAGAAAAGTTCCCCGCTAACCGAGACCACCCTTCTGTAGGACGGACCTAAGTCACACCCATCGCACTTTCCTCAATTTGCTTTAGTTATCTAATTACCTAACACATTACGTTTTGACATGAAAAATCAGCTTCCATAATTAAACAAATTAATCATGGGAGCTTCACGTAACTTAGGCACTAACACAAAGACAATGCCAAGCAAGTTTCTTTTTCTCCAATAATTGCTCTTTATTTATTTTTTAAAAAATCCTAGAGTACATCCAATTTCACGCCCAAAGGCTATCCCAGCAATCTATGGGATTGTTGCTCCAAGTTCCACCCGTTGATGAGAGTGGAATTTAGGTGACGGGAAGTGCTTAAAAATAGCTAAAAATTATGAATATCAAGGGAAAAATATTCAATGTCAAAGGCGGCGGCTCGATCTAGGACGATTTTAAGCGTCAAAGTACTTTAAAGGCGCCCGAGCGACACTTGTTGATTTTTCATAATTTTTCAGAAAATCGTGCAGGTTGACAAGAGCTAGTAGCCAATGCGGGATGCTAAGCCGGACGCTCAGGATTTTTCAGAGCTCGATTCCGAGTCCGGACGGGGAAATGGCCAAGAAACCGGTCAAGATGCGAAGGGGTGGACAAAATTTGGCCCAAATGAGTAAGTGACTCTTGGGAGCCCAAGATTAAAAGTCACATGAAATGTTAGATGCAAATCGTGGAGAGAGAGAGATGGAGAAGTCGTGATCAACATGGCGCCGAAAATTGCGCCCCATTGTTGATCAATGGAGATGGCAATCTACAAACAACCCCCCACAATGATTATGGGGCTTCATTTCCCTCTGAACCCTGACTCTATCGCCGCCCTTCGCTCGTGCAATGATGCCCTCTTTGAAGATCTCTGATTTCATTCTTTCTCTCTCCTCCCTCTCTCTCTTCTAAAGGCAAGTTCATGTGGGGAGAAGAAGGAAGAAGAAAGAATGATGGAGGCTTGTCCGGCATGGATCGGATTGCTCCACGGGCTGGAAATGGTGATTGGTGATTGTGCTGGACGTGAAGTGCTGCTGATTTCCAAATTTGCAGGCATGGACATAAAACCCGAAACACGCAAATAAGCGGTAATTTAAAATTTTCAAAGAAAATTTGAGATTCTATAGCTTTTGATTGATGAAATGTTGTTCATGTGGGATAAAAATTGTTCATGTTGTTGTTTTCTATGAGTTCTTGCTGGTCCTAATCAAAAAATCAGAAAAATATGCATCTTGTGGTTCAAAATAATATGCTAAAACACGAAAAACATGAAAAATCAAGGGAAAATGATAGGTTTTGGCATAAAAATGGAGAAGTAAATAGGAACATCAACTAAACTTTCATTTTTTTGCAAGAAGGAACTAAGGGCCATAGCCCATAACCTGTTTTGAATTTTTAATAATTAAATAATGCAAGAAAATAAGAGAAAATACAAGAAAATGATGAAAAAACCCTAAAAAATAGGAGAAAACTACATTTTGGGTTTCGAAAAATAAGGATAAATAAGAGCAATGTTTGTGAATGTTTGTGGGGACTGAAGCATGAGGATTTGCCTCAGTTCAACCCCACCTTCTTGTTCTAGTGTGTCTTTTTCCGTTTTTTTCACATAAAATGATGGTAAAATGCCCATAAACCTATACAACGACGCAATATTTAAACGGGGAAGGGTAGAGGAGTTGAAATATGTCTAAATGCCGTGTGAGATGATGGGAAAGTTGCTGATTTCTATGCATAGCATTTAGGACGGATGATAATTAAAATTAAGAGCTTAGTAGCACGAGGATCACCTCGGTGCTAGGCCCATGCAACGAAGCATGAACGGTAGTTGGAAACCATTAAAAGAATGTTTTTGCACTTGTGCACGATACTGGTTTGCTAAATGCTTGAGCACTAGGCATCCACCAAATGCATAGAGCATGAAAAGAATTTAAAAATATCAGTGACCAGCTCCTGGACATGCATTGCAATTGGTTTATTAGAACATGACCTACGTTGAGAGGCAGTGAGGTACCCAGGCTGTAGGTAGACCCGGGTCCCAAAGGGGAAAGAGAAGTAAGGACAATGGTACATTCCTGGACACGCTTATTTGGTACCTTGAGCGACTTTTGTGCGAAATGTCTAAATGTTGAGCGACGCACTGAGGGGCCAATCCCCAAGGTGTAGGAGAGTCGCAGAGGGTTGACGGCATTTAGCCGTAGGAGGAACCCCATGTGTATGTGATTCGAGCCTTTTGGCTATGTGAAAGGGACTCCCTCTGAGGAGTATATTGGGTTAGGATCAGCTGGACTACAACGTATTACAAACGCAATGTTTAGGGAGGCAGAGATTTTGATAGACGCTCCTAGCTGCGAGGCCGAGGGGTTGTCTTGTGCGTAGTGATGAGGCCCGGCTAGTGCATGAGCCAGTGCCGGCCCGTTTTTAGCTCCATCAGTGGTGCGTCTACCAGGAGCCGCTTAAAAGTGGCGGTTCTCGAATCCTGGTTGTTTAGGGACCAACTAGTAGTTTATGCCAAAGAATACTGAGATTGATCCGTTATTTATTGATAAGCATCGTCTAGCAGAAATCCAAAAGCAAGAAAGAGACGAAAGAGCTAGGTGACGTGCTGAAATTTTTAGGAGATATTCCCCTAAGCGTAGCGGTGCTGAACCCTTACGAGGGAGTGGATCTAGTGGTCTTGGGGCCACAAGCAGCAAGTTAGGAGAAGGTGGGAGCTCTAGTGCTCCCCTTCCTTCCATAAGCCAGTCTACATCAAGTACGGGAGGTGTAACCCCACCGTCCCCTATTCCTAGTGCAAATCCAATCCGCGTCATGGCGCAGCCTATTGCAATTCCAACAGGAACGACGGATTTGCCGGCTCTAGGTTACCCGCTACCCATTTTTAATGGGCTAGTTGAGGAAGATGCGGAACTCCACATTAGGGAGTTTCAAAAGCTGATGTTTAACTGTTGCATCCAAGAAGAAGGACATTTAATGATGTTCTTCAATATGACTCTCAAAGGAAGAGCCGCTATATGGTATCATGGTTTAGAAGCCGGAACCATATTGAACATTTATGCATTTTATGGAGCTTTTCGAAGGGAGTTTGCCCCTGAAAGGGGTGGGCAATATTGGTTGCGTGTACTCAACGTGACCTGCCAGGAACCACACGAGGATATTCGTGCTTATGCGAAGAAGATAAAAGAGGTTTTCTGTAAGTTGGACACCTCTATTCCTATCCCCGCAGCTGCCCAATTGCAATATTTCCTACATGGTTTGGACTTTAATATCCAATTGCAGTTGAGTAGTGTTCCCTTGGGGGATATAGATACTGCCATTACACGAGCACAAGAGGTGGAATCCCGACTACAAGCAGCCTATGCTTCTCGAGGCAATTCGAATATGTGTTTAGTATTGGGAAACAATATGGCAATGGCCAATGGCAGTAGTGGTCAAGGGATAGCGATGGCTAACCCTAATGGGAGAGGGAACATGATGCAGAATGTGCCTTTATTACCAGCTCCCCCTAGCATGTCGGTGCCTACGGGCAGTCAAATGGCTCCAAGTAGTGGAGGCCAGGCGGTCAATCCTAACACCATGCCTGTGGCTCAACAACCAGTGCCTAATCAAATTGTTAGGCCGATGGAACGACATGGTAATGACCAAGGCTATGAGTCGAGTTCTTCCAATGTTCTTGGCGAGGTTAAGGACATGATGAAGCATTATACCGACATGATTACGGAGCAGTATCGACAAATAGCTGTTGACGTCAACTTCCTTAAAAAACAACAAAATTTAATAGGAAGTAGATACCCAGAGGAGGGTGCACCTTTGAGGTTTAGTTGCAAATGGTGTGGCGGGCAGCACTATCCAAGAAATTGCCCAAATGTTAAGTGCGACATCTGTGGAAAATCCGGCTATTTAGCAGCTACTTGCTGGAGTAAGATCAGTTCCCTCCAGCGAGGTAGTCGGCAACCAGGGCCTGTTAATCATCGTGCCCAAGGAAGTGATTCCCAACGAGAAGATGGGCCTAAACAAATACTTTAACGACCAAAGACTACAGTGGAGGAGCTACCTAGTGGTAGTGGGGTTAGTTTAATTGAGGCTGTACGCGTTAACGATGCTAAAACCTCTAATTTGCGAGCTGTACTTACAAGAGATCAAAAGGGTAGAGAAGCCGACAAGGATAAGCCTGTCGACGGAAACCCTAAACAAGGCAACAAAGGAACGCAAGTTTTGGATCCTTCCATGGAAGGGGGACCTTTGAAGCCCGTAGGGAGTAAAGCTAATAAGGAACCACCAAAGAAGAAGGTGAAAGTTAAGAAAGAGGCAATAAAGCCGGTTCAGCGACCTAAAGAGCGGATGGTTTGGCGTGAAAAGCGAGCTCTATCGAACTATCATGAATTCGATTTGGCGAGCTCTCTTTGCGAAGTCAAGCCAGATGTGAATCTTTTATAGCTTATTAAGCTTTCCCTAGGAGTACGCAAGGAATTTAGAAAGATCCTACGTACTGGGTATATCGTAGAACCTTTGGGTATTGCGCGAGTTGGTGATGACTGGTTCGAGCATGCTGAGAAGCATTGCCCAAGGGTTGCAGCCTATGTCGATGGGATATTAGTAGATTATGCCATTGTCGACACGGGATCATCTGTTAACATTATGAGTTCTGAACTGATGGAAAGGTTGGGTCTTGCGATCTAGAAAGATACCTCCACAATTCTCAGAATGGCAGATGATAGTTTGAGACAGTTGGAAGGCTGCATTACTAAGGTCCATGTCATTGTTGCAAATGTAGAATGCCTGTTGGACTTTAGGGTGATTCGTTTTGCAGGCCGGCCAAGTTACCAAGTATTACTCGGACGACCTTGGATCTTGCAAGCGGATTGCCAAGTAGATATACCTGCCGGTCGACTAATATTCGGCAGAGGTGCCCAGCGTGTGGTGGTTGATGCTTATCCTGAGTCCCCGCAGAGTGAGAGAGCTCCTCTATCTTCTACAGAATTGGAGACATTAGAAGATTTATCTGGCAGTGAGACATCATTGAGTGATGAGTCCAAAGAGGGATCCACCACAGAGGACATCTATCAGATCACTTTGAACGAGCCGATAGAGGGCCAAGATCGTATAAGAGATGCAGATGTTATCAAGCTAGACCTTGGTACACCTGATGATTCGCGGCCAATCAAATTAGGTTCTATGCTCAGCTCAGCGAAAAGGGAGGACTATGTGGCCTTGATCCAGGAATTCCGTGATATCTTTGCCTGGAGTTATGATGAGTTGAGAGGCATCCCTCCTAGTCTTGCTGTTCATACAATTCCGTTGAAAGAGGGCAGTCGTCCTGTACGGCAGAAAGTAAGGCGTATGCCTTTCGAACTAAGGGACGGCCTGTTTGAAGAGTTACAAAAGCTTCGAAAAGCAGGTTTGATTTTTCCTGTGCAACACACGGAATGGTGTTCGCCAGTCGTGATTAGAAAGAAGAAGAATAATCAAATCCGTTTATGTGTAGATTTTAGGGAGCTGGATAAGCAGACAATTAAGGACTACTACCCATTGCCATTTATTGACCAGATTTTGGATCAATTAGCGGGTAGGGAGATATATTTGTTTATGGATTGCTTTGTAGGATACAACCAAATGGCAATTGCAAAAGAGGATAAGTTGAAAACAACTTTTATCACTGTATTTGGTACTTTTGCGTACCATGTGATGGCCTTTGGTTTATGCAATGCGCCTGGTTCGTGGCAACGAACAGCAGATAAGACATTCGGTGACATATCCCCTAAAGAGTTGAAGGTGTTTATTGATGACTTAGGGGCTGCCACCGTGAGAGAGAGACAGTTGATCATTCTAAGAAAATGCTTTGAGCGCTGTAGACAATTCTGCATCGCCTTAAACCCACGGAAGTGTGTTTTTGGAGTACCTTATGGGCTATTGCTGGGTCATCTGGTCAGTTCGGTAGGAATTGCGATAGACCCCGAGAAGGTCAAAGTTATAGTTGCCATGGGTCCACCACGCACTCCGAAGGAAGTTCATAGCTTTCTGTCTTCAGTTGGTTACTACCGTAGATTCATCAACGCCTAAGCAGAAAGAACGTTGCCGCTTACAAATTTATTGTCCTTTAGCTGTTCGTTTGTATGGGGTGACCCTTGTAAGGTAGCATTCGAGGATGTGAAACAAGAGCTAGCAAGAGCGCCCGTTTTAAAAGCACCTAAAAGAGGTGAGGTGTTTTATATATTTTCAGCAACCATGATGTATAGTATCAGCTGCTGTTTAGCCCAAATTTGGGAAGAGAAGTGGTACCACCCGATTGCTTTTGCCAGTCGGAAGCTAGGGGTATCCGAAATCAATTATACTTACATGGAGAAATTGTGTCTAGCGATGGTCTTTGGGACCAAGAAATTCAGGCATTACATTCTCTATGAGAAAGTCATGATTTATACGAAGGCGGAGGGGCTTCGATTATTGATGAATAAGATACAGCCGCCTGATCATCTAGCAAAGTGGTTGATCACTTTGCAGGAATTTGACTATGAAATCAGGAGTAAGCCACCAAGGTTGCAAGGCATCATGGAATGTCTTGTGGACTTTGGGGAGCCGAAAGAATCTGTGGCTGAAGGCAGTGACATGGAGTTGTTATTTAAAATAGATACGGCATCTATTCCCTCCTGGTATGCTGCAATAACGCATTATTTATCAACAGGAGAGGCGAGATCCGAATTATCTAAGGCTGAGAAAAGGAAAATTAAGCAGCAAGCGTTAAAGTTTGCTTTGATCGCAGGTACATTATATCGGCAAGGGGTTGACGATATCTATCGCCGGTGTGTGATGCCTGACGAGGTGCCATTCATTTTGGAAGAGTGCCATGATTCTGCTTGCGGTGGCCATTTTGTTGGATGGCTCACAACACTGAAAGCTTTAAGAGCAGGTTATTGGTGGCCCGCCATCTTTCAGGATACGTTTGCGTATGTTAAGAGATGCGATATTTGCCAACGACATGATAGTCGAGAGAATAGGAAACGATACTCACCCCTATTATGGCAATACTTCCATTTGAGAAGTGGGGAATAGACTTTGTGGGTCCTATTACTCCATCGTCGACTACGCAAAAGAGGTACATCATTGTCGCAACTGACTACTTCACAAAGTGGTCAGAAGCACGTGCAACAAGGAAAGATGATGCTACAGAAACTGCTAGTTTCCTTTTAGAGCAGATAATATGCCGGTCTGGTCCGCCGAAAGAATTAGTGTCGGACCGCGGAACTCATTTCCTAAATAAGGTGATTAAAGGTTTGACAGAGATGTGGCAAATAAAGCATAACAAGACAACCCCATATAATCCACAAGCCAATGGGCAAGTTGAAAGTACCAACAAGCAGCTTGTGGGCATCCTATCCAAAATTGTGTCGGAAAAGAAATGGGATTGGGATAAAAAGTTATACGTGGCAGCGTGGGCCTATAATACGACCTTCAAACGAGCCAGTGGCCATACCCCGTTCAAGTTAGTATATGGGGAGGAGTGTGTCTTGCCTTTAGAGATTGAGCTGCCGACTATTCGGTTTGCCATCAATCATTCTTTGAGTGATGAAGACGCACTTTTTGAGCGTTTGACGACACTGGCACATTTAGATGAGATTAAGTTGTAGAGCTTATTGCACCAAGAAGTGGTGAAGCGCCGAATGAAGCAGCTACACGACCTCAAAGCCAAGAAATACACCTTCAAGAAAGGACAGCTTGTTCTGTATTATGATGCACGACGTGAATTATTTCCAGGCAAGCTAGAGCCTAAATGGGATGGGCCCTATAGGATCGTTAGGATAGGAAAGAATAAATCCACACTCTTGTTAGCTGACCTTGAGGGGATAGAATTTAAAAATAAGGTTAATCTTAATAAGATTAAACCTTATTATTTCTGATTGCACTAATGCTATGACTGCCTTGCAGGTATAGGCAAGATCGATCAAACATCTGCAAGGAAATCGTGATAGAGGTTGATGGGTCGTCTGATCCCTTATTTAGAACACCCATATTTAGAACAGAGGTATCATCAGGGAAAGCTCATTTGGTGGAGCAAAGGATATAAGGTGATTGAGCAAGAAGGCGGGACATTTATTTGGGAGATCAAGGTCTTCTACCATCACTGCCTACAAATTTTGACGAGCATCCCTGTTGAATTCAATGATGATGGAGGGATGGAGCCTACAGCCCACCCGTTGAATATGCTAAATTTCGATTACCATAATTACGAGTAGAATTCAGGATGGCGGGATATGTAAACCCTTTATGGACGTACACCTTGTACTTTGATGGGGCGTCCAGGGGTGCATGCAAAAAAGGAAGTGTAGGAGTTGTCATCCGAGACCCCCGACGACGCATTGTCATGAAGTTAGCTGCTTATCTCAGGGTGAATTTTACCAATAATATGGCAGAATACAAAGCCCTGATTATGGGTTTGAATATTGCGAAGAAGGGTGGTATCCTCCAGTTGTTGGTGAAAGGGGACTCTCAGTTGGTTTTAAATCAACTCAATGGGACGTACATGGTACGAAACCCCATCCTTTGCATGTATCATCATACTGCCATAGCCCTGCTAGACGAATTCGATAGAGTGTCTTTTCAGCTAATTCCACGGAATTGGAATCAGTTTGCCGATTCTTTGGCTAATTTTGCATATGAAGAAGACCTCTTCTTTAATTGTGGCCCTTGTCCCGATATATCTATTGATGGTGAGACAGGACCTGGTCGTTTGTGGGGTATGCTTTCTGAACATGCCCTCTTTGGCAGACGATGGTTGATTTGGGTGATGCAGAGGGTAAGCGAGACTCATCTCCCTTTATTATCTGGGACCCATAGACTGGTTAGACGATATGTGATGCGAACACCTCTTGCGATATACGCAGGAGGGATAGGTCATAATTTAATGCACCTAGTTTAGGGCTATGAACCTCTGTTCCCCTGGGAATGGTATGCTTTGATGTCTATCATGGTTGTTTCCAGGAGGATATTATGTAGTATTGTTTTATTTCATTAGGCCAAGAGGGCCGATTCAGTTTTGTAGTGAAATGTCTGATTTCATTAGGCCAAGAGGGCCATTTCCCTGTCTAGTGCGGGTGCATTTAATCGGGTTTTTGTTTTAAGTGTTGTGCTGGACAGATTTCGTGGTTCATGAACTTTGGTGGAGCCTGGAGGAGCCTTTGCTGCGATGGAAGCTTCTTGCGGCCAATCCAGGTGATATTCCTCCTTTACGAGTACCTTTCTTTCCTGTTATATGTGTATTTGTGCTTGTCGAGGGGATACATTTTTGTTGGGGACCGGCAACCAAGGCATGAAGTCCCAGGTTTAGGCTAAGTATGTTTGAGGGAGGTCAGAGTAGTCATTGCCTCCTGTAAAGACATTGTCAGGTATCGAAAGACCTGTTTTAGAAGGATGTCCTAGTGGCCCTGTTCTGCTAACCTGCTAGGCAGCCGTGCTAGGAGTTCTTGTTAGTAGTGAGGCAGTTAGAGAAGCCTGCCAGAAGATAATCATAATAATGCCAATAAACTCTGTACATCCTAAAATATGAATATAAATACGAAGGTGTGTAAAAAGGGGTTCTAACCCCTATCCCAAGAAAAAGAAAACAAATGAAAATACATAAGCAGTTGATCATTGCCTTGTGAAGGCCTGGTAGGTTCTTCAGGACGAATCAGACCCGGGGCCGATACCTTGTCTTCCTAGGGGTGGCTTCTTGCTGAAGAAAAAATGATGACAAAACAAGGAAGGTTGGAGCAAAAATAAAAGTGAGCATTAAAAAAGGATTAAGTGTCGCCTTGCGAGGGCTTGGTAGGTTCTTGGGTGCCGAGACAGGTCCTGAGGCCGATGCCCTGTTCTCCTTGGGTCACTACGCTCAGCTCCCTCCTTTTTACATGCCTAAGTATGTTCATCCAATACAAACCCTAAACGAAGACATGTACTGAAGGAAAATACTCTTTGATCAGGCTATAGGAGTCCTCGCCTTGTAGGAGCTCCTAGTTGTGTTGTCTTTAGTTGGTAAGTAGTTCAGACTATCATTTAGGGCAACCTATTTGATAGGTTTTTTTGGTTTGGCTGTGTTGGAGCAGCTGGTTAGTGATTCACTTCGGATCTTCTATTAGATGATGCTAGGCCTATTCCTTGTGGATGTCATGCCTTGGTTCTGTCCAGGGGGAGGGGGAGCATTGTGCTGAGTTTTATTATATAATTGTTTTGTATCAATTTGATGCTTCTTTGGTTGTTTATGTGCAGATATGTTCGTGGATTCGACGGGCTGAGTCGCCCTATCCCATGGTCTCCAATGAGAGCGAAATTTAGGTAACGGGAAGTGCTTAAAAATAGCTAAAAATTATGAATATCAAGGGAAAAATATTCAATGTCAAAGGCGGCGGCTCGATCTAGGACGATTTTAAGCGTCAAAGTACTTTAAAGGCGCCCGAGCGACACTTGTTGATTTTTCATAATTTTTCAGAAAATCGTGCAGGTTGACAAGAGCTAGTAGCCAATGCGGGATGCTAAGCCGGACGCTCAGGATTTTTCAGAGCTCGATTCCGAGTCCGGACGGGGAAATGGCCAAGAAACCGGTCAAGATGCGAAGGGGTGGACAAAATTTGGCCCAAATGAGTAAGTGACTCTTGGGAGCCCAAGATTAAAAGTCACATGAAATGTTAGATGCAAATCGTGGAGAGAGAGAGATGGAGAAGTCGTGATCAACATGGCGCCGAAAATTGCGCCCCATTGTTGATCAATGGAGATGGCAATCTACAAACAACCCCCCACAATGATTATGGGGCTTCATTTCCCTCTGAACCCTGACTCTATCGCCGCCCTTCGCTCGTGCAATGATGCCCTCTTTGAAGATCTCTGATTTCATTCTTTCTCTCTCCTCCCTCTCTCTCTTCTAAAGGCAAGTTCATGTGGGGAGAAGAAGGAAGAAGAAAGAATGATGGAGGCTTGTCCGGCATGGATCGGATTGCTCCACGGGCTGGAAATGGTGATTGGTGATTGTGCTGGACGTGAAGTGCTGCTGATTTCCAAATTTGCAGGCATGGACATAAAACCCGAAACACGCAAATAAGCGGTAATTTAAAATTTTCAAAGAAAATTTGAGATTCTATAGCTTTTGATTGATGAAATGTTGTTCATGTGGGATAAAAATTGTTCATGTTGTTGTTTTCTATGAGTTCTTGCTGGTCCTAATCAAAAAATCAGAAAAATATGCATCTTGTGGTTCAAAATAATATGCTAAAACACGAAAAACATGAAAAATCAAGGGAAAATGATAGGTTTTGGCATAAAAATGGAGAAGTAAATAGGAACATCAACTAAACTTTCATTTTTTTGCAAGAAGGAACTAAGGGCCATAGCCCATAACCTGTTTTGAATTTTTAATAATTAAATAATGCAAGAAAATAAGAGAAAATACAAGAAAATGATGAAAAAACCCTAAAAAATAGGAGAAAACTACATTTTGGGTTTCGAAAAATAAGGATAAATAAGAGCAATGTTTGTGAATGTTTGTGGGGACTGAAGCATGAGGATTTGCCTCAGTTCAACCCCACCTTCTTGTTCTAGTGTGTCTTTTTCCGTTTTTTTCACATAAAATGATGGTAAAATGCCCATAAACCTATACAACGACGCAATATTTAAACGGGGAAGGGTAGAGGAGTTGAAATATGTCTAAATGCCGTGTGAGATGATGGGAAAGTTGCTGATTTCTATGCATAGCATTTAGGACGGATGATAATTAAAATTAAGAGCTTAGTAGCACGAGGATCACCTCGGTGCTAGGCCCATGCAACGAAGCATGAACGGTAGTTGGAAACCATTAAAAGAATGTTTTTGCACTTGTGCACGATACTGGTTTGCTAAATGCTTGAGCACTAGGCATCCACCAAATGCATAGAGCATGAAAAGAATTTAAAAATATCAGTGACCAGCTCCTGGACATGCATTGTAATTGGTTTATTAGAACATGACCTACGTTGAGAGGCAGTGAGGTACCCAGGCTGTAGGTAGACCCGGGTCCCAAAGGGGAAAGAGAAGTAAGGACAATGGTACATTCCTGGACACGCTTATTTGGTACCTTGAGCGACTTTTGTGCGAAATGTCTAAATGTTGAGCGACGCACTGAGGGGCCAATCCCCAAGGTGTAGGAGAGTCGCAGAGGGTTGACGGCATTTAGCCGTAGGAGGAACCCCATGTGTATGTGATTCGAGCCTTTTGGCTATGTGAAAGGGACTCCCTCTGAGGAGTAATATTGGGTTAGGATCAGTTGGACTACAACGTATTACAAACGCAATGTTTAGGGAGGCAGAGATTTTGATAGACGCTCCTGGCCGCGAGGCCGAGGGGTTGTCTTGTGCGTAGTGACGAGGCCCGGCTAGTGCATGAGCCAGTGCCGGCCCGTTTTTAGGTCCATCAGTTGACTAGTACACGGGCCTCGAGATCCCATCTCAAGTCACGTCGGTCCCTTGTGCGGGATTCGAGGCAAGGGTCCCCTAGCACCCAAGCGTCCTCCCGCTCCAAGTAGCACCCACGGAGAGACCTCTCACGGCGGGTTAGGTCCATATACCCGGCGCGGCTATCAACCCCCTTGGATACGGCCAGGCAGACAGTCAAAGGTATTGTCCCTACCTCTCCCTCCAGGCTTTCAACCTGAAGCATTAAGTGTTTTCTTTGAATTAGTTCCTTGAGCAGAGAGATCAAATAATGTACCTAAGTACAAGCACGAACATTTCGGAGGTCGTTTGTACGATCGACTGCTAGGGTGTGACTCCTTTTTTCCTCGGATGCTCCCAGCATCCGATCTTGGGTCTTTTCGCGACTTGGTGAGAACCCAATAATTTCAAACAAGATTACGCAAGCAAATGGTCTTGGTAAGTTGACTTATGCTTGCCCTTTTCCTTTGGGTTTTACCTTAGGGTATCTTAGTCCCTAACTCAAGCATTAGCTAGTTAGTCAAAGCAACGGACATGCCTTATTCGCAACCCAACTAAGCTCAGTTAACACACATGGCAACACATAATTCTCCATTTAGACTTTCAAGATGCAGTCTAGATGCATGCAATCCTTCCAATTCTTTTAGTGCGGTTCTATGCAAGATTTCCCAATCAGCCTTAACCATCATGCATTTAGTATAGTTGTACCTCCTAACAACTTTTATCTCTCTTTAATCCTAGCAACGAGTACTTATTTCTAATGCATCAAATCACATGTGACTTACGTATATGAAAGTCTAGGGTTTTGTCTAACGATGCAAGTGTATCTCATGAACAGAACTTAACATTTCATGTGTTTCTTTTAAAACCATGATCGCAAAACGTGAATTCTAAATGACTACTCATGCACTGAACTGGTTTAAAAAGCTATCATTTTATGTGAAGTAAGGCTATAACCTTATCATTTTATGTGAGTAAAAGCTATCATTTCCTTGCATAAGATCTTATGCGAATTCCAAACTCTACCGTTTTGCACATGCAACTTAGTACTTAGAGTGAACAGAACCCTAAGACTCATTCTTGTTCCATGCATGTCATCAATCCTTTCATCCCTTCCACGAGAAAATAATTCTTAATTAATTTTGAAGCTTAACCTGGGCTTGATTCGTATGTGCGGCGTTGGTCGCTCTGCTCACCTCTACAACATTACCAGTAGCTTGGGCGCCTACGCTTCCCGCGACTTTCTTCTTGGGAGCCATTCGCTTCGCAGAGATTGGGCAGTCTGGACCAGGTTGACACATTCGGGTGGGAAAGACCGCTAGATGGGGTCCTTCGCCGAGGGAGTGGTTTGGGTGACTTGTGGCGATTACTTACCAACTTCCACTCCCTCTCCTTCTTTCTTTTTCTTTCTCTCTCTTCTTTTTCTTTTTCCCCTCTTCTCCTTCTTTCTCTCTCTCTCTCTTCTTCTTCTTTTTTCTTACTCTCCTACTCTCTCTCCCTCTCCTTCTCTTCTTCTCCTTCTCTCTTATTCCCCTACTCTCTCTCTCTCTACTTCTCTTCTCTCTTCCACTCCCTTTCTCTCCTTCTCCTTCTCACCCTCTTCTTCACTCTCCCACTCCTTCTTTTCCTCTCTCCTTATCCTTCTCTCCCTCTTCTTCCCTTCTCTTCCCCACTCCTTCTTCCCTCTCCTCACTCCTCTCCCACTACTTCCCTTCTCTCTCCCACTCCTTCTCTCCTTCTCCTTCTTCTTCTCTCCTTCTCCTTCTCTCTCCCTCTTCCTTCTCTTCTCTCTCTCCCTCCTTCTTTCTCTTCTCTCCTTCTCCTTCTCCCCCTCTTCTTCCCTTCTCTTCCCCACTCCTTCTTCTTTCTCTCTCCCTCCTTCTTTCTCTTCTCTCCTTCTCCTTTCCCTCTTCTCCCCTTCTCTCTCCCTCTCCTTCTTGTCTCCTTCTCCTTCTCTCCCTACTCCTCCTTCTCTCCTTCTCCTTCTTCCCTCTTCCTCCTCTTCTCTCTCTCACTCCTACTTTCTCTTCTCACTGGCCAAGCTGGATGGTAATTAGGGAGGGAGGCGGATTGTTTGGAGGGCCCGGGAGGGTTCCGCAGCGTTTAATCAACAGGGGTGACTATGATCGAAGGCCCTAGAGCCTGTTTCAGTAGGACAACGGGGGGGAAAAACATGGGCTAAGTTGTCTGCCTAGGTGGTGGAGTAGTACGTCAGCCCACGGCTGCCGTTGCAATGGAAATGCAGGGGGACAGCGCCGTTCAGAGGGCCCCTGGCAGCGCCTGGAGACTATGGATGAAGGCCCAAGGGAGGGGTGTGCAGCGTCACCGCGCGAGGAGGGGGAAACCTTCAATTGCCGGCCTCAAGGCCCTACAACAGCAGCTGATGAGGGGGCGGTGATGTGCATGGAAGGGGGCATAGCCTCCTCTCTCTGCTAGGGGAGGGGAGAAGCCTCCCCTTATATAGGGGAGGAGAGGAGGTAGGTGGCATGGCCACCCCTCCCACCTGGGGGGTTGCATGCCCCCCAGCACCATCACTCCCTCCCTCTCTCTCCCCGACGTGCTGTTGGCGGGGAGAGAGGGGGGAAGTAAAAAATTCTGAACTAATGATTTCTAGACACTCCTCCCGATGGGCTGCTAAGACGTGTCCCACAAGCGGACAAGCGGGCACGTTACAGAAGGTAGAAGGCTAGCTCTCATCATCAAGCACATATGGCGCAGCTACCAATGGTGTTAGGAGAAAAAAAGAGGGGTGGGAGGCCACGTTCTTGTGGAGTAGGGTCCTGCTTAAGTAAGAGTTTAAGAAGCCTAAGGTAGTTACATGTGGTTATGAAGGCTAGATCGGGGCAAAAGGAAAAGTTGGCAAGGAAGCAGGTCATGAAAACATCTAGGCTTTCAAAGATGAAGGTGAGATCTTGTTCAAAAGAGACATAGTTAGGATTATAGATAATGGGGAAGTCATAGCATCCATGGAGGGTAGCGTCAAAATCCACTCCTACCCTACAAGGGTACGCCATAAAGGTAGGGTTGTTCCTCTCATAGGGTAAGGTGTTGCAAAAGGCCATCCAGGCGAGCATGCTAACATCACACACCCGTCTCCTCCACATGGACTAGCAGTTATAGCCTTGTACAGAATGTGGCACTTCAAAGACCTTATTCTGCCAAAAGTTTGCCTCTTCGGTCCCCCAGAGAGTGGGATTCTTTTCTCTCTCTTCCAACCATTGCTAGCCTAGTCGGCTTTCAATCGCAGTCACTTCCTCCACTAATTTAAATGGCATGACACTCCTCAAGCTATTGGGGAGAAGGAAGCTAAAGGAGAAGGGTTTTTTGTCCCTTTCCTGTTGCTCTCAAACTATCAATTTAGCATGGAAACCTGCTGGGAGGTCATCTAGGCATGGTGGTAGGGGTGCGAATGGTTGCAGGACCGACTTGGCTCTCATTTGTTTCCTGGTTTCTTCCACCAGTTTATTTCTCCTTTCCCTGAGGGCGGCTTGCCTTTCCCCAGATGTGTCAATTGATGGCTGCTCTTGGGAATGTGGCAAGGGGGGTTGTGGAATCACCTCTTCTTTAAATTTACCCATATCAAATTGGAGTTCAGCTTCATCCCTCTGTCAGTATACTTACTGTGTTTCCTCTTCAAAGCCTAGTGCATCGACCTCCTGGGGGGTTAGGCCAGCCATCAAGAAATACTTCCGTTGATCATCAAGGCTCAGCCCCATGACATCGGCTTGGGGTGGCATGTGCAGTCCTTGTGGGCTATGCTTTGTTTCTTCTTTGCCACCTCGAGGGACTCCCCTTCCTCTGAGTAGGTGGTATCCATTAGTGTATTCAAGAAGGCTTTTTGTTTAGTGTTGAAGGCTACTTGGGCGGCCTCTGCTCTGCTCTCTACGAGGATTTTCTCTATTTCCATGCCAAGCGACGCGCCAAGGTCTTCACCCTCCGTTCATTCTGTCCCACCCATTCTTCGACTCTCTTCTTCATTTCCTCCATGCCTTCCCCCTGCCTTTGCACCAGAGCTATGAGTCTTTTCTCCTGGTCTTTCAATTATTTGCTCATTCTCTCCTACTCTTTTCTTTCTAAGTTCAGCTTCTCATTCATGGTCTCCATCTCCTTATGATGTTGTTCTTCCTCTTTCTTCCTTTCCTCTTCTTTGGCGGTAAACTCCTCCATGCCTCGTTTGATTCGATCAGTCTTTGTGGTTAGCTCTGCATGTTGCATGATCAAGAGTTTATACTCCCTCTGCATTTTTACCAACTCTTGATTTTCATCTTCCAGCCGCTACCTCTAGCTTTCCTCCTTGTCGTCCTTACCCTTCAACTCCTGTTTGAGATCAAAGATCTCCTTTTGTTGCATGGCTATCTGTTGGGTCTTTTCAAGCTAAAAAGTAGCTATTGACTCTTTTTTTGCAGGTAACTCAGCCACAGCTATCTTGCTCTCCTCTTTAGATTTCTCTAGTTGAGAGAGCAATTCAACAACATATTCGTCATAGTTATCTGATGGTGTCATCGTCGTGTGGATCGGAGTGGTTGAGGCCTCCACTTTCTAGTGTTTTGGATCTTGTCTAGATTTGGCATCTATGGTCGACCTCTTCTGCCCCGTGGCCATGATTTCCATGCTCTTCCCTTGGGCTAATTCTTTATTGATGAAATATTGCATCCAAGCCACAAAGTTCAAGACGTCGGCACTAGTGGGGGTGCTTGGGGTGAGGGTGGCTGCTTTGCTGGTAGGCACCAGGAGGGTTGGGATAGCATGGATGGGGGCTTTACCCTTGCCTTCAATGATGGCTGGCAATATGATCTCCGACACCTGCGTGCTTGAGCCTCGCCCCTACTCCCTATTCAGGCATAGAGCTCCTAGGTCATATGCCCTGCTTTGTTGCTCTATAGACCGACGCATGGCTTCGGTCATGTCTTCCTCCTCCTTCCTTCTCATCTCCTCCTCTTCCTCAGTATCCCTTCTCTCCCTTTCTTCTTCTGCTTTCCTAGATTCTTCCTCCAATTTATCTGCTTTTTCTTTTCTTTCTTCTTCCTCTCTTTGGCCTCCTGTTTTGACACCTTCTTGGCTTCTTCCTTTGACTTTTCTGCTTCCTGATTCTTCTTCTTCTCCCTCTCTTCCTTCTCTTTGAGGGATTCCCTTTTTGCTCTCTCTAAGTCTTCCTTCTCCTTTTTGCGGCCTTCGTCCTACTTCTTCTTTTGTTTTGTCCTGTTCTTAGATTTCTTTGCTTGCCTTTTGCTTGACTGTTCCTTCTGTTCTCCCCCTTCTTTGTCACTTTCGCTCCTGTCATACTAGACAACTCTTGGTCCTGGTGGGGGGGTGATTTGTCAGGTGTTTCTCCTTCTCCTTCCTCTGCATCCCATGCCTCTTTTACTGCCTCCTAGATGAGGGCAGTCAAAACACTTCCATAGCCAATGAAAGAGGCTTTGGCTGAGGCTTTCTTCCTCTTAGTGCTTTTGGAGGCTGGGGACTCCCTGCCTGCTGGCTTGCTCCCCAAGGCTAGTGCTTTTGTTGCGTGGTCTATGGTCTTGTGCACATAGCCATTCCAGCCAACCTCATCCAGGGTGCAAGCTGCTAGGTTCTCCAACACATGCACGTTGATCCAATGCATGAGGGAATTGTAGCGCTGGCTAGAGAATAGTGAGTGCACCAGTTTTGCCTGCATGTGGGCTTCAGCGTCAGGGATATCCTGGATGTTGATGCTGTCATTGGTTAGCACCTCTTCCCTCTTCATCTTAAGCATGGCATAGATATCTCTTTTCTGCTTCTTCTCCACCTTAGGCTCTAACCCTAGTGCCTTCTCCACCAAGACTGGGTTCAAGGGTACATGTACCTATTTGGCCTTCTCCCCCCTTCCCACTGTTATAGTTCGACATTCCTGATCTGGGTTGTAAGTTCTGAGGAATTCCATACACTTTGTGTGGTCAGGCTCTTGTGTGAACTTCTCAAGGTACTTAACGAGGTTGCATTGCTCTACGACCCTCTTGGCTGCTTCCTCCTTGGCCACTAGTTTCTCGATGTTATGGATGGTTTGAAATTTTAGTTGGTTGTAGAAATGCCTTTCCAAGGAGATGTCGTACTGGGTCCTCTCCTCTTCCATGAAGGGGAGTTGGTGGGCACGGTCTTGTTGCGACATCTTTCATTCTTGTCATGAACCATAATTCCCATTAGTGCTTTTAAAAATAGTAATTTGTTGAATAGAAAGACTTTAAGATTATTGAATGAAAGCATTAAGATCCAACATAGTTTCTTCCCTTCAGACTTTTTGCCTTTTATTTCAAAGCTTTTGTGGCATTCCTCCTAGATCACCAATTTCTTATGTGTTTATGCGTTTGCTTGATCTTGATTGGTTTTAATTTGATTCACCTTACCCCTCCCCTTCCAGATTGAGAAGAATCCTTCCTAGGATTGAAGGTTAGGAGGTCAAGGGCATTTAGCATTCAGATATAAGGGTTACTTGCACATGAGTCAAGTATAGAATTCAGGGTTATACTCCAGCTGAGCCTCGCGGTCTAGATCGAAGGACCGGCTACTTACGTGTGTGATGTAAGTGAGGACATCCATTAGGAAATCGCTGGAATCAACACGGCTAGCAATGTGTAGCTCTTCTTCTATCAGGAGACGATCAAGATATGGGTGCCCTTTGATATGCTCTTCCATGGGTCGGCCACAAAGAGTGGTTAACACTCTATATGAGGTGGGTGCGACATAGGTTGGGTCATACTCTGATGTCTTGATTACATAGTGTTGCTCAGTGTTGGTCATGATTTGACATCCTTCGAGTTCCCACTACAATCGCAGAGTGTAGTAGTTTCATAAAAATGGGGAGTTTGTGTTAGCTAACATTTTCAACTCCTCGACTTCTTTGTCAATGATGGAAGAAGTCACGAGCTTATCATAGGACGTAATGAGGCACTGTTTGATGGCTTGTTCTCTTGATATCTCAATGCGTACCAACTCGGCACCTGAGTGGGGTGTTTTGACAAATGCAAATTTGAATGTTTCCCAGGAACAAGGCATCGTGCGAACTTCAGTTGCTAAAGGCTCTTGCAATAGGCCTAAGTCCAAGCAGTTATAACTTAGAGCCAGCGACATGAATGTGACATCTAAGCATCTAAGACAATCACCCCATGTGTCTTTGGCTAGGTCTATGGCCAAAGTTAAGAATGATTTCCGCTCATAGGAGGGTTTAAGGCCTGCAGGTGGCTGGGGTTTGATGGGGCTAGAAGGCTTGGATGCATATGATAGTAGTTGCCCATGAAGTAGTGGTTGAGCCTCGTGGGTGAGCGTCGAAGTAGTAGCTGCTACGAATGGGTTGCTACACTCGAATTGGGTTTGGCAAGTCTTATCAGTACTAGCAGGGGTTGAAGTGTATAAAGGTGTTTGTGGTTTGGGCCGATAGGCTTGCTCAACTCTTTTGGGCTTATGCGTGGGTGAGCTTGTAGGAGGTGAGTCCTAGAAGAGTTGCAGCTTCTGGTTCTGAGGTTCTATGGGGCTCGTGGTGATCAAGCTTAAGGACATCGTGTGAGTAGTGCCTTGGGCCATTCGGGCCTTACGGATCCATATCCAGGCATTTCCCTCATAGTAGCCTTGCACGTGCAAGAGGACTTTAGGAACCCATCTTGGCTTGATCATGCTTTGATTTCTATAACTGTGTCTTGGCCTCCTAGGTTTAGAGTTTCTTGTATTACAAGGACGAGAGCGTGTAATCCTAGGTGGCAATTGATGTTATTTAGGCCTCCATTGAAACTTAGGCTGTTGAGCCTTAGCTTTTGCTACTGTGAGCAGTGGCTCATGAGATTTGGTGGATGGTGGCCAAGCACTACCCCCCTCCGTAGACTTGACTGCGAGTATTTCTACCGGTGGCCCTACAGACTTTGATGAGGTCACGTAGCCCTTGCTGAAGGTTGTAACAATGCAGACATTGCCGATGGCAAGGTGGATGCACTACGACTCATAATCGACATTGCAGTGAGTTTTCTTCTTAAAGGTTCACCCTAGCAGTGACTCCGTACCTGCGTCTTTAGTGTTTGGAAACACGTAAAAGATCATTGGTACAGTCCCAGACTCAATAGCAGCAGTGGCCCTGCACTTGCCGAGAAGTGCATATGAGTGGCCCCTATATGGGCTTAATTTGGCATTAATGGGCTGTAGTGGTGGTTTATTAATTTGTGTCCAATGATAATGAGTTAAGACATTGAAGTCTACTCCCTCATCGATCAAGGCATTGAAAGCACATGTTTTCTTGGCAGTGACCGTGATGTGGAGGTATGCAGGTTCTACGGCATCCTCATCCTCATCATCAATTTTTGTGATTGTGGCGACTCGTACTTTGACAAAGGGTTCTAACATTGGTGGCTCATGCAGCGGATGCGTGGGAGGGTAGTACTTCTTAATGCGACTGCCATTGAAGAAGCCTATGCCCTCACCATCCAAAGTCTCGAGCTCAATGTTTCCAGTTTGGCTGATAGCACGAACTTTGAAAGGCCCAAGACCTCTAAACTTCAATTTTTTCTGCTTGTGTCTTTTAACTAAGTATAGGAGCACTAAGTCACCCTGTTCAAAGTTGCATTGTTTGACATGCTTGTCAAACCAGCTCTTGCATTGTGCCTTCTCGCATATGAGCGCATGAGTGGCTAGAAGGCGAGTTTTTGAGAGGCATTCAAGTTCAACCAGGCATTGCATCCAAGCCTCCTTTCCTTCCCATCGTTCTTGAAGCGCTATTCTCAAGCTAGGATTGAAAAACTCTATTGGTAGAATTTCCTCAATCCCATAGGTCAACCTAAAAAGAGTCTGGTCGATAGCCATTTTATAAGCTGTACGGTAAGCCCACAAGGCTGCCATTAGCTTGTTATCCCAATCATTGCGCGAAGCAGAGACTACTTTGATCATGACTTTTACAAGGATCTTATTTGTGGATTCTGCCTACTCATTTTCCTAAGGGTAGTATAGAGAGGATTTTCGATGGATAATTAGAAAGGTGGATAGAAGATGTGCTATCACTTCATTGATGAAGTGTGTGCCCTGGTCTCACTGACTAGTTCGATGGGGCAGTTGAATCGTGAGATCACCTGCTCCCATAAGAACTTGGCAATTGTTCTAGTGTCATTCTTTCGCATCGCTCTCGCTTCTACCCATTTCGTTAGTTAGTTTATGGCCACAATGATATATTTGGCATGTAAATATTATGCCGCAGGACTAATGGATCCTATGAAGTCGATCCCTCATTTTTCAAAGGGTTGTCATGCAATGATTGGGGTCAACTCCATTTGATCCTTGCGAATTGGGACCTTTGTCCGCCCCGCTGACACTCGTCACAATGCTTGACGAATCGTGCTACATGGCGAAAAAGCGTGGGTAACCACAATTGAGACTAAAAAGTGCCCTCTAGCAATTCCGTTGTGTGCCTCTGCAAGCACATCATGCATCTCATGCTCGCATACACATCTACACAACAACCCGTCTTGCCCTAGCCTCTATAGTTAGCTTGCTATCAACTAATTGGGTTGGATTTTGAGGATAAGTCACCTAAGTCGGGTTTTTTCTATCAGTCGCTCAGGGAGTCCGTGCTCCAGCACTTGGATGATGTCATCTGCCCAATATGGTGTTAGATCAGCCTTAAATAAATCTCTCTCACTGGAAAGGTTAAAAAGATGGGCATCTAGCAATTCATCTGCAATGCCTTGTCCAGCAGCCTCTCGCGTGGGGATACATGACATGTGGTCAGCCTTGTAGTGCTGTTTTCCCTTTCGTATAACCACAGAGAAGCCAAATTCTAAAAGCAGAAGGAGCCATCGAGCTATGCGCCTTGTAGCGCAGGGTTTGTTTACTAGATATAGCAAGGCTTGATGGTCCACAAGGAAAGTAAAAGGCGTACCCAATAGATAATGCCAAAACTTATTTACAACAAATACCATGGCTAAACCCTCTCTCTCAGTCGTCGAGTAATTCATTTCAATCTCAGTGAGTTGTTTGCTTGCAAAGCTCGCTGGATAGTCGAGGTTGTGTTCGCCAGGTTGGCACAACACTGCCACCACGGAGAATTTCGAAGCATCAATATGCACGTGGAAGGTAATGGTCCAATCTGGGGCTCGTAGAATTGGTGCAGTAGTCATAGCCTTTTTCAATTCCTCATACACTGGTTGGCATGCTTCATTCCACTCAAAGATGATCAATAGCTTGTACAAAGGTCTGGCAATCAATACATAGTTCAGCACAAACTGTCGCTAGTATCCCGTATGGCCTAAGAAGCATTGAACTCCCTTATAGTTGATTGGGGGCAAAAGATCAACAATAACCCTGACTTTCGAGAAGTCAGTGGCAATGCCGTTCTTTGACACCACGTGCCCTAAGATGCATCCATGTTTCACCCAGAACTAGCACTTTAAGGGGTTCAAGGAGAGACGATATAGGCGACACTGCTCAAATATTGCTCAGAGTTTGTCTAAGTGTTCTCTCAAGGTTGAGTGAACACACGTCATCCACGAAGACTTCCAATTCCTTGCAAAGCATGTCTTTAAATATGGTGCATATGAGGTGTTGAAAGGTGGTTGGGGCATTAGTCAACCCAAAGGGCATGACTATGTAAGCAAAGACACCCCATTTAGTGTGGTGAAGGCAATCTTATGCCTATCAGTAGGATGCACTTGCACCTGATTGTATCTAGAGAAGCCATCTAGAAAGATGTAGGTCTCTTTGCCCGCCACTCTTTTGAACATGTGCTCAGTGTACGACAATGGGTAGTTGTCTCTCTTAGTGGCAACGTTCACCTTCTTGTAATTGACACACACTCTAATCTTTACGTTTTTCTTCATCACTATGACTATGGGCGACACCCAGTCTGTGTGCTCAATTTCATAAATGATTCCTGCTCTCATCAGCTTGTCAATCTCCTCTTTGACTACATGATCATGTTCTAGATTCATCGAGTATGATCATTGCTTGACCAGTTTTGCATTTGGCATCATGGCTATGTTATGAGTCACTACACTTGGATCTACCCCCTTAAGCTTCTCTAAGGACCAAGCAAACACGTCTATATACTCTCACAATAGAGCAACAAGACTCATCTCCTCTTCCTCAATCAAGTCATCAGCAATAAAGACCGGTCGAGGTGTCTCCCCTTCCTGTGCTAGGTTCACCTCCTCGACCTTGGCTTATCCCTCGATGGGTTCACTCGTTTGCCCTTGGAATTTGGCACCCAGTAGGATTACTACCCTGTTACCCTTCTTGAATTTTGTAAATCTCTTTGGGAGATCTTGTAGCTTTCTTTGCTCTTCTGTTTGCATGTCCCTAGGCTGTTTTGCCCTTTCTTCCTTCAATCATCTGTGCCTTAGGTGGACGGGTAGGTCCCCCTTGGTGCGTGGTCTAGGTATTTTTGGATCACTATCTGAGCTTACTTTTGACTTAGAATTAAACTCTCCATTTTCACTAGAAGAGGTGGTTTCTCCTGGCGATCACAGCTATCAAAGGATGACTCTGTTCTAAGCACTGGTGTTGTACCTGGTTGGGTTAGGCCTACTTATTTTAAATTTATGGCTCCTATATGTTCTGACCAAGTGTGGTGACAATCCATGCGCATGACCCCTCACTTTATCTTAAAGACACTATTTTTCTGTGGCTTGGAGTCCACTCGTATCTGTTATATTTCTCATCCCTCACTGTCGTATTCCACCGTCTATCTCACCCTCACTTTCATCACTACAAGAACGATAGTCCTCGTACTCGTCATTGGAGTCATCTTCATCCGAGTGCTCATCATCTCCTAGGTTTTGGTATATTCATCTCTGATTGGGGACTAGGGCCCAATTGTACATGAGGTTTAAGTCATGCACCATGGTCCCTTGCCACCTTGGTTCATCTAATAGATCTTGGAGTGTCTTGAAGTTTGCTGCTAGATTGCCAACTAGCTTGCCAGTCAAATACTTTAGAATCTCTTGGAGTTCCCTCTTCTTATTTGGCACTTGAAATGTGACAGGTTTAGGTCACCCACGAAGGGTTCCTATCATCGTGCAGACTGGTACGGAGGGTGTGTCTTTTGACTTGCCAACTGTCTTGATCACTTGCTCGTATGCCTCATGATCCGAGAATGGCAAGTCGATCATAGCAAGGACATGCATCCAGTCTCGCTCATCCTCTGGGCATGGGATATACTTGGTCAAGGGCCCATAGGACTTCTTGACTTGAGTGTTACCTTTAAGCATCGCGGAGATGGCATCCAAGTCAACTGGTGAGGTCTTTCAATTGTCCATCTCTACCCTCACAGCTTCCATTCTATTGCCAAGGAAGATTAGGCTATTACCCCAATCTTCGATGACTCTGGCATTGCGCATCCAGGGTCGGTCTAATAGAATATCGTATTCCACTCCCTTCATGACTATAAAGTCAACCGAGAACTCAACGCCTACAATTTTCACCGGTCATTTTTTAAGTACCCCGAATGGTTTCACTCTCATATCGTTGCTAGTGTAACATTGAGCCTGGTAGTCTTGACAGGCGGGTTTTACCAAGTCTGAAGCACTATGTGGCTTAGTACACTAACCCCCACTCCAATGTCTACAATCCCCTTTCTTGTTGTGTCGCCTAGGGCTAAGACAGGTAAGACCGCATGCATCATGCCTTCCCAAAAAGCATTAACTTGCGAGGACTTGGGCACAGAGTGCAGTGTTAGACTCAGTATTTGTGTCTCTGCATCATGGTCGTGCAGGTCTACAGTAGCTTGCTCTCCTGATCCTTCAACCCACTGCTTTAGGCCTTGCCATAGGGTGGAATGCTGCCTAAGCAAGTCTCCCAGGCTCAGTGTCATAGGGGTGATCACTAGCATGGTAAGGAGGTCATTGGCTACTCATCTTTCTCCTATTCTGAATTGTCCTGGCCAATGGCCGTGATTGATTTTTTGGCATGTAGCGTCAAGGCTTTGCCTAAGTGATACCGCTTGAGGTGCAGTCGCATCTCTCGATTTTGGTCGAGGTGGTGAGACTAGCATGCTTATGCTGGAGAGATCTTTGATCTCGTCCTCTAGGTTGGGCTTAGCATCTTTTAGGTCCTCTTGGGCCTCTTTTACCCATTCCTTTACTTTCTCGATAGCCTCTAGTTGGCGCTTTGAATGCGGGTATTCCCCTACCTTAGCACTTCCCTTTTCGATTGTCTTAGGAGCTCAGGTTTCTACCTCTGCATCAGTGACCTTCTTTCCAGCAAGCAGAGTTGTAGCACTCTCAATTTTCAGCATGATCTTAGCTTCGGGTTTCTTCTTTCTTCATCTATGGCTCTTCTTCCCGATCGAGGCTGCATCAAGGTTGCTAGGACCTAACAACGATATGCTGGCCTGCTTCGCGATTCATGACATGCAATGGGATAGGTGTGGCCTCCCCATCCAGGTTCTCGATGCCGAATAGCCCCAATGGGGCAGATGGCATGTTGGTTGAACTTGAGGATGGCTTTCACTTGGGATAGTCAATGAAGAGATGAGTGATTCCACACTCAGGGGCACCTTAGGTCTACCTTGTCTCTATTTGGTTGCTCCCTTTTAGGACAATGTGATGAGACGTGCCCTAGATGACCACAAGTCCAACATATGATTGAATCCTGTGTCTGCCCTCCTAGACCTCTACCTTGGCCTCTTCCTAATGCCATCACCAGTACTGGTCAATAGTCCATAAGGATTGTGTTGCTCTCATCGTCATGCGAGACGTATGGGTATACGTAAGTCTCTTCCTCATTTGGCTCCTCCACGTAGTGGACTGGAGCATCACTCGGTGGATGGGTCATGTAGGGACCAAGCAGTCTAGGTATGCCTTTAGGGTTTATGTCCATTCTAGGAATAGCCGATTTAACATCGTTAGGCATAGAAGGGCCAATGGGGCTCCCCTTCCAAAGAATTGTTGGGGTCTGCTTGCTAGATATGGCTGGCCATATGGTTATGAGTATGGAAGTCTTCTAGGTAATCTACAATGCCCGACGTCATGACCGAATCTATTGCAATTTGTGCAAGGTCGTGACCTAGGGTCTTGACACTCAACTGGCAAGTGGTTTCCGCCATAGTACACGCATTGGATGTGTGGCAGTGTTGGTCGTCTCAACATATCCTGTAGTTTTGCTATCTCCATTTTTACCTCAGCCAAGTCTTGGTTTGTCTCAATGGCTTTCCCTTTTTCCTAGGCTGTTGGACCTAATCGTTCTTTAGAGGCTGACTCTCTCTCTTAACTCCACGAGTTGGTCTCTTCTGAATTTGAGCTCCTGGAGCTCCGCTCTTTCAGCTGATCGTCTACTCGAATGGCCTCTTCAAACACCCTAGCTAGCGAGTCTCCCTGCAAGCTTGAGTTGCCTGCCAAGGCCTTATATAGCTCCTCACTCCGTATTCCACTGATAAACATGGTGGACACCACTCTTTCCATAGGTCATTTGCCCATGGGGATTCTCTTGAAGAGGCTTCTCACATGGGTGACATAGTCACGGATGTCCTCTTTCTCTTTCTGCTTGACATTCATCAATCTTACTAGCAGATTGTCAAAGTATCTGGGCTCAGAGAATCTCTTGATGAAGAGATTTTTGAGGCCGTTAAAGTCCACTCATTCTCTAGCATCTAGACTCGTGTACCAAGTCCTACCCTTGTCACCTAAGCAAAGCCCGAATGCTTGAGAGAGTTGAGTCAAGTCAGTGAGGCCATTAGCCTCACAGACTTGCTCAAATTTCTCTACAAAGTTGTATGGATCATCATGGGGTTGGTACTTGTCGAGTTTCTTTGCAACAATTGGGATTTTAGACTGGCCCTTAGAGCCTTGGTTTGCTCCTAATCCTACTAGTAACGATGTCGCTAGTGCTACAGTACTCTGCTCCGCTATTGTGTTGCTGAGCAGTCACTTCATGAGAAGCTAACTCAATGTCAAATCTCCTTCCAGGGCTCTCTCATGATCGGTCTGATTCCCACCTGCTAGGTTCAGCACCCATTGTACCTCGTGCAATTCTGTGTTCTGCCTTAAGCTCCTAGCATGCTGGTCTTGGTTGTATTTCACTATGCCTTGCAGCGCCTTGTGGGCTAGCTTCTGTTCCTCTTCCGAGTCTGTTATGATGGCCAATGTCATTTTGCCACAATGCTTATTCCGAGCATGCACATCGTAGCTACTCACTAGCTGCTGAATTGCCTCTAGAAAAACTCCTAAGTCGAGTTCCTCGTTCGGCCTGCAGTCTGAGCTTTCCTATATCATGATCATGTTCTCGTGCTCTACCAAGCTATCAATCAAGTTGAGCAAGTTGGTCAGATCCACTTCTCTAGCACCGCTTACTTGGTCCTACTCTGTGTTTTGGTCATCCATCTATGTCTAGAGATCTTCTCCTATTGGTGGGTTCCTTGAGGTGTTTATCTGAGTGAGTTCCTTGACTTATTGCATCCAATCCTCAATGTATCTCTACTCTATGTGTGTGTTCTTTCCCGTGCACTTGTGCTCAATCACGCTTTTAGTTGTCCTTAAGTGTACTTCAAGTGTAGAAATTCAGGGTGAGTGCGAAAAATAAGTATCTAAGCGGCTTACGCACTCTCGCTTCGTTTTAGGCCTGATAGGCTTGTTGACCCACTTCTAGCCATCTTTTCAGGTTTTAGGATCTCTCATGGCATTGTCTTACCCATTTTAGGTTTGTTCAGGGTCTTTGGCTCAATTGGCTGTCATTAGGACTCTGGGTTCACAATAGCCTACTCAAGCTGCTAAGTGGATGCGTCTTCCAAATTTACTTATTCCCTACACCAGAATCGAGTTATGCGCATCGGGAGGACTCACAAAGGTTTATGCGGCCAAACTCTAGCCAGGTCTTGTCTAATTTCCTAAAAATTTGGAAAAATCCTGAATCGGTCCAGCTCGTCCAAATTGCAGGGGCTAAGTGATGGATTTAGACCGAATGGAAATTGTGGGCCAAGTGTGTTGCTCGGACAAGCCGAGTTGTCGTGGCCAAGGGCAGAATGGAAAGCTCGAATAGTTTGACTTGGATGGGGTTTTTCGGACGGGCCGAGGAGATTCACTTGGACAGGCCAAGGGGGTCTATTCGGACGGAGCCGAGGCACTCGAGCCGAGAGTCAAGTTTTGATATGGCCGAGTGAACTTTTGGCCGACTTTTGGCCGAGTTGGTTCGTTTGGACGGGCCGAGGGCCAAATGGGGTAGATTGAACAAGGGCCGAGTTGCAAGTGGGCCGAGTGATATGCTTAGACGGGCTGAATTGACTAGTGGGCTGAGTCGACCGAGAGTAAGTGGGCCAAGGGCCAATTCTTGGACTTGGCCCAGGAACCAGCCACTCGGACAGGCCGAACAACGCACGACAACCGCAGCGAAGGCACTAATTTTCTCAAATCTTATGACACATGAAATCATATCACACAAGAGCTTCCAAATCAGTACCAAGGCATAAGGGGAAGGGCTTGATATACTTGGAATGCGTGGTAGACTCCCTAGCAGCAAGATCGAATCGAATCTCCAAGAGCTCTCTCTCTCTCTCTCTCTCTCTCCCTCAATGTTAGGGTATGAAATGAGCTCTTCCTTGACCTCTTGGCTCTTGAACCCCTTCCTAGGTAAGGTTTTGATGTCCCCAATCACTCACTTGCCGACATTAAACATCCCAAGCACTCTTTTTTCCCATTTTTGCATGATTTGTGCCCTCTTTTGCCCTATTTTACAGTAGCAAACCCTACGCTTTTCTGATCCGATTTCCTAATCCTAACCTACGCTAAACGCAACAAAGATTGAAGGCAAAAAACTGAAATGATTTCTCCATATTTTCCAATCATCAAACTAACAAAATAACCCAAAATACTTACTTGTTTTGAAGATCAAAAAACCCAAACTTCCTACCTATCTCAAGCTCCATTTCAAGGATGAATCCCTTACTTCGATGCTCAATATGAGGTGCGCAAGTGCTCAAGCTTGAATCCATTGGTTCCAAAAATGAAACCAAAATGTAGTGGGAGCTCACGCTCAACCACCAAGACCCATGGACCGCTTATTGTTTCAAGCGTTTCAAGCGAGCTCTCATGGCTATCTCTCACCTAGCCGATGCACCGTCGATCCTCTCAGGGTGTAGTGAGCTTACCTTAATGCCGAAATGAGTTGCCTCCTCTCTCGCACACGCCGGTAGCTCCACGATCCTAGATGCTAGCTCAAGCATCCTCAAGCCTTCTCCATCTCCAAGCTCCATCCACCATAGCCGCACGCGCGAGAAAAGAGAAGAGAAGAGAAGAGAGAAGAAGAGAGAAGAGGAGATGGTGAAGAGCTTCACCCTCTTGATTCCTCACTCCCACACACTCACTCACTCCCTCACACTCTCACACTCCCTTTCTCAAGAGCACACACACAAGCAAGGTGAAGAGAAGAAGAGAAGAAGAGAGGATTCTTGTAAGCCACACACCAAAGAATGAGCTTCTCATTCACTTTTCAACTTTATATACAAAACCCTAAATCCCTTTTGGGCAGTCATCCTCTTATCCCGTTTTTACATGGCCGGCCATTGTGGCAAGGTCCCTTTTTCTAATTCCCTCTTCTTGCTTCATGCCCTAAGCCTATACCCCTCTATTCTTTTACAAATGGCACAGGAGGGAGACTAGCACTCTTTTACAAGAGTTGTTAGAGTTTTTTGAGGCGCCTTTCATTTAAAATTGCACTTTTTGTCTCAACTTAGCTTTAGGGGCCGCCTCTACACCTTTGCTCTTTTTCCATCCTTTTTTCGCTTTTTCCTTCATTTTTTAGTCATCTCGAATTGAGGTTAACACTAGGGGGAGGAACAGCTCTAAAGAAACATGGAAATGATGAAGTACATGTTACTGGCAAAGCTGGAAGAGCAGAGAAGGCTAGAGAGGGAAATCAAGCACATGGAGAAGGAAAAATAAGAAGCAACCTAGAGTTGGAGAGATCCAGAACCAAGATTGGCAACCCTAGCATGAAGATAAAATGAAAATCTAGAGGAAATGAAAGCGAAGAGTAGAAAAATGGGTCACCAAAAGTGAGGGGAGAGTAAGGGAACTAGCAGGTTGTCTAGCCCATGCCAAAGGGAATAGAGTGTTGGCAAAAGTAAGGCAGTAGAGACCGTAAAGATGAGCATGGAAGCCCAACAACATGTCTTCCTCAGCACCAGCTTAGTTGCTTGGTGTGTTGTTGTACACTTGTTGTAAAAGATTGCAAAAGACTTGCTTGTTATTACTTTGTATCATTTTTGTGATAATGGCAAAGAATAGTAGAAATCCCATCATTGAGATGCTAGACAAGAATAACTACCCTTCATGGAAGTTCCGTGTGACGAACTTTCTCATGGAAAAGGGCCTTTATGAGTTTATTTCAAGTGAAAAAAAGAAGCCAGAGTTATGTATCCCCTACAATTGCAAGGATAAGATAGATGAATTAAATCCATGTAAAGAATGGAATGCAAAAGACAAAAAGGTGATTTATTGGCTATATGCAATCATTGATAATACTATGCTGGGACATATTAGGAATGCAAAAAATTCACATGCAGCTTGGATAAATTTTTAGAACATGTTTTCGGTAAATACAAAGGCACAAAAGATTCAACTCAAGTAAGAGTTGAATACATTAAAGAAAGAAAAAACGTTTGTCAATGAGTATGTTTTGAAGGTGAGGAGCTTTGCAGATGCTTTAGGAGAGATTGATGCAATGCTTGATGATGATGATTTGGTTTCATATACTTTGGGTGGCCTTAATAATGAGAAAGCTTGGAAATCATTTATCACCTCTGTATATGTAAGTACGAAAGCCATTCCAAATTTTGATGGGTTGGTTTCTCTCATGATTACTGAAGAGATCAATATGCAAGGTGACTCATCTGAAAGAAATTGTGAACATTTAGAAGCACTTTACTCAAGTTAAGAAGGATAAGGAATTTCCAAAGAAGAAGGCAAAAGCCAAGAAAGAGGCACTAAAGTCGGAAGAGAATGGTCTGGCAAGAAAAGGGAGCTCTTGCTATCTATCATGAATTTGATTTAGCAAGCTCTCTTTGCGATTTTAAGTCGGATGTAAACCTCATGCATTTAATCAAGTTGTCTCTATGAGTGCGTAAAGAGTTTAAAAAGATTATATGCATTGGTTGTATCATGGAGCCCTTGGAAATAGCACAGGGAGGAGATGATTGGTTTGAGCATACTGAAAGGAATTTCCAAGGATAGCGGCATATGTTGATGGAATATTAGTGGAACATGCTATTGTGGATACGAGATCCTCCGTCAACAATATGAGTTCGGAATTCATGGAGAGGCTAGGTCTATAAATAAAAAAGATGCCTCCACAATTCTCAAAATAGCTAATGATATTTTAAGACAACCTAAAGGGTGCATTACTAAAGTCCATTAGGTTTATAAGGTGGCAGCCTAGCTATCAAGTACTGTAGGTAGGCCATGGATCTTACAAGCAAACTATTAGGTTGATATATCCACTGGTCAGTTGATCTTTGGTAGAGGTGCTAGATGTATAGTGGTAGATGCCTATCCTAAATCTCCTCAAAGTGAGAGAGTTCCTTTACCCTCTACTATAGAGATAGATACATTAGAGGATGTAGCTAGTAATGAGACATCATCAAGTGATAAATCCAACGAGGGGTCTACTATCGATGATATTTATCAAGTAACTTTGAATGATCCAATAGAGGCTCAGGAGAGAATAAGAGATGCGGATGTAATTGAGCTAGACCTTGTTACGATGAATGATTCATGGCCAATCAAATTAGGGTCCATGCTGAGTTTGGAAGAAAGGAAGGACTATGTATCCTTGATTCAGGAATTTCACGACATCTTTGCTTGGAGTTATGAAGAGTTGAGAGGTATTCCTCCCAGCTAGGCTATATATACCATTCCCCTAAAGGAAGGTGGCTACCTATGCGGTAAAAAGTAAGGCATATGCCTTTCAAAGTAAGGGATAGACTATTTGAGGAGTTAACAAAACTACAGAAAGCTGGCTTGATATTCCCGATTCAACACACAGAATAGTGTTCACCATTTGTTATCAAGAAGAAGTGATCAAATTTTAGATCAATTAGTGAGTAGAAAAATCTATTCATTTATGGATTGCTTTGCTAGATACAACCAAATGGCTATTGGGGAGGAAGATATGCTAAAAATGGCATTTATCACTATCTTCGGTACCTTTGCATATCATGTGATAGCCTTTGGGTTATGCAATGCGCCTAGGTCTTGCCAATGTATAGCTAATAAGACTTTTGGTAACATCTCTCCAGAGGATTTAAAAGTCTTCATCAATGATCTGGGGGCAGCCACCATAAGGAAAAGGTAGTTGATCATTTTAAGAAAATGTTTTGAGCATTGCAAATAGTTTTGCATTGCCATTAATCCAAGAAGGTGTGTCTTTGGGGTGCCCTATGGGTTGTTATTGGGTCATGTTGTTAGCTCAGTTGGCATTGCAATTGACCCTAAAAAGATAAAGATTATAGTCCCTATGATTCTGCTACACATTCCAAAAGAGGTGCACAACTTTCTTTCATTAGTGGGATTCTTTGAAGATTTATCAATGCATTGGTAGAAAGAACATTACCATTGATGAAATTGTTATCCTTTAATTGTATGTTTAATTGGAGCAAAGTGTGTCAAGTATCCTTTGAGGATCTGAAGCAAGAATTAGCGAAAGTGCTAGTCCTAAAAGCACCTAAAAGAGGTGAGGTCTTTTACATATTTTCAGCAGTCAACAACAATGCATAGTATTAGCACCTGTTTAGCCCAAATTGGGAAAGAGAAATATTTTGATTCAATAGCCTTTACTAGCCAAGAATTGGGGATATTTGAAGTCAACTATACTTATATGGGGAAATTGTGCCTTGGAATGATTTTTGCGGCAAAGAAATTTAGGCACTATATTCTCTATGAGAAGGTGGTATTTTTTATGAAGGCGGAGGGACTTAGAAACAAGTTGCAACCACCTGACCATTTAGCAAAGTGATTAATCACTTTGCAAGAGTTTGATTATGAGATTAAGAGTAAGCCATCGAAGCTACATGGTATTGTGGAATATCTAGTGGATTTCGGGGAGCCAAAGGAAGTTCTAGTTGAAGGAAGTGATATTGAAGGCTTATTCAAAATTAATACAGCTTCCATTCCTTCCTGGTATGTAGCTATTATACATTATCTATCTACAAGGGATTTGGGGCTGCTCTATCAAAGTTCAAGAAGAGAAAGATTAAGCAATAAGCACTACACTTTTCAATTATAGTGGGTGTCTTGTATAGGAAAGGTGTGGATGAGATTTATCGACGATGTATAGTGCTAAATGAGGTACCATTTATTCTTGAGGAATGCCATGATTCAACATGTGGGGGACATTTTGCTAGACAGCTTACCACCTAGAAAGCTCTCCATGCTGGATATTGGTGGCCATCAACCTTCCAGGATGCTTTTAGTTATGTTAAGCATTGTGATGTCTATCAAAGATACAATGCTAGCCCGAGAATCGTAAGCGGCCATTAATCCCTATTTCAATTACATTGTCCTTTGAAAAATGGGGTATCGATTTTGTTGGACCAATACACCCTTCATCGACTACGCAGAAGCGTTATATTATTGTAGTGATGGACTACTTTACAAAGTGGTCTAAAGCTTGAGCAAAGATGAAGGATAATGCTAAGGATATGGCATGTTTCATTATGGAGCAAATTGTTTGCCGTTTTGGTCCACCTAAGGAGATAGTGTCTGATTGAGGGACACACTTCCTAAATAAGGTCATAGTAGTCTTGATGGAAGCTCTGAAGATTAAACACAATAAAACTACCCCGTATAATCCGCAAGTAAATGGTCAAGTTGAGAGTACAAATAAACAGCTTGTAGGGATCTCATCCAAGATAGTGTCTGAAAGTAAGTGGGATTGGGATAAGAAATTGTATGTGGCAATTTGGGCTTACAATAGGACATTTAAGAGAGCTACAAGCCACACCTTGTTCAAGCTAGTATATGGGAAAGAGTGTCTTACCATTGGAAATAAAGCTACCCACTGTGCAATTTGCTCTCAATCATTCGCTGGGTGAGATAGAAGCATTGCAAGAAAGATTTATTTCTCTTGCACATCTTGATGAAATTTTATTGCAAGCTTTATTACATCGAGATAAGGAAGAAGAGAATGAAAGCACTTCATGACCTTCGGGCTAAGCAATACAAATTTGTGAAGGGTTAGTTGGTGTTGTACTATGATGCTCATCATAATCTATTTCCTAGTAAACTAGAACCCAAATGGGATGGGCCATATAAAATTGTCCATATAAGAAAGAATGGCACTACAGCCCTTTTAGCAGACTTGCAAGGGATAGAGTTTAAAAATAAAGTTAAATTTAATAACATGAAGCCTTACTATGTGTAAGGGTTGACATCGGACTTGGTGCCTGTGCAGGTCCTTTGTGATTCAACTTTAACTTGCAATAAGTACCAAGAAAATCGGATGGGAAGAATCATTCCTTATCTTGTGCATCCGTATTTAGAGCAATGTTACCACCAAGGTTGAGTGATTTGGTGGAGTAAAGGTTATCATGTTATTGAGTGGCAAGACAGATCTTTCATGTGGGATATCAAGGTCTACTGCCACCATTGTCAAATAATTTTTGACGAGTATTCCTATCGAGTTCAATGAGGAAAGAGAGATTGTGCCTGTCATGCATCCCCTCTTGCAACAACTTCAATTATCATAGGTACAAGTGAGCTGATCAGTATGGCATGGCCTATCACTAAAGACTAGCTCTATACTTTGTATTTTGACAGAGCTTCTAGAGGGCCCGCTAAACATGGGAGCATTGGTGTGGTCATTAAAGATCCTTGGAGTCGAGTTATTATGAAAATGGGAGTATATTTAGGACACTCTTTTACTAATAATATGGCAAAATACAAGGCCTTGATTATGGGGCTAAATCTAGCCTGATGTGGTGATATCTATCAGTTATTGGTAAAAGGTGACTCATAGTTAGTGATTAACCAATTAAATGGGACCTATAGTGTGTGTGTGATCCTATCTTACGAATATACTGTTGTGCAGCCTTGGATATGTTGCATAGTTTTGAGACAGTGATTTGTTAGCTAGTTCCTCGACAGTGAAATCGCTTTGCAGATTCCCTGGCCAATTATCCTTTTGTTGAAGATGTATCTTTTAATTGTGGTTTAGAGGAGCCCTTACAATTATCTTCTAACATTAGCCCAGGACTACTTTGGGGTCTTCTTGTTGACATGTCCTATTTTGGTCATCACTGATGGCTAGTTTGGTTTATGAGTCAGGTAGCAATTGAGTACCTTTCTATTTTGTCATGGACACATAGGATTGTTTATTGTCATATTCGTCGGACACCCCTTGCTATTTATGCAAGGCGGTTAGCCAATAACCTGATGCATTAAGTGTAGGGCCTATGGAGCCCTCAACGAGTCTTGTGTTGTAGTTGAGTTATGTCATGACCATGGGTTTGTTTCAATAGTATGCTACTAAATGGTTGTTTTGAGGATTATCTTGTTAGGCTAAGAGGGCCGTTTCTATTGGGTTTTAATGTTTGATTGTATAAAGCCAAGAGGGCTAGTTAGTCTATGGTGAAATGTTACATTTCATTAGGCCAAGAGGGCCATGTGTTTGTTTAGTGTGAGTGCGGTTAATGGGTTTTGTTTCAGTGATGTGCTAGACAAATTTAGCAAAACCTGGAGAGAGAGTCTTACTGCATGGAAGCTTCTTGTGGCCAAGTCTAGGTGATGTTCTTCCTTTATGAGTACTTTTCTTTTCTATTATATGTATTTATGTACTTGTGGAAAATTGTTATTTTGTTGGGGACTGACAATCAAGGCATGAAGTCCTAGGGGATTTATATATTTCGACACTAGGGGACTGTGTAGCCAAAATCTTGAGTTCATTTGCCCCTCCAAAATGCAAAAATCCACTTGTCGAGTAGTGTGAACATGCGAGAAGTGAACCGGACATTTGTTAAATGGCATGCAAATAAAATGTAAATGAAAAACTTAAGTTTTGTAGTCGATAGGAGGGGGGGTACAAAAATTTTTTGCACCTTCTTCTCCCTCAATGTAGTGCCTCTTCTGTTAGAAATCAAGCTCACCGTCAGTGTGTCTTCATCTATGACCGACATCTATGACAGCTAGTGTGTACAGCTGTCTACTTGTGACTACATTAAATAAGTCGGGTTAGTAGTCAGTCAGTGACCTAACTAGAGTTAGTCAGTCTAGTCTACATTTACACTAGGTCACTTTATCTTGTAGTGTGTGTGTGCTTTTCAGTTAGAGTGTGTGGAAATGAAGGAATGAGCTTGAGAGCCTGAAGGCTCATGGATATGGAGTTTTTTCCTTTCTCTCTCTCTACTCTTTGAACATGGTATCAGAGCTTCATCCATGAGGCTATGGGAGAATGGGCATGACAACTTGCAGTGCAAAGGAGATGGAAGTAAGGAATGAGGAAGAGGCTGGACACTTGCAAATGAAGCCATAGTCAAAGGAAGGAATCAGCGTGGACTGCCTTCTGAAAATCGTGGACTGCCTCCTGAAAATCAGCAACCTGTGTTTGAAAATCGTGGACTGCCTCCTGAAAATCAGCAATCTGTATCTGAAAATCTGTGCGTGCTGATCTGAATAGACAGCAACCTGTATCTGAAAATCTGCGCTTGCTGATCTAAATGGACAGCAACCTGTATCTGAAAATCTGCGCATGCTGATCTGAGTGGACAGCAACCTGTCAATCTTCAATGGGGCACTTGGACAAGGTTCATAGAGCATGTACGCTCACTATTGAAGGTATTTGAAGTGTGCAAGGAGTAAATGCTTGTGTGGGAGCTCTATTATGAGCTGGAGTGACAGACAAAGACATGTAATCAATTCTGAACTGCTGTAAACATGAATGGACAGCATGCATTCAGTCATTACTGACACACAGGAGCCTTGTACTACACTCAAAAGGCATCTTTGGAGCACAAGAATTTGTCAAAGCATGTATACATTGGATCAAATGTCTTGGAGCTGAGATCTCTTGCTCAAAATACTTAGATCTGAAAATCAATGACAGACTGAAAACTGTCATACACAGTTGCACAGAATACTCAGATCTGAAAATCAATGACAGGCTGAAAACTGTCATACACAGTCAATGACTGAATACTCATATATGAAAATCAATGACAGGCTGAAAACTGTCATACACAGTCAATGACAAGTACTGTGCATTATTGAAGCAATACAAGTCATCTTGGGGGTTCCATCATCTATATGAACTGGCCTATACATGCTGAATGCATGGAGAATTGAAGCTGAAATATGAGTTTTGAAGCTGAAATAAATGTAGTTACACTGTCTTGGTTAATTACAAACAGCTCATGAGGTTTATGCCATTGGTCAATGAAGACAGGTTGTCTATGCCTACTCAGATGCTCATGTATTGAACTTGCCACTACAAAGTAAATGTATGACAGGGTCAAAAGACATTTTGGAGCTGCTTGGAGCTTGGTATGCTGAATTCTAGTTGACTGCAACCTGAAACTGAATTTGTTGACACTTGTATGTGCTGGTTATGCACTATTCTGTGCCCTTATGATCATGTCTTGACTGCCAAATGTACTAGCAGCTACTTGGGAGATTTTGGAACATGTATGACATGATTACCACTCAGTTTTGGACTTGAAATTGCTGCTCGTTACTCACAGTTTACAGTTTTCAGACTGCATGTATGTACCCTAGCAGTGAGGTTATATAAGCTTAAGCTGAAGCAAACACATAGCTTATGTATTGACAGTTATATCTACAGTTAAGACCACTTGTTTGTGGAGTGTTTTGGGGTGTTAGTGGCCTGAAATACCTTGGTTTTTTTTTCTGCAATTTAGTGCAGAAAACTGTCATAAACTGTTACGGACTGAACTTAGTCAGTCATACTTATTGGACTGCAGGGAGTCAGGCACTTGATAGACAGTCTATTGCATCATGGCTAATGCACATGGGACTGACAATATCACTCAGATAGTTGGAGAGAAGTTGGATAATAAGAACTTTACATTATGGAAATTCAGAATGAAAAACTTTCTGGTTGGCAGAGGTTATTGGGATTTATGTACAGGAGATGAAGTTGCTCCTGAGTTGCCTGCACACAATCCAATAAATGAACAGAAAAGAGCCTACAGGCTATGGAATGAAAGAGCATGTAAGGTGCTGCATTGGTTGTCCTTGTGTATATCTGATGCTATGGTAATTCAAATCATTGGATGTGAGACTCTGAAGGATGCATGGGACATACTAATGAAAAATTATGGAACCATGACACATGCAAGAAAGATCCAGTTGAAACAGCAGTTCAACAACATGTCTAGGAATGGCAAGAGCATCCAGACATATACCACGGAGATTAAGACCATAGCTGATCAACTTGCTACTATTGGCTCAAGTGTATCAGAAGATGATATGATTGCTGTTGCTTTGAATGGCTTAGACAAAGAGTACAAAGCTTTTGACACTTCCATTTCTGTCAGAGAAGAGCCCCCTAGCTGGGAAGAGCTAGTTGCTTTGTTGCTGCATGAGGAAGTCAAACTTGGTTTGAATACAGGTTCTAGTGCATCTCAGAGTAGAGATACTGTGTTGTACTCTAGCCAGCGTGGCAGAGGATCTAGAGGTCGTGGTTCATTTCGAGGTCGTGGTGACACTCGTAATACTTATGGACAGCAGCAGTAGCAGAGTAATTGGCATGGTGCAAATACACAAGGCCAGCGTGGATCTGGTGGGTTTAGAGGCAGGGGGAGATCACCCCGAGGTAGAGGTGGTGGTTCTGGTTCATGGCAGTCGTCTGATCAGTCCAATAGGGACAAGGACTGCCATTATTGTGGTCGGTATGGGCATATTGCAAAGGATTGTTACAAGAAGCAAGGAGATATGAAGCCAAAGGGCAGACAGCATGGACACTATGCATCTTCCAGTGGTGCTCATGATGTGTCAGTTGATAGACTCTTTGCCATGCAGCATGCGTTGTTGAGATATCAAGCTCCACTCGTGATACGCCAGGGTGACCGTTGTGCATTTATGTCACCGACGTGTCAGTTGCAGATGCGGTTGGTACACCGCCCATGAATAATAGCTACATGATAGCTATCCTTATCTATTCTAGTTCGTGGCTCAGTTAGTATGCCACCTTAGTTCGTTGAGTTTGGTTTGAGACCCATATATAGGGTTCTTCTATTTCTTTGTACTTGAGTTCTTTTGGCTTACACAACTAAGAAGAGGAAAAACTGTTTTCAGCCTCCACCCTTGTGTGTATTCCCCCATTGTGCAAGCAAGAAAGCTACAAGTGAGACTCCTTCCTTCTCTCCCATAATCTTGACATGGTATCAGAGCCTTGTTCGTGGTAAGGAGCTCAAGAAAGCAAGCCAAGCTCGCGGTGGTCTGGTAAGAGGAGCAGTGTTGCTTTCATTTTCTGTTTTGGGAGCAAATCTCTGCAGGTAGCACAGCCGAAAATTGCAGGAGTGCATTGTCTCAGGTTGAGACGCCCTTCGCGGTGAAGCAAGAGGGCAGTATATGCTGCGGGAGAGGGCAGTATACCCTGTTTTTTTGATTTGAGGCCATTTCGGGGCCTGTTTTGGAGGCAGAAGTTTTCTGCACGCACTCAGGAAAAGGCCCTGATTTATGCTGTGCGACCACTGTTCTACAGGTCGGTGAAAAGTTATTGTAGAAATTGCATCGTATGCTTGTGCGTAGAGACATTGGGAGTTTCAGAATCATCCTTGGTTCCTGTTTATGCAAAATCGTCACTAGGAAGTGACTGTGTGGTCAAATACCACTTTCGCCAATTTTGCAGATTTGCCCTTGTGAGGGTGAAGCTGAGTTTTTGCAGTGACAGAATTTTTCGCAGTGTTCTGTAATGGCGTCTGATTCTCTTTCACAGATTGTAACTAAAAAGCTTGACAAGAACAACTTCCAGGCATGGAAGTTTAGAATGACGAATTTCCTTATGGGAAAAGGATATTGGGAATTTGTTGCAGGAAATGAAGAAGAACCAGTTCTTCCTGATGTTACCAATCAATAGCAAATGCAAGCATTCAAAGCATGGCATGAGAGAGCCATGAAAGTTATGTATTGGCTGTCTATCAGCATTTCAGACTCTATGATTGTGCATATTCAGGATGCAAGTACGCCAAAGGAGGCATGGGATACTCTGTCAAAGATGTATAGCACAAATACGCAAGCCAGGAAAATGCAGCTCAAGCAAGAGTTGCACAATGTGCAAAGAGAAAATATGAGCATCAATGACTACCACATGAAGGTGAAGAAGATTGCAGATGCACTTGCTTCCATTGGGTCGCCAGTGGAAGATGATGATTTAGTTTCTGTGACCTTGAATGGTCTAGGAAAGGATTATGCACAGTTTCGGACATCCATTTCAGTTCGTAAAAGATTTCCTGATTTTGAGGAGTTGATTGCTCTTCTAATTTCTGAGGAGCAGAGAAATGGTGGTGCACCTTCTTCAGGAGGAACTTCAAAAGAAACTGTCTTCTACTCAAATGCTGGAAGAGGTAGAGGCAGAGGTAGAGGAGGCCGATTTGGAGGCCGTGGTAGAAATCAGAATATGCAGCAAACTCAAGAAAACCAGTCCTATGGAGGAGGACGTGGTAACTCTAGAGGCAGGGGGAGCCAAAGAGGTCATGGTGGATGGCAAAGAGGTCAAAATGCAAACAGTAATGTTGAATGCTACTACTGTGGTAAAATGGGTCATATGGCTAAAGACTGCTATAAAAAGCAGAATGACATCATGAATGGAAAACTGCAACAAGGGAATTATGCATCTTCTAGTAGACAGGGTGATGATAGAAATGAGCACTTGTTCATGGTGCAGCACATGAACAATTCTGTGACAAGTGCAGAAGAAAGCAATGATGTATGGTATGTTGACTCAGGTACATCAAACCACATGACAGGTCATGTAGAATGGATGGAGGATGCAAGGAAAATGGAAAAACCAGGATTTGTGGAGACTGGTGATGATACTGCACATCCTATTGTGCAGATTGGAAAAATTCATTTGTCTATGCAGGATGGGAAAAAGAAATAGCTGTCCGATGTATTTCATGTCCCGAATATCACCAAGAATCTAGTTTCTGTTGGTCAAATGGTTGAACAGGGCTTGCAGGTCAGATTTAATCCTCCTGGATGCTTTGTTGAGGATATGAAAAATAAAGGTCGCTTGATAGCAAAAGGAAAGAAGAAGGGCAGAATGTTTACGTTGGATGCAGACATGTCTGAATTGAGTGCAGCAATGTTTGGACATGGGACCGGTGTAGTTGCAGATATTGATATCTGGCATAAACGCATTGGTCATGTTAATGTACAGCGACTTAAATCAATGCAGGCCCAAAATATTGTTGCAGGATTGCCTAAATTCAAGGTTGCAGAAATGCATAAGGTATGTGAAGCCTGTCAATTTGGAAAACATGCAAGGAAACCATTTCCTAGACATGTTCAAGAGAGTGAGAAGCCATTGGAATTAATCCACTCTGATGTGTGGACTACTAAAGCTGCATCTCTTGGAGGCTGTCATTATTTTATCACTTTTATTGATGAATATAGCATAAAAGTTTGGGTGCATTTTATGAAAAAGAAAAGTGAAGTTTTTGGGCATTTCAAAACTCTTAAAGCTATGGCTGAAAAAGAAACAGGTTTGCAAATAAAATGCCTAAGGTCAGATGGAGGGGGAGAGTACCTCTAAAATGAGTTTGCAAGGTTCCTGCAGGAGCATGGCATAAAGCAGCAATATTCATGCAGTCATACCCCACAACAAAATGGAATTACAGAAAGGAAAAACAGGCATATTGGAGAGGTATCTCGTGCCATGCTCAATGAAAAAGACCTGCCAGATTTTTATTGGGCTGAAGCAGTTGCTACAGCAGTCTATATAATGAACATGACTCCCACTGCAGCAATACATGGGATGACTCCAGAGGAGAGGTATACTGGTAGGAAACCAGATATTTCTCATTTAAAAAATTTTGGTTGCATTGCCTATGTACATGTGCCAGATGAGCTGAGATCCAAGTTGGATCCAAAAGCTGAGAAGTGCATCTTTATTGGTTACTCTCTACAGCAAAAAGGGTATAGATGCTATAACCCTTCTACTCGTAAGTTTACAGTGAGCAGAGATGTTATTTTTGATGAGATGAGTAGTTGGTATAAACCAGTAAATGTGATTGATGATGTAGATGCACAGAATTCACAGCAGCAGTCACAAAATATTAGTGGACCTGGAGCGTCTTCTAGTAGTGGTTCACATTCTTCGCCATGGACAGGCAGATTGAGATCAAGAGAATCTTCTCAAAGCAATGCAGATAGTGGTATGCAGGTATCACGAAAAGGAAAAGAGAAGGTTGATCAGCCCATGTTTGATGTGAATGTAGGTCACTCTTATGTGGATGGTGAATCCAGTGGCTCAGAACAGAGCATTGATGATGAGTTGGGTATCCCCTCTATTGTTACACCTGGAGTAAGGAAGACCAGGGATGTTTTGAGAGCACCTGGAAGTGAGCCTACTTTGCGTAGGTCTACTAGAGCTAGGTATCCTGTGGATAGGCTGAAATATGATGGATTTACAACCATCCACTATGCATATATGGTCAAAGTGATACAGGAACCAGAACCCACTTCTTTTGAGCAAGCCATGGGAAAAGAAAAATGGGATAAAGCCATGGATGAAGAAATGGATGCCTTGGAAGCAAATGCTACATGGGAATTGGTACCTTTGCCTAAGGGTAAGAATGCAATTGGCTGTAAGTGGGTTTATAAGGTGAAGCACAATGCAGATGGTTCTGTGAACAGATACAAGGCAAGATTAGTAGTCAAGGGGTATGCACAAACATATGGCATTGACTATGAAGAAACATTCAGTCCGGTTGGAAGGATGGCAACCGTAAGAGCAGTCATTCCTATGGCTGCATCAAAGGGATGGTCTTTACATCAGATGGATGTAAAGAATGCCTTCTTGCATGGTGATTTGCAAGAAGAGGTCTATATGGAGCAGCCACCAGGTTATGTGCATGCTGTTCATCCTGAGTTTGTTTGCAGGTTGAAGAAAGCCTTGTATGGCTTGAAGCAAGCACCTAGAGCATGGTCTGACAAGATAGGGCAGTATCTTGTCACTATTGGCTTTCAGATTTCCAAGGCAGATTTCTCACTTTATGTGAGAAAAACAGAGAAAGGTATTATGCTGCTTGTCATTTATGTTGATGATTTGATTATAACAGGTGACAGTGATGAAGATATCCTTCATGTGAAAATGCTATTGAAGCAAAAGTTTGAGATGAAGGATTTGGGAGAGCTGCGTTATTTCTTGGGCATTGAGGTGATTAGATCACCAAGTGGGATACAGCTCTTGCAGAGGCAGTATGGATTGGACATGCTGTCCAAATATGGGATGACAGGCTGTAAGCCTATTTCAGTTCCTTTGGAGCAGAATGTGAAGCTGAGCGCAGATGCAGGTGAGCTTCTGGAAGACCCTACTATGTACAGACGCATAGTAGGAAGTTTGATTTATATGACTATTACCAGACCAGATTTGAGCTATGCTGTTGGATTGGTAAGTCAGTTTATGCAGGCTCCAAGGAAACCGCATTTGGATGCGGCTAGACGCATACTCATGTATGTGAAGTCCACATTGCAGTATGGACTATTTTATGAGACTAGGGTTCAGATACAGTTGCATGGATACACTGATGCTGATTGGGCTGGTAATATTTCTGATAGACGATCTACCAGTGGATATGTGTTCTCTTTTGGGAGTGATGCAGTCACTTGGAGCAGCAAGAAACAGCATACAGTTGCCTTGTCGAGCACAGAGGCTGAGTACAGGGGTGCAGCAATGGCTGCATGTGAGGTAGCTTGGTTGCATAAGCTACTTTATGATATGCATCAGTCTACAGATTCGCCAGTTGTCATTTATTGTGACAACATGAGTAGTATACACTTAGCAAATAACCCAGTCTATCATGGTAGAACAAAGCACATTGAGGTGCATTATCACTATGTGCGAGAGAGGGTTTTACTAGGTCTTATTGATCTAGTTTATGTCAGCACAGAGGATCAAGTAGCTGACATATTTACGAAGGCATTGGGCGCAGAGAAGCTGCGCAAGTTCAGAGACCTGCTTGGTGTGCAGGAATTGGGATTGAGCTCGAGGGGAAGTGTTGAGATATCGAGCTCCACTTGTGATACGCCAGGGTGATCGTTGTGCATTTATGTCACCGACGTGTCAGTTGCAGATGCGGTTGGTATACCGCCCATGAATAATAGCTACATGATAGCTATCCTTATCTACTCTAGTTCGTGGCTCAGTTAGTATGCCACCTTAGTTCGTTGAGTTTGGTTTGAGACCCATATATAGGGTTCTTCTATTTCTTTGTACTTGAGTTCTTTTGGCTTACACAACTAAGAAGAGGAAAAACTGTTTTCAGCCTCCACCCTTGTGTGTATTCCCCCATTGTGCAAGCAAGAAAGCTACAAGTGAGACTCCTTCCTTCTCTCCCATAATCTTGACATGCGTCCAAGACTGCGTCAAGGCAGAACAGAGATGACAGGTGGTACATTGACTCTAGTGCATCAAACCACATGACCCCGCATGGAGATGGTTGCAGGTACACATGGTCATGTATGTACTGGGGATGATACCCAACATGACATAAAGCATAAAGGGATTGTTCCATTGATGATGCCTAATGGCAAGAAGAAAGGCATGCATGATGTCTTACATGTACCGACCATAACAAAGAATTTGTTGTCTGTGGGTCAAATGGCAGAACAGAATCTACAAGTGAGGTTTAACAAGGATGGTTTCATTGAGGAGTATGGAAATGGTTGCAAGCTAATTGCCAAGGGCAGAAGGGATGGCAGGATGTTTACTTTGGAAGCGACCATTCCTGAACTTAAAGCAGCTATGTTTGCACATGATGAGAGTGCCATTCAGGATGTAGAGATTTGGCACAAGCGGATTGGACATGTCAATGTACAAAAGCTGAAATCTATGCAGCAGAAAGAAGTAGTACTTGGATTACCTAAATTCAAGTATAATGATTTTGGTCATGTATGCCCTGCATGTCAATTTGGGAAGCAAGCACGGTTTCCTTTCATGAGACATGTAAAAAACAGCACTAGGCCTTTACATTTGGTGCACTCTGATGTCTGGGGTCCTTCACATAATGCTTCTTTTGGCGGTGCACGATATTATGTCTTATTTATTAATGATTTCAGCAGGTACACTTGGCTTTATATCTTGAAACATAAGGATGATGTGTTTGATGCATTCAAAGACTTCAAGAAACATACTGAAAATGAATTGGGCTGTTACATATCATGTTTGAGATCAGATGGAGGAGGTGAATATGTCTCAAACTACTTTGACAGGTATCTTGCTAAACATGGGATCAGAAGACAGCTCACATGCAGTTATACACCGCAGCAAAATGGTGTTGCAAAGAGGAAAAACAGGGTTTTGATGGAGTCAGCTAGAGCTATGCTGAATGAAAAATGTCTGCCAAATGGTTATTGGGCTGAAGCAGTGGTGACTGCTGTATATGTGCTGAATCGAACCCCTACAGCAGGGATTCATGATGTCACTCCGTATGAACAGCTGTATGGTCATAAACCTGATATTTCACACTTGAAGGTATTTGGCAGCATTGCATATGTGCATGTACCGGATGAGAAGAGGAAGAAATTGGATCCTAAGGCAGTGAAAAGTGTGTTTATTGGATATGCACAGGAACGGAAAGCTTATAAGTGTTATGTACCTTCTACGCATGAGACACTCATAAGTAGAGATGTGGTATTTGATGAGTTAGCATCTTGGTATGGGAATCCTGTTGCAGTGCCTACTGATGGCTCACCCAGTATGAGTCATGCTGAAAATACTCCTACAGAGAGTGCTTCCATGACTGGTAAGACAGGTGATGTATCATCTACAGTGAGTCCTTGGACAGGACGATTACGGAGTCGCACTACTACATCCAGTGACACAGATATGTCAGTGAGGGGGAGAACAGATAAGGGAAAAGGAAAGGTTTTTGAAGATGTAACAGGTCCACTCACTGCAGGTTATGATTCATCTAGCAGTGACAGCTTAGATAGTGAATTGGGGATTCCGTCTGTTATGACGCCAGGTGCTAGACAGAGCCGTTATGTGCCACCTCATGAGAGGCAAGCTCACAGTGAGCCACAGCTCAGGAGATCAGAGAGGGTCAGACGACCTATTGACAAGTATACTTACACTGGATATTCAGCCCGTCATTATGCTTATATGACAAAAGTAATAGGTTTTAGAGAACCAAATAAGTTTGATGAGGCAGTTTCAGATGAGAATTGGCGTACTGCTATGGATGAGGAATATTCAGCTTTGGCTGAAAATTGTACATGGGATTTGGTACAGTTGCCTGAGGGCAAAACACCTATTGGATGCAAGTGGGTGTATAAGGTAAAATGTAAATCAGATGGATCATTGGAAAGATATAAGGCCAGGCTGGTTGCAAAAGGGTATGCGCAGCAGTATGGTCTTGATTATGAGGAGACTTTCAGCCTTGTAGCAAAGATGGCTACAATTAGAACTGTGATTGCTTTGGCAGTAGCTAAAGGCTGGAAAATATGGCAGATGGATGTAAAGAATGCATTTCTCAATGGAGAATTACAGGAAGAGGTTTACATGGAACAACCTGAAGGCTATGTACATCCAGAATTTCCAGCACATGTATGTCGGCTGAAAAAGGCATTATATGGGCTGAAACAGGCACCCAGAGCATGGAATGCTCGCATCAGCAGTTATTTACAGCAACATGGTTTCCGATTGGGAGATGCTGATCATAGTCTATTTGCGAAGAAGACAGATAGTGGCTATGTGTTTCTAATTGTCTATGTTGATGACTTAATCATTACAGGAGATGATGAAAATGGGATTGCAGAAATAAAGACATGTTTATAGGCTGAGTTTAAGGTCAAGGACCTTGGAGAGTTGAAATACTTTTTGGGGATTGAGGTTATCTCTACACCTCGAGGCATATGGCTACTACAGAAGCAGTATGCTCATGACATGTTACAGAAATATGGTATGGCTGATTGCAAGCCTATGGATACGCCTTTGGAGCAGAATGTCAAGCTGCAGATTGATGTTGGGACAGAGATTGAGAATGTTACTATGTACAGACAGATGGTAGGCAGCTTGATCTATCTCACGATCACTAGACCTGACTTGAGTTATGCTGTGGGGCTGATCAGTCAGTTCATGCAGAAGCCTCGCAAACCACACTTGGATGTAGTCAGAAGAATTTTGAGATATGTAAAGGGTACCACAGATCATGGGCTATTTTATGCATATGGGAAAACCCTTGACTTGATGGGGTACACTGATGCTGACTGGGCTGGTTGCACATATGACAGGAGGTCAACCAATGGCTATGCATTTGGATTGGGTAGTAGCATGATCAGTTGGCAGAGTAAGAAATAGCCTACAGTTGCATTGTCCAGTACGGAAGCAGAGTATCGTGGTGCGGCCTTAGCGGCTTGTGAAGCTAAGTGGTTACAGAAGTTACTGAATGACTTGGGAGTACACTTGGACAGCAAAGTCAAGCTGTACTGTGACAATTTGAGCAGTGTTATGTTAGCAAGCAATCCTGTTTATCATGCAAGATCAAAACACATTGAGGTTCACTACCATTTCATCAGGGAAATGGTTTTAGCAGATCAGATTGACTTGGAGCATGTGAAGACTGAAGATCAGGTAGCAGACATCTTTACCAAATCACTTGGTAAAGATAAGTTCATTCACTTTAGACAGCTACTTGGAGTGATGCAGATGATTTGAGTTTTGTTTTTGAGCTTGAGGGGGAGTGTTAGAAATTAAGCTCATCGTCAGTGTGTCTTCATCTATGACCGACATCTATGACAGCTAGTGTGTACAGCTGTCTACATGTGACTACATTAAATAAGTCGGGTTAGTAGTCAATCAGTGACCTGACTAGAGTTAGTCAGTCTAGTCTACATTTACACTAGGTCACTTTATATTGTAGTATGTGTGTGCTTTTCAGTTAGAGTGTGTGGAAATGAAGGAATGAGCTTGAGAGCCTGAAGGCTCATGGATATGGAGTTTTTCCCTTTCTCTCTCTCTACTCTTTGAACATCTTCCCGAGTGGAGATTGGTGAGAAATGATGCAATGGATTCAATCTAGGTAGAGAGAGCTCTATCTTGGCTGTATTCTCGTGTGACATAGTGAGAAAATGTAATTGCTGATTTTTAATCTTTCTCTCCTTTCTCCTCTTGTTGTGTGTTTCCATGGTTGAATGCATGAGAGAAGGGGGTGGGTTGAGATGAAACATTTTTATCATGGGATGATGATGGAGTGTAAAGAAGCATAGATCGAGGTTGGAAGGATCATCAAACGGCTATTAGAAAGCGTCAACAGGCCTCCAATTATGAGACACGTGCATCATAAGGCGCGAATTCATGATTAAGTCATAGATTTCACCATTTTATGATAAATTTTGATTGGAAATGGTTGCATTTGGTTGCCAATGCTCTGATTTATCAAAAAACTTAAAGAAATTAAGGAGAATCAATCATCTAATAATTTATTTGTAAACACGCAAAACCCGCAACATGCAGTTTAAGAAAAATTATACATTTTTTGGGTTTTGTCATGTGTGTAGTGTTCACATGAGATGAAATATAATAGGAGAATAATTCTTAGTAAGTTTAAGTAATCTACATCAATAAATCAGAAAAAAATAGTAATTATCCATAAATAAATAGCAACTAATAAGGAAAAATGGAGAAGAATAAGGTTTTTTGTATCCGAAAAATAGGAAAAAACAAGATTTGTGTCCATGAATGTATGGTAGGACTGAGGCATGAGGTTTACCCTCAGTTCAGCCCTATCTCTATGTTAAAGTGGGTTTTTATTATTTTTGTGAGAGGAAAAATACATGAGAAACTAAGCCCTAAACCTCCCACTGGTGAATGCACAATCTTAAGCGATAGGGAGAAGGGGAGTGTTAAGTGCTTAGAATACGCTCAATTCTGATATATATTTTTTATGCATGGCATATAGGATACGTGTATGTTAAAACTAAGAGGGTCTAGTAGCACGAGAATGCTCGGTAGTATAGGCCTTAAGCAATGCATTAATTGCAGTTTAGAAGAAAGACATGTTTTTACACCTTCACATTGATGGTTGTTAATGAGTGCCCTGGCTAACTTTCTCTTGGTGACTTTGTTGGTCGTGAAGCCATCCAGGTGAATATATTCCTCTCCAACGGTCACCATGACAAATGACATGATTCTTTAGAATTCCTCCATGTGCTCAACCCCGAACACATTCCCAAACGAGCCCAATACTTTCTCAATAAGAAGCAATGATTTGAACATGTGTGGCAACTTAGGAGCATGTGAGTGAGTGCCAACACTGTAGAAGAACTTATATAGCTTTTCATCTACTGTCTCCTCCACTCAAATACTAGATCAATGTTGTTGTTTCCTATGTCCAACATAAAATTTGAAAGCTAGAAATGATTCTCCAAGCCAAATAATGCTTTAAATCAAGCATCCTTCACTTGGTGGTGACCCATAGTGTGTTCAAAAGCACATGAGGGTCAACAAAGAAGTGACCCCTTTTGCCCACCGCCCCAGCACAGAATTAGAAGTGGCACAAAGTTAGAAGTAGCCCACAAAGTTAGAAGTAGCCTACAAAGTTGTGGAGGTGCCTCTTACTATGTCAAAACAAAGAAATGTGGGAGCTCTTTGGCCTAGACAAAAGCCTCTCTTTCCTAGTGGTGATGCATAAGGGTCAAGATCAAGCGATATGAGGGCCTTTGATATCGTGTTCAAGTGAACACTGCCTCAAAACCAAGTGATGCGGGAACTCTTTGGCCTAGATAGAAGCCTCCCTTGCTTGGTGGTGACACATGAGGATCAACACCAAGTGATAGGAAGGCCCTTGACCCTATGGAGAAGCCTCCCTCACTTAGTGGTGACCCATACTGTGTTCAAGTGGACATGATGTCAAAACCAAGTGATGTAGGAGCTCTTTAGCCTAGGTAGAAGCCTCCCTCACTTGGTAGTGTTGCATGCCACATTCAAGTGACCAGTACGCCAAAACCAAGTGATGTGGGAGCTCTTTGGCCTAGATAAAAGCCTCCCTCTCTTGGTGATGTCCCATGCTACATTCAAGTGCACTTGAGGGTCAACCCATGTGGTATTCACAGTGCATGCCTAGGTAAAAAAACAAGTGACTCATGTGGCGTTAGTGCACGTTGTCATGCTTCTACGCACACACTATGTAAAAAAATCTAAAGTGTGGCTTTCTTATTGATTTAAAGATCCAATGCCATTTTATATATTAGTGTTAGTGTCCATGGTTCAAAAATATTAGATTTTTGAACAAGTTTTTGCCCATTTTTGATATTATCTCTTGTAAAAATCCATAAAAGTATAGACAACTTCTAGATTAGGATAACATGTAAAAGAAAGCATTTAGCTTTCAGCAAATTTGAGAGGATTTTATGTAAAAATAAAGATTAGGGAAATCGCGTGATGCGCGATCGCTGTTTTCAAGCAGTGAACAACACTCTGAAGAACTGGGGAATGAAGAGGGAGTGATTTGGCAGATTTCTTGCCAGTTGTGCTAGTATTTTACCCCCCTTTTGGAGCCAATGAAAGCATCAGATTGGCGATCTGAGCAGCATAGAGGAAGGTACTATTTTATACACGTTTTTGTCTATTAGAGTTTTATCTTCTCATAATGCAGAAATAAACTGACAGGCTTCATCTTTGTTAGTATTCTTCTACATTTTCTATTTCTTTTTGTGAGTATTCTTTTACGTCTTCTATTTCTTCAAACCCTTCTCTTCCATCTACTCCTCTCCCTGAATCTCCCTTCACCCTGCTGTCTCTTATCACTCCACGCGCACCGACACCGTCTTAGGGGAAGTTTATGCTATCATCAAAGGTGAATTCTTGAAGATATTTGGGCTGATTTGGGACTAATATCTTCAACCATATTCAGAGAATTAGCTACAGTTGTGTTCTTTTAATTCATTTCTTACTCTACAGAATACATCTTGTCAAAATATGCAAGTATTATGTGCCCTTATGGCAGGGCAATGTTTGTAGATCATTCATAGATGCTTTGAGTTGAATTAAGAGGAGATTTTTCTCTTATTTCTTGGCTATGGTAACTTATCCTTATCAAAAACTCAGTTTGAAGCTCTCTTGAAGCAAGTCTCTTTGCCCTACAAGCCTTGTAATTGACTCAATAGCTTTTGTCCCTAACAATCTACATTGAATGTAATCATGCAAAGTTGATTCATGCTATGGCATCATGTATGAATGATGGGATGCAGAGTTTTTTATGATACATGACAACATATTGTATTTGATTTTATAATTTTTTATTGCTCTTATAGTCAAGAAAACAAGCTTTATTTGAGTTAGAACTTATGAGATAATAGTATTGTGATCTTTGCTAAGAACATGCAGTTGGAAGCTCTATTAACATCTTCAAGAACTTTCCTTGAAACCTTCAACCCTTCTCTTATCTCTACCATCTCCGGAGTCTAAGCTTTTGAACCCCCATACATTCTTCTCTCTCAAACCCCTATGATTGGCCGTGAAGTACCTCTTGAACCTTTAAACATTCACTGTAATCTACTTATCTCTTGAAGACACATCTCCATCTATCTTGTCCAGTTTTCTTGCCAAACCCCTGTGGTGACCTTCAACCCTACGCATTGCGACATTGATGAACCCAACATGAAGGTCGATGTAAGAGAACTCCAAGATGAGGGATTCTTCAGGAGATACTCTACAACAATTGGTGCGCATACTACAGTAGACTCAGCAACAACAAATCCAAATGTTACAACAACAACAACAAAGGCAAGACAAAGAGAAGATTGATTTCATAGCTATCAAGGCCTTAGAGGAAGTTGAGTGAGAATTAAAACAATTTAACGGTCAAAATGTCTCTGTTTTCATTCACTTGTATGTTGAGAAAATGCTCTTCTTTGGTGTACCACAACATGTATGGAGTCGCTATTTTGCCATAGACTAGCCAAGCATGGTCTTCAAGAAAGAATCCATGGTCTTTTTTAGCAAGATGCGGATTGGGCTGCATTCAGAAAAGCCCTACGCAAAAATTCTTCTTCGAAGACTCTGGCCTAATGACAAAGAAAATTTTCACTGATTGGGTTGAGAAAGCCAACAAAGATTTAGCTGCAACAGCTTTATACCATGAGTTTAAAAGTAAATTTGGGCAACTTGATGCTGAAGACCAAGAAAGTATGGAAGGTCAAAAAATTCAATTATTCCTTAAGGCTGCATTCACATTCTACAAGAGAAGCTTGCTGATCGCCTAGAAGATGCTACCTCCGAATCAGGAGTCTACATGGACAAATGTTACTAATGCAGTTAACATGATTGCTTGAAGAGAGCGGATGTGACTAAGATTGGACTCTACTTCAACTTCAACAACTCCATTGATGGAACTTGTTCCACCTTCAAAATCCCCTATTCCTTTGACTAATCAACCAACTCTTTCTTCTTCTATTCCTTCTAAAAATGATGTCATGGATGAACTCATTAAAAGCATGTGTGACCTTCATCTGAATCTTATAGAAATTAGTTCCAAGGTGGAGAAGCTAGATGTCAAAGTTGAAGAACGAGGATGATCATCAACTCAAAGAACCATGAGAGAAGGCTATAAGAGGCGTTGTATTTGGTGTGACAACCAACAACATGACAAGAGGGAATGTTCTGCCTTTCATAAGGCTGAAGCACAAAAGCTTGTCTTTTGGAAAGACGGAAAAATTCATGCAACTGAAACTGGTCTTCCACTAGAGCCAAATTTTGGCAATGGTGGAATGAAGAAAAGATTAGAAGATTTAGCTATAAAGAATTCCTATGCAGTAACTGATGCAGCTACCTATGGGCTGCAAATTGAGCCAATTAAATCAAATTTGAAAGCATGTAAAGCTAATGTTCAATCTAAAGTATGGATGCAAGCATTAGATCAAATGGAACGCGACAAAGTAGCCAAAGATGATTTGACTAATGCCAATTAGTGCATTCAAGGAATTACTGGTTGGAAAGAACCGGTAGATTCTTTTTCTACCTTTGCACATTTGGCTAACGTCAATCATAAAGAATTCTTGATTGAAGAAAAGAGAAGAAGAGAGGATGAACCAAGGCCTTTCTCTTTTGGCCCGTCGAAACGGGTAACTAGAAGAACGCTTGAACAACCAAAGCGGCTTGCTAAAAATATAACCCCAAATCAAGAGATGGAAGATGCGCCACAAACAAAGAATAGCGAAGGAAAGAAGAAAGGCAAACAGCCAGGCTACAAATTGCAATCTAGCATAAAATCTGCAACCAATCTCAAACGAGTTCTAAAAGAACGAATTCTGGGAAGTAAAATTGAGTTCACCTTAGGTGAAATTCTCGATATTTCCAAACATGAATTTCATGATATAATTATTAATGTAATCAAAAGAAAAATACAATATGTGGTGATGATGCTAAAGAAATAGCGCATGATTTTTTGCAAGCCCTTTGAGTCTTTGTGTAGAGGATGAAGAGAAGTTGACTGCACAAGGATTTTAGCTTGAAGCAGTTAAAGAGTTAATTGTAGCAATTGAAGATGAAGATAAAGAAAGCATGGATGCAAAAATTAAAGAAGTGAATGCTGAAATTGTAATGGTCGGCTGGTCCAAACCAATTGGGCAGCCCACCTCTCAAAAATAAGGTCGTCTACAGCACATGCATGATGAGAAAGAAGCCCGATTCATTCCAAGCAGTCACTACTCCTATACACATTGGGAAAGAGCAACAATGGAGACAGTTGTCAAAATTGGAGAAAAAGAAACACCATGTATTGCACTCTTAGACCATGGTTCTGATGTAAACGTCATGGCAAGGAGTCTCTATGAAAGTAGTGGATGGCCCATAGATGTTGATCCAGGTTGGCAAATGAGAGCTGCAAACAACTCTTCTAGAGAGTTATATCCTACATGTCCTAATGTGCAGGTAACTATTGGAGACATAAAAGACAATTTTCACGTTTTTGTTCAAGACTCTTGTAGTTACCCTATCATTCTTGGGCAACCTTATATTTTTGAAGCTCACTTGGAAACAAAATTATTGATGATGATTCTTCCTATGCTCAAATCTAAAGCAAGGATAATGAACGAGTTGTCTAATTTCTTACTGTGTGTGTTAACCATCATTGAAATAGAGATCAACTACATGATTATCCTGTGCCTCCTAATGCCTGAGAATTCAAGGGTTTTCGGGTTGCACTGCTGTAAAAGGAGGCTATGGTAGTGCATCATGTAAAAATATTGAACCTCCTTATGCTATAGAAACTGTGTCTCTAGCAAATCCGTATGTATGTACAGCCAATAGTATGGCCTGTTATAAGCCTCTTCCAGCCATGACTAAAGCTGAATGAAAATATTTATGTCATGTAAAAAGGGTGCTAAAAACTAATGACATGATGACTGAAAATGAAGATATTTCAGGCTTTTTTTTTATATTGATTCCTACTGACACATTGGCTGAAATATATGCAGTTGCTCATACAGAAAATTAGGCTAAAAATCAGTCCATAAAAGTATGCACATTGGATTTTTATCAAACAATTCAAGAATTTGTTGAGCAGGAAGACATTGGTTTACTCAAAAAGGCTAAAGTATAAGTGGAGACAAAATACAAGACAGTGGATAAGAAAGTCAAGCTTGTGGCAATCCCACTGCCTCCTGAAAGTGAAGGGTTGGCTGATAGGGTAGCAAATCAGCCAAGTCTTTGTGATCCTTCCAACATTGGTCACAAGTTTACATCTGAAAGTATAAAAGAGCTCAAAATAGGTGAGAATTCATTCCTTTCACCGGCTAAAAAACACTCTTTTATGCAAATGCTAATGAAACATGGAAAATCTTTTGCATTTCAATCAAGTGAAATAGGCTGTGTGGATCCAAATATTGTGGCTCCTATGGTCATTTTTACGGTCCCACATGTGCCTTGGAACCTCAAGCCCATTCCCATTCCAAGGACGCATTTGCCCAAATTATTGAAACTTCTAAATGAGAAGGTCAGAATGAAGATTTTAGAACCTTCTTCAATGCCTTACTCAAACCGATGGTTTACCGTGCCCAAGAAAAATGGATCTTTATGATTCATTCAAGATCTACAACCTCTTAATCATGTCACAATCTGAAATGTTGGTTCGGGTGTTTATGAATTTGTTGAAGCTTTTGCAGGTAGAGCAATTTATTCTAGGGGCGACCTATATTTAGGATATGACCAATTTCAGCTTTCATTAGAAAGCCGAGACATTACCACAATGAAAACACATCTTGGATTGGTCCGCATGTGCACTCTACCACAAGGTGCAACAAACTTCGTTGATGAATGCCATGCACAAAGTCTTAAGGGACTTTATTCCACAACTTACTCTTCCATTTCTTGATGATGTACCTATCAAGGGATGTGAAGTCAATGAAAAGAATGAGGAGCTTGACGAAGATGGATGCATGACATTTGTAGTTAACCATATTCATGATTGTGACAGGATTTTGACAAGGCTAGAAGAGGTACATCTTACCCTTTCTGGAGCTAAGTCGATTTTTGGAGTAGAAGAAGTCCTAGTGGTCAGACATCTGTGTGGCCCTTATGGACATAAACCTTCACCAATCAAGCTAGATGCCATCCAGAATGCAAGAAAATGCACAAATATTTCAGAGGTGAGAAGATTTATTGGCGCATGTGTATTCTATCTCATATGGATACCATATTTTGCTCATGTAGCCGACAATCTCTATCAATTATTAAGAAAGTGCCAAATATTCTCTTGGTGGAAATAGCATACTCTCATTGTATGCAAACTAAAGAAGTTGTTAATTTCAGCCCCCACTCTCAAAAGGGCTGATTATTCAAATGGTCAACCCATCATCCTTATTGTGGATACAAGTCCCATTGGGATAGGATGGGCTGTTGGCCAAAAAGACCTTGAAGGTAACAGGTATGCAACTCATTTTGGAGCAAAGGTTCTCAATGAACGTCAAAGAAGGTATGCACAAGTAAAAAGGGAATTGTGGGGAGTTGTAACATCATTAAAGTGTGATCGTGAATACTTTATAAGTACTTCTATAGTGGTAGAAACTGATTGTCTTCCACTCTTGGGCATGATTGCCAAGTGCTCTACACCCGACATTGCTATGCTAAGATGGATTGCATATATTAAATCTCTCAGCCCCAAATTAAAGCATATTGCAGGAAAGGAAAATCCAATTGCTCACATGCTGTCATGTGCAAGATATAACAATGAAGAAGAGCTGATGGAAGAAGATGAAGCTGAAGAATTTATACTTGCTGAATTTCATTCCTTGACTACTGAAAGTACCTCTTCAGTTGCTGCATGTACAAACCCAAAGTTGAATCTTGCAGGTGAAGCTAATCTTTTTGATGGTATAGCATTAAGTACAGTAAGAATAGGAAAAGGTACTGCTATAGATCGGCATACAACAACAAAGATCAAAGATTTATTTATGGAAGAAGGGTGGTCAGCTAGAAGCCAGCATGCTCGTTGCATTGCTCAAGTTCTAGTTCATTTCCTTGAAGAAGATTATGAGGCTGAAGATGGCCAATATTTGAGCACAATGAAGAAGAAAGAGACTTGGTCTGATGAAGAGTTCAAGCATATTAAGAGGAAATCTTATGGCTTCTTTCTTAAAAATGGGCATCTATGGAAGCATGCAAAGAAAAAGAAAGGAGTGTATGTCCGAGTTTTAGGTAATAAAAGGTTGCAACTACAGGTAATGAAGGAATTTCATGAAAGCTTGTGGGCTGGCCATAGAGGTATATGGGGAACCTTTATTAAAGTCAAAGAAAAATACTGGTGGCAGAACATGTATCGAGATATAGAGAATTTTTTTGAAACCTGTTATGTGTGTTACATTTATTCTATGGTCAAGCATCGAGATGGGTTACAACCAGCTTATCCCTTGTCTATACATTATAGATGGGCTATTGATCTTGTAACCATGCCTACATGGATACAAAATATGCAGTATTTAGTGCTTACAAGAGAAGATCTAACCAATCAAGTTGAAGATAAAGCTTTAACAACCAAGAACACTCAAGTTTTTTGTCACTTTTTGCTAGAAGTAGTATTTTGCAGATATGGCTGTGTTAGTAAGATAACCACAAATAGAGGAGAATTGGATGTCAATGAGGCATGCAACTTCTTTACTCAATCAGGTATCAAGTTGGCTTTGACATCAGTCTACAATCCTGAAGGCAATAGAAAGAGTGAGAGAGGACACCAACCTATTCTCAAAGCTCTAGCAAAGTCTTGTAGAGAAAAGATCAAGGAATGGCCTAAAATGCTACCTTTTTCATTATGGACTGACCGGACTACTCACAATACAGTGACTGGCTATATGCCAGCTGAACTTACGTATGAACAAGAACCAATTATGCCAATTGAAGAATCTATTCTCACATGGAGTCTTCTACCTTGGGAGGAAGGCATCAATAGAGAAGAGTTGCTGACTTTGCACATATGGCAACTAGAAAGAACGCCTGAAGATGTTTAAGTAGCTATTAAGAAGTTAAAAACAGCAAGACTAAAAAACAAAAGAAATTTTGATAGGCAACATCAACTTCGGCCAAGAGTTATCCAAGAAAATTAATGGGTGCTTGTCTATGACAGCAGCCTAGATAATCAATACAGTGCTTCTAGGAAGATAGCAAAGCATTGTTTGGCCCATATGTGGTAAAGTTCATTCATGACAATGCCACATATTCATTGGCTGAATTGGATGGGACAAACATGAAGATACCTGTAGCTCAAGCTCTTCAAACGAAGAGAAAGTTCAACATATGAGTTAGAAGACTTTGATGCAATTCAAGAGCATGAAGACATAGAGGAAGAAGAAGAGGCAGAAGATGAAGACATTGTGATAGCAGAAGATACTTCTTCTAACATTGCAGTTCCGTAAGACTTTAGCACATGCCAAAGGATGTGCATGTTAGAAGGGGGTGAATGTCGTACCGCTATGCACACACCATATTAAAAAATCTAGAGTGTGGCTTTCTTATTGATTTAGAGAGCAAATGCCATTTTAGACATTAGTGTTAGTGTCCATGATTTAAAAATATTAGATTTTTGGATAAGTTTTAGCCAATTTTTGATATTTTAGATATTATCTCTTGTAAAAATCCATAAAACTACAGATAACTTCTAGATTAGGATAACATGTAAAAGAAAGCATGTAGCTTTGAGCTAATTTGAGAGGATTTTATATAAAAAGAAAGATTAGCAAAATCGCGCAACGTGCGATCGTTGTTTTCAAGCAGTGAACAACACTTTGAAGTGGGAGATGAAGAGGGAGTGATCTAGCAGAATTATGGATAGGTGTGCTCGTATTTTCCCCCCCTTTTGGAGCCAATGAAAGCATCAGATTGGCGATTTGAGCAGCATAAAGGAAGGTATTATTTTATACATTTTTTTGTCAATTAGAGTTTTATCTTCTCATAATGCAGAAATAAACTGACAGGCTTCATCTTTGTTAGTATTCTTCTACATTTTCTATTTATTTTTGAGAGTATTCTTTTACGTCTTCTATTTCTTCAAACCCCTTCTCTTCCGTCTACTCCTCTCCCTGAATCTTAAGGTAAATTTTGGAAGATATTTGGGCTGATTTGGGACTGATATCTTCAGCCATATTCAGAGAATTAGCTACAGCAGTGTTCTTTTAATTCATTTCTTACTCTACAGAATACATCTTGTCAAAATATGCAAGTATTATGTGCCCCTATGGCAGGGCAATGTTTGTAGATCATTCATAGATGCTTTGAGTTGAATTAAGAGAGTTTTTTCTCTTATTTCTTGGCTATGGTAACTTATCCTTATCAAGAACTCAGTTTGAAGCTCTCTTGAAGCAAGTCTCTTTGCCCTACAAGCCTTGTAATTGACTCAATAGCTTTTGTCCCTAACAATCTACATTGAATGTAATCATGCAATGTTGATTCATGCTATGGCATCATGTATGAATGATGGGATGCAAAGTTGTTTATAATACATGAAAACATATTGTATTTGATTTTATAATTTGTGATTGCTCTTACAGTCAAGAAAACAAGCTTTATTTGAGTTATAACTTATGAGATAATACTCTTGTGATCTTTGCTAAGAACATGCAATTGGAAGCTTTATTAACATCTTTAAGAACTTGGCTTGAAACCTTCAACCCTTCTCTTATCTCTACCATCTCCGGAGTCTAAGATCTTGAACCCCCATACATTCTTCTCTCTCAAACCCCTATGATTGACCGTGAAGTACCTCTTGAACCTTTAAACATTCACTGTAATCTACTTATCTCTTGAAGACACATCTCCATTTATCTTGTCTAGTTTTCTTGCCAAACCCCTGTGGTGAATTTCAACCCTACGCGCTGTGACAACGTGGATCCCCTAACCCCAAAAATTTGTGGAGGTGCCTCCTCGTTGGTGCACATAGAATTAGAAATAGCACAAAGTCAGAATTAGCACACACCTATTGCATTATCAGATGTCACCTTCCGCGAAGAGCTGATACTTATCGCTGGATGGGTTGGTTCCTTGATCTACCATACCAAGGTGGCAAGGGCAATCAAGCAGGCTTGAAGCAAGAGCCAAATGAGAGAAGATGCACTAGGTGCAATAGATCACGTGTGATCAAAGGAGGTCGACGAAGCACGAGTGTAAGGAGCATCCTAAACCATAAATTGTTTGCACATATAGATGCAATGGTCCCTCTTTAAATGACACCCATAATGATAGGGGCATCCCTTTTTAGGATTCTGATTTCTATATCCCTTTCTCCTGGTGGTGATGGTGGGCATAACACTATCTCCATCAAGGATCAATGGCCCAAATCAATCAACGGAGAGTGGGGATCAATAAACTAAATATATGTGAGTGTACTCAACATGCAATACTTTATTGTTACTTTTTGTTGAACCCTTGGGAATAAGCACATATTCCAACACACATCCAAAATAAAGGTAAAATTTTTTGCATATTAATGCAAAGACACTCATTACAAGTTGCCCACACCTCGAACAAATCAATGCAAAAACAATCATTACAAGTTGCCCACGCCCTTAATGGATTAATATAAAATACTCGATTCTCATGCCTAAATTAGTTACTGCAATAGCTCCTTCAAACTAGACTTTATATGCATTTTGTAGATTTCTTACTCTCGCCTTTACTTGGTCCTTTGCTCTACCTCAAATCCTAAAGTTATCTATTTAGCCCTTGTATTGAGTCCCCCTAGGAGTGTATCTTTGACCCATTTGCACCGAGAACTATTCTCCTAGCAAAGAGATTCTGCCACTATAGTGTCACTCTTGTCAGGGCCTATTCATCAGTAAGGCTATTTTTTGTTTCCAAAAAATATCCTCAAGTACTACATATTTGAGATTTTTCCCCCATAACAATAGTCCTCACACTAGGGTTTCACTTTTGTGGATACTCTTTTCAGGGATACCACCACTGAGCGATTAGTGGCAACCCATTTTCCACAAGCTACCTCCCTCGCTCGGTGGTTTCCCTTGTCCCTTGTTATTGATTTCATGGTTTCCATCAAGTGATACGTGGCCAACCATTACCAATGGAAGCCTCCCTTGCAACCCATTGCGAGGAGAAGTCTCTCGCACTCAGTGGTGGCCCACATTCTGTGTCTTCAGGGTCGCCACCATGTTATGCATGGCCACAATCCATGAGGGGAAGCCTCTATGGCATGTTAGTGGCCCTCGTCCCCCTTATAAGTGTCCCCGAGTGTCACTACCAAACAAGCAATTCTTGGCTACCCACTACTATGGAACACCTCCATTGCTTGGTGGTGATCATCATTCAGCGTTATTGTCTTTGAGGGTCACCACCACAAGTGGTATATGGCTATCCATTGCAAGGAAGCCTCCCTTTCTTTGGTGGTGACCCTTGTCTTGTGTTATTGTCCTCAAGAGTCAACTTTTCCTAGTGTGTAGTTCATAAGTGTAAGTCGGTAGTCTTTATTGCTTGGTAGTAATCTTTGGTTTAGGCTTCATGCCTCCATCTTGCTCAAGACGCATAAGATACCAAGCTCACTGGGCAATGCTTGGAGAGCTATGCAAGATTAAAAAAATTGCATGTAGCTTGCAATACCATGCCTGTAGTTCCAAAGGTTGGTTCATGTTTTCCACATACAGTGGTGATGGGTTGTAGAGCCAATCCAAGATCCCCATCATGTCGGTTCTTCTATGATAGCTTGAAGAATTCATAGTTGTCCTGAACATGATATGAAATATGAGGAATATGCTCCATAGCTCGTAGGTCTAGAAGTAGCAACAATCCAGAAATGAGTAAAAGAAGAAAGGTTTTCTAGTGAAACATCACTTTACTCTTCCTGATTAATCTTACCTTGATTGTTTTATTCATTGGTTCATCGCTCTGATACCAACTGTAACGTGTCCAGTCCTTGACATGTTTTAGTAGTCCTCCCTGATCTAAAAGACGCTGCCTAGCACTCACATGGAATGTCACAGGGTTTGTCAGTTAACGAATCCCGAGTCTACTCCGCAACAAAGCGTATCGCCCAACCTTGTTAGGATCGACCTTAATCTTTCTGGGTTTCTAACGGTCAAGTAATACTACAGCCTTCTAGCGTCGTGACCTACTTTGTGCAAAGCATTTAAACCGAGATAGACTCATATCCGACTTGGTTCTAGCGTCGTGACCTACTTTGTGCAAAGCATTTAAACCAAGATAGACTCATATCCGACTTGGTGCAAGGAGATGGAAAATGAGAGGGATGCATCGCACGACCTCTCTACACATAGGGTAAAGTCCCATTCTGGTCCCCTAAAACAATATGAGCCAGGGTTCTACTAAGGTCAATATGTCATCACGATGTGAATGTTGAGAAGCCTCCCAGTTCTCTAGGACTAACCTGTCGTAGGAGGACCCATTGGGGCTTCCGCCCACCCGCTTCCCTTGGTAGCTTTAGTTTTCTATTTACCTAAGGCACATTAGTGGTAAGACATACATGCAGCTTCCTTAATTAACCCATTAGCCACATGTTCCTTAAGTAATTTTATGCACTAACACGAAAATAGTTCAGATAGGTTCCTTGGAAGTAAACTTTATATTAACATTTCAGTTGAGATACAAATCGCGTCCAAAAGGACGATTCTCGCAATCCATGAGGGTGTGTCTTATTTCTTCCAAGTTTTCACCCTTGTATTAGTAAAAGGGCCTCGAGAATCCATCTCTAGTCACATAGATTGTTTGAGTAGGACCCGGAGGTAGAGAATTTACAGCCAGAGCCCCAGGTGGCATCTAAGCGTGCTCCTATGTTCAAACTAATCCACGGAGAGACCTCTCGTGGCAGTTTTGGTCCATATTCCTGTCATGGCTATTTAAAACTCCCTTGGATAGGGTTGGCGGCCAGCTGGGGGTGGTTTGGGGCTCCCTCCATGAATTTAACATGTTTCACTATGCCATTTCTTATGAGAGCTTGGTTCAAACAATCCTTTCACAGACAGTACTCCTAGAATTACTAGCACAAACAATAGTGTGGCAAGTGCTCAGAACACTTGCTAAGGTGGAGTTTCCTTTTTGAATGGTTAGCATTCAGCTGTCAGATTTTTCTAGCCTTGGAGAGATTAGTCATGATGCATTTGCATCGAATCCTCAGCGTTATCATCCATATCTCTCGTGCGTCAAAGGTATTCTGGGTACAAGTCCTCCTACTCGTGGATGAGTCCTCTACGCTTCATCCCTAGATTATCCTTGCAATAGGAATTGCAATTTTCTTTTAATAGGCACTACCCTCCCATTATTATCCCCACGAAACCCTACCCCAATCCTCTAGGATTTAGAGCTTTCACGTAAGTTGAGTTTTGTCAGCCTAGATCACTCTAGGCCCTATTTAGGGTTCCTCCTATTCTCATTATCCTACTTCTTTGATTTCCCTTGTGGAAATCATTATCAATCACCTTATGTGCAATAAAATAACTCTACCATGGTTTGGATGACCACCGCTATCCTAGGGTTTTATTTATCCACAATAGCAACCCTAGTTTGCTATGAGTAGTCGCATGTTTGTGGGCAACTATGCTCTCACCAACAAGTGTTGAAAGAGAACTCAGTAGTCCTATGGATCGTCCTTAAACAGTGTTTCCATCATTTTAATGGTTGGGATGCAAATATCGCTCTAAGGTTTATCTATTGATCAGGGATCCTGGGGAGTAACCTAAGTGAGTTGCCCTTCTTACTTGGACAATTCTAAATATTCACATCATTACCTCATGTAGATCAGAGCTTGAATGTCTTTCAAGTATTCTCTAACATAGATACATTTTTATGCCTCAGTCAATGTAATTATTCTAATTTATGCACATTGCAATCATGAGGTAAAACACTATTTTATGGAAAAAGAGAAACACTTTTATCCCCTTCAATTCTTTTTTCTCTTTTGCTCATGTAGTGAAGCAAGAATTTACTGCTTTTCATGGATGCATCTATTTCTTGCAAAAAAGGATGCGAATATTCTTCGTTAACTAAGATACTTGGGATCCTGCCTTGCAAACATATGACACAACTTTCCTAGATACATGTTTCCTTCAAAATAAAGAACCTACTTATCGGCACACAATGAGCACTTTAAATCTAGGGAATAAATTACTTGAAAATATTCTTGGTTATTCACTAAGATTAGGATTAGATACCCTTAACTCCACATTAGTAGGTACTCTTAACTACACACAACTTGGCTACAACCCCTCTCTCATTAGTGCACTCTCCTCCTACAAGTAGGTTGAGAGTCATCATGGCGTGACAGGGGTTGCTATGGACAACTTGAAGTCTCTCATTCTTTAAACCCCAACTTAAATAGTGCACAAATGTCAAGTGTGATGGCATACTTATGTGGCCATGATGTGTTCCAATGGGCAGTAGACTCTCGTTTCATGGTGCCACTTCTTCTCAAAGGCAACTCCTCTCTTATTGCTACCCTTATGTCTTCCTTGTTGGTTGTGCTTTCACTCTCTTCTGGCTTTGTATGCATGTATTCCTTGTTTTGTGCCCACCCCATAGATGATGTTGATGGTGATGGTGATGATAACATTCTGGTTCAAGAAAGAATAGATGAAGAAGAAGATGGCGAAGATGGTGACAGTGACATTACAATGTGTGATGGTGGTGTTGATGGTATAGGAGAAGATGATGATGGTGAAGGTGATGACAAAGATGATGATGATGAGATGATGATGGTCATTGGTGGTAGAAGGCACTACAAATTGAGTACAAATTGCTACTAGGCCAAATAGTGCTCAATGGTGCAAGAGATGACAATGATACCTAAAAACAAGGCCAAGGCTATGGTAGTTAAGGTGATGGTGAAGATGGTGGAGATTATGATGATGAGGATGGTGAGGATGGTGATGAAGATGATGGTGATACCAGGGCATTAGGTGTAGCAGAGAGAGGTTGATGTTGGTGAGGAGGAAGGAGATGACCCCCGACACATGCCTAGTGGGGGGAGGCTTTCTATCTTTAGAAGGTTCCCTCCCTCAAGCAAAAACGATACTTTTTCCTTTTTTAAAAAATAAAAAATTAGGAGTAAAATGAAAGAATGATTGTTTGATCTATGTGCTATGATTTTTTATCATATAAATTTACAAAAAGTCTCATCTTATCTACCATTCCATGTTGAGTCAAAAGAAAACAAAAATCCAATCTATCCACATGCGTTTCGGAGTTGGTGCTCTTGTATATCATATGGCTTCTGAGTAAAGACTTTGTATATAAATAATAGAATAATACATCAGATTTTCTGGAATAATACATCTAATTTTCTTTCTTTATCCTAAATTATGCTAACAAAGGGAAAACGTATTGTGCTTGAAATAGCCTATTTTATTGTATATAGATTCAAGGCAAACAATGGCATAATCTCGTGGTCTTTCGCACAATGTATAAATTGCCACCCCCTGCACTCATTGGATTTTATACTTGGTGAGAAGACTTCATGAAGATCCTAGAGAATCTTTATTGCCCTCCCAAATATTATGTGGAAAGGAGATGGACTCGATAAAATGTTTATTGCTTCACTGATATTCAAAGACTTTCATATCTTGAGACCGACCTAAAAATGATATGATGGATGGAAGAACTCAAACTTGTAAAGTTGTTTTCTTTAAGGAACCTTCAGTGAAAGTTGTCATAAATGTAAATGATCAAAACATATACCAAGATTAGTAAATTTATGATCAAGTAACCGATGTCTTATCCCCTAATAGAATAGTTCACCTAGGTAGATTAAAGTAAAACAATTATGTGTCGAAGGATTCCCCAAATAGCCTAGTCAATATCATCTTCTTAAAGTTCTTGGATTAACCTCCTATATTTAAGGAGATGTCTTTTGCCAAATTCCATGATTATGTATCAATAAGATCCTTTTGAAGCTTGATCAATGTACATATTTATACAGTAAAAACTAAGTTTTATGGTGTGAATAATTGCATCTAGAAATTTAATCAAACCTTTCATTTACTCTTACCGAGCTCTTACCACTAGTCTCCTTGGCAGATTGACAAGAAAAGAAGTCTATTAAAAATAAGAAAAGCCACCTAAGTTCAACTGTGAAGGATTAAAAATAGAAACTAATGTAGAAACATAGATTGAGAAAATGGAAGACTACTTTTTCGTGGCTGGGGAGGAGCATAGCCAATCAAGCTATGATCACTTAACTAGATGCCAGTGAAGAAGCTCATCTCTAGTGGAAGCAATGGTATTGTGACAAAGCTATTAACTGAGACGTCCCAAACCTAGTAGCAAATTAAGGTGGTTGTCCAAGAAAGGTATATATCCTTAATGTACCAAATTTGAAAAATGGACAAGTTCTTCAATTTAAGGCAACAAGGCCTAACTATGGATGGTTACATCATTATCATCTAAAGACTTTCCCCTAGGTACCATACACCTTTCAAGATACTTGGAAAGGTTGCACTTGTGACTCACAAATTGGAGCTTCTAGCTTATAACAATCTACACCTAATTTTTCATGTGAGTATATTAGGAGATGGTACATTGAGTGGTGTTATTGAGGAATTGATCACATTCAAGTGAATCAAAGTAAAATCTTCTTGTTAATTGAGAATTAGCCATTCTCTAATAGAGAAGGTTGAGTGACTAGAAGGTTTGTTTCAAATGATAACTTAGGGGAGCATAAGAATATCTAAGAAATCCTTCCAAATACCATTTTTTAATATTGTTGAGAAATGAAAAATGATGTATGATCCAAGAAGAGCTGTCCTAAATCCCATATGCACAGTGAGGAGAGTGGAACAACCTAGCTTCTATAAAGTATTGTACTTGATTATCACTTTCACAATGATGAATGCAATATCATGATGTTGTGTACTTTCAGTTAGTCTCATTGTCATTATCAATCTCTTACACAAGATTGTGTTTATGAATCCAAGCTAAGCTATCTTGGAACCTAATTCACTTGTGTAACATTTGGTCTGGTCATTATCCATGTCATTATGGACTTATTCTTCATCTTCCAACCTCCATAGCTGCCATGCCCTAGATCCATACATTTCAACAAATACAAAATAAACTTTTTAGATGGGTTCTTAATTGGGTGCATGAATTTATTGGGCTCTAACATAAACAAAAAGGTCTATTATGGGGAAATCAAAGAAAATATGATAGTTAGTACAAGTATTGAGCAAAGAGATAGATAGACATATTATCCATTAGTTAGTTCACTCCTCAAAATGGTTTTGGTTTAATTGTTGCCCCTTGCAATATGGGCCTATGGGCACAATTTGGTTGCATTATCACATCGTCATAGAATAGGGTAGAGTGAGAGTTATATAGGGCTAAAGGCCAATGTGGCCAACTACCCATCTTACTCACTAATCTTAACTATATATGTGCACACTCGTTCTTTATTGTTGATGAGTGATAAGAAAATAAGGTGCTGCTCACAAGAGAGCTATTGGAGGCATCACAAACATAGTCTCTCTCTCTCTCTCTCTCTCTCTATATATATATATATATATGCAATCTCAATTCTCCTTGCAGCTCCAACAACTAGTATCAAAGCAGGAGTGAGTCTCCAACCAATACCACCAATAGAAATCTTCACATATTTGTTTTAAATAAGATTCAATATGCACAAAGAGATCTCAATAAATTGTCAAGGTGTTTTGCACTTCATTTTAGGCCTATAAGTGCTACACATCCTACTTCATCTTTTTTTACAATTTTGCATAGGTTGTTCCAAAACTTCAAAATAGGTCAATGATAACAATTTCCACTATAGAGACATTGTATATAGATTACCAACAAGCATTGGTAAATAGTGATAGACTACTATGAACAAGCATTTTTAGGTTGTAAGTAGGCTAACACAAGTTGCACGTTACAGATTTCACAGTTTTGGAGTTATTGTTGACTACTACTGTACGCAATGAGTATTGCAAGAGTGGAGACTATGATGTATATATGGTAGCAATCCTTAAGCTACATAGAATTCCATACTATCCAAATGAGCAAGAACACCATTCTTTGATGTATTGAAACAGTTATTGGGAGATCAATCTTGTGATGTACCTATAAATAGCTTGATGCTATCATAGTAGTGCATCTGTGAGGAAGCATTGATGTTGCAATGCCATTCTTTAACTAAATGCAGTGATTTTTACAAATTTTAGACAATGATATATGCATTATTAATGTGTAACGGTTCATTTTCTATCTTTGCTCAATTCTACTTTTATTGAGTAGGCGTTACAAAAAGTTTGCCAACTTTGTGGTATGGTTATTGATAGTTGATTGCTCTTTTACACAAATAGCTTCATCATGATTCATTTGCAATGGTCAAGGAACCATACAACATCAGGAAGTTTGAGGTATGCACTTTAGTTTGTGGAACGATAGGATCCAAGATGTCCTTATTCAGAAGAAGTAATTAAGGCCCATAAGAGGCATAGATGAAAAACCAACATACATGTTTAAAGATGATTGGTTAGAGCTTAACACATTGACCAAATCCTCTATTAGGCTGCACTTGGCAGAATGTACATTTTTTACAATGTAAATGAGACTTATACACATGACTTATGGAAAAAGCTATGTGACACTTACAAGAAAGAAACTTGCTCTAATAAGGTGTATCTCATGAAAAAGTTATTTGAGTTACATATGAAGGAGGGATCTACTATCACCTCCCATCTTAATGAATTGTGTATCATATTTAGTCAAATGTAGGCTCAAAAGTTGAAGTTTAAAGGTGAGGTAAAGGGATTTCTTTTCCTGTTCTCCTTGCCTACATATAGGACTCGAATAGCAATCAATAATTCAACTTCAAATGGTGAGTAGAAGTTTAATGATGTTGTGGATAGTTTATTGGCTAGGAGACACACAAGAAATCCATGGACTAGGGTAAAAATGGTTAGGCATTGGAACTCAAGAAGAGCATGGTAGAAAATAGTATAAAGAAAAGAACCATGGAATTGGACAATCACATAGTAAATCCAAGTCCAAAAGACATTGAATACTTCCATTGTGGCAAAATAGGCCATATCAAGAAGGACTGTTACAAATGGAAGTGAGAGCAAAAGGATAAGAAGAAGGAGAATAAGGACGCTGATAAAAAAGAAGGTAAAGGAAAGGTAGAGATTAAATAAATCAATGCAATGACTATGCATAATGATGATGGTGAGGTGCTATTCACTTCTACTCTTCTTGCATATATGCTAGCTGTAGCATATAGACAACTAGCTCAAGATTGGATTCTTGATTCTGACACAACTTTTCATGTGACTCCTCATAAGGAGTGATTTTGTTGATATGATAGAAATGGGCATAGATCAGTCCATCTTGGTATTGACAATATATGTGGTACAGTTGGTGAAGGTGATGTGCAATTTGCTTTTCAAAATGGATCTACCTTTACTCTTCAAAATACATGCATGTACCTAAGCTTACTGGGAGCTTGATATCTACTAGTTAGTTAGATAACTTAGGATACTTTACTACTTTCGGTATTGATTCATAAAATGGTCACATGGGATTTTTTTTATTTTTCTAAAGGAGCCAAATGTGGTACTTTGTATCCCCTTCATGTGTCTTCCATCAAAAATCAATCACAGTGTAGCCAAATGTATCTTTGTGGCATCATCGGTTGGAACATATGTCTAGAAAAGGAATGGAAATGCTATCTCGTTTGTTGAGAAAAATTTAAACAAGAAAAGAAGCAAGCCACTTGACTTAGGGCATAGTGATTTATGTGGGCATATGCCTCCAAATTCTATACAAGAGAGATTCTATTTTATCACATTCATTGACGATGCAACTAGAAAAGTGTGGGCTTTCAAAATGGATAGGAAATATGAAAATTAGTATGGCAAGAGACTTAAGTATATTAAAATTGATAATGATGAAATATAACTCTCATGAGTTCAAAAAGTTGTGAAGGGCATGGGATAAAAAGAGAAATCATTACACTTGGCAAACTTGCCCAAAATGGTGTTGCATAGTGTATAGATAGGACGATAAATGAAAGAACAGTGAGTATGTTGCCTAGTGCTAGTCTTACTCAAGGATTTTGGGTTGAGGCAATGGTGACTACCATATGCCAAAGAAAAAGTGTAATAAGTTGGAACTAAAATCCATTATGTGCTTCTTTTGGGGCTATGGACAAAGTGGCAAGCTGGGTTATCACCTTTGGGATCTAGAAGGTAGAAAGATTATTTGTAGTAAAAATGTGATTTTCAATTAGAAGGAGATGCATAAATAGTCTCTTAAGGAAGTGGAAACAAAGAAGATTATTTTCCATGATGAACTACCCACATAGGGAAAGTGCTATTGCACCAAGTGTACAAACAAAGGGTGCAAGTGCTGCTTTAGCTAGTGAGCAAGAACTAAGGGGATTTCATAATAGCAAGTTGAGAGCCCTATGGTGCCTCATGAACAAAGAGTGGAGGCTGAAATTCCCACTCTAAGTTAGCCCATTATACATAGATCTACTCGTATCTCTTGTCTCCATGAGAGATTTTAGCCTAGGGTCTATGTGATGTTGACAGATTGTGGGGAGCCATATTGTTACAAAGAGGCGATTCCATTATGAAGAATTAAACTTGGGAAAAAATTATTTGCCATATAAGTGGATCTATAAGTTGAAGATACAAGTGATGCTAAAGCAAACTTGGTAGCTAAAGGTTTTAAGCAAGAAAAATGTATGAACTTTGATGAGATATTTTCACCTATGGGGAAATTGACTATTCTTTGCACTTTGCTTGCCTTTGTGTGGATAAGGATGATATCGACCTTGTACAATTGGATATCAAGACAACATTTCTATATGGTGATCAAAATTATAAGATCTACATGCGAACACCAGAGGGTTTTATGGAACATGGCAATGAAAAGTTTGTTTACAAGCTAAAAAAGAGCCTTTATGGGTTAAAGCAGGCCCCACATGAATGGTATAATAAGTTTGATGCCTTTATGTAGTCTCATAGTTATAAGAGAAGTGAGGCAAACCATTGGATATATGCTAAAGAGGCTAAATATGGTAGCTTGATAGTGTTGATCTTATATGTGTATGATATGTTGATAGTTGGGAAAAACAAGTATGAGATTGATGCCCTGAAGAAAAGGTTAATGGAAACCTTTGAAATGAAGGATTTGGGACATGCAAATCACATTCTTGGCATGCACATAATTAGGGATAGAAAAAAGAGATTGTTTTATCTATCCCAAAAAATACCATATTAGAGAATTTGAGAATCTCCAAAGTTTCAAATAAGGAGTAAAGATTTGACCAAGTGGCTAAATCTTAACCCCATATTTGAGAGTGGGAATTAGGAGGATTGCTTATATAGTATCTAGGAAAAATTTCACCTTCAAGTAAGGGGATAAGATTTGACCATGTGTCCAAATATTAATCACATTAGGAATTCCCAAACTTTATGAAAATTCCCGAATTCATTAATATGTGGTTAAAAGGATTATGTCGGCAAAGTGTTTGATGTGTTTCCATATGGACGCAAAAAAGACAATTAGTAATCCATTGCCTCCATGTGGGAAACTTAGTGCTAATGATTATCCCAAATTTGATTAGAAGAAGTTGGAATGACCAAGGTCGCATATTTATCATGTGTGAAAAGTCTCATGCATGCTATGATTGCCACTCACGTGGACATTGCATTTGCAATGGTGGAAGTAGTGAGTATGTACATATCAAATCTTAGAAAGAAGCATTGGGAAGTAGTGAAATACAACTTAAGGAACTTGAGTGCTAAAAGAAATATGTGCATATGTTTTGGGAGAAGTAGTTGTGATGTACTTAGATACACAGATGCAAACTATGCATGGAATATTAACAATAGAAAGTCAACCACAAGATATGTTTTACCTTGTACTGTGGTGCAATCTCATGGATGTCTCACTTGTAGAAATGTGTGGCATTATATATCACTAAAGTTGAGTATCTTGTAGCCACATAGGAGTGAAAAGAAGCCATATGGCCTACTCGTGTATTGGGAGACTCAGGCCATAATGAAGACATGCCACTATTGCATAGTAATAGTTAGAGTGCCATCATGTTGACAAAGTTTCCAGTGTTTCATGTGAATACCAAGTACATAGAAGTGATGTATAGTCACCAGTTGTGTGGTTGGGGGACTTGCTTGAGCTATTGTGTCAAACACACACTATACACATAAGAGAGAGCTCAATCAAGAACACAAGAAGAGATATGGAGATCGTAAGTTAGTGGCCATATAAGGATCATAATGACCACTAACGTGCTAAGTGTAGAAGCCTATGTTTGATTAAGGTGACCTTAATCACATTGTCTCATCCCTATAATTGTTGATCACAAACCCTTTTGACATCCACTCCAATGAAGGATGAAATATAGCTTGTGCAAGCCATATTTATTAAGAGAGGAACTAATGTTGACATGTTAGAAGCCTATATATTTCTTTATTTTGTACTAGGTGTGATGCATTTGGATTAGACATATTGCACAACCAACTCATCTCATGCATAATAATACGAGATGGATGCAAGAGGAGGTGTGTGTGTGTGTGTGTGAAAATTGTGATGCATATGTAATATGTAAAGAGATAATGCTCCACAAACTTGCTTTACTAGGCAATGAACCACCAACTTAGGATGTATTAGGTTCGTAAAAATAAATTGGACCACCAAAAGGAGTGGCCTATGATGAAAAACCCTTATTTGTACCCAATACACAAGTAGAATGTGACAAGTAAATGTTAAGCATTACTAAACTATGAATTCCAATGGTGGTGTCTAGGAAAGATATACACAAATAAGATATGTTGGAGTTCATGATATGGTACATACATAATAGAACTATCTATACAAATTTTTTATTTTCAAGATTTGGAAGCAAGGTGATCACCTAAGGAAATGTGTGGTGGTAGGTGAAGGAGAATATTTTTGTGAAAGGGTTAACAAAGTAAAGTCGCTTGCTCTTACAAATATGTACAATACATGTAGGATGAAAGCATAACAAGGTTGGATATGTCTTGCTAATTCATTTAGTGTGTGTCTTGATTATTATGACTTTCTAAAAACATTCAATAAAACTTGCAAAACAAGGAAAGGGACTAGGGGAATTTGGGGGGGTTTAAATTTCGAGAATAGCATGGCATGGAATTTTCTAGATGGCCATTCAAAATATTTCATTAGTATGACAAGTATTGCTTAAAGGTGATGAGCCATTGTTGAGCATAGTAGGGTATGAAATGTGCTAGATGGCCATTCAAAATATTTCATTAGTATGACAAGTGCTACTTAAAGTTGCTGAACCATTGCTTTAATTTCTTTGATGATGCTATGGTAATAAACCACTTGGATCAAAGGACATGACCTTTTTGAAAATTGCTAGAAACTACTAGAAAAGACTTTGGCTATGTGATACACTTGAGGTGATACATATTGCTTGACACATGTCTCTTATACTCATTCACAATCGAGGTGATACATATTGCTTGACACATGTCTCTTATACTCATTCACAATCAAGGTGATACATATTGCTTGACACATGTCTCTTATACTGATTCACAATCCAATGATGCACCAAATTCTCTATGTTCAGATACATTGACTAAACTGATTGAAAAAGGTTGTACATATAAATGTCTCATATTGAATCAAATACATAGTTGTCAAGCATACAAAACTACCAAACATTAAGTTCCTTGGAAATAATTTGTCTTTTAGAAAATTACTATAACTTATGATGTTATATGTAATAAAATTAAGCTCACTAAAAAGAGTAAAAGTTTATAAAGTAGAATAGTGGTATTAAGATAATGCTTAAGGTCTTACAATGTACAAGATTCAATGTTTAAGGAAGATCTATTGTGGGCGTCTGATTTTGTGTAAAGCCAAAGTTTTTTACAAGAGATGGTGTAGCACAACATTGTAGTAAGAGGAGCAAGGGTGCATTGGCAATATATTGACTAAACTCCTAGTGTCCTCAATCCTAATACTCATGTAGCATGTTAATTAGTTTATAATCAAAGTTTTAAATAGTAATCATTTCTAAGTTTTCACGTTTTCTTATAGGTCAACTAAGTATGCATGGAGGATCATGTGCTAATCTTTACACTCCAATATGTATGTTGCACATGCAAACATCCATTGCTAGGTTTGCTATGGGGGCTAAAATAAAGGCACAAGGATTGCTTAAAAATATCGCCAAAAAAATATTTCTTCAACCATGCATGAGAATTTAACACAAAAAATTGCCATTATGTGGGGATTTACAACTAAGCTACTCTATAAATAAATTTTCTTGAACCATATACAAAAGCTTCTCATTATACATTGATGAGGAATTTTCAAAAAGGGAAACCTCTTTTGAAACTATGTATGTTTGAGAAAGCTTTTTCTCAACTTGAACAAATATTGGGAGGATTTGAACCCATGTTTTCCTTAACCTTGTTAACCAAGAAATTAGATGCAATGCAAATCTTAAATAATATTTTGAGATAATTTTAAGCAAGAAAAATTTTCTTTCTACATTGGTTTGTGGGAGTAGCATTGGTGATGAATACATATCATTGATAAATTGGTTCCATTAGTTCACCAATACTTAAATCTATGGAAAAGATGGACATGACATGAAATAAGTTAGTACTTTGGCACTAATGATTATTATGATTACTATTTAGCTTTGTAAAGATAGACTTTAAAGATGGACATGGAATGAAACGTGTTAATACTTTGGCACTAATTTTGAAAACTATGATTACCATTGGTATTTGTAAATTAAAATACTTTTTTTATTTTCTTTTTTTGAGAAGGGAAGTGCATGAGTGCATGTTGAGCCACAATTCACAAATGTATAGAGAAAAAGAGCCTCTAGAGAGAGCCTTTGGAGTGTGATTTTGTTTGCTTTTCAATGTTGAAAAGAAAAGAAATCAGTAATAGTCACTGAGAAAAGAAACTTTTTAAGAATAGTAGAGACTATAAACAACAATAGTATAAAACATATTCAATGTTTAATAAATAGTACAAGAATTCATTCTAAGGATATAGTGCTTTTGCATGGACTTTTTCATAAAGTGACAACTTGCTCATGACTCCACATTACTTGTAGAACTTTTTTACATATGTGAGTTGAAACTTGATTCCACTAGATACAACAATCTACAGGGAAGAAATCCCCTCTCTCTCATTTTTACCAAGATTATTTATTCTTCAGGATGATATGATGTAACTGAGATATTCTATGCAAGGATTCCAATGCCATCTAAGATTAATTCAAAAATTTCCAAAATTTTACTCTATCAATTTTTGGCACATCTAGGATCCTCCTTATTGTCTCTTCTATCTTCAAGTATGTTTCTCTTTGACTAGCTTTCCTTCATTGATTCCTTTGACCTTTGACTTTGAACACTTTTGACCAACTTCTTCCTTTTGAATTGTAGTCTTTATCATTTTGGGTTAACAAAGAAGTCCAATCACACTTGTTTGGCAAAGCTTTCAAAGTTTCAATATCAAGAGGTTGAAACCTTGTGTGTGGTGGAATGATGTACAAGGTAAGCCTTGCCATTAAAGGAAATGCTTGAGACACCTCCAATTCTTGGCACACAAAAAGGTTGTTAAGAAAATAACTCCCCCCTAAGTGTGCCATATGAGAAATGGGGCACATAGGCCATCTCTCTTCTTTTTCTTCTTCTTCTTCTTCTTCTTCTCCCTCATGGTAATAAAAGAGGTAAGGAACTCTACTTAATCCCTTTGCAGAGCAAGTTCATGTGTATCAAAATAGAAAGCCCAAAGGAAGTCATCATGGAGAAGAAATACTCATACACATGGTGATTAAAGAGATAAAACCGACTCTAGTAAATCCCTTTTAAGAGAAAGTTTACATGAACCAAAAATAGGAAACTAGGAAAATGTCATGGAAGAGCAATGCTTACACACAAGGGAGTTAGTCATCTACTAGAAAACTAAGATTTTCATGGAAAGTAGTAGCCCATGTTGTTATAAAAAACCTAGTGCAACCTAACATTTGAAAAAAAAAGTAAATTTAATATGCATTGCACATAACAAAAATTATGTAAACCTTACCTTCATAGAAAATGCAAAACTTTGAGTTTTGGCGCTTATGAAATTCACGTGCAACATTAAAATGTCCATTCCATACCAAACAAGCTTAGTGAGGTTATGGAGAGAGAAGTTACAAAGAAAAAGCACCAATATATTAGAGCTCTTTGATACCACTATATAACACATACCTCTAGAACATCTCTAGAACCTAGTGAACATGTGATAACATCACTGAACTAAGGTACTTTTGATGACTATTACTATCTAAAGGCATCTCTAGCCTAGTGAACATTTAAAAAATAATGGAGGAAGTATGGCTCAATCTACCAAACTAGTCATGGGCCCAAGGGGATATATAGCACCATGGAATAATGCATGCTATGCCCTTGATTCCCTTATCAACATGAGATATAGTTCCACAAAAGTACAAATGAGATCTATCAAGATGATGATATGAGTAGACCAATGCACAAACTTTTGATAGTGTTTCTTAAGAATAAGCCACATCCTATATGTCTAGAGAGTGGCAATAAGGAAACACATCCACCTTGTTTATGGTATTGCATCATGGATGTCTAGATGATGTGAACCTTTATGTGCCTATCCTAAACCCTAAGGGAGGTTTATGTTTCCTAGTACACAACATTTTGGGTGAAGAGCTTCACAATCCATCTACTTTCCAAAAGTTCACCATCAACTTCCATTGGAACCAAATGCCTTACAACATTTAAGAACCCATGACTTAGAGGTATCTCCTCACCTTTTAAACAAATACATTTGGCAAGGCCCCCCTCAATCTTACATTCAATGCACTCTCCACCATTTCTATCATTCAACATGAAACTCGAGTCCACATTAAGGGAGCACCACCTCCACGTACTGTTACTTATAAACACCCTATAGTCATGAAACAATGTATTATTCTCACCTAAACACTTCCCCCCTATGTATTGTGCTCCTTTCAAGATACTTGAACAACTTATATTTTTTACTCACAAATTGGAGCTTCTAGCTCATAGCAAACAACACCTATTTTTTTCATGTGAAAAACTAGGAGATGTTACATAGTCAATGATGGACATCAAGGAATTGATCACATTCAATTGAATTGAAATAATTATTATCTATTTGTTAATTGAGAACTAGGCATACTTTAGGGAAGATTGAGTGAGTAGAAGGTTTGGTTTCAAGATAGTGATAACTTGGGGAGGATGAATATCTCTAACAAAGGCTCCCAATGAACATTTTTAAAGAAAAAAGCACTTTTTAGATGGGGTCCTAATGACGTGCATGGATAATTTGGTCTATAACATAGAGCACATGATCTACCATGGGGAAATGCAAGTAGATATGACAATTGATACGAGTATTGAATAGAAAGATAAAAAGTCACATTATGAGTTAGTTGACATGGTTGAAAATGGCTTAGGTTAAAGTGTTACCTCTTGGAATATCAGCGTATGGGCACAATCTAGTTGCACTATCACATGGCCATAGCCTAGAGCAGAGAGAGTTCAACTGCAATAGGTTTGAGTGTAAAGAGGCTATGGGTGGATGGATTATGCATGATTGTTGGTAGATGATTTCACACCAACACCTAGTCCCTCCCATTCGTTCCTACTTGTGCAATCTCCACATGTTTGGAGCAAGGAATTGATTGTTTGATGTGAATCTTACATATGCATCACAATTTGTACACACACACACACACACACCATCCCCTCCTCTTGCATCCCTCTTGTACTATTACACACGAATTGGGTTGCTTGTGATATGTATTATCGAAATGTATCACAAATAGTACGAAATAACAAAACCTTAGGTCTCTAACATGTCAACATTAGTTCTTCTTGACAAATATATGTAAAAGCTATATTTCATCTCTTATTGATGTGGATGTCAAAAGGGGTTTTGATCAACAACTGTAAGGACAAACAAAATATGCACGACAATGTGGGTAAGATCCCCTTTAAGTAAACAATTTTGTGATAACAGCTTGAGTGTCTATAGGTCCAATTGAGTGTAATAAAAGAAATATATTCAAAGTGAGGAGGGAAACTAACTTGGTAGTGTAAGAGCTTGACTTATTGGGAGCAAGACACTACACCTCAAAAGTATTTAGGTGTCACCATCAGTAATTTTCATGTTCTTTGGGAATAGCAAGTGAAATTATTAGTTATAAATCATACAACTTTTGATATAACAATGTTCCCCACAAAGTTATTTTTTGAACGATGAAGGTAATGCTTCACAAACTTGCTTTATTGTGCAATAAACCATGCATGTAAATTTAGTATGTTGGATGAACCATTTAATGAGGATGTATTAGGTTCCTAATATATGATTTTGGGCCACGAAAAGGAATGGCATGTGATAATAAACTCTTATTTGTGCCAAGTTCACAATTAGAATGCGATACTAAATGTTAAGCATTTGCTGGACTAATGAATTTCAATGGTTGGGCCTATGCAAGATCTACACACAATAGCATGTGTGTTGGAGTTCATGAAATGACACATACATAAAACTACATGCACGAATTGTTTATTTTCAAGATTTGGAGGAAAAGTGGTCACCTAAGGAGGATCCGGTTAGGTGAAAAAGAACAATTTTGTGAAAAGGCTACCAAAGCTCTCATAAATATGTATAAGACATGTGGGATGAAAGTATGACAAGGTTTGTTATGTCTTGGCAATTGATTTAGTGCGCATCTTGTTTATTAGGAAATGTATTGCTTTCTAAAAAGTAATCAAAAAAATTTACGAACGAAAGAGAGGGGGTGGAGAGATTTGGGGTTGCCTAACTTTCAAGCATAGTAGGGGTATGGAATCTTCTTGATGGCCATTCAAAATATTTCATTAGTACAAGTGTTGCTTAAAGGTGGCAAGATACTTCTTTAATTTCTCTCCGGGTACTACAATAGTAGCCACTTGGATCAAAGGGCATGACTTCTTTGGAAATTGCAAGAAGACATTTTGGCTATGTGATATACATTGCTTGACACATGTCACTCACATAATCCAAAAATGCACCAAATCTTCTACCTTCACATGCATCAAATATGAAATTAATTGAAAAAGGGCGTATTTATAAATGCTTTATATTGAATCACATACATAGTTGTCAATCATACACAATTGTAAAACAAATTGAATTAAGCTCCTTGGAAATAATTTGTCTTTTAGATATATGCCTATAAGTTATAATGCTATACGGAACTTAATTTAGTAATCGCAAAAGCTTATACATAGAATAGATGATGCATGTGTGAGTAGCATTGTTGTAGGACACATATTTGCCGACTCTATCCCATCTGTTATGGGTACTTACACATATAATCTCCCATGCAACACATGCCATGTAAGGTGAAGGGGCTAGTTTAGTGACAACTACCAACCTCACCCTTCATTGGTTTAAATTGATGGAAAATAAGTAGCATGAGTATACAGTTGGCTTTGCAACATTCAAGTATATCTTATAAATATAACTTAGATCATTTTATTCACTTCTCCTCCTTCCCACGACTACGGATAATTCTATGTTGTAAAAACATGCATGCAAAAATGTGAGAGTTGGTCGCCTTGAGAAAAAAGCATCAATGACCCAATTCTATGACAGGCTAGAGTGTCTCCTCCAATAGAAAGGCTACGTGCCATCTCCTTCTGATGAAGACATATGTTTTAGCGTGCTTAAATTGATGTGGGTATGACACAAAGAATCATCACTAATTTGGGTGCTTTGACTTTTTCGACCCCCTTACTCTATCCACTAGTTGGGTTGCTGCTTGGGGGTGGGGTGGGGGGGGGGGGGGGAGGGGGGATTAGTTCACCAATACTTAAAATCAATGGAAAGGATAGACATGGCATGAAGTAGGTTAGTATTTTTTGTGACTTATTCTCTTTTGAGAGGTATACTGTTAAGGTCTACTCACATGTTTCGAACTCATATACCCAGGGAACTCAACCCTAGCACCCACCATTGAGCCCCGACCCCAATTGGTGATAAGTTAGAACGTTGGTACTATAATTATGACTATGGTTACTACTGCTATTCTTTGTAGATTTAAAGAGAATGATATGGAATCCGGATACTCTCCTTCTTTTTGTTCTCGAGAAGGGAAATGCACGAGTGCATGTTGAACCACACTTCACAAACGTGGTACAGAACGAAAGCCTCTAGAAAGGGCCCTTTTTTTAATTTAAAAAAAACCCAATTAACAGCCATCGAAAAAGAATGCCTTTTTGAATAATAGAGAGGCTGTAAAAAAACAATCATAACAAAGGAAGTAAATATCTTTAATAAATAATAAGGAAATTCCTTGGGACATTTGGATTGGGCGGTGGTTTACGTCAAGAGGATTCAGAAGCCGACACGTCAGCGAGGTCGGGCAGGAAAAGATTTGGGGATGCTGATGTGGAAGGACAAGGATGTCGGATTTTTATTATTACTACTATTAGTATTATTTATATAAAAAAATCAAATTCAAATCTCTCTCGCTCTCTCTCTCTCTCTCTCTCCTGTGCTGTGAGCGATATAAGCAATCGACGCGTTTCGTGTGCCTCTCTCTCTCTCTCTCTCTCGCAGAAGCACCGATCACACCTAACACAGACATACCCTATCAGTTGCGTTCCTTAACCCACGCCTCACAATTGCTTTTGCACAATAGGAGGAGGCACATCCTTCTTTCAGCAACTTCAGTCATCCACGCCTCACAATTGCTTTTGCCTAGCAGGAGGAAGATCATCCTTCTTTCAGTATGTTTCCTCTTCCTCCCACAATTTAACCTGGAACTTGCGTTTCATGTTACATAACTCACCTGTTTCTTACTGCTGTTCTTGCAATTTGTCCTTGGCAGCCTGTTCAATCGGCCAAACAGGGCGCCACACAGCTCCATCCAGGTACGTCGGTAATCAATATGAGTTTTCTTTCTTCTCTTTTGCTGTTGTAGGTAAAATCATGTACATAAATCTTTAGTCTTTTATGCAGCTCATGAGAGACCTAGGCAGCCCAAAAACAGAATAACAAGCACTATTAAGCATATAATTGGCATGTCTCATGCATAACCTGTCATTCAATTTCTTCCATGTTACACTATTAAGCATATAATTGGCATGTCTCATGCATAACCTGTCATTCAATTTCTTCCATGTTACATGGCTGTACAATTATCCAATTATGGAGCAGGACTCCCTTTCGTTGTCCCATTTGCTGAAAATGATTGCCTAAGTTTTGAATTATGGAGCAGACCCCCTTTCACTCTTCTTTATTGTTCGATTCCTTCACCACGATTGTTCCATCTTTCAATTATGGAGCAGGAGTCTTATGGTTGTGCAAATTTTCGATTACAGGGGTCCTGGTCGAGCATCATGAATCACACTTTTGGGGATATTACTTCAAATTCTGATACACACTATGGACCAACGATACTTGTCACTGGTGGAGCTGGTTACATTGGAAGTCACACCGCATTACAGCTTTTAGAGCAGGGCTACAAGGTGGTCATCATTGACAACCTGGATAACTCTGTTGAGGGGGCTGTCAAGCGTGTTGTAGACTTAGCTGGGAAGAACAGTTGCAATCTCTACTTTTTCCAGGTAATTTGCAGTTAATACCATATTAGAGAATTTTGGAATCTCTATGCTTCAAAGTGGAACTAAGAAATACAACCTATATAGTAATTAGGGTAGACTCCCCTTTTAAGTAAGGGGACAAGGTTTGATCATATGGCCAAATATTAATTATATTGGGAATTCCCAAACTATATGAGAATTCCCAAATTCCCTAATATGGTGTTTGTTTGCTGAAAGTGGCTCAGTAGTCCTGATTCCATATAGCTATGTCACAATGTTTTATGTGCATCCTCATGTTTGTATGATCATACTTTGTATATTTATACTGATTTGCGTTTGCCCCACTGGTCTGGCTTTGCTGCAGATAGATTTACGCAATAAGGAAGCCTTGCAAAAGCTCTTTTCTAGAGCCAAGTATGAAAGAGCACACCTTTTCTGCAACTTAAAATTTGATAATTTTTTAAGAGCACTGCAATTCTTCGATTTTCCCATCATGTTGGTTGTCGTTTGCAGGTTCGATGCTGTCATACATTTTGCTGGGCTGAAAGCAGTGGGTGAGAGTGTGGCCAAGCCTTTGGCCTACTATGGGAATAATTTAATAGGCACAATCAACCTCTTAGAGGTTATGGGTAACCATGGATGTAAAAAGGCAAGTCATTTTACTGATGCTTAGTTCACTTGTATTGTATCTTTATTTGGGGGTGTTTCATATGTGGTTTGTTGTCTCTAAACTAATTTGACAAGATCTCTCTCCTTATCTTGATTTTACAGCTAGTCTTTTCGTCATCTGCTACTGTATACGGTCAACCCAAAACTGTTCCCTGTACTGAAGAATTTCCTTTATCAGCTACTAATCCTTATGGTCGTACAAAGGTAACTTCAGTTTCTTACCTGCAGCATATGCCAGGACTCTGAAGCTGAAAGGTTTTGCAACATGCAAGGTTGATCTAAAGTTAACTGGTACATGGAATTTCAGCTCTTTATTGAAGAGATGGCACGAGATGTTCAGAGATCAGATTCTGAATGGCAGATTATTCTTCTGCGATATTTCAATCCTGTCGGGGCTCATCCGAGTGGGCTGATTGGTGAAGATCCAAGAGGCATTCCAAACAATTTGATGCCTTTTGTACAGCAAGTAGCAGTTGGAAGGCGAAATGAGCTGGCTGTTTTTGGCAATGATTATCCAACAAGAGATGGTACTGGGGTATGATTGCATAACCCTTCTTGAAGTTATAACAATGCAACAAGAGTCATCTGTTTCTTTACACTGACCAGGTTTATCCAGAAGTTAGTAGAGGACAGTACTTATTATGTGCCATCATTAGTTTACCAATCTTTGCTGGAATATATGATTCCTGAAGCTAGAACTATATGGTGATGTCATCTGTTTCTTCATGTTGACCAGGTTTATCCACAAATTAGCAGAGGTGGTGTTTGTGTGTCGTCAAAATTAGTTTAGCAGTCTGTGTCATGTTGACCAGGTTTATCCACAAATTAGCAGAGGTGGTTTTTGTGTGTTGTCAAGATTAGTTTAGCAGTCTATGATAACATATATGAAGTGTTCAGTCTGCCTTTTCTTCAAGAAGCATAAGCATAAATTTTCTTGCTATAGTTTCGCCGGTGTTCCTCAGTGGGATCCATGGCCAAGGTTGTTTCTTGTAGTATTGTTGCTGGGTCTTGTTTAGTCTTTGCATGCATCAAGATCAACTATGGTGTTTGTGCCTTGTAAACCATGGCAGTCTAGAACCTATCCCACCTGTTCTATCTTGTTAGCAACCCCAATTGCTGTCTGAAATGGGGCAGAACTGCATGTGTGAGAATCACATTACTGATTGTGCCAAAAGAGAACTGAAACCAAAATCTCTATACGTGCACAGTTAAAAAACTTTGTCTTTGAAAATTTAATCTGGCTTAAAAGCCATGATACGCCACCCTCATACGGTAAAAGTATTAAATCTTAGAAAATGCTTCTGTTCAAACAATGGGTTGCATGTTTGTGTATTAACAGGTCCGTGATTACATTCATGTGGTGGACTTGGCTAATGGCCATTTAGCAGCACTGAAGAAGCTCTTTAGCTCCAGTGGCATAGGTATGGATTTTCTTATTTGGCTCTGCTTAATCTGAAAAAGAAGTCTATGTTTTGCTGACATGCTCCGGTATTTCTTTTCTAGGCTGCACTGTATATAATTTAGGAACTGGGCGAGGGACATCAGTATTGGAAATGGTTGCAGCCTTTGAGAAAGTATCTGGGAAGGTAAGGCAATGCCACCTGTTTATCCCTTTAGATTGTATTTGGCTGCTTTTTATATTTATTTCACTAAATAAGTGTAATCAGCATTGATATGTGGCACCAAATTAATTTTGATTCACTGTGTCATGTCTCAATGCTTATTAGTCCTATGTGCATTGTTAAAAGGAAAAATATTTGATTATCATATGGCTTCTTTGATAAGGATTGAGTGAAGCAACTATGCAATGTTTTGGCAGAAAATACCATTGAAGTTTGTTGGGCGACGCCCAGGTGACTGTAGTGAAGTCTATGCATCTACTGAGAAGGCTGAAAGGGAACTGCAATGGAAGTATGCCCCTCATAAGAAGTATTCTACCCAATGAGAGTTTTTAGTGCTTAAGGTGATATTTTCATCTGTTGATGTGTTTTCCATCATGTTTTGCAGAGCTCAATTTGGAATAGAGGAGATGTGCCATGATCAATGGAACTGGGCTGTTAAGAATCCATGGGGTTACAGGCCACCTGGATCAGAAGACTAAGTACTAACAGCAGGCACTATCGATTTGTTTCTGAAAATAGGTTCTCATCTCACTGTATATGCATTAGATGTAACGTGCAGTATTAGGGAGGGTCAAATCCATGGTGGTTATAAGCCTGGTGGATCAAGAAAGTAAATAGGATTATCAAGTCTCATTGTATATCTAAAATGTCTGACTAGCAGTGTCAAGGTGGGTTTGCACAGAAACCCTTTGTTGAGGGGTTGCAGGCTCGAAGAAGTTGCAGCTGTTTCCACACACACACACACACACACACACACACACACAGGATTTCTAGATTCTGACTTGCATAGTATTCATAACCCTCTATGACAAAACTATGGCACAAGAATAGTGTCTATTCTTCAGGATAGGTTTTGGCCTTGAAAGTCAGATGAACGCTCAGCATCCTTATAGATGTTTTCACTTGAGGTGTTCACTGCTGAAAGCAGATGAAATGTTATTGTATCTCTTACTTCAAAGGTTATGAAAACTGCTGATAGCAGATGAAATGTCATTGTAACTCTTACTTCAAAGGTTATGAAAACAGAGTTCACAAAAATGGGAATGTTTCTGCAATAGACTGATTCATGTCTTTCTTCTAAAGAGGTGGTTTGTTTTTAAATCAATAATATAGAGAACTTACATCAAGGCCTTTGACATTCTCAAGGAGTAGCTTTGGAAAGGAAGCACAAACATTGCCATTTGGTCTAACTGACAGGCATTACATACAAGGTGCAGCTAAGAACTCTAAGATTAACACTTCTATCTTGTAGCAATTGGCTATAAGAAAACTTCCTTTGTGTCATTAAAGAAAACAAGGCAGTGTAGTTGCAAGCCACCAAAAAACAGCAGTGACCCTGCATATACTTCTTTTTTGATTGTCATTGACGAGGAGGAGGAAAAGCAAGATGACAAAGAGGAAGGGGAACAATCGTTACTTTTGAGTGATATCTATTAAAAAAGAATCTGTCTTGGCAAAAATTGTGGGTGGAGGTGAGAGGAAATAACAAGGCACACTGTTGTGTGCAAGAGCATTGTCTTCCAAGTTCCTCATTTTTTTCCCTTTGAAGGAGTGTTTGAAGCAGCTTGATTTTTCTTGCTTGTTTGCTTGTTTTTCTTGTTTACAGATGCTTGTTCCATATCCCAGGTACTTTTTATTTCATAATCAACTCATCCAAAGGAATGAACAAGTTGCCCTTAGAAGAGGCTTGTGCCATATCTCAACATTGTCTAGCAACTATTGGTTGAGTTGGAAACATTGATACTAATAACAAGGGCTTAGGAGAAACTGGATCTAAGTATTGGTTGGATAAATGACTGATGTGGAGGGTTGAGCTTTGCAAGCCTATCATGCTCAGCAGGCATGCTTTAGCAAGCTTGTTATTTCTGAGGCTTGAAGCAGATTATTCTGATAAAACTTTGTAATGCTCCTATTTTGGAGGGAAATACCTGGTGACAGTTTGTTTGTATCCATATCCATGGTACAGTTCTGTCAAGTGATTGAGGTTTCCAAATGTGATTGGTAAAGACCATGTTTGTTGGATACTTCAAAGCTGGAAGAATTGCACCTATGATGAAATCGAAGGAAATATTTAAGATTCACAATTGTTTCAGCTCTCTAATAAGGTACATCGAACTTGCATGTGGTGAACAAGCATTGAACTGCTGATGCATGCAGAAGGTATTTTCAGGATGCCAATACATACATTTGCACATTAAAAAAATTGCAGTGCAGTGTCATATGCACATTAAAAGGCTTGCAGCGTCATACACACTTCAGGAGAAGGCCAAAACATACATGTTCAAATTGTAAGACTTGGGTTAGAGGGTGTGAGTAGGAAGTCTCTTACCAACTTTTTGTTAATGATGCAGTGGCATGTATTGCAGCTCTATCACAAGTCTGCCAAGCTCAGCAAGTATATTTCCAGTAAGCTTGCTATTGCTGAGATTTATAGCGATCTGTAAACTTTGTAATGCTCTTAGTTGAATGAGATAATAACTGACAGCTTTTTCCTAGTCATTTGTGATTCTGTGAAGTGATTGAGGTTGCCAAAGATGATTGGTGTAAATGCTGTTGGTTGGTTATCAGACAGGTCAAGCTTCCAAGTGAAGCAGCGTACCAAGTTTTACAGGAATCATCCCTGTCAAAATTTTTGGCTCAAAGGTGGGTGTTGAATTGGAGCAGTATTCCAAAGCTGGAAGGATCACTGTTTCCAGTAAACTTGTTATTTCTGAGATTTAAAGAAATTTGTAAACTTACAAAATGAAGAGGTGATCCCAGATGTTGAGACTAAGGAAGCTGAAGATAAAGATGGTCCAATTCAACTAACAAATGAGTCACAGATTAATGATCATCAGATCAGTGAGTTTGATGAAGAGGTACCAGAACTTGCTCTGATATCATCATCAGAGGTGCCCAACTTGATGAAGTAGGGAAAAGCAATGAGCCAAATCAAGCAGAAGAGGCATGTTATGAGCCCAATACTTTCAGTAAGAAGGCACATGCTGAAGAGGATGATGATGACATGGGGGCCAAAGGGACAGCAGAAGCTCATTACTAGGAGGAAGCACCCGATGAGAGTACCTGCAAGCAGAGGAAGGAGCTAGTGCAGGGGCCTATCTTGTCATTGTCCAGGGAACTTGCACCAGAATTGCTAGAAGCTGGTAGGAAGGAGTTAACAGAAGATGAGCTACCAGAACCTCAACCAATAGAAGCTGACCTATTAGATGTCCCTTGTAATCAATAGAATAGTATTGAAGCTGACGATGACAATTAGCAAGTGAAGCATTCCCTGAGGTTACTAAACAGAATCTAGCCATAAAGGGGTGATCCTAGAAGGTGGCAAGGTAGCAGAAGATTGAGATGGTTAAATCCAACAACTTGCTGACCATAAGATCAGTGAATTGATGAGCAGGAACATGAATCTACTCTTGAAACATCAAAAAGTGTGTGAAGATATGCTAGGATTTGCATTGAGAAAACATAGAATGTATGAACACAACTAAAACACAAATAACTCGGTTAAAAATGCAAAAACACAAACGCAGCATCAAACACATCAAACTGAATGAATGTTGTAAAGAAATGAAAGTGTGTATGGAGTGGTCAAAGGCAGAGCTGTCCAGCAGCCTAGGACTCTCATGGGAGTGGGCTGAGGAAGAAGTCAGAATGATGTCCATTGGAGATGGATCCCAAGTGCTGTAGCCACCATTTGGAGCTATAAGATGATGATGTAAATGACAAGGCAGCAGGCTGGAAGCCAAAATGCAGCAGTCTTTGTGGCTAGTGAAGAAAATTGCAGCAGTGTGCTGCCTGAAATGATGGCAGCTGGTCACATGCAACAGCAGAGGAGTTGGGAGAGATATGTTTGATGCTGGGCAGCCTGCAAAACCAGAACACAGGCATGGACAGATTGTCTGATGTGCTGGATGCTGTCATGAGGTATTTGGGCAAGGCTGGATATTGCTGACAAGCAGCAGGCTGGAAGCCAAAACGCGGCAGTCTTTGTGGCTAGTGAAGAATAATGCAGCAGTGTGCTGCCTGAAAATGATGGCAGCTGGTCACATGCAGCAGCAGAGGGGTTGGGAGAGGTATGTTCAATGCTGGGTGGCCTGCAAAACCAGAAAACACAGGCATGGACAAATTGTCTGATGTGCTGGATTCCATCACTAGGTATTAGGGCAAGGCTGGATAGTCTTGACAAGTAGTAGAGTAGGTTGGATATGAAACAGGATGCAAATTGACTGAGCACACCATCTATTTATACATGAGGAACCAACCAAACTGCAGGAGTTTGCTTATTTATGGACACTGAAACTCTTAATAGCATTAAATTTTTGAGTTTTGGGGCTGTTTTTAAATGAGCTAAATAATGTTAATATGAAATGGTCCTTTTCAAGCTTAACACCCCCTCTCAAGCCCAAGGGATTGCAAGCGTAGCTCACCTTGTGTGTATCCCGAGATGTTCCACCCCAAAGGAGTGAGGGTATTAGTCAATGGGTGCATGTTGATTGTCCAAGAACCTACAAAGACTAAAGAGGTGATGGTTATCTTTCGTGGAGAGTCTAAAAGACCTCCCCAAAGAGGCCAAGGCATTGGACAAAGGTTGCTGGCTAGCTGCCTAGTGGCCTATGAGGACTTGCAAAAGCGTGGTAAAACCACTTTGAACTTTATTTTCTTCTTTTTCTAATAAAACTTATGAAATGAATATGACCGTGGGGGTTAGTAAGGGGACACTTGGCTCACAAATTCTCAAACAAATAGTATGCACTCAACTACTTGCAAGGGTGTTGAGGATGAAGGGAAGGGGTGAAGAGGTATGTACCATTGGTGGAGATAGCTCAGAATCAGATGTGAGCAATGTGCTCAAGGGAACTTTGCACAATGAGATGCATGAATAAATGCTAAATGATGGGAATGCGCTGCAGCAAGATGCCACTTGGTCAATATCTCTCATGGGGGAAATCATTCACTTGTCTAGGCACTTGTTTGCAAAGATGATAATGATCATGCAATGCAAAGGGTGAGTACATAGGGAAGGGAGGTCAATGTCAAAGACAATGCTGAAATTTGTAGGTACCAAGAGAAGGGTAGGAAGCCCCTCTTAACCATGTATATTGATGCCCAAGAAGGAAGAGGAACTTGATGTCAAAGACAATGCTGAAATTTGTCGGTACCAAGAAAAGGGTAGGAACCCCCTCTTAACCACGTATGTCGATGCCCAAGAAGGAAGAGGAACCTGATGTCGGTCTTGGTGTGGTGCAAAGAACTATGAAGAAGGATGAAGATGAAGCACCCTAGTTGGAAGGGCGAGGTAGAAGCACCTGCTATGGTAACATTGAAAGATGCTTGAAGACTTGCCTCGAGAGGGGAAGCCTCCATATTGGTGGAAGAGCAAGTCTTAAAGTAAGATGGTGTCACAAAGGAATGGCAAGCAACCCATGTCTCCAACCCAAGAAGAATGGATGCAAACTTGCATGTTAAAGAGTAGGAATGGACACTAGACTAGCCTAGAGTACCGTGACGGACTTAGAGAATACTAGTTTAAGGGTGTGACGACCATTGAGCATGTCCATCAGCAAGTCTTAGTCAATGAAACTTGTGATGAGGTGGAGAAGTGGTCATAAGTAGCTAGAAGTGCATGTCATGAGAAACGTAATGTAGTGGGGTTAATAGACTAATCACTCAAACCTTCAAGAATCCTATAGCGTGAGAGTGGAGGGGGTTGTCCACATGCCACTTGTCTAGTGGTGCGCTGTTGATGTGGTTGTGTACTGTAAGGAGCAACAGTAGTAGGTGCAACAGTTGGAGGACCCCCTCTCAATTGTCTGAGGTGTACCGCCTATGGATGTAGTCATGGGATGCTATGAATTTTTAGGTGGGAGGCCTCGGGGCCTTGATATACACTCCTAGTCTATGTGGTCCAAGCAATGGTAGTGTCTGCAAAACCTATTCTTTTTTATGGAGTTGTCGCCAGATGGGTTTATCTAAGAAAGGGGTGTCGCCCTTGTTTGGGTTGCCTTCCTTTCTTGAGAGTTTTTGCCACTTTGGATTTCCCCTTCAAAGAAGAGTATATCAGGTCCTCCACTAGACATAAAAATGGGGAAGATGTCTTTTTGTTGACTTGATCATGTAGCCTTGCATAATGCAAGGATTGATATTTAAACTCATAGAAGGTTGAAAATTGAGATAATGAAATGACTTGTTGCATAAAGTGAAAAGTTTGGGTGGCTGCTTGTTTAGGAATAATGTGACCTGATCGTCATCCAATATTGAAAAATTTTACAAGTAATCACCTATACTCAACCAACTTGACTTTTAGACCATCCCCTTAATCAAAAACCCTTGTAGCTCATGATTGAGATTGATTCTATGGGTTTGATCTCTCACATTACAACGGCAAATGAGATGACTTCAATGATCAGATTCTAGGGGAAAATGTTGTAATTGGGAGTTAAACTCAGGAAGTAACCCTTGATTGGGTGGGTTAATGGAGGGTTTGGCATAGACTTTAACTACTAGGTCCCAAAGACCCCAAGACTAAAGCACTAGTTGTATAAGATTGACTGAGTTTGTGAAATTCGACAACCAAAATGAGCCTTATTAGTAAAAGGTATTTTTGGCCATGGCAAGTGGAGTATTGGTGCTAAGTGAGGAGTAGGCGGTGTAAAGAAATGCTCTACCACAAAACACAAAAATAATTGTACAACAAATACACTAGCTGATAAAGAGAAACATAGTTAGGGTTAGGGTAATCCAGCAACAGTCAACACAATGTGTTGGGAATAAAGAGCCACCATGTCCGTGCTCGCCCATTAGGGCACTATACTATGTCATCTCTCTACACACACACACACACACACACACACACACACACAGAGTTAGCGGCACAATCTTTGTACCCACATATTCTGTATCATTGTCTCTCTCTCTCAACCTGCATTGCTACATTCATAGAAGCTCCATACTCGGTGGTCCACGCACTTCAAACTGGTATGAGAGCTTGGCATTTTGGAGTAGGAGCTTGAGGAGGTAGTGCATTTGTGTCTCTTGAGAAAGACATTGCATTCAGTTCAGAGCAGGGCAGCCATTGCTCTTTGCTTCTTAGGAAACGTTGGTCACACAATTTTGTTTGAGCTTCAATCACGAGCTTGTTTGGGTCCTTGAGGACCCTTCTCACCTTCCTTAGCATCAAGAGCTGCTCCCAGCCCTTCCCAGACCTACAGGTGCAGCCACGTGGACAGCAACATATTAGTTTACATAGACATTCAGTTTCTATTAGTCTCCCTACTCCATTTGGGCTTCATTGGCAGCTCATTTGAGCATTATAATGCTTGGTGTTATGCTTGTGCATTGGATCTTCTCCTGGCATTGACATTTGTGACTGTTTTACTTCAGTTCTGGACTGCTATAACAGTCCACAAACAGCGTAAAACAGGGCAGCAATATTAACATTTGATGTTATGCTTGTTGGCATTGACATTTGATGCCTATTGGTTGCTGATTGATGCCTATGTTATGGGATTGATTTAGAGCTGATTTTGCCACTAAAATAGCTTCATTTGTCAGTGAATTCACTGCTGTATACATCAGTAAGTCTGTGAGATTCACAGGTCAAAGAAGTTATCTGCTTCATTGTTTGAGCTCACATATGCTTCGTGGGATGCCCAAATGGTCATGTATTGGTGCTACTACATTGGAACATGATATGCCTTGGGTCTAAGATATGTTTGACCTGGTTTTAACACGAATTATACTCAGTTTTACTGTCATTTTTACTACTGTTTATAGCAGGGCTGAACGTACTTGGCAGAGGTTTGTGGTATGCCTATTGCATTTGGGTCATCTCTCAGGTACTAGTGAAACAATGTACATGCATACCATGAATGATGTGGAGGTTGGGAAAGGTTGTCTTGGCTGCTGTAAGAGATTGTAGACAGCAGATGCTATATCTGCAAGTGGTTTTGACAGGGTTGTATGCTTCCAATGAAGCTCATAAGCACGGTTTTGGTACTGACGTAAGGTCACATGCTTGAGCAGTGATTGGATATGTGTTATGCCTCATTTTTTGAGCTGAAAATAGATCAGCTTGTGTAGACATCTTGCTGCTGTATACCATGAACAGCAAAGACCATTTGCAGGCAGTTTGTACCTAGACTTGTTTGCTGCTATTTGGTGATGTCTATATGCATGCTACTGGTCTGAAATGTCATTGTCATGCTGAAATGCCAGAACTGAGATTTTGGAAGTATACTGCAAGTTGGTTTTCTGCACCTCTTGTGTGATAGATTAGGCTTGTTCTCTTGTCATTTTGAGCTATAGTCATGGCTAGCAACAGTGACAGCAGTCACCTTATGCACATCAAGAAGCTTAAAGGGGCACATAACTTTGCAGTTTGGCAAAAGCAGTGCTACAAAATCTTGGTGCAGAAGAAGCAAGTGAAGCTTATCAAGACGTAGGGGGCAAGACCAGGGGAAATGGAACAAGAGGATTGGAATGAGCATAATGAGCTTGCTCGTTCAACCATTGAACTTTTAGACTCTGAGGTCTTGTTGTTTAACATAGAAGGATTGGATTTTGCCTATGCCATTTGAAAGAGACTTGAGGAGTCGTATGCTTAGAAGAATGCTGCAAGTAAAGTTTACTGGTTGAAGAAGTTAATGGATCTCCGCATGAAAGAGGGTACAACTATGTCTATACACCTCAGTGAGTTTAATTCCATTTTCAGCTAGTTGGTTGCCTTGAAGTTTAATATTGATGATGAGTTCAAGGCTACTTTCTTGTTATGCCAATGTTTGGAGGAGAACAAAGAACTGTTCATACTCTACCTGAAAGATGGGATACTTTTAGGACAGCCATGAGCAACTCAAATGCTATGCTGATGTATTTTGACGTAGAGAGTGCGTTGCTTATGAAAGAGATGAATCGACAAAACATTGCATCCAATAAGTCTTCCAGTGCTTTGCATACTAGAGGCATGTCTCAGCAGAATGGAAAATTTGAAAGCAAAGGACGCAGTAAATCTTGTGGGAAAGATATAGAGTGCTATCATTGTGGCAAGAAGGGTCACTTTAAGCGTGACTGCTACAAATGGAAGAAAGAGAAAGGGAAGGGTAACAAGGCTGATGACAATAAGGATGAGAAGAAGGATAGTTAGCTAGCAAAGAAGAGTAGTGTCAAGATAGAAGGAGTGAATGTAGTTAGCCATGAGAGCGATAGTGGTAATGACATACTCTTTGTCTCTTCTTGCTTTAGTGCATATGCCTTGGTAGTAGATACAGATGATGACATGCATACTTGGATCTTGGATTCAAGTGCCTCATTTCATGTTACTCCTCATCTCGTGAGTGGTTCTCCAATTACATTGGGGGTAGACCTCGGGGGGTTCACTATATATATATTCTCTATATAACGTGCGTTCATGGCCTATTTATAAATATCCTAATCTGTGAATTTTTCTTGAATAAAACACAACCCTTTTCTATTGAACCTGTAAGTAACTCCTTTATATGACACCCTTCTGTATGTAAAAAATGTATAAAAATGGTGTTTTAAAAACCCCTTATTTTGAACTCACGTTATATATACGTATATTCATGAGTGACCCCCTCGAGGGGTAGACATGGTATTGTCCACTTGGAGGATATTTGTGCATGTGATATTGCAGGCATTGGTAGTGTGTAGGTGCAGTTTCAGCATGGTTTAGCCTTTACACTTTAGAATGTAAGGCATGTATCTCAACTCAAGAAGAGCTTGATTAGCACAGGGCAGCTAGATGATGATGGTTATTATATCACCTTTGGTGATGGAAAATGGAAGATCTGTAAGGGATCTAGGGTCTTTGCTACAGGTTCAAAGAGTGATACTTTGTATCCATTACATGTATCGAGTGTGCGTGACCATGTTATTGCCGTAATCGAGTAGCCAAGTGTTTCTTTGTGGCATAGCCGGTGGATACATGAGTCAAACTAGAATGGAAGTACTCACTCGTTTGGGTTATTTGCCTTGTTTGTGGTATGTTGATTTTCATCATTGTGATGATTGTGTCTAGGATAAGCATGCTCATACTTTACATAAAAATTCTCTTTCATTGAAACCTTCTCCTTTAGAGTTGGTATACTCAAATGTATATCAGATGCTAGGGTTGTCTTTGGGGGGGGGAAGAAATACTTTATCACCTTTGTCGATGATGCTACACGTAAATTTTGGGTATATCTGTGATATTATCACGAATGAGGAGTATCCTGTGTGGATGAATGACGAGAGGTAGCAAAAAACTCCTCACGATGGTTAAGTATGGCATCTGAAATGGCACGAGTGATTCTTCCTTTCACCTCCCAACCTCGCCTAGATAAGTACTGGCTCCTCTCTCCTCGTTTCCTCTGCCAGCCGTCCGCTTCAGGTGAGTCCTACTATTCTTGGACTCTCTTACTCTCTAGGCTCCCCTTGACTCCATTCGGATGCCCAAGGCCCTCGGACGGTTATCCCTCGTGCCTGTCTCCCATAATTACCTTATTAATGTAACATTTTCTTCCCCTTCAGAATCGATTTCGTCCTCGAAAACGATACTTGGAAGGTCCAACTGTAAATTGGGAAACCTTTTCCTTAGGGTACTTGCTGTTGAGCTTTCTTGTGAACAATCTTTCCATTTGACCAAACATTCTTGATAAATAGTATTCCTTGTTCGTTTGCTATGAACATTTAATATTCTTTTTGGTTCATGTGGATTAGATTGGTCATCTAATAGCTCCTCAATGTTATCATTTAAGATTAGATTATCCAAATCACCCAGCTTCTTCCTTAGCTTGCTTACATGGAAAATCGGATGTGTTTTACTACGAGCAGGTAGTTGGAGCTTGTAAGCCTATTCTCCCACCCTTTTAAGTATTGTGAAAGGACCACAATACCTGGGTGAAAGCTTTGGACATTGTCCCGTTTTCATGGTTTTAGTTTGTTCAGACACCTTAAGATAGACCAATTCCCCTTCTTCAAAGGAGATGTCTCTTCGGTGAGGATTTGCATAAGCTCTAGCTTGATTTTGAGCTTTCTTAATATTTTCTTGAGCAAATTTTAACATGCTATTCATATCCTCCAAAAAGTCCTTGGCTGCTTGAACCTTTTCCTTATGCAGTCCTACTGCATGAGAAGCTCTGGGCTGAAACCCATACATTAACATAAATGGACTATATCCAGTGGAAGAGTGCTTGGCACTATTATATGCAAACTCTGCTATCGGTAGATATTCTTCCCAATTAGTTTGCCTTTTACTTACATATGCTCTGAGTATATCTTCAAGGATTTGGTTAACCCTTTCAGTTTACCCATCAGTTTGCCGGTGGTCCGCCGTACTCATGCTAAGTTTAGTATCCAATTTTGTAAATACAACACGCCAAAATTGACTATCAAATTTTCTATCCCGATCAGAAACTATATTTGCCCGAAGGCCATACAATCGGTATATGTTCTCTACGAATAATCTAGCCAATTCTGGTGTTTTAACATCAGTTGAAGTTGGAATAAACCTAGCCATTTTGGTTAACCTATCCACAATCACCCACACAGAGTCGTGTCCCCTCTGTGTTCTGGGTAATGCAACAATAAAGTCCATGGAGATACTCTCCCATTTTCCCAAAGGAATCTCTAATGGGTGGAGAAGTCCTCCCATTTTCAATCTTTCAACTTTATTAACCTGGCATTTATTACATTTGACCACATAGTCAAGGATGTCCTTATTCATTCCAAGCCAATAGAACTGCCTTTTAATAAGACTATAAGTCTTATTAACTCCTGGATGTCCTACGCTAGGGGTATTATGACACTCAAAGAGTATCTGGTGCCTTATTTCTTCATCTTTCGGGACACATACCCTATCCTTGTAGAGTAAATAACTGTTATCAATGGTAAAATTCTTCCACTTGAATCCGATTTGAGCAACCTCTGATGCTCCATTTCCTTGTTGAACATCCTCAGATATTCCTTCCTCAGTGGAGGCCCTTCCATTTGGATCCCCATTTTCTATTGCTTCCCATATGTTGGAATATGCCAGATCAACCTGGCATTTTCCTTTTAAGGATTCAAGCAAATCGGAAGTGAACTGAGTAAAGCTCAATTCATTTATGATGGGCATTCTGCTGAGTGCATCAGCCACTATATTATACTTCCCTTTTCTACATCTTATCTCATAGTCGAAATCTTGAAGGAGTTCGGTCCATCTGGCTTTACGCCCTTGTAGATCCGGTTGGTCATTAAGCCACTTAATACTTTCATGATCCGACAAGATAAAAAGTTTGGCACCGTACAAATAGTGCCTCCATTTCTTCACTGCATGTACTATTGCATACAGCTCCCTCTCATAAACAGAATAATTCCGTTTTGCACGGTCTAATTTCTTGCTTTCAAAAGCAGCTGGCCGACCTTCTTGTAATAAGATCGCACCTATCACCTTACCATTGGCATCGGCTTCAACCACTGGCATCGGCTTCAACCACAAATGGTTTATTGGGATCCACAATTAATAGTAATGGAGTTGTAGCAATAGTTACCTTAAGTTTTTGAAAACTTTCATTTTGGTCTATTCCCCAATTAAAGCTCTTCCCTTTCCCTTTAAGTTGGCTTGTCATTGGAAGAGCTATTTTGGCATAATCTCGAATGAATCTACGATAAAATCCAGATAATCCTAGGAAAATCTGCAGCTCTTCCAGGTTCCTTGGAGATGGCCATTCAATAATTTCCCTTACTTTTTCAGGATCCATCTTGATTCCGTCTTTCGAGATAATATGCCCCAAATATTTGACCTCTTGTGCGAAGAATTCACATTTAGTTTTCTTCGCATAAAGGGAATGTGTTCTTAACAATTGGAATACTAAATGTAAGTGTTCCAAATGTTCTTCTCTTGATTTACTAAAGATCAAGATATCATCCAAGAAGACTACTACAAAGTGTCCTAGATAGGACCGTAACACACTATTCATCAGCTTCATAAAGGTAGCTGGTGCATTAGTGAGGCCAAAAGGCATCACCAAAAAATCATAATGCCCATATCTAGTACGAAATGCTGTCCTAGGAACATCCAGTGCCTTAATTCTAACTTGGTGATAGCCAGATCTTAAGTCTATCTTTGTGAAGAATTTTGCCCTTTGTAATTGATCAAAAAGATCTTCCATTTTGGGCATAGGAAATTTATTCTTCATTGTTATCTTGTTAAGTGCTCTATAATCAACACAAAGCCGCATAGAACCATCTTTTTTCCTTATCAATAAAATTGGTGAAGCCCAAGGTGAATTCCTGGGTTGTATAAACCCTTTATCAAGGTAATTCTTAATTTGTCTTTCAACTTCTTGGTGCTGTGTTTCACTTAATTTATAAGGTGGTTTAGAAATAGGGTGTGTATCCCTATCTATGTCAATTGGGTGATTTATATCACCCCTATTTAGTGAAAGGCCACTTGGTGAATCAGAAGGAAACACATCTTTAAACTCATCTAACAAACCACTTAATTCATTACTTACATTCAACTCACAAACATAAGAAAATTTTTGCTTAATATTACAGAAAGTAAAAGTGTTTTGTATAGGAAGAGACCATAACATATATACCTCACAAGCTTCCTTCTTTATCAGCTTCTGAACTTCAGTGAAACACAACAAAGGGTTATCAGATACTTCATGTTCACCTTGAATCACAAAAGTCTTACCATCCCTTTCAAATTCCAGTGTATTATGATGATAACTATGTTTGAAGGATGGTTCCAATCCCCATAGCCACTCCCTCCCTAAAGCAATATCGGCTCTTTCCATATTCATAATTTGGAAATCAAGTTTATCTTTATATCCTTGGATCTCAATTTCCAAATTGGATACCATTGTATCCCATATTTTATTATACTGACCTTGCATCATACGAACAACATATTGATGCCCACTCTTTTGTTGGGGAAGTTTCAATTTTTTGACAAGTGCATAATTTATGAAATTGTGGGTAGCAGAGTCATCAATCATAACTCTAACTCTCTTTCTAGCTGTCAATCCATGCACTCTAACTAAATCATGTGGCCCAAAAGTAGGCTGCCACATAGAAGTTGACATACAACACCTGTGTTGTATATCCTTGTGCAAGACCTCTAAAGATTTATACCTTTTATGCCCCTTTAATTCTAGGGTCTGTACTACATGGATTTGTTTTTCTTTTCCCTTGCCCTTGTCCTTATCATTTCCTTTATCTTCCCCCTTTTTCCTTTGAGGGCAATTCTAGGCAGTATGGTTAGGGGATAGGCAATTGAAACACAGCCTTTCTTTTTTGGCCTTATCAAAGTCATCTTGACTTAATTTTGGCCTTACATATTGTTTCTTTTCAAAGGGTTGTTTCTAGCCCTTAAGAAATGGCATTTTTCTTTTAAATTTTTCTACAAATTTTGAGGTTTGCAATTCCTTAGTCTTGGGCTCTGTATCAATGAGACTAGCGAGTATACTTGGACGCGTACTATCTTCATTAATTAATGCAAATTTAAATGCCTCTTCAAGCGTCTTAGGTGAACTCCTTTTCACTTCCTTTTTACCAGCCTTATCTAGTCTCGTAATGAATCCTCTTGTCTTTTGAAATTCATCTATTCCTTCCAATTTGAGGATTATCTCACGATACTCCTCCAGATATGTTAGCAGGGGTCTTTCCTTTTGTCTGACATAATTCCAATCTTCCCAATTTCTTTCCATTTCATTTTCAGGAAGGAATTCTTTCAAAAAGACTGATTCAAATTGAGCCCAAGTTTCAGGTATTTTATTTGCCTCCTTTAAAGTTTGCCACCATTTATATGCCTTTGGCCCCAAAGTTAAACTGGCCTCCAGCGCTTGGAGATGTGGTGGAGTATTTTTAAGTTTGTACAAATCCTCCCATTTTTGGAGAAAATTAAAGATAGTGTCTTTATTTCTGTTTTTTTCCTCCCTGTGAAACTGAGGGGGTTTCATATATTTTAACACTGGGTTATCTCTCAACTTTTGGTGGGGTTTTTTAGGATCTCACATAGTCACATCTAAATCTTTCGATGAAGATGGAATATTCGAGGTTTCTAGCTTATTTTTATCCCTTTCTAGTAATAAGGTTAATTGAGATTTTATTTCGGTGAGTGTTTGAGTTAGAAATTCCATTTGAACCCCTTGTGCTTGCACACGAGCAGTTATATCATCATATAGTTCTCGTGTGGCAAAAAATTCTTCCCATTCTTCTTCTTATATCTCCATTTCATGGGGATCTACCATAGGGTGGTCCCCAGAACTAGAGCCCTCGATTATCCCTCTCTCCCTTTCCCCTCCATAATACACTGTAATTGGAAAGAAAATATAAGAAATTTGCGTACAAAGTTGGGGTACTTCCCTGATTACAATAAAACAGAAGTCAATGATCTCTGTAAAGTAGAGATGGCGGGAGGAACGAGGCAGATGGGAACACGGCCTGTCGGTAGGAGTGCTGGGTATGGGTGTAATTAATCACCCCCCTATCCAGTCACGTGGGAACACAAGCTGTGAACCAAAAAGATTAAAGTGGGACTTAGTCCCATCGTAATCGCCCGCAGGACTGTTGACAAAAAGCGTAATCCATTTTGCTCTCCATCCATCGTGGTCGCCTTTGTTGACTGATATGTCCCGGTGAAGACAGGACCCACAGCTTTTCGCAAGGATAGGACCCGTAGCTTTTTGCAAGGACACGTTGACTCTTCAGAAGGACTTGTCGGCTCTTCAGAAGGACCCATCGACTCTTCGAAAGAACCCGTCGACTCTTTAGAAGGATCCGTCGACTCTGATATTACTGTGGTATTATCACGAATGACGAGTATCCCGTGTGGATGAATGACGAGAGGTAACAAAAAACTCCTCACGACGGTTAAGTCTGGCTTCCGAAATGGCACGAGTGATTCTTTCTTTCACCTCCCAACCTCGCCTAGATAAGTGCTGGCTCCTCTTTCCCTGTTTCCTCTGCCAGCCATCTGCTTCAGGTGAGTCCTACTATTCTTGGACTCTCTTACTCTCTAGGCTCCCCTTGACCCCGTTCGGGTGCCCAAGGCCCTCGGACGGTCATCCCTCGCGCCTGTCTTCCATAATTACCTTATTAATGTAACAGTATCCTATTCATAGCAGGGATGAGGCTCTAGATAAGTTTAAGAAATTCCTAGCATTGGCTAAAAATATGATTGGCAAGACACTTAAGTGTCCAAATCCTTTTAAAACTTTTGTGATAGTAAAGGGATAAAGAGAGAGCTCACTTCCCCTCATAATCCACCCCAAAATGGAGTTATGAAGCGTATGAATCGGACCATTCAGGATAAGGTCCGTACTATGTTGTCTCATGCTGCATTACCCCACGGATTTTGGGCAGAGACTGTTATGACAACATTTCACTTGATCAATCGGTCACTGAATAGGTATTTGGGGAGGAGAATCCCTCAGGAAGAGTGGTCGGGCAAGTCACCTTCATATGCTCACCTGAGAGTGTTTGGCTATGCGAGGCTTTTGTGCATATTCGTAAAGAGAAACACAACAAACTTGAGCCAAAGTCCTGTAAATGCATTTTCTTAGGATATGGTGATGAGGGTGAAATGGGGTACAGATTATGGAATCTCGAGAAAAGGAAAGTAGTATGCATCAATGATATTATCTTTCGTAAAGATCACATGCGCAAGCAGCCCGAAAAGGTAGAGGAGTCAAAAGGGTTGTTTTCAAGGAAGATATACTTGTTGGACAAGAGTTTGTGCCCAATGGACAGCAGCAAATACGTACTGTAAATACTCTTGAAAATGTAGGAAGTGATGTTGAAAATGGTCAGCAAGGTGTTGGCCACAATGCACCATAGTCTCGGCAAGATAACATGGAGTTTGGATAGCATGCTAAAATTTCAGGACAGCAAGTTGTAAATGCAGATTTGAAGGCCCGAGGGCCTCCAAATGTTGAACCTTTGCTTTGTAGGTCGACTCACCTTCAAGGCCACTTGATAGGTTTATTCTTGGTGCTCAGTATGTTGCTAATAATGTCATGGTGATTGACTGTAGTGAACCATTATGCTTCAAGAATAAACAAACATGACAATAAGAAGTGGTTTAAGGCTATGTTATCAGAGATGGAATCTCTTGAAAAGAATAGTACTTGGAATTTAGTGCATTTGCCTAAAGGGCAAAAGATTCTTCCATGCAAGTGGGTTTATAAGATGAAAGTCACTTTTGGTTCCTCACCAAAGTACAAAGCATGGCTAGTTGCAAAGAGATACAAGTAGGAACATGGGATTGACTTTGATGAAATCTTCTCTCTTGTACTCAAAATGACTACTTTGAGAACTATCTTGGGCTTGGTTATAGTTGAAGATATGGAACCTATATAGATGGATGTAAAGATTGTATTCTTACATGGTGATTTGCACGAGGATATATATATGCAATAGCCTGAAGTTTTTGTAGCAAAGGGCAAAGAGAAGATGGTATGTAAACTCAAAAGGAGTTTGTATGGGCTGAAACAGGTACCTCAAGAATGGTATCACAAGTTTGATACATTCATGCAGTCTCACGGCTTTCACAGGAGTCAAGTGGATCATTGCTTGTACACCAAAAAGGCAAAAAATGGTAGCTTGATTACCTTGGTCTTGTATGTCGATGATATGCTGATTGCAGGTAGGGATGTTTATGCCTTGGACTCTTTGAAGCAAAGTCCACATGGCAACTTTGACATGAAGGATCTTGGTGATGCAAATCATATTCTTGGAATGCGAATACTCAGGGATAGATCGAAGGGCCTTCTCTATTTGTCCTAATAGGAGTATGTATCCAAGATTTTGCAGTGTTTCAATATGGAGGGGGGGAAAGCAATTGGTGTTTCACTGCCTCCATATGTGAAACTCAATGCAGAGGACATCCCTATATCTAGTGATGAGAAGGCTGAAATGGCCAAGATTTTGTATGCTTTAGTTGTTGGTAGCTTGATGTATGCTATGGCTGCTACACGTCCTAACATTGCCTTTGCAATGGGAGTGGTTAGCAAGTACATGGGAAACCCTGGCAAGAAGCATTGGGAAGTAGTGAAAAGTATCATGAGATACCTCTAAGGGCACAAAGGATTTGTGCATCTGCTTTGGAAAGTAGAAGGCATCTGTTGTTGGCTTTATGGATGCAGACTATGTTGGACATGCGGACTACAAGAAGTCTACTTCAGGGTATGTATCTACCTTCACAGGGGGGAATCAATCTCTTGGATATCTAGGACGTAGAAGAGTGTTGCATTGTCTACTACAGAGGTTGAGTACGTGGCTACCAGCTGAGGCTTGCAAAGAGGTATTATGGCTTTCACATTTGGTTGGAGAGCTTGGTATTACAGAGATTCCTGTCCTCCACTGACAGTTAGAGTGCTATCATATTAGCACGGAATCTTGTCTTTCATGCAAAGACAACACATACAAGTGAAGCATCATTTCATCAAGGAAATACTTGATAGCAAGAGCATTGAGCTAGTCAAGGTATATCCTAATGATAATCCTGTAGAGACCTTCTCACGAAATGTCTTCCAGCAGAGTGGTTTGCTCATTGCCATGCAGATGATGGGAGTTGGATAGGTATAGGTTTTCAGCTTTGTACATACTTAGACTTAGTTGATTCTTTTCCTCTACCTTTAGGCACTTTCCTTCATGGGGGAGGTTGTTGGGAATAAAGGGCCATCGTGCCTGTGCTTCTCCTATTAGGGTACTATACTATGTCACATGCATATATATATATATATATATATATATCTAAAACCTTAGCGGTACAATCTTTGTACCCACATATTCTGTGTCACTCTCTCTCTCTCTCTCTCAACATACATTGTTGCATTCATAGAAGCTCTGTATATATATATATATACATATCTAAAACCTTAGCGGTACAATCTTTGTACCCACATATTCTGTGTCACTCTCTCTTTCTCTCAACATACATTGTTGCATTCATAGAAGCTCTGTACTTCGTGGTTCGTGCACTTCACAATGACTAATAAAGAATGAATACTGAATAGAATACAATGCTCAATGTAGCAAACACACTATGTAGTGAAGAATATTAATTTCCAAACTCGGATTGTGTCTTGAGGATTGAGGGTGAGAGTATACGCTAAAGAGAGTTGTACTCTGATGGATCTTGAAATGTAGCAAGGTAGCCTTCATGAGTGTCTAGTAGCAGCAAACACAACAATAGAATGCCATATCAATGAGAGAGATTGGCATAAGACATGGTAGAATCAACAATTGTAGATTGTGAGAAATTTTCCTAGGCAGGGTGGCAACATGATAAAAACAGAGTAGTTTTTGACATGGAAAATTGGTGGTGACAATAGTTCTAGGCTCGGTAGCAACATCTAATGGCAATAGTTGCTAGTATTGATGATGGAGGGATTGGGTAGGCTTAAACTCCTCGATAAACAGTGACATGGGTTGGACAACAAGCACCGAATGCAGTGATTATATCTTTGGTTGAGCTATCCTCTATGAACGGGGTTTGGATAGTAGAGAAAAAGAACATCTGAGCTATAAAAATGAGATTCTGGTTGAGTGGATGGCACAACATCATGACAACATGCCTATTTATAGAAAGTTAGGGTCCTCCTACTTAAGATTTGTACTTATGGAACACATGCACTCTCTAGGAATGTTTTTTTTTGAATAAAAATATAATTTATTAATTAATTGAGTTTTGGGGATGTTTTAATAAAGCTAATGTAGTTTTAGCTCAATACCCCCTCTTTAGCGCAAAATTGGAACCAGAAAGGGATTGTACTAGCCCAAGCACAAATTTTCTTGTCTTTTATTGTAAGGCATCCCACCCCAAAGTAGCCAAGGCATTGGGCAAAGGATACACGTTGATTGTCTAGTGACCTATCAAATCTATAGAGGTGATGGTTATTGTACTAAGGAAGCCCAAGTGATTACCCTAGAGAGGCTTAGGCATTGGACAAAGGGTGCTCCTCAGTTGCCTAGTAGCCTACTAGGATCTACAAAGATGGATGGAACCACAATGTACTTTTTTTTGTTTTTATTTTGGGTTGTGGAGAGCTTTTGATTGTTTAATAGATGCAACTTTAAGTGAAGGTTTTTAATCACTTTTCGTTCTATTGAGAATAATTTGTGCCCTTAGGGGAGAATAAAGGGATGGTTAAACCCAAGACCTTCACAAAACAAACAAGCTATCCCAACCACCATTGGATGTTAATGATGAAGAAATCTATGGAGGGTATTCAAAGGATACAAAAAAAGATAGGTGAAAGCAAGCTAGGTGAGTTGAGCAAGCAAAGTAAGTACGGAAGTCTACCCTTGGAGATTGCCATGTGAGGTGCCACAAATATGGGGCATCTAGAGTTGACCACTCTATAAGACTTAAAAGGGATAAATGTACACAAATGCATTTTTACGAGAATAGAATCTTGATGCATTGGAGTTATGCAAGAGGCAATGTAGATGATGATGTTCATGCAAAATGCTATGCAACGGTATCACTTGGACAATGTCCTTCACTTACTCAAGTACCCTTTTACAATCATAGTCATCCAGACGATGTAGATGATGATACAATGTATAGATAATAAATGTCCTTGAAGTAATAAATGAATCAAAATCCTATCACCCTCAAGAGAAGAAGCCCACCCACTATCAATGTGGAAGGGAAAAGAGGGAATCACCCTCTCCCTCTCACTCAGAAGTAGTAGGGGGGTATCAAGTTCTATAAAACCAAGCAATTGATCACCTTGGTCAAAATCTTTGCAAAATTATTTGATGATGGCACAAATTCTAAGTGTATGGAGCATAGCATAACTTACTCTCTGCTTTGAAGTGAAAGTGGAATTCAATATGCCGTGTTGGTGGTGTGATGATTGAGTTATCACAATATATGACAATCGAAGACTCACACAGGAAGTGTAAAACAACAAGTAGTTCCCTCAAGTAGATAGCTTCTATGGTGCCATTGAAGAGGGCTCGATACTCTACCTTAGCTATGGAAATAGCTATCAACACTTGCTTACTGCTTGACCAAGAAATGGGAGTTGTACCCAAAGAAAACATGTAGCTGCCATGAGATCGTTGGGTATTGAGATTTCCAACCCGGTTTGAATTAGTGTACATACCGAATACATCTCAACACATGCATACAAGCAATCCAATGTGACATTTTAGGTGCATTGAAATACTGACTAAGTAAAGAAATAGAGTATGCAAGATCATGCCTAGTATGAATCAACAAGATAAGTTTTCCTACAACAAACCTATAGCTATGCTCATCATCGGCCTAGAGAATCCTTAGATAAGTGGATAGTGGGGGAAAATGGTGTGGCCACATGATGTGTTTGATCAATATACTACAATTCTACTAACTAAAAAGCGTACTTTTGCTGTGATACTAAAATATTATCCCTAGATCAAATGACCTCCATCCCCAAGAAATAGGATAACTAACCAAGGTTAGCTATCTCAAATGTGGAACAAAGTTAGGCCGTAATATTTGCAATGGTAGTATAACTTAAGCCTATGATAAGGAAATCATCTACTTATAAGAGAATATAGTTGAACCCCTTTGAAGTAGTTTTTACATATAAGTTTAGGTCATAAGGGGCATAATCAAATCCATGAGTTTTTAGAAACTCGTCTATCCTATGGAACTAGGAATGTGATGCTTGCTTGAGCATGTAAAGAGCTTTTCACAAAAAAAAGACCTTGTTTTTATGGTTAGTAGAAGAAAATCAAGGAGGTTTCTCCACCTAGAGACTTCCTCCTCTAAATAACCGTTGAGGAAGGAACTTTTAGACATCCATTTGTTAGATTGGCCAATTGTGATGAGCGATGAGCACAACCAACAAGTACAAAGATCTCCTCATAATCTATGCCATGTTTTTGTTTAAAACTTTGCACTACCAAGATGAGCCTTGTATTTATCTAGAGCTTCATTAGCTTTCAATTTGGAACTAAAGATACATTTTCTCTCAATGAATTTCTTATGGCTCAGATAATTCATCATGGTCCAAGTCTCATTTCGATCAATATTGGCAAGCTCCTTTTCCATGGCTTCTTACCATTGGGGTATGCTTTAGAGCATGTTGTTAATTCTCCAGCTTAGAATGCACTTATGATTTGCTGTAAAGATAGATACAAATGAAACACTATATACAAGCCAAACAGATCTTCTAGGGCCCTTCGGAGTGGAATATGGTCGAAGGATCCTTGAATCTTGCATGATCTGCTAGTATCGACGAGGTAGTGGGTCTTGTAGGGAAGGTCAAGGTATAGAAGACCATGTGGAGGTGGGTCAAGAGTGGGTAGCAGACTAGACTCAGTCTCAGTACCATCTTTGATGTAGGAGTAGGGATTGGCTCGAAAGCCGATGTAGTGCTATGTACAATCTCTCTCATAAAAAATAATCTCTATTTGAATAACCACATTGTTTGTTTGAGGATTAGGATTTTTTCTCAAAAGAGTAGCCTACAAACCAAGAGATTAGTATGAGGAGTAAGCTTTCATGTCTTATCATTAGGAGAGTGTGTGTAAACACAATACTTAGGAAATAACATGGCGAGTGCCAAAGAATGCCTAGAAGGGATCAGATCCTTTGAGGAACCACCGCAGTTGGACAATGGTTGAGGATGTATGCTAAAGTTTTAATAGCCTTGACCTAAAGGTGCTCAAAAAGCTTTGTTGTGAAGTATAGCATGAAATTAAGGGTGGCAACGGATGTTGGCCCACAAAGAGCAACACAAATTAATCTAAGAGGTACCTTACGATGCCATGAGGCATATTTCACGATGGATTTTGTAAAACTATTTATTTGCCGGGGCTCGTACACAAGGTGGATTCCTTGTGTGAGAAACTGATAGGGACGACTGTCCTTTTCAGGCGTCAAATTAATTTAATGTACACGTGGGTGATTCCATAGCGGGCGATTCCATAAAATACATATTAATTTAATGGATGTTTACGAGTTTAGAGTGCGCAATCGAATTAAATTAAGATGAGGACAGCGTTTCAACCTATTTAATTATTTTATAGCTAAAGGCTGCCAGGTATTTATTTTTATTGGGTTTTATTTAATTATTTTCTAACAATTGTGAATACTTCAGTTGATGTGTAGAGCAGGTGCCAGTGGCGTTGGGTAGCATCGGGCGATGGCGTGAATCCAAATACCAAGAAGAATTACTATTTTTGATAGGTGTATACCTTATCACTAAAGGCATGGTGCTAATATTTATTTAAGGGCGCTTATTTATTAAAGCGATTGACAAAATATTTATTATCTTGTATGCACGTAGGCACTCAATTAATTATTTCATTATTTGATATTTGTATTTGGGCACAGCTCGACTTTTGGACGCCCAAACGCTTTACTTTATATTTGGGCAAACACAAACGCCAAAAGCAAAAGCATGCTATTTGTAAAGTGGGCTATTTTTGAGCGTGAAGATAAATAAATCTATAAATACATGCCTTGTAAAGTGCTTACATAAGGGATGGGAAAAGATTGCATCCAATTTGTCTCTTTTGTCTCATGTTAGAAAAATTTGCTTTTGCTTTGTACTTGAAATTATGAAGGTTTATAGAATTCTTTGTTCTTAGGGACCTTTCGACATTCTCTACGCATGAATCTGGCATTCGATCTGCGTATCAGTGGTATGATACTAGGAGGCATATTTCACGGTGCATTCCGTAAAACTATTTATTTGTCGGGGCTTGTATACAAGGTGGATTCCTTGTGTGAGAAGTTGACGGGGACACATGTCCTTTTTGAGCGTCAGATTAATTTAGTGTGCACGCGGGTGATTCCATATAGCGGGCGATTTCATAAAGTACGTATTAAATAAATGGACGTTTACGAGTTTAGAGTGCGCATTTGAATTATTAAGGTGAGGACAAAGTTTCAACTTATTTAATTATTTTGTAGATGAAGACTACTAGGTATTAACTTGGTTTTATTTAATTATTTTCTAACAATTGTGAATCCTTCAGTTGATGTGTAGAGCAAGTGGCGATGGCGTTGGGTAGCACTAGGCGATGGCATGAATCCAAATGCCTAGAAGAAATTTGTATTTTTGATGGGTGCCCGTCTTATCACTAAAGGTGTGGTGTCAATATTTATTTAAGTACACTTATTTATTAAAGTGCTTGACAAAACATTTATTATCTTATATGTACATAGGTGCTCGGTTAATTATTTTATTATTTGATATTTGTATTTGGACACAACCTGACTTTTGGACGCCCAAACACTTTACTTTATATTTGGACAAATACAAATGCCAAAAGCAAAAGTATGCTATTTGTAAAGTGGGCTATTTTTGAGCTCAAAGGTAAATAAATCTATAAATACATGCCTTGTGAAGCGCTCACTTAAGACATGGAGGGAGATTGTACCCAATTTGTCTCTTTTGTCTCATGTCGGGCAAATTTGCTTTTGCTTTGTACTTGAAATTATGAAGGTTTGTAGAGTTCTTTGTTCTTGGGGACCTTCCGACATTCACTACGCACGTGTCCAGCATTCGATCTGCACACCAATGTTATGATACTAGGAGACATATTTTACAGTGAATTCCGTAAAACTATTTATTTGTCGAGGCTTGTACACAAGGTGGATTCCTTATGCAAGAAGCTGATGGGGACGCTTGTCCTTTTCGGACGCCAAATTAATTTAATGTGCACGTGGGCGATTTTGTAAAATACATATTGAATTAATGGACATTTACGAGTTTAGAGTGCATACTCGAATTAAATTAAGGCAAGGACAGAGTTTCAACCTATTTAATTATTTTGTAGCTGAAGACTGCTAGGTATTCACTTTTGTTGGGTTTTATTTTATTATTTTCTAACAATTGTGAATGCTTTAGTTGATGTGTAGAGCAGGCGACAGTGGCATTGGGTAGCACCGGGCGATGGCATGAATCCAAATTTATAGAAGAATTACTATTTTTGATGGGTGCGGTCTTATCACTAAAGACGTGGCATCAATATTTATTTAAGCGCGCTTATTTATTAAAGCACTTGACAAAATATTTATTATCTTGTATGCGCTTAGGCGCTCGGTTAATTATTTCATTATTTGATATTTGTATTTGGGTATAGCCCGACTTTTGGACGTCCAAACACTTTACTTTATATTTGGACAAACACAAATACCAAAAGCAAAAGCATGTTATTTTTAAAGTGGACTATTTTTGAGCTTGAAGATAAATAAATCTATAAATACATGCCTTGTGAAGCACTCACATAAGATATCGGGGGAGATTGCATCCAATTTGTCTCTTTTGTCTCACATTGAGCAAATTTGCTTTTGCTTTGTACTTGAAATTATGAAGGTTTGTAGAGTTCTTTGTTCTTAGGAACCTTTCGTCATTCACTATGCATGCGCCCAACATCCGACTGCGCACCACCTTAGCTCTATGTGTGGTCTATTGAGGAAAGGGTATGTGGTGCTGCTTCGCAAGTTGAGAAGTTGGGCAGACATTCTTGGAGAGATTGAGGCATGGAAGTTCCTCAACCATCTAACAATGTGATAGCTCATATAGTGCAGTGAGTCATACCCAAGGTGTCCGAAGTGATAGTGGCAAAGGTACTCATTGTTCATAGGTTCATGTGTCGTGGATAGAGCCTCGTCACTATCCTTGATTTGTTGTGAGATCACTTATTGTACAACATGGAAGTATTTTCTAGGCACCTTGTTCAGAAACAATGTGACTGGCTCATTAAGGGACTTAGGAGCCTTAATAATAGAGAATTCGGTGCGAGGAGGCACTGATAATTAGCCAACTTGACCTTAAGGTCATCCCCCTTAGTGATTTTGAAACTTTGAAGCTCATGTGAATGGTGTGAAAGGTAACGGTGATATAGCGACAGAAGTAGGTGGGATGGGTGGGTTTTAAAATGAAGATGCATTAGGTTGATTTTGATTAGTAGATGGAAATTGACATGAAGATGATGATGCGAAATGCATCGAAGAAGAAAAATCAAACCCATTCTGACTTTGAGAAGCAAAATTGAAAGAAGAAAAGAAAGAAGAAGAGCTACCAATCTTTTCCTCATAATCACTCCTTCTATTAACATATATGCATGTATCTTCAATGGGAGATTTACTGTGATCAACATATGGCACTCTAGCTTCATCTTGATCCTTACCAAAATGCTGTAAAGATACTGAAAAATAAGAAATATAAGAAGGGACAAAATTAGGACTTGTGTACCTTGCATTGAAGTAGCAGAGACAGGCTAAAAATAAAAACATACTTTGGATCTCTCTCTCTCTCTCAGAGGGGGGTCCATCCCTAATGGAGGTCTTGATGGCCCTGTGATATCATTCGATTTGTATAGAACACTTGAATAGAAAGAATCAAGTATACCTTCTTTATGCATGTTTTGTTTAAAGGCTTGTGGATGTAGTTCTTTGGACTTCCTAGCTTTATGAGCCAAGATCAGCTGATGTAACTCCTCATCTATGATGGAATAATGATGTGTTTGCAATGTAGTCAGAAGGACCTTCAATTGTGGTGGAGCCTTGTGGAGTTGTTTTGGCAATGGATGCCTCTTTCTCAGCTCTCAATATAGGCTCCTTTGGGGCCGAGCTAATGTGTGGTGCTCAATGTCATCTTCCCTTCTATTGCTCTTGCTTTCAAAGTGAGCTTTCCGATCGAGTGCCTATGTTTCTTTAGTGAGTACTTTACTTGGATACAATCGTATGACAAATGCATAGATTGATAAAGAAATATAGTAGGGTTAGGGAAACACAAAAACAAGAACACAATGGATAGTAAAGAATGAAACCTAATAACACAATTCTCAATGTAGACAACACACTATGTATTGAAAAATTCTAAACCTTGAACTTGGCCTGTGTCTTGAGGACCATGGCGGAGAGTATGAGTTGGAGAGTGTATCATACTTTGATGAATCTCAAAATGCAACAAGGCATCCTTCAGGAGTGTCTAGTAGCAAACATAGCAATAGAATGTTAGATCGGTGATAAACATGCAAAATACAAGGTAAAATCAGCCAATATAGATGATGAGGATGATGTGGTAGTTGTATAGATGACTAAACAAAAAAAATGTAGATATATAGTAACTTTCCCAAGTAGGGGGGTAGTAGGCAGATTAAAACACAGGAGTTTTCTAACATGGGCAACTAGGCGACAATAGTTCTAGGCTTGACGACAAGATTTGAAGGCTTGAAAATTGAAAAGCAAGCTAGATACGTATACTTGGGGGTGTGTTAGAGGTACGATATTTATGGATGGTATTCCTCCTGATAAGGGTGTACCAAGGAGCAAAGTAACATTCACCTATGGATAGCTAACGTCTAGAAAAGAAAATGTGCTAGGAATGGGAATGAAAGATCCTAATCCTATTGTGCTCAATGCAAATCTGGAATTTAAATATAAGATATTGAAAAGTGCAAAGCTCTTTGGTGTGTAGAGATTAGAAAGAGGAGTGTAGTCAAGGGCCATCTTATCCTCAAGTATTTTGTAAAATTTATATATGATATCCACTCTATGTTTGTAGAAGAAGAAGATTGGTTGTTTTTCTTTTTGAGGCCAGAATTTCTCCTCAAGGCCTCTAGTGATGGAGAAGTAAAAAGACACGCTAGCTTCCCATGAGAAAGGAATATTAGCCATTGTAAATTGCTTATATGTTGCTTATGTATCTCACAAAAACCAAGCCTCCATGATAGTTGTATGGTACTCTTTAGAAGAGCACTAGATCTTATACCGTGTGAAGATATACAAGGGTTTGCACTAAGAAAACATAGAATGTACAAACACGATTAAAACATAATAGCTTAGACAAAAACTCCAAAAATAAGAAAGATAACTTAGAAGTAATTGAATAAATTAAATAAATGAAAGTGTGTATAGAGTGCTCAAAGTTAAATCTATCCAATAATTGATGATTTTCATGAGAGTGGATTAAGGGAGGAGTTGGAGTGTGATGTCCACTAGAGACGGATCTTGAGTGCGATAACCACTTGCCATAGCTAAGATGATATTGGAATGATAGGGTAGCATGCTGGAAACCATAATGCAATAGTTTTTGGAGCTAATGAAGAAAAATACAATAGAATATTGCCCATGGAAGTTGATCGCACCCGTTAGAAAAGAGTTGGGTAGGTAAGTTTGATGTTGGGCGGATTGCAAATCCACAAAATGCAAGCCTAGACATATCATATGATGTGTTGGATGTTGTCACTAGGTTATAGGTAAGTCTAGATGTTGTTTGCATGTAGTAGAGCATGTGAAGGAGTGAAGCACTAAATGCAATAGCTTGTACACCTATAGATTGTGTGGCAGACTGAAGAATGGGTGCCAAGGGCTAGAGCTGGAAGGAGTGGTAATAGTCATTGGGGAGAGATTGGAAAACAATGTGCTTATGAGATAGAATGACAATCAATAAATACATGAGTCAATTAAAGGAGATCATAGTAGTGTGGCAGCTAGCAGCCCATCAAAGATCAAAAGTCAATCAGCACCTCTTAATCTTGAGGAGGATACAACTCATGAAAGAAGCATTCATTTAGTCAACTCATATTCTCTAACAAGAGAGTTTGAGTTCATTTGATAAATTTGGGAGGCTTGCGAGTACTTTTTAACTACAATAAGGAACTGTTGCTTGTGAGAATGCAAGTACTATAATGAACTAGATGCTACTTGTGAGGATTTCAAACAACACTACCCCTCCTTCCCCAGCAACCCCTCATTCAATGTCCCACCCTCATAAGGTGTCACTAGTGATCCATGGTGCTCTAAGTTGTAAGGCCCCCATTATGAGGAGAAGCCATGTGTGAGCTCTCGTACCTTGTATGTCAGATGAGGTCTATGTGACCTGATGGGGCAGAAAGGTGACCTTTGTAGATCTAGCCTTTGGGTTAGATAGAGTAGTTATGTTAGTAGCAACTTGAGAGGCACAATGCATTAAGTTGTGTGGCGCATGAGTTATTAGGGGCCCCTATTTTCATGGCCCCTTGTTGCTAGGGTGGGTCTTAAGGGGCCAACAACTTCCTTCAAATGGGCTTGGAGAGGTAGTGCTCCTAGCTGGATGATAAAGGGAATATTCCTTGACAGACGAGGGAAGGTTCATAATATGATTGGATAGGTCTACTAGACTACATTCTGGGGCTATAAAAGAAAGAACCTCAAAAGCCATTGTGAATTCATTTTTAACCCAGCCAGAGTTCTTCAAGCTAGCCTTAAGCTCTTTGCATATCACCTATTTGCATTGCCATCTAAGCTTCATAGTGGAAGTGCATGGGTTGCCAAAGCCATCTTTGTATCAATTCATTTGAAATTAAAGTATTTTTCATTCTTTTCATATTTGACGTGCATTCTTTACTCCTTGCTTAGATTTTGTTTATTGTGCCATGTAATTTTTACACCACCACCCCCTCCCCCCCAATTTTTTTCTCTTTCTCTCTCTGGACATAGGTAATTTTGATATTTGAAAAAGAGAGAGGTTTACCATTATCACTTCAACTGATAGTTTCTTCATGTGTAGTTGAATCCAAAACGTCAAGTTTAGAAAGCTTCAATCCCCTATTAATCCACAACTGTGAAACACTAGTCATCTCAATGTTCACTTGACATCAAAAGGGGGTATCTCTTATCAAAAGGTTTATGATTTGCTACTTAGGTCTCTATCGTCAATTAGGCCATTAACCTTCTTCTGAGGGCCATAATTAGATCATCGGACTATTGCTAGCTTTGAGAAAGTCCTAACCTACAAAATCTGCTATTGCATTTCTACACATTGTCACACCTCTTTCCCATTTAGATTGTTGAGATATCTGCAATCACGCCTATTGTAGCCTCTTTGTATGAGGCAGTTTGGGATGAAGACATGTAGGCTGCAGGAATCCCATATGCACAGAAAGGAAAAACTATACCCATCCAACAACTATAAAGCATTGTACTTGACTACCACTTTTGATAGATGAATGAATACATGATGATGCTTTTCTTTATCAGTTAGTGTCAATCTTGTACTTGTCAGTCCTACACAAGATTGTGTTTATGAGTCCAAGCTTCCATCTTGGAACCTAATTCACTTGTGTAATAGTTTTGGTCTTCAGTCAATGTCATCATGAGTTTAGTCTATGCTTACAGGCCGCCATAGCCATGCTCTAGATCCTGCGCATTTTAACATAGATTGTCACCCTTGCCTCTTGATTTTGATATAGGAGTTTTGGCACTCATATTTGTCACTCCTCTTTCCCATCTAGATTGTCACCCTTGCCTCTTGATTTTGATATAGGAGTTTTGGCACTCATACTTGTCACTCCTCTTATCAATATAATTTGTTAGCTTTGCCTATCGATTTGATTTGGTAGTTTTGGCATTTCAATGCTTGTTTTGTTCCTTAGTGACACCCTAGGATTTATTATTTGGCCTCCATAGCCTAGCAAAACTTCCTCCCACATCTCCAATTAAGGATTATAATCTTGTTTTGTATTATTATTCCATTCTAGGGGTCTGTAACCTTTCAAACACTTTTGTTAATGTCCACCATTTTCAAGTATTAGAAGTTGCTAATGGTGAGCTTATCATGTGAAGAGGATAAAGCTTTTGATGTGAAGAGGATAAAGCCATTTTCAAGTATTAGAAGTTGCTAATGGTGAGCTTATCATGTGAAGAGGATAAAGCTATTGATGTTCTTGAACTATAGGACTAGAATCTACTGTACTAGCTCCAATGGAAATCATTTACAATTTAACTATGTTAGAAAATGATAGCACCTCCACATTCAAGAAGAATAGGATCTATTTTTTTAGCTTTGTAGCCTAGCAAACTTTCCTCCCATATCTTCAATTAAGGATGATAATTTCCTGCTTGCTATTGTTGGGGTTTGTAACCTTGCAAACACCTCTACTATTGTCCACCATTTTCAAGTACTGGAAGCTACTGCCTTTCCCTTGCATAGCTGTACTATTGTAGACTAGGATAGGCTCATAGTCTATGATTTCTTGCATTTTTGGATAGGTATGCTCATCTCAAGGCATTTGTATGAGGAAAATTGGGACACGTCAATCCATGATCATCACCATCAGCATCACTAATGAAGTGGTTAAATAACAACCACTATCATTGTACAAAAGAAGCAAGTGTGGAAAAGAAATGGATCAAGAGCCTTCATGTACTGAACTCCATAAGAACAAACCATATTCATGTATTCATTACCTTTGTAGCTATCTCACTACCAATATTGGTAAGCCTCTCACCTACCCACTATATGCTCATTGCAACAGTATGTGGAATGTTTTGGGCTATGATTTTGGCTGTCCCTAAAATGTGAGGGATTATGACTAAAAGCATTAATCTTGATCATGTGCTCAGGGATTCCATTTATAAGAAATCATCTATATGATGTGCGCTCAAAGGATATTAAGAAAGTCATTTTCTAGACATGCTATCTGGCCTCAAGATGACCCCTTTTATTTTATTAAACTTACATATTTTTTCAAAATGTATACAAAAATCCCTTTTATAAATATAATCCTATAAATTTTACTAAATACAATACCCTTTCTTTTGAGCTCATGTGGTATCTTACATGTTTTATGAGGTAGTCCCCCTTGGGATCATGTGGAAGCACATTGTGCAAAGAGACATTTGCTAGTGGAATATTGTAGATGCAACCTCATGTTGTTAGGTATTTTCACATAAATTGAAAACCCCTAGAAAAGCATTAGATAGGTAGGATTTTTGTAGCTTAACCGTTTGTGAAATTGTTTGTTTTGTTGTTTTATACTTAGAATTTTTGTGTTTGTTTAGATTAGGAATTGTTTTTGTCAATTTATTTGGATTTATTGAGCTTGAAAATTTGATGGACTTGGTCAAGATTGGAGCATGACTTTGATTGTAGTTACTAGACATCTTGAAATAGGTATGTTCTCTTGTCGATATCTTTGCACATAATGGGGATTATGGATTTGGTATGTTTTCTTATCGATATCTTTGCAAATCATGGGGATTATGGATTCACGAGCACTTCATGTCATACTTGTTGGATAAATTGCACTTCGGGGTTGTCTCTTGATTTTATTAATTACTTCCATGACATGGGTTTGATTGATGCACTTTTTGCACCATTGTTGAGCATTAGTACGGCATGATGCCCACTACAGCTATATATTGTAAACCTTAGATGCATGTGCACTTAAGAGAGCACCTTTCATTGTGCATGCACAAGAGTTGGGATATTCATCACCAAAATAGGAACTAACCGATGAGTGGGAAGGTGGATGGGTGAGTTTGAGGGTCGTGAAGGATGCCTACAGTCGTGAGATGGGTTGTCTTCTTTGTCAACATCATGAGGACCATATTTTTGATTGAATGATTGTGTGGATTTGGGTGGATGGAGAAAAGTACAACATTTTTTCCTTTGCTGAGGGATGAGAGGTAAGGTTAAGGATTTAATCTAATTAAAGAATGGTGTTTGTAGTTTGCATGAGGTAGAGGCACTTGTAGCTAGGCTAGGCACAAATTTTTCAGTGCATTCATTTTGTTTAGTCTTGCATGGATTGTGTGATTGCATGACATAGATTTCAATTTTATACTCCTTTAGAATCATATATGAGTGAGCATTATGTACATCTTCAAAGCATAAATTTGGTTAATGAATAGTACTCACATTAGAAGATGTGAAGGAGACCAACTACCATTATTACTAAATTGGATTAGGGATGCTTCAAAAAGCTAAAATAATGTTGCTATTGAGCTCTAAATATAAATCTAGACTTGGTGGATGCTTAGAATAATATTCAACTTGCTAATCTTGATGGACTACTTGGATGTGTGAGTAGAGTTTCTCCCTAAACAACATTGCCATGCCCCTAAGCCCCAAGTTCCATGCAAGGTACATGACTCATATTTTAGTTATGCATGGAAGCATGCTTATGGTCGTTCGTGTGTTTGTAAGTAAAAGTTGACGTTGGTCTCTAAAAGTCTCGACAAATGCACCTATGTCTAGTCTTAATGATCCATTATAGTTTGATATTGCTAGTTTTAGGCTAGTCTCATAGGCCTTCCACCATCATTTGATTATTTTCTCTAGGATGGATACAATACCTCCCTTGTAGAAAGGCATCTTACCTTCCTAACTACCCAAAATTTGGGCATACTTTCTATCATGTGGGCTAATTGAGTGGGGTTGAGGTCATCTCCATGAATGCAGTTGTTCCCTTTAGTACAATTCCATATTGCTAGTTTTAGGCTAGTTTAATAGATCTTTCACCATCATTTGGTATTTTAACCTAGGATGAATACAATGCCTCCCTTGTAGAAAGCCATCTTACCTTCCTAGGCATTCCCAAATTTTGGGTATACTTTCTCTCATGTGGGCTAGCTAAGTGGGGTTGAGGTCATCTCTAAGAATACAACTATTTCCTTTAATGTATTTTTCTTTTCTAAGAAATCCTTCCTAGCCTCTTCATGCACACACACACACACACACACACGTGCGTGTGCGATCCATATCCTTCAACTGAAACTTCTTCTTCAAGAAGTCCTTAACCAGCAATCCCATTGTCATTGTCACATGTAATAATCAAGTCATCTACATAGATGACTATCATGACCAAACCTGTATCTACCTTTCTCACATAAAGTGAGTGATTAGCATTGGAAATACAAAATCCAATATTGACAAGATACTCTCCAATCTTGTCACAACCCATGCTCTAGGTGCTTGCTTCAGCCCATAGAGAGCCTTCATTAACATGCACACATATGTGGGATGCTCTAAATCCTCATAACCTACTGGATGCTCCATATACACTTGTTCTCGCAACTCACCATGCAAGAAGGCATTCTTAATATCCATTTATTGCAAAATCTAACCCCTGGTTGCTGCCAAGGCAATCATGCATCTAACAGTTTCCATCCTAGCAACTAGACTAAATGTCTCTTCATAATCTATGCCATACGTTTGAGCATAGCATTTTGCAACCAGCCTAGCTTTATACTTGTTAATAGAACCATCTACATTATGCTTTACTTTGTAAACCCACTTATAGCCAATAGCTCTCTTACCCTTAGGCAAGGGTACCAAATCCCAAGTCTTATTTTCTTCTAATGCAGCCATCTCCTCATCCATTGTTGCATCCCAATGAGCATGACCAACAGCATCCTCAAAATAAGTAGGCTCAACATCCTCAACTAGCTTCAGCATATAAGCATAATGGTGAGCTGCATAACCTTCAAAACCAAATCTTTTAATATGGTAGCTGACCTTGTGAGACCTGCGTATCATTGGATCACTCAATGGAGCCTTTACATTACTATGATCTCTCTGTACACCTGGTGTCCTAATGACTGAAGGAATACCAAGATCATCATCCAAAATCTTTGAACCACTAGAATATTCATCAAATCCCAAATGACTAGTAGATGCATAATTACCATCCAACACTTTCTTCTTTCCTTTGTCTTTGCCTATAACACTTATAAATCCATCTAAATATGTGTGGTTACTCCTTAGTCTCCCAAGCCAAGGGCTTGAGAGATGAAGTGTGAGGGGGAGTGAGGAAGTGAGTGTGTGAGGGTGAGGGACTTCGGTGGAGAACCTCTCCATCTTCTTATCTATTCTTCTTCTCTTCTCTTTTGTTCTCTTGTCTCATATGGGAGGATGGAGTTTGGAGCTTGGAGCTTGGAGCTTGAGGATCAAGCAAGCTTGAACTTGCACCTTGGATCATGGAGTTACCAAAGAGCTCGTTGGAGGAGGCAACTCGATGGGCACGAAGGTAAGCTCACTATACCCATAGTTGGGAGAGTGCGCATAGCTATGTGCAAGGTAGCCATTGCACTTTTCTTAAATTCTTGCAACAATAAGTAGTCTATGGTTCTTGACGGTCGAGCAAGAGCTCCCATAGTTTGGTTCCCTTGCCACCAAGACCAATGGATTCAAGCTTTGAGTGCTTGCGTACTCCAAATCGAGCATTGAAGTAGGGTTTGATAATCCAAACAAATGCTTGAGTGTGGTGATCTACAATGGGCCTAACATTGGCTCTATGTCATTAGCCGGGCCTCTACTACTCACCTCAAACCACCCTAGACAGTCTCATGGCTAGGAGTGTCTAAGAACTTTGTGTTTGTACGATGCATTTGTAGGATGGCATGTGGATAGATCCTTCTTTGAAATTCAAGATGGTGTTAGATGGATCCGTCATTTAACTCTTTGTGGCTGTCACATCCACCCCTTGCTTGGGTGTGCCTTGTCGAATGGCATGGGCGTGGGATGGGGAGTGCATTGCATGGATGATGGGGTCTTGGAAGCTGGTGGTGGGGCCTTTGCTTGTACGTAGAAAGAAAAGAAGGTGCACTACCTGGGGTGTGTCTAATTGACCGTGGAGTCGGTGGTGCCGATGCTTGTGGAACTGGGAGATGGGTCTACCTTGGGAAAGCCCTGTAAAATATTACATGGCGTAGAATTTGAGAAAGAGATAGAGAGTACACAACAGATAAGAGGAGAATCATTAAATTCTTTAACTTCAAACAACTGATACAAAGATGGCTCTGTCCACCCATGCGCTTCCACTGTGTGAAGCTTAGATGGCAATCTAGACTGAAGATAGATGAAGAGCTTAAGGCTAGCTGGAACAACAACTCTGACTGGGTGAAAGATGGATGATAGATAACTATGAATGGGTTTAGCTTTTTATAGCTTGTGAAGGGGGTCATGATGGATCACCTTCCATATGCACTTGTGTCTGTTGACCTTCCATGTGCCCATGTGTCTATTGACCTTCCATATGCACATGTGTCTGTTGACCTTTCATATGCCCATGTGTCTATTGACCTTCCATGTGCACCTCCACTAGTTGGCTAGGGAATATTCTAGGGAATGTTCCCTTTACCATTGGCTAGGGCCCCGGATAACTCTCTTACCCCGCAACTCGATGCAATGTGCCTCGATTTGCTACCAGCTTAACTACTCTGTCTAACCCAAAGATTAGACCCACAATGGTCACCTTTTTGCCATCCGGTCACATAGACCTCATCTGACATACAAGTCAGGACTCAACCAATGTCTGGGCTCACATATGGCTTCTCCTCATAATGGGGGCCTTACAACTTTGAGCACCATGGATCATTGGTAGCACCTAATGAGGGTGGGGCATTGATCATATCTAACACCCCCCCTCAATGTCCACCCATAGGTGAACTATCTCGTCGGCCCAATGCCGAGTCTCTGAAGATGAACTTGAAGTAGATCCTTCGTAAGTGCTTTGGTGAAGATATCTGCTCCATTCTCCTCTGTTGGACAGTAGACCAATTCCACTATCCCATCCTCCATCAAATCATGCACATAGTGATACTGGATCTCTATATGTTTGGTGCGTGCATGAAACACTGGATTTTTGGCAATGGCGATGCAACTCTGATTGTCACATCTCAGCACAGTTGGTTCTTCATCCTGCACTCCCATATGCCATAGAATCCTTCTCAACCATACGGCCTCACATGCAGCAAAACAAGCTGCCTTGTACTCTGCTTCGGTAGAAGACAATGCCACTGTTGGTTGCTTCTTACTAATCCAAGAGAAAATTCTTGAACCCAAAGAGAAATAATAACCAGAAACTGACTTCCTAGAATCAATGTCTCTTGCCCAATCTGAGTCACAGTTTCCCACAAGAGAAGTTCCAAAACTGTATGTGATACCATAGTCAAGAGTTTTCTTCAAGTATCTGAGCGATAGCATCCCAGCCTTCCAATGACTCTCATGAGGTTTGTTTGAGAACCTGCTCAAAACACCAACAGCAAAACTGAGCGCTGTCATACTCCACTTGCATAGCAGCCTTCCATGATGGATCTGCAAGTGCTTCTTCTAAATCAGTTGGCTCCTTTACTTCTCTCATAATCTTAACCATCAAGGCCATATTGACTATGTGAGCAGAAGCCCTCCGTTGCTTCTCTATTCTCTGAGACCTCCTTGGTCCGTCTGCCTTCTCCTCAACAGATGCAGGCATAGGATTATTGTGGTCATAGAGCTACTTCACCCAGCGCGGAAATGGCTTTTCCGGTGGGGTGATCTCAGGTTGGTGAACTTTTTCCTCATCATCTGAAGATGATGCTTCCTCCTCCTTAAGGATAGGGATAGCTCTCGGGACAGGTTCATAGTGGACTACTTCTTCGCTTGATGATAAAGTGGAAGAACTTGCCTTCTCCTCCTCCACTGTATGCGGCTCCTCCTTGAAAACCACATCACGGCTCGTGATGATCTTCTTTGCCTCTTGGTCATATAATTTGTAAGCCTTCTGCTCATCACTATAACCCAAGAAGATACATTTTTTGCTTTTTGGTTGTAACTTGTTTCTCTTCTCATCTGGAACATGTGCATAACATTCACATCCAAAAATTCTGAAATGTGAGACAGATGGTTTCTTACCAGTGTAAGCCTCATGAGGTATTTTTTCCTTGAGAGCCTTTGTATAGCTCCGATTTAGAATGTAGACTGCAGTATTAACAGCTTCAGCCCAAAAATGGTTAGGCAATCCCTTGCCCTTTAGCATGCATCTTGCCATCTCCACAATGATGCGATTCCTACGTTCCACAACATCGTTCTGCTGAGGTGTGTGAGGCATCGTCAATTGACGCTTGATCCCTTTGCTCTTGCAAAAGCCTTGAAACTCCTTTGAGTTGAACTCACCACCACCATCTGTTCTAAATTTCTTCACACTTTTCCCTGTTTCATTCTCAACAAGTATTAGCCATTCTTTAAACTTACCAAAAGCTTGAGCCTTATCACGAAGGAAGTACACCCACATCTTCCTACTGTAGTCATCGACAATCAACATAAAATAAGAAGATCCCCCCAAGGCCTGTGTAGGCATCTTACCACACAAGTCAGCATGCACCAACTCTAGAGGAGCCTGTGCTCTATTCTTGCTTTCTTGTGGAAATGCCTTTCTATGTTGCTTGCCCATCATACAAGCTTCACATGGTTCCTTCAATTCAGTTATTGTAGGTAGGTGAGCAACCATACCTTGCTTTTGCATCTCCTTCAATACTGCAAATCCGATGTGTCCAAACCTTTCATGCCAAAGCTTACTTGTGCCCACTCCAGTGGTGGCTGTAAGAGCACTTAGCTCATACAGGTTGTTCCTTCTTTCTCCTTTGCCAACAATTGTGCCAGCACTATCAATAATTTCTACACTTGTTTTCTTGAACCTCACTTCATGACCAAGATCAGTTATGGCAGCAACTGATAAGAGATTTCTCCTGATTTCGGGAACATACAACACATTTGAAAGCTTTTTGACTTCACCATTTGCAGCAACAAAAGAAATAGTACCTGTGCCCGCAACAGGGCATTTAGTATCATTTCCAACCATCACATTGATGGATTCTTGTAGAGGATGCATAGAACTGTATAGACCTTTCTTGTTGGTCATGTGACGGGAGGCCCCACTATCCAACACCCATGAGTCAATGGTAGATTCTTCTTGCGCCGAGGAGCACACTTCCTAAATGGTCGCCATGAATAATTCCAACTCTGCTTCAGCCATATTGGCTGTCTCTTTCCCTTTACTTTTAAGGGTACCATTCTTTTCATCTGCCTTCTTGACACGACAATCTGCAATTGCATGTCCTTTCTTCTTACAGTAGAAGCACTCTCCTTGAAACTTCTTCTTGCCGCCCTTCTTCTTTTTGTCACCATCATTTTTGGTAGAGGAAACACCTTTGCCTTTTGCATTGGCAGAGACTGCAGCATCTCCATTGTTGCTTCCTTCTCAGGCTTTCAGCCTCAACTCCTCCTCCATTAATAATGCACAAAACTCCTCAAAAGTCAAAGCTTGAGGTCTCACCTGAGTATTAAGGGCAGTTACTAGTCCATCAAAATTTTGTGGACAAATCCGAAGACACCTCCGAGCTAGCTCTTCGCTAGTCTTTTGTATCCCAGCACCAGCCATCTGGTCGCGCAGATTCTTAATTCGAGTGATGAATTCTCCAACCGTCTCTCCTTCAGCAAACTTCTCCACTGCTAGTTGATTCTCCAAGCTTTGAATCCTTGTTTGGTTTCGTGTTTCATACTGACTCCTTAGTACATTCCAAGCCTTTGAAGCTTTGGTTGTATGCTGAATCAAAGTCAAAACACTATCAGAATAGCTTGTAACTAAGGCACACAATGCATCTGCATTCCTTCGTTTCCAAGCTCGCAGAAGATCTGCACTCGGAGGAATCATCACACTAGGATTTGATGGGTCAGGGGTAGGCTGTGGTTCTGCGTCAGTCCCCAGCACAGTCTCCAGAAGCTCATAAGAATCAAGGATAGTTGTAATTTTGAACTTCCACAAGGTGTAGTTTGTACCATCTAACTTGCCTTCGCTGAAGGTTGGTGGACGAATCCTCAGTGTTTGAATAGCTGGTACAGCAACACCACCTCCTGCACCGCTTTCGGAAGTCGACATAGTTTCTCTTTGCTGTTGAAGCCTTTGCCTCTTGCACGCTCTCCGATCTCTAGAGCCCCTTGGGCTCTGATACCATGTAAAATATTACACGGCGCAGCGAACAGAATCTGAGAAAGAGATAGAGAGTACACAACAGATAAGAGGAGAATCAGTAAATTCTTTAACTTCAAACAACTGATACAAAGATGGCTCTATCCACCCGTGCGCTTCCACTGTGTGAAGCTTAGATGGCGATCTAGATAGAAGATAGATGAAGAGCTTAAGGCTAGCTGGAATAACAACTCTGACTGGGTGAAAGATGGATGATAGATAGCTATGAAGGAGTTTAGCTTTTTATAGCTTGTAAAGGGGGTCATGATGGATGACCTTCCATATGCACTTGTGTCTGTTTACCTTCCATGTGCCCATGTGTCTGTTGACCTTCCATATGCACATGTGTCTGTTGACCTTTCATATGCCCATGTGTCTATTGACCTTCCATGTGCACCTCCACTAGTTGGCTAGGGAATATTCTAGGGAATATTCCCTTTACCATTGGCTAGGGCCCCTGATAACTCTCTTACCCCGCAACTCGATGCAATGTGCCTCGATTTGCTACCAGCTTAGCTACTCTGTCTAACCCAAAGATTAGACCCACAACGGTCACCTTTTTGCCATCCGGTCACATAGACCTCATCTGACATACAAGTCAGGACTCAACCAATGTCTGGGCTCACATATGGCTTCTCCTCATAATGGGGGCCTTACAACTTTGAGCACCATGGATCATTGGTAGCACCTAATGAGGGTGGGGCATTGATCATATCTAACAAGCCCTTGGTGGTTTCCCACACTTGAGGACCCATTTGGTGTAGATGGAGGGTGCGGTGCATGTAGCTTAGGGTGACAGGTCTAACCATTGGCGAGTGGTACCTCCCTAGGTGTGTCCTGCCTTGTTGTGCCCTAAGGATGTGTCGTGGGGGGTGGGGATTTTTTTTTGAATAGTCAGGGTGTTCTTAGACTCTACCCTGATTTTCCATGGAAGAGTCACGAGGTGGTCTTAGGGATTTAGTCAAGAAGGTGCAACTCTGCAGGTATTCCTTGATGTTAGCCCTAGCATTGAGAGTTGTGGTTGAAAAAAAAGGGTGGTTGCCGCTCGTAAAGTGGGTATCATTCATGCCTTCAAGGATTCTCATGAAAAACGAGGGAAGCAAGGTTTCCCTCATCATGAGCCTAGCCATATCACAACTATCTATTCCTAGGTAAATGTCAAAAAAGAGTGGGGAGAGGTGGGCTTCCTCAGCTACTGGATTTTGTTTAAGCACAAACCTAATGATCCTAAGGGAAGACAAATCCTAGAGGAAGTGGCTAATAGAAGGGTTCAAGTCTCCTACTCTAAAGGTCATGCAATCGTCGAGAGTTGCTGCATTGATATTGTAGATATTCAGAAAGCTATACCTACCATCCATCCACCTATCGTAATCCACTCCTTGTCTGTAAGGGTAGGGCATGTAGGTAGGATCATTCCGTTCTTTCTGTAGCGTGCCGCAGAAGGTCATCCATGCATCAAAATTGGTGTTCAAAATCCTCCTTCGCCACTTTGGTTGCGCATGGTAGCCTTGGATGGTTTTGGAAACTTGATGGACCCTGTCCTGCTAGTACTTCGTGGGCTCCCACCTCCATTGTGTGATGATGATGCTCGCTCCTCCTCGACTCATCAGTTTACTAGATTATTGCCCAAACGAATGATTCCTTCCACTACTTCCAAGGGAAAAACTCAGTTTAAGGCCTGTGGGTAGAGGAAGGAGAACTCAAAGGGTCGGGATATGAGCTCTTCTTGTTGCCAAATTGTTAGCTCTTGCAGCCAGTTAACAGGGGGTGGTGATCCTCATGTGGCAGCATGGGCTTGTCTCAAGAAGCTATTGTGGCCGTACCTTCGCCCTCTGTTGGGCTTGTTCCACAAGTTCTCATCATCTTCTTCTTGCAGCAATAACACACTCAGGAACCTAGGTACCCTCTATCTCTTCTAGGGGTAGATTAGGTAAGGGAGAATTGGTCTCCCTGATTTGTGATTCTTCTTCGAATGCTTGCTCAAGGTTAGGCCCTTCCTCGGTGTCTAGTTCCATAGAGAGTTGGATCAGGGGTGGGTGGGCCTTATCTTGTTCCTTGAATCCAAGTTCCCTGAGCTCATCGGTGGAGAGACTGGCTTGTTGCAAGTAGCTACGCTGCTGCTCCTTGGTTATGCCCGTGCTAGTTGGAAGTGTGCACTCTTGCAAGCCATATCTTAAAGCTCTGGTTGTCAATTCTAGCTTCCTCCTCATTCTCTCCACCGTGTCCTCACCTTCAACTTGTGTGACATGAAGCACATTGCTAAAAAAGGCTTGCCTCTATGTGTTGGAGCACGCTTCAGTGGCCTCAGCTTTGGACTCCACGAGCACCCTCTCACATTCTGATACTGCCAGACACTTTGTTAGTCCCTATACTCTTTCAAGGTTGTGTTCCTCCCACTGTTATGCCTTTTCTTCCATGTTTTCCTTACCCCTCTCCATCTCTTGAGACAACATCATTACCACCTGTTGCTACTCGCTCCAGTTTTCCATCATCTGGGTCTTCTCTTTATCCCGATGGTTTAGCTGCTCCTAAGCTATCCTCCTACCTTGCTCCATTGCCACAGAGTGCTATTGGTAGGATTTTGCAATTTTTTCTGATATATCTTTAGTGGTTTGCACAAAACTTTCAAGCTCTGCCCGGTGTAGCTTCCTTTCAGTCATGGCCATGGCCATTAGTGCCTCCACCTCCTCTTGGACATTCTTCAAGTTGTCTTGTAGGCTCCATCTCCTCCCGGGCATTCTTCAGGTCATGGCCATGGCCATTAGTGCCTCCATGGGCATTCTTTAGGTTGTCTTGTAGGCTTACTGTGGCTTTCTCGATGGCCTCATACCTCCTTTCTGAAATGGCTTCTATTTCTCTCTCCAGCCTTCCTTGCTCTTCCATTGTCGTCCATAGTTGGAATACCAGGGCATCCTCTTGTTCTTGGCATCATTCTTTTGATGCCTAGTCACCTTCTTGCAAGCTTTCCTATAGTTTTACATGCATAGCTTCCACCTATTCCATTTGCTATTGGAGCTCAGCATGTTGCTAGATGAGTCACTTGTGGTCCCGTTGCTCCACCACAAAGTCTTGGGCTTTGTCCTTTAGTCTTTGCCTTAGGTGATTTTCATTTTCTTGAGCCTTCTTTTCTTGGGCACTGAGTTGCTCTTTCAAGCTCCAAATTTCTTTTTGATGCTCAGAGGCTTGGCGTGTCATCTCTAGCTGTAGGGCTACAACAACCTCTCTTTCGGCCTCTAACTCCACAGCAACGGCCTTCTTCTCTTCCTTGGCCCTCTCTAATTGGGCTAGGAGTTGAACCACATAGGCATCATAATCCGCAACTGGGGGAATCATTGGCAGTGCTATGGTGGTTGCTTCCAGCTTTTGCTGCTTTGGGTCATGCTTGGACTCGGGGTCTGCCGCTGTAGACAACCTTTTGGCTCTTACCTCTAGCACCATCTCTTGTACTTCTGTGACTAGGAACTGCATCATGACATGAGCTGAGTGGTGGTGTCCATGGTAGACACTGGCTCCTGTGTGGCGGAGGAGGTGGTGGTGGTTTGAGGCATGAGAGTCAAAGGGAGGGGGTGCAATGGGCCTTTCCCTTTCCCGCGACAATTGGGGCTACTTCAACACTGCCACTTGGTTCGCCTTCGTGGTGTGGGCTCAAGGTGGCCATTCCTCTGGAACCGTAGGCCTCCTCTACAAACCTATGCATGGCCTTCGCCATGTCTTCATCTTCCTTTCTATTTAGCTCTTCTGCCTCTCTCTCGGCTCTTCTCTTTCTCTCATCTTTGGCTCTCTTGGAATCTTTTTGGGCCTTCCTCAACTCGGCCCATTCCTCCCTTATCATCATTTCTTTTGTCTCCTTATGTAGCTTTGATGGGGTTCCCTTCATTTGTGCCTTTAGCTCTCCTTGTCCGGACTGCGTCTCTCCTACTCTTCCTTATCTCTTATAATCCTTTGCTTGACTGCACCTGTTCACGTTGAGGCAATCGGTCAGGGGTTTCCCCTACTCCCTCTCCACCTTTCTATGTGTCCTTTAAGGCCTCCTGGATGATGGCCGTTAGGATCCCACCAAACCTAATGGTGGATGCTTTGGAGGAGGACTTCTTTCGAGGTGATCTTGTTGTGGAGGTTGGGGATTCTCCTCCTGCTACTGTTCTACCAGTGGTCAAAGCTTTTGCTGAGCTTTCAATAGTTTTTCACACAAAGGCTTTTCAATCTATTTCATCTAGTGATCCTACTGCGATGCTCTCCAACAATGGCACCCCGATTATGTTCATAAGGGCATTGTACCTCTGACTAGAGAAGAGAGCATGGACCATCTTTTCCTACAGCTTGATCTCAGGATTTGGAATATCCACTAAACTTATCCCATCCACTATGCGTACAGCAGCCTTGTTCATCCCTAGCATGTTGTGCACATCCCTCTTTTGGTGTCGCTCGGTCCTGCTAGTTAAGCTTAGGGCCTTCTCCACCACCTCAGGGCTTAATTCCACCTCTACTTGGTGGGATTCTTCCCCTTTCCTAATTGTCACCATGCCACAGTTCCTTTTGACATTGAAGCTCCTTAGAAACTTTGTACATTTTTCATAGTTGACCGCCTACCCAACCTTTTCTATGTACTTCTGTAGGCTACATAGTCCACGAGTCATTTTATGGGTGGCTTTTCCATGATGACATCCTCTAGGTTCATGGCGTGCTTGAATGTGAACTAGTTGTAGCCCCTCGTTTCTACCGTCAAGCCATACTTAGCTTGTTCTTCCTCTGTGAATGGAAGCTTGTTGCCTTTATCTTGCCCTACCATTTTAGGTTCCTGACAAATGTTGTGGTTTACCATTAGTATTCCTAAGACATTTTCTTGTTGGAAAATAAACAGGAATTGATCATGCTTTTATGGAAATAAGAACATGCTTCAAGCAACAAAAAGAATTTCCCCTTGAGCAATTCTATTCATTTCCAAGATCTTATGACACTTTTCCCTGATTTCACCTTTCTTCACCTTTAACCTCTCCCCTGTTGGGAATGAGAAGAATCCTTCCTATGATTGGACATGGGAGAGGCAAGACAGTTGAGCACCGTAGGGTGCTATTAACTATGGCATCATCCAATTATAGAAATTAGGGTTGTATTCTAATTGGGAATGATCGAGATTATGAGGGCTAATGCATACTTGGGTAATGTAAGTTAGGACATTGGTTTTGAGTTGATGTGTCTAGCCACATGTAGCTCTTCTTCTATAAGGATATGTTCAATGAAAGGTCATCTAGGTGTTTGGATCAAGTGGTGGCCAAGACCCTAAACAAGGCTGGTGCTATGTAAGTCGGGTCATACTTAGTCATACTCAGTTATTTTGATGGTGCGTCGCTGCTCAGCATTAGTCATTATTTGGCAACCCTATTTCTCCCATTGGAGACATAGGTTGCCCATTTTTTAGGAACGAGGAGTTAGAGTCATTGAGGTGAGTAAGTTTCTCAATCTCCACTGGTGACACAGGCCTTTGGGGCTTGCAGTAGGATGTTATTAATCATTTTGAAGGTGTGATCTTTTGAGACTTCACCATTATCGATCAACTCCTTTGAGACTTTGGGGGATGTTGCGATTATAAACTCGTATTCTTCCCAAGTGCAAGATAAGGAATAAACCTCGGCATAGCAAGGGGTTCATTAAGCAAGCCAAGTCTTTTGTAGTTCCTAGCAAATGTGGTGAAGGTGGCATCCAAGAGCTTGATGCAAGTTACCAACTCATCTCTCGTATTCTCAGCAAGGTCCTTGGCAATTGATAGAAATGAACGTCGCTCATAGGAAGGCCTAAGGCCTACTGGTGGTTGAGGTGGAAGGGAGCTAGACAGTAATGGTTCGAGGGGGGAATGACATGACATTGGTGTGTCTATAGGTAGTTCTTTACCCTAGTTGGGGGGACAAGTGTGGCTTTGGGATACTGAGGGTGGTGTCAGGGGCATGTATGGTGCTTTGCCCGCCTCATGTGCAGCCCACTGGGGTGAGAAGCTCTCTAGTCTTAGATGATTCCGGGGTGTCACACGTTTGTGTGGTTTGATAGGTTGGTTGGGTTTTTTTGATCGCAGCCATCGCGGGTTTTGTAGTCTTGGCTGCTTAGGTTTTCTGGGTGTTCACTACATCAGTAGGAGCATGGCTTCTTGGAGATGGGGGGGTGTGGTCATGCTTCTAGCATGTTTCTTCTTGGGTACCCATATCCAAGTGTTGCCTTTGTAGTATCCTTGAGCTTGCAATAGATCTTTGGGGATCCACCGCGGCTTGACTCTGCGCCTATGTTGATAGCGTCAGGTTGGTTGTTTAGGGTTTGAATGACAGTTGTGAGTTGTGCAAGGCGGTGTTTGCTGGCTATGGGGAGGTCATTTTTGGTGCTTTGGCACCCATTGAAGTGCGGGCTCTAGGACTTTGGGGATGGCTTTAGTTGGTGGCAGTTTTGTAGTTTGGGTGGGTTGTGGTGGCTCACGACCCTCCTCCCTAGGCTTGGTCCTAGGTAGTTCTATTGGTGGCATGGCGGGCTTGGGTGGTACCTCGTTGCCCTTTTTGAAAGTTGTCACAATTCAAACGTTGCCAATGGCAAAGTGAATATGTTGCAAATCACAATCTATGGTGCACTGCACCTATTTCTTAAAGGTGCATCCTAATAACGATTCTTGACCTGCCCCTTTGTGTTTGGAAATACGTAGAAGATGTCGGATAGGCTCTCAGACTTGATAGAGACTGCAATCTTGCATTTCCCTAAGAGTGCATATGACTTGCCCTTGAATGGGCTAAGTTTAGAGTTGGTGGGCTGTAACTGTTGCTGATAAGACCAAAAATATATTTATTTAGCTCAACAAAGGTTGAAACACCTTCAACGTACATAGAGAGATTCAAGTAGGTGTTTAAGTAATCTCTAATGGACATCCCTCTTTGAGCGCATGCATACCAGCTTATTTTTTAAGCCTTTTTTTTTCAAAGGGAAAACAAAAACATCAATCATTGCTTGCTTGAACTCTTCCCAAAGGTGAGAGAGTCTTGTCCTATCTCTTGCACATGTATCTCCACCAAGCATGGAGGTAACCTTCAAGATGAAGAGCCACAAAATAAATCTTGGCTTCATCACTTGGAGGATAAAGGGTGAAGTAGAATTCAAGCTTGTTAATCCATTCCTCCCATTCCAAAGGTGAAGCATTGTCTCCCTTGAAATTAGTGATATTGATATTTTCCTTATGCTCCTTTTCATTGTAAGATAACTAAACATAAGAATATTTCTTCTATGAATCTTTATTCCAAGAGTGTTGCCTAAACGTAGGTTACCCAAAATCATGAGACAAGGTTTAACCATTTGAAACATGCTCTTATTTGAGAGATCATGGGCTGATCTTCTTCAATCATTCCTTCCACCTTCATGGACTTGATGTCAACTACATTTCCTTTTTGCACATTAGAGGGCTAGTGGTAAAAACATTTATAGAAGGGGTCACATCCATGATGATCATCATCTCATCAATTTTCATTTTGTTCCCCTTCATGTCTAAGACCATCTTTTGGGTTGCTAAATTAAGGACTTGTGGTATGATTGCTGTGTGATATCTCCTAGGGCTAGGATAGGCAAGACTAGGTGCATTTCAGTGCCTTCCCAAAAAGGCATTAACGTGTACTAACTTCGACACTGAGTGTAGTGTCAAGTTGGGTATTTGCGTGATTGCATCATGATCTTGTAGGTCAGTGGCAACATGCTCCACCGGTTCTTCCACCCAATGTTTCAATTCCTGCCATAGTGTGGGGTGCTGTCTGAGGAGGTGTCCTAAACTCAGGGTCACTGGGGTGGCACTAATGTCGCGAGGAGGTTGCAGGCTGCTTGCCTCTCTCCTAGGTTTGTGCTCCTTGGCCACGGGTCTTGATTGACCGGCCGGCCCATGACGTCTGAACTTGGCTTAGGTGGCACCGCTTGTGGCATGGGTGCATCTCTTGACCTTGGTCGTGTAGGTGAGACTAGCGTGCTTACACTAGAGAGGTCCTGGATCTCATCTTCCAAGATAGGCTCAGCATCCTTGAGGTGATCTTAAGCTTCTTTTACCCACTCCGTGACTTTGGCTATTGCCTCGAGTTGGCATCTAGGATGGGGATACTCCCCTACCTTGGCACTCCCTTTCTCTACCATCTTTGGAGCGGTAGTTTCTGCCTCTACATCCATGACTTTCTTGCCGGTCACTAGCGTTGTTGCACCCTTGGTCTTAAGAGGGATTTTTTCCTCTGTCTTTTTCCTCCTTCTTCTCATCAGCTCTTTTTCCCTATTGAGGTTGCATCTACATTTCTGGGTCCTGGCAGTGATATGCCTGCCTATTTTGTCTATGCTCTGGTCATGACATGCATTGGGATGGGTGTGTCCTCATTGCGGAATGTCTCGACCTTGAACAACCCCAAGGGAACTGAGGGCATGTTTGCGGAGCTAGAAGATAGCTTCCATCTAGGGCAATTGGCAAAGAGGCGAGTGATGCCACACTCGAATCATCTAAGGTCAGACTTCTCCTTATTTTCTTGTTCTCTCTCTGAACAACGTGATGAGATGTGGCCCAAGTGACTGTAAATCCAACACGAGATTGGAGCTTGGATCAGCGCTGTGCGAATCCTCTCCCCCTACCTCTACCTAATGCCATCACTGGTACTGGTCAATAGTCCATCAGGACTAGGTTGCCCTCTTCATTTTACGAGACATAAGGGTTTACGTAGGCTTTGTCTTTGTTAGGCTTCTCCATGTAATGGATTGGGGCATCACTCGGTGGATGGGTCACATAGGGTCCTAGTGACCGGAATATACTTGTTGGGTTGATCTCCATCCTAGGGATGATGGGCTTTGCATTATTTGGTGCTGGAAGTGCTAGCTGGGCTCCTCTTCCAAGGAAATTTGGTGGCCTGTTCCCTAGGTACGGCGGGTTGTACTGTTGGACATAGGGGAACCTCCTAGGCAACCTAGAATGTATGGAATCGTGGCCGAATGTACCACAATGCACGTATTGGACATATGGTCGGGTTGGTTTTCTCACTTATTCATGCAGTTGTGCTAACTCCATCTATCTCACTTTCGAGAATCTCTTAATGAAGAGATCTTTTAGTCGAGCAAAGTTTGCCCGCTTTGCCGTGTCTAAGTTGGTGTACCATGTCCTACCCTTATCGCCTAAGAAAAGTTCAAAATCTTAGGAGTGTTGTGCAAGGTTTGTGAGACCGTTGGCCTCGCAAACTTGCTCAAAGTGCTCAAAAAAACTATATGGGTTGCTACTAGGTTGGTACTTGTCCAGTTGGTTAGCTACTGTAGGGATTTTTTATTGGCTCTTTGTCCCCTGAGTAATTCATAGGCCTGAGAGTAGCGAGGTCACTAGTGTTTCCGCACTCTGTTTAGTAGCCATGCTTTCCATGAGATGCTTGGTCACAAGCTTGCTCAGCGTGAGGTCTGCCTCTAGCACACACACTCTCTCTGTGTTTGGTCCCGCCTTGCTTTTTCTAACTAAGGCCAGCATGCATTGAGCTTTGTGCACCTCTATGTCCTACTACAGCTTCCTAGTTCTTTGCTCTCAATTGTAAGCAACTATGCCATGTAGTGCTTTCCTAACTGCTTTTCTCTCTTCCTCCAAGATTGCCACTACCTCCTCTACTGGCCTACCATGGATTACTATCCTGGTTAGCATGTCGTACTCGTTGACCACGTCTTGGACTGTGGTCGAGAATTCACCGAAGTCCAGCTGGTTGTCTCCCTAGTCTACGTTTTCTCCTGACATCGTTCATGCTTCCTGCTCCACGAGGTTGTCAATCAGTCCTAGCAGCTTTGGTAGTGCTTTGCCCTCAATCTTGTTGTCCTTTTGGTCCCACTACTGTTTTCGAAGGTCCTATCGATGGAGCTCCAAAGCATCCAATTATGTTATGGGGTCTCCTCCTATTGGTGTGTTCCTTAAGTTATTAATTTTGATTGCATTCCTTGTTATTGAAAACAATCCTCAACTTATGCACACTTAATGTTGGGTTCTGTGGTGCACGATGAAAAATCAGGCTTTCTGTCCCTTTCCAGTGCACTTTTGTGGAAGAAATTACTGTGTGGGGTGCATCGATAAAATGATCATGCAATTCTAGCTCTCCCCCCTTCTTGTCTACGACCTAGTACGGCTCTACACATGGTCTCTGGTCACTCCTGAGGTTAATATGGGAACTGTGCTACTCCCTCTACGCTCTATCAAGGCTGGGTCATAGCCAAGAGGTCAATCCCTAGGCTACAAACCTAGTCGGCAGGCTCCTAGAGTCTATCTCTAAGTGGCATAGTCATGGTTTCCTCTAGTTCTTGGCTTTGGCAAGCCAGGGTGGATTTCCTGAGGTGTTCGGGAATGTGTCCCAATAGGTCCTGCCCTAGGGGGGTGGTCCTACTCCTAGTTCTTTTGTCTTCTGCCCCAACTGGTCTAATTCCCAGAATCGGATGGGTGGTCTGACTCTCGAGTCGGACGCCGACCCTGACCGATTTTTCGTGTGGTCCGATTGTAGTTTTTGGTCCAATCGGGTTACGTGTTCCCCGAATGATGGTGGGCGGTCTGGTTGGGGAAGGTTGTCCAATTGGACGGTTGAAATTCCGATCGAACAGATCATCGGACCAATGGGCTTGGTACAATTGTCAAAGAGTGTCCAACTAGATGGGTGGTCCAATTGGACCTGAGGTGGCAGTCCGACTCATGGAGTTGGATGGTCCAATGCTCCTAGTTGGATGGTTCTCGATTGTTTGACTCTGGGAGTCGGACCAGGACAACATAGTGTTCTGGTTACAAACCTGATGGCGCAGGGCGATGATTTTTGACTGATTTCTCCTAGCGCCCGTCATGGTCCCCTGTCATACCTTCTAGATCACGTCAATGGCATATAAAGAAGATCCTTACGTACCTCGATTGGTCAAAAACACTAGAATCAAAGCGCGTGATCTCCTTTGTGATCAGCAGGTCTCTCTCTCTCTAATGCAAAATGAGGTCTTCCTTGCTACTCTTGGCCTCTTATTGCCCTGCCCATGTCTGCATTCACCTTAATCTTGCTCCTTTTACCAGTATTTAACCCACGGTTTTATTTTTTTGCCCTTCTTTTCCCTGTTTTAGCCTGTTATACATAAGCAAAACCCTACTGTGTGCTCACACTGTTTTAATTCTATCCTACCTAATGTAATAAAAAAATCACCAGATAGTATTCATGCTTCTTTAGCCTACTCAGCCACACATCCAAATCCAAAAATAGTTACTTGTTTCTGATTATTAACATGCCTAAATCTCCTATCTACCTCAAGATCCGGTTCGGGGCTAAAACCCTTACTTCGATGCTTGATTTGAAGCGTGTAAGCACTCAAGCTTGAATCCGTTGGTCCTGGCAAAGGAACCAAAATGTAGAGGCAATTCAACTACGAAGACCCACGGACCGCTTATTGTTTAAGCGTTCCAAGCGAAGTGCTAATGGCTACCTCTCATATAGTCGACACACTATATCCATCTCTACAAGTGTAATGAGGTTACCTCTATGCTCGATTGAGTTGCCTCCTCTCCCGAGCGCTCCGATAGCTCCATGATCCAAGTGCAAGCTTGAAGGGAGCTCCATCCTCAAGATCCACTCTCCAAGATCTATTTCCGCAAGCAAGATAAGAGAAGAGAAGAAGAGAGGAGAAGATAGAGAGCTTCCCCACCACGGTCCCTCACCCTCACACACTCACTCCCTCACACTCTCACACTCCCTCTCTCAAGCACAAGCTCAAGCAAGCAAGAACAAGAAGAAAGAAGAAGAATAAGAAAGCTACTTTTGGCCACACACAAGAATGAGCTCTCATTCATCTTTTGAACTTTATATACAAAGCCTGAAATCCCATTTGGGTGGTCATCCATTTCTTACATGGCCGAATAACCTAGGCCCTTTTCCATTGTCCTCCTATCTTCCTAGCTTCCTTCCTACCGCCTATCTACCTTTATAATTTGCATGGGTGAGAGCCCGGTCCTTCTTAAAACAAATCATGGTGCGCCTTGTCCTCTTTTACAAAAGTGTTGACTTGCACTTTTTCTTGTGCGCCTTTCTCCTTGATTTAGAACTTTTCTGTGCTTCTTGTGTTTCCATATTTTTCTTGGCGCACCTTCGTCTTTCGTCTCACTTTTGTCTTGGCCTCACCCTCTGCCTTAGAATTTTTCGATTTTCCACCTTATTCATCTGAGGGTTAACGGGCATGTTGGTTAAAGTATGGAGACATTATCATAGTCTAGAGGCAAGATTTTTAACAAAACACAAATGCATACATCTTCATCCATTTTAATGTTGATCCTTGCAAGCTGGATTAAGAGATTTTCCATGTAATTAGATGTGTTAGGCTTTATGTCCAGTCTAAAAAATTCAATTAATAAACCATACTTTGAAGACCTTGACTGTGCACCAAACAAAGTGTCCAATCTTTTTCAGGTATCATGGAACATGTCATAGGTATCGACATGGTGAATATAGATGTCATCCAACCCAAGCTTTATGATGGCTTGACCTTGTCATCACTTTTTGCCAAGCTACTACAAGAGTAGCATCTCGGAGCTTCTTCTCCTAACTGTTGGTGATCACTCATAAGCCCTTCTTCATTAGGATAAGCTTTATCTAAGTTTGCCAGGTATGAAATATAATTCCTTTGAAGGGACATGTAGCTGAGTCTTTTCCCATGTTGAGTGACTAGAACAACATCAAATTAGCATCAGGATTCTCAAATTTAGGCCAGTAATAGGTTGGCTTTGTATGTGTCAAGAGACACAAGTAATGTAGTATCAAAAGATACTAGCTTGAGGTCAAGAGATTTTAGAGCTTAGCCATGCTCACCATGGCTTTGATCCCATGTTGAGAAACATGGATCTAGGGTATGGCTATGGAGATTGAAACACAAAGGCTAAACTCATGAAGACGTAGACAAGTGCTAACCCCGGCGCAAAGAAAGCAAAAAAGAAAGTGAAAGGAAATAAAAAAAGACATAGGACAAAGCAGAAAATGGTGGTCCAACAAAAAAGCAAGGAGAAAAAGGCCAAAAGTGCAAGAAGAAAATTTAAAAGTTCAGGATGAGTGCAAAAGGGAAAGGAACATCTTAAATATAAAAGCGCACCCTAAATCCTTGTAAAAGAGTTCCATGCTCCCTCCTATGCAATTTATAAATGTAGATGGGCATGGGTGAAGAAACAATGTAAATAGGAAGAAAATAGGGAAAGAGGCCCTAGACAAAAATGGTCGGTCATGTGAAAAGGGATGGGCATCCAAGGATGCTCATTCTTGTGTGTGGCCAAAACTAGCTCTCTTCTTCTTCTTCTTCTTTTTCTTGCTTGTGCTTGTGCTTGAGAGATGAAGTGTGAGGGGGAGTGAGGAAGTGAGTGTGTGAGGGTGAGGGACTTTGGTGGAGAACCTCTCCATCTTCTCCTCTCTTCTTCTTCTATTCTCTTTTGTTCTCTTGTCTCGCATGGGACAATGGAGCTTGGAGCTTGGAGCTTGGAGCTTGGAGCTTGGAGCTTGAGGATAAAGCTTGCTTGAACTTGCACCTTGGATCATGGAGTTACCAAAGAGCTCGTGGGAGAAGGCAACTTGATTGGGCATGAAGGTAAACTCACTATATCCATAGGTGGGAGAGTGTGTCATGATTGTGGGAGAGAAGGAAGGAGTCTCACTTGTAGCTTTCTTGCTTGCACAATGGGGGAATACACACAAGGGTGGAGGCTGAAAACAGTTTTCCTCTTCTTAGTTGTGTAAGCCAAAAGAACTCAAGTACAAAGAAATAGAAGAACCCTATATATGGGTCTCAAACCAAACTCAACTAACTAAGGTGGCATACTAACTGAGCCACGAACTAGAGTAGATAAGGATAGCTATCATGTAGCTATTATTCATGGGCGGTGTACCAACCGCATCTGCAACTGACAAGTCGGTGACATAAATACACAACGGTCACCCTGGCGTATCACGAGTGGAGCTCGATATCTCAACACTCCCCCTCGAGCTCAATCCCAATTCCTGCACACCAAGCAGGTCTCTGAACTTGCGCAGCTTCTCTGCGCCCAATGCCTTCATGAATATGTCAGCTACCTGATCCTTTGTGCTGACATAAACTAGATCAATAAGACCTAGTAAAACCCTCTCTCGCACATAGTGATAATGCACCTCAATGTGCTTTGTTCTAGCATGATAGACTGGGTTATTTTCCAAGTGTATACTACTCATGTTGTCACAATAAATGACAACTGGTCCATCTGTAGACTGATTCATATCATAAAGTAGCTTATGCAACCAAGCTATCTCACATGCAGCCATTGCTGCATCCCTGTACTCAGCCTCTGTGCTCGACAAGGCAACTGTAGGCTGTTTCTTGCTACTCCAAGTGACTGCAGCACTCCCAAAAGACAACACATATCCACTGGTAGATCGTCTATCAGAAATACTACCAGCCCAATCAGCATCAGTGTATCCATGCAACTGTATCTGAACCCCAGTCTCATAAAATAGTCCATACTGCAATGTGGACTTCACATACCTGAGTATGCGTCTAGCCGCATCCAAATGTGGTTTCCTTGGAGCCTGCATAAACTGACTTACCAATCCAACAGCATAGCTCAAATATGGCTTGGTAATAGTCATATAAATCAAACTTCCTACTATACGTCTGTACATAGTAGGGTCTTCTAGAAGCTCACCTGCATCTGTGCTCAGCTTCACATTCTGCTCCAAAGGAACTGAAATAGGCTTACAGCCTGTCATCCCATATTTGGACAGCATGTCCAATCCATACTGCCTCTGCAAGAGCTGTATCCCACTTGGTGATCTAATCACCTCAATGCCCAAGAAATAACGCAGCTCTCCCAAATCCTTCATCTCAAACTTCTGCTTCAATAGCATTTTCACATGAAGGATATCTTCATCACTGCCACCTGTCATAATCAAATCATCAACATAAATGACAAGTAGCATAATACCTTTCTCTGTTTTTCTCACATAAAGTGAGAAATATGCCTTGGAAATCTGAAAGCCAATAGTGACAAGATACTGTCCTATCTTGTCAGACCATGCTCTAGGTGCTTGCTTCAAGCCATACAAGGCTTTCTTCAACCTGCAAACAAACTCAGGATGAACATCATGCACATAACCTGGTGGCTGCTCCATATAGACCTCTTCTTGCAAATCACCATGCAAGAAGGCATTCTTTACATCCATCTGATGTAAAGACCATCCCTTTGATGCAGCCATAGCAATGACTGCTCTTACGGTTGCCATCCTTGCAACCGGACTGAATGTTTCTTCATAGTCAATGCCATATGTTTGTGCATACCCCTTGACTATTAATCTTGCCTTGTATCTATTCACAGAACCATCTGCATTGTGCTTCACCTTATAAGCCCACTTACAGCCAATTGCATTTTTACCTTTAGGCAAAGGTACCAACTCCCATGTAGCATTTGCTTCCAAGGCATCCATTTCTTCATCCATGGCTTTCTCCCATTTTTCTTTTCCCATGGCTTGCTCAAAAGAAGTGGGTTCTGGTTCCTGTATCACCTTGACCATATATGCATAGTGAATGGCTGTAAATCCATCATATTTCAGCCTATCCACATGATACCTAACTCTGGTAGACCTGCGCAAAGTGGGTTCACTCCCAGGTGCTCTCAAAACATCCCTCGTCTTCCTTACTCCAGGTGTAACAATAGAAGGAATACCCAACTCATCATCAATGCTCTGTTCTGAGCCACTGGATTCACCTGCATTACTTTGAGAAGATTCTCCTAATCTCAATCTGCCTGTCCATGGCGAAGAATGTGAACCACTGCTAGAGGACGCTCCAGGTCCACTAATATTTTGTGACTGCTGCTGTGAATTCTGTGCAGCATTACCATTTTGTGCATCTACATCATCAATCACATTTACTGGTTTATACCAGCTACTCATCTCATCAAAAACAACATCTCTGCTCACTATAAACTTACGAGTAGAAGGGTTATAGCATCTATACCCTTTTTGCTGCAGAGAGTAACCAATAAAGATGCACTTCTCAGCTTTCGGATCCAACTTGGATCTCAACTCATCTGGCACATGTACATAGGCAATGCAACCAAAAATTTTCAAATGAGAAATATTTGGTTTCCTACCAGTATACCTCTCCTCTGGAGTCATTCCATGTATTGCTGCAGTGGGATTCTTGTTCATTATGTAGACTGCTGTAGCAACTGCTTCAGCCCAATAAAAATCTGGCAGGTCTTTTTCATTGAGCATGGCACGAGATACCTCTCCAATATGCCTGTTTTTCCTTTCTGCAATTCCATTTTGTTGTGGGGTATGACTGCATGAATATTGCTGCTTTATGCCATGCTCCTGCAGGAACCTTGCAAACTCATTTGAGAGGTACTCTCCCCCTCCATCTGACCTTAGGCATTTTATCTGCAGGCCTGTTTCTTTTTCAACCATCGCTTTAAGAGTTTTGAAATGCCCAAAAACTTCACTTTTCTTTTTCATAAAATACACCCAAAATTTTCTGCTATAGTCATCAATAAAACTGACAAAATAATGACAGCCTCCAAGAGATGCAGCTTTAGTTGTCCACACATCAGAGTGGATTAATTCCAATGGCTTCTTACTCTCTTGAACATGTCTAGGAAATGGTTTCCTTGCCTGTTTTCCAAACTAACAGGCTTCACATACCTTATGCATTTCTGCAACCTTGAATTTTGGCAAACCTGCAACAATATTTTGGGCCTGCATTGATTTAAGTCGCTGTACATTAACATGACCAATGCGTTTATGCCAGATATCAATATCTGCAACTACACAAGTCCCATGTGCAAACATTGCTGCACTCAATTCAGGCATGTCTGCATCCAACGTAAACATTCTGCCCTTCTTCTTTCCTTTTGTTATCAAGTGACCTTTATTTTTCATATCCTCAACAAAGCATCCATGAGGATTAAATCTGACCTGCAAGCCCTGTTCAACCATTTGACCAACAGAAACCAGATTCTTGGTGATATTCGGGACGTGAAATACATCGGACAGGTATTTCTTTTTCCCACCCTGCATAGACAAGGGAATTTTTCCAATCTGCACAATAGGATGTGCAGTATCATCACCAGTCACCACAAATCCTGGTTTTTCCATTTTCCTTGCATCCTCCATCCATTCTGCATGACCTGTCATGTGGTTTGATGCACCTGAGTCAACATACCATACATCATTGCTTTCTTCTGCATTTGTCACAGAGTTGTTCATGTGCTGCACCATAAACAGATGCTCATTTTTGTCATCACCCTGTCTACTAGAGGATGCATAATTTCCTTGTTGCAGTTTTCCATTCATGATGTCATTCTGCTTTTTATAGCAGTCTTTCTCCATATGACCCATCTTACCACAATAGTAGCATTCAACATTACTGTTTGCATTTTGGCCTCTTTGCCATCCACCACGACCTCTTTGGCTCCCCCTACCTCTAGAGTTACCACGTCCTCCTCCATAGGACTGGTTTTCTTGAGTTTGCTGCATATTCTGATTTCTACCACGGCCTCCATATCGGCCTCCTCTACCTCTGCCTCTACCTCTTCCAGCATTTGAGTAGAAGACAGCTTCTTTTGAAGTTCCTCCTGAAGAAGATGCACCACCATTTCTTTGCTCCTCAGAAATTAGAAGAGCAATCAGCTCCTCAAAATCAGGAAATCTTTCACGGACGGAAATGGATGTTCGGAACTGTGCATAATCCTTTCCTAGACCATTCAAGGTCAGGGAAACTAAATCATCATCTTCCACTGGTGACCCAATGGAAGCAAGTGCATCTGCAATCTTCTTCACCTTCATGTGGTAGTCGTTGATGCTCATACTTTCTCTTTGCACATTATGCAACTCTTGCTTGAGCTGCATTTTCCTGGCTTGCGTATTTGTGCTATACATTTTTGACAAAGTATCCCATGCCTCCTTTGGCGTACTTGCATCTTGAATATGCACAATCATAGAGTCTGAAATGCTGATAGACAGCCAATACATAACTTTCCTGGCTCTCTCATGCCATGCTTTAAATGCCTGCATTTGCTGTTGATTGGGAACATCAGGAAGAACTGGTTCTTCTTCATTTCCTGCAACAAATTCCCAATATCCTTTTCCCATAAGGAAATTCGTCATTCTAAACTTCCATGCTTGGAAGTTGTTCTTGTCAAGCTTTTCAGTGACAATCTGTGAAAGAGAATCAGATGCTATTACAGAAGACTGCAAAAAATTCTGTCATTGCAAAAACCACAGCTTCACCCTCACAAGGGAAAATCTGCAAAACTGGCGAAAGTGGTATTTGACCACACAGTCACTTCCTAGTGACGATTTTGCATCAACAGGCAACAGGGATGATTCTGTAACTCCCAATGTCTCTGCGCACAAGCATACAATGCAATTTTTACAGTAACTATTCACCGACCTGTAGAACAGTGGTTGCACAGCATAAAACTGGGCCTTTTCCTGAGTGCGTGCAGAAAACTTCTGCCTCCAAAACAGGCCCCGAAATGGCCTCAAATAAAAAAAACAAGGTCGTCAAGGGCTAAAGCCCTTGCCCGCAGCATATATTGCCCTCTTGCTTCACCGCAAAGGGCGTCTCAACCTGAGACAATGCACTCCTGCACTTTCCGGCTGTGCTACCTGCAGAGATCTGCTCCCAAAACAGACAATGAAAGCAACACTGCTCCTCTTACCAGAACACCGCGAGCTTGGCTTGCTTTCTTGAGCTCCTTACCACGAACAAGGCTCTGATACCATGTCACGATTGTGGGAGAGAAGGAAGGAGTCTCACTTGTAGCTTTCTTGCTTGCATAATGGGAGAATACACACAAGGGTGGAGGCTGAAAACAGTTTTCCTCTTCTTAGTTGTGTAAGCCAAAAGAACTCAAGTACAAAGAAATAGAAGAACCCTATATATGGGTCTCAAACCAAACTCAACTAACTAAGGTGGCATACTAACTGAGCCACGAACTAGAGTAGATAAGGATAGCTATCATGTAGCTATTATTCATGGGTGGTGTACCAACCGCATCTGCAACTGACAAGTCGGTGACATAAATACACAACGGTCACCCTGGCATATCACGAGTGGAGCTCGATATCTCAACAGAGTGCGCACAGCTATATGCGAGGTAGCCATTGCAGTTTGCTTAAAATTATTGAAACAATAAGCAATCCGTGGTTCTTGGAAATCGAGCAAGAGCTCCCATAGTTTGGTTCCCTTTCCAGGACCAATGGATTCAAGCTTTGAGTTCTTGCACACTCCAAATCGAGCATTGAAGTAGGGTTTGATCCAAACTGGTGCTTGAGTGTCGTGACCTACAACGAACCTGACACTAGCTCTATGTCATTAGCCGGGCATGTACTACTCACTAAAACCACCCCACACAGCCTCACGGCTAGGAGTGTCTAAGAACTTTGAGTTTGTACGATGCATTTGTAGGATGGCATGTGGACATACCCTTCTTTGAAATTCAAGATGGTATTAGATGGATTCGTCATTTAACTTTGTGGTTGTCGCAATCGCCCCTTGCTTGGGTATGCTTTGCCGAATGGCACAGGGCATGGAATGGGGAGTGCATTGCATGGATGCTGGGGTCTCTAAAGTTGGTGGTGGGGCCTTTTCTTGTACCTAGAAAGAAAAGAAGGTGCACTACCTGGGGTGTGTCTGCTTGACCGTGGAGTGCGTGGTGCCGATGCTTGTGGAACTGGGAGATGGGTCTACCTTGGGCAAGCCCTTGGTGGTGTTCCACACTTGAGGACCCAGTTGGTGTAGATAGAGGGTGCGGTGAATATAGCTTAGGGTGATAGGTCTAACCATAGGCGAGTGGTACCTCCCTAGGTGTGTCCTGTCCTTGTCATGCCCTAAGCATGTGTCGTGGGGGGTGGGGCTAGGTATGAAAATGCTAGGTTGTACTCTTTAGATAAATTGTATCCAGGAGATAATGAATAATCCTCACTGAATATCCCCCTAATAATTGAATCTCTAACCCTATAGCTTGGGGTACCTTGCACTCTCAACATAGGTCATCGCTCATACCAGCAGGTGCTATGCATCCATGATATGATACCATATGGTGCATGTAATGCAATTATGTATGACTACCATGCTCAAACAAGTTTATTCATTAACAATCAACATTGTGAAAGTGCAAAGACAGTCCTTTTTATGCTTTTTTTCTAATGCACAATTGCTTCGTTGCTTAGGGCTAGTACCGAGTTTTCTCATGCCACTAGATCTTTTAAATTTTAGACAACAACAAACCCTATATGACATGGATCATGAAACATAAAAATTCAGCATACTTTAACCACTCAATAATCCCCTTCTCCCACCATTGAGAGTTATGCATTCATTGGTAGGTTTAAGGTGTATTTTTCATGTATTTTTCTTTTATGGAAGTGATAAAAATCCAATTTTGAAATATGTACATTATAAGGCAGGATCTCATGAGTAAGTCATCGATTTCATTGTTTTATGATAAATTTTGGTTGAAAATGGTTAAAAATGATTGTACTTGATTGCCAATGTTCTGATTTATCAGCTATGTTGAAGAAATGAAGAAAAATCAATTGTATAATAATTTTTTCCTAAACATACAGAACCTAAGACTATGTGGGTTAAGGGAAATTATGTGTTTTTTGGGTTTCTGTCTTGTGTATGCTATTGCTATGGGTTGAAACATAATAAGAAAATCATTCTCAGTAAGATCAATCAATCTAAATGAGTAAATCAGCAAATATCAGTAAAATTATCTATAAATAAATAGTAATTTTTTTTGAAAACTGAAAAAATAGGAGTTTCACATTAAAAAAAAGCTTCAGACCATTTTGTAAAGTAGTTTGTTGCTACAATAATATAACGCTTTTGCATAGTCAATGAAGGATATATTGGTCCAACAAAATCATATCCCATTTTTGGAAGGGTAATGTAACTAAAATAGGATTTAGCAGCCGCTTATGATTCTTTCTGGCATTATGCCTTTGATAGACATCACAGTGCTTAACGTAACTAAAAGCATCCTAGAAAATTCATTCTCACCATTATCTAGCATGGAGAGCTTTTTGGGTGCGGTAAGCCACCCAACAAAATGTCTCCCTCATACTAAATCATGGCATCTCTCAAGTATAAATAGTACCTCATCAGGTACTACACATCGGCCATAAATCTTGTCCACACCTTTCCGATACAAGACACTTGCTATAAGAAAAAAGCATAGTGCTTGTTGCTTAATCATTCTCTTCTTTTGACTTTGATAGAGTAGCCCCAAATCCCCCTTGTAGATAGATAATGCGTTATAGCTGCATACCAGGAAGGGATGGAAGCTATATCGATTTTGAATATACCTTTGATGTCACTTCCTTAAGCAAGATTTTCTTTTGGCTCCTTGAAATCTACAAGACATTCCATAATACCCTATAGCTTTGGTGGCTTAATCCTAATCTCATAATCAAACTCTTGCAAAGTTATTAACAACTTTCCTAATAAATGGTCAGGCGACTACAACTTATTCATCAATAGACTAACTCCTTCCACCTTTGTAAAACATACCACATTCTCATAGAGAATATAGTGCCTAAATTTCTTTATTTCAAAAACCATTCCAAGGCACAATTTCTCCATATAAGTATAGTTGACTTTAGATATCCCCAATTTAGGGCTAGCAAAGGCTATTAGATGATACTACTTCTCCTCCCAAATTTGGGCTAAATAATATCTAATAATATACATTATTGCTGCTGAAAATATATCAAAGATCTCACCTCTTTTGGGTGCTTTTAGGATTGGCACTTTCTCTAGTTCTTGCTTCCCATCCTCAACGGATACTTGATAGGCTTCGATCCAATTAAATAGATAGTCAAAAGATAACAAGTTCATCAATGGCAACGTTCTTTCTGCTAGTGCATTGATAAATCTCTGATAATATCCCACTGATGAGACAAAAAGTTGTGTACTTCTTTTGTAGTGCATGGTGGGCTCATAGAAACTATAACCTTTATCTTTTCAGGGTTGTGATACTAGTGGAGCTAACCACATAGCCTAGAAACAACCCATAGGGCATCTCAAAGACGCACTTTTGTAGATTAAGAGCAATATAGAATTGCCTAGAATGCTAAATTTTTTCCTTAAAATGACCAATTTTCTTTCCATTGTGGTGGCTGCCCCTAGATCATCGATGAAGACTTTTAACTCCTTTAGGGAGATATCACCAAAATTCTTATTAGCCATATGTTTCCAAGACCCATGCGCATTGCATAACCCAATGGCAATCACATATGATACAACACCACTCTGTGTGTTGTATCTTAAATATCATGTTAGCTTTCCATAAAATTTTCAACTCCTCGAATAGCCCGTCCCTTAGTTTGAAAGGCATACACCTTACTTTTTGTCTCACAAGGCAGCTACCTTCCTTTAAGGAAATGGTATGAACAACCACGCTAGGAGGAATACCTTTCAACTCATCATAATTCCAAGCAAAGATATCAAAGAATTTTTGAATTAAGGACACGTAGTCCTCTCTTTCTTCATCCATGGCCTGCCTAACAATACTTGATAGCTAGGCTACCCCGCAAACTTGATAATCCTAAAGTCCAAAATGCATTCCACATTGGCAACGATCACATGGACTTTAGTAATGCACCCTTCAGGTTGTCTTAAATTGTCATTAGCCATTCAAAGAATCATGGAGGCATATTTTTTTATTTCTAACCCTAGCCTCTTCATTAATTTTGAACTCATAATGTTGACAAAGGATCCTATGTCTACAATAGCATGATCCACAAATATTCTATCAACATATGTTGCTACCCTTGGACAATTCTTTTCACCATGCTCAAACCAATCATCTCCTACTTGCACTATGCCCAAGGGCTCCACGATATACCTCATGTGCATAATCTATTTCTTCCTTACGCACTCCTGGAAAAAACTTAATCAACTGTAGGATGTTTATATCTGGCTTAACTTCGCAAAGAGAACTTGCTAAATCAAATTCATGATAGTTAGCAAGAGCTCTCTTTTTCTGCTAAACCATTCTCTCCTTTAGTCTCTTTGAACAGGCTTTGGTGCCTCTTTCTTGGCTTTTACCTTATTCTTCGACAATTCCTTATCCTTCTTGGGGTTAGTTCTACCTTCAATGACTTTTAGAGGGCTGCCTTCCATATCAGGATTAAGGACTTGTGTCCTTTTATCATCTTGCTTAGGGTTTCCTTCGAGAGGTCTTACCTTGTCTTTGTTAGCTTCTCTGGCCTTTTGACCTCTTGTAATGACCCATAAATTGGAAGCTTCAATACCATTGATATGTACAACTTCAATAAGGCTAACTCCACTGCCACTAGGCAACTCCATTACAATAGTTTTCTCTCTTTGCAAGATTTGTTCAACGGCAATTTGTCGGTACTGCTCCGTAATCATGTCGGTATAATGCTTCATCATGTCCTTAACCTCACCAAGAACATTGGAAGCACTCGACTCATAGCCTTGATCATTACCCTGTCGTTCCATCGGCCTAACAATTCGATTAGGCACTGGTTGTTGAACCACAGGCATGGTATTAGGATTAACTGCTTGGCCTCCACCATTTGGAGCCATTTGACTGCTCGTAGGCATCGACATGCTAGGGGGAGCTGGTAATAAAGGCACATTCTGCATCATGTTCCCTCTCCCACTAGGATTAGCCATCACTATCCCTTGGCTACTACTGCCATTGGCCATCGCCATATTATTTCCCAATGCTAGACCCATATTCGAATTGCCTCGAGAGGCATAGGCTGCTTGTAATCGGGATTCCACTTCTTGTGCTCTTGTAATGGCAGTATCTATATCCCCCAAAGGGACACTACTCAACTGCAACTGAATATTAAAGTTCAAACCATGTAGGAAATATTGCAATTGGGCAGCTGCGGGGATAGAAATAGAGGTGTCCAACTTACGGAAAACCTCTTTTATTTTCTTCGCATAAGCACGAATATCCTCGTGTGGTTCTTGACGGGTTATGTTGAGTACACACAACCAATATTGCCCACCCCTTTCACGGGCAAACTCCCTTTGAAAAGCTCCGTAAAATGCATCAATATTCAATATGGTTCCGGCTTCTAAACCATGATACCATATGGCAACTCTTCCTTTGAGAGTCATGTTGAAGAACATCATTAAATGTCCTTCTTCTTGGATGCGACAGTTGAACATCAGCTTTTGAAACTCCATGATGTGGAGTTCCGCATCTTCCTCAACTAGCCCATTAAAAATGGGTAGCGGGTAACCTAAAGCCGGCAAATCCGTCGTTCCTGCAGGAATTGCAATAGGCTGCGCCATAACATAAATTGGATTTGCACTAGAAATAGGGGACGGTGGGGTTACGCCCCCTGTACTTAATGTAGACTAGCTTATGGAAGAAAGGGGAGCACTAGAGCTTCCACCTTCTCCTAACTTACTGCTTGTGGCACCGAGACCACTAGATCCACTCCCTCGTAAGGGTTCAACACCGCTACACTTAGGGGAATATCTCCTAAAAATTTCAGCACGTCGCCTAGCTCTTTCGTCTCTCTCTTGCTTTTGGATTTCGGCTAGACGATGCTTATCGATGAATAACGAATCAATCTCAGTATCCTTTGGCATAAACTGCTAGCTGGTCCCTAGACAACCAGGATTTGAGGACCGCCACTTCTAAGTGGCTCCCTGTAAACGCACCACTGATGGGACCTAAAACGGGCCGACACTGGCTCATGCACTAGCCGGACCTCTATCATGCGCTCAACAACCCCATGGCCTCGCGGCTAGGAGCTTGGATGACACATACATCATCTTCCTAAACATCTTGCATTTGTATTACGTTTTGTAGTCCAACTCTAACCCAATTGGCACTCCTCATAGGGAGCCCCTAGCACATTGCCAAATAGCACGAAGTACAAACATAGGAGGTCCTCCAATGGCTGAATGCTGCTACCTCACTGCGACTCTCCTACACCTTGGGGATTGGCCCCTCGATGCGTCGCTAAACATATATAACATTTCACACACAAACTTCTATCTTTTATGATTCGCATATTTCCAAGAGATATACCATGCTTCCTCACTTTCCTTTCCCCTTAGACCCAACGCCTAGCCTACAGCTTAGGACAACCTTACTCACTCAACATTGGTCATGTCTCTAGAAAGCAATCGCTATGCATCCAAGAGGTATTGCCTGATACCCTTTAAAATTCATGCTTCATGCAAATTGTGAATGTCCACGTGCTCAAACAATTAAGAAAATCAACATTGGTGCACATGTGGAAAACATTTCTTTCAATGGATTTGACTATTGGTCGTATGCTGCGTTGCATGAACTTAGCACCGAGAAACCCTCGTGCTACTAGGTCCTTACTTTTTAATTATCAACTGATCTATATGATATGCATAAAAACCAGCAAGCTTTTCATAATTTCCTTCAGCATTTAAACACCTTTCATACACTCTACCCCCTCACCCGTTTAGGTTGTGCATGGTGCATAGGTTTAGGGTTCATTTTTCACATTTTTATTGTATAAAAAGCCATAAAAACTCACTAAAACATAAAGGTAGGACTGAACTAAGGCTAAACCTCATACTTTAGAACCCCCCATACATCCACAAACATGAATCTTATTTTTCCTTAATTTTCGACACTCAAAATCCATTTTCCCCTATTTTTCTCTATTTTTTATTTTTATTATATTTTTTGCAATATTTAATGACTGAAAACTCAAAATGAGTTATGGGCTGTGGCCCTTAGGTTTATTTGCAACAAAAAGACCAGTTTAGTTGGTGTGTCTTATTATATTTTCCATTGATATCTCAAAAACACCCAATTTTCCCATATTTTGCATATTTACGGGTTTTTCACTACTAATTTCATCCACAACACTTATGATTTTCTGATTTTCTGAGCATAAACAGTTGAAAGACATTGCAAACAACATTATAATGCATAATCATCTCATGAAGTATTCATGAAGCAAATTGCATAAAAACACCATTTTCCTTTGTAAAAATGAGATTACCGTTCTTTGCGGGTTGCGGGTTTTTATTTGCCATATCTCGAGACTGATTTCCAGCCACCATTAATGCTCATGACAGTCCACAATCAGCAATCTTCAATCTTCTTACACCATGGAGCAATCCGGTCTTCATTGGACAAGCATCCATCATCCATTCTTCTTCTTCCTCTTCACCACATGAATCTGCCTTTAGGGGAGAGAGAGGGAGGAGAGAGAAAGACTGAAATCAGAATTCTTCATAGAGACCGTCAATGGAGGAGCGAAGCACGGCGATAGAGTCAACATCCAGGGGGGATTGAAGCCCCATGATCATTGATGTGGGTTGTATTGAGCAGGCATGATGCCTCTCTCTCTTCCTAGCGCAAATTTCGGCACCATGTTTCCTCACGTTTTCTTCATCTCTCTCTCTCCACGATTCTTCAAAATGCATGCCTTTTGGTTGGGGGGTTAAAATTCCCCCAAAGGGCACCCCCGCTTTGGTCCATGTTGTGGCCACCCTTTCAAATCTTGACCAATTCTTGGCCATTTCCCCGTCCGGACTCGAAATTGAGCTCTGAAAAATCCTGGGTGTCCGGCTTGGCATCCCACATTGGCCGGTAACTCGTGTCAACCTGCACGATAGTCTGAAAAATTATGAAAAAATAACAAGTGTCGCTTGGGCACCTTTAAAGCACTTTGGCGCTTAAAATTGTCCTAGATCGAGCCGCCGCCTTCGACGTTGAATATTTTTCCCTTGATATTCATACTTTTTAGCTATTTTTAAGCACTTCTCGGCACCAAAATTCCGCTCTCAGGATGTCTACTTTAGTGCCACGCAAACTACCCCTGCTAATCGGGCTATGATCGCTAAGTTGAAATTGACCGGTGAGGCATGCCTATGGGAAAAACAGTGGTGTAAAGACCAAGGACTTACTAAGACAACTATTACTTGGGAAAAACTGAAAGAAGCTGTGTGTGGTTGATATTTTCCACCAGCTTATCACACACAAAAAATGAATGAGTTCTTTAACTTAAGACAATAGGGAATGAGCCTGGAGGCATATTACTCAAACTTTATCTCACTACTTAAATATGCTCCTTCCATGACTATTGCTTAGTATGTGTCTAAGTTTTGTCATGGATTGAATGCTTCTCTAAACACACGCCTTGAATCTATGTGCCCAACAGATCTGCAAGATGCTTTGATTCGCGTAGCATGTCTTGTTTAGGAGATTCAGTCAAAGCCAAGGAATAATAGGCTCTAGAATCAAAATAAAGGGACTTCATGGGGCTATGTTAAGCGAGCCCAAGGTCAGTGTCTACCTGGTCAAGGAAACAATGCCAAAACAAATGCAGTCGGGAACTTCATACCTACGAGAAGTAATTCAGGAATACCTAGGTGTTTCCACTGTAATGATCCATGCCACTTCAAAAGATAGTGCCCAAAGCTTGGCCAAATTCCTCGCCAAGGATAGTATAGAGGTCAAAACCAAGCTTCAATTACAAAAGGAAAAGCATTTGCTATAATTCTTAAAGAGCTTGAAGAAGAGGGAAACCCAACTATGGAAGCCAATATGGAGAGGCCATCAATTCATGCCACTCTCCATAAGAAAGGCCCAAATCACCAGTTTTCAGTGATTCAAACACCAGCAAAATATCAAGGTAACTCCTTTAAAATTTTGATTGACTATGGAAGCACACACTCGTTCATGTAACCAAAGTGTGCCAAGAAATTTGTTATAGATATAATACCTACATCTAGGTTGCTTGTGGAACTTGCTAATGGAAAAGAAATCATGTCTACACAGCAAACTTGCAAAGTGACATTTAGCCAAGGAAGCAATCTCTCTAAAATGGGATTTAGGATCATGAATTTAGGGGTCTAAGAATGTCTATTGGATATGGACTGGCTAATCCCAAATGACGCACATATTCAGTCCAAAAAAGGCAATGTAACTTTTCAAAACTTAAAGGGGGAAAAAGTGATGACCCCAGGTGAGGCACGAAAACCCAAGGTTCAACTAGCCAAATCATCTTGCATAATAAAAGGGTTAAGAAAGGGATTACCTATGTATCTCATAAAATTAAATAAGGTTGAGCAGAATAAACAAGATGAGGGAGAGCCATATTGGCTAAAAGAATATGATGGCATCTTCCTTGAAGAGCTGACTAAATTACCACCTCAAAGAGAAGTCGATCACGAGATTAGACTTGAACCACAAGCCACTCCAATCGCTAAGAGTCCATATAAAATGTCTATCCTTGAAGCACTTGAGTTAATAGAGTAACTCAAGCAGTTACTAGATCAAGGATACATCATACCCAGTAATTCTCCATGGGGAGCCCCAGTACTATTTCAAAAGAAAAAGGACGGAACTCTCCACCTTTGCATTGATTACCGAGGTCTAAACCAGGTAACAATCAAGAATAAGTATTCGATCCTAGCTACTTGATAGGCTGCAAAAGGGGCAAAAAACTTTTCCAAGATTGATAACTAATCTAGTTATTACCAAATAAGGATCAAGGAAGAAGATATCCCCAAAATTGCCTTCAATACCAGATATAGTCATTTTGAATTCCTTGTAATGTCTTTCAATCTAACTAATGCCCTTGCTACATTTAACATATTAATGTAGGATATTTTTTGACCTTATCTTGATGAGTTTGTCCTAGTCTTCTTTGATGACATCCTAGCATACTCTGAGAGAGAGGAAGACCATGAGTTGCAATTGCGCATTGTGCTGGAACTTATAAGCTCTATGTAAAGAAAAAGTAGTGTGCCTTTTTCAAAAGACAGATGGAATATTTCGGATTCATAGTATCTGCTGAAGGAATCTCAGTAGATCCAGCCAAATTTAGAGATGTTCAAGAGTGGCAACCTTCAATGGCAATTAAGAAAGTGAGAAGTTTCTTGGGGTTGAGTGGATAGTATAGAATTTTCATAAAAAATTACGCCCTAATAGCTGCACCTCTCACGGGTTTGCTGAAAAAGTAAACTGCCATTGTATGGACACCCATTGAGCAAGCCATTTTTAAGTAGCTCAAGAAAAGTTTGGTAACAACACCCATTTTAAAGCTACTTGACCTAAATCAAAAGTTTGAGGTTGTAACGGACGCAAGTTCTCTTGCACTAGGTTGTGTGCTTACGCAGCAAGGTCATCCAAAAGTGTCTTCCTCAAGGAAACTGAAAATCCATGAGAGGAATTATGCCACTGTAAGAAGCTGGGAATAGTTAGAATGCTAATAATATGCCATGTCACATAGACACTGGTATATAAGGAGAGAAGTTGTAATTTTTCATATCTTTTGACAAATCAATACATTTACAGCCTCTTCTGGTGCTTGTTGATGGCAAGATTCCCCGGCTGCGCACCAAAAACATGGAGCCCCGAGAGGAACACCAAGGAAAAGGGAATTCTCTTGCAAGAAAATCTATCTTGTAACATCAACAAGCTTGTTTATCATGTTTCATATGATCACAATGAAGAAAAGAACACCAGGCACAACAAATCTTCATACAGCATCATGTAGATCTCCCACGGTTTTAATAGAATCAACCATATTCTTCAATATCTTCACAAAATCCATCAATAGAACAAAGAAAGCAAAGGAATACACCATCTTTGAATGGAAATACATCACATAGTATTCATCTTCAATATCTTCATAGTCTTCTCTCTCAATCTCTCATATACCATCACTCTGTTTGAGTAGAATTGGCTATCTCTGGCTCTCTCTCTCTCTCTCCATCAATAATACATCATGTCCTCACTACAATCTCTCAAAATCACCCTCAATAATCACTCTTAGGTCGTGGATACCCCTCCCAAGAGGTATGTCTGATATGAAGAGTCACCAGAGCCACTACAGTGTCCTTTCATAGCTCACTACTGTCACTTCACTCTAGTCTTCACTTGAATCTTCAGCAGCTACTTCTTCCACTTCCTTCAGCTCTTTTACACTTGTATTCACCTCTTTCCAAGGCTAGAAAACTTTCCCAAAGTCACACATACATTCCACAGAACACTTACAGAAGCATACAGAACAATCTACAGAACAGTACCAGAACAGAAACAGTACAGAACAGAACAGAAGCAAAACAGAAGCAGAAGCTCTACAGAAGACCTAAAGAAGGTTACAGAAGGTCATCAAAACCTCATAACTCATTCTCAAACCATTCCAAACTCTCACAAACCATTCAATAAGCTTTCACAATATCTCATTCTTCATCAATCAATACTCCATCCCTCTTTACAGAAGACAATCAGAACAAAACAGACCAAAACAGAGCAAAACAGAAGGTATACAGAACCTATCAGAACCTATCAGAACATCACAGAACCACCAACAAACATCATGATCTTCCAAAACACCATCATTATCATCCAAAACATTCTCAAACCACTTCTAAACTAATCAATTATCTCATAAAATCAACCATTCAGCTCTCAAAAACAACAAAAATCAGCCAAAAAACAAGTCATTTCAACACTCAACATATCCCCACACTTAATAAGGAAGCGTCCTCGCGACCCAGGAAAAAGGAAATACAAGTTCATTTAAAATCTCAACATTGATCTTCAATATCTTCTCAAAAATAATCCATCCACCATGACCCCAACTTATAACCTGTTTCTAATATAAAAATACAAAGAAAGGAAAACTCTTTATACATTAATACCTCTTATCAAACTAAAATCATAACAAATTTATAAAGGATATAAGAGTTTGCTTCTTCTTCATCAGCATCTGCTTCAATTCTCCAACCACGACCTCATCACCACAATTTTCCAAAACGTAGCTCGTACATGAAATCCAATAGAAAACCACCACATTCGTTTGACATAAATGAACTCACAACACAAACACTAATACACAACACAACCATCTGAATGTCTCCTTAAAAAAAAAGAGAGTTTTGCATTAAAAGCTTCCACCATACATTGGAAAGGTATCAATGAAGATGATCCCTCTTAAAAGATTGATGTTGTCGGAATCGATCCATAGATAAGGATTCATCTACAAAGTTTTTAGGAGGATTTTGAAAAAATTGGAGACAGCACATCCTTTCCAACAGGACCAAGTATCTGCTAGGCAAACAGAGGGCATGAAAATACAGTATCTCCAACTGTTGGGAATCAATGCTAACATTGACATTCATGCACAACTTTGGAATAGGCTTGGAATCATTATGAGAGTGCCTATGCATATACGCTAGGTACCAAGCAAAGTGAGCAGTTAATCTCATTGAGGGATCTGCAGACTGTGAATACTGTTGGGCAAAATGAACATAATTTTGATAAGCTTGATTGGAAGCTGTCCATTCTTCTGGAATTACTGGCCAATTAATCTGCGGTCCTGTAAGGCAATCATTCGAACTCCATCCCCTTCTTCTAGAAATTTGATTATCAAACCCATCACAGTCACTAACCAACTGAGGTGGTTGAGATATAGAAGTGTTAGGAGAGGGTAATGGAATAAGGGAAAGTGGATGTAGGGAAGGATAGGAAAAATCATAAAAGGAAGAAAAGGTTAAAGAAGGAGTGGCAGAAATTTGTAAGGAATCACTAAGGAAGGGTGTTAACTGATAAATAGGAAATGTAGAGGGAACATTAATGGATGGAGAAAGACAGGGCGGAGAAGGGGAAAAGACCCTATCCTCAATAAAGGAACAGTAAGTGAAAATAGGAATTTGAGGGAAAGATGAAGGTTGGAAAAGAAGAGGTAAAATAATTGTGGAATTAGATTGACAAAGGGAAAAATATATAGCATAGCGGTGAGCCATTTGTTGGTAATAGAGGAGGGTAGGAACAGAAGGTCCTAAAAGAGATCGTCTATGATAAGCATCAAAGAAGGTAGCATCAAACGGATTATGTTTGGAAAGATAGGTTAAGAGATCCATCCTCAGTTGGTTAGTACTGTGGGCAAAGGTAGGAGCTGTGTTTTGTCTTTGATTTAGGACCACCGAATCAATCATGGGATGCCACGAATTATCATGACAATCAGCTACTTTGGAGGAATAACTTTGGAACATGTCAGCTATGCGCAACTCCAAATGATTGACATATAAAACAGCCTGTAAGACCACATCCCCCACATACCATGCCATATCTACCTCATCTGGAATTAACAAGTCTCCTCGGAGATACATGTACGACATCAACATGGTATCTGGCGTGACAGAATCTTCAAAGACCATTCTGACTACCTCTGTCAACAACTCAGTAGACCAAGCCCCACTCCATCCATCCTCTGGAAAAGGTAAATCCATCGTGGAAAGCTTCATATAGAAGACCAACTTTTGTAAGTGGTAGTGGACAAAGAAAGAATGGTCTGGTAAGACATATTCCTGAAACTGCTCAAAGGTAGACCATAACAAGTCCATTCTGGACTGCAATCTTTCCACTTTATCTTGGAATAGAGGGCACAAAGTAGCCTGTCTCTGAAGAGCAGCCAAGTCCTGCTGTGAAAGAGAAGGAATCAATGAAACAGGAGGGCTTGGAGGAACAGAGTGGGACTTTGCAAGCTGATCTTGCAACTGCTGGATTTGGGAGGCTTGGTTGGCCACTGTGTCATTAGCCATCTGTAAAGCTGAAAGCTTGTCATCTAAGATAGCTTGGAATTCCTTTGCTTTGCTGGACATCCTCTCCTTCTCTTCTGAAAGGCTAGTAACTTGTGATTGAGCTTCGAGTAACTGGGTCTTCAATGAAGAAATCTCATCGCTTTGGGTGGCAACCAGTTGGGTTTGCTATTCCATTTGCTTAAATAAATCTGCTAGGGTATCCTTAGTAGAAGCTAACTCAGATATTGCCTTATGCAACTGGTCCTTAGACTGCATGAGCTCTTCATAGAAAGATGCGTACAGCTGTTGAACACAGGCTGTCACTGACAACTCAATGGAACTTTGAATATCTTTGCAGAGGAAAGGAATGGCATCTCCTGAGACGAGACTGTTCAGGGAAGGAACTGAGATCTCCAAGGATCCTTCTCGATGTGCTCGGAACAGGTTATTACAAGTGAGATACCCAGGGAGTTCACTGCCAGAGGTAGCAGGGATAGGCATTGAGGGAAGTACAGAAGGGGCTTTATCCGCTACCCTCTTCAAGCGTTTGCGCTGTATGACCAGGGGAGGCGGAGAATCATCATCCTCTATGTCAATGGGTGCGGACTCTTCTGAAGGTGGAGGAGAAGGTACTGGATCGGAGGGAGGAGGTGGAGGCACAGTCTTCTGTAAACCTGAATAGGTCAAGAAGGCAGACAAATATGATCCATATGTAACATTGGTAACATTACCCCTGGTGACTTTAACAAAATGCTGATCCATTTTAGTGAGGAGGTATGTGCTCCAATCAATAGCAACTCCTTTCAGCACCATCCTGGAAGCTGTAAAAAGCTCTTTGGACAAATAGTGGGATGGCGTTTTGGCAGGCATAAACCTGTCCTGAAGGAACTGACACATCGTCTTCCATACGGGATCAGTAATCATAGAAAAGGAAACTCCGGAGGAGTTTATCACCTTCTTAACATCAAGGATTTCCCTTGTCTGCTTCTGCAACAGCTTTAGAATCTCTTCATTAGAGAAGAGCTGACGAGTGGTCACAAAAGGTTCTCCTTTGGAGGGAAGAGACAGAGCCTTCCCTAAGCCTCGAGATGTCAACGTCATAGACATGCCCTGGACTACGCCTGTCTTCTTGCTGTAAGAGGCCAGGAACTCATCACATAACGACGGATCCTTTGGAAGCAAGGGAAAAGGAGTGGCCACAAAAGCAGCAAGTCCCGCCTTCGTGAGAGGCTCAAAAGTAAGTAGGGAAGAGTAATCCCTACTAACTAATGGGACGTACTGGATAGGGGGAGGAGCATGAGAAGGCGCCATTCAGATGGTTACACACACACCACAAACACAGACAATCAAGGAGAATGCCTGCAAAGCAACAGACAAAAACCAAGGATAAGAGAATTACCAATAAAATGTGACTCGACCAACTAACCCCAAGCAAACCACATCCTAGAAAAAATTTGACATGACCTTGAGACAAATGCGACCGAAAGCTTCATGCGATGCATCAGACAAACACCCAGAACCCCGTATCAGGCAATAAAAGAAAAAAACTGCATACCGTACCCGTAACCGTAACTAAGACAGGAAACCAAAATAAGACCACATCCGACACATATCAATACTATATCTGTGATAAACCAAGACTGGACCATGGAAAATAACTCTAATGACTGCGCATACCCGTCCCACGAAACGGTTCATTAAAAAGGGGAAGTAAGTACAGTGAGGGGGGATTAATTTAATGAAGGGTTGATTTTAAGAAATTATTAAGAATGGGTGAATTTTTATTAGGTGATAAACCTTAGCAAGAAAACGGCGGTTCCTTATTATAAATTTAATTACCAATTATTATGTGAAACGGTGCATTAATTCGATTCCCGACTTCGATTCCCGACTGGGTCTCTAAATGCAATTCCTTGATTACAAATTAAGGTGATGTGGAGCGCTTTTTTGCCAGCACGTGCTCATGTGACGGCTGGTTCTTTTTAATTAAAATTTTAAAGTGCCTCTGTAGCGCACGTAGCGCGTGCTAAGTGAACGGCGGGTTTATTTTAATTAAAAAAATGTGTGTGTAGCACGAATGCGCGTGGGAACTGTGGGTGAATTAAAGGGTTCATTTTAACAATTAATTTGTGATTAAGGGAAAAATGAAAATAAATGAAGCACATAAAATAAATACCTGGAAGGGGTGTGTATGTAATGCAGAAATGCGCACGAAAGAGTCTCCCAAAAGAAGTGAATCCAGTAAAGGAAAAGTAAAGATCACTGATGAAACAACAACGACAACACCTTAGCAGATGGGTTAATTTGGGTTTGGTTGGTTTTTGATTTTTATTTGTATGTTTATGTTTATTTTTATTGTTTTTTTTGTGTGTTAAGTTGGGATTATTTAGGGTTAAATAAATGGAAAATGAGCAAGGGAGGTGAGGGAAATTTTTGAGAATTTTTTTAGAATTTTTTACTATTTTTAAATGAAGTTTCTACATTGATTGGCAATTTGGGGAATTAATTAGGAAATAGTGAATTTGCAGAAATTTTAGGGTAGGTAATTTCCAGCGGACAAACTCCCAAAAATTGGCAAAAAACAAAAGGAATTTTTAGAAAAATTTTTGAATTTTTAATGGAAAAATTAATTTAGAAATTAATTAAATCACATAAATCATGTTAATCAAATAAGTCAGTTAGAAAGAAGTCAGTTAAGTCTGGTTAGTCTGGGTAAGTCATGCTAGGCTAACTAAGTCAAGTCAGGTTAAGTTAGTCAGCTAGGTTAGTCAGGGTAGGTTAAGTTAGGTTAGTCAACTAGGTTAGTCAGGGTAGGTTAGTCAACTAGGTTAGTCAGGGTAGGTTAGTCAACTAGATTAGTCAGCTAACTAGGGTTAGGTGGTTAGTGGGTGGGGTTAGGTTAGTTAACTAGGGTTAGGGTTAGTAAACCTAGTTAGTGTTAATTTAGGGTTGGGGGGTGGGGTTAGGTTAGTTAACTAGGGTTAGTTTAACCTAGTGAGGTTAGTGACTAACCTGAGGGAGGAGGTGGAAGAGGAAGAGGAGGAGGAAGGGGAGGTGGATGGCGGCGTTTCGGCGGCTGACGGCGGCGAGGCGGTCGACGGCGTCTGCTGGAGGCGAGGCGGTCGACGGCGATGAGCGGGGAGAAGGCGGCGTTTCGGCGTCTGACGGCGGCGAGGCGGTCGACGGCGTCTGTTGGAGGCGAGGCGGTCGAAGGCGATGAGCGGGGAGGAGGCGGCGTTTCGGCGTCTGACGGCGGCGAGGCGGTCGACGGCATCTGCTGGAGGCGAGGCGGTCGACGGCGATGAGCGGGGAGGAGGCGGCGTTTCGGCGTCTGACGGCGGCGAGGCGGTCAACGGCGTCAGCTGGAGGCGAGGCGGTCGACGGCGACGAGCGGGGAGGAGGCGGCGTTTCGGCGTCTGACGGCGGCGAGGAGGTCGACTTGCAACGGGGGGCGACGGCGGGCGGAAGAAGGAAGTAGAGGAGGGGGAGCAGGCGGGCAGGAGGAGGAAGGAAGTAGAGGAGGGGGGTGGCGTCCTTGCAGCGAGACCAGCGGGGCGGGGGGTCTGGGGCGGGCGCTGTAGGACTACCAGGAGGTGGACGAGGGGAAGAGGGAGAGGAAGGAGGGGAAGGAGAGGGGAGGAGAGAAGGAAGGAGGAAGAAAGGGAGGGAGGGAATGGAGGAAGGAGATGGAGGAGGAGGGAGAGGGAGGAGGACGCAGAAAGAAGAGGGAGAGGGAGGGGGTGGGAGGGAAGGGGTGGGCGGTTGGGGGGAAGGGGTGGGGGCCCATGGGGGGAATAGGGGAGGGGGCCCATGGGGGGGCGATGGGTTGGGTAGGGGTCAAGAGGGTAAGGGGTGGGTAGGGACAAGAGAAATAGGCGGGTAAGGGACAAGGGCGCGTACCCCCGTCCCGCGCACGTGCGCGGGGCGGGGTAAAAAAATTTACCGGGACGGGATTGAAATGACGTTGGGATGATGGTACGGGTTATGCGGGCACGACCGGGGCGCATGGAGACGTGTAAAATCGAAAAAGGACATGTTCACGCGCAAAACGGGCGCACGAATACACGTAAAAATAAAGAAAAATCAATAACACCAAATCCGGACGTCAAAACGAAATAGCGTAAAAACAAAAAGTGGGCAAGACGGCAGGCGAAAAACAAGAAAAATATATGACAGAGATTCCGAGAGGGGAAAAAGGCAGCCACGTGCAAAAAACACAAAAAACGAACCAAAAAACGCAATTAAAAATTAATATCGAAAAATCCGTGCATCGGAATGAGGTGCAGAAAAAAGGAAAATTGTGCAAAAAGATGTGCCCGACAATCCGATCACATCAAAACATAATTCCGACGGAGATAAGACGCGTTCTCATGGAAAAAACCCAAAAAACAAACTCGAAAATGGAATCGAAAATTAATATCGGACAAACCGTTCACCGGAATAACATGCAGTAAGAAGGAAAAATGTCCGCAGGAAGGAGTGGCACAGGGTTATCATGTTAAACTGCAGTTCCGGTGGAAGTAGGAAGGGTTCACATGCGAAAAATACCAAAAATACTCCCAAAAACATATTTAAAAATTAATAAGTAAAAATCCGGAAGTCGAAAAAGGGTGGAGGAAAAAGGAAAAAGGTAGGGAAAGACACGGAGAATACGGCTGTCAAATCAAAGTGGATTTCCGATAGAAACAGGGTAGGTTCACATGGAAAAATATCAAAAATACGCACAAAAAAGGTCGTAAAAACCCGGAAAATTAATAACGGACCAACCGTGTATCGGAATGATACGGAATAAAAAGGAAAAATGTCAGGAGAAAAGTGGTTGGCAGGGCTATGACATCAGATCACGGTTCTGAAGTAAGAAAAGTGCGTTCACATGGAAAACCGGCTAAATTGCACAAAATGCTTCAAAAATTAATAACGCAAAAACCGTGCACCGGAACAGGGGTAGGTAAAAAGGAAAAATGATCAGTTCAAAGGGAGGAACAGGGCTATAAGGTTGGATTTGGACTTTGGTGAACGTAGGGTGCATTCACATGGAAGGACCTCAAAATCAGGGAATGAAGGAAAACTGCAAGGGAACAGCCCCAAGGGTGGGTGGAACATAACCGGGTGGGTGGGAAGGATCCCATGAGGGTAAAAGCAAGTCAAGGCATTCATGCATGAACAGGTTAAGGCAGATGTAGAAAGGTATGCACGGTAGACGCGCAGGGACGCGTCCCCACACTTAAGACCTCAATGGATAGGGTTAACCGAGCAACAGAGACCTAGGACCATGCCACAGACCATCCACTAACGTCCCCACACTTAAAACATGACCGTCACGAAGAAACCAAAGTGGGAGGGTTAGAAAAACTTGGCCCATTTCGTCAAGAATCAAGGTTGAGTGTCGATGGCACGTCCAATGTTGTTGTCGGCGCTGGAGGTACCAAGGCATCTTCTCGGCACACGTCCATCATGGCAGGGACCACGCGGCAGCACCCAGGGAGGTAGCTGATGGAAGGAATCACAGGAAATTCGTCGATGATGATGAGGGATACTACACTCAACTCACAGTCACTCAATTGGAATGAAAGAACAGTCACTCGCCCCATGACTAATATCACTCGAGGAAGAATGATTAAAACCCATATCTCATACCCGGTTGAGGAATCGACAAGGGGGAATTGTGCAGAAGGAGTATGCCAGGGTGCACAGTTGATGGTGTAGTAGTGCATCCAACCCGTCTGGCATAAGTGCAAGGAGGAAGGCAAGGGAGCCTTACAGTGCAGTGTACAGAACAGGGTGATGTGTCTTGTGATGACGGCAAAAACCCATCCCGTGGGTGCATAGGGAAACGGGAACATACCTGACTCCAAGTGTCGTAACGTCCCTCAATCTCACCTCTCGGTAATTGATTGAAGAAACTCCAGTCACACTCAATCCACCCTCTGTCTCACGCTCTGTTGATAGATACAGAAGGGCAGCATTTTCCTGAAACCCATTGATGTAATCCTCACGGTCACTTGTACAAAGGTTGTATGCCTTGTGCGCATTTGATGGTGCAACTGTGCATCCCGCCCTGTGCCGGTATACGGTGCGAGAAGGAAGGCCAGGGAGCCTTATGGTGCAGTGCACAGAAACAAATTGTGCTTTGTGCTTTGAGAGGCCCATCCTGTGTGTGCAACACTTCATTCACACTTCTCACCTCTCATTTGATTTGAAGGGAAAAGACTGGTCTCTCGCCCCACCCTCTGTCTCACTCTCTGTTGATAGATACAGAGGGCAACCCATACGCACTTCCCCATCCGGTTAGGATGAAAGCTCACATCACTCGATTGTTTGTCGATAAAGATCGCGTCATCAGTTGTTGAAGAGGCGTACCCAGGGAGATAGCCATCAAATCGAACGTTTTATTGGACAGGAACATGTCGTCTACTAGAGGACAGGTAGTCACTTTGCAAAGAGACCCAGGACACAGCGTACCAAGGGAGGCAGCTTCGGAATTGGATCCTAGGGATATCAATTAATGAATCCACTTTCGGTACTGCTGGGTGTTACCACCTTTTCCACAGCCAGCTTCTCGCCCAAGGGTGTTTACCACCTTTTCTTGGAACGAGGCCTGCTATGACAGGGAATTGCTTCCTTTTCTCTCATAACAGATTTGTTTGTTTGTTTTTTTTTCTTCTTTTTCTTTTTCTTGTTTTCCCCTATTCCCGAGGGTGTTTCCACCTTTTCTCGAAGAATAGGTCGGCATGACAGGGACCTAAGTCCTTTTCTCCCATAACCGATATGTTTTGTTTGTTTGTTTTTTTTTTCTTCTGCAAATTGAGCAAGGGAATGGTAGAAAAACCATGTGTTAAGACCAACCTCGCCACTGTCACTGGTGGAAAATAGAGGATAAGAGATCAAGGCTGGAAGGGGGGTTTAAGGGGACAGAGGGTTGCGCCCACTTCATCAGGAATGATTGAAGAACGGCTATCAGAAGTAGCATCATAAGAAGTACAGTGCCGCGCAAACGAGGGAAAGGATCAAGTGTCCGTAATTGTCAAGATCCCCAAGGAGGGAAGTACTTCTTCAAACGATATCCATTGATCAGAAAGGGATCATCAGAGGCATCAACAGTCTGCACTTGGACAGAACCATTAGGGTTGACGGCAAGTACTTTATAGGGGCCCATCCACCGCTGTTGGAGCTTGCCAGGAAACTTGCCAAAGCGTGAATCGTAGGCTAGGACCAAATCACCTTCTTTGAACTCCTTGTGCTTAATGAAACTGTCATGGTAAGCCTTACGTCGGGCTTGCGTGGCTTCCATGCACTGTAGAGCCATCCTACGAATTTCGTCCAAACATTCCAAGTGCAGGAGACGACGTTGCAGTGAATCATCCTCCCCCAAACGCTCTTTGATAGCCACTCTCAAAGAGGGTAGTTCCAATTCAACAGGAAAAACAGCTTATGTTCCATACACCAACTGGAAAGGTGTCTGTCCCCTTGCTGCTTTATGGGAGGTTCTGTACGCCCAGAGGGCCTCTGTAAGTCGATCGTCCCAATCACGACGATGTGCGGCAATTGTTCTTGTTAGAATCGAGCAGAGGATGCTTGGCCGTTGGCTCTGGGGTAATAAGGAGTGGACTTGCGATGGCGGATCTTATACAACTCTGTCAACTCTTCCATGACTTTGTTGAGGAAATGAGTGCCTCTGTCACTTACCAGCTCTAAGGGACTGCCAAAACGGGTGATGATATTCTCGTACATGAACAGGGCCACGCTGTTACCATCGTCTCGCTTTAGGGCTTTATCTTCACACCACTTTGTAACATAATCCGTACATACGAGGATGTATCGGTTCTGCTTCCTTCTGGTAGGAGGATCGATTGGACCTACGAAGTCGATGCCCCACTTCTCAAACGGCTTCAGGGGAAGAATAGGCTGTAGTGCCATGGCACTTGTTTTGGTGGGTTTCCCCATTCTTTGACAAGCATCACATCTTTTACAGTAATCATAAGCATCTTTGTGGATGGTAGGCCACCAATAACCTGCTAGCAGAGCCTTCCTGGCTGTAGCTTCTCCTGCAAAGTGACCTCCACATGGCTCGTCGTGGCAAGCCTTCAGAACAATCCCAATCTCTTCTCCTGCAACACATCTTTTGAGCACTTCATCTTTTCCTTTCTTGTACAGTGTGCCGCCTAGCAGGGTGTAGGGGGCTGATTCTAGCATGAGCTTCTTCCTTTCCCGACTAGAAATACCAGGAGGGTACTGTTGGGTTGCCAGCAGATTGGCAATGTCTGCATACCAGGGAGTTACAGTTTCTACCAAGAATAGGGAAGCATCAGGGAGGTTTGGATCATCCTGCTCCTCGTCTGCAGTTTGTGGGATACGCGACAGATGATCAGCTAGAACATGGGAACGACCAGGCTTAGTAATCACCTCAAAGTCGAACTCCTGGAATAGAAGGAGCCATCTCATCATTCGTCCTTTCACATCCGCTTTGTTCATCAGGAAGGATAGGGCCTCATGATCCACATAAAATTTAAAGTGGGTAGATAGGAGGTAATGGCGAAACTTTTCCAAGGCAAACACCATTGCCAAGCACTCCAGCTCTGTCACTGTATAGTTCCGTTCCCTATCAGTGACTTTTCGGCTTGCATAATAGATTGGTTGATCCAATTTGGAGGAGCCCTTTTGGCAGAGGACAGCACCTAAACCTTCAATTGATGCATCAGTGTGTACATGGAACTCTTTCGTCCAATCAGGAGGTTGCAGAATGGGTGCCTCAATCAGACACTGCTTTAGAGTGTGGAAGGCTTTGTCACATTCTTCCGTCCAAGTAAACTCTGCATCTTTCCTCAGAAGCTTGTGCAAGGAAGTTGCCTTTGTCGCAAAATGGGCTATAAACCTTCTGTAGTAACCCACATGGCCTAGGAATCCCCTCAACTGTTTGAGGTTGGTGGGTGTTGTCAGAGCTGCAATCTTTTCGATCTTTGCAGGGTCTATTGATATCCCTTGTGCAGAGACAATGTGGCCCAACAGGACTCCAGAAGAGACCCCAAAGATGCATTTGTCGGGGTTGAGGGAAATCCCGTACTCCCGGCATCGGTCAAAGCATTGCTCCAGGTGCTCCCAATGTTCACGGATCAAACTATAGACACAGAAGTCATCCAAATATACCTCAATAAAGTCATGCAGATGATTTTGAAATGCAACCATAATGACTCGTTGGAAAGTAGCAAGGGCATTGCATAGTCCAAATGGCATCACTCGGTAAGCGTAGGTCCCCCATTCTGTGGTGAAGGTTGTTTTGGATTGGTCTTCTTTTGCAATCTGCACTTGATTGTATCCACTAAATCCATCCAGAAGGGAATAAAGCTCATGTCCTGCCACTGTGTCCAACAGTTGGCCTGTGAAAGGGATAGGAAAATGATCCTTCTTCGTCTTGGAATTAAGCTTTCGGAAATCCACACATATTCGTAATTTGCCATTCTTCTTGGGTACAACCACGATGGGTGAAACCCATTCACTATTTGCCACTGGATAGATGAACTCGGCTTCCAGAAGCTTCAGCAGCTCTGCTTTCACCAATGTGGAATAATTCGGGTTCATTCGCCTCTGTCGTTGCCGTACTGGCTTGCCATCAGGCTCCAAGTCAATATGATGTTGACATATTGTGGGATCAATCCCCTTTAGGTCTTTGTAGGACCATGCAAACACGTCCAAATTTTCTTTCAACAAGTTGTACAAGGTTGACAACTCCTCTTCTGGGAGGCTGCTACCCACCTTCAAGTGGCGTTCAATGCCTTCTACATCCACAAAGGTTAACTGCCTTTCACCTTCTACTTCACGGATAAAGGTCCCGCGGACTGCTTCTGGGTAGAGATCCGACTCCTTCAAGGGAGTGGTATCCTCTTTGGATGTCCCACTAAAACCAACTTCTTCTTTTGGTGGAGACTTAGGTTGCTCCTTAAGACGTTGAAATGGGATAAGCGCCGTTTCGGGTTTGGTTTCAAAATTAATTACCTCTTGGCTTGAAGACTCCTCTTCTGAAGATGACACATCCAAGAACGTCACATAACAGGGACCCTCTGATGCCTGTTGGGTTTGTGGGATTGGTGCTTGTTGGCACGATGCATCATCATCATCTTTCTTTGGCAAAGATGGGTTAGGACGGCAGGAGCCACTCTCAAAAGACGGCTTGCTCTTCTTAATCCATTTCTTATAAAGGTTTTGCATATGAGAAGATCCATTTACCAAACCAAATGGTACCATTGCCATTCTGTCCCGTAGCATGAGCTCGTCTGCTTCTGATGCTTCTGGAACTTCTTCCTCGAATGTATCCTCTTCAGGTGGGATAGACTCTTCCGTTTCTCTTTCATAACCTTCTTCGTCCATTTCATATCCAACCTCTTTTGTCTCTATCTCTACTTTTGCTTCTGCTTCTGCCTCTGCTTCTGCTTTTGTCTCTGTTTCTGCTTCTGTCTCTGTAGGAGCTCTGTAACAGAAGAATAGATTCTCTGTTTCCTCTCCAGCCTCTGTCTCTGCTGTGGCCATGTAACAGGGAGAGCAGTACATCCATGCTTCTATCTCACTGTCAGAAGTGATTTCAGAAGTCATTCCTGGTTCAGGCAGGAAGTATTCACCCATTGATAATGGCTTTGCCTCTTTTGGAAGTCGGCCTACAGTATCCACTGTTAAGGAATGTGCCACTGTTTTCTTGGGAAGGATCTGTTTGACAGCATCTTCGTCTGCTGATGTTCCATCCGCAACCTCATTAGGGGAGTCAGAAGATAATTCCAAGGAGGTGGATCCATGTCCTTTTTGAGAACCATACAGTTTCAGCACCACTTTGTTGGGTCCTCTACCCAAGGTCAAAGTTCCTTTGAACCAATCCATCCTTGCTCAGGCTTCAAAAAGCCATGGTCTGCCCAGTAACAGAGGATAGGATGTACCATAAGCGTTTGGCTTCACCACCAGATAGGTTAGCCAATAATCTTTTCCAGCCACTGTAGTCTTCACATATGGGAGAATGCCCAACGGCTTGATTCTACTCTGATCCGCCAGTCTGATGAGCCATTGGGTGGGTTGCACACCTTGTAAGCCTAGATCCTTCATTGTCACATCCGCCATAATGTTTACTGATGAGCCACCATCAATCAGTGCATTTGCAATGAAGCAGCCTTCTATCCACACACCAGTCTCTGGAGTACCTGGATCTAGGAAAGCATTAGCTACATCCACTTCTTTTACAGGCTCTGGAGCCTTGTTGGACTTTGTTGCTGTTGAGGGAGCAATCCTTAAGCCACGTCTTCTTGTCAGTATACTTTTGAACCTTTTTCGGCAACTATGAACAACATCAATAATTGTCGGAATGTGAGGTTTGGTTTAAAGGTATCTAGATCTCTGACCAGATCGTATTCCTTAATAGGATCCACTGGCTTCTCTAACCGATTAGGGAATGGGGCAACACCCATTTTCATTTTCCCTCTTTCTTCCAACAGAGGAATTACAGGAGTTTTTTCTGCCAATTGTGGCACTTCCTCCTCTTCTATATCCTGGACCTATGGTCCTGTCTCTGTAACTGTCTCTGTAACTCTCTGTGGCACTGTAGTGCTCTGTACGGCACTGTTAGGCTCTGTTCTATTCTGTTCTTCTGGTGGAAGATTGAACTTCACTGTTCTGACAGGAGGGTTATTTTCTTTCTGGATAGGTGGTTCCTTTTGCTTTGCACGCGTGATGGCAGCAACTTCCAATTCCACTAAATTGGAGGTAGGCTCTTGGGCCTTGGCCGGACTATCAGTAGCACTGTTTTTCACTGGGGCTGGGCTTGGACAATCTTTTGCAGTGTGGCCTTCTCCTTTGCATCGACTGCATAAGGGCTTGTAATCCACTAACCTTCAAGGATTTGGACAATTTGGTGAGATGTGTCCCTTTTCTCCACATCTGTAACATTCCACTTCTGATCTCTGACCACCGCCAGACTGTCTTCCTCTGTAACTTTGAGAAGGAAATCTTCTGGGTCCGAAATTAGGACCAAACTCTCTAGGCTTGGGTCCAATATCCTGTGTTGTCATTTTGGATTCCAGCAGGTTGAATCTTGCGTCTTCTTCCTTCCTTCTCCTATCATGCATCTCCTTTAGAGAGCAAATGTCCTCTGTATGGTTCTTCCGCAAACAGTAGGAACAGAAGGCTCCAGGGATGGTTGGTTTTCATGTACATTCAGTGGCTAAATGGCCTGCTTGATGACACTTACCACACCAAGTATTTGACCGCATCACATCTCTTCCTGCTTCTGCAACGTTGGATATGCTCGTGGTATTCACTTTCAACATCTGTAGCTGCTCTGTAATCACATCCATCAACTCCTTTTTGATGTTTGCAACTGAGTTGGATAAGTAATCCTTCAAGCTTTCTCCTCTGGAGGTACTGGCAGGAGGGTTTTGAGGAGTTTCCGTAATCACTGCATAAACTGGTTGGGCTGGTACAGAGGGGTCTCTGTTCTGGTTCTGATTCAGGGATCCTGTTTGAACTGTTGGCTGTTGGCTCCAGTTGGTAGGATTCCACTGTTGCTGCTGATTTGGCATTGAGGAAATTGGTTGGGACTATTGTTGTTGTGGTTGAACCATCATTTGAGGCATGGAGTGTGGCTACTGTGGATTTGGTGCACTGTACTGTGATACCGGGGGCATCTATTGGTAGGGGTAGGGAACAGTCCCTGGGACTGCATTTGGTGGATATATCATTCCTGGCATCAGAGGAGGTAGGACTCCTCTTCCTGTATTCATCACCAATCTAACTTCCACTTCATCGTACAGTCTTGCACCTTCTGTTGCAGCTTGTAGTGTGGCTGGTCTTTGCAGCTCCACAAACTTACGGACTTCTGGTTGTAATCCTATGAGAAACACCCCCTTCTGAATGCCATCATCTAGATTATGATTAGTCCATCTCTTCAGGATGGATTCCATTCGTGAGACATAAGCTTCCACTCTTTCTCCAAAGGATTGACTTAGGTTCATAAATTCCTCTCTCATCCGCTCTTCAAAACCTTCACGCCTGAATTTAGTGAGGAAGGCCAACTTCAGGTCGTCCCATGTGCCAAAAGTTCCTGCTGCTTGTCTCTCATACCACTAAAACGCTGCACCCTTGAAAGTGGCGGGGAATATTGCTAACCAATGCTCAGGGGTTCTGGCATTGTTAGCCACACACGCTACCATAAACTCTGCTACATGAAGATCGGGGTCTTCATTGTACTCTCCCTTAAAAACTGGCAATGGGACTACATTCGCTGGCCTGTCATCAATATTTCGAGGACGGATCTGGCTTGGAAGTGGACCTCCAGCAGGAGGAGGAAGGGCTTGATGTGCCATTGGGACTTCTGTAAAGAGTTCCACAAGGGCGTCAAAGGCAGCTTCTGCTGCGAGCTCGCTCTCGACTCTGATTCTTGCTTTCTCTCTTCTCACGTACCTCTGGACTCGTTCTAACGCTTGCCTCTTTATTGCGTCATTCATCAGGGGTGTGGCTCCACTATGTTGTTAGTGCTCCACAGAGGGTTAACAGAAGGCTTCAGTCTCTGGAGGACTCTCTTGCCAACATTTCTTCTACTTCTTTCTTTTCAACGTCCCTGAATTCTGCTTTCATGCCACTGCACAGAGGAAGGTATTCGGTTCTGAAGATGTCAAAATGCATACGTCTGAGCATTGTGGTGGTGCCATCATCATAGTAATGCCAGCTTCTGATGGTTTCAACAGTGTAGGTTGTGAAAAACAATCTGTCTACCAACTTCTAGTGGGTTGCTAATTGAACAAACAGAAGATTATCAGTACACCAAGCATCCCATGTATCTTGCTGTTGAGCATCCACGAACAAATTCTAACTTTTTTCCTTCTTGTCCCTATGAACCTCTACAGACCAAGACTCCTGAAGCTTCTTCACAATCTCCCACTTGATGTTGTCTGGAAACTTTTCAATAAATGCCAAATCTTCCATGGATGGTCATTCTCTCTGTTTCTGCTCTTCAGTTTGTTCCCAAACAGTTTGCCACCAAGATGCAAGTTTCTGCTGCTTCAATAGGAAGAGGAAACTGTCCACCACATAGAGCATGCATCATGATGGTGATGTGTTTCCGCCATTGTGGGATGAACTTCTTGTGGAAAGTGGCTTTGATTATGAGGAATTCCAACTCTTCAGTGGAAGAAGGAACTTTACAAACATCCATTGAATTCTTCTCTTCTTGGCAATGCCATTTCCTTCATTTTCAGCCTCTTCTGGTGCTTGTTGATGGCAAGATTCCCCGGCTGCGCACCAAAAACATGGAGCCCCGAGAGGAACACCAAGGAAAAGGGAATTCTCTTGCAAGAAAATCTATATTGTAACATCAACAAGCTTGTTTATCACGTTTCATATGATCACAATGAAGAAAAGAACACCAGGCACAACAAATCTTCATACAGCGTCATGTAGATCTCCCACGGTTTTAATAGAATCAATCATATTCTTCAATATCTTCACAAAATCCATCAATAGAACAAAGAAAGCAAAGGAATACACCATCTTTGAATGGAAATACATCACATAGTATTCATCTTCAATATCTTCATAGTCTTCTCTCTCAATCTCTCATATACAATCACTCTGTTTGAGTAGAATTGGCTATCTCTGGCTCTCTCTCTCTCTCTCCATCAATAATACATCATGTCCTCACTACAATCTCTCAAAATCACCCTCAATAATCACTCTTAGGTCATGGATACCCCTCCCAAGAGGTATGTCTGATATGAAGAGTCACCAGAGCCACTACAGTGTCCTTTCATAGCTCACTACTGTCACTTCACTCTAGTCTTCACTTGAATCTTCAGCAGCTACTTCTTCCACTTCCTTCAGCTCTTTTACACTTGTATTCACCTCTTTCCAAGGCTAGAAAACTTTCCCAAAGTCACACATACATTCCACAGAACACTTACAGAAGCATACAGAACAATCTACAGAACAGTACCAGAACAGAAACAATACAGAACAGAACAGAAGCAAAACAGAAGCAGAAGCTCTACAGAAGACCTACAGAAGGTTACAGAAGGTCATCAAAACCTCATAACTCATTCTCAAACCATTCCAAACTCTCACAAACCATTCAATAAGCTTTCACAATATCTCATTCTTCATCAATCAATACTCCATCCCTCTTTACAGAAGACAATCAGAACAAAACAGACCAAAACAGAGCAAAACAGAAGGTATACAGAACCTATCAGAACCTATCAGAACATCACAGAACCACCAACAAACATCATGATCTTCCAAAACACCATCATTATCATCCAAAACATTCTCAAACCACTTCTAAACTAATCAATTATCTCATAAAATCAACCATTCAGCTCTCAAAAACAACAAAAATCAGCCAAAAAACAAGTCATTTCAACACTCAACATTCTCTCTCCTCGTCACTCTTATTCTCTCTCTCCCTGCAGTCTTTCTCTCTCCTCTACAGTCTTTCTCTCTCCTCTTTCTCCCTCCCTAGTTCTCTCTCTGACAAGTGGTATCAGAGCTTCAGTCTTTGATCCATTATTTTCTTCCATTTTCACTCCTATTTTCCTATTTCAAAACCAATTTCAGACAAAAAATGGTACAAGACAGTGACTAGTGGAGTGCTGCAGGACAACTACAGTTAGCAAATGACTACATCTGGAGATATCCAAGGTCAGATATGGCGGGTAAAGGCTTAAATGGATGGACGTCATCAAATTTCACGCAAAAATGGAGGTAATTAGGGTAAAGGATGGTTAACCGGGCTTAGTTAGAGGCTAAACTACAGTTACTTTTCAAAAGAGAGCTTCTCTTCTCTCTCCTTCAAGCTTTTGGCTGAAGCTTTCATGGTGGATGTCAATAACCTCTTCAAATATCTCTCTCTATGCTGAACATCTCACTGCCAAAGCATGGGGCAAAGGTTCTTTGTTGCCTAAGCTTCAGGAGGAGCACCATACTTGATGTTTGCTGCTGATGATCAGCCCAGGAACAGCCCGAAAAATGCGCCGAAAAATGCGCTGAATTCCCTGCTCTCTACTCCCTGCTTAGCCTGCTCCACATCCTCAGTCATTGATCTCAGCTCTTAAAGGACTCATCAAGCACTTGATTGGCAACAATCTTCAGTCTCTGAAGCATCCTGATCAGTCATTCTCTTGCTCAAACCCTAATACACAACAGGGTAGCCATAGCCACAGACATGGAAGCTCAAATTTCTCAAAATTTTGGACTTCCCCGACCTTTAAGGCTTCTCTAAAGCTGAATACAAGCTGGATAGACTTCAAGATTGAAGACATTGAAGAGATTTCAGCCCGTGCATGTCAATGAAGCTCAAATGGAAGGATTATTTTGGGGCTTTTCATCAAGGTGCTTGAATCTTTGAGGTTCAAGTGTTCAAGCAATGCTGGAGAATTGATTCTTCAAGGATTTCATTATATTGAAGCATGTATGGACTGATTTCATGGAGATTTCAAGCTTTATGATGGATTATGAAGAACTTTTGCATCAACGGGTTGAAGCTGACATTCATCATAATTTTCAAGCTTAATGGAGGTATTTTCCTTTTACTAATCTCTGAAATCTCTCAATAATCCTATTGCTAACGGCCTTCCACTTTTTGATGAGAGGTTATTGATCAATTAATTCATTGGATTGATCAATAGATCAGAGAATAGTATTAATTTTCTTCAATCTCAGCCTATTTCATTGAATTCCTTTTGATTCAAACCATTACTCATCATAGGTATCATTTGATCAGCTTGATGCATAACCTTGATTTGTTTTGTTGAAATTTTTTCTCACCCAAGCGAAAATATTGTAAAAGGGTAAGTACTAGCAATCAGTGAGTCACTGAATTGCATATGTAAACCCTTCTCCCATCTCAAGTTCTTTTATCTCAATCAATTGCATCTCATGAAAGGCTGAATGAATATTTTTGGAATTGCATATCATGCTGATTGCTTAGCACACTAGCCTCTGCCATGTTGATATTCCCACCGAGGAAAAAGGTGGATGCCGGGGGAGATAGTGGGACAAAAGAGAGGTGACCCTCCCTCACTATCGAAGATCCCGAAGGGGTGCAACCAACCGACTCGGGGGGAACTTTGCCCACCTCCCGGTGATTCGGAGCCCGTGTAGGGAGCCTATCCTACCGTTTTATCCCTCACACAGGTACAACGAGTAGAGAATTGAAGATTGAAGACTTTCCAACGACTCAAGTACCTACTAGATTAAAACATGGTAAAACAGGGAATTTACAGGTTACCCACAGGGTATTTACAGGTGGATATAGGTACACCCTTTGTTACTGAAGCACAGGTGCAGGTACTACAGGGTATCCACATGTCCTATATACCCCTTTGCAGGGTTTAGTAGCCATTTGAGGTTACTCTCTTGCATTACAGGGTCAAAACAGGGCACTTACAGGTCTAAACAGGGTGTAGGACTGGACAGTTCACACTCTGAAATTCAGTTGCAGAATTTTTTGTCCTAAACCTGTTATAGCGTGCTATAGCTCATCTCGAAGAGGGCATTGTTAACTTCGATTCGCACAAAAAAATTTTGCAATCGGAGTTTTCTAGCCAAAGTTATAGCTGTTTTACTGACAGGGGGTATTGCAGGACTGCACTAGTATGGCAGGACATAAAGGCAAAAATAAGGTCCAGGAGGATTATGCACAGCAAATCAGGGATTCCATGATGGAAAGTACACTTCAAGAGAACCCTGAAGAGTTTCAACAACAAGGAGAAATTAGTATACTCAATGATACTTTGTGTGCCCATGAACTAAGGCATAGAGAGCGACATGAAGCCATGCTGTCAAGAATGGATCAGATGGTTCAATCTACTGATCAGACCAAGGCTTCTATTGATAGGTTGGTAATGTCCAACGACCTACTCATGGCACAAATCTCTAAACTTTTACAATTATAAGTGGCATCAAAAGAAGCTAATGAGAAGGCCTGTTCAAATAGTGACCCTTCAATCCCACTTCAGCCATCCAACCAAAATGGTCATGGAGATGGAATCATTGGAAGAAGAGGTATTCCAAATAGTCAGTATGAAGTAGGAGAAACTTCACAAAGGCATGATGACTATTTGGGCAGTTTGAATGGAGCCAATACTCAAGCTTTTGAACTGCATACTCAGCATTCTAGGGGTGCTTTACCAACAGGAAGATTACATGGTAATTCTCAGCCACCTGTTGGAAGATATCAGTCTCAATATGGAGGTTCTGTACTTGGAAATCCTGATCAGCCAGTTTTGGAACAGCAACCCTTCCATGATAGAGAATTCAAGGACAAAATTGTTTTATCCAAATTCAATGGCCAGTCATCTTCACCATCAGAATTAGAGGAATGGACCTCTAAGATGGAGTCCTATTTTGACATATTTCCTAAAACTGATGATATGAAGATACACTTTGCCTCCTTGCACTTAGAAGGATTTGCCCACACTTGGTGGAGGTATATCAAGAAAGAGAATGTACTTATTGAGAATTGGGAAGCTTTCAAGGCACTTATGGCTGAAGTCTTTGTTTCACCTCTTGAAAAAGAGAAGTTAGAACGAAGATGGTATGGTTTGGAACAAAGAGGCCTAAGTGTAAGAGAATATACAAACCAATTCCTCAACTTGACCATGTATGTGGAAAACATCAGTGATGAGGCCAAGCTACACAAGTTTATGTATGGTTTAGAACCATCCTTGTCAGCTGATGTTATGGCACAGAATCCTACTTCACTTTTCAAGGCTATTGAGCTTGCAGAGCGCTATGGAAGAAAGTATAGGAAAGAGTCTTCATTTCAGCCAAGTTATGGACAGCCAAGGACTGTTTTTAAGCAAGGGCAAGTTGGTAACAATTATGGCAGCAATCATATGCCTAGTGGGAGCTTACGGATACCAACTTATCCTCCATTTAATGCTTCTAGGCTTCAAAGCAATTTCAGGACAGCAAACAGTCCAAAGGTTGAATTTAAGCAAGGTGACAATAATCCTAAGTCCACTTCAGCCAATACAAATTCCAGAAATATTCCCATGGATCTTTACAAGGAAAGAAAGGATAAAGGCTTATGCTTCAAGTGTGGAGAAAAGTAAACTCCTGACCATGCTTCAAAGTGTGTATACAAAAATGCCAAGCCAAAGTTTCAGAGTATGCTAGTTCTTGAGGACTTTGAAAATGACATAGATGAAGTTAATGCAGTCACAATCAATGCTAAAAATGAAGATTTCGAGGATGATGGTGGACAGGAGTACTTCTATGATCCATCTGACTCTTTTCCTTTTGATCCAGGCGGTGATATCCCATTTGATCCTGGTGGATTTTGTAATGAGTTGCCTGCTGCCACTAATTGTTCTATCTCTATGGATGCTTGGACGGGATCTAAGAGCCCTAATACACTTCGTATGAAGGGAAGCATATGTGGAAAGCCAGTGTTTATCTTGATAGATAGTGGTAGTACTCACAGTTTTGTCAATAAATCTATTATGTACAAGTTGAATTGTGTTCCCACCGACTTATAGCAGCCCATTCGAGTACAAGTGGCTAATGGTGAAGAGGAAACCAGCACACAGATTTGCCCACTGGTTTCTTTGCAAATGGCTGAAAATTTTGAAGTCAAAGTAAACCTGATCACTTTGGAAATGGGGCCCATAGATATTGTACTTGGTTGTGATTGGTTGATGACCTTAGGCAGGATTACTATGGATTTCTCACAATTATATATGGAGTTTTTCTCCAATGGACAGCTCATCCGTTTACAGGGAATCCCTAGTAGATCTGATTTTCAGCTTATCACCATTCAACAACTCAAGAAAGAGTACAAAAAGCGCTCACAGATATTTGTATTGCATTTGAACAAAAAAACACAGGATCAGCCCAACAATTCAGCAAACCATCCAGCCTTGACAGCTCTTCTTGAGGAGTATAGAGATTTATTTGAAGTACCTACTTCATTGTCTCCTAAGAGAGCGGTGGATCACCCCATTGATTTGGAACCCAACTCAAAGACAATCAATAAGCCACCTTACAGACTATCAAAATGTGAACGAGAGGAAGTAGCCAAGTAAATCAAAGAGCTTCTTGAAATGGGATTCATTGAACGAAGTTCTTCACCTTATGCATCCCCAGTCCTGTTAGTCAAAAAGAAAGATGGATCTTTTAGAATGTGCATTGACTACAGGGATCTTAATAAGATAACAGTGAAGAACATGTATCCTATACCCAGGATAGATGATTTGCTTGATGAGCTTAAGGGGGCTCGATTCTTCACGAAGATTGATTTGAGATCAGGGTATCATCAGATTCGCATGAGAGAGGGTGATGAGGTCAAGACTGCTTTTAGGACTGATCGTGGGCTCTACCATTTCTTGGTGATGCCATTTGGCCTTACAAATGCTCCAGCTATCTTTCAAAGCCTGATGAATAAGATTCTGCAACCTTTCCTCTTTCAGTTTGTCTTGGTATTCTTTGACGACATTTTGATCTACAACAAGACATTTTAGGATCATTTGTCGCATATGAGGAGGGTTTTTGACGTGTTGAGACATCATAGGCTTTTTGCTAAGGAGAAGAAGTGTTCTTTCATGCAGAATGAAGTGGAATACTTGGGACATATAGTGAGTGAAAAAGGAATACAGGCTGATCCCAAGAAGGTGCAATGCATAAAAGATTGGCCAACGCCTACTACTACTACCTCTCTTAGAGGATTTCTTGGTCTATCTTCGTTCTATCGCAGATTTATAAAGCATTATGCGGCAATTGGAGCCCCTTTAACTGATAGGTTGAAGAAAGAGGCTTTCTTTTGGGATGCTCTTGCAGATAGCAGCTTCAACCAGTTAAAGGAATTACTTACCTCTGCTCCTATTCTTGTATGCCCGGATTTCTCTAAAGAGTTTACTATACAGTGTGATGCTAGTGGCCGTGGCATTGGGGCTGTTTTGCTTCAGGAGCATGGAGTAATTGCATTTGAAAGCCGTAAGCTTACTGATAAGGAGATGGCCATGAATGTTTATGACCAAGAAATGTTGGCTATTCTGCATGCAATCAAGAAATGGCACCATTACTTATATGGCAGCCGATTCAGAGTACATAGTGATCATCGGGTACTCAAGTATTTCCTTACTCAGTTAAATCTCACTCCAAAGCAACGACGATGGGTCGCAACATTACAAAATTATGACTTTGACATCACTCATACAAGGGGCAAAGATAACATAGTGGCTGATTCTCTCTCTCATATGTGGGCCTGCAAAGTATCAGCCATGACAGAATTACATAGTGATTGGATTGAAGAGCTACAAGAGGCATATCTCTTAGATGAGAAATTCAGCCAAATCTTTCAGAAATTACAGCAAGGTCTTATGGAAGAAAACTCACATTACCAGCTTAAAAATGGTCTTATTTGGTGGAAGGGCAAGATTGTTATTCCCTCTACTTCTTCTTTCAAGCGAAAAATTATGGAGGAGTTGCATTCTTCGCCTTTAGCTGGACATTTGGGAGTTTTCAAGACTTATGATAGGATCAGCAAGAGCTTTTATTGGGAAGGACTGTGGAAAGATATCAAGGACTTCGTTATGAAGTGTATGCCTTGTCAGCAAAATAAGGATAGCACCCATAAGCCAGGAGGTTTGTTGCAGCCATTGCCTATTCCTACGGGTAAATGGACTCATATTACTATGGACTTTATCACTGGCTTACCTACTACCAAGAAGGGGTGGAATAGTATTTATGTGGTGGTTGATAGACTCACCAAGCAGCTCATTTTATCCCAACAAAAATTCAGTTTACTGCTTCTCAAGTGGCCAACCAGTTTATGGAGCATATTTTCAGATTACATGGATTACCGCAGGTGATTGTCCATGATAGGGACTCAAAGTTTATGAGTAACTTTTGGCAAGCGGTATTTACATCTATGGATACTAAGTTGGCTCCATCTACGGCTTATCATCCCCAAACTGATGGACAGACAGAGAGAGTTAATAAATGGTTGGAGACTTATCTTCGCCATTTTTGCTATGATGTCCAAACCTCATGGGATTCTTGGTTACACTTGGCTGAGTTTGCTTATAATAATTCCACTCATGCGAGCATATGAGTTTCACCCTTTGAGACTTTGTATGGTTACAAGGTGCCCTTGCTCACAGTCATTTTTAATGAAAAGATCAACCCTCATGGGAAGGAAGAGTTGGAAAGAATGCAGACCCTTCTTCAGCAATGCAAGGTGAATCTAAGGAAGGCTCAAGATCAGATGAAGATGTATGCTGATGAGAAGAGGAGGCCTTTAGAGTTCCAGGAAGGAGAGCTGGTTTTGTTGAAGGTGCCCAAATCCAAGTACTCTACATTGAAAGATGGATCCAGTAATAAGCTTGCTCACAGATTCTATGGCCCTTACAGGATCCTTAAGTGGATTGGAGATTTGGCATACAGACTAGAGCTTCCCTCTTCTACAAAGATTCATAATGTCTTCCATGTTAGTCAGCTCAAGCCCTATTATGGTGATCCAGTGGATTTAGTTGATGAGCTGCCACCTATTGATGAAGATGGTCTTGTTCAGTACATCCCAGAGGCTGTTATAGGTCAGCGTGAAAAGAAGCTTCGATCACGTTCTATTGTGGAATATTTGATTAAATGGAGAGGTTTACCCTCTGAAGAGGCTTCTTGGAGACCTGATTTAATATTGGATGAGTATCCATACTTGAGGGATACATTGGTGGCTGAAGCCTATTGCTTATGGAGCTAGTATTGATGCAGACTGGTTCAGGACAGCACGCTGTTTTAGAACAGTTTTTGTCGTACTTCATTTTTAGAATTGAGCTATCTACATGAGCTTAAAGTACTCTTCAAGAGCTTCGTTTTGATATGTGGTACATCTCATTTGGACACTTCTATCAAAAGTTATGGCAGATTTGGTCTAGCAGGGACTGTTATTTCAGCAAGCTGTCTACTTTCTTCTGGAACTATTTGTTGAAGATTCTATGGCTCCAATTGCTTCTGAAGTTCTTCAAATCATGTATATAGTGGGGTCCTCTTTCCGTTCTTCAAATTCAGCCCTTGTAAAGATAATTCTTCATTCATTTCCCATTTGTAAAGTTGTAAAACAGAGTAGTACTTTGTTCTATCCATCTCTTCTTTAGTTCTTTCTAGGTTTGTTTTTGAGGACAAAAACTTTTGGGAAGGGATGGATTGTAAGAAGCTGGGAATAGTTAGAATGCTAATAATATGCCATGTCACATAGACACTGGTATATATATATAAGGAGAGAAGCTGTAATTTTTCATATCTTTTGACAAATCAATACATTTACAATCTTTCTCTCCCTTCTTGTTCTAAGCTTCCATGGGTTCTTCATCTTTCCTATCTTTCTCTCTCCAATTCTAGTCTTTCTCTCTCCTCGTCACTCGTATTCTCTCTCTCCCTGCAGTCTTTCTCTCTCCTCTGCAGTATTTCTCTCTCCTCTTTCTCCCTCCCTAGTTCTCTCTCTGACAGCCACCCATGATCTTGAGTTGTTAGCTGTGATCCATGGTCTCAAATTGTGGCGACAGTATCTTCTTGGAAGCAAGTTTACTTTGGTCACTAACCACAAAAGTTTCAAATGGATCTTTACTCAACTAGACCTCAACATGAGGCAACATCAGTGGATTGAAGTCTTGCAAGAATTTGATTTCGAAATCAAGTTCAGACCTGGAAAAGATAATGTGATTGTTGATGCATTATGTCGTAAAGCTTTTCTGAATGCACTTATCATGGAAGAGCCATCTAAAGGAGAGACTTTAGCTACCATGATATTGATGCCTAGCAATCCAGTCATTGAGCTAGCCAAAGAATAGGCAAACAAGGATCCTAAGTATCAGCTAATGCTTAGAGAAATCCTAGTTAAGGACAGTGATCCTAAGCTCAAAGTCAAATACCAAAATTTCATTATGGATGATGGACTTGCCTATTTCAGGACAAAGCTTTGCATTCCCCTTAGTGAAGTGCTAAAAAAGAAGATATTATGGGAAGCCCATGACTCCCCGTTCTCAGGACACCTTGGCTATGCAAAAAATCTAAATGTAGTAAGGAAAAGTTACTATTGGGAAAGACTGAAGCATGATGTACTTAGATATATGCCTAACTTGCCAGTGGGTAAACGCTGAGCATGTCAAAATGCCAGGCACAAGCTCTAGTCACTTGACATTCCACAAATGAAATAAGAGTTCATCAGTATGGATTTCGTAGTTGGCTTACCTTCTGTTCAAGGAGGGTATAATTCAATCATGGTGATTGTGGATATGCTGACAAAGGTCACTCATCTTATCCCAATCAAGACCAACTACAAAGCTTCAGATATTGCATGACTATTTGTGAAAGAAATCTTTAGGCTTCATGAATTGCCTAAACGGATCGTTAGTGACCGCGACTCTTTGTTTATGTCACGTTTCTGGAGAAGCCTATTTGAAGTAATTGGAACCCAACATTGCTTTAGCACAGTTTACCATCCCCAAACTGATGGTCAAACAAAGCAGGTTAATTAGGTCATTGAAGTTATACTGAGAGCTTACTATTCGAGAGAATTGATAAGGTGGATACAGTATTTGCCCTTAATAGAATTTTCATACAATGTGTCACATCACCAGAGTATTCAAATGACTCCATTTCAAGCATTGTATGGGCAAGATTATATGATACCATTGAATTTCTCTAATCCAACCCTAAAGGTTGAGGCTTCTAAGAAAATGTTAGAAGACATGGATGATCAATTCAAAACTATCAGACAAGACATCCAAGCTTTCAAAGATCACCAGAAAGCTTATGCTAATCTAGGATAGTAAGAGCATATCTTCCAAGAGGAAGACATGGTTTTCATCCATGTACACCAAATAAGAGTTCTTTGTCATTGGGAAAGTTAAAAAGTTGAGTCCAAGGTATTGTGGACCAAACAAGGTTCTCAAATGCCTAGGAGCTAATGCCTAAAAACTGAATCTTCCTGATCATGTGAAAGTCCACTATGTATTTCATGTTAGTCTTCTAAAAGCTTATGTGGCAAATCAAGATCATATTCTTGATGACCAAAAAATTGTAATGTCTAGTCAAGGAGCCCTTGAACTCCAGCCTGATAAGATTCTAGATGTAAAAGAGAAACCTCTGAGAAACAAAACCATTATAGAGTATCTTATCCAGTGGAAAGACTATCCTGAGGAGAATGCTACCTGGATGGAAGAGACAGCTCTAGAAAAATATTTTTCCCAGTTCTTTTCGAGATGAGAACATCTTGATTCCTTTAAGGAGGAGAGGATGTAATATTCCTGTCATAACACTTCGTATCAAGAAACAAATTTGGACTTGAAATGTTTTAAAAATTATTTGTCGAGTTATCACATAAGTGACCGCATGTAATTTTTTTAATATCGAGTCTTGCATTAAATCAATTCTGCAATCTGACACAACAAGATACCTCAATATTCCCAACGAACAAGAAGAAAATATGCCTCATAAATAATATTACGATGGCTTAATCATAATTTTTGTCGTGTTATATTTGATTTAGTTTTCCCATTTCATTGAATGTGTCAAAGATTGCATTGATTTCGTAACCACAAAACAAATCACAAAAGCGTTAATTGGTAGACAAAGAACACATAAGAAAAAACATGATATTGAGTAAGTTAAGTATCAAAGAGTATGGCATGACTTTATAAACTCGATAAGTCATGGGGGGTAACTTGGCCAAAAACCATGAGATAAAGTCGTTTTGAAGAAAAAAAGAGGTTTTTGAAAAAATAGACCGAAAATCATGACTTTTTTATGCCTAGAGGGAGAGAAAGCATTTTAAAATCATCCCCATGCCACCATCCAACAGGTAGGCAATCAAAATGCATTTTTAATAAAGCTCACTTGGCTCTTGACAAGTAATCGAAAGAATGAGTCGACTACATGCTCCCCCTCATGCCTATAAATACACCCCCTCTCCTTCACAAAGAAAGCAAGAAGGAAGACCTCTTGATGATGGAAAAATTTATCTACCTCTCTTTTCCATTGTAGCTTGAGCCTTGAAGGAGGAAAATACCCCTCTTCTACCTCATTTCCATTTTCTCTACCCCTTGTTACACCTTCCTCCCATACACCCATATCGCTAAGCAAAAATGCTGGTGAAATTTTTCTAGATGACCACCAACTCTCCTTGAACTACCACGTCAAGTTCACCTTACATCCATGGCTCTATGAGGTCACAAAAATTCAAGAAGGCCATTTGAAGCAAGAGAAGCAAAAAACACAGCCGATGGAGAAAATGATACAGTAGAAATTGGTGAAACCCCCATTACTACAGACATGATAGATGTAACATCTCGTCAGTTTGGAAAAAAATAATATTTTATAAGCTTATTGCTATATTTAGCTTTAAAAAATTACAAACGCATTCTAAAGAAAATTCATATAAATTGTCTCTTAGAAAAATAGCCTAAGTAATATAATAATTAACTATTCACTGAAAATACTCTTTCACTTGAAAAAGGATTATGTATCTGTCATTAAGAAAATATCGTAATTATGGTTTATTTCATTATATTTATTGTTATTTCATTAATGACTCATGTGATCATAATAACACAAAAAAGATAGATGATGTTAGGGAAGTGAATATTATATAAATTTTCCCTGAAAGTGACTATCTCTATTTCATTTTCTAAGGACAAATAGATGCATATGAGTTTTATAATAATTTATAGAAAATAATTTAGATAATATCATGAAATAATCAATGCATTAAATCAACAAAAATTTATATAGAAAAATATATAGTAGATGCACATAAATTAGGTACATAGTAATACAATTCTCTGTCTGAAAGATGAAACAAAAATTGCACTTATGGTTTTTGCATTGCCTAGAATAAAGTTTTCAAAAAAACAATGAGCATTGCACTTAGAAAAGGACTATATGCTTGTCATTAGAAAAATATCGCAATTATGGTTTATTTCGTGATATTTATTGTTATTTCATTAATGATGCATATAATCATAATAACATAAAAAAGGTAGACATTGTTAGGGAAGGGAATATTTTATAATTTTTCCTTGAAAGTGACTATCTCTATTTCATTTTGCTAATGATAAACACATGCATATGAGCTTTATAATAATTTTTAGAAAATTTCCATGTCTTCTTCAAAACGATACTTCCCTCAATGACTAGTAAATAACTTGTAATATTAAATTTCTATACATAAACTAATTACCTTATCTTCATCAAAATTGGATTTTGATGGCATGGTTGGGATACTACATATTTTTCTCTACATTTTCTTAGTTGGCATATGGAAATTGGACACTTCTATTTCAAGTTATGGCCACAATTGTACTACAGCTTGTTTTGGGTAGCCTACTGTAGTTTCTTCAGTATATATATGTCTCCTTCTTTGACTTATATGATCTTTTTCAACTTGAAATTTCTTTTTAGCATGGATCCATATGCTTTGAGTCCTATCCTTGTAATCTTTATTGTAATTTGTTACAATTTTAGCTTTGAGTACAAATCTCTTTTATGTCAGGATGGCTTGTAATAAAGCAAAATAACATCTTAACCAATATTTAGCCTTAAGACTAAGGTTAGATATAAAAGGCTGAGTTGTAACTCTCCAAGCATCTTTTTCCAAGTGTAAACATTACTTGTTTGAGATTTCCACCTCCCATCGGCCATTGAGGGTGCATACTCTTTGGCCTCCATGGCATTGGGGTGGACTCCATGCCCCCTCCATAACATGAGGAGGATATCATGATGCAACATCTCATGAGTGATTCTTAGCCATTGTATCAAGTGGTAACATGATTCATGGGAATTTAGCTACCTTGGCTATGTATTTCTTCGAATTTTAGTGTATTTCTTTCATTTTCAATATTTTTAGCTTACTATGGGAATTAGCTTCTTTACATTGCTACAAGTGGATAAACAAGCCAAAAGGCAAGAAAGTAAATGAGAATGATGGAAAATACAAAAGCAAGGTAAAGTTTGAAGATTATAATGCATGTTGCACTAATGTACTAAGATTTAGAATCACTTGTGCCCTTCAACTTATTGGTCCACTTGGATGCCAAAGTATTTTTGTCCCTTCGCAAAGGAACTAACTCCTAAGTCGTGTTTTTCATAATCCACAGATGAAAATATCTCATTAAAATCCACACATTTTTCTTGCTTAAAGAATTTAGCCACCACTAACCTTGTATTTTGATTTAGAATCACTTTTTTCCCTTCAAGTTATGGGTCCACTTGGATACTTGACCATGCCTCTTCAAAAATACCACCATCCAAAGTAGTACTACACAACATATTTATCATAACAACCACCATATGCTCAATCCAAAATCCTTGAGTAAGACTAGTATTAGACAACATATTACCATTTTGGGTAGGATTACTAGGTGCTATGAATTCCCTTTTTATCGCATGTGCTTTGCAAAAAAATTTGAACTCATGAGAGATATATTCTCCACCAATATCAATTTTGAGACACTTAAGTCTCTTGCCAAAATAATTTTTTGCAAGTGCTAGAAATTTTTGAAGACAAGATAAAGCCACATCTTTCCTATCCATTGGAAAGGCCACACTTTCATAGTTGCATCATCAATGATTGAGATACAATACAATGCCCCCCTAATCCCCCTAATAGACTTTCTAGACATAGTCCCACATGGACTTTGTAGGCATAAGCCCATATATATTGCTATATATTAAGTCAAGTGGCTCACTCATTTTTCTATTTAAGTTTTTCTTATGGTCTAAATGTGCACACTTTCCATACATAGAATGCTTACAAATAGAAAGATCAAAAAATCAAGAGAACAAAAGTAACCCAAATAAGATAATATTTTCATATGTCTGAATTATTGGCAATGCTACAAAGATACATTTGGTTGCTCCATTAGGACAATTACATGCTTTTTGGAAAAAGATACATGAAGGGGATAAAAGTTCCATATTTGGCTTCTTTAGCAATTTTAAAAATCCCTTGTGGACTTTCAATAACTCACTCCCAATAGTGGTAGAGTATCCCAAGTCATCCAACTCACCTAGTAGACATCAAACTCTTAGTAAGCTTAGGTACATTGCATAAATTATGAATAGTAAAAGTAGATCCATTTTGAAAAGCAAACTGTACCTAAGCTTACTCAATCCTAGTCGCCACCATTTGTACTAACTCTAAGCGTACATATTTTGGTGATTAGGTATTCCCTAAGTCTACCTTGTAAGAGAAGCATCTAGCCTCATCCCATGAGGATCAACTTATGAATTCTTGGAGACATAAATGTGCTCTCTAATAGTAATCTAACATTGAGCTAAGATGATAATCACATTTTTGCAAAGTCGTTAGAAACTCAAGGTAGGCAAGCACCACACTTGGTTCAATGAGAGTGAGAAATGAGAGGGAGTTGAGTATCAACCCCTCTACATGTAATACACAATCTTATATCGAGCCCTAAAACAGTACTTAGCCGATTCTAAGACTAATTCTAAGAAAAGTCACACTTATCAACCCTTTTCTAAACTTTGGGAAAAGCCACCTATCTAATCAAGTCCACATGATCATAGGACAGTTTTGTTAGGAGACCATCCATGCACTTTCCACAAATGACATGGAGTATTTTCAGTGATTTAAGTAAGCATGCTACCACATTGTGATGACACATAAAAATAGTTTTGTTGATTAATCTTGCATCGGGTTCATTGGCGTGCCTATTAATATAGATACTAAGCAATCCATTTTGAAAGCATAGTTGTTTAAATTTATTTCCACATATATAACCCACTCCAAAGAGCAAACCAACCCCAAAAATTAGGTTGGCACCCTTATCATATTCATTTCGAGCCTTCTAATGATCAACCACCTTGGGCTCGTACAAGTTTCCTTCCCTATCTACAACTTTGAACCAGAATCTCACTTGTTCTCGCTCGCCATAAGGGAGAACTTTCCTATATGGAAGAAAAAATGTACCTAAGCCATGGTCAGCTATCTTAGGTAATATATATTTATATATATATACTCTTGGTGAAGAGTATTCGAGAGTAGCCCTGGGAATTGCATTGTGTCTCATTCCTATCCCTAGCTACTAGATGTTTTAGTATAATTTTCCATAGTTTGATGCAACCACAATCAATCTCTAATTTTTAAATAATCATTTATTTCAAAGTAAGAATTAACTAAAATTTTCAATAATTATTTTTATTCACTATCTAATGTCTTAAACAAATATTACTATTTAGAAGCTAAATAAGATTTTTTAAATTATTCTAATAATTTTATATGAATATTTTTTTTTACTTTTTAAATAATTATTAAGAATTTTTGCTTAATTTCTCAATTTTTGATACTTACGTCCTTATCAATCTAACATGATTATACTATTTTAAGCCTCATTTGATTATTATAAAATTAACCAAAAAATAAGTCAATTTAATATATTTTTCATTTTAAAATGATATTTTAAATATTTTTAATATTTAAAAGTCATAAAAATTAAAAATAGATATGAATTTATTTATTATTTAAGAGAGTTCTTATGAATAAAGTTCATATAGCATGATTTATTCATGAAAATAAATTAAAATAGTTACCTCGACCATATTTACAAGTGTATTCTCAATATTATAATAGCTGGTTAATGGTCATGCTACATCGATACGTTTTCGTGGTGCCATAGTGGATGGAAAGTGCGATAGAAAAGAAAGGTTTTGCATAGAGTACTAACATGTGAACTACTGTTACTCCCTTTTTGTAAAACTTTCTCGCCTCCTAAAAGATTATTTTCATTGACTCTCGGGGAGGGGAGGGGAATTTTGTCTTTTTATGGGGATTTAGTAAGAATAGACAATTTTCATTTTATCACAAAAGGAGTGATTTTTTTTAAAATTTTAAGATTAGGAGAAGGAAAGACATTAATAGATTAAATGCAAAATATTTTACTTAATTTCCCTTTTTAATTTAGAAAAAAGAGGAGAGGGGATTGTTTTTTAATATTGAAAAGGAAAGGCAGAACGGGGGTACTCCAACATGTAGCGCATCATCAAGGGGGCCTCCCCCATTAACTTCATGAGGTGGGTTAGGGAGCCTAAGGCTCTAAGATAGGTGTTTTTCTTTTTAATTTTTAATTTTTTTTTCTATTTTTTCTTTGTAATATATAAAATCAATGATTCATGTTAAAAATATTTTACGATTTAATATTTCACGATTTATCTCTTTTTTAAAATTTATAAAAAATTAAGATAATATTTGAGATATCTTAACAAAGGTTGTGGATAGAAAATTTTACAAACTTATTTTTAAAAGTAAATTATTTTTAAATAACTTTAAAATAAAGTAATACAAATGGAGAATAAAGCTTAGAAAATTGACCATAATTCAAAAAATCCATATTAATAAAGAAATTTAGAAACTTTGATCTTGAGTCCTTAAAATTTTTAAAATAAGTCTTTAAAAATTTAAAATAATTTCTTTTAATTTAAAAATTATAATCAAATCACAAAATTTTATTTCAAGGTAGTTAAAGTATATACTTTATAGATGAGTGGCGAGGGTGAGAACCCATCAAATCTCTATTGTCCATACAACACCATCAAATCCAATGACTCGCCAAGAAAAACCCTTAAAAGGGCCAGTCATGGCCATCTTTATCTTTGCTAATATACAGTAAATACATTTGCCCATGTAATCCCTACCAAAGGCTCCATTGAGTGGATGAGAGCACATTTTTAGAGCTCGATTTAGTGCGTAAAAGTGGCCAAGGGTGAAAATTTTTATGGAAAATAAAACAAGCACGAATTGATGATGTAGAGTTTTCTTGGATAGATTTCGATGCCAGAAACCCAATGCAAGTCTCTGTTCATCGATCGGAATCCGTTTGACCCCCCATTTAATCCCCATAGGGTTTTGCCTTATAAAGGGACTACTAGATCCGGGAGCTAGGAAGAGCGCAACAGAGGCCAAATTGATAGATTTCCATACCATGAAGCTAGATGTCTAATCCTTTGCGATTCTGAGCTCGTTTGGCCCTCTCTCCAGGTCGAAACCACCTCTCGAGTTTACCATGTTTGTGGTGTGCCCACACTTTATAGGTGGTGACACACTAAAGCATCTACACACTTAGTGCCTTTTAGGTTGTGATTGAGGAGGGGTGTTGAGATTTAGGCAATCACACCTAGTATAGCCTCTTTGAGGAGTTTTCTAGGTAAAGGATATGGAGGCTATCCAGAATCCCATATGCACAAAGTAGGAAAATACCACCTATTCTCAAGCTATAAAGCATTTTACTTGCTTCTCATTTTCATGCAATATATGATAGTACTTTTGTCCTTTCAAGTCAAGTGTCTGAGTCATTATCCAACCACACAAGTTTGTGTTTATGAGTCCAAGTCTCAATCTTGGAACCTAATTCACTTGTGTGACATTTTATTTTCAACTCTATGTCTTCATGAGTTCACTCTATATCTTCAAGCCACCATAGCCATGCTCAGATCCATGCATTCCAACAATGAAGACTTTTATTTAAGCATGGATTTTTTTTCTTCACCATGGGTTTACATGTCTACAAGCTATCCTCAACATATTCATCATACATTCTCTAAAATTTCCTAGCTTTGAGGACAAAGATTCTTAGGAGGGGATGGTTTGTAATAAAGCAAAAGATGCCTTAGCCAATATTTAGCCTACTAGGGTTAAGTATAAAAGGATAAGTTGTAACTTTCCAAGGATCTTTTTTCCATTTCTAACATTTCATATTTGAGGTCTCAACCTCCCACCATCTACTAAGAGGGTGCATACTCTTGGCCACCATAACATTGGGGTGCATACCATGTTGTAGCCTCTCTTCAACTAATTCTTAGCCATTAATGATAATATGATTTCATCCTAGCCACATTGGCTATGGTTTCTTGGCAATATAGTATATTTCCTTGTATTTCCAGTTTAATTGTTTCCTATGGGGATTAGCTTATTTACAACTCTTTTTGAACTTCTCAAGTGAGGTGCACTAGATGGTGTCTCGACTATTCTTGCATGTGATGGTACATACTTCCTTACACTTTTTACGCCAAAAGTTCTAACAAAGGATTACTGTGAACTGATGTCACGACACTAAGCATCCACTCTCCAAAAACCATGGGAAAAAAGCTAAATGTATTATGCATCAAATAAGTTGGAAACTTCCTTGGGCCCGATGCAAGGTTACTTGTGGCCATAAGAGTATGCCCATTGATTGATGCTTTCACCTTTGTGATGAATGAGTATTCAGTTTGATAAGACTGCTTTTGCATGGTGATCAAACAAAATAAAGTATACTAGTGTAATGAATAGCTAGGGAATGTGCTACATATCAATGTTATCTATGGTATTTTTGAATAAAAGGGGATGTGAATGGCAAGCATGATTTGTGTGGAAAAGCATGTGTTTTTGGAGAAAAGAAGGTGAAGGGAACATTGCAAAGAGGGACTAGCTAATATTGCATGGGAAATGTTAATTGTGGGTGGTGCGGGCTTTATGGTGTAAAATTGCAAAAGGATTTCATAAAGAGAGGAGGTGCATACATTATATGATTTAGGAAGGAGATTGCATGAAGGGGCGAGGATCATGGATAGCCTTGAGGGAATGAGCTAAGGGAAGCTTTAGGAGGCTTCATGGACAAGGATACCAATGAATATTTTGCCTTTTTCTTTGTGAACATCTTGTCATGTTAAACTAAGGCATAAGTAGCCATCAATAGAACATGCCATCACTAATACCCTTATCGTTGCTATGCTAAAGCTAGATTAATTGATGCATCTATTATTATTGGAGAAAGATTCACTATTGTGGCTCAACCTCCTTGCTATTGTATATACTCTCACCTTCAGATGAAATGTACAATTAACCAATTTCTAACTTTCTAGCAAGCAAGCACATGTAGAATTGCAAGAGCTACTACAGGTGACAAGGAATACCAGCATTTCTTTCAAATGCTACGTACATATGTGTCAGAAGTGGTGCATAGATGGAAGCATAGACTTGTGTTGAAATAAACTACTAAACACAAGACAAAAGAAGAGAAAGAGAGAACACAACACAGATGAGAACTCGGATGTATGCTTGGGAAAGGGAATCCATATACCAAGACATGAGACAGTATAGAAGCAATGTGAGTCACCGACTGTGGAGGCACTGGCACATGCTCCCTCTCCCCAAGAAAGTTCAGGTGATAAATGAATGTGGAGGAGAGAGACTAAGAATATATAGGCCAAATAAATGCAAAAAATATGGCTGGTCAGCCAGCATATGCAAATAATGTCAAGGTGTTGACCTCTCATATGTGAGCTTATGGCATAGTCTCAATGGTCTAAAATTTGTGAAAAGAAGGAGATAGATAGCAAGAAGATGATGGTAAGTTGATCATAGATAGGATTGAAAGCTCTAACAAAGGTAGTCATGACAATTTTTACACAAAAATACAACACTCATGGAATGGAGTTCTACAAATCTAGGAGGCTCTTATAAAGTTTGAAGCTTAAAAGTGTAGTACTTTAGTGGGATGCTTGCTCCATAATCAACATATGCAATTGACACTTATGTCAAGCAGGTCATCTTGCTAATTTGGAGAGTGTATGAGAGGTCCTATAGTGGGTGAAGACATACTTTGTTATAATAGGTGAGTCCCGAGCTTTGTATTTACCTTTTCTTGACATCTGTGATGTACTTGGTGGAGTAACCTATGACCTCAATTTGCCACTCCAAGGTCTATCAAGAAAACTATGGCTAGAAGACTCTTGTGGTTTTGTGATTACCAACTTGTTTTTTTACATAGCTACACTTTCATGCTCATCAACCCCAATTGAATTTTGCACAATACTATGCAAACAACTCATTCAATCAAATACAAAATCTCTGCTAACTCTCAACTCACATGTAAAGGGTTGTAACATCTATATCCCTTCGGCTCAAGAGAATATCCCACGAATACACATTATTCTACTTTGGAATCGGATTTCTCAAGTTTCATTTTCAAATATAAACTATTGCCTATTGGTGTTTTCCACCTTGAACTCACCAAGAGGGATAGTAAGCAACTCTCTAACATATGGGTGGTACACATGAGAACTCATTGTGGTCCATCCATAAGTATAGTGAACATGATCAAATACACAAATTGGCACTCCAATGGGCCTCCAAGTCTCACTTCATTAATGATGTCTACTCCAGTTCTAGGACCAACTGTAGACATTTTCAAACATGTGGCTCCTTTGCATGGCCCAATTGATTTGGAATCAAGATGTTGTGAAAGTAAGGGTACCACTTGTTTGTTGTATCCTTCAACTCTAACAATGCCTTAAGGCCTAGCATCGACCCTTTTATATTCTTCCTAGAAATATCCCTAGTCCGTTGAGTCCTATGAAGACAAAAAGTTTAGACCAATATTTAATTCCATGATAAATGACAATGCCTATAAAAAAGGCTCACCTTTTACAATTGACAAGAGGAGTGACTCTCTCTAATAGAATCTAAACACTACACTCACTCCCCTCAATAATTTCTATCACCAAGTTCCTTGCAACACTTGTCTCCACATTTTTGCACTTTGCATCAAGATCTCAAATGTATTTTTCCTTCACAAAGGCTTCCATGATTTATATTTTCTTCCTATAAACCCCATTAAAGATGTGGTGATTATGATACCTAGGTGTATGGCACACCTCATGGTATTGGCTCTATTGGTAGGATAGCATTAGTATATGCAACACTTAGAAACAACTAAACACTCTTGGGTAGTGAAACAATGATGACACACCAATATCCTATCAAAAAACATGATGTCCATCCACTACTTAAGAGCTCACATGCTAGCTATGGAGAATGATACCTAGAGGTGCTCATGATGTGTGGATGAGAGAGAAAATGAGTGTGTAGAGTGGAAGAGAATCTAACACAAGCTAGATGAAACAAAGAATGATCTTCATTAGATTTTGAATCTCAAAGATTAAAGAAACCTCTTATATAAACTAATACAAGTCATATTGGTGACCTCATTGATGATCTCAAAGTGGGTTCACCTAACATTCTCTCACTAGAATAATTGAGTTTAGTTCATCTCCTTTTTCCACCTAGACACAGGGGAGCATTCCTATGAGCCACCCTCCCTGGCTTGAAACTCGATTCTTAAAAGATATTAAAATGATATAGAAGATAGGTTAGGTGTTACTCTCTCCTAGATAAAAAAAGGAATACATCTATTAGATTGTCTAGGATTACTCAATACAAATACATTTGGTACAATGTCTAGGACTACATAACATGAATACTACCTAGTAGAATGTTTAGGATTTGTCAATTTGAATACATCTAGTACACTGTTTAGGATTACACAACAACATGAATACATCTAGTACAATGTCTAGGATTACTCAATGTGAAAACAACTGGTACATTGTCTAGGATTAGAAGATATGGAGGACTTACCAAATAAACAAACCTAACCATTAAAAGATTAATCAATAACAATTGGATTTGAGTAGGATCCACTTGGAAAGTCTTTGAAAAAAAATCCAGCTCCATAATATCTCCAATTGTCAAGCAAGAAATTAGAGTAGTACTCTTTGTGTGGGCTTTCACTTCTCCACTTTCTCCTAGCTTCTAAGTCTTTTTCTCTTCCTCACATTTTTAATTGTTCCTATGATCTTCTTCCTTTGAATGTAACTCACATTGGTGGATTCCATAGAGCTTGGCATTCTAAATAATTGAGAAGAAGCTTGAAAAAGGATTCAAAATGACCTTCAATAGCTTTTGGATCATCTAGAGATGAGAGAGAGGAGTGATACTAAGCTTTGTGAGGTTTTGGCTATGGTTGCCACAGTACCTCCTCTAAGTCTTTTGCTCCGCATGAGCTAAAGAAATAAAATTTTATTGTGCCATCTTGAGTGGAGTTATGCTACTATGAGGCCTTTAAAAGCCCTATAAATTCCCCATCAACAAAGCTAAGTAGAGGGAGTATTTGCGTGTCATTCCAAGATTAATAAAAATTATGCCAAATTTGGGTGTACCAGCAATGCCATGTCAGATTAGCATGCCATTGTGCTGCTACATGGACACGGTGTGGAAAAAACCTAGAGTGCATCATCATCCAATTTTCTTATTAATCTAGAGATTCAATGTCATATTAGTCATTGGTGTTAGTATCCATAGTATGGATACTTCCAAAATATGAGATTTTTGGACAAGTTTATTGTGATGGGGGGTTGACCATTTGAAATGTGCTCTTTACTTGAATGATCTTGGGCTGATTTTCTTTCATCGTTTTTTCATCAACATGAGCTTGGTCGTTGACTGCATTCCCTTTAGGTACATTAATGGGCTGATGATAAAAGGATTTATAAAAGGGGTCACATCTATGATAATTTTTATCCTTCCTAATATCATATTGTTCATCTACATGTCTATGATTATCTTTAGGGTTGCTGAACTGAGGCCTTGAAGTATAATTGCCATGCACTTTGCAAAGAAGTTACCCCTCACTTTTGATGGTTCATCTCTTTCAAAAGTAGGCATAATAGGCTGAGTAATTTCCTTATTAGGATGGGCTAGATTAAAATCATAAGAGACTCTATGAAGGTCACCAACCTTGAAGTATAATTTCCATGCACTTGTGAAGAAGTCACCCCTCACTTTTGATGGTTTTTCAAAAGTAGGCCTAACAGGTTGAGTACTTTCCTTATTAGGATGGGCTAGATTAAAATCATAAGAGACTCTATGATGGTCACCAATATGTTGGAATTCTCTTTGTGATTTGATGTCAATATTCCTTATGGCTAAAATAAGCTATTCAAATAGAGATTTATTGCTTTGCTATAGTTCAGTAATCCACTTATCATTTGTGCTACTCATTAAGTCAACCCATTATTCATTTGTGCTAAATCTTATTTCGATTTCTTCAAGTAATTATAAATCCCTTCATTCATTTGGCCTAGCTCCTTGGATAATAGCATGTAGTCATTGACTACATGTGGCTCATGAGTAGCTTCAATCCTTTGATGCATGTTGTAGGCAACTCCTACACTAATATCTTCATCTACTTCCTCATGAATTTGAGCCTTAGTAGTGTAATTTTTACCCTCATGAAACTCTCTAACATCATCATTCATTGCTTCTAAAACAAGATCCTTCTTCTTGCTCCTTGGCAGTGAAAGAAGCGTGCTATAATAGTGGAGTACCTATCAATAAATCCTTTGTTTACCCTCAAGTATAACTCCAATCCAAGTATTCTATAGCTCAATAGCAAGCTTATGAGGCGGGGATATAAATGTGTATAGAGGTTTTAAATTGGGATAAAGGCCTAGGTGAAATAGTTTCAAATAGTGTTACCCTGTTATGATTTCCCAAGTGTTGTCCCACTATACCTCTTGTCAGTAAAACAAAAATATCTTGACCTCTCGATAATGGGTCGATGAGATTTTTGATTCAAAATGGAGCTGAACATCCTCTCTACATATTGAGCTATCAAGATATAATTATCTATCAGTAAAGAAATTTCTATAATAAGATCTTCACTATGGTATAGAAGTTTCCTACATCCTATCTACTACATGTAAATGCTATGTTTGGACCTATACGAACTTCCTAGGTCCAACAAAAGCTACAAACACTTGTAGGTGTCTAAAAAGCATTATGGGGTACCTACAGATAAAATAATGGGTATCTATTGTGTAAACTTGTAAGACATGTAGAAAACTATAGGTATTAAGAGAGCAAGAAATACCCTGCTCCTTTTCCATTGTTTATTCGAATGTTTGAATGGGCTGAGATATTAATGTACCACTATCAACCACTACCAAAGATGATGTACCTACACCTAAACTTGAAATTTGGGTGGTTTTTGAGACTTGAGGGGTGTGCCAAGTTCCTCCTCAAGCTGCTTGATGCACCCCTTTTAAGGTCATAATCAAGAAGGGAGGGTCACCTCTCTATTGTCTTTCTGACTCACCTAGAATCCACTTTTTTCTCACAGAAATGAACATGGAAAGTACATGCTATTTGGCTAAGAAAATTGTGATGCTATGCGTTGATTGAAAAAATCTTTGAATCATTTAATGAAATACAAGTGGGAAATAGGAATGGATTGAATAGAAATGAGCTAAGAATAAGATTTTACCCTTTGTAGTAACTCACTGCATTACATGTATCCCACTTACCATTTTCACTAGTATTTCTAGTAATGAGGCATTAATGTATCAGCAAACAAATCAAATTCCATGTTAGGTACAAAATGTAGGTAGTGAATCAATGCTTGCAACCAATTTCCACATTGATCTTGAGTGGTCAGGATAAAGAAATATAAACAAATACAATCATCCCTATGCCAGATTCTATATGCTCTTTAATATCAAGATTGATGAGTAATTACTCTTAATCTCCCTTTTTTAGCAACAATAGGATTAGCTCAACAATGGGATAGTAAGAGATATTAAAAGTGTGCTCAAGATCATGCTTTTTAACATGGTATTAGAGCCATGGTGAGCATGACTCAGCTCTACAAATCACTCTCTCAATTCCTCTTCACCTCTAATTAGCTCATTGCTAGCTCATGAGCTCATTCCTTACTCCAACTCCACTCTTCCTTTCATGGTAGCCATAGTTAGCCCTTGCATCAACCCTACTTGGATGTAATGTCCCCGCCTGCAGCCCATAGAAACCCCCCCCTCCTTTACTAAAAATAAATAGAATTTTATTTTCCTTCCCCCATGTTGTCGCCAAACAAGTGGTGGGGGGAGGGGAGATGGCATGATGACGTCGATGTGGGGAGGAAGCCTCGATGATGACGAAAGGAAGAAGATGACATTGAGTAAGAAGGAGACAATGCTGATGAGGTAAGAGAAGAAGGCGATGACGATAATGTGAGGGTGGGGAGGCCACGTGGCCAATCACCCTCCCCCTTGGGCATAACGCCCATGAACTCCTCATTGACATGCATGATGACAAGTGGTGGGTAGGGAAAGACCACCACCACTCCACCTCTTCCACACCCCCCCCCCCCCCCCCCCCCCACCCCCCCCCATTGTAAGAAAAGAGGGAGGCCTTGATGGCCAAGCACACTAAAGCAAGAGAGAGAGAGGGGGGGGGAGAGAGAGAAATAATAATCCAAGGGGTCTCCTTCACTTCCCCTCCTTAGAGGGTGACCACACACATTTTTCTTTGTCTCTCTTTGGAGTTATTCCTTTCCCCGCAAGATTAATCTCCACCCCGCAAGCTTAACTTTCTTTGCGATTGGCCCTGCTATTTAAGAAGGAGATTATTGAAAATCACGTGGGAATTGCACATACAAGAAAGGGATGTTCGTGAATGGACCCTAAGCAAAGAATGTCGAATGCAGGTGGAAATCCCATAATTCGCAACAAAACCTCAGGCAACCTTGGGCGAAGGCATCATTGCCAATCCAACTGCGATACCGGTCATAAGTATGTATTTCCAAATTGATGGATGCTTGGTTTGATTTTTGCATGAGATGCATTAGACTCGTACTATGCTAATTCATCGCAAAAATTTGAAAGATGGAGTTTGTGAAGTGCATGTATCAAGGGAAGTTAGTTGCACCTAGTTGCATATGGCTTATTCGTTGATAGAAAAATTAGAAGGAGGAATCAGTCAAGGGTTAAGAAGGGCATAATTGTAAAAAAGAATGACATTAAAGAATTGTGATACAAGTGCTAGGTTAAAGCATAGTCAAGGGTTACCAATAGCATATTAATTGCTAAAATAATATCACATCAAGAATCATGGATAGAAAGTCTTGGTTTAAAGTTTAGATACTTCAAAGGTACTTAGCCTAAAAACCCAAATATTAGGAAAAACTAGATTTTAGCCCAATGCAAGGACTAAGGTGGAGTCTAGTTACTTGAGATCATCTAGCACTTATCTTATCAAGTACTTACATATTATGCCTATAACATGCTTGATATATGGGAATAATTTCTTGTTTGCTCTATGGCTTGACTAAGAGCTAGTACAAGAAATTAATCATAAGGATTAAAAATAAGATGGCGTGAGATCCATTGAATAGCTACGACTTTCACCAATCCAATTCAGGATTAGGTTATCGGTCGATGTAAGTGACCTATATAGAACTTACGTCGCATATAGTGTTTGAACCCCCAACATATGCCTTAGCCGAAGGAAGGGAGTGCTAAGTAAATTTTACATACAATTGCTCCTTGGTCCCAAGGGGGAGAGCAAATCCGCTATGAAAGGGTTATTACGACTATTCTTGAAATGTTTGGAAAAAAGTACCATTGTTTTATTCGTTGATCGAATAACACCCTAAATGCTTTTACATTCAACTAATAGTTGGATTGTGGTTTGGATGATTATTCCAAGTGCTTATGATTGATGGTAAATGCATGGCAGATGTTTGTGATGACAAGTTGCCATGGGAATAAAGGAACGTTTTCTAAATGATGATATTAGGGCTAAATACCTTGCTTGTGATTGACTCTCCTAAATGAATTAATTAAGAAAATGATATTTTGCCTGGGTGGATCATCTCCAAGATCGCATCACGGATGCATTGCTCGATTCACGGGCCGAAGGTCGAGTGGTGAAAATGCCAACCACGGAGATTTTGTTTCACTCCTAGGCCGCTTGGGGTCAGGTGGAGCTCTAGACACCCCTTGCTAGTCCAAAACGGAGCTGAAGACTGCCATGAGCCCAACATCTCTTGCATTGGAAGATCCTATTCTAGATAATGGATGGAAATTATGGTGCCATGATATTTGGACCAAGTACTTTTGTAGGGAAGAAGGGATATATAATTTCTCTTGTATAGACATGAGACACATAGTAACTTGAAAATAAGTTAGAAAACTTGTTTGACAAAATGATTGCTTGCTCTGTTTTCGTGTCAGTGCTGTAAATTACACGAATGAATCTTGTTCCCTAAAAGGATTAATTAAGGAAGCTAATTTTGAATGTCACACATAAATGCAATAGGACCTAATTAGAAAGCTAAAGCTATCAAGGGAAGTGGGTGGGTGGAACCCTCGATGGGTATGTCCTACGGCAGGGTGGTCCTAGAGAACTGGGAGGCTTCTCACAAGGTTTTACGGTCATTTGATGCTTAGGTATTATTAAGTTAGAACTCGATTCATGCCATTTTAGGGGACCGGAATGGGACTATGCCCTACGGGTAGAGAGGTTGAGCAGCGTATCCCTCTCATTTTCCATTTTGTTTGAACCAAGTGTGACATGGGTCTGCTTTGTCTTGGATATCTCTTCGTAAAGTAGGACGTCCACCAGGACCCGCCAACACTAGAATGATGTCATGAGACCTTGACCACTAGGGACTCAAGTTTCAAGTTGATCCTAGTGGGTTTGGCCATGAACGTTCCTGCGAGGCGGAGTTAAGAAACCCTAGGTAAAAAACCTTGAAACATTCCATGGGAGTGCTGGGCAGCGTCGCTTAGATTCGTCTCTCGATGGACTGCTAAAAATATGCCTAGACAATCGATAGGCGAGCACGTTATAGTTGGTATCAGAGCAAAACTTGGTAATGTTGCATGATTGATTAATGTATGGTTCGTAGACATATCCTAAACAAAATAACCTAAGTGGTATGGCTTGATTGTCAAGCACCCTTTGCACCCACAAATGTTGACATGCAAGAGAAGAAAATTACTCTCAAGCAAATTAAGGCACTCGAGTTTGGTGGAGAAGGGATAGATGTCGCAGCGGAGGTGGAGATATGGATTGAATCGATGAATGACTATTTCTCTGCCGCAGGAACCACTTTTTCCAATCAAGCAATGATAGCCAACAAACTCAAGTTAGTTGGCCAAGCTCGGTGGATATGGTGGAAGCAATGGTGCAAAGATCGAGGTGTTTCTGAAGTCGTTGTTACTTGGAATTAGTTAAAAGATGCTTTACGTGGATGATCCCTTCCGCCAACCTGCCAAACTTTGAGGATGAATGAATTCTTCAAGCTCAAGTAGCTGGAACTAACCTTGGAAGCTTGTTACTCAAAGTTTGTGACCCTACAAAAATATGGATATTCCACAGCAAGTATCCAAGGTTTTTCATGGCTTGAACACTCCTTTGAACCACCGTCTTGAAGCAATGCGTCCCACAGACTTGCAAGATGCATTATTTTGAGTCAAGAACTTAAATCAGGAAATTGTAGCAAAGATAATTTCCGAGATTAGAACAAGAGATGCCACATGTGTGCAGAGATAGGGCACATCCGTAGGAGTTATCCCAAATGCCAACGTTTCCACTGCAATGAGCTAGGGCACGTCCAAGTACACTGCCCCCAAGAAGATATGGAGTTGCCAAGGAAAAAAAACTACACAAGTGCAATCTTTGGATATATAGAGGAATTAGATAAAGACGAAAACTTAGAACCCACTACACCTCTTCGGGATGACTAGAAATCTTGCAAATTTAATCGATATGAAATACAACTTGTATTGGAATAAACTTTACTCTCGTAACTATAGTTAACCCGAGTAATATGAGTTGCATCAATTTTGAGCTTAGAACTTACAAGTGATCAGCGATACTTTAGCAACTATGATAGTTATAACTTGCAATGAATTTCTCTTAAGTCGTTTCTTCTCAACTCATATAGATTGGGTCTTACCAGAATGTCGAAGCTTGGAAGTATTCTTTATATTACAAGCAAAGCTAATTGTCCATGGAGCTCAGTCTTGAACTAAGAATAGGAAAATTTGGGAAAGAATTTTTGAGATAACTGACCACACTAAAAGGATCCTATGGCAATTTTGTCTAAAGAAGAAAATCCTACCAAGAACAACCAGGAATGTTGTAACCACAAGTGATAAAGCTCCACGTTGTTTTTATTGCAAGGAACTAGGTCATTTCTAAAGGGAATGCTCAAAGTACCCTAAACACTGATGCTTTGAGTGCCACAACATTGGATATATCCACGTCAATTGTCCCAACAGGTGTCAAAGAGAACTCAAACTTACAAGGAATGAAGCCATAGAAGCTTTAATGATCCAGAATCTACTAGACACTTAGGAAAAACCTATAAGATATTCATGAGATGTAACTACAACAAAATTTTCTCTTGTAATACAGACTTGGGTATATCAAATACAATAAGTTGTTGTTTTAAAAGACCGTATGCTTATGAGAGGTTAGGGTGTTGCAATGAATGTGTGATGGGTCCTACCCCATAGGTTCTAGAACGAAATCCCTAGTTCTTCAAAGATGAGAACATCTCGAGTTCTCTAAGGGGGAGATGATGTAAAATCCCCGCTACTAGCCCATAGAACCCCCCTCTTTTACTGAAAATAAATAGAAATTTTATTTCTTCCCTCCCATCGTCGCCAAACATGTGGCAGGGGGAGACGACCTGATGACATCGACATGGGAAGGAAGCATCGATGATGACAAAAGGAAGAAGATGACACTCAGTAAGAAGAAGACGATGTTGATGAAGTAGGAGAAGAAGGTGATGATGATAGTTTGAGGGAGGGGAGGCCACATGGCCAAGCACCCTCCCCCTTGGGCATAACACCCATGAACTCCCTGCTACCATACCTAATGACAAGTGGTGGGTGGGGAAAGACCACCACCACTCCACCTCTTCCACACACCCCCCAATAATACTCCATCCCTTCCATTATAAAATCCCCCCTCCCCCATCGTAAGAAAAGAGGGAGGCCTTGAGGCCCATGCACACTGAAGCTACACAGAGAGAGAGAGAGAGAGAGAGAGAGAGAGAGAGAGAGAGAGAGAGAGAGGGTGGCAAAGAGGGTGAGAGAGAGAGAAAGAATAATCCAAGGGGTCTCCTTCCCTTCCCCTTCTTAGAGGTGTGAAATACGTGGGATCTAGAGCATGGCAGATGTGAAAGCTATGGAGGTTGAAAGAGGAAAAAGAAACTCATGAAGACATTGACCCTGACTAGGACAAATTGTTACACAAGTGAATTAGGCTCCAAGATTGAGACTTGGACTCATAAACACAATCTTGTGTATTGACAATGACATAACACTTTACTGGAAAGAAAAGAGTACTATCATTGCATTAGAAAAAGAGTGCAAGTACAATGCTTTATAGGATTTGAGTGGTGGTACTTTCTCCTACTATGCATATGGGATTCTGGTCCTGAGCCCTCACTGCTCCTCACAAAGAGAGTGAAGTAGGTGTGATTGCAAATATCTCAACACCCCTCCTCAATCACAACCAAAAGTACAAAGTGTGTAGAGGCTTTAGTGAAAGAAACACCTGCAAAGTGTGGGCACACCATAAACATGGCAAAACACCAAAGGTTGTTGTAGAAAAGGCTAAGTGTGGGTGCCACAAACATGATGGACATCCAGAGGCTGTAGTTAGCAGGGGCCTCACAAAGTGTACAAAGGCTATAGTACAAGGATAACTGAGGAGTTTACAAGTTTATGTCTAAGGCATTAGGGCTAGGAAATACATAGCTAAAAAATTCTGTTTGAATAGAAGGACTGATGAGGTTTGTCCTTCTCCTCGTGGTCTTCTTCTTCTTCTTCCTTTTATCCGTTTTCTTCTTCTTCTTTGACTGCAACTAGATAGGCCTTTTGGGACCTCTTTTTGGCATGGCAAAACTTCTCGGTGTGTCTGGTCCTTTTGCAGAAATCACAGAAGAGTTAATCATTCTTGCCTTTGTACCTGTTGCCAACATATAATGCATGCTCATCTCTACAAGTACTTGGTTCTTCCTTAGCTTTTAGCTTCTTTTCCTCCTCTAACAGTGATGCCTAGATATCAACAAGTTTAGGGTTTGGCATATTAATTAGAGTTGTTGATACATTATTATATTCAGGAGGAAAACTCTTAAGTAGAACACCAATGCAAACATCTTCTTTCATTTTAAAGTTAATTTCTGCAAGTTGGGTTAGAAGTCCTTCCATGTAATTTAGATGTGTGGCAAGTGATGTGTTGGACTTCATTTCAAGCTTGAAAAACTCAATCAGAAGACCATACTTTGATGATTTAGATTGTGCACCGAACAAAGTGTCAAGTCTCTTCCATGTATCCTGTGAAGTCTCACAGTTATCCACATGGTGGATATAGCTGTCGTCTAGCTCTAGTTTGATAATGGCCAGAGTCTTATCATCATTCTTTTGCCAAGTGATAGCAAGATTCGCATCACGAGGCTTCTTTTCTTTTCCAGTGGTAATGGCCTAGAGGCCCTTCTTCATCAGGATCAATTTGATGCAGGTCTGCCAGATATGAAACCCAACTCCTTTGAAACGGGCAGTTGGAGAATCTTTGCCCATTTTTGACTTGAGAGACCAGCAGGAAATCAGCTTCGGACTTATCAAATTTAAGCAACAGAAGAGTTGGTTGAGATGTGTCAAGAGACACAAGTGTTTAGATCACTAAAAATGAGTGTCAATAGACACTGTGTTTCTCCACTGAGTCTTTCAAACCTACAAAAATCTTTCAAGTTCTTTCATATCTAGATCTTTCCCTTCTTGATTTGATGCTGAGACCTTCAGGTATGAGTGGCAGTGGGTTGTTCTAGTGGTAGAAGAGAGAAAATGATGAGATTTTTAAGCTTGGTGAAGTTTGGCTATGGCTGTCCTGTCAAAACAAGGACCAATGACTGGAAAATCAGCTCCCATGAGCTCCACAGGTCGAATCTGCTCAAACCCTTTGAGATGAGGAGCCTCACTAATGGGTCTAACTCCCCCTAAGAGGGTTTGTACTCATTTTGCCCGAGTTGAGAGATGTAAGCCTTCAAATTGGTCACTGTCAAAACTGTGCCCAGATTTGGAAAAATATAAATGCCGGGCATAGTGTGCATCAATCTCCTTGATTTTTGTGCCAACAAGTTGCGTCTTGACCTAAAGAACAACTTTTGAGAAGAAAGCTTGAAGAGATATGGCCTAGTTGATGAGATATGGCTGCTCCAACAGAGATAGCTAGGTGATGTTCACAGAGATAATTATGGTAGCAACTCTGAAAAGAGGCAATGCTGAAGCTATAGTTTCCCAATCTCAATGATTGAGGTGCCAAGGAGCAGCTCTAGAAGTAGAGAAACACTTCTCCAGAAGGAATTTCAAAGAGATTTGGCCTGTGGAGAGAGATATGAGAGCTTCAAGCTGATAGGGTGTTGCTGGCTATGGCTGCCATGGAAGCTTCATTGAAGGTAGAAATGCAAATGAAGTTGGAGATATGGTCCAATTGAGAGCAGAGTTTTGAGCCCGGGATGTGCCTAAAATTTGCCAAAAAATCCAGAATTTAAGGGAAAAATATTCGATATCAAAGGCGGCAGCTGCAAGCTAGGACGATTTTAAGCACCAAGTGAAAGACGACTTTTAAAAGGCGCCCGAGCGACACTTGTAGATTTTTGGTAATTTTTTCGACTGCCAGTGGGATGTCGGGAGCTGCCAGTCAATGCGGGATGCCGAGACGGACGTGTAGGATTTTTCAGAGATCGAATCAGAGCCTGAACGTGGAAGAGGCCAAAAAATGGGCCAAATTTGAAAAGGTGGACAAAACTTAGGCCAAAAGGGGGGTGCCCTTTGGAACCCCCCCTCCCTCATTTTTTTCACATGGCGTGGGAGATATGGCGATGGCCTGTTCATGGCATCGAAAAAATCGGACCCCCCCTCCCACAAATCGATTTTGGGGCAGCAAGCAACCTATGCAACAGACAATGCCCGGCAACTTCTCCTTCTTCCTTGATCATATCGCCGGTCTTCGCGCGAGATATGGCTGATTGAATGAAGAGAATAGAATCTAGTCTTTCTCTCTCCTCCCTCTCTCTCCTCTCTATGGGCTGTTCATGCGCACTATCTTGAAGGAGGAATCAGGAAGGAGAGTGAAGCAAACGGTAGTGGAGATTGATGGAGATGCTGAAGATTGATGTGCAGCATTGGATTGAGAGCAATGGAGACTCTGTCCGCTGGTCACGCAGTCATTTAGTGCGTCTCGAGTCTCATAAAAACACAGTATGACTATTTTTATGAAAAAAATGAAGGATTTTTGGTATTTTATGATGATAACCTTCATAGAATCCATCAATAGAACAATGAACATAAAATAATACACCATTTTTTAATGGAAATCAATCACATAGTATTCATCTTCAATGTCTTCATAGTTTTCTCTCTCAATCTCTCATATACAGATACACTATTTTGATAGAATTGGCTATCTCTGGCTCTCTCTCTCTCTCACTCTCAATAGTACATCATCTCCTCACTAAAATACTCAATAATGACTCTCAATAATCCTTCTTAGGTCTTGGATACACCTCCCAAGGTATGTCTGATGTGAAGAGGCACCAGAGCCACTACAGTGTCTCGTCATAGCTCACTACTGTCACTATCTCTTCAGTCTTCTTTTCAGTCTTCAACAGCCACTTCTTCCATTTGTTTTAGCTCTTTTGAACTTAGATTCATCCTTTCCAAAAGTTAGAAAAACTTTTCCAAAGTCTCACATACATTCTACAAAACACTTACAGAAGATCTACAGAATAGAACTGAACAGAAAGAGAGTAGAGACAGAGGCTCTACAGAAGGTTTATAGAGGGTTACAGAAGGTCATCAGAGAACATCAAATCCTCATAACTCATAATAAAACCATTCTAAACTATAAAAAACTATCCAATAAGCTTTCAAAAGATTTCAACCTTCATCAATCATCAATCCATGCTTCATAGAGAAGATAATCAGAACAAAACGGAAGCTATATAGAAGGTATCAGAACCAATCAGAACCTCAACAGAACCTATCAGAACATCACAGAGCCTCACATTTCCACTAAAAATCATCATGAACTTCCAAAACATAATCAATATCATCCAAAAAACTCTCAAACACTTCCATGAACAAACATACATCACTCTAAATCCATCAAAAATCAAATAGGCATAGGTCCCCCATTCTGTAGTGAAGGTTGTTTTGGATTGGACCTCTTCTACAATTTGAACTTGGTTATATCCGCTGAATCCATCCAAGAGGGAATATAACTCATGACCTGCCACTGTGTCCAACAATTGGTTTGTAAAAGGGATAGGAAAATGATGATTCTTCGTCTTTGAATTGAGATTTCGAAAGTCCACACATATTCGAAGTTTCCCGTTCTTCTTGGGTACTACCACAATGGGTGAAACCCATTCACTGTTAGGCACGGGATAAATGAACTCGGTTTCAAGAAGTTTCAATAATTCAGCCCCAGAGTAGAATAATTAGGATTCATACACCTTTGTCTTTGCATTACAGGTTTGGCATTGGGCTCTAGGTCAATGTGATGTTGGCATGCTGTGGGATCAATCCCCTTTAGATCTTTATATATGACCAAGCAAACACATCTAAGTTCTCCTTTAGTAAGTCTCGCAGGACCACTAGTTCTTCTTCGGGAAGATTGAGGCCCACTTTTAGGTGACGTTTAGTACTGTCAATATCCAGGAATGTTACTTGCCTTTCACCTTCCACTTTGCGGATAAATGTCCCACGGATTGCTTCTGGATAGAGGTCTGACTCTTTCAAGGGAGTAGTGTCATCATCTGATGTTCCATTAGAACCAATGTCCTCCTTCTGAACAGATGACTCATTTGTCTGTTTAGATTGCTGGAAGGGTATTAGAGCTTTGTTTGCTTCTGTGTGAGTGGTGATTTCTTTTGGACTTAGGGATTCATCTTCAAAGGATGCGTCCAAGAATATCACATAGCACGGACCTTCTAGAAGCCGTGGCTCTAATGGCTCTGGCTTTTGTTGACAAGGGACATCATCATCATCTTTTCTCCAGACTGAACGGTCAGGGCGACAGGAGCCACTGGTGAACTTAATTTTTATGCCTTTGATTCATTTCTTATGCAGATTCTGCATACTTTGTGGTGCATTGGTGCACAGATTGGATGTTGTATGCGCGCGTAGTGAGCATTGGAATGTCCCCAAGAACAAAAGAACTCTACTTTTGCACAAAAAACAAGAGAGAAATCTTGCATGACATGAAGCAAAAGACCAATTAGGTATATTCTTCCCCCATGCCTTGTGTGAGTGCTCCACAAAGCATGTATTTTATGTATTATTCATCTCCAAGCTCAAAAAAATAGCCCAATTTACAATTGGCATGCTTTAGCCTTTGTGTTTGCTTTTGTCTCACTAAAGAATTAAAGCTATTGGGCGCCCAAAGAGCCAGACAGTGCCCAAATACAATGTCCAGTAACAAATATTTAAATCGTACATCCATGCGCATACAAAATAATAAATAAATATCAGGCACTTCAATAAATAAGCGTGTCAAAATAAATATTGGCACCACGCCTAAGATGCGCGCCCATCAAAAATGATAATTTCTTCTAAATAACTTGAATACACGCTATCACACAATGCTTCCCAACACCACCGCTGCCTGCTCTACACATCAATTGAAGCATTCACAATTGTTAGAAAATAATAAAATTAAACCGACAAAAGTGAATACCTAGTAGTCTTCAGCTACAAAATAAATAAATAGGTTAGAACTCAATCCTAACCTTAATTTATTACAAGTGTGCACTCTAAACTCATAAATGTTTATTAATTTAAAGATGTATTTTGTAGAATCACCCGCTATGGAATCACCCACTTGAACATTAAATTAACAAGACGCTCGAAAAGGACAAGCGTCCAAATGGACTTTTCACACAAGGAATACACCTTGTGTATGAGCCCCAGCAATAAAATTTTACGGAATCCATCACAAAACCTCACGGAATCCACCGTGGAATATGCCTCCTGGCATCATACCCTCGGGGTGGGATAGCAATTGTCCTCAATTGCTATTAGCTCAATGTGGAGCCAACAGTGAGGGGTAAGCACTTAGGTCTCGAGTGTGCATCCATTGGGCCTCTTCAGCAGGATGATTTTTAAACTTAACCAAATATCTAGAATATCTACGGTCAGTTCTAGTGGTCATAAAGTCAGTATCTAGAATAGTTTCAGGCTTAAGGATTTCAGTTTATTCTTCTAGCAAAGGAGGGTTTTCATAGACAGGGTGTATAGGTAATTGGCCTCTAAAAGGTCGTAATAAACTGATATGAAAAGTGTTGTGGATTTTCCAGTGTTGTGGTAATTCTAGTTTAAATGCATTGTCATTGATTTTGTGAATGATCTTGAAAGGTCCATAAAATCTAGGAGCTAACTTTACAACAGGGTGTTTGTCAACACTTTGTAATCTTCGCTTTTCAATTCGTAACCAAACATAATCATCAACTTTGAAACTCATAGCTTTTCTTTTCTTGTTGGCTTGTTTTGTATATGATTGCTGGGCTTTCACAATCATACCTTTAACTTCATAAAAAATAGTAGCATGCATGTTAGCAATATCATCAGCAGCTTGAACTTTGTTTGACAATGATGTAACATGTGTAGGTAATCTATATCCATAAATAATTTCAAATGGTGCTTTTTGTGTAGCTGTATGTGGTGTGTTATTGTATGCAAACTGAAGTAAATGTAAATGTGTATCCCATGTTTGTGGTTTTGAAATTGTGTATGCACGAAAAAGATCTAAAATGGTACTGTTAGTAGCTTCTATTTGCCCATTTGTTTCGGGATGAAATGTAGATTAAAAATCAATCTTTGTTCCTAAATTAGCAAACAAAGTAATCCAAAAATTATTGCAGAATCTAGAATCACAGTCAAAAATAATAACATTTGGAATGAAATATGCTTGTTTGCTAAACCTATCAACAATAGTCCAAATCATGTCATGATTAGCTTTAGTGTTAAGCAAACCAATGATAAAATCCATTGAGATCTATTCCCATGGTTGTTCTGGATTTGGTAAAGGCATTAATAAACCATATTGTTTACCATGGTGTCGTTTAACTCTTTGGCAAATTAAGCATTCAGATACAAAGTTAGATACATCACATTCCATGTGTGGCCAATAAAAATCTTCAATTAGTGTACGCAAAGTAGAAATAATTCCTCTACGGCCTTGGTATGGGGGATAATTAATTTCATGTAAAAGAAATGATCGAAATGGAACAATTACACATAATCTTTTTTTCATAGAACATAAATCCATCAGTGTAAGACAATGAATCAATGGGAATCCAGTTATTTGCAACTAATTTATTCCAATCAACTTGAAAAGTAGGGTCTTGGTCATAAGAATATTTCATAGGGAGAAGAGAGTCAAAAGATATCCCAGAGATATTATGAATAGTTGGTCTTCTACTTAAAGCATCGGCAACAACATTCTCTTTTCCGAGTTGATATTGTATGAGTAGATGAAAACTTTGAATAAAAGGAGCCCATTTAATATGTCGGTCAAATATTTGTGGTTGACTAAGGAGATGTTTAATGCTTTGTTGGTCTGTTTTGATCATGAATTCAGATCCCATTAAATAGTGTTTCCATTGACGTAAAGCTTGTACTATAGCTAGCAATTCCTTATCATAGGTAGAATACTTAAGTTCAAAAGGTTTGAGTTTGCAGCTAGAGTAGGATATGGGATGAGAATCTTGCATAACGACTACTCCTATTCCAAAGCCATTAGCATCAATGACTACTAGGAAAAATGGTCTATTGAAGTCAGGTAATTGCAATACAGGAGCATGAGTTAAAGCATGTTTCAGTAAATCAAAGGACTTTTGTTGATTGTCAGACCAATGATACACAATGCCTTTCTTTAATAGTTTTGTCAAAGATAATGCAAGCAATGAAAAAGTTCTCACAAATTTTCTGTAAAAGCTGGCAAGACCTAAGAAAGAACATAATTCGTGCACATTTTTAGGTATGGGACAATTCAAAATTACTTCTATCTTTTTAGGGTAAACTCTAATACCTTCATATGAAACAATATGTCCTACCTATTCAATTTGTGTTTGGAAAAATTCACTCTTTTCAGGATTAGCATATAATTGATTGCCTTTCAATAATTTGAAAACCAAAGATAAATGTTCATAATGCTTGTTCTCATTCCTACTAAAAACCAATATGTCATCAAAGAAAACAATGACACAATGCTAATGCTTCAAAAATATACGATTCATCATACGATTGAATGTGGCTTGTGCATTAGTTAAACCAAAAGGCATAACAAGGAATTCATAGTGTCCAAATTTGTTCTAAATGCAGTTTTGAATATATCAAATGTGTCCAATCTTACTTGATGGTATCTAGATTTAAGATCTATCTTGCTAAATATTGCAGATCCTTGTAGCTTGTCCATAAGATCATCTACCCTAGGAATCAGATATCTATTCTTAACTGTGATCTTATTTAGGGCATGATAATCAATGCACATACGATAGGTAATGTTTTTCTTCTTTACTAATAGTACACGTGCACCAAATGGAGAACTACTAGTTCTAATGAGTCCTCGGGTTAACAATTCTTCAATTTGGGCTTGAATTTCTTTCTGTTCAATTTGGTTATGTCTATATGGTGCTTTACATGGTGGTTGTGATCCAGGAATTAGGTCTATTTTGTGATCTTCGGGACGTATAGGTGGTAAGCCAGGTGGTAAGTCAGTAGTAGCAAAACAATCTTGAAATTGTGAAAGAAATTGTGCGTGCTTAGGATGCATTTGATTTTCTTTGGCTTTAATTTCATTCACCCATATTAAATAGGATTTGCTACCTTTTCGTAATGCACGTTTAGCTTGAGTATGACTAAGCAATGGAAAATTATCGAAAGTGCGCATACCATGCAATGTGATTTGTTTCCCATTAGTATGAATCTTCATTGAATGAGTGTTCATTGAATGAGTGGAATAATCTATATCGGGATCGTACTGATGACGCCAAGACATTCCTAAGATAATGTCACTAGATTGCAAAGGCTCAATTAAGAAATTTCTACGTTCAACATAATCACCAATTTTAATTTCTAAGTCATGCACTTCTTGTGTTCCATTGTATCTAGTGCCTAAGAATGCAGCCTTGATGCGATAATGTGTAGAAACAATATGTAAATTCAATTCTTTAACCAATTTTGCAGAAATAAAGTTGTGTGTGCTCCCATCATCATGTAAAACAATCTTTTCTTTACCATGCACAAGACATTTCATCGTTAATAAAGAATGAGGATTTGGCATACCTGGTAAAGTATCTGAAGTAGTACCGATATTGTCATTGTCTTCTATGAAATCCGGCATTTCTTCATGTTCTTCATCTTCTGTTGCTCCCAAATAATTGATGTGTATAGTTGGCTTTTTGGATTGACAATTCACCGCTAGATGTCCAGGTTGACGACATTTGTAACAGACTATGGGTTTGGATTTAAATACATTATTGGTAATAGCAGGAAGTTTAGGAATGTTGGGATTTTGCTGGAAAGATGGCTTAGGGTTTGGATTTGTGTTTGATGGTAAAGCAAGTGGTCGTGTCCAAGATTTATGGAATGAAGATGGAAGGAAACGGTTTTGATTGAATCTTTGAAAATTTGAATTGAATTTTTTTGAATCAAAGTTACCATTAGTTTGAAATTGTTGTGATCGCTTCTCTCGTCCTCAAATTTTGTCTTCAGTGTCATGGGCCAAGGAAATTGCATCTTTGAGAGTCATTGGCTTGAACATATTGACCTCCGCATAAAAATGCCCATGTAAGCCAGACATAAACTTGCGTTTATGGGTTGCCTCAGGTACATCTTCGAGCATTCGAAGTTACAATAAAGCATTCAAAAAATGCTCAGTATATTGTGAAATAGGCTCACGATCCCTCTGTTGTAGAAGATTCCATTGTTTGATTGCTTTTTCGTGGAATTGGGGTGGTTGGAAATTTTGCAAAAATTTCTTTTGGAAAGTCTCCCAAGTAGTAGGAAAATCACTGCTCTTGCAGACAACACTCCACCATAGGGATGCTCTGTCCACTAGATGATTAGTGACACACTTAATTTTGTCTTTCTCAACATACTGTTCTTCATGGAAATAATCATCAAAATGGACTGATAAAAGCAAGTATAGTCTTTCCATCGTGTGACCCATTGAAAGTACGAAATTTGAAATTTCTTTTACTTATCTTTGTTTCTTTTCGAATAGATTGCACTTCAAGTGTTGCATCGATCGTACGTTGTATAAGATCTTCAAATTGCGGTCCATCTTGGTCGGCGGTAGAATGTTGCAGATTGGCCAATTGAGCTTGCAAAGTTTGACGTGCTCTTCGTTCCTCTTGAAGCTGCATCATAATCAAATCCAGTTTTTGCTCCATTGTTGGTTTGGGTAGGTCACCTTCAGCCATAAAATCTTCCATGGTTTGACATCCTGCAAAATTTCAAAAGACCTCACACACTCGAAATCTTGTTAGTGGGATGAGCATAGCTCAAAGTCGGGTTTACAAGGCTTATTTCTCTTTTAAAAAAAACGGATTTTTGTAATATTTCTTCTTTGTGGATGCGAAATTTGATATCACGGTCGTCTTCCAAGAAGATAATTCATGCGTGCAGACTACGTGTTGCAAACTGTTTGTTGGAATTTAGCTCTTTCAGTCCACAGGTGTGAACAGGGGCTTCTATGGAAGTAAAAACACGTCCAAGACTAACTGTGTACGAACAGTCGCTATGGGAGAGGTTGAATCTTGACCTTTGTGACTTAGTAGACTTGGAGCTTAGTAAGCTTAAAGCTTAAAGCTTTAGACTAGTCGTTTTTTTTTTTAAATTAGGACCTCGATATGCTTTGAACAACATTGACTTCCTTCAATACGTCCTGCCGCCACGGTTCGTCAAATTATGGATAGCTAGGCTTTTCTTTTATAAAGCTGTTGTTAAGCTTAATTAAGCTTATAAACTAAACTTAATGATAATCTCTTATCTGCTTCTTTAAGTATGAAACAACTTGCAAAGGAGCTTGGGAAGTGGTCCTTCGTGATCTGATAGCACAGTAGGGGGTTCTTCACCACCAGGAACGCGCTGGTATTGACGGATTGTCGCGAGACTGACTGTAGAGCTCGATCGTTCTAGGAGCTCCGCCTTCATGCAAGATGGTAAGCGATTGGAAGCTCTCGATCTCAGCTTCGCTCTGATACCATTGGTGCAAAGATCAGATGCTGTATGCGCACGTAGTGAGCGCTAGAAGGTCCCCAAGAACAAAAGAACTCTACTTTTGCACAAAAAACAAGAGAGAAATCTTGCACGACATGAAGCAAAAGACCAATTGGGTACAATCTCCCCCCATGCCTTGTGTGAGCACTCCACAAAGCATGTATTTTATATATTATTCATCTCCAACCTAAAAAAATAGCCCAATTTACAATTAGCATGCTTTAGCTTTTGTGTTTGCTTTTGTCCCACTAAAGAATTAAAGCTATTGCGTCTAAAGAGTCGGGCGGTGCCTAAATACAATGTCCAATAATAAATATTTAAATCATGTGTCCATGTGCATATAAAATAATAAATAAATATCAGGTGCTTCAATAAATAAGCGTGTCAAAATAAATATTGGCGCCACGTCTAAGATGCGCGCCCATAAAAAATGATAATTTCTTCTAAATAACTTGAATACATGCTATCGCCCAATGCTTCCCAACGCCACCGCTGCCTGCTCTACACATCAACTGAAACATTCACAATTGTTAGAAAATAATAAAATTAAACTGACAAAAGTGAATACCTATTAGTCTTCAGCTACAAAATAAATAAATAGGTTAGAACTCAATCCTAACCTTAATTTATTATGAATGCACACTCTAAACTCATAAATGTCTATTAATTTAAATATGTATTTTGCGAAATCACCCACTTGCACATTAAATTAACAAGATGCCTGAAAAGGATAGGTGTCTCCATCGACTTTTCGCACAAGGAATCCACTTTGTGTATGAGCCCCAACAATAAATAAAATTTTACAGAATCCACCACAAAACCTCATGGAATCCACCGTGGAATATGCCTCCTAGCATCATCCATTCACCAACCCAAATGGCACCATGGTCATTCCATCCAACACTTTCAACACCCCGATATTTTGGGCCTCTAAGGTCTCTGTAGGGACATCAACCAGATCATCCACTATCAGAGGAAATTCTTCATTTGTACTTTCATATCCTGATTCATTTTCATCCTCATCATATTCATCCTCTTCCTCTGGAGGCTCTATCTCTGCTTCTGTAGAGGCTCTGTAAGAGAAGAACATATCTTCTGCCTCTATGTTTGCTTCTGCTTCTGTCTCTGGCTCTGTTACTGTCTCTGCGACGACTGCCATATGTAATAAGGAGAACAATACATCCATGCTTCTATCTCGCTGTCAGAGGTGATTTCAGAAGTCAATTCTAGTTGAGGCAGGAGGTATTCTCCTATGGACAAGGACTTTTCTTCCCTTGGTAGTTGGAGTAGAGTGCCCACTGTTAGGGACTGTGTCTCTATTTTCTTTGGAAAGATCTGTTTAACAACCTCTTCATCTCCTGATGTACCATTTGTTACCTCATTGGAAGAGTCAGTTATGACTTCGATGGATGTGGATCCATTGCCTTTTTGTGATCCATACAATTTCAACACCACTTTGTTGGGTCCTCTACCTAGGGTTAGGGTTTGAACCAATCCATCCTGGCCCTCACTTCAAAAAGCCAAGGTCTTCCCAACAACAGAGGGTATGAGGTCCCATAAGAATTTGGTTTGACCACCAAATAGGTCAGTTTAGTAGTCTCTTCCTAGAAGGGTTATTTTTATGTATGGGAGGATGCCTAATGGTTTAATTCTGCTTTGGTCTACCAATCTAATAAACCATTGTGTACGTTGAAATCCTTGCAACCCTAAGTCCTTCTTTGTCACATCTGTCATTATGTTTATTGATGAGCCTCTATCAATCAATGGATTTGAAATAAAGCATCCTTCTATCCATACACTAATCTCTGGGGTTCCAGGATCTAGGTTGGCGTTAGCCACATCTACTTCCTTCGCAGGTTCTAAGGCTGTGTTGGAATTTGTTGTTGTTGGGGAAGCAATCCTTAGGCCACGTCTTCTTGTCAAGATGCTTTTGAATTTATTTTGCCAGTTTGGAGACAGCATCAACAACTGCCAGAATGTTAAGCTAGGTTTAAAAGTTTCTAGGTCTTTTACCAAGTCATAATCTTTGATAGGATCCACAGGCTTCTACAGCCTGCTGGGGAATGGGACTACATCCATTTTCATCTTTCCTTTTTCTTCCAACAATGGCATCATCGGCACTTCTTCTGTTTTTGGAGGTGCTTCTGCATCATCTATCTCCTAAACCTCTGGTCCTCTTTCTGGGACTATCTCTGTGACTCTCTGTGGCACTACAGTGCTCTGTATTGCGATGTTCTGTCCTGTGCTACTCTGTCCCTCTATTGACAGGTTGAACTTCATAGTCTTGGCAGGGGAATTATTTTTGTTTTGGACAATTGGTTCCTTCTTCTTGGCATGCGTGACAGCGGCAACTTCCAACTCTACCAAATTGGACGTAGGCTCTTATGCCTTTTGTTGGTTATCAGTGGCATTGGCCTTGATAGGGGCTAGACTTGGACATTCCTTTGCAGTGTGGCCTTCTCCTTTGCATCGGCTACATAAGGGCTTGTAATCCATAGATCGTCTAGGGTTTGGACAATTGGGGGAGATATGACCCTTTTCTCCACACCTATAACATTCCACCTCTGATCTCTGACCACCGCCAGAGACTGCGGTCCTCTGTAACTTTGAGAGGGAAACCTCCTTGGACCCAAATTAGGACCAAACTCCCTAGGCTTTAGTCCAATATCCTGTGTTGTCATTTTGGACTCTAGCAAGTTGAATCTTGCATTTTCATCCTTCTGTCTTCATTCATGCATCTCTTTCAGAGAGAAAATATCCTCTGTATGTTTCTTATGCAAAAAGTAGAAACAAAAGGCTCCAGGAATGGTTGGTTTTCGGGATATTCAGTGGCTAAATGTCTCACTTGAGGAGACTTTCCACACCACGTATTAGAGTGCATCACATCTCTTCCAGCTCCCGTAGGGGTGGATATATTGGCGGTATTCACCTTCAGCGTCTGTAGCTACTCTGTAATCACATCCATAAGCTCTTTCTTGATACTTGCAACTGAGGATAAGTAGTCCTTTATATTTTCACCTCTTGAAGTGCTTGTAGTAGGATTTTGTGAAGCTTCTGTAATTACTGCATACATTGGTTGGGTCAATCTAGAGGGTCCTCTGTTCTGGTTCGGATTCAGAGCTCCTGTTGTGACTTGGGATTGTTGATTCCAGTTGGTAGGGTTCCATTGTTGTTGAGTTGCCATTGGAGGAATTGTTTGAGGCTATTGTTGTTGTGGTTGAACCATCATTTGAGGCACTGTCATCTGTGGTGACCACAGTGGATTAGGTGCACCATACTGAAGCAATGTTTGCATTTGGTGGATATACCATTCCTGGCATGGGAGGAGGTAAGACTCCTCTTCCTGGAGTCATTGACAGCCTTGCTTCAACTTCGTCATACAATCTTGCACCTTCCACTGCAGCTTGCAGATTGACTGGTCTTCTCAATTCCATGAACTTGTGAACTTTTGGTTGTAGGCCTCTAAGGAACACTCCTTTCTGAATGCCTTCTTCCAAATGATGGTTAGTCCATCTCTTCAGGATGGATTCCATTCACGAGACATAAGCTTCTACTCTTTCTCCAAAGGACTAACTTAGGTTCATGAACTCCTCTCACATCCGCTCTTCAAAACCTTCACGCCTGAATTTAGTGAGGAAGGTCAATCCCATGTGCCAAAAGTTCTTGTTGCTTGTCTCTCATACCACTGAAACGCCGTGCCCTTGAAAGTGGCGGGGAATATTGCTAACCAATTCTCAGGGGTTCTGGCATTGTTAGCCACACATGCTACCATAAACTCGCTACATGAAGATCAGGGTCTTAATTGTACTCTCCCTTAAAAATTGGCAATGGGACTACATTTGCTGGCATGTCATCAATATTTCCAGGATAAATTTGACTACGAAGGGGACCTTGAGTCGCCATGGGGGCTTCTGTAAAGAGTGCTTTTAGGGCGTCAAAGGAGGCTTCTGCTACAAGCTTGTTCTCAGCCTTGATTCTTGCCTTCTCTCTTCTCACATACCTTTGGACTCCTTCTAACGCTTGTCTCTTGATTGCATCATTCATTAGGGGCTTGGCTCCAACCAGTTGTTCAGTACTCAACATAATAGAATCAAAGAGGGGCTTTAGTCTCTGGGGGATTCTCTGGCCAACATCTCCTCTACTTACTTCTTTTCAACATCTTTGAATTCGGCTTTCAAACCACTACAGAGGGGGAGATATTCTGTTCTAAAAGTATCAAAACTCATTCTTCTTAGCATTGTTGTGACATTATAATAATGCCAGCTTCTAAGGATTTCAACAGCATATGTTGTGAAAAACACTCTATTTATCAACTTCCAGTGGGTTGCTAGTTGGACAAACAGAAGATTATCAGCGCACCAAGTATTCCATATATCTTGCTGTTGAGCATCCACGAACAAATTCCAACTCTTTTCCTTCTTGTTTTCGTGAACCTCCACTGACCATGACTCCTGAAGCTTCTTCACGATCTCCCACTTGATGATGTCTGGAAACTTCTCAATGAATACCAAATCTTCCATGAATAGTCATCCTCTCTGCTTCTGCTCTTCAGTTTGTTCCCAAACAATTTGTCATCAAGATGCAAGTTTCAGGAAGAGGAAATAGTCCATCTTGCATCATGATGGTAATATGTTTTTGCCATTGTGGGATGAACTTCTTGTGGAAAGTGGCTTTGATAATAAGAATATCCAAATCTTCAGTGGAAGAAGGAACTTTGCAAACATCCATTGAATTCTTCTCTTCTTGGCAGTGCCATTTCCTTCATTTTCAACCTCTTTTTGATGCTTGTTGATGGCAAGTTTCCCCAAAAACATGGAGCCCCAAGAGGAACACTAAGGAAAAGGGGATTCTACTGCAATAAAATCTATCTTGTAATATCAACAAGCTTTTATTTCATTCTTTTGATGACCAAAACAAGGAAAACAACAAATCTTCACGCAGCATCATAGTAAATATCTCCCACAGATTTGATAGAATCAATCATAATATTCAACATCTTCATAGAATCCATCAATAGAACAATGAACATAAAAGAATACACCATTTTGAATGGAAATCAATCACATAGTATTCATCTTCAATGTCTTCATAGTTTTCTCTCTCAATCTCTCATATACAGATACACTATTTTGATAGAATTGTCTATCTCTGTCTCTCTCTCTCTCTCTCACTCTCAATAGTACATCATCTCCTCACTAAAATACTCAATAATGACTCTCAATAATCCTTCTTAGGTCATGGATACACCTCTCAAGGTATGTATGATGTGAAGAGGCACCAGAGCCACTACAGTGTCTCTTCATAGCTCACTATTGTCACTGTCTCTTCAATCTTCTCTTCAGTCTTCAACAACTGCTTCTTCCATTTGTTTTAGCTCTTTTGAACTTAGATTCATCCTTTCCAAAGTCTCACATACATTCTACAAAACGCTTACAGAAGATCTACAGAACAGAACTAAATAGAAAGAGAGCATAGATAGAACAGAGATAGAGCAGAGACAGAGGCTCTACATAAGGTTTATAGAGGGTTAGAGAAGGTCATTAGAGAACATCAAATCGTCATAACTTATACTAAAGCCATTCCAAACTATTAAAAACTATTCAATAAGCTTTCAAAATATTTCAACCTTCATCAATCATCAATCCATGCTTCATATAGAAGAAAATCAGAACAAAACAGAAGCTATACAAAAGGTATCAAAACCAATCAGAACCTCAACAGAACCTATCAGAACATCATAGAGCCTCATATTTCCACTAAAAATCATTATGAACTTCCAAAACATAATCAATATCATCCAAAAAACTCTCAGACACTTCCATTAACAACCATACATAACTCTAAATCCATCAAAAATCAACCATTCAGACCTCAAAAACAACAAAAATAAGTCAAAAATTCAGTCTTCTTCCACTCTCAATAGGTAGCTAGAATCTGCAAGTAGGAAATGGCAATTCGATGAGTAGTGATAATATGCCTCTTGGGGATAAAAAGATTCCAAGCCTAGCAAGTCCCATCAAGGCTTGCAATGCTTCCATGAGAGGTAGTTGCGATGACCACATTGATAGAACCAATAGGCCTATTGAAGGGTAGCTATTCTTGTCCAGCTTCTCAATGATGGGATTTTCATTGTTCTCTTCTATTATCACAAATATGATATAGAGCAACAAACAAGTCTTTTGCAATCTTTCACAACAAGTACACATCAATACACCAAGTAACCTTTTTCACTGTGATTACTCAACATTACATGTAATCTGCAACTTGTTTATAGATAAAACTTATATTTTGTTCCTAGTAAACACCTCATAAGATATAGATTTGAAATCTGTGCACCCACTTTTAGTCTATACAACTGAAATCCCAGTATACCCTGAAATTGTTGTTCGCAATGTTGCAGATCTGAAATGGGGCCCAAAACGGCCTAAGTTGTCCAAAAAAATAGTGGCAATGCCGTAAAGGGCTAATTTGCAAGATATAATGTGCTCTGCTCGCACACCAAATCTCATAGCAATCTAAGTGTTTCACTCTACCCTGCTTTCGTTGCCTCCACAAGCACTATCCAAGAGAAAGAGTGGAAGAATGGAAGAGCTTCTTACCAGTTGCTCACTTGATCATATCCTTGCTTCTTCTCCTTCACTTCAGCCTTTAAAACTAGCCTCTCTTAGTGGCACCACTTTAACATCATGTTAAGAATCACGTGGTGGGGGAACTTGCTTAGGTTGCTATACTAAACACACTCCATACACAAAGGAGGAAGCTCACTCAAGAATATAAGAAGAGAGATGGAGGCCAAAAGGTTTTCTTGTTGGTTTCTTCTTCTTTTTCCACACACAATACAATGTACACAAAGTATAGATGAGATACAACATAAAGGAAAGTGGCCTACTAAGTTAAATAGTGTATAAATGACTATACAAATCGACTTACATTATAACTATGCCAGTTGTAGGTAGGTGCAATAGGCTAAATATAATAAGTGATAAGTCAGTGCTTATGTGAGGATCATAATGACCACAATGACATGCTAAGTATAGATGTGCAGACCCATCTAGCCAGGTGGTCCATCATTAATGTCCGCACATGTCGAGCTTGCCATCTCAACATATGAGTCAGATGAAACACCCCATGGCATGACAAGTCATGCAAGGAGCATGTCATCCCAACTAGCAAGGCGTGGGAGGAACATAGCTTGCCCATTGGAATACCCCTTGTCCTTTGACAATGGTGGCACTGGTAGTTGGTTATACCCAATAGAATTACTAGTCTCCTAGCATGGGCCATGGAGGACGTGGAAGGAATAGATGAGGCAAATGAGTCAAATAAATAATATTTCTTTTGTAGATAGGAAGGACATTGGAGATCAGAGTGTCTGAAAGCCCAATAATATGATACTCAGAAGTAGCAAAGTTAGGACGAGAATCCTTTGTTGTCTATCAATACCATGGAGATCAAAGAGCTTCCTAATCTAGAAGTCAATATGATTGCCTAGTCACATGAAAAGCTTTAAAAAAAGTTGGGAAGCCCGCAAGAATTCTTAGGGTAGAGTAGAAGAAAGTCCATCATGAGATGGTTGAGTGGATAGCAAAGGAACCGGAAAGTGATGAGGAAATTTCAATTGATTCTTGTATCAAAGTCAACCCTTATAAAGTGAAAGGACCTAGAGAAATACAAACAAAAGTGAGACATCAACCGCAACTAATTTCTGGTCCAAAATCGACACCTGCGAGAAGGGACAAAGAATAACATTTGCAAAGTAGAATCGATAGCCAACTTATGGGCTAGTGAAAATACTTGTAAGGGTGGAAAAGAACCAACCAACATCAATAGTCAAGGCACAACCCTTCATCGCAAAGATGGTTCCATCAAGTTTAGAGACACATACAGTGTGGGGCCAAGTCTCCTTTACTATTCCGTTGGGAGATCTACTAAATTTGGTCCCAATATTCAAGGACCACTTATTATAGATAATTCAATTGAATTGGTTAGTTCTACCAAAAGTAGAAGGGGTGGCCCTAACTACATCCACAGGGTACAGTAAGAGCAACCTCCATCAGGACCATTATCAGAACAACCTACCTTGCTAGTAATCTTTGTTTGGTTCCACAATCAAGTGATCAACAATGTTTTGTTAGACCATGGGTCTACAATCAATATTATCACAATGGCCACTTGTTGTCATTTTGGGTTGATAAACTAGAAACTAGCCACGTGGTCCAAATAGCTAATCAAGAAAGAGTCTAGCCACTTGGCATTATCCTCTTAGTCTTGATGGAAGTGGCCAATGTTCCATTCTTGATTTGATTAGTAGTGCTGAAAATGGACCATGTAGGTGAAGATTACCACCTCCTACTTAGACAACCCCGGTTGTGGCAAGTGGTAATCTTCACCTGTATAGTTAGCCTCAAGAAATTTCCTACATATCCCACTAGAAGGAATGCATTCTTTAGCTTGACAACCTTGCATAGTTAGCCAGCCACAATCCCTACTTGGAATTGGGGTGTATTCTTTTGTAAAATAATGTTGTTCGGGCTAGAGAATTCATTCCTTCCAGTGGGATATGCATGAAATTTTTAGGCCCTATCTAACAAACTTTATGAGGGTATTTTTGGATGACTTAGGTATCATTGGTACACTCCTTTTGCATTTACATCATCTACATCCCTGCTTCACCAAATGCCATGGAGTTAGTAGTCTCAGTCTTAGCCCCGTGAAATGTGTCTTTACTTGGTTGTGTAAGGACAATATTATTTTGGGTCATATTATTTAAAGTGATGGCATTGCTGTGGACCCCAATGAGGTAGCTACCATTATGTAGGTCCCAATCCTAGATTTCCCATTTGTAGTGCTCAGATTTCTTGGGTAAGTCCATTGGCATGGATGGAATTTATGCCTCCTAGTCCACATGGCTATCCCTCTTAATCAGTTGGATCACACCCCTAAAGCAACCTTCACTTGGAATAAGGTGGTGGACTTAGCATTTTGACATCTCTGGAAATTATTTTCCAATTCCCCAATCTTGGTCCCACTAGATTGGAAAAAACAATTTCATGTGTTTGTGGATGCATCATATATTGCAAGTGCTAGTGTCATCATGCAATAAGACACCAATGGCTGGTTTTGACTTATTTTCTATACCAGTAGATGGCTCTCCTCTATTGAGAAAAATTATTCTATAAAACTAAAGGGGAATGCCAAGGAATGATCTACTCAGTAAAGAAATTCTACCATTATTTACTTGGCCATTCCTTTATGTTCCATGTGGATTATTCTTCTTTGGTATACTTGGTCAAGTAATAGAATGTCACTGGAAGATTAGCTAGATGGATCCTCTTGCTATAGAAATTTGACTTCAAAGTGGTGTATCAACAAAGATCACATCATGTGATTGTAGACTTTATTTCCCTATTGGATTCTAGAGAAGCTCCTCTAGGAGTGGATGATGACTTTCTTGATGCCCACCTAATTTTTGTAGCAACTAATAGTCTAGATTTTGATGCACTATACCTGCCTAGAGGTGGTATGAAAAACTATTGATCTTCTTAAACTTCAAAAAAGTCCCAAAATGCATTTGAATAAAGCACATTAGAAATGATCATCTCTCCAAAGTTGGCATTTTGAATCCATCCTGAGCTAGCAATACGACGAGACGCTACTCAGAGTGCTACAACATGTCATTCTCCCTATGGAGAAAGATGTTGTAATGAAAGAAGCTCATCATGGTGTTACTGGAGACTTCTTTGCAATAGTTGATGTTACTATTCAAAAAATTCAATGAGTAGGACTATGGTGGTCTAACATGCATGGAGATGTTCGCCAACTTGTAAAAAAATGTGATTCCTACCAATGGCTTGGCTAGCCGCTTTCTCGAGATTGATTATCCTTCCGCCCAATCTGCCGTCAGAAGCCTTCCAAAAATGGGAACTAGACTTTGTCAGCCCTATGAAACCTATGGCATCCTACAACAAAAATAAGTATATCCTTCCGAAAATGGGGATTGTGTTGACCCTATCAAACTTGTGGCATCCTACAACAAAAATGGTTGTATCTTTACTGCAGCAAACTATTGTACCAAGTGGGTAGAAGCTTTGACACTTCCCAATAATTCAACAACGATAGTGGCCAATTGCCTCTTCAAAGATATATTAACCCACTATGATTGTCCCATAGAATTGGTCAGTGATCGAGGGAGTCACTTTTCAAATAAGGTCATCAAGCATATGACTTCCTTCTTCATGGTGATTTTTAAGAAATCCTCTCCTTACTACTTGCAAGCCAATAGCTTGGCTGAATCCACAAACAAAACATTGTGCAAAATTCTTACAATTCTAGTCAAGCATTGCAAGAAAGATTGGGATACCAAGATCCCAATGGCATTATGGGCTTATTGCACATCCTTCAAGGTGGCTACATGCCTCACTCCTTAGCTTGCATTTGTCCTTCATGCAATTATGCCTTTGGAATTTATAGTTCTAATCTTCAGATTGTTGTCGAAGATTGTTTCCTTCCTTAAGATTCCCTTCCTTTCTAGCTATTATAGAATCTTGCAGAGTTGGATGAGGACTAGATTAAGGATAAGTTCTTATCTCTTGTTTGAAGTCTAGTTCTGGTAGAAACACCAAGCGGATTGTCTTTCTGAGAAGCAACTCTTTGAGTGGGGACAAGTAGTGCTTGTCTTCAATACTTGGATGGGCAAGCTTCAAGGAAAATTGGAGATGAGATGGAGCAGTCCATTTCAATTTTTTATGAAACCCCATCTAACGGTTTCTACTTGATTGATTTATAGGGAAATATGCTCTCACACCAAGTCAACGGACTCTGATTGTAGCACTACCACATGGATAGGTTAGTCTAACCTTTCTCTATCACGGCCCTTCTGTTGATGCATAGATGACTCTTTCCATGTGCAATTTGGATTGCTCAATCTTGACATCCTAATGATCACCAAAATCCAAATGGAATGTGATCCTAAATTCACCACTTATTGTTTGTGATGTGGTCCCTATTAATTATCACTTATCATATTTTAGGCCTCGAGTCTCTATTTTAGGCAGTGTTAAGATGCACCATGGGGGGTGCACAACACTCATTGCTCTGTATAGCCACATAGGATGACATGATAAATATGCATTAGCCACATTCAAATCCCTCAACCATCATGCACCAGCCCCTCAAAAGCAATTTTTTAATAATCTTTCTATTCACTATACTCTCTATCATTGCCACTTTGTGCTCTTGATGCACTATGACTCTTGTATTCTCTCTACTACCATAGATTATCTCTTATAAGTGATAACATGCTCAGCTCTTTCCTTTGCCTGGATAGGGTCCCCCTTGTACTCCTAGACTGCAAGACAAATATCAAGTCATAGATGAACCACCTGTGCGCCTCAATGCCTTTCTTCTATTGTTGCCATAGGAGAGAACCCCAGTTCACCATGAGGTTGACTCAATTCTTCTATAGCAGATGCACCAAGGCCCTCAAATCATAGTGGGAGGGCATACCTATGATCTTACTACCCAGGTTTGCATGATCACCTCCACCTCCTTATGGTGGATGGCACATAAGGGGCTCTGTCTTTACTCCCCATTTGCAACACAGAAACCATCTTCGGCTCCACCAGCAAGAATGAGCATCGCCTCAACGGCCTTGCATATGATCACAAGCCCAAATAGGAGGTACTCACATCCTTTTTAGAAGCTTTGTATTTGCAAGCCAAGGCCTTCAATATCTCACACAAGGTGGCCTCCATGTTTTTCCTACCAAACGCATGCTTGGGTGGGTGTTTCTCTTGATCGCCTCCATTAGCACATGGCAAATTGCTCTTCAAATGTGAAGTCATTGAATGTCATGTGTGGCTAACACTTCACATTCCTCTTTCCCCTTGCCATGGTGGGTTTGGGCCACTCCATTCCCACCACTGATACTACCCATCATGGCAAATACAACCAAATGCAATACAAGAGGAGGAGGCAATTACTTCTATAAGACATTCCAAAAAGGACAATTGTGAAGACAAATCTGTAGCCATGGGATCCCCCCCCAAGATACTCCCTAGCCTATTAAGAATTGAATTTTGAAGCTATTTTTAAAGCATCAAAGTGGCCTAGGAGGCGCAAAAGAGCAAATTTTCATGGAAAATGAATTGAGAGTGGATCAAGGAGTAGGAGTTTTTCTAGATGCATTTTGATGCTAGGAATCCAACACAAGTCTCCATTTGTCAATTGGAGGTTGTTTGACCCCCCATTTAATGGTTGCAAGATATGGTGCTATGAAATGACTGCCGGATTTGGGAGCCAAAAAGTGCAATATTGAGGTGAGCTTGTTAGATTTTGATGCCACAATGCGATCTATCCAATCAGATTGGAATTCAGAGGCCATTTACCCCTCTAATGAGGCCAAAACCACTTTTGAGAAGTGTGATTGTGTGGGAGATGGAACCATATAATTTAAATTTTAAAGCTTAAGCCTTAATGGCTCAACAAAACAAAAAACTTTAGCATGGAGGAGGGGGGACACAAGTTTTTTTGCACCCCCTTGATTGGCATCATCATGGCTTTTTGTGTCGGACAAATTTGGTGAGAGATGGAAGGCATGCCTTTGATCTATGTACCAAGTGCTCTGATTTGACTATATGCATGTGTGATATGATGCAAGGAGTGAAATTCTTTGATTCCAATCTTTCTCTCCTTCTCTCTCCTCTTTGTACCTTATTCCCATGGCTATTCTATGTGAGAGAGGGGGTGGGCTGAGATGAAAGATTTTGAATGTGCGATGACATTGAAGTGTTATAGAGCATAAATCAAAGGTTGAGGAGACACTATTGTGGCCATGGAAGAGCATCAACAGCTTCTCGACTTTGAAATACGTGTGGATTCTTATAAAATTAACAATATAAGTACTCAATTTTGATGTTTTATGATGATTCTTTCATGTATATTATGGAAAATAGTTTTAAATGATTGAATATGATTTCCATTGGTTGAAAAATTGATTTTGATGTTTTATGATGATTCTTTCGTGTATATTATGAAAAATGGTTTCAAATGATTGAATATGATTTCCATTTCTTGAAAAATTAAAATTCTCAGTTGGATCTTGCTATTTGTACAACAAAAATGAAAATCGAGAAAGCCTACAATGTGAGAAATGTGGGAATTTGGAAAAATTGAGGGTTCTATGAGTTTTCATGGTTCTTTTGGTATTTATATAGGGTCATATGGAATATAATGATGGTTCTTGGTTCATATGAGCTCTACATGCCTAAAATTTAAAAAAATAATAAATAAAAAGATAAATTGATAAAAAATGGAAAAAAAGAGATTTTATGCATGAAAAATTTACAAAAGATTATGAATGTGTCCTTGAATGTATACTAGGGCTAGGGGATGAGGTTTAGCCTTAGCTTATCCCCATTCTTTATGTTATATTGTGTATCCACTTTTCATATAAGAAAAAATGCATACAAATACTGATTACACCTACCACTGCAAGCAAAATCATAAACTGTAGGGGAAAAGGGATTGTGGGAGTTAAGTATGATTCGAATGTTGATTTTGTGCATATCTTGACATATGGGTTTTGATTATTTTAATTCTTTAAAAGAAATACAGTTGCATGGAGTATTCTAGTGCTGCCTTAGTAGCAATGATGCACTACAATAGGGTGAAATCATGAAAAAATTTGGTTGTGCACATCTACACTATTTGATGTATAAGTTTGGTTTTTTGTGCTCTTAAAGGCATTCACTCTGCATCCACATTTTCATACATGGTATTAAGAGACTTATCTCCTCGATACATAGCATTAAGAGAATTATCTCCTCGATACATAGCACTTGTTTTCGAGCGATTGACCCATGTTGAGTGCGAGGTTCCCTAAGCCGTAGATTTGGATGATTGTTTCCTTTGGGGCATGATTTGGCAAGGATTGAATTATCTCCTAGAATGAACATTAAAAGAGTGGACTTTGTTGCATATATACTTTATGTTGAAATGATACATCATGGGGATAATCCCTAGGGTGTACGAGAGTCATAGTGGGGCCATAGGAATAAGCTGGGGGGTGCTCCCTTTGTTTGTGCTAGACACCATTATGTTTGGGCACTCCTTTTGGTTGGAGTCGAGAAGGGCAACACATTGGCCTATGAGGATGAAATCATTAGGAGGTGTTCCCCTCAACCTACCAGCCTGATACCCCTACATGGGAGAGGTGCTAGTTATCCTAATGCCATAAACAATTCATTAAGTGAAGGAGGAAGCTCGAGTGATCCCCTTCTCCCAGTAATTTTTCCCACTCTTCAAGTGGCGTTATAGTCACATTGTTCAAAACTCCTACAATAAATTTGGTTGTCATTATGGCACAGCCTATTGCGATTCCTATAAGAACGAAGGATTTGCTAGCTTTAGGGTTCCTCTCCTACCCATCTTCAATGGGTTAGCAAAGGAGGATTAGAACTTCACATCAATGAGTTCCAAAAACTTATGTTTAACTATCAAATTCAAGACAATGGACATTGTATGATGTTTTTCAACATGACCCTAAAAGGGAGGGTTGCAAAGTGGTATCGGGGCTTAGAAGTGGGTACCATAACCACAACCAATCTATTCTCCGAGGTAGTTCACTATATGTATACCCTCTATATCACGTGCGTTTAAGGCCTATTTATAAATATCCTTATTTGTGAAATTTTTCTTAATAAAACATAACCCTTTTCTATTCAATTTGTAAGTAATCCCTTTATATGGGACCCTTATGTATGTAAAAAATGTGTAAAAATGGTATTTTAAAAATCCCTTATGTTGAACTCACGTGATAGATACATATATTTATGACTGATCTCCTCGGGTCTATTCGTTGGAGCCTTTCGTAAGGAATTTTCCCGTGAGAGAGATGGTCAATATTGGAAGTTGCAAGCCTCTATTCTTGTTCCACTTGTTGCCCAACTACAATATTTCTAGCATGGATTGGACTTTAATATCTAAGTGAAATTGAGTAGTGTCTCTCTAGCGGATATAGACAATGCTATAGCTTGAGCAGAGGAAGTAGAGTCCCACTTATAAGCAACCTATGCATCGAAGCTAAGCCTTAGTCCTAGAAATAATTTGGGATTCGTTAATGGAGATCAAGGTGCAATGAGTACTGTGCTGGGTAGCATTTCCGTTATAATTATCCCAAATTATTTAGCTATAAGTGCTATAACGGAAATAATTTTGGATTCGTTAATGGATATCCCAAATTATAACAGAATAGCTAAATGGTAGAGGAAGCATGATGCAAAATGTGCCTTTGTTGCAAGCTCCTCTAAATACAGTGAAGCCAACAGTGAGCCAAAGAGCTTCTTTTGTAAACCAATGGCCAATCAAGGTAGCAACCCCTTTGCAATTTATGTAACCTAGTGAGAGGGTAGCTCTCCTGAACCCACTGGTTATGAATCCTCTGCATCAAACATTGTAGATGAAGTAAAAGATATGGTGAGATATTATATGGATATGATCATTGAGAAATATTTTGAGATCACCGTAGATGTTAATTTCTTAAAGCGTCAACAAAATCTGATGGGTATTAGAAAGCCTTGATGATGGGGGCCCATCATGATTTAGCTATAAGTGCTGTGCTGGGTAGCATTTCCGTTATAATTGTCCTAATGTCAAATGTGACATATATGGAAAATCTGGTCACTTAGCCACCACCTATTTGAGTAGGGTTGGTTCTCTCTAGCAAGGTAGTTAGCAACCTAGTCCTGCAAAAACCATCGAATAATGAGAATGCCAATGGAGAGGGCCCTAAGCAAATTTTGCAAAGGGGTAAAGCCACACTTGAGGAAATGCCAGTGGGGTAAGTCTAGTTGAAACTTTACCAATCAGTGAGAGTAATGAGTAATGTTGTTGAAACTTTTGGTATCTATCAAGTGGGTAGCAAATGGTGGGATCATGTAGAGAAGCACAACCCTAGCGTACATGCATATGTCGATAGACTCTTGATAGACAATGGACCCTAGCTCATTCGTAAGTATTATAAGTATGGATTTATTGGAGAGGCTGGGTCTACCAATCCAAAAGGATGTCATGACGTTTTTAAAAATGGTTGATGATAGCCTAAGACAACCAAAAGGAATGGTAACACAAGTATATGTGATGGTTGCTAATATTGAGTGCATCCTTGACTTTTGTGTTATCCGATTTGCAAGAAGGCCAAGCTATCAATTGTTTCTTGGACGTCCATGGATATTACATTCTAATTGTTTGGTGAATATCCCAGCTAGTTGACTGATTTTTGGGCATGGGTTAAATATAATAATTTTGGTTGTATACCTTGAGCACCCATTGGATGAGAGGACATTACCTCCCATTACAAAATAAGAGGCACTCAAGGACCTTTAATTGTTGTAATCTCAAGTTCCAATGATTCTAAAGAGGGTTCTACTATTGAGGAGGTTTATGAAGTATGTTTAAATGAGCTAATAGAAGAAAAGGACATGATTCATGATGGTGATGGTGATGTGATAGAGCTAGATCTTGGGACTCCCAATGATCCCTACCCCATTAAACTCAACACAATGTTATATGTTAATGAGGTGTAGATTATGTAGCACTCCTACACGAGTTTAGGAATATATTTGTATGGAGTTATGATGAATTGAAGGAGATTCCCCCCTTTGTTGCTGTGTATATGATCCCATTGAAAGAAGGTAGTAAGCTAGTGAGGTAGAAGGTTAGATGTATACCTTTTGAGCTGAGAGAACCTCTTTTTGAGAAATTGATGCGTTTAAGAAAGGCCGGCATGATCTTTCCTATTGAACATATGGAATGGTGCTCATCGATAGTAATAAGAAAGAAAAAGAATAATCAAATCTGCTTATGTGTTGATTTTAAGGAATTGAACAAGCAGACAATGAAGGATTATTATCCTTTGCCCTTTATCGATCATATTTTAGATCAGCTAGCAAGGCGAGAGATATACTCTTTCGTGGACTATTTTGCGGGTTGTAATTAGATAGCCATAGTTAAAGAGGATAACTTAAAGATAGCATTTATTACAATTTTTTGTACTTTTGCATACCACGTGATGGCTTTTGGCCTATGTAATGCTCTTGGGTCTTGGCAAAGAATGATTGACAAGATGTTTGTCAATATATCCCTTGAAGAGCTAGATGAAGAGCTAAAAGTTTTCATAGATGATTTGGGGATAGCTACCATGACCTGTTATAGATAGTTGATTGTTCTATTCACATGCTTTGAGTGATGTCGTAATAGAGTTGAATATCCAGTAATGTATATTCGCGGTGCCTTATGGTTTACTATTGGGCCATATTGTGAGTGCGGCTAGTATTGCCACCGATCGTGAAAATATGGTTGTTATTGTGGCCCTAAGCCTACCCACTTGCCTTGGGGAAGTTCACAGTTTCATTTCATCCGTGGGATATTATCATCAATTCATTAATGTATTAGCTGAACATTCATTGATTGATTAATGTTTTTGAATGGATAGAAGCATACAAAGTGGCATTTGAAGATGTTGAAATGGAATTATCCAAAGTGCCATTTCAAAATCTCCAAAGAGGGGTGAAGCTTTCTATATTTTCACAACTGCAAGACAAGATGTAGTATTAATTGTTGCTTGTCCCAAATTTGGGAGGTAGAGCTTTATCATCCTATTGTATTCTCAAGCTGGAAGTTGGAACACAATATTCGTGAGTTTGGGAATCTCCCAATTCCCATTTTTTTAATACTAAAAAGTTGGCACCCGGATACCATACCCATAAGTTTCTCAAAACCACATGATGTGACCTATCATTGGAAAGCGCTTGAAAAATGGAATCTATTGAGCTATAGAGCACTCGATTTGGAGTTATGATGTTCCATTATGACAAATGCAAAGATTTGACCGTGTGTCCCAAACTTATGGGAAATTCCCATATTCCCCAATATGGTATTTTGGGAATTTTAGAGCGTTTTCCACAGCTATTTGGAGAAGGTTTCTTGGCTATGGTGTTCTCCACCAACAAGTTCAGACACTATATTCTTTATGAGAAGGTGGTATTCTTTACCAAGGAAAAGAGATTGCACTTATTATCAAATAAGCTTCAACCCCCTAATTGCCTAGCCAAGTGGTTTATTTCTTTGCAAGAGTTTGATTATGATATTAGGAACAAGCCACCAAAGCTATAGGGTATTGTAGAGTGCCTAGTCAATTTTGGTGGGCCTAAGGAAGAGTGGGCTGATATTAGTGACTGTGATGATTTATGCAAGATTGATGTAGCCTCTATTTTGTCATGGTATGCATCCATCACACATTATCTTTCAACAAGCAAGCTAGCAAAAACTCTTTCTTAATTCAAGAAAAGGAAGTTTAATCATCAAGAACTTTACTTTTCAATTATAGCAGGTGTTTTATATAGGAAAGGCATGGATGAGGTTTATCATCATTGCGTGGTGCTTGATGAGGTACCATTTATTCTAGAGGAATGTCATGATTTAGCATGTGGAGGCCATTTCCAAACATCTCACTGCCTAGAAAGCTTTATGTACTAGTTATTGGTGCCCAATGGTTTTTTAGGATGCTTTTGCATATGTTAAGAATTGTGATGTTTACTAGAGACACGATGCTAGGGAAAATCATAAGCAACCACTTAATCCTATTATTGTGACTTTGCCCTTTGAGAAGTGGGACATCAATTTTGTTGGACATGTGTATCCTTTGTCTACTACACAAAAGTGCTATATTATTGTGGTGATGGACTACTTTACAAAATGGTCTAAAGCTTAAGCTATGATGAAGGACAATGCCAATAAATAGCTAGTTTCATTATGGAACAAATTGTCTGCCAGTTTGGTCCATTTAAGGAACTGGTGTCTGACCATGGGACACACTTTTTGAATAAGGTCATAGAAGCCTTGACTGAAGCTTTGAAAATTAAACACAATTAAACCACTCGATATAATCCATAAGCGAATGGACAAGTAGAGAGTACCAACAAGAAGCTTGTAGGAATTTTATTGAAGACTGTATAGACGATAAGTGTGATTGGGACAAGAAACTTCATGTGGCTATTTGGGCTTACAATATGACATTCAAGAGAGCAACATGCCACACCCCATTTAAGTTGGTAGATAGAGAGAAGTGTGTCTTGCCCTAGGAAATTGATTTATCGACTGTGAGGTTTGCATTGAACCTATAACGTGTCTGCTTGTCCACTTGTGGGACACATCTTAGCAGCCCATCAGGAGGGGAGTCTAGAAAGTGCCACCTGGCACTCGCAAGGAATGTCACAGGGTTTGCGATCTAGGTCTTCCCGAGTCTGCCCTGAAGTAGAAGTATCCGGCCGTTCCCACTTAGGACCGACCAGAAGTCAGGGTTTCTTTCCTATCAGCCAAGTCTCTAGGAAGTAGCTAGCGTCGAGCTCCAGATGAACCACTTTGCATAGGAACAACAGAGTCGAAGCGGATTTATGCTGCACTTGGTTCATGGAGAATGGGAAATGAGAGGGATGCAAAGCTCAACCTCTCTACCCATAAGGCATAGTCCCATTCCAGTCCCCTAAAATGGTATGAATCGGGTTTCTAACTCTACTGACTCTAGGTCTTCACAGTTTCGTTATTACGTCTTTTGAGAAAAGTTCCCAGTTAACCGGGACCACCCTTCCATAGGACGGACCCAAGTCACGTCCACCACACTTTCCTCGATAGCTTTAGTTGTCTAATTAGGTCCTACCACATTTATGTGCGACATTTAAAATCAACTTCATTAATTAAGCCTTTTAGGGCACAGCGTTCATTCACGTAATTTACAACACATATACAATAACAAAACAAGTAGTTTTAAAAATATTTTCACGCAATAAAAGTTGGTTGGTTAGTTCAAAAGTTAGTTACTCAATTAATAAGTTAGTAAGATTACTAACTAAAGACTAACTAAGGTAAAAACTGACTAGCATTAATAGCTAATAATTTTTATTCAATTAAAAATATATTAAAAAAATCGAGAGTCATAGATTTGACATTTTTCTCGGATTGATAAGGACTGTAGCCACCCTTCACAAAAAGTACAATGTGAACGAGACTTATGAGCCATATTAATCACTAGTATTAATGTGTATAGTTTGAATGATCCAAAAATATTAGATTCTTGGGGGGAAAAGAAAACTATTATATTTTAGATATTATCCTAAAAAGATAAAACTAAAAGTCATTTAAAAGAAAATACAAGTGATGTTTAAGATAGTTTTGGAGAATTTATAAAAAGAAAAATAAAGAAAAGTGACCGACAAAATCGTGCGTGCTCCGATTGCAGTCTACATGTAGTAGACATCACTTCGAACAAAGAAAAGAAGGAGTGAACTAAGAGCTTTCTAACCAAGTGTCTTAGAGTTTTACCCCCCTTTTGGAGCCAATGAAACTATCAGATTTATGATCTGAGCATCAGATCACTGAGTCTTCTAAGAGCCCCTCCACTCTTGTTCTTAGACTTATCCCTTCCTCTCTAATTCATTATAAATATGAGGCATGGGGAGGCACAAGGGAGCATAAGGAGACCCCGAAAGGCTGCAAGAGAGAGGGAGAGGGAGAGAGTATACCCCTCCAAGAGATTATGAGGGAGAGCTTGAGTGAGAGAGAGAGAGAGAGAGAGAGAAGAGAGAGAAGAGTTACCTCGAGAGGCTGCACAATTTTTCTCTATCTCAATCCTCGATTTAACCATCTTCTCTTTTGCTCTCCCATCTCGAATCTATTCCCCCTTCTTAATCTCTTGAGTCTACTTGTGGACGATGGCCTCCAAGCGAAGAATGTCACGTGCGGATGACAATTCTATAACTAGCAAAACAGAGCTTTGGGCGAAGGCATCACTATCAATCCAATTGTGGTACTGGTCGTAAGTAATGTATTTTCAAATTGATAGATACTTGTTTTCATGCTCGCAAGAGATGCATTAGGCTCCGTACCTTGTGGTGCTAGAATAGGTCATTGAAAATGATAAATCCCATCTCAAATATTCAAAGATGAAGTTTATGAAGTGCTTGTATCAAAGGGAGTTAAATTGCACCTAGTTGCTATGTGATGAATCCATGCATAGCATAAGCAACATATGGGACACTAAAGTATTGAGCATCGATGAGTCTTTGACTAATCTTTATCGAGGATAATATTGTTTAAAGTTTGCAAATGCATATACATGCTACATACATGGGAGAAATTATGTAAATTTTACATCGATGACATGCAACTCCTTGCCTTAGGAGAAAGGAAGATAAAGCCAAGAAAAAAATGTTGCATAGTAGGGAAATGCTAAAAGATAATTGTCACTTAGAGAAGAGGCATAAATGCTCTTGCTAGATTGATTAATTTGCATTGGAATGATAGGACTTACGTCATGCATAGTATTGGAACCTTTAGCATATGCCTTAGGCTAAAGGAGGGAATATGAAGTAATTGCCAGAAGGGATACATAATTCTCCTGTATGGGAAGGAGACAAAGATAAACTTAAAGATAAGTTAAGGAACTTGTTTGATAAAATGACTGCTTGTTTTGCTTTTGTATATGTGTTGTAAATTATGTGAATGAACTCTGTGCCCTAAAAGGCTTAATTAATCAAGCTGAATTTAAATGTCGCACATAAATGTGGTAGGACCTAATTAGACAACTAAAGCTATCGAGGAAAGTGCAGTGGACATGACTTGGGTCTGTCCTACGCAAGGGTGGTCCCGATTAGCTGGGAACTTTTCTCAAAAGACGTAATAACGAAACTGTGGAGGCCTAGAGTCAGTAGAGTTAGAAACCCAATTCATGCCAATTTAGGGGACCAGAATGGGACTATGCCCTACGGGCAGAGAGGTTGAGCGGTGCAGCCCTCTCGTTTCCCATTCTCTAGGAACCAAGTGCAGCATAAATCTGCTTCGACTCTATTGTTCCTACTCAAAGTGGGTCATCTGGAGCTTGACGCTAGCTACTTCTTAGAGACTTGGCTGATAGGAAAGAAAACCTGATTTCAGGTCTATCCAAAGTGGGAACGGTTGGATACTTCGGCTTCTGGGCAGACTCGGGAAGACCTAGATCGCAAACCCTATGACATTCCTTGCGAGTGCCAGGTGGCGCTTTCTAGACTCCCCTCTCGATGGGCTGCTAAGACGTGTCCCACAAGTGGTCAAGCGGACACATTATAGAACCATTCTTTCACTAAAGAGGAATCATTGCACGAAAGGTTGACCTCCTTAGCATATCTTGATGAGATCCAATTACTAGCTTTGTTACATCAAGAGGTAGGGAAGAAAAGGATGAAAGTGCTTCATGACCTTTATGCCAAAAGATATAAATTTGTGAAGGGTCGGTTGGTTTTATATTATGATACATGTTTTGAGTTATTTTTTGGCAAGTTAGAAAAAATGGGATGGCCCTTATAAGATCCTTTGTATAGGAAAGAAGGGCTCTACATTCCTTTTAGAAAATTTACAAGGGGTAGAGTTTAAAAATAAAGTAAACTTTAATAAGTTGAAGCCATATTATATGTAGGAGTTGATGTTGGACTTGGTACCTTTGCAAGTCTTCCAAGACCAAGCTTAAACTTGTAGTAGGTGCCAAGGCATTCGGATGGGCATGATCATTCCTTATCTTGAATATCCATATTTAGAGCAGCGTTACTGCCAAGGTTGAGTAATCTGGTGGAGCAAGGGTTATTATATTATGAATTGGCAAGATACATCTTTTACATGAGATATTAAGGTCTATTGCCACCATTGTCATAGGGTTCTTGTTAGTATCCCTATTGAGTTTAGTGAGGAAGGAGGGATTGTACTTGTTATACAATCTCTCTCTCTCTCTCTCTCTCTCTCTCTCTCTCTCTCTCTCTCTCTCTTTCTCTCTCTCGGCTCGACGACTTTGACTATCATAAGTATGAGTAGACTAATTGGTATGGCATGGCCTATTAATGAAGCATGGGTCTACACTTTGTATTTTGATGGAGCTTCACAAGGGCTCTCTAAGCATGAGAGTGTCAGTATGGTTATTAAAAACCCCTAACATAGAGTCATTATGAAAATGGGAGTTCATTTAGGCACCACTTTTACTAATAACATGACAAAATACACGGCCTTAATCATAGGGCTAAATATAGCCCGATAAGGTGGTATCCACCATTTATTAGTGAAAGACAACTCACAGTGATCCGGGTTTTTTACAAACTAGATTTCTACCACAAAATTTGTCCAAAACCCCTATGAAGAGCCTTACCCATAGCTTAAACCCTACATCTTATCACTTTGGGTTTACTCTTCAAGCACTAGGTATGCTACATTGCTTCTCGGTTATGATAACTCTAGCAAGTGGGAAAACAAGTTCTTAGGAGAGGGATGCCAATGTAAAGGGTAAAAGGAATGGGTTATCTTAGTGAAGGTGGAAACGGATTATACCTAGGGGTTGAGTGAGTACATGGATTGTTTAAAAGGACTAACCTCCACTTCGGTTCCACCTGCATCACCAAGATTTGGGATCTATCGCCATCATTAGAGGACACCTCACCCTTGTACACAAGTCAATGTCCACATCATGGTATCATTTGGATCTTACACAAAAGCTTACAAGCATGCATCCCCTCTGCCACATGCTTATATGTATATAAGGAATTAAAGTCAAAAAAACATTTGGAAGTATTTTTTTATAATTTTAATAAATCCCAGGGGAAATCAAATTTCAAGAAAATTCTCACGTAGCCTGATTGGTTTCAACCTGGTCTACAAAGTTGTAGAAGAAACTTTTTTTAGCATGGACCCCCTTTGCCACATGCTTACATGTATATAAGGAATTAAAGTCAAAGAAAATTTTGGAAGTCCTTTTTAATAATTTTAATAAATCCCAGGGGAAATCAAATTTCAAGAAAATTCTCACGTAGCTTGATTGGTTTCAACCTGGTCTACAAAGTTGTAGAAGAAAAATTTTTTAGATTCTTCACCGATTTGAGGTTACGAAGGCGCAAATTGCTGGCTACATGAAATTTTCTTCTCTCTTTTACCCTTATCATATCAACTTCCCATTTTATTCTTCTTGTAAATTTATTATAATAATGTGCTTTGGGCACCCATGTCTTGTAATCTAGCTCCCTTTCTCTAGCTTGTCTACCACCACCCTTGGCTTCTTGCATGATGACCAAGGTGGGGACTTGTCCCATCCACTATTCTCCAAATTGTCAAGGATGCCATACATAATCTAGGATTATATTAATCAAGAAGATTAGTTTAATCTAATCTTTCATGAAGGCTATATAAGGTGCTAGTGGAGATGTAAAACGACACAATCACAAGCACATGAGAGCACTCTAGATCACCAAGCCCAAAGGGGAGCCACTAAGAGCACATTATGTAACACCCTCATGCTAGTCTATCTCTTTGAAGTAAGCTATGAGTGAGTATCATTTTTTGTGTAGCATTTCATGAATACATAATGGTGAGCTTCCTCTACCTCTTCTCCTATTGCATTAGGAGAAATATGGACTCTCTTTTTTGCCCCTTAAGGGGTTTCTCTCACCTCTCTCTCTCTAAAAAGAGATTTCAAAATAATATTACAATCATAGATCTTCTACAATCAGGAAAATCTCGTATTTGTATTTTTAATATATTTCACCTATTATTTTATTCTCAAATTACAGGATAAGGTTACTTTTTCTCAAAATCCTCATAGCTAAAAAAATACAAATCTATTTTCTATAAAAACAGAGCCAATCATTAATATACAACTCTTGAATACTCTCATACTTTTCAACATGAAAATATATTAGAATCATTCTAATTCTTGCTTCTTAAAAGGGCGGAAGTTAAAAAGCGATATAAAATGACGTACACATCTTATTTTAAGATTATTTTTTACCCAGAGACACCTTTTTGACTCGAGAGTTTCCTTGTTAATTTTTATTGTTTTTGGACAAGTATATACCTATTTCTAGGAATTTCTTCATTCCCTCTCAAAGCTCCAATTTTGTTTGAAATTTCATGTACTCTTCTCCTTCCCTCTAGAATATGGTTTCTTGCATACGAATTCTTCTGAAGTAATACTCACTACTATCTACAACACTCTACACCCTGCTACAAGCAATCTCAGGAGTGGTTTTAATAGCATTTGCTGAAATCAGATAATCTCTATCTACAACACTCTCTACCTTGCTACAAGCAATCTCCCTCTTCAGTACTATGCTATAAGATATCTTCCTCTTCAACACTCTATACTACAAGCAATCAAGTGATAATGGAGGTATCTTTATTTTTTTAATCTCTGTGATGTTATTATTCTTCATAGTTATTTTTTAATCCTTAAGTGTCAATTATTAGAGAGAGAGAGAGGGACGAGAGAGAGAGAGAGAGAGAGAGAGAGAGAGAGAGAGAGAGGGACAAGGGAGGGGGGAAGAGAGATGATTGTGTGAGATGAACTAAGAAAATAAGTGATAGAGTGATAGAGAGTAAATTAGGGTAGAAGATAAGATCATGTTATTGTTCTCTACTAGCCAAGATTCTGTATAAATGTGTTTAAATATCTTTGATAAATCCTGAGAGAGAGAGAGAGAGAGAGAGAGAGGGAAAGAGGGACAAGGGAGGGGGGAAGAGAGATGATTGTGTGAGATGAACTAAGAAAATAAGTGATAGAGTGACAGAGAGTAAATTAGGGTAGAAGATAAGATCATGTTATTGTTCTCTACTAGCCAAGATTCTGTATAAATGTGTTTAAATATCTTTGATAAATTCAGAGAGAGAGAGAGAGAGAGAATATTTTGGATAGAATAGAAGATAAGATTGGATGTTCATTAGAGGTAGATTAAAAGCTAAGATTATAGGCAGATTAGGGATTGATTAGGGTCTATCATAACTGAAATCAAGAGAAAGAGATAATATCCAACTAGGTAAAAAAGAACACAAATATAGTAAATCAAAGGGGTGTAATTGTGTGATTTGAGCCAATCCAGAATTAGTTGCATGATGTTGGATTGATGCTGACCTGCAGCTCCCAGATATTTAGACGTTCTTGCTATTGATAAGAAAATTGGCATCGAATCCTTAGCTTACTATTAATCAAAGGGGTGCAATTGTGTAATGTTAAAATTGGCACATATTTTTCTTTATAGGATGCAAGTGCAGGATGTACCAAGAGAAAGAGAGATATTCACTTTCAATCGGAGGATGAATATGCACCAATGTTCAAAAGAACTGTAGAAAGAGATGATGCAATAAGATACGAGATACAACAAGAAAGAATGCAGCGGAAAAAAATGTGGATCTTTGGGTTGATGGGTGCATTTATCCACCCGATCCAGAAAGAAATGCAGGAAAAAAAAACGTGGATCTTTGGGTTGATGGGTGCATTTATCCACCCGATCCAGTCACTCAAAAACGTGGATCTTTGGGTTGATGGGTGCATTTATCCACTCGATCCAGTCACTCAAAGGCCACCACAATTTGAAGGGCTCACATCATTTGTAAAGTTTGTTTGTGAAGGCAATGAAGGATTGTATGGATACACATGCATACTTGTCACACAAGGATTAGCAAGGGTTCATCAAGCCTTGACAAATATGAAGACAAGATTACAAGGGAATATGCAGTCTTTGATGGAAAAGGATAGATTATTGGCTAAGAAGGATAGGGAGAACCAAAGCTTACAACAAGCAATGCCTGCCATTGAAGATGCTATGCAGGCTACACATGTGCAAAATATGGAGTTACAATTTAAAGTTATGGACTTGGAGGGGGAGAATCGAAACATAAAGAGGATGCCCACAAAAACTTTGGAGATTGGGCCCACTTTAAAAACCAAAGAAGCACGTTGGTGCATCCGATTAGTTAAACCAATTCATCAGTTAACCAAAGGAAGTGGATAATATCATAGACGGATATATGCTCAATCTACTACAATGAGAAATATGTTCCCTCATGCAAAGAATGATACTATTGCCAAAGTCCTAAGCAAGGATATGGTAAAAAAGGCATTGGAAAATCGTAAATTCAGGGATATTGTAAATGGTGTCGCAAGTGAACATATTAGGGATGTGAGCAACTTGTTTATTACTATAGATGCTTAGGGATTATGTGACAAGGTGGGAATGAGTTCTGAGTCATATAGTATGCTCTATCAACAATTGGATAGAGGATTTAAGTGTAATATTTCTGCTGAAAAATGTTATGAACCGCATCAGTCTCATGCAATGACAATTTCGGCATTGAAGTTACGGACGGTGCGGTCTTTAAATGGTACACTCTCTATTGGCCAATCGAGACTAAGGTTTAAAGGAACCTGCATGTCTACATGTGATCCTCCTCTTGGGAGGAGGTCAAAAGGATAATTGATAGATTTATGGCAATTTTTTTAAAATTAACCCTTCTTTCCCCTAGCCGAAGGCTGTGCTGGAGAAGAGGGAGTAGGCAGGGATGACTAAGTTCTCTTGCTGGAGGTCGAAGGGGAAAAATGGCCATGCAACTGGCCGCGTGGGGGAGAGAGGTCTCCTCTCCCTACCCTATAAAAACCCCGTGTGGGGGGGAAGTAAGGGAAGAAATAGCCGTGACGCTGCCAGGCCAAGGGAGAGAGAGGCTGAGGAGGGTCGTGATGCTGCCAGTCCGAGAGAGAGAGAGAGAGAGGAGAGCAATGTCGCCTCTAAGTGCGCCGTGAGGGGGGAGGATTTCCGCAGAAGAGCCGCCAGCTGCCGCGCTGCCATCATTCGACAAACAAACCGTCAGAAAGATAGTCGCCTCCTCCTCCACGTGGAGTAGTCACGGCTACAAAAACTTCCCAGAAGCTTCTTGGGAAGCTTCTAAGGGAGGGCTCTCTAAGCCCCCTTTTCTATTGCCCTTCCCATGCGCTTTTTATAACTCCCCCGGGAATTAAGCACCCCTTCCTGTGGAATTTCCAATACAAGTCCCTTTTGGGCCATTTACCCCAGGTTTCTTCAAAATCCATTTTTCCTTGAATCTTCAGGAATTAAGCCCTTTTCCCCCTTGCATCCCCCATAAAGCTCACATTAGCTGAGTTTTAAGCCCTTTTCATAGCATCTCCACAAGGCTTTTTGACCCCGTTTCCTTTTAAAGCCTCCCATTGCATTCCTACACAAGCCATATTAGTAGGTTTTAAACCCTCTTTTCCGTTGGTTCTCCTTAAGTTCACTCTAACCGCCGGATTCAAAAACCATCTTTCCTATTGCAACTCCCACAAGTTTTTCTAACTGAATTAAAAGGCCCTTCCCTTTTGAACCCTCCGAAAGCCCAAAAATTTTTCCCCTTTTAAGCTTCGAGGAGGAAGCCTATAAGGTCTTCCAAAGCTCAATTCCACAAGACAGAGCATCGGTCAAGGAAGCCGATTCTCAAAGGGAATTGCGCGTGCGAGGGAGACGGGCCAAGATCATAAGTCTGCGTCCAAGGTAAGGAGGTTGAATTCACGATGGCCCCTAAAAAGGCACAAGGTGCAACCGCAGGAGGATCATCTCCTAACATTCATGTGGACATTTCACCGAATCCACAAGTCTAGGTTTTCTTCCTATTTCTTGATTCATGTCGAAGTATTACAAACGTGCATGGTTAATTCATGGAATTAGGTTGCGTTTATGCTTGTCAAATCCACCTAGTTTGATAAAATACACTTTTGTGCTTGAAATACATTGGCTAATTTAAAGGAAATAGCTCACGATTGAAGAAATCGGTCATTTGTATTTTTCAATGAAACGAACAAAAAAAAGAGAGCATAAGATCTCTATGCATTCTTAGCAAGTGGTTTTTATGCATTGCAAGGTAATGAATCTAGATCAACTAATGATCATCATTACAAAGTCGAAATTATTGTTGTACACTTTGATTATGCTTGGAAAGATAAATTGCATGTTGCATTATTAGACATCTCTTTCTTCGCAATGATTTATTAAAGAAGATTGCTAACAACAGTAGGAATTTGCAAGGCATGGAAATGATTCTAGGGCTGCATGAAGTAGATTAAACTCTAGTCAGTTGGCATAAATCTCAATCAATTACGTAAGTAGTTACGAAAGGTTGTGTAATGCTCATTCAGCATACAAATAATTCATTCAGAAATGAAATTAGGAAAAGGCTGCATGGTTCGTTTTACCATAAACCCTAAAAGCCTAGCATCATGAATCGTGAATGCATGTTTTAGAAGGATCAATGGAAATTATGCCATAACTTAACCTACGCTTTGATCTTAACCAGAAAAGTTAGGGTTTGTAAATCTAATCATATGTAGACAATGAATCGTATGCTTACGAGAATGGTATCGTAATGCAACTAGTTTTTCCCCTCTTTGATTAAAAAAAAAATCTTCAAGAATAGACAAGCAAATTGATACCATAAACACCTAAACCGCAAAGGACTCGCTTAAGAATGGTTAAATCAATGCAACCTATCCCAAGTGCTAACTAGGGTTTACCACTTTGAGGACGTGACCTAGTCGCACTTATTGCCAAGTTGAAACTCTCATACTCTAAAAGACTTGCCCACATTCATGGAATGTAGGGACAACAAGACATACTTGCAAGAAACGATATAGGGTTTCTACCCTAAGGATCGCTCGATTAAAAAGATGAAACTCGGATTGAGTTGGAACCCTAGGACTGACGATGTCGACCTAGTGCAATCAAGAATGGATTGGATATGAAGACACCCTAACCCTGTTTCCTATCTAATCATGATTCCGTGATTAGAGGACACCGTTCGATGGTAAAATAGTCCCATGGATTAGATACGACACTTGTGCAATAAGTTGCTGAGTCACATGATCTTGTGGTTTGATCACAAGGGAATGGCCAATTCCTCGGAATGAGATTGGCAAATTCTTGTGCAAGTTTATCTTGCAAGAGGATGAGTAGTCATCCTAATATAGTACCTTTCTTGGGAAAGGTGACCAAGATAAGGGGATTAGATAATTGCTTGGAAGCAAAAGACCAATCAGTAATTTGGAATAACATATTTACTACTAATAGAACTTAAGGTATGGGTTAAGTTGGGTTAATAGGGTACGGCCCCAACCCAAAGACATAAGGGTTAACAAACAAACCCTTGGGGATCTTGCCAAATCTCAATTGATCCTAGATTGAGTGTTGGATGCATTAGGAGAGAAGGATTCACTCCTTAGTAGTTGGCCAAAATAACGACCACTCGAAATGATTGTGCTTGTAACAGTTTAAAGAGCACTATTTGCTTTGTTTGCTCAAGGAATTAAAAGATGAAAAGATATCTAATGCTTCAGGTTGAAGGCCTGAAGGGAGAGGCAACATCAGTTACCCCTAACTGTCTGCTGACCCTAACCAAGGGGATTGTTAGCCACACCGGGAAGGTGGACCGAACCCGTCGCATAAGGTCTCTCCATTGACCGCTACTTGGAGCAGGAGGACGCTTGGGTGTGAGGGGGGGGACTCTAGCCGTAAATCCCTCACCTTCCAGGCCCTGCACAAGAGGCCCAACGTGACTCAGGATTGGATCTCGAGGCCCGCATACTAGTCTACGGGTAGAATCTTGGATTAGTAATCCCTATGGATTGCTGGATAGCCTTCGGGCGGATTATGGATAAGCCTACGGGCTATACTTTATGAATGTATTCCAAAGATAAATATGATAACTTGTTGAAAAGGAACTTATTTGACACTGCTTTTCTATGTCAAGTGCTATGATTACGTGATGGAACCAGTGTCTAATAGGCTAATTAAGGAAGTTGCTTGATGCATGTCCAACTAAATGTGGTAGGTAATTAGACAACTAAAACAATTAAGGAAAGTGCGGTGGATGTGGCCATGGGTCCGTCCTATGGATGGGTGGTCCCGGTTAGCCGAGAACTTTTCTCAATCATAATGGACAGCAAGAAGATCGTTTCAAAGGACGTGAACAACAAGGGTGCTGACCTAGAGTCTAGGTTATAATAATCCCAATTTACACTGTTTGGGAACGAAATGGGGCTATGCCTTATGGCAGAGAGGTTGAGCTTTGCATCCCTCTCGTTTCCCATTCTCCTTGAACCAAGTGCAGCATGAATCTGCTTCGGCCCTGGCATTTCTGCGTAAAGTAGTTCGCTCGGGGTTCGAGGCTAGTTGCCGTTTAGGAAATGACCATTAGGGAAAACCCTGATTCAGGTCGGCGGTCCTAAGTGGAAAAGGCCAGAATACTTCCACTACGTGGCAGATGCGGAAAGTCCTAGACTCAGGGGGTTCACTATATATATATTCTCTATATAACGTGCGTTCATGGCCTATTTATAAATATCCTAATCTGTGAATTTTAATTGAATAAAACACAATCCTTTTTTATTCCATCTGTAAGTAACCCCTTTATATGACACCCTTTTGTATGTAAAAAATGTATAAAATTGGTGTTTTAAAAACCCCTTATTTTGAACTCACGTTATATATACATATATTCATGAGTGACCCCCCCGAGGTCCTAGATCGCAAAACCCTGTGACATTCCAAGGGAGTGCCGGGTGGAGCTTTCTAGACCTCCTTTCTAATGGATTGCTAAGACGTGTCCTGAAGGGAATAGGTGGACATATTACATTAAGCAAGTCTTCAAAACTAAGCAAGTAATGCCTCTGCCCAAACCATTTCACATGAACATGGCTCAAAAACAACTAAATGAGAAAGTTTTATAACTAATTGGTGAGCCAATGCATCTGGAAAATACAAACATATTGAAGTATGGTTCCAAAGAAGTTGCATTTGTATTGAATGCATCCAACACTTTGTATTGGATATATGTAGGATTCAAATTGCTATGGTCAATTTCTACAATATGTCTATGGAAGAATGTAGAGGCAAGCTTAAGTTTGTCCTCAAACTTGATGAGAGTGAGATTATTAAGGGGCAAAAACTTGAATATGTGAGTATAACACTTATGAATCGAGCATTGGATCGCAACATCGATGAAAACCATCCTTTATACTTTAGTGTACAGTCAGAGAATGAAATATGGTGGCTTGCAGCATTTGAAGTACCAAAGGAGGACCATGAAGTACTTAAAGTTTTTTTAAACCTCACTAATGTACCCAGTGTTATTCAACAGCAAAATAATGAAGCAATTTTACACACACAAGGGGTTTGGGGACTATCAAGTTGAATGGCATGTTGCAAGTGATTTAAAAACATTGAAGTGTATGCTTAGTTTATCAAATGCACCGAATGCAAAATTTCTATGCATATATTGCATGCAAACTAGGAAGAAAGAAAAAGATGGTAATAAAAAATGGATTGCCAAGGCATGACAACAAGGTGCTCCAGCATGTGATCAAAAAGTCATGAGAAATGGAATGCTAGTTCCAGTGGATCAAAATTGATGCCCTATTTTGGAAATAGTTCACTTTTGCACATTGCATTGTTTAGTTAGAATAATTGAGAAGCTAGTATATGAATATATATGCTTTGCATACAAGATGTAGCTTGTGTCAAAAGCTGATGCTACATGCAAGAAGGTAAAACGAGTCCTCCCTGAAGTTGGATTTCATGGGGGCCAAGTAGAAATAAAAAAGGATAAGAAAAAATTGGGAAAGAGTGGAAATATCCATTGTAAACCATGCTTTGGTGGACCCAAGGCTAGGAAGTTTATATCTTCTCCTTGAGATGAGGAAGGCACTATACTTGTAAAACAACCAGAGAAATATGAAGCATGGAAAATGTTGTACCTTGCTATTCCGGATTGGAGAAATGGGGGGATGAACGAGGATTACAAAGGTAGAAGTGTGGATACACCTAGATAGATTAGTAGCTCTCTTACAAAAGTTGAGGTTTAGGGATAGTGATGCTAATATATTTAAAGAGAGAGTTGCTAAATTTCATAATTCCATGGTGGACGCATGGATACAAACAGTATAATACACTACATGGTCAGTATTGACACCATTACAAAAAAATATCATCATTTCGAATTAGTTTGTGTTTCTAATCTCTCTTCTTGTGCAGCATATACTTGAAGCACATGGTCCATACTTTGCAAATCAAGGAAGTTTGGCAGTATGGTCAACTCAAGGCATGGAATGATCTCATTGGCAAGCTCACTGTGCTTTTCAACAAAAGGCAATTGATCATGGAGGTGACATCAATGATTCCAATTCTATGAGGCAATTATTACAATGGTGGTATAGGAGATTAGAGATATGATACAAGGAAAAAGAAAAGAAGTCCAAAGCCTCTCAAGCAGAATTTATAAGTAGGGCAATATATGAAGTGAGAAAAGCAAGATATGAAAATAGCACAGCTAAACAATGCCACGTAGAATGGTTGGCAACCCAAGAGAGAGATGGCAAGAAATGGAGACCTAGATAAAGATAATACTTTTGATGCATTTAGAGTCCACGAGAGAGCATAGGTACCCAGGATATGACACATCAATGCTCCTATCTTTAACATGAGATATCTTGCAAATTTTGTTTAAAATTTGAAAGGTTTGTCACTATGTTTTTCAAAGTCAATTTTGAACTATGTTTTTTAATTTTAAAAGTCATTTACACTAGAGTAAGTTCAAAAGTTTCGTACTTAAGTCAAGTCTCTCCTTTCATTTTTTCCAATTACTCTTCACTCTACCCTCCACCTTTCTATCCTTCATTATCACAACCATGGCACGTTTCAAGCTTCCTATCAAGAAGGCTCCTGCAAGAGCAAGAGCTCAACACTCTTCCGAATCTAGTGAGCGTACTGTGAGTGAGAAAGGTCTCTTGGTGGCTGACAATGGTGGCCCTATTGCAGCTAATAATGGTGGTGCTATTGTGTCTAGCAATAGTGGCCCTAGTGTGGTCAATAATGATGGTTTGCCATTGTCCAAAAATGGTGGTCCACGTGGTCCAGTTGCTCCACCTCCCACTACTGCTCCAACTAGTAATACACGTCCTCCAACATATAAGAATTGAAGATGGAGACCAGGCACAGCTACGCTATGTGAGATAAGGAAATTCCAAAAGAGTGCCAATTTGATTATTCCTAAGGCACCATTCTCTAGATTGGTGTGAGAAATACTGTAAGATCTACAATTAGGGCATCATCACAAGTTATTTTCAAGGAACTAGACAAGGAATGTGGGGCGATGGTCAAGCCAAGCCTTTCTTACTCTCCAATGTTGAGATTGAGAGAGGCAGAGACGGAATGAGAAGCAAGCATGCTCTCATCTTCTTCATTCATTCATTCTCTCTTAACCACACACAAAGAGTAAGTGTACTAAGGTCCATAGGACCATTCACACTGGGTCTAAGACCACCGACTTATTTAATGTCCCACACTTGCTGATACAGCTGGACAAGACTAATGTCGGTCATACATACTAACAGAAGAATAGTATGAGCTTGATATTATAACACTCCCCCTCAAGCTCAAATCATCTGATGAACTCCAAGTAGCTGTATAAAACTACTAAACTTATCTTTACCCAAAGATTGGTAAAGATATTTGCAACCTGTTCATCAATCTTCACATGCATAAGATCTGCTCTCCCTGCAGCAAGAACCATCTCTCTGATAAAATGGTAGTGTACCTCTATGTGTTTTGTCCTGGTATGGTATACTGGATTTGTTTCCAGGAGTACACTACTGTGATTATCACATAATAAGGTCACTGTAGCATCCACCTGAATATCCAAATCAGCCATAAGCTTGAGCAGCCATGAAATCTCACATGCTGCCAATGCAGCACCCCTGTACTCTGCCTCAGTGCTAGACAATGCAACCGTTGGTTGCTTCTTACTGCTCTAGTTGATCATGCCACTTCCAAAGCCAAAAGCATAACCACTCGTAGATCTGCGATCATATGAGCATCCTGCCCAATCCGCATCTATGTATCCAACCAGTTTCAAGGGCTTATCTCTCATATAGAACAACCCATAATCTACAATGGACTTAACATATCTCATAATCCGCCTAACATCATCCAAATGTGGCTTCCTGGGCTTCTGCATAAACTGACTTATGAGCCCAATTGCATAACTCAAATCCGGCCTAGTGATGGTCAAGTAGATCAGACTTCCAACCATCTGCCTGTACATAGTCACATCCTAAATTTTAGCTCCAGTGCTAATGCCCAGCTTGACATTTTGATCAAGGGATGTATCCAATGGTTTGCATTCAGCCATGACATACTTCTTCAGTATTTCCATGGCATAATGTTTCTGCATCAGCCATAAACCATTTACATCCTTAATTACCTCAATACCCAAAAAGTACTTCAATTCACCTAGATCTTTCATGTCAAATTCAGATTTCAGCATCTTCATTACATGCTGTATGCCCAAGTCATCATCACTAGTGATTATCAAATCATCAACATATATGACCAGCACTACCAAGACACTGTCGGTCTTCTTTGTAAATAGGATGTGATCAGCCCTACCAATAGTAAATTCCAACCTCTGTAAGTAGTTACTGATCCTAGCATGCCAAGCTCTCGGATCCTGCTTCAGCCCATACAGTGCATTTTTCAACTTGCATACATAATGCTGAAAATTAGGGTGAACATACCCTTGTGGCTGAACCATATAGACATCCTCTGCTAAGTCATTGTTAAGAAATGTATTATTAATGTCCATCTGCTATAATTTCCACCCTCTAGCAGCAGCCAAGGCAATCACAGTGCATATGGTTGCCATCTTGGCAACAGGGATGAATGTTTCCTCATAATCAAGTCCATACTGTTGGGCATACCCCTTAGCAACCAGCCTGGCTTTGTACCTTTCCACACTGCCATCTAACTTGCATTTGATTTTGTAGACCCATTTACAGCCAATGGTCTTTTTTCCTTCAGGCAGTGGCACAAGATCCCATGTCTTATTTTCAGCCAAGGCATTCATTTCTTCATCCATGGCTGCACACCAGTTCTCATTTTTCATTGCTTCAACATATGTACATGGTTCTTTGATCTCCATAACTTTTGTCATGTAAGCATAATGCTTTGTAGTGTAGCCACTATATGTCAACCTGTCAATAGGGTATCTGACCCTCTGTGAGCGTCTAAGCTGTGGTGCACTACTCAATTCCCCTCTCTCATGAGGCGGAATGTACTTGCTCTGCCTTGCGCCAGGCATATAGACAGTCGGAATACCAAGTTCACTGTCTAAAGTGTCAGTAGAATCATATCCAGAAGTCATTCTACCAGGTGTCATCATCCCAGATACATCCTCAGTAACTTTCTCTTTTCCTTTGTCTGCGACATCATATCTCCCCCTCACTGACATACTGGTGTCAGTGGATGGTGAGCTCCTCAATCTCCCTATCCATGGGGATACTGTCTGACTACTAGGTCTTGTCATAGCAGTGCTCTGTTGCATATCAGCTATAGATACATGAGTGGAGGGCATATCCGATGGCACTGTTGCCGGTGATACATACCAAGAACCCATCTCATAAAAAATAGCATCCCTACTCACCAAGGTTTCCATGGTAGAGGAATCATAGCATTTGTATGCCTTCTTCTCCTACGAATATCCAATGAAAACACACTTATGTACTTTTGGATCCAACTTCTTCCTTTTTTCATCTGGAATATGCACATAAGCAAGACAGCCAAAGACTTTCATGTGACTTACATCCGGCTTATAGCCATACAGCTTCTCAAATGGTGTCATCTCATGAATACCTGTAGTGGGAGTCCGATTCAAGATATACATGGCTGCCATAACTGCCTCAACCCAATAATAGAGCGGCATCTTCTTCTCATTCATCATGGCATGAGCAGCTTCCATTAAGACCCTGTTCTTTCTTTCAAGTACTCCATTCTGCTGAGGAGTGTAGCTGCAGGTAAGCTACCTGTGTATGCCATTTTGAGCCAAAAATTTGTCAAACTCATTTAATACATACTCCCCATTGCTATCTGATCTTAGGCAAGGGATATAATAGTCAAATTCCTTTTCAACCTGCTGAAAAATAGCAAACACCTCATCCTTTGTCTTCAGAATGTAAACCCAAGTATAGCGATTGTAATCATCAATGAATGTAACATAATACTTCGAGCCTCCCATGGATGCATTATGGGCTGGCCCCCAAACATCAGAGTGCACTAACTGCATCGGACGTGTACTCTTCCTTACATGCCTGACAAATGGAAACCTTGACTGCTTACCAAACTGGCAAGCATCACATACATGACCAATATTTGAATATTAGAACTTGGGTAAACTTGTAACAAGCTTTTTTTTCTGCATAATTTGCAGCCTTTGCATATTTACATGCCCCACTCTCTTGTGCCAAATTTCCAAGTCTCTGATAGTGCCAGAACCATGGGTAAACATGGCTGAATTCAGTTCTGGAAAAGTAGCATCAAGAGTAAACATTCTGCCATTCATGTGACCGCGAGCTATCAATTTGCATCCATTGCCAAACTCTTCAATAAAGCAACCATGCTTGTTGAATCTAACCTGCAAGTTTTGCTCCACAATACATCATGCAAATTGTTCATTTTGCCATCATGAACCACAAGAGGCACTTTGCCTTTATGCTCAATGCTATGCTGCGTGTCATCACCTGTACAGACATAGCCATTTTTTTCAGCCACCATATCAGTGAACCAGTCACCATGAGGAGTCATATGGTTCGATGCCCCTGAATCAATGTACCAAACTGCATCATCAGTGCATTTTTCAGCAACTCTATCTTTTACATACTGCATGGCAAACAATCTATCTCCTGAAGTATCATCTGCCTGACTAGATGTAGCAAAATGCCCATGTTGTTTGCCTTTTTGATTGCCCTGCTTCTTCCAGTAGTCCTTGGCAATATGCCCATACTTCCCGTAGTAATGACAATCCTTATCCTTGTTCGGATTGTCAAATGGACATTGCTATTGCCAGGAGCCTCTACCTCTAGGGCTAGATCTCCCCCTGCCTCTAAAGTTTCCACCACTTCTTGCATTTGATACCTGCTAGTTGTTATTGCCATAGGATGCATTTTGTTGGCCTCCTCTGCCAAATCCATAGCCTCTACCATGGTTTCCATGGCCACGTTGATTGGAATAGAAAACTGCATCCTTGTTTTTAGAACTGCTAGATCCTGTAGCCAAACCAAGCTTAACCTCTTCATGGATAAGCAATGAAACCAGCTCATTGAAATTAGGCATTTCAGTCCACACAGACACAGAAGTGTCAAAAGACTTATACTCAGGTCCCAAGGCATTCAAGGTCACAGCAACCATGTCTTCATCTTCAACCTGTGAACCAATAGATGCCAACTGATTCGCAATGGTCTTAACCTCCATGACATAATCTTGTATAGATCTACTCTTCCTCTCCATGTTGTTGAACTTTTGCTTCAACTGTATCTTCCTGGCACTTGTGGTTGTGCCATAATACTTGACCAAAATGTCCCATGCATCCTTAGGAGAGCTGCAGTTCATTATCTGCATTACCATGGCATCTGAGATACATAAAGAGAACCAGTGCAAGACTCTACGAGCTCTTTCTATCCAAGATCGGTGTAATCATCTCTGATCAGCCGTAGGTCGATCTGAGAGCTCAGGTTCAGCTTCTGCTCCAATCACCAACTCCCAATAGCCTTTCCCTATTAATAAGTTCTCCATGCGAAACTTCCATATGGCATAATTATTATTATCAAGATTTTCCCCCACTATTTGGGTTATGTTGTCAGTTATTTCTGCATTTGCCATGTTGTACCAGACACTATTTAGTCACTGCTTGACTTCCTGCAAGCCAACAAGTATGATTGACCAACTTCAATCCTCAACTGTTTATGACAGTTTTCTGCAATTAATTGCAGTAAAAAACTAGGGTATTTCAGCCCAATGACAACTCATAATAGTCCACAAATCAGTGGTCTAACTCATAAGTATACTAGTCAAGACATATGCTTTGGAGTTGCTTCAACTTAACCTCTTGCAATCTCACTGCCAAGATAAATACATACAGTCTGAAAACTGTAAACTATTAGTGACCAGTAGCTTATTCAAAAACAAAACTGAGTCATATACATGTCATACATGTCCCAAACCTTCATAGACATGTGCTAGTACGTGTAGCAGTCCAAGCATAACCATACGGGCACAAAACACTGCATATCCAACAAGTATAGGTGTCAAACTTCCTGCTCATAGATTGCATTCAGCAAAAAAAACTGTCAAACCAAGATGTATTTCAGCCTAGGAGAACCTCGAATCACTTCATACATATGCCACTGTGTGTACAGGTCAATACATGACCAAACAAGCATCCGCAAATACTCTATCTGTAAGAGGCAATGTCATATAATGCATTCATTGTTTATGACTAGCCAATACCCTATGAATACATTTGTTTCCAGATTTAGACTTCAATTTTTAAGAGCTTCCAATGCTCATATCAATGCATATAGCATTCAACATTCATATCCCGTACCATACTACTCCTTGTAGGTACCAAAAGGCATGTACTTCTTCAAGGCCAATGAGTATATATTATTGACAGTTTTATGACAGTTTTCAGCCTGTCATTGGCTTCCCAAAACTGAGCATTTTAGTCAATAACTTCAGTCCACAACCATGTCAGACAATGCATATGGTTCCCAGAGCATGTATATGCTTCAACAAGTTCTCTTGAGCATGCCAAGGAGCTCAAGGCTCTTGAGTAGAATCAAGTGTATATTGTATATTCATTGATTACAGCAGGTCTTCACTGTTTTTAGATCTATGATCAACTATCATAGCTCATAAATGAGCTATACATCATGGGTTAGCATTCCAGGACAATAAACCATCTTCCAGTGATGATTCAACAAGCATTTAAGTGTTCCATTCCATTCCAATGTGCTTATTCAGCCAGCACATGCAGATCAGCAAACTGGCGCAGTTTGCATGGACTGATCTAGGCTTCTCCTTCTTCACACTGATGACCACTTCACTGTAGATCCACTCAATGATGACCAACCAAGCCTTTACAAGGCTCCAGACAAGTCCCGACACACTCTCCTTCAAGTATACTGAAGTTGCATTCAATACATACCTCTGCAAAAACAATGACAGTCACTCCTTTTACACAGCAAGTCTTTTTCCTTCAATCTCCAGGTCTTCTTCCATAATGTTATTCTCCACAGAGCCCAGTCATGGGTGCTCTGATACCATATTGAGATTGAGAGAGGCAGAGATGGAGTGAGAAGCAAGCATGCTCTCATCTTCTTCATTCATTCATTCTCTCTTAATCACACACAAAGAATAAGTGTACTAAGGTCTGTAGGACCATTCACACTAGGTCTAAGACCACCGACTTATTTAATGTCCCACACTTGCTGATACAGCTGAACAAGACTAATGTCGATCATGCATACTAACAGAAGAATATTATGAGCTTGATATTCTAACATCCAAGAAGTAGCTGAAAGTTACTTGATTGATCTAATCAGTGATTCTCAAGTTTTAGCCATTCATGCTCGACGTATCACTATTAAGCCCATAGATATAGTTCTTGTTCGTAGGATCCGCAACAACAAGGATGCATTTAATCTTAATGTCAACAATATGCTTTGCGAAGCTATCTTGTAATTTGATCTATGTTTTTAGCTTAAGTTTGGTTGTAGAATGTAAGGAGCTTAGTTTTGGTTTATCTTTCCAGTAGACCTTCAAGTATTTGATAGTAGCGGTCTACAAAATGAAGCTAAATTTTACCTAGCTCTAGTTGTACTTGGTGCAACGCACTATCTACCGTGTATTTCATGGTTTCGTAATGTCAAATCTAATATTTGATATTCTATTTTTCCATGATTTGCATTGTGCGTATTTCCAAGTTTCCAATTTTAAAAGTAGTTTTGTTAAGGAAATTCAATGCGCAATCACACACACATCAGTGATCAGTTGTACATGGGCCGATGCACTATATCTTTATTGTATTTAGCGATTTGGCAACACTATATCTGATATGCAATATTCCATTTGACCCATGACTTATTTTTTGTGAATTTTTAAGTTTCCAATATTTCACGTAGTTTGGTTGATGATACATTTAATATACAGTTGTGCACACTTGGTGCGATGGTGAGTTTTTTTGTTATCAGTGAAGTATAATCCAGTTAATACATTTTCAAAAAACAATTGAACCATCAATTTTATAAATCGAAATCTGTTGAAACTTCACCCACTTGCTAGGCATCATAAAAACTCATGGATATTAAAAAATTGGCCCCATCAGAAGTCTCTAGGACACCTGTCCAGAGACTGGCATCTGGAGGATTCAGGGCCCCAGACACCATCCTCCGGATAGGTGTCCCAAAGACTTCTAATGAGGGAAATTTTTTTTGGTAGTTGATGTACCCTAGAGGAGTCCATAAGTAAAATTTCACGTTAATCGGATCACTGGTTTTATTTTTCCAAAGATTGGATATATTAATTCAGGTTTAAGGGTTTTTTGAAAATTTTCCTATAAGTTTAAAGTTTCACCTCATTTTGCACATTTCACTTTTGAGTTTTGGGTTTTCTCTCCTAGAAGACATGGCACGCACCAAGCAAGTAGCCCAGAGATACCCCTAGAAATCCTATGGAGAGGCCACCTCCCCCAGCTCCACCACCACTACCACCACCGTGCCAGCAGCGCAAAGTGTCGATGGAAGCCAGTCACAGTGGCTCTTCGTGAGATCCGCCATTACCAGAAGTCCACACACCTCATAATACCAAAGGCTCCATTCCAGAAGCTAGTGCATGAGCTTATGGATGGCATACTCATTAAGAAAAATAGGAGGCACTTCCCAGATGGAACACGCTTGCAACAACCCGATCGTTGGACTGCCCAAGCCCTCCTTGCACTATAGAAAGCTATCAAAGCTTATGTCATCGACTTGTTCGAAGACTTGGTCATGCAGCAGTACATGCAAGGAGAGTCATCGTCACCAATAGGGATTTGTGGATAGTGAGCTTCTTTTGGTGATGGAAGGATAGTCCTTGCGAAGATCAACAATGATAAGGATGTACTACCAAAACATATACGGAATGTAGCTTCCAAAGAGATTTTGTAAAACCTTGGTTGTAATGGATCCCATGTAAAATGTTATGAATATGAGTACAAATTTTTTGGTGTGTCTTATTTTTGTTTATTCACTTGTTATTTGTTTTATTTATGTCTTTGAGTTATCATTACTTGTGTCTGAATGAATACATGTTGCGCATGAACTCGATAAAGCACTACGTATTAAATTTAGGGTACAAATCGTGTTGCGTATAAATCTGATAAATAAGTAACTAAAGTCAAAGCAGTTTTTGGAAACCATTTTTTATAATTTCAATAAATCACAGGGAAAAGAAAATTACAAGAAAATTCCCATACTGCCCGACCAGTTTCAAACTGGTCTACAAAGTTGCAAAAGAAACTTTTTTCATATTCTTCACCGATTTGAAGTTACGAAGGGGTAGACTATTGGCTGCATGCAATTTTCTTCTCTCTTTCACCCTTATCACATCAATTGCCCATTTTATCCATCTTGTAAATATATTATAATAATGTGCTTTGGGCATCCACCTCTTGTAATCTAGCTCTCTTTGTCTATCTTGTGTACCACCACCCTTGGCTTCTTGCATGATGACCAAGGTGGAGGCTTGTCCCATCCACTATTTTCCATATTTTCAAAAATGGCATACATCATCTAGGATTATGTTAATCAAGAAGATTAGCTTGATCTAATCCCTCATGGAGGTTGTATAAGGTGCCCATGGAGATGTAAGGAGACACCTTGGGGAGTCCACCTATATATAACGTGCGTTCAAAGGATATTAAGAAATACCCTTTCTTTACATGCTATAAGGCCTTAAAATGACCCCTTTTACTTTACTAAACTTACATATTTTTTTCAAATTGTACTTTAAAATCTCTTTTGTAAATATAATCCTGTAAATTTTACTAAATATAATACCATTTCTTTTGAACTCATGTGGTATCTTACATGTTCTATAAGGTGGAATCCCCGGGGGAAGACACAATAACAAGCACATGAGAGCACTCTAGAATACCCTCATGCTAGTCCATCTCTTTGAGGTAAGCTATGAGTGAGGCTCTTTTATTATGAAGCATTCCATGAATACATAATGACGAGATTCCTCTATCTCTTCTGCTCTTGTCTCCCTCTCTCTCTCTCTCTCTCTCTCTCTCTCTCTCTCTCTCTCTCTCTCTCTCTCATATTCTAATATGGTGTCTAGATCATATATACTCTCTTCTAATTCTCCCTCTACATTCATACTTAAACTTATTAAGTAAGACTTACCATATGCTCTATTGGTAGGGAATCCTTATTTCTTCATGTTATATATATGTTCATGGGAGAATTTAGAAGCCATCACCTCTCTTAACCTTCCATCATCTTCATTTCCATTAAGATGGGCTATAAATTCTCTCTCGAGAAGTTGTGTTTTGGTTCTTTCCATTATCTTTGAAGAAAGGGATGTCCTAGCCCCTCCTCCCTTTGGCTAGGTGGTGCCCTTGTTTAGCTCTCTTAGTGAGGATCGGAGGCTGGGTGGGTAAGAGGCAACCTACTTATCTTTTCATCTCTCAACACCTACTTATCTTTTCAGCTCTCAACACCTAATCCTCTTCAGTGACCAAAAGAAATAATAATCTAGTGGGAGAAGAGAACTATTGCTAATTATCATGAATTTGTCTTAGCCAATTCTCTTTGTGAGATAAAGCTTGATGTGAATCTCTTGGAGCTGATCAAGTTATCTCCAAGAGCATGTAAAGAGTTTAAGAAGATCCTTTGTATTGAGTATATAGTCAAACCCTTGGGAATAGCCCATGTGGGAGATGATTGGTTTGAGTATGTTGAAAAGCATTGCCCAAGGATAGTAGCATATATTAATGGCATATTAGTAGATCATTGTGGATATTGGATCCTCCATCAACATTATGAGTTTAGAATTGATGGAAAGGTTGGGACTAGAAATCCAAAGGGATACCTCCACAATTCTTCAAATGGCTAGTGATAGTTTAAGGAAACTAGAAGGTTGCATCACCAAAGTCCATGTGATTGTTCCTAATGTGAAATGGATTTTGGACTTTAGGGTTATTAGGTTTGTAGGGTGGCCAATCTATCAAGTATTATTAGGAAGGCCATGGATCTTGTAATCCGATTGTCAAGTTGATATACTTGCTAGTTGTCTGATTTTTGGCAAAGGTGCTAGACATGTAATAATGATTGCATATTGTGAATTTCCTCAAAGCGAGAGAGTACCTTTATCTTCAAAATAATTAGATACATTAGAGTATCCTTCTGGTGGTGAGACTTCGTCACCAAATGATGATGCCAGGAGGCATATTCCACGGTGGATTCCGTGAGGTTTTACGGTGGATTCCGTAAACTTAGATGACCGGGGCTCATACGCAAAGAGGATTCTTTGTGCGAGAAGTTGATGGGGACGCCTGTCCTTTTCGGGCGTTTCATTAATTTAGTGTGTACATGGGTGATTCCATAGCGGGTGATTCCGCAAAATGCATATTAAATTAATAAACGTTTATGAGTTTAGAGTGCGCACTCGTAATAAATTAAGGTTAGGATTTATTTCTAACCTGTTGATTTGTTTATGTAGCTGAAGACTGCTAGGTATTCACTTTTGTCGGTTTAATTGTGTTATTTTACTAACGATTGTGAATGCTTCAGTTGATGTGTAGAGATAGCAGCAGTGGCGGAGGAAAGCATTGGAGTCTAGCGGGTTTCCGACCTTTGGATATATTTTGATAGGCGCCACGCCTATATTTTGATTATGTCTATAGAGACATCGACTATTTATTATTATTTTGTATGCGCTTATGCGCCTGGATATGTTATTTTTATTTGGACATTGAGATTGGGCGTGCCTGACTCTTTGGGCACCGTCCATTAGCTTTATTTTCCTATTTTTGGTAGAAAGCAAACTCAAAAGCTAAAAGCTTGTCATATTTTTGTAATTGGGCTATTTTTGAGCAAAAAGATTGAAAATATATATTAAATACATGCTTTGTGAAGCGCTCACACAAGGCATGGGGGAGATTCAACCCAATTTGTCTCTTGTCTCATGTCGTGCTTGCTTTCTCATTGGTTTTTGTGCTAAAAAGTAGAGTGCTTTGTTCTTGGGGACCTTTGGGAATTCACTACGTGAGCTACCTGCGTCCGATCTGCGCACCAGTGGTATCAGAGCGGAGCAGAGATCAAGGGCTTCCAATCGCTACCAATCTCGGGCGAAGGCGGAGCTCCAGGAACAAACGGCCTCTACAGTCAATCTCGTCGCGAACCGTCGATACAGGCAGACTTCTGGCGATCAAGAACCCCTGTTTCCACTCTCAGATCGCGAAGGACCACTTTCTGTCGGCGGAGGACCACTCATCAATTCTCTTCATCAAGTCGTGATAAACAGTAAGAAAGCCATATCTCTATCTTCAAAAAGCTTAGTGTAAAAGCTTAATACAAAGCTTGAGAAGCTTAACAAGCTTCTAATCAACAAATCGACCTACAAGAGGAGGCGCCCGAAATTTTCGGCGGAAAAAACGGACCCCCCCCCTCCTCACGATCAAAAAACGGCGGCCTATATTCCTCCTTCTTAAGCTTCTTAAGCTTAAGCTTAACTAATTAAGCTTAAGTCATTAAGTTACTCTCAAGTCAGACAAGGCAGAGAAGTCACCAAACTCCGGGTCACGCACTCCAGAAGACAAGTTTCGCAAGTCGACACTAATCAAGTACTGCAAGTCCTGCAAGTCAGCTAAGTTCAGCAAGTTCACAACCCTGCAAGTCTGTTAAGTCTGCAACTCTGCAAGTCAGACTAAATCAGAACTGACTAACGCTTGAAACTCCTAGAAGACTTGTTCGTTTGCAAAAACTCTGAACTGGAAAGTTGTTCGCAGCAAGCTGTTTTACCTATCTGCAACTTCGTTGAAGTACTTTCAGCAAACGGAGACAGAAATATTTCAGAATTTCTGAAAATTGAAGAAGAAAATACCCAAAAATACATAGCCTTGTAACCCCAAATTTGAGCTACGCTCATCCCGCTAACTGATTTTGAGTGAGAAAGGTTTGTTGAGTTTTACAGGATGACTACCCCACATATGGATGATCCTATGGCTGAAGACGACCTACCTGAGCCTACCATGGAGCAAAAGCTGGATCTTATCATGTTGCAATTGGACGAAGAGCGAAGAGCTAGGCAAGCCTTGCAAGCGCAATTGACAAAGCTACAAGGAGCGTCCACTGATAAAGAAGAACCTCAAGCTGAAGATTTGATACGCCGTACCATTGACGCCACTCTTGAAGCGCAAACCATTCGCAAGGAATCCAAGATAAGTAAACGAAGTTTCAAGTTTCGCACTTTCAATGGCATAAGAGAGGGAAAGACTGTTTTATCATTCATTAGCCAATTTGATGACTATTTCCATGAGGAAACTTATCCTGAGAAAGATAAAATCAAGTGTGTTACTAATCATCTGATAGATAGAGCATCACTTTGGTGGACTGTCGTCCGCAAGAGCATAGAATGTCCTGCTACATGGGAAGATTTCAAGAAGAAGTTCATGCAAAATTTTCTTCCACCGCAATTTCATGAGAAGGCAATCAAGCAATGGGATTTACTTCAACAACGCGACCGTGAGCCTATTCCACAGTATACAGAGCGTTTTTGGAATGCACTTCTACAGCTACGCATGCTTGAAGACGTACCAGAGACGACACATAAGCGGAAGTACATGTCTGGACTTCTTGGACATTACTACGCTGAGGTGAATATGTTCAAGCCTGCTACTCTTGAAGATGCCATCTCCTTAGCTCACGACACTGAAGATAAGTTACGTGGAAGAGATCGACGACCACAGGCATTCCAAGCAAACGGTAATTATGGATCTAAACAATTCAATTCAAATTTCAGAAGGTTTAATCCAGGTCGTTTTTCATCACCATCTTTCCGCAAGAATTGGCCTAAACCACCCGCATTACCATCCACTGTCAATCCAAATCCTAAGCCTATCCAACAAGCAAATCCAAATATACCCAGACTCCCAGCCATTGCAAATAATGTGACCAAAGCCAAGCCCATCGTATGCTACAAGTGTCACCAGCCAGGCCATCTCGCAGCAAATTGTCATTCAAAGAAGCCATCAGCACATATCAACTACCTTGGAGCTATGGACGAAGACGAGCATGAGGATATGCCGGACTTCACTGAAGAAGAAGATGATCCTACTACTATTTCCGACACTTTACCAGGTATGCCTACTTTACATTCATTGTTGATTATGAAATGTATGGTGCATGGAAAAGAAAGAACTGTATTGCATGATGACGGTAGTACGCATGATTTTATTTCAGCAAAATTGGTAAAGGAATTGAAATTGCATACAGTACCTACGCATTATCGCATAAAAGTTGCATTTTTAGGTACTAGGTACAATGGCACACAAGAAGTTCAAAATTTAGAAATTCAAATTGGTCCATATGTTGAAAGAAGAAATTTCTTAGTTGTCCCATTACAGTCTAGCGACATTATTTTAGGAATGCCATGGAGACACCAACATAATCCCAATATAGATTATTCCACACACACAATGAATATTAATTTTCAAGGAAAATCTATTACATTATTTGGTATGCATGCATCTCATATGTTTTCACTGCTTTCGCATACTCAAGCAAAACGTGCACTACGCAAGAATACTAAATCATATCTCATTTGGGTGAATGAATTGCACGCAAAAGAAACTCATATGCACCCTAGGCATAAGGAATTTCTTGCATATTTTAAGGATTGTTTTGCAGAAGATCTACCACCAGGTTTACCTCCATCACGTCCAGAAGACCATAAGATTGACCTAATACCTGGCACACAACCACCTTGCAAAGCCCCATATAGGCACAATCAAATAGAGCAAAAAGAAATCCAGAGTCAAGTAGAAGAATTACTAAATAGAGGCTTAATTCGACCTAGCAGTTCTCCATTCGGTGCACCTGTGCTCTTAGTCAAGAAAAAGAATAATACTTATCGGATGTGTATTGACTACCGAGCATTAAACAAGATCACTGTAAAGAATAGGTATCCTATACCTAGAGTTGATGACCTTATGGACAAACTGCAAGGATCTTCTATATTTAGTAAAATTGACCTTAAATCTGGATATCATCAGGTGAGGTTAGATAGATCCGACATATTTAAGACTGCATTCAGGACACAGTTTGGCCATTACGAATTTTTAGTTATGCCATTCGGATTAACTAATGCACCTGCCACTTTCAGTAGAATGATGAACCGTATTTTTCTAAAATATCAGTATTGTGTGATTGTTTTCTTTGATGATATTTTAGTGTTCAGTCAAAGTGAAAAAGAGCATTATGAGCATTTATCATTAGTTTTTCAATTACTGAAAGAAAATCAATTGTTTGCAAATCCTGACAAGAGTGAATTCTTTAAGACAGAAATAGAATATCTAGGTCATATTGTATCAAAAGAAGGAATAAAAGTTGATCCTAAGAAAATTGATGCAATATTGCATTGGCCTATTCCTAAAAATGTACATGAATTACGTTCATTCCTTGGTCTTGCTAGTTTCTATAGGAAGTTTGTACGTAATTTCTCATTACTTGCTTTACCACTGACCAAACTTCTTAAGAAAGGTATTGTTTACCAATGGACTGAAAACCAGCAGAAATCCTTTGATTTACTTAAACGTGCATTGACCAATGCCCCTGTCCTACAATTACCTGACTTTAATAGACCATTCTTTCTAGTTGTGACCGATGCTAGCGGATCAGGAATAGGAGCCGTGCTAATGCAAGACAACCATCCAATAGCATATTCTAGTTCTAAGCTGAAACCCTCTGAGCTCAAATATTCCACCTATGACAAGGAACTCTTAGCAGTTGTACAAGCATTGAAACAATGGAAGCATTATTTAATGGGTTCAGAATTCATGATAAAGACTGACCAGCAAAGCATTAGACATCTACTTAGCCAACCCCAAATTTCTGACCGCCATATCAAATGGGCTTCATTCATTCAAAGTTTCCATCCTATCATTCAATACCAACCTGGAAAAGAAAATGTAGTTGCCGATGCATTGAGTAGAAGACCTGCAATTCATAACATTTCTATCATATCTTTTGATTCTTTGATTGCTATGAAAGACACATATCACCAGGATATTACTTTTCATTCTGATTGGCAAAAATTAGTTCAAAATAATTTCATTCCTGTTGATTCATTGTCATATAATGATGGATTCATGTTCTTTGAAAAGAGACTGTGTGTTACTATTCCATTCCGATCTTTTGTTTTAAATGAAATTCATTGTCCCCCATATCAAGGTCATAGAGGTATCATTTCTACATTACGCATGTTAACTGAAGATTTTTATTGGCCGCATATGGATGCAGATGTGTCTAATTTTGTTTCTGAATGTCTGATTTGTCAAAGAATAAAAAGACATCATGGTAAACAATATGGGTTATTAATGCCTTTATCTATTCCATCTAAACCTTGGGAACATATATCTATGGATTTCATTACTGGCTTACCAAATACTAAATCTAACCATGACATGATTTGGACAATTGTAGATAGATTTAGTAAGCAAGCATATTTCATTGCATGTAAGAAAACTTTAACAGCATCACAAGCAGCACAATTATTTTTGAAAACTATTTTTACTAACCATGGATTGCCGAAAGTGATTATTTCAGATAGAGATTCTAGATTTTGTAATAATTTCTGGATTACACTATTTGCAAATCTAGGCACAAAGATTGATTTCTCATCTGCATTTCATCCAGAAACAAATGGACAAACAGAAGCCACAAATAGCACTATTTGAGATCTTTTACGTGCATACACTATCTCTAAACCTCAAACATGGGATACTCATTTACATTTATTACAGTTTGCATATAACAATACACCGCACACATCTACAAAGAAAGCACCTTTTGAAGTTATTTATGGACATAGATTATCTACACCTGTTGCATCTTTGTCTAATAGAATACAAAGTGCCGATGATATTGCTGTTATGCATAACACTATTTTTGATGAGGTAAAGGATATGATTGCTAAAGCCCAACAATCATATACCAAACAAGCCAACAAGAAAAGACAAGCCATGAATTTCAAAGTTGATGATTATGTTTGGCTTAGAATAGAAAAGCGTAGACTGCAAAGTGTAGATAGACATCCAGTTGTCAAATTAGCCCCTAGATTCTACGGACCATTTAGAATCATTCATAAGATTAATGACAATGCATTCAAGTTAGAATTGCCATCTCATTGGAAAATTCATAATACATTTCATATTAGTTTATTGAGACCATTTAGAGGACAATTACCTATCCACCCTGTCTATGAAAACCCACCTTTACTAGAAGAAGAGACTGAAATCCTTGAACCAGAAGCCATCATAGACACTGACTACATGACCACTAGAACTGGCCGAAGGTACTCTAGATATCTAGTGAAATTTAAGAACCATCCTGTAGAAGAAGCACAATGGATGCACGCTAGAGACCTAAATGCTTTCCCCACTCTGTTAGCTCCACATTGAGCTAATAGCAATTGAGGTCAATTGCTATCCCACCCCGGGGGTATGATGCCAGGAGGCATATTCCACGGTGGATTCCGTGAGGTTTTACGGTGGATTCCGTAAACTTAGATGACCGGGGCTCATACGCAAAGAGGATTCTTTGTGCGAGAAGTTGATGGGGACGCCTGTCCTTTTCGGGCGTTTCATTAATTTAGTGTGTACATGGGTGATTCCATAGCGGGTGATTCCGCAAAATGCATATTAAATTAATAAACGTTTATGAGTTTAGAGTGCGCACTCGTAATAAATTAAGGTTAGGATTTATTTCTAACCTGTTGATTTATTTATGTAGCTGAAGACTGCTAGGTATTCACTTTTGTCGGTTTAATTGTGTTATTTTACTAACGATTGTGAATGCTTCAGTTGATGTGTAGAGATAGCAGCAGTGGCGGAGGAAAGCATTGGAGTCTAGCGGGTTTCCGACCTTTGGATATATTTTGATAGGCGCCACGCCTATATTTTGATTATGTCTATAGAGACATCGACTATTTATTATTATTTTGTATGCGCTTATGCGCCTGGATATGTTATTTTTATTTGGACATTGAGATTGGGCGTGCCAGACTCTTTGGGCACCGTCCATTAGCTTTATTTTCCTATTTTTGGTAGAAAGCAAACTCAAAAGCTAAAAGCTTGTCATATTTTTGTAATTGGGCTATTTTTGAGCAAAAAGATTGAAAATATATATTAAATACATGCTTTGTGAAGCGCTCACACAAGGCATGGGGGAGATTCAACCCAATTTGTCTCTTGTCTCATGTCGTGCTTGCTTTCTCATTGGTTTTTGTGCTAAAAAGTAGAGTGCTTTGTTCTTGGGGACCTTTGGGAATTCACTACGTGAGCTACCTGCGTCCGATCTGCGCACCAAATGATGAATCAAGAGAGGGGTCCACTACAAAATATGTCTACCAGGTGACTCTAAATGAGCCGATAGAAGCTCAAGAAAGAATTAGAGATGTAGATGTGATTGAGCTAGATCTCGATACATTGGATGAGCCATGACCAATTAAATTAGGATCTATGCTCAGTTTGGAAGAGAGGAAGGACTATGTGTCCTTGATCCAAGAATTTTGTGATATTTTTTCATGGAGCTATGATGAGCTTAGGGGTATTCCTCCTCTATGCATACTATTCCCTTGAAGGAAGGTAGCCGTCTTGTTTGACAAAAGTGAGGCGTATGCCTTTTGAGCTAAGGGATGAACTATTTGAGGAGCTACAAAAATTATGTAAGACTGGTCTGATATTTCTTATACAATACTACACGAAGTGGTGTTTGCTAGTAGTTATCACCAAAAATAAATAAAATCTGAATTTACGTAGATTTTAGGAAGATCAATAAATAAATAGTCAAAGATTACTATCTACTACCATTTATTGATCAAATTCTAGATTAGTTAGCGAGTAGGGATATTTAATCATTTTATGGAGTACTTTGCCAATTATAACCAAATGGCTATCGTAGAGAGGAAACAATTGAAAATGACATTTATAATTGTATTTGGTACCTTTTTTATATCATGTTATGGCTTTTGGATTATGCGATGTGTGAGGGTCTTGGCAATGTCTACTGATAAAACTTTCAATGATATTTCCCTAGAGGAGTTGAAAGTCTTTATTGATTATCTGGAGGCAACCACCACAAGGGAGAGATAGTTGATTATTCTAATAAAATGTTTAGAATGGTCTAGATAGTTTTGCATCACTCTCAATCCAAGGAAATGCACCTTTGGAATGCCCTATGAATTGTTGTTAGGCCATGTGGCGCTAGCTTGGCTATTGCAAGACCAATCCTGAAAAGATAAAGGTTATCAAAGCTATGAGTCTGCCACTTACTCCTAAAGAAGCACATAGCTTTCTGCCATCATCAATAATATATTATTGATGATTTATTAATGTGTTGGCTAAGACAACATTGCCATTGGCAAATATACTATCCTTTAATTGTCTATTTGTTTAGAGTGATCCATGTCAAGTATCCTTCGAGGATGTGAAGTAAAAATTTGTAAAACACTAGTCCTAAAAGCACCTATGAAAGGGGTGAGATATTTTATATATTTTCAGTAGCTATGATATATATTATTAGCTAAATCTAGACTAAACCATATATATTATATCTACATGGAAAAATTATGCCTTCGTATGGTCTTTGTTATGAAGAAGTCCATGCACTATATCTTGTATGAAAATTTAGTGTTTTATACAAAGGAAAAGGGACTAAGACTATTGTTGAATAAATTGCAACCATCTAACCACCTAGCAAAGTCGTTGATCACCTTGCAAGAGTTTGACTATGAAATTAACAGTAAGCCATAAAAGTTGCAAGGCATCATTGAATGTCTTGTGGATTTTGGGGAGCCAAAAGAAGTCTTGGTTGAACGAAGTGACCTTGATGGTCTATTCAAAATCAATATAGCCTCCATTCCATCTTGTTATGTTGCCATAACCCAGTATCTATCCATAAGAGAGGATGGAGCAGCTTTGTTGAAGGATGAAAAGAGAACAATTAGCCAGAAATCCTTGAAATTTGCCTTGATTGTAGACACACTATATTGGCAAAGGATCAATGTTATTTATCACTGATGTGTTATGCTTGATGAGGTTTCATTTATCTTGAAAGAGTGTCATGACTCCGCTTGTGGAGGGCACATTACTCGAGTGTTGATTGTATAGAAAGCTTTGACAGCTAGATATTGTCTGCCATCCATTTTCCTAGATGCATTTTCCTATGTCAAGAGATGTAATACATCTCAGAGACATGACAATATGGAGAATAGGAAGCACCCATTGACTCCTATCATGGCTATAATACTATTTGAGAAGTAGGTATTGATTTCATTGGACCTATACATCCTTCATCAACTACACGTTTGTGTTTTATGTGGCAACAAACTATTTGACAAAGTGGTGTGAAGCTTGCACTACAATGAAGGATAATGCCAAGGAAACGACTAGTTTTATTTTGGAACAAATTGTTTGCCGTTTTGGTTCACATAAGAAACTTGTGTTTGATCATGGGACACATTTTCTAAATAAGGTGAATGAGACTATGATCAAATATCTAGAGATTAAACATAATAAGACCACACCTTATAACCCTCAAGCTAATGGGTAAGTAGAGAGTATCAATAAGTAACTTGTGGTGGGGATTTTATCTAAGACGGCATCCGTAGGTAAGCATGATTGGGATAAGAAGTTGTATGTGGCTATGGGCATATAACAAGACATTCAAAAGAGCTACAAGCCACACCCCTCTTAAATTAGTATATGGAGAATAATGTGTTTTACCCTTAGAGATTGAGCTACCCATAGTAAGGTTTTCTCTAAACCATTCTTTGGATGAAGAGGAAGTGTTGCAAGAAGGGCTTACTTCCCTTGCACATCTTGACAAGATTTAGTTGTTGCAAGCCTTGTTACATCAAGAAGTAGGGAAAAAGCACATGAAAATGCTTCATGATCTTTGGGCTAAGAAGTATAAATTTGCTGAGTCAATGAGTCCTATATTATGATGTCCATCATGAGCTCTTCCTAGGTAAGGTGGAACCCAAATGGGATGGTCCTTATAAGGTTGTTCGTATAGAATAGAATGGCTCTATAGCCGTTTTAGTGGATTTGCAAGGGGTGGGGTTCTAAACTAAAGTAGACTTCAATAAATTGAAGCCCTATTATGTGTAGGGGCTGACGTTGGACTTAGTGCCTTTGTAGGTCCTTCAAGATCTAGCTTAAACTTGCTGAGGATACCAAGACTATTGGATAGGGAAAGTCATTTCTCCTTATCTTGAGTATCCATGTTTAAAGAAGTGTTACCACAATGAGGCCTAGTGATTTGGTGGAGTAAGGGTTATCACATTATTGAGTGGCAAGATTGATCTTTCACATGGGATATTTGAGTGTCTAATGCCACCATTGTCATTGGGTTCTTGCTAGCATCCCTATCGAGTTTAGTGAGGAAAGAGGGATTATACCTATTTTACATTCCCTCTCTCAATTAGACTTTGATAATCACAGGTACAAGTAGCTGATTGCCATGGAAGGTTACATCAATGAAGCCTTGGTTTACACATTATATTTTGATGGAGCTTCTTGAGGACCTACTAAGCATGCGAGTGTAGGGATTTTCATAAAATATCCTCATCATTGTTGAGTGGCTTAAAAATAGAAGTGTATTTAGGTACTACTTTTACGAATATTATGGTGGAATACAAGGCCTTGCCTATGGGACTCAATCTAGCTAGATGTGGTGGTATTCACTGGTTATTGGTGAAAGGTGACTCGCAGTTAGCGATCAATCAATTGAATGAGACCTATAGTATAAGGGATACCATTCTAAGGATGTATCATCGTGCAACATTAGACAACCTTGAGATCTTTGAGGCAGTGACTTGCCAGTTGACTCGCCAACATAGTGGAATCACTTTGCAGAATTCCTGGCTAATTATTCATTTGTTGAATATGTCTTTATTAACTATAGTCCCAAGGGGCTTTTACAATTGCCTCTTAATATTAGTCCAAGGCTCTATGGGCATTTCTTGTGCTCACATGTCTTGTTTTGGCCTCCAATGGTTAGTATGGGTTATGAGCCATGTAGTGATTTGTTGAGAAACACAGATCCTTAGCAAGGTTTAGCTATGGAGGACAAAAGTTAATGACAAGATGCATGATGATCAAGATTAGACATTGTCTATTACTCGAGTGAATAAGGTTCCAAGATAGATTAGATTGGACTCATAAACACAATCCTGAGTAGATAGACAAGATTGAAAGTACAAAGTATAATAGGATTCATTATTTTACTTAATATCAAGTACATGCTTTTATAGTTGTAGGATAGTTCCCCTTTTCTCACTGTGCTTATGGGATTCAGGAAGCTTCTCTTAGGCTGTTGCATGTCCCAAGCTCTACAACTCCATACAAAGAGGCTATCTTAAGAGTGTGATTTCATAATTCTCAACACCCCTCTGCAATCACAACCATAAAAAGCACCGGGTATATAGGGGCTATCATGAGTAGAACCTTGCTAAGTGTAGACATAGAAAAAATCAACCATATAAATCTAGAGGCTATCACAAGGCCTCACTAAGTGTCTAGGGGTTGTAGTGCATAGGTTACATGAGGATTACAAAGCTTATGATCGGAGCATTAATGTAAGTACATACAAGGCTTAAAAAAGATCTAGTAAAATTTGGAGACAAGGACTGATAGGCCATTGTGATCTTCATCTTCAAATATGACGTTGTAAGCCTTTTGTGATTTTCTTTTAGCATGGTAGATCTTATTTTCCTTGTCCTTCTATTACTTTGATGCTCACTACTTTGTTTGAACATTTTTTGACTTTGATCTTCTAGTCTTCTTTTTGGTGGTCTTCTTCTCCTTTGACTGCTTTAATCTTCTTTATATTTTTATTCTTCTCCACTTTGCTTGCTTTGACTTTCTACTCAAAGAGATCACAAGATTTGGGTTTTGCATGATGATCAAGGTGGTTGAAACATCTTTATTAGGGTTGATGTCTTGTCTTCCTAAGGGTGGCATTTAGACAAAAAACTAAAATAAGGATGGTTGGAAGAAAAACAAAAGTGAACAGAAGGAAAATGATTTAGTATTGCCTCATGAGAGCTTGATAGGATCTTGGGTACCGAGACAAGACCTGAGGCTGATGCCCTGTTCTCTTCAGACTCAACTCTCTCCTTTTTACACATCCAAGTATAAAGTACTAAAGAGAAAAATATATTTAAATTGAAAAACATGTGACTTTTTATAGACCAAGCTATAGGAGTCCTTGCCTAGTAATCAAGTTATCCTAGGTCAGGTGGACAGGTCACAAACCACCACTTAGGACAATTCCTTTGATAGCTCTTTTAGCTAGTCTATGTGGGAGGAGTTGGTTAGCCACTATATTTGGATCTCTGTCAGACTATGCTGGGCCTATCCCTCATGGACTTTGCTTTGATTTTGTCAAGGGGTAGGGTAAGGGTTGTGTTTGTGCTCTATTATATATTTTTATTTGAAGTAGATGGATGCTCTTTATGATTCATATTTGTGTAGATCTATTCATAGGTTCAACAAGCTGAGTTTCCTTATCACATGGTTGCCAATGAGAGGTGACTTTTCGAGCCAAATTTAAAGCAAAAAAGTGGTTAGAGATCCATAAAAGAGGAATTTTTGGCAAAAAATGAAATGATCATAGATCAAGAAGTTGGAAAGCACATGGCAGAGGCTAGCATAATAGATTTTAATGCTAAAAATTCACTTGTCTAGTCGGATTGCAAATCCAAGGTCATTTTCCCCTCCGTTCATGCCAAAACCCCATGTAGAACATTGCAAATATGTAAGTTTGAACTAGTTATTTTAATGGTTAAGTGTTTAAACATGATTAAAAGAGCTTAAAACTCTCAAAAAGTGTTGTGAGAGGAAGGGGACACAATTTTTTTGCACCTTCATTTTTTAATTTAAAAAATAGATTGTTGCATCCAATGGAATCATGCCTTCTCCTCCTAGGGATGTAATGGCAAATTTGCATGCATTGAATCACTAGCGCCACCAAGTCATTTAATGTAGTAAATGAAAATATATAAATTTAGTCTTTCTCTCTCCTTCCTCTCTCTTATCTTTGTACTTTGTTCACATGGTTGTGTATGAGAGAGAGAGCATTAGGGCTGAAAAATGTTTAAAATGACACTTTTGTTAATCCATGGATTAAGAAAAGGGCCAAAGAGATTTTGTCACATGGACAAAAATATGGTATTCTTGTCTCCTCTGCTTTTGAGATAGTAGAGTTCATTTTGTGGTTCTCCCCTCCTATTTAGCCAAAATCTTCAAACCCTGACAAGTTTTGGTAGTCCCAATGGCCCCTATTAACTAATAAAAGCTATCAAAACCCCCCACAAAGACATGAAAAAGTTAAGTTAATTAAGACCATTTTAAAAATTGGGAGAATTTTCAAAGTTCTTAGCACTCGTAGTATTTTTAATTTGTCTCCTTGACCTCTCTCTCTTTAGGTTTCTTTCTTTGCACATTATTTGCATACTCGTTGTCTTTTACATGGCGTCCACAAGGTGTTCTTCTCATTCCACCATGTATAGCAAGAGCGCAAATGGAGAATGGGAGCCCAAAACATTTACTATAAATGATTGGGTTACAATGCTACCATCTTGCAAGGGCTCTCATAGAGTGAAAAAAAACAAAACAAGGGGATATCAAATATCATTGGAAGGGACGTATCTTTTCCTTCAAAACCATGCCTCAAGGCTGCTTTGCTTCGGTGCAACATGTTTACATGGCTAGAGATATGCACTTGGCTCCACTAATATGTTTTTCCTAGCAAGCACACTGTAAGTTAGAGTTGTAAGGTTTACGTGAGTATATGGTTTTGTTTGAAGCATATGCTAAATAATAGATTATTGGTGTTAGAGAGAGAACTAGGGAGAGAGAAAGAGGAAAGAGAAGATTGTAGAAGAGAGAGAAAGACTGCAAGAAGAGAGAGAATAAGAGTGAAGAGGAGAGAGAAAGACTAGATTTAGAGAGAGAAAGACAGGAAAGAAGGGGAAGCCATAGAAGCTGTGAGCAAGAAGGGAGAGAAAGTTTATAATTGTATTATTGTGTCAAAAAGATATGAAAATTTACATCTTCTCTCCTTTTATACCAATGTCAGTGTGACATGGCAAAATATCAATGTTATTAACACTAATTTGTTATTCCCAGCTTCTTACAATTGGTTGTAGATATCTTTCCATCAACAAGTTTTGAGTGGCAACCTGTGGAGAGCCTCAACGGAACATTCCATGCCATTCATAAAGAATTTGCAAACATTATTTATGCTGATTAGACCACGATTTTTTTTCATGAAAGTGAAAATTTTGTGTATTATGCACAATATTTGGTTCCTTCAAGAACAGGTGTGTATGGATAGCTTGAAGATTTGTAGTTACCAAGCCTCTCATCTTTGAATTGGGAGATGCCTGATGAAGCAACAATGGAGAGTTTTAAACTCAAGATTGCTCAATATTTTCAAAAGGTTATGACTCCTGGAAGGATCTCGAGAAGAGTATTCTTATCGTGGTTTTTACCCTTGCATGTTTTTATAGCTTGCTTTAAAATAGCATGCTTACAATGGACGAAGGTTTCATAGCTAAACATAAATTTTTTAGAGGAAGATTTGGACAAAATTTTAGGTCTATGTTGGAAAGTCAAGGAATTTGACCACAAAGGTGACTTTATAAGGTGCAATGTGTGCCCTCACTCATTGGGTTTATCCTATAATATATCTCGTCAATTTCTTATCATAGGTTTTGATTATAGAAGATACAAACTTAGATTGGGTGCTTGGGTTCCTTTAGATTCAGATATTGATTGTAAGACATTGAAACTTACCGTGTAAGTTATCGCACAAGAAGTAAAGGAGGTGAACAATACTTCAAAGTGGAGTCTTAAGGATATAAGAGAGACCTTGGAATTTCTAGAGAATGTTACTCCTAGATATAAGTTCAAGGTAAATGCTACTGTAATTGGTAAAAGAGCTGAGAGCTTTGTATCATGTATGAGTTGTTTGCCTCCTAGTGTTGTGAGTTTTGGACCATAAATATGCATGTATAAATAATTTTGAATCTTTCTTTTGCTCACAAATATTGCTACTAGAAACATAGAATTATACACATTTAAGTACTATTTAAAAAAATCTTGGTATAAGCTTTGCAGTGATTTTGTGAATAACAAATCATTGTTTATGGACCAAAATGATTTCATTATATCATGAGTTATAAAATTGCAGTACAACTTAATAGGAAAGACTTAGTACAAGCTTTATAATTCTCTATGATTCTATGAACAAAAAATCATCTTTCATGGGTAAGATCAAAATGACATATCATTACATTTTGGGTTAGAATATTGTACTACTGATGTATACACAAGGGGAATGTTACTTCAATACAAATAGACAAATTGATAATTGTAAGGCTATTCTTTAGCTTCTCTTTGATCTTTGGCTTCTCCACCCTCGGGTTGTTCTTTAGCTTCTCCTTGATCAATAGCTTCTCCATCCTTAAGACTTCTCTCTTTCTTTGGAAAAGTCGCTTCATCTTCCATACTTTCATCCGTCATCACTAGTTTCCTCTTAGTAGGTGTTTTCTTTGGTTGCTCAAAAAACTTAATTACCTCAAGCACTCTTTTCTCCTTGGGCTTTAGAGGGGATGGACTAAATTTCAATGGAGAAAGCTTAGGCATGTCCTTCATTTTGGGCCCCTTTTGTTTGGACCTTGGAGACTTCATTTTCTTGGTGGTTGCCATTTTCTTGCCTTTGCCCTTCATTGTTGTGTGTCCTTTGGAATTTTTAGCTAGTAAAGGGGAATCTGGGTCCATCGGTGTAATTGCCCTATCTAAAACTAGTTTAATACACCTCTCCCATATCCACCACATGTATGAATCAAGGTAGTCTCTGCACTGTAACAAAGCACACAAGTTATTTGAAGTAGCAAGAGACTTTCAATATAAAAAGGATAAATCATAGGAAACTTACATTCACCCCCTCTACATTCAGTAACTTTGAATCTATTATCCTCGAAGCATTTCAAACCACTCTCCAGCCACAACTATGTATGTCATTTTGCAATAGGACCTCTTGAAGCAGAAACTTAAAAGGTCTTTGAGGATCAAAAATGCTTTAAAAGATGGTGTCCAAGTGGGTAGTAACAAGTCTAGCAGCACTGCACATATTAACTTATTAGTGAATATTATAAACTTTATCCAATAAAAGATAAAATAAAGAGTGTTTATTGACAATACATCTTTGATTAGCCATGGATTTCTAAAAGAGAATTCATAAAAATGACCTCTCTTGTAGGAATGTCGATATAGATTAGGCTCTAGTGTCCTCTGCAAACCAAAACACAAGTGAGAAATAACCCTAAAGACAAATCATCACGAGATAGAATGTTGAAGAAAGTACCTTTCAATATATGAAAAAAAAATATGATGCTTTGTGACACTATCGAAGTCCTTTAAAAACCTTGCAATATTTGAATCAGATTTTGAAAGCAAATCCACAGAGAGAAGTTGATCAATAACAAATATACCCTTAGCAATATCAATGCTAAGAGAAACAACATATGCCCTATATACAAAGTAAAGAATGAATGAGAGTGCAATATAAGGACCCTTGAAAAAATTCATTATAAATAAAGAGAAGCAAAAGACCTTACCTCAAACAACAATAGAATACTGAATCTATTAGTTGAGTATCCTTTTTCTCAAATAGGATCTTATCCTCTAGAGAAATGCTAAGGTAGTCTTCTTTCTCAGGACTAACAGAAACATTCACGACCATTTGGCCGTACACTTTGCCCATCCTCTCGTAATTCACTAGCCCAAGTGACAAAATCTTTCTATGCCAGATTAGATCCTCATTTTCTATTACTTCTTTCCTTTTCTCCACCAATACAACCTCTTACTCACTTGCAACCCTTGTAGGATACAAATGGGTAACTTCTTCAATCTTAGGTACTGGTGGCTCTTTCTACTTTCTCTTGGTTGGAACATTGAGGATTTCATTGATGGGAGAGGTTTCAAAGCCTTGCCAAAACCTATATCTAAGTCTGCTAACCATACTAAAGTATTTATTCCTTAATGTAATTCGATGTGCATGGGCAGCTGCAATATAAGCATCATTCATAAAATCTATTAAAAAATCCTCTGTTGCCTCTTGCAAGCATAGTAGGGCAGACAATTTCCATCTCTTGTTGATGTCATCCACAGAAGCAACATAGGACAACCTATCAGGTATCTCCTTGACCAGTCTAAAAAATGCAGCCTTAGGAATGAGGCAACTAGTTGACTTTTGAGCTTTCCTGATCTCTGCAAAACACCTCTACATGTAAAATCATCTTGACTTTCTCTTTTCCCTCACATGGACTTCCTTGGGAGGTTGAGAGTGAGGAGAAGCTGAGGGCTCATACTCACCACATAACTTGTTCTATGAGGATTCACCTGAATAAACTTTACCAACTGGTGTAATAGGAACAACAATTTCTTCAACTGTCACCTCAACAATTAGCTTAGGACCTTATTCAGAAGATTTTTTCACTAAGACCTTCCTTGCAGTTTGTTTTGTCCTAGCCATTGAAACCCACACGGTGCAATAAGGAGGCTACATACAAAGACAACTGACTCCCATCGCACAAAAATAGAGACTAGATGGAAGCCTTGAACTCCTGCTCCTCACTTCGCAATAAAGGTTGACCCAATACAATGCGGTAGAGCGAATTTGAGTTCCTCTTTTGCTCTAATTGCTTCGTATTGGCCGATTCCAACACAAAGCAGTGCGGTGCGAGAAGACAAGAAGAAGATCTATAGCTCCAATACGATGTGATGAAGGTTGTTGATAAAAATTGTGATGTAAGCTATCACGTTGTTTTGGACAACTTAGCAGCTCTACAGATTTGGCCAATACAACGCGATGAAGGTTGTTGCTAAAGTTGGTGAGGTATGCTATCGTGTTGTTTTTGACAACTTAGTAGCTTTTGACGTCATTAACATCGGATGTACGACACTTCTATCGATCGGATACGTCAGAACTGTTGGATGAACAACAGTCATGACCTAAGGTGTGAATTCGTACTGAGAAGTTCTTATATAGTTGCAAGTGCTGATGTCCACAAGTCATGTTCTCATTGGCTGTTTGATTTGGGTTTTTAGAACGTTCCTTCTTCCCCCCTCACACCTATTTAAGGCCAGCCAAATTTTTTCGTGCACTTTTATTCCCCAGCCGTTTCCTCGCGCGTTGAACGTCACCCCCTGTGTCCATACGCTATCCCCCTGCATCCATACTCCGTCTTCAATCTCCACGTCGCCCCCTCCATCCATACTCCGTCACCCCCTCCGTTAAAGTCGTCCTCCACCGCAAGCACATTCCTATCGTGTCGTATTCCTAACTTGTCATATTCCTATCTCGTCCAACACAGCGCGAGAAGATAAATAGAAAGATTTTGATTTTCTTCCTATCGCATCTATTCCTAACTTGTCCAATCGTTTTCCTACCCTCGCAGAAACGGCACGATGCTGGGGTTTGGAGATTCTGAAATGCTTCTTCCTAACTTGTCCAACATGGAGCAAACACACCTTTCAAAAGGCTTATACCTTGATATTCACATTATATAGGCAAGCAGTCTTAAGCCACTAGAGCTATTGAATCTCAAGAAGATGTTTGGTACTTCAGAGATGTCACACATGTCTGCCTCTACATCTATGAAGAGGAAAAGAGTCCTTGAGCCCACAATGACAAAGGAGTCACTTGCCTCAAATATTTCAATAGCATCTCATATATCTGGGACAACTGAAGGTTCAAGCAAGGATTCAAAGAAGGGAAAGGCTTCAAAGTCTCCTATGAGTTCCCCGGGCTATCTCAAATTACAGATGTCACAACCTCTGAGAAGCTTTTGGATTTTCTCATAGAAAACAATATTGACATTGCTTTCTATCCAATAGCTAGGGAGGTTTTCAATCCAGAGTGGGACCTTGATCAAGTCCTTAATTTCTCAAATGACTTTATCCAGGAAGATTTTGCAGAGTTTGAGGAGTTGGCATATCCTGTTGTTCAGTTGGATTCCAAGGAGTATGTTCGCACCCTTATTGGAAGGTCAGGCAGCACTGAGAAGTTCTTGTTTACCAAGAAATGTGGTTATCATTCTCTTGATAGATTTTATGCATCTGACTTATGCTATTTACACCCCAAAAAATGCAAGCTTATGCTTAAATCTACTGCATTCATTGTATTTTTCCTTGTAAAATACCCCCTAAGATCTAATGAAAAGCATAAAGAAACCTCAAATTTATCTAGTTGTTGCCTCCTTAAAGAGATTGTAGATGAAGTTGATGTTGAGGAGCAACTAGACATGGAATGCAAAAGACAAAAAGGTGATGTATTGGTTATCTATCATCATTGATAATCCTATGTTAGGATATATCATAAATACAAAAACTTCACATGCAGCTTGGACAATTTTTGAGAACATGTTTTTAGTGAATACAAAGGCATGAAAGATTCAAATCAAGCAAGAGTTAAATACCTTGAAGAAAGGAAAACTACATGTCAATGAGTATGTTTTGAAGGTGAGGAGCATTGCAAATGCTTTAGTAGTGATTGATGCAATGCCTGGTGATGATGATTTGGTTTCATCTACTTTGGGTAGCCTTAACAATGAGAAGGCTTGAAAATCATTTGTCACTTTTGTATATGTATGGAAGCCATTTCTAGATTTTCATGAGTTGGTCTCTCTCATGATTATTGAAGAGATCAATATGCAAGGTGACTCATCTGAAGAAAGAAATGGTGAATATGTTTACTGAAGTTTAGGAAGGGGATATAGAAAATCCTCTTCAAGAGGCCATGGTATGGGACGTGCTAGTGATAACTAGCAAAATGCGTTAAATCACCAATTTGGTAAAATGTAAGTTTCAAAGACTGTGGAAACTTTAGAGGTAGGGGAAAGTCTAGAGGAAGAAGTGGATGGTAGAACTGAGGTTCTGGAAATTCTACTATTGTTTGCCATTATTATGGCAAAGCAGGTCAATTGTTATGCTAAGAAGGATAATATCCATATTGATAAATTGCGGTAACAAAACTATACATCATCTTCATGACAAAATGAAGATAAAAATGAGTGTTTGTTTGTTATGCAAAATATGACGAATGTTGTTATAGGAAAGGGGACACATGATGATGTATGGTATGTTGATTTAGGTGCATCTAATCATATGATCCATCATATTGAATAGCTTGGAGAGATACAGGACTTGCAAAATCTAGGTTATATATAGACGAGTGATGATTTATGCCACCTAATTTCACACATTGGAAAGGTTCCCTTGTCCTTGCATGATAGCTAGACAAAGAGTTTATCAGATGTATTATATGTGCCATCAATCACAAAGAATTTAGTGTTTATTGGCCAAATGGTAGAGCAAGGGTTGCAAGTTTGATTTAATGCAAAAAGTTGTCTTATGGAGGACTTTAATGAAAATTGCAAATTGTTCACAAAAGGAAGTAGAGGTGGCTGCATGTTCACTTTAGATGTTGGAATTCCTACAATGAATCTTGCTATGTATGTTAGAGGAAAAAAGGAGTGGTTGCAGACATTGAACTATAACATAAACATATTGGACATGAAAATGTGCAAAGGCTGAAATTAATGCAGTCCAAAGGATTGGTTACAAGGTTGATTGCTTTTAGATTTTCAGAATTTCATAAAGTATATGAAGCATGCTAGTTTGGTAAAGTAGACAACCCTTTTTACATGACAAAGATATGAGCAGAAATATAATTGATGTTATGCATAAAAATGTTTGGGAGCCTACACAGAATGTATCCCTTTGTGGCAGCAAATACTTTGCAACATTCATTGATGAGAGTTAAGGAAGCTCTGGGTATACTTTATGAAGAAAAAGTGTGATGTATTTGAGCACTTGAAATATTTTAAGACAGCTTTTGAAACTGAAAAATATCTTGAAAGTTAAGGGCTTGAGATCAGATGATGGAGGGGGAGAGTACCTCTCTAATGAGTTTACTGGCTTCTTAAGGTCTCATGGGATAAAGAGACAATTTACTTGTAGGTATACCCCATAGCAAAATGGTGTTGTAGAAGAAAAAATAGGCATATAGTAGAAGTTGCACAGATATTGATGGGGCTTTAAAAAATATGCCAAAACATTTTTGGTCTGAAGCTATTCATATTGCTATCTATATTATGAACATAACTTCCATAGCTATAGTTCATGGCATGCCCTTGAAGAATGCTTTACAGGCAAAAAGCCCAATGTATCACACTTAAAAGTGTTTGGTTGTATTGCATATGTTCATGTGTGAGATGAGCTACAAAAGAAGCTTGAGTTTAAGATTGAAAAATGTATTCTTCTTTGATACTCTTTAGAGTGAAAAGGATATCATTATTATAACCCTATCATAGGTGAGTTCAGAGTGAGTGAGGACGTCATTTTTTATGAGATGAGCAGTTACTATGCAAAAAGAAAAGCAAGAATCATGAAGCCTTAGTGGACCAAAAATATCATCTGGTGTACTACACCTACAGTTAGCCCTTAGACTAGGAGACTAAGGAGTAGCCCCACAGCTTCAAGTGGATCTACAAGTGTTGTAGATAAAGACAAAGGAAAGAAGAAAGTGTTGGATGGTAATGATGCATCTACTAGTCATTTGGGATTTGATGGAGATTCTAGTGGTTCAGAGAGTTTGGATGATGAGCTTGGTGTTTTCTTCAATCCATCAAGACACCAGGTGTAGAAAGAGCATATAGTAATGTAAAAGCTCTACTGAGTGATCCAGTGGTACATAAGTCTAGCAAGGTTAGATACCCTATTCAAATATTTGATTTTGAAGGTTATACATCTCACAATTGTGCTTATATGGTGAAGGTGGTTGAGGATATTGAGCCCACTTATTTTGAGGATGTTGTTGGTCATACTCATTGGAATGCAACAATGGATGAGAAGATGGTTGCATTAGAAGCCAATAAGACTTGAGATTTGGTACCATTACCTAAGGGCAAGAAATCTATTGGTTATAAGTGGGTTTACAAAGTCAAGCATAATGTGGATGGTTTGGTTAGCAAGTATAAGACAAGGCTAGTTGTAAAATGCTATGCTCGAACATATGGCATAGATTATGAAGAGACATTTAGTCTAGCTGCTAGGATGACAACTGTTAGATGCGTGATTGCCTTGGCAATGGACAAAGGTTGGAGTTTGTAGAAAATGGATGTTAATAATGACTTCTTGAATGGTGAATTACAAGAAGAGATGTATATGGAGTAGCTAGCAGGTTATGATGATTTAGAGCATCCCACATATGTGTACATGTTAAAGAAGAACTCTATGGACTGAAATAAGCACCTAGAGCATGGTCTAACAAGATTGGAGAGTATCTTGTCAATATTGGATTTTATATTTGCAATGTTGATCACTCACTCTATGTCTGAAGGGAAGATGCAAGTCTGGTCATCATAGTCATCTATGTGGATGACTTGATTATTACAGGTGACAGTGACAATGGGATTATTGAAGTTAAGGACTTCTTAAAGAAGAAGTTTGAGATGAAGGATTTGGGTGAGCTGAGATGCTTTCTTGGTATTGAGGTGATCAGATGTGATGATGGTATATGGCTATCCCAAAGGCAATATGGCTTGGACATGTTATCCAAGTATGGTATGAAAGCATATAAGCCTCTTTCAGTACCATTGGAGCAAAATGTGAAGTTGAGTCTTAACATTGGGGATGAGATAGAAGACCCTACTATGTTCATGAGGATAGTAGGGAGTCTGATTTACATGACTATCACAAGGCTAGACTTGAGCTATACTGTTGGCCTTGTCAATTAGTTTTTGCAAATTCTTAGAAAGCCTCATTTGGATGTAGTTAGATGTAGTTAGATGCATATTGAGGTATATGAAGTTCACTTTACATTATGGACTTTTTAAAGAGGTAGATAAGGATGTACATGTTTTTGGATACACAGATGTAGATTGACCTAGTAGTGTGTGAGATAGAAGATCTACTAGCGGATTCATATTTTCCCTTAGTAGTGCAACACTTACATGGAGTAGTAAAAAGCAACCTACATTTGCTTTATTGAGTACAGAAGTTGAGTATAGAGGTGTTGTTATGGTAACATGTGAGGTGATATGGCTGCAAAAGTTATTGGGTGATTTGGATATGCAAGAAGATGGTCTAGTTGTCATCCAGTATGACAACATGAGTAGTATACAACTAGCTAGGAACCATGTGTTCCGTGCTAGGACAAAACACATTGAGGTGTGAGAATTTACTTGTAGGACTTGATATATGTTAGTACACACGATCAGATAGCTTACATTTTCACAAAGCGATTGGGTGCAGAGAAGCTTTGAAAGTTTAAATCTTACATGTGCAGACATTGATGATGGACCGCCTAGCTAGATGGGTCCGTACGTCTACACTTAGCATATGTTGCATGAGGAGAAGCATGAAGATTTTCAATCCTAGATGAAAATAGAGATAGATTGTTCACATAGATATTGCAAAATGTAAGCACTATTGCAAAAATACCCTCTTTGTAAATGATTTATGTAATGAGTTTGATGGTATCCACAAGAGGTTTTCATCAACAATAACAACAAAGAAGGGTTCAAGTTCAAAGATGGATAGAGCATGGGGGTGAGGATATTCTTCATGATGCTTATGAATGGCATGATGATCATGAAGGAAAGAAAGTCATAGGTCTTGTTCAAGTGTTAATCATATTAGGAGATTTCTTATAGTAGTTGAAAAGCTCAAGGAAAGATATGAAGATGTTTTTGATTCTGATTTAGATTCGGATTGTAGTTCAAGTGATGATGATGATGATGATTGGTGTTCTTTACATGTGGTCTCACCAAATAATGAGGTAAAGGGAGCAAAAGAGGACAAGAGCAAAAGAAGCTAAGAATCCTCAAGTGCCCCAAACCCAACAGAGCAACTTGCCAACATGAGAGTGGATCATCACACACTTTGCATTAATAATCTCAAGGTATTTTCCATATTTTGGTATTTTTCAAACTTAATCAATCTCCAATTAGCTTGAATCAAGAAGAAAACAAGACAAAAATTATGAACAATGAAGATAATCAGATTGATGATCAAGAAGATCATTTATGTATTCAAGAAGATAATGTTGATTTATGGATGACAAGTTTGAGAATTATGATATTTGAAATGAAGATGTCATTGTACATGATTTTCTTGGTTCTCTTATTAATGCTAAGGAAGATAATGCATCTATTAAGTTAGATTTCAATGAAGGAACTTTGTAAGAACTTGAAGAAGTGCCACTACTCGTAGTGCAAAATGCACCATCTTTGGATATATTTTCCAACATGCAATATAATATTTCACATCATTGCATTGCTCAATTTGAAAAAACAATTAATCTCATCATGCAAGTCCCCATGTAAGAAATCCGTCTTGATATCCATTTGGTATAAATCCAAGTCAAGCTGAGCAACCAAAGCCAAGACTAAGCATAGGGTGGTCATCTTAACCACAGGAGAAAAGACCTCATCAAAGTTCACACCATGCTCCTGCTTAAAACCCTTTGCTACCAATCTAGCCTTGTATGCTAGCTTGGGGTGTCCAAGGGTACTTTTCAGCTTGTACATCCACTTGCATGGCAAAGCCTTCTTGCCCTTAGGCAAGGAAACCAAATCCCAAGTCTCATTCTTATGCAAGGAGTCTATCTCAGACTGCATAGCCCTCTCCCAGGAGTGACTTCACCCCTGCGCATAGCCTCATCATAAGTGAAAGGCTCTCCTGCAACTGTAACCAAGACATAATGCATTGAGGATTGAAATCTATCAGGTGGACGTCTATCTCTAGCAGACCCGTCTCACGGCAGGCTCTACTGCCTATCCAACACCCTGACCATGAGCATTTGCTGCAGCTGTAGGCTGTCCAACTTGCTGTGTGGGAGCTCTCATATCCTCCTTAAATATGACCCTACGAATCTCAACAACTCTCTTAGGCTGCATATGCATCTTGTCTTCATGGAAGACTACATCATGACTGCGGATGACTTTCCATGCCTGCGGATCCCAGAGATGGTAACCCGTCTCGCCTGCATCCCCATAACCAAGGGAAATGCATTTGACACTCTTAGGATCTAGCTTACTTCTCTTGTCACTCCGCACATGGCAAAATGCCTCACATCCAAAGACACGGAGATGCGCATAAGAGGGAGGTTTTCTAGTCCATACCTCCTTTGCAACCTGGAAATCCAAACCACTAGAAGGTGATCTGTTTATGATATGCACAGTTGTACTAATTGCCTCAGCCCAAAAGCTCTGTGGTAGGCCTGCATGGCTAAGCATACTATGTATACACTCTTGGATGGTTCTATTCATCCACTCAGACAAACCATTCTAAGGGGGGGTGTAGGGGGCAGTCAACTGATGCTTAATATCCCTCTCATCACATAACTGCTCAAAAGCACGTGAGACATACTCACCCCCATTATCTGTCCTTAGGCATTTTGGCCTATACCCAGACTGGTTCTCAACCAATGCAAGCCATCTCTGAAACACAGCCAAGACATCGGATTTTAGCTTAATGGGATAAGCCCAAACTTTTCGTAAAAAATCATCTATGAAAGTAACAAAATACTTTGCACCACCCATAGACTGACAAGGCATGGGCCCACAGACATCCGAATGTACCAATGCCAAGGGCTCACTCATGCGTGGCCTACCAGACTTCTTATGCATAGACCTAGTCTACCTACCATAAAGACAATGCTCACATGAATCAAAACATGCATAATCAAGGGGTGGAAAGTACTGCAAACTAGAAAGCATTTTCATTCCCTTCAAAGACATATGGCCCAAACGGGCATGCCAAAGAGATACATGTGGGATAGAACCCACAGACAAAACATGAACAAGGGAAGAAACGGATACAATCAAGGGATAGAGGCTGCCAGCCTTAGTACCTCTCACAATCACAAGTCTACCACGAGTGATCTTCCATGCAGAGTCTCCAAAAGATACATGATAACCTGCATCATCAAGCTGTCCAGCTGACAGGAGACTGTGTGTCAAAGCAGGTACATGATGTACATCCTGCATAACAAAATTACTGCTAGAAGGAAATTGCAATCTAACATCACCAACGCCCACAATATCAAGAGACCTGTCATCACCCAAGTGCATAGAACCCGAAATAGTGCGGTATGAATGAAACCACTCTCGGCAAGGTGTCACATGAAAGGATGCACCTGAGTCCAAGAGCCAACATTGTGCATACATAGAGTGTATCTCTGTCATCTGCAAAGCACTAGAAGAAGTTGCAAGGACATAATCATCATCAACATCCTTAGGCTGCATAACATTGATCTCTTCAATTTTAACACTCGACTTTGCAAGCACTATGCTGCGATCAGAAGACTTATCCTGCACTTTGTCTTTCCCCTTATCTTTGCGCCTTTCATTGCACAGTTCATGGCATTGTGGCCTAATATGGCCCTTTTTCCCACAATGGTGACAAGTAACATCTGCATTCCTACCACGGGATTTGCTATGTGACTTCCCACAAGACTTGGACCGAGATTTTTGAGAATCCCATCCACGGCCACTGCCACTGCCATGCTTTCCATATCCATCATTCCTGCCTCTAACTGTCATAACATGCGACACACGAGAGGCATCCAAATTCTTACGATTAACATGTTCCTACAGAAGAGCACTCTCAACATCAGATAATTTCAAGATAGCAGCAGAGGTACATAATGCAATGCGGAATACATCCCATGACTCATTAAGAGTACCAAGCAAGAAAAGAGGAGTGACATCCTCCACAAAAGTGATGTCCTACAAAGTCAAGTTCTTGAGTATAGCATGGAACTGGCTCAAGTGAGCAGACATAGTCACATTCTCCTTCATGCATAGATCCATAAGCTACATCAGCCAATACATCTAACTCGCTGGACTTTTCTTGTCATAGAGATTCTTGATTTTATCCCACAACTGCCATGCACTTTGTTCTTCCTCAAATACATTGTAGTGAACTTGTTCTATGAGAGATAATACAATAGTGGACTTGCATAACTGTATAGTAATTGCCTTGGCTTCATCATAATCCAATCCATACTGTTGAGCATATCCTTTAGCAACCAGCCTGGCTTTGTATCTTTCCACACTGCCATCAGACTTAAATTTGATTTTATAGACCCATTTGCAGCCAATGGTCTTTTTCCCATCAGGCAGCAGTGGCATCAGATCCCAAGTCTGATTTTCAGCCAAGGCATTCATCTCTTCGTCCATAGCATTGCATCAATTTTCATCCTTTACTGCTTCAGCATAAGTACCTAGTTCTTTGATCTCCATCACTTTTGTCATGTAAGCATAGTGCTTTGCAGCATAACTAGTGTACATAAACCTATCAACAGGTCTCATGATCCTCTCTGATCTCCTGAGCTGTGGCTCACTCTGAGCTTGCCTCTCATGAGGTGGCACATAACGGCTCTGCCTAGCACTTGGCGTCATAACAGACGGAATCCCCAGTTCGCTGTCTAAGCTTTCACTGCTCGATGACTCATAGCCTACTATGAGTGATCTTGTCACATCCTCAAAAACATTTTCTTTTCCTTTTCCCTTGTCATTTCTCCCCCTCACTGACATGTTCATGTCAGTGGACGTAGAATTATGGTTCCGTAAGCGTCCTGACCAAGGACTCACTGCGGAAGATACATTTGATGTCTGACCACTCATAGAAGTACTCTCTGCAGGAGTATTTTCAGCATGATTCATACTAGGTGCTCCATCAGTAGGCACCATAACCGGATTCCCATACCATGATGCTAACTCATCAAAGACGACATCTCTACTGATGAGTGTCTCATGCGTAGAAGGTACATAACACTTGTATGCTTTCCGTTCTTGTGCATATCCCAAAAATACACTCTTCACTGCCTTAGGATCCAATTTCTTCCTCTTCTCATCTGGTATATGCACATACACAATACATCCAAAGACTTTCAAGTGCCTGATGTCAGGTCTATGACCATACAGTTTCTCATAAGGGATGACTGCATGTATTCCTATTGTAGGAGTGCAATTCAGCACATAAACTACAGTCATTACTGCTTCATCCCAATAGGCATTAGGCAAACACTTCTCATTTAGCATAGCTCTTGCTGACTCCATTAAGACTTTGTTCTTCTGTTCTGCAACACCGTTCTGCTACAGTGTATAGATACATGTGAGCTGCCTTCTGATCCCATACTTGGCAAGATATCTGTCAAATTCTTTGGATACATATTCACCTCCTCCATCTGATCTCAAGCATGATATGTAGCAGCCAAGTTCATTTTCAGCATGTTTTTTAAAGTCTCTAAAGACTTCAACACCTCATCTTTATGCTTCAAAATGTACAGCCAAGTGTACCTGCTGAAATCATCAATAGATGAGACATAGTACTGTGCACCTCCAAAAGACGCATTATGCGACGGTCCCCAGGCATCAGAGTGCACCAATTGCAAAGGCCTAGTGCTATTTTGTACATGTCTCATGAAAGGAAATTGTGTCTGCTTCCCAAACTGACATTCACGACACACATGCCCAAAGTCATTATACTTGAATTTTGGTAATCCAAGTATAACTGCCTTCTGTTGCATGGATTTCAGCTTCTGTACATTTACATGTCCAATTCTCTTGTGCCAAATCTCTACATCTCTGATGGCACTCTCATCATGAGAAAACATAGCTGCTTTAAGTTCAAGAATGGTCGCTTCCAAAGTAAACATCCTTCCATCCCTTCTGCCCTTGGCAATTAGCTTGCAGCCATTTCCATACTCCTCAATGAAACATCCATCCTTGTTAAACCTCACTTGCAGATTCTGTTCTGCCATTTGACCCACAGACAACAAATTCTTTGTTATGGTCGGTACATGTAAGACATCATGCAGGCCTTTCTTCTTGCCATCAGGCATCATCAATGGAACAATCCCTTTATGCTTTATGTCATGTTGGGTGTCATCCCCAGTACATACATGACCATGTGTACCTGCAACCATCTCATCAAACCACTCTCCACGCGGAGTCATGTGGTTTGATGCACCAGAGTCAATGTACCACCTGTCATCTCTGTTCTGCCTTGACGCAGTCTTGGACATATGCTGCATGGCAAAGAGTCTATCAACCTGGTCATCCTGACCACCACTAGAGGATGCATAATGCCCATGTTGTTTCCCTTTTGCCTTCATGTCATTCTGCTTTTTGTAACATTCCTTTGCTATGTGCCCATACTTGCCACAATAATAACAATCTGTCCCTGTTGGACTGATCAGAAGATTGCCAAGATCCAGATCCACCTCCTCTTCCTCGAGGTGATCCCCCCCTGCTTCTAAAACCACCAGATCCTCGCTAGCCCTGTGTATTGGCACCATGCCAATTTCCCTGCTGCTACTGTTGTCCATAGGCATTAGGAATGTCGCCACGACCTCGATATGAACCATGGCCTCTGCCTCCTCTACCACGCTGGCTAGAGTATAACACAGTGTCTCTGCTTTGAGAGGCACTGGAACCTGTATTTAGGCCAAGTTTGACCTCCTCATGCAACAACAATGCAACCATTTCTTCCCAGTCAGGGGGATCTGCTCTAACTGAGATGGAAGTGTCAAATGCTTTGTATTCTTTCCCTAAACCATTCAATGCAATAGCAATCATATCATCTTCTGATACCCTTGAACCAATGGTAGCTAACTGATCAGCTATGGTCTTGATCTCCGTGGTATACACCTGGATGCTCCTGCCATTTCTAGACATATTATCGAATTGTTGTTTCAACTGGATCTTCCGTGCATGTGTCATGGTTCCATAATTTCTCATCAGTATATCCCAAGCATCCTTCGGAGACTCACAGCCAGTGATTTGAATAGCCATAGCATCAGATATACATAGTGAAAACTAATGCAGTACCTTACATGCTCTTTCAGTCCATAACCTGTGAGCTCTCTTCTGTTCATTTGTTGCATTTGCTTCAGGCAATTCAGGAGCTGCTTTATCTCCTGTGCATAAGTCCCAATATCCTTTGCCAACCAGAAAATTTTTCATTTTTAATTTCCATAATGCAAAGTTTTTGTTGTCTAGCTTTTCTCCAACTATTTGCGTGATATTATCACTCCCATGTGCATTAGCCATGATGCAACAGACTGTATGTCAAATGCCTGACTCCCTGCAAGTCAATAAGTCCGGCTGACTAAGTTTAGTCCACTACAGTTGATGACAATTTTTTGCAATTGACTGCAGTAAAAAACCAGTAAATTTCAGCCCAGTATCAGCCCAAAATAGTCCACAATCAAGTGGTCCAGCTCGTAGAAATAACTGTCAATACATATGATGTGTACTTGCTTCAGATTGAACTCTTGCAAATCCACTGCCAGGGTCCAAAAACATGCAGTCTAAACCTGTAAACTGTGATTAACAGTAGCACTTTCAATGCCAAAAACAACATGGACACATGTCATATATGTCCCAAGTCTTCTCAGATGACTGCAAGTACATATGTCACTCCAGACATGAGCATAGAAGCATGAAACAATTCATAATCAGCAAGTACAAGTGTCAATAATTTTGTTTGCAGGTTGCAGTCAAACAAAAGCAGCATAACCAGCTTCAAACCGCTTCAAAGTGTCTTCAACCAAACCATACATTTGCTCCAATATGACAAGGTCAATGCATGACTATGTAGTGACCATAGACTGACTGTCTCTAATGAGCAAAGTCATACATTACTTCTGCAATTTGTATTCAACCAAAAAAACAAGATTGCATTTGCTTTAGCTCCAAAAATTTCAGCATTCAGTAGCACTTAATGCTTTTCTCAACCCATGAACATTCTGATATACATATGTCAGTACATACATCTCATAGATGTCACCAAATGTCACACTATGCTTCAGTAAAGAACAAATGCTTGTTGTCCATGTTAAATGACAATTTTCAGCCTGTCTGAAATGCTCCACATCTAAGTATTTCAGTTACCAAAATCAGCTTGCAATGGATCACAACAAGTACATATGAGCTCCAGCATATACCTATGCTGCAAGAGTGCTTCTGGGCTTGTCAGAGAGCTTCCAAAGCTCTTCAATGTGTTGCATATACCATGTATGCTGTGTATACAGTAGTGCAGGCCTTCTTTTTTTAGATCTGCCCACTCTGATCTCACCTCATGTTAGAGCTCAAAGTCAAGCATTTGCTTCTTGCAATCTCAAAGAACTTCATACATGACATAACCAAGCATTTGATGACCAAAGACACTAGTATTTGATGAAGTGCAGCCCAACAAATGATGATAGCAAACATGCGCAGTTCACATTGCCTGCAAACCTGGATTTCAGCATGCTTCTGAAGATGATGATGATGGTAGTGAGTGATACACACTCTGATGTGGTCTTCTTGGCCTCCTCAAGGCTCCCAACAAGGCACAAGCACCGATCTTCACCCTGGAGTATGCAATGAACAAATGCTCACCTACATCTCACAATGGCAGCTTGTTTAATGCAGGGAAAAACCTAAGTCAAGTCCTCTTCACTTCCTCCAGCTTCATGGAGTCCACCAAGTCCCGCTCTGATACCATGTTGAAAGAGGGGAGAGAGAGACAGGGATGGAGCTAACAAAGAACCATTAGGTTCTTCTTCTCTTTCATTATTCAACACTAGAGTAATACCCTCACTACAAAGAGTAACCTAGTGTAAGTGTAACTAAACTGACTAACTCATTGACTAACTCTAGTCAAGTCATCTACTAGCTAAACCGACTTATTCAATGTAGTAACATGCAGACAGCTACACACTAGCTGTCACAGATGTTGGTCATACATAAAGACGGACAGACGGGAGAGCTTGACTTCTAACAGGCATACCCCCTGGACAGTAGGGCAAAGTATACATAACACTGGCAAGACCTGACACCAGTAGGTGTATGCTCACAAGAGTGAAAAGCCCAAGCTCAGGTCAAAAGTAACTCCAAGATATCAGTGCATGAACCATGCAACATTTAAGTGTAAGAGATCCCAAAGTCTCAAGTATATCTGTAAAATGCTCAAATAGCATAAACCTCCTACTCAATGTCAGTCAAGCATACAAGATGCTCCCATTGGCACAAAAGGCAAATAAACGAGCACAACAACTCAATCAAACCAAGTCAAAGTACCAAAGATAGGTAACCAAGACAATGCCTCAATAGCATCCCAAGAGCATGACGGCTACAAAGCAACTGTAGGTAGCATTCATGAGCAAGACATACATCCCAATAAAGATCTCTGACAACCAAAATGACATCCAATGCAAAATTCCAGAATAGCAAATGAGAATCCAAGCCAAGTCTTCAAAGAGCACTAAAGCTCAACAAGTACATGGTATACTGTGCCAAGACAAATGCATCAAGCCGTAGGCATCGGGTAAGCATGTACCCAAAGAGCATATAACTGTCAAAGCACTGACCACTGTCAAGCATAGACCGATGTCAATAAGTGTGGGCTGATATAAGATCAAGCATCCAAATCTAATGATAAGCTCGAAGTCGTCTCTCAATGATCAATACATCATAGCATAACCCAAGACATACACCCGGAACCAATAGGCATATGTCAAAGCATGAAAGATAGCTTCAGCCCAAGAGTATTCAGCATGCATTTACTATTATAAACTGTGTATTTCTATTGGGGGTAAAGGCGCCTCCGCCTAGCCGCTCGTGTATTACTACACTGACAGTCACCGCCACTGCACACTGCAGGTGGCGGGCGCCCATCACCGTCACTTAATTCTTTATTCTTTTAATGACAATTTGAATAAAGGAAGGCCCGGTCACACATTGTGACTATTGGAGTTCCCATTTCTTGTCTCTCTCTTTCTTGCTCTTGCTGTCCCGCCATAGCTCTCGAGTGTAAGCTTCGATCCTTCTCATCTTTCAATTGGTATCAGAGCATGGCTTCCCGACTCTTGAACTTGGCTCATGGCAGTCTCAGCTTCCCATTGACTCCCCATTCACATTGGGTCTCCTTCCCTGTAGCCATAGCTCATTCTCTTGAGCTCCCGTCACTCCCTGGCTTCCCGAGCTTCTTTCCAGCCTATTGAGGCACTATCAGGGCATTGACATTGAGGTATTGCTTCATTATTTCGAAGATTTATCTCAGTCAAGAGGTCTAGGTAAACAGGATTTTCACAGGTTGTGGGCAGCCATAGCTCACACCTCTTGGAGCTTCCTTCACCTGGATCTTGCTTCCAACCTATCAAGGCTTGCTGAGGCTTGGTGTAGGCCTTCTTTGGCCCCCATTTGTGCCCCCTTTGGGCCCCATTGTTGACATGTGGGACAGCAGACCCCCCTAGCTAGCTCACGTTTTTTTTGCACATGTTTCAAAATCTGGCCCAAAAATCACTCTTTTTGTCATATCTCGGGCATTCGGAACCTGATTCAGGCAAGGTAAGAGTCTAAGTTGGGATTTTGGCATACTCTGGACGCAATGGTGATGTCAGATTTACCAAATTCTAATTAGAAAATATTTTGCAACAGATTTTAGGTCTGAGACAGCATGTATTTGTATGCCTATGGCTTATGTGATACTTCTATTAATGTCTATTGATATCGAATCACTTGTGGATGTTATGCCTCTTATGTGAGACACATTTGGAGCTGATTTAGCTCAGCCATTGACTATTTTGAACAATCCTAGATCTGTCCAAAACAGGGTAGCCACTTGTTACTTCAATTTTATGCTTATAGGTCTTGGCATTTGATACCCGATTATGCCCAATTGGTGCCTATACATACGGGAATGTATGCCTATGGTTTGCCTATGGATTTGAGCTTGGATTGAGCACTGATATGCTCACTTTACAGAGGTTATATGCTGCTGGAAACTTCAGGGCTGAAGCTATTTATCCTACAGTTGGGTTATGCCTATTGGTCACGGGGTGCTCCCGGCTACTCGGTATGATGTCATGATGTATTTGGACTATGCCACATATCTTGTTTATGATCCGGAACGCTTTTGAGCTAAGATTAGAGCTCGATTTGGGTTTGACTTTCACTTCTTTGCAAAGCTGGTATTTCATCTATGACATGGTTTATGCCTAGGCTACCCAATACGAGTTATGATGTCTTGGTGAATGCTTTATGCTTTGCCTGTTGGATGGCAGTTGTTTGAGCTTGTCTCAATATTCATTTGAGTATTCCCTTGAGCAATTGGACATTGACTTGGATTTTTCTGTTACGACTTAGCTTTTTCCATTACGACCTTGGATGCTATTGAGGCATTGTCTTGGTTACCTGTCTTTGGTACTTTGACTTGGTTTGCTTGAGCTGTTGAGCTCGTTTATCCGCCTTTTGAACCAATGGGAGCATCTTGTATGCTTGACTGACATTAAGCAGGAGGTTTATGCTATTTTGAGCATTTTGCAGTTACTTGAGACTTTGGGATCTCTTATACTTAAATGTTGCATGATTCATGCACTGATATCTTGGAGTTGCTTTTGACCTGAGCTTGGGCTTTGCACTCTTGTGAGCATACACCTACCGGTGTCAGGTCTTGCCAGTGTTATGTATACTTTGCCCTATTGTCCAAGGGGTATACCTACTCCATTGATGAATGCTTTGGTGACATGTTTGGGTGTTTGCTCATGGTCTTGATGACTATTTGGTGCTGATTTATGCTCGTTTATGGCTAGTCATGTCTTGGTTGCCATTTATTGACTTGGTCGAGTGATTTGGTCAGAAATTGACTCTCACAGTACCCTACTGTCATTTATTACAGCAAGCATATAACTCTGGACTGACATGGATTTTTCATGCTAAAATATTCTATAATGATGTACTTTCATTAGTAATTGGTGGGCAGTAGCTTTGGTTACACTTTTCTCACCATTTTTCTCTCGATTTTGGTGATTTTTTTGTCATTTTCTATAGTAAACAACAAGTAGCTTTAAACTGTCTGCAGTCTTCCAGCCTGCATTATGGCGAGTTCGTCCACTGATCATGCTATTTTCAACATCACTAAGCTTGATGGTACGAATTAATCTTATTGGAAGAGTCAAATTTGGCAGGTGTTGGTGCAGAAATCATAGATTAAACCATTGAGGTTTAGCAGGCAGCCACCTGCAACTATGCCAGATGAGGAATGGTTTGAGCTTGATGAGTTATGCAAGTCCATATTGTATTATCTCTCACAGAACAGGTTCATTACAATGTATTTGAGGAAGAACAGAGTGCATGGTCGTTTTGGGATAAAATCAAGAATCTTTATGACAAGAAAAGTCAGCGAGTCAGATGTATTGACTAAAGCAGCTTATGGATCTGCACATGAAGGAGAATGTGACCATGTCTGCTCACTTGAGCCAGTTCCATGCTATGCTCAAGAACTTGACTTCGCATGACATCACTTTTTCAGAGGATGTCACTCCTCTTTTCTTGCTTGGTACTCTTAATGAGTCATGGGATGTATTTCGCAGTGCATTATGTGCCTCTGCTGCTACCTTGAAATTATCTGATGTTGAGAGTGCTCTTCTGCAGGAAGAGGTTAACTGTAAGAATTTGGATGCCTCTCATGTGTCGCATGCTATGACAGTTAGAGGCAGGAATGATGGATATGGAAAGCATGTTAGTGGTAGTGGGCCGTGGATGGGATTCTCAAAAATCTCGGTCCAAGTCTCGTGGGAAGTCACGTAGCAAATCTCATGGCAAGAATGCAGATGTTACTTATCACCATTGTGGGAAAAAGGGCCATATTAGGCCATAGTGCCATGAACTACGCAATGAAAGGTGCAAAGATAAGGGGAAAGACAAAGTGCAGGATAAGTCTTCTGATCGCAGCATAGTGCCTGCAAAGTCTAGTGTTAAAATTGAAGAGATCAATGTTATGCAGCCTGAGGATATTGATGATGATGATTATATCCTTGCAGCTTCTTCTAGTGCTTCGGAGATGACAAAGATACACTCTATGTATGCACAGTGTTGGCTCTTGGACTCAGGTGCATCCTTTCATGTGACACCTTGCCAAGTGTGATTTCATTCATACCGTACCGTTTCGGGTTCTGTGCGCTTGGGTGATGATAGCTCTCTTGACATTGTGGGCATTGGTGATGCTAGGCTACAGTTTCCTTCTGGCATTAGTTTTGTTATGTAGGATGTAGGTCATGTACTTGCTTTGACATGCAGTCTCCTGTCAGCTAGACAGCTTGATGACGTAGGTTATCATGTATCTTTTGGAGACTTTGCATGGAAGATCACTCATGGCAGACTTGTGATTGCAAGAGGTGCCAAAGCTGGCAACCTCTATCCCTTGATTGTATCCACTTCTTCCCTTGATCATGTTTTTTATTTGGGTTCTATCCCACATGTATCTCTTTGGCATGCCCATATGTCTTTGAAGGGAATGAAAATGCTTTTTGGTTTGCAGTACTTACTGCCCCTTGATTATGCATGTTTTGATTCATGTGAGCATTGTCTTTATGGTAGGCAAACTAGGTCTATGCATAAGAAGTCTAGTAGGCCATGCATGAGTGAGCCCTTAGCATTGGTACATTTGGATGTCTGTGGGCCCATGCCTTGTCAATCTATGGGTGGTGCAAAGTATTTTGTTACTTTCATAAATGATTTTTCACAGAAAGTTTGGGCTTATCCCATTAAGCTGAAATCCGATGTCTTGGCTATGTTTTAGAGATGGCTTACATTGTTTGAGAACCAGTCTGGTGTAACGCGTCCGCTTGTCCGCTTGTGACTGTAACTTGTCCGCTCGTCCACTTGTGGGATACGTCTTAGAGGTCCATCGAGAAGAGAGTCTAGAAAGCACTGCATGGCACTTGCAAGGAATGTCATAGGGTTTGCGATCTAGGTCTTCCCGAGTGGAAGTGTCCGGTCGTTCCCACTTAGGATCGACTTGAAGTTAGGGTTCATTTCCTAACAGCAAACTCTCTAGGAAGTAGCTAGCGTCGAGCTCCAGATGGACCACTTTGCGCAGAAACAACAGAGTCAAAGCGGATTCATGCTGCACTTTGCGCAGAAACAACAGAGTCAAAGCAGATTCATGTTGCACTTGGTTCATGGAGAATGGGAAATGAGAGGGATGTGAAGCTCAACCTCTCTGCCCCATAAGGCATAGTCCCATCCCTTTCCCCTAAAACAACATAAATTGGGATTCTAACTCTACTGATGCTAGGTCCTCACAGTATCATTTTCACGTCTTTTGAGAAAATTTTCCAGCTAACTGGGACCACCCTTCTGTAGGATGGACCCAAGTCACATCCACCGCACTTTCCTCACTTTGCTTAGTTACCTAATTACCTACCACATTATGTTTGACATGCAAAGGCAACTTCCTTAATTAATCAATTTAAACTCAAGTTCCTTCACGTAACTTAGGCATTGACACAAAAACAATGTCAAGCAAGTTTTTTTTCAAATATCTGATATTTATTTATCATATTCCTGGAATACATCAAATATCATGCCCAAAGGCTATCCCAGCAATCTACAAGATTGCTACTCTAAGTTCCGCCCGTAGACTAGTACACGGGCCTCAAGATCCCATCTCCAATCACATCGGCCTCTTGTGCGGGATTTGGAGGCAAGTAATTTACAGCCAGATCCTCCTGTGGCACCCAAGCGTCCTCCTCCTCCAAGTAGCACCCATGGAGAAACGTCTCGCGGCGTGTTCGGTCCACATATCTGGCGCGGCTAACAACCCCCTTGGATAGGGCCAAGCAGATAGTTGGAGGTAACTGAACCTACCTCTCTCTCTAGGCTTTTAACCTGAAGCATTATGTGTTTTGCCTTGAATTAGTTCCTTAAGCAAGGAAATTCAAGCAATGTACCTAAGTGTACAATCACGATCATTTTGGAGGCCTTTTGTACGACCAACTACTAAGGTGTGATTCCTTTTTCCCGGTTGCTCCTAGCATCGATCCTAGATTGTTCGCGACTTGGAAAGATCCCAAGGGATTGGCAAGCTAGGTTGCTTGTTTCCCCTTTATCTTCGTGTTAGGGTTTGTATCCTACCGACCCTAATTATCCTTACCTTAGGTCTCTTGGTAAAAATAGGTCATGGACAACCCCATTGTCCTTGGTTGGTCAACTTACTGGTTATCTCCTAGATCCCTTGAAGTATCTATGTGATCTTTCCTTCAATCCCTAATTGACCAAGGATACTTTTGGTGATACAAGAATACCTGATCTTAACCCCCTTTTTCAATAGTACTCACATGCACTAATGTTTGCCCCTTTCTAACCCTTTCTTTGAGCTTGTCTAACTACGTTGATTAAGACAAGTACTGACTTTACTCAACAATTTCAAGGCCAATGTACAAAGCACGAATTCAATCATTCTAGTGCACATTAATTTCATGCAATATTTCTATGCGTGCAATCTTGATATTACCCATGCATGCAATAGTTCCTTCGTATGCATCTAGTATGGATGCGACAACCATATCACTTGATTTCACTAATCAATTCAAGAGAAAGACCCTTAAGATATGTCTACCTTCCATGCACTTATCTTTTCATGATCATGCAATTAAGGTATGAAATAAACCCATGATAAATACTACTCACAAGCAATAGTTTTGTACGACACATGCGAAGGTCCTTTCAATGCATGCGACTTAACATGTTGCTTGTTTATGCGAGAATCTTTCCCATGCATGTAGAAGTTTTCCTTGCATGTATCTAATATGACTGTGATAATTTATGCATTTCACTATCAATCTCAAGAGATGACCCTAGGATATGCCATTTCCAATTCAATACATGATGGAGCATAATTAATATATTTGGGACACGAAGGTAATACTGAGTCGTTCCATTAGTGCAGTTGACTTCCATGAAATCACCCCGTGTTTCTAAATATTCATGCAACTCATGCACTAGACTTTTTTATTAAATTCAAGAGAACCTTCTTAAACAATGCAATGAAAGAATTTTTATGAGAGTGTCTAATGCAAAAATTCCCTACGAATTTATTCGATACGTATTTTATGAACTTTGTATATACGAGGTTACATAATCATTTAACATATTGAGTTCATCGACAAGGAGTGCGGGATCATGGACCTAATTCTTGACAATCAAAACCCCATTAGCAGCCACTCCTCCGCCTTGCGTAGAAACACCTATAGAGTTGCTAGTTGCGTGTCTCTTGGGTGCCATCTTTCGCGGAAATCTAGTGGCCTTTGTGTGCGGGGATAGCTATTAGATGAGCAAGAATTTCCTGCAAATTGTCCAACAGCTTTCCACCAATCCTCACGGCCTTTGTACTTGAATCGATGTGGTCATGGATTAAGGAAAAATTAAGCTGGGTCTTGCGGGTGAAACACCTAAGGAGATGCCTTGGAAGCTTCCAAACTCCTTTCTCTTCTCTAACAGAAAAATCAGACGTCGTCTTCTCTCCTTATTTTGACGAAACGATTGGGGGGGGGGGGGGGGGGGGGGGGAGTAAGATGATGATGATGGTGGCTGTGGCGATGGTGTCATGATGGCGTATGGGAGGGGCCGCACTGCTGTCGACGGCTTGGGGGGGTTATATAGGGGGAGGGAGGTTTTATGGAGGGGGCCAAGTGGAGGGCGGCCCACCATGCTACCCCCCCACTTGGAGGGTGATAAAAAAATTTGCACCCAAAAAAAAACCTTGAGAGGGGAGTTCTTGTGGAAAAGAAATAGGTAGACTACATCGGGGATATTACATCCTCTCCCCCTTAGAGGAATCAAGATGTTGTCATCTCGAGAAGACCTAGGGGTATTGCTGGTTGAGAGTATCTTCATCCATCTAGGTGGCATCCTCTTTGGAATAATCTTTCCACTGGATGAGGTATTCCCTCAAGGTCCTTGATCTCAAATGACTCTCCCTAACATCTAGGACTCTATCAAGCCGTAGCTCAAGGACTGCTTGGCTAGGCATTACAATTTGTTGATCATCAAGTACATGATTCGGATTAGGTAGATACTTTTTCAATAGGCTAACATGGAATACATTATGAATCTTTAGAGTTGCAGGCAATTGTAGTCTGTAAGCATTAGGCCCTAGGCACTTGGTGATCTTGTAGGGTCCACAATACCTTGGACTTAGCTTCATGTACTCTCCCAAGGACAGTGAACTCTTTTTAGGGCATACACGGATGAAGACCATATCACCTTCGACGAAGGATCTGTCTTGCCGTTTCAAGTCAGCGTATGCCTTCTGTCTATCCTTGGCAGCTTGAATGTCTTGTCTTATTGATTTGATTTGATCATCCATGTCTTTCAACATTTGTCTTGAAGCTTCTACCCTCAAAGTTGGGTCTAAGAAGTTCAAAGGGGTGCGACAATCATGCCCATACAATGCTTGGAAAGGGGTCATCTGAATACTCTGTTGGTAAGAAGCATTGTAGGCAAACTCAACCAGTGGTAATATATTGAATCCACTTTTTGGGTTCACGATAGCAGTATGCCTTAAGCATATCTTCAATGACTTGATTGACTCGTTCTATTTGACCATCAGTTTGGGGATGGTAAGCTGTACTAAAATAGAGTTGAGTTCCAATAGCCTCAAAGATAGCCCTCCAAAAGTGTGATGTGAAGAGAGAGTCACGATCACTAATGATTCTTCTGGGTAACACATGAAGTTTGAATACTTCCTTGATGAATAATCTTGCGATGTCTGAAGCTTTATAGTTCGTCTTGACAAGGATGAGATGTGCAACCTTGATGAGCATATCTACTACAACCATAATAGAGTTATATCCTCCCTAAGCTTGGGATAGGCCAACAATGAAGTCCATACTAATGAACTCCCATTTCATTTGGGGAATGTCAAGTGGTTGCAATTTCCCAGTCATTTTAACATGTTCTGCCTTAATGTGTTGACAAGACAAACATTCTGTGACATATTTGAGTACATCACCCTTGAGCCTTTCCCAATAATAGCTCTTTCTGACCGCATTAAGGGTCTTGGCATAACCAAGATGCCCTGAGAAAGGGGAGTCATGGGCTTCCCACAGTATCTTCTGCTTGAGAGTTTGGCTTGCAAGGATACATAATCTTGTCCTAAAGTAGACAAGCCCACTACTGATGGAGAATTCTTGATACTTCATCTTTAGCTTTGGGTCTTGATCCTTGATGGGGATCTCCCTTAGCATTTTTTGATACCCTTGTGGCTAGAGACCTTCCTGTTGATGGATCTTGCAAAATAAGAGAATTTAGAAATTCCTTGCGAGTGGGTGCATCGGCAACCACATTCTCTTTTCTAGTCTTATATTTGATTTCAAAATTGTATTCTACCAGCACTTTGATCCATAGATGTTGCCTCATATTGATCTCATTCTGGGTGAAAATCCATTTAAGACTCTTGTGGTCTGTTAATAAGATAAATTTGTTACCTAGCAAGTAATGTCTCCAAAGTTTGAGAGCATGGATGACAGCCAATAGCTCCAGGTCGTGGGTAGCATAATTTCTTTCATGGATCTTCAATTTTCTTGAAGAATATGCTACAGGATGACCTTCTTGCATAAGTACACATCCTAAAGCAAGTGCGCTAGCATCAGTTACCACTCAAACTTCTTACTAAGATTTGGAAGTTTCAGGATGGGTGCTGATACTAAGCTTTGCTTTAGTTTGTCAAAGCTTGTCTGTTCAGCAAGTGACCATACAATTGCTACTTGCTTATTTAGTAGATCAGTCATAGGTGCTGTCCTTCCATACACTTATCTTTTCATGATCATGCAATTAAGGTATGAAAGAAATCCATGATAAATACCAGTCGCAAGAAATAGTTTTGTACGACACATGCGAAGGTCCTTTCAATGCATGCGACTAAACATTTTGCTTGTTTATGCAATAATCTTTCCCATGCATGTAGAAGTTTTCCTGGCATGTATCTAATATGACTGTTATACTTTATGCATTTCACTATCAATCTCAAGAGAAGACCCTAGGATATGCCATTTCCAATTCAATACAAAATGGAGCATAATTAATATATTTGGGACACGAAGGTAATACTGAGTCGTTCCATTAGTGCAGCTGACTTCCATGAAATCACCCCATGTTTCTAAATATTCATCCTCACGGAAGCTTACCCATGGAAATCTTGTCCTAATATGAGGTGTCAAGTCTTGCACTCTTTATCCCTTACTTCTTTCTGAGTCTATCAACCATGTTTTGATAGTGCTTGTAGTGCCACATGTATTGTTTTGGCATCATTGCCTTAAGCACATGTCCTTAAAGGGAATGAAAATGCTTATCCATTTTCAATATCTTCTATCCCTTCACTATAAGTATTTTGATTCTTGTGATCATTGTCTTTATGGTAGGCAAACTTGTAGTGATATGGATCAATATTTATATACAAAGAAGGCCTATGATGGTAGTCTTATGATTTTGGTACTCTATGTGGATGATATGTTGACTACTAGGAGTGCTCATGATAAGCTAGACGCCTTGAAAGGTCATCTCAAGAAGAGCTTTGAGATGAAAGATATGGAATATTCCTCACATATTCTTAAGAAGAGCTTTGAGATGAAAGATATGGAATATTCCTCACATATTCTTAAGATGCACATCACACGCGATCATTCTTAGGGGATCCTTTACTTGTTGTAGAAGGAGTACATCCAAAAAGTATCTGAGTGATTTCATATATAGGATGTTAAGCCTATTGGTTGTCCTTTACCTTCTTATGTAAAGGTTACCCAGGTTGATGAGCAAAAGGCCAAGATGGCCAAGATCCCTTGTGCATCCATGGGTAGTTTGATGTATTCCATGATAGCCACTCGTCTTGACATAGCATTTGCAATGGGAGTTGTGGCATGCTATATGGTTACACATGGCAACAAGCGGCATTGGGATACCATGAAGAGTATCATGAGATACCATAAGGGCACTGCAGATATGTGTATTCCATGATAGCCACTCGTCTTGACATAGCATTTTCAATGGGAGTTGTGGCATGCTATATGGATACACATGGCAACAACTAGCATTGGGATACCATGAAGGGTATCATGAGATACCATAAGGGCATTGTAGATACATGCATATGTTATGGTGGCTAGGATATAAGAGTTGTGGGAAACACTAACTTAGGACATGTAGACAGTGGCAAGTGCACCTCTGTTTATGTCTTCATCTTTGCTGCTAAAAGTGTTATTCCTTGGATATCCCATGTGCAGAAATGCACAGCCCTATCTACCACACAGAGGAAAAGTATGTTGCAGCCTCGTTGAAGCTTTTAAGGAGAATTTTTGGTTAGGTTTTCTAGTTGCAAACCTTGGTATTATTGATGTGGTCCCTAAACTACATTCTAATTCTATGAGTGCCATTCAATTGGACAAGAATCTGGTCTTTCATGCAAAGACAAAGCACATTGAGATAGATATGCTATCACTTCATTAGGGAGGTGATAGAGGACAAATCTATTGAGCTTGTCAAGATCTTGATTGATGAGAACCCTATAGATCTACTCACTAAAAGTCTCTCAATGGAACGTTTTGCCTTCCTTAGAAAGATAATGGGATGACATCTATTCCTCATCCTATTGTACTTTATGTAAATTTATACTTCATCACTTTATTCTTGTTCTCTTCTCACTACGTGCACATTCACCTTTAAGTGGGAGGTTGTTTTGGGTAAAGGCGCATGTGCCTTATAGCCCATGTTTTCATTACACTAATAGTACTCGCACACCTATTGTATTGTAGGTGACAGGTGTCCATGGATTTTCACTTCATTCTTTATTCTTTTAGTGACATTTGAATAAGGGAAGGCTAGTCACACATTGTGACCATTGGAGTTTCCACATACAGTGTCTCTCTCTCTTGCTCTCTTGCTCCATCCCCTTCACAGCTTTTTCTTTGCTTTTGCTTTCATTTTTTCATACTTGTACTTGGGCTCTACCTTTCAAAAGCTTTATGGATATCCTGACCAAAGCCTTACACATGTAGAGAGTACAACATTTCACCAATGGGTTAAGTGTTTGGGGGCATTCATCCTCTCAAAACCTTAAACTGCTTTGTATAGCTCTAGATTGTGACATCACCTTGTATGAGACTACAAAGTCTCTCTAATTTATGGGCATCTGTCCTATTTGACTAGAACCACAAGCAGAATGCCACCTTGGCATATTCAAACACTGCTCGGTTGTTTTTCATTGCGAGCCAAGCCACCACCTCTTTCCGCATTGATGACTCAAATATAGCCACCTTATGGTGGGTAGGATTCACTTGATTGGGAAAATTAACCATATAGGCCAATTTGAATTTCCTAAGGAAGGCATCCAAGTCTTCAATTAATGAGCCAAAAAACTTTGAAAATAAAAGCCATGCCTAGGCAGCTATCCAAGTGTGGACTAGAATACTACAAGGCAGAGTGGGTAAAACCATGGATGGTTTAGTTGATGCAAGCAACCACCCTGCTAGCTTTAGAGGTATCAAAAGAGAGATTAGTGGACCATCAGACATTTCTTGAGGTCTAGAAGAAAAATAGGAGTGCTGCTTGTGGGGCTGTGGATGTGGACTGCTTCACCCAAAAGTCATCATCCCTAAGGGATGAACTAGCCTCAAGAGACAAAATTTGATGTCAATACTCATGCCTAGACCACTGTGAAAACAAAAGCTAGGTATCTTCTAGTAGACCCTAAGAGCATCTATGCATGTAGACCTACATGGGTGGGAAAGATTAGTGTATTCACCATCTCTAATCACGTCCACTTTTGATTGTGATCACCAAGTGCAAACAGGTTGCACCAACTCTGTGGGATAACAAAGTCTTAGTATACTCAAACCACCTAACACAAGGGTACATTGGCATTGCAAGTTCACTTTAACTACCAATCTATAAATGCTACTTTTGGCCACCAATTGGGACTACCCTCTATGCCTACACCTAATAGTCTCTAAACCACTGGATTCGCAAGTTAGTTAGAACTAAAGCAAATCAATGCTACACTTGGTTCATAGTAAGTATGAAATAAGGGGGAGTGATACATGTTGACCCCTTTACCCGTAGGGTATAGTCTCGACTTCGATCTCCTAAAACAACATTGATCAAGATCTAAGATGACACAATAAGTAGTCAAGCATTCAACATTCTCCTAATCCTAGCACCTTTAAGGAAAAATCTCACCTCACTGAGACCACCCATCTGTAGAATGGACCTATTAGGGGTTCCAACCTCTCACTTTCCTCGATGGTGTGTTTTAGTTATTTAAGTAATCTAATACATATATGTTTGACATGTAAACATGATCACTTAACACGCTAGTGAATAATATCCTATCACATCACCAAGGCATGTAGTGGATGCCAGCTCATGTAGAGCTCGACATCTCAACATGTGGAAGTTGTGTTGTCACATATAAGAAAGCATCTATATAAAGTATGTTCAAATGATATTAAGAATACCCTTTCTTTACATACTATAAGGCTTTAAAATAACCCCTTTTACTTTAGTAAACTTATGGAATTTTTTTAAATTGTAAGTTAAAATCCCATTTTATAAATATAATCCTATAAATTTTACTAAATATAATACCATTTCTTTTGAACTCACATGGTATCTTACATGTTCTATAAGGTGGACTCCCTGGGTGAGAATGTAGTCCATACCATATCAAGTCACAATAATTGGGTTTGAGTTATTTATTTTGTATTTTCTTATTTTTGTTTGAATAGAAAGTATTGCTTTAGTTAAGCTTGTTATTGATTGGAAAAGATTGTATTCCTTGCTTTGGTATGTTTGCTTTATGATTTTGCTTGTAAATTAATGAGAAGATGAATGGGAATATGTGGTTGTTAGATTCTTGGAGCAAATGAGGCCATTGGACTAGCCCTAAGGTCCAACAAGAATGCCGAAGTGATTGAGATAAACTTGAACAAGCACTCCTTGGTATCGAGGGTCAAGAGTTAAGTGGTGAAAAAGGGCAAGGGTGGTGTTGCTACATTACCTTAGGCAAAGGAGCTTAGAGAAGCTATGAGCCAGTAAATCCAGTAGCCTATGATAGGGATGTAGAAATTTGTGATTCCTATCACCAATTTCAAGGATGGATAACCTCAAATACTAGTCAAGAGTTGAAACAACCTTAAGGGTTGAGAGTGCTCATGGGGGACTGAGAGGGCTTTGTAGAAGTTGTAATCCTTGTGGAGGATCGCAATAAAGGAACTAAATCATAAACAAAAGAAACTATTTTTCTTATTGATTATTTATATCTTGTGCTAAATTATGATTGTATAATGAACCTTGTGTGATGGGATAATAAAAGGAAGCTACTTTTATATATTTTCAAAGTATGGTGCAAGAATAAAATGATACAAGCATCTTACGCTAGAGCCTCCTTATGATACTAGTCTCTCTATCCTCTAATATTTAAGGTATGAGGGTGTTTTTCACACAAAGTGAACACCCTCATTTGCATGAAATTATATTCATTGTCATAAATCCATCGATGGCCACTTTCGTGGCTTTTCTTGAGCACACTTAATCTCAAGCATGTGCACCCTTAGATATTAATTTTCACGTTAAACGTGTCACTTGATATAAAAGCACTAACTATAATGATAACAATGGGTCTTCAACTATTATTTGTTACCTTTCTTAGTGCACTTCATATCAAGTATGTTTACCTTGGAACTAGTTTTCATTTTAAGCTTCTCATTTGATATAAGGGCACATATGATAGCATTAGAACTTTAGCTAAAATTCACTTGCCTTATCAGCATTTGGTTTGATCAAGTTTACAAAAGAAATCATGAGGATCAACTCCCAATTTTGCACAACACACTTGAGGACTCAATTTTAAGCCACAAAAAGAAGCATCTCTTCAAAAATCAAGCACACGTAGCACACAACTACATCCTTACCAGCTAATGAAAATAAAATCTTGGATGCTATAACAATGAGACAATTAGGACACACATGAGAGCACGTTGTCGTGCCACTATGTGCACATAGTATGAAAAACTCTAGAGTGCATCGTCATTTGGCTTTCTTATTGATCTAGAGAGTTAATGCCATATTAGTAATTAGTGTCAGTGTCCATAGAGTGGATGGTTCAAAAATATTAGATTTTTTGACAAGTTTAGTCTTTTTTCATAATTTAGATATTATTTCTTGTAAATATCCAAAAGGTGTAGATAACTTCTAGAATAGGATGACATGTTTTTTTTAAAAAATCAAGTGGCTTTCAGTCATTTTTGGGTGATTTTATGCAAAAAGAAGGATTGGAAAAATCGCGTGACATGCGATCGCGGTTTACAGGTAGCAAACAACACTCCGAAACAGGGAGAAAGAGTGATTTGGGAGAATTCTGAACAGGTGTCCTAGTATTTTACCCCACTTTCGAAGCTAACAGAAGCATTAGATTGGCGATCTAAGCAACAGAGAGGAAGCTATTGTTTTATGCACATTTTTTGTCTACAAGAGATTTATCTTCTCAGGATGCAGAAATAAATTGACAAGCTTCACCTCTTAGATGAGTATTATTCTACATCTTCTATTTCTTTAAACCCCTTCTCTTCCGTGTATTCCTCTCCCTGAATCTCCCTTCACCCTATTGTCTCTTACTCCCGTGGTAGACTTTCGACCCCAAATGCTCCAACAACGTCAACTCATCATATGTATCAAGTTTGATTAAGCAATATCAATGGATAACCATTCTCACTTCTTATGATGATGAGACAATAGGAGACACATGGTAGTAGGTCAACTCATCACATACTAATGAGCTCTATTGATATTGGTTGATAGCTCTTCTAATCTCTTTTCTTGTGATATTCACACTTTTTATTAAACTTAGTTCATTCCCCATTCGTTGTGCATAGCCCATAATCTTACTTGGGTGAATTAAGATGTGAACCTACATTTTTCTAATAAATCAAAACTTAAAACTAAAACATCCCACTTGGCAATAAAGAGAGCTTCGAGGGAATCATCAGTTTTTTCTCTCAATGAACAAATGCTAAGAACAATAACAGCTCACTACATCTATTAAGAAATGCCTACACATGTAAGTAGGACTCAACAAGGATCTTTATGATTTGTAATCTCCATTAGGCCTTTGTTACAACCACACATGTGGACCAAGATAAACACAATACCTTTTACCTTTGGCATAGAACAATATCCAATTCCAAGAGACTTTTGGCTCTAAGGATCTAAAAACTGTACTTGAGAGCAATTATTTGGGGTGCTTTGTAAAGTAAATTATTCCCACCATAATCCCTATCAAATATGACCCAAGGCATGTTCAAGCATATGTTATTTAGGGTGCCTTGTAAAGTAAATTATTGTCACTTGGCTAATAGTTGGCCACTTTTGTGGCTTTTCTTGAGCAGACTTAATCTCAAGCATATGCATCCTTAGATATTAATTTTCACATTAAACTTGTCACTTGATATAAAGGCACTAACTATAATGATAGCAATGGGTCTTCAACTATTATTTGTTACCTTTCTTAGTGCACTTTATATCAAGTATGTTTACCTTGGAACTAGTTTTCATTTTAAGCTTCTCATTTGATATAAAGGGCACATATGATAGCATTAGAACCTTAGCTAAAATTCACTTGCCTTATCAACATCCGGTTTGATCAAGTTTGCAAAAGAAATCATGAGGATCAACTCCCAATTTTGCACAACACACTTGAGGAGTCATTTTAAGCCACAAAAAGAAGCATCTCTTAAAAAATCAAGTACATGTAGCATACAACTACATCCTTAAGAGCTAATGAAAATAAAATATTGGATCCTACAACAATGAGACAATTAGAACACACATGAGGGCACATTGTTGTGCCACTATGCGCACACAGTGTGAAAAACTCTAGAGTGCATCGTCATTTGGCTTTCTTATTGATCTAGAGAGTTAATGCCATATTAGTCATTCATGTCAATGTCTCTAGTGTGGATAGTCATTTCCATGTGATCAAGGATTGTCTACCCTCCGAGACCACAGGAAATAATGTACATATGATTTCACCAATGGAGTTTACTTAATGTTTTTCCGATCCAAATGTTACTACTTATATTTGTTTTGTTGGAAAAGTTTAATCGCCTGATTCTTAATATAATTGTTTTTTTAATAATAATCTTAATATTAGCACTTCCCATGATGACTCATTGCGAAGAAGATATGGCCTAATAAGGCGACTTGATTTTATACTTCCATGCTGGCACCACACTCTATGGTAAACTCCTTCGAAAAATTTGGGTATACTAGAATAGGAGCAAAAGCAAGGAGTTCCTTTAACTAATTGCAGCTACTATCTACAAGAGCATCCCAAAAGAAAGTATCATTCTTCAACCTATCAATCAAAGGAGCTGAAATAGCCGCAATGCTTGATGAATCACGCTACAATGAAGATAGACCAAGAAATCCTGTTAAAAAATACTAGATTTTTGGACAAGTTTAGTCTTTTTTTTATATTTTAGATATTATTTCTTGTAAATATCCAAAAGTTGTAGACAACTTCTAAAATAGGATGATATGTTTTTTTTTTAAAATCAAGTGGCTTTCAGCCATTTTTGGGTGATTTTATGCAAAAAGAAGGATTGGTAAAATCACGCGACGCGCAATCGTAGTTTACAAGCAGAAAACAACACTCCAATGCGCTAGGAGGAGGAGTGTTTTGGGAGAATTCTGAATAGGTATACTGGTATTTTACCCCCTTTCGAAGTCAAGAGAAGCATTAGATTGCTGATCTAAGCAGCAGAGAGAGAAAGCTATTGTTTTATGCATGTTTTTGGTCTACAAGAGATTTATCTTTGCAGGATGCAGACATAAATTGATAAGCTTCACCTCTATGAGGATTCTTCTACATCTTCTATTTCTTTAAACCCCTTCTCTTCTATCTATTCCTCTCCCTGAATCTCCCTTCACCCTATTGTCTCTTACTCCCGTGGTATTCGACCCCAAACTCCCGTGGTAGACTTTCGACCTCAAACTCTCCGACAACGTCAACTCATCCTATGTATCAAGTTTGATTAATCAATATCAATGGACAACCATTCTCACTTCTTATGATGATGAGACAATAGGAGACACATGGTAGTAGGTCAACTCATCACATACTAATGAGCTCTATTGATAAATTTAGTTGATAGCTCTTCTAATCTCTTTTCTTGTGATATTCACACTTTTTATTAAACTAGTTCATTCCGCATTCATTGTGCATAGGCCATAATCTTACTTGTGTGAATTAAGATGTGAACCTACATTTTTCTAATAAATCAAAACTTAAAACTAAAACATCCCACTTGACAATAAAGAGAGCTTCGAGGGAATCATCAGTTTTTTCTCTCAATGAACAAATGCTAAGAACAATAACAGCTCACTACATCTATTAAGAATTGCCTACACATGTAAGTAGGACTCAACAAGGATCTTTATGATTTGTAATCTCCATTAGGCCTTTGTTACAACCACACATGTGGACCAAGATAAACACAATACCTTTTACCTTTGGCATAAAGAAATATCCAATTCCAAGAGACTTTTGGCTCTAAGGATCTAAAAACGATACTTGAGAGCAATTATTTGGGGTGCTTTGTAAAGTAAATTATTCCCACCATAATCCCTATCAAATATGACCCAAGGCATGTTCAAGCATATGTTATTTAGGGTGTTTTGTAAAGTAAATTATTGTCACTTGGCTAATAGTTGGCCACTTTTGTGGCTTTTCTTGAGGAGACTTAATCTCAAGCGTGTGCACCCTTAGATATTAATTTTCACGTTAAACTTGTCACTTGATATAAAGACACTAACTATAATGATAGTAATGGGTCTTCAACTATTATTTGTTACCTTTTTTAGTGCACTTCATATCAAGTATGTTTACCATGGAACTAGTTTTCATTTTAAGCTTCTCATTTGATATAAGGGCACATATGATAGCATTAGAACTTTAGCTAAAATTCACTTGCCTTATCAGCATCTGGTTTGATCAAGTTTGCAAAAGAAATCATGAGGATCAACTCCCAATTTTTCACAATAGACTTGAGGAGTCATTTTAAGCCACAAAAAGAAGCATGTCTTCAACAATCAAGCGCACATAGCATACAACTACATCCTTAAGAGCTAATGAAAATAAAATATTGGATCCTACAACAATGAGACAATTAGGACATGCATGAGAGCACATTGTCGTGCCGCTCTGTGCACACAGTGTGAAAAACTCTAGAGTGCATCGTCATTTGGCTTTCTTATTGATCTAGAGAGTTAATGCCATATTAGTCATTAGTGTTAGTGTCCGTAGTGTGGATGGTTAAAAAATACTAGCTTTTTGGAAAAGTTTAGTCTTTTTTGATATTTTAGATATTATTTCTTGTAAATATCAAAAATTTGTAGACAACTTCTAGAATAGGATGACATGTTTTTTTTTTAAAATCAAGTGGATTTGGGCCATTTTTGGGTGATTTTATGCAAAAAGAAGGATTGGCAAAATCGTGTGACTTGTGATTGCAGTTTACAGGCAGCAAACAACACTCCGAAACAGGGAGAAGGAGTGATTTGAGAGAATTCTGAACAAGTGTTCTAATGTTTTACCCCACTTTCGAAGCCAACAAAAGCATTAGATTAGCGATCTAAGCAATAGAGAGGAAGCTATTGTTTTATGCACGTTTTTGGTCTACAAGAGATTTGTCTTCTCAAGATGCAGAAATAAATTGGCAAGCTTCACCTCTATGAGGATTCTTCTACATCTTCTATTTCTTTAAACCCCTTCTCTTCTGTCTATTCCTCTCCCTAAATCTCCCTTCACCCTATTGTCTCTTACTCCCGTGGTAGACTTTCGACCCCAAACGCTCCGACAACGTCAACTCATCCTATGTATCGAGTTTAATTAAGCAATATCAATGGACAACCATTCTCACTTCTTATGATGATGAGACAATAGGAGACACATGGTAGTAGGTCAACTCATCACATACTAATGAGCTCTATTGATAAATTTAGTTGATAGCTCTTCTAATCTCTTTTCTTGTGATATTCACACTTTTTATTAAACTTAGTTCATTCCGCATTCGTTGTGCATAGGCCATAATCTTACTTGTGTGAATTAAGATGTGAACCTACATTTTTCTAATAAGTCAAAACTTAAAACTAAAACATCCCACTTGGCAATAAAGAGAGCTTCAAGGGAATCATCAGTTTTTTCTCTCAATGAACAAATGCTAAGAATAATAACAACTCACTACATATATTAAAAATTGCCTACACATGTAAGTAGGACTCAACAAGGATTTTTCTGATTTCTAATCTCCATTAGGCTTTTGTTGCAACCACACATGTGGACCAAGATAAACACAATACATTTTACCTTGGGCATAGAGCAATATCAAATTCCAAGAGACTTTTGGCTCTAAGGATCTAAAAACGGTACTTGAGAGCAATTATTTGGGGTGCTTTGTAAAGTAAATTATTCCCACCATAATCCCTATCAAATATGACCCAAGGCATGTTCAAGCATATGTTATTTAGGGTGCTTTGTAAAGTAAATTATTCCCACCATAATCCCTATCAAATATGGTTCAAGGTGTGTTCAAGCATGGACAATGGGATCATTGCTAACATCTAAAAAGTACAAACCAACAAATTATTACACTCTTGTAGCTGTAATGGTGACAATGGTCCACAAAATGCTTAATGTGGAAGAGACTCTTTAACTCTTGACTCACAGTTAGCTATGGCTAAAAGGTATGACCAAGCTTTTTTAAAAGATGGTCATGCCTATAGTTGGATGCTTCTAAAAGAGACAAACATGTAAGCCTATTATTTGTTCCATGCAATACCCTAGCATGCTTTATATCATTGATCTTCACTCTATATTCTCATCATCCTCTTCTCTACACTAGCCCTACAATTTTAATACTTGAACGAAAGCTAAAGGAAGAAGATAAGATAGCAGATTACTCCACATATTTACAATATGAAGAGCGTAGAATTTCAAAAGTACAAATGCTTCCATCATTTGAAAGAAGAAATATATGCACTCATTTCTTCTCAACCATCCACAAAATTATCCAAGAAATAGTTAAAGCTTTCATATATTGTTAAGTACAAATGAAGTCCTCAATTCGAGCCTTTCCTATTTGCAAATGCATATTGTTCATTTCCATGATTGAGGATGCATCTATTTGTGACGACGAAAGTTTTAATGTGTGATGGCACTACACACAAGGAGTTTCAACGGTGCTCTCTACTAGAAGATTGAGCACCACCATTTTTTGTGACTCTCCATTGACCTTGTCTGATGCCAGGAGACATATTCCATGGTGGATTCCGTGAGGTTTTACGGCGGATTCCGTAAGATTTTATTTTTGGGGCTCATACACAAAGTGGATTCTTTGTGCGAGAAGTCCATGGGGACGCCTATCCTTTTCGGACGTTTTGTTAATTTAGTGTGTACATGGGTGATTCCATAGCGGGTGATTCCGCAAAATACATATTTAAATTAATAAACGTTTATGAGTTTAGAGTGCGCACTCGTGATAAATTAAGGATAGGATTGATTTCTAACAAATTTACTTATGTAGCTGAAGACTGCTAGGTATTCACTTTTGTCGGTTTAATTGTATTATTTTACTAACGATTGTGAATGCTTCAGTTGATGTATAGAGATAGCAGCGGTGGCAGTGGAAAGCATTGGAGGATAGCGTGTATTCAAATTATCATCAATATTTTTATGGGCGCATACCTTAGGCATGGCACTTATATTTTGTCGCACTTATCTATCAAGGCGTTTGATATTTATTTATTATTTTTATATGCACATGGGTGCACGATTTAGATATTTGTATTTGGACATTGTATTTGGGTACGCCTGACTTCTTGGGCGCCCATTAGCTTTATTTCTATTTGGCACAAAAGCAAACTCAAAAGCTAAAGGGTGTTATTTTGTAATTTGGGCTATTATTTGAGCTTGAAGATGATTAATATATAAAATACATGCTTTGTGGAGCGCTCACACAAGGCATGGGGGGAGATTGCACCCAATTGGTCTCTTGTTCATGTCGTGCAAGCTTTTTACATTGATTTGTGTGCAAAAAGTAGAGTTCTTTTGTTCTTGGGGACCTTCTGACGCTCACTACGCATGCTTACGGCATCCGATCTGTGCACCAGTGGTATCTGAGTGAAGCTGAGATCGAGAGCTTCCAATTGCTTACCATCTTGCGCGAAGGCGGAGCTCCTGGAACGATCGAGCTCTACAGTCAATTTCATCGCGAACGGTTGATACCGGTGACTTCCTGGCAATCAAGAACCCCTATCTGCATCCTCTGATCACGAAGGACCGGCCTGAGGAGGCGGAGGACCACTTGTACATCTCCTTCTTCAAGTCGTTTTGAGTAGATAAAGAGTAAGCTCTTCTTCCATATCCAAAAGCTTTAAAGCTTAAAGTTAAACTTAGCAAGCTTAGCAATAAGCTTTAAAAAAAGCTTCGATTATTAAAACTAATGATCGGCGGCAAGAGGATCTACTGGGCGGCGTCGAATCAATCGAGGACATATTCATGTCCTAAAAATCCACGACAGATCACGAAGCTTAAAGCTTCCTAGTCTTCAAAGTCTACTAAGCTTAATCACTCAAGTTCACCAAGTTCTCTTACTCCTGCAAGTTCTGTAAGTCACAGAGGTTCAAAACAAACTTATCCAACTATTCCCATAAAGATTGTTCATACGCAGAAGCACAAAATTTGTTTATTGCTCTCTGGAAGACCCTGTTCCTATTTGCAGACTTGCTGAACGAGTTTTAGCAAACACAGAAGGTCATGCGCAGGTCATACGAAGATTATACGCAACTTCTACAAAGACAACGAAAACCGCAATTGCAAAAGAGGAAGACTATAAAAGCCAAACAAAATTTACAAGCCTTGTATACCCGACTTTGGGCTACGCTCATCCCACTAATCAGATTTTGAGAGAGTGAGGTCTTTTGGATTTTACAGGATGACAGAACAAAACATGGACGATTTTATGGCTGAAGGTGATTAACCCGAACCAATGATGGAACAAAAATTGGATTTAATTATGATGCAGCTTGATGAAGAACGAAGAGCCCGATAAGCTTTGCAAGTTCAATTGGCCAATTTGCAACGATCTACCATCGACAAAGATGGACCGCAACCTGAAGATCTTATACGACGTACCATCGATGTGACACTTGAAGCCCAATCCATCCCCAAAGAAACAAAGATAAGTAAAAGAAACTTCAAATTTCGTACTTTCAATGGATCTCGAGATGGAAAGACTGTACTTGCATTTATCAGTCAATTTGATGATTACTTTCATGAAGAGAGATATGCTGAGAAAGACAAAATTAAATGTGTCACTAATCATTTAGTCGATCGAGCATCTCTATGGTGGACTGTGGTTCGCAAGAGTATTGATTGTCCCACTACCTGGGAGAGTTTCCAAAAGAAGTTTTTGCAAAATTTCATTTCTCCTCAATTCCATGAAAAAGCCATAAAGCAATGGGATCTTCTACAGCAAAGAGATCGCGAACCTATTTCCCAATACACTGAAAGTTTTTGGAATGCCCTACTGTAACTCCGAATGCTCGAAGATGTACCTAAAGCAACTCACAAACGCAAGTTTATGTCTGGCCTACTTGGACATTACTATGCTGAAGTCAATATGTTCAAGCCAACAACTCTTGAAGATGCAATTTCTTTGGCTCATGACACTGAAGACAAGATTCGAGGAAGAGACAAGCATCCACAACAATTTCAAACTAATGGTAACTATGATTCCAAGCAATTCAATTCAAATTTTAAAAGATTCAATCAAAGTCGTTTTCTTCCATCTTCACTCCGTAAGTCTTGGACACGACCACCTGCTTTGCCATCAAATACCAATCCAAACCCTAAGCCATCCTCACAGCCAAATCCCAATATTCCTAAACTTCCTACCATTACCAACAATGTATCTAAAGCCAAACCTATAGTTTGTTACAAATGCCATTAATCTGGACATCTAGCAGCCAATTGTCAATCGAAAAAGCTACCTGTCCATATCAATTATCTTGGAGCAATGGAAGAAGAAGAACGTGAGGAAATGCCTGACTTTACGGAAGATGATGACGACATTGGTACTACTTCGGATACTTTGCCAAGTATGCCAACTCCACATTCTTTGTTGACAATGAAATGTTTAGTGCATGGTAAAGAAAATATTATTTTACATGATGATGGTAGCACACATTATTTTATTTCTGCAAAGTTAGTGAAAAATTTGAATTTACAAACTGTTTCTACACATTATCGTATTAAAGCTGCATTCCTAGGCACGAGATATAATGGAACACAAGAGGTGCATAATTTAGAAATTAAAATTGGTGAATATACTGAACGTAGAAATTTCCTAATTGTACCTTTGTAGTCTAGTGATATAATCTTAGGAATGCCTTGGCATCATCAATATAACCCTGACATAGATTATTCTACTCATTCAATTAAAATTTATTTTCAAGGAAAACAAATCACATTGCATGGTATGCATGCTTCGAATAAATTTCCACTGCTTACTCATACTCAAGCTAAACATGCATTACGTAAAAGTAGCAAATCTTATTTAATATGGGTGAATGAACTTCAAGCTAAAGAAAAACATATGCATCCTAGGCATACACAATTTCTTGCTCAATTTAAAGATTGTTTTGCATATGATTTACCACCTGGACTACCATATTCACATCTTGAAGATCACAAAATAGATTTAATTCCTTGTATACAACCACCATGTAAAGCACCATATAGGCATAACCAAATTGAACAGAAAGAAATTCAAAATGAAATAAAAGAATTGCTAAACAAAGGATTAATTAGACCTAGTAGTTCTCCATTTGGCGCACTAGTTTTATTAGTGAAAAAGAAGAATAATACTTATCGCATGTGCATTGACTATCGTGCCCTGAATAAAATTACTGTTAAGAATAGATATCCGATTCCTAGGGTAAATGATCTTATGGATAAACTACAAGGTTCTGCCATATTTAGTAAGATAGATCTTAAATCTGGTTATCATCAAGTAAGATTGGAAAATCTGATATATTCAAAACTACATTTAAAACACAATTTGGATACTATGAATTTCTAGTGGTGCCTTTTGGATTAACTAATGCACCAGCTACATTTAATCGCATGATGAATCACATATTCTTGAAATATCAGCATTGTATCATAGTATTCTTTAATGATATATTGGTATTCAGTAAAAATGAGAATGAGCATTATGAACATCTGTCTTTAGTTTTCAAGTTGTTAAAAGATAATCAATTGTATGCTAATCCAGAAAAGAGTAAATTCTTTCAAACAGAAATTGAATATCTAGGACAATTAAGGTTGATCCTAAAAAGATAGAAGCAATTTTAAATTGGCCCATATCCAAAAATGTGCATGAGTTATGTTCTTTTCTAGGTCTTGCTAGTTTTTACAGAAAGTTTGTGAGAAATTTCTCATTACTTGCATTACCTTTGACTAAACTTTTAAAGAAAGGTATTGTTTATAATTGGACTGATAATCAACAAAAATCTTTTGATTTATTGAAACATGCATTAACCCATGCTCCTGTATTACAACTACCTGATTTCAATAGACTATTCTTTTTAGTAGTTACTAATGCTAGTGGATCTGGAATAGGAGCCATCCTTATGCAAGATAATCATCCCATAGCCTACTCTAGCTGTAAACTGAAACCATCTGAACTTAAATATTCTACATATGATAAAGAATTGCTAGCTGTAGTACAAGCCTTACGTCAATGGAAACATTACTTAATGGGTTCTGAATTTATGATTAAAATTGATCAACAAAGCATTAGACATCTCCTTAGTCAACCCCAAATCTCTGACCAGCATATTAAATGGGCAACTTTTATTCAAAGTTTTCATCCTCTTATACAATATTAACCAGGAAAAGAGAATGTTGTAGTCGATGCTTTGAGTAGAAGACCAACAATTCATAATATTTCTGTGATATCATTTGATTCCCTTATCCCTATGAAAGATACTTATCATCATGATATTACTTTTCAAGCTGATTGGAATAAATTAGTTGCAAATAATTGGATTCCTATTGATTCATTGTCTTACAATAATGGATTCATGTTTTATGAAAAGAGATTATGTGTGACAGTTCCATTTAGATCATTTGTTTTGAATGAGATTCATTGTCCTCCATATCAAGGTCATAGAGGTATTATATCTACTTTGCGTACATTGACTAAAGATTTTTATTGGCCACATATGGACACTGATATATCTAACTTTGTATCTGAATGTTTAGTTTGTCAACAAGTTAAAAGACACCATGGTAAACAATATGGTTTATTGATGCCATTATCTATTCCATCACGACCATGGGAACAAATTTCAATGGATTTTATTACTGGTTTACCTAACACTAAAGCTAACCATGATATGATTTGAACTGTTGTAGACAGGTTTAGCAAACAAGCATATTTTATTCCATGCTAGAAAACTCTAACTGCATCTCAAGCAGCTCAATTGTTTTTTAAAACTGTGTTTACTAATCATGGCTTACCAAAAGTTATTATTTTTTATCGTGATTCTAGATTCTGTAATAATTTTTGGATTACTTTGTTTGCTAACTTAGAAACAAAGATTGATTTTTCATCTGCATTTCATCTTGAAACTAATGGTCAAACAGAAGCTACTAACAGTACTATTTTAGATTTTTTACGTGCTTACACTATTTCAAAATCACACACATGGGATACACATCTACATTTATTTCAGTTTGCATATAATAATACGCCACACACCGCTACAAAGAAAGCACCATTTGAAGTTATAAATGGATATAGATTGTCTACACTTGTTGCATCATTATCAAATAAAATTCAGACTGCTGATGGTATTACTAACATGCACGCTACTATTTTTTATGAAGTTAAAGATATGATTGCCAAAGCCCATCAGTCATATATAAAACAAGCAAATAAGAAAAGACAAGCTATGAATTTTAAAGTTAATGATTATGTTTGATTACGCATAGAAAAATGTAGAGTACAAAGTGTAGATAAACACTCAGTTGCACCTAGATTCTATGGACCATTCAAGATCATTCACAAAATCAATGACAATGCATTTAAACTAGAACTACCACAACATTGAAAAATTCACACCACCTTTCATATTAGTTTATTACGACCCTTTAGAGACAAATTACTTATACACCCTGTCTATGAAAACCCACCTTTACTAGATGATGAGACTGAAATGCTTTAGCCTAAAACTATTATAGATGCTGACTTTATGACCACTAGAACTGGCCATAGATACTCTAAATATTTGGTCAAGTTTAAAAACCATCCTGTTGAAGAGACCCAATGGATGCACGCTAGAGACTTAAATGCTTTCCCCACTCCACATTGAGCTAATAACAATTGAGGACAATTGCTATCCCACCCCGGGGGTATGATGCCAGGAGGCATATTCCACGGTGGATTCCGTACCACGATGGATTTCGTGAGGTTTTACGGTGGATTCTGTAAGATTTTATTATCGGGACTCATACACAAAGTGGATTCTTTGTGCGAGAAGTCGATGGGGACGCCTATCCTTTTCGGGCGTTTTATTAATTTAGTGTATACATGGATGATTCCATAGCGGGTGATTCCGCAAAATACATATTTAAATTAATAAACGTTTATGAGTTTAGAATGCGCACTCGCGATAAATTAAGGTTAGGATTGATTTCTAACAAATTTATTTATGTAGCTGAAGACTGCTAGGTATTCACTTTTGTCGGTTTAATTGTATTATTTTACTAATGATTGTGAATGCTTCAATTGATGTGTAGAGATAGCAGTAGTGGCAGTGAAAAGCATTGGAGAATAGCGTGTATTCAAATTATCATCAATATTTTGATGGACGCATACCTTAGGCATAGCGCTTATATTTTGTCGCGCTTATCTATCAAGGCATTTGATATTTATTTATTATTTTTGTATGCGCATGGGTGCACGATTTAGATATTTGTATTTGGACATTGTATTTGGGTACGCCTGACTTCTTGGGCGTCCATTAGCTTTATTTCTATTTGACACAAAAGCTCAAGCATGCTATTTTGTAATTTGGGCTATTATTTGAGCTTGAAGATGATTAATATATAAAATACATGCTTTGTGGAACGCTCACACAAGGCATGGGAGGAGATTGCACCCAATTGGTCTCTTGTTCATGCCGTGCAAGCTTTTTACATTAATTTGTGTGCAAAAAGTAGAGTTCTTTTGTTCTTGGGGACCTTCTGACGCTCACTACGCACGCTTACGACATCCGATCTATGCACTATTGTCACCCCACCTTCAGCTATAAACCTGGTCATAAGAGACTACATAGGAATCTTCTCAAACATTTCAACATTGGTGAGTAATGGAATACAACCAAATGAAAGAACTTTTGAATTGAGCATCTAAAGCTAGCTAAAATCTTGGAAGCCAAAACAAAAGCAACAAAGCTTGGAATCACCTTATACCGATGATCATGTAAAATGTCAAGTATGCCATCAAGAAGCAAGCCGCCCATACCAACAATTCACTAAAACATGTGCCTTTGACAAGAAGTTGACTAAGAACTACAAGTACTAGGTTTGGTTGAGTGCACACAAATCACATTTGAAGTTTGGCCTTCTTAAAGTTGCCCTCGAGACATGGGGGCTCTTGGTGCAATCATGACCATTCAATTGAATTAGATGATTCCTAATTGCTTGCACAAAGTTGGATGACATACACATCTAAATAGCTCAAAGGTCAAGCTATGAGTAATTAATGTAGGGGCATCATGAATATCTAAACCCACAAGAAAGGCATTATTACCTAACCCCACTTGTGCAACGTCATGTTGTTATTGGCATTCCCCATAAGAGCATGCTTCTGCAATGCTGATATGCTAGAGCAACCCAGCTACATCAAGTTAAACCGACTTTCACTCTGTGTAATAGTTCTCTTTTTCTCAATTCTATCCGAATCTACCTTATGCTTTTGTTGTTGGCTTGTAAATAGCCAATCACATTATCCTCTTTCCAGCAATGTTCACAAGCACCCTATGCACCCTTTGTTTATTATGTGGCCACGAGCCATTAAAGATGGGAGGGTAGCTTCCCTGCTTGGAATAAATGTGTTTGATTCCTGCTCTGATCTCCTTCACGTGTTATGCATAAAGAGGTGAAAGGTTCGGTTGGTTGCCTTTCATCAAGCTTTGCATTACAAGGTGGGAAGGTTGGTTTCATGCTGACCGCTCCTTTGGAGTCCACATACTTCCAATTTCACAAAAGCACATCAAACAATGCAGGAAACACAATGAGGGAAGACACAAGAGCACAGAGTTTGCAGTGTATACACAAGCAGAGAAACCCCACTGTGTGAATGAATGAGACTTCAAATTTGGGTTTAACTCTTAATGCAGTAAAATACAAAATAGGCAACCATCAGGTTGTTTGCAGCTACTTTTCACGAAGACATACTATGCGGCTTAATGCCTCTGTATACCTCATCTGATTCTTAGAACAGCCATGTAAGAATGAGGCCTAAAGTCAGAAAGCAATCACTCACAATGGAGAGTGAACACTGCTTCTCTACAAGAAAAAAGGATTTTGAATAATAATAAATGGGAGGGGGGGGGGGGGGTACACAAATCAGCAGCAAATGCAGCATTTGCTGTGTGTCGGGGGATCAAACTCTGCATTTGCTTTGGATAATCCCATCATGCTCATCCAGGGTCTATCCACTTTTTCATCAGTCACCAGAAGAGGCGGTTGACGTTGGCTGTGGTTCCTTTGATAGAGGAACCACTGAAAGACCATTGGGCTCCTCACCATTGATGTAGGTACTGAAGGACTTCCACCATCTGGATGTGAGAGAGGCTGCTGGGACTGCAGCCTCAACCTCAGCCGTGGAAGCTCGAGTGGTGAAGTTGTCATCATCACCATTATCGTACTCATCTTCTCCTTCTTCCTGGCCTTCATCATCAAAGAACTCTTCTTCTTCTTCTTCCTCCTCCTCCTCAGTTTGTTCCGCATTTACAACTGCAGATGGTTCTTTCAGAGATCCTGCAAGGGCCTGCTCAGGATCCATGGCTACTGCAGCTGCAGGGTCAAGATTGGCAAAGCGAACAGCACCAAGAAGCCTTTCTGGGAGCTCATGCTCGGACTGGGCTTCAATGAGGAAGGCAAGATCGACAGTGAGGGAGGAAACATAGCCAAGAGCAAGATGGACAACAGCATTAGCCAGCATGGAAGCACCAATGTCCACGTCTACCTCCAAGAAATGGATACCTCGTATGAAGCGGCAGGACACGGCCCGCCCCAGTATGCAAATGGCCTGCTCCCCCACCGCCGCCTTCACAATCCATGGCCCATTCACAACATTGGCTATCAGCTTCAGCCGTGCATTTCTGAAACCATCATCTTCCTCTGTCAGGAACCGATGCATTAGAGAGCCCTCTTCAATCCTCTCGAAGGACACAAAGTAAGCTATGGCACTGTAGTTCTCCTTGCTGGGCACCTGCAGATTGAAAGCCCACACAAATGGCACACCTTCGCCAGCTGGAGTCTTTGCAGCAGCCATGGGCAATTCTGGATTTTGCTGTTTCAACAGATCTTCCGCGCTGCTGGCAACAGTGACACTGTCACTCACGGATGATCCTGGCTCTATCTGTTTCAACTGATCTTGGCTATGACCATTGCACATGCTGTCATTGGCTGACCCTGCAGGCGATGATCCTGGCTCTGTCTGGTTCAACAAATCTTGGCCGTCACCATTGCTCATGCCATTGCTAAGCTCCATTATGCCATCATCCGGCGTGGCAGATTCGGACTTCAGCTGTTCCAACACATTTTCTGCATCACCAGCCTTCCTGGCATTGTCGCCACATGCAATCACACCATACTCTGCTGTGGCAGGGGCTACAGTTGGAGCAGCTTCGGCCTTCAACAGATCTTGAACAGCCTGGTTATGGCAACCGTCGGCTGTGAAGCTGGCATCGCTGCCAAGCACTTCCTCCAGGGCAGCACGGACCCTGTTGCTGGGGGAAGACAGGGCCTCCCGGATCTTGCCACGGTTACTCTTCACCCAGTCGAATGCGAGCGGCCGCAGAAGCCAGTCACCAGCAGGGACCTTCGCCTTTGAGGAGAGGTAATCTGGGCCCCTGACAAGGAAATTATGGCCTGGGGGCGAGGTCCAGGCACCATCGGTGCAGTTCTCAGGGGATTTCAGAGGCACGGGGCCCCCTGTTTTGAGCTTGTGTACCCAATCTGGATCCTTGGCGTCCTGGTCTTCTGATGCCATCATCATGGTGTGGAGAGGGGAACTGATCGGAGGTGCAGATTTGATGTTCTACACCCAAATCAAGCAGAAAGCTTGCGAGGTGGCAAGAAAACGCTGGATTATATGTCACAAATAGAAGAAGACCTGAGTAAGGTATATAAGAATACCTGGGGAACGATGCCCTATGACGATTAATGATGATTGAGGGAGGGATCCCGCGATGGCGTGAACGAGGGGAGGGGCGATCGATGGAGAAGAACGAAAAGGAAAGCAAGAGAGAGAGAGAGAGAGAGAGAGAGAGAGAGAGAGAGAGAGGCGAGTTGCTGCTGCACACGACGCAGAAGAAAAGGAGAGGAAAGGAAGAAAGGAAGCTGCAAAGCGGCTTTTGACGAACGCGTGGGACAGCAGAGAGACAGCCGGCAGGGGGCGGGAGAGGAGAGAAGGTCCGATGATTCTGATTTTCTGAAGAAGAAGAAATATGAGAGAGAGCGAGAGAGAGAGCCGTAAACCCTTCACGAAAAAAATAAAATGAGAGAGCCCTAAATAAAACACCTTTTTTCTATTCATATCTCCCGTGGCCTCCACCTTACCTGCCACGTCGGATACGATTTCCTAAAAATACAATAACTGTCGCCTGGTCTGCGCCACGTCGGCCTTGAGCATATTCCCCCCCGCGATTCTAATTTCTTGACTTTTTAACCTCGCAAGGACACCAACACTAGGAATTGGAAGTAGCGCGAATTTCTACTTTAAAACCTAAGGTTCATTATTTTTTTAATCGATTGGAAGGGTATACAATGTTAAATGTATCCTTGCTTCAAGGTCTAGGGTGGGGCATCCTAATCCATGTCATCTTGATGAGATCTTAGTACACCGGCATGTAGGAGATGTGTCACATGGAGGTTTCTTCAAAGAGATGTCTACACATGAGAAAATTGACTGGCCTGTCCTTGTCTACCAAAAATGTATTTGCCACTATCTTTGCATTGCTAGATTTGAGCCTCTGATGTCTACACAAATATGTCTACACATGAGAAGATTCACTGGCCTATTTATTTATTTACCAAAGAGATTTCTACACATGAGAAACTCAATTGGCCTATCCTTGTCTGAACATGTGTGAATACAAAGCTCCCCTTTTTTCCATCGAGGGCCTGCACGCATCTAGACAGTTGTGAAATAGGCCTAAGTTAGTTGGCTGCTTATAGTTGCACAAAACATCATGCTACATGAACAAGTACTTGCAAGCCCCATATGCATGGATTAGAGCATCTCCTCGCAAAATGACTAAGGGACATGCACCAAAACAAAGCATCTTGTATCTAAAATATGCATGAAATGATCCCTTCTCCTTCCACAAAACCTACTTTCATATCTAAAAAAAGACAATGCAAGCTATTGACATTGAAACAGAGCCTACAAGTTTGTAAGTTTTCCTTTTTTGCAAAAGTTTGCAAACATACAAGCTTGCGAGACAAGGGAGTGAGATTCCGTAAAATGCACTATGGAAACCAAAGATTTGCTCGAATTACTACTCTTTTCCCCTCCAAATGCTTTGCGAGAAACTCCTCTTATTTACAAGCCTACAAGTGCTTCAAGATAAGGTGGTGCCCACACAGTGGATGCAATCTTAGTTCTTCCCATAAAAGGCTTTGGAAGGGATATTAAATCCTAATTGGCAATCATCTTCATGCCTTTCAAGGGACTCCCCATCTAGAATTTGAGACTTAGGATCATGCTAGTGCTACTTGATCACTTCTTACAGTTGCTATTCATGGTGCCCTTGCTCATCCATAGCCATCCTTCTTACATAGGGGATTCTAGACCAAGCTTTGTTCACCTAGACTAGGCTTTCATTTGCTTCCAACCATTGTTGTGTCTTAAAGAATCCCATTAATTTTAGAAAAACAAATATCTACTTAAAGATAAACTTGAAATTAGTGCCATGGCTTGTGGAATATGATCCTTTAATAAGTGCTTGTGTTGAGATTGACAAATCTTAAACAAATTGTTATCATCTCTTGAATGAAAATATAGCAAATATAGTTGAAGGAGGTTGAAAGATGACTTATTTATGGTCCAACAACCATTGAGATGGTAGGGATGAGCTTCTTTTATCGAAATAGCCTTCCCTTTGTTGTTACCAACATCCTCCCAACATGTTGGATTTTTTTTTTTGCACATATGTTGTTTTTTCTAACAATTGATGCACACTTAGATGCATGATTTTTTCTACACATTGATGCCCAATATTATGGTATCATCTTTTAAGAATTTTCAACGTATTGGTGCTTGACCAAGCCAAATTGGATACATGATATCAAGTACTAAGTATTAGCATAAATTCTCCTTCCTAACATCCATATGAGGTGCAAATGCCTTCTCAAGCTTCTCTCTAGATGGTCCACAACAAGTTCTTAAATCTCCAAAATTTTGAATAGTAGTGCTTGTGTATGGACCAAAATCTTCAAAATATCCTTCCTACACTCGATGAGGTTGCTCCAATTTTATTAATACCTCTTCCTTGTACTAGATAACTAGTACTGTAAACATAGAGCACACTAAAACTTGACCATTTCTCTATATGTGTTGTCTTTAGCACTTGGAATACATTCTAATGCAAGAAATTATTAATTCATTGTCCTTCATGAATTCAAACATTGGGACCATTTTGGCATTTGTAGAAAGAAGCACAGGTTTGCCTTCACCTTCTCTTTGGCATTGAGTTTCCATCACTCATCACTATCACCTTCTTACAACAATCAGGAAGCCATTTTTTGGCGCAATTTATTCTATGTAATGGGTGCATGATAATCCAAATTGCAATAATTTTGGATGCTCAACCATGCCATTCAATTGTTCACATAAATAGCCATCAATATATTTGTTTAAAGTCTAAGATTTGGGTCATTAGAAAGAGGTTTATGGCCTTGCAATCTCACACTTATAGAATGCATCCATCAAATGTGGGTCATTAGAAAGAGGCATGACCTTGAAGTCTCACATGTATAGGATATATTCATGAATGTGACTAATCATCAAGAACTGTAGTTAAATCATTTGAAACATTCCCCTATCAACTATTAATAAATAATTAAAAATGTGTTATTTTTGTTTTAAGATCATAATTATCAACCTAAAGTAACTTGTTCTCAAGGAGCCTCTTATAAAATGTTTATATTTCTCCAACATGAAGTAAAGGCACTTCTTTGTACATATTGAATTTGTTATCCAAGGTATTGTGAATGCTGAGAGCATTCTTTAATATCAAAGTCTTGACAACTCACATTGCAAATGTGGCACACTATCATGAACAAGATCCCTAAAGGAATTATCGTCCGCTCTTTCCCATTTGGTGCTTTTTTTTTTGTAAGCAATTGCTAGTGAGAAACATTTTACCATTTTGTGAGTTGATTCTAATTAGCTCCTTTCTAATTTTTCTCTCTCTACCTTTTTGACTTTTCCAACGTGTCTTTCTCTCATGCTTCATTTTGTTCCATATAAATTTTATAAATGACTATCTCCGCACATTTGCACTTTTCAAATATCACCATATAACCATCACCTTCACTCTGACATAGACATCAAACCTTAAACATTCCCTAGTCACATACATATCATTTCAATAAATACACAATAGTCTTTCTTTAATATCCATAAATACCCAAGAAATGCCATTGGGATGGCCTTCAAATTGGAATGTGTGGGATACAAAAGGGTGGGGGTTTGTGAGGATGCCATTAGAGTGGCCTTGAATAAGGAGGTCCCTTGTAAAAAGATTGTATTTCTCTTAGTTTCTATCTTAGTGTGGTGTACATCTAGCAAAGACCACAACTCCAAACTAAAGTTAAAAGGTATCTCAAAGGTTTGGAGTCTAGGGGATCCCCTAGAATAGGGACATGCTTTTTGAAAGGTTGAAATAATGACTATTACTATATGAAATTAGATACCTTTGAATTACATATAAATGTGTCTTATATGATCAAGATCATGTGGCAATTATGGTATGCTATTGGATCTTAAGGAATTGTACACTATTACATTGTGCTAATAGAATTGTGTTATGATGTTGAAAAAAGAAAAGAACATAGAGCACCATCCTATACCCAAGTATGCAATAAGAACTTTGACTCACTAGAAAAAGACCACACACCCTTTTCATTAGGGAAGTAAGGATATACAGGTATTTGGATACATAGATGCAAAACGGGCTAACAACATGTCCAATAGAAGATCTACTAGCTGATTCACATTCTCTCTTAACAGTGCATTGGTTACTTGGAGTATCAAAAAGCAACCCACGGTTTCTTTATCGAGTATAGATGTTGAGTATAGAGGTGCTATTATGGTAGCATTCAAGGTGGTATGGTTGCAAAAGTTATTAGGTGATCTGGATGTGTATGTACATGGTCCAATTGTCATCCACTATGACAATATGAGCATTATACAATTGGCTAAAAACCCAATGTTCCATGCTAGGATAAACCACATTGAGGTGCATTACCATTTTGTGAGAGAGAAGGTACTTGCAAGTGAGATCAACTTGGTATATGCTAGCACTTTCAAGATCAGGTAGCTTCGAGGGTTTCAAGGCTTACTTGGAGTTACAGAGATACAATTGAGCCTAAGGAGGAGTGTTGAGATGGCAAGCTTAACATGTGCAGTCATTGATGATGGATTGCTTGGTTAAATGGATTTGCACATCTACACTTTACTATGTTGGTGGTCATTATGATCCTGACATGGCCATTGACTTATCACTAATTAAAGTTGGTTAATTACATCTATTACCGCTCTAGCATAATTATGTCACTAGTCGATATAGTGAGTTATGCATTGTTTAACTTAGTAGGCCACTTTCCTTTATGTTGTATCTTATCTATACTTTGTGTACATTGTATTATGAGAGAAAGAAGAAAGAATAACAAGGAAGAAAGCATTGTTTCCTCCATCTCTCTTCTTGTGTTCTTGAGTGAGCTTCTTTTGCATGTATTGTGTGTGTACTCGGTACAATAGCTCCCCCCCCCCCCCCCCCCCCCCCCCCCCGCACTATACGATTTGTGATGAGACAAGTTAGTGGGAAAATGGATCATTTAGATGATTGGAGGTATATCTTATGTCCTACTAGAAGAACTTGAATAGCCTACCACGTGCCCCATGCATGCAAGGACAAGGGAAATCTTTAGGGTCATTTCCTTTGTCTCAAGGTTCTTTTATTAAAAGAGAGAAAAAAATTTAGCAAGCATTTCTGATAAGCACATTTGAAAGTAGATACTTATAGAAAGGTGCATGATGGAGGGTGGTGGTGATGACATTGGGATGTGCCATGGAGGCAAGACAAGGGTAGGATATTGGACTTGGTGGTTGCAACACAAGGTTAGGAAAATGATTGTTTATCGAGGGCAAGCTTGGAAAGTGATACCTAGGGCGTGCATAGACATGGAGGGTGATAGGTTGGGCTAAGAGGGTTTTTCTTTTTATTTTTTCAAGGGGGTGGGGAGGGGGGTAGATAAGATAAGAGGATAGATGCAATAAAGTGAGGGTATAGATAGGTAGAGGATAACCAAATATACAAGAGGATATTAATTAGAGAGATGAGGGTAAGGGGAGATTGGCAAGAGTGGATGGGTGGTAGATCGAGTAGGGAGGGGGTGGGTAGGGGATAGAATGGATGGGTGGTAGATCAAGTGGGGAGGGGGTGGGTGGATGAGAACTGAGGATGAAGGTGGGGGTGTGGGTGTGGGTGTGGGTGGGGAAAGGTGAAGGTAAGCTAGAATATAAGGGGCCCAAAGGTTTGTAGAGGAGGATAGGTAGTACTAGGTGAGGATAGTTGAGGATGTAGGAGGGAACATTAGGGTGGGTGAGGGTAGAGAGCAAGGGGATACATGGAGCTAGTGAAGACAAAGATGGTATGTTGCAAGAGTACTCATGGAGGTGTGAAGGTGGCTTGTGGAGTTTGATCCTTGCAAGTTTGGAATTGTCTTAGAGTTGACCTCCTTGAAGCTATTATGTTGGATGTGAAGAGTTGCTTTTATTGATTGTGCCTAAGGAGAAGAATTTTTCAAAGAGTAATTCCCCTCAAGTTGTAGACATCAAGTTGATTGATGAGTGGCTTTCAACATGGGCACACACTTATACAATGTGTCCCACTAATTTTCTCAACAAGGTTATGATGTTGCAATTTTCTCTGAGTTATAAGAGGCTATATGTGCTTGTGTGTATGTATCCATGTTTCAATATACAAGCACTAACCTTGGTATCATTGTTCTTTGAGTTTGAGGTGTGTGTGGAGGTGGCTTGTGGAGTTTGACCCTTATAGATTGGAATCATCTTGGAGTTGAGACCCTTATAAATTGGAATTGTCTTAGACTTGAGACCTCCCTAAAGGTAGTTTAAGGGTTGCTACTTGCGCACTTTGCTTGGAGTTACAAAAGGATTGTGATATTGATGCTCTTGGTATGTGAGCTTTGGGTTGGGAGATTGGTTTTCTTGGATGAAGACTATGAGTATGAAGGTACAATTATATCATATGTGGAGAGTTTGATATATTTACTTTGTATTAATTGTGCCTAATGATAAGAATTTTCCAAAGAGTCATATCACCTCAATACCAAGAAAGTATCTCAAATCACCTAAATTCTTCATCTCAAACTTTTGCTTCAAAAGGCCCTTGACATTGGTAATCCCACTATCTCTATCACCTGTAATAACTAAGCCATCCATCCAATTTATAACTATGACAACCAAACCTACATCAAGCATAAAAGTGGCATGAGAGCTGTAAAAGTGGTGGTTTTGGGGGATCTAGAGTTTTCTTCAGTGGATTTCAATGCCTAGAATCCAATGCAAGTATCCTTTCGTTGATTGGAGTCTATTTGGCCCCCCATTTAATGAGCACAAGGTTTGGCAATATAAAGTAGCTACTTGATCTAGAAGCGAGAAAGTAAGTGACAGAGGCCAAGGTAATAGTTTTCAATGCCAAGAAGCCGCATGTCCAGTTGAATCTTAAATTCGAGTTTGTTCAAGCCTTCGATTTTAAGTAAGCCACTTGTCAACAATGCGAACATACGGAGGATAAACTAGATATTTGAGGGATTAGTGGTTAAGTGGACTAAAATAGGATTTTTCTTCAAGAAACTAAACATAATGGAGAGAGGGGGACACAATTTTCGGGCTCATCATTTCATGAGAGGATTTGGGACTTTTCTAATTGGTTGAATTGCAAGGAGCAACCTTGGCCATGAGATGCTAAAATTTTTCACTTCAAATTGCTTTGACAAGTGTGAAATGATGCATTTTATTGAAAGTTTAGATTTTAGTCTTTCTCTCTCCTCTTTCTCTCTCACCAATTGCTATTCATATGGTCTAAGAGGATAAAGAGGAATGGGTGCTAGACCGTGGCAAGATGTAAGGAATGGAGCAAGGAAATGTGAAGGCGGTTAGTAGTGGCTATGTGATGGCATCAACGGCTCCATTTTTCGAATTACAATGTGTCACATGTGCGAGATTTAGCATAAGTGCTGATATATTATATGTTATATCGTATCTCTTGTATTTATCATGAAAAATGATTGAAAATACTTGAGTTAAACTCAATCACTTTCAGTTGTTTACATAAAAAAGATTAAAAGCACAAAACCTAAGATGTGGGATTTAATGTGAAAATGGAGATTTTATTAGGTTTTGAGGGTTCAATATTGTTCACATGGAATAATAATTGATATGTTGATGGACCACAATCTATACTAGTTATATAAATAAAAAAATCAATAACTTATGTTCAAATAAATGAAAAAAATATAAAAAATAGTATTTTTGAAGGAAAAAATATGCAAATGTTAGTTTTAATTCACAAAAAATAATCCAAAATTAAGAGTGTGTATGTGGATGTATCATGAGGGTAGGGTATGAGGATTTGCCTCAGTCTACCTCCATTTATGTGTGAAAAGTGCATATTTATTGCTTATTCATACAAAAATGATAACAAAATCTTTTTACACCTATGCATGAAAGTAAAACCTAAGCAATATGGAGAAAAGGGTTGAAAAGAGGTAGGATTTGAATAAGTTCTGATTTCATTGTATATTATGGCATACACGCTTCAATTTATTTAAGTTTGAAGAGGAATAGCAGCATAGGTTCGCTCAGTATTGTCCCTTTACAACGCAACATAACATTAGAGGAAATATATCATAAAAAGACTATTTTCACATAATGCTTGGCTAATCTATAGTTAAAATTATTTAAGCACAATGAGTCACACACGTTGCATTTACATTTAAGCTTTATATCAAAAGGAAACCTCTTGGATGCATAGCATCTATATGCCTAGTTGTGACCAAAGTTGAGTGTGTGAGGTTCCTTTACTGGTGTAGGGTAGTATGGTGATCTTTGGGGAGATGTTATGTGAGACTAAAATATTCCTAGATTGTTATATAAATCGTGAGAGGATTTTTTTACATTTGTTCTTTATGTTTGACACGGTGCATCCTGGGCCAATCCTTGGGTTGTAGGAGAGTCATAGGAGCCACAACAACCAGCTAGGGGGTGCTATATTTGTGTCTATAACGAGGTGTTAGTAACCTATATGTATAGGATACTCCCTCTACTTAGAGTCAGGGTGGGTAGTACGTTAGATTATGGTTTGAAACTCAATGTCTACAAACGCATTTGTTAGATTAACCATTTCATGGCATCCATACGCTCTTGGCCGCGAGACCATGTAGGGGTTGTTTGGTGTGTGGAGGAGCTTGGCTAGAGTGTTAGAGCCATTTTTGGCTCAATTTTGGTCTCGACAAGTGCGTTTGCTGGAAATCGCTTATAAGTGGCAGTTTTTGAACCTTGGCTGAAAAGGAATCTAAAAATTTATCACCTTGATTATTAGGGGTGTGCTTAAATATTTGCAAAATAGGGTTTTCCTAGGGATTAAAACACTTGGCTTGGTCTATACAAAACCTACTGATTGACCTAATTTATTATGTAGAGCATGAATTCTCTACAAGGGATAATTCATGTGATGTGGAAAGTAACTATTTAGTGGTTGTTTCGTCATCTACTATGATGGCATGGGCCGAGGCTCATGGGCTGAGGTTCACCTCAATGTGGTCTCTATCCAAGAAACATTATGCACAACCATCCATCAACCTAGAGGATATGCAACAAGTGTGTTGGAACCTATGGTAGCATGGCATTGACTAATGATCATGCTAAAGCCGTAACAGCATGGAAAACTATCGACACATAATGGAATTTAGTTGTGGTTGAAATGTCCCATGTGGTGGGTCACCATGCTGAAATATTAGGCCTCACAAGGATGTTGGAAGCCTTAGTTGTTAAGGGGAAATAGTTGCTCAAAGTGCATGATCTCCAAGCTCTAAGTAATGTTGATATATTTGCTTTAGGTGAGGGGAAAAAGTTCCTACATAATTCTATTACGGAATTGTCTATGGACAAAGAATCCTTTGAGAAATGATCAAAATGATATGTTGAAAGTTATAGAACTCCCTAGACCACTCTATGACTTGGAAAAAAGGGACGTCAATGGAAATATTAACCTTCCTACACTAGTAAAGGTGGAAACAGAAGAGATTAGAGGCCTTGAGATATTGGGATTAGGTCAAGATGAATATGAAGATCTAGATGACCCAATGTTGATCCCAAAGAAGAGGAATAAATGCCCTCCTCCTTATAGGGGTCTCCCAATGTTTTATGAGTTGCTAGATGAGGATCCAATGCTGCATTTGAAAGAATATAGTTTAACTTGCCTTGCGAGTGGGTTTGATGATATAAATCAGATGCTTGTGTTTTCAAATACCTTGAAGGGAGAGGCCAAGAAATGGTATTGGAGCCTCCCAAGAGGGTCAATAAGAACCTTTGAGGAACTATGCGACAAATTCCTAGATGAGTATGAGAAGAAGGTTCCCATGACATTTCTCTTCGGACACCTTGCATATATTCTCGGCAAGAGTCATGTATCTTCATCAAAGAATATGTTAGAGCCTTTGATAATAATCTTAGGCTTTGGCCAAGAAGAGTGAATGTGTTGCCAAATGATCTGTTGTTGAGCTCTTTATGAGTGGCTTAGTAATTATGACACAATTCTAAGTGAGGATGTGAGATCCTAAGTCATTAAGTGAGGTTGAGATGCAGCCAATTGACGATGAGCAGTGTATTCAGAGATGTTGGAAAAACTTTTGGAGTTTTCCCCGCTCATTGGAAGTGCATCCAAGTATCCAACCTTTTTTGCAAGGAGATAATTCACTTGTCAACTTGTGTGGGACCTTGATATTTAAAATTTCCAAGCAGGCAATGTGAATTCTATGTGCAATGATAGTATGCCTCTTGGTGGAAAGGTTCCAAGCCAAGAAAGTCCTAGTAGGGCTTACAACACTTCCATGAGAGGTGGCAGTGAAGGCAAAATCGATAGAATCATTGGGACTACAAGTGTGGATGAGCGTCCTATGAGTGGTTCTCATTTTGCTCCTGGAAAGGCTCTTGAGAGACCTTTGCCATCTATAAGTGAAGCATGCTTTTGAGTGGATGTTGTTCCTCTTAGTAATAGCATGGTGCCTATGAGTGAGATGTCACAATGTGGTTAGAGGCAAGTAAAGGCATCTCGTGTGAAGAAGATGCAGAATGCCAAAGGTCCAACTATGACGGATGGAAGTCATAAGTATGTGAGGTGATTTTGTCATAGCAATAAGTCTACATTGATTCCATTTGACCAATGTGGCAAATTGAGGCAGTGCAAGAATATAAAGAGGAATGTGAGATGGGTTTGGATACCCAAAGTCTTTAAAAGTTGTTGAGAAGTCAAATGATGTATGCCCATAGAGGTTGAATGTATGCCCATAGAGGCTGGATGAATGCCCAAAAGAGGCTAGCCCATAAGTGGCTTTGTATGGAAGATATGAGAAAGGATGTATGCTTTAGAAGCTCTATGAGATATGCCCAAAATCCCATAAGCACAATGAGGAAGAGTGGTACTATCCAAAAGCTATATAAGCATATACTTGACACTCATTTCAATACAATGGTACTATCAGTTTGAGTCACTCAAGATTGACTTTATGACTCCAAGCTAATCTATCTTGAAACCTAATTCACTTGAGTTACAATCCCTCACTTTGAAACTGTATTGTGTATTTAACTTGGGTCCACAATAGCCAACTAGCTCTAGATCTGTGTTTCTCAACAAAAGTGTGGCTAGGTGTGTTAGATAAAAGGCCAAGAATTCCAAGTGGGCATACCCAATTCCAAAGTAGATGAGACTAGAGGCCATAATGATACATCTAAAATTATGCATCACTTTGGGATGCATCTATGTGATGGGCCTATGATTGAAACTCTACCTAGTTTGGATTGTAACACTGACATATGCAATAATCCAAATAGGGAAGGTTTAAATAAACATAAATTTGTGACTCTCTCTGTAGTAGGAGGTCTCTAGGAAGTTGGGATGACAAATCTATTTGAATGAAAATCAAGGTGGGACACATGAGAATGAGGCCATTTGTTTAGTTAATGGCACCCAAGAAGAGATACCCATATTGATGTTATATCAATGGGAAGGATTGGACTCCTCCTCTTCTACACTATCATCCTCATTCACCAGTTCTTTTCTCGAAGCCATATCAAATTATTTTGCTACTCCTCTACGATGATAAATCATTATGATTCCTCTCTCCCAATCTTGTATTGCATTGCCTTCCTCCTAAGCCACAGTCTCCCAAGGATAAGCGAAAAAGCTTCCAACCTTATTCGCATAACATGAGAATATATCTTCATAGACACACCATAAACCTTGACTTCCAAATTCTGAATTATACCTAGACACCTCATTTTAGCATGATTAGCAAACCTGATTCAAAACCTTAATCCCTCGACAATTTGAAGTCCAAACCACTCTACATAAGCTTGAGTAGTCACACTAACTTGTGCTCCATCAATATATACTTCACCTATTTTATGATTCTTATACCAAGCATCAATAATAGGGAAAATATTGGGTAACTCCTCTACACTCAAAACTCTCACAGTTTCTTTCTTTCTTTCCTTGGACTTAGAATTCACTAAATTTTTCCATTGTCCTCTCATCCTAGGGCACAACTGCATTAAAAAATATATATTGACCTTCTTAGTCATCACATCTCTTTTTAGGTTATAATCACTTTCCCCTTCCCCTAATGGAATATTAGAAGCAGGATAATGTTTCTTGGGTGCTCTCAATTTAGTTCCTTCTTTCTTCTCTTTCTTCTCTCCTTTCTTTATCTTTCGTGCTCCTTCCTCACAAGCCTTACTAGTCTCAAGTTCATCTCTCTCTACACATCTCCTCCTTTATTTATCTTTCTTCCTCTTTCCTCACTAGCATTACTAGTCTCAAATTCATCTCTCTCTACATTTCTCCTTAGTAGTCTCGAGTTCACCTCTCTCTACATTTCTCCTCCTTTTGATTGGAGGTATCACATCAATTGTTTTATTTCAGAATCTTGCTATTTTTCTAGAAGAATACAAATAATGGCACTTTTCCCTTTCTCTTCTTCCATGGGATTTGGTGCTTGGGATGTAGTATGGTCTTTTATTTCTATCCCAAAATCATTTTGTCTGTTCAAAAGGTTTTGAGGTAAATGATACATATCCCCTCATGCTCTAGGTGGATATGGACAATTTGTGCTTATATGAGCTATCTCTCCACAAGAAAAACAAGTCACCATTGGTCTTTTGTAATATCTCTTCCATTTCCTCCTCTTCCACCTCCTAAAGTTTCCTCACAAGTTTGTCCTATAGGTCCCCCATCTCCTTTTCCCCAAGTTCTTCCTCTCAATGCTCCTAATCTCATGTTTTACATTTGCCCAGAAAATTGGTCATCAACCTCTAGAGCTAATTGAGCATCCTGTCTCGCTGAAATCTAATATTTTGTGCATCCTCTTCCAATTTTGGTCTCTATTTTCAATGTTTGGTGTTCTCAATGGTTCTCTCTTTTTTAATTTCCCAAATTTTCTTTCTTTTTGTATGGTTATCATTACTGCTTCCTCAAATGTGCTTAGCTCTTTAATTTCTAATTTTGTTCTCATCTCTCCCTATAACTTTTCCACAAAATGTTTATTTTTAACATTTTGGGTGCTCTCTCTCCTAAGCCTACAATGATGTGTTCCAACTGTCCTAAAGTTAGGTGTATCCTAGGGTGAAAATTTCTATGGTTTGGTCTTCTTTTTTTTGGAAATTTTTATTTTTTGCGAAAGGTCCTGTGAAGTCTCGATTTCTTTAAATAGGTTAAGAAATGCATTTTTGGTAGCTTCATATTCCATAGGAACATGAGGATTTCTCTTAAGACTTTTTCCATAATCCTCAAACTAATTTCTACCTTCATCTAACAACTGAATTTTTAGGATTTGAAGTTTCAAGTTCGATTTGGTAATTCACTGGAGTATACATTCAAGCTTAAGCTTTTTGAGGAACCACTGAGAATCCTCTCCTTTTATACCATGAAATTCTGGAAAAGAGCTAGCCATTGAAACATGGTCTTAAGCAAAACAATTCACAAAACACAAACAAAGTCAATTTTTGGCACTCCTTAGTGGGGGCACCAAAAAAAGATGCTTTGTGAGTGGTGATTGAGGAGAATCCTCTCACGCACAACCCAATAATGAGACGACAAGGAGTGCTAGTAAAGTGATTAGCTTTGTCTAGGTGTTCAACTCGTCTTCAAAAATTGCTATGATTCATAACCAAACACTAGCAACCTCAATTAAAAAATAAACAACTACTATGTCTCTCTAGCCTTAAACAATCTGAGAACACACTCTAACTACCTCTCACACTAGTAGGGACTCCTAGAACAATTGTCTAAGAGGGTAATAGAACAGGGCCACTAGGATTGCCTTTTGAAAATAGATCTTTCAATGCCTAACAATGTCTTTATAGGAGGTAGACAACTGCTCGAACCTCCCCTAGATATACCTAACCTAACCCTGGGACTTCATGCCTTGATTGTCGACCCCAACAAAAGAACAAGTCTCCCCAAGTACATAAACATATATATCATAAAAGAAAAGTATTCATAAAGGAACAACATCACCTGGACTTGGCCACAAGTAGCTTCTGCACAGCAAGAAGCTCCCTCCAGGTTCCATTGAATCTATCTAGCATAGTACTAAAACAAGACCCACTAACTGCACCCCTACTAAACAGACACATGGTCCTCTTGGGCTAACAAAATGTGACATTTCACTGCAAAATGACTAGCCATCTTAGCCTAATGAGATAATTCACAAAACGACCATTCAACAACGTATTGCTGAAACAAATCCTTGGTCCTGACATAACTCTAATGAAGCACAAGACCGACTAAGGATAAGGGCTCCTCAGGCCCTACACTAAGTGCATCAGGTTATAGGCTAACCCCCCTGCATAGATAGCAAGGGGTGTTCAACGAATATGCCAATAAATGATCCTATGCGTCCATGAATGTTGGGGGTAAAGGTGCCTTTGCCTAGCCACCCGTGTATTACTACACTAACAGTACCCGCCACTGCACACTGCAGGTGGCGAGAGCCCATCATAGTCACTTATTCTTTATTCTTTTAGTGATAGTTTGAATAAAGGAAGGCCCGGCCACACATTGTAGTTGTTGGAGTTTCCACTTTTGAGTCTCTCTCTCTCTCGGCTCTTGCTCTCCATCCACCATAGCTCTCACCGCCAAGCTTCTTCCTCCTGGGTTCCACTTCCCTTTCAACTGGTATCAGAGCAAAGGCATTGGAGCTTGCCTGACATTCTCTTCAACTCAGATTTGAATAGCTTCAACCTGAGCTTCAATGGCAGCCATGGCACCTTCATTTGCATGTATGTTTTGTTCTCCCGCCTCCTCCCCGAGCTTCCAAACCTTCTTTGGCTTCTTTCCTGGGTTGCATTGGAGCCCCCTCAACATTGCCAAGTGCCCTCGACCCCCCAACCCCCCAGGAACAGTCAGTGCAAATTTTGACACATTTTTAGGGGGCTGGGCTGATCTGTTCCTGGCATTTCCCTGCTCTTCCTCAGCTTCCCGACACTCTTGGCAACCTTCCCTGCTCTTCCTCAACTTCTTGGCATTTCCCTGCTCTTCCTCAGCTTCCCGTCACTCTTGGCAACCTTCCCGATTATTGTTTGACTCCTCGGCATTAGTGCTTGGCTCCTGATGATCAATTCGAGTGATTTCGCCTTCAGCCCTTGCTGTACACAGTCCTAGGATTGTCAAAACAGGGCAACACTTGACATTTACTATTTGATGCTTCTTGGCATTGCCCGTTTGATGCCTATTGATGCCTGGTGATGCGCGGATGTTATGGGATGCTATGTCTATGCTTTGGGACTGATTTGGAGTAGATTTGAGCACTTTTTGAGCTTCATTTAACAGTAAATTACTTGTTGTAATACAGTGGGCTGAAGCTCATTTACTTGGTGTATGCATTGGTTCATGGATACGGGGTGCTTACTGGAGGTTAGAATGATCATACCGATGTATTTGGAGGTTGTCAAATGCTTCTTCTTGGTTTCGGAATGCTTTTGAGCTTGGAATAGGCTCCGCCTTTGTCGTCATCACTGGCATTTGGCTTCAGTTGGCATACTTTGGACCGGTTTTATGCCTATTGTCACTGCTTGACATTTAGGCTTCTTGCATTCATGCTTTGGTCAGATATGGATGCCACTTGGTTTGCCCATGCTTGATAGTTACTTGGAGCTTCATCTTCAGATGTATTTGAGTATTTTGGACCTAGTGGGCATTACATTTGGTTGTCAGTTACATGCTCTTTGAATGCTTTCATGCTTATGCTTTACGGGTCTAAGATAGCTTGGAATTTATGCTCCAGATGTACCCTACTAGGATTTGGCATGTCTGATGCTATCTATTCGATGTATTCAAGCATTGCTTGCTCTCTTTGCATCTGACTTTACTTCCAGTGGGAGCCTCTTGGTATATTTGGATGTACACAGATTCTTATTTACACTTGAGCTTGAGCTTGTGGGACAGTTACATGCATTTGCTCTCTTGAGAGCTTTATGTCTACAGTTAGTTTGTAGTGGGCTAATTTGATACGCCTATTGGGGCAGGCACCTATCTCTGTCATAGGTTTGTTAGTTTTGTATGTATCTTGGATGGTTATGCATTGAGCTTCTTACTCTATCAGTTGTGCTTGTGCTTGGTCTCTTCTCTTACCTCGAAACCCATTACATGCATGACTTCCAGACCTATGAGATGTCTCTTTCCTGACAGGTGATTGGTTTGATAGTTCTTGGTACCTTCTTGCACCTTGACACTCACACTGTTGGATGTATCTTGCTACCTGGCAGTTGCAGTGACATATGTATTAGTGATTGCTTCATTTTGGGACAGTTTTACATACTGTTGTCATTTATTACAACAAGTTGAAATCTACAAATTTTGAGCACTTCTATGAGGATAATGCTTACTATTTGATGTTATCTTAGTCATATTTGGTGGATAGGTGCTTCTCTTAGTGATATTCACTCTTTCAGCTAGTTATAGCAGTGGTTTTAGTTCATTTTCTGCTAATCACAACAACCTGCAATTTTGCTTTTTTACTTTGATTTGGGACAGTATGGCTAGTCATCTGAAAGACACAGCTCTCTTTAACATTACCAAGTTGGATGGTACCAACTATGGGTATTGGAAGTCCCAAATATGGCAGGTTTTGGTGCAGAAGTTGAGATTAAACCCTTACTTTTCAAGGGTGTTAAACCTGAGGATATGGATGATGATGTTTGGATGGAAGTTGATGAGCTATGCAAGTCTACCATTATTTTGTCACTCTCAGAAGAGGTCCATTATAATGTTGTTGAATATGAAAATCAGAGTGTATGGGATTTATGGGAGAAGATTCAGGAGCTCTATGCATAGTATAGTCCTATGTCATAGATGTATTGGCTGAAACAGTTAATGGACCTTTGCATGAAGGAGGGGCCCTCCCTTTCAAGTTAGTTTCATGCTATCATGAAGAGTCTGTTGTCACAGGGTATTGAGTTCAAAGACAACTTGCACTCGTTGTTTCTGCTTGGCACCTTGCCTGAATCATGGGATATCTTTCGTACTGCCATATGCACGAACAAGCTTGATGGGCTAAAAATTAAAGATGTTGAGAGTGCTTTATTGACTGAGGAAATCAACAGGAGAAACAATGATGATTCCTGCTCTTCACATGCATTGACCGTTAGAGGTGGTAGACATGGCATGAATGATAATGATCATAAGGGCAAGGACTCTCAGAAGTCTAGGTCGAAATCACGTGGTCGCAATAAGTCCCATGGACAAAAGTCTGATCTTTCTTGTCATTATTATGGGAAAGCAGGACATATTAGACCGCAGTGTCATAAAATGCATGATGATAAGCGTAAGGAAAAGGGAAAAGAAAAAGTGCAAGAAAAGTCTTCTGAGCGCAGTATTGTACCTGCAAAGTCCAGTGTGAAGATAGAAGAGGTTAATGTCATGCAGGCCATTGATTTAGATGATGATTACATACTTGCAGCTTCTTCATGCGATGCCTTACAGGCTTCTGAGATACATTCTATGTATGCACAGTGCTGGCTCTTGGATTTGGGTGCGTCATTTCATGTGACACCCTGTAGAGATTGGTTTCATACCTATCGTACCATGTCTGGTTCTGTGCGCCTTAGTGATGACAGGTCTCTTCACATTGTGGGCATTGGAGATGTTCGGTTATAGCTTCCTTCTGGCATTTCTTTTGTTTTGCATGATGTATTCCATGTACCTACGTTGACTCGTAGCCTTATATCACAATTGGATAGCTTGATTATGTAGGGTATTTTGTGTCTTTTGGAGACTCTACATGGAAGATTACTCGTGGCAGGCTTGTGCTTGCAAGAGGTGCCAAGTATGGCAGCCTCTATCTCTTACTTATATCTAGAGCTACCTTGGATCATGTTTTGTCTGTGGGTTCTATCCCCCATGTATCCCTTTGGCATGCTCTTTTGGGACATATGTCTCCTAAATGAATGAAAATGCTCCGTGCTTTGCAGTATCTTCCGCCTTTTGACTCTTCGCATTTTGATTCTTGTGATCAGTGTTTGTATGGCGGGCAGACTAGAAATATGCATAAAAAGTCTGGTAAGAAACGCATGGGTGAGCCCTTGGCTCTTGTGCACTCAGATGTATGTGGGCCCATGCCCTGTCAGCCACTTGGTGGGGCAAAGTACTTTGTTACTTTCATAGATGATTACTCACGTAAAGTTTGGGCTTATCCCATAAAGAGAAAATCTGATGTCTTAGACACATTTCAACGTTGGCTTGCATTGGCAGAGAACCAGTCTGGGAAAAGGCTAAAATGCCTAAGGTCAGATAATGGGGGTGAGTATGTATCACGTGCTTTTGAGCAGTTTTGTGACAAGCAAGGTATTAAGTGTTAGTTGATCGCCCCTTACACCCCTCCCCAAAATGGTATGGCTGAATGCATGAATAAGACCATTCAAGAAAGGGTCCGCAGCATGCTTAGCCAGGCTGGCTTACCGCAGCACTTTTGGGTTGAGGCAGTTACTACTGTAGTGCATCTCATTAACAGGTCACGTAGTAGTGGCATTGACTTTCCTTTTGCAGAGGAGGTATGGGCAGGCAAGCCCCCCTCTTATGATCATTTGCATGTCTTTGGATGTGAGGCATTTTGCCATATGCCCAAGGACAAACGCAATAAGCTGGATCCTAAAAGTGTCAAATGCATTTTCATTAGCTATGGAGATGTAGGAGAGATGGGTTACCATCTATGGATTCCGCAGGCGCGGAAAGTGATCTGTAGCCATGATGTCATCTTTCATGAGGACAAAATGCATATGCAGCCTGAGTGTTGAGAATCAGCAATCACACTCAAACAGCCTCTTTGTATGGAATCTCAGGGTCAAGGATATGCAGGCTAACTTATCCCATATGCACAATAGTGCCTACTGCAGTTTCCTACTTTCCTATAAAGCATTGTACTTGCTTCCTTTCTTAATGCAATGATAGTACTCTTTTCATTTCAGTAAAGTGTCAATGTCATTGTCCACATACACAAGATTGTGTTTATGAGTCCAAGTCTCAATCTTGGAACCTAATTCACTTGTGTAACAAACAGTGTCCATTCCATCATGAGTCTACACTTCTCCTTCCATCCTCCATAGCTTCCGGTTATGTCATGCTCTAGATCCCGCATTTCTAACATGGTATTAGAGCCCAGTTGGGCATGGCATTGCTTCTCTAGCCTCTCTTGATTCTTCTGAACCTCCATCCAGCTCAATGTCAGCTCATGACTTCATCTTCCAACTCTACTCTCACTGAAGCTTCCATGGCAGCCATAGCCAGCAGCACCCTATCAGATTGAACTGCTTATATCTCACTCCACAGGTCAAATCTCTGTTCTGTGTCTGCCATAGCCAGACAGGACCTACCTTGCTTGGAGCTTCCATAACTCTTCAACCAGGCCATTTCAGCCCACGATTTCTTCTGGAGAGTTGTTCCTCTGCTCAAGGCGTTTCATCTTGGCACAACAATCAATGACATTGATGCTCCCTGGCTCCAGCATTGCAGAAATTCGACCACACTGTCCAGATCTGCGCCGAATCTGTTCGCGGCACCTGCGCACCTCATACTGACCACGATCTGCACAATCTTCATGGGGCTTTGGTAGCCCATGACATAAGCTTCCTAGATATGTAAAAAGTTTTAAAAAGGATGCACTGTAGCTCCTGCAATAAGCAAAAAACCAGGCCCCTGTCTCAGAAACCCTAAATCCACCATAGCCAAAAGCTTCAAAATCTTGACATTTTTCACTGTTTCTCTCACTGAAGTTATCAACAGTGATTTTAATCACTGAGCAATACTCTCTGAAGTTCGTTAAAGTACTGTCACTCAGATCTGACGACATCAGCATCAAATCAAGAAGGGGAAGATCACTTGGAGTAAAAGACTTTTGCAGATTTGGTATTCATTGACACTCAGTTAGTGCTTTTTAGCACTTGTGTCTCTCAATCAATTCTTCTGTTGCTCAAATCTAATAAAGTCTGAAGTTGATTTGCTACTGTTCCCGTAAATCTAACATGGGCAAAGACTCGCCAAATGCTCGATTCAAAGGAGTCGGATTCCACACTTGGCAAACCCGCATCAAGCTCATCCTGATGAAGAAGGGTCTCTGGGCCATCACAAATGGCAAAGAGAAGAAACCTCGGGACGCGGACCTTGCAACTACTTGGCAAAAGAATGATGACAGAGCCCAGGCCATTATCAAATTGGAGCTAGATGACAGTTATATCCATCACGTGGATAACTGTGAGACCTCACAGGATACATGGAAAAGACTTGACACCCTGTTCGGTGCACAATCTAAATCATCAAAGTATGGTCTCCTAATTGAATTCTTCAGGCTTGAAATGAAGTCCAGCACATCACTTGCCACACATCTTAATTACATGGAAGGACTCCTAACTCAACTTGCAGGAATCAACATTAAAATGGATGAAGATGTTTGCATCGGTGTTCTACTTAAGAGCTTGCCTCCTGAATATAATAACGTATCAACAACTTTAATCAACATGCCAAATCCTGAACTTGTTGATATCCAGGCATCACTATTAGAAGAAGAAAAGAAGCTAAAAACTAAAGAAGAACCAAGTACCTCTAGAGATGAGCATGCATTATATGTTGGCAACAGGTACAAAGGCAAGAAAGATCAGCTCTTTTGTGACTTCTGCAAAAGGACCGGACACACCGAGAAGTTCTGCCACGCAAGAAAGAGATCCCAAAAGGCCTATCTAGTCGCAGTCAAAGAAGAAGAAGAAAATGAAGCAAAGGAAGAAGATGAAGATGAAGACCACCAGGATCGGAAGGACAAGACTCATCAGTCCTTGTACTCTCATAATTCTGATAGACTGTTTTAATAGCCTTGTATTTTCCTTGCCCTAATGCTTCCTGCCATAAGCTTTGTAAACTCCTTATGTAACTTGGCATTACAGTCCCTGTACACTTTGTGAGGCCCCTGTTACAGCCTCTGGATGTCCACCATGTTTATGGTACCCACACTTAGTTTTTTCTGCAACAGCCTCTGGTGTTTTGCCATGTCTGTGGTATGCCCACACTTTGCAGGTGGTTCTCATTACAGCCTCTACACACTTTGTGCCTTTCCTAGTTGTGATTGAGGAGAGGTGTTGAGAATCAGCAATCACACTCAAACAGCCTCTTTGTATGGAATCTCAGGGTCAAGGATATGCAGGCTAACTTATCCCATATGCACAATAGTGCCTACTGCAGTTTCCTACTTTCCTATAAAGCATTGTACTTGCTTCCTCTCTTAATGCAATGATAGTACTATTTTCATTTTAGTAAAGTGTCAATGTCATTGTCCACATACACAAGATTGTGTTTATGAGTCCAAGTCTCAATCTTGGAACCTAATTCACTTGTGTAACAAACAGTGTCCATTCCATCATGAGTCTACACTTCTCCTTCCATCCTCCATAGCTTCCGGTTATGTCATGCTCTAGATCCCGCATTTCTAACACTGAGAAAGTGGTTGAGGTACACAGAGTTATATTTCAGGAGGAGCCACCTACTCTTGTTCAGCTTGCTCCATGGCCAGGCCAGCTAGACAGCGTGCAGCATCACCTGATGCCCATGGCCCAGATGCTAGACATGCTGATGTTAGACAGGATGTCGGTCAGGCAGCGGAGCCTAGGTTGAGGCACTCTACTAGAGATAGACGACCTCCTAACCATTTTGCGCCCTCTATGGATTATGTACTGGTTATAGATGCAGGAGAGCCTCTCACTTATGATGAGGCTATGCGTAGGGGTGATTGTCACTCTTGGGAGAGGGCTATGCAGTCTGAGCTTGACTCATTGCATAAGAATCAGACTTGGGATTTGGTTTCCTTGCCTCAGGGTAAGAAAGCTTTGCCATGCAAGTGGGTGTACAAGATGAAAAGTACCCCTGGACACCCCAAGTCGGCATACAAGGATCGATTGGTTGCTAAGGGTTTTAAGCAAGAGCATGGTGTTGACTTTGATGAAGTCTTTTCTCCTGCTGTCAAGATGACCACCTACGCTTAATCTTGGCCTTGGTTGCATAGCTTGACCTGGACTTGTACCACATGGATGTCAAGATGGCTTTTTTATATGGGGACTTGCATGATGAGATTTACATGGAGCAGCCTAAGGGCTTTGCAGACCCTGGCAGGGAACACCTAGTGTGCAAGCTGAAGAGAGTCTATATGGCTTGAAGCAGGCACCTAGGGAATGGTACCATAAGTTTGATGCATTCATGCAGTCACAGAGCTACAGCCACACAGTGCTATGGATCTATGCTTGTATACGAAGAAAGCCCGTGATAGTTCTTTACTGATTTTGGTACTCTATGTGGATGACATATTTTTAGTAGGGACAGCTCATGAGGAGCTAGATGCTCTTAAGGCTTAGCTCAAGCAGAGCTTTGAGATGAAAGATCTGGGATAGGCCTCTCATATACTTGGTATACGCATTAGGCGTGATAGATCTCAGGGACTACTCTATCTGTCACACAGAGGTAGTACATTCATAAAGTCCTTGAGCGCTTCTACATGCAGGATGTTAAGCCTATTGGTTGTCCATTACCTTCTCATGTGAAGGTTTCATAGGTCGATTGTCTGCAGATAGATGAGCACAGGGCCAAGCTGGCCAAGATTTCCTATGCCTCAGTTGTGGGTAGTCTTATGTATGCCATGATAGCCACCTGTCCAGATATAGCTTTTGCAGTTGGGATTGTGGCACATTATATGGCTACACCTCGCAAGAAACATTGGGATCCCGTGAAGGGTATCATGAGGTACCTGAAGGGCACAACAAATATGTGTCTTTGTTATGGCAGTCAGGATATAGGAGTCATGGGGTACACTGACCCTAATTATGTAGGACATGCAGATAGTAGGAAGTCCACTTCTGGTTATGTGTTCACTTATGCTGGAGGGGCTATTTCTTGGATGTCCAAGGCGCAGAAGTATATGGCCCTTTCTACTACAGAGGCCGAGCATATTGCAGCCCACAGAGGCTTGCAAGGAGGCTACCTGGTTAGGCTGTTTGATTGCTGACCTTGGTATAATAGATGCTATGCCTACACTGCATTCGGATTCTATGCGTGCCATTGAGTTGGCCAAGAATCTGGTCTTCCGTGCGAAGACAAAACATATTGAGGTGAGGTACCACTTCATTCGCAAGGTTATTGAGGATAGGTCTATTGACCTTGCCAAGATTCCGACTGAGCAAAATCATGTAGACTTTCTCACAAAGAGCCTCACTACCAAGCGCTTTGCCTTCCTCAGGAGATTGATGGGCATTGGATGAGATGACACCTTTTTCCATATCCTGTTGTGCACGTGTACATGTTATACTTTCTTTTCTTTTTTTTCTCTCTCATTGGGGCAGATTTGCCTTTAAGTGGGAGATTGTTGGGGGTAAAGGCGCCTTCACCTAGCCGCTCATGTATTACTACACTGACAGTACCTGCCATTGCACACTGTAGGTGGCGAGCACTCGTCACAATCACTTATTCTTTATTCTTTTAGTGACAGTTTGAATAAAGGAAGGCCTTGCTACACATTGTGGTTGTTGGAGTTCCCACTTTTGAGTCTCTCTCTCTCTTGGCTCTTGCTCTCCATCCGCCGTAGCTCTCATTGCCAAGCTTCTTCCTCTTGGGTTCCACTTCCCTTTCAATGACAAAATAGGAAGGTGCTCAATTGCTACCTTACTCATAACCCAAACTAGCCATTGGCAGCCAAAATAGGATGTGTAAGCAAGAAGACTCCACAGTAGTCCTGGGCTAATGTTAGAAGGTAATTGTAAGAGGTCCCCCAGACCACAATTGAAAAAGACATTTTGAACAAAATCATAATTGGCCAGGGAATCTGCAAAGTGATTCTACTATCGAGGAACTAGCTAACAAGTCACAGTCTCAAAAATATGCAACATATCCAAGGATGCATGACGGTACATTCATAAGATGGGATCCCACATATTATAGGTCCCATTCAACTTATTGATCACTAATTGCGAGTCACCTTTCACCAATAACCGGTAGATACCACCACATTGGGCTACATTCAGTCCCATAATCAAGGCCTTGTATTTTGCCATATTATTAGTAAAAGAGTATCCTAAATATACTCCCATTTTCATAACAACCCTATGTCAAGGATCTTTAATGACCACACCAATGCTTGCACGTTTAGTGGGCCCTTTAGAAGCTCCGCCGTCAAAATACAAAGTATAGACCTAGTCTTCAGTGATAGGCCACGCCATAATTATTAGCTCACTTGTACTTATGATAATCAAAGTCAAGCCAAGAGAGAGAGAGCATATATGACATGTACAATCCCTCCATGAATGGCTAGCCCATAAGCTTTCATGAAAATTTTGCATGACATTTACTTGTGAAGCTCTATCACCCAGAACTCACAATGGAATACCTTGTTTCTTCTTTAGTATGTTTTCACAAGTACCTATCTTTTAAGAAAAAGCCATAGGCTTTCCTCTTGATCTTCTTAAGCTCCTCATTTGACCACTCGTCTCTTTCTGTTAATGTGTTGAGGTATTAACCTATTCTCAGCCACTCTCTTGCATATTTATCTTCCAAAAACACTTCTACACAAGATACATAACATCTAAAGTGTTTTCTCTTTGTTTTCTAAGCTTCAGTTTAGTGTTGTTGCAATTCCTTGCATTGCTAAATTCACTCTTACAACACTTATACTTGATAAACCAACTGATGTTTTTACTACATTTAATGTTGTCGTTACATTCATGAGAGCTACACATGTAGTTACAATGGCTATCAATTTAGTTTCACCAATCAAAACATCATTTTTAGCTTAAAAAAAGTCATATTCTTCCTCTTTCTCCTCATCCATCATAGCATGCCCAAGATAACATATTTGCCACCAGTGGGTTATCTCTTTATGCAATACACTAAAATTCAGGGCTCAAAGATTTGATATATGCAATCCACTAGAGCATAGCAATGTCCGAGGTAGCACAATTGGTAATCATACCTAATACTGGCAAACAATCAATTTCAAGGACTAAATGAGGATCCATAAAATACTCCTTATTACATTTAAGGGATGTCATAAATTCCCATAATTCTCTTTTTACCCCCAAATACATTCTCTATCATTTGATCAATACTTTAGCACCAAACTAAATTCCATATCTTTTCCCTTCCTCATCATCTTGCCCAATTACCCATCCAATCCCGATTGGGCTCGTATCAATAGTAATAATGATAGGCTTTCCATGTGAATAATTAGTCTTTCTCAATGTAGGAGCAGATTTCAAGAGTCACTTCAATTTCTTCATTGATTTTTTATGCTTCCTTTTCCAATGAGACCTTTGACCTTTCCTCAAGAATTGATATAGAGCATCAGCTACATGTGCAAAGTGAGGAATCCATATCAAATAGAACGCGCATGCACCCAATAATCTACGTACCTTAGATACATTCGTGCATACATCTTGAATTCTATCAATCCCATCTATTTTTACTAGTGATGGTCTTCGCCCAGAGGGCCCATACATATGCCCAACTATCAAAACCTCTTCAATTCCAAAGGTTGACTTTTGTATAGAAAGAGTTAAATGCACCTCTTCTAGACACGTTAAAATCCTTTCACAATCCACGATATGATTTGCAACAAACTATTTGCACCCATGAGCATCCATCTCTTCATTCTTTCATCCACTACACACCCTTTGATTGGAACATCATCTAAGAAGGTCATTGTCAATTGTGGTATAAAATCCTTGAGTACCCTATTCATAGCATTTGTCATGTGTGCCGCTGAGTTCGTTGCATCCTGCAGGAGAGTACACATCTGTACTAGCCCTAAGGGAGTCTTCATGGTTGTGATATCCGTGCTCTCAATTGCAAGCTGAAATTAATCATACCTCGAGTAAAGATCACCCAAAGAATAGATTGCTCTGCTTGCAAAAGCCTTTGCAAATTCATCAACCATAGGACTTGCACCCATATTTCTTATGGTTACTTTATTGACCAATTGTATAACTTGAATAAATCTCAAAGCTCCATTCTTTTTGGGCATAGTAAACCAACGATTTGAGTATGGGGCTGAAGAGGGCTCCAAGATCTTCATGTGAATCTTTTCATTTAGCAAATCCATTACCTTTGGCAAGTAAGATGGAATAGGCCTCAAGTTCCATATGTGGCATAGTAAATATTACCATAGGAGAGACAACATTCGGATCCACACAACCTATTTTAGTGTAATGTCCCCACCTCGTGTAGGAACCAGCCCCTATTTTAATTAAAGAAATCAAAAAAAAAATCACCCCCTGTCAATGCGACAACTAGCAAAGGGAGTGGGAAATGGAGTAGGGGACGATGACGAGAGGGAGGCAAAGGTAGATGATGTGTGGAAGGAGAGGAATTTGACAACGATCATGGCGATGTTGTTGAGGGGGAGGCCACATGGACAAACACCCCCTAACTCCTTGACCAGTCCACCATGCAATGCAACAGGTGGTGGGTGGGGTGACCACCACCACCACTCCACGTTTCCCCCTCCTTAAGCGAAGGGGATACCACCTCACCCCCCTTCTTTTGTTGTTGTGTGAGAGAGAGAGAGCCCCCTTGCCACTAGACTAAGTGGGGAGAGAGAGAGAGAGAGAGAGAGAGAGAGAGAGAGAGAGAGAGAGAGAGAGAGAGAGAGAGAGAGAGAGAGAGAGAGAGAGAGAGAGAGAGAGAGAGAGAGAGAGAGAGAGAGAGAGAGAGAGAGAGAGAGAGAGAGAGAGAGAGGCAGAGAAAGAAGAGAGATGAGAAGAAGAAGAAGAAGAAGAAGAAGTCTAAGAAGAAGAAGAGGGAGAGAGAGAGAGAGAGAGAGAAAGAAGAAGAAGAGGGAAAGAGAGAGAGAGACTCTTTCTTTTCCCCTCCTAAGAGGGTGGCCACACACATCTTTTTTTCCCTATTGACCGTGAACTTATACCCCTTTTCTTGTGAGATTATCCTCCACCCGCAAGCTCAATTCTTTCCCCAATTGGCCCACTAATCAAGCACAAGGTGTGGGAGTCTTGTGCGAGTCGCATCTAAAAGAGGAAAAAACCAAGGATGGCCCCTAAGTGGAAAGTGTCACGCAAAGATGGCAACCCCACAACAAGCAATGAAGCCTCGAGCGAGGGCATCCTTGCCAATCCAACTGTAGTACCTGTTGTAAGTAATGCATTTTCAAATTATTAGATGCTTGCTTTGATTCCCACATGAGATGCATTAGACCCAAACTATACCACGTGAGAATAACTCATCCAAAAATATAAACTTCATCCCGATTATTCTAAGAATTGAGTTCTCAAATGCATGAATCAGGAGAACTTAATTGTATTTAGATGTCATACGATAAAATCATAACAACATATAAGGCTTCAAGCATTGCCATCTTCCCATCCTCGTAAACAATAGGTGTGTTTCCACCACACTGATGGTATGTTGTAGCTTTCATACTTGATGGATGGCATGATAAGTGATTTAGCCTAAGGAAATTCATTTTTGAAGCTCTAGGCTTTGCCCAAGCTCTTGCTAACAACATGAACCAATAGCTCATGTTTGGTATATTGAAACCTTGATGTTATGCATAGTTAGCGCAAATAACAATCATAAGGGCTAAAACTAAGATGCCTTGGGGCCCATCTAGCAACTACTACCTTCGTCAACCCAACTCGGGGATTGGGCTAGGTACGAAGAACTACAATCCCAAGCTTCAAAGGTAAGTGGAGAGCTCTAGGGATTAGGAAACCCTAAGTGATGCTTTTGTACTTGTTGGAAAGAAGGCTGGGTTATCGATCAATATAAGTGATTAATAGAACTTATGTCTTGTATAGTGTTTAAACCTTAGTCGAAAGAAGGGTGTGCTAAGTAATTTTTACGTAGAATCGCTCTTCGATCCCAAGGGGGAGAGCAAGTATGCGATGGAAAGGTTATCGTGACTATTCCTTCAATGTTTGAAAAAGGATACCATTGTTTTTGTTGATTGATCAAACAACGTCCTAAATGCTTTTGCATCAAACTGATTATTGGGATGTGATTTGGATGATTATTCCAAGTACTTGTGTTTGATGGTAAATGCATGGTAGTGGTCAGTGATGACAAATTGCCATGGAAAATAAAAGAATATTTTCTTGGTAGATGATATCAGGTTGATTGCCTTGATTGTGCTTGATTCTTAATTGGATTAATTAAGGAAGGATATTTTGCGCAGGTGGATCATCTCCAAGGTCACGCCGCTTTTCAATCTGAGAGGGCACTACTCGATTCATAGGCCGAAGTCGAGTGGTGAAAAGGCCAACCATAGAAGTTGTATCTCACTCCTAGGTCACTTGGGGTCAGTGGAGCTCTGGACACCCTTGCCTAGTCCGGAACGGAGTTGTAGACTGTCATGAGCCCAACGTCTGTGGCATTGGAAGATCCTATTCGAAATAATGGATGGAAATTATGGTGCCATGTGATTTGGGCCGAGTACTTTTGTTGGACAAAAGGGATATATAATTTCTCTTGTATGGGCACGAGACAAAGATTAATGTGAAGATAAGTTAAGGAATTCGTTTGAACTTGTTTATCAAAGGATTGCTTGCTTTGTATTCGTGTTTGTGCCATAAATTATGTTAACAAACCCTGTTCCCTAAAAGGCCTAATTAAGGAAGTTGATTTTGAATGCCACGCATAAATGTGATAGGACCTAATTAAAAAACTAAAGCTATCAACGGAAGCGGGTGGGCAAGTCCACGGTCCTATGGAAGGGTGGTCCTAGAGAACTCGAAGGCTTCTCACAAGGTTTTACCATCATTCGACCTCAAGCATTGCTAGGTTAGAACCTGATTCATGCCATTTTAGGGGACTAGAATGGGACTATGCCCTATGGGCAGAGAGGTTGAGTGGTGCATCCCTCTCGTTTCCCATTCTCTTTAAACCAAGTACAGTATGGATCTACTTCAGATTGGGTATCTCTGCGTAAAGTAGGATGTCCAGAATCCGATGCTAGGATGTTGTCAGGAGACCTTATCCACTAGGAACCTAGATATTAGGTGATCCTAGTGGGTCAGCTGTGGACGTTCCATTGTGAGGCGGACTCGAGAAATCCTAGGCGACAAACTCAGTGACATTCTAGGGGAGTGCCAGGTGGCATTGCTTAGACTCAGACCGCTAAAAATGTGCCTGGATAGGGGCATGTTACATTTAGCTAGCTAAAATGCAAATGCTTTCCCATGCCTAGCCAACATCTGCATAAAATAGTCTCTTTTAGGAAAAAGTATACATCTCCATGGGCTCCTTATATAGCCTCTATGAGGGATTAGATTAAGCTAATCTTCTTGATTAACATAATCCTAGATGATGTATGGCATCTTTGAAAATATGGAGAATAGTGGATGGGACAAGTCCCCACCTTGGTCATCATGCAAGAAGCCAAGGGTGATGGCAGACAAAATAGAGAAAGGGAGCTAGATTACAAGAGGTGGGTGCCCAAAGCACATTATTATAATATATTTACAAGAAGGATAGACTGGAAAGTTGATGTGGTGAAAGAGAGAAGAAAATTGCATGTAGCCAGCAGTCTCCGCCTTTGTAACTTCAAATCGGTGAAGAATCTGAAAAAAGTTTCTTTTGCAACTTTGTAGACAGGTCGAAACCGATCAGGTTTCGCTAGAATTTTCTTGAAATTGGCTTTTCCTTGGGAGTTATGAAGATTATAAAAAATGGCTTTCAAAAGCTGCTTTGACTTTAGTTCCTTATATATATATAAATACATATAAGCATGTGACATAAGGGGTCCATGCTTGGAAGCTTTTGTGTAATATCCAAATGACACCATGATGTGGATATTGACTTGTGTACTAGGGTGAGGTGTCCTCTAATGATGGTGATAGATTCCAAATCAGAGCGATGTAGATTGAACCCACATATAGTTGGAGGCTAGTCCTTTGAAAAATCTATGCACTCACTCAACTCCTAGGTGTAATCCATTTCCATCTTTACTAAGATAACCATCCCTTTTACCCTTTACATTGACATCCCTCCTAAGAACTTGTTCCCCCCATTTGCTAGAGTTATCATAATCGAGAAGCAATGTAGCATAGCTAGTGCTTGAAGAGTAAACCCAAAGTGATATGGCAAGGCTCTTGATAGGGGTTTTGGCCAAATTTTGTGGTAGAAATCCGGTTTGTAAAAAACCCGGATCAGCAGGTTATCAGGAAAACTGTCCTAAATTGTAGGAAATTGTCCAGAATAGCAGAAAACTGGTCCTGAACTGTAGGAAAAGGAGTCAGATACTTACAGGTTGTATACATCACTGAATACCTAAGCTACAACTATGGCAAATTCTCAAGGCACTGACAATGTTACTCAAATTGTGGGAGAAAAGTTGGACAACAACAATTTTTCTTTATGAAAGTTCCGTATGAAGAATTTTTTGGTTGGTAGAGGTTATTAGCACTTATGTATAGGTGATGAGGCTAAACCTGAAATGCATGAAAGGAATCTGACAAATGATTAAAAAAGGGCTCATAAGCTATGGACTGAGAGAGCATGACATTGGTTTTCCTTATGTATATCAGATGCTATGGTTATACAGATTATTGGATGCAGTTCTCTAAAGAATACATGGGACATACTCATGAAGAATTATGAAAATGTAACACATGCAAGAAAGATTCAACTAAAGCAATAGTTCAATAACATGTCTAGGAATGGTAGAGGCATTCAAGCCTACACTACAGAGATCAAGAACATAGCGGATCGGCTTGTTACCATTGGATCTTTAGTGTTTGAGGATGATATGATTGTAGTGACATTGAATGGACTTGGCAAAGAGTATAAAGCATTTGATACGCCTATTTTTGTGAGATCTGAATCCCCTAATTGGGATGAGTTGATTGCTTTGCTGCTGTATGAGGAAGTTAAGCTTGGACTAAATACAGGTTTTAGTATGTCTCAAAGCAGAGACACTGTTCTTTACTCTAGCTAGCGTGGTAGAGGTGGCAGAGGCCGTGGCTCTTTTCGAGGTCGAGGAGACACTTGAAACACTTATGGACAACATTAGCAGAATGCGTGGAATGGCACAAATACACAGGGCCAGCTTGGATTTGGTGGCTTTAGAGGCAGGGGGAGACCACCCCATGGTAGAGGTGGTGGACCTGGTTCATGGCAGTCAAATGATTAGTCAAATAGAGATAAGGATTGTCATTAATACGGTAGATATAGACACATTGCAAAGGATTGTTACAAGAAGCAGGGAGATATGAAGGCAAAGGAAAAACAACATGGACACTATGCATCTTCTAGCGGTGCTCATGATGAGCAGGTTGACAATTTATTTGCCATGCAGCATGTGTCTAAGAATGCATCTAGGCAGAATAGAGATGAGAGATGGTACATTGATTCATGGGCTTCAAATCATGTGATACCCCATGGAGAATGGTTTGATGAGATGGTTGCAGGTTCACATGGTTATGTGTGTACTAGGGATGACACCCAACATGACATTCAATATACATGAATTATTCCATTGTTGATGCCTGATGGCAAGAAAAAGAGCCTACATGATGTACTACATGTACCTACAATAACCAAGAATCTTTTGTCAGTTGGACAGATGGCAAAACAGAATATGCAGGTGAGATTAAATAGAGATGGATGCTTTGTTGAAGAATATGGTAATGGCTGCAAGTTGATCGCTAGAGACCGAAGAGATGGCAGAATGTTTACTCTTGATACGTCTATTCCAGAATTGAAAGCAGCCATGTTTGCACATGATGATGGTACTATATGGATGTTGAGATATGGCACAAGCGGATTGGCCATGTGAATGTACAAAATCTGAAATCTATGCAGCTGAAGGGGATTGTGCTTGGACTGCCTAAGTTCAAGTATCATGACTTTGGGCACGTATGTGATGCATGCCAGTTTGGAAAGCAAGCACGGTTTCCATTTATGAGACATGTACAGAATAGCTCACGACCCTTGCAGTTGGTACATTCAGATGTATAGGGTCCGTCTCATAATGGTTCATTTGGTGGTGCTCGTTACTATCTATCCTTCATTGATGATTTTGGTAGGTATACTTGGCTTTAGATACTGAAACATAAGGATGATGTGTTTGATGCATTCAAGGACTTCAAGAAGCATGCTGAAAATGAGTTGAGCTATAAAATTTCATGTCTTAGATCAGATGGAGGTGGAGAATATATCTCTAATTATTTTGACATGTACCTTGCTAAACATGAGATCTGAAGACAGTTAACTTACAGCTATATACCATAGTAAAATGGTGTAGTAGAAAGGAAAAATAGGGTATTGATAGAATCGGCAAGAGCTATGCTGAATGAGAAGAGTTGTGAGAGGTTGTATGTTCATAAATTTGACATTTCACACTTGAAGATATTTGGCAGCATTGCATATGTGCATGTTCCTAATGAAAAGAGGAAGAAATTGTAAAGAGTGTGTTTCTTGGTTATGCACAAGATCGGAAAGCTTACAAGTGTTATGTACCATCTACACATGAGACATTGATTAGCAAAGATGTTGTTTTTGATGAGTTGGCATCGTGGTATGGTGATCCGGTTGCAGTGGCTAACTGATGGATCAGCCAACACTAGTAATGCCAAAAATACACCTACAATGAGTACATCGATAAGTGGTCCTACCGGTGATGGGTCACTTATAGTAAGTCCTTGGTTAGGACTCTTGCGGAGTCGTACTTCTACGTCCACTGACAAGGATATGTCGATGAGGGGGAGATTGGATAAGGGAAAAGAAAAGATGCTTGAGGATGTGACAGGTCCGCTTACAGTAGGTTATGAGTCATCTAACAGCGACAGTTTGGATAGTGAGTTGGGCATTTCGTTTATTATGATGCGTGGAGCAAGGCAGTTTTGTTATGTACCGCCTCATGAGAGGCAAGCTCAGAGTGAGGTACAGTTATAGAGATCTAAGAGAGTTAAAAAACCAGTTGACATGTTTACATACACTAGTTTTTTAGCCCGCCATTATGCATATATGGCTAGTGTGACAGGTTACAAAGAACCTACAAAGTTTGATGATGCAGTTATAGATGATAACTGGTGTGCTAGGAGTATGCAGCCTTGGCTAAAAATGAGACATGGGAATTGGTTGAGTTGCCTGAAAGCAAAGTCCCCATTGGCTGCAAATGGGTGTACAAGGTTAAGTGCAAGTCAGATGGTTTGTTAGAATGCTATAAGGTCAGGCTGGTTGCAAAAGGGTATGTACAGCAATATGGCCTTGACTATGAGGATACTTTTAGTCCAGTGGCTAAAATGGCAATAGTCAGAATTGTCATTGCTTTGGCAACATGCAAAGGTTGGAAATTATGGCAAATGGACGTCAAGAATGCTTTCTTGAATGGTGATTTGGTTGAGGAAGTACATATGGAGTAGTTTGAAGGCTATGTTCACCCGGACTTTCGTACACATGTATGTAAGCTGAAAGAGGATTTATATGGACTGAAATAGGCTCCTAGAGCATGGAATGCTCGGATCAGTAGTTATTTACAACAACATGGATTTAGATTGGGTGATGCAGATCATAGTCTGTTCACGAAGAAGACAGATCATGGATATGTATTTCTAGTGGTTTATGTAGAGAACTCTCATACAAAGAAATAGAAGAACCCTATATATGGGTCTCAAACCAAACTCAAATAACTAAAGTGGCATACTAACTGAGTCACGAACTAGAGTAGATAAGGATAGCTGTCATCTAGCTATTATTCATGGGCGGTGTACCAACCGCATCTGCAACTGACAAGTCGGTGACATAAATGCACAACGGTCACCTTGGCATATCACGAGTGGAGCTCGATCTCTCAACACTCCCCCTCGAGCTCAATCCCAATTCCTGCACACCAAGCAGGTCTCTGAACTTGCGCAGCTTCTCTGCGCCCAATGCCTTCGTGAATATGTCAGCTACCTGATCCTTTGTGCTAACATAAACTAGATCAATAAGACCTAGTAAAACCCTCTCCCACACATAGTGATAATGCACCTCAATGTGCTTTGTTCTAGCATGATAGACTGGGTTATTTGCCAAGTGTATACTACTCATGTTGTCACAATAAATGACAACTGGCCCATCTGTAGACTGATGCATATCATAAAGTAGCTTATGCAACCAAGCTACCTCACATGCAGCCATTGCTGCACCCCTGTACTCAGCCTCTGTGCTCGACAAGGCAGCTGTAGGCTGTTTCTTGCTGCTCCAAGTGACTGCAGCACTCCCAAAAGAGAACACATACCCACTGGTAGATCGTCTATCAGAAATACTACCAGCCCAATCAGCATCAGTGTATCCATGCAACTGTATCTGAACCCCAGTCTCATAAAATAGTCCATACTGCAATGTGGACTTCACATACTTGAGTATGCGTCTAGCCGCATCCAAATGCGATTTCCTTGGAGCCTGCATAAATTGACTTACTAATCCAACAGCATAGCTCAAATCTGGCCTGGTAATAGTCATATAAATCAAACTTCCTACTATGCGTGTGTACATAGTAGGGTCTTCCAAAAGCTCACCTGCATCTGCGCTCAGCTTCACATTCTGCTCCAAAGGAACTGAAATAGGCTTACAGCCTGTCATCCCATATTTGGACAGCATGTCCAATCCATACTGCCTCTGCAAGAGCTGTATCCCACTTGGTGATCTAATCACCTCAATGCCCAAGAAATAACGCAGCTCTCCCAAATCCTTCATCTCAAATGCTTCAATAGCGTTTTCACATGAAGGATATCTTCATCACTGTCACCTGTCATAATCAAATCATCAACATAAATGACAAGCAACATAATACATTTCTCTGTTTTTCTCACATAAAGTGAGAAATTTGCCTTGGAAATCTGAAAGCCAATAGTGACAAGATACTGCCCTATCTTGTTAGACCATGCTCTAGGTGCGTGCTTGAAGCCATACAAGGCTTTCTTCAACCTGCAAACAAACTCAGGATGAACAGCATGCACATGACCTGGTGGCTGCTCCATATAGACCTCTTCTTGCAAATCACCATGCAAGAAGGCATTCTTTACATCCATCTGATGTAAAGACCATCCCTTTGATGCAGCCATAGCAATGAATGCTCTTACGGTTGCCATCCTTGCAACCGGACTGAATGTTTCTTCATAATCAATGCCATATGTTTGTGCATACCCCTTAACTACTAATCTTGCCTTGTATCTATTCCACAGAACCATCTGCATTGTGCTTCACCTTATAAACCCACTTACAACCAATTGTATTCTTATCTTTAGGCAAAGGTACCAACTCCCATGTAGCATTTGCTTCCAAGGCATCCATTTCTTCATCCATGGCTCTCCCATTTTTCTTTTCCCATGGCTTGCTCAAAAGAACTGGGTTCTGGTTCCTATATCACTTTGACCATGTATGCATAGTGGATGGCTGTAAATCCATCATATTTCAGCCTATCCACAGGATACCTAGCTCTGATAGACCTACGCAAAGTAGGCTCACTTCCAGGTGCTCTCAAAACATCCCTGGTCTTCCTTACTCCAGGTGTAACAATAGAGGGGATACCCAACTCATCATCAATGCTCTGTTCTGAGCCATTGGATTCACCATCCACATAAGAGTGACCTGCATTCACATCAAACATGGGCTGATCAACCTTCTCTTTTCCTTTTCGTGATACCTGCATACCACTATCTGCATTGCTTTGAGAAGATTCTCCTGATCTCAATCTGCCTGTCCATGGCGAAGAATGTGAACCACTGCTAGAGGACGCTCCATGTCCACTAATATTTTGTGACTGCTGTTGTGAATTCTGTGCAGTATTACCATTTGTGCATCTACATCATCAATCACATTTACTAGTTTATACCAGCTACTCATCTCATCAAAAACAACATCTCTGCTCACTGTAAACTTACGAGTAGAAGGGTTATAGCATCTATACCCTTTTTGCTGCAGAGAGTAACCAATAAAGATGTATTTCTCAGCTTTTGGATCCAACTTGGATCTCAACTCATTTGGCACATGTACATAGGCAATGCAACAAAAAATTTTCAAATGAGAAATATCTGGTTTCCTACCAGTATACCTCTCCTCTGGAGTCATCCCATGTATTGCTGCAGTGGGAGTCCTGTTCATTATGTAGACTGCCGTAGCAACTGCCTCAGCCCAATAAAAATCTGGCAGGTCTTTTTCATTGAGCATGGCACGAGATACCTCTCCAATATGCCTATTTTTCCTTTCTGCAATTCCATTTTGTTGTGGGGTATGACTGCATGAATATTGCTGCTTTATGCCATGCTCCTGCAAGAACCTTGCAAACTCATTTGAGAGGTACTCTCCCCCTCCATCTGACCATAGGCATTTTATTTGCAGGCCTGTTTCTTTTTCAACCATAGCTTTAAGAGTTTTGAAATGCCCAAAAACTTCACTTTTCTTTTTCATAAAATACACCCAAATTTTTCTGCTATAGTCATCAATAAAAGTGACAAAATAATGACAGCCTCCAAGAGATGCAGCTTTAGTAGTCCACACATCAGAGTGGATTAATTCCAGTGGCTTCTTACTCTCTTGAACATGTCTAGGAAATGGTTTCCTTGCCTGTTTTCCAAACTGACAGGCTTCACATACCTTATGCATTTCTGGAACCTTGAATCTAGGCAATTCTGCAACAATATTTTGGGCCTGCATTGATTTAAGTCGCTGTACATTAACATGACCAATGCGTTTATGTCAGATATCAATATCTGCAACTACATCGGTCCCATGTGCAAACATTGCTGCACTCAATTCAGACATGTCTGCATCCAACATAAATATTCTGCCCTTCTTCTTTCCTTTTGCTATCAAGCGACCTTTATTTTTCATATCCTCAACAAAGCATCCATGAGGATTAAATCTGACCTGCAAGCCCTGCTCAACCATTTGACCAACAAAAACCAGATTCTTGGTGATATTCAGGACATGAAATATATCGGACAGGTATTTCTTTTTCCCATCCTGCATAGACAAGGGAATTTTTCCAATCTGCACAATAGGATGTGCAGTATCATCACCAGTCTCCACAAATCCTGGTTTTTCCATTTTACTTGCATCCTCCATCCATTCTGCATGACCTGTCATGTGGTTTGATGCACCTGAGTCAATATACCATACATCGTTTCTTTCTTCTGCACTTGTCACAGAATTGTTCATGTGCTGCACCATAAACAAATGCTCATTTCTATCATCACCCTGTCTACTAGAAGATGCATAATTTCCTTGTTGCAGTTTTCCATTCATGATGTCATTCTGCTTTTTATAGCAGTCTTTAGCCATATGACCCATTTTACCACAGTAGTAGCATTCAACATTGCTGTTTGCATTTTGCCCTCTTTGCCATCCACCACGACCTCTTTGGCTCCCCCTGCCTCTAGAGTTACCACGCCCTCCTCCATAGGACTGGTTTTCTTGAGTTTGCTGCATATTCTGATTTCTACCACGGCCTCCAAATCGGCCTCCTCTACCTCGGTCTCTACCTCTTCCAGCATTTGAGTAGAAGACAGTTTCTTTTGAAGTTCCTCCTGAAGAAGATGCACCACCATTTCTCTGCTCCTCAGAAATTAGAAGAGCAATCAACTCCTCAAAATCAGGAAATCTTTCACGAACTGAAATGGATGTCCGAAACCATGCATAATCCTTTCCTAGACCATTCAAGGTCACAGAAACTAAATCATCATCTTCCACTGGTGACCCAATGAAAGCAAGTGCATCTGCAATTTTCTTCACCTTCATGTGGTAGTCATTGATGCTTATACTTTCTCTTTGCACATTATGCAACTCTTGCTTGAGCTGCATTTTCTTGGCTTGCGTATTTGTGCTATACATTTTTGACAAAGTATCCCATGCCTCCTTTGGCGTACTTGCATCCTGAATATGCACAATCATAGAGTCTGAAATACTGATAGACAAACAGTACATAACTTTCCTGGCTCTCTCATGCCATGCTTTGAATGTCTGCATTTGCTGTTGATTGGGAACATCAGGAAGAACTGGTTCTTCTTCATTTCCTGCAACAAATTCCCAATATCCTTTTCCCATAAGGAAATTCGTCATTCTAAACTTTCATGCTTGGAAGTTGTTCTTGTCAAGCTTTTCAGTGACAATCTGTGAAAGAGAATCAGACGCCATTATAGAACACTGCAAAAAATTCTATCACTGCAAAAAACACAGCTTCACCCTCACAAGGGCAAATCTGCAAAACTGGCGAAAGTGGTATTTGACCACACAGTCACTTCCTAGTGACGATTTTGCATAAACAGGAACCAAGGATGATTCTGTAACTCCCAATGTCTCTGCACACAAGCATACGATGCAATTTCTGTGGTAACTTTTCACTCACCTGTAGAACAGTGGTTGCACAGCATAAAACTGGACCTTTTCCTGAGTGCGTGCAGAAAACTTCCGCCTCCAAAACAGGCCCCGAAATGGCCTCAAATCAAAAAAACAGGGTTGCCAAGGGCTAAAGTCCTTATCCGCAGCATATACTGCCCTCTTGCTTCACCGCAAAGGGCGTCTCAACCTGAGACAATGCACTCTTGCAATTTCCGGCTGTGCTACTTGCAGAGATCTGCTCCCGAAATAGAAAATGAAAGCAACACTGCTCCTGTTACCAGAACACCGCGAGCTTGGCTTGCTTTCTTGAGCTCCTTACCACGAACAAGGCTCTGATACCATGTCAAGATTGTGGGAGAGAAGGAAGGAGTCTCACTTGTAGCTTTCTTGCTTGCACAATGGGGGAATACACACAGAGGTGGAGGCTGAAAACAATTTTCCTCTTCTTAGTTGTGTAAGCCAAAAAGAACTCTCATACAAAGAAATAGAAGAACCCTATATATGGGTCTCAAACCAAACTCAAACAACTAAAGTGGCATACTAACTGAGTCACGAACTAGAGTAGATAAGGATAGTTGTCATCTAGCTATTATTCATGGGCGGTGTACCAACTGCATCTGCAACTGACAAGTCGGTGACATAAATGCACAACGATCATCCTGGCATATCACGAGTGGAGCTCGATCTCTCAACATCCTAGGCCCATTGCAGAATGTCCTCGACCTCCAAAACCTTCAATCTTAGGAAGGAGTCTTCTCGAGCTGGGAGGGGAGGGGGTGAGCTGAATCGGGGGTGAGGTGAATCAAATTAAAACCAAGGAAAATCAAGCAAAATGCATAAACATGTAAACAACTTTGAAATAAAGGGCCAAAAGTAAAATTCGGAAGGGAAGATTCTACATTGGATGGGATTTTAATGCTTTCATTCAATAAACATATAGTCTTTTTTTAATTATTACTTTTTCAGTGAATTGTTAATTTGGAAGCACTAATGGAAGCTCAGGATTATGATAGGAACAAAAGATGTCGCAGTAAGACCGCACCCATCGACTTCCATTTAGGAGGAGGAAAAAGCACAATACCGCATCACTCTTGAAAGCTACACCTACAACTAGCTCAAGTTCCAAACCATTCACGATGTAGAGGGTGTGGTGGCCAAGGAGAAAGCGGCCAAGAGAGTCATCGAGCAATGCAACCTCACCAAGTACCTCGAGAAATTTGTGCAAGAGCCTGACCACACGAAGTGTGTGGAGTTTCTAAGGACTTACGACCTTGACAATGAGTGTGGCACCATCACGGTAGGAAGGGGAGAAAATACTAAACATGTATAGGTTCACTTAAACCCAACCTTGGTGGAGAAGGGGTTGGGACTAGAGCCAAAGATAGAGAAGAAGTAGAAGAGGGATGTGTATTGTTGAGATGACAAGCTCAACACATGCGGACATTGATGATGGATTGCCTGGTTAGATGGGTCCACACATCTACACTTAGCATGTCGGTGGTCATTATGACTCTCACATGGCCATTGACTCATTACTTATTATATTCAGGTTGTTACACCTATTTACAGCTGGCATAATTATAGCGCCAGTCGACTAGTGTAGTCGGTTATGCATTGTTTGACTTAATAGGCCACTTTCCTTTATGTTGTATCTTATCTATACTTTGTGTACATTGTAAAGTGTGTGGAAGAAGAAGAAAAAACCAGAAAGAAAACGTTTTGGCCTCCGTCTCTCTTCTTGTCTCTTGAGTGAGCTTCTCCTTGTCCATTCTGTGTGTGTTCGGCGTAGCAACTTGAGCAAGTTCCTCCACCACGCAATTCTTGACATGGTATCAGAGCTGCACCACTAAGAGAGGCTAATTTCGAAGGCTGAAGCGAAGGAGAAGAATCAAGGTTCGAGCAAGCAAGCCACGGGTAAGAAGCTCTCCCATTCTTCCACTCTCTCTCTTAGATAGTGCATGTGGAGGCACCGGAAGCAGGATCGAGCAAAAATCTCAGATTGCAGTGAGATTTGGTGTGCGCGAAGAGTGTTGTGTAATCTGCAGATAAGCCCTTTAGCCTTGCCCGCAGTTATTTTGGGCATCTGAGGCCATTTCAGGCCCCGTTTTAGAGCCGCAAGGTTGCACACAACAGTTTCAAGGTACACTGTGACTTCGACTGTATTGACCGAAAGTGGGTGCACAGGTTACAGATTTCAGATCTGTAAGTTCAAAGGTGTTTACCAGTGAGTAAACACAAGGTTTATCTACAAACTGGTTGCAGATTGCATGTATTGTTGAGCAGACAGTGAAAAAGACTGTCTGGTGTATTGCTGTGCACTACAGGTCGAGGGTTGCAGAAGATTTGCTTGCTGTTGGTATTAATTTGGTGACAATGGCAGAGAACAGTGGAAGCGCCATCATTGAGAAGCTCGATAAGAACAACTACCCTTCATGGAACTTCCGTGTCACGAACTTCCTTATTGGAAAAGGTCTCTACGAGTTTGTTTCAGGTGAAGAAAAGGAGCCGGAGGTGAGTGATCCTCCAACTACAGAAGAGACAAAGGCACGGAAGGAATGGAATGCAAAAGACAAGAAGGTCATGTATTGGATGTCTGCAGTAATTGACAATAATATGCTGGGACACATTAGAAATGCAGAGAATTCATATGCAGCTTGGACCATACTTGAAAGTATGTTTTCTGTAAATACAAAGGCACGAAAGATTCAACTCAAGTAAGAGTTGAATACATTGAAGAAAGGAAAGATGTCTATCAATGAGTATGCACTGAAGGTAAGGAGCATTGCAGATGCCTTGGCAGCGATTGATGCAATGCCCGATGATGATGATTTGGTGTCATCTACCTTGGGTGGACTTAATAATGAAAAGGCTTGGAAGTCTTTTGTAACTTCCGTATATGTTAGAAAGCCATTTCCAGATTTCGATGAGTTGGTCTCCCTTATGATCACTGAAGAGATCAACATGCAGAGTGAGATATCTGGAAAAAGTGGTGAACAGGTCCAAGCTTTCTACTCCAGTTCAGAAAGGGGACGTGGCAGGTTCTCTTCAAGAGGCCATGGTACAGGACGTGGTAGTGACAACCAGCAAAATAGATTGAATTAGCAATTTGGCGATATGCAGGTTTCAGGAGGTCTGGTAACTTTAGAGGCAGGGGGAGCTTTAGAGGAAGAGGTGGATGGCAGAACAGAGGTTCTAACAACTCTGGTATTGTGTGTCACTACTATGGTAAAATGGGTCATATTGCAGCCCAATGTTATGCTAAGAAAGATGATATTCTCAGTGGTAAGTTGCAGCAAGGAAACTATGCATCATCTTCACGACAGAATGAAGACAAAAATGAACGTCTGTTTGTTATGCAGCATATGCTAAATGCTGTTACAGGAAAGGGAACGCATGATGATGTTTTGTATGTTGATTCAGGTGCATCCAATCATATGACGAGCCATGTAGAATGGTTTGGAGAGATGCAGGATTTGCAAAATGCAAGTTATGTGCAGACGGGTGATGATTCATGCCACCCAATTTCACACATTGCAAAAGTTCCCTTGTCCTTGCATGATGGTAAGACAAAGAGTATTTCAGATATATTACATGTGCCATCTATTACAAAGAACTTGGTGTCAGTCGGTCAAATGGTAGAGCAAGGGCTGTAAGTCAGATTTAATGCAAAGGGTTGCTTTGTAGAAGACTTCAATGACAAGTGCAGGTTGTTAGCAAAGGGAAGTAGAGTTGGACGTATGTTTACTCTGGATGCTGGAATTCCTACTATGAATGCTGCTATGTATGGTAAAGGAAAAGGTGTTGTTGTTGCAGATATTGAAATTTGGCACAAACGCATTGGACATGCAAATGTACAAAGGCTGAAATTAATGCAGTCCAAAGGGTTGGTTACAGGTTTGCCTACATTTAGAGTTGCAGAATTTCATAAGGTATGCAAAGCATGTCAGTTTGGTAAGCAGGCAAGACAACCCTTTTCACATGACAGAGATGTAAGCAGAAATATCCTTGATGTTGTGCATACAGACATTTGGGGGCCTACACAAAATGTGTCTCTTGGAGGCAGTTCATACTTTGTCACATTCATTGATGATTGTTTTAGAAAGTTGTGGGTATATTTTATGAAGGAAAAGAGTGAAGCGTTTGAGCACTTTAGAACTTTCAAGGCTGCAGTTGAAAGAGAAACATGCTTGAAAGTAAAGTGCTTGAGGTCAAATGGAGGGGGAGAGTACCTCTCAAATGAGTTCAATGATTTTCTGAGGTCTCTGGGATAAAGAGACAATTCACATGCAGGTATACCCCACAGCAAAATGGGGTTGCAGAAAGGAAAAACAGGCATATTGCAGAAGTTGCACGTGCCTTGATGGCTGAAAAGAATATGCCTAAGCATTTTTGGTCTGAGGCTATTCATACTGCTGTTTATATTATGAATAGAACTCCCACAGTTGCAGTTCATGGGATGACTCCTGAAGAATATTTTACAGGTAAGAAGCCTGATGTCTCACACTTGAAAGTGTTTGGCTGTATTGCATATGTTCATGTGCCACATGAGTTGCGGAAGAAACTGGATCCAAAGGCTGAAAAGTGTGTCTTTATTGGATATTGTTTAGAGCAGAAAGGGTATCGATGTTATAACCCTGTCACATGTAAGTTCAGAGTGAGCAGGGATGTCATCTTTGATAAAATGAGCAGTTGATATGCATCTAGTGGTGATGCATTGGATATGATGATGATCATGACACTCATGTGCAGGCTAAAAAGCAAGAATCACGGACTCTTAGTGGACCAGAGACATCATCTGGTAGTCCTTGGTTTGGGAGACTAAGGAGTACCTCTACATCTTCAGGTGCATATAGTAGCACTACAGGTAAAGACAAAGGAAAGAATAAAGTGTCAGATGGCATTGATGCAGTTCTTGATGGAGACTCCAGTGGCTTAGAGAGCTTGGATGATGAGCTTGGTATTCCTTCTATCAAGACACCAGGTGTACAGAGAGCTCATAGTAATGCAAAGGCTCCATTGAGTGATTCGGTGGTACGCAAATCTAGTAGGGTCAGATACCGTGTTAAAAGATTTGGTTTTGAAGGTTATCCAGCTCACCATTATGCTTATATGGTGAAGCTAGTTGAGGATATTGAGCCCACATGTTTTGAGGAGGCTGTTGGTCATGCTCATTGGGATGCAGCAATGGATGAGGAGATGGCTGCATTAGAGGCCAATAAGACTTGGGATCTAGTATCATTGCCAAAGGGCAAGAAAGCTATTGGATGTAAGTGGGTTTATAAGATTAAGCACGATGCAGATGGTTCTATTAGTAGGTACAAAGCTAGGCTGGTTGCAAAAGGTGATCACTCACTTTATGTGAGAAAGGGAGATGCAGGTTTGGTCATCATAGTCATCTATGTGGATGACTTGATTATTACAGGTGATAATGATAGTGGGATTGCTGAAGTCAAGGACTTTTTGAAGAAGAAGTTTGAGATGAAGAATTTAGGTGAGCTAAGGTACTTCCTTGGCATTGAGGTGATGAGATGTGATGATGGTATATGGCTGTCCCAAAGACAGTATGGCTTGGATATGTTGTCCAAGTATGGTATGACAGCATGCAGATGGTATTAAACACAATGCAGATGGTTCTATTAGTAGGTACAAAGCTAGGCTGGTTGCAAAAGGCTATGCCCAGACATATGGCATAGATTATGATGAAACCTTCAGTCGAGTTGCTAGGATGGCAACTGTCAGATGTGTGATTGCTTTGGCAGCAGCCAAAGGTTGGAGGTTGCAGCAAACGGATGTGAAGAATGCCTTCTTGCATGGTGATTTGCAGGAAGAAGTGCATATGGATCAGCCAGCAGGTTATGAAGATTTAGAGTATCCCACGTATGTGTGCAGGTTGAAGAAGGCGCTCTATGGGCTCAAGCAAGCACCTAGAGCATGGTCTGACAAGATCAGAGAGTATCTTGTCAATATTGGCTTTTATGTTTCTAATGCTGATCACTCACTTTATGTGAGAAAGGGAGATGCATGTTTCATCATCATAGTCATCAATGTGGATGACTTGATTATTATAGGTGATAGTGATAGTGGGATTGTTGAAGTCAAGGACTTTTTGAAGAAGAAGTTTGAGATGAAGGATTTAGGTGAGCTAAGGTACTTCCTTGGCATTGAGGTGATGAGATGTGATGATGGTATATGGCTATCCCAAAGATAGTATGGCTTGGATATGTTGTCCAAGTATGGTATGACAGCATGCAAACCACTTTCAGTCCCGTTGGAGAAAAATGTAAAGTTGAGTGCTGATGTTGGGGATGAGATAGAAGACCCTACTATGTTCAGGAGGATAGTGGGGAGTTTGATCTACATGACCATTACAAGGCCAAACTTGAGCTACGCTGTTGGTCTTGTGAGTCAGTTTATGCAAGTACCTAGAAAGCCACATTTGGATGCAGTCATACACATATTGAGATATGTGAAGTCCACATTATATTATGGACTTTTCTATGAGGCAGGTACAGATGTACAGGTGTTTGGATACACAGATGTAGATTGGGCTGGTAGTATGTCTGATAGAAGATCTACCAGTGGATACATGTTCTCTCTTGGTAGTGCAGAGGTTTCTTGGAGCAGCAAAAAGCAATCTACAGTTGCTTTGTCAAGTACTGAGGCTGAGTATAGAGGTGCTGCTGTTGCAGCATGTGAGGTAGTATGGTTACAAAAGTTAATGGCTGATTTGGATGTGTAGGTGGAAGGTCCAGTTGTCATTTATTGTGACAACATGAGCAGTATACAGTTGGCTAGGAATCCCGTGTTCCATGCCAGGACAAAACATATTGAGGTACACTACCACTTTGTGAGAGAGAAAGTATTAGCAAGTGAGATTGACTTGGTGTATGTCAGCACACAGGATCAGATAGCTGACATCTTCACGAAGGCATTGGGTACAGAGAAGCTTCAAAAGTTTTGAAGCTTACTTGGAGTTGCAGAGATGCAGTTAAGCTTGAGGGGGAGTGTTGAGATGACAAGCTCAACACATGCGGACATTGATGATGGACCACTTGGTTAGATGGGTCCACATGTCTACACTTAGCACGTCGGTGGTCATTATGACTCTCACATGGCCACTGACTCATTACTTATTATATTCACGTTGTTATACCTATTTACAGCTGGCATAGTTATAGCGCCAGTCGACTAGTGTAGTCGGTTATGCATTGTTTGACTTAGTAGGCCACTTTCCTTTATGTTGTATCTTATCTATACTTTGTGTACATTGTAAAGTGTGTGGAAGAAGAAGAAGAAACCAGCAAGAAAACGTTTTGGCCTCTATCTCTCTTCTTGTCTCTTGAGTGAGCTTCTCCTTGTGCAACTCCTAGTAAGCTTCAAAACTTTTGAAGCTTCTCTGTACCCAATGCCTTCGTGAAGATGTCAGCTATCTGATCCTGTGTGCTGACATACACAAAGTCAATGTCACCTGCTAGTACCTTCTCTCTCACAAAGTGGTAGTGTACCTCAATATGTTTTGTCCTGGCATGGAACACAGGGTTCCTAGCCAACTGTATACTGCTCATATTGTCACAATAAATGATAACTGGACCTTCCACTTGTACATCTAAATCAGCCAATAAATTTTGCAACCATACTACCTCACATGCTGCAACAGCAGCACCTCTATACTCAGCCTCTGTACTCGACAAAGCAACTGTAGGTTGCTTTTTGCTGCTCCAAGTAACTGCTGCACTACCAAGAGAGAACATGTATCCACTGGTAGATCTTCTATTAGACATACTACTAGCCCAATCTGCATCTGTGTATCCAAACACTTGTACATCTGTACCTGTCTCATAGAAAAGTCCATAATGTAGTGTGGACTTCACATATCTCAATATGCATCTGACTGCATCCAAATGTGACTTTCTAGGTAGTTGCATAAACTAACTCACAAGACCAACAGCGTAGCTCAAGTTTGGCCTTGTAATGGTCATGTAGATCAAACTCCCCACTATCCTCCTGAACATAGTAGGGTCTTCTATCTTATCCCCAACATCAGCACTCAACTTTACATTCTGCTCCAACGGGACTGAAAGTGGTTTGCATGCTGTCATACCATACTTGGACAACATATCCAAGCCATACTATCTTTGGGATAGCCATATACCATCATCACATCTCATCACCTCAATGCCAAGGAAGTACCTTAGCTCACCTAAATCCTTCATCTCAAACTTCTTCTTCAAAAAGTCCTTGACTTCAACAATCCCACTATCACTATCACCTATAATAATCAAGTCATCCACATTGATGACTATGATGATGAAACATGCATCTCCCTTTCTCACATAAAGTGAGTGAACAGCATCAGAAATATAAAAGCCAATATTGACAAGATACTCTCTGATCTTGTCAGACCATGCTCTAGGTGCTTGCTTGAGCCCATAGAGCGCCTTCTTCAACCTGCACACATACGTGGGATACTCTAAATCTTCATAACCTGCTGGCTGATCCATATGCACTTCTTCCTGCAAATCACCATGCAAGAAGGCATTCTTCACATCCATTTGCTGCAACCTCCAACCTTTGGCTGCTGCTAAAGCAATCACACATCTGACAGTTGCCATCCTAGCAAGTGGACTGAAGGTTTCATCATAATCTACGCCATATATCTGGGCATAGCCTTTTGCAACCAGCCTAGCTTTGTACCTACTAATAGAACCATCTGCATTGTGCTTAATCTTATAAACCCACTTACATCCAATAGCTTTCTTGCCCTTCGGTAATGATACTTGATCCCAAGTCTTATTGGCCTCTAATGCAGCCATCTCCTCATCCATTGCTGTATCCCAATGAGTATGACCAACAACATTCTCAAAACAAGTGGGCTCAACATCCTCAACTAGTTTCACCATATAAGCATAATGGTGAGCTGCATAACCTTCAAAACCAAATCTTTTAAGAGGGCATCTCACCCTACTAGATCTGCGTACCACCGGATCACTCAATGGAGCCTTTACATTACTATGAGCTCTCTGTACACGTGGTGTCCTGACAGAAGGAATGCCAAGCTCATCATCCAAGCTCTCTGAGCCATTGGAGTCTCCATCAAGAACTGCATCAATGCCATCTGACACTTTATTCTTTCCTTTGTCTTTACCTGTAGTGCTACTAGATGCACCTGAAGATGTAGAGCTACTCCTTAGTCTCCCAGACCAAGGACTACTAGATGATGTCTCTGGTCTACTAAGAGTCTATGATTCTTGCTTTTCAGCCTGCACATGAGTGTCATGATCATCATCATCATCATCCAATGCATCACCACTAGATGCATACTAACTGCTCATTTCATCAAAGATGGCATCCCTACTCACTCTGAACTTACATATGACAAGGTTATAACAATGATACCCTTTTTGCTCTAAAAAGTATCCAATAAAAACACATTTTTCTGCCTTTGGATCAAGCTTCTTCTGTAGCTCATCTGGCACATGAATGTATGCAACATAGCCAAATACCTTCAAGTGTGATACATCAGGCTTCTTGCCAGTAAAGCATTCTTCAGGAGTCATCCCATGAACTGCAGCTGTGGGAGTTCTGTTCATAATATAAACAGCAGAATGAACAACCTCAGACCAAAAATGCTTAGGCATATTATTTTCAGCCATCAAGGCGCGTGCAACTTGTGCAATATGCATGTTTTTCCTTTCTGCAACCCCATTTTGTTGTGGGGTATACCTGCATGTGAACTATCTCTTTATCCCATGAGACCTCAGAAAATCATTGAACTCATTCGAGAGGTACTCTCCCCCTCCATCTGACCTCAAGCACTTTACTTTCAAGCATTTTTCTCTTTCAATTGTAATCTTGAAAGTTCTAAAGTGCTCAAATGCTTCACTCTTTTCCTTCATAAAATATACCCACAGCTTTCTAAAACAATCATCAATGAATGTGACAAAGTATGAACTGCCTCCAAGAGATACATTTTGTATAGGCCCCCAAATGTCTGTATGCACAACATCAAGGATATTTCTGCTTACATCTCTGTCATGTGAAAAGGGTTGTCTTGCCTGCTTACCAAACTGACATGCTTCGCATACCTTATGAAATTTTGCAACTCTAAATGTAGGCAAACCTGTAACCAACCCTTTGGATTGCATTAATTTCAGCCTTTGTACATTTGCATGTCCAATGCGTTTGTGCCAAATTTCAATATCTACAACAACACATTTTCCTTTAGCATACATAGTAGCATTTATAGTAGGAATTCTAACATCCAAAGTAAACATACATCCAACTCTACTTCCCTTTGCTACCAACCTACACTTGTCATTGAAGTTTTCTACAAAGCAGCCCTTTGTATTAAATTTGACTTGCAGCCCTTGCTCTACCATTTGACCAACTGACACCAAGTTCTTTGTAATAGATGGAACATGTAATACATCTGAAAGACTCTTTGTCTTACCATCATGCGAGGACAATGAAACTTTTCCAATGTGTGAAATTGGGTGGCATGAATCATCACCCGTCTGCACATAACCTGCATTTTGCAAATCTTGCATCTCTCCAAACCATTCTGCATGGCTGGTCATATGATTGGATGCACCTGAATCAATATACCAAACATCATCATGTGTTCCCTTTCCTGTAACAGCATTCAACATATGCTGCATAACAAATAGACGTTCATTTTTGTCTTCATTCTGTCGTGAAGACAATGCATAGTTTCCTTGCTGCAACTTACCACTACGAATATCATCTTTCTTAGCATAACATTGGCTGCAATATGACCTATTTTGCCACAGTATTGACACACAATACCAGAGTTATTAGAACCTCTGTTCTGCCATCCACCTCTTCCTCTAAAGCTCCCCCTGCCTCTAAAGTTACCACGACCTCCTGAAACCTGCATATCGCCAAATTGCTGATTCAATCTGTTTTGCTGGTTGTCACTACCACGTCCTGTACCACGGCCTCTTGAAGAGAACCTGCCACGTCCCCTTCCTGAACTGGAGTAGAAAGCTTGGACTTGTTCACCACTTCTTTCAGATGTCTCACTCTGCATGTTGATCTCTTCAGTGATCATAAGGGAGACCAACTCATCGAAATTTGGAAATGGCTTTCTGACATATACAGAAGTTACAAAAGACTTCCAAGCCTTTTCATTGTTAAGTCCACCCAAGGTAGACGACACCAAATCATCATCATCAGGCATTGCATCAATCGCTGCCAATGCATCTGCAATGCTCCTTACCTTCAGTGCATACTCATTGATGTCTATCTTCCCTTTCTTCAATGTATTCAACTCTTGCTTGAGTTGAATCTTTTGTGCCTTTGTATTTACAGAAAACATACTTTCAAGTATGGTCCAAGCTGCATATGAATTCTCTGCATTTCTAATATGTCCCAGCATATTATTGTCAATTACTGTAGACAGCCAATACATGACCTTCTTGTCTTTTGCATTCCATTCCTTCCATGCCTTTGTCTCTTCTGCAGTTGGAGGATCACTCACCTCCGACTCCTTTTCTTCACCTGAAACAAACTTGTAGAGGCATTTTCCAATAAGGAAGTTCATGACACGGAACTTCCATGAAGGGTAGTTGTTCTTGTCGAGCTTCTCAATGATGGGTCTTCCACTGTTCTCTGCCATTATCACAAAACTAATACCAAACATCAAGCAAATCTTCTGCAACCCTCGACCTGTAGTGCACATCAATACACTAGACAACCTTTTTCACTGTCTGCTCAACAATACATGCAATCTGCAACCTGTTTGCAGATAAACCTTATGTTTTGCTTCTTGCAAACACCTCAAGAATTACAGATTCGCAATTTGTAATCTGCACATCCACTTTCGATCAAAACAACCGAAATCATAGTGTATCCTGAAACTATTGTCCGCAACCTTGCGGCTCTAAAACGGGGCCTGAAACGGGCTTAGATGCCCAAGACAACTACGGATAAGCCCTAAAGTATACACAGCGCTCTTCGCGCACACAAAATCTCACTGCAATTTGAGATTTTTTGCTCTACCCTGCTTCTGGTGCCTCCACAGGCACTGTCCAAGAGAAAGAGTGGAAGAATGGGAGAGCTTCTGACTCGAGGCTTTCTTGCTCGAACCTTGCTTCTTCTCGTTCACTTCAGCCTTCAAAATCAGCCTCTCTCAGTGGTGCGGCTCTGATACCATGTCAAGAATCATGTGATGGGGGGGACTTACTCAAGATGCTGCACCGAACACACACAGAATGCACAAGGAGAAGCTCAGTCAAGAGACAAGAAGAGAGATGGCGGCCAAAACGTTTTCTTGCTGGTTTCTTCTTCTTCTTCCATACACTTTACAATATACACAAAGTATAGATAAGATACAACATAAAGGAAAGTGGCCTACTAAGTCAAACAATGCATAACCAACTACATTAGTCGACTGGCGCTATAACTATGCTAGCTGTAAATAGGTGTAACAACCTGAATATAATAAGAGTAATGAGTTAGTGGCCATGTGAGAGTCATAATGACCACCGATGTGCTAAGTGTAGATGTGTGGACCCATCTAACTAGGCGGTCCATCATCAATGTCCACATGTGTTGAGCTTGTCATCTCAACAGAGATTTTACCCTATGGAAAAGAGGTTGATGCATTTAGCTCCCCTTCATTTCTCACTCTCTTTGAACCAAGTGTGACATGGGTCCACTTTGGTTCAAGCTATCTTGTGTAAGCAACTGCCTATAACTGATGCTAGAAACTTGTTAGGTGACCTTAGAAGTCATTCAGGAACTTTATAGGTTGATCCTCATGGGAATGGAAGCTCAAAGTGTGAGTAGCTACCCATGAGATTGACACTAGAAACTTGTTAGGTGACCTTAGAAGTCATTTAGAAAACTTTATGCAGGTTGATCCTTGTGGGAATGGAATAGATGAAAGTAGACTCAAGTGACCCTTGGCCACAAATTTTGTATATTCTATGAGAGTTTTGGATGGAGTCACCTAGGCATATCTCTTGATATGTCTAGTCTACTAACTAGTGAAGCACTTCAAGGCCAAGCCTTTGCAAGCTCTCAATAGCCTTTTCATTTTCTTTGCTCAAGCTTCCTTTCTTCTTCTCTACCTAACTACTTGAATTTGTTGAATGAGTGTGTGGTTGATTTCCTATTTCTGCTTAAAAAAAGAGTATAAAATAGTCTTTTGAATAGTGTGTGTTCCTTTATCTTGGCATCTATTGTTTTTGCTTCCTTGTTACTCGCTTTCTAGTAGTATGGGCTATTGCTCATTCTTCAAGGGTGTCTGATTCATCAGAGCTCAAGATAGATGAACTCTTCTTGCTCTCATATCTACTCCTCTTTTTCCTCTTTTGGCTACTTTGTTCCCTACTAAATATTTATCTTCTTCTTTCTTCTTTTTATTGATCTCTTTGACTTCTTTCAACTTGTTTTTTTTTGCTCTTTCTTTTTCTCTCTCTTATTCCTTGAACCCTTCTATTTGTGACTGCTCTTATGTAGTGGCAACTCTTCTTAGAAGTGTGATAATTTCTAGGGAAATTGGTGCATCAACACAAAGTCCTAATCCCACATTGCTTACCAAAGTGCATGTGCCTATGAAGCCTATGACCATCCTTTTAGGCTCAAAGGAGCTTGCATTAAGAGCTTGAGCTAGTGCCTTTTGCACCTTCATGATAGTGTCATGAACTCCTTCTAACCAAATGTCATTTAGATCCCTAGCCACAAGCTATTTAGTGAGTATATCTTCCATGAGGTATTTGGGAATCCTTGTTTTGGAAGAGAAAGGTACGTTATCAGTGAATATGTGGTGGAAAGCTCAAGATTTTGTGCACAACTTTTTCTTTGCAAAATGACACCACTAAACTATATACTATGTTGTGTGAGATCAGGTTGATTTTTTTCATCTTTATAAAGGGTGGAAATTATCATGTTTCGTTTATATTTTATATTTCTAAGGAGGGATCTACAAGTTGTGATGTAAGCATCACTTTATTAATTACTTTCTTACCCCTTTCCTAGTAGGCTAACATACTAGTTTTAGAGCTAGGCTAACATCTTTATAGAAGGGTGGAAATTATCATCTTTCGTTTATATTTTATATTTCTAAGGACAGATCTACAAGTTGTGATGTAAGCATCACTTTATTAATTACTTTCTTACCCCTTTCCTAGTAGGCTAACATACTGGTTTTAGAGCTGGGTTTATAATTTTGGATGAAACTTAAGCACATGATTAAGTGATCTAGTTCATAGTACACTTTAGTGTAAGTCTACAAAATATCATTGTCATTAACTAGCTCCTCACAAAGGTTGTAATGAGCCAGAATCTAAGATCCCCTAGGTCCTAGATGGCGAGTTGTACTTGTCACATTGATCTATGCTAATAAGGAAATTTTTTTCTTTCATCCTAGGATCATTAATGAATGTGGGGAATTCATGGTCAATCTTCCTCATAGGATGAGTTGTCAATTGTACATTTGACAATGACAAGTTGTGAGAACTATAAGAATAAAGAAAAAGACATTGAGAATAATCATTTAACATTATAGCACTTTTTTTTTTGGCACAATCCAATATGGTTTTAGCAATGTCATTTGGTTCCCCCCTTTTTAATGAAGGGAGATAGCTTCCTAGTTGTAACAATGATGGATGGGTTTTATGTGTTTGTGTGAAGTTTTTCCATTTTTTTTCTAAATTTTGTTACAATTTTTTTAAAAATTAAAATTTTAAAATAACGAATAGTTCAATGTATATTTACAAAACGTGGTATTCTTAAGAAGTAGTTTTTAACATGGTGGTTGTTGGGACCGAAAATGGGTGACACTAGCTTTAGGGAGCTGGGCCTCACCAAATCAACCCCACAACCTTGTAGCCAAAAGCGTATAGACATAATGAATTGATTTATCCAAAGAACACATTTGTAGATAACATCTCTAGATCGTAGTCCATTGTGTTGCCCTTCCCGACTCCAAGAAATTGGAGTACCCAAACATGACGGTGTCTAGCACCTCGTAGTACAAACAAAGGAAGCACCCCCCAACTTACCATTGTGGCCCCACTATGGCTCTTGTATACCACAGGGATTAGCCCTATGATGCATCGTTTCAACATAAAGAACATATGTAATATAGTTCTCTCTTTTAATGAAAAACTCAAATAGATAATTCAATCCTTACCATATCAGTCTCCCAAAGGAAACAATATTACTAAACCTACGGCTTAGGGAACCTCACACTCCAATGTTGGTCAATCACTCGAAAACAAATGCTATGCATCCATGAGATAATACCCTTGATATCACATATAAAAATGCATATGTAAAGTGAATGCCATAGAGTGCAAAAACAAGTAAACCTATTGATCAAACAACATGGATGTGCATAAACAATTCTTTTCATGACTTCACCCTAATATAGTGCATTGTTGCTAAGGCATCACCTAATCCATGCTATTTTCCTTCTTTAAAGACTTAAAATAATCAAATCTTATATATCAAATATGCATAAAAATAGCATTCCAATGATATTTTACTTCACGTAGCCCCTTCCCCCTACCATTTATGCTTTTGCATTCATTGGTAGTAGGTATAAATAGTAATTTTTTTTGTATTTTTGTGTATGAAAAGTGATAAATACACACTATTACACAAAGAATGGGGATAAGCTAAGGCTAAATCTCATACCTTGGCCCCACCATACATTCACAGATATATTCATATATTTTTGTAAAATTTTCATGTGTAAAATCTATTTTTTAAATTTTCCTTGATTTATCTTATTTTTTATTATTGTTTTTTTCATATGAATCCATATGCATTTCAAAATCGAGAAGCCGTTGATTCTCTTCCTTGGCCATTGATGCATCCTCAACCTTTGATTTATGCTCCATAATGCTTCAGCATCATCACATGTCCAAAATCTTCCATCTCAATCCACCCCCTCTCTCGCATAGAATAGCCATGGGAACAAGGTGCAAAGAGGAGAGTGAAAGACTCAAATCAAAGAATTTCATTCCTCGTGTCATATTGCGCATGCATACAATCAAATCACAGCACTCGACATGTAGATCAGAGTCATGCCTTCCATCTCTCACCAAAATCTCCAACATGAAGAGCCTAGGCACAAAAAAACTGCACCCCACCTCCCACACGTTGATTTTTTTGTGTTTTTTAAAGCCATAAGGCTTAAATATTAACTTTCAAGTTAATCGATTCCATATCTCATGCATTCACACTTTCTAAAAGTGGTTTTGGCCTTGTTGGAGGGGTAAATGGCCTTCAAATTCTAATCCAACTAGACAGCTAGATTCATGGTAGCAAAATCTATCAATGTAGCCTTCATTATGTACTTTTTGACTCCCTAATATGATAGTTGCTTCACTGCGCCATATCTTGTGGAGATTAAATGGGGGTTGAAATGAACTTTGATTGACAAATGGAGACTTGCATTGGATTCTCGGTGTCAAAATTCATCTAGGAAAGCTCCAGCTCCTTGATTCGATGTTGATTCATTTTCCATGAAAATGTGCTCTTTTATGCCTCTCGAGGTACTTTTACGCTCTTGAAACATCTTCAAAATTCAGCTCTCTATGGTTTGAGGAAGCCATTAAGTGAAAATTTTTAGGTTAAACTAGATCTTTTCAAGCACATTGGAATCAAATGGTCAACATAGAAACAAAGATATATAACTATGTCTATTAATAAGTCTAGTCATCAAGTCAGCTTGCCACATGAAGCTCCTCTTCTAGGAGAATTTTATCTAGTAAGGTATGTTGCTCCAATTTAGAAGAGTATTGTAAATTACAAGCAAGGAGGTTTGCAGAGAGTGAAATCACACTATGGTACATCATGTCGTCATATTGTAAGGCATTTATTACGATGCATCATTGTTCCATATTGGTCATTTATTGACTACCATTACAAGAAATGTCAGGATGATGACTATATTAGACCTTAAGGAATGGATGCTTAGATTCACACTTTTACTAGATTTCAATTTTTTCGATAGGGTTAATTGGCTTTGGTCCAATTTGCAACACGGAGCATGGTCTTGGGGCTCCTTTCAAGAACCATTGCTAGGATACCCTTCCACTATATAATCTACTCATTGGCAATTCCCAAGTCAATCATCTTATATGCCAAAGTGAGTGTTTCAAATGTACTGGCAAGTTGGGAAAAATAATCTACAATTGGAAGATTGATCTTACTAGCCAGTTTTGTGGCCATTTGATAGATTGGTTGGTGAATGGAAGAGAGATCTATTCCAATTGATAGTTGTGACTTTGTGACACTCATTAAGGGTGTTCTAGTAGTGATTACTAGTTTACCATTGGTCATAGTCTTTTTAGTATTCTCAAGTTGTGTGAAGTTCATGATCATGCCCTTTTCTTTCTTTTGTATGTTTTCCAAAGATGATTTTTTTGTGTGTTTATGCTTCAGACACATTCTTTTTGAGTGCAAGTGGGAATGTCCTTTTTGCTCACCAAGTTTCATTGCAATTAGAGAACGCAGGCCTGCCAACCTCAAGAGCCTCCTACCACTATAACCTAAGGCAAATCGAGTAAGGTGGAAGAGCTTCTTGCCCATTGCTTACTTACTTACTTTCATCTTACTTCCATGCTCCAATGCCTTCACCTCAGCCTTTAATTGAGCTTTGCATAGTCATGGAATGGCTCTGATACCATGAAAATAGACAAGAGGGGAGAGAGATGAAGCACCCAAGAGCAACCAAGAGTACACACACACAAAAGCAATGGAGATTTGAGAACACAAAGAGATAGGATTGAAATCTCCTCCTTCTTCCACACAAAAGAACTAAGTCTACAACATGATAAAAGACTAATATGAAAGTATATAACATATGTATATGCAATCACTAAGTGTGAACCTGCAAAGGAAGAAGAGGTGGCACAATGAATGTGCCATAATCAAGGATGGACTACATGGGTGTATTCCAATTATAGAATCACAGGTGTATCCTCATGTCGATCATCTAACATGCCAATGAATAATATTGTGCCATATCACCAAGGCATGTAGTACTAGATGTTAGTTCATGTAGAGCTCCACATCTCAACATCTGAGAAAGCACTAAATATCTTTTAACATCTTTTGGTGGTAGTAATCCCATGATATCTCAAAGCTTTGACATGTCAATTCCAATCACATTCTTAGAAATTACATCCTAGAATTATACCATGCTTGACCCAAAACTAGAATTTTATAAGGTTTAGAGATAGCTAATATTGCATGTATTATTGAAAGACCATTCGAAGTTTCTCCAAGTAATCATTCCATGAGGAATTGATGCAAAGGTCTTTGACAAATACTTTGAGATACTTGCAAAGCATGTCCTTAATAATTCTACACATTAGGCATTGGACGATTGTAGGTGCATTCATCAACCCAAAGGGCATGATATGTATGCAAACATCCCCCATTTAATGACAAAGATCATTTATTGCCTATCATTAGGGTGCACTTACACCTAGTCATATATTGAAAAACCATTGAGGAAGCTATAAGCCTCCTTATCTATCATGTGATCCATCATGTACTCAACATAAGGCAACATATAGTAGTCTTTCTTAGTGGCTACATTCATCTTCTTGTAGTTAATGCATATTGGATTCTCCTCATTTTTCTTGAGTACCACCACAATGGGAGATATCTCATGTGTATGCTCTATTTTGTAAATGAATCCTACCTTGAGAAGTTTGTCCAATTCTTCTCATATGAAATGTGCGTATCTAGGGTTCCTTGGGTAGGTTCTTTGTTTTGTGGGTTCAATATTTAAATATCTTATGATAGTGTGGGTGAGCATGTGTAGTGGCCCTTCCATGAGGTCAATGTAACTCCACATGAACACATCTTGGAATTTCTTAAGAAGTACTGTGAGTTTGTCTTTATCCACTTTGACAAGATTGTTAAACAATATATGTGAGTCTAGGAGGCTCTCCTTCCCTAGCAAGATTTACTTCCTTGACCTTCACAGGTCCCTTGATCATTTCGCTAGCTTCCCCTTCCATTTATGTAGTCTCCCTTTTTGAATCGAGTAAAATTTTCATGAGATCATGTGGATTTTTTAAAATTTTGGCATCAAAGTCTCTACTTCCTCAGATTTCCTTTACATTTCTCCATTATAACTACACTCGTAACTTTATACTACACATTTCTTAGCTAGAGTTGGTTGTGGAATTTTTAGATAAAATTTTATAACTACACTGGTAACTTTATACTACACATTACTTAGCCAGAGTTGGTTTTGGAATTTTTAGATAAAAATTTGTTCCATCATCTGACTTTGAGCTCATTAGGTCTAATTCTTGAAGTGAATTTTCATTTCACCCTAAACTTTTTCAATCTTAACCACTTTAGAGCCAAGATGAGGTCTTAGGGCTAAAGCCCTATTTGAGCACCTCAAAATATCCAACCATTCTAGCTCTGACTTTACTCCCACAACTTCTACATCTATAAGTAGTCTTTTTATCATCTTCACTTTCCTCCATTAATGAAGTTTTCTTTGACATTACTTATGCCTTCTTCTTTTGGCTTGTCAATTTTCATCAAAGATCCAACCAATCACAATGCTTGGTGCAACATTAACAATGTCCATTTGTGCTATTGCAGTAGCTATTTGAAGATCAATAGGTTAGCCTTAGGATTCTCCTTTAGACACCACCACCACTAAGTGATAAGTTTACTCAACTTCTAGTTGTTGCTATAGGAACATTGAACCCTATGATGTTTGGCTTGGATGATATTGTGATCATCATGAGGATAGGTACTACTAATTTAGCTATATTTGACTTGAACATGTGTAGTAAGTTTGTCTTTGTCTACTTGACTCAATATTTCACTTGCCTTTCTATAGTTTTCATCCTTTATATACATGGTAGGTCAAGTATAGCAAGAATGTGTATCCAATCTTGCTCATCATCAAGGTAGGCATGTATTTTTTACAAAATTCACAATGATGGTGCAATTTGTATCACCTTTAAGCACAATGAATATGGTTTCAAGGTTAAAAGGTATGGTTTTCGAGTTTTCCATCGCCACCATCACTACATCTTGCCCATTTCCCATGAGAAACAAGGTGTTAACCCAATACTCAATTAATTGGGTGTTTTCATTCAAACCAAGTTGTACTCCTGTCCCTTCATAACCACAAAACTGACTATGAAGCTAATTCCTGTAATTTTGATAGACCATTCCTTTAGTATGCTAAGCAGTCTTTTATAGCCATTGACTACCATAGTCAGATTAAAATACACATTTTCAATGGGAAAATTTTCCCATGCCTCTAGCATTGAATGGTTGATTATGCCGACCCTTGTGTTTGTATCAATGATTCTTCTTTTGAGCAAGTCAACTAGAGCTTCCATAGGAAGGATGGCATGATGCTCAACTCCTTTTCAAAATGTGTTAGCTCAAAGAGATCTTAAAAGGGTTAGTTTCTTTTGCACTTTCATTGTTTCTTTGAATCAGATATAACAATGGTTCTCATGCCAATAACACTAAGTTCCACGTCCCTACACTAAACCACTGATTTGGTGGGTTGGTACTTTACTCAAAGATCATAAAGCTTTGGCTCATTTAACTTTAAAGTGGATTGGAGACCTACTTTTCAATCTTGGTTTCTTGTCTCAGATAAGTCAATGATGCATTACTTGTTGATAGTTCTATGGCACTCATGTCAAATGTAGAGCTCAACACCTACTCAAGAGAGGTTACACCCATTTCTTGACTTTGTCAATTATCTCTAATTGTCACTCCATATTGGGAAAATATTTTCCCTTCAAGAGTGTGACCCTTCTTAGTTTGAGGAGTGATTCTGGTGCTCTTGGCATTAGATGCAACTTTTTTAGTTGGTTCGATAGTAAACCCTTGGCTTTGCACAATAAAAGTTTCTCACTTGCTCTCTTCCTTCTATTTTTCATTTTTTAATTCCCTATAAAAAATCCATAATGAGTAGTGGATGGTCCAATAATACTAACACCAATTTTCTTGCTTTGTGCCCTTGTGATGGCATTGATAGGTATTGGTATGGTGTTCTCATTTTGTGGATCATCTTGACTTTGAAGAGCATGAGAGGTACTAATGATACAATTGCCTTGTTAACACTATATTAGAAACAAAGATGCTTCCCGCTCTTCACATGCATTGACCATTAGAGGTGACAAAAATGGCAAGCATGATAGTGATCATAAGGGCAAGGACTCTCAGAAGTCCAAGTCCAAGTCACGTGGTCACAGTAAGTCTCGTGGACGGAAGTCTGATCTTACCTATCATTATTGTGGGAAAGTAGGATATATTAGGCCGGAGTGCCATAAAATGTGCGATGATAAGCACAAGGAAAAGGAAAAAGATAAAGTGTAGGAAAATTATTCTAAGCGCAGCATACTGCAAAGTCTAGTGTGAAGATAGAAGAGGTTAATGTCATACAGGCCATTGATTCAGATGATGATTACATACTTGTAGCTTCTTCATGCCATGCCTTACAGACTTCTGAGATACATTCTATGTATGCGTAGTGTTGGCTCTTAGATTCGGGTGCGTCCTTTCATGTGACACCCTATCGAGATTGGTTTCATACATATCGTACCATGTCTGGTTTTGTGCATCTTGGTGATGACAGGTCTCTTGACATTGTGGGCATTGGAGATGTTAGGCTATAGTTTCCTTTTGGCAGCTCTTTTTTTTTGCATGATGTGCGCCATGTACCTACGTTGACTCATAGCCTTATATTAGCTAGACAACTTGATGATGCAGGGTATTTTGCGTATTTTCGAGACTCTACATGGAAGATTACTCGTGGTAGGCTTGTACTTGCAAGATGTGCCAAGTTTGGCAGCCTCTATCCCTTACTTGTATCAAGAGTTACATTGGATCATGTTTTGTCTGTGAGTTCTATTCCCCACGTATCCCTTTGGCATGCTTGTTTGGGGCATATGTCTCTTAAAGGAATGAAAATGCTCCTTGCTTTGCAGTATCTTCTGCCTTTTGACTCTTTGCATTTTGATTCTTGTGATCATTGTTTGTATGGTAGGCAGATTAGAAATATGCATAAAAAGTCTAGTAAGAAACGCATGGGTGAGCCCTTGGCTCTTGTGCACTCAAATGTATGTGGGCCCATGCCCTGTTAGTCGCTTGGTGGGGCAAAGTACTTTGTTACTTTCATAAATGATTACTCACGTAAGGTTTGGGCTTATCCCATAAAGAGAAAATCTGATGTCTTAGATACATTTCAGCGTTGGCTTGCATTGGCAAAGAACCAATCTGGGAAAAGGCTCAAATGCCTAAGGTCAGATAATGGGGGGGAGTATGTATCACATGCTTTTGAGCATTTTTGTGATGAGCGGGGTATTAAGTGTCAGTTGACCGCCCCTTATACCCACCCCAGAATGGTATGGCTGAACGCATGAAATAGGACCATTCAGGAAAGTGTCCGTAGCATGCTTAGCCAGGCTGGCTTACCACAACACTTTTGGGCTGAGGCAGTTACTATTGTAGTGCATCTCATTAACAAGTTACCTAGCAGTGGCATTGACATTTAGGTTGTAGAGGAGGTGTGGGCAGGCAAGTCCCCCCTCTTATGATCATTTGCGTGTCTTTGGATGTGAGGCATTTTGCCATGTGCCCAAGGAAAAACATAATAAACTGGATTCTAAAAGTGTCAAATGCATTTTCATTGGCTATGGAGATGCAAGAGAGATGGGTTATCGTCTATGGGATCCACAGGCATGGAAAGTGATCTGCAACCATGTTGTCATCTTTCATGAGGACAAAATGCATATGCAGCTTGAAAAAGTGGTTGAGGTACACAGAGTTATCTTTCAGGAGGAGCCACCTACTCCCATTCAGCCTGCTCCACGACTAGCTAGACAACGTGCAACATCACCTGATGCTCATGGCCCAAATGTTAGACATGCTGATGTTAGACAGGATGTCGGTCAGGAAGCAAAGCCTGGATTGAGGCGTGCTACTAGAGATAGACGACCTCCTGACTATTTTGCGCTCTCTATGGATTATGTACTAGCTATAGATGCACAAGAGTCTCTCACGATGAGGCTATGCGCCGAGGTGATTGTCACTCTTGGGAGAGGGCTATGTAGTCTAAGCTTGACTCATTACATAAGAATAAGACTTGGGATTTGGTTTCCTTGCCTCAGGGTAAGAAGGCTTTGCCATACAAGTGGGTGTACAAGCTGAAAAGTACCCCTGGACACCCCAAGCCGGCATACAAGGATCGATTGGTTGCTAAGGGTTTTAAGAAGGGGCATGGTGTTGACTTTGATGAAGTCTTTTCTCCTATGGTCAAGATGACCACCCTACACTTAGTCTTGGCCTTGGTTGCACAACTTGACCTAGACTTGTACCAGATGGATGTCAAGATGGCTTTTCTACATGGGGACTTGCATGATGAGATTTGCATGGAATAGCCTAAGGGCTTTGTAGACCCTCGCAAGAAACACATAGTGTGCAAACTCAAGAAGAGTCTATATGGCTTGAAGCAGGACTATAGGGAATGGTACCATAAGTTTGATGCATTCATGCAGTCACACGGCTACAACCACAGTGCTATGGATCTGTGCTTGTACACGAAGAAAGCCTGTGAGGGTTCTTTACTAATTTTGGTACTCTATGTGGATGACATGCTTCTAGTAGGGATAGCTCATGAGGAGCTAGATACTCTTAAGGCTCAGCTCAAGAAGAGATTTGAGATGAAAGATCGGGGACATGCCTCTCATATACTTGGTATGTGCATTACGAGTGATAGATCTCAGGGACTACTCTATCTGTCACAGAGGGAGTACATTCATAAATTCCTTGAGCGCTTTCACATGCGGGATGTTAAGCCTATTGGCTATCCATTACCTTCTCATGTGAAGGTTTCACAGGCCGATTGTCCGCAAACAGATGAGTAGAGGGCCGAGATGGCCAAGATTCCCTATACATCAATCGTGGGCAGCCTTATGAATGCCATCGTAGCCACCCATCCAGATATTGCTTTTGCAGTTGGGGTTGTAGCACATTACATGGCTACACTTGGCAAGAAACATTGGGATGCCGTGAAGGGTATCATGAGGTACCTGAAGGGCACAGTAGATATGTGTCTTTGTTATGGCAGCCAGGATACAAGAGTCGTGGGGTACACTGACTCTGATTATGCAGGACATGTAGATAGTAGGAAGTCCACTTCTGGCTATGTGTTCACTTATGTTGGAGGGGCTATCTCTTGGATGTCCAGGGTGCAGAAGTGTACGGCTCTTTCTACTATAGAGGCCGAGTATATTGTAGCCACAGAGGCTTGCAAGGAGGCTATCTGGTTAGGCCGTTTGATTGCAGACCTTGGTATGACAGATGATATGCCTACACTACATTCGGATTCTATGAGTGCCATTTAGTTGGCCAAGAATCCGATCTTCCATGCGAAGACGAAACATATTGAGGTGAGGTATCACTTCATTTGTGAGGTCGTTGAGGATAGGTCTGTTGACCTTGTCAAGATTCCGACTGAGTAGAATCCTGCAGACTTTCTCATGAAAAGCCTCACTATCGAGCACTTTGCCTTCCTTAGGAGATTGATGGGCATTGGATGAGATGATGTCTTTTTCCTCATCCTGTTGTATATGTGTACATGTTGTACTGTCTTTTCTTTTTTCTCTCTCACTGGGGCAGATTCGCCTTTAAGTGGGAGGTTGTTGGGGGTAAAGGCACCTCCGCCTAGTTGCCCATGTATTATTACACTGATAGTACCCGCCACTACACATTGTAGGTGGTCGATGCCCATCACAATTACTTATTCTTTATTCTTTTAGTGACAGTTTGAATAAAGGAAGACCCGGCCACACATTGTGGTTGTTGGAGTTCCCATTTCTTGTCTCTCTCTTTCTTGCTCTTGCTCTCCAGCCAGAGCTCTCGCGTGCAAGCTTTGATCCTTCTCACCTTTCAAAGATTTCTTCAATGTAGTCTCATATTGTGTGTTAAGGTGCGTTCCTATGTGGCTTTTTCCATTTCACTATATATATAAGAATATGCAAACCTTGCAAAATTTGTTGAAGGGGTGGTGAGAGGGGAAAAATGAGATTAAATGTGCTAATTTTTTGATATTGCATATACATGTAGGCTTTTTTAAAATATGAGAAAAATAGTAGCATGGGATTTTTGGTGCTATCTAATACATTGCCACAATATATATGGTGAGAAACATGAAAAGATATGGTTGTGCACATGGAACATGATGCTATTTTTTTCTTTATTTGTACACATTACATCATTCCTCCTTACGTGAAAACAACATAAAAGTATGGTATCAAAATAAACCTTCTAGATGCATAGCAATTTCTTGAAAACAAAAATATGTTATCCCACGTGGAGTGGAAGAGGATCCCTAATTGTAGGAGGTTAGTCTATTTATTCTTGGGGAAAAGATAATGGTTATGAAAAGTCTCCTGGAATGATAAAAATCAAGAGAGGAGTCTATTACGATATTCTACGTGTTACAAATGGCACATCCTAGGGCAAATCCTTGGGGTGTACGAGAGCCATAGGGACCACTGCAATCATGCTAGGGGGTGGCCTTTATGTATGTGATTTGAGGTGGGATAGTCACCTATGTGTGAGAAAATCCTTTGCTTGGAGTCAAGAGGGATAATTAGTTGGACTACAATCCAAAATTATATCTATACATAGAATAATTAGAAGAGTTATTTGTAGTACCCATACCCTCCTAGCTATGAGGTTGTGTGGGGTCATTTAGAATGCTTAGGAGCCTTGATGGAGTCATCAACACTACTACCACGTCCATTTTAGGCCTTGGCAAGTTGTGCATTTTTCAGAAGTCTTTAGGATTCTCATAATGGTCTAAGACTCAATTCTTGAATATATGACTCTTCACTTAGAAGCAAAGAAAGAGCTACTAAGGCAAGAACATGAGCATAAGTTAGAGATCTCTTGAATTCAACAATAGACAACGTGAATAACGACTAAGGATATATGATTTTTTTTTGCAAATACTCCTTGAACCGTACTAGTCTAGTATCCCTTAAAATTAGGGGAGTTATAGCCCCTTGTAGTAAGAGCAATCCTAGTACATGCAAAAGTGGTAGTTTACCTTTAACATCTAAAGCTGGGTGGTCAACTTCTTCTAGGACTAGTCAAAGTGGTGGATCAATCCTATCATCTAGTGGCACCATTACTAGCACTATAGTTGTCCCTCTCCTAGGCCTATCTCTATATCCATAGGGATGGCACAATCACCCTTAATACCTTCTCAAGCAATATGAATCCATGTTGGGACCTAAAATGGGCGACACTGGCTCTAAGGCACTAGCCGCACCTCTACCACTTGCCTAAAACCACCCCACATAGGCTCGCAGCTAGGAGTATCTAAGACTGCATTTGTAGTGCTTTTTGTAGTCCAATGAATAATTCTTTCTCTACTCTTCAAAAGGAGTCCCTAAACATGTTGGTGTTATACACCACGCAGCACACACACATGGAGCACCCCTCGGTTGATCACCGTGGCTCCATTACAACTCTCCTACACCTCGGGGATTGGTCCCAAAATGTACCGTGAATATAGAATACATTCGAAACAAAGTTTACTCTTTTGATAAAACAATCTAGGAGATGATATATATAAACCTCACCAAATAACTCCCAAGGAACCGAATATCTAGCCCTATGGCTTGGGACACCTTACACTCTCACTGTCACGCGTCATCACTCATACAAACATGTGCTATGCATCCAAGATATGATACCATATGGTGCATCGATGCAAGGGTGAAAATGAACATCATGCTCAAACAAATATTCATCGAAAATAAGTAATGTGAAAGTGTGAAGACATTTCTTTTCATGATTTCTTGTTCTACTATGCGAGTGCTTTTTGCTTTGGGCTAGCACCGAGCTTCCTCGTGCTACTAGTCCCTTTTAATTTTAACAACCGCAAACTCTATTTGATATGCACCATGAAACATCATTATTTAATGTACTTCAACCACTCAACAACCTCCTATCCCCCCTGCTGACCATTTAAGATTTTGCATGTGTTGATAGGTGTAAGGCATGGTTTTTAGTGCATTTTTCTTTATTGAAAGTGATCAAAACTCACTCTAACAAAGAAATAGGATTGAAATGAGGCTAAACCTCATGCTTTAGCTCCATCATATGTCCACAAATATAAATCTTATTTTTTCTTAATTTTATGGTGTAAAAAAACTAAATTTCTCTATTTTTCTTAATTTTTCTCTATTTATTTATAAAAAATTACATATAATTAATGATTTTCAAATGTAGAATGATTATTCTTATAGAAAATGATTTCCTTAGCATATTTCATTCCATGGGAATGGCAAATGCACACTAAAAACCCAAAAATCGCATATTTTTCTTGGAACCGGCTAGTCTCAGATTTTGCATGTTTTGCATACAATTATTATACGATTGATTTTTTCATGATTCTTACAACATGAATAATCAAAAAAAGGATTGGAAATAAAATCCAAGCATTATTAACCATTTTAAATAAGAATTCATCATTAACATTCAAAACAAAGTCCACTCTTTTGATAAAATGAGCCAAGAGATGATATATATAAACCTCACCAAATAACTCCCAAGGAATTGAATATCTAGCCCTACATCTTGGGACACCTCACACTCTCACCGTTGAGTCATCACTCATACAAACAGGTGCTATGCATCTAGATACCATGTGGTGCATCAATGCGAGGATGAATATGACCATCATTCTTAAAATAAATATTCATAAAAAATCAACAATGTGAAAGTACGAAGACAATTCTTTTCATGATTTCCTTTTTTACTACGCAAGTGCTTCATTGCTTAGGGTTAGCACCGTGCTTCCTCATGCTACTAGTCCCTTTTAATTTCAACAATTGCAAACTTTATATGATATGCATCATGAAACATCATTATTTAACGTACTTCAACCACTCAACAACCCCCTACCGTTTAAGATTTTGCATGCGTTGATATGTAAGGCATGGTTTTTTAATGTATTTTTCTTTATTAAAAGTGATAAAAACTCTCTGACAAAGAAATGGGACTAAACTAAAGCTAAACCTCATTCTTAAGCTCCATCATACGTTCACAAACATAAATCTTATTTTTTCTTATTTTATGATGTGAAAACCCTAATTTTTTCTATTTTTCTTTAATTTTCTCTATTTATTTATAGAATAAAAATAATTATTTATTTTCAGATGTAGACTGATTACTCTTATAGAAAATTATTTTCTTAGCATATTTCATTCCATGGGAATGGAAAATGCATACCAAAAACCCAAAAACTGCTATTTTTTCCTAAAATCGCTTAGTCTCTGGTTTTGTGTGTTTTGTATATAATTATTATACGACTAATTTTTTAATGATTCTTTCAACATGACTGATCAAACAAAGGATTGGCAATCAAATCCAAGCATTACTAACTATTTCAAACAAGAATTCATCATAAAATGGTAAAACCTACATTTTTCTCATAAAAGAGCTCATTATATGATGTGTGTTTTTTGAAGTTGGAGGCCCTCTGACTCTCTTTCATGGCCACTAACATGATCTGTCTAATGCCGATTTAGATCTTTCCACTCCCTCATCATCATTTGACAAAAAACATCCATCTCAGCACACCCCCCTCTCTTTTACATCAATCCACTGGAACAATCCACAAGAGGAGAGAGGAGAGAGAATGATTAAAATCAGATATCTTTGTTTAATGCATCATTTTTTGTGCTTTTTGTGGTGGTGATAGGAAGTGGAAAAATGGTAGAGCATGATGCCTTGATCACAATCCTTATGTGGTTGTAAACTCAAAAATGATTCTTTAATGATGGAAGAGGGGATTGAAAAAAATGCCAACCCCCCCCCCCCTACGATTTGTGAGAAGTTGTGTTCTTTCATTTCTAGGCTTAATTAAGCTTAAGCTCTAAATTTTTAAAAAATTGATTACAATCCTTGATATTAACACTTTCGTCGAAGTGGTTTTTCTGCTTGTGAGGGGACAAACACGCTTGGATTTGAGATCTGTCTAGACAACTAGCTTTGTGACATCGAAATTTATAAACTTGGTCACCATGATGCACTTTCTGGCTCCTGGATCATGTTACTGCTTCATAATGCAAAACCTTGTGGGGATTAAATGGGGGCCAAATGGACTCTGATCGACGAACCGAGACTTGTGTTGGGTTCTTGACATGGAACTCCATTTAGGAAAACTCTAGCTCATCGATCCGCAACTATTTCATTTTGCATGAAAATTTGGTCTTTTACGACCTCCCGATCAGCTATTTTCCACTTCAAACATTGGCCTCTAAAATCTGCAATTAATCCCAGCATTCACACTGCCTCTACCTAGTTTGGGGTATCCATTACATATCTTTAGTGGAAGTCCAAACAGAGATGCAAATTACATATCAAAGACTTCCAAAAACTTATGCTTAACTATCAAGTTGATGAGGGAGCACATCATTTGATGTTCTCTAGCATGAATTTAAGGGGAAATGTAGCTGAATGGTAGTATTGACTTGCAATACATTTGATTGCTAGTATGCAAGTGTTCTCAATTGCATTTCGTAGAGAGTTCTCTCCTAAAAAGGGGAGCCAATATTGGTTGTGTGTCCTAAATGAGACTTGGCAAGAATTCAATGAGAGTGTAAAAGTATATGCTTAAAAGCTACATGAAGTCTTTTTGTATTTGGGTAATACAACACCATATTGGGGAATATGGGAATTTCCCATAAGTTTGGGACACGTGGTCCAATCTTTGGATTTGTCATAACTTAAACACTATAACTCCAAATTGAGCGCTCTATAGCTCAATAGATTCCATTTTTCAAGCGTTTTCCAATGATAGGTCACATCATATGGTTTTGAGAAAATTATGGGCATGTTATCCGAGTGCCACCTTTTTAGTATTCAAAAAATGGGAATTGGGAGATTCCCAAACTCACTAATATTGTGTTATACTATCCAATTAACCCTTGCCGCTCAGTTGTAATTCTTCTTAAGAGGATTGGATTTCATGCCCAAGGAGATCAATCCATAAATATATGTATGTATTAATGAATCATCGGTAATATCCAATTGATGAAAGGAAACTATGCACTTCCTTGGAGGTTTCACGATGGACTCATAGTGACAATGACTTTAATATTTTTTGGATTAGTCACAATTCTAGCCAAACTAACTACACAACCCAACAGTAATCGATAGGATACTCTAAAGGCACATTTCCTTGGATTTAAAAAAATGCAAAATTGCATGCAGCACTCAAAACATTTCCTCAAAATTATTAACAGTCTATTCCTAGTTGTACCTTCCCCTAGGTCATCAATGCCTACACCACCCAATAATATCATGGGTCAAAGTTAAGGGACTTTAAATCAAGGGTCGTTTCAATCAGGTACACCTATAGGGCCGACCAAGACCCATAATGTCTATGAGTAGTAGGCAAGGTCCAAATCAAGGAGAGGCTGGGAAGCCAAAAATTCAACTGGCCAAAGCATCTCGGATAATGAAAGGAGTTAGAAAGGGGCTACCTGTCTATTTCATTAAGATAAATAAGCTAGATCAGAATCAGGAGTCTAGTGAAGAACCTTCATGGCTAAAGGAGTATGCAGACGTATTTCTTGAAGAGCTGACAGAACTTCCGCCTCAAAGGGAAGTTGATCATGAAATCAAGCTAGTGCCAAGAGTAGCACCAATTGCAAAGAGACCATATAGGATGTCCATTCCAAAAGCGATTGAGCTGAAGGAGCAACTCAAGCAACTATTAGACCAAGGCTACATCTATCCTAGCAGTTCACCATGGGGAGCTCTAGTGCTGTTCCAGAAGAAGAAAGATGGAATGCTTCGGCTATGCATTGACTACAGAGGGTTGAATCAATTGACCATTAAGAACAAATATCCCATTCCAAGAAGAGATGAACTTCTTGACCATCTTCAAGGAGTGAAGATCTTCTCCAAAATTGATCTCAGGTCTGGATATTATCAGATAAGGATCAAGGAAGAAGATATCCCAAAGACGCCATTCAGCACAAGGTATGGGCACTTTGAGTTCCTAGTCATGTCATTCAGGCTAACAAATGCTCCTACTACCTTCTACAGGCTAATGCAGGATATCTTTAGGCCATATCTTGATGACTTCGTACTCGTCTTCTTTGACGATACCCTAGTCTACTCCAAACAGGAAGAAGATCATGAACCCCAGCTTCGCATTGTTCTTGAAACAATGAGGGCACACAAGCTTTATGCCAAAAAGAAGAAGTGTGCATTTTTCAAGTGACAGATTGAATATCTGGGATTCATTATATCAGCGGAAGGAATTTCAGTGGATCTGGCCAAGGTCAGAGACGTTCTGGAGTGGCCAACACCAACAACTGTCAAAGAAATATGCAGTTTTCTTGGATTGACAAGATGGTATAGGGTCTTTATCAAAAACTATGCCTTGATTTTGCAGCGCCTCTGACGGATCTACTGAAGAAGCAAGCATCAATTGTATGGTCAACTGCTGAACAATCTAGCTTTAATAAACTAAAGCATACTCTTCGAGGAAACTGAAGAGCCATGAGAGGAATTATGCTACCCACCATCTGGAACTGTTAGTTGTTATCCATGCTCTCAAGCTTTAGAGACACTACTTGCTGGGTAACAAGTTTACCCTAGTGACGGATCATAAAAGTCTCAAACGGATCTTTACCCAGAATGAGCTCAACATGAGGCAATGTCGATGGATTGAAGTGCTGGAGGAATATGATTTTGAAATCAAATACGGGCTTGGAAAGGAGAATGTAGTTGCCGATGCACTCAGTCGCAAGGCATTTCTGAATTCTCTGATTTTACAAGATCCATCAACAGCTAGATCTTTAGTCACAAAGGTATCCATGCCAAATAACCCAATACTTGAACTAGCTAAAGAAGAGGCATACCATGATCCAACCTATTAGAAATTGCTAAGGGAGATCCCCATCAAGGATCAAGACCCAAAGTTACAGGCAAAGTATCAAGAATTCTCTATCAATAGTGGACTTGTCTACTATAGAACAAGATTATGTATACCGGCAAGCCAGTCACTTAAGCAGAAGATACTTTGGGAAGCTCATTCCCCTTTCTCAGGACCTGGCTATGCCAAGACCCTCAATACAGTCAGAAAGAGCTATTATTGGGAAAGGCTTAAAGGTGACGTTCTCAAATATGTTACTAAATGTTTGTCTTGTCAACGCATTAAGGCTGAACATGTCAAAATGCCAGGGAAATTGCAACCACTCGACATTCTCCAAATGAAATGGGAATTCATTAGCATGGACTTTGTTGTTGGCCTACCCCAAGTTCAGGGAGGATACAACTCCATTATGGTTGTGGTGGATATGCTCACCAAGGTTTCACACCTTATCCTTGTTAAAACAAACTATAAATCCTCAAACATTGCAAGGTTATTTATCAATGAGATATTCAAAGTGCATGGGTTACCCAAAAGAATAATTAGTAATCGTGACTCTCTCTTCACATCAACTCTATTTTAGTACAACTTACCATCCCCAAACCGATGGTCAAATGGAGCGAGTCAACCAAGTCATTGAAGATATGCTTATGGGACCTGAAATGGGCCGGCACTGGCTATGGCACTAGCCGGACCTCATACTCATAACAGACAAACACACCCTCACGGCCTCGCGGACCAGGAGCGTCAATCTAATGCTAAAGGACAAGCTGCCCTAAAGCCTAATCTATGCGTTTATAATTTCATTGTTTTGTAGTCCAACGTTTCCCTTTCCATAAGCTCCTCAGAGGGATAATGCATACACTTTGGCAATGCCACGATCACATACATGGAGGCAACCTCTTGGTAGAAACACCGCGGCCCCACTACAGCTCTCCTACATCGCAGGGATTAGCCCCTTGATGCGCTACTCAACATATAACACAATCGAACAGAAACTCCTTTCTTTTATATTTCTCGTATTTCCAGGAGATATACCATGTGTCCTCACTTAACAGTCCCTTAGGAAACCGCCCCTCTATCCTACGGCAAGGGATAACCTTACACTCTCAATCGTGGGTCAAAGGCCTAAGAAAACAATTGCTACGTAGTCCAGGAGCTTTTCCTTTGATACCATGAACTATGGATAGTCCATAATGTGAACAGTTTAGTGCATAATCAAAAGAAAATTAGCATTGTGCATCGTGCGAAACAATTCTTTTCATGATTTCCATGCTAGCGCTTATGTACTGCAAATAGAAAAGACACCGAGCCTTACGCTCATGCTGCCTTTCCCTTTATTTAAAAAAAACGTCCTATAGGCATGATGCAACCCATAAATCAGATTTTAGTCCATATTTTGATGCTCAACCTCCCCTCTTACCGTTTAATGTTTTGGATTCGTTGATAGGTGAAAATGTCATTTTATGTGTATTTCCTTACAAAGAAAGCGATAAACACGAACGGAAACATAGAAACGAGGGTAAACCGAGGCCAACCTCGTGCTTTACCTTCATTATATGATGCACAAACACGCATGTAATTTTCTAGAATTTCCCTTTACCGTTTCCTAAGTTTCTCCCATTTAAAATCCATTTTTCACCATTTTTTGGTATTTTTCATCTATTTTCTTCAATACAAAATGACAAAAAATTAAGATTGATTGTGGGCTGTGGCCCTTAGGTTCCTTGATAGCAAAATTTCAGGTTTTGTTTGTATTTTGTCTCATATTTTCCATTTATTTTGTAAAAAATCCCATTTTACCCCTTAAACGTGTGTTTTACGGGTTCTATGACATTAATTTCAGCCATATCACTTATGATTTTCTGATTTTCAGATTATAGATTGTTGAAACTCATAGCAAGCAATATCATAATGCATAATCAGCCCATGAGAACAATGTTTCATCAATCAAATAGCATAAAAACTCATTTTTCCTTCATAAAAATTGAATTACCGCTTAGGCTTCATGTCTCGGGATCTCGGTTTTGGTGCGGGACTCCGGGTCAGCCCACATTCAATGTCCAGCATCTCCACAATCAGCAATATTTATGTCTACATCGATCCGAAAGCAATCCGGTCTCATCTGGACAAGCTTTCCTTCACCATTCTTCATTTTCCTCTTGCACACAAGAACAACTGCTTAAAGGAGAGAGAGGGAGGAGAGAGAAATACTAGAATTGGCTCTTCTCATTCAGGCCACCATTGGACGGGCGAAGTCAAGCGATATGATCATCAGAGAGAGGGAAGATCGGGGGTATGATCGGTTGTGTGGGTTGCTTGTAGGCTAGCATCATGATCTCCTCATCCCATGGCGCAAAATTCGGCGTGATGCAGTCACTTCTTCCCCACGTTTTTATTCTCTCTTCTCTCTCCACGATTTTTTCTTTTGATGTTACATGAAATTTTTGGGCCCCATCCTCCAAAAGGCACATCTCATTCGGCCTCTCTAATGTCCACCCCTTCATATCTTGACCGGTTCTTGGCTCCTTCCCCGTCCGACATCCAATTCGAGCTCTGAAAAATCTTGGGCGTTCGGCTTGACATCCCGCATTGGCTGGCAACTCCTGACAACCCACATGATAGTCTCAAAAATTATCAAAAATCAACAAATGTCGCTCGGGCGTCTTTTAAAAGTCATATTTCACTTGGTGCTTAAAATCGTCCTAGCTGGAGCTACCGCCTTCGATGTTAAATATTTTTCCCCTAAATTCTAGATTTTTTGGAAAATTTTAGACACATCCCGGACTCAAAACTTTGCTCTCATTGGCGACCACGGGGTAGGGCGACTCAGCCCGTCGAATCCCACAATAGATCTGCACAAAACAACCAAAAGAAGCATCAAGCTGATACAAAATAGATACATATCAAAACACAGCACAATGCTCACCCTACCCCCCTAACAAAACCAAGGCATGACATCCACAAGGAGTAGGCCTAGCATAATCTGATAAAAGGTCCGAAGCTAGTCACTAACCAACTGCTCCAACACGGCCAAACTAAAAAGAACTACCAAAGAGGTCGCCCTAAGTAGGGGTCTGAACTGCCTACCTAGCTAAGGACAACACAACCAGGAGCTCCTACTAGGCGAGGACTCCTATAGCCTGATCAAAAAGCATTTTCTTTTAGCACATTTCTTCTTTTAGGTTTTATTGTTCTATACTCGGGCATGTAAAAAGGAGGGAGCTGAGCGTAGTGACCCAAGGAGAACAGAGCATTGCCCTCAGGTCCTGTCTCGGTACCCAAGAACCTACCAAGCCCTCGCAAGGCGACACTTAATCCTTTTCTGACACTCACTTTTATTTTCGCTCCAACCTTCCTTACTTTCTTCTTTTCCAGCAAGACGTCACCCCTAGGAAGACAAGGCATCGGACTCATCCCCAGGAACCTACCAGGCCTCCACAAGGCGATGATCAACTGCTTATAAATTTTCCTTTCTTTTCTTTTCTATTTTTATAGGGGTTAAAACCCCTTTTTACACACCTTTGTATACATTTATTTTCTTTAAGATATTCAGGGTTTTTTTTCCTCTATCTATCATTATTTTTCCTTCTGGCAGGCTTCTCTAACTGCCTCACAACTAACAAGAACTCCTAGAACGGCTGCCTAGCAGGCTAGCAGAACAGGGTCACTAGAAGTGCTTTCTAAAAACAGGTCTTTTAATGCCTGGCAATGTCTTTACAGGAGGCAATGACTACTCAAACCTCCCTCAAACATACCTAAATCTAAACCTGGGACCTCATGCCTTGGTCGCCGATCCCCAACAAGAAAAGAAAAATCCCCCAACAAGTACACATACACATATAGCATAAGAACCACAGTACTCATAAAGGAGAGATATCACCTAGATAGGGCCACGAGAAGCTTCCGCGGAACAAAAGACTCCTTCCAAGCTCTTCTTCGAGCCTGTCTAGCACAGAACTAAAACAAGAAACCATTAACCACACCTGCACTAAACAGACAACTGGCCCTCTTGGCCTAATGAAATAAAGCATTTCTCTACAAAAACTGATCGGCCCTCTTAGGCTGACGAAATCTGGACATAATATCCAAAACAGCTAGACTTCCTAGCTTAAAACTAGATAGGCCATTTTAGTTCACATAATACTGATGTCCTTGGCATATACATCACACCCTATCAGCCTACCCAGAGTGCGAAGGATAGCATACCAGAGGTCGACTAGCCCTATGCTAGTCATGCAAGTTAGCTAAAATCTTGAACTTGTATGTTTTTTTTTAAAATCTCGGGGTTTTGTAGAGCTACAAGTCCAAGCCTTTCCACAAATAATTCATCAATAAGGCCGATCCCTTCTTGGGCACTATGAGTTGAATGAACGGGCTCAGTGGGCTTGCATGTTCCACATTTATTGTAATCCGAATAAACTGGTCGTTCAAGCAGTTGAGTGGCTCCTTTGGGAGAAATAATCATAGCATTATACTCATTCAAACCTCCCCTATTTGGGTTTTCACATAAATCAGTGCTGCAACCCAAACTAGGTAGAGCTTCAAACCTAGGCACATCACATGGGTGTATCCCAAGGTAGTGTATATTGTCAGATGTATATCCAGTCTTATCCTCTTGGGGGTTCGACAAAATATATCCAGATGGGATCCTTGGCCTTGCATTCGACACTCCTGCCATACTTTTGGAGATTTTGGGTCTCCCAAAGAGGTGTATGCTCAGGGAGTGCAAAGCCCAAATCAGCCCAACTGCATGTATCCAGACCACGGCATATCAACCATGCAACATCCAAGTGAAGAAGATCCCAATCTCAAAAGATTCAAATCTCAATAGCATAAACCACCTACTCAATGTCTATCAAACATCCAACGATGCTCCCACTAGCACAAAAGCCATATGGATCAAGCCAAGAAGATCAAGAAGAACATATGAGAACATTAGTGACAAAAGATCCAAGACCAGACACCAATAAGACATCATGAGCATATAGGCTCTGTAGCCTCCAATTAGAGCATCCATAGACATCAACTGTATCCCAAATACAACTCTAGAAAGCCAAGAAATATCCTTAGTAAGTTCCTGGAAGCTAGATGCAAGCAAAGACAAGGCACTAGTAGCAATCAGCTCCAAACAATGTAAGTAGCATATTGTAGTGGCATAGGCCAAGCATGTCAAGACCGGTCAGACATAGGTAACATACATGCTATATGTACATCCAAGACAAAGCATAAAATGCATTCTAAAGCTACATGTCTATTTGATTAAAGTGAATAAGCTAGATCAAAATCAAGAATCCGGAGGAGAATCTTCATGGTTAAAGGAATACGTAGACGTATTTCCTAAAGATCTGACGAAACTTCCTCCCCAAAGGGAAGTCGACCACAAAATCAAACTTGTGCCAGGAGCTGCACCGGTCTCAAAGAGGCCATATAATATGTCCATCCCGGAAGCTATCAAACTGAAAGAGTAACTCAAGCAAGTGCTAGATCAAGGCTACATCCATCCTAGCAATTCTCCATGGGGAGCTCCGGTGTTGTTCCAAAAGAAGAAAGATGGAACGCTTCGCCTATGCATTGACTACAAAGGGTTGAACCAAGAAACTATAAAATATAAATACCCCATTCCAAGAATAGATGAACTACTTGACCATCTTCAGGGGGCAAAGATCTTCTCAAAGATAGATATCAGATCTGGATATTATCAGATTAGGATCAAAGAAGAAGATATCCCGAAGACTGCATTCAGTACAAGGTATGGACACTTCGAATTCCTAGTGATGTCATTCGAGCTAACGAATGCTCCTGCTACCTTCAACAGGTTAATGTAGGATATCTTTAGGTCCTATTTTGATGACCTCGTACTCGCCTTTTTTGACAATACCCTAGTCTACTCAAAACAGGGAAAGGATCATGAACCCCAGCTTCGCATTGTTCTTGAAACAATGAGAGCACACAAGCTTTATGCATACTTAATGCACCCATATCATGCGAAAATGAAGAAGGTGAATTTGATGGAACCTGAACATCCCCGCAGGAGGGGTATTATCGATTCCTGTGCTTCGAGTGGGGACTCCTACACGTGCTGCTCTTGCTCTCATGCATGCTCCTCTTGTGGGGTGCTTTGGGGCCATCGCAATTGGGATTGGGAATAAGTCGGGTAGGTGGAGGTGTGTTGAAATTTTCTACAAGTTGGCAGTCCTTCCTTCCCGCAAGGGAACTCCCTTCACAAACGAATTGTGCCCTACACGCGATCTGCGGGGGTGAAGCACCCCTAAGAAGCTTTTAGTGGAAGCTTCTAGGAAGCTTCTTTGGTTTCTTCCTTTCTGTCAGTCGGACCTGACAGCATCTCCTCCTCAATTGTGATGCGGATGGTGATGATGATGAAAATGATGGCGAAGCAGGGGGTGGCATTGCAAATGTGGCGGAACAGGGGGGCAGCACTGAAGACCACTGGGGGGGGGGGGCTCCCCTTATATAGTAGGGAGGGGGTGGTTCATGGGGGGGAGACCGTGACCGGCCGCCACCCCTACACCTGGGGAGGTGCATGCCCCCTCTCCCACTCTACTCCCTGTCCCTCTCTCTCTTTCCCCGACATGCTGTCTGTAGGGGGGAGAGAGAGGTAAAAAAATTTGAACTAAATTTAAAATTTTTGAAAAGAGGGGAGATTCTCATGGGAGAGGCACGGGAAATGTTACATCCTCTCCCCCTTAGAGGAATCAAGATGTCCTCATTTCGAGAAGATCTGGGGGTATTGTTGGTTGAGAGTATTTTCATCCATCCAGGTGGCATCCTCTTCGGGATAATCTTTCCATTGGATGAGATATTCTCTCAAGGTCCTTGATCTCAAATGCCTCTTCTTAACATCTAGGATTCTATTAGGCCGTACCTCAAGGACTCCTTGGCTAGGCATTACAATTTGTTGGTCATCAAGTATATGATTCAGATTAGGTAGATACTTTTTCAATAGGCTAACATGGAATACATTATGAATCTTTAGAGTTGCGGGCAACTGTAGTCTGTAAGCATTAGGCCCTAGGCACTTGATGATCTTATAAGATCAACAATACCTCGGACTTAGCTTCTTGTACTCTCCCAAGGACAATGAACTCTTTTTAGGGCATATATGAATGAAGACCATATCACCTTCGACGAAGGATCTGTCTTGCCATTTCAAGTCAGCGTACGCCTTCTATCTATCCTTGGCAGTTTGAATGTCTTGTCTTATTGATTTGATTTGATCATCCATGTCTTCCAGCATCTGTCTTGAAGCTTCTACTCTCAAAGTTGGATCCGAGAAGTTCAAAGGGGTACGACAATCATGCCCATACAATGCTTGGAAAAGGGTCATCTGAATACTCTGTTGGTAAGAAGTATTGTAAGCAAACTCAACCAGTGGTAAGTATTGAATCCACTTTTTGGGTTTGCGACAGCAGTATTCCCTAAGCATATCTTTAATGACTTGATTGACTCGTTCTGTTTGACCATCCATTTGGGGATGGTAAGCTGTGCTGAAACAGAGTTGAGTTCCAATAGCCTCAAAGGTAGCCCTCCAGAAGTGTGATGTGAAAAGAGAGTCGCGATCACTAATGATTCTTCTGGGTAACCTATGAAGTTTGAACATTTCCTTGATGAATAATCTTGCGATGTCTAAAGCTTTATAGTTCGTCTTGACAGGGATGAGATGTGTGACCTTGCTGAGCATATCTACTACAACCAAAATAGAGTTATATCCTCCTTGAACTTGGGGTAAGCCAACAATAAAGTCCATACTAATGAACTCCCATTTCATTTGTGGAATGTCAAGTGGTTGCAATTTCCCAGGCATTTTAACATGTTCTGCCTTAATGCGTTGACAAGACAAACATCTCATGACATATTTGAGTACATCTCCCTTGAGCCTTTCCCAAAAATAGCTATTTCTGACCGTATTAATGGTCTTGGCATAACCAAGATGCCCTAAGAAAGGGGAGTCATGGGCTTCCCAAAGTATCTTCTTCTTGAGAGTTTGGCTTGCACGGATACATAATCTTGCCCTAAAGTAGACAAGTCCATTACTGATGGAGAATTCTTGATACTTTGTCTTTAGCTTCGGTTGATCCTTGATGGGGATCTCCCTTAGCATTTTCTGATAGACTAGGTCATGATATGCCCTTTCTTTTGCTAGCTCAAGAATCGGGTTGTTTGTCATTGATACCTTTGTGGCTAGAGACCTTGCTGTTGATGGATCTTGCAAAATGTGAGAATTTAGAAATGCCTTGCGACTGAGTGCATTGGCAACTACATTCTCTTTTTCAGGCCTATATTTGAGTTCAAAATCATATTCTTCTAGCACTTCGATCCATCGACGTGGCCTCATATTGAGCTCATTCTGGGTGAAAATCCCTTTAAGACTCTTGTGGTCTGTTACTAAGGAAAATTTGTTACCTAGCAAGTAATGTCTCCAAAGTTTGAGAGCATGAATGATAGCCAACAGCTCTAGGTCATGGGTAGCATAATTCCTTTCATGGCTCTTCAACTTACTAAGATCAAGAAGTTTCAGGATGGGTGCTGATACCAAGCTTTGCTTTAGTTTGTCAAAGCCGGTCTGTTCAGAGGTGACCATACAATTTCTACTTGCTTCTTAGTAGATCAGTCAGAGGTGCTACAATCAAAGCATAATCTTTGATGAAAATTCTGTACCACCCTGTCAACCCAAGAAAACTACGTATTTCTTTGGCAGAAGTTGGTGTTGGCCATTCCAGAACGTCTCTGATCTTAACTGGAACTACTGAAATTCCTTTTGCTGATACAATGAATCCCATATATTCAATTTGTCACCTGAAAAATGCGCACTTCTCATTAGTCCTATGGCTTAGGGAACCTAACACTCAACATGGGTCAATGGATCGAAATCAATTGCTATGAACACCATATTGGGGAATATGGGAATTTTCCATAAGTTTGGGACACGTGGTCAAATCTTTGGATTTGTCATAACTTGAGCACTATAACTCCAAATCGAGCACTCTATAGCTCAATAGATTCCATTTTTCAAGTGCTTTCCAATGATAGGTCGCATCACATGGTTTTGAGAAACTTATGGGTATATTATTCGGGTGCCACCTTTTTAGTATTCAAAAAATGGGAATTGGGAGATTCCCAAACTCACTAATATTGTGTTCATGCATCCAAGAGATAGTTCTCTTGATACCACGTATGGAAATGTGGATGCAAGGTGAATGATCTATATGCTCAAATAAGTAAACTTATAAATCAATCAGTATGGATGTGCACAAATAGTCCTTTCATGATTTCACTCTAGCATATTGCTTTGTTACTAAGGAACCACCAGAATAATCTATGCTACTGCCCTTTTAAGACTTAAATCAAATACATCCTATGTGATAGAATATAAATAAAATCAGAATTCTTATGATATTAAACTCCCACAATCCCCTTTCCACTACTATTTAAGATTTTACATTCGTTGGATAAATTAAAAGGTTTTTTCATGTATATTTTTTAATGATAAAAGTGATAGACACGCACTTAAACATACAAACAAGGGTAAACTAAGGCTGAAACTCATGCTTTTCCTCCTTTCACCTCCACAAATATATATTTTTTCCATAATTTTTTGGATGTAAAAACTACTTTTTTCTTATTTTCTTTGCTCAAAACTGTACTATTTGAGTTTCTTTTATTTTCTTTATATAAAATACTATTTGTTTAAGTCAAGAAATTAATTATTCACACTCTAATCCATCATCACTTTTAATTTTATCTCGTATAAACAAGATTCGATTCCTCGAAATCAAGAAAAAATCATTTTTCGCTTAAAACACTCATTTTGGGGTTTCAAAAATTAATAACTCACATGCACAAATAAGATTCTATATTTTATTATTCACAACCCTCAAACACATCACAACCAAGTCTCAAACAAATTTTCATCACGCATGAACCGCCATTTTTCGGATTTTGGCTCTCAAGAATTGAATTTTTGGGCATCCACTGTAGCCGCCATTGATCTCCAAACAACGTTGGTCATCACTCCTCAATGTTGGTACAATCTCATATCAATCTGGTTCAAGCCGGACAACCAATCTTCATCCCAATCTCTTTCAAATTATACTCGTATGAATAGCCTTCAAGGGGAGAGAGAGGGGATAGAGAAATATTGAATTTGGTTCTTCATGTTCAATCCACCATCTTCGAATCCAAAACAAGTGTTAGAGAGAAAAACATTGGATAATCATCCTAGTGTGAGATCTGATTATACAATTGTTTTTAAGCTTCATAGCCCCCCTCTTCCTCAAATTCTCACAATGTCGTGCAGCGAGGGCTTTTTTTTGCACCACCTACAAATAATGGCCCCTCCCCGCAATTCCAAATTTTTGTGGGCCTTATGAGGCCCCAAAGGGCATGAATCTTTAATTGTTAAGAGTCTTTACACTATGCTTAGTCCCTTTGACCCTCCTCCTACTCAGCCTTTGGCTACTGCCACATCCATCATCCGATTCATGATCTGAAAATTTTTACATGTCCGTCTCAGAGTTTGGCAAAATACAAACACAACTCTCACCCTACCCATGATAAAAGCAAGGCATGAAGATCCAAAAGGGATAGGTCAAGAATAATCTGACAAAGATCCTGAGCTAGTTACTAATCAACTGCTCCAATACAAACCGACAAAAAAGAACTATCAAAAGCGTCATCCTAGGTGGTGGTCTAACTTGCCTACCTAACCTAGGATAACTGGATCAAGAATTTCTACTAGGTGAAGACTTCTATAGCTTGGTCTTCTAATTTTAGATACATTTGATTGAGCACCTTTTTAATACTTCACAACTTGATACTCAGGCATATAAAAAGGAGGAAGCTGAGCGTATTGTGACACAAGGAGAACAGTGCATCAGTCTTGTAACATGTCCCCTAGTATCATCCAAGACACGTCTTAGCAGTCCATCGGAAAGGATGTCTAGAAAGCTCCGCCCGGCACTCCCGTGGAATGTTACGGGTTTTACGATCTAAGTCTTTCCGTGTCTGCCACGTAGCGGAAGTATCCTGGTCGTTCCCACTTAGGATCGACTGAAATTAGGGTTTTCCTGATGCGTCATCAGCTAACAGCAACTAGCGTTAGACCCGAGCGAACTACTTTACGCAGAAACGCCAGGTCCAAAGCAGATTCACGCTGCACTTGGTTCAAGGAGAATGGGAAACGAGAGGGATGCAAAGCTCAACCTCTCTACCATAAGGCATAGTCCCATTCCGTTCCCCTAAAACAGCGTAAATCGGGTAAGACGTAACTTTAGGTCATCGTTCTCGTTATTCGTTTTGATGGAGATGATCATTCCGCTGTTCTTCGAGATTTTTGAGAAAAGTTCCCGGCTAACCAGGACCACCCAACCATAGGACAGACCCATGGTCCATCCTCCGCACTTTCCTCGATTTGTTTTAGTTATGTAATTATCTAACACATTAATTTGACATATAACAATCAGCTTCTTTAATTAACCTTGTTAAGCACTAGTTCCTTCACGTAATCTTATCACATGACATAGAAAAACAACATCAAGCAAGTTCTTTTAACATTTCATCATTTTATCTTTGAAATACAAGGAGTTCCACCCGTAGGCTTGTCCATAATCTGCCCGAAGGCTAACCAGTAATCTCTAGGGATCACTATTCCAAGCTTCCACCTGTCAACTAGTATGCGGGTCTCGAGCATATCAATCTGGTATCAATCTGGTTCAAGCCGGACAACCAATCTTCATCCCAATCTCTTTCAAATTACACTCGTATGAACAGCCTTCAAGGGGAGAGAGAGAGGATAAAGAAATATTGAATTTGGTTCTTCATGTTCAATCCACCATCTTTGAATCCAAAACAAGTGTTAGAGAGAAAAACATTGGATAATCATCCTAGTGTGAGATCTGATTATACAATTGTTTTTAAGCTTCATAGCCCCCCTCTTCCTCAAATTCTCACAATGTCGTGCAGCGAGAGCTTTTTTTTGCACCACCTATAAATAATGGCCCCTCCCCGCAATTCCAAATTTTTGTGGGCCTTATGAGGCCCCAAAGGGCATGAATCTTTAATTGTTAAGAGTCTTTACACTATGCTTAGTCCCTTTGACCCTCCTCCTACTCAGCCTTTGGCTATTGCCACATCCATCATCCGATTCATGATCTGAAAATTTTTACATGTCCGTCTCGGAGTTTGGCAAAATACAAACACAACTCTCACCCTACCCATGATAAAAGCAAGGCATGAAGATCCAAAAGGGATAGGTCAAGAATAATCTGACAAAGATCCTGAGCTAGTTACTAATCAACTGCTCCAATACAGACCGACAAAAAAGAACTATCAAAAGCGTCATCCTAGGTGGTGGTCTAACTTGCCTACCTAACCTAGGATAACTGGATCAAGAATTTCTACTAGGTGAAGACTTCTATAGCTTGGTCTTCTAATTTTAGATACATTTGATTGAGCACCTTTTTAATACTTCACAACTTGATACTCGGGCATATAAAAAGGAGGAAGCTGAGCGTATTGTGACCCAAGGAGAACAGTGCATCAGTCTTGTAACATGTCCCCTAGTATCATCCAAGACACGTCTTAGCAGTCCATCGGAAAGGATGTCTAGAAAGCTCCGCCCAGCACTCCCGTGGAATGTTACGGGTTTTACGATCTAAGTCTTTACGCGTCTGCCACATAGCGGAAGTATCCTGGCCGTTCCCACTTAGGATCAACCGAAATTAGGGTTTTCGTGATGGGTCATCAGCTAACAGCAACTAGCGTCAGACCCGAGTGAACTACTTTACGCAGAAACGCCAGGTCCAAAGCAGATTCACGCTGCACTTGGTTCAAGGAGAATGGGAAACAAGAGGGATGCAAAGCTCAACCTCTCTGCCATAAGGCATAGTCCCATTCCGTTCCCCTAAAATAGCGTAAATCGGGTAAGACGTAACTTTAGGTCATCGTTCTCGTTATTCGTTTTGATGATGATGATCATTCCATTGTTCTTCGAGATTTTTAAGAAAAGTTCCCGGCTAACCGGGACCACCCAACTGTAGGACGGACCCATGGCCCATCCTCCGCACTTTCCTCGATTTGTTTTAGTTATGTAATTATCTAACACATTAATTTGACATATAACAATCAGCTTCTTTAATTAACCTTGTTAAGCACTAGTTCCTTCACGTAATCTTATCACGTGACATAGAAAAACAACATCAAGCAAGTTCTTTTAACATTTCATCATTTTATCTTTGAAATACAAGGAGTTCCGCCCGTAGGCTTGTCCATAATCTGCCCGAAGGCTAACCAGCAATCTCCAGGGATCACTATTCCAAGCTTCCACCCGTCAACTAGTATGCGGGTCTCGAGATCCAATCCCGAGTCACGTTAGCCTCTTGTGCAGGACCCAGAAGGCGAGGGATTTACGGCCAAAGCCCCCCTGGCACCCAAGCGTCCTCCTACTCCAAGTAGAGCTTAATGGAAAGACCTCTCGCGGCGGGTTCGGTCCACGTTCCCGGCGCGGTCAACAACCCCCTTGGTTAGGGTCAGGCAGGCAGTCGGGGGTAACTGAAACTGCCTCTCCCTTCAGGCCTTTTAACCTGAAGTAAAGGTACTCATTTAATTTGTAATTCATAATTCAAACAGAGCCCTAAAATCTCTAGCAAGCACAAACATTTCCATTAATCAACCCAGTTGTATGGCAAACCACTAAGGAAGTGTTCTTTCCTTTTTGAGTGTATCAACACTCGTTCCCAAGGTGTCTTGTAAATTGGCAAGATTCTTTTTCATTCTGGTGTTAGGGCATACCCAACTTGGTTAACCCTAAAGTGCTTTAGATATGCTAGTTCTCGGTTTACAACTTTCCTTATTTAGAAGGATATCCAAAAATATGTCTTTTTGCAAGATAACTTGCGTAAGGATCAGCCGTCCTTGATGAGGGTTTTTTCCTTGTGAATCAATCACAAGACTAAATGATTTCATACATGTTGCGCAAGTCCTGCGATGGAATAATCTGTTTAGATTCTTTAAGCTGACGTATGTCCGGCCTAGGGTTTCTTCTTTAAGAACCTTAGGGACAAACCCTAGTTTCTTATCTTTATGAATTTATTGTCCCTACAGTAAGGAAAGTAGTCAAGTGTTTAGGGTATGAATGTTTCTATGTTTAGATTGGTTCAGTTATCTTTTGGAAGGTAATATTAATCGTCTTGTTACGGTTTTACTATCCTTGTGACAATTTACTCTCCCAATCAATACAGTTTAATTTGGCATATAGCCTAATGCCAAGGTGATACAAAGAGTGACAATACTCCTTGGGACAAAAAGGCCTAGCTATGAAATTGGTGTATACACACTTTATTAGTTCCCAAGTCCTCAAATAGCAAGGGAAAAGTATTAATAGAGTGTCATCTAGCAATTCCCCATTACATTTTCTTTCCAAATGAGTTCGTATATCTAATTTTTATACTTGTTAATTCCTAACTTTTAACTTCCGTTTTCTTTAAAGATGAACTCATCCTAAATAACAACAATTGCCTTGCTAAGATGTGCAACTAGAAAAGATAACTCCCTCGTAATTTAAGCATCGAAAGAAACTTTTCTTGAATTTAGCCATTTACCATGAATCGTTGCGAAAGGAATAAGACTAATGGTGCAAGATATAATTTCTACACCTTAGGATTTAACTAAAATATATTACTATAGTAAATGGATAATCTTGCTCGTAATTTATAATGCTTGATGCAATTTGAGGAAAGCTAAGTTCTATACATTGTCATTCCTAAGCTAAACTCCTTCGTTACCAATAACTCGAACAAATATATCCTATCCTTAACATTTTTCCTTTGCATGATCGACTTAAAACCGAATTAACGCCAAGAAGAAAAAACCTGGCTTTGAGGTGAGATATCCACATGGATACCGGGGGATGACCCTCCCGCAGCTACACCTTGGACTTTCTTCGGCGGCATCGTAGATCGAATGTGAGATAGCCTTTTCCTCTATCTTCTGGAATTCCACCGTCTTCTCCTTCTTTCCCTTCCTTTTGTCTTTTTTTCCCACTCTTCCTCCTTCACTCCTTCTTTTCACTCCCTTCTCTTTCCCTCCCTATCTTTTATCTCACGGCTATTTTTCCCTTACGGGGTACCATCCGAGGCCATGATGATAGTTAGGTTCGGGGGGGGGGGAATAGTAATGGGGATATGGGGGATTAGGAAGAAAGCTTAGGGACTTGTGGGAAAATGAGAGTTATGAGGGGGTTGAAGAAGGGTTAAAAAGGGTTATAAGGGGGTGAAAAAAGGGTTTAGGGGAATAAAACACGGGGGTTAGGTTCCCAAAGCCAAGGGAGGGGCTTAAGGGAAAAAGGGGAAAAAAAAACCTAGGGGGTGTGTGGTTCCAAAAACCATGGGGAAAAAACAAGGGCCTTATGGGGATTAGAAAGGCTTAAAGACCTCTTAAGGCCTTCTAAGGATAATTTGGGGGGAAACAAGGGCTTAGGGGGGGATTAAAACCCGAGGGAGGGGATTTTATGAGGCATAGGAAGGGGGCTTAAGAAGCTTCTATGCTTCCATAAGGTTACAGGGGGATGGGGGTGGGGGGGGGATAACTCCCAGGCAATAAAGGCGATTGCTAGATGGCCGTTTCGACGAAGTACTGGCGGTGGCGGATAGACAGAAGGGCAGCGGTTGGGACTAGGGGGCAGCGTTGACGGTCTTTCCTTCTCAGCTATTGCTGATGGCGTTGTGGGCAGGGGGACCAGACCGTAGCAGCAACTACAATGGTTTGGGCGACGCCTCAACTGGCTCTACGACAGCCCTCCCATTCATGGTAGTGTTGTCTTCTTCGTCCTTTGGCGGCTTCAGCCTCTCCTTTTTCCAGCGCCCCCCCTCTCGTTTAAATAGTGGAGGGAGGGGGATCTTCCCTTCTTGCGTGTCGACACGCTCCTTCTATTCCCCTCCCCCTCCAGCTCATCAGTCGGCTGGAGGGATAAGGGGGGGAATTTAAAAAAAAATTATTTCTCCCATTTTATTTCTTCTGCGGAATATTACATTCTCTCCCCCTTGGAGGAATCGAGATGTCCTCATCTCGAGATAAACTAGGGATATTGATGGTTGAGAGAGCTTTCATCTATCCAAGTGGCATCCTCTTTGGGATAATCTTTCCACTGGACGAGGCATTCTTTCAAGGTTCTAGATCTTAACTGTCTTTCCCTAACATCTAAGATCCTTTCTGGCCTTAGTTCAAGGACTCCTTGTCTAGGCATTACAATTTGTTGGTCATCAAGTACATGATTAGAATTGGGTACATATTTTTTCAATAGGCTGATATGGAATACATTGTGAACCTTTAGGTTCTCAGGGAGTTGCAATCTATAACCATTGGGTCCTAGGCATTTGAGGATTTTATACGGCCCACAATACCTTGGACTTAGCTTCTTGCATTCTCCTAGGGATAGAGAACTCTTTTTAGGGCGTACACGAATGAAGACCATGTCTCCTTCTTCGAAGACTCTTTCTTGACGTTTCAAATTTGCATATGCTTTTTGTCTATCCTTGGCCGCTTGTATGTCTTGTCTTATTGACCTTATTTGATCATCCATGTCCTCCAACATTTGTCTTGAAGCTTCAACTCTTAGGGTTGGATCAGAAAAGTTTAGGGGACTTTGATAATCATGACCATACAATGCCTGGAAAGGGGTCATTTGAATGCTCTGCTGGTAAGAAGCATTGTAGGCAAATTCAACCAAAGGCAAGTATTGAATCCATCTCTTAGGTTCTCGACAGCAGTATACCCTAAGCATATCCTCGATGACTTGATTTACTCGCTCTATTTGGCCATCAGTTTGGGGATGGTAGGCGGTGCTAAAACAGAGTTGAGTCCCAATAGCTTCAAAGATAGCTCTCCAGAAGTGTGATGTGAAGAGAGAATCTCGATCGCTAATGATTCTTCTAGGTAACCCATGTAGCTTGAATATCTCCTTGATAAACAATCTTGCAATGTCAAAGGCTTTATAGTTTGTCTTTACTGGAATCAGGTGTGCAACCTTGGTAAGCATGTCAACCACAACCATAATGGAATTGTATCCTCCTTGGACTTGGGGTAAGCCTACAACAAAATCCATACTGATGAATTCCCATTTCATTTGGGGAATGTCAAGTGGTTGCAGTTTCCCTGGCATCATGATATGTTCGGCTTTGATACGTTGGCAAGACAAACACTCAGTGACATACTTGAGAACGTCACCTTTAAGCCTCTCCCAATGATAGCTCTTCCTAACTGCATTAAGAGTCTTAGCATAGCCAGGATGTCCTGAAAAAGGAGAATCATGAGCTTCCCATAATATCTTCTGCTTAAGTGACTGGCTTGCTGGTATACACAGCCTTGTTCTATAGTAGACAAGTCCATTATCAATGGAAAATTCCTGATACTTAGCTTGCAACTTCTGCTTCTGCTCCTTGGTAGATATTTCCTTTATCATTGTTTGGTAGGCCAAATCATGGCATGCTTCTTCTCTAGCTAGTTCAAGTATAGGGTTTTTTGGCATAGATACCTTTGTAGCCAGACATCTGGCCGTTGATGGATTCTGCAAGATTAGGGAATTTAGGAATGCCTTGCGACTGAGTGCATCGGCAACTACATTCTCTTTCCCTGGTCGGTACTTGATTTCAAAATCATATTCCTCCAATACTTCAATCCACCGACGTTGCCTCATGTTGAGCTCGTTCTGGGTAAAAATCCATTTGAGACTCTTATGATCGGTTACTAGAGTAAACTTGTTACCCAATAGGTAGTGTCTCCAAAGCTTTAGAGCATGGATGACAGCTAGTAATTCCAGATCATGCATGGCATAATTCTTTTCATGACTCTTCAATTTCCTTGAAGAGTATGCTACTGGATGACCTTCCTGCATAAGTACACATCCCAAGGCAAGAATGCTAGCATCAGTTACTACCTCGAACTCCATATTGAGGTCAGGAAGTTTTAGAATAGGTGCTGATATCAAACTTTGCTTCAGTTTGTCGAAGCTATTTTGTTCGGAAGTTGACCATGTAATGGAAGTCTGCTTCTTTAGTAGATCAGTAAGGGGTGCTGCAATCAAAGCATAGTTTTTGATAAAGACCCTATACCATCCTGTCAATCCAAGAAAGCTACGTATTTCTTTGACAGATACTGGTATTGGCCATTCAAGCACATCTCTGACTTTGGCTGGGTCTACTGATATTCCCTCTGATGATACTATGAATCCTAGATATTCAATCTGACGCTTGAAGAATGCACACTTCTTCATTTTTGCATACAGCTTATGAAACCTCATTGTCTCAAGGACAATCCGAAGTTGAGGTTCATGATCTTCTTCTTGTTTGGAATAGACTAAAGTGTCATCGAAGAAGACAAGCACAAAATCATCAAGATATGGTCTAAAAATATCCTGCATTAATCTATTGAAGGTGGTAGGTGCATTGGTAAGCCCGAATGACATAACCAGGAACTCGAAGTGCCCATATCTTGTATTGAAGGCCGTCTTTGGAATATCTTCTTCCTTGATCCTTATCTGATAATAACCTGACCTGAGATCAATCTTGGAGAAGATCTTTGCACCTTGAAGACGATCGAGAAGCTCATCAATTCTAGGAATAGGATACTTATTCTTGACTGTTGATTGATTCAACCCTCGGTAATCAATACATAGTCGAAGTGTCCCATCTTTCTTTTTCTGGAATAGTACTGGAGCTCCCCACGGTGAGTTGCTAGGCCGGATGTAACCTTGATCCAACAGTTGCTTGAGCTGTTCCTTCAACTCAATTGCTTCTGGTATGGACATTCTATAAGGTCTCTTTGAAATTGGTGTAGCTCCAGGCACTAGCCTAATCTCATGATCTACTTCTCTTGGAGGCGGAAGTTCAATCAATTCCTCAGGGAATACGTCGGCGTATTCCTTTAGCCAAGAAGGTCCTTTATGAGACTCTTGCTTTTGATCTAACTTGTTGAGTTTGATCAGGTAAACGGGTAATCCTTTTCTGACTCCTTTTATGATCCGAGATACTTTGGCTAATTGGATTCTTGGCACTCCTGCCTCACCTTGAGTTGTGACAAATTCCCTTTCAGAGTTTCGAAAGGAAACTTGACCCTTTCCACAATGAATGTGGACGTCATTAGGCTTAAGCCAATCCATCCCGAGTAGACACTCATGGATACCTAAATTCATGACTCTGAATTTGACTAAAGTCTTCTTTCCTCCCAGAAAGAATTCCACCTTAGCAGTTTGCCTGGTACAAGTTACCTCACGACCGTTTGCCAATTCCACAAGCAGGGTAGGTGCTTCTACTGTGGCTATTCCTAATCTTTTTGCACATATTGGTGAGATAAAGGAATGTGTACTGCCACAATCAATCAAGGTTTTGAAACCTTTACCTTGATAGTCCGACGGTGTTTGAATCACCAAGAACTGGCGATTCGGCCCTTTCTTGTGTAAAGCGGCATGGACTGTCGCTCTTTCAAATTCTGCCTCCATAGTCGGATCTTCCTCATCTTCTTCTTCGCATCTTTGCCTATTGGCAATGCAGGCAGTTCTTCCTCTTCCACGGGTGGCGGCTCCTTGACCGCGGCCTGCACCTTGGAAAGGCATTTGACGATGTCCCCCGCTGAGCTTGGGACATTGCCTCTTGAAGTGACCGGGTTCGTTGCAGTGGAAGCAATGGAGGTTTCGGCCATTACTTTGAGTAGGAACAAAGTTGTTGATGTTATTTGTCCTTGCTTTCTTCCTTTGTCCCTAATTGTGACCTTGAACTCTCTTCACTTGAGGTCTGAATACTCCTCTGTTCGGGTCACTATAGGCCCAAGTTTTATTACCCCTTGGTCTAGCTTGCACCTCCTGAATTATAGGTGCCGCTCGAATGAGTGCATCCTGAAGATCTGATGGACCCATAGATTCGAGACGGGTATTTACGGGTGGATTTAAGCCCGCACAAAATTTGGACACCTGCTGTGTCGTGTCCATCTGTGGCCCATACTTTAAGAGTGAGAAAAATTTAGAGTAGTATGTGTCAAGGGTGAGTCCTAGCTGTTTTAGCTCGTAGAACTCATTCATTTTCTGTGTACGATATGCAGGTGGCAAATATCTCCCCTTCACGGCTTTCTTTAACTTCTCCCAGGTAACGGACCCCTCTGAAGTCCCTTGATCCCTGCACCATTGTTTCCACCAAAGTCTGGCTTCGCCAGTGAGTTTTAACTTGGCGAGCATGGCCTGATTGGTAGGTGCAGTACCAGCTGCTTCAAAGTAATCCTCCATAGATTCAATCCAAATTTCAGCATCAGACTGTACGAATCTGCCTCTCCCGTCAAACTCGAGTGGCTTTATCTGCTTGAGGAGGAACTTCTTCTCCTGGGTCACAGCAGTACTTGATGTAGGGGGTGAATTTGGAACCTGTACCTGGGGTTGTGCCTGGATAAAAGTTTTCTTAACATTATTATATGATAATTGACGTTAGCTTATCTTTAGTTCAGCTATCTCGTAAATAATGAAGCTAATTAACTTTTTAACAACTCTGATGCACAGCCAGATATTGATAAAAGAAATCTTTATTTATATTTATATGGGCGTAACCTTATACAACGTCTTGTGTGATGATAATCCAATCATTACATTCAGTTTGGGGAGAACAACGTTGTATTGCATTTGTCTACAGGAACTGTGTAATAGTAGGGTTTTGGGTCATGGATCTTTAGGAATCGATAATTCATTGGAAGTTCAGGATAGCCTTTTCGTTGGAATCCATACTTCTCATGGCGGCCCAACACTTTAATCCTGTCGGCTGGGATTACACGGGTTACTTCCTCATATACATATGAGTTCATTTCAACCCTCCGACCTTGAATATGTAAAGTCGAATTTACGTGAGCTTCCACAAAAATGAACAGCTTCACGACTTTCAAGTCTTCCAACCACTTGATCCTCTTTAGGTTGGTCTGTAGATAAGCAAACCGGTGGGCGGCTATGTAGTAGATTCCTGAAGACCCTGTCCATCTTCGTTCTATGTATAAAGGTGATGGATTATAAATCTGCTCCAGGATGTTCATCATCCCAATTCTTTGTCTATAAAGTGGAGAATGCATTGCAGTCATAAACATGACCCGAAACACCAAAAACTTGTTCCACGCTTCATAGTTCTGCAAGATAGCATTGAAGATGAGGAAATGTTTGGACAGCAACAATTTCTTTATTTCATTTTATTGAGATCTCATAAAAACAATTCCGTTGTTGGTCGGCTCTGATACCAACTGTAACGTGTCCCCTAGTATCATCCAAGTCACGCCTTAGCAGTCCATCGGAAAGGATGTCTAGAAAGCTCCGCCCGGCACTCCCGTGGAATGTTACGGGTTTTACGATCTAGGTCTTTCCGCGTTTGCCACGTAGCGGAAGCATCCTGGCCGTTCCCACTTAGGATCGACCAGAATTAGGGTTTTCCTGATGGGTCATCAGCTAACAGCAACTAGCGTCAGACCCGAGCGAACTATTTACGCAGAAACGCCAGGTCCGAAGCAGATTCACGCTGCACTTGGTTCAAGTAGAATGGGAAACGAGAGGGATGCAAAGCTCAACCTCTCTGCCATAAGGCATAGTCCCATTCCGTTTCCCTAAAATAGCGTAAATCGGGTAAGATGTAACTTTAGGTCATCGTTCTCGTTATTCGTTTTGATGACGATGATCATTCCGCTGTTCTTCGAGATTTTTGAGAAAAGTTCCCGGCTAACCGGGACCACCCAACCGTAGGACGGACCCCTGGCCCATCCTCCGCACTTTCCTCGATTTGTTTTAGTTATGTAATTATCTAACACATTAATTTGACATATAACAATCAGCTTCTTTAATTAACCTTGTTAAGCACTGGTTCCTTCACGTAATCTTATCACGTGACATAGAAAAACAACATCAAGCAAGTTCTTTTAACATTTCATCATTTTATCTTTGAAATACAAGGAGTTCCGCCCGTAGGCTTGTCCATAATCTGCCCGAAGGCTAACCAGTAATCTCCAGGGATCACTATTCCAAGCTTCCGCCCGTCAACTAGTATGCGGGTCTCGAGATCCAATCCCGAGTCACGTTAGCCTCTTGTGCAGGACCCGGAAGGCGAGAGATTTATGGCCAGAGCCCACCCTGGCACCCAAGCGTCCTCCTACTCCAAGTAGAGCTTAATGGAAAGACCTCTCGCGGCGGGTTCGGTCCACGTTCCCGGCGCGGTCAACAACCCCCTTGGTTAGGGTCAGGCAGGCAGTCGGGGGTAACTGAAACTGCCTCTCCCTTCAGGCCTTTTAACCTGAAGTAAAGGTACTCATTTAATTTGTAATTCATAATTCAAACAAAGCCCTAAAATCTCTAGCAAGCACAAACATTTCCATTAATCAACCCAGTTGTATGGCAAACCGCTAAGGAAGTGTTCTTTCCTTTTTGAGTGTATCAGCACTTGTTCCCAAGGTGTCTTGTAAATTGGCAAGATCCTTTTTCATTCCGGTGTTAGGGCATATCCAACTTGGTTAACCCTAAAGTGCTTTAGATATGCTAGTTCCCGATTTACAACTTTCCTTATTTAGAAGGATATCCAAAAATACGTCTTTTTGCAAGATAACTTGCGTAAGGATCAGCCGTCCTTGATGAGGGTTTTTTCCTTGTGAATCAATCACAAGACTAAATGATTTCATACATGTTGCGCAAGTCCTGCGATGGAATAATCTGTTTAGATTCTTTAAGCTTACGTATGTCAGGCCTAGGGTTTCTTCTTTTAAGAACCTTAGGGACAAACCCTAGTTTCTTATCTTTATGAATTTATTGTCCCTACGGTAAGGAAAGTAGTCAAGTGTTTAGGGTATGAATGTTTCTATGTTTAGATTGGTTCAGTTATCTTTTGGAAGGTAATATTAATCGTCTTGTTACGGTTTTACTATCCTTGTGACAATTTACTCTCCCAATCAATACAGTTTAATTTGGCATATAGCCTAATGCCAAGGTGATACAAAGAGCGACAATACTCCTTGGGACAAAAAGGCCCAGCTGTGAAATTGGTGTATACACACTTTATTAGTTCCCAAGTCCTCAAATAGCAAGGGAAAAGTATTAATAGAGTGTCATCTAGCAATTCCCCATTACATTTTCTTTCCAAATGAGTTCATATATCTAATTTTTATACTTGTTAATTCCTAACTTTTAACTTCCGTTTTCTTTAAAGATGAACTCATGCTAAATAACAACAATTGCCTTGCTAAGATGTGCAACTAGAAAAGATAACTCCCTCGTAATTTAAGCATCGAAAGAAACTTTTCTTGAATTTAGCCATTTACCATGAATCGTTGCGAAAGGAATAAGACTAATGGTGCAAGATATAATTTCTACACCTTAGGATTTAACTAAAATATATTACTATAGTAAATGGATAATCTTGCTCGTAATTTATAATGCTTGATGCAATTTGAGGAAAGCTAAGTTCTATACATTGTCATTCCTAAGCTAAACTCCTTCGTTACCAATAACTCGAACAAATATATCCTATCCTTAACATTTTTCCTTTGCATGATCGACTTAAAACCGAATTAACGCCAAGAAGAAAAAACCTGGCTTTGAGGTGAGATATCCACATGGATACCGGGGGATGACCCTCCCGCAGCTACACCTTGGACTTTCTTCAGCGGCATCGTAGATCGAATGTGAGATAGCCTTTTCCTCTATCTTCTGGAATTCCACCGTCTTCTCCTTCTTTCCCTTCCTTTTGTCTTTTTTTCCCACTCTTCCTCCTTCACTCCTTCTTTTCACTCCCTTCTCTTTCCCTCCCTATCTTTTATCTCACGGCTATTTTTCCCTTACGGGGTACCATCCAAGGCCATGATGATAGTTATGTTCGGGGGGGGGGGGGGGGGAATAGTAATGGGGATACGGGGGATTAGGAAGAAAGCTTAGGGAGTTGTGGGAAAATGAGAGTTATGAGGGGGTTGAAGAAGGGTTAAAAAGGGTTATAAGGGGGTGAAAAAAGGGTTTAGGGGAATAAAACATGGGGGTTAGGTTCCCAAAGCCAAGGGAGGGGCTTAAGGGAAAAAGGGAAAAAAAAAACCTAGGGGGCTTAAAGCTGATGGCGTTGTGGGCAGGGGAACCAGACCGTAGCAGCAACTACAATGGTTTGGGCGGCGCCTCGACTGGCTCTACGACAGCCCTCCCATTCATGGTAGTGTTGTCTTCTTCGTCCTTCGGCGGCTTCAACCTCTCCTTTTTCCAGCGACCCCCCCTCTCGTTTAAATAGTGGAGGGGAGGGGTATCTTCCCTTCTTTCATGTCGACACGCATGTCCCCCCCTGCCTCGTAAGGCTCCACCAAGGAGCTTAAATGGCTCCTTCTATTCCCCTCCCCCTCCAGCTCGTCAGTCGGCTAGAAGGATAAGGGGGGGGAATTTTAAAAAAAAATTATTTCTCCCATTTTATTTCTTCCGCGGAATATTACAAGTCTCAAGTCATATCTCCATATCCAAGAACCTACCGAGCTCTCACAAGGTGACACTAAATCCTTTTTTTCCTCACTTTTATTTTCACTCCAACCATCCTTATTTATTTTTCTTTCTAGCTAAATGTCACCCCTAGGAAGATAGGGTGTTTGACTCATCCCTAAGAACCTAATAAACCTTCATAAGGCAATGATCATATGCTCTTAATTTTTTTTTTCATTTTCCAAGGGTTAGAACCCCTTTTTACACACTATAGGGTTTTTCAAATATATTCCTTGTTTCGTCTCTTTCTTTTATTTTGAAATGCTTCTCTATCTACTCACAACTAACAGAAACTCCTGGAAATAGTTGCCTAACAAGTTAGTAAGATAGGGTCACTAGGACTACTCTCAAAACAATTATTTAAATTCCTAACAAAGCCTTCAGAGGAGGCAACCAACTACTCAAAACTCCCCTAAATTTACTGAACCAAACCTTGGGACTTCATGCCTTGACTTGCCGGTCCCCAAAAGAAGGAAATTCTCCACATACACATATACATATATAGCACAAATGGCAAGAATACGTAAAGGAAGAACATCACTTGGATTTGGCCACAAGAAGCTTTTGCGTAGCAAGAGGCTCACTCTAGGTATTCCATCAAACCTGTCTAGTGCAAAATAAGACAATAAATCATTAATCACACCCATACCAAACAAACACATGGCCCTCTTGGCCTTAAAAGAAATAAACTAGTGCACTGCAAAGTAAAAGGCCTAACATATGTAAAAGCATCTTGAAACAATTTTGGCCACTAATAACCAAAGCTTCCTAGGTGATGAGCCCTCTAGAAAAACGGCCTCCACATGCCAAATCATGACATTCCTCTAGAATAAATGGTACCTCATCGGGCACCACACAACGACAATAAATATTAGCCACACCTTTCCTACATAAGACACCCAATATTATTGAAAAGTGAAGTGCTTGTTGCTTAATCTTCCTCTTCTCAAATTTAGAAATAGTTTTTGCTAGGTTTCTTGTTGATACATAATGTGTAATAGATGTATACCATGATGGAATAGAGACTGCATCAATTTGCATAAATCCTCACTGTCACTACTAGTATTAGCCCACTTGTCCTTAGGCTCACCAAAATCTACTAGATAGTCTACAATACCCTATAGCTATGCAGCTTGTTTCTAATCTCATAGCCAAACTCATACAAAGAGATCAACCACTTGGCTAGACGATCAAGGTATTGAAGCTTGTTCAGTAATAAGCACAATCCCTCTACCTTGGTGAAGAACACCACCTTCTCATAAAGCATATAGTGTCTGAACTTCTTGGTGGAAAATACCATATCCAAGCAAACCTTATCCAAATAATTGTAACGAAGCTCTAAAATTCCCAACTTGTGGCTTGCGAATGAAATAGGATGACAAAGTTGTGCATCTCAAATTTGGGATAGGCAACAACTAATACTATGCATTGTTGCAGTCCTTGTATAGAAAACCTCACCCCTTTTTAGAGCTTTTAAATTGGCACTTTGGATAATTCCATTTTAACATCTTCAAATGCCACTTTGCATACTTCTGCCCATTCAAAAATATGGCTGTGAGATAAAAGATTCATCAAGGGTAATGAGCATTCAGTCAATGCATTAATGAATCACAATGATAGTACCCTATGGATGAAACAAAACTATAAACTTCCCTTGGGAAAGTGGGTGGGCTTAGGGCCACAATAACAACCACCTTTTCAAGGTCCATGCCAATACCAGTTGCACTCACAACATTACCCATTTGCAAACCATAAGGAACCTCGAATACACACTTTCGAGGATTCAATGCTATACAATACTCACAATATCACTCAAAGTATGTGTGTAGAACAACCAACTATCTCTGACGGGTCATGGTAGCTACCCCTCAAATCATCTTGAAAACATTTAGCTCTTTAGGGGATATATTGGCAAATATCTTGTCAACCGTTCCTTGCCAAGACCCAAGAGCATTACACAAATGAAAAGCCATTACGTGGTACACAAAAGTACCAAAAACTGTAATGAATATCGTCTTTAAGTTATCCACTTCAGCAATGGCCATCTAGTTATAACCGGAAAAACAGTCCATGAAATAGTATATCTCTCGCCTTGCCAGAGTTGATCTAAAATTTGATCATAAAGGGAAAAATATAATAGTCCTTCAGCATCTACTTGTCCAATTTCTTAAAATCAACACACTAGCAAATTTGATTGTTCTTTTTCTTTCTTATAACTGCCAGTGAACACCATTCTGTATGTTTAACAGGAAAGATCAGACCATCCTTCCTTAAACACATCAATTCCTCAAAAAGAGGCTCTCTCAACTCAAAAGGCATACATCTAACCTTCTAACTTATTGGCTTACTACCTTCCATCAATGGGATCATATGCATGGCAACAAAGGGGGGAATCCCCTTCAATTCCATGCAAATATATCCCTAAACTCTTGTAGCATTGCTATATAATCTACGCGCTCATCAGTAGATAACAATGTCAAGTTTAATGGGACAGGGATCATTGGGCATCCCAAGATCTACCTCTATCACATTAGCATCATGAATATTGTCATTTTCCTCTATTGGCTCATTTAGATATACTTGATAAACCTCCTCATACGAGAACTGTTGAGAAATAGACAAATGATGTATGCTCCAAGAAGAGTTGTCCTGAATCCCATATGCACAGTGAGGAGAGTGGAACAACTCAAAGTCTTTAAAGCATTGTACTTGACTATGAAATGAATACAATGTCATGATGCTTTGTACTTTCAGTTAAGTGTCTTGTCATTGTCAATTCTACACAAGATTGTGTTTATGAGTCCAAGCTAATCTATCTTGGAACCTAATTCACTTGTGTAACAGTTTTTCTCTACTTGTCCATGTCATTATGAACTTGGTCTTCATCTTTGATCCACCATAGCTTGTGTCATGCTGTAGATCCGCATCCTTTAACAAGAACCCTCTTCAGAATCACTAGAACTTGAGGTTCTAATAGCTGAGGTACCCTCGAGTGCCTCCCATTCTGTAGTGGGAGATAATTCCCTTTCATCTAAACAGGGGCTCAGCGTATATATCCAGAATTATTCTCTTTAATCCACGCCCAAAAATCAATTGACCAGTCGGGATATCCACCAAACAATCAGAATGTAATAGTTCAAGTTGGACAATCAATCTTCATCTCGATCTCTTCCAAATTATACCCACATGAATAGCCTTCAAGAGGAGAGAGAGGTAGGGGAGAGAAATACTAAATTTAATTCATAGCTCCCCTCTCCCTCAATTCTTGCGACGTTGTGCAAGGAGGGCATTTTTTTAATGCCACCTGCAAAAAATGCCCCCCCCCCCCCCCCCCCAATTGAACTTTTTTGTGAGGCTTATGAGGCCCCAAAGGGCATGACTCTTTAATTTTTAAAATTCTTTACACTATGCTTGGTCACTTTAACCCTCCTCCTACGCTCAGCCTTTGGCTACTCCCACGTCTAGCATCCAATTCATGATCTAAAAATTTTTCTATGTCCATCTGAGAGTCCCGCACTACTTGAACTTGATCTGCTTCATTCCAGCACCCGAAAAAATTATGGAAATTTTGAGACCACTATGAAATCCATCTCCCGAAGTGATTTTAAATCCCATCTTTCCACGGTCGCTTAAAATTGTCAAATCCGCATCAATCGATTTCTTCGAGCTTCGAGTTTTGCCTCAATTTGACAAAAGTTGGTCCATTTTTGACACTTCTCAGGTCATAAAATCCCGCTCTCACCTTACAATATAAATCTATGGTAATAAAGCTTTCTCGTTCATTAACAAAGTTCTATTCGATGATAGCATTGCATTGTTACATAGATGATTGTATTATATTGTTGGTTTGTTACATAGCCTTGTATTTACAAGTTGTTAATGATAAAAAATTGATAGGTTGAATCTATCAAACGAGTTATTTCTTGGGCCTCTAACTTAGATGGAATGTTAGAAGTAGTTGTCCCTTCTTATGTATGTGATATTTTCATTCTTAAATTGTTGATGAGGCATTAGAGCTCAACATTTTCTTGTTGAAATATTGCATTATGCATCGATAGCTTTGAAGTTTTGTCCCTATGATTCTAATGTAGCTCCTTGGATTTCCATCTCTAGAATTTATTTGTGGTCTTTAAGCAATAGCATGATAGGTTTCTTTCTGGGTGGTTGTGGACTATGCCCTCTTTGCACTTGCAACTTATCAACAATATGATCATGGCCCATCCTTGCATTTGATGGCATGTTATCCCAATATGAGTCAAATTAATCTTACTAAAAAGATGTTGGAGATCTAAAATTTTGGGAGTAGTTTCCTTTTCTCGGCTTGATGTGTGAAATAAAGTACTACACACAAATTGAGTTGGAGAAAGCTTTCTAATCTCCGTAAGGGAAAGTGGCTACTCTTTTAAGTCATCTTCCTCCTCGATAGGTTCTAGATTCAATAAATCCTAATTTCCAAATATCTCTTTATTTTCTCAACAAATAATTCATTGCACTTCATTATAATTTATATGAGTATCTTGTATGTTAGGTATCACTCCCAAGAAGTCTACCATGGGTAAGTTAAAAAATCATGGAAGTGCAAGGGAGGGGATTTTTTCCAAAAAATTGCATAAGTGTATATATTAGGGGTTGGCCCCATTTAATTTCCCCCTCTAACCTTAAGGGAGGGAAGGGAAGGGATGCAGCAATTGCATAAAGAATTTCATAATTTAGTTAGCCCTTTCTTTCCATTTTTAAGAGCTTATATATTGACAAATTCATAGGCATCACCATTTGTTATACATTATATCACCATCAACATACCCTTGGCCTCAATGATTTATGCCAAAGAAGACGCATGATCATGTCTCATTAACATTGCTATGTCTGATAAGTTTAATCAATATGAGAAACTAAATAGAATATAAAATTTTATATCTAAAAAATGGTATACCCAATAAATGTTTTTGATACATTATAAATGTAAAAAGGGGGATGATAATAAAGGCAGATGAGTCATATGCCTTTATTATCATATTCTTTGCTCCCTCCACAAATAGCATGTCTTACTTATAAAGACTCGGTGAACTCCCTCTTAGATATGCTCAATGCCCCACCCTCATAAGGTGCAACCGATGATCCATGGTGTTCTAAGTCATAAGGCCCCCATTATGAAGAGGAGACATGTGAGCACAGATTTTGGTTGGGTCCTAACTTGTATGTCAAATGACGTATATGTGATTGGATGGCAAAAATGTGACTTTTTTGGATCTAGCCTTTGGGTAAGATAGAGTAGTTATGCTAGTACCAACTCAAGGCATAATGCATCGAGTTGCAAGATGTGGGAGTTATTATGGACTCCCATTCTAGGATCCAAGGGTCACGAAAGTGGTCGGCTAGGGGGTCTCACCACGAGGGCAATGCTCTTAGCTCAACTGTATAGAGAATATTCCCTCAAATATTCTCTAGTTGACTAGGAAAGTTCATAATATGGTGGTCAGATATGCAAACTAGACTACCTTCCTAGGCTATAAAAGGAAGACACCTCCAAAGCCATCGTCTCTATCTTTCACCCTATCAAAGTTATTCTAGCTACCCTTAAGCTCTTCACCTTCATTTATCCGAATCGCCATCTAAGCTTCAAAGTGGAAGTGCATGGGTAGACAAAGCTATCTTTGTATTAGTTAATTTGAAATTAAAGAAATTTTTATTATTCTCATATTGTGATAAAATCATTAATGTAATGGAATAATTATCTCTAGATCAGTATATTGTGATAAAATCATTAATGTAATGGAAATATTAACTCTAGATCAATATATTGTGATAAAATCCAAAGAAACAAACAATTATCTCTAGATCAGTATATTGTGATAAAATCATTAATGTAATGGAATAATATTTTAAAAATAATAATACATTGTATTTTATTTTCAATTTAAAAATTGTAAGCATACTATGATCGAACACAACACAAGCACAAGAAACTAACTTAAATTTGCTTTATAATATGAGGTAAGCTTGTTACTCAAAATCTTGACCCAACTATGAATAGTCATCAAGCTATCAAGGTGTGGTGATTAAATAAGTGCTTCAAGGTGTATTAGCGCGCTAATGTAGGCCCTAGTTCTGGCTTAGATAACACTAGAAATAGCAAAACTACACAAGTCATCTCTTTGTATTATGAGTGTGAATACAAGCCTCTAGCACAATGTAACGTGTCCACCAGTTTGCTCGTAGGACACTCTTAGCAGCCCATTGGCAAGAGGGTCTAGAAAGCTCCGCCTGGCACTCCCATGGAATGTTACGGGGTTTGTGATCTAGGTCTTCCCGAGTCTGCCACGTAGCGGAAGTATTCCGACTGTTCCCACTTAGGACCGACTTGAATCAGGGTTTTCCTAGTGGTCAACTCCTAGAACAGCAGCTAGCATCGAACCCCAAACGAACTACTTTACGGAGAAACGTCAGGGTCGAAGCGGATTCATGCTGCACTTGGTTCAAGGAGAATGGAAAACGAGAGGGATGAAAAGCTCGACCTCTCTGCCCATAAGGCATAGTCCCATTCCGTTCCCCTAAAACATCATAAATCGGGATTCCAGTATCCTTGCTGTTCATCTCCTTCGAGAAAAAATCCTTTGCTGTTGATCTCGTTTGAGAAAAGTTCCCGGCCAACCGAGACCACCCATCCATAGGACGGACCCATGGCCACATCAACCGCACTTTCCTCAGGTTGTTTTAGTTGTCTAATTATCTACCACATTTAGTTGGACACGCATACAACAGCTTTCTTAATTAGCCAATTAGACACCGATTCCTTCACGTAATCTTAGCACTAATATAGAAAAGCAGTGTCAACCAAGTTCCTTTCCAACAGGTTATCTTATTTATCTTTGGAATACATCCATATAATCCAGCGCGTAGGCTAATCCATAATTCACCCGAAGGCTATCCATAATCTGCCCGAAGGCAATCCAGCAATCCACAAGGATTACTAATCCAAGATTCTGCCCATAGACTAGTATGCGGGCCTCGAGATCCAATCCCGAGTCATGTTGGCCTCTTGTGCAGGGACTGGAAGGCAAGGGATTTACAGCCAGAGCCCCTCTAGCACCCAAGCGCCCTCTTGCTCCAAGTAGTGCCCAACCGAGAGAGCTCTCGCGGTGGGTTCGGTCCACGCTCCTGGCGTGGCTAACAATCCCCTTGGTTAGGGTCAGGCAGACAGTCGGGGGTAACTGATGCTGCCTCTCCCTTCAGGCCTTCAACCTGAAGCATTAATTATCTTTCCATCTTTAGTGCCTTGAGCAAACAATGCAAACAGTGCTCCTAGACTGTTACAAACACAATCAATCCAATGGTCATTTATTTGGCCAACTGCTAAGGAGTAAATCCTTCTCTCTGAATACATCCAGCATTCGATCTGGGATCAATTGTGACTTGGCAAGATCCCCAAGGGTTTTGTTTATTTACCCTTTTGTCCTTGGGTTAGGGTCATACCCTGTCAACCCAAATTAACCGTTACCTTACGTTTCTTAAGTTAAGACATTGAATCTTGGCGACCATGTTGCTCCAACTTGTTTGATCCTTTGCCTACTAGGCAAAACATAACTTCCCTTAACTTGGCAAGTCAGCCCAAGAAAGGTGATGTAACAAGATGTCTACTCATCCTCTTGCAAGTTAGACTTGTGCTAGAACCTGCCAACCTCATTCCAAGGAATGGCAAATCTCTCTTGTGATTAAACCACAAGGCTATGCGACGTTGCAACTTGTTGCACAAGTGTCGCACCTAACTCATGGGATCATTTCACCCATTGAATGGCATTTTCTGGTGAAGGACTTTTGTTTAGACAAGATGCAGGGTTTAGGGTGTCTTCTTACCCAACCCAACCCTAATTGTACTAGGCCGACAACGTTCTGTCCTAGGGTTTCCAAACTCAATCTGAGTTTTACATTAGGCCGATCGATCCTTAGGATAGAAATCCTAGATCGTTGTTTGCATGGGCGTCCAATTGACCCAAACATTCCGTGAATGTGGGTAGGACCTTTGGGTTTCAGGGTTTCGACTTGGCGTTCCAAGTGCAATATTAGGCAGCACTTCCAACGTGCCAAGCCCTAGCTAGTACTTGAGGTATTTATCGTATCGACCAGTTATGCCTATACGAATCCCTTGCAGGTTAGGTGATTTAGATAAATTGATCTACTTGTCTTGCGGCAAGGATGATCCCTTCCTAGAGATGGTAAACTTGTTCTAAAGGTGCAAATAGTTGCAACATGCAATTCATTAAGGTTTTGCAATAACTACTTCTTTCCTTGCTAAAGTCATGACGAATGTCAAATTGGAGATTATCTTGCATAGAACCTACAAGATTCACATCAAGGAACTATGCCAACAACCTCTCGTTTAATGCAATGGGATTTCATGCTTTGATAAGCCATGCAATCTTTTCTAAATGCAACTCGATGAAATGAAATTTACGCACGACGAATATGTAACATGCGACCCTGAGATACAACATTGTAAATGAATTTCATGCAAGACTAAGGCTAGTGTTGACTTAATCCATTTCCAAGCATCTTTTTCATGCAACTTACAAGTCCGTGGTTCCATTCCCATACTATGCAATTGTCTAGGGTTTCATTTTCATGCCGTGCAACGGACGTTAACAACTCTTTCCATGCGAGACATAACAAGGAAGTTATTAGCTAAACGCAAAATACACTTGTTCTTTCACGGACAATCAAGGATGCACTTAATAATTTTAACCTTTTAATGCTAGGCAATAGGCGTTTTAGGCTTGTCACCTTGAAATGCACGACAAGGCGACATGCTACTAAGGTCGTAAGATGGATAGGTAATTTGCATTCATCACATTGAAAATGCAAATAACCCAATTGCGTGTCATGAATTAATTCTAGTAATCGTTCAAGTAGGCAATTTTCCCCAAATGCATTTTAACTAGGCTAGGGTGAATTAGAAACATGCATAAGTGCTTCCTTTCCGTGAAAGTTGTCGCACTTAACTCATTTCTTTTACGAGGAATTAAAATCGTAAAACCTGGGCTCCTGGGCTCGTGGGGATGTCCACGTGTATGTTTGGGGAAGAACTTCCCACGGGTGCGCCTTGCGTCTTCTTGGGAGCCATCGTTGATGAATTGAACTCCGTGAATTGCTCTCGCTTCTACGCATTCTCTGAACTGCCTCAAGATCTGCCTTCTCCCTCGTACGCAGGAAATTCCTTCACCGAAACACAGTTTTGAAAGAAACCTGGGAAGGCTTGTGGGAATGGGGCTTATGGAAGCCCCCCTTAGAAGCTTCTGATTTATACAGAAAACGTGGAGGGCCAATGATGGGTGGGAAAATGATGACGAAAGGGGGGGTTTTGATGATAATGGCAGGGATGGGTGCGGTGGCCTGGCAGACAGGCGCAGCAAGGTGGTGTTTTTTTGGGGTGGCGACGGTCACGGAAACCTCTTTTCCTTCTCTCTAATCCTTCCCAGCGTGGCAACCTCCTCACTTTCCCCCCTCCCTTTGTCCACAGGGGGGGTTCATATAGCCTAAGGGGGGGAGATGGTGGCCACCACGTGGCTGGTGCATGCCTCCCCCCTCATACACCACACTCCACCTCTCTAACTTCTTCCCACACTCCCTCTCCTCCAGCCATGCATCGGCTGGGGGAAGGGATAATTATTTAAAAAATTTGACTTAACCTTACCATTATCCAATTTCTCCTTCAAAAAAGGAGTTCTCCCACGGCTTTTACGGTCTTAAACCCCGGCCTTGATTGCATCTCATGGATGGGGATTTTTATCGCGCACGTGGGGTAACCACTTGGCCCCTGTCATTAGTTGATGCCGGAGATGACTATGCACAGTTTTTATGCGGCGTGCGGGGATCAAAGCTCCTTAATATTTCAAGCGAAAATATTACACACAACACAAATACAAGAACTACACAATTTAAATTCATTTTTGGTGTGTTAGAGGCAAGTCTCTAAAACACGCAAAAATACATGTTTTATTACTTAAACTTACTATTGCATTGTGAGTGTAAGTCTCGGATATTGGCAATAGCAAATCCAAGCATGATTTCTTTACCTTGTATATCATCTTGATAGAGTTTTATATGCCCCATCACCCTCGACGCAGAGTTTATAGCCTATGTGTGTTATGACTATGTACATAGTTTTTTTCAAGAATACATTCAGTGTCTTTTGGTTGATTATTTCACCTCTCATGTCTTGTCTCTTGAACCCTAGTCGTTAGTAGCATGACACATACCCCCTCAAGAACATCTATTGAATTATGCTTTAATTTTCTCATGTTGTTTTCACCTAGAAAGTATTATTTGGTTTGAATACTAACTTTTATACATATTTTACCCCAATTTTTATTCATTACATAGCTCCTAAAAATGTTGGTGTGGAACTAAAGAAGGTTACACTTTCACACCCTTTGATCTAGCTAGGAGTGTCCATCACACCCTTTGATCTTGCTTGGATTGTCCATCACTACACTAAAGAACATGGATCTTGATTGAGAGCTCAATATCTTGACTCTCAAGCTGACAAAAGAAGTACTACTAAAGTATTTATGGAGTATTAGTTATGGTGACTAAGAGTTGGAGGCAGTCAAAACTATGGTATCGAGAACCTCATAAGAAAGTGTAGCATGAACCACTAGAGTCAGCCACCAAAGGTGCTATCATTAATCATAGACTACACAAATCTACTTAGTTTGATGAGCTTAGGGAAGATATGAAAGAGGTGCCACAAAGCTCACAAGGTGCAACACAATTGTCACAAAAGTCTAGTAGTGCTATGATAGAATGATCCAGGCTCTATAGGTCCCTACACAAAAGGTACCTATTTATCCTCTTAAGTTTCCAAGGAAATAAAGTGCAAAGGAAGATCTTAAGGAACCAATGTGAAGCTACCAAGGGAGATTAGCAGAATTTTCCATTGTTAAATTCAATATCTCTTAAGAGGAAAAAGTTCACATGAGCACATGGAATACACTTATCAAGCTAAGGGAGAGCATAGCTTGAAGATAGAAGAATCAACAAAATGTAGGTGCCTTATGGAAAATTATAAATTACTATCTAGCATGAGGTCCCTATGATGCGTAGAAGTATGAACCAAAATAGCGGTACACTATCATAAAGATGAACAAGCTTGCTTAATTCACCTCCTATTATGGACAGATATAAGAATAGGCCCACTTTCCTTGGAGAGTAAAGCTTATTTATTCATTTTATGCCCTATTAAACTAAAATTGGTTTGCCTCATGTACAAAGTGTACACACAACCCATTGACCATTGGTCTTCGTCAATCTTCCAACACTCCCCTTCAATAAGAAACTCATGTCTTCAAACTCACCATAATCTTAAACTCTTTCATGTGGAAGTTTCCTTGGTTGCAATTGATCTTCAACCCAAATTGAATCAAAAGTTCTAATCATTATGTGTTGCTCTAGCAAATGCACACTAGATTATGCACCAATTGTATGGATGTCACTATAGATATGCATTGACTGATGTATTATAATTTTTCATATAAGAGTTTCATCCACATTGTCTCACATGTTGCTCGTGTTTCAACCCTATATCTACTTCAACTATAACTCAAAGGAACTATGGGATGCTTTTAGGATAACTAGGAAAAATATACACTATAGAATCCATAATTACAACCATGTATTGGCTTTCCTTGTAATTCAGTCTCTTGTCCAATCTACATCCTCAGATATGCTAGGTTGAAAATCATCCCCTACTTGCATGACTAAGTAATGACACCCATTACACATGGCAAATCAAGTCTAGTTTCTGTTAGATAGAAGAATGTCTCTACCACTTGCCTCTACTAGGTAACATCTTGTACATCTTCACATGTTTTTCAAAGCACGTGGTTTTTCAACTCCAGGGGTCTTTTGGTCTCTGCTAGGTAGAATAACTTCACCTAGTGTCTAGATGCACCTATACATGTGCACATGTATTGCCAAAAGCACATGGTTGTTCCACTACAACATCTGAGATAAGGCACAATCCCACATGCCCAAAAAAGGGGCACTTCCACTCAAAATTAGTGGAGAGAGTAAGCAACAACCATACTGGAATTTTCCCTATGCACAAATAAGATAGCTTGCAATTTGAATGAATAATAGAGTTTAGTCACTCTAGGTCCCTCCACCTTAGTGGCCCTACCACAAGGAAGACCAACTGATTATTCATGTAGGTAGGAACCCAGGCTTCCATAGATGCACCACATGAACATAGGCATCCAAGAGATCCACCTAGTGAGGCTTGAACCCAAAACCTCACAATTATGAGCCCTTTGTGTGACAACACCCACCTTTTAGTATGTGTCATACTTTTTCTATGACAAGTTCCATCAGTCGTCTATACTTCTATTCCTAGGAAGTTTGTCAATTCTCCTAATGCCTAGGAAGTGTGTCAATTCTCCCCAAGTTTTCATAATAACTTCTCTTGCCATCAACTTCTTTATGATAGTTACTAACTGGCCATCACTACCAAAAATTACATTCTCAAAATTCTAGTCAACCTCAAGCTCCAAGAGCTCTCTTCAAGCCATATCATGCTTTCTTCAACTTGCACGCTCTTTGTGAATACCTGTTGTCCACAAATCCATCAGTGATTGTTTCAATATACCTTTTCATGTAGAAAATCAAATATAAAATCATCCTTGACATCCAATTGCCACTGTGTCTTAATATGGTGAGCCACTAATGCTACCATAGTTCTCTTGTTGAATGTTTGCCATTGGAGAGAGTGTGTCTTCAAAGTTACGCTCCATGAATTTGTGCAAATCCTTTGAAACCAACCTAGCCTTGTACCTACTGAGTGGCCCATTTTTCATTCTCTTAATTTGGTAGAACCACTTACAACTAATAATCTTTTAGTGGAATTAGATTATATTATATCCCATGAACATGCTTAGGCAATGCATCAATCTCTCCTTGCATTTCATGGTGACCCCTTCTTCCTTGAAAAAATTGGGTTCTTTCTACTCCTACATACATGTGCCATGTAAGCATAATACTTAGAAATAGAAATATTGGATGTTAGTATCTTGGGACTATCTAACTCTTTTGACCTATTCTATTCCCAAATGAGGACTACATTTGCTCAATTATTGTATATATACTCAAGACTCAATTGCTTTTGGGTCAACTATATGATGAATATGCACTCTTAACACCTTGATGACTACTATTTACAACTCTCTATCCATTCTCTTCATCAACCAAAATAGCAATGTTTGGTCTTTGTTTGGTATGGTCCTTTGCTTTGATCAAACTTCAAACATCAATCAACCAAAAGAGAGAGATATGGAAACTCAAAATATGTTTGTCAGAACCTAGTTTAACATTTGTCTATTTTACTAGATACTTTTACATGGATGTTAAATTGTGCCTTCTGAACCCTCTCACCAATCATAAGTTTTGTACAAGCACTTGCATAGCTTTTGTAAACTTTTTGACCTATTATTGTAGTGCCCAAAGGGCAATATAGGATACCTTATCAATGGTCCAAAACATCTTCATCTTGCTTTTTGAAAAGATTTCCACTTGTCCAAATTATGGCCACATCATAGCATCCTACCTTGTAAAACAAAAATTTGATATATATTTGCCACAACTACTTGAAGCATGCCAAACTTTGCAATGCAAAGTCTATAGAGACTCACATATTTGGCTTCTATGATGAGGTAATTCAAACCTTCAATAAGAAATTTGAGTGAGTCTCAATCCTTTGATTTGAAGGTGGATGTTTTTGATAGAGAGACAATAGTCCAATCCATGTACCCAAGAGTCCAATCAATCAAGCATGAAGAACTCCTCTTTAATGAAACTCTGCAACAACAACTCTTCTTTGAAGCATGACTGATTTACATAACATGCATCAATTATTGAATTTTTCTTTTGCAATCAAATTTGATACAGATACCAACATAATACTTATGTCATGGAGTCTAATGTTATAGCGTGTAACCTTTCATGGCCAAAATACATTGCAATGGAGAGAGAATTGTTATACAAGCATACTCAATGAATGGCAACGACATACTACACAAGCCTATCTTTATCTACCAAAAAAAAAAAGGAAAACTATATGATCAAACTAGGTTGACACGTTTAGCTAAGTAAAGGAGTATGAAGTTCCATATACAATTATTGCATGTTTGTTATGTAGCAGTTTTATTGATGGTGTTTAGACATGTGACATGTTTTAAAGTGAAGTACGTTTGTAGATGAGATTTAGCATTGTTTAAGAATCTGGAAAGGAGAATATGTATATATTTCGAGTCAATGATCATGAGTATTAGCATTCATAATTTTTTTTCTATGTTAAATGAGGTTTCTTCTCTTCAAAAAATAATACTTTTTACATCTTGTTAGGTGTCCGTATAGGTTGTTGTACCTTGTCACACTTGCATTTTTCTTATGGGTGGTGGCTTGCTCAAAATTCCTAGCCTTGTTTATGCTATCAACTATTGCTTCTATGTTAACCTCAAATTTATCCTCGAACGATTAGAATGTTTCTATGTCTTTCTTCATTTTCTTGATGGGATTTCTTCGATATTGTTGGATTCTTTTCTCAATGTTGGTCATCTTGTTGAGATGACAAGCTCAACACATGCGGACATTGATGATGGACCGCCTGGTTAGATGGGTCCACACGTCTACACTTAGCATGTTGGTGGTCATTATGACTCTCACATGGCCACTGACTCATTACTTATTATATTCAAATTGTTACACCTATTTACAGCTGGCATAGTTATAGCGCCAGCCGACTAGTGTAGTCGGTTATGCATAGTTTGACTTAGTATGCCACTTTCCTTTATGTTGTATCTTATCTATACTTTGTGTACATTGTAAAGAGTGTGGAAGAAGAAGAAGAAACCAGCAAGAAAACGTTTTTGGCCTCCATCTCTCTTCTTATCTCTTGAGTGAGCTTCTCCTTGTGTATTCTGTGTGTGTTCAGCGCAGCATCTTGAGCAAGTCCCCCCACCACGCGATTCTTGACATGGTATCAGAGCCATGCCACTGAGAGAGACTGATTTCGAAGGCTGAAGTGACGGAGAAGAACCAAGGTTCGAGCAAGCAAGCCACGGGTAAGAAGCTCTCCCATTCTTCCACTCTCTCTCTTGGATAGTGCTTGCAGAGGCACCGGAAGCAGGGTCGAACAAAAATCTCAGTTGCAGTGAGATTTGGTGTGCGCGAAGAGCGCTGTGTATTCTGTAGATAGGCTCTTAAGGGATTTCCCACAGTTATTTTGGGCATCTGAGGCTGTTTCAGGCCCCGTTTTAGAGCTACAAGGTTGTGGACAGCAGTTTCAGGGTACACTGTGACTTCGATTGCATTGACCGAAAGTGGGTGCACATGTTACAGATCTCAAATCTGTAAGTTCAAAGGTGTTTACCAGCGAGTAAACACAAGGTTTATCTACAAACTGGTTGCAGATTGCATGTATTGTTGAGCAGACAGTGAAAAAGGTTGTTTGGTGTATTGCTGTGCACTACAAGTCGAGGGTTGTAGAAAATTTGCTTGCTGTTGGTATTAACTTTGTGATAATGGCAGAGAATAGTGGAAGCCCCATCATTGAGAAGCTTGACAAGGACAACTACCCTTCATGGAAATTCCGTGTCACGAACTTCCTTATTGGAAAAGGCCTCTACGAGTTTGTTTCAGATGAAGAAAAGGAGCCAGAGGTGAGTGATCCTCCAACTGCAGAAGAGACAAAGGCACGGAAGGAATGGAATGCAAAAGATAAAAAGGTCATGTATTGGTTATCTGCAGTAGTTGACAATAATATGCTGGGACATATTAGAAATGCAGAGAATTCATATGTAGCTTGGACCATACTTGAAAGTATGTTTTCTATAAATACAAAGGCACAAAAGATTCAACTCAAGCAAGAGTTGAATACATTGAAGAAAGGGAAGATGTCTATCAATGAGTATACACTGAAGGTAAGGAGCATTGCAGATGCATTGGTAGCGATTGATGCAATGCCCGATGATGATGATTTGGTGTCATCTACCTTAGGTGGAATTAATAATGAAAAGGCTTGGAAGTCTTTTGTAACTTCCATATATGTCAGAAAGCCATTTCTAGATTTCGATGAGTTGGTCTCCCTTATGATCACTGAAGAGATCAACATGTAGAGTGAGACATCTGAAAGAAGTGGTGAACAGGTCCAGGCTTTCTACTCCAGTTCAGGAAGGGAACATGGCAGATTCTCCTCAAGAGGTCGTGGTACAGGACGTAGTAGTGACAACCAGCAAAACAGATTGAATCAGCAATTTGGAGATATGCAGGTTTTAGGAGGTCGTGGTAACTTTAGAGGCAGGGGGAGCTTTAGAGGAAGAGGTGGATGGCAGAACAGAGGTTCTAACAACTCTGGTATTGTATGTCACTACTGTGGCAAAACAGGTCATATTGCAACCCAATGTTATGCTAAGAAAGATGATATCCGCAGTGGTAAGTTGCAGCAAGGAAACTATGCATCGTCTTCACGACAGAATGAAGACAAAAATGAACGTTTGTTTGTTATGCAGCATATGTTGAATGTTGTTACAGGAAAGGGAACACATGATGATGTTTGGTATGTTGATTCAGGTGCATCCAATCATATGACCAGCCATGCAGAATGGTTTGGAGAGATGCGGGATTTGCAAAATGTAGATTATGTGCAGACGGGTGATGATTCATGCCACCCAATTTCACATGTTGAAAAAGTTTCCTTATCCTTGCATGATGGTAAGACAAAGAGTCTTTTAGATGTATTACATGTGCCAACTATTACAAAGAACTTGGTGTCAGTCGGTCAGATAGTAGAGCAAGGGCTACAAGTCAAATTTAATGCAAAGGGTTGCTTTGTAGAAGACTTCAATGATAAGTGCAGGTTAGTTGCAAAGGGAAGTAGAGTTGGACGTATGTTTACTCTGGATGCTGGAATTCCTACTATGAATGCTTCTATGAATGCTAAAGGAAAAGGTGTTGTTGCAGACATTGAAATTTGGCACAAATGTATTGGACATGCAAATGTACAAAGGCTGAAATTAATGCAGTCCAAAGGGTTGGTTACAGGTTTGCCTACATTTAGAGTTGCAGAATTTCATAAGGTATGCGAAGCATGTCAGTTTGGTAAGCAGGCAAGACAACCCTTCTCTCATGACAGAGATGTAAGCATAAATTTCCTTGATGTTGTGCATACAGACATTTGGGGGCCTACACAAAATGTATCTCTTGGAGGCAATTCATACTTTGTCACATTCATTGATGATTGTTCTAGAAAGCTGTGGATATATTTTTATGAAGGAAAAGAGTGAAGCATTTGAGTACTTTAGAACTTTCAAGGCTACAGTTGAAAGAGAAACAGGCTTGAAAGTAAAGTGTTTGAGGTCAGATGGAGGGGGAGAGTACCTCTTGAATGAGTTCAGTGATTTTCTGAGGTCTCATGGGATAAAGAGTCAGTTCACATGCAGGTATACCCCACAGCAAAATGGGGTTGCAGAAAGGAAAAACAGGCATATTGCAGAAGTTGCACGTGCCTTGATGGCTGAAAAGAATATGCCTATGCATTTTTGGTCTGAGGCTGTTCATACTGCTGTTTATATTATGAACAGAACTCCCACAGCTACAGTTCATGGTATGACTCCTGAAGAATGCTTTACTGGTAAGAAGCCTGATGTATCGCACTTGAAAGTTTTTGGCTGCATTGCGTATGTTCATGTGCCAGATGAGTTGCGGAAGAAACTGGATCCAAAGGCTGAAAAGTGTGTCTTTATTGGATACTCTTTAGAGCTGAAAGGGTATCGCTGTTATAACCCTGTCACATGTAAGTTCAGAGTGAGCAGGGATGTCATCTTTGATGAAATGAGCAATTGGTATGCATCTAGTGTGATGCATTAGATGATGATGATGATGATCATGACACTCATGTGAAGGCTAAAAAGCAAGAATCATGGACTCTTAGTGGACCAGAGACATCATCTGATAGTCCTTGGTTTGGGAGACTAAGGAGTAGCTCTACATCTTCAGGTGCATCTAGTAGCACTACAGGTAAAGACAAAGGAAAGAATAAAGTGTCAGATGGCATTGATGCAGTTCTTGATGGAGACTCCAGTGGCTCAGAGAGCTTGGATGATGAGCTTGGCATTCCTTCAGTGAGGACTCCAGGTGTGCAGAGAGCACGTGTCAATGCAAAGACTCCATTGAGTGATCCAGTGGTACACAGGTCTAGCAGGGTGAGATACCCTGTTAAAAGATTTGGTTTTGAAGGTTATGTATCTCACCATTATGCTTATATGGTGAAACTAATTGAGGATGTTGAGCCCACTTGTTTTGAGGATGCTGTTGGTCATACTCATTGGGATACAGCAATGGATGAGGAGATGGCTGCATTATAGGCCAATAAGACTTGGGATCTAGTATCATTACCGAAAGGCAAGAAAGCTATTGGATGTAAGTGGGTTTATAAGTTTAAGCACAATGCAGATGGTTCTATTAGTAGGTACAAAGCTAGGCTGGTGCAAAAGGCTATGCCCAGACATATGGCATAGATTATGATGAAACCTTCAGTCCAGTTACTAGGATGGCAACTGTCAGATGTGTGATTGCTTTGGCAGCAGCCAAAGGTTGGAGGTTGCAGCAAATGGATATAAAGAATGCCTTCTTGCATGGTGATTTGCAGGAAGAAGTGTATATGGTTCAGTCAGCAGGTTATGAAGATTTAAAGCATCCCATGTATGTGTGCAGGTTGAAGAATGTGCTCTATGGGCTCAAGCAAGCACCTAGAGCATGGTCTGACAAGATCAGAGAGTATCTTGTCAATATTGGCTTCTATGTTTCTGATGCTGATCACTCACCTTATGTGAGAAAGGGAAATGCAAGTTTGGTCATCATAGTCATCTATGTGGATGACTTGATTATTACAAGTGATAGTGATAGTGGGATTGCTGAAGTCAAGGATTTTTTGAAGAAGAAGTTTGAGATGAAGGATTTAGGTGAGCTAAGATACTTCCTTGGCATTGAGGTGATCAGATGTGATGATGGTATATGGCTCTCCCAAAGACAGTATGGCTTGGTTATGTTGTCCAAGTATGGTATGACAGCATGCAAACCACTTTTAGTCCCGTTGGAGCAGAATGTAAAGTTGAGTGGTGCTGATGTTGGGGATGAGATAGAAGACCCTACTATGTTCAGGAGGATAGTGGGAGTTTGATCTACATGACCATTACAAGGCCATACTTGAGCTACGCTGTTGGTCTTGTGAGTCAGTTTATGCAAGTACCTCCTAGAAAGCCACATTTGGATGCAGTCAGACGCATATTGAGATATGTGAAGTGCACATTACATTATGGACTTTTCCATGAAGCAGGTACAGATGTACAGGTGTTTGGATACACAGATGCAGATTGGGCTGGTAGTATGTTTGATAGAAGATCTACCAGCGGATACATGTTCTCTCTTGGTAGTGCAGTAGTTGCTTGGAGCAACAAAAAGCAATCTACAGTTGCTTTGTCGAGTACAGAGGCTGAGTATAGAGGTGCTGCTGTTGCAGCATGTGAGGTAGTATGGCTGCAAAAGTTATTGGCTGATTTAGATGTGCAGGTGGAAGGTGCAGTTGTCATTTATTGTGACAACATGAGCAGTATACAGTTGGCTAGGAACCCTGTGTTCCATGCGAGGACAAAACATATTGAGGTACACTACCACTTTGTGAGAGAGAAGGTACTAGCAGGTGAGATTGACTTGGTGTATGTCAGCACACAAGATTAGATAGCTGACATCTTCACGAAGGCATTGGATACAGAGAAGCTTCAAAAGTTTCGAAGCTTACTTGGATTTGCAGAGATGCAGTTGAGCTTGAGGGGGAGTGTTGAGATGACAAGCTCAACACATGCGGACATTGATGATGGACCGCCTGTTAGATGGGTCCACACGTCTACACTTAGCACGTTGGTGGTCATTATGACTCTCACATGGCCACTGACTCATTACTTATTATATTTAGGTTGTTACACCTATTTACAGCTGGCATAGTTATAGCACCAGTCGACTAGTGTAGTCGGTTATGCATTGTTTGACTTAGTAGGCCACTTTCCTTTATGTTGTATCTTATCTATACTTTGTGTACATTGTAAAGAGTGTGGAAGAAGAAGAAGAAACCAGCAAGAAAACGTTTTTGGCCTTCATCTCTCTTCTTGTCTCTTGAGTGAGCTTCTCCTTGTGTATTCTGTGTGTGTTCAGCGCAGCATCTTGAGCAAGTCCCCCCACCACGCGATTCTTGACACATCTATCCTACATAATCCTAGCCATTTTTCTTACATCTTATGTTGTAGATGAAGTACTTGATTTTGTGTCTCTATGTTGGAACTTCTAGATTGGCTTGTGGGTTTTGGTTGTAGATGATCCTCAATGATATGGAAGTGGTTGAGGCTACAAGTTTGCCACTAGTAGAAGTTTCGTTTCTTCTTGGTTTTCTTTTGTCTACATTTTTGTGAAAATTTTTTATATGATTAGTTTTCTTAAAATGATTGAGAACTTGTCTATTATGTAGATTGTGTTGCTGAATGGATCAAAGTTGAAACAATGTTTCTTAGTGTAGACCTCTCTGATTAATAGGTATGTGACCTTCTCAATCGTTATTACAAGATTATCATGACCATGATTGTAATGGTTCTTTTTCATGTAATCTTCTAGTATGTCCTTTCCTTCTTTTTTTGTGATTTCTATCAACTAGTTGAGCGAGGTGTTAAATCCATTGCAGCAGCTCAATTGGGTATGTTCCGATGTTGTTTGTTCTTGTGTCCAAAAGTGCTTAGGCTATACTTATTGGTAGTGTATTGTCAACTGAGTCTTTATACTCTAGTTTGAGTCTATCGAGTATGTCTTGGAGGAGTCCTGCATGCTATGTACATATGAGTTAGCATTGTTGTCTCCAATAAAAATGAAGGTTGTGAAGTTTGTAGAAGGTTATGTACTAGTTGCGATATTATCATCTTATGCAAGACATTGTTTGTTGTCGAGAATTTGAGTGGATGTGGCCATTAGTTTTTGGAGATCATTGTACGTTGCAAAATTGTTGATGTATGTTGATGACTTTTTCCCAGTGACATTTACCATTCTCATCTGGTTTGTCATTAGGTACCTACGATTTTGTATATTTGTAGGACGAGGCGCTCAGTGTTCCTATGGTTTTGAGTGTATAGCTGGAACATCTGCATCCATATGTCAATGTGGTTTGGTAAAGTTTGTATTTTTATACATACTAGGTATTGTTTGGATTGCGTACCTCATAAAGGGTCATCTTTGCCTTGAAGGGTGATGTGTATCCGTAAAGGAGAAAATGAGAAAAAGACATTAGTATATTAATAAATCTATTAGTAGGATAAAAATTTAGGAAAATGCATTGATATATTGACAAAAAATATTTGAAAGAAGGTTTAGAATATTGCTTCATTACTTGCTACAATAAGCATATGAGATTGTTGTGTGATGGAATGTGCTGTGTTTAATCTTTATTCGTTTTTTGTTGAGCTATGTTATTTCTCTACTTGAGTCATGGTGTCAAAAAAGGTGTCGGAGAAAAAATAGATGGATTTGGAAGACCGAAGATATGCAAATTTCTTCCTTCGGTTATGTAGGAGAGCATTATGTAGACTAGTCTGGGCGCGAACATGCTTCTTAGTAGAAGTGCTTTGGTTGACTATGGCTCCTTCCGATTTGTGATCGGTGATCATGTATGTAAGTGTCAATGAGAACATGGATTTATGGTACCACTTGCTATTCAGTGCCTCTTGTGTTGGTGCTTGCCACATTGCAGGGTGAGCTATTGGTTTGTTGACTAGATCATGACTTGGATTCCCGGCATCGTCAATACAATTGACCTTGCACATCACATCATTTTTTGTACCTATGGTGAGGTCAATATTCTCAGTTATCACTACAATCGCCCCAACTACTATTTCCTTTATCTTGTGGAAGTTATTGTCATGTAGCTAGATTTGCAATATCGGCTTCTCATTTGTATTTGTCTGAACTTTGATAATGGCATGTCACTATACAAACACAATGTGAAAAAACCTGGAGTGCATCATCATCTAGCTTTCTTATGAATTTAGAAAGTCAATGCCATCTTAGTCATTAGTGTTATTGTCCATAGTATCGTTAGTTCCAAGATACAAGATTTTTGGTTAAGTTTAGTCTATTTTTGATATTTTGCATATTATCTATTATAAATATCCTAAAAAAATATAAAAATTTTGTAGAATAGAGTAAATGCAAAAAGCAAGTGGTTTTTCAGTCAGTTTTGAGAGATCTCATGCAAAAAGAAGGGGCTTCTGAATTTGCAAGGTGCACGAACGCAGTTTACAAGCAGCAAACAACACTCTGAATAATGGGGAGAAGAAGAAGGAGTGATCTAGGAGAATGGGTTCGTTGGCTTCAAAATGGGAAGAAGAAGAACGGGGAGAAGAAGAAGGAACCACTAGATTTGCCGTCTAAGTAGTAGAGAAGAGGTTAGTTTTTTGTACGCATTTTTGGTCTACCATGGAGCTCTATAGGAGATCTAATGCTTTTAGATTGCTTCCGAGTAGTCCTAGACAAGGATTTTGTTTATCTTCTCACATTTTATCAATACATAGTGTTTTGACTCATTGAGATTCATATTTATCTTTTGTATCTCTTGTCTATTCTTTTTCTTCTCTTCTATCTCCTATTCTCTCTACTTCCTTCTCTCTCTGATCCCTAGTGGATACAACCTTTCAATTAAAACCCCTCTAACATTGGTGAACCCAATGTGAAAGTTTGTGGAAAGGAAAGACAAGATGGGAGAACCTTCAAGCACAATTTCAAGTGATGTTTTGCAGGAGTTAGTTCAGAATATGAACGTGCTTATGCAAGTACAACAATAACAACACATGATGCAGGCTTCTGCTCAAACCGAAACTATTGCAAGTAGTAGAATATGAGGTGAAGTTGTTTAATGCCAAGAATGTATTTGCATACCTATGCTCAAAAGATAGAGTTCTTTGGGGTGGCTCAACTAGCATGGAGCCAGTATTTTGTATGGGTCATTGTACATGAATTGAAAGCCTGAGTTACTAAATTGTACACACAGGACGCTAACTAGGTAGCTTTCAAGAAGACACTCAAAGAAGAATTTTACATTGAAGACGCCAACTTGATTGACTTTCCAAGAGTGGGTTCTGAAACCCAATAAGGGTCTTGTGGCTATAGAGTTATTAAGATAATTTGATAGTTGGTTTGAGCAGTTAGATCTTGCAAAACAGCAAGCTCTTACATGTCAGAAAATTGAATTGTTTCTACAAGCAGCAAATCCTAAGCTTCAAGAGAAGCTTGATGATTTGTTAGAAGATCAGACTACAAAGATGCGGCTTAAAACAAAGTGGAGGCATGTTAAGGAAGTTGTTACTACATTGGTGAAAAAGCATAGAAGGAGAAAGATTGCATGTATCTAGCTTGCCAACTATTTACGGGAAAAATAGTTGATATATCTAGTAAGCCACCCACTACTGTGGCTAACCCTATGGCTGCGCCTATTGGTCCCACTGCTAGGGAAGATGTATTAGATGAATTGGCTAAAGGCATGCAGGATCTTTAGTTGAAGGTTGCAAAATTGGATGAAAAAGGACAAGAGGAAAGGGGATAGGCAATAGCCCCTAAACTAGGGAAAAGATGTATGTGGTGTGATAATTTGCAGCATGAAAGGAAGGATTGGGTTGCTTATCAAGAGGCCTTGACACAATAGCTCATCCTTTGGAAAGATGGCAAGATCCATGCACAAGAAATGAGATTGCCTCTTTTTTGGGTAGCAACCACAAGGGAAAAAAGGCAACTAATTATTCTAAGGAAATTTTTTGAGCGTTGTAGATAGTTCTGTATTGCTCTTAACCCACGAATGTGTGTTTTTGGGGTGTCCTATGAGTTGTTACTGGGCCATGTGGTTAGTTTGGTTAGTATTGTGATTGACCCTGAAAAGATAAAGGTTATAGTCACTATGAGCCTGCCATATACTCCAAAAGAGGTACACAACTTTCTGTCATCATCACTGGGATATTATTGAAAATTTATCAATGCACTACAAAAAGAGCATTGCCATTGACAAAGCTCCTATCTTTTAATTATCTGTTTGAGTGGAATGAAGCAAGAATTAGTGAAAGTGCCAATTCTAAAAGCACTCAGAAGAGGTGGAGTTTTCTATATATTTTCAACAATCACAACGCATAGTATCAGCTATTTCCATTTAGCCCAGATTTGGAAAGAGAAATGGTATCATGCAATTGCATTTGCTAGTAGGAAGTTGGGGATATTTGAAGTCAACTATATGTACATGGAGAAATCATGCCCTGGAATAGTCTTTGCGATGACAAAGAAATTCAGGAATTATATTCTCTATGAGAAAGTAGTATTCTTCACAAAGGCGGAAGACCTTAGATTGTTGCTTAACAAGTTGCAGTTGGGTGACTGTTTAGCAAAGTGGTTAATCACTTTGCAAGTGCTTGTTTATGAGATCAGGAGTAAGGTACTAAAGTTGTAGGATATCATTGAATGTCTTGTGGATTTCGGGGAGCCAAAGGAAATTTTGGCTGAAGGAAGTGATATTGAAGGTTTATTCAAGATCAATACAACTGTCATCCCTTCTTGGTATGTAGTTATAATACATTATTTATCCATAGGAGGATTTGGGGCTACTTTATTGAGGTCTAAAAAGAGGAAGATTAAGCAACAATAATTACGCTTTTTGATTATCACAGGAGTCTTGTATTAGAGTGGAGTAAATGACATTTATCGCCATTGTGTGTAGTATCTGATGAGGTATCATTCATTCTAGAGGAGTGCCATGATTTAGCATGTTGGGGACATTTTTTTGGTCGACTTACCACCCAAAAGCTCTCCATGCCGGCTATTGGTGGTGGCCATCAATTTTCCAAGATACTTTTAGTTATGTTAAGTACTATGATGTCTGTCAAAGACAAATGCCTCGAAGAATTGTAAGCGGCCTGTAAACCCTATTTTGATTACAGTATCCTTTGAAAAATGGGGTATTGATTTTGTGGGACCAATATAATTTTCATCAACTATGTGAAAGTGGTATATTATTGTAGCAACAAAGTACTTTATAAAGTGGTCTAAAGCTCAAGCCATGGTGAAGGATAATGCTAAGGAAACGATGAGTTACATTATGGAGCAAATTTTTTACCGTTTTAGTCCACCGAAGGAGATTGTGCCTGATTGAGGGACACACTTCTTGAACCAAGTTATAGTGGCTTTGACTAAAGCTTTGAAGATTAAGCATAACAAGACTACCCCATATAATCCTCAAGTGAACGGTCAGGTTGAGAGTACAAATAAACAGTCGAATGGTCACGGGAATCTTATCCAAGATAGTATCGAAAAGTGAGTGCAATTGGGATAAGAAATTATATATGACAATGTGGGCTTACAACATGACATTTAAGAGATCTACAGTCCACACCCCATTCAAGCTAGTGTATGGGGAGGAGTGTGTTTTGCCATTGGAAATAGAGCTTCCCACTATGTGTTTTGCTCTCAATCATTGGGAGAGTCAGAAGCCTTATAGGAACAATATAATTCTCTTGCACATCTCGATGAGATTCGATTGTAGGCTTTACTACATCAAGAAGTAGGGAAGTAGAGAATGAAATCCCTTCATGATCTCTGGGCTAAGAAGTACAAATTCGCAAAAGGTCAGTTGTGGTGGTGTATTATGATGCTCATCGTGAGCTATTTCCAGGTAAATTGGAACCTAAGTGGGTGTAATATCTCCCCTCGTAACTTCCCCATAAGAACCCCCTTAAAACTTTTTAATTTTAATTCAAATTTCTTTACCTCTCCCTCTCTCTCCCCGCCAACAGCATATTGGGCAGAGAGAGAGAGGGAGAGGGAGTTAAGAGAGTGAGAGGGGGGCATGCAGCCCCCTAGGTGGAGGGTGGCGGCCATTAACGGCCATCTCCCCCCCTTGTGAAGCCCTCCCTCCTCCCCCTCTTTAAAAGGGGAGCCCTCCCCTCCCTCCTAGACAGCAGCCCCCCTCCCTTGTTGCCTACATCACTCCCCCCTTCGTCTTCGATAGCAGCTCCCCACCCTGTGATCAAAAAACCCCCCCTCCTCATCATCATCACGAAAGAGAGAGAGAGAGAGAGGGAAGTTTCTGGAAGATTCTTCTTCCCTCCTCCTTAAAGAGAGGTCACACACCCCTCCATTATTTCCAAAAATACACCCCTCTCCTTCATTATCTTTTCTCCATTTAAGGAGAGGCGGCAAGAATTTTGCATAGGAGAGTGCGAGAATCCTATCTCTTGTACACGCGTCTTTGAGTATGGCCTCGAAGTGTAGTTCCACAAGGATGGCCGGAAACCCTACAAGTGTGGATGGAGGTTCGAATCAAGACGGCACTGCAACCGCGAACGGTTTACCAGGCATGAATACCATTGGAATCAAGACATCACTCCAAATCCAGGTTGCTCTATTGTTAAATCATAGGTTATAATTTTCATGGTGAAAATCATATTCACATGCATCACATTAATTGCGCGATTGATAATTGCCTAGGTATGAATTTAGTTGTGATGTTTGTAACAAACAAGATAAATTTTGTTGTAAGATGACATCATAATAAGTGAAATTGATTAGATAATTGCATCGTAAATTACCCCAAAAAAATCTTGCATAAAGTGCATTGTTCCTTGCACAAGATATGGGCACTTTGAGTTCCTAGTTATGTCATTCGGGCTTACGAATGAACCTGCCACCTTCAACAGGTTAATGCAGGATATTTTTAGGCCATATCTTGATGACTTCGTGCTCGTCTTCTTTGACAACACTTTAGTCTATTCTAAACAGGAAGAAGATCATGAACCCCAACTTCGGATTGTCCTTGAGACGATGAGGTCACATAAGATGTATGCTAAGATGAAGAAGTGTGCATTCTTCAAATATCAAATTGAATATCTGGGATTCATAGTATCAGCGGAAGGAATCTCAGCGGACCCAGCCAAGGTTAGAGATGTGCTAGAATGGCCAATACCAACATTTTCCAAAGAAATACGCAGCTTTCTTGGATTGACAGGATGGTATAGGGTCTTCATCAAAAACTATGCTTTGATTGCAGCACCTCTGACAGATTTACTGAAGAAGCAAACATCCATTGCACGGTCAACTGCCGAACAAACCAGCTTTGATAGATTGAAGCAAAGTTTGGTATCAGCACCTATCCTAAGACTTCCAGACCTCAATAAGGAGTTTGAGGTAGTAACTGATACTAGCACACTTGCCTTAGGATGTGTGCTCATGCACAAAAGCCATCCTGTAGCATACTCTTCAAGGAAACTGAAGAGTCATGAGAAGAAATATGCTATGCATGATCTGGAATTATTAGATGTCATCCATGCTCTAAAGCTTTGGAGACACTACCTATTGGGTAACAAGTTTACTCTAGTGATTGATCATAAGAGTCTTAAATGGACCTTTACCCAGAATGAGCTCAACATGAGGCAACATCGATGGATTGAAGTACTAGAGGAGTATGACTTTGAAATCAAGTACCGACCTGGAAAAGAGAATGTAGTTGCCGATGCACTCAGTCGCAAAGCATTCCTTAATTCTCTAATCTTGCAAAATCCATCAACAGCTAGATCTCTAGCCACAAAGGTATCCATGCCAAACAACCTAATACTTGAGTTAGCTAGAGAGGAAGCATGCCATGATCCAGCCTACCAAACGATGCTAAGGGAGATCTCTATCAAGGATCAGAACCAAAATCTACAGGCTAAGTATCATGAATTCTCTGTCAACAGTGGACTTGTCTACTATAGAACGAGAGTATGTATACCGGCGAGCCAGTCACTTAAGCAAAAGATATTGTGGGAAGCTCATGATTCCCCTTTCTCAGGACATCCTAGATATGCCAAGACTCTTAATGTAGTTAGGAAGAGCTACCATTGGAAAAGGCTTAAAGGTGACGTTCTCAAATATGTCACCGAGTGTTTGTATTGTCAACGTATCAAAGCCGAACATGTCATGATGCCAGGGAAGCTGCAACTGCTTGACATTTCCCAAATGAAATGGAAATTCATCAGTATGGACTTTGTTGTTGGCCTACCCCAAGTTCAGGGAGGATACAACTCCATCTTGGTCGTAGTTGACATGCTTACTAAGGTTGCACACCTTATTCCAGTAAAGACAAACTATAAAGCCTCAGAAATTGCAAGGTTGTTTATCAAGGAGATATTCAAGCTACATGGGCTACCCAGAAGAATCATTAGTGATCGTGATTCTCTCTTCACATCACACTTCTGGAGAGCTATCTTTGAAGCCATTGGGACTCAACTCTGTTTTAGCACAGCTTACCATCCCCAAACGGATGGCCAAACTCAGCAAGTCAATCAAGTCATCGAGGATATGCTTAGGCCATATTGCTGTCGTGAATCAAAAAGGTGGATTCAATACTTACCTTTGGTTGAATTTGCCTATAATGCTTCCTACCGACAAAGCATTCAGATGACCCCTTTCCAAGCATTGTATGGTCATGACTGTCGAAGTCCCCTAAACTTCTCAGATCCAACCTTGAGGGTTGAAGCTTCAAGGCAGATGTTGGAAGAGATGGATGACCAAATAAAGTCAATAAGACAGGACATCCAAGCCGCCAAGGATAAACAAAAGGCATACGCGGACTTGAAGCGTCAGGATAGAATCTTCGAGGAAGGAGATATGGTCTTCATTCGCGTACATCCAAAAAAGAGTTCTCTATCCCTAGGAGATTGCAAAAAGCTAAGTCCAAGGTATTGTGGGCCATACAAGATCTTCAAGTGCCTAGTACCTAATGCTTATAAACTCCAACTCCCAGAGAACCTAAAGGTTCATAATGTATTCCATACAGCCTATTGAAGAAGTATGTACCTAATCCTAACCATGTACTTGATGATCAACAAGTTGTAATGCCTAGTCAAGGAGTCCTTGAACTAAGGCCTGATAGGATCTTAGATGTTAGGGAGAGACAACTGAGATCCAGAACCTTGAGAGAATGCCTCGTCCAGTGGAAAGATTGTCCTGAGGAGGATGCCACTTGGATTAATGAAAGCACTCTCAACCATCAATATCCCCAGTTTATCTCGAGATGAGGACATCTCGAATCCTCCAAGAAGGAGATGATGTAATATTTCTACCAAAAATATATATTGAGGCCATGTGAATTCTCGGCATTGGATCCCAGACGATACGAACTTAGATGCGATGTAGCACTATCTCCTTTGGCAAAAAAAAAAAAACCGGGACTACGAAACTGCATATATCGCATGAATCTCCTCTTGGGAAGGGGTCATGGGGATAATAATATTTGATTTGGATAATTATTAGGATAATGGCAAATTTTTTTCCCTTCCTCCTCCAGCCCACTATCGTGCTGGAGGAGAAGGGTTTAGTAAGGATACTAAGCTTCTTGCTAGAGCTTGAAGGGGGGAGGCTCATGCACATTGACGCATAGCCAGGAGAAGGAGGCTGTCGTGTAGTAAGTGAAGATGCTATATAACTGCCGTGAGGAGGAAAGAGTAGGCTGACGGCGTTGCAAAATTCATCGAGAGGAGGAGAGGACCATTACCATGCCGCTCCGCTGGCCGAGAGGGAGGAAGAAAGTCGTCGTTGCGCCATCCTCTACTGCCAGCTCGCTGCCAAAAGACGCCTCCTTTTCCCTTCACGTGGGCTCCTCAGAACTCCCAGAGGCTTTGGAAGCTTCTTAGGAAGCTTCTATAGCTCCTAAGAAGCCCCCCTCATATGGACTATTAAAGCCCCTTTCCCCCCCATGCAAAAATCCCTTATTTAGCCCCTTTCATACCTTTGTCCCCCCCCCCCCCCCCCCACACAAAAAGAATAGACTCCTCTTTAAGCCCCCTCTTTCCCCCAACATTTGCCTTAAAGGGCCCTCATATGGACTCCTTAAAGCCCCTATCTTTTCCCCCATACAAAAATTCCCTCCTAAGGGCTCTTTAAGCCCCTTTTCCCCCACAAAAGGATTCCCTAGATCCTAAAGGGTCTTCTACACCCTTTTTCCCCCCTTTTCCTGTGGGCCTTCAAAAGGCCTTCCAAAGAGGTTTGATAAATCCCCCTCCCTGGGTTTTAAAACCCTTCTCGTGGGTTTTCCCCACCCCCACACTCCAAAGCCCTTAAATCCTTTCTTGTGGCTCTTTCCCAAAGCCCCTATCATCGTTCTTATACCCCCTGCCCTCCGGGATTTTTCTACCCAATTCCGTGCGAATTCCACCTAATACCCTTGCCAAGACGAACAAGATCATAACTCTACGCCCAAGGAGAGAAAGCTGAATTTGAAATGGCTCCTAAGAAAGCCCAAGGCACAACTGTAGGAGGATCGTCTCCTAGCATCCACATGGACATCTCACCACAAGTCCATGTTTTCCTTCCTAATTCTTATTTTACGTTGTTATAATTCAATCGTACGTGGATAATTTTTTTGAGATAGGATGCATTTTTTGTCTTAAATACTTTGGTTAATTTTGAAAGAATTAGCTCACAAGACAGAAGAGTTCGGCCATTAGCATTTTTAAAAAAAATAAAACGAACAAAATAAAGTGAGCAGAAGATTGATATGCGTTTCTAGAAAGTAGTTTTTGTGCATTTCAATGAATTGAACTTAGATTAATGTCCATATTTACAAAACGGAATTAAGATAGTACACTCCGTTTAGGCATGGGAGTATAAATTGCATGTCACATTATGAGGACATATCTTCTTCGCGATGAGTCATTAAGGAAAGTGCTAATAATCCATACGAAATAGCAAGTCGTGAAATGATTCTTAAGTTGCATAACTCTAGTCAATTATCATTTTTCAACTATATGATTATTAGTAAAAGGCTGCTTCTTTTAGCATGAATCTTGTTCGCTAGTTATAGAATGATTAATTGGAATTAGGCTATAACCTAACCTATGCTTGATCTTAAACCGAAAAGTTAGGGTTTGAAAATCAACTTACACGTAGACAATGAGTCATGTGGTTATGGAAATTATAACGTAATTATCTTCAACAATAGACTGGTTAAATTGGCATAAACCTAAATACCTAAAAACCGCAGAGTACTCGTTTAGAAAAGGGTTAATTCAATGCAACGTATCCTAAGGAACTAACTAGGGTTAGCATGGTAAAGACATTTACCTAGTCGCACGTATTGCTAAAATTGAAACTCCGATACCTTAAAGACTTGCCCACATTCACGTGATGTAGGGACAATAGGACTTAGTTGTGAGAAAAGATCTAGGGTTTTCCTAAGAATCTCTCGCTAAAAAGATGAAACTTGAAACCCTAGGACTGACAAGTCGGCCTAATGCCATCAAGAACATATTATTTCGTGACTCCATTCGATGGGTAAATAGTCCCATAATTGATGTGATACTTGTGCAACAAGTTGTATAGTCGCATGATTTTGTGATTTGATCACAAGGGAATGGCCAATTCCTCGGAATAAGATTGGCAGATTCTTACGCAAGTTATCTTGCAAGAGGATGAATAATCGTCCTAATATAGTATCTTTCTAGGGTAAAGATAATTGCTTGGAAGCAAAGGACAAGCCAATAAATTGGAATAACATATGAACTTAAGGTAGTGATCAAGTCGGGTTAATAGAGTACGCCCTAACCCAGGACATAGGGGATCTTGCCAAGTCGGAAGTAATCCCGGATCGAGTGCTGGATGCATTCGGACAGAAGGATTCGCTCCTTAGCAGTTGGCCAACAATAACGACCAATGGGAAATGATTGTGCTTGTTACAGATTTAAGAGCACTGTTTTGTTTTATTTGATCAAAGAATTAAAGGATAAATGGATATCTAATGCTTCAGGTTGAAGGCCTGAAGGGAGAGGCAGCTTCAGTTACCCCCGACTGCCTGCTTGACCCTAACCAAGGGGGTTGTTAACCTCGCCGCGAAGGTGGACCGAACCCACCGCGAGAGGTCTCTCCATTAAGCGCTACTTGGAGCAGGAGGATGCTTGGGTGCCAGGGGGGGGACTCTGGCTATAAATCCCTCACCTTCCAGGCCCTACACAAGAGGCTAACGTGACTCGGGATTGGATCTCGAGGCCCGCATACTAGTCTACGGGCGAAATCTTGGATTAATAATCCCTGTGGATTGTTGGATATCCTTCGGGCGGATTGTGAATAAGCCTATGGGATGGACTTTATGTATTTCAAAGATAAATATGATAACCTGTTAAAAAGAAACTTGTTTGACATTGCTTTTCTATGTCAAGTGATATGATTACGTGAAGGAACCAGTGCCTAACGGGCTAATTAAGGAAGCTGATTGATACATGTTCAACTAAATGTGTTAGGTAATTAAATAACTAAAACAACCTGAGGAAAGTGCGGTGCATGTGGCCATAGGTCTGTCCTACGGATGGGTGGTCACAGTTGGCCGGGAACTTTTCTCAATCAAGATGGACAGCAAAAAGATCGTTCAAGGAACATGAACAACAAGAGTGTTGACCTAGAGTTATAATTGATCCTGATTTACGCTGTTTTAGGGGACCGGAATGGGACTATGCCTTATGGCAAAGAGGTTGAGCTTCGCATCCCTCTCGTTTCCCATTCTCCTTGAACCAAGTGCAGCATGAATCTGCTTCGGACCTGGCGTTTCTGTGTAAAGTAGTTCACTCGGGTTTGACGCTAGTTGCTGTTAGAAAATGGCCAATAGGGAAAACCCTAATTCAGGTCGGTCCTAAGTGGGAACGGCCGGAATACTTCCGCTACGTGGCAGACGTGGAAAGTCCTAGATCGCATACCCCATAACATTCCATGGGAGTGCCGAGCAGAGCTTCTAGACATCCTTTCCGATGGACTGCTAAGAAATGTCCTGAAGATACAAGTGGACACGTTACATCAGAAAATCCCCCCCTCCTCATCATCATCACGAGAGAGAGAGAGAGAGAGAGAGAGAGAGAGAGAGAGAGAGAGAGAGAGAGAGAGGGAAGTTTTTGGAAGATTCTTCTTCCCTCCTCCTTAAAGAGAGGTCACACACCCCTCCATTATTTTCGGAAATACACCCCTCCCCTTCATTATATTTTCTCCACTCAAGGAGAGGCGGCAAGAATTTTGCATAGGAGAGTGCGAGAATCCTATCTCTCACACACGCGTCTTTGAGTATGGCCTCGAAGCGTAGTTCCTCAAGGATGGCCAAAAGCCCTGCAAGTGTGGATAGAGGTTCGAATCAAGACAGCACCACAACCGCGAACATTTTATCAGGCGTGAATACCGTTGGAATCAAGACATCACTCCAAACCCAAGTTGCTCTATTGTTAAATCATAGGTTATAATTTTCATGGTGAAAATCATATTCGCATGCATCACATTAATTGCATGATTGATAATTGCCTAGGTATGAATTTAGTTGTGATGTTTGTAACAAACAAGATAAATTTTGTTTTCAGATGACATCATAATAAGTGAAATTGATTAGGTAATTACATCGTAAATTACCCCAAAAAAATCTTACATAAATTCTTGCATAAACTGCATTGTTCCTTGCACAAGTTCTTGCAAAATACATTTCAGAGGACATCGAAAGAAGCAAAGTGCATCTCCATATTGCAAGATGGATTCTAAGGTACATGTAATAAACAGCAGAAAAGATTAAAGCACAGCCAGACTCATACAATAATCACATAAAGTTATAAAGATCAGATCATTCAAGAAGGTTATGGATCGTGTAAATAATTATATAGAGGATAATGTTAAGATTGCATGCATAGAAAATACCTTCGCATGTGTGGCATAAAATATTGTATGGTTTATATCAAAATTATAAGCATTGAAATGAAGGCATGACATTACGTTGCATGCATTAAAGTTGTTGGAAAAATTCAATCTTTTTTGTAATTTACCAAATGGGACTGCGATCCATGAGTCCCATGTCAAAGCCCTTGGTGACTTCAAGAGGGATGGGTAACGGTTTAGTGCATGTGAGCATCATTAAGAGGGCTTAAGAAGATTATACTTAAGACGGAGTAGAAACCGTTCTAAACATAACCATCTTGACCAACCATAATCATTAAGAGGGCTTAAGAAGATTATACTTAAGACGGAATAGGAACTGTTCTAAACATAACCATCTTGACCAACCATGGTCAAGGGGATAGACAATCTTGATCAATTAAGATCAAAGATAAAGGTACATAGGTACTTCAAGGGATATAGGAGATAACTAGCAAGTTGACCAACCGTGGATGACGGGGTTGTCCATGATCTATTTTACAAGGAGACCTAAGGTAAGGATAATTAGGGTCGGTAGGGTACAAACCCTAACCCAAAGAAAAAGGGGAAACAAGCAACCTAGCTTACCAAGCCCCTGGAATCTTGCCAAGTCACAAATGATCCAGGATTGAATGCTGGGAGCATTCGGGAAGAAGGAATCACACCTTAGCAGTTGGTCATACGAATGACCTCAGAAATGACCGTGATTGTGCACTTAGGTACATTGTTTGAACTTCTTTTCTCAAGGAACTAATTCAAGGCAAAACACTTAATGCTTCAGGTTAAAATCATGGAGGGAGAGACAGGTTCAGTTACCTCTGACTACCTGTCTGGCCCTATTCAAGGGGGTTGTTAGCCGCGTCGGGTATATGGACCGAACCCATCGCGAGAGGTCTCTTCATCGATGCTGCTTGGAGCAGGAGGACGCTTGGGTGCCAGGGGAGGCCCTGGTTGTAAAATCCTTGCCTCCGAATCCTGCATAAGAGGCCGACGTGACTCGAGATGGGATCTCAAGGCTTGTGTACTAGTCTACGAGTGAAACTTGGAGCAGCAATCCTGTTGATTTTGCTGGGATAGCCTTCGGGCATGATACTTGATGTATTCCAAGACTATGATAAATAAAGATCAGATATTTGAAAAAGGAATTGGCTTGATATTTTTTTTTGTGTCAGTGCCTAAGTTACATGAAGGAACCTGTGTCTAACTTGATTAATTAAGAAATCTGCCTTTGCATGTCAAACATAATGTGGTAGGTAATTAGATAACTAAACAACCCGAGAAAAGTGCGGTGGACACGACTTGGATCCATCCTACAGAAGGGTGGTCTCGATTAGCTGGGAAATTTTCTCAAAAGACGTGATAATGAAACTGTGAAGACCTAGCATCAGTAGAGTTAGAATCCCGATTTATGCTGTTTTAGGGGAGCGAAATGGGACTATGCCTTACGGGCAGAGAGGTTGAGCTTCGCATCCCTCTCATTTCCCATTCTCCATGAACCAAGTGCAGCATAAATCCACTTCGACTCTTATGTTCCGACTCAAAGTGGGTCATCTAGAGCTCGACGCTAGCTACTTCCTAGAGACTTTGCTGATAGGAAAGAAACCTTGACTTCAGGTCAGTCCTAAGTGGGAACGGCCGGATACTTCTGCTCGGGGCAGACTCGGGAAGATCTAGATTGCAAACCCTGTGACATTCCTTGCGAGTGCTAGGCGGTGCTTTCTAGACTCTCTTCCCGATGGGCTGCTAAGACATGTCCCACAAGTGAAGGAGCGGACATGTTACAGTGGGATGGACCAAACAAGATTGTATAGTTACGAAAGAATGGCTCTATAGTCCTTCTAGCAAATTTGCATGGGGTAGAGTTGAAAACTAAGGTTAATTTTAATAAGCTAAAGCCTTACTATGTGTCACGGGGGATTCACTAGTAGTAATAAGGAGACATCACTTATGTGCAAGAAATATATGAAAATACCCCTTATATACCCCCTATTTATGGGACCTTACCTTATAAAATATACCTTCCTTCCCTTAAATAACCCCCTCCCTTACACTTACGTGGTACCATATGGTAAACCCTAGTAGCCCCCCCAGGCTATGTGTAAGGGTTGACGTTGGGCTTGGTGCTTGAAATCTCAAGTGTATCTCTCCATCTCAACAACTGTTCCTCTAGCATAGAAGCTAGTAACACAATCATCATTGGAATATCCATTTTCACAACCTTTGGATCTCGACATTTTCCAATCCAAATGAAAGGATGATAACCTCAACGTATTGCAATGGTTATATTCATGTTATCAACCAAAAGAGAGAGATAGAGAGAGAGAGAAATAAAAATAAAAATAAAATAAAATAAAAAAATGCACCCACTATCACAACACAACATCTAGGGGTCCTCAAATTAGGTACATCCAGTGACCTTGGTCGAATGGCTCTGTCCCTAGTCCCCTAGCCCCTTACACATCCCCCACAATTGTTCAAGGCACATCAAGGGCAAGATATACCTAGGGAGCTTGTCTCGCCTATGGTTAGACCTGTCACCCCAAACTATTTGCACAATTCTTTTTTGCATTCCATCTCAGTAGTACCATTGCAATCAATAGTGGTAAGCAAGGCACGAAGGACCATGGAAAATACATTGTACTCTTTGAACAATGCAAGTAGCCACCAACTACCAAAAGCTAAGGTGTCAATGAGCTCAATTATGCTACATCGTGTTGTCCAAATCGCAAATGATGTCTCAAGAAGCCTTCCTGTGTACTTCTCCTCAACATTGACAACTTTTTCCACCATATTGAACCCTTGCTTCATCCACACATTGCTACGAGGAACCAAACCAACAGTCTTCGAACTATGCAATATCTAAGTATGCACGAGCACTCGCATACTATGTGAACCACAATCTATACAAAATTTAGGTCCTCAAGTGCAGGACATTACTCTCAGCTTTGCTTAGAGTTCGACCTATCTCCCAAACTAATCAAACTACATCTTGTGCACACAATAAGAAGACTAGCACTAACCCCTAGGGAGAGACCATATGAGAGGTTTTCAATTGCAGGCATTGACGACTCCAACAAAAGTACCGTCAGTTCTTCATCAACACTTAACTTTGAACTCTTGTATTTTCTCATCATGCAAGCCTACCAAAGAATCGTCATGTGTAGAATCCCCACAAACCAACACCTGTGCTAGCCATTAGTACAATTCCCAACAACGAACAGCCCTATCATACCAACTCTAACAACCCTACCACCAACCACCCTAACCACCAACGTGCCCCCAAAGGCCTTCATCCGCACTACTACCCAAACTCCTTCAAGGCAACCACAGATGTCCCTTCCACCCATGTCTTTAGTGCATGTCAAAGCCTACTATCTATGACGGTGAGTGCCATGGGACTCGCACTCATCTAGTGGGGGGATAATGTTAACCCTCAAACGAACAAGGTGGAAAATATAGATTTATCTAAAGAGGAAGATAGGGCCAAGGCAAAGTGAAACAGAAGACGAAGGCGCAACAAGAAGAATTTGGAAATACAAGAAGTGCAGAAAAGTCCTAAATCAAGGAGAAAGGTGCACAAGAAAAAGTCCATGTCAACACTTTTGTAAAAGAGTGCAAGGCACACCATGATTTATTTTAAGAGCGACGGGTTCTCACTCGTGCAATTTGTAAAGGTAAACGAGTGGTAGAAAGGAAGCTAGGAAGATAGGAGGACAATGGGAAAAAGATGTATATAAAGTTGAAAGTGAATGAGAAGTTCATTCTTGTGTGTGGCCAAAAGTGGCTCTCTTCTTCTTCTTCTTCTTCTTGCTTGCTTGAGCTTGTGCTTGAGAGAGGGAGTGTGAGGGAGTGAGTATGTGAGGGTGAGGGACTGTGGTGGAGAAGCTCTATATCTTCTCCTCTCTTCTTCTCTTCTCTTGTCTTTCTTGCGGCAATGGATCTTGGAGCGTGGAGCTTGAGGATGGAGCTTGCTTGAAGCTTGCACTTGGATCATGGAGCTACCGGAGTGCTCAGGAGAGGAGGCAACTTGATCAAGCATGGGGGTAGGCTCACTACGCTCGAAAATAGATAGCATATCGGCTATGTGAGAGGTGGCCATTAGTGCTCGGCTCGGAACGCTTGAAATAATAAGCAATTCGTGGGTCTTAGTGGTTGATGGCCTTTACAATATCGTTTTTAGCTTATCTTCCTCTGCTATAGCCATTTGGTTATATCCAACAAAGCAGTCCATAAATGAATAGATGTCCCTACCCGCTTAACTGATCTAGAACCTTATCAATGAATGGTAGTGGATAGTAATCTTTAACCGTCTGTTTATTGAGCTCCCTAAAATCTACGCAAAGAAGAATTTGATTATTCTTCTTTTTTTTTATAACCATTGGCAAACACCACTCCATGTGTTGTACAGGAAATATCAATCCAACCTTACACAATTTTTATAACTCCTCAAATAGTCTGTTCCTTAGCTCAAAAGGCATATGCCTCACTTTATGTCACACCTGACAGCTACCTTCCTTCAAAGGAATAGTATGCCCATAACCAAACTGGGAGAAATACCATCTCATCATAACCCCAAGCAAAGATATTGTGGAATTCTTGGATCAAGGACACATAGTCCCTCCTCTCTTCTAGACTAAGCATAGCCCCTAATTTAATGAGTCATGGATCATTCAACGTTCCAAGATCTAGCTCAATCACATCTGTGTCTCTTATTCTATCTTGAGCTTCAATTGGCTCATTTAGAGTCACCTGGTATATATTCCCTGCAGTGGACCCCTCTTTTGATTCATCGCTTGATGAAGTCTCACCACTAGATGGTTTCTCTAATGCCTCTAATTCTAACTAGGGTAAAGGAGCTCTCTCACTTTGAGGAGACTCATGATATGCATCTACTACCACACGACTGGCACCTCTGCCAAAAATCAAACAACCAGTAGGTATATCCACTTGACAGTCAGATCGCAAGATCCATGGCCTTCCTAAGAATACTTCATAGATTGGTCGTCCTACAAACTGAATAATCCTAAAGTCTACAATGCACCCCATACTCGCAACAGTCACATGGACTTTGGTAATGCAACCTTCAGGTTATCTTAAACTATCATCAGCCATTTGAAGAATTGTGGAGGCATCCTTTCATATTTCTAATCCCAGCCTTTCCATCAATTCTGAACTCATGATTTTGATAGAGGATCCCGTGTCTACAATAGCATGATCCACTAATACTCCATCAACATACACTGCTACCCTTGGGCAATGCTTTTCAACATGCTCAAACCAATCCTCTCCCACACGAGCTATTGCCAAAAGGACTCAAGGATATACCCAGTGCAAAGAATATTTTTAAATTATTTACGCACTCCTGGAGATAACTTGATCAATTGCACAAGATTCACATCAAGCTTTACGTCACAAAGAGAACTCGCTAAATTAAACTCATGATAATTAGCAATGGTTCTCTTCTCCCGCCAAACCACCCATTCTCTCCTTTGGCCTTTGAACTGGCTTTGGCGCCTCCTTCTTGGCTTTTACCTTCTTCTTTGGCAATTCATTTTGAGGATCATCTTTGCCAACAGCTTTTAGAGGACCGAATTTTACATTAGGGTTAAGAACTACGTCCCTTTATCATCCTGTTTAGGGTTTACCTCAGCAAGTTTTACATTATCCCAAGTGCCTTCTTTAGCATTTTGCCCTCTTGTAATGGCTTGCAAATTAGAAGCTGCAATGTTGTTGACACTCACAGCTTCAATAAGGCTGACATCACTACCACTAGGCAGCTCTTCTGCAATAGCTTTCCCTCTTTGCAATATTTTCTTTGGTCCATCATCCTGTTGGAGATTATTCTCTTGTACTTGATTATTGACTAGACTGGTTGCCTACTCCCTTGCTGGAGAGAACTAATCTTACTCCAACATGTACTAGCTTGATGGCCGGACTTCCCACATATGTCACATTTAACATTAGGGCAATTCCTAGGGAAATGTTGGCCACCACACCACTTATAACTAAATCTTGAGGGGGCACCCTCTTCAGGGCATTGACTCCCTATCAAATTCTGTTGTTTTTAAGAAAATTGACATCAACAGCTATTTGCCTATATTGTTCAATGATCATGTCGGTATAGTGCTTCATCATATCCTTAACTTTACTAAGGACATTTGATGTACTAGACTCATAGCCACGATCAAATACTCGTTGTTTCATCGGCCTAACCACCTGATTAGGGGTTGGTTGCTGCTTATTAATTGGAGCCACATTAGGGTTTATCATTTGACTTCTACTATTTAGTGGAACCATCTGACTAGCCATTAGCATGGTCACACTGGGAGGAGCTAGTAGCAAGGGCACATTTTGTCTTATGCTTTCTCTCCCATTCAGGTTAGTCATAGCTATCCCTTAACTTCCATTGGTCAATGCCAAATTATTTCCAGGAACTAGACCCACATTAAGATTGGCTCTAGAGGCGTAGGCTGCTTGTACTCGAGATTCTACTTCCTCTGCTTGTCTAATAGCAATGTCTATATTTGGCAAGGTGATACTACTCAACTGCACCTGAATATTGAAGTCCAAACCATGCAAAAAATATTGTAGTTGGGCAACTACTGGGATAGGGATAGAGGCATGCAATTTGCAAAAGACCTCTTTTAACTTCTTGGCATATGCTCGAATATCCTCATGTGGCTCTTGACGTTACACATAGCTAATATTGACCACCCTTTTAAGGTAAAATTCCCTTCAAAAGGCCGCGTAAAATAAATCAATAGTGGTTATGGTTCCGGCCTCTCAGTCGTAATACCATACTGCAGCTCTTCCCTTGAGAGTCATGTTAAAGAACACCGTTAAATGTCCTTCATCTTGAATACGACAATTGAACATCAAATTTTAAACTCCCTAATGTGAAGCTCCGCATCTTCCTCCACTAACCCATTAAAGATGGGTAGGGGGAAACCTAAGGCTGGAAAGTCCACCGTTCCAGCAAGAATTGTGATAGGTTGTGCCATAACAATGATTGGATTTGCAATAGGATTTGGGAAAGGTGGATTTACACCTGCACTTGATTTAGGCTGACTTAGTGGGGGAAGGGAAGCACTAGAGCTTTCTCCTCCCAATTGACAACTTGTGGCTCTAAGACCACTAGATCCATTCCCTCATAGGAATATTGGACTACTACGTTGAGGGGAATACCTCCTCAAGATCTCGGCATGTCTCCTAGCTCTTTTAGCTCTTTCTTGCTTTTGGATTTCAGCTAGACAATGTTTATCAGTAAACTATGGATCAATCTCAATGTCCTTTGGCATAAACTGGCTAAATGGCCCCTAGACAACTGAGATTCGAGGATAGCCACTTATAAGCAGCTCTTAGCAAACACACCACCTGTTGAAACCCAAAATGGGCCCGACACTGACTCTCTAGGCACTAGCCAAGCCTCTCTACACTTAAAGAACACGCCCTCTCGGCCTCACAGCCAGGAACGTCTAAGGGACACACTGCCCTAACTTCTATCGTAAATTTTGCATTTGTTTTGGATTGTTATCCAACAGTTAAGCCTTCCCCACACTCCTTAGAGGAAGTTCCTAAACATATCAGTGTAAAACAACTCATAAGCACAAATGGAGGAGGCACCCCTCGATTGAATGTCGCGGCCCCACTGTGGCTCTCCTACACCTCGAGGATTGGCCCCTTGATGCGCTGCTAACACAAATAGCATGTATGTCACAAACTCCACTCTTGTTTTCAAACGCTCCAAGAGATATAGATATTTTCCTCATAGAGATATAGATATTTTCCTCATTGAATAGTCCCCAAGGAAACCGATCATCTAAACCTCCAACTTAGGATATCTCACATACTCAACGTAGGTCATATGCATAAATACAATTGCAATGCATCCAGTAATGATACCATGAGTTGCATGCAATGAAATTGTGTATAAACTATAGTGTTCAATCATTTAATCATTTAGAAATCAGCATTATGAGGTGCAAGGACATTTCTTTCAATGATTTTAATCTACATGTAATGCTGCATTGCTGAGGGTCAACACTGAGCATTCTTGTGCTGCTAGACCCTCTTAAACTTAAACCATAAACATCCTATATGCCATGCATCAACAAAAGATCAGGATTTAGAATCTTAGTAGCAATTAGTCACCCTCAAAACCCCTCCTTCTCCCCACCACTTAGGTTATGCATGCGTTGATAGGTGTAGGAAGCATTTTTTATGTGTTTTTCTTTATAAAAGTGATAAATGCTCTACTTTAACATAAAGACAAGGCTCATCCCTCATGCTCCAACCATGTCACACATCCACACACATAAATCTTATTTTTTGAATATAATTTTTTTTTCCTATTTTTATTTATTTATGCATAAAATATGATATTTTTTATTTTTTAGTTTGGACTGATCATATATACTAATGAATAAAATATGACATTTTCTAATTTTCTAGTTTGGACTAATCACATATACTAAGAAGAAATTTTATATCTTTTTTATTCTGCACATACCTCATAAACACCACAAAAACCCCAAAATTGACCATTTTCCTTAAAACCGTGTAGTCGTGGGTTTTACAAGTTTATGTATATATTATTATGTAACTAAATTTTCTTATTTTTTTCAACATCTATGATAGATTAAAGCATTAACAACCAAAGACAACTATTTCCAAACAATTTCAACCAAAATCTATCATAAAACAAGTAGAGCAATCGCTTATGCATAAAAACACGCTTTTTGAGACTCGTATTTCAAGGTTGGGAGGTTGCTGACACTCTTTCTTGGCTACTGACGCTCTTCCACACAACCCGATCTATGATCCTTTGCGCTCTATCGCCATCACTCCATCAATATCTTTCATCAAACCCTACCCCCTTCTCTCATAGAATCAAGCATATGAATAGGCAGCAAGAGGAGAGAGGAGAGAGGAGAGAGAAAGACTAAGAAATAAGAATTGCATTTCCTTGATCATATTCCACATGCTTACAGTCAAAATCTTGCTCTTGGCATGTAGATCGAATTCCATCTATCTCTCTATTGATCGGGGTGTATTGAAGAGGCACAAATCCATCCAAAAATGGGACACAAAACAATAACCGCCCCCTCTCTGTCGAGCAAGAGATTGCATGTTTTTTCTTCATTTACATTTTATTTCATGTCATTTATTAAATGCCCACTTTGAAAAAATCACTTTCACATTGCTCCACAAGGGTTTTCAACTTGTTTGGAGGGGCAAACGAACTTGAAAATTGTGATCCGACGACTGGACAAATTACTCTGTGACATCAAAATCTATAAACCTTGACCCCATCGCGTACTTTCTAGCTCTCAAATCACATAGCTACTATAGAGCACTAACCTTACGAGGATTAAATGGGGGGTCAAACGACCTCTAATCGACGAATGGAGACTTTGGATTTCTGGTGTCAAAAACCACTCAGAAAAACTCTAGCTTGACCATTCGCCACCATTCAATTTTTCATGAAAATTTGGTCCTTGATGCCTCTCGACCACTTTTGTGCTCGAAGAATGGACTTGAACACTTCAAAACCAGGTCCCAAAATCCAACTCTCACCATGCGTGTAGTCCATGATGAACATTTTGAGGTCTTCTTCATTGGCCACGAGACCATAGAGTTGGCATTCGATGCAGTATGATTGTACCGAGTTCTTGGCGCTTATGAGTTCGCTTTCTGACCTAAATCTTGTTTGTTACAATAATGTGTTGAAGAAACCTTTAGTTTGGTGGCCTGGGTGAAAATTGATGAATCATACTAGTCTAGTATGCTGGTCCACGGTATTGCCATAAGTGTCACTCACGGAGAGTGGGTTTGAGATTAGATGCAATGATGGTTTTGGTAATGTTGTAGTTTTTGTAGTAGTAATAGAATGTTACATGCTTTAAGCTCAATGGCTAGGCACAGTAAAGGTCAATAGAATACATGATTATATTCCCCGTCCTTGTGAGCTTTCACTATCGTATTTGTGCGAGCTATCAATGTACTCGACAGACTCTCTTCGTGTGACTATTGGGATGTGCTGCAATTTAGTGCCACTTCGATATGTGACACTAGCTTGCACAATATTCCAGCAGAATTTGCTTTTTTCTTGTTTGAGTCAAAGTCTTGCAGTCCCAATCTCTTAGCATCTTCAATCTAAATATTTAACTTTTCTATTGACTCCACCTTCATTGCATACTTGAGCAGGTAGTAGGAGGTAGAAGAGTTTGTTACTCGTTGAATATTCATGTGCACTCCTCAAAGGAGCAATGGGGTTGAATGATATGGCACAACATTTTGGTGCTCATCTACAGGACAATAGTAGATGTATCGTTGAGTTTCAGGGTCTATTGTTGATTCCAGATCATCAGTGAGGCCAAATGGAAATCCATACTTGCATTTACTATGGACATTACTTTTGCTTATGTAGCAAGCATGACGACACATGAATTTTCTTTGCCATGATGAGGATGTAACCATAGGATCACATATGCATGTAAGGAGCCCCTATGTTGGATCTCATACCTAATGACATGGTGTTGGACATGCCCAACGCAAGCAACTCTGCCAAGGATGTATTGGTTGTTGAAGAAAAGGTGAAACCTAGTGTGGAAGAGGATGGTGCACTCAATGAGGTAGTCTTTCTATGAGAATTGAGGATTGAACTCCTTTCCAATGCATTCTAACTTGTTAATCTCAGCCCACCTTGTATTGATGACCTCGTCTATAGTGAATGTAAAGAAGAAATAAAGCATACCCCATACATCAACCATTGTGATAAGATCCTTCAAGTTACACTAGTGCCAAGATGGGGATCTCATATTGAAGCGTGAATACTATAGCGAAGGATGTGCATGACAAGCTTCTCATTAGAACTGTTCTTGTTCGCGCACCTATAGTTGTCGATGTCCCTTGGTAGGCAAGTTGTACTTGTGATATTCGTGATCAAGATAGCCCATTTTAGCTAGTATAGTTGTCAATGTCCCTTGGTAGGCAAGTTGGTAGGCAAGTTAGTAGGCAAGTTGTACTTGTGCTATTTGTGATCAAGATAGCCCATTTTAGCTGGTATAGAATCATGATGTAAGGCTTGTGTAAGGTGTACACAGAGAACACGGTTGATGCCCACACCTTGATGTATTCACTAAGATAGATGTTGACATCGTAGGTGCCATGGCCAAGTGGAAATAGGGACGAAAACACTACATTTTCAAAGGTGATATCTATGTAGGGCGAGCCTCTTGAAGACAAGCCATCTATCCTAAATATTGTTGTTTTTTCTATGAGACTATTATTATTCCATAATATAATATATACGAACTCGTGTTGATCGGCTCTTTGAAATGCATATCATCAGCTTGGCTTGACTATATTATCGAGCAAACTGTAACCTCTTTCATTCTCGTGTTTTGCTTGGAGCATTGGGTCGAATGGAGAGCTTTCATGATGGAGCTGTAGAATCCTTTCGAATGCAATGCCATGTTCTTAGATGTGGATTTTCTGTTGTAGCTATGTACTTCTAGATCAGTATATTATGCAGTATGTTGAAAGAGAACATTTCCACAATGTCACATGTAGTCAAGTCAATTCTAGTAAATGGTTGCAAAAGAGATGCATCATTCCAAGAGACTAGAGAGTTGTCGAGAATTAATTGATGCTCCAAGGTTCTGTTCGCAATCATTGTTGTCGTTTTGGAGACTAAGATGGATATATCAATGATGCTCAAGAGTTGAAGTTGTAATGGATTTGCATTGAGAATTCATTTTGTGTAGTCAAATAACAGGAAGATCATGTATTTGTTTCTGTCTTTATTCGCAAGACATGATCAACATTTCGTTATCATCATGTTAACTCTGTATTATTGGCATGCAAGGATGAGAATAGTGCTTGACAAAACCATTGTTACTTGTATTTTTTATGTAGATGAATTGTTCTTTTACAAAATGATAGCATGATGTTGCATTGTGACTATACCACAAGATGACATTGTTAGTGTTTCAATGATGCCTTTACATTCTGTTGTCCAAGGTAATTCGAGTTTGTCTATGCCGTACTATTTGCAACAAAGGGTCTTAATGACGTTTTTCTACAAGCCATAGTTTTCATTTTTCTAAAAGTCATGAAGAATACCCTATGACTTTGTTTTTATGTAGCATCAATTGATGCTAATGAGAACAATACATTTTTATCATTTAACTACAATACACTTGTTTATGAAAATAAGATGCTATACTTCGTAATAATTATTATTATTTAAATAAGAAGAGTAATTTATCTATTTTATATACGAAAATTGTGATTTTTTTCACTTAATAATAATTCAAATAAATAAATAAAATCAATAAACATTAAAATAAATAAACATTAACAATACTTCAAAAAATAAGTGAAATTAAAAAACATGTTTTATAGCATATCAAAGAGTTAGCACGGATCTCTTCGTAGTTAAATAATTATCGGAGAATGTGTCATTCTCCCATCCATTGAAAATATGTCGTTTGCTTTAAAAAAATACGATTTCATTTTTTTCAGTATGTTTAAAATATCATTACGCTTTCGTTTTTTCCATACATTCAAAAGATCATTTTCTTTTCCTTTCATTTCACTACTAATTAACTATTAACTACTACAAATACTATTGACACTACATAAGTCTAACCAATTAACTAATAATACTTCGACTACTAATATTGCTAATAAGTCTAGCTAACATAAGTGTAACTACTAATGCTACAACTGATAATTAACTATTAACTACTACTAATAAGTCTAACTAACATAAGTCTAACTATTAATACTATAGCTGATAATTAACTATTAACTACTACAAATACTACTAATGCTACATAAGTCTAACTAATTAACTAATAATATTACAACCATTAATACTACTAATAAGTCTAACTAACTAATACTGCTAATAAACTAATACTAATACTACTAATAATTCCAACTAATTAACTAATGCTACTCAAACATAAACTAATAAATTAATAAACATGTTACCTTTTAACTAATTGATTATCTAAAACGTAATAAATTAATAAACTTAAACTAGTAGATGCAATGATACTAATCATTGTGCCACAACAACACGATCGATGTGCCATGACAACAAAACTAATCTATGCCATGATTAATTAATCATTAATCGGGATGTATTAAGCAAAAGCACAAGAAGGATGACGTATTGAGCGTAAGCATGAGAAGGGAAAGTCACACGTACCTTTGTCTCTTCCTTGCATGTCAATGTCTCAATCGTCGGGTCTCTCTCTTGCATCTCTTGCTTGCACGTTTGATATTGAAAAAGCTAAAGCTTCGATCGATACTCGATACTGTAGATTTCTTAAAAAGCTGGTTTTTATTTCAACAAAAATTTGATCATTTGGAAGAAAAGTGAAAAAAGAAGAAAAAATACAAATCAAAACCCCTCATTAGCTGAACATGTAGAGACTGCACAGGGATGAGAATTATGGCTGGAGCTACACAGAACACTGGCATTGCTGTGGCTCATTTTAATCCCGGAAAAGAAACTACTTTATTTCTGGATATTACACACATTTTATCAATTCTATAAAGCTACAACATGCACAGATCTGGAAACACGTAAGTAGACAGCAACCAAAAAGACATTGGTAGGCCCAGTCATTTCTTTTAAGTATCTAAATTAAATGTCAGAACTGTAACTTCAGTTATAGATGAGATGGCCCAAATGATGAAAAGGTATCAACTGTTGCTTTGATTGTAGCAACTCTAGACACCAGAAAATGACTAAACTGTTCTCTCATAAGAATGAGACATTGATTTGATGATGCTGCCAGGTAACAATGAGCATTTGACAGAACTAACTGTACATCTAGCTAGAAAATGGCTTAACTTACAGCATTGATTTATCTGCACGCATGAGACATATACTATGGATATCATCTTTTTACAATCTGGCACCAAGTTCGAAAAGGAATATATAGTACATTCAGGAGGACTTCAATGCCCTGTCTCCCCAGAAAAGCCCATGCAGTTGTAGTAAACAATATAGAACAGCTAAACTCCAATATGCCTGTTGGGCCCCAATGGTCATGCACAATCAATATCCATGTTTTCACCTTCATGGTCTATAATTCATGTGAAGAAGGCAGTAACATGGAAAAGCCATGGCAAAACAAACGCAAAGACCATGCATGCTAATAGCACATTGAAAAGGCGATGGTTTTGCCAACATCGAATTTCATCTGTTGCTGGTGTAGCTCTAGCATTGCCATCATTCCAACTCTCCAAAAAATTTGGATCATCAATCCCATTTATATTGAGTACAGTTGATCCACATATTTCACAAGTCCTGTGTGACAAAAAAACAGAAGATTTGCAATAAGCAAGAGTTCCAAATCTGAAAACATTCTCTCTGTAAATATCACAAAGTTGGAACTGGTCAAACTGCCAACCAAACTTCATAGTAAAACTAGGAAAATATGTTCAACCAAAACCAAAAATCATACTCTTCTCCCACCCCACCTCCATTCCCCGACTTCTATAAAGCACAATGATCCTCATCAAACTGGCGCAACTTGATTATAATACCTTTCAGACTTCCATCAAAATTAATCTTATATATCAAACGTTAAGCTAAATTCCAATCCCAGCGTCCAAAAGTGCAATAACTTCTTGAATCAGATATTATTTATCCCTTGTAAAGAAATGCTCTGAAAATATGAAACTTTCAAGCAAGCTCTAAAAACCATTGGAAAGCAAAATGCAAGGCCATTAATCACTGTTTTAAGTGACTACTCACCCAGCCTGCAACTGTCCAGCTCACGCCTATTCACTGCACCTTGAGAAGCATGCACTCCTCAGCTACCTTTTGCTGGCTCTGATACTAGTTTGTTGTGCAAGCTATTCATGAGCTGAGAGTGAAAGTACAGAGAGTTGAGAGCAGTAGAGTGAGAGAGTGAGCACAACACTTGATGTTTGGTACAAAGACTTGTGTACCACATTTTAGGTTTTGAATATATATAAAGTACAAAAGTTAAAAGGGTGCATTCACACCCAAACACGGTAAAAGATATGGTGAGCCTTTATTCCCAACACAGTTGCATGTAAATCAGCCCTCTTGTAGACCTCTAGAATCTCATTCATTCTATTGTCCACTTACTGAATTTACATCAACCACCTTCCTCAACCACTACGACATCCATGCACACATTCCAATGCAGCCATGCAAACTCTAAATCTTGCTGGATTCAAACTTGGGATCAACGATTGCCACTCAGAAACACATGTTCAAATTTAAGGCTCAAATCTCCAATTTCCACTACCAGATTATACATACATCTTATCAAGATGAAAGAGAAGAAGCTTGATAGAGAAATCTTTGATTTTCAGCCCTAAGACAATGACTAATATCAGTCTCCAGCCTAAAATAGTGACCAATGTTATTAATCCTCAATTTGTCCCTTGATTCTAGATGCCTGGGGAGCCAAATTGAGTCTTTAACAATTGCATGCAGGTCACCTGTTAGAGATTTGGTCATTCCCAGGATGGGCACATGCTATGTCAAGACAATTTAGGGCAGATTTATCTAGTTTGGAGTAGGTCGGAAAGATTTTATGCAACCAATATTGGAAATGGATGTTGAGAGAGAGAGAGAGAGAGAGAGAGAGAGAGAGAGAGAGAGAGAGGGACTCAAACTTCTCACATGGTAAAGCCTTGGTGAAAACATCTGCAACAATTTCCTATGTGGGAACATACATCAAGCTAATATGAAAAGCATGAATGGCCCAAAAAGAAACAATATCCTAGTAGACTACCGAGTGTTTGAGTCGCTAGTCCAATTTGAATCACTCTAAGCCTATAGCAGCAAGTCTCACCCTAAGAGGAAAAAAATGCATATGTCTAAGTACCTTGTAAATAGCCGAAGATCCACTAGGCTATGCACTTGCTCACTTGAGATACTACAGACTATATGTTTTTATGACTTTTTTTCAATTCTGCAAAAAATGGGACATGTCTAGCTCTAATACCAACTATTGGTTTTTTTTAGAGAGAGAGAGAGTGTGTGTGCGCGCGCGCGCGAGAGCGCGCATGCGCGCAAGTGAGTGAGTAAACACAGGATAGTGAGCAAGAGTGGGCAGCAGTCTCACACTAGAAAGATGTAAGTACTAGAATAATAGAATGAAAGTACAATAGGTCTTAAGTAAGTTAAACCTATCCCTAACTCAATTGGAGTTAATTTTGGTGTCTGTTAGAATTTGCCAATTTTGGGCAGTTCTCAATGTGACTTGTGTGTTGTGGATACTTATTAAAGTATAAAAGTATAGCGTGTGTAGGACTTTAAAAGTAGTGATACTAGACTCCAAACTAGCATTTATTGTGCAGTTTTAGGCAAACTAAACATGGCACATAGTGTCACGGACATGCTATGATCAAGTGTATAGATTAATTTTTGCTCATGCCATATGAATCCACACCCCATGTGAACGCACCCTTAGCAAGACATCCGCGAGCCAACCATGCAAACCCATCCTTATCATGTCATATAGAACCTTCTAAAAGATATGCCATGTCATCGCCTACATCATCAATGATGTCATCATGAAACATTCTAGAAGATCTTGAGCCACCCTCCAATACCTATAAAAGGAGAGGCTTGCCATAGAGTTCCTCAATCTTGCCAATGCCAATCTTGGGAGCTCAAGGAGTCGAGACCTCCAAGTAAGTAACTTCCGAGTTCCAATTCTAGTTCTTGTCTAGTCATGGTATCTAGTCTTGTCTTGTCTTGTCTTCCATTATACGCCTATTGTCTTGTCGCCTTGTAATCTCGTAGTACAAGATCTTGTCTAGTACTCTCTTGTATCTTGTTCATCCCCGTCGAGAGAGATCTTGCAATTCTGATATCTTGTATCCATACCTACAGTCCCAAGTTGTGGGATCCTTCATATTCTATCGAGTCCTGGTGTCTATACCTACCATTCCGCAGTGTGGGATTTTTTGTATCTTGTTAAATTATCATTGTACCTTGTGCCCCTATGTAGGATTATCTTATAATCAAAATTTTTGTAACAAATATTGCATCTAGTCCAGTCTCTCAAGCACAATCTAGTACTAGTTTCTAGCCCTACTGAGCACCATGGATGCGACCCTTGAGAGAATCGTAGCCTCCCTTCAAAACATCCAACAACAAATTCAAGACTTGAATGAACGACAAGCCCAAGTTCAAATAGAACACCCTATGCATCTAGGTCCTACACTTCAAGAGATGCAGGACCAGATCTGAGACTTCCAAAACAACAGAGGAAGTGATCAGATGATTTCGTGTGTTTATCAACCCCCGACAAGAGAACCCAAGATCAACATGCCAAAGAAGTTCAATGGTGACCGTTCGAAGTTCAAGGGATTCCTACAACAAGTAAAGCTGTATATCCGCATGCAACCGGATAGATATCTAGATGATGCTTCCAAGGTGGGATTCATTGGGACTTTGCTTTGTGGTCAAGCTTTATCATGGTTTGCCCCAATCTTAGAAAATAATATACCAGTATTTTAAAACTATGAGGCATTTCTTTGCGAGCTCACTTCCACATTTAGAGATATAGAGTAGTAAAAACAAAGATGATGACTTCGAGATAACATCGAGGACCTCATGCTCACTATGCTTGAGGCAAAAACACTCAACGATTATATCATGCAAGCCATCCAATGTGATAATAGATTGTTCGAGAGGAAGCAAGAAAAGTGAGAAGAATTAAGGCCTCTCCAATAGAACCCAACCCCAATCAAAGACCAATCATAGAAGAAACAAAGCCTGAACCGATACAAATAGATAATAACAAATTCCAACCCTTGACCCCACAAGAAAAGCAAAGACGAAGAGAGAATCATCTATACCTATATTATGGAAACTGGATACATCGCCCTAAATTTCCCAAATAAGAGGGCAAGAATCCCAAGAGTTATTACAACCATCCTCGAGCAAGAAAACGAGAATGTCCGGTTGTAAATGAGACCGTACAATAGGACCTTGATATAAGAAAGGATCTCTTGATCCCAGCCACACCCATGGAAACTTTCCTTGTCACAGTCCAGATGATCCTATCGAGAAAGACCCTTTCCCTCAAAGCCCTAGTCGACTCCGGGGCCTCTGCATGTTTCATTGATGATGGCTTTATGAATAGATACCAGATTCCAATACTCCAAAAGACCAATCCTGCAACAGCTAAAGTCGTGAATGGAAGACCTCTAGTGTCTGAAGATATTACCAAGGAAACTCGACCACTCATGGTAACTCTTGGCGATTACAAATCTGGTGTATGCTTTAATGTCATATCCAATTCCACAAATCCTAGTCCACCCAGGTCCTACCAAGCCATTTTTCTTGGAGATTGATGCATCAAACTATATCTTAGGAGCCATCTTGTCCCAGTATGGAGATGATGATCATATACATCCAATGGCATTCCACTCAAGGAAGTTCTCCACTCCAAAGATAAACTATGAGATCCATGACAAAGAACTCCTTGTCATCATCTAGAGGGTGCAGTCCATAAAGTTATTTATCTATACAAATCACAAAAATCTAGAATACTTTATGACAACCTGCATCCTCAATTGAAGACAATTCCACTAGAGTAACTTCTTATCTAGATTTGACTTTGTCATCACCTATCACCCAAGATGCCAACATGGGCCTAAAGAGGAAGGACCAGCAGTGACCTCATCTCTTCTTCTCTTTTCTTCCACAAGAGCTTCTTGATTATGAACCTCAGTAGACAAATAAGCATAGTCTGAAAATGAATCCACTGGTGCACTCCATCCTGTTGTCTCTCATATAGATTCCCGTTCATGAGACATATCAGAAACAAATCTCGGTCTTTGTAGTTGATACATTCGGATGTATGGGGTCCTGCCCATAATGCATCTTTTGGTGATGCTAGGTATTATGTATCGTTCGTTGATAATTTCATCCAATACACATGGCTATACATTCTGAAGCACAAGGATAAGGTGCTCAATGTCTTTAAGGACTATAAGAAGCATGCTGAAAATGATTGGATGTTATATCTCATGTTTGAGATCTCATGGAGGTGGAGAATATGTATCCAAAGAGTTGACATGTACCTTGCTAAATATGGCATAAAAAGGTAGCTCACATGCAGTTACACACCTCAACAAAATGGTGTGGCAGAGAGAAAAAATCGGATGCTTATGAAAGTTGCCAAGGCAATGCTTAATAAAAAGAATTTTCCAAATGCTTATTGGGCTGAAGCTGTGGTTACTGCAATTTATGTTAATGGTCCACATACATGTGCATGTGTGCACGATTTTATCGTGTAGATGTATGCACATGTACATGTTTGCATGCATGTACAATGGTATATGTGCACATGTACATTTGCATAAGCTTATGGGCAAGGGTATTGTGCAATGTCCTAAGTGCTAGTACTTATGTGTGATGACATGTGTGCACATGTATAGTCCCTCCATCCTTCAAGGTTGGAATTGTGGATCAGGAGATGATGCTCTTATTGGAGGCGCACCAAGTGTAAACATGAGATGCTATAAGCAATCCACGTCACATTGGGATGTCCAATTTTGAAATTTTAACCTAACAATCAATTTGTACTCATGGATATATTCAAGAAAAGGGTATATATATTATGTTGACTTTTAGTTCTCTAAAAATAGAAGGGGTTTATAAATGTACTTAATGTAAATTCACAAAATGGGTCATTTTATTCCAAAATTCTTAGACGCACAATGGGGTGTAGGGGGGGAGGGGGCAATGGGGAGGGGGGTGTGCCCGGAATGTGCCTATTTGAGCACCTAAGAAGGGAGAAGAAGCTTTTAATCAACAATGAGCAATACTACTCAAGCTAAAGCAACTCCAACTAGCAGTCATCTCTCCAATTGTCACCAAGACGACCCTAACTTAATCCAGTTAATCCATGAAGCTCTGCTATAGAATGATTTGGCCAATAAAAATCAAGAGGGAAAAGAAAATGAAGTTTATGAGTTTCAGAAAACTAATGGATTGTTATACTATAAGGATCTACTTTACATCCCTCCATGAAAGCCAAGACTCCAGATACTCCAACAAACGCCATGACATCCCAATAGCACGACACTTTGGAGTTAATAAAACCTTAGAGCTTATTTCAAAAGATTTTTGGTGGCCCTAGATGTGGAAAGAAGTTAAGAAAATTGAAATATATAAAATCATGTGATACCTGCAACAGGGCCAAGGTACCTCGTCACAAACTGCATGGCCTCTTGCAACCCTTGCCCATTCCAGTGTGACCCTGGTCTTCTTTGTCCACGGATTTAATAACAAATCAAACAAATATGACTCTATTCTTGTTATGATAGATAGGTTCAAAAAAATGGCACATTTCATCTCTACCACCAAGACCATCAGCAGCTACCGCTAGACTCTTCCTCAGATACATTTTCAGATTACATAGACTCCCAGATGACATCATTAGTGATTGGGGTTCCCAATTCATATCTAGTTTTTGGAAAAGCCTTTTCAACCTCCTTGGAGTCCAAGTTAAGTTATCTACAGCCAATCATCTACAAACTAATGGTCAAATAGAACAGGTAAATCAAGTCTTGCAATAATATCTCCGCTACACCATCATCTACCATCAGAATGATTGGTTGGAGCTCTTGCCCTTTGCAAAGTTTGCTTATAATAATAGTATCCATGCATTTACCAAGCAAACTCCTTTCTTTGCAAACTATGGCCAGCATCCAAGGATCGATGTGCATCTCTTCAATCAAACAAAGAACCTTGCTGCCCAAGATAAAGCTCAACACCTAGTAGATATACACCACGAACTCAAGCAACAAATCCAAAAGGCTCAAAGTCAGTACAAGCACTATGCGGACCAGCATCGTCTCCAACATCCAGCATACAAAGTCGGTGATAAAGTATGGTTACTCAAGCATAACCTCTAGACAACGAGGCCCTCCACCAAGCTAGACCACTTGAGATTTGGGCCCATCACCATCGTAGCCCGGATCAACCCACTTGCTTATCGACTCCAACTCCCCAGCACCATGAAGATCCAAAGTTAAAGAATTTCACAAGAGAAATCCAATGAAACTTGGACCAAACCACCAAGCCGCTCCTCATGAAACTCGTCATAGAGGAGAGGGGTGATGCCATGGACATGACATGATCAAGTGTACAAATTAATTCTTGCTCATGCCATATGAATCCACACCCCATGTAGCCCCACCCTTAACAGACATCCTCGAGCCAACCATGAGAACCCACCCTTGCCATGTCATCATAGACCCTTCTAGAAGATATGCCATGTCGTCGTTTGCATCATTGATGATGTCATCGTGGAATATTCTAAAACATCTTGAGCCACCCTCCAACACCTATAAAAGGATAGGCTTCCCATAGAGCTCCTCAATCTTGCCAATGCCAATCTTGGGAGCTCAAGGAGTCAAGACTCCCAAGTAAGTAACTTCGAGTTCCAGTTCTAGTTCTTGTCTAGTCATGATATCTAGTCTTGTCTTGTCTTCCATTATACTCCTATTATCTTGTCGTCTTGGAATCTCATAGTACAAGATCTTGTCTAGTACTATCTTGTATCTTGTTCATCCCTGTCAAGGGGGATCTTGCAGTTGTGGGATCCTTCATATCCTATCAAGTCTTGTTGTCTATACCTACGGTCCCGAGTCGTGGGATTTTCTGTATCTTGTTATCATTGTACCTTGTGCCCCTATGTGAACAGTGAGATTATCTTATAATCAAAATTCTTGTAACAAATCTTACATCTAGTCTAGTCTCTCGAGCACAATCTAGTGCTCCCATAACACATAGGTGCCACATGGCAACTTGGCACTCGTCACTACCTTTTTCAATTTTCTATTACTATTTTATTTTATTCATTTTCTTGCAATCGGTCAGTTTTCAACCTAGCCAACCTACTGTATTTGGTTATTTTATTGTTGGCTATTTATAGCCAACCTACCCGAGGTCGCATACACATTCAAACTTTAGTTTCTTCTGCAGATGAGAGAGAGCTCCGACTAGTGATGCGTTGACAATCAATTGTACTTATCTTCCTTCAATATTTAGCATTCATACTTTGCAGTCTTCACTGTTCTACCGTCTCTTTCTCTCTCTCTCTTCTCTCCATGTTCACTACTGTGCATCGGCAAAAGGCTAAAGTGAACAAAGACACACAGAAAAGGAAGGGAGTTTGTTGTTTTTGTGCAGATCTTGCAGTCAAAGGAGAAAAGCCTACATTTTCAGCCTTTTACAATAGGTTTTGCTTTTTAATCACATCCAACAGTCAAAGCATTTGAACAAGGAGTGCAGGAAACCCTAGCAAGTTGCCTTTTCGGAGTCCAAGGGGAATACCCTTTGTTTTGTGCACGTTATTTAGGAGCTATGTTATTCAAAATTGATGTGGGGTTTCAAGAAATTGTAGATCAAAAGGTCTCTATCTTATTGGCTCTTCCACAGAATCAAAAGCTAGATGGGGAGAGAGAACTATCACATTTTGCGAGTGATGATGCTTGCATCCTGGAGTCTTATGATTTGACAAATGCCATTGCTTGTACATCAACCTAAGATATTTCCAAACTTTCTTCTTCAGACAAAGTGAAGTTGTTGAAGGTACATGCCCACTGGGACAAGTTGAATGCCTGTATTCATTCTTTCTTATTTCTTTCATGTACTCTAGCCATGATAGCCCATATTGAGGATCTTACCGATGCTCAAGAGATATGGCTCGAACTAGATCAGCTCTATAACAAAATGATTGTCATGAGGAGGGTCTCTTTGGAGATGCAAATGCGGACTTTGAATCCAAGCAAGTCTACTTCCATGTGGAAGCATGTGAACAAGCTTTGACAACTACAAATACAGGTTCAAAATGATGGCAAGATGATCTCCTTTGAGGATATGGTGATTACTTTGTTATCACAGTTGACCCCTCGATTCAATGCATTCTGCTCTACCTTGGAAAGAATGGAGACCCTTAAATGGGAGAAGTAGGTTCCTATGGTCTTGGACCAAGAGGAACAATTTAAGGGTACGGATTCCCAAAAATCTGAGGCTCTTACACATCGGACTTCCCAAAAGAAGGAAAAGCGAAAGCAGAAGAAGAAAGACAAGGATTCTACTTGCCACAACTATGGTAAGACAGATCATTGGAAAAAATAGTCTTGATAAGGATAAGAAGGACACCAAGGAAAAGAAGACTACAAAGGACTCAAAAGTAGTGGTTTCTTCTTCATCACAACGTTTCTACATTTGGAGGTTATTGAGTCTTCTTCATAGGATCCGTCTAATGCAACATCGATGATCTGTTAGACTCGAGTGGATTGTGGATAGTAGTGCTTCCCGCCACATGATTCCTTCTCTAGATGGCATTGCCCATATGCATCCGATGCATTGGCATATTCTAATTGGTGAAAGTTCTTGGGTTCCTACATAGGGTAAGGGTGATATGCAGCTGATTTTAAATGGGCAAGGTGGTGCCCACACCTCAAAGGTTCTTTATGTTCTAGGGTTGGGCTATTATCTCCTTTCGGTGAGCAACATTTGTGGACTTGGCCTCACGTTTGAGTTTGGCAAGGACTTCTTTCAAGTTCTAGATGGAAAGACGAGATAGGTGATTTGCCAGGGTACAAGGACAATGGTGTCTATAAGATGCAGAGTTCTTCAGCCCTTACTTCTCGTCTTCTTACTTCTCAATCTTAGTCTAAGCTATGGCATGTCTAGTACAACCACCTCAACTACAAACTACCTTAGGAAGGCAGCTCACGACCAACTTGTACGTGGATTGCCAGATGTTGGGGTGAGCCCTCTGCCATGTGTATCTTGCATCCGTGGTAACTAGTATATAGATGCAATTCCCAGCAATGCTTCAAAGCGGGCAAAGAAGCCCTTGGAGATTGTTTCTATAGATTTGTGTGGACTGATGAGGACAAAGTCGCTCAAGGGGAGTCTTAACTTTATGTTGATTGCGGATGATTACAGCAAGATAACATAGGCATATTTTCTAGCACTAAAATCCAAAGCTTTCTCACATTTTAAGGATTGACTCATCTTCAAGGAAAACCATTCAGGCATACAGGAAGCTTAAGGTAGTGAGATCTAAGAAAGGTGGAGGATTTATCTCCAATGAATTAGCTCAGTCTTGTGCAAATCAACGGATTCACCAAGAGTACACTAACACTAATACTCCTCAAGAGAATGGTATTTTGGAGCGCAAGAATAGAAGTGGGATTGAGATGGCTCGAACTATGACAGAGCATCAGCAAACACCTCAGTGTCTTTGGGCCGAAATAGTGGCCATCACATTTCATATTCTAAATTGGTCACGGACATCGGTTATTAAAAAGACTCCTTTTGAGATGTATTTTGGGTTCAAGTTGGATGTTTCCTATTTCAAGCTATTTGATGTAATGCCTATACTCACATTCCAAAGTAACAAGGGATAAGTTTGAGCTAGCTTCCAAGACATAGGTGTTTGTTGGCTACAACTTTGGACACATGTATACAAGATAGATCAAAGTGATAGTTGTGCACATAAGCCGATTCCGGTTGAGCTTATGCCTCTTGAGGCTCCCTCTACAAATGAAGATATTGCTTCTCCATCAACTTTCCCACTAATAGATGTTTCAAAGACTTCAGTAGAGGCTAAGTAACATGGGTGTATCAGCCTCCTTGTTGGACTCTTTAGACACTCCATGATGTAGAGATAGAGGGGCTTCCTCAGGAATGGTAAGCGTAGGAGGGCCCGCGGCAATCTCAAAGAAACCAAGCACATTCCACCAAGCTTATTTATACTATGGTTTGATAACCCATGCCATGCAAGATAGGGAGATGGCATCAGTGAAGAATGCATTACAATCTAATCATTGGCGAAAGGCATGGAGGAGAAGTTGGTGTCTATCGGACCGAATGGCACTTGGTATCTTGTGCTTGGGCCCGTTCATCACAAAGTGATTGAAGTCAAATGGGTCTTTAAGACCAAGTATCTTAGTGATAGCACACATGACAAGCGGAAGGCATGGTTGGTTGCCAAGGGTTTTGCACAACAACCACATTCGAATAGTATTAGCTCTTGCCAACCATAAAAGATGGCCAATTCACTAGTTGGATGTCAAGTCTATATTCTCCAGACTCGTCCTACTCTTCTGCAGTGCGACAATGAGAGTTGCATTGCCTTGGTGCAAAATCCTATATTCCATGCCCGGACGAAGCACGTTGAGATCCAGTATCACTTCATTCGGGAGAAGCTTCTGGATGGGACCATTGATGTGGAGTACTGCAAGCCGGAGGATAATCTTGCAGATTTGTTCACAAAGGCGCTTCCCCAGGCTTTACTTCATCAACATTCCTGATCCCTTAGTCTGATGCCTCGTCCAAGATCTGAGAGGGGGTGTTAGAGGGAGAGTCTGTTAGAATATCAAGCTCGTACATGTGTGTTTTACCGACATGAGCTGGACACAGCTAGTCTGGCTAGATCAGTTAGGTACATTGAATAAGTCGGTTCTACTTCTAGTGTGAATGGTCTTTATGACCTTAGGTTGTATATGCACTATGTGTGTGCTAAATGAATAATAAGAAGAATAGAGAGAGGAAGCATGTTGCTTCACTCTGTGTTGCTCTCCTTCCTGCATCCATGAAATAAACGTGGTATCAGAGCCATGAATGGGCTCACTAGTGGAATGCACTGAAGAAGAAGACTTGAAGTCTGACTTGAAGGGCTGAAAAAAGAAGAGGACTGACTGTCATTTTATGGCTGAGATTCAGTACATGGACTGCTCACCAAGGCTCCATTGAGCATCACCAAGCGTGTGGCTTGTCTGGAGACTCACCAAAGCTCCATTGAGCATCAACAAGTGGGCAAATCTGATCTGAATATACTCTGAACAGTCTATGTGGACTGTGCCTATGAACAGGCTGCTCTCATTGGCTGAGATTCAAGAAGTATAGCACTTGTCAGGTGGCATAGAGCTTGGATGCATACCAAGGAAGGTTCTTGAAGGGTGTACCTTGCTATTGCTCTTGTGGGAGCTGTAATAGAGGTGTATAGATCTGAATACACAGGGCTGAACTGTCATTGAAGTTACAGTGATATTATACACTTGGGATGTCTGCATTTTTGGATGCTCTTTGGCATGTACATTGAACTTGAATGTAGCACTTGATGCTTGGTAGAAGACATGTCATATTTCTTGGGTATTTTGACATAAACTTGGAGCTTGGAATGGCCTGATCTGAGAGCTTGTGACAGGCTGAAAACTGGAAAAAATTTGCAGACATAAAGCACTAATTGGTTATTTCTGAAGAACTAGTTGGTTTGGTTAGTCCCACAGGTACTTGAAGACTTGGTCTGTGACTATTGAATGCTTGAGCATTGGAAACGGAAGTGATGCAAATGGTTTATGGGTTTTTGGGACTGAAATTAATCCCTGTTGCCAGTGCATTGGCTGTTTGAAATCTGGGAATTTATTTATGACATTCATATATGCTGGTTATATACTGTTTTGTGGTTCTATGCCTATGCATGGCTTGACACATGTACTAGCAGCTATCTATGGAAGTTTGGGACATGTATGACATGTATACTACTCAGTTTTGGGCTTGAAATCACTGCTGGTCACTCACAGAATTACAGTTTTCAGACTGCATACATGTACTCTGGCATGAGGTTGCAGGAGTTCAAACCGAAGTGAATACATAGTATTTGCACTGACTGCTTAACTCACAGGTTAAGCCACTTGGTTGTGAGCTGTTTTGGACTGTTAGTGGGCTGAAATACCCTGTTTTTTTTCTGCAATTAATTGCAAAAAACTGTCATAAACAGTTCCGGGCTGAAGTCGAACTGTTAAGAAGATCTTGGTTTGCAGGTAGTCAGGCAAGGTTTACAATATGGCAAATGCTGATAGAACTGATAATGTAACCCAGATTGTGGGAGAAAAGCTTGAGAGCAACAATTATGCAATATGGAAGTTCCGCATGGAGAACTTTCTGATAGGCAAAGGATACTGGGACTTAGTGACAGGTGTTGAGGCTGAACCTGAAGTTCCAGATAGGAATCCTACAGCTGATCAAAGACGAGCGCATCGAGCTTGGACGGAAAGAGCTCGCAGGGTTTTACATTGGTTGTCATTATGTATCTCGGATGCTATGGTGATGCAGATCATGAACTGTAAATCCCCAGCAGATACATGGAATATATTGGTCAAATACTATGGCACAACTACAAGTGCAAGGAAGATACAACTGAAGCAGAAATTCAATAACATGGAGAGGAAGAACAGATCCATACAAGATTATGTCACAGAGGTTAAGACCATAGCAGATCAGCTGGCATCTGTTGGCTCACAGGTTGAAGATGAGGATATGGTTGCAGTGACCTTAAATGGCTTGGGTCCGGAGTACAAGTCTTTTGACACTTCAGTATCTGTGCGGGCTGAGATGCCTGACTTTAATGAGCTGGTTGCATTATTGATTCATGAAGAGGTGAAGCTTGGCTTAGCTACAGGGTCAAGCAGCTCAAAGAATAAGGATGCAGTTTTTTACTCGAATTAGCGTGGTCGTGGTAGCCGTGGTAGAGGCTATGGATCTGGCAGAGGAGGCCAGCAGAATGCATCCTATAGTAATAGCAATCAGTAGTCATCAAATGCAAGAGGTGGTGGAAATTTTCGAGGCAGGGGGAGATCTAACTCCCGTGGCAGAGGCTCATGGCAGCAGCAGCGTCAGTCAGACAATCCAAATAAAGATAAGGATTGTCACTACTACGGAAAGTATGGGCATATTGCAAAGGACTGCTGGAAGAAGCAAGGAAACCAGAAGGGCAAGCAGCATAGACATTATGCTACGTCCAGTCAGGCAGATGACTCTGGTAATAGACTGTTTGCCATACAGTATGTCAAAGATAAGGCTGCTGAAAAATCATCTGATAATGCAGTGTGGTACATTGACTCGGGGGCGTCGAATCACATGACCCCTCACGGTGATTGGTTCACGGATATGGTGGCTGAAAAGCATGGCTATGTATGCACAGGTGATGACACGCAGCATAGCATTGAGCATAAAGGCAAAGTGCCTCTTGTAGTCCATAATGGCAGGAAGAAAAATTTGCATGATGTATTGCATGTTCCTTCAATTACGAAGAACTTGTTATCTGTTGGTCAGATGACGGAGCAGAACTTGTAGGTTAGATTCAATAAGCATGGCTACTTTATTGAAGAGTTTGGCAATGGCTGCAAGTTGATAGCTCATGGTCACAGGAATGGCAGAATGTTTACTCTTGATGCTTCTTTGCCAGAGCTGAATTCAGCTATGTTTACCCATGGTTCTGGCACTGTTAGGGATTTGGAAATATGGCACAAGAGAGTGGGGCATGTCAATTTGCAAAGGCTGCAAATTATGCAAAAGAAACAGCTGGTTACAGGTTTACCAAAGTTCCAATATTCAGATATTGGTCATGTATGCGAGGCTTGTCAGTTCGGTAAGCAGTCACGATTGCCATTTGTCAGGCATGTACGACAGAGTACACGTCCATTGCAGTTAGTGCACTCTGATGTTTGGGGGCCAGCTCATAATGTATCTATGGGAGATTCCAGATATTATGTATCCTTCATTGACGACTACAGTCGCTATACCTGGCTTTACATATTGAAAACAAAAGATGAGATCTTTGCTGTTTTTCAGCAATTTAAAGCACAGGTTGAGGAGTGTGAATGCTACATCTCTTGCTTGAGATCTGATAGTGGTGGGGAGTATGTACCAAATGAATTTGATGATTTCTTGGCTGAAAATGGCATTCGTAGGCAGCTCACCTGCAGCTACACTCCGCAGCAAAACGGAGTAGCTGAAAGGAAGAATAGAATTCTGATGGAAGCTGCTAGGGCTATGATGAATGAAAAGCATATGCCACTTTACTATTGGGCAAAGACTGTTATGACAGCCGTATACATTTTGAACAGGACTCCCACTGCAGGTATTCATGAGATGACACCGTTTGAGAAGTTGTATGGCTATAAGCCGGATGTAAGTCACATGAAAGTCTTTGGCTGTCTTGCTTATGTGCATATTCCAGATGAGAAAAGAAAGAAGTTGGATCCCAAAGCACATAAGTATGTGTTCATTGGATATTCGCAGGAGAAGAAGGCATATAAATGTTATGATCCCTCTACCAAGAACTAAGTTCATACCTAGGAAATTATCAAGCACGCAATTAATGTAATGCATGTAAATATGATTTTTCATCGTGATAATTATAACCTATGATATAATAATAGAGCAACCTGGGTTTGGAGTGATGCCTTGATTCCACCGGTATTGATGCCTGATGAACCGTTCGCGGTTGTGGTGCCACCTTGTTTCAAACCTCCATCCACACTTGCAGGGTTTCCAGCCATCTTTGTGGAACTAGATTTGGTAAGCAGGGATATTATCTTTGATGAGATGGGTTCTTGGTATCTATCACCAGTTGCAGTGCCAGCGGATATGCCTTCCACTCATGCCTCTACAATTGATTTACAACAGAGTACTGTTATGACAGGACCTCGTAGTCAGACAGTATCCCCATGGACAGGGAGATTGAGGAGCTCGCCGTCCACTGACACCGGTATGTCAGTAAGGGGGAGACATGATGTCTTGGACAGCAAAGGAAAAGAGAAAGTTATTGAGGATGCATCTGGTATGATGACACCTGGCAGAATGACTTCTGGCTATGAGTCTAGTGATACTCTAGACAACGAACTTGGTATTCCAACTGTCTATACGCCTGGCACAAGGCAGAGCAGGTATATTCCGCCTCATGAGAGAGGGGAATTGAGTAGTGCACCACAGCTTAGACACTCGCAGAGGGTCAGATACCCTGTTGACAGGTTGACATGCAGTGGCTACTCTGCAAAGCATTATGCGTACATGACAAAAGTGATGGAGGTCAAAGAACCAAGTGCATATGGTGAAGCAGTGAAAGATGAGAATTGGTGTGTAGCCATGGATGAAGAAATGAATGCCTTGGCTGAAAATAAAACATGGGATTTAGTACCACTGCCTGAAGGGAAAAAGACCATTGGTTGCAAATGGGTCTATAAAATCAAATGCAAGTCAGATGGCAGTGTGGAGAGATACAAAGCCAGGCTGGTCGCAAAGGGGTATGCCCAACAGTATGGACTTGATTATGAGGAAACATTCAATCCTGTTGCCAAGATGGCAACTATACGCACTGTGATTGCCTTGGCTACTGCTAAAGGCTGGAAATTGCAGCAAATGGACGTTAAGAATGCATTTCTTAACGGTGACCTAGCAGAGGATGTCTATATGGTTCAGCCGGAAGGGTATGCAGGCTGAAAAAGGCATTGTACGGGCTGAAACATGCTCCGAGAGCTTGGCATGCTAGGATCAGTAACTACTTGCAGAGATTGGGTTTTGCTGTTGGCAGGGCTGATCATAGCCTATTTACAAAGAAGACTGACAGTGGTTTAGTAGTGCTGGTCATATACGTTGATGATTTGATAATCACTGGTGATGATGACTTGGGCATACAGCATGTAATGAAGATGCTGAAATCTGAATTTGACATGAAAGACCTAGGAGAACTGAAGTATTTCTTAGGCATTGAGGTAATTCCAGCTAACAATGGGTTATGGCTGATGCAGAAGCACTATGCCATAGAGATGTTGAAGAAGTATGGCATGGCTGAATGCAAACCGCTGGATACACCTCTTGATCAGAATGTCAAGCTAGACATGAACACTGGGGCTGAAGTAGAGGATGTGACTATGTACAGGCAGATGGTTGGCAGCTTGATTTACTTGACCATCACTAGGCCTGACTTGAGCTATGCTGTAGGGCTCATAAGCCAGTTTATGCAGAAGCCTAGAAAGCCGCACTTGAATGCAGTTAGACGCATTATGAGATATATTAAGTCCACTGTAGAGTATGGGCTGTTCTATGTCAGAGATAAGCCCTTAATATTGACCAGATACACGGATGCAGATTGGACAGGTTGCTCATATGATCGTAGATCTACGAGTGGATATGCATTTGGATTTGATAGCGGCATGATTAGCTGGAGCAGCAAGAAGCAGCCTACGGTTGCTTTGTCGAGTACTGAGACAGAGTACAGGGGTGCTGCATTGGCAACATGCGAGATTTCATGGCTGCTCAAGCTTATGGCTGATTTGGACATACAGGTAGATGCTCCAGTGAAGTTACTATGTGATAATCTAAGTAGTGTACTCCTGGCTATGAATCCAGTCTATCATGCCAGGACGAAACACATAGAGGTACACTACCATTTCATCACAAAGATGGTTCTTGCAGGACGAGTTGATCTTATGCATGTGAAGACTAATGAACAGGTAGCGAATATCTTTACCAAGTCCTTGGGTAAAGATAAGTTATGTGGTTTTAGACAGCTGCTTGGAGTACATATGATGTCTTGAGCTTGAGGGGGAGTGTTAGAATATCAAGCTCGTACATGTGTGTTTTACCGACATGAGCTGGACACAGCTAGTCTGGCTAGATTAGTTAGGTACATTAAATAAGTCGGTTCTACTTCTAGTGTGAATGGTCTTTATGACCTTAGGTTGTATATACACTATGTGTGTGCTAAATGAATAATAAGAAGAATAGAGAGAGGAAGCATGTTGCTTCACTCTGTGTTGCTCTCCTTCCTGCATCCATGAAATATAACAGAGTCATCCCTTGGACAGGCAGTCGGACACGTCAGCAGAGTAGGGCAATGCCACATCAGCACAGTACAACGCAAAGGACACGTCAGCAGAGTACGGACAGAGCAAGATGCCACGCCAGCATAGTACGGATGTCAGTAGCCTGCAGTCGAACAGTGCAAGCTACAGTCGGACAGTTTTTTATTGTTTTTGCTGCAATCGGCTGCACATTTAATGCAGCTGACCTAGTGCTAAGCATTCTTTATTTCTTGGCTATTTATAGTCAGATTGTGGCACACTCTTATATTCACATTCAAATTCTGATCTTGAGATCTGTTGGCTGAGACAGACTGTGCTCGGGCTGACGGAGATCGAGGTCATCAAGTCGGAGACACACGCAGATATTTCCTCTGTCCTTGTATATATTTCTGCACTCTTATACAGCATACTACACTACGGATTTTCTGCGTTTACACTATCTCCTTTTCTCTCTCTCTCTCTCTCTCTCTCTCTCTCTCTGTGTTCACTCTCTCTCAGTCTATGTCCTACGCTTCCACATCGCTGCACTCTGACATAAGTGCGGGAGATCTTAACCACTTTTGAGATGCAAAGGTATCGAACTATTTCTACTCCCATGGATTCAAATTGGAAGGCTGCGGCTCATACAGATTCACCGTTGACAGATGCTTCCCACTACACACAGTTGATTGGCTAGGGTCACTAATATGGCTTCTAAATACTACAATTGATTTATGCTTCCCAGTTCATTTGCTTGCTGGTTTTATGAGTGAACCTAAGAAGTTTCATTGCAAGCTGCATTGAGGATATTGCAGAGTGTTGTAGGAAGATCTACTTACCTATGCACCTAAAGGGGGCTCCCAACTTAGGCCTTCTATCCAACATGTACAAGAGATCCAACCTTGGTTCTTTGAGATTGGAAAAATTTAGACTAGGCTAGAGATGTTGACCATAGTGGGTCAACGACAATTTATTGATTCATTTAGGGTACAAGTGCTATCTCGTGGAGTAGCAAGAAGCAACCCACAGTTGCCCTATCATCTACAAAGGCTGAGTATCGAGCAGCTTGTATTAACACTTGTGAGACCATTAGGCTTCGGAGGTGGTTGGAGAAGCTTGGTTGTTCACAACTAGGAGTTACTAGACTTCTATGCAACAATGAGAATCACATAACCTTGGCACAGAATCCTGTTTTCCATGCTAGGACAAAGCACATAGAGATACAATATCACTCTCTCTCTCCGCCTGCATGTTCACTTCTTTCAGTCCACTCATACACTTCCACATTCGTTGCACTCACACATCCATGCTGTAGATGAGCAAAACTCTTCAAATCTATTGTTAATCTTAGCAGATTTGCAGCAAGAACTCTTATAATATGGCTAAGATTTGTTGGTCATGCATCCCAAGACAACTAGTAATACCTAATATCTGCTGAAATTGGATCTGCAACAATAGATTAGGGTTCAAAATTTTCAGACTTGTTGAGGTAAGAAGAGATGAGCAGCAGATTACAGAAAATTATTTAACTTTCCCCCAAGAGAAACACTCATACAGCAATCACTCTCTGTTTCTAGCCCAAAAACATGTAGTAGATCAGCTCACCCTATTGCTCCAGCCCTAGAAATGGAGCAAAGAAGTGGAGGATTGAGTCCTCTCTCTCTAGGATCGAATATGTTCATCAAATTTGGGGAAAACCTAGAAGAGTAGAACTAATGGATTGACATACCCACATTCCATCCATGGGAGTCATAGGCATTGAAGAAGACATGCGCACAATCTCTATAAAAGATTCGAAGTCCAGCTCCACTGGATCAAGAAGCCCTTCAAGATTCTTGAATAAGAGGTAGATCATTAGTCAAGCCCTCAAATCACTTCATCTTTGAGCAATCTTCTTTAATGAGATTGACTAATTTTCGAGCACTTTATAACAGTCTCTTTCTTAATTTCAATCATTCCTACCGAGATTGTAAACTAGAACTCCCTTGTCTCAAGAACCTTGTTTTTCCTTTCTCTGTTGTTAAAATGCCCATGTACTAAGCATTATATAGCCCAAAATATTGCTAGAATATTTCCTAACAGTTGATTCCTAGAATATATTAGAGAAAACACTGTAGAACATTCCTAGCATTCTAGAACAATTCTTGAGCAAACATTCTAGAACATTCCTGAAGAAGGTTCTAGGCCATTCCTAGAGGCAATAATCTAGATCACCTTAAGAGGAAATATTCTGAAGCGTTCTTAGAATATTCCTAGGATACTCTCTATCCTTATCTTTGGCACCTATAAAAGGTGATCCATTCACCAAATCAAAAATCATCCAACAAGCTTTATGCTCTTCACCTAGAATCTGTCTAGATTATCACCTATGCTTCATTTTGGAAGTGCACAGCGGCACAAAGCCATCATTGTATAACTTTATTTGCAAATAAAAACATCTTAGTTCTTCTCTAATTTGCTGTGTACTCTCATCCTTTCCTTAGTTTCTATACACTATGTCATGTAATTTGACGCCTTCAATTTCCAAACTCTACTTTTGATTTTTTAGATTGATTCAGCTTTTTCCCGTAAAATAAAAGCAATGCCCAAATCACCACAAATTTGAAAAACAATGAGTTACTTGGTCCAAGCCACTTCTGTCAGCCCAAAATGGGCATATTCTGAAAATATCCCCAATAAAACTTTTTTACTTCTGGACCTGCCAACTGACCTTTTTGAACAGATCAAATATAAATTAATTAGTGGATCACAATGAATCCCAAACTTGCATAAACAGAAAAAGTCCACACAATGTCCAAGCCTTACACCAACACAAAAAAGAAAAGACCAAGCACAACCATATGAGGTGTTATGTAAGGAAGGTCCAGAGATGTCACAGCTAAAGAAGAGAGAAAAGCATGAGAGAGAATTACAACACCACATGCACACACTTGCAAGAGTACTAAACACAAGGCAACTCATGCAATCGATCTCAGAGAGAGCAAACACCAAGCTCTGATACCAAATGAAACAGAGACAAAAATACAAGTGGAAAGCTGAACACATCAGCTGCTGATACAGGTGCCTCTAGAGAGAGACAAAAAATGCTCTACATATGGTCTCTCAGGACCAACTGTAGAACAACACTGCTAAACTACAAACACCGAGACTAAGATGCTACCCTTCTGTGACACCAAGTTCAGTAAATGATTAGTTGGATCAGCTGATTATCCTGGGCAAAACCATCGAGACTATTACACTGGCTGCTTTTGAGATCAGGAATTTCTACTGCTAACTGAAACAGGATCTGTCTGATTACAACACACTGCTGAGACAATCCACACATGCTGTCAGTTCCACCACTCATGTACTCGTCAAAAGCTCACAAGCTTGCAGATCCTACACTTAGCCTCGATTAGTCAAAATCTGTCCCAATTTTAACATCTTCAGTAAGTGATGTTTGTAATCTCACAGGGTTTGCTATATGTAAACCCTTACAATCACATGCATTCAAATAAGAACCCCTTATCTGTAAACCTATTACGAATATAAAACACATCCACTGAGGCTAAAGGAAACAATCATCTATCCTTTGAACGCCTCCTTAAAACCCAAAATATGTCACCACTTACATGTAGTTAATATCTGCCTCATTACCACAACTAGAACAATTCATATCTTACTCCCAAGGCTCTTGCTAAGATACATGGAAACAACCAGAAACTTGAGTGCAGGTATTAGCTCACATGATTACCTGTTTCCCTTGATCTTGAACCATGTTTCTGCACATTGACGATGCGCAAAAGCAAGATCATGTTTGCATTCACAACCAAGCTCAATTGGAGGCCCATTCTCACATTGAGCAGCAAGTCCCAAGTAGCATACTCTGCATACATGTTCTCCAGTACTTTCATTGCGATCCAGTTTACTCACCCTCCCCTGTTCTGTCCCATCATGGCTGGCCTGTTCACTTTGTTGGAGTAACTGAAAAAGGCCCTTCTCAAGGTCCAAATCCTCCCCTGCAGAGGTGGTTTGGAACAAGGTGCCATCTTTAGTAGTCATAGGTAACCCTGCAGAAGCTGGGTGCACCATTTGAGAACTATTTGTTCCTCTCCCTATATCTGAAGGTGAGATATGAGAGATGTTGGTAGCTACTGATGAAGGCTCTGCACATGTATCCATGCTTCCGGCAACAAGTATTGGATGTGATGATTCTGCTTGGCATGCTGAGTTATGAGGAATGATAGTGGCCACAGACAATGGTTTTGTACATATGACCATATTTCCAACAACAGATGTTGAATATGACAATTCTGTTTGGCATACTGAGGTACAAAACGCCGGCTGTGATGTTTCTGCTTGGCATGCTGAGGTACCGGAGACAATGGATGTGACCATAGATGAAGGTTCGGTACATGTGTCCATGTTGCCTGCTACCAGTGTCAGATGTGATGATTCTGCTTGGCATGCTGAAGGTTCCAACACCTGTGAGGATCGTGCGTCCTCTTCCGATGCACTTTTCTTTTCATAACTGTATTCCGAAACCTCCTTGCCTGTCAACTGAGAAAGCATCGCTGCAGGGACATTGTCTGACTCTGGTGGCTCATCCCCCTCCGTTTCAGATATTGCAGGTGAAAGAGGCCCCATCGAGCGATGTCAAATGATTGTGCAGAAATCGCCCTTGTGTTGCTGAGAGTCAAAGAGACTGAAGGTAGAAGGTGAGCAGATTCACGATATACTGTGCAAGAGCGTATCAGGCCCTACTCAGAAATTCCTCCTGCAGTGAGCGTCCCCTTTAAATGTGTGTTTCTGTTAAGATGGAGGCAAGACCTTGTGCCGCCATGCTCAGATATCTATTCTGCATTTGCGTTTCTCATTATCATCTTGTGCATTTCTATCTACATGGAAGCATGATCATAACACGCCTTACTCAGATATTTCTCCTGCAATTAAGCCTCCTGGTAGCTTAATGCATTTCTGCAATAACGGGGCATACAAATCCCTATTCAGAAATTTGTCCTGCAACTATGTCGTGGAAGAGCATGTCACCCCCTGTAACTCAAGAATTCCCCTAGAACTTCTGCTGCAATTGGAGGAGGACCATGAGAGCGGATGAGAGTAAGAAAATCCCCCCTGCTACTGAAGGTGCGATGGAGCTTGATCTGCTGCATCAGAAATGGGGGTGAAGTTGGGAACTGTGATGAAGACGACGATAAGGGAGGCCAAAAAAAAACAGGAAAAACAGCTACCTCGAGCGAATTGAAGGGCGGAGAAGGATGTTTGGGAAATCTGAATCTTGTTCTGCGGCAAGAGGGGATCGATGTGCGTCCACTGTATTAACAGCAATCAATCTCTCTCTCTCTCTCTCTCTCTCTCTCTCTCTCTCTCTCTCTCTCTCTGTGTGTCTGTGTCTGTGTGGTGGCGGTCGTGTGATCCCTTATTTTAAGCCTTTAGAATTTGAATGGAGGAGGTGGCAAGAGGGGCAGGCGCGCGCGCACAGAGAGAGAGAGAGAGAGAGAGAGAGAGTCAAAGGCCTGTCCGCCCGTCCATGCATGGAAGCTGGATTAAACGTGCAGCCAGCTTGACGTCAAACAGAATAAAGTCTCTCGCTTCTCCTCTCATCTTCATCCTCTCGGCTCTCGCTCGCTCGCTCGCTCTCCTCTCTCTCTCTCACAAATATCTAATGTCTCTTCTTATCATCATCAGCACGAATCATCGTCAGCGTCTGCGTATGATTGAAGCCTCCCCCCCCTCGCCCCCACCCCACGCAGCGGCGATGCTGTAGGCCAAGACTTTGAAGTGTACACAACAACACACAAACGCTCGTCGACCACAATTCTATCATATCTAACAATAACAAAACCGAACCTATTAACGTCATCCTATATTATCTACACACAACTCCCATATTATTACAATCGTTATTTTTAATTCTTATTATTATATTTCATAATACGTTTTTTCACCTCATGGCTATTTATTTTACTAGGATTTTGGCCGAACACCATCTCGAATGTTGGCATGTGCTTCTCAGACCATGCACACCAGCTCTAGCAGGAATTGATCTTGCAAACTCACACACCACTTTTACGAACTGGGCAATGGCTCATTGGCAATTCTTATTACTATCTACCAATAACACAATACCAACAATTCAAGTTATTACTAGGTCGCATAAAGCATAACGTTAGGCCAGTGCTTTGCACTAGGGTCCAAACAGCCAAGGGGTCAAGAAAGGAGTTTTCATTGGACTTGATGGATCTTGGATCAAGGATGCAACCAATGCAATTGGCCAAGAAAACTCCAAAACATTGATTTAACACTTATTTAATGACTTTGATATAGAGTGTAGATATACAAAAGCGCATGCTCAAGGTTGGGAGATATTAAGAGACAACAAAAAATTGCACTTGTAGAATGGACATGGTGATTATGTCCATTGTGCTAGCTGCTTAACTTGCAAAGATCATTATAACATGGCCAAGAGGGATCTTCTAATGTAATAAAAATAACATCAGACAGTGAAGTAGAAACAACTTACATGAGACATTAAAGCCTAAACAACATACATGACAAACTAATCATAAATTCTTCTTCTTCTTTGGATATTGTATGGTGATAAAAATTTTTGAAACAACTTCCAACAAAGGGATGCCAAGACTCTAAGAAGTCAAACTAGTACCAAATCCTAGCAAGGATGAGTAAGAGGTCAACATTGACACCAAGAGGGGAGCCCCCAAGCTTTTGGATTCCTCCTCCTCATCCTCCTCCTCCTTTTCTTCTCCATTACTCTCTCAAATACCTCATCAAATACCCCAAATGCCACCAGCTTCCCCATGGCTTCAAATGTTTTCACCACGACCATGGGACTTCTAAGAGGCCATCATGAATGGTAAGAAAAGAGATCTATTGTAGACAACGTATATATCGATGCTCCTTATGATTTGAGAGGGGTGATACTTGTTGGTGGAAGGAGATCTTGATGCCATAGCTAATCGAGAGGGAGCTGAAGGGAGTAGGCTAGTTGGATCATGGGGTTTAATGTGTCCAATCATAGGGAAGAAGGAGTTCTTATGTGGTGCAATTGGTGAGAAAGGAGGTTGGCAAGCAATGTCAATGCTTTAGAGGGGGGGAAAGGAAAGGAGGGATGAAGCATGCAAAGAAAGTGTAGGGTTGAGGTGGACAAGGTAAGGGGAAATCCCACTAGAGGAAAGACACTATGGAGGACAACTTATGAAGGGATGTCCAAGCCATGAATCATGGTTGCCCCTTACCCTCCAACCTTTCTTTGATGCAATTGGCAATGAAATCATGTGCTCTATCAAATTCTCTTCGTTCCAAAAACCCTGTTGTGTTTGCAAGGAGATTGAACGCTTGCCAAGAATTATTCATAGAAAGTAGGGAAGTTGTTAGAGAGAACATAAAAAGAGGGATCCGGGAGGTTCAGCCTATGAGAAAATCCAAATTGTGCAAGTGGTTGGTGGGGTTGTAAATACTCCTATGGTGGAAAGCTTGAACAAACAAGCTATCCCAATGCCTCAAGGTAAATCAGAAGAGATGGTCTCAAAGTTTGGTATTGATTTGACTTCTCTAGACCAAAGAATGGTCAAGATAACAAGAAATATGATCCCTCCCAAATCTTCTGATGTTAAGGCGGCTAATTCCCCTAGACATGTAACCTCTAAATGAGTTAGTAATAGTGGAGGTTCTCTTAAAAATCGGTGCAACGACACAAGACTTTGTCAATATGTATGCACCATTGGACAAGGTAGAAACTAATATGGAGCTTGCAAATGAGAAGTGTAAGTGTGTTGTCTTGGAATATCCATGTGATGGAAGTCCTTACTAAAGAAGCATGTTATTATGGAAATGATGAAGTTTAAGAAACTTGATGTGTTGGCATTATAGGAAATTAAATGTGTTGAAGATTTCCCAATGTATCTCAAGGATTTTTAGAAATGGCTTGATGCACTAGATAGAGATGTGGGAGGGAGAATATTGCTATGCATTCAATGAACCCCTCCTTGATCTTCCAAAGTGGTTATGGTAATGTTGTGGTAGTTCAAGTTTCTCTTGATGGTTACAAGGTTATGCTCATTTTTGTTTATGCACCCAATTGGTCTAATGTTAGGTCTTGATTGTGGGAGATGCTTTGTTAGTTAGATTTGGTCCATGTGCATTCTTCATGGTGATTTGAATATGGCTGCGTCTCCATTTGATAGATTACATAAATCTAAAACAAGGTTGTTTGAGGAAATACAAGTGTGGGAGAGGTTTCTACTCAAGCGTGACATTTATTGATTTAGTGGAAATGCATTGGAGTGTAGAGCTTAAAGCCTTGTCATGGAGAAATAAGCACACTACCTAGACTGGGTAGGCAACTAGGTTGGATAGGTTTTATGCCTAATGATGTGTGGTGGATTTTTTGGCTTTGGCATGATCAATGAGTCATTTGCTTTTTACTATTCCCTATTTGGTGTGCATTAGAATCTTGAAGCAATCATCCTACAAGGTTGGTTCCCCTCCTTTTAAGCTTAATGTTTCATACAAAAAAATGAAAACTCTAAAGAGGAGAGCTTTGCAATTTGGTAAAAAGACTATAGGTTGTTGAACCTAGTGAATAGATGGGATGTGAGAATTAAGGAATCCATTGAGGTAGCCAAGGTATTTGGCAAGGAGAATCAAGTTTTTGGATGTAGTGGCCATAATCATGAGGAATAGTATGCTATCTATTTATTGTCAATACCCTAATGATGAGATTGCTCGAGATGTGCTTGCTACAATTGAAAATTTCCTACCAGTTCTCAATTACAATGTGTTCGAATTGAATTTCATATTCATTTATTCCAAGTTCTTCGACCTCCTTCTTCTTCAAATCTTTGAAGCATAAGAAACTTCAAGAATAGATTGTGGAAATTACTGATAGCAATGGGGTAAAGCATATCCCCAAGAAAGGTATTGCAAAAGCTTTTTATAAATTCTGTTCTAGTGAAGGGGATGCAATGGTGGTGGAAGAGGAGAAGAGGAAGATGCGGGAGAGAAGAGCATACACAATGTAGGTGTTGTCCAACTGAACTGACAGCCTTATTGCACTATCATATTATATATGAATAAAGAATGGGCCGTCACAGTGTACACGGGCAAGCCCAGAGGCCTTTTACCCCAACAACCTCCCACTAAAAGGCCAATGTGGCTGGGAGTGAAAACAAAGAAAAGAAAAAAAAAAGACAAGGTGAGGAATCATGACATCTCACCCAACACCCAATCGGAATGTGAGCTGTGCAAGAGGTGTCGGGAACCTTTGCAGAAGTAGAGTCAAGCATCCCTAAGTCCATGACATCCAGGAGATAAGTGATCATGTAGCTCCATACAATGGAGCAATCCAAGAATGCTTCTTATAAAGCAAGCTCAACTCATAAGAGTGCACGGTTGTAAAGCATCGGAGTTGTGCATAGCATCAGCGTGGCGCATACAAGACAGTGGAGAGCAGTCAAACTCTCCAGAGTCAATCACTGAAAGAGGGCCAACATCTTGGACACTCGTCCAACGGGGTCTCAAGACTGCATGTGGCCTCAATGAAGCGAAATACTGACATATTGTTGGTTGTCTAGCCTGCAAAACTACAAGAAAACGGCTCTCGTGAGCCTGCAAGGGGTCTAGCAACTGACCACCAACATCCTGACCCTAACTGCTATGCATAGCGACGTCATCCAGGCCAATTAGTGCCTCATTTTCAACATAAACAACTTATTGTAATGGCACTATAGCTGCTGTAAAATCAGCCATAAAGTGTACTGAATGCTCATCAAGAGGCCTGAGAGGTGTCTGTGTCTCATAGAAGACAGGATGACAGTTTCGTATGACCTGATGGGCATCCAAATCCCATAATCTGTAGGTCTTAAAGTCACCATCTCCATAACCAAGGAGAATACATCTACGTGACATAGGCTCATGTGGCATACGTACAGATGCCTGGCAGCTAAACATCCTCAAGTAATCATAGGAGGGTCTCATGCCACTCCATGCCTCATGTGGTATAATACTATCCAAAGTCAGACACGATGTCCTATTAAGCAAGTAGACTGCCGTCATAAGGGCCTCAGTAGCCCAAAAGCCATAAGATAACCCAGCAGTGGTAAGCATAGAAGCAACCTTTTCTTGTAGAGATCAGGCACATGCCATGAGCAATCACGTAATACCGTGGGCATAGGAAATCAATGCCATACTGCCGACAAGAGGTCCGAAAGCTGGGAGAGAGAGCATGACACTCATAATCCATCTGCAAGCACCTAGGCTTGTTACCAGCAGAATCCATAAACCTATCAAGCATAATTGTAGCACCCTCAATCTGCACCAAGGGAAAAGTCCAAACACGGTGAGTAGCATGATCAACAAAGGTCACAAAGTATGACGCTCCACCAAGTGACTGGGAAGGCATAGGTCCATATACTACACAATGGACAAGATCTAGAGGAGCATGCCTTGTACGATCACCATAAGCCAAGGGGGCTCTGCAAGGACCAAGAGTACAATCAGGGAAAGCATCAAGATCTATAAGTGACATAGGAGGCAATAATGAGTCTGAGTGAGATAAGATCTCCATCTCTCTGTGGTGCATATGGCCTAGGCGATAATGCCATAACAATGCATGTGGTATCCGGATAACTGCAACCATAGAATCTCCCACATGAGAGACATGCATTGGGTAATGAGAACCAACTCTAGAACCTCTGGCCAAAACCAAGCAACCACGATAGATCTTCCATGACCTATCCTGAAGAGAAACAGAGTAACCTACATCATGCAACTGACTGACAGAAATCAAGCTCTTGCTGAGCATGGGAATATGTAAAACATCCCTAAGCATAAGAGAAGTCCTATTAGGCAAAGCTAGGTGTATGTCCCCTATACCAAGAATAGCATAAGTCTGTTGCTCAAGGCCCAAAGAAATGCATCCATCAAACTCCCTGTAAGTAGAGAACCATGCTCTATGTGGAGTAACATGACAAGATGCCATAGAATCCAATAGCCAATTTGAGGTGTAGGCCGTATCATTGAGCAAGAAAGTTGTAGGGAAACTAGATGACAGGAGTACATGCTCAACTACATCATCATGGGTAACAACATGTACCTCACCACTAGTAACATTGGTACCCTGCATCTCCTGTACCTTTGACTCTTTGCTCATGTCGAGTCTATCTCTGTCTCTACTGCTCTCTAATCCATCTGAAACATTTTCTTTTAACATGCCCAAGCTTCCTACAATGGAAGCATACATCTGTAGAAGAAGAAGAAGAAGACGAGGCATCTAAAGCCTCATCAATGGGGCTATCCAAGACATCTGAAGATCTCAAGGAGTGTAGGGCTATCCCAATAGAGGGAACCTGAGCATCAAGAACCGTATGCAAGTACATTAGTGGTAGAAGCATGCTGCTGCAAGGACTCATCCATCCGTAACGGAAAAGGGAACATAAAGGTATCAAGCAAAGATGAAGAATCTCCCACATGAATAAACCTCATAGGTAACTGCATGACATAGCCAACCACAATACGGTAAAGCATAAGAAAACTGTCATAAGAGCATACGATATTCAGCCATGAAATCAGCCCATAACCATACTCATAAGCATAGCTCTGAAGTACATAATGCCATTTGGGAAAAGCCAACTCAAGCCAAGACCAGCAAGAGGCAAAAAATCCTGCAAGAGTCAAGCTCTAGGAAAAGCCCAAGTATCTGTACAACAACATCCAAATAAGTGGCTCTGTAAAGTAAATGACAGTAGACAAAGTACATAGCCGGGTAAGCATCAAGAGCAACTACTCTCTGACTTGTATGGGAAAAAGCAACCCAACTAGCATAGAAGCTAGGCAACATAGAAGCAACAAAGCCATAACTACTAAACCCAAGCACTATTAAGAAGTCCACTGGTCAAGGAGTAACCCGCAAAGAACCAAGCATCAATGAGCATTGAAAGCTCAATAAACAACTGCCAAGGCAATGGAGCAAGCACTAATCAAACATATATCTACATCCAAGATCCATAATCGGGGCATTAACGCCCAAATAGCATCCAAGAAGCTGTATAAGTGATAAGTCGAACAAATACAAACTGCTCCACAAAATTCTCAAATGCAAGTTGATTCAAGCCCAAACATCTGCCATACTACACCCAAACTCAAAAGCACCCACTTAGACATCAGCCTCATAATGGGTAGCATGGGGCATAAACCTTGTCAAGTGAAATGCCAACTGCAAAGAAAATAACAGTGAACCAAGAATTGAGCTCTACTCTTTGCTCAAGAAGCATCTGGGAGCATAAACATCAAAGTGGCATCATCTAGATACATCAGCATATCATCTCGAGTAGTTGGGAGCACCCGTAGACCATAGGCATAACCAAACTAGAGGTAAAATAACCTGTCAACCAAGGTAGCATAAATCCCAACCAACAACGAAGTGTCCACCTCCAAATCAAGGCTCAATAGCTCTCAAATAGCATATCCGGGCATAAACCATGATGACCAAGCATCAATACATCCAACAAAACACTCGAATGTCAACAAAGATATGCATAAGCCATCCTTGATAAAACTCCTTGATAAAACCTTGCTACCCAAACAATGTACAACAGTAAATCCCTGCATAAATCAAGCTATGGAAGCTCAAACAAAGTCCCAAAGCATCCCAAAACTTTGGGAAAATATCCCCAAAGCATCTGGGCATCAAATACCAAGCCTTGGGAGCATCACATAAGCTAAGAGCATGACATTTTCTTGCTGTAAATCAACTCAGATCTTGCCTAAATCGGGTTTCCGATGCTCGAGATATGAGAAAGAATGGGATTTTGGAGCCAGATTTTGAAACATGCACAAAAAAACATGAGCTACTACTGTGGGGCCTGTTGGTTATGCTGAGGATAAGGGCGAAAATGGGGGCATATAAGGTGCCCAATGAAGCCAAGGAACACCTGCAAAGAGCCTATGAGGGCCGGGGAGAGGCGGGAGATGAAATCTTACCTCGGGGGGAAGAAGCCATGGCTGGCATTGAAGCTCCAAGCTCTAGGTCTTCAAATCCGGGCTGAAGTAATGCCGGGCCAAGCTCCACGATTAAGATCTGATCAAAAGCTCTGATACCAGTTGAAGGGGATGCAATGGCAATGGAAAAGGAGAAGAGGAAGATGCGGGAGAGAAGAGCACACACAATGTAAGTGCTATCCAACTGAACAGACAACCTTATTGCACTATAATATTATATATGAATAAAGGCCCAGAGGCCTTTTACCCCAACATCTAGCATTGTTGGGGATTGACCTACTGTACATGAAACTTATCATGCTAAAGTAGTAAATTTCTTGTCACTAATATTGCGTTGGCTGATAAAGCCTTGTTGTTGGATAGACCATTTTCTATGGAAAACCTTGAGGGGATGGTTTTCATGATGAAAAAGGAGAAAGCTCCAAGCAAGTTTGATTTGTGTCGTTTGTTGAATGAAGGTAGAAATGCGACAATGTTAAAAGCCAAAATGATTTTCTTGTGTATGCACCTATGAGATGGGAGAATAGTTGGGGCTTGAGATGCATTGGCAACTAAAATCATGAAGGAATTCAGTTGGAACCATTTTAGCATCCATAAGGTTCCAGTCTCCAAGGTAGATGTTGAAAAAGGATTGGGCCATCAAAACCCGTGGATGCTGATCTAAATTTGATTATACCTTGTCCTTGAGAAAGCCATGAAGTTTGGTGAGGGATTCATGGAAGGCAACATCTTTTAATAGATTTAAATTGATGCTATGGTAAGTGAAAACAACTTGATATGCATTATCCATTGTGTAAAGGTTTTTTATGAGGGCTGATAAATGTACTTGCAAGATCTAGAAGAGGACTAGGACTAGTTGTTCTTCTCTCTCTCTCTCTCTCTCTCTCTCTCTCTCTCTCTCTCTCTCTCTCTCTCTCTCTCTCTCTCTCTCTCTCTCTCTCTTTTCCTTCTCTCCTCTTTTGTCATTTTTTTCTTCTTCTCCCTTTAATTTTTTTCTTTTCTCTTTCTTTTAAATTTTATCTTTCCTTTCTCTATAATTCTCTCACTGTGTTCATATTCTCTCTCTTCTTCTTCTTCTTATTTTCTCTCTCTCCTTTTCTTCTCTATATCTCTCTCCCTCTCTCCTCTCTTTTCCTTTTTTCTTTTCCTCTCTCTCTCTCTCTTTTAAATTTTATATTTCCTCTCTCTATAATTCTTTCTCTTTGTTCCCTCCCTCCCTCTCTCTCTCCCTCCCTCCCTCTCTTCTTTCTTTTTTGCTCTTTATATATATTTCTCTCTCTCTCTCTCTCTCTCTCTCTCTCTCCCCCTCCTTATTTTAATAAAAAAGAAATTTTAAATTAAAAAGTTTAATCTAAGCGAGAGAGAGAGAGAGAGAACCTAGGCCCTACACGTGAGAGAGAGAGGGGGGAGGGGGGAGTCTTTAATGAAAAAGGAAGAGAAGATGAGAGATTACACGTGAGAAAGAGGGGGGTAATGTTGGAAAAATTAGATGGCATTGTTTCATGTGTCAAAAAATAGATGGTCATCTAAGAAAGGGAAATGTAAACCTCATCTAAACTTGGTACATGTGCTAACCTGCCGCCCCCACCTCAATGTTTTGGCGAGCTTGGTTTTTCCCACATGCAACATATGTTTTAAAAACCAAATGGCACATACTTTTGGAAAATAAGTTGTTGCTTTGATGGTGATGAATCCACCTTTCATGTTGGACTAGGAGTTGACTCTTAATAAAAGAGAACATGTGAAATTATAAGCCACCTAATACTATAGTAATACTACGTGATTGCTTGCACTCTTAATCAAGAAGGTTATTGTATATTTGCATTAGTGATGTTTAGATTGCTATTGCTTTTGTTTGTGCACTTTTTATTAAAGGAAGTGCCCATACGATTAATAAGTTCCTATTCAATGAGTGTTTTCTTGTAAATCACATATTGCTAGCTTGTTTGCCCAAAAAGATAGTTAACCTCCTAACAAGCATGTCTTTTCTTGGAGTATCAAGTTAAATTGGTTAGTCAAATGGTTTCAATGAGCCTTTACTCTAGCTTTTGATCCTTTTATCAAGCTAATGTTTTAGGTGTGAAACACATGCAAAAAAATGTGTAAAGTAGAAAATAAGAAAAACTTGCACTACTCACTTAAGCACGTTGATTGACAAGATAACATATGAAAGAGTAGAGTGATTAGAAAAACTCTAGCATGCGAACTGATAAGATAGCTAATGAAAAAGAGTAGAGAGATTGGAAAGCATGGAAGCAGGTTTCAATTAATGTGTGGAAAACTTGTTAGGTGAATTTGCAATTGTAACTATTTTCTACATGTGAAAATCACCTCTATTTTTTGGAATCCTAAAATTGGTTTACAACATAGCAATTTAATTATTTTTGATTCTTGGTCTCTTGAAATGGAAGATTTTATCCTATCATAATGTTAAATTGAATTTAATTGCATGTCAAAAGTGACATAATGTCATGAACATCCTTTGGTAAAGCATGCAACCGGGTCTAGATGAGCATTGATCTCATAAAGTTGTGCCATAAGTCCACAATATTCAATGTGATTTAAAAGAAAACATGATACACCTTCCCTTGTGCATCCCTACTCTAGTATAACCTTGATCTCTTTCTTGGTGCCCAAGCCTACAATCCATTTAAATAAAAAGTAAACACCTTCCTTATGTTTCCCTTCTCCAAGTTTAACCTACTCTCTCACATCGATTTTTGTCCATCGGGGGGGCCAAGTCCAAAAACTAAATGGTGTAAGCTAGGTCCTCTTTGACCTTTATACATGTGCAAAACTAAAATCTCAAGGCTGGCTTAAAGTTCAACAATCGTGAACAAATTATAGACTTGAAAAGCTTTAGAATTATTGTAACCATTTTTTCTATCCTTGTCAAGGTAATGATTTTTTTCAACGTGATTATGATGTTCGTTGAGTTTTCATTGTTGACTAAAAGCAGGAATGGTGTATAACTAATAATTTCCAAGTAGATATGGTTGACTCATAGTTCTTCAATTACTATTTAACAAATTGACTAGCTTGTTGGGACAATGATTATTCTCTTTATTATCATGCTTACTTGATTTTCTTTGTTAACTAAAAGTTAGAATGGTGTTGAATTAAGATTGATGTCTATCTACATATTTTAGTATCATTTTTAAACTAGATCGAAAAGGGCGGCCCATTCCAATAACAAACTTTAGAATATTTTAATGGTTGATTTTGGAAGCTTCTATCATGCAAGCCAATCATCTAGCTAAGCTAGAAACGATTACCTAGTTAAGACTTTCTTCACCGTACTTACTATCTACATGGATGCATTGTCATGATGGATTTCTATAATTAATTATTTTGTGATTATTTTAATTGGGAAAGATTCTATGCCTTAGGCTTTGCTTAGAAACCCTAATCATCTAGGTTATTATCGAGAGTAACATGGTTTAGGATTACTATCACTCGTTTTTGCAAAGGTCATAATAAGTGATCTTGGTGTATAAGTATAGTGCCAATTAGTGTAGCTCTTGCCACATGGAAATATAGTTGGGTGGTTTTGAATTTTACATGTGAAATGATTTATGCTTGATGTAATGTATCTATTTGTTGGTTGGTTTGGCTAGAGTGCAAATGACATGTGGTGATTGAGCACAAGATTTAAGATCCAAGTTTTGATATTTTATAAATGGTGACCACATTAAGTTGCAACACCACATATATTGTGTCACTAAATATCATTATAGAGGCCATTGTAGAAGATAATAGATGTTTTGTACACATTAGATTGATACCACATTTTGTATTGGGCTTTTATACACAAAAGTCTAAAGAATGTGGTTTACACATTGATTTTTGGCTCAGGTCTTCTAAAAGAGAAATGACCGAGGGTGGCTCAATTTTGCATAAACCAACTATTTTTAGGAATCTAATATTTGTATACAAAAGTGAGGGAATGTATGGTACTTGGGGCAAATGCTATGACATGCATTCTTTTGTCTATTCTTGGTTATTGTCTTTAATTTGGAGAGACAAAGAGGAAGAAAGACAAAGGCTACACCTAAATTTCTATTCTACACTTGCTACAATATTTCATTTCTTCAACGTGTATTTTTTGTGTCAATAGCTTGAGTGGGCTTCAATTTTCCACCTTATAGGTTTTAGTATATGAGAGATATCATGTAGCTTTCAAGAATGGTGAATCTCTGCTACTTCATAAGTATGGTCTAACTAAGAGGAAATGTGCATTGCATTTGTTATTACAGTGAATGTGCACATCTGCATGCATGCACATATATGCACATGGGATTCCTCTCATAGAATATATATGCAAGCAAATAGAGAAGAAAAGTGTTGCAATAAACTTATAATGATGGTTTGAGGGTTAGAGCATTGATGAAAAGATTATAATAATTTTATGTAAATATTAAGGATTTGGGTGTAAGAATAAATGTACGATATCTTGCATAACCCATGTTGATGGTTAGATATTGACCCTTTGGCTCATGTTCAAAAATTTTGATTACTTATGGTTGTCACAATAGAAAAACATTGCTTTCTAAGGGACCACTATGGATTGGATTAATATTATATGATTTTAGAATGCATTCGGATGTACAAAGGCAACTTGATACAAAAAAGTAGCTTATTAGATTACACAAAATAAAAATTATTCACTTAAGCTAATGAGCACGAATATTGAAAATTAATTTTATGTCTACTGACATTCTGTGAATAACTTAAAAGAAATTTGATTAGATTGCCAAATATTGATGCTTGGTGCTTGAAAAGAATGCATACTTTAGACATCAGCTAAACATAGTATGCATTTTTCATCTTTGTGAATTGCTATACCAACATGACATGTGGGCTTAACAAACATCCAATATTGTAGTTGTCTAGACTTTTGAATGGCCTTAAGGTGCATGTCAAGTCTCAAATATTTAAATTTAAAGAATATATAATTTTCCTTTGGAAGAGTCCCTATTCATGACAACTTTGTCAAACCACTTTTTAAAAATATTGATTGTTCAAAAAAGCATGAATGGTGTATATTTCAAATTCATAGGTGGTTAATCCATTATTTTAAGTGGCCCATTATATAGAAAGTTAGAAGTTCATGCCGAATAAAAATAGTTTAGTAAGGGAAGATTAGGGATTTTAAATCAACTAGGTTTAATATAATGTTAGAAGTTCATGCCGAATAAAAATAGTTTAGCAAGGGTAGATTAGGGATTTTAAATCAATTAGGTTTGCATTGAACCTTAGTCTTCTTTAGCATAGTAGAATTTTGGAGCCTAGTTAAAGATGCATGATTTGTTGAGAGAATGGCAAATGCACAAGGTTGAAACCTAGGGAGGTTAGTCACATAAATATATGTATGTATCGTGTGGGTTCAACATAAGGGATTTTTAAAATATAAAATTTACACATTTTTTACATATAGAAAGGTCCAATATAAAGGGGTCACTTATAGATTGAATAGAAAAGGGTTATGTTTTATCCATGGAAAACTCATAGATAAGGATATTTATAAACAGGCCTTGAACGCATATGATATAGAGGGCACACATACAGTGAATTACTGGGGGGTGAAATAAGGGCTTGTTTGTGTGAAAAGACTTGAGTTTAGGAGATACAAAGAGATCCCTTTTGGTTCCTTATATAGGCACCTTCAAGTTAGCATTAAGTGTTCAGAGAATGGCATGTGAACAAGGCTGTTGAGATAAGGATTTGTGAGAATTAAAAAAAATTATGAGATACCTAATGCTAGTTTGGAGGTGCCTATATAAATGACCAAAATGGAACCACCCCTTTGTACATGGGGGATGAGCACCCTAGTTGTATCCGTAAGTAACTTAATAAGAAATGGGTAATTCTTGTATATTTTACTATCTTGCATCTCATGTCTATCCACACTCGTTCTTGACGTCCATGGTGCATCCATGAGGGGGCTTTGAAAAACAATAGTAGTATAGGGATATTAAGTAAATTGGAGGCTTTAATTGAGATTTCTTCCTTAGCACACTAGTAAGGGAGAGACGGATCGAAGCTTGGACTCGAGAGCTATGGCCGAAGAGCAAGAGCAAGAAAGAGAGAGACAAGAAATGGGAACTCCAACAGTCACAATGTGTGACTGGGCCTTCCTTTATTCAAACTGTCACTAAAAGAATAAAGAATAAAGTGACAGTGACGGGCGCCCGCCACTTGCAGTGTGCAGTGGTGGTGACTGTCAGTGTAGTAATACACGGGCGGCTAGGCAGAGGCGCCTTTACCCCCAACAACCTCCCACTTAAAGGAGAATCTGCCCCAGTGAGGAGTGAAAAAAAAGAAGAAAAAAAGACAGTACAACATGTACACATGTACAACAGGATGAGGAAAGATGTCATCTCATCCCACACCTAGATCAACCTCTTGAGGAAGGCAAAGCCCTCTGTAGAGAGGCTTTTCGTGAGCAGATCTACAGGATTCTGGTCAGTCAAGATCTTAACAAGATCAACAGACTTGTCCTCAATGACCCCACGTATGAAGTGATACCTCACCCTCGCATGGAAGATCGGATTCTTGGCTAACTGAATAGCACTCATAGAATCTGAATGCAGTATAGGGATATCATCAATACCAAGGTCAGCAACTAAACGACCCAACCAAATGGCCTCCTTGCAAGCCTCAGTGGCTGCAATATACTCGGCCTCTGTAGTAGAGAGGGCCATGCATTTCTGCACCCTGGATATCCAAGAAACAACACCTCCAGCATAGGTGAATACATAGCCAGAAGTGGACTTCCTACTATCTGCATGTCCTGCATAATCAGAGTCAGTGTACCCCACGACTCCTATATCCTGGCTACCATAGCATATGCACATATCTGCAGTGCCCTTCAGGTACCTCATGATACCCTTCACGGCATCCCAATGCTTCTTGCTAGGTGTAGCCATATAGCGTGCCACAACACCAATTGCAAAGGCAATATCTGGACGAGTGGCTATCATGGCATACATAAGACTGCCCACTGCAGATGCATAGGGAATCTTGGCCATCTGCTCATCTGTCTACGGACAATCAGCCTGTGATACCTTCACATAAGCCAAGACATAATGCATCGAGGGCTGAAATCTATCAGGTGGATGCCTGTCTCTAGTAGACCGTCTCACAGCAGGCTCTGCTGCCTGCCCAGCTGCCTATCCAACACCCTGACCATGAGCATCTGTTGCAGCTATATGTTGTCCAACTGGCTGTGCGGGAGCTCTCGGCTCCTCCTGAAATATGACTCTGCGGATCTCAACAACTCTCTCAGGCTGCCTATGCATTTTGTGTTCATGGAAGACTACATCATGACTGCGGATGACTTTCCGCGCCTGCAGATTCCAGAGACGGTAACCCATCTCGCTGCATCCCCATAACCAAGGAAAATGGATTTGACACTCTTGGGATCCAGCTTACTTCTCTTGTCCCTGGGCACATGGCAAAATGCCCCACATCCAAAGACACGAAGATGCGCATAAGAGGGAGGTTTTCCAGTCCATACCTCCTCTGCAACCTGGAAATCCAAACCACTAGAGGGTGATCTGTTTATGACATGCACAGCTGTACTAACTGCCTTAGCCCAAAAGCTTTGTGGTAGGCCTACATGGCTAAGCATATTGCGTACATGCTCCTGGATGGTTCTATTCATCCACTCAGCCAAACCATTGTGGGGGGCGGGTGTAGGGGGCGGTCAACTGACGCTTAATACCCCTCTCATCACATAACTACTCAAAAGCATGTGAGAAATACTCACCCCCATTATCTGTCTTTAGGCATTTTAGCCTATACCCAGACTGGTTCTCAACCAATGCAAGCCATCTTTGAAACACAGCCAAGACATCGGATTTCAGCTTAATGGGATAAGCCCAAAATTTCTGTGAAAAATCATCTATGAACGTAACAAAATACTTTGCACCACCCATAGATTGACAAGGCATGGGCCCACAGACATCCGCATGTACCAATGCCAAGGTCTCACTCATGCGTGGCCTACCAGACTTCTTATGCATAGACCTAGTCTGCCTGCCATAAAGACAATGCTCACATGAATCAAAACATGCATAAACAAGGGGCGGTAAGTATTGCAAACCAGAAAGCATTTTCATTCCCTTCAAAGACATATGGCCCAAACGAGCATGCCAAAGACATACATGTGGGATAGAACCCACAAACAAAACATGATCAAGGGAAGAAGTTGATACAATCAGTTGGACAGCTTGATGATCCACGGCCACTACCACTGCCATGCTTTCCATATCCATCATTATTGCCTCTAACTGTCATAGCATGAGACACATGAGAGGCATCCAAATTCTTACGGTTAACCTCTTCCTGTAGAAGAGCACTCTCAACATCAGATAATTTCAAGGTAGCAGTAGAGGCACGTAATGCAGTGCGGAATACATCCCATGACTCATTAAGAGTACCAAGCAAGAAAAGAGGAGTGACATCCTTTGCAAAAGTGATGTCCTGTGAAGTCAAGTTCTTGAGTATAGCATGGAATTGGCTCAAGTGAGTAAACATAGTCACATTCTCCTTCATGCGCAGATCCATAAGCTGCTTCAGCCAATACATCTGACTCGCTGGACTTTTCTTGTTATAGAGATCTTTGATCTTTTCCCACAACTGCCATGCACTCTGTTCTTCATCAAAGACATTATAGTGAATCTGTTCTGTGAGAGACAATACAATAGTGGACTTGCATAACTCATCAAGCTCAAGCCATTCCTCATCTGGCATAGTTGCAGGCAGATGCCCGCTCAACCTCAAAGGTTTGATCTGCAATTTTTGTACTAACACCTACCAAATCTGGCTCTTCCAATAAGAGTAATTTGTACCATCAAGCTTAATGATGTTGAAAATAGCATAATCAGTGGACGAACTCGCCATAATGCAGGCTGGAAGACTGTAGACAGTTCAAAATTACTTGTTGCTTACTGTAGAAAATGATAAAAAAATCACCAAAATCGAAGGAAAATGACGAGAAAAGTGGAACCAAAGGTGCTGCCCAAAAATCCATGTCAGTCCATACATATATGCTTGCTGTAATAAATTACAGATTTCAGTAAAAGAGAGTTAACAGTGCCAAAATCGGATCCCAAGGCAATCACATACTATCAAGACCAAAGCTGGCATCATGCAGGCATAGCATAAGCATATGACGGTTGATAAGCATGAATCCAACACCCAAGTATGTCATACAAACATCTGCCAGTGAGTAGGCACACCCCCCAATCAACGAGGCAAAGTGTTCCTGCCACTACCAAAACTTGACACAAGCAGGTGTCAGTTCACAAAGATACGGATCCAAAACTGAGACTCAGCTCATAAGCATACAGTGAACCAAGACATATAATGTATCATCCCAAAGGGTAAGAAATCGCAAAGTCTCAAGTGTCTATAACTGCTCAATGCATAAAAGTACCGCCTGCTCAATGTCTGATAAGCATGCAAGAATGCTCCCATTGGCACAAAAGTCTTATGTACGAGCTCAAGAGCTCAAGCCAAGGCAAGACATAGTGCCAATGACATAAGTCCAAGACAATACATCAATAGTACATCCCAAACATGTAGGCGGTAGAGCATTCGTATGTAGCATCCATAAGCATGTAAGACATCAAATACATCCCAAGATACAACTTTGGCAAGCCAATAAATAGCTCAAGTAAGCTCCGGGAATCCAAGGTCAAGCCAAGAATGAGCTCCAGTAGCAATAGGCTGCAAACAATGTAACTAGCATGTAGTAATGGCATAGACTAAGCATGTCAAGACCGGTCAGACATAAGCAACATACATGCCATAAGTACATCCAAGACGGAGCATCCAAATGCTTTGCAAAGCGACCTCAAGCTCAACCAACGATCCCGAATCAAAACCAAGCTCTATGTCGAGCCCCAAGTGCCAATACATCACCATATATACCCGAAATATAGCCCGAAAAGCATAGGCATAAGCATACATGAGTAAAATGACTTCAGCCCAACTATGTACAGTAGTGATTTACTGTTCAAAACTGAGAATTTCAGCACCAAAATAAGCTCCAAATGGTTGCCAAACAATAGGTATACATTCCCCTAACATCTGGGCATCAAACGGGACCAATCGGGCATCAAATGACAATGCCAAACAAGCTGTAGCATCAAATGTCAGTGTAACACTATCATAAACTGCATGTGAACTGTTATAACAGTCCCAAAACAATGTTAAATCAGTCTAAATGCTATGCCAACACATCAACCATCAAAACCAAGCATCAAAGCATGTTCATATGCTCGAAATGGAGCCTTTCCAAGTGCCAATGGAGGGGGAGAGCTGCTGTTATGACTGTCAATGCTGAAGACACATATGGGAGGGCTGCGTGATTCCGCCAACTATAAATGCTGGTCTTGGGGCTGCAAAAAATGGTGGCCAAGCTTCAGAGGGGTCCGGTTAAAGCCAAGGAAGGCCTCAAACAAGCTCCAACAAGGGGAGAGCATCCCACATATGAAATGAGAGCTGGGAGTGTAATGTCTGCCTTGTTTCATGCCTTCAGGGTGCCGAAAGGGGCCGGGAAGGTGCTCGAGAAGTCGGGGAGTGATGGGAGCTCAAAGGAGTCGGATATGGCTGCCGAGAAGGAGATCCAATGCGAGTGGGGAGTCGATGGGAAGCTGAGAATGCTAGGAACCAACCTCAAGAGTCAGGAAGCCGAGCTCTGATACCAGTTGAAAGGGAGAGACGGATCGAAGCTTGGACTCGAGAGCTATGGCGGGAGAGCAAGAGCAAGAAAGAGAGAGACAAGAAATGGGAACTCCAACAGTCATAATGTGTGACCGGGCCTTCCTTTTTTCAAATTGTCACTAAAAGAATAAAGAATAAAGTGATGGTGACGGGCGCCCGCCACCTGTAGTGTGCAGTGGTGATGACTGTGAGTGTAGTAATACACAGGCGGCTAGGTAGAGGCGCCTTTACCCCCAACAATGAGCACGCTAGTTGTATCCATAAGTAACTTAATAAGAAATGGGTAATTCTTGTATATTTTACTATCTTCCATCTCTTTTATAAAAGCATGATTAAGATTTTTATTTTATGTATATCTATAGTGGAGAGGATGCATGGTCACGATCATTGGCTAGGTTGTAACATGACACATCTTAGGCCTTTTTCTCCAATGAGGTATTTTTAGGATGAAGCATACTTGAAGGACATTAGAACACTTGTGCTTCCAACTCCTATTGTTATTATGAGAAGATTGCTTAAAGACATCCAACCCCAACCAAGGTTTCTATTAGATCATGAATAAATTATAGATGGGGTTATTTCTCATTGAATTATGATGGATATATCATGAACACACATCCCACTCTAACCCTCAAATAAGGGCCATGCTAGAACAAGATTTGGACCCATTGTTCTTGGGATAGATAACATATTGATTGAGACTTATATGAACTTGTAGGGGATGCATATGGAGTTTGTTAAGAAAGGGGCTAGAGTCACACTTATCATGAACGATGTTTAGAAGGAGAATCCTTCTAATATTAAGGGGAATGTCTCCCACAACCTCTCCTTCATAACCTCAAGCCATTGCCATCTAGATGCAACTATTGCTTTCATAACGAGAACAATCTCAACCCATCTCAACAATTCAATTCCCCATAAGTATTAAAAAATTCACTTTCCATATAAGCAACTACTCCGGAGGAGTGAAACACATGGCAACCCTAACATCTTAAAACTTAAAAATATGTGAAAAATACACATGCTCATAAAACATAAAAGAAATTCCATATGTTAATAGATTAAAACAAGGTGATATAATCACAAGGACATGCCTGCATGAAGTTTTGTAAAATGAAGAATCTATGGTATGAATGCTCAATAAGAAATTAAATAATGTATTGAAGTACTTATACCCCATTTTAAGGATGATAAACATGTTAAGCTACAAAAACAATCTCAAGGTTTGGGACATATCTAACCAATGTATATTATAAGAACGTTTGAATTTGACACAAGGGCTTAATTAATTTTTGGGATATCACAAGTTATTCATCCAATTCGATGATGGTGAGTATAGAAACTTATCCTACACAAAAGGGCTCATTCATCTCATGGCTAGTTAACCACCATGATCACAACCATCTTGGAGCTTACCCCAAAATTGATAAAATGGTACTTGTCCAACAATTTGTGTGAATGTTCACTAAGTGACAAAATAATATATTGAAGTTTACTTGTACCCTATTTTAAGGATAATAAACCTATTAAGTGCTATGAATAATGATCTTAAGGTTAAAGATATATTGAACTATTGTATATTGTAGGGACCACAATGGTCATTACCATTTTGGAGTTGACACCAAATTGATGAAATGTTACTTGTCCAACAACCTATGGGCCTTAGGCATATACAAACTTCTTTCTCATTGTTGCTACCTCTTCCAAGAATCACTTTGGAGTTGCATCCACCTCTTTTGCAAGCTAATCAATTAGTTGAAGACAAGTGAAAAATATCAACAAGTGAAAAATGTGATTTGGGATGTTGGTAGCAAAAATAAAGTGAGAGACCTAAACCATTGGGACTCAAATAATATAATTTTATAGATGAGGGAAAAAAGAAACTTTACGCAAGAGAGAAATCAAGTTGTTTTCTCAATTACTTTGGTAAAGAGCCTTTGCTTTCAGACTTACAACTATGTGATTAAGATAATAACTCAACCAAATAACTTCTAAGGTGATAGTTCAAACCCAACACTTTAGTCCAAAAGCTTTTATGAATAAAATACATCAATCTCTACACAAAGAATGCAAGCAAGACCTCAAAATAGTCCTGATATAGCCCTATGTCACACTTGAACCAAAACATCCCAAAGAACAATATATTCCCTAAGCAAAAGCTTCAAAAGTTATCTATTTTCAATATAAAATCTTGCATTAGTTCACCTACAGTAGTAGGCAAAGAGAGTTCCAAATATGTCCACAAAATCCCTCTTTTTGGATACTCAACACGCAAGAGATAGCACTCAAATCAAGGTAAGATCCTCTACAAACTCTTAGTTCAGCACTAACCCTGCAAGTCTCTAACATAACATAGTCCCAAATCTCATCCAAATCTATCATAAACATGCATTTACTAGTTTACTCCTATATCTACCTTACTTTCACTTGTCTTTCTTGAGTTTGAGTTGCTACCAAAAAGCATGGTAGAGCTGGAGTTCTATTGCTTGATTTTTCCCTATCTATAGTGTCTGTATGTTGCCCAAAACTTGCACCAAAATTCAAAGGGCTGATCTCAAAGACAAATTACCACATTAAACTTCATTGAAACCTGGATCTTGGACACTAAGATGACTACTTAGGTGTTTGGCAAGGGGTATATGATCTCTTTGATCCTAACTGACATGTGAATGGACTTTAAAACTCTTGGCATACACTGGTAGATCCAGTGTAACTCTCATGAACACTATGAAACACACCCATAAACACACACATGAAATCCTAGTAGGAATAGAGATCTTGTAAGGTTTTAATCTTCACTGAAACTTGGGCCTTGGTGGACACTAAAATGACTACTTAGGTGCCCAACAAAGGGGTATATGACCTCTTTGATTCTAACAGACATGTGAATAGACTTTAAAACTCTTGGCGTACATTAATAGATCAAGTAGAACTCTCATGAAGACTATCAAACACATCCCATAGACATACACATGAAATCCTAGTACAACTCTCATGAACACTATCAAACACATCCCATATACATATACATGAAATCCTAGTAGGAATAGAGATCTTATAAGGTTTCAACTTGTAGACACAGAGTACCATAACATCCACCACTTCTATACCTGCACCTCCTTTGGCATGTGCCATCTTCTCTTTACTCGTCTATGTAGGCTCAAGGTCTTCCTCATCTTCCAAAAGATCATTATCCTCACTCTCTTCAATGTTGTCCTATGTAGACTTTTCTTTTAGCTCCTCCTCCTCATAGGTGTATGAATCTCTTCTCTTGAATAACTTGATCCTCTTCCTTACAAATAGATATCTTCAAATCTGTCCCATCCAATTCATATAAAACATATGTAGCATTACCAATATCCTCTTTCACTCTTAACATTTCCCTATGGATTATATGCTAATATCAATGCCAATTTAATTCCGAATCTAGAGAAGAAATATTTAGCTTCATCAGGATTAAGGTCTCCTCTATCTCTGCAATGACTTTCTCAACACATCCATACTTGCAAAATAGATACTCCAAAAGAAACCTACAAACTACATCAATAGCTTTTGTTCTCAAATCTTGACCTTCAACATAGTTAGTTAGGTCCTCTCATGCGAGCACTATGTATCTCAGTTCTGTACAAGCCTACAGGTATAGTCACAAGAGTCAACAACCCACTTATAATGCACATAAAGAAGATATGTAGGATGCAAACCATCTTTGTGACTCACTAAAGAGTATATATGGCACATCCTATAAGACTCCAGATGTTATAATATTTGAGATACACACTTGACTTTCTTATATACTTAATATTTATATGGTGAATATTATGCTGGCGCAGATAGAGAAAAGAAAGAAGTAGAGAGAGAGAGAGAGAGAGAGAGAGAGAGAGAGAGAGAGAGAGAGAGAGAGAGAGAGAGAGAGAGAGAGAGAGAGAGAGAGAGAGAGAGAGAGAGAGAGAGAGAGAGAGAGAGAGAGAGAGAGAGAGAGAGAGAGAGAGAGAGATTGACAATACACTAGGGATTGGAAGATGGCCAGTCCCCCCCTCTTGTGGAGTTATACTATTGACAAGGAGCAAGCTCCTCTGTTACACATAAACCAGCTCTTACTTGTAGATCTTGGAAACAAGATTACGGTTCCTTGCACGATATACAACCAACTAACACTTGCACAACTTGGAAGTTGGCACCTTTTAATCCTTCTTGAGTCTTCTTCTCTCCTACACATATTGTGTAGGGCTCTCCACTTGGAGCTTGATTTCAGCAGAGCTTTTGCAGCACTTGCACCTTCTCTTCTTCTCTTCTTGGAACTTGATTTCAGCAGAGCTTCTGTAGCACTTGCACCTTCTCTTCTCCTCTTGGATGCATGCAAAGTGATGCTTCCTTCACCTCTCTCACACCCAAGGAGAGCCTCCTATTTTATAGGCTTTCAAGAGCTTCTCTTCATGCAAGATGTGGCTATTCCAAGACCTACTCTCTGGAGCACCAATTTCGAGATATTTCTCTATGTGTTGCTCGGATGAAGAAACGTCCAACACGAAAGTTGTAGATCTTGTTGTTTCCGATAACTTTAGTAGGCCATTTTTAGAGATTGTATTTCTATCGTGAGATGTTTTAAAAATGGATTTACCATGTCTTTTAAAAAAAACAGCTTCTTAAACTGTACTCTTAACTTGTGGTCCATGCAACCACCTTAAGAAGAGTTCATTAAATTGCATTGGGCCTCAACCTTAAGATTGAATTCCACACAAAAGCTTGTGTCATTTTAGACCTTAGAAAGAGAAAAACACTTCTCTCCTCACTTCCAGAGGATCACATCTCTTGTATTTCTTAGTGAGAGAATTACCTCTCTCGTCTTTCTTAATGAAAGAAAAGACCTTAAATCTTGACTTATAAGGGAGAGGATGATCCCAAATGAATGTAATGCTCATTACATACAAGTAAATGTTTCCAGGCATTCCCGGGTGCATACATAAATACATATACATAATGCTAATGCACTTCCTCTTCTTAGAACTCAGTCCATCTTCATTTATGTGTACTTCCTTGGTTCTTGTGTACACTCTTACACTTGGCAGACACTTCTTTCCCCCTTCATAAATTGTACTGCCTGTACCAGATATCCTGTCACAGTGCTCCGATCACCCCATTAAGTGATGCACTAGGAATACTAGTCTCTAAATGGTCTCATGGCCATGCTAGATCATCATCAATACTTAAAGAAAAGTGAGTCATTAATTTATTGACATAATTTTTTAAAAATAGAGAATGTGTAATAAGCAATCAATTTAGTGACACTAGAAACTAAGATACATTCTTGCACATGGCTTTTCACCAATAAAGCTCCATTGATTTTCTCAAAAGTTTCCCTTTCACCCTTGTGTGAGCAGCTCATAAGCTTTTATGAAAGTCCTTCATAACCTAAAATTGTATAGCCCTATCACAAAGTACCCCACAGTGGGGAACCTCTCTTATTCTTTGGATGCTTTTGTAGAAAAAACTTTAGATTCATTGATTTAATCTATATAATCCATTTGAGCATAGCTATGTCTAGGAGTCATACAATTGGTAATCATCCCTAGTAGAGGCAAGCAATCTGTCTCCACTATCATTGGTAATCCAGATCTCTTGTACTCACCATCAATCTATTTGTGTTTGTGCACTCTCTCTTCACACTCAACAATTCCATTTTCATTGACATCTATGTGTGCATTCATCTTACCTTCACACACTGAGCTAGCAATTTTCCTTTGGCATCTTTGTGGATTTATGTGTGGCTCTCCAATTTACTTCCATAGATATCAAGACCCTTATTTCTAGTAACATTTTTGCATGTCTATTTGCACCTCTTTGATCTACCTCCATAGAATCAAGAACCCTAATACCGTTATCATCTTTTTGTGTCTATCTATGCCTCTTTGACCTACCTTCATAGAATCAAATACCCTAATACAATTAACATCTCTATGTATCTATCTGTGCTTTTTCTGTGTATCTCTATAGACATAAAACCCCCTAATTTTATTAATATCTTTATATGCCTATCTCTATTTGTCTATCCTACTTTCATTAACATCTTTGTGTGTCAATCTTTATGTGTCTATCTATGCCTTTTTAGCTTACCTCCATTAACATCTCTGTGTGCCTATCTATACCTTTATAGTTTATGTCCATAGACTCAACTTTCCTACATCCATTAACATCTATGTGTTGCATTTGTCCCTCTCCTGTTGTTGGAGCATTTGGGGTCGGAAGTCTACCACGTGGGTAACATACAATAGGGTGAAGGGAGATTCAGGGAGAGGAGTAGACGAAAGAGAAGGGGTTTAAAGAAATAGAAGATGTAGAAGAATACTCATAGAGGTGAAGCCTACCAATTTATTTCTGCATCTTGAGAAGATAAATCTCTTGTAGACAAAAAAACGTGCATAAAACAATAGCTTCCTCTCTGCTACTTAGACTGCCAATCTGATGCTTTTGTTGGCTTTGAAAGAGGGGTAAAATACCAAGACACGAGATCACATTTCTCCCAAATCACTCCTTCTTCTTCTCCCAATTCGGAGTATTGTTTGCTACCCCTAAACTATGATCGCGCATTGCGTGATTTTGCCAATTCTTCTTTTTGCATAAAATCCCCCAAAAGTGGTTGAAAGCCACTTGCTTTTTTTTTTTAACATGTCATCCTATTCTAGAAATTTTCTATAGATTTTGGATATTTACAAGAAATAATATAAAAAATATCAAAAATAGGCTAAGCTTGTCCAAAAAGCTAGTATTTTTGAACCATCCACACTACAAACACTGACACTAATGACTAATATGGCATTGACTCTCTAGATCAATAAGAAAGCCAAATGATGATGCACTCTAGAGTTTTTTACATTGTGTCCACCTAGCGGCATGACATCCACCCCCTCTTAATCTGCACATCCTCTGGCATGTGCCAAAGTCTTATGGATCTGCAGTGTGTTAGAAGAAGTATCTTTTGCCATGTCAATGTCTTCATCTTCTACCTCTTCTTCTTTCATATTCTCATTTTCATCCTTAGTATCCAACTCCTTCAACTCATATGCTGAACACTCCCTATGTTTAAAGAGCTTGATATGTTTTCTAGCCACTGGAATCCTTAGAGCTCTGTCCCATCCATCTCATTTAATGCATAGGTAGCATTGTCAAAAACAAACTTTACCACAAACCACCGCTTTTTCATCTTTCGATTAGCACTATGTTGATCTTCCAAGCTGCTATCATAAACCAACACCCAATCCCCTTCCTGTATAGCTCGTTGTTTATTGCAAAATGAAGAAAGCGAAAAACGAGGCATCAATAAGAAAGCGCAAGGCGAAAAAAAGAAAAAGGTGCCCTACAAGAGAGTGGGCCCGGAAGAAATCTAAAAGCATGGGAACAACCACCAGGAGTACAAGACACAATCATGGAAGACGCAAAGCAAGAAGACGCGCCTTTAAACATGAAGGCACATGCAAAACATCTGTAAAAGAGTGCCGGCCATGCGAATTGTAAAGGTAGATGGGCGGTAGAAAAGAAGCTAGGAAGATAGGAGTACAATGGAAAAAAGGGCCTAGGTTATGGCTGGACATGTAAAAAGGGGATGACCGCCCAAGGGAAAGAAGGTTTTGTATATAAGGTTCAAAAAGTGAATGAGAGCTCATTCTTTGGTGCGTGGCAAAGTGGACTCTTCTTCTTCTTCTTCTCTTCTTTTGCTTGCTTGTGAGAGCTTGAGGGAGGGAGTGTGAGTGAGTCAGGGATCTTGGAGATGAAGCTCTCTAACATATCCTCTCTTCTTCTTCTCTTCTCTTCTCTCATCTTGTGTGTGGTTATGGAGGATGGAGCTTGGAGGAAGAGGCTTGAGGATGCTTGAGCTTGCATCATGAATTGTGGAGCTATTAGAGTGCTTGAGGGAGGAAGCAACTCAATCGGGCATCAAGTAAACTCACTACACTCGTAGAGAGAGATAGCGCATCGGCTATGTGAGAGGTAGCCATTAGTGCTCGCTTAAAACACTTGAACAATAAGCAGTCCATGGGTCTTGGTGGTTGAGCTAGAGCTCGCCTTTACATTTTGGTTCCATTACTAGGACCAATGGATTCAAGCTTGTGCGCTTCAAATCGAGCATCAAAGTAAGGGTTTCATCTGTGAATCAGAGCTTGAGGTAGATAGGAGTTTTAGGCATTTCAATCGTCAATGCAAGTAAGTATTTTGGGTTTATGATGTGTAGATAAGTAGGCTAAAGAAGTAGGAATATTGTCTTATAATTTTTGTTTGCATTTAGGTAGGATAGGAGCAAAACAAGGTGAGCACACAGTAGGGTTTCTGCTACTATATAACAAGTTGAAACAAGGAAAAAGATAGGCTTCCAAGCCTAATGATTAAGGAGGGTGAGCTGGGAGGTAAAGACTAAGTAAGGCAGGACCCTAAAACCCCAGGGATAGGGGGAAGGAGCTCAATTCTGCACACTGAGAGTGAAAGAGAGAGCTTGTGTGAGAGAGAGACCTGCTAATCTCATAGAGGAGATCACACGCTTTGATCCTAGTGTTTTCGATCAATCTAGGTACGTAAGGATCTTGTTTATGTGCCATTGATGTGACCTGAAAGGTATGATAGAGGGCCGTGACGAGTGCCAGGAGAAATCAGCCAAAAATCATCGTGATGCACCGTCGGGTTTGCAGTTGACGGGCCATCGTGTCTTGGTTCGATTTCTAGAGTCGCGAGCAGTCAGATCGTCCAACTAGTAGAATTGGATCATCCGACCCCAGGAGTCGGACCACTAGATTGTCCAGTTGGACACACTTTGACAGTCGGACCAACCACTTTGGTCCGATCAAACCAATAGTCCGATTAGACACCCACGTGTCCAATTGAACCACCACTCAATTAGACACCCAATTGACACTCGGATCAAACTCTGAGTCAGACTAGCTCAGCCCGATCGAACCATCCAACTCCCACAGTTGGACCACCAGAATCAGACCCGTCCGATTCTGGGAATCGGACCAATTGGGCAAAAGACATGAGAACTAGGAATAGGACCACCCCCTAGGTTAGGACCTATTGGGACACATTCCTGAACGCCCCTAGAGACCCTACCCAACTCATCGAAGCCAAGAATCGAAGAAAACCACAATTGTATAGTCTAGAAGCGGCCCTAGTAGCTTGGTCAAGGGACTGCCAACTTGACTTAGAGCTAGAAATTGACCTTTATGTGGTAATCCAACCTTGATAGAGCATAGAGGGAGCAACATAGACCTCGGATAGTCCTTAGGAGTGACCAGAGACCATGCTTAGAGCCATACTAGGTCGTAGACAAGCCAAGGGGGTAGCCACACCTGTAAGATTGTTTTGTTTTGTTTGCGTACCCCACAATGATTTCTTTTACATAAGTGCACCAAAAAGATAAAAAACCTGAATTTGCACCATGCACAATAGAGCACCTAGCACTGAGTGTACATGAGTTGAGGGTTGTTTTCAATAACAAGGAACACACTCAGACATATTAACTCAAAGGAACCCACGAGTAGGAGAAGACCCCAAAGACATAAACGGGTGATCGATTCCTTGAAGGTAGGCCAAAGTGAAGAACACAGCCAAAAAGTTGGATGCGACAAGGACAAGCATTCTCATGGAAGTGGATCTACCCGGCCTTATCAACTTGATCGACCACTTGATAGAGCAAGAAGCTTTGGACATGGAAGAGGGCAGCTTAGGCCATAGAATCAATGAAGAGCTGAACCTAGGTGATTTTTCGCTCATTTTTCGGAGGTTGTCCAACAATTAGAGCACAAGTACGATGTTCAAACCCAGCTAGAACACCGCGGTAGACCTATAGAGGATGTCATAGCAGACCTCGAGGAAGAGAGAAAGCTGGCTCACAAGGCTCTGCAAGGCCTAACTACTGGTGTATAACCAACGGAACCTCGGTTGGAAAGCAGAGACGAAGGAAGAAAAGACTAGACGCTAAGGTCACTCTCAAAACCGAAAGTGCCATGACACTGCCGGTAGGAGGGAAAGTCATTGATGCAAAGGAAGAAACGTCGGCCCCACAAACGACTGAAAAAGGAAGTGCTAGAACACCGCGGTAGACCTATAGAGGATGTCATAGCAGACCTCAAGGAAGAGAGAAAGCTGGCTCACATGGCTCTGCAAGGCCTAACTGCTGGTGTACAACCAACGCAACCTCGGTTGGAAAGCAAAGACGAAGGAAGAAAAGACTAGACGCTAAGGTCACTCTCAAAACCGAAAGTGCCACGACACTGCCGGTAGGAGGGAAAGTCATTGATGCAAAGGAAGAAACGTCGGCTCCACAGACGACTGAAAAAGGAAGTGCTAGGGTCAGGGAGTACCCCAATCCAAAGCGCCAACTTGAAGCCATCAATAAGGTAAAAGAGTGGGTGAAGGAGGTAAGAGCACCTAAAGGACGCTAAGCCCATACTAGAAGATGAGATCGATGATCTCTTAAGCATGAGCACGCCAATCTCTCTCCTACGACCAAGATCAAGGGAGGTGATGCCATCACAAGCTGGGCCACCTAGACAAAGGTTAATGGTTCAAGCCAGCAAAACAGTCAAGACCATTGGCCAAGAATCGTAGACTTAGGAGAGAGGCAAGTGACTAGCTTGTGAGCATACACCTACTGGTGTCAGGTCTTGCCAGTGTTATGTATATTTTGTCCTACTATCTAGGGGGTATGCCTACTCATTGACGGATGCTTTGGTGATATATTTGAGTGTTTGCTCAGGGTCTTGATGATTGTTTGGTACCGATTTATGCTCGTTTATGGCTGGTCATGTCTTGGTTGTCATTTATTGACTTGGTGCAATGATTTGGTTAGAAATTGACTGTCACAATACCCTACTGTCATTTATTACAGCAAGCATATAACTCCAGAATGACATGGATTTTTCATGCTGAAATATTCTGAAATGCTGTACTTTCACTAGTACTTGGTGGGCAGCAGTTTTGGTTATACTTTTGTCGCCATTTTCTCTCGATTTTGGTGATTTTTTGGGTCATTTTCTACAGTAAACAACAAGCAGTTTTGAACTATCTACAGTCTTCCAGCCTGTATTATCGCGAGTTCGTTCCACTAATCATGCTATTTTCAACATCACTAAGCTTGATGGTATGAATTACTCTTATTGGAAGAGCCAGATTTGGCAGGTGTTGGTGCAGAAATCGCAGATCAAACCATTGAGGTTGAGCGGGAATCCACCTGCAACTATGCCAGATGAGGAATGGCTTGAGCTTGATGAGTTATGCAAGTCCATTGTTATATTATCTCTCACAGAACAGGTTCATTAAAATGTATTTGAGGAAGAACAGAGTGCATGGCAATTGTGGGAAAAGATCAAAGATCTCTATGACAAGAAAAGTCCAGCAAGTCAGATGTATTGGCTGAAGCAGCTTATGGATCTGCGCATGAAGGAGAATGTGACTATGTTTACTCACTTGAGCCAATTCCATGCTATACTCAAGAACTTGACTTCATAGGACATCACTTTTGCAAAGGATGTCACTCCTCTTTTCTTGCTTGGTACTCTTAATGAGTCATGGGATGTATTCCACACTGCATTATGTGCCTCTACTGCTACCTTGAAATTATCTGATGTTGAGAGTGCTCTTCTACAGGAAGAGGTTAACCGTAAGAATTTGGATGCCTCTTGTGTGTCTCATGCTATGACAGTTAGAGGCAATAATGATGGATATGGAAAGCATGGCAGTGGTAGTGGCCGTGGACGGGATTCTCAGAAATCTCGATCCAAGTCTCATGGGAATTCACATAGCAAATCCCGTGGCAGGAATGTAGATGTTACTTGTCACCATTGTGGGAAAAAGGGCCATATTAGGCTACAATGCCATGAATTGTGCAATGAAAGGCGCAAAGATAAGGGGAAAGACAAAGTGCAGGATAAGTCTTCTAGTCGTAGCATAGTACCTACAAAGTCCAGTGTTAAAACTGAAGAGATCAATGTTATGCAACCTGAGAATGTTGATGATGAGTATATCCTTGCACCTTCTTCTAGTGCTTCGCAGATGATAGAGATACACTCTATATATGCACAGTGTTGGCTCTTGGACTCAGGTGCGTCCTTTCATGTGACACCTTGCCAAGAGTGGTTTCATTCATATCGTACTATTTCGGATTCTGTGCGCTTGGGTGATGACAACTCTCTTGATATTGTGGACATTGGTGATGTTAGGTTACATTTTCCTTCTGGCAGCAGTTTTGTTATGCAGGATGTGCGTCATGTACCTGCTTTGACACGCAGTCTCATGTCAGCTGGATAGCTTGATGACGCAGGTTATCATGTATCTTTTCATGGAAGATCACTCATGGCAGACTTGTGATTGCGAGAGGTGCCAAGGCTGGCAGCCTCTATCCCTTGATTGTATCCGCTTCTTCCCTTGATCATGTTTTGTCTGTGGGTTCTATTCCACATATATCTCTTTGACATGCCCGTTTGGGCCATATGTCTTTGAAGGGAATGAAAATGCTTTCTGGTTTGCAGTACTTACCACCCCTTAATTATGCATGTTTTGATTCATGTGAGGATTGTCTTTATGGCAGGCAGACTAGATCTACGCATAAGAAGTCTGGTAGGCCACGCATGAGTGATCCCTTGGCATTGGTACATTCTGATGTCTATGGGCCCATGCCTTGTTAGTCTATGGGTGGTGGAAAATATTTTGTTACTTTCATAGATGATTTTTCACGAAAAGTTTGGGCTTATCCCATTAAGCTGAAATTCAATGTCTTGGCTGTGTTTTAGAGATGGCTTGCATTGGTTGAGAGCTAGTCTGGGTATCGGCTAAAATGCCTAAGGACAGATAATGGGGGTGAGTATGTCTCATGTGCTTTTGAGCAATTATGTGATGAGAGGGATATTAAGCGTCAGTTGACCGCCCCCTACCACCCCCTCATAATGGTTTGGCTGAGCAGATAAATAGAACCATCCAGGAGCATGTACGCAATATGCTTAGCCATGCAGGCTTACCACAGAGCTTTTGGGTTGAGGCAGTTAGTACAACTGTGTTTGTCATAAACAAATCACCTTCTAGTGGTTTGGATTTTCAGGTTGCAGAGGAGGTATGGACTAGAAAACCTCCCTCTTATGCGCATCTCCGTGTCTTTGGATGTGAGGAATTTTGCCATGTGCCCAGGGACAAGATAAGTAAGTTGGATCCTAAGAGTGTCAAATGCATTTTCCTTGGTTATGGGAATGCAGGTGAGATGGGTTACCATCTCTGGGATCTGCATGTGCGGAAAGTCATCCGCAGTCATGATGTAGTCTTCCATGAAGACAAAATGCATAGGCAGCCTGAGAGAGTTGTTGAGATCCGCAAGGTCATATTTCAAGAGGAGCCGAGAGCTCCCGCACAGCGAGTTGGACAGCCTATAGCCTACAGCTGCAGTAGATGCTCATGGTTAGGGTATTGGATAGGCAGCTGGGCAGGTAGCAGAGCCTGCGGTCTACTAGAGACAGGCGTCCACGTAATAGATTTCAGCCCTCGATGCATTATGTCTTGGTTACAGATGCATGAGAGCCTTTCACCTACGATGAGGCTATGTGCAGGGGTGACAGTCACTCCTGGGAGAGGGCTATGCAGTCTGAGATAGACTCCCTGCATAAGAATGACACTTGGGATTTGGTTTCCTTGCCTACGGGCAAGAAAGCTTTGCCATGCAAGTGGATGTACAAGCTAAAAAGTACCCATGGACACCCCAAGCCGGCATACAAGGCTAGATTGGTAACAAAGGGTTTTAAGCAAGAACATGGTGTGGACTTTGACGAGGTCTTTTCTCCTGTGGTTAAGATGACCACCTTGTGCTTAGTCTTGGCTTTGGTGGCTCAGCTTGACTTGGATTTGTACCAGATGGATGTCAAGATGACTTTCTTACATGGGGGACTTGCATGATGAGATTTATATGGAGTAGCCTAAGGGCTTTGCAGAACCTAGTAGGCAGTACCTAGTTTGCAAATTGAAGAAAAGACTTTATGGCTTGAAATAGGCACCTAGGGAGTGGTATCATAAGTTTGATGCCTTTATGCAGTCACAGGGATAAAGTTGGAGTGCTATGGATTTGTGTCTTTACATGAAGAAAGCCCGTGATGGTTCTTTATTGATTTTGGTACTGTAACGTGTCCACTAGTATCATCTAGGACACGTCTTAGTAGTCGATCGGAAAGGATGTCTAGAAAGCTTCGCCCGGCACTCCCATGGAATGTTACGGGGTTTGCGATCTAGGGATTTCCGTGTATGCCACGTAGCGGAAGTATTCTGGCCGTTCCCACTTAGGATCGATCGGAATTTGGGTTTTCCTGATTGGTCATTTCCTAACAGCAACTAGCGTCGGACCCAAGCGAACTACTTTACGCAAAAACGCCAGGTCCGAAGCGGATTCACGCCGCACTTGGTTCAAAGAGAATGGGAAACGAGAGGGATGCAAAGCTCAACCTCTCTGCCATAAGGCATAGTTCCATTCCGTTCCCCTAAAGTAGCGTAAATCGGTTAAGACATAACTCTAGGTCAACGCTTTTGTTGTTCGTGTCCTTTGACGATCATCCCACTGTTCTTCGAGATTTGAGAAAAGTTCCCAGCCAACCGGGACCACCCAGCCGTAGGACGGACCCATGGCCCATCCTTCGCACTTTCCTTGGTTTGTTTTAGTTAGGTAATTATCTAACACATTAGTTGAATATGTAACAATCAGCTTCTTTAATTAAACCATTAAGCACTGGTTCCTTCACGTAATCTTATCATGTGACATAGAAAAACAATATCAGACAAGTTCTTTATTAACATGTCATTATATTTATCTTTGAATTACAAGGAGTTCCACCCGTAGGCTTGTCCACAATCAGCTCGAAGGCTATCCAGCAATCCACAGGGATCACTATTCCAAGTTTCCGCCCGTAGACTAGTATGCGGGCCTCAAGATCCAATCCCAAGTCACGTTAGCCTCTTGTGCAGGACCCGGAAGGCGAGGGATTTACGGCCAGAGCCCCCCTGGCACCCAAGCGTCCTCCTGCTCCAAGTAGAGCTCAACGGAGAGACCTCTCGCGGGCGGGTTCGGTCCACGTTCTCGGCGTGGTCCAACAACCCCCTTGGTTAGGGTCAGGCGGGCAGTCGGGGGTAACTGAAATTGCCTCTCCCTTCAGGCCTTCAACCTGAAGTATAGATATTCATTTAATTTGTAATTCATAAATCAAAAAGTGCTCTAAAATCTCTAGCAAGCACAAACATTTCCATTAATCGATCTTGTTGTTGGCAAACTGCTAAGGAAGGAGTCTTTCCTTTTGAATTTATCTAGCACTCGATTCGGGGTACCTTGCAACTTGGCAAGATCCCTTATATTCTAGGTTAGGGCGTACCCTATTAACCCAACTTGGTCAACCCTAAAGTTCATTGGATACTTTAGTTTCCGGTTTTTAACCTTCCTTACTTAGAAGGATATCAAAGAATACAATCTTTTGCAAGATAACTTGCGTAAGGATCTGCCATCCTTGTTGAGGGTATTTAACCTTTCTTCTTGTGAATCAATCACAAGACCATATAACTTCGTACTTGCTGTGCAAGTCCTGCATCGTAATATGCAATGAAACAATCCGTTTCAGTTTCTTTAAGCTGACGTTTGTTAGACCTAGGGTCTCCTTTTATTATTTTCTTTAAGAACCTCAGGGACAACCCTAGTTCTTTTACGTTTACAATTTATTGACCCTACAATCAGGGAAGGTGGGCAAGTATTTAAGGTATAAACGTTTCTTGGATTTTAAATCATTCCTAATGCATATTTTGTAGCATAGGTATTTCTAAGTTTATATTAATTCGGTTAACTTTTAGAGGGTAATATCGAGATCACCTCGGCATGATTTGTTATCTATGTGACAATTGATTTTTTAGTCCTAAACTTTATTGCTTTGAGGTTAGGTAAATTCAATTAATCTTCCTTTTTCCTTATGAGCAAAACTCATGCCAAATAAACAATCTTTTTCTTGCTAAGATATGCAGTTAGTAATGATAACTTCTTAGAGTTTAAGCAATGTAAGAAACCTTTCATGAATTTCACCTTCTACGATGATTCGTTGTAAAAAGAATAGGGGTTAATGGTGCAAGATGCAGTTTTTATACCTTCAAGATTTAGCCAAAATATACTACTTTAGTGGGTAAACAATCTTGCTCATAATTCGTTTCAATGCATAATGCTATTTGAAGGAAAACTATGTTTTATACATTATCCATTTTGCATGTTCAATTAAACTAAATTCCTTCATCGTAAATAACTAGGACAAAATATATATTGTCCCTAACAATTCATCTTGCATGATTGAATTAAAACCAATATATAACCAAGAAGGAAAAACCTAGTTTTGGGGTGAGATATCCACATGGATACCGGGAGATGACCCTCCCGCAGCTACTCCTTGGACTTTCTTAGGCAGCATCGCGGTTGTAATCCTTCGAATGTGAAGGCAGCTTTACCCTCCTTTTCGGAATTCCACCGCCGCTTCAGTACTCTTCTTCTCTCTTTCGAGGCAAGGAGCCGTTAAGGGATTGACCACGAGAAGGGGGTAATAAGACCTTTAAGGTCTTAGCTTCTTCGGGAGGGAAAGGTTTACAAAGCCTAAAAAGGCCCTATAGGGGTATATACACAGTTAAAAAAAAAGAAGAGTGTGTGAGTGTGGTTTTGCAAACATATGAAGGGCCTTGAAAGGGTATAAAAAGGGGGATCTTGAAGGGATTTCTGGACACGGGGTAAGTTCCAAACCAAGGGGAAAGGTGAAGGGTGAAAGGGCTTATGGCACGGGGGAAAAAGGTGATAATGGTTCCAAGGGAATGGGAACGGGGTTTAAGCACGGGTATAAAAGGGGCTTTTTTAAAAAAAGGTCAAACACGGGGGTGAGAGGGGGGAAATTTTAACACCAGGGGGTAAAAGGTGTGTAAAAAGAAAAGGGCATGGGGGGGGGGGGGAAGGTAATAAGGCTTTTCAAGCCTTAGTTCTTTTTAGGGGGGGGTCCATCCATGGGAAGGGGGCTTAAGGGTTTAAAACCCGGGGTGAAAGGGTAAGAGGGGATAAAATCGGGAGGGGGGAAGAAAAGGATTTAAATAGGCCCACATGAAAGGGGGCTTATTAGGGCCTTTGGAAGCTTCCCCAAGAAGCTTCCAAAGCTTCTGAAGACCTCTGTGGAGCCACGTGGAAAGAGCCCAAGGCAATTCAACCAGCGACAGTGGCAACGTGTTGAATGGTTGGCAGCAGGTGGCTCCTCCTTAATAGCAGCTCAGGGCGGCACCTTCATGCTCTACGGCGAATGATGTCGTTCTCTCTCCCTCCCTCACGGCAAATAGACTGCGTTTTGGCGTCAGGTGGTAGCAGCATTATCTTCGTCTTCAGTCCTTTCCTCCTTCTTCCCTAGAGTTTATGGCCCTCCCTCAATTATATAGGGGAGGGGAGGGAATCCTCCCTCTCCTATGTGTCCCTATGCATGCCCGTGAAGCCGAGCAAGCTCCAGCGAGGAGCTTGCTGGCTCCTCTATCCCCTTCCCCCCTTCCAGCACGACGCACCGCCGAGAGAGGGAAAAAATAAATATTTGATATATATTACAGGTACTCTATGTGGATGATATGCTGATAACAGGGAAAGCTCATGATGAGCTAAATGCTTTTAAGGCTCAGCTCAAGAAGAGCTTTGAGATGAAAGATTTGGGACAGGCCGCTCACATACTTGGTATGTGCATTAGACGCGACAGGCATTAGGGACTCCTCTACTTGTCACAGAGGGAGTATATTCATAAAGTCCTTGAGCGCTTCAGCATGCAGGATGTAAAGCCTATTGGCTATCCATTGCCTTCTTATGTGAAGGTATCATAGGCTGATTGTCTGCAGACAGATGAGCAGAGGGCCGAGATGGCCAAGATTCCCTATGCATCTGCAATGGGTAGTCTTATGTATGCCATGATAGCCACTCGTCCAGATATTGCCTTTGGAGTCAGTGTTGTGGCATGCTATATGGCTACACCTAGCAAGAAGCATTGGGATGCCGTGAAGGGTATCATGAAGTACCTAAAGGGCACTGCAGATATGTGCATATGCTATGGTAGCCAGGATACAGAAGTCATGGGGTACATCGACTCTGATTATGCAGGACATGTAGATAGTAGGAAGTCCACTTCCGGCTATGTATTCCCCTATGCTGGAGGTGCTATTTCTTGGATGTCCAGGGTGCAAAAATGCACGACCCTCTCTACTACAGAGACCAAGTATATTGCAGCCACTGAGGCTTGCAAGGAGGCCATTTGGTTGGGTCGTTTAGTTGTTGCTGACCTTGGTATTGATGCTATCCCTACACTGCATTCGGATTCTATGAGTACTATTCAGTTAGCCAAGAATCTGATCTTCCATACAAGGACGAAACACATTGAGGTGAGGTATCACTTCATACGTGGGGTCATTGAGGACAAGTCTGTTGATCTTGTCAAGATCTCGACTGACCAGAATCCTGCAGATCTGCTCATGACAAGCCTCTCTATAGAGCGCTTTGCCTTCCTCAGGAGGTTGATGGGTGTGGGATGAGATGACGTCTTTCCTCATCCTGTTGTACATGTGTACATGTTGTACTGCCTTTTTTTCTTTTTCTTTTCACTCCTCACTGGGACAGATTCGCCTTTAAGTGGGAGGTTGTTGGGGGTAAAGGTGCCTCCACCTAGCCGCCTGTGTATTTCTACACTGATAATCACCACCACTGCACACTACAGGTGGCGAGCACCCGTCACCGTCACTTTATTCTTTATTCTTTTAGTGATAGTTTGAATAAAGGAAGGCCCGGTCACACATTGTGAATGTTGGAGTTCCCATTTCTTGTCTCTCTCTTTCTTGCTCTTGCTCTCTCGCCATAGCTCTCGAGTGCAAGTTTCGATCCTTCTCACCTTTCAGATTTGAGTAGTTGTCCACCTCCTATCATGACATTATTAGGCGTTAAATACCTATTTTAGACGGTAGTCCTAGTGACCCTATTCTCCTAACCTGCTAGGTAGCTATTCTAGGAGTCCTTGTTAGTGTGAGAGGCGATTAGAAAAGCCTGCCAAAGTCTCAAGAAGAGGAAAATTTGAACATGCTTGAAAGACAAAGTAGTACATAGGTGCGTTGTTGTGCCGCTGTGTGCACAACATGTGAAAAACTCTAGAGTGTGGCTTTCTTATTGATCTAGAAAGCCAATGCCATATTAGACATTAGTGTTAGTGTTCCTAGTGTGAATGGTCCAAAAATATTAGATTTTTGGACAAGTTTAGCTAATTTTTGGTATTTTAAATATTATCTCTTGTAAATATCCATAAAACTGTAGACAACTTTCAGATTAGGATGACATGTAAAAGAAAGCATATATCTTTTAGCCATATTGGGAGGATTTTATGTAAAAAGAGGGATTGGTGAAATCGCACGATGAACGATCGTAGTTTTCAGGCAGTGAACAACACTCCAAGAAGTGGGAGATGAAGAAGGAGTGATCTGGCAGAATTCTAGCCATGTGTGTTGGCATTTTAAACCCCCTTTTTAGAGCCAATGGAAGCATTAGATTGGCGGTCTGAGTAGCATAGAGGAAGATATTATTTTATGTACGTTTTTGTCTACGAGAGATTTATCTTCTCATAATGCAGAAATAAATTGACAGGCTTCACCTCTGCGAGTATTCTTCTACATCTTCTATTTCTTTCTGTGAGTATTCTTCTACGTCTTCTATTTCTTTGAACCCCTTCTCTTCCATCTACTTCTCTCCTTGAATCTCCCTTCACCTTGCCGTCTCTTACCCCCACAGTAGAATTTCGACCCCAAATACTCTGACAGTTGGTGAACACGACGTGAAAGTTGGCAGTATAGGTGTGTAAAATGGGGGATTCTGCTGGTTCAAGTGGTGGTGATGCTTTACAATAGATGATTGCTTTGCTCCAACAATGACAATAGCAACATTTCTTGTTACAATAACAGATGCATACTTGACAATAAGCAGAAATAATTGATTCCTTAGTTGTGAATGCATTGCAAGCAGTGGGACAAGAATTGAAGTAGTTTAAAGGTCAAAATGTTTCTGCTTTCATTTGGTTGTATGAAGAAAAGATGTTGTTTTATGGGGTACCACAATATGCATGGAGTCAATATTTCTCCCATTTGGCCATGCATGCATTGCATGATTGGATTCATCAGTTACATAGAAGAGATTTTGGCTGGGTAGCTTTCAAGAAAGCTTTGAGAGAAGAGTTTTTCTTGGAAGGTGCAAGATTGGTAACTAAAAAGACATTTATATATTGGATTGAAAAGCCCAATTGTCAAATAAATACTAAAAAATAAGGGAGAGAAAAAATAGAAATACACTTCATAAAAATAAAGAAAAATATAATGAGTGTTTGTGAATGTATGGTAGTGGCGGAGCATGAGGTTAGAGTCACTTTCCCTATCTCTTTGTCAAAGTTTGTGATTTATCACTTTTCCTACATGAAAACATGATAAAATGAACCCCTACACCTATGCAACAGAAGCAATACCTAAACGTAGGGGGTGGGGTGTTTGAATGATGCAATTTGGGTGCTGATTATTGCTAAGTTTACTGATGCATATCATGAAAAAGGGTTCTTTGTATTTTAATTAAGGGAATAGTAGCATGAGCATTATCTCAGTGCTATCCTTATATCGCCGCAACAAGTTAGTGAATGAGCATTGGAAGGCCTGGTTGTACACGACACGTTTCTGATTGTAAATTATGTTTGAGGACTTTAGGATCATCCACTTTGGCATGTGCATATCAACCATGGTATCGGGATATGAAGAACTAGATGCATAGCACCTGTTTTCCATTATGGCGACCTACGCTTGAGAGTGTGAGGAACGACCTAAGTTGTAGGCTAGTCGATCGGGTTTTTTGGGAATTATTTGGTAAGGACACATGGTATCTCCTAAAATACATTCAAAATGAAAGAGTGGAGCTTGTCTCATGTGTACTTTATGTTGGAGCGATGCATCTTGGGGCCAATCCCCAAGATGTAGGAGAGTCGTAGTGGAGCCGCGGCCACCGAGAGGTGCTTCCGTATGTTTATGCTACGAGGTATTATGCCTATATATTATGGGATATCCCTTTGAGGAGAAAAGACAGTGAACGTTGGACTATGACCTAATACAAATGCAGAATCGACATTAGCATTTAGTGTAGAGTGAGTCTCAGACGCTCCTGGCTCGCAAGGCCGTGTGGTGGGATTGTCTGTTGTATGCATGAGGTCTGGCTAGTGCCATAGCTAGTGTTGGTCTATTTTAGGTCCCACCATGTTGTAGCAACACCTTGCATAGCAAAATTCACTCTTACAACATCATTTTCAACTGCAAGAAACTCATCTTCTTTCTCCTCATCCATCATCCCATCTTCATTCTCATAGCATGCTCGAGATAACATGTTTACCACTAGGTTATCTCTTCCTGCAATATGCTGAAATTTAGGGTTCAAAGATTTGATGTATGCAATCCACCGGAGCATAGCAATATCCAGAGTAGCACAACTAGTAATCATACCCAACACTGGCAAACAATCGGTCTCAATGACTACATGAGCACCCATAAAATACTCCTTATCTCATTTAAGGGCTGTCAGAATTCCCCATAATTCTCTTTTGACTTGAGAATACCTTCTCTATCGTTCAGTCAATACTTTAGCACCAAAGCGTATTGCATATCTTTGCCCTTCCTCATCATCTTGCCCAATTGCCCATCCGATTCCGATTGGGCTTGTATCAACAGTAATAATGATAGGCTTTCCATGTGAATAGTCATCCTTTCTCAATGTAGGAGTATATTTTAAGAGTTGCTTCAATTTCTTCATTTCTTTCTGATGCTTCCTTTCCCAATGAAATCTCTAACCTTTCCTCATAAGCTGACATAGAGCATTGGCTACATGTGCAAAGTGAGGAATCCATATCAAATAGAACACACATGCTCCCAAGAATCTATGCACCTCTGATACATTCGTGCATACATCTTGCATTCTATCAATCCCATCTATTTTTGCTAGTGATGCTCTTTGCCCATAGGGCCCACACATATGCCTAACAATCAAAACCTCTTCAACTCCAAAGACAAACTTTTGTCCAGAAAGAGTTAAATGCACCTCTTCTAGACATGTCAAAATCCTCTCACAATCCACAATATGGTCTGCAATAAACTGTCTGCATCCATGAGCATCCATCTCTTCATTCTTTTCATCCACTGCACACCCCTTGATTTGAACATCATCCAAGAAGGGCATTGCCAATTCTGGTATAAAATCCACGAGTACCCTATTCATAGCATTTGTCATATGTGCCACTGAGTTTGTTGCACCCTGCGGGAGAGTACACATTCGCACTAACCCCAAGGGAGTCTTCATGGTTATGATATCCTTGCTTTCAATTGCAAGCTGAAACTGATCATACCCCAAGTAAAGATCACCCAAAGAATAGATCGTTCTGCTTGCAAAAGCCTCTGCAAATTCATCAACCACAGGACTTGTACCCACATTTCTTATGGTCACTTTATTGACCGATTGCATGTCTTGAATAAATGTCAAAGCCCCATTCTTTTTGGGCACAGTAAACCAAGATTTGAGTACGGGACTGAAGATGGATCAAAGATCTTCATGCGAATCTTGTCATTTAGCAACTCTATCAGCTTTGGCAAGTAAGGTTTATGTTAGAATATCAAGCTCGTGCTACTCTTTAGTCAGTCTATCTTTATATGTGTGACCGACATTAGCTAGATACAATTGTATATGTGTATGACATTCAATAAGTCAGTGTAGTCAGTGACTTAACCATAGTTAGACTTGGTTAGTCATACCTATGTGTGTAAGTCTCTTTCAATTAAAATGATGGAAGAGTAATGGAAGAAGAACAACAATGAGCTGAGACTCATCTTCTGCTCCATTCTGTCTCTCTCCCTCTCTTCCAACATGGTATCAGAGCTTGAATGCCTGATGCTTGAAGGCTTGGCAATGGCCATTTGACATCAAGACATTAGATCTGAAGAAAACATCATCAAAGGAGACTGTGCCTGCAACCCATTTTTTTTGCAGAAGCTATATCTTGCTACAAAAATGGTTTTTGGAGAAATGACCCACTCTTTGTAACGTGCCCGCTTGTCCACTTGTGGGACACGTCTTAGTAGCCTATCGGGAGGGGGGTCTGGAAAGCGCCACCTAGCACTCGCAAGGAATGTCATAGGGTTTGCGATCTAGGTCTTCCCGAGTCTGCCCCGAAGCGGAAGTATCCGGCCATTCCCACTTAGGACTGACCTGAAGTCAGGGTTTCTTTCCTATCAGCCAAGTCTCTAGGAAGTAGCTAGCATCGAGCTCCAGATGAACCACTTTGCATAGGAACAATAGAGTCGAAGAGGATTTATGCTGCACTTGGTTCATGGAGAATGGGAAATGAGAGGGATGCGAAGCTCAACCTCTCTGCCCATAAGGCATAGTCCCATTCCGCTCCCCTAAAACAACATAAATCGGGATTCTAACTCTACTGACTCTAGGTCTTCACAGTTTTGTTATTACATCTTTTGAGAAAAGTTCCCAGCTAACCGGGACCACCCTTCCGTAGGACGAACCAGTCATGTCCACCGCACTTTCCTTGATAGCTTTAGTTGTCTAATTAGTCCTACCCATTTATGTGCGACATTTAAAATCAGCTTCATTAATTAAGCCTTTTAGGGCATAGAGTTTGTTTACGTAATTTACAACACATACACAAAAACAAAACAAGCAGTCCTTTTATCAAACAAGTTCCTTAACTTATCTTTAAGTTAATCTTTGTCTCTTGCCCATACAGGAGAATTATGTATCCCTTCTGTCCAACAAAAGTACCCGATCCAAATCTCATGGCATCGAAATTTCCATCCTTTATGTAGAATACGATCTTCCAATGTCTCAGATGTTGGGCTCACGGGGATCTCCAACTCCATTTTCTAGACAGGCAAGGGGTGTCCATAGCTCCACCTGACCCACAAGCGGTCTAGGAGTGAGATGCCATTTCTGTGGTTGGCCTTTTCACCACTCAACCATCGGCCTGTGAATTGAGCAGTGCCCTCTCGGGATAATCCGCGATGTGATCTTGGAGATGATCCATGCGTGCAAAATATCCTTCCTTAATTAATCCAATTAAAATTCAAGCACAATCAAAGCAATCAGCCCTAATATCATATTCTAGAAAAACATTCCTTTATTCCCATGGCAACTTGTAATTATAGACCCCTGCCATGCATTTGCCATTAACATAAGCCTTGGAATATTTATCCAAATCACAATGCAACAATCCCTTGATTGAAAGAAAAACATATAGGGTGTTGTTCAATAAACCAACAAAACTAATTGTATTTTTCCTAAAAAATACAATAATAGATGCGACAATAATTCCATCGCATATTCACTCTCCCCCTTGGGGCCAAAGAGTAGAATTTACTTAATAATCCCTCCTTTAGCGTAAGGCATGTGCTAAAGGTTCCAATAGTATACAAGATGTAACTCCTATCATTCCAATGCAAATTAATCAGTCTAGCAAGAGCATTTATGCCTCTTCTCTAAGTGACAATTATCTTTTAGCATTTTCCTACTATGCAACATTTTTTCCTTGGCTTTATCTTCCTTTCTCCTAAGGCAAGAAGTCGCATATCATCGATGTAAAGTTTACATAATCTCTCCCATGTATGTACCGTGTATATGCATTTGAGAACTTTAAACAATATTATCCTCGGTAAAGATTAATCAAAGACTCATGGATGCTCAATATTTTAGTGTCCCATATGTTGCTTATGCTATGCATGGATTCATCACATAGCAACTAGGTGCAATTTAACTCCCTTTGATACAAGCACTTCACAAACTTCATCTTTGAATATTTGACATGCGATTTATCCTTTTCATTGACCTATTCTAGCATCACAAGGTACAGAGCCTAATGTATCTCTTGTGAGCATTAAAACAAGCATCTATCAATTTGAAAATACATTACTTATGACCTGTACCACAATTGGATTGACAGTGATGCCTTCGTTCGAAGCTCTGTTGTTGGTTGTAGGATTGTCATCTGCACGTGACATTCTTCGCTTGGAGGCCATCGTCTGTAAGTAGACTCAAGAGATTAAGAAGGTGGAATAGATTTGAGATGGGAGAGCATAAGAGAATATGGTTAAATTGAGGATCGAGATAGAGGAAAATTGTGCAGCCTCTCGGGGTAACTCTTCTCTCTCTGTCTCTCTCTCTCAAGCTCTCTCTCACAATCTCTTGGAGGGGTATACTCTCTCTCCCCCTCTCTCTTGCGTCCTTTCAGGGTCTCCTTATGCTCCCTTGTGCCTCCCCATGCCTCATATTTATAATGAATTAGAGAGGAGGGGATAAGTCTGAGAACAAGAGTAGAGGGGCTCTTAGAAGATTGAGTGATCTGATGCCCAGATCATAAATCTGATGGTTGCATTGGATCCAAAAGGGGGGTGAAACTCCAAGGCACTTGATTAGAAAGCTCTTAGTTCACTCCTTCTTTTTTTCTCTATTCGAAGTGCTGTCTACTGCCTGTAGACTGCGATCGTGGTGCGTGCGATTTTGCCAGTCACTTTTCTTTATTTCTCTTTTGATAAAATCTCCAAAACTAACTAAAACATCACTTGTCTTTTCTTTTAAATGACTTTTAGTTCTATCTTTTCAGGATAAGATCTAAAATATAATAGTTCCCCCCCTCCCCCCCCCCCAAGAATCTAATATTTTTGGACCATTCAAACTATACACATTAATACTAGTGATTAATATGGCTCATAAGTCCCGTTCACATTGTACTTTTCGTGAAGGGTGGCTACGATCCTTATCAATCCGAGAAAAATTTCATATTTATGACTCTCGATTTTTAAAAATGTATTCTTAATTGTTAGTTATTAATGCTAGCCAGTTTTTACCTTAGTTAGTCTTTAGTTAGTAATCTTACAAACTTATTAATTGACTAACTAACTTTCGAACTAACCAACTAACTTTTATTGCGTGGAAATATTACACTCTTCATGATCATTTTGACATGGTCTACAACTTTGTAGAATAATTTTTTTTTCAAATTTCTCAGAGATTTTGAGATATTCAACACATACCTGTGCAGACTGGCTATTTACTACAGTAAACAGTAGGTGATTCCAGGGCACTGGTGGCTTTCATCCTAACAATGTATATGCCCTTATTATCATGCATCTGAGCATGATATTGGAGTGTTAAATGCTCAGTTTTGGAGCTTATTTGTAGGTTGGAAATAGTGAACTGGTTGCTATCCTGAATTTAGAAATAATATACTTACAGGGTTGAAGTATCTGTGATGCTTATTTGCTAGTGACAAATGCTTGGATCATACCACTTGAGTGGTAGATGATTTTTGGGATATTGTGAGTGCTGAAAATCCAAAATTTGGACTGATTTATTGCTGGTTATACCAGGGTATTGACTAGTTATTGTTTGCAAGAAGGATACCTATCATCTTTACTTGACATACATGCAATATATTCTAATCGGTTGGACATGTATCAACTCCTGCATAGAGTGGCAACTGAATGAGATGTTTTGGGGCTGTTTTGATGTCTGAATACTCTTGTTTTAATAGAGAACATACTATTGGTTATAGCAGTGGGCTGGTTGTATTTGGTAGTGCTACTTGTATACAGTACAAACATTGATACTTGTATGGATATAGTTTGTTGTTGGGATGTTTTGCCACTACTATAGAATGTTTTGAACTGATTTGAGCTTGGTTTATGCTCAGTTGACTATGTTTTTTCATTGTTAGAATATAATTTGTAGCAAGCAGGTGAGGGCTGAAATGATGAATGGGTTGCCTCTTACACATCCAACCTCCAATCCTAACTAAGAGAACTAAAGAGGGGCACCACCTAGCCAAAGGGAGGATGGGCTAGGATATCCCTTTTCTCAAAGAGAATCAAAAGAACCAAGACACAAATTTACAAGAAAGAATATATGTACTAGACACCATATTAGAATATGAGAGAGAGAGAGATGAGAGAAGAGGGAGACAAGAGGAGAAGAGGTAGAGGAAGCTTACCATTATGTATTCATGGAATGAGAAGATGAGAAGAGAGGGAGACAAGAGGAGAAGAGGTAGAGGAAGCTTGCCATTATGCTACATAATAAAAGAACTCACTCATAGCTTACCGCAAAGAGATGGGCTAGTATGAGGGTATTCTAGAGTGCTCTCATGTGCTTGTCATTGTCCTTCTCATTGTCATTTTTTCTTCTACACCAACTTTCAATTCTTGTTATGTTTCGGCATGGAAACTGATGACCTATATCTTTAGGATCCCATAAACTTGGCTACCGTGACGCTTTCTCATACAGACCCTCATTGCCTGGTGGAAGTAGCAAAGTAATTGGTTTCACCTTTTTGTTAACTATCTTATACTTTGTCTCCACAATTGCTTTAGCCCATTGTAATCCTTCCTAGTGAGCAAACAATGCTGTAACAACATACATGTCCAAAGAACATACTGACAACACTCTATTTTCAGCCTCATTTTCTACATGTATAGTTACTGAAATTTCAACCATAGTGTCAATAATATTTAGCCCATAAAAGAGGCCTGAAATGCCTTCATTTTTAGCTAACAACCCCAATGCTCTCAATTTCTTAGTAGCAGATATGCGTTTAGCCTTGCACATAGCTTCCATAGGCTTAAACCAACATGAATTGTTTGATGTCTGAGAATAACCAATAGTAAATACATGCTTCATTCCATCAAGAGGTGAGTACATCCTTTGAACAACACTACTATAGCCCTACATTACAACAGTGCTCAATGAAAACCTAGGTCTTTGAATTCCTTGCATTTGGAGGTAAGGGAGACTCACAAAGCCCAATTCCTAGGATGATTAACACAAACGGTAAGAAATTGGATCGCTTTTCTCCCATCCTTGCTTCTTACTCTTGCATAAGCACGATCATCATCAAGCACCTTTGTTTCCATATGCACTCCTGTAATATAGGGTTGTCCCAAAATCACTGCATATGAGGAAATATCTTGCACAAAGAAGTGCTATTGTTCTTGCACATCACCAATCATCACTTTTACATTAGGACATGCAGCATAGAGCTCCCGCGAAGAATGATTTGTAGCCCTCATATGCCAACCATGATCAGCGTCCACAGGCCATGCAACATTCTCATACAATCCATGCTCAATGACATTAATCTTGGATCCGTGGTCAAGCAAAGCAACACAAGGAGTCCCTATTTTCACTACCATTTCAATGATAGCCCTTGCCCAATGATTTTTTGTGTAATGACTCTGATGAATAAATCCTAGAGTCTCTTCCCCCCATATTGTTGCATCTACCTAACTCCACCATGCATATTGTTATAAGACAATGCACTTTCACTCACTTTCTTTCATTTTCCACATGCTGTCCATTGATTTTACCAACATCCTACATAGATAAACCAGTAGTTACGTTATGCTTATATTTAGCTCGAATGCCCAACAAACCAATTTCCTCTTCGAATTGCAGCAATGCACTAGTGGTATCACCAAGAAGCTGATGCCTCCTCTTAATTATGTCAATGCTTTTGTCATGAAATTTTCGCTTGGCGATTCCAAGGGACAACTCCCAGTGTGAATTCCACCCAACTGTTTAAAATATGTTCTTCAAGAGCCTTCTTAAGATCCGTGGTTGTCTTAATATTAGATTACAACTTTATATCTCGGCTGCTTGCCCTTCTTTTTTCCCTCTTATTTACTATATTGTTTCTACTCCTGCTCCCAACCTCTTTCATTACATGCTCGAGAGGTGGTTGATTTGCAACTTTAGGCTAATCCTCACTTCTTCCTTTCACTCTCTTAGATGTCCCTGCATTATCTTCATCTCTCTTTTGTTTCTCTTCCACAAGTACATTCATGTTTTGCACCTTTGCTAAATATGCATACAATGAATATGCATCTACTAGTGATTCCTAGCGAGTTATTCACGAATGTCTTGCCCTGCATGAGATATTTCATTATCATTAACTTTTCTCTTTTCACCTCCATGCAAATCATGTGTCCATATTGCAGCCTATGGACCAACCATCACTTGGCCATGCATTATATCCAACTATAGACCAAAAATAGAAGCATATACAATCGCATAAGCATTTCGAACAGCCAAGTCTTCCAACAACTTTTGCATACCTTCCTTTTCTAAATTGATAGATATTCTCTATGTAGTGGACCCCTCGTTGGATTCATCACTTGATGATGACTCACTAGTAGATGGGGCATCTAATGTATCTAACTCTTACAAGGATAAAGAAACTCTCTCACTTTGAGGAGATTTAAGATAGGCATCTACTACTACTACATGTCTAGCACTTCTACCAAAGATCAACCAAGCAATAGGTATATCAACCTGATAGTCCAAGAATTGAATCAGTTTAAGGGCCAGAATGTTTCGGCCTTCATTTGGTTGTATGAAAAAAAGATGTTGTTTCATGCGATACCACTGTTGTGCCGCTACACACACATAGTGTGAAAAACTCTAGAGTGCATTGTCATTCGGCTTTCTTATTGGTCTAGAGAGACAATGCCATATTAGTCATCATTAGTGTCAGTGTGCGTAGTGTGGATGATTAAAAAATGCTAGATTTTTGAACAAGTTTAGCCTATTTTTGATATTTTTGATATTATTTCTTATAAATATCCAAAAGTTATAGACAACTTCTAGGATAGGATACTAGGTTAAAAAAAAAACAAGTGGCTTTCAACCATTTTTGGGGGATTTTATGTGAAAAGAAGGATTGGTGAAATCACACAACGCGTAATCATAGTTTACAGGCAGTAAACAACACTTCAAACTGGGGGGAGAAGAAGGAGTGACCCGGAAGTATTCTGACTAGGTGTCCTAGTAATTTACCCCCCCTTTTGGAGCAACAGAAGCATCAGATTGGCAGTCTGAGCAACAGAGAGAAAACTATTGCTTTATGCACGTTTTTGGTCTACAAGAGATTTATATTCTCAAAATGTAGAAAAAATTTGGTAGGCTTCACCTCTGTGAGTATCCTTCTATATCTTCTATTTCTTTAAACCCCTTCTCTTTCGTCTACTCCTCTTCTTGACCCCAAACCCTCCGATAGTGTAGTGAACCCGATGTGAAAGTCTGTAGCAGGTGTGTAAAGATGGGGGACTCTATAGGTTCAAGTGGTGGTGATGCTTTATATATAGATGATTGCTTTGTTGCAGCAATAACAACACTAGCAGTTGTTGTTATAACATTAGATGCAAACTCGACAGGAAGCAAAAACAATTGATTCCATAGCTGTGAATGCATTGCAGGCAGTGGGACAGAAATTGAAGCAGTTTAAGGGTCAAAATGTTTTGACCTTCATCTGGTTGTATGAAGAAAATATATTGTTTCATGGGGTATCGTAGTATGCATGGAGTCACCATTTGGCCATGCATGCATTACATGATCGGATTGATGAGTTACATAGAAGAGATGTTGATTGGACAAATTTTAAGAAAGCTTTGAGAGAAGAGTTTTTCATGCAAGATGCAGGATTGGTAACTAAAACGATATTTACAGATTGGATTGAAAAGCCCAATAAAGGGTTGGCTGCTACAGCTTTGCTTTGTGAATTTGAAAGTCGGTATGCGCAATTGGATGCTGATGAGTAGCAATCATTGGATAGTTAGAAAATTGATTTGTTTCTAAAGGCTGTAGATCATGTCTTGCAGGAGAAGCTGACTCATCATTTAGAAGATGCCTCTTTTGAAATAGGGTTGAAATCACAATTGGGCTAATGTAACTGAGGTAGTGCATATGTTTTTAAAGAGAGAGTGGATGTAATTAAGATGGGGTACATGCACCACACATGCCAGTGCTCAGAAGGGGGCTGAAATTGTAGCCAAGGCACCTGTGGCTATGGAAGAACAACCGGCTATATCTATTGGTCTAGTTCTTAAAGGTGATATTGTGGATGAATAAATTAAAGGTATGCGTGATTTGAGGATGAATTTGACAGAAATCTATGCAAAGATAAAAAATTTGGATGCTAAGGTAGAAGAGAATGCTTGGGCAATAGCCCAAAGGCCGTATAGAGAAGGGTACAAGAGGAGATACATTTGGTGTGATAGTTTAGAGCATGAAAAGTGAGACTGTACAGTCTACCGTGAAGCAGAAGTGAAAAGGTTAGTCTTTTGGAAACATGGCAAAATACATGCAATAGAAACTAGTCTTCCAATAGAGCCAAATTTTGGAAATGGTGGAATGCATAAGAGGTTGGAAGATATGGATGCAAGGATAGCATTTGTTTCCATAGATGCAGCCGCATATGGGTTGAGAATTGAAAGGAATGATGAAGCTAGTAAAGGAGGCATGGTTGAAGTAAAACCTCATGTTCGTTTGAATGAAAGCATTAGATTGCATGGAAAAGGGCGAAATAGCAAAGTCTGAATTGGATAATGCAAGTCAAAGTATGGAGGGAGAACAGGATGGAGTGCACCAGTGGATTCATTTTCAGCCTATGCTTATTTGGCTAAGGTTCATAATCAAGAAGCTCTTGTGGAAGAAAAGAGAAGAAGAGATGAGGACACTGCTAGTCCTTCCTCTTTAGATCCATTTAAACGCATAACACGAAATAAAATGGAGTAGCAAAAAGAGTTTGAAAAAGCCATACTTGAGCACTTGAGCATGTTATGGAGGATGCATCTCAAGAGAAGAAACAAGAAAGGAAGAAAAGGGGCAAGCAGCCCCGTTACAGGTTATAATCGGATCTTGAGACTGCCACAAACCTTAAAAAGGTCTTGGAAGATTGCATACTTGGCAGTAGAGTGGAATTCACACTTGACAAAGTGCTTGGAATCGCGAAGTGTGAATTTCATGATGCAATCATTGATATGTTTAAATGAAAAAGATAGTTTGATGGTGAAGTTTTGTAAGCATTGATGCAGGTTGACAAAGACATAGAGAAACAACTTCAGAGGGAATATGATGATGCATGTAATGTTGATTTGAAGCAGGCTAATGTTGAAAATGGGTTAAATGGGAGTGTAGACAACAAGCTTGGGCTGAAATTGGTCTTATGGGCAAGAGTAAGCATAGAGAGAAGGCTATGTATAATGGGGATGTCCACCACAAATACATGAAGAAGAAAATGCTCATTTTATTCCAAGCAGTTATTATTCCACAAACGCATTGGGCTCGTGCTACAACAGAGACAATTGTTAAAGTGGTAGAAAGAGAGATGCCTTGCATAGCTCTCTTGGGTTATGGTTTCAAAATCAATGTTATGGCACGTAGCTGGTATGAGAATGGAGGTTGGCCGATTGATGTAGATCCGGGATGGCGCATGCGGGCAACAAACAATTCATAAGGGGATCTTTATGCTACTTGTCTGAATGTACTCGTGACTATTGGAGATGTTAGGAATAAATATCATTTTTTTGTGCAAGATTCATGTATTTATCCGGTGATTTTGGGATAGCCCTATATTTTGGAATCAAGGCTAGAAACAAAAGCCTTGGATGATGGTTCTTGAGATAGCAGAGTTTTGAGCCCGGGATGTGCCTAAAATTTGCCAAAAAAGTCAGAATTTAGGGAAAAAATATTTAACATCGAAGGCGATGGTTGCAGCTAGGACAATTTTAAGCACCAAGTGAAAGATGACTTTTAAAAGGCGCCCGAGCGACACTTGTGGATTTTTGATAAATTTTCCGACTACCATATGGGATGTCAGGAGTTGCCAGTCGGTGCGGGATGTCAAGCCGGACGCGCAGGATTTTTCACAGCCCCCCCCACCCCGGAAAATTTTATGAAGAAAAATGGAGCAAAACGTGGAGCATGGCGACATGCAGGCAACGACCGAAAAATGCACCTCCTCTCTCCACATGATGATTGTCAGGCTGTGAAGAACCCCTGCAAACAGACATTGGGCCTTGATTTCTTCCTCTTGGCTGAGCATATCCCCGGCCTTCATGCGAGGAATGGCTGTCCGGATGAAGAGAATAGATTCTAGCCTTTCTCTCTCCTCCCTCTCTCTCTTCTCTATGGGCTGTTCATGTGTACCATCTTGATGAAGGAACCGGGGAAGGAGAATGAAGGAAATGGTGATGAAGATTGATGGAGATACTGAAGATTGAAGAATAGCATTGGATTGAGAGCAATGGAGGCTCCGTTTGCTGGTCATGAAATCATTCAAGGCATCTCCGGTTACATAAAAACACAGTATGACCATTTTTATGAAGAAAATGAAGGATTTTTGATAGTTTATGATGATAATTATGTTCTTATTGGATGAAAATTTGTTTCTGTGTTGTTTGCATTATGAGTAATTGTTGTGTATCAGAAAATTCTGATTTTGCAATGATTTATATGCTTTATTTAATTCCCGTAAACTCGAAATGTGGTTTTTAAGTGGCAAAATGGTAGTTTTTCCGTTTTGGGTGGGGGAAAGGAAGATAAATTGAAATTAGTATGCTGAAGTGATTGGAATAAGAAAAACCAGAAAATAGTATATTTTATTGTCAAATAAATCAAGAAAATGGGAAAAATAAGGAGAAAAAAATAGAAATACGTCTTGAAAAAATAAGAAAAAATATAATGATTGTTTGTGGATGTATGGTAGTGGTAAAGCATGAAGTTTAGCCTTAGTTTGCCCTATCTCCTTGTCAAAGTTTGTGATTTATCACTTTCTATACATCAAAATATGACAAAATGAACCTCTACACCTGTGCAATGAAAGCAATACCTAAACGAGGGGGTTGGGATGTTTGAATGGTGTGATTTGCGTGCTGATTGTTACTGATTTTCTGATGCATGTCATGACATAGAGTTTGTGGTAGTTTAAGTAAGAGGTTAGTAGCACGAGTGTTATCTCGGTGCTATCCTTTCATTGCCGCAACGAGTTAGTAAATGCATGGAAAAGCCTGGTTGTACACAAGCACGTTGCTGATTTGAAAATTATGTTTGAGCACTTCAAAATCATTCACTTTGCATGTGCATGTTGATCATGGTATCGAAATAAAAAAAACCTGGATGCATAGCACATGTTTTCAATGACAATGACCCACGCTTGAGTGTGGAAAGACATCCTAGTATGTAGGATAGACGTTCGTTTCTTGGGGGATTATTTGGAGAGGACACATGGTATCTCCTAGAGTACTTGCAAAATGAAAGAGTTGAGTTTGTTCGTTTGTTTTATATGTTGAGCAGTGCATGAAGGGGCTAATCCCTGCGATGTAGGAGAGCTGCAGTGGGGCCGCAGTGTTTCTACCGAGAGGTTGCCTCCTATGTATATAATTATTGTGGTATTTATGGCCAATGTGTAAGGGTTCTCCCTCTGTGGAGTTTATAGAAAGGGAAACGTTGGACTAAAAACTATAAAACTATAAACGCATAGATTAGGCTTTAGGGCAATTTGTCCTTTAGCATCAGATTGACGCTCCTGGTCTGCAAGGCTGTGAGGGTGTGTTTGTCTATTATGAGCATGAGGTCTGGCTAGTGCCATAGCCAGTGCCGGCCCATTTCAGGTCCCATCAGTGATGCGTCTGTCGGGAGCTACCAACAAGTGGTGGTTCTAGAATCTAGGATTTTTAGGGACCAAAAAGTTGGTTTATATCCTCTGACAAGGACCATCAAGCCGAAATACAAAAAGCAAAACGTGCTGAGAGGGCTAGACGGCGGTTGGAGATTGTAAGTCGCTATTCTCCTCAAAGGAGTAGCCCGATATGCATAAGGGACAGTGGTCTTAGTAACCCAACTGCTGCACATAGTCTTTTAGGTGTAGGAGGAAGCACAAGTTCTTCCTCGCTTCCACCAAGTCAACCCACTTCAAGTGGGGCTGTGATTCCATTAGTCCAAACTCCTATTGTCAATCCGATTGTCGTCATGACACAACCCATTGCAATTCCTGCAGGGACGCCGGATCTGCCAGCTTTAGGAGTGCCTTTGCCCATTTTTAATGGGTTAGCCGAAGAAGATGCAGAGTTTTACATTTGTGAATTCCAAAGATTAATGTTTAATTACCATATCCAAGATGAGGGACATCTTATGATGTTCTTTAACATGACGTTAAAAGGAAGGGCTGCCGTATGGTATCATAGCATAGAGACTAAAACCATAACTACAATCGACCAATTTTATGCAGCTTTTCGAGGAGAATATGCCCTTGAAAGAGGTGGCCAATAGTGGTTGCATGTTTTGAATGTAACACACCAAGACCCCCATGAGAATGTGAAAGCCTATGCTAAGAAGCTTAAGGAAGTGTTTCGTAAGTTACAAACTTACATTCCCATTCCGCCGGCTGCCCAATTGCAATACTTCTTGCATGGATTGGATTTCAATATTCAGGTATAATTGTGCAGTGTGGATTTGGCTGATATAGACATCGCCATCGCGCGGGTAGAAGGAGTAGAATCACGATTACAAATGGCCTACTGCTCTCGAATAAATCTTAATGCAGGTCTAGTACCTTGAGGTAATTTACCATTGATAAATGGAAGTCAAGGGATGCCTATGAATAACTCTAATGGGAGAGGAAGCATGGTTCAAAATGTACCTTTACTGCCAGCTCGTCCCAATGTGACTATGCCTATGGCTAGTCAGTTGGCTCCACCAAATGTTGGAGGCCAAGTTTCAAACCCTAATATTGTTCATGTGAGTCAACAACCAATGCCCAATCAAATTGTTAGGCCAATGGAATGACGGATAGATGATAAATGCTATGAGTCGAGTGCATCTAATATTCTTGGCAAAGTTAAGGATATGATGAAGCACTACACTGACATGATTTTTGAACAATATCGGCAAATAGCTATTGACGTCAATTTCTTGAAGAAGCAGCAGAATCTGATAGGGAGTTGACGCCCTGAAGAGGGTGGATCCTCAAGATTCAGCTGTAAGTGGTGTGGCGGACAACATTTCCCTAGAAACTGTCCAAATGTTAAATGTGATATTTGTGGAAAGTCGGGCCACTTAGCTGCTACCTGTAGGAGTAAGATTAGTTTCCTCCAACAAGGGAGTAAACAGCTAGGTCTAGTTAATCATAGAGCGCAAGGTAATAACCGGCAGCAAAATGATGGACCAAGACAAATATTGCAATGGGGAAAGACCTCTATAGAGGAGTTGGCACAAGGCAATGGAGTCAGCCTTATCGAGGCTGTACGTGTCAATGACGCTGAAACCTCTAACCTACGAGTTGTGACAAGAGGCCAAAAGGCTAAAGAGGGTGATAGAGATAATGCAAAACCGGTTGAGGGAAACCCTAAGTAAGGGGATAAGGGGACGCAAGTCCTGAATCCTGCCGTGGAAGAGGGACCTCTAAGACCTGTTGACAAAAAAATCGATCCTAAGAAGGATGAGGAAGTGCCAAGAAAGAAGGCAAGAGCTAAAAAAGAAGCACCAAAGCTGGTCCTGAGACCAAAAGAAAGAATGGTTTGGCGAGAAAAGAGAGCTTTGGCTACCTATCATGATTTTGATCTAGCAAGTTCTCTTTGCGAAGTTAAACTGGATGTAAACCTCTTACAGTTGATTAAATTATCCCCAGGAGTACGCAAGGAATTCAAGAAGATCTTGCGTATTGGGTATATTGTAGAACCTTTGGGAATAACATGAGTAGGGGAAGATTGATTTGATCACACTGAAAAGAATTGCACTAGGGTTCCAGCATACGTGGATGGAATATTAGTGGAGCATGCTATCATAGACACTGGGTCCTCCGTCAATATCATGAGTTTAGAGTTGATGGAGAGGCTGGGTCTAGGCATCCAAAAAGATAGCTCCACCCTTCTTAGAATGGCTGATGATAGTCTAAGGCAACCAGAAGGTTGCGTTACTAAAGTTCATGTTACAGTGGCAAGTGTAGAATGCTTCTTGAACTTTAGGGTGATAAGATTTGTAGGACGTCCTAGCTATCGAGTCTTGCTAGGTAGGCCTTGGATCTTACGAACAGACTGCCAAGTGGATATACCCACCGGTCGAGTGGTTCTGGGTAGAGGTGCTAATCGAGTAATAGTCGATGCTTACCCTGAGTCTCCTCAGAGTGAGAGAGCTCCTTTATCCTCTACTGAATTAGAGACAGCAGATGATCCATCTAGTAGTGAGACATCATCTAGTGATGAATCTAGAGAGGGGTCCACTACATAGGATATTTATCAGATAACTCTAAATGAGCCGATAGAGCCGCAAGATAGGATAAGAGATGCAGATGTGATTGAGTTAGACCTTAGTACGCTGAATGATTCGCGGCCAATTAAATTAGGTTCCATGCTCAATTCAGGAGAAAGGGAGGACTATGTGTCCTTGATTCAAGAATTCTGCGATATCTTTGCTTGGAGTTATGACGAGCTGAGAGGCATTCCTCCTAGTCCGGTTGTTCATACTATTCCTGTAAAAGAAGGCAATCGTCCTGTGTGTCAGAAAGTAAGGCGTATGCCTTTTGAATTGAGGGACAGGCTGTTTGAGGAGTTGTAGAAGTTACGGAAAGCTGGTTTAATCTTTCTTGTACAGCACACAGAATGGTGTTCACCAATGTCATCAGGAAGAAGAAAAACAACCAAATCCGACAATGTGTAGATTTTAGAGAGTTGAATAAGCAGACGGTTAAGGATTACTACCCGTTGCCATTTATTGACCAGATTTTGGATCAATTAGCGAGTAGGGAAATATATTTGTTTATGGATTGCTTTGCAGCATACAACCAGATGGCAATTGCAGAAGAGGACAAGTTGAAAACGACTTTCATTACTGTCTTTGGTACTTTTGCATACCATATGATGGCCTTTGGTTTGTGCAATGCACCTGGACAAGACCTTCGGTGACATCTCCCCAGATGAGTTGAAAGTATTTATCGATGATCTAGGGGCAGCCACTGTAAGGGAAAGGATGTTGATTATCTTAAGAAAGTGCTTTGAGCGCTGCAGACAATTTTGTATCGCTCTTAACCCATGGAAGTCTGTCTTTGGAGTGCCTTATGGGCTATTGCTAGGCCATGTGGTCAGTTCAATAGGGATCGCAATTGCCCCTGAAAAGATCAAGGTTATAGTCACTATGAGTCCACCACGTACTCCGAAAGAGTTACATAGCTTTCTGTCATCAATAGGGTACTATCGGAGGTTTATAAATGCCTTGGCCTTGGCAGAAAGGACGTTGCCATTAACGAACTTATTATCCTTTAGCTGTCTATTTGTATGGAGCGACCCTTGTAAGGTAGCTTTCGAGAATGTGAAACAGGAGCTAGTAAAAGTACCAGTTTTAAAAGCACCTAAAAGAGGCGAAGTATTTTACATCTTTTCAGCACAGCCACCATGCATAGTATCAGCTGCTATTTAGCCTAAATCTGGGAGGAAAAGTGGTATCATCCGATAGCTTTTGCTAGTCGAAAATTGGGTATTTCAGAAATTAACTACACCTACATGGAGAAGTTGTGCCTTGCGATGGTCTTTGCGACTAAAAAATTCAGGCACTACATCCTCTATGAGAAGGTAGTTTTCTATACGAAGGCGGAAGGGCTTAGATTGCTTATGAACAAGCTACAACCGCTTGATCATTTGGCAAAGTGGTTAATCACTTTGCAGGAGTTCGATTATGAGATTAAGAGTAAGCCACCGAGGTTGCAGGGTATTGTGGAATGCCTTGTGGATTTCGGGGAGCCAAAAGAGACTTTGGCTGAAGGAAGTGATATTGAAGAAATGTTTAAAATTGATACAGCTTCTATCCCATCTTGATATGCTGCTATCTTGCATTATTTATCAATAGGAGAGACTGGAACTGGTTTATCAAAATCAGAAAAGAGAAAAATCAGACAACAGGCTTTGAAGTTTTCCTTGATCTCATGAATACTATATCGGCAGGGTGTTGATGATATCTATCGCCGATGTGTGATGCCTGACGAGGTTCCTTTCATCTTGGAAGAGTGCCATGACTCTGCATGTGGAGGGCACTTCGCTGGACGGTTGACGGCACATAAAGCTTTAAGATCTGGATATTGGTGGCCGTCTATCTTCCAAGATTCCTTTGAGTACGTTAAGAGATGTGATACCTGTCAAAGACATGATAGCAGAGAGAATAGGACACGCCCAATTATGCCTATCATGGCTATCCTTCCATTTGAGAAGTGGGGTATTGACTTAGTGGGTCCTATCACCCCGTTGTACCACTCAAAAGAGGTACATTATAGTAGCAACCGATTATTTTACAAAATGGTCAGAAGCGCGGGCAATGAGGCAGGACAATGCAAAAGAGACTGCAAGTTTTCTTTTAGAGTAGATTATCTGCCGTTTCAATCCACCGAAGGAAGTAGTGTCAGACTGTGGAACCCATTTTTTGAATAAGGTGATCAAAAGCTTGATTGAAGCTTGGCAAATCAAGCATAATAAAAGGACCCCCTATAATCCGCAAGCAAATGGACAAGTTGAAAATACTAATAAGCAGCTTGTGGGTATCTTGTCTAAAATAGTCTCTAAGAAGAAACGAGACTGGGATAGGAAGTTGTATGTGGCAATATGGGCATATAATACAATGTTCTAGCGAGCTACCAGCTATACTCCATTTAAATTAGTTTATGGGAAAGAATGTGTGTTACTCCTCAAAATCGAGTTGCCAACCATACGGTTTGCAATTAACCACTCTTTGGGAGATGAGGATGCACTCTTTGAACGTTTCATGACCATAGCCCACCTGGATGAACTGAAATTGCAGAGCTTATTACACTAGGAGGTAGCTAAACGTCGGATGAAGCAGTTGCACGACTTTAAAGCAAAGAAATATACCTTTAAAAAAGGGCAATTAGTTCTATACTACGATGCGCATAGGGAGTTGTTTCCAAGGAAGTTGGAACCTAGATGGGATGGCCCCTACAAGATTGTTAGGATAGGGAAAAATAGGTCTACAGCTCTACTAGCTGATCTACAGGGAGTAGAATTTAAAAATAAGGTTAATCTTATTAAGATTAAACCTTATTATTCCTAAGTATGCTAATACGGAAAAATGCATTGCAGGTCCATGTTGGGGATGATTTGAGACTTGCAAAAGAGCTTAAAGCTGGTTGATGGGGCAGTTAATTCCTTATTTGGAGCACCCATATCTAGAGCAGAGATACCATCAGGGAAAACTTATCTAGTGGAGCAAAGGATATAAAGTGGTTGAGAAAGAAGATGGAACCTTTGTGTGGGAGATGGAACCTTTGTGTGGGATATCAAAGTCTTATGCCATCACTGCTTACGGCTATTGACAAGTATCCCTGTTGAGTTTAATGAAGAAGGTGGGATGGAGCTGTCAGTTCATCCTCTAAACATGTTAAATTTTGACTATCATAATTACGAATAGAGGAGTTCGTGATGGCAGGCTATGTAAACCCATTGTGGACCTACACATTATATTTTTATGGAGCGTCCAGGGGCCCTAATAAAAAAGGGAGTGTTGGAGTAGTAATCCGAGATCCCCAACGTAGAGTCACGATGAAGTTAGCTGCTTATCTCGAGGTAGGATTCACTAACAATATGGCGGAGTATAAAGCCTTGATTATGGGACTGCATATTGCCAAGCAAGGTGGTATTCAGTGGTTGTTAGTAAAAGGGGATTCCTAGTTGATCTTGAATCAGCTAGATGGGACATACACAATATGGAACCCCATTCTTTGTATGTATCATCGAACCGTGATGACCCTACTTGAGGAGTTTGAGAGAGTGTCTCTTCAGCTGATTCCACGTTACTGGAATCAGCTTGCGGATTCACTGGCAAACCTTGCTTATGAAGAAGACATTTTATTCAACTATGGTCCTAGTTTGGATATTGTTATCAATAATGAGACAGGACCCGGTCGCTTGTGGGGAATGTTATCAGAGCATGCAATATATGGCAGGCGATGGTTGATATGGGTGATGCAAAGAGTAGCCGAGACCAATCTACTATTGTTATCCTGGACCCATAGGCTGATTAGACAACATGTTATGCATACGCCTCTTGCTGTATATGCAGGAGGGATGGGTCATAATCTTATGCATTTAGCTTAGGGCTGCAAGTCCTATTTTTCCTCCTTGGAAAGGAGCATATTATTGTATATCTGTACTCTTTCAGGGAGGGATGTGTAGGTGCTATTCTATTTGATTTCATTAGGCTAAGAGGGCCACTTCTGCGAGGTTTTAAATGTTTTATTTCATTAGGCCAAGAGGGCCGATCAGGTTTTGTAGTGAAGTGATTTATTTCATTAGGCCAAGAGGGCCAGCCAGTTGTCTGTTTAGTACAAGTGCGATTAATGGTTTTTTGTTTTAGTTCTGTGCTAGACAGGTTCAAAGAAGAGCTTGGAAGGAGCCTTTGTCACACGAAAGCTTCTTGTGGCTCTATCCAGGTGATATCTCTCCTTTACGAGTACCGTGTTTTTATGCTATATGTGTCGGTGTACTTACAAGGGATTTTCTTTTCTTGTTGGGGACCAACGTCCAAGGCATGAAGTCCTAGGTTTAGGTTAGGTATGTCTGAGGGAGGTTTGAGTAGTCGTTGCCTCCTGCAAAGACATTGCCAGGCACCAAAAGACCTATTTCAGAAGGTAGTTTTAGTGACCCTATTCTGCTAGTCTGCTAGGCAGCCGTTCTAGGAGTTCTTGTTAGTTGTGAGGCAGTTAGAGAAGTCTGCCAAAGGAAAAAAATGATGATACAAAGGAAAAAAACCCTGAATATCTCAAAGAAAATAAATATATACAAAGGTGTGTAAAAAGGGGTTCTAATCCCTATAAAGATAGAAAAGAAAAGACAGTAAAATTTCTAAGCAGTTGATCATCGCCTTGCGAAGGCCTGGTAGGTTCCTGGGGACAAGTCAGACCCGGGGCCGATGCCTTGTCTTCCTAGGAGTGGCGTCTTGCTGGAAAAGAAGAAAGTAAGGAAGGTTGGAGCGAAAATAAAAGTGAGCGTCAGAAAAGGATTAAGTGTTGCCTTGCGAGGGCTTGGTAGGTTCTTGGGTACCGAGATAGGACCTGAAGCCGATGCCCTGTTCTCCTTGGGTCACTACGCTCAAATCCCTCCTTTTTACATACATGGAAAAATAAAACCTTAACGAAGAAATGTGTTACAAGAAAATACTTCTTGATCAGGCTATAGGAGTCCTTGCCTAGTGGGAGCTCCTGGTTGTGTTGTCCTTAGTTAGGTAGGTGGTTCAGACCACCACTTTTAGGGCGACTTCTTTGATAGTTCTGTTTAGTTTGGCCATGTTGGAGCAGTCAGTTAGTGACCAGCTTCAGACCTTCTATCAGATTATGCTAGGCCTACTCCTTGTGGATGTCATGCCTTGGTTTTGTCAGGGGGTAGGGTGAGCATTGTGCTGTGTTTTAATATGTATCTATTTTGTATTAGCTTGATGCTTCCTTTGGTTGTTTTGTGCAGATCTGTTGTGGGATTCGACGGGCTGAGTCGCCCTATCTTGTGGTCGCCAATGAGAGTGGAGTTTTGGGCCCGGGATGTGCCTAAAATTTGCCAAAAAAATTGAAATTTAGGGAAAAATATTTAACATCAAAGGCGGCAATTACAGCTAGGACGATTTTAAGCACCAAGTGAAAGACGACTTTTAAATGGCACCCCAACGACACTTGTGTATTTTTGATAATTTTTTCGACTACCATATAGGATGTGAGGAGTTGCCAATCAGTGCGGGATGTCAAGCTAGACGTGCAAGATTTTTCAGAGCTCGAAATGGAGTCCTTACAGGGAAGACATGCCACAAAATGGCCAAGATTTGAAAGGGTGGCCACAAATTGGACCAAAGGGGGGGTGCCCTTTGGAATTTTAACCCCCCCCCCCAAATTTTATGAAGAAAAATGGAGCAAAATGTGGAGCATGGCAACGTGCAAGCAACGGCTGAAAATGCGCCTCCTCTCTCCACATGATGATTGTCAGGCTGTGAAGAACCCCTGCAAACAGACATTGGGCCTTGACTTCTCCCTCTTGGCTGAGCATATCCCCGGCCTTCATGCGAGGAATGGCTGTCTGGATGAAGAGAATAGATTCTAGCATTTCTCTCTCCTCCCTCTCTCTCTTCTCTATGGGCTGTTCATGTGTACCATCTTGATGAAGGAACCGGGGAAGGAGAATGAAGGAAATGGTGATGAAGATTGATGGAGATGCTGAAGATTGAAGAATAGCATTGGATTGAGAGCAATGGAGGCTCCGTTTGCTGGTCATGAAATCATTCAAGGCGTCTCCGGTTACATAAAAACATAGTATGACCATTTTTATGAAGAAAATGAAGGATTTTTGATAGTTTATGATGATAATTGTGTTCTTATTGGATGAAAATTTGTTTGTGTGTTGTTTGCATTACGAGTAATTGCTGTGTATCAGAAAATTCTGCTTTTGCAATGATTTATATGCTTTATTTAATTCCCGTAAACTCGAAATGCGGTTTTTAAGTGGCAAAATGGTAGTTTTTCTGTTTTGGATGGGGAAAAGGAAGATAAATTGAAATTAGTATGTTGAAGTGATTGGAATAAGAAAAACCAAAAAATAGTATATTTTATTGTCAAATAAATCAAGAAAATGGGAAAAATAAGGAGAAAAAATAGAAATACGTCTTGAAAAAATAAGGAAAAATATAGTGATTGTTTGTGGATGTATGATAGTGGTAAAGCATGAAGTTTAGACTTAGTTTGCCCTATCTCCTTGTCAAAGTTTGTGATTTATCACTTTCTATACATCAAAATATGACAAAATGAACCTCTACACCTGTGCAACGAAAGCAATACCTAAACGTAGGGGGTTGGGATGTTTGAATGGTGTGATTTGCGTGCTGATTGTTACTGATTTTCTGATGCATGTCATGACATAGAGTTTGTGATAGTTTAAGTAAGAGGATAGTAGCACGAGTGTTGTCTCGGTGCTATCCTTTCATCGCCGCAACGAGTTAGTAAATGCATGGAAAAGCCTGGTTGTGCACAAGCACGTTGCTGATTTGAAAATTATGTTTGAGCACTTCAGGATCATTCACTTTGCATGTGCATGTTGATCATGGTATCAGAATAAAAAAAACCTGGATGCATAGCACCTGTTTTCAATGATAATGACCCATGCCTGAGTGTGAAAAGGCATCCTAGGCCGTAGGATAGACATTCATTTCTTGGGGGATTATTTGGAGAGGACACATGGTATCTCCTAGAGTACTTGCAAAATGAAAGAGTGGAGTTTGTTCATTTGTTTTATATGTTGAGCAGCGCATCAAGGGGCTAATCCCTGCGATGTAGAAGAGCTGCAATGGGGCCGCAATGTTTCTACCGAGAGGTTGTCTCCCATGTATGTAATTATCGTGGTATTTATGGCCAATGTGTAAGGGTTCTCCCTCTGTGGAGTTTATAGAAAGGGAAACGTTGGACTACAAAACTATAAAACTATAAACACATAGATTAGGCTTTAGGGTAATTTGTACTTTAGCAGCAGATTGACACTCCTGGTCTATGAGGCCGTGAGGGTGTGTTTGTCTATTATGAGCATGAGGTACGGCTAGTGCCATAGCCAGTGTCGCGGCCCATTTCAGGTCCCATCAGTGGTGCATTTGCCGGGAGCTACCAACAAGTGGTGGTTCTCGAATCTAGGGTTTTTAGGGACTAAAAAGTTGGTTTATGTCCTCTGACAAGGACCGTCAAGCCAAAATACAAAAAGCAAAACGTGCTGAGAGGGCTAGACGGCGGTTGGAGATTGTAAGTCGCTATTCTCCTCAAAGGAGTAGCCCGATACACATAAGGGGTAGTGGTCCCAACTGCTGCACATAGTCTTTTAGGTGCAGGAGGAAGCATAAGTTCTTCCTCGCTTCCACCAAGTCAATCCACTTCAAGTGGGAGTATGATTCCATCAGCCCAAACTCCTATTGTCAATCCGATTGTTGTCATGGCACAACCCATTGCAATTCCTGCAGGGACGCCAGATCTGCCAGCTTTAGGAGTGCCTTTGCCCATTTTTAATGGGTTAGCCGAAGAAGATGTGGAGTTTCACATTTGTGAATTCCAAAGATTAATGTTTAATTACCGCATCCAAGATGAGGGACATCTTATGATGTTCTTTTACATGACGTTAAAAGGAAGGGCTGCCGTATGGTATTATAGCAGAGAGACTAGAACCATAACTACAATCGACCAATTTTATGTAGCTTTTCGAGGAGAATATGCCCCTGAAAGAGGTGGCCAATACTAGTTGCATGTTCTGAATGTAACACGCCAAGACCCCCATGAGAATATAAAAGCCTATGCTAAGAAGCTTAAGGAAGTGTTTCATAAGTTACAAACTTACATTCCCATTCCACCGGCTGCCCAATTGCAATACTTCTTGCATGGATTGGATTTCAATATTCAGGTACATTTGAGTGGCTTTAGCTGATATAGACACCGCCATCGCATGGGCAGAAGGAGTAGAATCACGATTACAAACGGCTTACTCCTCTCGAATAAATCTTAATGCGGGTCTAGTACCTGGAGGCAATTTACCATTGATAAATGGAAGTCAAGGGATGCCTATGGATAACTCTAATGGGAGAGGAAGCATGGCTCAAAATGTACCTTTACTGCCAGCTCCTCCCAATGTGACTATGCCTATGGCTAGTCAGTTGGCTCCACCAAATGTTGGAGGCCAAGTTTCGAACCCCTAATATTGTTCATGTGAGTCAACAACCAATGCCCAATCAAATTGTTAGGCCAATGGAACGATGGATAGATGATAAAGGCTATGAGTCGAGTGTATCTAATGTCCTTGGCGAAGTTAAGGATATGATGAAGCACTACACTGACATGATTTTTGAACAATACAAAGGTGGTCTCACTCTTTGTATGAATCATCCCCACAATTAGGATAGGTTGCAGGGGAATCCTATGCCACGTAATGCACAAGAGTTTAAGGGTTTCTAGACAGCATTGTTGTAAGTGGAGGCTATGGCCGTGCCTCTAGGAAGATAATTATGCCTCCAAGAAAGGGGAAAATTGTGTTTGTGTGTCTGGATTGCAGGAATGGAAAACATGTAGTCTTTGCAATTTTAAGAATATTTCAGTCATGTGCAGGGCTGAAAAGAAATATGTAGAATGAGCTGAAAAATAGCTAAAGACATATGGTTTGATGCTGCAAATGAAGGTATTTCAGGGCTGGTTGATGTTGATACAGTGATTAAAATTTTTGTAGCAATTAATGTTGAAAATAGGGCAAAAAAAGAGGCTATTATGTTGACACTTTATAGATGTATGAAGTCATCAAGAGTTTGCTGAGCATGAACATGAGAATATGGAAGAAGAAGAGGTAGAAGATGAAGACATTGACATGGGAGAAGATACTTCTTTTGACACTGTAGATCCATAAGACTTTGGCACATGCCGGAGGATGTGCATGTTAAGAGGGGGTGGATGTCGTGCCGCTATGTGGACACAATGTGAAAAACTCTAGAGTGCATTGTCATTTGGCTTTCTTATTGATCTAGAGAGCCAATGCCATATTAGTCATTAGTGTCAGTGTTTGTAGTGTGGATGGTTAAAAAAAACTAGATTTTTGGACAAGTTTAGCTTATTTTTGATATTTTTGATATTATTTCTTGTAAATATCCAAAAGTGGTAGATAACTTCGAGAATAGGATGACATGTAAAAAAAAACAAGTGGCTTTTAGCCATTTTTGGGGGATTTTATGCAAAAAGAAGGATTGGCGAAATCACGCAACGTGCGATCGCAATTTCCAGGCAATAAATAGCACTCCGAACTGGGAGAAGAAGGACTAATCTAGGAGTATTCTGACCAAGAGTCTTGGTATTTTACCCCTCCTTTTAGAGCCAAGGGAAGCATCAGATTGGCGGTTTGAGCAGCAAAGAGGAAGCCATTGTTCTATGCATGTTTTTGGTCTACAAGAGATTTATCTTCTGAGAATGCAAAAATAAATTGACAGGTTTCACCTCTATGAGTATTCTTCTACACCTTCTATTTCTTTAAACCCCTTCTCTTCTGTCTACTTGTCTCCTTGAATCTCCCTTCACCTTACTATCTCTTACCCCGGTGGTAAACTTTCGACCCCAAACACTCACACTGCAGTATGCATGGAGTTGGTATTTCTCCCATTTGGCCATGCATGCATTGCATGATTGGATTGATGAGTTATATGGAAGAGATGCTAATTGGGCATCTTTTAAGAAAGCTTTGAGAGAAGACTTAAGCTTTGAGAGAAGAGTTTTTCTTGAAGGTGCAGGATTGGTAACTAAAAAGACATTTATAGATTGGATTGAAAAGCCCAATAAAGGGTTGATTGCTGTACCTTTGCTCTATGAATTTGAAAGTCGGTATGCATAGTTGGATGCCGATGAGAAGCAATCATTGGAGAACTAGAAAATTGATTTGTTTCTAAAGGTTGCAGATTCTCTCTTGCAGAAGAAACTGATCGATTGTTTAGAAGATGTCTCTTCTAAAACAAGGCTGAAATCAGATTGGGCTAATGTAACTGAGGCAGTGCATATGTTGATAAAGAGAGAGTAGATGAAATTAAGATGGGGCTTATGCACCACACATGCCAATGCTCAAAAGGGGGCTGAAATTATAGCCAAGGCACCTGTGGCTATGGAAGAATAGCCTACTATACCTATTGGATCTAGCTCTTAAAGGTGATATTATGGATGAATTAATCAAGGGTATGCATGATTTGAGGCTGAATTTGACAAAAATCTATGCAAAGGTCACAAAATTAGATGTCAAGGTAGAAGAGAAGGGTCAGGCAATAGCCCAAAGACCATATAGAGAAGGATACAAGAGGAGATGCATTTGGTGTGATAGTTTACAGCATGAAAAGCGAGACTGTATAGCCTACCGTAAAGTGAAAGAAAAAAGGTTAGCCTTTTGGAAAGATGGCAAAATACATGCAATAGAAACTAGTCTTCCAATAGAGCCAAATTTTGAAAATGGTGGCATGCAGAAGAGGTTGGAAGAGATGGCTGCAAGGACAACATTTGTTGCCATAGATGCAGCCACATATCGGCTGCATTGAAAGGACTGATGAAGCTCATAAAGGAGGCATGGCTGAAGCAAAATATCGTGTTTGGATGCAAGAATTAGATTGCATGGAAAATGGTAAAACAACAAAGTTTGAATTGACTAATGCAAGTTAGAGTATACGAGGGAGAACAGGATGGAGTGCACCAGTGGATTCATTTTTAGCCTATGCTTATTTGGCTTAGATTCATAATCAAGAAGCTCTTATGGAAGGAAAGAGAAGAAGAGACGAGGACACTACTGGTCCTTCCTCTTCAGGCCCATCTAAACTCATAGCACGAAGTAAAATGGAGCAGCAGGAAGAGGTTGAAAAAGCCATACCTGAGCATGTTATGGAGGATGCATCTCAAAAGAAGAAACAATAAGGGAAGAAAAGGGGCAAGCAGCCTAGTTACAGGTCAGAATCGGATCTTGACATTGCCTCAAATCTAAAAAAGGTCTTGGAAGATCGCATACTTGCCAGTAGAGTGGAATTCACACTTGGCAAAGTTCTTGGAATCGCAAAGCGTGAATTTCATGATACAATCATTGATATGTTGAAATAAAAAAGATAGTTTGATGGTGAAGTTTTGCAAGCATTGATGCAGGTTGACAAAGACATAGAGAAATAACTTCAGAGGAAATATGATGATGCATGTAATGTTGATTTGGAGCAGGATGATATTGAAAATGGGTTAAATGGGAGTATAGACAACAAGCTTGTGTTTAAAATTGGTCTTATGGGTAGCAGTAAGTATAGAGAGAAGGCTATGTATAGTGGGGATGTCCATCAACAAGTACATGAAGAAGAAGATGCTCATTTTATTCCAAGCAGTCAATATTCACCATGAATGCATTGGGATCATGCTACAACATAGACAACTGTTAAAGTGGGAGAAAGAGAGACGCTTTGCATAGCTCTCTTGGATCATGGTTCCGAAATCAATCTTATGGTACACAGCTTGTATGAAGATGGAGGTTCACCGATTGATGTAGATCCGGGATGGCGCATGCACGCAGCAAACAATTCATTAAGGGATCTTTATGTGGCTTGTCCGAATGTACACATGACTATTGGAGATGTTAGGGATGAATATTATTTTTTTGTGCAGGATTCATGTAGTTATTTAGTGATTTTGGGGCAGCCCTATATTTCAGAATCAAGGCTAGAAAAAAAAGCCTTGGATGATGGTTCTTCATATGCTCAATTTCGGAGTAAAGACAATACAAAGGTGGTACCGTTTCTCACTCTTTGTGTGAATCATCCCTGCAATCAAGATAAGCTGCAAAATAATCCTATGCCACCTAATGCACGAGATTTTAAGGATTTCTAGACAACACTATTATAAATGGACGCTATGGCACTACCTCCAGGAAGATAATTATGCCTCCAAGAAAGGGGGAAACTATGTTTGTGTCTAGATTGTAGGAATGGACAACATGTAGTCTTGGTAGTTTTAAAAATATTTTAGCCATGTGTAGGGTGGCTGAAAAGGAATATGTAGGATGGGCTGAAAACGAGCTAAAGATATATGGTTTGATGGCTGCAAATGAAGGTATTTCAGGGCTGTTTTCAGGGTTGGTTGATGTTGATATAGTGGCTGAAATTTTTGCAGCAATTAATGATAAAAATAGGGCAAAAAAGAGGTTATTTATGTTGATACTTTATAGATGTATGAAGTCATTCAAGAGTTTGCTAAGCATGAATGTTATGGCCTACAATATGGGCTACAAAATAGGGCTGAATCAAGGGTGGATACAAAGTACAAAACAGTTGCAAAGAAGTTTAAGCCTGTGGCTTTTCCTTTACTGCTGCTTGAAAGTGATGGGTTGGCTAAAAAAGTGACTCAATAGCCTAGTTTACGGGATCCACATGGAGTAGGACATAAATTTACAGATGAGACTTTACAAAAGCTGAAAATTGGTGATACAAGCTTTTTTTTGCCTACAGAAAGAGCTTGTTTTTTGCAAATGTTGGCAAGGCATGGGAAAGCCTTTGCATTTCAGCCAAATGAAATTGAATGTGTTGATCTTTGCACCTATGGTGATCTTTATAGTACCTCATGTGCCATGGAATTTAAAACCTATTCACGTACCTCGAGCTTATTTACCTAAGCTGGTGGAGTTTTTGAATGAGAAGATCAAGATGCAGATTTTGGAGCCCTCTTCAGCTCCATATTGAATTGGTGGTTTACTGTTCCAAAGAAGAATGGTTCTTTGAGGTTTATACAAGATTTACAACCAATTAATAAGGTTATCATAAGGAATGTTGGATCATGCTAAATTTGTAGAAGCATTTACAGGAAAGAAAATTTACTCTATGGGAGATTAGGATATGATCAGTTCTAGCTTGCATTAGAAAGCTAGGATATCACTACCATGAAGACACTACCTGGATTGGTTAGGATGTGTATGCTTCCATAGGAAGCAACCAATTCAGTGGCACATATGAGGAATGCTATGCATAAATTTTTGAGGGAGTATATTCCTTAGTTGACCTTACCCTTTCTTGATGATGTGTTGCGATTAAAGGATGTGATATATATGAGAAGAATGAAGAGTTGAATAAGCATGGATGTAGAAGATTTGTGGCTGATCATATTGCTAATTGTGACAGGATTTTGAGCTATCTTGAAGAAGTCCATTTGACTCTGTTAGGAGAAAAGTCAGTTTTTGGAGTGGAGGAAGTATTAGTTGTTGGGCACATGTGTGGACCATGTGGGAGAAAGCCCTCACCAGTAAATATTGATGCCATATGCAAGATGTGGGAGACATGTTCGAATGTATCTGAGGTAAGAAGATTTTTGGGTGCATGTGTCTTTTACTTGATATGGATTCCGCATTTTGCTCATGTGGATAAAAGTTTATATCAGCTCTTGAGAAAAGGGCAGAAGTTTTGGTGGGGTAAACAACATATGGAAGCAGTTTAGAAGTTAAAGAGCTTATTGATTTCAGCCCCAACACTAAAGAGAGTAAATTATGAGAATGGGCAGCCTATTATTCTCATCGTGGATACAAGCCCAATTGGCATTGATTAGTGGGAAGTGGGTTAGGATGATGCTGATGGGAATAGGTATGCCATTCAGTTTGGAGCAAAGGTCCTCAATGAATGGCAATTGTGGTATTGTCAAGTCAAAAGAGAGTAGTGACAGCCCTTAAGTGTGATAGGGAGTATTTCATGGGAGTCATGTAGTGGTAGAGATTGATTGTCTACCTCTATTAGGCATGATAGTAAATTTCTCAACTCCCGATATTGTCATGTTACGGTGGATTGCATATATAAAGACACTTAACCCTAATTTTCAGCATATTGCAGGTATAGAAAACCCCGTGGGGGCTGACATGCTTTCATGAGCAAGGTTTGAAGAAGAAGAGGAGCTGATGGAAGATGAAGAAGATGATGTGATAGGTGTTGAAAACGACTTTATGACAGTAGAAAATGAGTATAAAGCCATTATTACTAGAGGTACAACTGTTGTAACAAGGATTTCAATAGTAACAAAAGAGCTTACAGCCATGGAAAAGAGATGGGCAGTAGAGAGAAAGCATCACCAATGTTATGCTTTAGTGAGAACACAATTTTTGGAATAGTTGTATGAGGATGATTGGCTGAAAATAGGCCAATATCTTAGCCTCATGACAAAGAAGGGTGAGTGATTTGAAGTTAAATTCAAAAGGATTAAAAGAAAAGCTTATGGGTTTTTCTTAAAAGACGGATATTTGTGAAAGCATGCAAAGAAAAAGAGAGGAGCTCCAGTACATGTATTGGGAGACATGGCTTCTCAACATCATGTGATGTAGGAGTTTCATGAAAGTTTATGGGTTGGACATAGAGGAGTTTGGGGCACATTTGCCAAGATCAAAGAGAAGTATTGGTGGAAAAACATGTATAAAGATGTGGAGCTTTATGTGGAATCATGCAGTGTCTGTTAGATGTATTCCATGGTAAAGCATAGAGATGGGTTGTAATTGACCTATCCATTGTCTATGCATTGCAAATGGGTAGTTGGTTTGGTTACTATGCCTACAGGTTTATGGAATATGAGATATCTTGTGCTTGCACGAGAAGACTTGACAAATCAATTGGAAGATTGAGCTCTTAGTACAAAGACTAAAGTAGTTTGCAAGTTCTTATTGGAAGAAGTCTTTTGCAAGTATGGTTGTGTGGGTAAATTGATTGCAGATAGAGGAGAATTGGATGTGGATGTGGATGAGGCTCATGACTTCTTTTCATGATTGGGTATCAAGCTGGCTTTAACTTCAGCTTACAATCGTAAAGAAAATGGAAAAAGTGAAAGAGGTCATCAGCCTATCATTAAGGCATTAGCAAAGTCATGCAAGGACAGGATGAAAGAGTGGCCAAGAATATTACCCTTTGCATTATGGGCTAATAGGACCACTCATAGTGCAGTTACAAGGTATGTGCCTGATTAATTAATGTATGGAAAACAACCAATCATGCCTATTGAGGAGACTATTGCTACTTGGAGTGTTCTTCCATGGGAAGAGGGTTTGAATAGAGAAGAGTTGCTCGTCCTACGCATTAGACAGTTAGAAAGAAGGCTTGAAGACATTGAGACAACCATGAAAAAGCTGAAGACTACAAGGATCAAGAACAAGAAGAGGTTTGACAAGCGACACAGACTTTGACCATGAGCTATAAAGGAAGGGGAATGGGTGTTAGTTTATGACAACAGCTTGGAAAATCAGCATAGTGCCAGTCGAAAGATGACAAAGCGGTGGTTTGGTCCATATGTGGTAAGGTTTGTTTTTGACAATGCTACCTATGCATTAAATGAGATGGATGGGACAGCTCTATAAGGATTCTAGTGGGCTGAAAAACATATCAAGATTTTTAAGCATAGGGAGTCTTCAGCATGCTGGGATTGCAATGGGTTGTGCCATGGTAACAATTAGATTCGCTACACGAGTTTGAACGATCGGAACTATTACTCCACTTGAAGTAGATGGACTAACTGGAAGGGGAAAAGTACTAGAACTTCCTCCTCCTAACGAACTATGCGTCAAGGTAGGGTTACTAAGACCCTACCCCTGTCGGGATATTGGACCACTCCTTTTTGTAGAGAATATCTTCTAATACTTTCAGCCCATCGTCTAGCCCTTCCAGCTCTTTCTTGCTTCTGAAGTGCTTGACGGTCTTTTGAGTCTATCTCATTGCCTTTTTGCATACACTAATAAATTGGTCCCTATTGACCGAAATTCAAAAATTGCCACTTATTATTGGCTCTCGACAAACACATCACTTGTCGGGATGTGAAATGAGCCTAACACTAGCTCTAAGGCACTAGCTGGGCCTCTACTACTCACCTAAAACCACCCCACATGGCCTTGCGACCGGGATCGTCTGTAAAATTTGCATTTGTACGCTTTTGTAGCCAAGGAATAATTCTTTCCCGACTCCTTAGAGGGAGTCGCTAAACATGCTGGTGATATACATCACATAGCACACACATAGGGAGCACCCCTCGGTTGATCACTGCGGCTCCTTTACAACTCTCCTACACCTCTCAAGCATTGGCCCCAAGATGCGCCGTGAACGTAAAACACATTCAACACAAACTCCACTCTTTCAATAAAATGATCCATGAGATGATAAATAAACCTCACCAAATAACTCCCAAGGTACTGAATATCTAGCCCTACAGCTTGGGATATCTCACACTCTCAGCGTTGGGTCATCACTAATACAAACATGTGCTATGCATCCAGGATATGACACCATGTGGTGCATCAATGCAAGTGTGAATATGATCATCATGTGTTAGACTTCAAGCTCATCTTTCTGTCTTTGATATGATTGTACCCAACACTTGAGTTGTCCAGCTATACTACATGATGCGGACATTAAATAAGTTGGTGCTTAAGACTTAGTTGTTTGGTGTGAATGGTCCTTCAGACCTTAGGTTGTAAACAATCATTTGAGTTATGGGTGAAATATAATGGAAGATATGTGAGAGAGCACTTGGCTCTTCACGGTGTTAGCTCCAACCTTTCTCTGACTTTGAACATGGTATCAGAGCCATGAATGGGCTCTTTGTAGGATGGCATTGGTGGAGCAGAACCTAAAGCTTGAAGACAAGGTATGTCTCTTGAAGGAGTTGGCTACTATTGAGCTCCTGTGAAGGTATGTACCAAACTTGTGTGGTTTTCATTCATGCAACAATTGATCAAATCTTGTTGGGGGGACATTCCAAGGCCTATTTGAGCACTATAGTGCTGCTCATGACCATCATCATCATCAAGAAAAAGAAGAAGAAGCTGCTGGCCTAGACACTGTGATTGCACTTGCTGAGGCAGCCCTCTTTCTTGCCTACAAATCAAAAATTAAGAGCTTATTGGAGTACTCTACTGCTTGTGCACACGCCTTTAGAAGGTGTTGAAGGCATCTAATAAGCAAATGCTTCATGTTGAGCTCATCATTGGGTTGTGTAAATAGTTTTGCAGAGTTAGAATGAGGTCTGAACTATTGTACATTGACTAGACATCATGCACTCAGTCATGCTTGACACACTAAAGCTCTTTGACATGTACTCTGGCATCGACATCGTTGGAGCATAGACACATGCAAGAAGGACATATGAACTTGTTCTTGTGCCTTGGGCTGGAATTTTTTTTGTTAAAATACTTAGATTTGGAAAGTTTTCACAAGCTGAAAACTATCATTTATTGTGGACAGCAAGTATTGGAAGCATTACATGACATTAGAAGGCTCAGTCATTTTGTATAACCTAGCATATGTCTGCTTAATGGTTGGTGGATTAAGAAGGATATTGGAATTGTTGAAGGTTGAAGTTGGAAATAAATGTATTGACATGGTGTTGGCTACTTATAGACAGTAAATGCATTGTATGACATTAGCTCTTGAAGACATGACTGTTTTGGATGTTGAAATGGTCATGTATTGATCTCCAATTGTGATGGCATATGTATGTGACACTGTGTGGAGTTTTGTGGATTGAAATATATTGTGATTGGCTTGTCTTAGCTGACTGAAATTCACAGGTAGAATATTTAGCACTTGTACTTGCAGTACATGATGTATTCAGTGTCAGATTGACATGTCTAGAACCCCATATGCATAAATAGATCTTTGAACTGTTGTAAGTGTTCTTGGGGCATTGTACCCTCTGTGTTGAGCTCAAAGAGGAGCTGCTATTTACTATTATTTTTTAGCCTTTATACTGCTTGTCTGTACATGAATAGGGTGCCCAAATACATGCGGGTTTTGCATTGAATGCAATTCGTACATGCAGGTTGCAATACCTAGGTGATTGCCAACTGTCAGGAGGTGTATGTACCATTGTTTCTTCAGGTTGAAGTACTGACTATCTGAGCACATAGAGTGCTAAGAACTGTCATAAACAGTTGCAGGTTGAAACTAAATTGTCAAGAAGATTTTGGCTTATAGGTAGTCAGGCAGAGCATACGACATGGCAAATGCTGATAGGACAGACAATATTACCCAGATTGTGGGCGAGAAATTGGACAGCCATAATTATGCCATATGGAAGTTTTGCATGGAGAACTTCTTAATCAGGAAAGGATATTGGGAGTTGGTGACTGGAGTAGAAGCTCAACCTGAGCTCCCAGAAAGGCCTACAGTTGATCAAAGACGATTACATCGATCTTGGACAGAAAGAGCTCGCAAGGTGTTGCACTGGTTGTCTCTATGTATATTAGATGCCATGATAATGCAAATAATGAACTGCAGCTCTCCTAAGGATGCTTGGGACATCCTGGACAAGTACTATAGCACGACCACAAGTACCAGAAAGATCCAATTAAAGCAAAAATTTAACAATATGGAGAGAAAGAGTAGATCTATATAGGATTATGTCACGGAGATCAAGACTATTGCAGATTAACTGGCATCTGTTGGATCACAGGTTGAAGATGAAGACATGGTTGCTGTGACTTTGAATGGCTTGGGGCCTGAGTATAAGTCCCTTGATACTTCTGTGTCTTTAATCAGGAAAGGATATTGGGAGTTGGTGACTGGAGTAGAAGCCCAACCTGAGCTCCCAGAAAGACCTACAGCTGATCAAAGATGATTACATCAATCTTTACAAAAAGAGCTCGTAGGGTGTTGCACTGGCTATCTCTATGTATATTAGATGCCATGGTAATGCAGATAATGAACTGCAGCTCTCCTAACGATGCTTGGGACATCTTGGTCAAGTATTATGGCACGACCACAACTGCCAAAAAGATCCAATTAAAGTAGAAATTTAACAATATGGAGAGAAAGAGTAGATCTATACAGAATTATGTCACGGAGATCAAGACTATTGTAGATCAGCTAGCATCTATTGGATCACAGGTTGAAGATGAAGACATGGTTGCTGTGACTTTGAATGGCTTGGGGCCTGAGTATAAGTCTTTTGATACTTCTGTGTCTGTGCGGGCTGAAATACCTGATTTCAATGAATTGGTTGCATTGCTTATCCATGAGGAGGTTAAACTTGGCTTGGCTATAGGGTCAAGTAGTTCCAAAAGCAAGGATGCAGTCTTTTATTCCAATCAATGCGGCCGTGATAGCCGTGGTAGAGGCTATGGTTCTAGCATAGGAGGCCAGCAAAATGCATCCTATGGCAATAACAACCAACAGGTATCGAATGCAAGAGGTGGTGGAAACTTTAGAGGCAAGGAGAGATCTAGATCTATAGGCAGAGGCTCCTGGAAGCAGCAATGGCCATCTAACAACTCGAATAAGGATAAGGATTTTCATTACTGTAGGAAGTACGGTCATATTTCCAAGGACTGCTAGAAGAAGCAGGGCAATCATAAGGACAAACAACATGGACATTTTGCTACGTCTAGTCAGGCAGATGATGCTTCAGGAGATAGATTGTTTGCCATGCAGTATGTGAAAGATAGGGATGTTGAAAAATCCATTGATGATGCAGTATGGTACATTGATTCAAGGGCATCGAACCACATGACCCCTCACGGTGATTGGTTCACTAACATGGTAGCTAAAAGACATGGCTATGTATGCATAGGTGATGACATGCAGCATAGCATTGAGCATAAAGGCAAAGTGCCTCTTGTGGTTCATGATGGCAGAAAGAAAAATTTGCATGATGTAATGCATGTCCCATCGATATCAAAGAACTTACTGTCTGTAGGTCAGATGATAGAGCAGAACTTGTAGGTTAGGTTCAATAAGCATGGATACTTTATTGAAGAGTTTGGAAATGGATGCAAGTTGATTGCTCGTGGTCACAGGAATGGTAGAATGTTTACTCTTGATGCCACTTTGCCAGAGTTGAATTCAACTATGTTTGCCCATGTTTTGGCACTGTCAGAGCTTTGAAATTCGGCACAAGAGAGTGGGGCATGTGAATTTGTAGAGGCTGCAAATTATGCAGAAAAAACATATTGTTACAGGTTTACCCAAGTTCCAATACACAGACATTGGTCATGTATGCGATGCTTGCTAGTTTGATAAGTAGTCGAGGTTGCCATTTGTCAAGCATGTAAGGCAAAGTACACGTCTATTGCAGTTAGTGCACTCTGATGTTTGGGGGCTAGTCCATAATACAACTATGGGAGGCTCAAAGTACTATGTGACATTCATTGATGATTACAATCGCTATACTTGGGTGCATATTTTGTAGACAAAGGATGAGGTGCTTATTGTTTTTTAGCAGTTTAAAAAGCAGGTTGAAAAGGAATTTGACTACTATATCTCTTGCTTGAGATCAGACAGCAATGGGGAGTATGTGTCAAAAGAGTTTGACAATTTCCTGACTCAAGATGGCATACGTAGGTAGCTTATCTGCAGCTATACTCCACAGCAAAATGGAGTGGCTGAGCATAAGAACAGGGTATTGATGGAAGCTGCTCATGCCATGATGAACGAGAAGAAGATGCTGCTCTATTATTGAGCTGAGGCTGTTATAACAGCCATGTATATCTTGAATCGGACTCCCATTGCACGTATTCATGAGATGACACCGTTTGAGAAGCTATATGGCTATAAGCCGGATGCAACTCACATGAAAGTCTTTGGCTATCTTGCTTATGTGCACATCCCAGATGAGAAAATGAAGATTCTGGATCCAAAAGCACATAAGTATGTTTTCATTGGATATTCACAGGAGAAGAAGGCATACAAATGCTATGATCCCTCTACTAGGGAGACTTTGGTGAGCACGGATGTTTTATTTGATGAGATGGCCTCTTGGTATGTATCACCACGTGCAATGCCATCGGGTGCGTCTTTTACTCATGTATCTACAGCTAATTTGTAACAGAGTACTGCTATGACAGGTCCTAGTGGTTAGACATTATCTCCTTGGACAGGTAGATTGAGGAGCTCTGGCTCACCATCCATTGACATCAATATGTCAGTGAGGGGGAGATATGATATCTTGGACAACAAAGGAAAAGAGAAAGCTATTGAGGATGCATCTGGTATGATGACACCTAGTAGGATGACTTCTAGATATGAATCCGTTGACACTTTAGATAGTGAGCTTGGTATTCCGATTGTCTATACGCTTGGCACGAGGCAGAGCAGGTACATTCCACCTCATGAGAGAGGGGAATCGAGCAGTGCACCACAACCTAAACACTCGCAGAGGGTCAGATATCTTGTTGACAAGTTGACGTACAATGGCTACTCTGCAAAGCACTATGCTTACATGACAAAAGTGATGGAGATCAAAGAACCAAGTCCATATGCTGAAGTAGTAAAAGATGAGAATTGGTGTGCAACTATGGATGAATAAATGAATGCCTTGGCTAAAAATAAAACATGGGATCTTGTGCCACTGCCTAAAGGGAAAAAGGTCATTGGCTACAAATGGGTCTACAAAATCAAATGCAAGTCGGATGGCAGTGTGGAAAGGTACAAAGCCAAGATGGTTGCTAAGGGGTATGCCCAATAATATGGACTTGATTATGAGGAAACATTCATCCCTATTGCCAAGATGGTAACCATACACAAAGTGATGCCTGAAAGAATTTTACACCATCAGGACAATACTCTAAGGTCAGGTAGGGTATTACGGAAGTATCTGGTTAAGTTTAAGAATTATCCCCCATTGGACGCTCAGTTTATGACTAAGAGAGAACTACAAGACTTTCTAGATCTTCTTAAGGACTATGTATCCCCTCTATAGTTGAGGTCAACTGTTTAGAAGCAGAGGGATGTCACTAAATTGATTGCTTATTATGCATTCTCTATTTAATAAATTCATGTCAATAAATTAATGACTCACTTTTCTTTAAGTGTTGATGATGATCTAGCATGGTCATGAGACCATTTAGAGACCAGTATTCCTAGTACATCACTTAATGGGGTGATCAGAGCATTGTGACAGGGATATCTGGTACATGCAGTACAAGTTATGAAGGGGGAAAGAAGTGTCTGCCAAGTGTAAGAGTGTACACAAGAACCAAGGAGTTACACATAAATGAAGATGGATTGAGTTCTAAGATGAGGAAGTGCATTAGCGTTGTGTATATGTATTTATGTGTGCATCCAGGGATGCCTGGGAATGTTTACTTGTGTGTAATGAGCATTGCATTCATTCGGGGTCATCCTCTCCCCTACAAGTCAAGGTTTAAGGTATTTTCTTTCATTAAGAAAGACGAGAGAGGGAATTTTCTCACTAAGAAAGACAAGAGATGTGATCCTCTGGAAGTGAGGAGAGAAATTATTTTCTCTTTCTAAGGTCTAAAATGACACAAGCTTTTGTGTGGAATTCAATCTTAAGGTTGAGGCCCAAGGCAATCTAATGAACTCTCCTTATCTATGACTCAAGGTGGTTGCATGGACCACAAGTTAAGAGTACAGTTTAAAAAGTTATTTCTTGGAAAATTCATTTTTAAAATATCTTGCAATAGAAAAATGATATCTAAAAATGGGCCACGAGGGGTTATCGAAAACAACTTTTGTGTTGGATGGTTTTTCATCCAAACAATGCACAAAGAGATATCTCGATATTAGTGCTATAGAGTGAAACAACCACATCTTGCATGAAGATCAACTCAACTCTCTCTCTAAGAAGAGAAGCTCTTGAAAGCCTATAAAAGAGGAGGCTCTCCTTGGGTGTAAGGGAGAGGTGAAAGAAGCATCACTTTGCAAGTTCCAAGAGGAGAAGAGAAGGTGCAAGTGCTGCGGAAGCCCTGCTGAAATCAAGTGCTACGGAAGCTCTGCTGAAATCAAGCTCCAAGAGGAGAAGAGAAGGTGCAAGTACTATGGAAGCTCTGGTAAAATCAAGTTCCAAGAGGAGAAGAGAAGATGCAAGTGCTGCGGAAGCTCTGCTGAAATCAAGCGCCAAAAAGAGAGCCCTACACATATTGTGTAGGAGAGAAGGAGACTCAAGAAGGATCAAAAGGTGCCAACTTCCAAGTTGTGCAAGTGTTAGCCGATTGTATACCATGCAAGGAACCGTGATCTTGTTTCCAAGATCCACAAGTAAGAACTGGCTTATGTGTAATGGAGGAGCTTGCTCCTTGTCAATAATATAACTCCACAGGGTGTAAGTATATAAGAAAGTTGAGCATGTATCTTGGATTTTATAACAGTATTTGCCCATAGGGCCCACACATATGCCCAATAATCAGAACCTCCTCGACTCCAAAGATAGACTTTTGTCTAGAAATAGTTAAATGCACCTCTTCTAGACACGTCAAAATCCTCTCATAATCCACAATATGGTCTACAACAAATTGTCTACATCCATGAGCATCCATCTCTTCATTATTTTCATCCACTGCACACCCTTTGATTGGAACATCATCCAAGAAGGGCATTGTCAATTGTGGTATAAAATAAATCCTGGAGTACCCTATTCATAGCATTTGTCATATGTACCACTGAGTTTGTTGCACCACCCTGTAGGAGAATACACATCTGTACTAACCCCAAGGGATTCTTCATGGTTGTGATATCCTTGCTTTCAACTGCAAGCTGAAACTGATCATACCCCACCCAAAGAATAGATCGCTCTCCCTACAAAAGCCTCTACAAATTCATCGACCACAAGACCTGCACCCACATTTCTTATGGTCACTTTATTGACTAGTTGCATGTCTTGAATAAATCTCAAAGGCCCATTCTTTTTGGGCACAATAAACCAACGATTTGAGTACGGGGTTGAAGAGGGCTCCAAGATCTTCATGCGAATCTTTTCATTTAGCAAATCCATTAGCTTTGGCAAGTAAGATTTAGGCACTAGAATAGGCCTCAAGTTCCATGGTACATGTGGCACAGTAAATATTACCATAGGAGAGACAACATTTGGATCCACACAACCTATTTCAGTTGGTTGAAATGCAAATGCCTTTCCATGCCTAGCCAACATTTGCATAAAACAATCTCTTTTAGCAGGCAAAAGAAACCCTTCTACACCAACTTTCAATTCTTGTAATGTTTCAGATGTAAACTGATGACCTATATCTTTAGGATCCCATAAGCTTGGCTGCCTTGACACTTGTTCATACAAACCCTCACTTTATGGTGGAAGTGGGAAAGCAATTGGTTTCACCTTTTTGTCAGAAACTGTCTTATACTTTGTCTCCACAAGTTCTTCAGTCCATTGTAATCCTTCCTACTGAGCAAACAATGCTATAACATCATACATGTCCAAAGAACGTACTGACAACACTCTATTTTCAACCTAATTTTTTCCATGTGTAGTTGTTGAAATTTCAGCCATAATATCATTAATATTTAGCCCATAAAAGATGCTTGAAATGCCTTCATTTTCAGCTAACAGTCCCAATGCTCTCAGTTCCTTAGTAGCCCGTTTCATAGATATGTGTTTAGTCTTGCACATAGCTTCCATAGGCTTAAACCAACATGAACTATTTGCTATAAACTGAGAGTAACCAATAGTGAATACATGCTTCCTTCCATCAAGAGGTGAATACATCCTCTGAACAACACTACTGTAGCCCCACATTATAGCAGTGTTTAATGAAGATCCAAGTCTTTAAATTCCCTTGCATTTGGAGTCAAAGGAGACTCTCAAAGCGTATCCCTATTTCTAGGATGATTAACACAAACAGTAAGAAATTTGACTGCTTTCCTCTCATCCTTGCTTCTGACTCTTGCATAAGCAGAACCATCATCAAGCACCTTTGTTTCCATACACAATCCTATAATATAGGGCTGTCCCAAAATCACCATATACGAGGAATTATCTTGCACAAAGAAGTGTTGCTCTTCTTGTACATCACCAATCATCACTTTTACATTAGGGCATGTAGCATAGAGCTCCCCTGAAGAATTATTTGCAGCCCTCATACACCAACAATGATCATTGTCCATAGGCCATGCACCATTTTCATACAATCCATGCTCAATGACATTAATCTCAGACTCATGGTCAAGTAAAGCAACACAAGGAGTTTTACGTTCCCCTATTTTCACTACTACCATTTCAGTGGTAGCCCTGGCCCAATGATTTCTTATCTAATGACTGAGAAATAAATCCTAGAGTCTCTGCCCCATATTGTTGCATCTGCCTTACTCCACAATGCATATTGCTAAAGACAATGGATTTTCAGTCACTTTCTTCTCTTTTCCACATGTTGTCCATTGATTAGTAGCATCCTGCATAGATAATCCAGTACTTACTTCATGCTCATATTTAGCCCGAATACTCAAAAAACGAGTTTTCTCTTCAAATTGCAGCAATGCACTAGTGGTATCACCAAGAAACTGATGTCAAGATTGTGGGAGAGAAGGAAGGAGTCTCACTTGTAGCTTTCTTGCTTGCACAATGGGGGAATACACACAAGGGTGGAGGCTGAAAACAGTTTTCCTCTTCTTAGGTTGTGTAAGCCAAAAGAACTCACATACAAAGAAATAGAAGAACCCTATATATGGGTCTCAAACCAAAGACAACTAACTAAGGTGGCATACTAACTGAGCCACGAACTAGAGTAGATAAGGATAGCTGTCATCTAGCTATTATTCATGGGCGGTGTACCAATCGAATCTACAACTGATAAGTCGGTGACATAAATGCACAACGGTCACCCTGGCATATCACGAGTGGAGCTCGATATCTCAACACTCCCCCTCGAGCTCAATCCCAATTCCTGCACACCAAGCAGTTCTCTGAACTTGCGCAGCTTCTCTGCGCCCAATGCCTTCGTAAATATGTCAGCTACCTGATCCTCTGTGCTGACATAAACTAGATCAATAAGACCTAGTAAAACCATCTCTTGCACATAGTGATAATGCACCTCAATGTGCTTTGTTCTAGCATGATAGACTGGGTTATTTGCCAAGTGTATACTACTCATGTTGTCACAATAAATGACAACTGGCCCATCTGTAGGCTGATGCATATCATAAAGTAGCTTATGCAACCAAGCTACCTCACATGCAGCCATTGCTGCGCCCCTGTACTCAGCCTCTGTGCTGGATAAGGCAACTGTAGGCTGTTTCTTACTGCTCCAAGTGACTGCAGCACTCCCAAAAGAGAACACATATCCACTAGTAGATCGTCTATCAGAAATGCTACCAGCCCAATCAGCATTAGTGTATCCATGCAACTGTATCTGAACCCCAGTCTCATAAAATAGTCCATACTGCAATGTGGACTTCACATACCTGAGTATGCGTCTAGCCACATCCAAATGCGGTTTCCTTGGAGCCTGCATAAACTGACTTACCAATCCAACAGCATAACTCAAATCTGGCCTAGTAATAGTCATATAAATCAAGCTTCCTACTATGCGTCTGTACATAGTAGGGTCTTCCAGAAGCTCACCTGCATCTGTGCTCAACTTCACATTCTGCTCCAAAGGAACTGAAATAGGCTTACAGCCTGTCATCCCATATTTGGACAGCATGTCCAATCCATACTGCCTCTGCATGAGCTGTATCCCACTTGGTGATCTAATCACCTCAATGCCCAAGAAATAACGTAGCTCTCCCAAATCCTTCATCTCAAACTTCTGCTTCAATAGCATTTTCACATGAAGGATATCTTCATCACTGTCACCTGTCATAATCAAATCATCAACATAAATGACAAGTAGCATAATACCTTTCTCTGTTTTTCTCACATAAAGTGAGAAATCTGCCTTGGAAATCTGAAAGCCAATAGTGACAAGATACTGTCCTATCTTGTCAGACCATGCTCTAGGTGCTTGCTTCAAGCCATATAAGGCTTTCTTCAACCTGCAAACAAACTCAGGATGAACAACATGCACATAACCTGGTGGCTGCTCCATATAAACCTCTTCTTGCAAATCACCATGCAAGAAGGCATTCTTTACATCCATCTGATGTAAAGACCATCCCTTTGATGCAGCTATAGCAATGACTGCTCTTACGGTTGCCATCCTTGCAACCGGACTGAATGTTTCTTCATAGTCAATGCCATATGTTTGTGCATACCCCTTGACTACTAATCTTGCCTTGTATCTGTTCACAGAACCATCTGCATTGTGCTTGACCTTATAAACCCACTTACAGCCAATTGCATTATTACCTTTAGGCAAAGGTACCAATTCCCATGTAGCATTTGCTTCCAAGGCATCCATTTTTTCATCCATGGCTTTCTTCCATTTTTCTTTTCCCATGGCTTGCTCAAAAGAAGTGGGTTCTGGTTCCTGTATCACTTTGACCATATATGCATAGTGAATGGCTGTAAATCCATCATATTTCAGCCTATCCACAGGATACCTAGCTCTCGTAGACCTGCGCAAAGTAGGTTCACTCCCAGGTGCTCTCAAAACATCCCTGGTCTTCCTTACCCCAGGTGTAACAATAGAAGGAATACCGAACTCATCATCAATGCTCTATTTTGAGCCACTGGATTCACCATCCACATAGGAGTGACCTGCATTCACATCAAACATGGGCTGATCAACCTTCTCTTTTCCTTTTCGTGATACCTGCATACCACTATCTGCATTGCTTTGAGAAGATTCTCCTGATCTCAATCTTCCTGTCCATGGCGAAGAATGTGAACCACTGCTAGAAGACGTTCCAGGTCCACTAATATTTTGTGACTGTTGCTGTGAATTTTGTGCAGCATTACCATTTTGTGCATCTACATCATCAATCACATTTACTGGTTTATACCAGCTACTCATCTCATAAAAAACAACATCTCTGCTCACTGTAAACTTACGAGTAGAAGGGTTATAGCATCTATACCCTTTCTGCTGCAAAGAGTAACCAATAAAGATGCACTTGTCAGCTTTTGGATCCAACTTGGATCTCAACTCATTTGGCACATGAACATAGGCAATGCAGCCAAAAATCTTCAAATGAGAAATATCTGGTTTCCTACCAGTATACCTCTCCTCTGGAGTCATCCCATGTATTGCTGCAGTGGGAGTCCTATTCATTATATAGACTGCCGTAGCAACAGCTTCAGCCCAATAAAAATCTGGTAGGTCTTTTTCATTGAGCATGGCACGAGATACTCTCCAATATGCCTGTTTTTTCTTTCTGCAATTCCATTTTGCTGTGGGGTATGACTGCATGAATATTGCTGCTTTATGCCATGCTCCTGCAAGAACCTTGCAAACTCATTTGAGAGGTACTCTCCCCCTCCATCTGACCTTAGGCATTTTATTTGTAGGCCTGTTTCTTTTTCAACCATAGCTTTAAGAGTTTTGAAATTCCCAAAAGCTTCACTTTTCTTTTTCATAAAATACACCCAAACTTTTCTGCTATAGTCATCAATAAAAGTAACAAAATAATGACAGCCTCCAAGAGATGCAGCTTTAGTAGTCCACACATCAGAGTGGATTAATTCCAATGGCTTCTTACTCTCTTGAACATGTCTAGGAAATGGTTTCCTTGCCTGTTTTCCAAACTGACAGGCTTCACATACCTTATGCATTTCTGCAACCTTGAATCTAGGCAATCCTGCAACAATATTTTGGGCCTGCATTGATTTAAGTCACTGTACATTAACATGACCAATGCGTTTATGCCAGATATCAATATCTGCAACTACACCGGTCCCATGTGCAAACATTGCTGCACTCAATTCAGGCATGTCTGCATCCAACGTAAACATTCTTCCCTTCTTCTTTCCTTTTGCTATCAAGCGACCTTTATTTTTCATATCCTCAACAAAGCATCCATGAGGATTAAATCTGACCTGCAAGCCCTGCTCAACCATTTGACCAACAGAAACCAGATTCTTGGTGATATTCGGGACATGAAATACATCAGACAGGTATTTCTTTTTCCCATCCTGCATAGACAAAGGAATTTTTCCAATCTGCACAATAGGATGTGCAGTATCATCACCAGTCTCCACAAATCCTGGTTTTTCCATTTTCCTTGCATCCTCCATCCATTCTGCATGACCTGTCATGTGGTTTGATGCACCTGAGTCAACATACCATACATCGTTGCTTTCTTCTGCACTTGTCACAGAATTGTTCATGTGCTGCACCATGAACAAATGCTCATTTCTGTCATCACCCTGTCTACTAGAAGATGCATAATTTCCTTGTTACAGTTTTCCATTCATGATCTCATTCTGCTTTTTATAGCAGTCTTTAGCCATATGACCCATTTTACCACAGTAGTAGCATTCAACATTACTGTTTGCATTTTGGCCTCTTTGCCATCCACCACGACCTCTTTGGCTCCCCCTGCCTCTAGAGTTACCACGTCCTCCTCCATAGGACTGGTTTTCTTGAGTTTGCTGCATATTCTGATTTCTACCACGGCCTCCAAATCGGCCTCCTCTACCTCTGCCTCTACCTCTTCCAGCATTTGAGTAGAAGACAACTTCTTTTGAAGTTCCTCCTGAAGAAGATGCACCACCATTTCTCTGCTCCTCAGAAATTAGAAGAGCAATCAACTCCTCAAAATCAGGAAATCTTTCACGGACGGAAATGGATGTTCGGAACTGTGCATAATCCTTTCCTAGACCATTCAAGGTCACAGAAACTAAATCATCATCTTCCACTGGCGACCCAATGGAAGCAAGTGCATCTGCAATCTTCTTCACCTTCATGTGGTAGTCATTGATGCTCATATTTTCTCTTTGCACATTATGCAACTCTTCCTTGAGTTGCATTTTCCTAGCTTGCGTATTTGTGCTATACATTTTTGACAAAGTATCCCATGCCTTCTTTGGCGTACTTGCATCCTGAATATGCACAATCATAGAGACTGAAATACTGATAGACAGCCAGTACATAACTTTCCTGGCTCTCTCATGCCATGCTTTGAATGCCTGCATTTGCTGTTGATTGGGAATATCAGGAAGAACTGGTTCTTCTTCATTTCTTGCAACAAATTCCCAATATCCTTTTCCCATAAGGAAATTCGTCATTCTAAACTTCCATGCCTGGAAGTTGTTCTTGTCAAGCTTTTCAGTGACAATCTGTGAAAGAGAATCAGACGCCATTACAGAATACTGCAAAAAATTCTGTCACTGCAAAAAACACAGCTTCACCCTCACAAGGGCAAATTTGCAAAACTGGCGAAAGTGGTATTTGACCACACAGTCACTTCCTAGTGACGATTTTGCATAAACAGGAACCAAGGATGATTCTGAAACTCCCAATGTCTCTGCGCACAAGCATACGATGCAATTTCTACAGTAGCTTTCCACTGACCTGTAGAACAGTGGTCGCACAGCCTAAAATAGGGTCTTTTCCTGAGTGCGTGCAGAAAACTACCGCCTCCAAAACAGGCCCCGAAATGGCCTCAAATAAAAAAAACAAGGTCGGTAAGGGCTAAAGCCCTTGCATGCAGCATATACTGCCCTCTTGCTTCACCGCGAAGGGCGTCTCAACCTGAGACAATGCACTCCTGCACTTTTCGGCTGTGCTACCTGCAGAGATCTGCTCCCAAAACAGAAAATGAAAGCAACACTGCTCCTCTTACCAGAACACCGTGAGCTTGGCTTGCTTTCTTGAGCTCCTTACCACGAACAAGGCTCTGATACCATGTCAAGATTGTGGGAGAGAAGGAAGGAGTCTCACTTGTAGCTTTCTTGCTTGCACAATGGGGGAATACACACAAGGGTGGAGGCTGAAAACAGTTTTCCTCTTCTTAGGTTGTGTAAGCCAAAAGAACTCACATACAAAGAAATAGAAGAACCCTATATATGGGTCTCAAACCAAAGACAACTAACTAAGGTGGCATACTAACTGAGCTATGAACTAGAGTAGATAAGGATAGCTGTCATCTAGCTATTATTCATGGGTGGTGTACCAACCGCATCTACAACTGACAAGTCGGTGACATAAATGCACAACGGTCACCCTGGCATATCACGAGTGGAGCTCGATATCTCAACAACTGATGCTTCCTCTTAATTATGTCAATGATCTCATTATGAAATCCTCGTTGGCGATGCCAAGCACCTCTCCCAATGTGAATTCCACCCAACTATTTAAAATCCGTTCTTTAAGAACCTTCTTAAGATCTGTGGTTGTCTCAATGTCACTTTGCAACTTATATCCTAGCTGCTTGCCTTTCTTTTTGCCCTCTTGTTTGCTATCCTATTTTTGCTCCTGACTGACCTCTTCCATAACATGCTTGGGAAGTGGCTGATCTGTAGCTTTAGGCTGATCCAAACATCTTCTTGTCACTCTTTTAGATGTCCGTGCATTATCTTCATCTCTCTTTTGTTTCTCTTCCACAAGTAGATCCGTGTTTTGTACCTTTGCTAAATATGCATACACTGAATATGCATCTTTCGGTGATTCCCAACCAATTATGTCACGAATGTCTTGTCTTGCATGAGACATTTCACTATCAGTAAATTTTTTCTTTTCAGTTGCATGCAAAGCATGTGTCCATATTTCAGCCTTTGGACCAACCATCACTTGGCCATGCATTCTATCCAACTATAGACCAAAAGTAGAAGCATGTACCATCGCATAAGCATTTTGGACAGCCAAGTCTTCCAAAAACTTTTGAATACCTCCCTTTTCAAAATTCAAAGCAAGAGGCAATCTTGTTTCTTGTGCATGGATCTTGCTAGAGTTGTCATGCCAAAGCCTCCTGATAGGTAGCACAGTCCTTTCTCTCATGCTGCAAACTATCGCACCACATACATCTTTTTCCTAGCTTAGGGGTTGCTACCTGTCCCCTTTCCTCTTATCCTTTTTCATCCAATTTTACAACCTTCAATTGAAGATCCTGCATGCCTTTGATCAATTCATCTAATACATCTTCCCTAATCGTGCGAACGGCAAGTAAGCCATAGGTTTAGCCACAGAAGTGGGTGGCTTACTGGATACATCAACTGTTTTACCTGTAATAGTGGGCAAGCTAGAGATATGCAATCTTTTTCTTCTTTTATGCTTTTTAACAAGTATAGTAACAGCTTTCTTGACGTGTCTCCACCCTATTTTAAGACCTGCCTCTGTAGTCTGATCCTCTATCAAATCATCAAGCTTCTCTTGAAGCTCAGGATCTACTTGTTATAGAAACAATTCAATTTTTTGACTTGTAAGAGCTTGTTGTTCTGCAAGATCCAATTGCTCAAATCGACTTTCAAATTCTCTTAACAATTATGTAGTCACAAGTCCCTTATTGGGTTGTATAACCCACTCTTGAAAAGTCTTGCATGTAATCAAACTGGTATTTTCAATGTAATTCTTCCCTAAGTGTCTTCTTGAAAGCTACCCAATCAGCATTCTACATGTACAATTCAGTAATTTACACTTTGAGTTTATGTACAATGATCCAAACAAAATATTGGCTCCATGCAAGTTGAGCCACTCCAAAGAATTCCATCTTTTGAGCATACGTATGTACATAGGCAGATACATTCCTGCCATTGAACAACTTCATCTCACGCTCAACTACTTGCAGAGCCTTCATCACAACACTTTCTGTTTGAGCAGAATCCTGCATCACCTATGGTTGTTGTTGTACCTACATAAGCATATTCATATTTTGCACCAACTGTTGCAAAACATCACTGGAAATTGTGCTCGAAGGTTCTCCCATCTTGTCTTTCCTTCTGACAACCTTTCACGTTGAGTTCACCAATGTCCGAGGGGTTTTAGTTGAAAGGTCATATCCATCGGGGATCAGAGATAGAAGGAAGTAGATATAGGAGATGGAAGAGAAGAAAAAGAATAGACAAGAGGTAAACACGATAAAAACAAAGCACAATGAATCGAATCAATATGTATTGGGAGAATCTGAAATTCCTTGTCTGGCACTACTCAGAAGCAATCTCCAAGAATTAGATCTCTTGGAACTCCCTTGTAGACCAAAAACGTGTATAACAACAACTTCCTCTCTGTTGCTCGGAACCCAAATCTGATGGCTCCGTTGGCTTTGAAAGGGGGTAAAACCCCAAGGCACTAGGACACCTGATCCAGGATCTCTTAGTTCACTCCTTATTCTTCTTCCAATTCAAAGTGTTGTTTTCAGCCTGTCAACTATGATCGCCACGCGTGCAATTTCGCCCATAACCACATATTCAGGAATTTGGGAGTTTTCATAAAGTTTGGGTATTCCTAATGTGATTAATATTTGGACACATGGTCAAATCTTATCTCCTTACTTGAAGGTGGAATTTCTCCCTAGATACTATATCAACAATCCCCCCAAGTCCCACTCTCAAATATGGGGTTAAAATTTAGCCACTTGGTCAAATCTCTACTCCTTATTTGAAAGTGGAACTTGGGAAATTCCCAAATTCTCTAATATTGTATTCCATCTTTTTTTTAAATGAACATTTCCAAAATTGGCTAAAAAAGCAACTTGCTTTTTGCATGCCATCCTAATCTAGAAGTTTTTCTAACTTTTTAGGATTTTTACAATAAATAATATAAAAAATAAGCTAAAATTATCCAAAAATCTAGTATTTTAGGACCATTCATGCCACAGACTCTAGCATTAATGACTCAGATCATATTGACTCTCTACATCAATAAGAAAGTCGAATGATGATGCACTCCAGAGTTTTTCACACTGCGTCCGTGTAGTGGCACGACACCATGAGGCCATGTGGAGTTGTGTGATGGGTGTGTTAGAGGCCGGCCGACTAGTGCTTATAGCTAGCGTCGGGCCCATTTTAGGTCCTGATAGTCATCATGGCATAACCTGTTGCAATTCTTGCAAGGACACTGGAACTGCCAGCCTTAGGATTCCCTCTATCCATTTTTAATGGGTTAGCAGAGGAAGATGTGGAGCTCCACATTTAGTGAGTTCCAAAAGTTAATGCTTAACTATCGAATTCAAGATGAGGGACATCTAATGATGTTTTTTAGTCTAACTCTAAAAGGAAGAGCAACAGTGTGGTATCACAGAATAGAAGCCAGAACCATAACTAGAATTGATCTATTTTTTGTGGCCTTCTAAAGAGAGTTTGTCCCTGAGAGAGACGGTTATTATACGCTATGTGTTCTCAATGCAACACCTCAAGAAACTCATGAGAATGTTTGAGTGTATGCCAAGAAACTAAAAAGGAGTGTTTTGCAAATTGCAAACCTATATTCCCATTCCAACTGTTGCTCAATTGCAGTACTTTTTACATGGGTTGGACTTTAATATTCAAGTGCAGTTAAGTAATGTTTCTCTTGCTAACACATTGATATTACTATTATACAAGTAGAGGAGGGGAATAACTCTAGTGGGAGACAATTGGTTTGAATATGCTGAAAAAAAGCATTGCCCAAGGGTATGAGTATAATATATGTTGACGACATATTAGTAGAACATGCCATTGTGGACACAAGATCCTCCATCAACATTATGAGTTCAGAATTGATGGAAAGGTTGGGGCTGGGAATCCAAAAGGATGCCTCCACAATTCTCCGAATGGATGATGATAGTTTAAGGCAACTTGAACATTGCATTACCAAAGTCCACATGACTGCTCTCCTGAAATCATCCAAAAGGGGTGAGATCTTCTATATATTTAGAGCAGCCACAATGCATAGTCTCAACTATTGTTTGGCCCAGATTTGGGAGGAAAAGTGGTATCATCCAATCACATTTGCTAGCCATAAATTGGGGATATCCGAGATTAATTATATCTACATGGAGAAGCTATGCCTTGGGATGGTATTTGCAACAAAGAAATTTAGGCATTACATCCTCTATGAAAATGTGCTATCTTATACAAAGACAGAGGGATTGAGGCTATTGATGAATACATTGTAGCCTCTTGACCATCTAGCGAGTTGATTGATCACCTTGCAAGAGTTAGACTATGAAATTAGGAGTAAGCCGCTAAAGTCGCAAGGCATCATTGAATGTCTTGTGGATTTCCAAGAAGCCAAAGGAAGTCTTGGCTGAAAGTAGTAACCTTGAGGTTCTATTCAAATTTGATATGGTCTCCATTCCATCTTAGTATGCTGCCATAATGTACAATCTATCTACATGAGAGGTTGGAGCTACTTTATCAAAGCCTAAAAAGAGAAAAATTAGATAGCAAGCCTTGAAATTTTTCTTGATTGTAGGAACACTATACCAGCAGGTGTTGATGATGTTTATCGTCGATGTGTCTTACCTGATGAGGTCCCATTTATCTTGGAGAGGAGTGCCATGACTCTGTTCATGGAGGGAACTTTGCGGAATGGTTGACTCCATAGAAAGATTTGAGAGCCAGGTATTGGTGGCCATCCATTTTCCAAATGCTTTTGTGTATGTCAAGAGATGCGATGCATGTTAGAGATATGACAGTATGGAGAATATGTAGCACCCACTAACTCCCATCATGGCTATACTACCATTCAAGAAGTGAGATATCAATTTTATTGGACCTATACATCCTTCATCAACTACATAGAAGTGTTGTATCATTGTGGTGATAGACTACTTTACAAGTGGTCTAAAGATGGAGCTACAATGAAGGACAATGCCAAGGAGACTGCTAGTTTTATCATGGAATAAATTGTCTACCATTTCAGTCCACCGAAAGAGTTAGTGTCTAATTGTGGGACACACTGTCTAAACAAGGTCATAAAAGCCTTAACGGAAGCTCTAAAAATTAAACACAAGAAAAATACCCCTTATAATCCCCAAACAAATGGACAAGTAGAGAACACCAACAAACAGCTTGTGGAAATTTTATCCAAGATACTATCCGAGGGTAAGCGCGATTGGGATAAGAAACTTCATGTGGCTGTCTAGGCTTATAACATGACATTCAAGAGAGCAACAGGTCATACCCCATTCAAGTTGGTATATGGGGATGAGTGTGTCTTATCCTTGAAAATCAAGTTACCCACTATGAGGTTTGCTCTAAATCATTCATTGTGTGAGGCAAAAGCATTGCAAGAAATATTCACTTTCCTTGTGCATCTTGATGAAATACAATTTTAGGCTCTATTACATCAAGAGGTAGGGAAGAAGAGGATGAAAGAACTCCATGAACTTTGAGCTAAAAGATATAAATTTGTGAAGGTTCAGTTGGTGCTATATTATGACGCTCATCACAAAGCAAGTTAGAACCCAAATGGGATGGCCCATATAGATTTATTCATATAAGAAAGGATGGCTCTATATGCCTTCTAGCAAATTTACAAGGGCTAGAGTTTAAAAATAAAGTGAACTTTAATAAGTTGAAGCCTTACTATGCGTAAGGGCTGACACTGGACTTGGTTCCTTTGTAGGTCCTTCAAGATCCATCTTAAACCTATAGTGGGTATCGAGGTATTCGGATGGGAAAAATCATTCCTTGTCTTGAACATCCATATTTATAGAAATGCTACCACCAAGGTCAAGTGATATGGTGGAGTAAAGGTTATCATATTACTAAGTTGCAAGACAAATTTTTTACTTGGGATGTTAAGGTCTACTGCCACCATTATCATAGGGTTCTTGTTAGCATCCCTATTGAGTTTGGTGAGGAATGAGGAATTGTATTTGTCATACATCCTCTCTCTTGGCTCGACTTTGACTATCATAAGGATGAGTTAGTTGATTGATATGGCATGGCCTATCAAAAGAATGGGCTTATACTTTGTATTTTGATGGAGCTTCTCAAGGGCCCACTAAGTATGCAAGTGTTGGGGTAGTTGTTAAAGTTTCCCGATGTAGAATTGTTATGAAAATGGGAGTATATTTAGGAAACTCTTTTACTAATAATATAGTGGAATATAAGGCCTTAATTATGGGGTTGAAAGTAGCATGACGTGGTGGTACCCACCATTTATTTGTGAAAGGTGACTTGCAAACTAGTGATCTACCAATTGAATGGGACCTATAGTGTGAGGGATCCAATTCTACGGCAAATGTACCATCATGCAACCTTGGATATGTTGCATATCTTTGAGATAGTGACTTGCCAATTGATTCCCCATGACAATGGAATTGCTTTGCAGATTGCCTAGCCAATTATGCTTTTGTTGAAGATATTTTTTTCAAATGTGGTCTTGAGGGGCTCTAAAATTTCCTTTAGATATTAGCCCAAGACTACTATGGGGACTTCTTACTGACACGTCCTATTTTGGCCGCCTATAGCCAGTTTGGGTTATGAGTCATCGGTGAGTACTCGCCTTCTAATGGACCTACTGCTACTACTAAATCATAGTGAGTGCTTGCCTTCTGCCAAACTATTATCTCTCACGCTTCATTCTTCTAGTAGAGATGATCCTTGTTACTTAAATTCCTTTATTTGGCACTCCATTACCTTCAAACTATGGCATTCCCTTGTAGAATTTGAGATCTCAAGAAGTCGAATTAGTTGCAATGTACTTGCTTAATGTGTAGGTGACATCATTGACATTAGTCTATTCATCAAGATTCCCTAAAGATTGACAAGTACTCCTTCCATGTTGCAATAGGAACATGACTCCAAAGTGGGCTAGTCATCATGGTGCTTATGGAAAGGAAAAGAAGCATACAAAGTACCCATGAAAAAGATGATATCTCAAAGATGAATGAACTTAGTATTGATGAATCCCAAGCTATGCTCACAATAACAAAAGGTGAAATATGTTTATACAATGAAGCTAAATATTCATGAAGAGGAAGAGTCAATCTTGCAATCTAAACACTTGTGGTTCCTTGCTAGCTGAGGGCTTGTAAGTTTTATGTAACGTGTCCGCTTGTCCACTTGTGGGACATGTCTTAACAACCCATAGGGAAGAGAGTCTAGAAAGCGCCATGTGGCACTCACAAGGAATGTCACAGGGTTTGCGAGTGCCAAGTGGTGATTTCTAGACTCTCTTCCCGATGGGCTGCTAAGACGTGTCCCAAAAGTGGACAAGCGGACACGTTACAGTTGGTATCAGAGCGAACCAATGTGATCTAAGGATTATAAGGAAACTTAATGGAGGAAAATAAAGGGAATAAGGGGATAAACATGGGAGGGTGAGTAGAATAGAGCAGTGTTTTCTATTGAAAACATTTCTTTACTCCCTTATGGATGTTGGGTTGCAGAGTCACGAAGCATGGAGCAAGTTCTTGGTGTTCCAGGTCATGTTCATGACTACAATGCATGCTTCGGATTATCGTTAGAGGTTTGGCATGATGAATATTCTGGACCGCATCTATAATCCTTCGCCCTTCTATGAGGAGCAGAAATGGACGGGAGACTCAGGAATATACTACATAGCAGCCCACCGACTCGCGTACCTTCAGAAAAACTTGAAGAGAATCAAGTGGATGAAGGATTTAAAGATCATGAAGCTATTCATCTTTGTCGAAGCTTGCGTAAACACAACTTTGCATGTTAGTGGTTGGCAAGTCAAGCAGAACAAGTATGTCTACGAAGAAGTGGCCCATGTGATCTCTGCTACAGAATCAAAGTGTTAGGGCACCATGAGAAGAATGGGTATTAAAGGAAGGGATACCCCAAGCTTTCTATGACTTGCCGTTTCTTGAAAATCCATGACCCCACTCCATACTATTATTTCGTCCCTGTAGCCAATTGTAACACAATCCTATTCTCCCCAAACTGATGTATGATTTAGCCTGTCCTACTTATCCAAAATAAATGTACTCAAAGGGTTATGCCTTCATGAATAAATAAGACTTTTTACAATTGTCTATCTTGATTATAAATGTTAGTTAAGGTGTTAAGTAATTAAATCACTTAGCTAAAAAGCTGTACTATTCATATTAATGTAATATGAGAACGTATGATAAGATGTTAATGTAAAGAATCTTATTGTTTAAATGCAACCCCGAGCGTAGGTTCCAAATCCGACTCCTGCACTAAGTCCAGCTGCGGCTCAAGAGAAGAAATTCTTTCTCAAACAAATTAAGCCACCCGATTTTGATGGCAAGGAAAGGATTGTTCAAGCCGACACCGAGATCTGGATTGAGTCCATGGAGGACTATTTTGAGGCAGCAGGAATTGCACCTGCTAACCAAGCCATGCTCGCCAAACTTAAGCTAACAGGAGAAGCGAGACTTTGGTGGAAACAGTGGTGTAGAGACCAAGTGATCTCGGAGGGGACAGTCACTTGGGATAAGCTTAAGGAAGCTATGTGAGGGAGGTATCTACCACTTGCCTACTGCACACAAAAGATGAATGAATTCTATGACTTGAAGCAGCTAGAGTTATCCCTTGAAGCATATTATTTGAAGTTCATCTCACTCCTAAAGTATGCACCTCCAATCGATATGACACAGTGGGTGTCAAAATTATGTATTGGATTGAATCCACCCATAAACACTCGATTGGAATCATTGTGTCCAACGGACCTACAAGACGCATTCATTCGAGCTGCTCCAATAATACATGAGGTGCAGACCAAATTTTGGAAGAACAGGACTTGGCCTTACAGGGATCAAAATAAGGGCATGCCTAAGGCTCAGTCCAAGAGAGCACAGAGTCAGAATCAGGGCCAAAGAAAGAAAGCTAGAGTCAATGCTGTCAACAACTTTGTTCCAACACAAAGCAATGATCACAACCCACGTTGCTTCCACTGCAACGAGCTCGAACACTTCAAGAGGGAGTGTCCCAAGCTTGGCAGAGGGCATTGACAGGGGCAATTCCAAGGTCAAAATAGAGCCGCTCATGGCCAAGGAACCACTGTTATGGCCAGAGGGAGAACCTCCAATGTTTCCACCAAGAAGCTGAACAATGAAGAAGATCCATCCATGGATGCTGACATTGAGAGGGCAACGGTTCACGCCACTCTTCACAGGAAGGGTCCGAATTGCCAATTCTTGGTGATTCAAACTCCATCAGAATATCAAGGTAAAAGCTTCAAAACCTTGATCGACTGTGGTAGTACACATTCCTTCATTTCACCAATCTATGCAAAAAGATTAGGGATAGCCACAATAGATGCACCTACCTTACTTGTGGAATTAGCAAATGGTCATGAAGTCACTTGTACTAGGCAAACTGCTAAAGTGAAATTCCTACTAGGTGGGAAGCCAACTTCTGTGAGATTCAGGGTAATGAACCTAGGTGTCCACGAATGTTTGGATTGGCTAATACCCAATGATGCCCACATCCACTGTGGGAAGAGCCAAGTCTCCTTCCGCAATTCTGAAGGGGAACTAGTCATGACTCAAGGTGAGGTTGGTAAGCCAAAAATAGAGTTGGCAAAAGCAACACAGATAATAAAAGGTGTTCAAAAGGGCCATCTCACATTTCCCGTAATATTCTTGCATTCCCTCAATTTGCTGCACTGGTCTAATGAACTCAATGCAAACTTATCCCTATGACCAAATGGCCTCACATCCTTATGACCTTTGTGAAGCACAGGTGGACTTTTAGCATTTTGCATCCTCTTTACAAAATATGACTTTACTTGTTTACGTCCATACTGCAAATTTTTTTCCATAAGAACCATGCTTTCACTGAAGGGAACAACATCCACCCGGAAGCATGATTCCGACACCAAAGGTCTCTCAAGAGCCTTACTAGCAACAAAATTAGAACCACACACAGAATGCTTATCAACACTCATAGGCCCATTGGTTCTATCCATGTTGCCATCACAACTACCTCTCATGGAAGTGTTGGAAGCCCTAATGGGACTTACATGGCTTGGAACTTTTTCACTGAGAGGCATGTCATTACTACTCATAGGATGGCCATTTTCTACTTTGAGATTTTGGCCACCAAGGTTCCCCTCATAGGCTGCCTTAGTATCAACAAGTGAGCTGTCTTCTTGCAGAAATGGTTGGAAGCTAGGATGCACTTGTACTGAGCGGGAAAAACTCCAAAAGTTTTCCCAACATCTCTAAATATGACCCTCATAATCAATGGCATGCATTTTTGCCTCCCTTAACGACTTAGGATTCCGCAGTTCCACTTGGATTTGCGTATTAATCTCTAAGCCATTCAGAAAGAGCTCACATAGCACATCATTTGGTAATGCATTGGCTCTTCTTGGCCAAAGCCTAAGAGTACTATCAAAGGCTCTAGCATACTCTTTAACAGAAGGATAAGACTTCTGTCTAAACTGCATAAGCTGCCCTAAGACCTGAATCATAGGGAGCTTCTTTTCATACTCATCTAGAAATCTATCACAAGACTCCTCAAATCATTTGATCGACCCTCTTGGGAGGCTCCAGTACCATTTCCTTGCCTCTCCCTTTAGGGTACTTGGGAATACGAGCATCCGATGTATATCGTCGAACCCACTTGCAATGCAAGTTAGGTCATATTCTCTTAAATGAATCATCGGATCCTCATTTGGAAACCCATAAAACACTGGGAGATCCCTATAAAGAGGAGGACATTTGGTCCTCACCTTTGGGATCAACACCGGGTCATTAACATCTTCATATTCATCATGATCTGGGTCCAGCCTCTTAGGATCTTTAACCTCTTCCATCCCCACCCTTTTCGGTGTAGGGAGGTTAATATCATCATTGACATCCCTTTTTGCCAACTCACTAAGTGGTCTAGGGAGTCCTATAAGTTTCAACATGTCATTTTGATCCCCTCTTAGAGGATCTTCCATACCTTTCCCTTTAAAAGGAAAGTTCATAGCGAGTTTATATAAGAGCTTTTGGTCCATATCCAAAGCAGATTTATCATTACCATTTCTTAAAACTTGGGAACCGTGCCTTTTAAGCAACGGTTTTTCCTTGACAACTAGGGCTTCTAACATCCTTGTGATGCCTACTATGTCATCATGGTGGCCCATTACATGGGATGTTTCAACCACAAGCATATTCCATCGTACATCTGCACTTTCCCATGGCATTATGGCTTTAGCATGATGACCTGCTGATGCCATAACTACCCTAGTTTCCAACATGCTTGTTTCGTGCCCTCTAGGTTGATGGATGGTTAAACATGATTTCTCTTGGGTAGAGACCACACCAAGGCAAACCTCGGCCCAGGCCATCGTATTACAGGATGGGGTAACCACTAATTGGCTACTCTTTTCATCACATAAATTATCTTCTGTAGAGGACTCATGCTCTACATAACTAACTAAGTCCATTAGTAAGTGTTGTATGGGGAAAGCCAAGTTGTTCCATCCTTGAACAAACCCCATTTTATGGATAATTTAGGGTCCCTTGAAACCCTAGATTCGAAAACCGCTACTTATAGGCAGCTCCTGGCAGACACACCACTGATGGGACCTGAAATGGGCTAGCACTGGCTATGGCACTAGACGGACCTCATGCTCATAACAGACAAACACACCTTCACGGCCTCACGGACCAGGAGCGTCAATCTAATGCTAAAGGACAAACTGCTCTAAAGCCTAATCTATGCGTTTATAGTTTCATCGTTTTGTAGTCCAACGTTTCCCTTTCCATAAGCTCCTCAGAGGGAGAAGCCATACACTTTGGCAATGCCACGATCACATACATGGAGGCAACCTCTCGGCAGGAACACCGCGGCCCCACTGCAGCTATCCTACATCGCAGGGATTAGCCCATTGATGTGCTGCTCAAAATATAACACAATCGAACAGAAACTTCTCTCTTTTATATTTCTCGTATTTCCAGGAGATATACCATGTGTCCTCACTTAACAGTCCCTTAGGAAACCGCCCCTCTATCCTACGGCAAGGGATAACCTTACACTCTCAATCGTGGGTCAAAATCCTAAGAAAACAATTGCTATGCAGTCCAGGAGCGTTTCCTTTGATACCATGAACTATGCATAGTCTATAATGTGAACAATTTAGTGCATAAATAAAAGAAAATCAGCATTGTGCATCGTGCGAAACAATTCTTTTCATGATTTCCATGCTAGCGCTTATGTACTACAAAGAGAAAAGACACCGAGCCTTACGCTCATGATGCCTTTCCCTTTATTTAAAAAAAATGTCCTATAGGCATGATGCAACCCATAAATCGGATTTTAGTTCATATTTTGATGCTCAACCTCCCCTCTTACCGTTTAATGTTTTGCATTCGTTGATAGGTGAAAATGTCATTTTATGTGTATTTCCTTATAAAGAAAGCGATAAACACGGACGGAAACATAGAAACAAGGGTAAACCAAGGCCAACCTCGTGCTTTACCTTCATTATACACTGCACAAACACACATGTAATTTTCTAGAATTTTCCATTTACCGTTTCCCAATTTTCTCCCATTTAAAACCCATTTTTCACCATTTTTTGGTATTTTCCCTCTATTTTCTTCAATACAAAATGACTAAAAATTAAGATTGATTGTGGGCTGTGGCCCTTAGGTTCATTGATAGCAAAATTTCAGGTTTTGTTGGTATTTTGTCTCATATTTCCCATTTATTTGGTAAAAAATCCCATTTTACCCCTTAAACACGTGTTTTACGGGTTTTATGACATTAATTTCAGCCATATCACTTATGATTTTCTGATTTTCAGATTATAGACTGTTGAAACTCATAGCAAACAACATCATAATGCATAATCAACCTATGGGAACAATGTTTCATCAATCAAATATCATAAAAACTCATTTTTCCTTCATAAAAATTGAATTACCGCTTAGGCTTCATGTCTCGAGATCTCGGTTTTGGTGCGGGACTATGGGTCAGCCCACATTTAATGTCGAGCATCTCCACAATCAGTAATCTTTATGTCTACATCGATTCGGAAGCAATCCGGTCTCATCCGGACAAGCTTTCCTTCACCATTCTTCATTTTCCTCTTGCACACAAGCACAACCCCTTAAAGGAGAGAGAGGGAGAAGAGAGAAAGACTAGAATGGGCTCTTCTCATTCAGCCACCATTGGACGGGCGAAGACAAGCGATATGATCAGCAGAGAGAGGGAAGATCGGGGGTATGATCAGTTGTGTGGGTTGCTTGTAGGCTGGCATCATGATCTCCTCATCCCATGGTGCAAAATTCGGCATGATGCAGGCACTTCTTCCCCACGTTTTTATCCTCTCTTTTATCTCCAAGATTTGTGCTTTTGATGTTACATGAAATTTTTGGGCCCCATCCTCCAAAAGGCACATCTCATTTGGCCTCTCTAATGTCCATCCCTTCATATCTTGACTAGTTCTTGGCTCCTTCCCCGTCCGGCATCCGATTCGAGCTCTGAAAAATCCTGGGCGTCCAACTTGACATCCTACATTGGCTGGCAACTCTTGACAACCCGCTCAGTAGTTTGAAAAATTATAAAAAATCAACAAGTGTCGCTCGGGCGCCTTTTAAAAGTCATATTTCACTTGGTGCTTAAAATCGTCCTAGCTGGAGCCGCTGCCTTCGATGTTAAATATTTTCCCCCTAAATTCTAGATTTTTTGGCAAATTTTAGGCACATCCAGGGCTCAAAACTCCGCTCTCATATGCTTAGGGCACACTATTGTCGTGAACCCAAAAAGTGGATTCAATATTTGCCATTGGTTGAGTTTGCCTACAATGCTTCTTACCAACAAAGCATTCAGATGACCCCTTTTCAAGCATTGTATGGGCACGACTGTCATAGTCCTTTAAACTTTTCGGATCCAACCTTGAGAGTTGAAGCTTCAAAACAGATGCTAGAAGATATGGATGACCAAATCAAGTCAATAAGACAGGAAATCCATGCTGCCAAGGATAGACAGAATGCTTACGCGGACTTGAAACGTCAAGATAGATCCTTCATTGAAGGTGACATGGTCTTCATTCGCGTATGTCCAAAGAAGAGTTCTCTATCCTTGGGTGAATGCAAAAAACTGAGTCCAAGGTATTGTGGACCCTACAAGATCCTCAAGTGCCTAAGGCCTAATGCTTATAGGCTGCAACTCTCTGAGAACCTAAAAGTTCATAATGTATTCCATATCAGCCTACTAAAAAAGTATGTGCCTAACCCTAGTCACGTGCTTGATGATCAACAAGTTATAATGCCTAGCCAAGGAGTCCTTGAGCTACGGCCTGACAGGATCTTAGATGTTAGGGAGAGGCATTTGAGATCCAGAACCTTGAGAGAATACCTCGACCAGTGGAAAGATTATCCCGAAGAGGATGCCACTTGGGTGGATGAAAGTACTCTCAACAAACAATACCCCTAGTTCTTCTCGAGATGAGGACATCTCGATTTCTCTAAGGGGGAGAGAATGTAATATTTCCACATGAAATATTAATGATTTTTGATCCTACACATCCCACGCAAGAGCAGTTTAAAATAATCTCCCCGGTCTAGAAGAACCTTGGCTAAATGCTCCACTCTCGGCGTTAATAAACTCCAACCGCGTTGTGCAAATGAGGCCGAGGCTAAAAACCCGTAGGCCGCATGGGAACACCTCTCCAAAAGGGAAAAAAGGGATAATGGTTAAAATTTTGTGCAAATTTTTTTATTATGAAACCCTCCCCTCAGCCGATGCATGGCAGGGAGAGGGAGTATGAGTGTGGAAAAGCTAGAGTGGTGGAAGTGCATGAGGGAGGGAGGAGGCATGTGAAGCCACGTGGGTGGTTGTCTCCCCCCCTCTACCTATATGAACCTCCCCCTTAGGCTTGAGGGGAGGAAAGAGAGAGAGGGAGCTGTTGTGCTGCCCCAGGCCATCGCATTCTGCCAAGCCACGAATGCCGCCTGTTGCTTCGCTACGCCACTCAACGGCCACCATCACCATCGTAATCCTCCTCATCGTCATCACCCTGCCCATCATTCTCTCCACCAATCATTTCTTTCCCCCTCCACGTCATTCTGTTGTGAAACAAAAGCTTCTTGGAAGCTTCTTTAGAAGCTTCTAAACAAGGCTTCCATAAGCCTTGTACACGCGGCCTTCCCCGGGTTTCTTAAAACCATGTCTTGTAAAGGCAATTCCTACGCAAGGGGGAGTAGGCGGGTTTTGAGGCTGATTTGCCAAAGCCGGGAGGAAGTTCGGAGATCGCATAAAGGCAAGGACAAGTTTGCGGAGTCAAGGATCTACGTCATCAATGGCTCCAAAGCTAAAGATGTGAGGTGCACACGCGAGAGTCTCCAACCCAAGTTCACACGTGGACAACACTGCGAGTCCTCATGCTCAGGTTCTTAAAAGTTGATTCTGCATGAAAAGAATGCACTAGGCATGTCCAATTCTCATAGGCAAGTTTAATCATGTTTGAAATTTTTAATTGCTCGTCAACGTACAAGAATTAGTTGCATGATGTGCATTTGGAATTGCTTGCACTTCCAAATTGAAAATCCTAAACGCATATTGCATAAGTAAAAAGGTGGATTTGTCTAAATGCATCCTTGTTTTCCTCGCAAAAAAGAACAGTGTGTAATGCATTTAGATAATGATTTCCTAGTTGTGATTCGTAGGAAATACTCATTGATGTCCATAAAATGTTGTCCAAGTAGTTGCATTGCATGAAAGGGATTTATGTACCTTGCAAGTTGCATGCAATGTTAATTACATCCTAGGTTGGGTTAAGTGCTGTAGGATAGATTAAGTCAATAATAGTCCTATGACATTCGCTCATGCATGAACTTATTCTATCAAAGTTGTTTTAGAAAAAGATGCATTTCATATTATAGCTTGAATTCAATGCATTAAGCGAAGGGTTATGAGCATAGTTCTTGTTGAAACTCAACGTAGGTTTCTATACGAGTCAGTCCTAAATTGTCAATCATTATAATTTAGGCAAGGAAAAGAAATGTTCATTGAACATCTTATAGTTGCATAAAAGGAAAAGTTTATGAATGGCGTACTTGCATGGAATGTTGTATCTTGAATTTATTTATGTACATCTCTTAGGAAAAGTATTTGCATCTCTTCTAAGGAAAGATCACTTCTTGTTGCAAGACAATTAGTTCGATTAGGTAATTTGCTTGCAATGGTGTAACTCAAACGATGATTACCTCAATGCGCTAGGTAGAGTTTAGTATGCTAAAAATTCTGCCTAGTATCACACTTGGGATGCCAAGTCAAGACTTTCGATCCCAAAGGTCCTACCCACATTCACGAAATGTTAGAGTTAGTCAAACGCCCATACAATAACGATCTAAGGATTTACCCTAAGGATCAATTAGCCAAATACTAGACATCTGTATGGAATTAGAAACCCTAGGGCCAAACGTTGTCAGCCTAGTATGGTTAGGGTTGGGTTGGGTCAAGAAGACATCCCAAAACCCTACATCTTGACCAAACGTATTCCTTGACCAAGGAATGCCGTTTGATGGAAGAAATGATCCCACAAGCTAGATGCGACACTTGTCTCATGCAACAAGTTGCAATGTTGCATGGCTTTGTGTTTAAATCATAAGATAGATTTTCCACTCCTTGGAACAAGGTTGGCAGGTGCTAAGTACAAGTTTAATTTGCAAGAGGATGAGTAGTCATCCTACTACATCACCCTTCCTTGGGCTGATTTGCCATGTTAGGGAAGTTATGTATTGCCACCAATCAAGTTGGGGCGACGAGGTTGCCCAAGATTTAATGTCTTAGTTTAAGGAACCTAAGGTGTTTGTTAATTTGGGTTAATAGGGTATAAACCCTAACCCAAGGATAAAAGGGTAAACAAACAACAAAAACCTTGGGGATCTTGCCAAGTCGCAATTGATCTCGGATCGAATGATGGATGCATTCGGAGAGAAGGATTCAGACCTTAGTAGTTGGCCAAACAAAGACCACTGGATTGATTGTGGTTGTACAGTTAGGAGCACTGTTTGTGCTTCTTTGCTCAATAAACTAAAGATAGAAAAATAATTAATGCTTCAGGTTGAAGGCCTAGAGGGAGAGGTAGCTTCTGTTATCCCCGAGTGTCTGCCTAACCATATCCAAGGGGGTTGTTAGCCGCGCCGGGTACGTGGACCGAACCCACCGCGAGAGGTCTCTTCGTGGGTGCTACTTGGAGTAGGAGGATGCTTGGGTTCCAGGGGGTGCTCTGGCCGTAAATCCCTTGCCTCCGAGTCCTGCATAAGAGGCCGATGTGACTCAGGATTGGATCTCGAGGCCCGCATACTAGTCTAGGGCGGAAACTTGGAATAGCGATCCTTGAGGATTGCTGGAATTGCCTTCGGGCAGATTATGGAATTGCCTTCGAGCAGATTATGGAATAGCCTTCGGGCTGGATTATATGATGTATTCCAAAGACTGATAAATAAGATCAATTGTTGAAAAGGAACTTGTTTGACATTGTTTTTCTATGTCAGTGCTAAGATTACATGAAGGAACCGGTGATTAATTGACTAATTAAGGAAGCTATTTTTGGTTGTCAAACTAAATGTGGTAGGTAATTAGACAACTAAAGCAACCTCGAGGAAAGTGCGGTGGATGTGACCATGGGTCCATCCTATGGAAGGGTGGTCCCGATTGGCCAGGAACTTTTCTTGAAGGAATTTGACAGCAAGGAATGTTGACCTAGAATCTAGAGGACTAGAGTCCCGATTTATGCTGTTTTAAGGGAACGGAATGGGACTATGCCTTACGGGCAGAGAGGTCGAGCTTTGCATCTCTCTCGTTTTCCATTCTCCTTGAACCAAGTGCAGCATGAATCCGCTTCGACCTTGATGTTTTTGCGCCAGTTACTTTCTAGGAACTTGACCACTAGGAAAACCCTGATTCAGGTCGGTCCTAAGTGGGAATGGCCGGAATGCTTCCGCTTCGTGGCAGACTCGAGAAGACCTAGATCTCAAATCCTGTGACATTCCATGGGAGTGCCGGGCTGTGCTTTCTGGATTCTCTTCTCGATGGGCTGCTAAGATGTGTCCTACGAGCAGACAGGTGGACATGTTACACACAGAGAGAGAGAGAGAGAGAGAGAGAGAGAGAGAGAGAGAGAGAGAGAGAGAGAGAGAGAGAGAGAGAGAGAGAGAGAGAGAGAGAGAGAGAGAGAGAGAGAGAGAGAGAGAGAGAGAGAGAGAGAGAGAGAGAGAGAGAGGTTGAAATAAAATCTTCTTGTATAATGCATCAAATTCAATTATATGTGCAGTGATGAAGGGCAAGGAAATCGAGCATCTTGTTGCCAAGAGCAATCTCTCTGATGTTACAGACAAGAAAATGATAAAAATTTGATTATTTAGGGGCGTTGAAACCCCCCCATGTTTTGCAAAAGTCATGTCTTTTGGCTCATAAAGCTTGTTTCAAGCTTTAAGCTTTGTTTTTCCAAAGACCAGTTCACTTTGTTGTGTTTACACTTCCACCAAGTGGTTTTTTCAAATTTGAGGGGGTAGATGCGCTCAGGTATGAGATCTTTCTAGAAGGCTGGCTTCGTGATGTAAAAATCTATAAAACTAGCCACAGTCATGCAATTTCCAGCTCTCTGATCATGTAGCTGCTTCATAACATGAAACCTTGCAAGGATTAAATGGAGAGTCAAATAGACTCCGATCGACAAACTGAGACTTGCGTTGGGTTCCTGATATTGAACTCCATCTAGAAAATCTCTAGTGCATTGATCTACAACCGTTTCATTTTGCATGAAAATTTGGTCTTTTAATGCCTATTGGACTCTTTTCCACTTCAAAATTTGCCTTTAAAATCCACTCTCATTGGCAACCATGGGATAGGGCGACTCAGCCCATTGAATCCCATGAATTGATCTACACAAACAACAACCATAGAAAGTATCAAGCTGCCACAAAAAAATATACTCAACAAAGCACAAGAATAACTCACCCTACCCCTCGACAAAATGAAGGAATGAAAATCCTAAAGGGATAAGCTCAGCATAATCTGACAGAAATATAGAGTGAGTCGCTAACCAATTGTTCTAACATGGACTGGCTAAAAGAACCATCAAAGAGGTCATCCTAGTGGTGGCATGAACTACCTACCTAACTTAGGACCACTTGACTAGGACCTCCCACTAGGAGAGGACTCCTATAGCCTGGTCATCAAATATTTCATTTTAATATACTTCCTTTCAAATTTTTCATACTCAGGCATGTAAAAAGGAGGGAGCTGAGTGTTGAGTAACCCAAGGAGAAGAGGGCATCGACCTCAAGTCCTGACTCGGTACCCAAGAACCTACCAAGCTCTCGTGAGGTGGCACTTAATCCTTTTTTGTTTCACTTACTTTTATTTTTTCTCCAACCTTCCCTATACTTTATTGTGGCTAGCTGCTACCCTAGGAAGAGAAGGCATCAGCCCCGGTTCTAACTCGTCCCTAGGAACCTACTAGGCCTCCACAAGGTAGTAATCAACTGCTTTTAGGGAAAAGAAAAATTTTCATTCTTTTTTATTTTAAGGGGTTAGAACCCCTTTATACGCACCTTTGTATTGTTTTATCTTTAGATATAGTTAGAACTTTCTCTTCGTTTCTATTTTGGCAGGCTTCTCTAACTGCCCCACCCTAGTAAGGACTTTTAGAACAGCTACCAAGCATGCTAGGAAGGACAAAGTCACTAGGACTACCTTCTATAATAGGTCTTTAATGCCTGACAATGACTTGACAAGAGACAAACAACTACTCGAATCTTCCCTAGATACACTGAACCAAACCCTAGGACTTCCTGATTTGATTGCCAATCCCAAAAAAGAAAAGAAAATAAAACCCCCCACACACATATAACATCATCAGCTTGGGAAAAACTTGGAAAGGTGACGACACCACCTGGAATGGCCACAAGAAGCTCTCCCATGCAGCAAAGGCTCCCTCCAGGCACACTTCGTCAAACATGTTTGATGCAATTACTAAAACAAAAAACCATTAAACACACCCGCACCAAACAAACACATGGCCCTCTTGGCCTCAAGGAATATGATTCCACAACCAACAAGCTAGCCCTGTTTACCCTTAAGAGATAAAACACTAGAACTGAACAAAGATAGCCCTCTTGGTGTAACGAAATAATACATTTCACTACCACTTAATAGTGTATTGTTGAAACAAACCCTTGGTCCTAACGTAACTCTACTAAAGAACAAAACCAACCAAGGATGAGGGCTCCTCATGCCCTATACTAAGTGCATCAGGTTATTAGCTAATCCCCCTATACATTAATAGAAAAGGGGGTCCGATGAATATGATGATACACAATCCTATGTGACTGTGACAGAGTAGAAAGGTGCCCAATTGCTACTTGAATCATAACCCAAACTAACCATCACTGACTGAAATATGACATGTCAGCAAGAAGTCCCCAAAGTTGTCCAAGGGTAATGTTAGGAGGTAATTGTAAAGGCTTCCCTAGACCACAATTGAAAAAGATATATTCAATAAAAGCATAGTTGGCTAGGGATTTCCAAAAGTGATTCCACTAGTGAGAAACTAACTGACAAGTCAACATCTCAAAAATATACAACATATCTAAGGCGGCACAACGATACATCCGTAGGATGGGATCTCGCACACTATAGGTCCCATTTAGCTAATTGATTACTAATTGCGAGTCACCTTTAACCACCAATAATCGGTAGATTACCACCACATTGGGCTACATTCAACCCCCTGATCAAGGCCTTGTATTCTTCCATATTATTAGTAAAAGAGGGTCCTAAATAGACTCCCATCTTCATAACAACCCTATGTCGGGGATCTTTAATGACCACACCAACACTTGCATATTTAGCAAGCCCTCTTGAAGCTCTGTCAAAATACAAAGTATAGACCAGCCAGTCTTCAGTGATAGGCCATGCCATACTAATCAACTCACTCATACTTATGATAATCAAAATCAAGTCAAGAGAGAGGATGTATAACATGTACAATCCCTCCTTCCTCGCTAAACTCGATAGGAATGCTAGTCAGAATTTGTTGACAATGGTGGTAGTAGACCTTAATCTCCCACGTAAAAGATCCGTCTTGCTACTCAATAACTTGATACCCTTTACTCCACCTGATTACTTGACCTTGGTGGTAACATTGCTCTAGATACAAATGCTATGATTCCTCCCATCCACTTGTCTTGGTACCTACTGCAAATTAAAGTTGAATCCTAAAGGACCTCAAACCTCTTTGTAACATGTGAGATATCGATACAATTGAGATAACAACTATAGTGAGCCAAATGTAGAGTTTGGCCAAGAAAGAGAGAGTAGCCAATGACTATGCTTTGGGCCATGCTCAAATGCAATGTGGGCATTCTGCAAGGGTTATTTTCTCTTCCAACAGTGAGGCTTCCATCATGGCTCTTTGTTCTTGGTATTTTTGTTGTTTTTTCTGTAATGGCTCTTTATGGGGTTGGTGGTCTTGTGGTAACTTGGACAGTTGAATGCTTTTGTACTGAGACATGTGTCATCGCATATCCACTTGACAACTTGTGAGGGTACATGCGCTTCAACTATAATGAGCAGGTGTAACGCAAAAAGACATCACTTATCTAAATCCTATGGTGTTGACTTCGATGCATATCACCTACGCTTGATTATCTTTTTTTTTTGTTAAAGACGTGAAATGTATTAGAAATAGGTATGAAAAGTTTGTACAGTTGGGGAACTTGCCCCTTTTAACCACCTAAAGACTAAAAGTCATGGAAAGATAGCACTTGGTAAGCATCTTATACAAAATAGGGGCTATTCTATTTGTATGAGGCGGGGTGAGTTCGGGTGACCAGATGACTGAGGTACTACATGCAAACCCTCGCCCTAATCCATCATGTGAGGGGTCATAGTTTGAGCAGTCAGGGAGAGTTGCACATCTTGATTCGGGCTAAGGGCAGTGGAGGCGTCAGTTGAGATCCAAATGGTGTAGTCCTTGGCTGCTGCCGTATTGAGAATTCTTTAGAATAGTTCAACAATTTCATTCTTGATTTTTGCTTCTTTTTCCTCTTTGAGCATCTGGTTCCTGAGCGTCATGGAAGTTCGATACGTCATGGGTCGCTACCCTCTCCGGGAATTCCTTTGAACCTTCCTCTTATTGGTTTGAGGAGGGTTTGTTACATTCGGCCTGCATCCCGGGCGTTTCCGCTTGGGGCCTCATCTTAGCAAATACCTCTTCAGGGCACATAGCGTTTCACAGCAGCGGAGCTTGTGCCATGTGTCCCTTCGGAGGAGAGCTTCCTTGCATGCGAGTGGCATGGGGTACTCCATGACTGGTGATTGTTGAAGAACTTGCAAAATGTGAACCAAGGGTTAGACCCTAAGGCAGGAAAGAGCTACTCACATAAGATAGATTAAATAGCGGGTTAACATGCTCATATGATGAGGAGGGGTGAGGCGAGGCATGTGGTATTTGCTGTAGAGGGGAAAACCCCTGTGATGATATCCGTCTGGCCTCAAGTGTGGAACGGATTCCAGCTGGTAGTAGATCTTTGCTCATGCCAAGTTGTGTGGACTGGTTGTGATTGAACAGAGCAAGGCTCGTCCCTAGAGGAATATACCAGAAAGGGGGAAAGATTGTAGGAGGGGACAACGCCTAGTCCACACCCTTGAGATGTTGGCCACGGTGTCCATTGGTGGCAATGAGGGCTGCATGCCCTCCAGCTAGAGGTGGGGATGGTCACATGACTTCTAGATGTGTGGTGAGAGGAGAACCTGAGAGGCTTAGCTTGTCAAGCCCAAAATTTTTGTCATGCGCTTGATTGTCATTGCTTGTGTGTGTTGGTATTATCTATATACAGTCACAAAACTCATTATTTATTTATGTACACATTTATAAATCCATATCACTTCATGAGGATAAAAATCAATTGTAGAACTTAGGATTGTACTGGAGTGTGGCACACACATCCAATACTCGTGGAAGCCTACTCAATAACAACAAATATTTTGCAACATTGAGTAGCATGGTATCTTATCCAATTCTACTCACAACATGTAGCTTCTCCTCAATGAGAATCTTATCAACCAGAGAGTTCTCTTGGCTAGTTTCGGCTAAGTCCATACCCCAAATGGCAGTCAGTACTTGGAAGGACATTGGCACCACATAGGTTGGGTCTCCTTGAGACTACCATTTGGCCAATCGCTCCTTTGAGGTCATAATTTAGGCTCCAAGTTTGGCCATTGTAGCATGGTTTTCAAACCAAGTTTTTTCAAATTGACTTCGACCCTTTGATTGTCACTTTAGTTGCTCTATCACTAAGAGATTTGGTTGGCAAAGAACATTGTTGAATGCCACAATTAAGCGTAGTTTGTCGGCTTCCTCATTAGAGATGAGTTGCATGCATTCATGCAGGAGCTTGTCATAGTGCTCGTTAAGATATTCTTTCTCTTCCCATGATAGAGGATATGGCAAATATTCCTCAAGTTGCTTCCTAGGGAATGTGTCCATGTCTGCAAGGATGCAGACACGTGTGAATATTTTGAGTTTAGCATCTAGCTTAGCCAAGCACTCTATGACACTTCTATGTTCTATGAAGGCTTGCTCGGTTGCTATCTCATGCGAGGTTCTGGGGGATTCCTTAGGCTTTAGCATAGCTAGGGGCTCAAGCCTAGATGAGCAAGATTGGTCAATACTAGGATTGCTTATGTCCTCGGGGTTTTCATGTTTCTCTTGAGGCTTTGTTGCTCTTGTGTCGTGGTTCTCTTGGGATGTGTGACTAGTATAATTTTGTCACCTTGTTGTGACAGTGTTGTATCCACTCTTGATTGGTCAATGCAAGTTCTGTTGTCAGTGGATTGAGTGCTGCAAGCAACCATTGATGGTAATGGTTGCTTTGACTTATCAGAACACATGGATGCATTTGAGGTTTCACCGCTGTTAGGAGAGATGGTAATGGGTTCATTGGTGATGGACCCAATGTTTTATTCCTTAGCTCTTCAATGCTCTTGGTCTCAATCTTCTTGGCATCTACTGCTACTTGCAATTGCCGTTGTTTTTGTTGTTTTCTCCTTTTTTTCTTGGGCGATTGAGGTGTATTCTTTAAATACTTAGGACCTTGAACTAGGTCAGTCGTTGATGTGCTTGGTTGGGGGCCATCTCAGCATTCTCTTTTTTTGATGTGTCCTCAAGGGACATAGCCGCGATTAGCTGAAAAGCCTCACTAGTTTGTGAGGGTACAACTGCCTCTCTTTGTCGTCGAGAGTCTAGTTCTTTGGCCAATTCTCTTTTGATTAGCTCCTCATTTGATTTCATTGGCAGTTGCTCTTGGTCGGGGGGGGGGGGGGGGGTTTGCTCTAGGCTCTTGCTCTTTCCCATTGGAATATGCCTCCATTGCTTCTTATCAGAGCTGGTGTTGTGTTTAGAGCTGTTTTTCTCTTGCTCTGGGGGTTTGTGTGACTCTAGTGTAGAGCCAGGAGACGGTTTAGGGTTCCTACCATATAGGCTTGGATGAAACCAGCTGAAGAAGTCAGGGTTGTATTGATGGGAAGCATAGAGATCTAGGATTGCAGGGTCTTGAGTGAGGCAAAAGACATATGCACTAACATCAAGAACCATTCTCCCTGCTCCTAAATTGCTAACCACGTGTAGATCTTCTTCTAGAAGCAGTTTATCATACAAAGGGATGTTTTTGGACAATGGCAGAAAGCTGGACCTCATGGACTACTGCCAACACTCGTAATGAGGTTGGGCCAACATATGTGGGATCATGTATTGATGTCCAAAGGGATTTCCTTTGCTCAGCCAGTGTCATTAGTTGATAGCCAATTTTGGTTGCCAAAATTTGGTTGGAGTACCATTTCTACGCAAAGTTACCTTGACCTTTCTCTTTTTGTTTGATTGCTTCAAGCCTTTCCTTGTTTGTCTCACATTGAGCAATATAGAGTGAGGGTATCAAGCGCAATGCTCTAGTTGTGGCCTTTGGGATGTCCTTCATGACTTCTTCAACGATAGCTATATAGTAGGAGCAAACATGTTGTTGCTTGTTTCACATCAAGGGTTCGGCTATGAGCTTTGCATGCTCTGGTGTTGGCCTTCCGATGTCCACATGCACATACACACGTGTGGTGACTGTCAGCTTGTGATCAAGCTTCATCAAGCACTTCATCTTTGGTTCATTGGTCAGATGTGCCATCTCCTTGGCCAAATCTTCAAGAGATTTCTCCTCAAGTCTACACTTTAGGTGCTTTGGAAGTGCTAGAGGTGTCAAGGATGTTGGTTGCAACATCTCTTCTATAGGTGAATTGCTAAGGATGCGTTCCGCAAGGGGCATTGTCATGGCCAAAGGCTGTGATTGCTATGATTCTTGATTGGAAGTAGTAGCGGCTAGTTGAATGGACTAGCCACTGTTGGTAGACTGCGATGTCAAGTCCTTAGGTAGATTGGAAGTGGTCATAACTCTTGTTGCCCTTTGCGCATTCACTTGTGCAGATCGGGCATCAATTGAACTAGCCACAATGGATTGCACAAGCATATCCTTAGGCTAAGAGCTAAGGATGGTGTCATGTCCCACCTCTTGGACATTTGGAAGCTTATATGGAGATAGAGATTGGAATTGAGCAGCTGCACTTGACGACTCCTATTGGGCTTCCTGTGTCCGTTTAGGGAAAGAGGGTGTAGGAGATTTGGGACTCCTAGTAGGTGGACCTGGCACTGGTTGGAAGAGTTGCTCATGGTTGTTAGATGATTCTGCCATTTTCTTTGTTGAGCCATCAACCTTACCATGAACACTGTTGCACCTATGATGCTAGTTATCCTCTTGGGAAATCAAAGGCTCCTTGGGCACTAGTGGCTTTTGTGCACACTCAATGATTACATATGATATTTACTTGTTAAGCACGCTAGGCTGAGGATCTATCCTTCGAATAGTCCCATTTGGTTTCTTGATTTCAATCGTGAGGGGCTCGGTCACTCCAATGTTTTTGACTTGAGAGTTGTTCTTTCATTTACATTTCCTCTTGTGCTTCTTCGCTCTTGATACATCCTAGTCTTCAGCTGCTACTGACAGAGATGATTTAGCAGGAATTTTCGGTATCCAAATCCATTGGTTACCTGTGTAATACTATTGAGCACATAGTAGTGCTTTGAATATCCATTGCAACACGACCAAGAGACACGTTTGCACCTCAAATCATGCTACCTAGACAGAGCTTGAATGCCACAGGCCAGTAAACCAGTCAAGGCCATTGGCCAAGAAGTGCAAAATTAGGAGACAAGCAAGCGGATAGCAATCTTCTCACAATGCTAGTGACCACCCCTATAATTCTGAACCCAAGAGATCTGCTTAGGCAGCATTCGACACTATGGCAGGAGCTAAAGAAATGGGTGGAAGGATCAATGGAGCAAGTTGCCGCTAACTTGCAAGACCATGATGCGGTAATGCAAATACCGAGCCTGACGTTGCACTTAGTACCCAAGTCTTTGCATGTTAATGATTTCTGGGAATGTGGTCTTATTGGTCCTAGCTCTAGGTGATGCCATGAGGAAAGGGATTGTAGACATAGGGGTTGGAGTCAGTGTACTGAGCCATGTAGTACTCCAGGATTGGGGTAACCCACCTATCGAGGATGCTAGGTTCAATGTCACACTGGCTAACGGAATGAAAGTGAAGCCATTCAGAGTGCTAAGAAATTGGCCATTGAAGATCACAGGGGTCTTTGTGGACTTTATAGTCATGAGAGGAGTGGACTACGATATCCTGTTAGGTTGACCCTGGATGCGCAATGCACAAGTCATAGAAGACTAGGGTAACGCTCTGATCTTCCTAGGAAATCAAATGGAAGCGATAAGAGTGGATATTGTCAAAAGAAGCGGATCTAGAGCATGGCAGATGCTATGGCGGGCGGAAGATGAAGACCAAACTCATGATGACATAGACAAGTAGATACAAATTATAACACAAGTGAATTAGGTTCCAAGTTGGCAGTTTGGACTCATAAATACAATCTTGTGTAGGACTGACAAAGAAAAGATACTTAACTGAAAGTATAAAGCATCATGACATTGTATTCATTCCAAATGAAAAGTGGTAGTCAAGTACAATGCTTTATAGTTGTTGGATGGTAGTAGTTTTCCCTTTCTGTGCATATGGGATTCAGTCTGCCTACATGTCCTAAGCTGAGAACTGCCTCATACAAAGAGGGTACAATAGGTGTGACTGTAGATATCTCACCATCCCTCCTCAATCACAACCAGAAAGTACAAAGTGTGTAGAGGCTTTAGCGAGAGCAACACCTGCAAAGTGTTGGCACACCATAATCATGGCAAAAAACTAGGGACTGTCGTAGAAAAGGTTAAGTGTGGGTACCGTAAACATGATGGTCATCCAAAGGCTATAACAGGGACCTCACAAAGTGTACAGAGGTTGTAGTACATGTTTACATGAGGAGTTTACAAGCGTATGATCAGAAGCATTAGGGCTAGGCATTACAAGTCTAAAAGGTCTAGTAAAAAAATTGGGTCAAGGACCATCAGGCCCTTGCAATTTTCAGCATTTATTTTCGCATAGATCTTCAATTTATTGTAGGTCTTCTTGTCGGTGTAGTCTAGCTTGGTCTTTTTGATCTTGTAGTTGTTCTTCACTTTGCCTTTTGGTCCTTGTCTTCATGGTCTTCTTTGCTTGCACTAGTCTTCATGTTCCCCTCAAGAGAAGATATCATTATCTTTGAGACAATGGAAATAACTACAAACTTTTGCACTTTCATATCTTCAAGGTCTTCACATGGGTACATTGATGGCATTTGGATATAGGCATCTCCATGTCCTCTTGGAGATAGAGTAACATCTTCTACGTAGTACAAGTGAGTAACAAGATTAGTTGTGTTACCCTTGATAGCATGCGTCCATATGAAAAACTTCATTTTGGTCATTGAGTATTAGCTTCAAATCTGAGATAAATCAGTAGTGAATTGATTCTTGAATGTGCTAACAAGCACAAGTGATGGGGCAGTATCAAACCCTACTATATAGTATCAAAAGATACTATGGTTTTGAAGATGATGATTCTTCTTGCTTGATGTTTGATGTTACCTCTTCAACTTGAAACCCCTCCTTGATGGTAAATCAATTAAATATTTGTTGGAAGACTGAGTGTTGTAGTAGATCTTGAATGGTAGGAACTCTACTTGATTGAAAAGAGTGAGAAATTGAAGAGCTTGAGACTTGTAGTAGCAATGACGTTGTCCCGTTGAGCTTTGATTTCTCAAAATCTTCCAAAGCTTGATGATTGGTTGATGAAATATTTGCTAAACATTGAGTGATTACTCAGTTTATAGTGGTAGGAGCTTGAATGTTCCAAGAGGAGTGAGAAAATGAAGAAAATTGAAGCTTTAAGTAATCTTGGCTATGGCTTCTTGGATTAGGGTTTTGACCTAGGCAGGTGCAATTTTGGACAGTAATGAGGAAATTTGATAATGCTGGTCTTAAGTAGCACCAATGTTGAGATGTGATGTGCCAAGAAGGTGCACCTGAAGTTAGAGAAGATTCCCCTAGAAGGAATCATGATGAATAATGGTTTGTGGTGTGAGATCCAAGGGCTCCAAGGTGACTAGGTACTACATGGCTATGGAGGCCACATAGGATAGAACCTGAGAGAAAGGACAATGCTAAGTAGTAGATAGGGCAATGTAAAGTTCTTATCTGATGTAGAGAAGTCTTGGGAGTCAAGGAATAAATCTTTAGAAGGGAGCTATGCCCTATAGAGAAAGTTTTAGAAGCTTGAAGGAAGATAGGTGCAGACCAAGCTATGGCTACCAAGGTGGAGCAAGTGGAGATGAGTTGAGGGATAAGCTCATTGAGCTAACTTGAGGTTAAGAAGGACTGAGGGAGCAGATAAGGGAGTCATGACATGCCCAAATAGATTTGATACCATGTCAAAAGATGTGGATCTAAAGCATGGAAAATGCTATGGTGGATGGAAGATGAAGACCAAACTCATGATGACATAGACAAGTAGAGACAAACGGTTAGACAAGTGAATTAGGTTCCAAGATGGTAGCTTGGAATCATAAACACAATCTTGTGTAGGACTGACAAAGACAAGATACTTAACTGAAAGTACAAAGAATCATGACATTGTATTCATTCCATATGAAAAGTGGTAGTCAAGTACAATGCTTTATAGTTGTTGGATGGTAGTAGTTTTCCCTTTCTGTATATATGGAATTTAGTCTGCCTGCATGTCCTAAGCTGAGAACTGCCTCATACAAAGAGGGTACAATAGGTGTGATTGTAAATATCTCAACAGAGATAAATACTACACCAGTTGACCTAGACACCATCTTAGCTATGCTCAAGGCTGACGCTCAGATCGGAAAATCTTACGGGCCATTGACTAAGTATAATGAGCAAGATTGTATGCATGTGCTAGCCACAATCAATCTACCATTCCCAGATAACGAGGAATACAAGTAAGTTGCTAAGGCAGTCAGTAAGCCTAGAGAAATGCCCTAGTGCCAATCTACATGATGGCTAGGAGCTCGCATGGGAGACTTGCCTCTATCACATTTCACGTCCCAAACAACAAATGAGACCTCCACGAGATCCTAGAGTACCTAACGGAAAAATTAGCTAGTAACCGAGCCGCAAATCTCAAACCGCTCAAGGATCTCTTGGATGAACCCAAGTGGTGATGGACTAAGGTGCACGACCTAAACTTGATGTACAATTGGGCCTTGGCCCACCATTGACAAGGAACCACACTTAGGAGATGCCAAGTAGTTGGATGAGGATGATTCTGATGATGACTACGAAGACTATTGTTCCTCCAATGTGATGAGAGCAAAGAAGAGATCAACACGATAGAGTATGACATGGAGGGGCTTGAGTTGAACAAATAAGAGCAAACTCTAAACCACAAAAAAAGAGCATCTTCAGAATTGAGAAAGGAGTCATGCAAATGGGCTACGATTGCACCTGCTTAAAGCACATATGAGCGATTGATTATAACAAAGCATGTCTTGCCCAACTAAGTGTTGCATCAATACTCAGAACCAAATCACCATCGGAGCTATGACCTCTAGGAGAGACTCCCTCTTATAGCAAAGACAGAGAGTTTGATTCCAAGTCGGAGGAAGTAATCTCGGATAGTGATCCTGAGATAGCCCGGCTACCTCTAAGACCAACTCACCAAAGGATACCTACCAGTCCACCTAAGGCGTCGAAGGTTGAAGGAGAAAAAGAGGAAATAGCCTAGGGATTCGCAAGATGAGGAGTGGAGGAAGCTGCAAGACCTGTCAAAACAATTCGCGAGATTTAAGAAAGGTGAGAGGGTAGTGGTCTTGCTAGGAGCCAAAAGATAGGGGAAAGCGAGCGAGCCTATAGAGGGACCCACCAAAGTCAAGGAAGGAAATCTAGCTGAGGAAGGGGAGACATCCTGATCTGCTTTTATGGTCAATGACTTAACCGAGGAAGAGGAGGAAAATCTTTTCTCTCTCTTACGAGAGTACGTAGATGTATTCACTTGGTCCATTGATGTGAGCTGAAGGGGGTAGATCATCCGAGTGTAGTGACTCATAACATCTCGATGATACCCGATGCATTGCTAGTCAAGTAGTGACTGTATCCAGTGAATCTTAAACACTCATGTTGTCAAGGAGGAAATCAATAAGCTACTGAGAGCAGGATTCATTTATGAAATTGAGTGCAAAGGCTGGGTGTCACCCATAGTGATTGTGATGACGAAGAATGGAAAAATCAGAGTGTGGGTCAATTACAAGAAAGTCAATGCTGCCATGAAGATAGACAATTATCCACTGCCATACATTGAGAATATGCTTGAGAGGGTGGTTCGTAAAGAGGCCTATAGTTTCTAGGATAGCTTCTTCGGATACAATCAAGTGCAAGTACATCTCAATGATAGGCACAAGATTGCTTTCACTACCGAGTGGGGCGTCTTTGCCTACGTAGTCATGCCCTTCAGGTTGATGAATGCATGAGCAACATTTCAAAGGCTCATGTGTGCCATTTTCAAAGACATGCTTAGGAAGGAGTTAGAGGTATTTGTTGATGATCTACGTGTCCATACTTAGGAAGTCTTTGAAAGATGTAGATTGTATTGTCTCTCATTGAACCCTTTGAAATGCCAATTCTAGGTGAAGCACGGATGCATCCTTGGGCATGTGGTGTCAAAGAATGGCATTGCCACCAAATTCTTGAAAGTTGGGGCTATTATCAATCTTCCATCACCAACTGACTACAAGGGAGTTCAGTGCTTTCTTGGTCATACAGGGTACTATCGACGATTTGTGTTAAACTATGCACCAATCACTAGGCCTCTATACAAATTGATGGTGGTATTTGAATGGACTGAGTAATGCCAACATACATATGAATATTTGAAGAAGGCTCTAACCACAACACCAATTCTATGAGCCCTAGACTGGTGGGCCATAACCTTCCACATTCACATTGATGCCTCAAAGTCTGCCATGGGAGTTGTGTTGTGCCAGCTAGGTGAACAAAATTTAGACTATCTAATGAGTTTTGCTAGCAGACAACTCACGAATACTGAGATGAACTACTCCACCACAGAAAGGGAGGGATTGGCTATGGTGTTTGTTGTAAAGATATTTTGCATTACTTATTGGCCACACCTTTTGTCTTCTTTGTTAACCATCAAGCCTTGTTTTATCTTGTTAACAAACCTTGTGCTACAGGAAGATGAATGTCTCGATGGTTACTTTTGCTTCTCGAGTTTTTCTTTGTGGTTGTATGCAAAGGGAAGCATCACTGCATGGCCGACCATATGTCTCGCATACCCATAGGAGAAACTGTAGGACAAGGCATCACAGATGACTTGCCGGTCGTGCACCTATTCAACCTGTCTAGCAAAAGGGACTTGTTTAGAACTAACTTGACACCATACTGGGTAAACAACATAGTCCAAGTGCTTGAGCATAGACAACCTGAAAGACCCATCAAGAAGGTGCGACTTAGGTGACTCATTCTTATTAAAATACAACCCTATCAATTGATAGCAGGGCAATTCTATAGGTTAGGTCACGATAGCTTGTTGCGTAGATGCGTATGTGAACATGAGATGCATGACACACTTGCAGAAGCACACAATGGAATTGCAGGAGGGCACTTCAGTGGAGACATGATGGCTTGCAAGGTGCTGCAGTCTCAACTGTGGTGGCTTACTCTTTTTCTAGATGCAACACGATTTGTAAAGCACTGCGATGAGTGCCAATGGACCAAGGCACCAGTTTGCAAGGAAAAAATGGAGCTAAGCCCAACCATTTGAGAAATAGAGAATTGACTTCATTGGGTAGATTAGTCATGTGGTACAGTACTCGCATGCCAAGTACATCATCATTTGCTACTACAAACTCTCACTAAGGGGGCAAAAGTGTGAGCCACGAGACAAATAACGATGCTCAAACCAGTGCTAAGTTTCTTTGGGAGCAGGTGATCTCACGCTTCAGCTGCCCCATTGAACTAGTTAGTTATCAAGGCACACACTTCATTACTGAAGTGATCACTCACCTCATGTCGACCTTTCTAATCATCCATAAAAAATCCTCACCCTACTATCCTCAAACAAATGGCCAGGCTGAGTCTACTAATAAGATCTTAGTGAATGTCTTGACCAAAGTGGTATTTTCCTCGTGGATTGACTGGGACAACCAAAACTGATGGCAGCCTTATGGGCCTACCAAATATAAAACAGCAGTAGGATGACATACTCCCTTCATCTGAACCTACAGAATGACTGAAGCCATTCTACCTATAGAGTTCCTTGTCCTGACCTTGAGAATAGCCACCCGAGAGAGATGGGATGGAAAGGAGGCATGGACTGACTACTTGATTGAGCTAGAACACTTATTAGAGACTCGAATTCTAGCCACCCATGCACTGATTTGCGACAAAAAGGGCGGTTGCAAGAGTTGGTTTTACAACCACGTCAAGCAGCAAGAATTTGAACAAGGTGACATAGTGTTGTTGTACTCAATAAAAGGCCACAAATAGAAGATGAAGTTTAGGGGATTAGGACCTTTTCGAGTTCACACTATCAGCCAAACCAACAATGTAGACTCAAGACCCTAGATGGAGATGGCATAAGCTTCTTCAACGGGAGTCGCATAAAGAAGTACTACCCTCCCACGCATCCACTACACAAGCCCCCCATGCTAGAGCCCCCTTGTGGAAGTTCGAGTTGCCACAATAATGGAAATTGAGGAGGAAGATGAGAAGGTAGTAGCACCTGCTTACCTGCATATGATAGTCACTACCCAACAAACACATACATTCGATGCATTAATCGATTAGGGAGATGATTTCAATATCTTAACTCACAATCATTGGACTCAAATTGGCTGCCCACAACTACAATCTACCAACGCCAAACTTAGCCCATTTGGGGTTCGTCGTATGGCCTTCTAGGGAAGTGCAAAGTAGTAGCCTCTATCGAGTTTGAAAGCATACACATAATCTTTTATGTGTTTTTGAACAAAAAAGATATTGGTCAGGAATCATTGTTAGGACACTCATTTAAAAAGCAAGCACACTGTAATGTTGACTAAGATTCACAACATATTCACCTTGCTATCGGCAATGTACGGATATTCACGACTTTCAGCAAGGGCAATGCGGCTCCATCAAAGCTCGCAAGGCCTGGCTAGAGAAACCCACCACCAAGTCTAATGAGAGGGATTGAGGCTTATCACAACATGCCCGCCTATTGGCTACCCAAGCATGCTTTAGCGGTCCATCGAGAAATGAATCTAAGCATCGCTGCCTGGCACTCCCATGGAATGTTTCGGAGTTTTTTGCCTAGAGTTTCCCGAGTCCGCCTTGCAACGGAATGTTCACGGTCTAATCCACTAGGATCGACCTAAAATTTGGGTTCCTAGGGGTCAAGGTCTCCTAAAAACATTCTAGCGTCGGGTCCTGGACATCCTACTTTACATAGAGATACCCAAGCCGAAGCAGATCCATGTCGCACTTGGTTCAAAGAGAATGGGAAACGAGAGGGATGCGCCACTCAACCTCTCTGCTAGTAGGGTATAGCCCCATTCCAATCCCCTAAAATGGCATTAATCGGGTTCTAACCTATCAATACCTAAAGGTTGAACAATGGTGAAACCTTGTGAGAAGCCTCCCAGTTCTCTTGGATCACCCTACCATAAGATAGACCCATCAAGGGTTCCGCCCACCCACTTCTCTTGATAACTTTAGTTTTCTAATTAGGTCCTATCACATTTATGTGTGACATTTAAAGTCAACTTCCTTAATTAAGCCTTTTAGGGAACATGGTTCATTTCCATAACTTATAGCACTGACACAAAAACAGAGCAAACAGTCCTTTTGTCAAACAAGTTCCTTAACTTATCTTCAAGTTAATCTTTGACTCTTGCCCATAAAAGAGAAATTATATTTCTCTTCTGCCTTGTAGAAGTACTTGATCCAAATCACATGGCACCATAATTTCCATCCATAATCTAGAATAGGATCTTCCAATGCCATAGACGTTGGGCTCATCGTAGTCTTCAACTCCGTTCCTCGGAACTGGCAAGGGGTGTCTAGAGCTCCACTTGACCCCAAGTAGCCTAGGAGTGAAACACAATTTCTATGGTTGACCTTTTCACCACTCGACCTTCGGCTCGTGAATCGAGAAGTGCCCTTCTTGGGTTATTCGACGGTGCAATCTTGGAGATGATCCACCCGTGCAAAATATCATTTCCTTAATTAATTCGTTTAGGAATCAAGCACAAACAAGGCATTCAGTCCTAATATCATTAAAAAAAAATCCTTTATTCCCATGGAAATGTGTCATCATAGACCTTGGCCCTGCATTTACCATCAATCACGAGAACTTGGAATAATCATCCAAACCACAATAGTTGAATGTAAAAGCATTTAGGGTGTTATTCAATCAACCAATGAAAACAATGGTATTCTTTCCCAAACATTGCAAGAATAGTTGCGATAACCTTTCCAATGCATATTTGCTCCCCCCCTTGGGATCAAGAGTAATACCATGTAACTCCTATACGATGCAAAACCATCTTTCAATGTAAAATAATTTTTGAATTTATTGTGGAGGTTGTACTCAATGCATGGTTTGGCAACACAAGGTAAACTTTTTAACCATTATTTAATTGTAAAACCTTCATAGGAATGGGTGCAAGACTTTAATGCAAGATCATTTTATGTACCATTGATGTATGTTTCATACAATCTTTCCCCATGCATGTATCGTCCATGAAACTTAAACAATATTGTCCTAGGTAAAGACTAATTCAAAGACTTATCGATGCTTGATACTTTAGAGCCTTATATGCTACTTATGCTATGCATGGATTCCAACACATAACAACGTGAAGCAATCTACTTATCTTGATACATGCACTTCACAAACTCCATCTTCGAATGCTTGAGATGAAATTTATCATTTTTAGTGTCCTATTCTTGTGCAACCCTAGCATATCTCATGCGAAAATCAAGCAAGCATCCATCAATTTGGAAATACATTACTTACGACTGGTATCGTAGTTGGATTGGCAGTGATGCCCTTGCTGCCCGAGGCTTTGTTGCTTGTTGAGGGATTTCCATCTATGCATGACAATTTCCACTTGGGTCCCATGATCTTCTTCTCTTTTAGATGTGACTCACACAAGACTTCAATAGTCACTTGCTCGAGAAGAGGGGAAATTGGGGAAGATCAGCTTGCAGGTTAGGGGATGAGCTCAGGGAGAAGGAAAAGTGAAAATGCGTGTGGCCACCCTCTAAGGAGGGGAAGAGAAGGAGACCCTTTTGGAGGGTTCTCTCTCTCTCTCTCTCTCTCTCTCCCACTCTCTGTCACAGTCTCTCTTTCTCCCTCTCGCCCTCTCTCTCTCGTTAGCAAGGGGGAAGAGGTGGCATCTCCATTGGAGGGTTCTCTCTCTCTCTCTCTCTCTCTCTCCCACTCTCTGTCACACTCTCTCTTTCTCCCTCTCTCCCTCTCTCTCTCTCTCTCTCCCACTCTTTGTCACACTCTCTCTTTCTCCCTCCCTCCCTCCCTCCCTCCCTCCCTCCCTCTCTCTCTCTCTCTCTCTCTCTCTCTCTCTCTCTCTCTCTCTCTCTCTCTCTCTCTCTCTCTCTCTCTCTCTCTCTCTCTCTCTCTCTCTCTCTCTCTCGTTAGCAAGGGGGGAAGAGGTGGCATCTCCCTTCTTTCTTTTGTGATGGGGGGGTTTTACAGGGGAAGAGAGTGGTGTTATTGGGGGGGCATGGGGAAAAGGTGGAGTGGTGGTGGTGGTTACCACTGCTTATTCTGCATGGCGATGGGGGACTCTCAACTCCCAGCTGCCCATGATCTGGCCGTTATGCCCAAGGGGGAGGGGGTGGTAGGCCACATGGCCTCCCCCCTCTCTCTCTCTCTTGTTAGCAAGGGGGGAAGAGGTGGCATCTCCCTTCTTTCTTTTGTGATGGGGGGGTTTTACAGGGGAAGAGAGTGGTGTTATTGGGGGGCATGGGGAAAAGGTGGAGTGGTGGTGGTGGTTACCACTGCTTATTCTGCATGGCGATGGGGGACTCGCAGCATCCGAGCTGCCCATGATCTGGCCGTTATGCCCAAGGGGGAGGGGGTGGTAGGCCACATGGCCTCCCCCCTCTCCATCCTCATCATCTCCCTTGTCTTCCCTATTGGCTACATCCCCCGCATCATCATTGATATCTTCTCCTCCCTCGTCTTCTATGTCGGTGACTCCTCTCCCCCTTCCATGTCAACATCACGATGTCTCCCCCTCCCTCTGCCAAGTGTCATCATTGAAAAAAAATTCAATTATTTTCTTATGAAAATTAGGGGGGTTTTATGCAGCCCAGGCGGGGGATATTACATCCTCTCCTGCTTAGAGAACTCAAGATGTCCTCATCTCGGAAGAACTGGGGAAGACAAGCATTACTAGGGCTTAAGGCCTGTGGGTTAGGACCCACCATGCGTCCATTGCACTACTCGTAATGACTCAAGTAGTGCAACTCATATTATTGGTATAAGAGTAGGATTTATTTCCAATATAACTTGTATTACATGTCGATAAAACTCCCAGGATTTCTAATCATCTTGAAGAGGTGTAATGGGTTCTAAGTCTTTGTCTTCATCTGATTCCTCTATATATCTGAAGATTGTACTTGTGTAGCTTCGTTTTCTTGGAGGTTCAATGTCTTCGGGGAAAATCTCCTTGGAAGTGCCCTAGATCATTGCAATGGAAGCATTGATAGTAGGGAATCTCCTATGGATGTGCCCTATCTCTCCGCACATATGGCATCTCTTGTCTTGATCTCGGGAATCATCTTTGTCACAATTGCCCGGTTTAAGTTCTTGGACAATTGGGTTTGCTTGAAGTAATGCATCTTGTAAGTTCGTTGGATGCATTGCTTCGAGACAATGGTTCAAAGGAGTGTTCAGGCCATGGCAAATCTTGGATACTTGTTGTGCAATATCCATAGGTGGCATGTATTTTAGTAGGGTAAAAAACTTTGAGTAGTAAGCTTCCAGGGTCAATTCCAACTACTTGAGCCTGAAGAATTCATTCATCCTCAAAGTCTGGTAGGTTGGTGGAAGGTATCGTCCGCATACAACATCTTTCAGTTGAGCCCAAGTGACAGCGGTTTCAGAAATACCTTGATCTTTGCACCATTGCTTCCACCATATCCGATCCTGGCCGACTAACTTAAGTTTGACTATCATGTGATGTCTATCCCTTTTCCACCAAACTTGGGGGCCTTAACTTGTTTGAGAAGCAGTTTCTTCTCTTGTATGTCAGCATTCGTGGATGCAAAAGGTGCCTAACAATCAAGCCATACCACTTAGGTTATTCCGTATAGCAAATGCCTACGAACCATACATTAATCAATCATATATCATTACAAAGTTTCACTCTGATACCAACTGTAATGTGCCTATCCAAGTACTCTCTTTAGCGGTCCATTGAGAAAGGAATCTAAGCGTTGTTGCTGGCACTTCCATGGAATGTTTTGGGGTTTGTCACCTAGGGTTTCCTGAGTCTGCCTCGCAATGGAATATTTGCGGTAACCCATTAGGATTCACCTGAAACTTGGGTTCCTAGGGGGGTCAATGTCTCCTAACAACATTCTAGCATCGGGTCCTGGACATCTTGCTTTATGCAGAGATATACAAGGCAAAGCAGATCCATGTCATACTTGGTTCAAAGAGAATGGAAAATGAGAGGGATGTGCCGCTCAACCTCCCTGTTAGTAGGGCATAGTCTCATTCCGGTCCCCCAAAACGGCATGAATCAAGCTCTAACCTATCAATACCTAAAGGTTGAACAACGGTAAAACCTTGTGAGAAGCCTCCTGGTTCTCTGGGACCACCCTACCATAGGACAGACCCATCGGGGGTTTTGCCCACCCACTTGCCTTGATAGCTTTAGTTTTCTAATTAAGTCCAATCACATTTATGTGTGACATTTAAAGTCAACTTCTTTAATTAAGCCTTTTAGGGAATAGGGTTCGTTCTCGTAACTTAAAGTACTGACACAAAAACAGAGTAAACAATCTTTTTGACAAACAAATTCCTTAACTTATTTTTAAGTTAATCTTTGTCTCCCCTGCCCATACAGGAGAAATTATATTTCCCTTCTGCCTTGCAGAAGTACCTGGTCCAAATCACATGGCACCATAATTTCCATCCATTATCTAGAATAGGATCTTCCAATGCCACTTACGCTAGGCTCACAACAGTCTTCAACTCTGTTCCTTCAGACTGGCAAGGTTTCTCCAGAGCTCCACCTAACCCCAAGCGGCCTAGGAGTGAAACACAATTTCTGTGGTTGACCTTTTCACCACTCGACCTTCGTCCCGTGAATCAAGAAGTGCCCTTCTCGGGTTATTCGATGGTGTGATCTTGGAGATGATCCACACGTGCAGAATATCCTTTCCTTAATTAATTCATTTAGGAATCAAGCACAAACAAGGCATTCAGTCCTAATATCATCTTTTAGAAAATATTCCCTTATCCCCATGGCAATGTGTCATCACAAACCTCAGCCATGCATTTACCATCAATCACAAGCACTTGGAATAATCATCCAAACCACAGTCCAACAATTAGCTGAATGTAAAAGCATTTAGGGCGTTATTTGATCAACCAACGAAAACAATGGTATTATTTCCCAAACATTGCAAGAATAGTCACGATAACCTTTCCAATGCATATTTGCTCTCCCCCTTGGGATCAAGAGCGATAACATGTAGACTTTTAACTTGACTTTATCTTCCTTTCAATGAGTGCAAGACAAATTTGTAACTCCTATATGATGCAAGACCATCTTTCAATGTAAAATAATTCCTGAATTAATTGTACAGATTGTACTCAATTCATGGTTTGGCAGCACAAGGTAAACTTTTTAACCGTTATTTAATTGTAAAACCTTCATAGGAATGGGTGCAAGACTTTAATGCAAGATCATTTCATGTACCATTGATGTATGTTTCATATAATCTTTCCCCATGCATGTATCGTCTATGAACCTTAAACAATATTGTCCTAGGTAAAGACTAATTCAAAGACTTATCGATGCTTGATACTTTAGAGCCTTATATGCTACTTATGCTATGCATGGATTCTAACGCATCACAACGTGAAGCAATCTACATCTTTTGATACATGCACTTCACAAACTCCATCTTCAAATACTTGAGATGAAATTTATCATTTTCAGTGTCCTATTCTCATGCAGCACAGTAGGGTCCTAGCGTATCTCATGCAGAAATCAATCAAGCATTCAACAATTTGGAAATACATTACTTATGATCAGTACCATAGTTGGATTGGCAGTGATGCCCTCACCCGAGGATTTGTTGCTTGTTGAGGGATTGCCATCTGCATGTGACAATTTCCCTTGGGGCCCATGATCTTCTTCTCTTTTAGATGCGATTCGTACAAGACTTCAACAGTCACTTGCTCAAGAAGAGGGGTGATTGGAGAAGATCAGCTTGTGGGTTAGGGGATGAACTGGGGGAGAAGGAAAAGAGAAAATGCGTGTGGCCACACTCTAAGGAGGGGAAGAGGAGGAGACCCTTTTGGAGGGTTCTCTCTCTCTCTCTCTCTCTCTCTCTCCCACTCTTTGCCACACTCTCTCTTTCTCCCTCTCTCCCCCCCTCTCTCTCTCTCCATAGCAGGGGGGAGGTGGTATCTCCCTTCTTTCTTTTACAGTGGGGGGGGGGGGTTTTATAGGGGAAGAAAGTGGTATTATTGGGGGGGGGCATGGGGAAAAGGTGGAGTGGTGGTGGTGGTGACCACCACCTATTCTGCATGGCAACGGGGGACTCGTAGTGCCTCCCAACTGCCTATGATCTAGCCGTTATGCCCAAGGGGGAGGGGGTGGTAGGCCACATGGCCTCCCTCCTCTCCATCGTCATCATCTCCATTGTCTTTCCTGTCATCTACCTCCCCCATGTCATCATTGATGTCTTCTCCTCCCTCGTCTTCCACGTCGGCGACTCCTCTCCCCCTTCCATGTCATCATCATGGTGTCTCCCTCTCCCTTCGCCACAGCTGTTGGTGTTGACAGGGGGATGTAATAATTTTTTTTTCAATTATTTTCTTATGAAAATTAGTGGGGGGTTTTTATGCAGTGCAAAAAAGGGTTATTACACAACCCACCATGCCACACCATCAGCACACTATTGAAATCAAAGCTAAGGCCCTCGAACCATAGTTCAAGTGGGTGCCTAAACATCAAGGACTGCTGCCTAGGAGCATGCAATCATGACCTTGCAAGTTTAGAAACTCATACTCGAGACCTAGAAGGCAAAGAAGAAACTACATGCACTGATGAATGGTCAGCCGCGATGGGTCCCCAATACCTTATTACAAGTGCAAGGCTATTACGAGGGCAATGCCTGGATATGGGTGACAAAAGCTAAGTTGGATAGTGGCACTATTCGAATGCCACCCTCAAACCCAACTATACAGAGCTGCACAACAGATTAGGCACTAAGGCTGCAAAAAGCTTAAGTTGCGAAGCCCATAGAGCCCAACATTGTTAACCCAAAACCTCAACAAGTCTATCGACCGAAACTGTAGCAGCTTGATGACTCCAAACCAACTCAACCCAACACTGTTAGTGCTACTCAAGACTCAAAGACATCTGGCAGCACAAAGTCAAAATCCCAAACCAAGCTTAGTGCATGAGAGGCCAAATTGCACACTCTGGAGCAGCCGCAACCACAGATGTTAGTTGTTGAGCTATTGAGTTAGCCCCTAGCCCCAAGCAGGCCTTAAACCTTCTTACGAATGACGTTCTATTCTTACCTTGGTTACAGACTTTTTTGAAAATATAGGGGATGACTTAGTTGGTTGCCTTCGGCGTTTGGATGCCATGTTTACCACACTTGATAAAAGTTATAACCGATTAGTAGACATAGGTCTCTTGGATGAGCCTTTAGTAATGGAGGTATACGTGCTGCCTTGTTCATGGGAAGAATCAGAATTTGTATTCATCAAGGCTCCCCAGGCAGCTAAGAAACTCATAGACATTGAGACATGCAAGCAATGCCTCATTACATCTTATGCCAAGGGCACAGTCCTTATGTGACTGACTAGAAAATTGCAAAGTTGAAATAGCTGGCTGCTTACGACTCCTCTTTCTTGCATCAATGGTATGCTCTTAGACTCCAATGGGAGCAAGAAGGCTACCGAATTATGACCAACACTGAGCAGAGATGTGCAATCAAGACCTCATAATACAACTCGTCCAGCTTATATAGCCCAACCTTCTATAGAGTGTTGACCACCATTCTCAATCGGCCCCTTGAAGAGCACATCATGGCTCACCCCTACTTAGATCACATGTCGACCAAGGAGGAGCTACACATTGCCAACAGAATGGACTCTGGTGATTTCCTCATAGATTTCCTCACTTACCTCACCCACGTAAGCATCCGATCTGTCGACATGGACCATTATGCTCAAATGGAGTACAACCCAAACTTCTACTCTTGGCTTATGCGAAGGTGAAACACAGTGAGCATGCATTGTATGGTCTTCACCCTTCAACCTCTAATCTTAGGAAGGATTTTTCTCATCTCTAAGGGGGGAGGGTGTGAATGATAAAAGGTATGGAATATAAAAATAAACCCTAAAACCTCAATCAATGTTGAAAAATAGAAAAGAATACGTAAAAACAACTCAAGGTTGATTAAAAGTGTTAGAAATTTTTGTGGAATGCATTGATTGTTTAAAGAAAAATTCTCTTTCTATGTCAAAGCACTTTAGTTTTCATAAGCATTTCTTCCATCTCCTACGCGTCTTTTCGCAAAAATTATCTGAAGAATACTAATGGTGGGCTATGGCTTCATGACAGGCACCTACAATGGCAGGACATGAGAAAACCAGCAAGCTGCCATTCTCGGAGGAAGAGTAGGAAAAGTATGGTCTCTTAGTGGAAATAAGGGCCTATAGTCAATTCAAATTCAGGAACATCCTGAATTTGGAATGTATAGTCATGGAGGAGGTAGCCATCAAGCAAATTGTGAAGTAGTCTAAGTTATAGAAGTATATGGAGAAGGTGGGCCAAGCCATGGACTACAAGAAGTGCACGGTATTCCTCAATATTTTCAACAAGAATTGTAGCATTTCCATGATGTGTTAAGAGAATAAGCCCGCCTAGCAGGTGGAAATTAAGCTGAGTCCTAAGTTGGTGTAGAGCAGTGGGCTTGCCCAATAAAGTTGAAAGATGGTCAAAAAGGGATGTGTACAACATATTGGGAATGGACAAAGTGATAGTCCACACCGACGATGGCATCAACCTAGCTGACATCCCTGACCCCAAAGTCCAAATATAGGCCAAAATGGTGCATGCATTGTTCTCTAGCCAAAGGTATAATGCATTGATGAGAAGAATCAATGTGCCAATGCTGGAAAGCATCGCTATCAAGCCCTTTAATAAGGTGAACCTAAAGAGCCTCATGCAGAATACAATAGAAACATTAGTGGAAGAATTGACTATAGGTGGAAGACCCATGGGGGGAGAATCCTTGGCCTCCAAAGCTAGGAAGAAGTCCTCATCAAAGGCCTCTACCATTGGATTCAAAGGGGTCTTGAAGGCCATCATCAAAGATGCCTTGGAGGGGGAGGCAGAAGAAGATGAGAAAGTCAGTGAGATGCTAGATAGGTCCCCTCCTTGCCAAGCACAAGAGCAATCTAGCAAAAGGATGGTGAGTGACAAAGAAGGGGAGAGTAGGAAGCACAATCTAGCTGAGGAGGGACCAAGAAGTCAAAGAAAAAGACTCCATAGAAGAAGACCGAAGAAGAGAGTAGGAAGAAAGAAAAAGCAAATCTACTAAGAGCCCAAAGTGAGTCCAAAAGCACTGAAAAAAGAAGAAAAAGAAGAGAAAAGGAGGAGGTGAAGAGAATAAAAGAGGAATATAGGAAAGCTGAAGATGAGAGGAGGAGGAAAATAGAGGAAGAGGCCGAGGTGTTAAGGAGGAAGGAAGAGGAAGACATAGCCCAGGCCATCCACCTCTCAGTGGAGCAACCTTCAAGGGAAGAAGATCTAGTAACCATGAGCCCTCACGAAGAAGAATGCCTAAGAACAAGCTCTTATGCAACCAAAAACATGCCACCCCCAGTAATCGAGGGCAAGGAAAAGGGTCTAATTAACCCCATCTCACCTGTCCTAGTACCCACCACCCCATTCTCTACACCACCCAAGATTCTTCTACCACGGTAGATGCCAATTGAGATGTCGAGCTCCACTCGTGATATGCCAGGGTGACCGTTGTGCATTTATGTCACCGACGTGTCAGTTGCAGATGCGGTTGGTACACCGCCCATGAATAATAGCTACATGATAGCTATCCTTATCTACTCTAGTTCGTGGCTCAGTTAGTATGCCACCTTAGTTAGTTGAGTTTGGTTTGAGACCCATATATAGGGTTCTTCTATTTCCTTGTACTTGAGTTGTTTTGGCTTACACAACTAAGAAGAGGAAAACTGTTTTCAGCCTCCACCCTTGTGTGTATTCCCCCATTGTGCAAGCAAGAAAGCTACGAGTGAGACTCCTTCCTTCTCTCTCACAATCTTGACATGGTATCAGAGCCTTGTTCGTGGTAAGGAGCTCAAGAAAGCAAGCCAAGCTCGCGGTGTTCTGGTAAGAGGAGCAGTGTTGCTTTCATTTTCTATTTTGGGAGCAGATCTCTGCAGGTAGCACAGCCGAAAATTGCAAGAGTGCATTGTCTCAGGTTGAGACGCCCTTTGCGGTGAAGCAAGAGGACAGTATATGTTGCGGGTGAGGGCTTTAGCCCATGGCGACCCTGTTTTTTTTATTTGAGGCCATTTCGGGGCCTGTTTTGGAGGCGGAAGTTTTCTACACGCACTCAGGAAAAGGCCCAGTTTTATGCTGTGCAGCCACTATTCTACAGGTCGGTGAAAAATTACTGTAGAAATTGCATCGTATGCTTGTGCCAGAGACATTGGGAGTTACAGAATCATCCCTGTTGCCTGTTGATGCAAAATCATCACTAGGAAGTGACTGTGTGGTCAAATACCACTTTCGTCAGTTTTGCAAATTAGCCCTTGTGAGGCTGAAGCTGTGTTCTTTGCAGTGACAGAACTTTTTGCAGTATTCTGTAATGGCATTTGATTCTCTCTCACAGATTGTCACTGAAAATCTTGACAAGAACAACTTCCAAGCATGGAAGTTTAGAATGAAGAATTTCCTTATGGGAAAAGGATATTGGGAATTTGTTGCAGGAAATTAAGAAGAACCAGTTCTTCCTAATGTTCCCAATCAACAGCAAATGCAGGCATTTAAAGCATGGCATGAGAGAGCCAGGAAAGTTATGTACTGGCTGTCTATCAGTATTTCAGACTCTATGATTGTGCATATTCAGGATGCAAGTACGCCAAAGGAGGCATGGGATACTTTGTCAAAAATGTATAGCACAAATACTCAAGCCAAGAAAATGCAGCTCAAGCAAGAGTTGCATAATGTGCAAAGAGAAAATATGAGCATCAATGACTACCACATGAAGGTGAAGAAGATTGCAGATACACTTGCTTCCATTGGGTCGCCAGTGGAAGATGATGATTTAGTTTCTGTGACCTTGAATGGTCTAGGAAAGGATTATGCACAGTTTTGAAGATCCATTTCCGTCCGTGAAAGATTTCCTGATTTTGAGGAGTTGATTGCTCTTCTAATTTCTGAGGAGCAAAGAAATGGTGGTGCATCTTCTTCAGGAGGAACTTCAAAAGAAACGGTCTTCTACTCAAATGCTGGAAGAGGTAGAGGCAGAGGTAGAGGAGGCCGATCTGGAGGCCGTGGTAGAAATCAGAATATGCAGCAAACTCAAGAAAACCAGTCCTATGGAGGAGGACGTGGTAACTCTAGAGGCAGGGGGAGCCAAAGAGGTCGTGGTGGATGGCAAAGAGGCCAAAATACAAACAGTAATGTTGAATGCCACTACTGTGGTAAAATGGGTCATATGGCTAAAGACTGCTATAAAAAGCAGAATGACATCATGAATGGAAAACTGCAAGAAGGGAACTATGCATCTTCTAGTAGATAGGGTAATGACAGAAATGAGGATTTGTTTATGGTGCATCACATGAACAATTCTGTGACAAGTGCAGAAGAAAGCAATGATATATGGTATGTTGACTCAGGTGCATCAAACCACATGACAGGTCATGCAGAATGGATGGAGGATGCAAGGAAAATGGAAAAACCAGGATTTGTGGAGACTGGTGATGATACTGCACATCCTATTGTGCAGATTGGAAAAATTTATTTGTCTATGCAGGATGGGAAAAAGAAATACCTGTCTGATGCATTTCATGTCTCGAATATCACCAAGAATTTGGTTTCTGTTGGTCAAATGGTTGAGCAGGGCTTGCAGGTCAGATTTAATCCTCATGGATGCTTTGTTGAGGATATAAAAAATAAAGGTCGCTTGATAGCAAAAGGAAAGAAGAAGGGCAGAATGTTTACGTTGGATGCAGACATGTCTGAATTGAGTGCAGCAATGTTTGCACATGGGACCGGTGTAGTTGTAGATATTGATATCTGGCATAAACGCATTGGTCATGTTAATGTACAGCGAGTTAAATCAATGCAGGCCCAAAATATTATTGCAGGATTGCCAAAATTCAAGGTTGCAGAAATGCATAAGGTATGTGAAGCCTGTCAGTTTGGAAAACAGGCAAGGAAACCATTTCCTAGACATGTTCAAGAGAGTGAGAAGCCATTGGAATTAATCCACTCTGATGTGTGGACTACTAAAGTTGCATCTCTTGGAGGCTGTCATTATTTTGTCACTTTTATTGATGACTATAGCAGAAAAGTTTGGGTGTATTTTATGAAAAAGAAAAGTGATGTTTTTGGGCATTTCAAAACTCTTAAAGCTATGGTTGAAAAAGAGACAGGCCTGCAAATAAAATGCCTAAGGTCAGATGGAGGGGGAGAGTACCTCTCAAATGAGTTTGCAAGGTTCCTGCAGGAGCATGGCATAAAGTAGCAATATTCATGCAGTCATACCCCACAACAAAATAGAATTGCAGAAAGGAAAAATAGGCATATTGGAGAGGTATCTCGTGCCATGCTCAACGAAAAAGGCTTGCCAGATTTTTACTGGGCTGAAGCAGTTGCTACAGCAGTCTATATAATGAACATGACTCCCACTGCAGCAATACATGGGATGACTCCAGAGGAGAGGTATACTGGTAGGAAAACAAATATTTCTCATTTAAAAATTTTTGGTTGCATTGCCTATGTACATGTGCCAGATGAGTTGAGATTCAAGTTGGATCCAAAAGCTGAGAAGTGCATCTTTATTGGTTACTCTTTGCAGCAAAAAGAGTATAGATGCTATAACCCTTCTACTCGTAAGTTTACAGTGAGTAGAGATGTTGTTTTTGATGAGATGAGTAGCTGGTATAAACCAGTAAATGTGATTGATGATGTAGATGCACAAAATGGTAATGCTGCACAGAATTCACAGCAGCAGTCACAAAATATTAGTGGACCTGGAGCGTCCTCTAGCAGTGGTTCACATTCTTCGCCATGGACAGGCAGATTGAGATCATGAGAATCTTCTCAAAGCAATGCAGATAGTGGTATGCAGGTATCACGAAAAGGAAAAGAGAAGGTTGATCAGCCCATGTTTGATGTGAATGCAGGTCACTCTTATGTGGATGGTGAATCCAGTGGCTCAGAACAGAGCATTGATGATGAGTTGGGTATCCCCTCTATTGTTACACCTGGAGTAAGGAAGACCAGGGATGTTTTGAGAGCACCTGGAAGTGAGCCTACTTTGCGTAGGTCTACCAGAGTTAGGTATCCTGTGGATAGGCTGAAATATGATGGATTTACAGCCATTCACTATGCATATATGGTCAAAGTGATACAGGAACCAGAACCCACTTCTTTTGAGCAAGCCATCGGAAAAGAAAAATGGGAGAAAGCCATGGATGAAGAAATGGATGCCTTGGAAGCAAATGCTACATGGGAATTGGCACCTTTGCCTAAAGGTAAGAATGGAATTGGCTGTAAGTGGGTTTATAAGGTGAAGCACAATGCAGATGGTTCTGTGAATAGATACAAGGCAAGATTAGTAGTCAAGGGGTATGCACAAACATATGGCATTGACTATGAAGAGACATTCAGTCCGGTTGCAAGGATGGCAACTGTAAGAGCAGTCATTGCTATGGCTGCATCAAAGGGATGGTCTTTGCATCAGATGGATGTAAAGAATGCCTTCTTGCATGGTGATTTGTAAGAAGAGGTCTATATGGAGCAGCCACCAGGTTATGTGCATGCTGTTCATCCTGAGTTTGTTTACAGGTTGAAGAAAGCTTTGTATGGTTTGAAGCAAGCACCTAGAGCATGGTCTGACAAGATAGGACAGTATCTTGTCACTATTGGCTTTCAGATTTCCAAGGCAGATTTCTCACTTTATGTGAGAAAAACAGAGAAAGGTATTATGCTACTTGTCATTTATGTTGATGATTTGATTATGACAGGTTACAGTGATGAAGATATCCTTCATGTGAAAATGCTATTGAAGCAGAAGTTTGAGATGAAGGATTTGGGAGAGCTGCATTATTTCTTGGGCATTGAGGTGATTAGATCACCAAGTGGGATACAGCTCTTGCAGAGGCAGTATGGATTGGACATGCTGACCAAATATGGAATGACAGGCTGTAAGTCTATTTCAGTTCCTTTGGAGCAGAATGTGAAGCTGAGCGCAGATGCAGGTGAGCTTCTGGAAGACCCTACTATGTACAGATGCATAGTAGGAAGCTTGATTTATATGACTATTACCAGGCCAGATTTGAGCTATGCTGTTGGATTGGTAAGTCAGTTTATGCAGGCTCCAAGGAAACCGCATTTGGATGCGGCTAGACGCATACTCAGGTATGTGAAGTCCACATTGCAGTATGGACTATTTTATGAGACTGGGGTTCAGATACAGTTGCATGGATACACTAATGCTGATTGGGCTGGTAGCATTTCTGATAGACGATCTACCAGTGGATATGTGTTCTCTTTTGGGAGTGCTGCAGCCACTTGGAGTAGCAAGAAACAGCCTACAGTTGCCTTGTCCAGCACAGAGGCTGAGTACAGGGGTGCAGCAATGGCTGCATGTGAGGTAGCTTGGTTGCATAAGCTACTTTATGATATGCATCAGCCTACAGATGGGCCAGTTGTCATTTATTGTGACAACATGAGTAATATACACTTGGAAAATAACCCAGTCTATCATGCTAGAACAAAGCACATTGAGGTGCATTATTACTATGTGCGGGAGAGGGTTTTACTAGGTCTTATTGATCTAGTTTATGTCAGCATAGAGGATCAGGTAGTTGACATATTCACGAAGGCATTGGGTGCAGAGAAGCTGTGCAAGTTCAGAGACCTGCTTGGTGTGCAGGAATTGGGATTGAGCTCGAGGGGGAGTGTTGAGATGTCGAGCTCCACTCGTGATATGCCAGGGTGACCGTTGTGCATTTATGTCATTGACGTGTCAGTTGCAGATGCGGTTGGTACACCGCCCATGAATAATAGCTACATGATAGCTATCCTTATCTACTCTAGTTCGTGGCTCAGTTAGTATGCCACCTTAGTTAGTTGAGTTTGGTTTGAGACCCATATATAGGGTTCTTCTATTTCCTTGTACTTAAGTTTTTTTGGCTTACATAACTAAGAAGAGGAAAACTATTTTCAGCCTCCACCCTTGTGTGTATTTCCCCATTGTGCAAGCAAGAAAGCTACGAGTGAGACTCCTTCTCTCTCACAATCTTGACACCTTGTGGCATGGGTATAGTTCTTGGTCAATAAAGAGACAACTCAAGGTGAAAGTGGAGGAACTCCAATGACTGGAGTAAAAATACTGGTGGCTGTGGATGCGGAGTCTAGATAGGACCCCAAAAGGTAGAAGATAAAAGCATCTACAACCACTACCCCCACCACACTGCTGTTGCTTGCAAACTACGATGACTATGTTCATGAACTCCTGTCCCAACTGGAAAGAACAAAAGAGGAAAAGAAGGTGGTAGTTGTCGAGCTAGAAGTAGAGAAAGACACGTTATTGGCTTTCCAGCTCAAGAAAACCCGCCAAGTAGTTGGGTATCAACGTGAAATAAGTGAGCTAAAGGCGGTGCTTAGGGCTAAGGAGGAGCAGGAGGATAACTGGCAAAGAAAAATTAAAGATGAAAATCAAGAGCTAATGGGGCTTCAAAGGGAGTATAAGCTCTCCAGCTTGACTTCTAGGAGTGGCCTTTGCCTTTCAACTTCACTCTTAGGCTTTTGTGGCTCTACTTCCTTGAACACCATATTGGGGAATATGGGAATTTCCCATAAGTTTGGGATACGTGGTCAAATCTTTGGATTTGTCATAACTTGAAGACTATAACTCCAAATCGAGCGCTCTATAGCTCAATAGATTTCATTTTTCAAGCGCTTTCCAATGATGGGTCACATCATATGGTTTTGAGAAAATTATGGGCATGTTATCTGGGTGCCACCTTTTTAGTATTCAAAAAATGGGAATTGGGAGATTCCCAAACTCACTAATGTTGTGTTCTTGGGCCCGGTAGCTTGCAGTTGATTATTGAGGAAGGCACCTTGTTGGGCTTCCAAGCTTATTTGTGCAGCCTCTATTGCCCTGCTTTCTACTAACACCTTATCACCTTCTACAAGGGCTAGTCGGCTCACCAAGGCTCTTATCCACCCTTCACTCTTGCCTACCCATTTTTTTTCTCTTCTTTTCATCTCTTCCAATCTTTCATTATGTCTATGGGCTAAGGCCCTTATTCTCCGCTCTTGCTCCTCAATTTCTCTTTCTAGTCTTTTCTGCTCTTCTAGCTCCACATCCACCATCTTCTCCAACTTGTCCATGTTTTCCTGGTACCTTTGGGCTCTCTCTTCTTCCCCAGCTATGAGCTCCTCCAAAGTAGAAAATTTCTTAGCAAACCCATTAAGCCTCCAATCCTCTCCCTCTCATGACTTGGATGACAACTTGGGGAAGTTACTATATGTATATCCTCTACATCACGTGCGTTCAATGCCTATTTATAAATATCCTTATCTATGAATTTTTTGTGAATAAAACATAACCCTTTTCTATTCAATTTGTAAGTAACCCATTTATATTACACCCTTCTGTATGTAAAAAATGTATAAAAATAGTATTTTAAAAATATCTAGATTTTCATCTACTAATTAAAAAAACAAAAACAATAAAAAAATAAAAAAGAAGAAGAAAATAAAGAAAATAAAAGAAGAGAAAAGACAAGGAAATGATAAGAAAAGAGAAAGAATAAGAGATCACTAGAAGGAAATCACAATGAAAGCAATAGAATGATCTCATTACATGTAGGCCACAATAATTGCACCTAGGGGTCCTCAAGTTAGGTGCATCTGGTGGCTTTGATCGATCGGTTCCATCCCTAACCCCCTAGCCTATTTTGATTCCCCACATCACGCTTAGGGCACATTAAGGGTAGGACATACCTAGGGAGGTCACCCTCAACCTATCTCCCTGAGCCACCCTCACCACACCCTCTTAGTGCGGGACAACACCCAGGCTTAATTGTGGTTTGACATGACACCCAGCTCCACTAGTACAATCACAATGCACCACATGGTATGGTAGACACACCCCCATGCAGTGCACCTTCTTTTCTTTAGAGGTAACTCCGAACAATGCAAGCCACCAACTTCGGAGACCCCATCATCATCAACTCTCATGACCGCCTATCAAATCATCGAATCTTCGTAAGTGCCATGGGACTTGCACTCGTTTAAGAGGGGGTAATGTTACAAGACATGTCACAAACATGGACCATGCATCCAAGAAAATGTAGAGGAAGACCTCAGGAAGACCAAGGAAGCACAAGTCAAAAAGTGAATGAAGAAGCTAATTTTTCCCAAGGCAAGAAAAGTGGAGAAGAAGGCAAGCTCAGAAAAAACATGGGAGAGCACCGAATATTCTAGCAAGGGTCTCTTAAGGATGAAGGAGGTCCTCTCAAGGATCAAGGAGGTCCTTCAAGGATGAAGGAGGCTCTCTCAAGGATGAAGGATGCTCTCTTAAGGATGAAGGAGAGCCGCCGAGGGTTCTCACAAGGAAAGTGTGGGGCCCAATATAATTCATTTTATAAGAGTTCCAGGCTCCCTCCTATACAAGTTGCAAAGACAGTGAAGGGATAAGGCAACTAGAAGGGAATAGGGAAAGAGGACCTTAGCAAGATGCCTGGTCATGTAAAAAAGGGGATGGGTGCCCAAGGGATTTAGGGCTTGTATATAAACCTGAAAAGTGAATGAGGAGCTCATTCTTTGGTGTGTAGCAAAAGTGGTCTCTTCTTCTTCTCTCCTTCTTAGTGGCTTGTGTGTGCTTGAGAGAGGGAGTGTGAGGGAGTGAGTGTGTGAGGGCGAGGGATCTTGGAGAAGAATCTCTCCATCATCTCCTCTCTTCTTCTTCTTCTTCTCTTCTCTTCTCTTGCCTTGCACACATCTGTGGAGGATGGAGCTCAAAGGAGAAGGCTTGAGGTTGCTTGAGCTTGCATCTCAAATCATGGAGCTACCAGCTTTCTTGAGGGAGGAGGCTACTCATTCGGGCATCAAGGTAAGCTCACTACACCCCCATAGGATTGAAGGTGCGTTGGTCAAGTGAGAGATAGCCATTTGTGCTTGCTTGAAACACTTGAAGCAATAAGTGGTCCGTGGGTCTTGGCGGTCAAGCATGAGCTCCTACTATAGTGAGAAACATCTTTATACATGTCCTGCCAAAAAATATCTTTCTTTCATCTTTGCAAAAGTACCCCAAACACCTCTTTAGCCAGCCCATAAACTTTCATGGAATTCTTGTATGACATTTACTTGTGAAGCTCTATCACCTAGAACTCGCAATGGCATACCTTGTTTCTTCTTTAGCATGTTTTCACAAGTACCTATCTTTTAAGAAAAACCCATAGGCTTTCCTCTTAATCTTCTTAAACTCCTCATCTGACTACTCGTCTCTTTTTGTTAATGTGTTGAGGTATCGACCAATTCTTAGCCACTCTCATGCATATTTGTCTTCCAAAAACACTTCTACACAAGATATATAACATCTAAGGTGTTTTCTCTTTGTTGTCTAAGCTTTTGTTAGTGTTGTATCGACTCCTTGCATTGCTAAATTCACTCTTACAACACTTATACTTGATAAACCAACTGCTGTATTTACTACATTTAATGTTGTCCTTGCATTCATGAGAGCTGTACATGTAGTTACAATGGCTGCCAATTTAGTTTCACCAATCAAAACATCATTTTCAGCTACAAGAAAGTCATATTCTTTCTCTTCCTCCTCATCCATCATCCTATCTTCGTTCTCATAGCATGATCGAGATGACATATTTGCCACCAATGGATTATCTCTTTCTGCAATACATTGAAATTTAGGGTTCAAAGATTTGATATATGTAATCCACCAGAGCATAGCAATGTCCGAGATAGCACAACTAGTAATCATACCTAATAGTGGAAAACAATTAGTCTCAATGACTACATGAGCACCCATAAAATACTCCTTATTACATTTAAGGGCTGTCACAATTTTCCATAATTCTCTTTTTACATGTGGATACCTTCTCTATCATTTCGTCAATACTTTAACACCAAACTCAATTGCATATCTTTTCCCTTCCTCATCATCATGCCCAATTTCCCATCCAATCCCAATTGGAATCGTATCAACAATAATAATGATAGGTTTTCCATGTGAATAATTAGCCTTTCTCAATGTAGGAGCAAATTTCAAGAGTAACTTCAATTTATTCATTGCTTTCTGACGCTTTCTTTTCCAATGAAACATTTTGACATTTCCTCAAGAACTGATATAGAGCATCAACTACATGTGAAAAGTGAGGGATCCATATCAAATAGAACACACATGCACCCAAGAATCTACGTACCTTAGATACATTTGTGCATACATCTTGCATTCTATCAATACCATCTATTTTCACTAGTGATGGTCTTCGCCCATAGGGCCCACACATATGCCCAACAATCAAAACCTATTCAATTCCAAAGGTTGACTTTTGTCTAGAAAGAGTTAAATGCACCTCTTCTAGATGCATTAAAATCCTTTCATAATCCACAATATGGTATGCAACAAACAATCTGCACCCAGAGCATCCATCTCTTCATTCTTTTCATTCATTGCACACCCTTTGATTGGAACATCATCCAAGAAGGGCATTGCCAACTATGGTATGAAATCCTTGAGTACCCTATTCATAGCATTTGTCATGTGTGCCATTGAGTTCATTGCATCTTGCGGGAGAGTACACATATGTACTAACCCCAAGGAAGTCTTCATGGTTGTGATATCCCTGCTCTCAATTACAAGTTGAAATTAATCATACCCTAAGTAAAGATCACCCAAAGAATAGATTGATCTGCTTGCAAAAGCCTTTGAAAATTCATCAACCACAGGACTTGCACCCATATTTATTATGGTCACTTTATTGACTAATTGTATGTCTTGAATAAATCTAAAAGCCCCATTCTTTTTGGGCATTGTAAACCAACAATTTGAGTATGGGGTTGAAGAGGGATCCAAGATCTTCATGTGAATCTTTTCATTTAGCAAATCCATTATCTTTCACAAGTAAGATGGAATAGGCCTCAAGTTCCATATGTGGCATAATAAATATTATCCACACAACCTATTTTAGCTAGCTGAAATGCAAATGCTTTCCTATGCCTAGCCAATATTTGCATAAAATAATCTCTTTCAGCAAAAAGCAAAAGAAACCCTTCTGCATCAACTTTCAATTGCTATGATGGTTCAACTATAAACTGATGACCTATATCTTTAGGATCCCGTAAGCTTGGCTACCGTGACACTTTCTCATACAGACCCTCATTGTCTGGTAGAAGCGGCAAAGTAACTGGTTTCACCTTTTTGTCAATTGTCTTATACTTTGTCTACACAACTGCTTTAGCCCATTGTAATCCTTCTTGTTGAGCAAACAATGCTATAACATCATACATGTCCAAAGAACATAATGACAACACTCTATTTTCAGTCTCATTTTCTACATGTATAGTTAGTGGAATTTCAGCCATAGTGTCAATAATATTCAGCCCATAAAAGAGGCATAAAATGCCTTCATTTTCAGCTAACAACCCCAATGCTCTCAATTCCTTAGTAGCATGTTTCATAGATATGCGTTCAACCTTGCACATAGATTCCATAGGCTTAAAAACCAACATGAACTGTTTGATGTTTGAGAATAACAAATAGTAAATACATGATTTATTCTATCAAGAGGTGAGTACATCCTCTAAACAAAACTACTATAGCCCCGCATTACAACATTGCTCAATGAAAATACAGGTCTTTTAATTCCCTTGCATTTGGAGGTCAAGGATACTCTCAAAGCATATCCCGATTCCTAGGATGATTAGCACAAATGGTAAGAAATTGGACTACTTTTCTCCCATCCTTGCTTCTAACTTTTGCCTAAGCACGATCATCATCAAGCACCTTTGTTTCCATACACACTCCTATAATATAGGGTTGTCCCAATATCACTGCATATGAGGAACTATCTTGCACAAAGAAGTGCTACTCTTCTTGTACATCACCAATCATCACTTTTACATTAGGAGATGCAGCATAAAGCTCCCACGAAGAAGAATTATTTGTAGTGCTCATATGCCAACCATGATCAGTGTCCACAGACCATGCAACATTCCCATACAATCCATGCTCAATGACATTAATCTTGGATCTATTGTCAAGCAAAGCAACAAAAGGTGTTGCATGCTCCCCTATTTTCACTACCGTTTTAGTGGTAGCCCTTACCCAGTTCTTGTGTAATGAATCCAAGGAATAAATCCTAGAGTCTCTTCCCCCCATATTGTTGCATCTACCTTACTCCACCATGCACATTGCTACAAGACAATGCACTTTCACTCGCTTTCTTTCCTTTTCCACATGCTATCCACTGATTAGCAACATCTTGCATAGATAAACCAGTAGTTACATTATGCTTATATTTAGCCCAAATGCTCAACAAACTAATTTCCTCTTTGAATTGCAGCAATGCACTAGTGGTATCACCAAGAAACTGATGCCTCCTCTTAATTATGTCAATAATTTCGTCATGAAATTTTTGCTTGGCAATTCCAAGCACCTCTCCCAAGGTGAATTCCACCCAATTGTTTAAAATTTTTTCTTCAAGAACCTTCTTAAGATCTGTGGCTATCTTAATATCAGATTACAACTTTATATCCTGGCTGCTTGCCCTTCTTTTTTCCCTTTTCTTTACTATCTTGTTTCTACTCCTGCCCAACCTCTTCCATTACATGCTCGAGAGGTGGTTGATTTGTAGCTTTAGGCTAATCCATACTTCTTGTCACTCTCTTAGATGTCCCTGTTTCTGTTCCACAAGTACATTCATGTTTTGCACCTTTGCTAAATATGCATACACTGAATATGCAGCTACTGGTGATTTCCAATGAGTTATGTCACAAATGTCTTGCCCTGCATGAGATATTTCACTATCATTAACTTTCCTCTTTTCAGCTACATGCAAAGCATGCGTCCATAGTGTAGCCTTTGGACTAGCCATTCATTCTATCCAACTACAGACCAAAAGTGGAAGTATATACAACTGCATAAGCATTTCAAACAACCAAGTCTTTCGGCAACTTTTGCATACCTTCCTTTTCCAAATTCAAAGCAAGGGGAAATCATTCCTTGTGCATGGATATTGCCATATTTCCAAAAGATGAGCTATTGTGCCAAGGCCTCCTGATAAGCAATACAATCCTTCCTTTCATATTGTAAACTATCACACCACATACATCTTTTCCTTGGTTTAGGGGTTGCTGCCCATCCCCTTTCCTCTTGTCATTTTTCATCCAAAATTTCAACCTTCAATTGAAGATCCCACACTTCTTTAACCAATTCATCTAATACATCTTTGGGAACAATAGGTGCAGCCATAGAAGTGGGTGGCTTACTAGATACATCAACTATTTTTCCCGTAAACAATGGGTAAGCTAGATACATTCAATCTTTCTCTCCTTCTATGATTTTTTACCAATGTAGTAAAAGCTTCCTTAACATGCCTCCGCTCTGCTTTAACCCCCATCTCTGTAGTTTGATCTTCTAACAAATCATCAAGCTTCTCTTGAAGCTCAGGATTTGCTATGTGTAGAAATAATTCAATTTTCTAACTTGCAAGAGCTTGTTGTTCTGCAAGATCTAATTGCTCAAACCAACTATCAAATTCTCTTAATAAATATATAGCCACAAGACCCTTATTGGGTTTTAGAACCCACTCTTGGAAAGTATTGCATGTAATCAAGTTGGTGTATTCAATGTAAAATTCTTCTAAGAGTGTCTTCTTGAAAGCTACCTAGTTAGCATCTTGCATGCACAATTTAGTAACTCGAGCTTTCAATTCATGTGCAATGACCCATACAAAATACTAGCTCCATGCGAGTTGAGCCACCCCAAAGAAATCCATCTTTTGAGCATAGGTATGCAAATATGCAGATACATTCTTGCCATTAAACAACTTCATCTCATAGTCTACTACTTGCAAAGCATTCATCGCAACAGTTTCTATTTGAGCAAAAGCCTGCATCATGTGTTGTTGTTGTTGTACTTGCCTAAGCATGTTCATATTTTGAACTAACTACTACAAAACATCACCAGAAATTGTGCTTGAAGGTTCTCCCATCTTGTCTTTCCTTTTTACGACCTTTCACATGGGGTTCACCAATGTCAAAGGGGTTTTTGTTGAAAGGTCGTATCCACTAGGGATCAGAGAGACAAGGAAGTAGAGAGAATAGGAGATAGAAGAGAAGAAAAAGAATAGACAAGAGGTACAAAAGATAAATATAAATCTCAATAAATAAAAACACTATGTATTGATAAAACCTGAGAAGATAAACAAAATCCTTGTCTAGGACTACCCGGAAGCAATCTCCAAGCATTAGATCTCCTCGAGCTCCTTGGTAGACTGAAAACGCATACAAAAAACTAACCTCTTGTCTACTACTTAGATGGCAAATCTAATGGTTTCTTCTTCTTCTCCCCATTTTGAAGCCAATAGAGCCCATTCTCCTAGATCACTCCTTCTTCCTCTCCCCATTATTCCGAGTGCTGTTTGTTGCTTGTAAACCGTGTTCGTGCATCGTACAAATTCAGAAGCCCCTTCTTTTTGCATGAAATCTCTCAAAACTTGCTAAAAAGCCACTTGCTTTTTTCATTTACTCTATTCTAGAAGTTTTTTACATCTTTTTGGGATATTTATAATACAAAATATCCAAAATATAAAAAATAGACTAAACTCAACCAAAAATCTCGTATTTTGGATCTAACGATACTATGGACACTAGCACTAATGACTAAGATGACATTGACTCTCTAGATTCATAAGAAAGATGGATGCTAATGCGGTCATGGTTTTTCACACTGTGTTTGCTTAGTGACACGACACTATCAAAGTTTGGACAAATACAAATGAAAAGCCAACATTGCATATCTAGCTACATGACAAGAATTTCCACAAGATAAAGGAGATAGTAGTTGGGGTGATTGTAGTGATAACTGAGAATATTGACCTCATGATAGGTACAAAAAATGATGTGATGTGCAAGATCAATTGTATTGACACATCAAATGACAAAATGATGTACCATAAATCCACATTCTCATTGACACTTACATACATGATCACCGGTCACAAATCGTAAGGAGCCATAGTCAACCAAAAAGCAATTCTACTAAGAAGCATGTTCACACTCGGACTAGTCTACATAATGTTCTTGTGCATAACCAAAGGAAGAAATTTGCATATCTTTGGCCTTCCAAATCCATCTGTCTTTGCTCTGACACCTTTTCTGACACAATGACTCAAGTAGAGAAATAACACAACTCAACAAAAAACAAATAAAGATTAAACACAACACATTACACCACATAACAATCTCATATGCTTCTTGTAGCAAGTAATAAAGCAATCTTCTAAACCTTCTTTCAAATGTTGTTTGTCAATATATTAATGTATTTTTCTAAATTTTTATCCTACTAATAGATTTATTAACATACTAATGTGTTTTTCTCAATTTCTCCTTTAGGATACTAGACATCATCTATCAAGGCAAAGATGACCCTATATGAGGTACGCACAATCCAAACGATACCTAGAATGTATAAAAATATAAACTTTACCAAACCACATTGACATATAGATGCAAATGTTCCAACTATACACTCAAAACCATGGGAACACCGAGTGCCAGATTGAGAATCGTCCTACGAATACATAGAATTGCAAATACGTAATGACAAACTAGATGAGAATGGTAAATGTCATTAGGCAAAAGTCATCAACATACATCAACAACTTTGCAACGTACAATGACCTCCAAAAACTAATGGCCACATCCACTCAAATTCTCGACAACAAAGAATGTCATGCATCAGATAATATCGGAACTAGTACACAACCTTCTACAAACTTCGCAACCTTCATTTTTACTGGAGACAACAATGCTAACTCATATGTACTTAACATGCAGGACTCCTTAAAGACATATTCGATAGACTGAAACTTGAGTACAAAGACTCAGTTGGCAATCCACTATGAATAAGCATAGCCCAAGCACTTTTGGACACAAGAACAAATGACATCGGAACATACCTAATTGAGTTGTTGCACTATGAATTTAACACCTCACTCAACTAGTTGATAGAAGTTAAAAAAAGAAGAAGGAAAGGACATACTAGAAGATTACATGAAAAGAACCATTACAATCATGGTCATAATAATCTTGCAATAACGATTGAGAATGTTACATACCTATTAAGCAGAGAGGTCTACACTAAGAAGCATAGTTTCAACTTTGATCCATTTAGCAACATAATCTACATAGTAGACAAGTTCTCAAATATTTAAAAAAAACTAACAATATCAACTTTTCTCACAGAAATGCAAATAGAAGAAAACCAAGAAGAAACCAAACTTCTACCAGTGCCAAACTTGTAGCCTCAACCACTTCCATATCATCTAGCATTGTCTACTCGGGGGGTTCACTATATATATATCCTCTATATAATGTGCGTTCATGGCCTATTTATAAATATCCTAATTTGTGAATTTTTCTTGAATAAAACACAACCCTTTTCTATTCAATCTATAAGTAACCCCTTTATATGACACCCTTCTATATGTAAAAAATGTATAAAAATGGTGTTTTAAAAACCCCTTATTTTGAACTCACGTTATATATACATATATTCACGAGTGACACCCCCCCCCCCCCCCCCCCCCCCCCGAGATCATCTACAACCAAAGCCCACGAGCCAATCCAAAAGTGCCAATATAGAGACACAAAATCAAGTACTTCATCTACAACATAAGATGTAAGAAAAATGGCAAGGAGTATGTAGGATAGATGACCAACATCGAGAAAAGAATCCAACAATATTGAAGAAATCCCATCAAGAAAATGAAGAAAGACATAGAAACATTCCAATCGTTCGAGGATAAATTTGAGGTTAACATAGAAGCAATAGTTGATAGCATAGACAAGGCTAGGAATTTTGAGCAAGCCACCATCCATAAGAAAAATGCAAGCATGACAAGGTACAACAACCTATATGGAAACCTAGCAAGATGTAAATAATATTATTTTTTGAAGAGATGAAACCTCATTTAACATTAAAAAAAAAGTATGAAAGTTAAAACTCATGATCATTGACTCAAACTATATACATATTCTCCTTTCGAGATTCTTAAACAATGCTAAATCTTATCTACAAACGTAGTTCACTTTAAAACATGTCACATATCTAAACACCATCAATAAAACTACTACATAACAAACATGAAAGAATTGTATATGGAACTTCATACTCCTTTACTTAGCTGAACGTGTCAACCTAGTTTGATCATATATTTTTCCTTTTCTTTTTTGGTAGATAAAGATAGGCTCGTGTAGTATGTCCTTGCCATTCATTGAGTATGCTTTTATAACAATTCTCTCTCCATTGCAATGTATTTTGGCCATGAAAGGTCACATGCTATAACATTAGACTCCATGACATAAGTATTGTGTTGGTATCAATATCTAATTTGATTGCAAAAGAACAATTCAATAATTGATGCATTTTATGTAAATCAATCATGACATTAGACTCCATGACATAAGTATCAATATCAAATTTGATTGCAAAAGAACAATTCAATAATTGATGGATTTTATGTAAATCAGTCATGCTTCAAAGTAGAGTTGTTGTTGTAGAGTTTCACTTAAAGAGGAGTTCTTCATGCTTGATTGATTGGACTCTTGGGTACATGGATTAAAATATTGTCTCTCCATCAAAAACACCCACCTTTAAAGCAAAGGATTGAGACTCACTCAAATATCTTATTGAAGGTTTGAATGACCTCATTACAGAAGCCAAATATGTTAGTCTTTATAGACTTTGCATTGCAAGGTTTGGCATGCTTCAAGTAGTTGTGGCAAATATATATCAAAGTTTTGTTTTACAAGGTAGGATGCTATGATGTGGCCATAATTTGGACAAGTGGCAACCTTTTCAAAAAGAAAGATGAAGATGTTTTGGACCATTGATAAGGTATCCTATATTGTCCTATAGGCACTACAATAATAGGTAAAAAAGGTTACAAAAGCTATGCAAGTGCTTGTACAAAACTTGTGATAAGGTATCCTATATTGTCCTATGGGCACTACAATAATTTTCCTTTTTGTATAGGCATTGTCATAGCTGTAACTTGATTCGGCCATAACTTTATAATGTGAACTTCAAATATAGCCATCCAAGTATTCAAAATAATTGAAACAGACTTGGTCTACAAGCTAATGTAGGAAAAATTAGGAAAACCTTTCCAAATTCGTAACATGTGTCACTTTTTGACATTTTTCGATTTGGCTGACTTGTACCACTAAAGATAAGTTCTTGTATATATCTAGATCCATCCAAACTTCTTATTAAGTTATTAGAACTTAATAAGGATATTCACTCTATTTTAGAGACTAGTTTTAAACCTAGAAAACCTATTCACATCCTTATTAAATCTCCTATAAGCATATATTGGTGCACTATAGTAGTACGTACACGATACAGACTCTACATCCAAGGTGATGGTGTGGACAAAACTCTATCAAGATGATTTATTAACCACACTATGCAACATGTAAATTCTATGCCATAGTAATACAATGAAAAATACAATGCTTTTTAATACCTACAATAGTAGGTATCTTCTTCATGCAAATTTAGTACATTTGGGCAAGCCTTTCTGGGCTAAAGGCACCCAATAAGTGGTAGATTTACTTCAAGTCTCTATAGTTCAACAATAGATCACTTCTATGATATCCAAGGCCTTCATACATTAATCTATATATCTTATATAGAAGTTCATTGTCTTGCTTTTCATGCTAAAAGCATAGGCTTTTGCCTTCTATGCCTTGGCTTTTGCTTTTCCCTATTTTCGTTTCTGTGTAGGCCCTAAGTCTAGCTACATGATTTGGCCATACCTTTATCATGCAAAATTTGAATATAGTCATTCATGTAATCAAAAAAATTGGAATAGACTTGATCTACAAGACATTGTGGGTAGAGTTGCAAAAATCTTGCTAAAATAGCTAAAAAAGCCACTTTTCATAAACTGCATCACTTTTTGACATTTTTGGGTTTGGATGACTTGTATCACTGAAGATAAGTTCTTGCATATATCTAGATCTAGATCCATCCAAGCTTTTCATTAAGTTATTAGAACTTAATTGTAATATTTTCGCACAAAATATTAATGACCCTAGACCCCGAACACCCCGTGCAAGAGCAAATTCAAGTGATCTCCCGCAACAAAAGACTTTGGGCTAAGTGCTCCCTCCGCGTGCACTAACAAACTCCAGCTCGCATCCCGTATAGGAAGCCATGGCTAAAAAAACCGTAGCCCACGCAGGAACACCCCTTCATGGGACAAAAAGATAATGAATTAAGTGCAAATTTTTTTATTAACCCCCTCCTCTTTAGCCGTTGCATGGTGGGGAGAGGGAGTATGAGTGGTGTTAGAAGAGCATGGGGGAGGGGAGCATGCAGCTTGCCACTTGTGTGGCTAACCCCCCTTCACAACCTATAAGAATCCCCCCTCTTAAGCTTGAGGGGGAATAGAGAGGAGGTTCGTGAGCTGCTGTTGTCACCTGTGGAGCTGCCCACCGCCATCCGTTTGCTGTCGCCAGGCTGCTACGCCATCGCCTTCATCATCGCCATCATCTTCATCATCATCAGCATCATCATCATCGTCTTCATCTCCCCCATTTTCATCTTCATCATTATCCCAATAATTCTCTCTCCATGTCATCTGTCTGAGTTTAGAAGCTTGGAAGCTTCTAATTTGGAAGCTTCCAATAAGGCTTCCATAAGCCTTATTCACCCATACCTCTCGGGTTTTTAAAACCGAGTTTCTAAGGCCCAATTCCTGCGAAGAGGAGTAAATTCGTGGGCAGAAGGGAGTTTTGGAAATCGGATAAAGGGCAAGGAGAGTTTGCTGAGTCGAGATCTACGTCATCGATGGCTCCTAAGCAAAAGTCGCAAGGCGCACACGTGGGAGCTTCCACCTCGAGTACGCGAGTGGACAATGCCCCGATTCTTAATGCCCAGGTTTCGATAATATTTCCGCATGAAAAGGATGCACTAGGCATGTTTAATTATCGTAGGCAAGATTAAAATACATTGGGAATTTTTTTTGCTCACCCGATTTACAAAATTTAGTTGCATGTCAAATATTTGCAAATGCTTGCGCTTCCGTGGTTAAGGGTAGTTGGAATTCTGAACGTATGATGCATAGGTAAAAAGATGGGATTGTGCAAAGGCATCTTTGTTGCATCACGCATAGGACAGGGCTTATAACACATAATGCTTAGTTGTGACTCGTGTAGAAGATAATCGTAGACGGTCATTAAATGATGTCCAAATAGTCGTAATGAATGGAAAGGAATTATGAACCTTGCAAATTGCATGAGATGATAGTTACATTTTAGGTCGGGTTAAGTGCTAAAGGATGGATTAAATCAATAATGGACTCATGGCATTCGCTCCTGCATGGAGTTCTTTTATCAAAGTTTGAATGCATCTTCATTAAAAATATTATAGCTTTGATTTCATTGCATTAAACATAGGATTTACAAGAAATAGTTATGAATGTAAATCAACGTCGCATAAGGCAAGGAAAAGAAAAGATCACTATAGATCCTATAGTTGCAAAGAGGTCTATGGTCTTGAATTTGCATATTCGCATGGAATGATGCATCTCACCTATCTTGCAGTTACTTACATCTTTTAGGGAAAAGTACTTGCAAATTTAGAAGAAAGTATTTGCATCTTTAAAAAGGGAAGATCATCTTTACTCGTGGGTTGGTTAGATCAACTAAGTAATTCACGTAAAATTGAATAGCTTACATGAGAATCATAAAGGTATGATTAGTTAGCATATGACGATCACCTCATTGTGCTAGGTAGGGTTAAGCTATGTTAAAATTTTGCCTAGTAACACACTTGGCATGCCGACCTAATATTTTCGATCTCAAAGGTCCTACCCACATTCGTGGAATGTTAGGGTTAGCTAAACGCCCATGCAAGAATGATCTAGGGTTCTCATCCTAAGGATAAATTGACCAAATACTAGACTTCCGTATGAATTTAGGAACCCTAGGGCCAAAGCATTATTGGCCAAGTAGGGTTAGGGGTTGGATTGGGTCAAGAGAACTCCCAAACCCTACATCTTGACCAAAGGTATTCTTGACCAAGGAATACCGTGGGATGGGGAAAATAATCCCACAAGTTAGGTGCTGACACCTATCTCCTGCAATAAGTTGCAATGTCGTATGGTTTTGTGTCTAAATCACAAAATAGTATTGCCACTCCTTAGAACAAGGTTGGCGAGTTCTAAGTACAAGTCTAATTTTCTAGAGGATGAGTAGTCATCCTGCTACATCACCCTTCCTTGGGGCTGATTTGCCAAGTTAGAGTAATTATGAATTGCCTAACAAGCAATTGACCAATGAAGTGAGGAAAACGGGATTGTCCAAGATTCATTGACCATAAAATATGGAAACCTAATGTAGTGACAATTTGGGTTAACAGGGTAAAAACGCTAACCCAAGGAAAGAGGGTATACAAGCAACTCAGCTTACGAGACCCTTGGGATCTTTCCAAGTCAAAATTAATCCAGGATCGAATGCTGGAAGCATTCGGGGAGAAGGAATCACACCTTAGGAGTTGGCCATATAAATGACCACTAGAGTGCTTGTGTTTGTACACTTAGGAGCATTGTTTGTTCTTCTTTGCTCAAGGAACTAATGATGGAAAATAACTAATGCTTCAGGTTGAAAGCCTAGAGGGAGAGGCAGCATCAATTACCTCTGACTGTCTGCCTGACCCTATCTAAGGGGATTGTTAGCTGCGCTGGGTACGTGGACCGAGCCCACGTGAGAGGTCTCTCCGTGGGTGCTACTTGGAGTAGGAGGATGCTTGGGTGCTAGGGGAGGCTCTGGCCATAAATCCTTTGCCTCCGAATCTTGCACAAGAGGCCGACATGACTCGAGATGAGATCTTGAGGCCCATATATTAGTCAACGGGGAAATACTTGGAATAGCAATCCCTGAGGATTGCTGGAATAGCCTTCGGGCGGATTATATGATGTATTTCAAAGACTGTTAAATAAAGATCAAATGTTGAAAAGGAACTTGCTTGACATTGTTTTTCTGTGTCAGTGCGCCTAAGCTACGTGAAGGAACCAGTGATTAATTGGCTAATTAAGAAAGCTATTTTTCCTTGTCAAATTAAATGTGGTAGGTAATTAGATAACTAAAGCAAACCGAGGATAGTGCGATGGATGTGACCCTGGGTCCGTCCTACGGAAGGTTGGTCCCCGTTGGCCGGGAACTTTTCTCAAAGGAATTGACAGCAAGGTAAACGATGACCTAGAATCTAGAGAGCTAGAGTCCCAATTTATACTATTTTAGGGGAACGGAATGGGACTATGCCTTACGAGCAGAGAGGTCGAGCTTCGCATCCCTCTCATTTCCCATTCTCCTTGAACCAAGTGGAGTATAAATCCACTTCGACCCTCACGTCTACGCAAAGTGGTTTGTTTGGGGCTCGACGCTAGCTACCTCATAGGAACTTGACCAATAGGAAAACCTCGATTCAGGTTGGTCCTAAGTGGAAACGGTCGGAATGCTTCCGCTTCGTGTGGCAGACCTCAGAAGACCTAGATCACAAATCTCGAGACATTCCATGGGAGTGCCGGGCGGTGCTTTCTGGAATCTCTTCCTAATGGGCTGCTAAGACGTGTCCTACAAGTGGAAAGGGGGACATGTTACAGTTGGTATCAGAGTGAACCAACGGGACCTAATATTTACAAGGGAACTTAATGAGGGGAAGTAGAGCAATGTTACCGATAAGAATATTTCCTTACTTACTTATGGATGCTGGCCTGCATAGTCGCGAAGCATGGAACAAATTCTTGGTGTTCCAGGTTATGTTTATGTCTGCAATGCGTGCTTTGAATTATCGACGGAGGCTAGGTATGATGAATATCATAGACCACATCTACAATCCTTCACCCCTATACGTGGAATGGAGATGGACGGGATAATCAGGAATTTATTACATAGCTGCCAACCGACTTGCGTACCTTTGGACCAACTTGAAGAGAATCAAGTAGATGGAGGACTTAAAGATTGTGAAGCTATACATCTTTGTTGAGGCTCACGCAAATGCAACCCTACATGTCGGTGGTCGGAAAGTCAAACAAAACAAGTACATGTACGAGGAAGTGAGTCGAATAATCCTTGCCAAGACAGAATCAAGGTGTTGGGATGTTATGAGAAGAACGTGTATCAAAGGAAGGGATATCGCAAGCTTCCTATGACCTATCGATTCTTAAAAATCCATGACCCCACTCCATATTATTACTCAGTTCCCGTAGCCGAAGGTAACAAAATCTTGTTTTCCCCAAATTGATGTACCAATCAGCTTGTTCTACCTTCCCAAAATAAATGTACTTAGAAGGGCTATGCCCACATGAATGAAATAGACTTTTTATCAATGTCTTGGCTGTAAGTGTTGGTAAAGGGGTTAAGTGATTAGGTCACTTGGCTAAAAGCTGAACTGAGCATATTAATGTAATGTGAGAAATGTTTAGTAAGCTTTTGACGTAAGATTCGTAATGCCCAGGCACAACCTCAAGTGCAGATTCCTAGTCTGACCCTTACACCAAGTATAGTTGTAATTCAGGAGAAGAAGTTCCTTCTCAAACAAATCAAGCCACCTGAATTGGATGGTAAGGGAAGGACCGTCCAAACTGATGCTGAAGTCTGGATCGAATCCATGGAGGATTATTTCAAAGCAGCATGTATTGCACCCGCTAACCAAGCGATGCTCGCAAAATTAAAGCTTACCGGCAAAGCAAGACTTTGGTGGAAGCAATGGTGCAGAGACCAAGGGATCTGGGAAGGGTCAGTTACTTGGGAGAAGCTTAAAAGAGCTGTGCAAGGGAGATACCTACCACGTGCTTACTGCACGCAGAAGATGAACGAATTCTATGAATTAAAGCATCTTGGTCTATCCCTTGATGCATACTATTCAAAGTTTGTCTCTCTCTTAAAGTACGCACCACAAATGGATATGACACAATAGGTGTCAAAGTTTTGTGCCGGGTTAAACCTACCCATAAACACCTGCCTGGAGTCAATGCGCCCCATGGACCTACAAGACGCGCTCATTCGAGCTGCGCCAATAATATAGGAGGTGCAAACCAAGCCCAGGAATAACATGACTTGGTCTTATAAGGATCTGAACAAGGGAGTGTATAGATCTCAGGCCAAGAGAGTGCAAGGCCATAATCAGGGACAAAGGAAGAAAGCTAGAGCCAACATTGTCAATAACTTCATTCCTACCCAAGGTAATGGTTGCAATCTCTGTTGTTTCCGTTGCAACGAGCCTGGTCACTTTAAAAGGTAGTGTCCCAAGCTTAGCAGAGGACAACGTCAAGGGCCATTCGAAGGAGCCGCCAATGGACAAGGAGCCACCGTCAGGGCCAGAGGGAGAACCTCCAGTGTTGCCAACAAGGAGCTTGGTGATGAAGAAGATCCATCAATCGAAGCTGACATTGAGAGGGCAACGATTCATGTCGCCCTTCACAAGAAAGGCCTGAATCGCCAATTCTCAGTAAAAGCTTCAAAACCTTGATTGATTGTGGCAGTACACATTCCTTCATTTCACCAATCTATGCAAGAAGATTAGGAATAGCCACAAAAGATGCACCTACCTTACTTTTGGAATTAGCAAATGGGCGAGAGGTCTCTTGTACCAGGCAAACTGCTAAGGTGAAATTCCTACAGGGTGGAAAGTCGACTTCGGTTAGATTCAGGGTAATGAACCTAGGTGTCCATGAATGTTTGCTAGGAATGGATTGGCTAATACCCAATGATGCCCACATTCACTGTGAAAAGGGCCAAGTTTCCTTTCAAAATTATGAAGGGGAACTAGTCACAACTCAAGGAGAGGCTGGGAAGCCAAAAATTCAACTGGCCAAAGCAACACGGATAATAAAAGGAGTTAAGAAGGGCCTACCTGTTTATTTGATTAAACTAAATAAGCTAGATCAGAATCAAGAATATAGGGAAGAATCTTCATGGTTAAAGTAATACGTAGATGTATTTCCTGAAGAGCTGACAGAACTTCCTCCTCAAAGGGAAGTTGATCACGAAATCAAGCTAGTGCCACGAGCTGCGCCAATCGCAAAGAGACCATATAGGATGTCTATCCTGGAAGTGATTGAGCTGAAGGAGCAACTTAAGCAACTGTTAGAAGAAGGCTACATCCATCCTAGTAGTTCACCATGGGAAGCTCCAGTGCTGTTCCAGAAGAAGAAAGATGGAACGCTTCGGCTATGCATTGACTACAAAGGGTTGAATCAATCAACCATGAAAAATAGATATCCCATCCCAAGAATAGATGAACTTATTCACCGTCTTCAAGTTGCGAAGATCTTCTCTAAGATTGATCTCAGGTTTGGATATTATCAGATAAGGATCAAGGAAGAGGATATCCCAAAGACGACATTCAGCACAAGGTATGGACACTTTGAATTCCTGGTCATGTCATTCGGGCTAACAAATGCTCCCGCTACCTTCAACAGGTTAATGTAGGATATCTTTAGGCCCTATCTTGATGACTTCGTACTCGTCTTCTTTGACGATACCCTAGTCTACTCCAAGCAAGATAAAGATCACAAACCCTAGCTTTGCATTGTCCTTGAAACAATGAGGGCACACAAGCTTTATGCCAAGAAGAAGAAGCGTGTATTTTTCAAGTGACAGATTGAATATTTGGGATTCATTGTATCAGCGGAAGGAATTTCAATAGATCCGGCCAAGGTCAGAGATGTTGTGGAGTGGCCAACACCAACTTCTGTCAAAGAAATACATAGTTTTCTTGGATTGACAGGATGGTACAGGGTCTTTATCAAAAACTATGCTTTGATTGCAGTGCCGCTGCTGATCTACTAAAGAAGCAAGTATCAATTGTATGGTCATCTGCTGAACAGACCATCTTTGACAAACTAAAGCAAATCTTGGTATCAGCACCTATCCTGAAACTTTCAGATCTTAGTAAGAAGTTTGAAGTGATAACTGATGCTAGCACACTTACCTTAGGATGTGTGCTTATGCAAGAAGGTCATCCCATAGCATACTCTTCAAGGAAAATGAAGAGCCATGAAAGGAACTATGCTCTCAAACTTTGGAGACACTACTTGCTGGGTAATAAGTTTACCTTAGTAATAGACGACAAGAGTCTTAAATGGATTTTTACCCAGAATGAGCTCAATATGAGGCAAGGTCGATGGATTGAAGTCCTAGAGGAATATGATTTTGAAATCAAATACCGACCTGGAAAGGAGAATGTAGTTGTCGATGCACTCAGTCACAAGGCATTCTTGAATTCTTTGATTTTGCAAGATCCATCAATAGCAAGATCTCTAGCCACAAAGGTATCCATGCCAAACAACCCAATTCTTGAGCTAGCTAGAGAAGAGGCATGCCATGATCCAACCTTTCAAAAATTGCTAAGGGAGATCCCCATCAAGCATCAAGACCTGAAGCTACAAACAAAGTATCAAGAATTCTCTATCAATAGTGGACTTGTCTACTATAGGACAAGATTATGTATACCGGCAAGCCAATCACTCAAGCAGAAGATAATTTGGGAAGCCCATGACTCCCCTTTCTTAGGTTATCCTGGCTATGCCAAGACCCTTAATGCGGTTAGGAAGAGCTATTATTGGGATAGGCTCAAAGGTGACGTTCTCAAATATGTCACGGAATGTTTGTCTTGTCAACGCATTAAGGCAAGACATGTCAAAATGCCAGGGAAATTGCAACCACTTGACATTCCCCAAATGAAATGGGAATTCATTAGTATGGATTTTGTCATTTTCCTGCCCCAAGTTTAGGGAGGATACAACTTCATTATGGTCATGGTAGATATGCTTACCAAGATTGCTCATCTTATCCCTGTTAAGACAAAATATAGAGCCTCAGACATCGCAAGGTTATTCATCAAGGAAATATTCAAACTACATGGGTTACCCAGAAGAATCATTAGTGATCGTGACTCTCTCTTCACATCACACTTCTAGAGGGCTATCTTCAAGGCCGTTGGACTCAACTCTGTTTCAGTACAGCTTATCATCCCCAAACTGATGGGTCAAATAGAATGAGTCAACCAAGTCATTGAAGATATGCTTAGGGCACATTGCTGTTGCGAACCCAAAAAGTGGATTCAATATTTGCCATTGGTTGAGTTTGCCTACAATGCTTCTTACCAACAAAGCATTTAGATGACCCATTTTCAAGCATTGTATGGGCATGATTGTCGTAGTCCTTTAAGCTTTTCGGAGCCAACCTTGAGGGTTGAAGCTTCAAGGCAGATGCTGGAAGACATGGATGACCAAATCAAGTCAATAAGATAGGACATCCAAGCTACCAAGGACAGACAGAAGGCTTACGCGGACCTGAAACGGCAAGATAGATCCTTCACTGAAGGTGATATGGTCTTCATTCACGTACATCCAAAGAAGAGTTCCCTATCCTTGGGTGAATGCAAAAATCTAAGTCCAAGGTATTGTGGACCCTACAAGATTCTCAAGTGCCTTGGGCCTAATGCTTACAGACTGCAACTCCCCGAAAACCTAAAAGTTCATAATGTATTCCATATCAGCCTATTGAAAAAGTATGTGCCTAACCCTAGTCACGTGCTTGATTATCAACAAGTTGTAATGCCGAGCCAAGGAGTCCTTGAGCTACAGCCTATCAGGATCTTAGATGTTAGGGAGAGGCATTTGAGATCCATAACATTGAGAGAATACCTCATCCAGTGGAAAGATTATCCCGAAGAAGATGCCACTTGGATGGATGAAAGTACTCTCAACCAACAATACCCCCAGATCCTCTCGAGATGAGGACATCTCGATTCCTTTAAAGGGGAGAGAATGTAATATTTCCACACGAAATATTAATGACCCTAGACCCACACACCCTCAGTGAAGAGCACGGGGGATAGGGGAGCATGCAGATTGCCACTTGTGTGGCTACCCCCCCCTTCACAACCTATAAGAACCCCCCCTCTTAAGCTTGAGGGGGAGGAGAGAGGAGGTTCATGAGCTGCTATCGCCGCTTGTGGAGCTACCCGCCGCCGTTTGTTTGCTGCCGCCAGGTTGCTGCGCCATCGCCATCATCATCATCATCATCAGCATCGTCATCATCGTCTTCATCTCCCCCATCGTCATCTTCATCATCATCCCAATCACTCTCTCTCCACGTCATCTGTCTGAGTTCAGAAGCTTGGAAGCTTCTAATTTGGAAGCTTCCAATAAGGCTTCCATAAGCCTTATTCACCCATACCTCTTGGGTTTTTTAAATCGAGTTTGTAAGGCCCAATTCTTGCGAAGAGGAGTAAATTCATGGGCAAAAGGGAGTTTTGGAAATCGGATAAAGGGCAAGGAGAGTTTGCTGAGTCGAGATCTACGTCATCGATGGCTCCTAAGCAAAAGTCGCGAGGCGCACATGTGGGAGCTTCCACCCCGAGTATGTGAGTGGACAACGCCTCGATTCTTAATGCCCAGGTTCTGATAATATTTCCACATGAAAAGGATGCACTAGGCATGTTTAATTATCATAGGCAAGATTAAAATACATTGGAAATTTATTTGCTCGCCCGATTTACAAAATTTAGTTGCATCTCAAATATTTGCAATTGCTTGCATTTCCGTGGTTAAGGGTAGTTGGAATTCTGAATGTATGATGCATAGGTAAAAAGATGGGATTCTGCAAAGGCATCTTTGCTGCATCGCGCATAGGACATGGCTTATAACACATAATGCTTAGTTGTGACTTGTGTAGAAGATAATCGTAGACGGTCATCAAATGATGTCCAAATAGTTGCAATGCATGGAAAGGAATTATGAACCTTGCAAATTGCATGAGATGATAGTTACATTTTAGGTCGGGTTAAGTGCTAAAGGATGGATTAAATCAACAATGGACTCATGGCATTCGCTCATGCATGGAGTTCTTTTATCAAAGTTTGAATGCATCTTCATTAAAAATATTATAGCTTTGATTTCGTTGCATTAAACGTAGGATTTATAAGAAATAGTTTTGAATATAAATCAACATCACATAAGGCAAGGAAAAGAAAAGATCACTATAGATCCTATATTTGCAAAGAGGTCTATGGTCTTGAATTTGCATATTCTCATGGAATGATGCATCTCACCTATCTTGCAGTTACTTACATCTTTTAGGAAAAAGTACTTGCAAATTTAGAAGAAAGTATTTGCATCTTTAAAAAGGGAAGATCATCTTTACTCGTGGGTTGGTTGTTAGATCAACTAAGTAATTCGCGTAAAATTTAATAGCTTACATGAGAATCATAAAGGTATGATTAGTTAGCATATGATGATCACCTCATTGTGCTAGGTAGGGTTAAGCTATGGTAAAATTCTACCTAGTATCGCACTTGGGATGCCAACCTAATATTTCCGATCTCAAAGGTCCTACCCACATTCACAGAATGTTAGGGTTAGCTAAATGCCCATGCAAGAATGATCTAGGGTTCTCACCCTAAGGATAAATTGACCTAATACTAGACTTCCATATGAATTTAGGGGCCAAAGCATTATCGGCCTAGTAGGGTTAGGGGTTGGATTGGGTCAAGAGGACACCCAAACCCTACATCTTGACCAAAGGTATTCTTGACCAAGGAATACCATGGGATGGGGAAAATAATCCCACAAGCTAGGTGTTGACATCTATCTCGTGCAATAAGTTGCAATGTCGTATGTTTTTGTGTCTAAATCACAAAATAGTATTGCCACTCCTTAGAACAAGGTTGGCGAGTTCTAAGTACAAGTCTAATTTTCTAGAGGATGAGTAGTCATCCTGCTACATCACCCTTCCTTGGGGCTGATTTGCCAAGTTAGAGTAATTATGAATTGCCTAACAAGCAATTGACCAATGAAGTGAGGACAACGGGATTGTCCAAGATTCATTGACCATAAAATATGGAAACCTAATGTAGTGACAATTTGGGTTAACAGGGTAAAAACGCTAACCCAAGGAAAGAGGGTATACAAGCAACTCAGCTTACGAGACCCTTGGGATCTTTCCAAGTCAAAATTGATCCAGGATCGAATGCTGGAAGCATTCGGGGAGAAGGAATCACACCTTAGCAGTTGGCCGTATAAACGACCACTGGAGTGCTTGTGTTTGTACACTTAGGAGCACTGTTTGTTCTTCTTTGCTCAAGGAACTAATGCTGAAAAATAACTAATGCTTCAGGTTGAAAGCCTGGAGGGAGAGGCAACATCAGTTACCTCCGACTGCCTGCCTGACCCTATCCAAGGGGGGTTGTTAGCTGCACCGGGTATGTGGACCGAACCCACTGCAAGAGGTCTCTCCATGGGTGCTATGTGGAGTAGGAGGATGCTCCAGGGGAGGCTCTGGCTATAAATCCCTTGCCTCTGGATCTTGCACAAGAGGTCGACATGACTCGAGATGGGATCTCGAGGCCCGTATACTAGTCAATGGGCAAAACTTGGAATAGAAATCCTTGAGGATTATTGGAATAGCCTTCGGGTGGATTATATGATGTATTCCAAAGACTATTGAATAAAGATAAAATGTTGAAAAGGAACTTGCTTGACATTGTTTTTCTATGTTAGTGCCTAAGTTATGTGAAGGAACCGTTGATTAATTGGCTAATCAAGGAAGCTATTTTTTTTTGTCAAATTAAATGTGGTAGGTAATTAGATAACTAAAGAAAACTGAGGAAAATGCGGTGGATGTGACTCTAAGTCCGTCCTACGGAAGGGTGGTCTCGGTTGGCCGAGAAGTTTTCTCAAAGGAATTGACAGCAAGGTAAACGATGACCTAGAATCTAGAGAGCTAAAGTCCCGATTTATACTTTTTTAGGGGAACGGAATGAGACTATGCCTTACGAACAGAGAGGTTGAGCTTCACATCCCTCTCGTTTTCCATTCTCCTTGAACCAAGTGCAGTATAAATCCGCTTCGACCCTGATGTCTGTGCAAAGTGGTTCGTTTGGGGCTCAACGCTAGCTACCTCATATGAACTTGACCAATAGGAAAACCCTGATTCGGGTTGGTCCTAAGTGAAAATGGCCGGAATGCTTCTGCTTCGTGGTAGACTCGAGAAGACCTAGGTCGCAAACCCTGAGACATTCCATGGGAGTGCTCGGCGGCGCTTTCTGGACTCTCTTCACGATGGGTTGCTAAGACGTCTCCTACAAGTGGAAAGGGGGATAGGCTACAATTGGTATCAGAGCAAACCAAGGGGATCTAATATTTACAAGGGAACTTAATGAGGGGAACTAGAGTAATGTTGCCGATAAGAACATTTTCTTACTTACTTATGGATGCTGGCCTGTAGAGTTGTGAAGCATGGAACAAATTCTTGGTGTTCTAGGTTATGTTTCTTGGTGTTCTAGGTTATGTTTATGTTTGCAATGCGTGCTTCGGATTATTGACGGCCGGATGCTGGCCTGCAGAGTCGCGAAGCATGGAACAAATTCTTGGTGTTCTAGGTTATGTTTATGTCTGCAATGCGTGCTTCGGACGGAGGCTAGATATGATGAATATCCTAGACTGCATCTACAATCCTTCACCCCTGTACATGAAATGGAGATAGACAAGAGAATCAGGAATTTATTACATAGCTGCCCACCAACTTGTGTACCTTCAGACCAACTTGAAGAGAATCAAGTGGATGGAGGACTTAAAGATCATGAATTTGTACATCTTTGTTGAGGCTGACGCAAACGCAACCTTACATGTCGGCGGTCGGAAAGTCAAACAAAACAAGTACGTGTACGAGGAAGTGACTCGAATAATCCCTCTCGATAGAATCAAGGTGTTGGGACGTTATGAGAAGAACGGGTATCAACAAAGGAAGGGATACCCTAAGCTTCCTATGACCTATCGATTCGTGAAAATCCATGACCCCACTCCATATGATTACTCAGTTCCCATAGCCGAATGTAACAAAATCCTGTTTTTCCCAAATTGATGTACCAATCAACTTGTTCTACCTTCCCAAAATAAATGTACTTAGAAGGGCTATGTCCACATGAATGAAATAGACCTTTTATCAATGACTATCTTGGCTGTAAGTGTTGGTAAAGGGGTTAAGTGATTAGGTCACTTGGCTAAAAGCTGAACTGGGCATATTAATGTAATGTGAGAAACGTTTAGTAAGCTTTTGATGTAAGATTCTTAATGCCCAGGCACAACCTCAAGTGCAGATTCCTAGTCTGACCCCTACACCAAGTACTGTTGTAATTTAGGAGAAGAAGTTCCTTCTCAAACAAATCAAGCCACCTGAATTGGATGGTAAGGGAAAGACTATCCAAATTCATGCCAAAGTCTGGATCGAATCCATGGAGGATTATTTCAAAGCAGCAGGTATTGCATCCGCTAACCAAGTGATGCTTGCCAAACTGAAGCTTACCGGCAAAGCAAGACTTTGGTGGAAGCAATGGTGCAGAGACCAAGGGATCTAGGAAGGGTCAGTTACTTGGGCAAAGCTTAAAAGAGCTGTGCGAGGGAGATACCTGCCACCTACTTACCGCACGCAGAAGATGAATGAATTCTATGAATTAAAGCAGCTTGGTCTATCCCTTGATGCATACTATTCAAAGTTCGTCTCTCTCTTAAAGTACACGCTACAAATGGATATGACACAACATGTGTCAAAGTTTTGTGCCGGGTTAAACCCATCCATAAACACCCACCTAGAATCAATGCGCCCCATGGACCTGCAAGACATGCTCATTCGAGCTACGCCAATAATATAGGAGGTGCAAACCAAGCCGAGGAATAACAGGACTTGGTCTTACAAGGATCTGAACAAGGGAGTGTATAGGTCTCAGGCCAAGAGAGCGCGGGGCCATAATCAGGGACAAAGGAAGAAAGCTAGAGCCAACATTGTCAATAACTTCATTCCTACCCAAGGTAATGGCCGCAATCTCCGTTGTTTCCATTGTAATGAGCCTGGTCACTTTAAAAGGCAGTGTCTCAAGCTTAGTAGAGGGGACAACATCAAGGGCCATTCCAAGGAGCCGCTAATGGACAAGAAGCCACTGTCAGGGCCAGAGGGAGAACCTCCAGTGTTGCCAACAAGGAGCCTAGTGATGAAGAAGATCCATACATGGAAGCTGACATTGAGAGGGCAACGGTTCATGTCGCCCTTCACAAGAAAGGCCCGAATCGCTAATTCTCGGTGATTCAAACTCCATCGGATTATCAAGGTAAAAGATTCAAAACCTTGATTGATTGTGGTAGTACACATTCCTTTATTTCACCAGCCTATGCAAGAAGATTAGGAATATCCACAAAAGATGCACCTACCTTACTTGTGGAATTAGCAAATGGTCGAGAGGTCTCTTGTACCAAGCAAACTGCTAAGGTGAAATTCCTATTGGGTGGAAAGTCGATTTGGTCAGATTCAGGGTAATGAACCTAGGTGTCCACGAATGTTTGCTTGGAATGGATTGGCTAATACCCAATGATGCCCACATTCACTGTGGAAAGGGCCAAGTTTCCTTTCGAAATTCTGAAGGGAAACTAGTCACAACTCAAGGAGAGGTTGGGAAGCCAAAAATTCAACTGGTCAAAGCAACACGGATAATAAAAGGAGTTAGGAAGGAAAATTTTTTGATTTGTAAAATTTATGTTTTGTTTTTTAATACTTTAGTTATGTTAGAAGTATATCGCACACCTCAAAAGTATCTTTTTAATTTAGTTTCTCTTTTTGTGTGCATTAGAGGCTTGCCTCATACTGTGAAATTGAGTTATAAGGATTTCTCATTTGTATTGTGTTGTGTTGTGTTACACTCACAATACAAGGTAAAGAAATAATGATTGGATTTGCTATTGCCAATATCTGAGACTTACACTCACAATGCAACAGTAAGTTTAAGTAATAAAACATGTATTTTTGTGTGTTTTAGAGGCTTTTCTAACACACCAAAAATGAATTTAAATTGTGTAGTTCTTGTATTTGTGTTGTGCTAGAGGCTTGTATTTACACTCATAATACAAAGAGAAGACTTGTGTAGTTTTTCTATTGCTAGTGTTATCTAAGCCAACACTAGGCCCTACATAAGCGCTAATACACCTTGAAGCACTTATTTAATCACCACACCTTAGTAGCTTGATAACTATTCATAGTTGGGTCAAGAATTTGAGTAACAAGCTTATCTTATATTATAAAGCAAATTTAAGTTAAGTTTATTGTGCTTGTGTTGTGTTTGATCATAGTATGCTTACAGTTTTTAAATCAAAAATAAAATAAAATATATTATTATTTTTAAAATATTATTCCATTAAATTAATGATTTCATCACAATATACTGATGTAGAGATAATTGTTTATTTCTTTAGATCATGGCCTAAGCTGAAGAGCTTACAATGACATCTTGTGGGGAGTGTAGAAATTACATGATGTAAAAAATAGAATCTAAGCAAGGAGTACAAAACACAAAAAATATGAGAATAATAAAAACTAATTTAATTTCAAATTAACTAATACAAGATAGCTTTGTCTACCCATGCACTTCCACTTTGAAGCTTAGATGGCGATCCAGACAAATGAAGGTGAAGGGTTAAGGGTAACTAGAAGAACTGATAGGGTGAAACATAGAGACGATGGCTTTGGAGGTATCTTCCTTTTATAGCATGGGAAGGTAGTCTAGTTTACATATTCGAACACCATATTATGAACTTTCCTAGTCAGCCAGAGAACATTCGAGGGAATATTCTCTATACCATTGAGCTAAGAGTGTTGCCCTCACGTGCCACTAGCCCCCCTAAGACCGCCTAGCCAAGGGCCACTTTTGTGGCCCTTGGATCCTAGAATGGGAGTCCATAATAACTCCCACATCTTGCAACTCGATGCATTATGCCTTGAGTTGGTACTAGCAGAACTACTCTATCTTAGCCAAAGACTAGATCCACAAAAGTCACATTTTTGCCATCAGATCACATAGACCTCATTTGACGTACAAGTCATGACCCAACCAAAATCTGTGCTCACACGTCTTCTCTTCATAATGGGGGCCTTATGACTTAGAACACCATGGATCATTGGTGGCACCTTATGAGGGTGGGGCATTGGGCATATCGAAGGGGGAGTTCACTCTTTGTGACATGCTAGAGCAAAGAATATTGGAAAACCCCTATCTATGGCTTGTGTAAGAGTCATATGATCCCCCATTTTACATTTATACAATGGATCAAAAACATTTATTGGGTATTCCATTTTTTAGATATAAGATTTTATATTCTATTTAGTTTCTCATATTGATTAAACTTCTTAGACATAGCAATGTTAATGAGACATGATCATGAGTCTTCTTTGTCTTATTTCATTGAGGCCAAGGGTAGGTTGATGGTGATATAATGTATAATAAATGGTGATGCCTATGAATATATAAGCTCTTAAAAATGGAAAGAAAGGGCTGTCTAAATTATGAAATTCTTTATGCAATTGCCCCATCCCCATCCCCATCCCCATCCCCATCCCCATCCCCATCCCCATCCCCATCACCATTCCCATCCCCATCCCCTCCCTTCCCCCCCCCCCCTCGCCCTTTTAAGGTTAGAGGGGGAAATTAAATGGGGCCAAGCCCTAATATATACACTTATGCAATTTTTGGAAAAACTCCCCTCCCTTGCACTTCCATGATCTTGTAACTTACCCATGGTAGAATTCTTGGGAGTGATACCTAACATACAAGATACAAATATAAATTATAATGATGCACAATGAATTCTTCATTTTGAGAAAAGAAAGAGATACTTGGAAATTAGGATTTATTGAATCTCGAACCTATTGAGGAGGAAGATGACTTAAAATTAGCCACTTTCCCTTAAGGAGATTAGAAAGCTTTCTCCAACTCGATTTGTTTGTAGTACTTTATTTCACACATCAAGTGGGGCAAAGGAAACTACTCCTCCTAAAATTTTAGATCTCCAACATATTTTTAGTAAGATTCATTTGACTCATATTGGGATAACATGCCATAAAATGCAAGCATGGTCCATGATCATATTGTTGATAAGTTGCAACTGCAAAGAGGGCATAATCCATAACCACCCAAAAAGAAACCTATCATGCTATTGCTCAAAGAGCACAAATAAATTCTAGAGATGGCAATCCAAGGAGCTACATTAGCATCATAGGGACAAAACTTTGAAGTTGTCAGTGTGTAATGCAATATTTCAACAAGAAAATGTTGAGCTCCAATGCCTCATCAACAATTTAAGAATGAAAATATCACATATGTAAGAAGGGATGACTACTTCTAGTAGTCCATCTAAGTCAGAGGCCCAAGAAATAGCTCGTTTGATAGATTCAACCTATCTGTTTTTTATCATTAAAAACTTGTAAATACAAGGCTATGTAACAAACCAACAACATAATACAATCATCTATGTAACAATGCAATGTTATCATTGAATAGAATTTTGTTAATGAATGAGGAAGCTTTATTACCATAGATTTATATTGTAAGTTGAAAGTGGGATTTTACAACCTGAGAAGTGTCAGAAATGGACCAACTTCTGTCAAATTGAGGCAAATCTTGAAGCTCAAAGAAACTGATGGATGCGGATTTGACAATTTTAAGCGGCCATGGAAAGATGGGATTTAAGATCACTTCGAGAGATGGATTTCATAATGGTCTCAAAAAGTTCATAATTTTTTGGGTGCTGGAATGAAGCAGATCAAGTTCAAGTAGTGCAGCACTCTGAGATGGACATGCAAAATTTTTTAGATCATGAATCGAATGCCAGATGTGGGAGTAGCCAAAGTCTAAGCGCAAGAGGAGGGTTAAAGTGACCAAGCATAATGTAAAGAATTTGAAAAATTAAAGAGTCATGCCCTTTGGGGCCTCATAAGGCTCACAAAAAATTTCAAATTGTGGGGGGGGGGGCATTTTTTGCAAGTGGCATTTTAAAAAAAATCCCTCCTTGCACAACGTCATGAGAATTGTGGGAGAGGGAGGCTATGAATCTTAAAAACAACCATGTAATCAAATCACACCAGGATGATTCTCCAAATTTTCAATTTCTATCACTTGTTTCAGATTCAAAGATGGTGGCCTAATCATGAAGAATCAAATTTAGTATTTCTCCCTCCTCCATCTCTCTCCTCTTGAAGGCTATTCATGTGGGTATAATTTGGAAGAGATCGGGATGAAGACCGATTGTCCAACTTGAACTATTACATTTTGATTGTTTGGTGGATATCACTGCTGGTCGATTAATTTTTTGGCATGGATTAAAGAGAATAATTTTGGATATATATGCTGAGCACGTGTTAGATGAAAGGGAATTATCTCCCACTACAGAATGGGAGGCACTCGAGGGTACCGCAACTATTAGAACCTCAAGTTCTAGTGATTCTGAAAAGGGTTCTCCTATTGAGGAGGTTTATCAAGTATATCTAAATGAGCCAATAGAGAAAAATGACAATATTTGTGATGCTAATGTGATAGAGGTAGATCTTGGGATGCCCAAAACGGGCACAAGTATCCAAAGTGGCATTTGAAGATGTTAAAATGGAATTATCCAAAGTGCCGGTTTAAAATCTCTAAAAAGGGGTGAGATTTTCTATATACTCATGACTGTGACAATGTATAGTATTAATTGTTGCCTATCCCAAATTTGAGATGCACAACTTTATCATCATATTGCATTCACAAGCTAGAAGTTGCAAAATTTAGAGCTTCGTTACAATTATTTGGAGAAGATTTGCTTGGCTATGGTATCTTCCACCAAGAAGTTCCAACACTATATGCTTTATGAGAAGGTGGTGTTGTTCACCAAGGTAGAGGGATTGTGCTTATTTACTGAACAAGATTCAACACCTTGATCGTCTAGCCAAGGGGTTGATCTTTTTATAGAAGTTTATTGACCATGAGATTAGGAACAAGCTGCATATCTGTAGGGTATTGTAGATTATCTAATAGATTTTGGTGAGCTTAAGGACGAGTGGGCTGATATTAGTGATTGTGAGGATTTATGCAAGATTGATGCCACCTCTATTCCATCATGGATACATCTATTACACATTATCTATCAACAGGAAACCTAGCAAAAACTCTTTCTGAATGTGAGAAGAGGAAGATTAAGAAGCAAGCACTTCACTTTTCAATAATAGTGGGTGTCTTATATAGGAAAGGTGTGGCTAAGATTTATCATCGTTGTGTGGTGCCAGATGAGGTACCATTTATTCTAGACAAATGTCATGATTTTGCATGTGGAGGCAATTTTGCTGGATGGCTCACCACCTAGAAGCTTTCCTTGCTAGTTATTGGTGGTCAACAATTTTCCAAGATGCTTTTGCATATGTTAGGCTGTTTATTTTGCAGTGCCCTGGTTGGTTTCTTAAGGCCAAGAGGGCCATGTGTTTGTTTGGTATGGGTGTAGTTAATGATTTATTGTCTTAGTTTGCACTAGACAAGTTTGATGGAGTACCTAGAGTGAGCCTCTTGCTATGTAGAAGCTTCTTGTGGCCAAGTCCAAGTGATGTTCTTCCTTTATGTGTTCTTGCCCTTTGTGCTATATGTGTATACGTGTATGTGGAGAATTTTCTTCTTTTGGGGATTGGCAAGTCAAGGCATGAAGTCCGAGGGTTTGGTTCAGTAAATTAGTTCATCAATCATGCCCAATCAAAGCATTCATAGCTTCTAGCAAACAAGGTGAAAGTTGAGTCCAATCATTTAATATAGGTCACTAAATCATCTCCCGTATTCATGGCCATATCGGATGTCAATTCAAGAATGGATCGATGTTGATAAGATGTTTTAAGAACTATGGTGGTGGTTGGGGTTTGACTCAACTGGACTACTTAGCTATGGTTGCCTTCGCTATGAGGTGGTCATTGAAGTGTTTGTTATCTATCACTTGTGATTGAGCTTGTGGTTTAGGGGACATGTGGTTCTCTATTTGTGTAGTGGGTGGTGCACTGGAGGTATTAGGGCAAGGCCTATTAGTACTAGATCTTACTTTTGGGTGATAGATCCATTCACACACTATGTGTGGAAATCTTAAGGACATACTACCCTGACAGGGAGTGTGGGATGGTAACTCTGGGGGGAGGAGAGAAGAAGCCAAGAAAATGTGCAGATTCCACTCAGTAAGGCCTTGGTAGAGAAGGTGCTAGGATTGAAACCAAAGGTGGAAAAGAGGCAAAAGAGAGATGTTTATGCCATGTTGAAGATGAAAAAGGAGAACATCTTGACAAATGATGGCATAAGCATTCAAGACATCCTTGAACCAAATGTCAAAATGCAAGCTAAGGTGATCCACACCCTCTTCTTGAGCCAAAGATACACCTCACTTATGCATAGGATCAATGTACCCGTGTTGGAGAGCGTGGCGACTCACTCTTGTTGGATGAGGTGGATTAGAATGGCTAGGTGTGGAAAACCATTGATCAATCTGCTAAATCTCTAGCCCTTGGAAGCACACCGATTGGTGGACAGTCCCTAGCATCAAAAGGAGTCGAGAGAAATAAGCCTTTAGCCAAAGCCTCTTTCATTGGGTATGGAGGAATCTTAACCACTCTTATATAGGAAGCGGTAAAGGAGGCATAGGATGGAGAGGAAGGAGTAGATGAAACACTTAATAGATCACCTCACCATCATGACAGAGAACAATCGAGTGAGAGGACAGTTAGTAAAGAGGAGGGAGAATAAGAAGCTCAATCTAGCAGAAGGAAATCAAAGAAGTATAATGTAATAAATCATAAATGCTTAGCATAAATGCCTTAGTCTAGGGTAAGTATAAAAGGTGGAGGTGTAACATATGTAGCATCTTTTTGCCATTTTACAAACATTACTTGTTTGAGGTCTCAACCTCTCACCATCTAAGAGGGTGAATACTCTTGGACACCATAGCTTGGGGTGCATACCTTGCTGTAGCCTCTCATCATTTGATTCTCAACCAACATTGGTAATACCATTTCTTGCCAAGCCACCTTGGCTATGGCTTCTTGGAATTTTATGTCTATTTCTTGTATTTTTAGTTTAAAATATTGCTATGGAATTTAGCTTTATTACATTGGTATCAGAGCATGGACTTTGATCCATGGGAAATGTCATTTTCTTGGAAAATTTAATCATTGGGACATGAACCAATTAATTGGAGCACCAAGATTTGGTCACAGGGTTTGGTACAGTTCAAACTGTGACTAGTTAGAGTCTTTTGCAAAAAGTTGTGACTAATTTTGAAGGCTTTTGAAGAAGATCTTGAGGAAGATGGAGGTTCTTGGCTGAATTAGCAGGACGTGGTCAAATGGAGGTCCATTTTGAAGGCTTTTGGACCTAGCTGAAGCCTAAGTGCGATTACAGTGGTTAAACTGAGATTACTTTTTGGGGGGACAGTTTCTCTCTCTTCTCCTCTCAAGATTTTCTTTAAGCTTTCATGGTGGATCCTGATTTTGCTCTTCTTCCATGCCTTCATTGGTTCAAGTGACCTCCAAGATCTTATTCTCCATGCTTCAAGCTTCACATAGAGTAGCATTTTACCTTGATCAAGGCAACTAGCATGAGTAGGACAACAGGCTCTGTTGGCGCATTTTGCTCTGAATTCTTGCACTGATTTCTCCACGAAATTTCAATAGTTGAAGCTTGGCTATGGTTAAGGCAAGCTTTTCTTGGGGTACCGAACAGGGCAGTTTGTGGACAGATTTATAGGTCTTTTCACAGAGGTACCTATCAGTTGTAGGGGTTTACTGGATACTTACAGTTTCCTTACAGCCTATCACAAGTCTACTAATTTCTTTGAAGGTCTACAAGTACTATAGGATTCATTTCAGGGTCAAACAGGGTTCCCACAGGTTGTTAACATGTTGTAGGAATTCTTTGGATAGGTATACAATTCTTATTAAAGAAAATTTTGTCCTAGTCCAAACTAAGAACTTGATAGCTCCATTTGAAGAGGGGATCCTAAGCTTTGATTTGAATCAAAAAATTTATTGATCTGACATTGGGAGAAAATTTTATGGCCAATTTACTGACAGGGGGTCTAGTGTATTGCACCTAAACAGGCTATCTGGAATACATTGTTTGAGTTCAATCGACCTATATACCCTATTGCAAGTTGAGATATTATTAAATATGGTATATCCCCATATAATAATCTTTTCATATAGCTACTAATCATTCGTAGTGGTGCCATATTCAGAGAGAAACAAGGGGGTTAGTGATGAATTGTCTACTATTATAGAACTATTTCCTAATGGCCAGGAACAAGAAGAAAGACCCTATTACTGAGGCATTGAATGATGGTGTCAGAGACTTCCAAGAGGATCAAAATTTCGCAACTGAATCTCATAATGTTGATCGAGTAGATGAAGAATTAAGTATTGGGATTGCTCATAGCACACATCAAGGACAATATGACATACATGAAGAGCATGCAGGGAATGATTATAGCCTACTGTCAAAAAAGCTGGGACATGTCAATTAAGACCTTTCAAAGGATTTGAAGGTTTTGAATGAAGGTTTAACCCATATGAATCAAGGTTTGTTGCAAGGGATGGCACATGTACACAAAGGAATCTCTGAATTCCTGAGATTGTGGTTGGGCTTTTTGTACTGTAGGCATGTGGTTGCTGACGGTGCATTGTGACATATGATTTTTTATGCCGAGAAGTGCTTAAAAATAGCCAAAAATTCTAAATTTTAGGAAAAAAATAGAATTCTTCAAAGGTGTTGCAATCAGTACGATTTTAAGCGGCAATGCTCGAAAGTACTTAAAAGACACACTAGATGACAGTTGGTGAATTTTCATAATTTTTTGGTGTGTCAGACGAGACCCTGGGAGATACCCAGCTGTGCGGGACTTCAAGACAGATTGCCAAGATTTTTCAGACTTTGATTCGGACATCGATCGAGGAAATGGGAGTTCTTGGGAGGCCAAGGCCAAAGGCCAAGTAGGAAAGGACTTTAGGGGGGCTCAAGAGTCATACCTTTTGGGGGCTCCCTTTGGAGCCTCGACCAAAAATGAAAATCATGGGGGGGGGGGTGTTTTTTCCATGCGCAGAGAAAAAGAGGGCGCCATTATTTCATTTGATGGAGAGGGGGGTTGGAGAGCCTACAAACAACCCCCCCAACTGATTACATGCCTGAGATGCATTCAATCTTCGCTCCCTATCACTTGCTTCCACACGTGAGATGGTTGCATGGGTGTAGAGATTAGAATTAAATATTTCTCTCTCCTCTTTCTCTCTCTTGCATAGAGGCACTTCATGTGGCAAGAATCAAGAAGAGAATCGAGTGATGGATGCTGGACCGGGAGGCATCAAATTATTCCAAGAGGCTGAGGAGGCTGAAGGCTGAAGTTCTATGCTAAAATCCATGGCTGGTGGGTTGATACACAATCCCAATTAAATATTCAAAAAACCCAAAACACTCAAAAAGGTGGTATGCTCTATTTTATGAAAGAATTTTTCTTGTTTTTGATCATTCATGGTCTAAATGGCGTGCACATGGGCTGAAATTTTATTTGAATATTCCTTGCATTATGTTTGAGGGCTGCAATCACTGTTATGTAGAACCCATATTGATTTACAACAATTATAAATTTTCAAAACCCAAAAAAACACTAATTTTTATGGAAATTGATAGTTTTTTAATTCTGACTGGGAGAAAATGAGTGGACATGCGGTAAAATAAGGAAAAATATTGAGTTTTAGTTCCAATGATCAGTCATCAGAAAAAAAACCAAAAAATATCTATTTTCTATTAAAAATAAATAGGAAAAATAGAGAAAAATAGGAAAAAATGGGTTTCTTGCGTTCGAAAAAAATGGAAAAATAATATCTATGTATGTGAATGTTCGACTTATAAAGCGGACCTCTTCTTCAACTTTGGTCCTAGTCCGAATGTTGTTATTGATAATGAGACAGGGTCTGCCTGCTTGTGGGGAATGTTATCAAACCATGTGCTATATGGCAGGCGATGGTTGATATGGGTAATGCGAAGAGTGGTCGAGACCCATCTACCACTATTATCTTGGATCCATAGGTTGATCAGAAGACATGTAATGCGTATACCTCTTGCTATATATGCAGGAGCTATGGGCCACAACTTGATGCATTTAGTTTAGGGTTGAGAGCCCTATTTTTTCCCTTGGAATGGAGCGTATTTTCATATATCTACCTTCTTCCAAGGGGGGATCTCTATGAGCTGGTTTTCTTGATTTCTTTAGGCCAAGAGGGCTAGCTAGTTTGCAATGAAATGTGCTATTTCTTTAGGCCAAGAGGGCTCTATGTCTGTTTGGTGCAAGTACAATTAATGGTTTTTTGTTGTAGTGATTGCATCATACAAGTTGACGAAGTTTCTAGAGGGAGCCTTTGATGTGAAGGAGCTTCTTGTGGCCATTCCAGATGGTTTCTTTCCCTTTTCGATTCTTTTCCCTTAAGCAATTAATGATATATGTGCATGTAAGGGTTACTTTCTTTTGTTTGTTGGGGACTTACACTCTAGACATAAAGTCCCAAGTTTAGGCTCTGTATGTCTGGGGGAGGTCTGAGTAGTCATTGCCTCCTACAAAGGCATTGTCAGGCATTGAAAGACCTGTTTTAGAAGGCAATTCTAGTGATCCTGTTGTGTTGACTTGCTAGGCGGCCGTTCTAAGAATTCCTGTTAGTTGTGAGGTAGTTAGAGAAGCCTACTAAAATAATGATGGAAAGGGGAAAAACCCTAAATATCTAAAAGACAATATATGAATATACAGAGGTATGTAAAAAGGGGTTCTAACTCCTATAAAAATAGAAAAGGAAAGAAAGAAACATCCTTGAGTTGTTGTTTATCGCCTTGCGAAGGTCTAGTAGGTTCTTGGCGACAAGACAAAACCCGGGGCTGATGCCTTGTCTTTCGAGGGGTGGCATCTAGCTCGAAAACAAAGAATACAAGAAGGTTGGAGTGAAAATAAAAGTGAGTGTTAGAAAAGGATTCAATGTTGCCTTGCAAGGGCTTGGTAGTTTCTTGGATACCGAGACAGGACCTGAGGCCGATGCCCTGTTCTCCTTGGGTCACTATGCTCATCTCCCTCCTTTTTACACACCCGAGTATGGAAAATTAGAGGCTAAAATACCCAATGTGCTAAAAGAAACTATTTCTTGATCAAGCTATAGGAGTCCTCGCCTAGTAGAAGCTCCTAGTTGAGTTGTCCTTAGTTTGGTAGGTAGTTTAGACCACCACTTAGGATGACCTCTTTGATAGTTCTTTTTAGTTTGGCTGTGTTGCAGCAGTTGATTAGTGACTAGCTTGGACTTTCAGCTAGATTATGCTAGACCTACTCCTCGTGGATTTCATGCATTGGTTTTGACAGGAGATAGGTGAGAGCTGTGATGTGTTTTGATGTGTATCTATTTTGTATCATCTTGATGCTCTTTGTAGTTGTGTTTATGTGTAGATCTGTTCATGGGATTCGACGGGCTAAGTCACCCTATCTCGTGGTCGCCAATGATGGATGATTTTTGATGTCGAGAAGTTCTTAAAAATAGAAAAAAAATTCAAATTTCAGGGGAAAAATAGAGTGGCAGCGGTTGCAATTAGTACGATTTTAAGCGGCAATGCTCGAAAGTGCTTAAAAGATCCACTCGATGACGGTCGGTGAATTTTCACAAATTTTTGGCATGTCAGATGAGACCCTGGGAGATGCGCGGCAGTGTCGGATTTCAAGACAAACTACCAGAATTTTTCAGACTTTGAATTGGGCACCGGACGCGGTAGAGGGGATGCCCGGGAGGCCAAGGCCAAATGTCAAGTGTGAATAGGATTTAAGAAGTTCCAAAATTCATGACCTTTGGTGGCTCCCTTTGGAAGCCCCGACAAAAAAAAATAAAAATTGTGGGGGGGGTGTCGTTTTTTTCAAATGTGCAAAAAGAAGGTGCTATTATTCTAATTGCTTGAGCCCTATTTTTTTCCCTTGGAATGGAGCATATTTTCGTATATCTGCCTTCTTTTAAGGAGGGATCTATATGAGCTGGTTTTCTTGATTTCTTTAGGCCAAGAAGGCCAGTTAGTTTGCAATGAAATGTGCTATTTCTTTAGGCCAAGAGGGCCCTATGTCTGTTTGGTGCAGGTACATTTAATGGGTTTTTGTTGTAGTGATTGCATCATATAGGTTGACGAAATCACTGGAGGGAGCCTTTGCTACGAAGAAGCTTCTTGTGGCCATTCTAGGTGGTTTCATTCCCTTTCCGAGTCTTTTCCCTTAAGCAATTAATGATATATGTACGTGTAAGGGTTACTTTCTTTTGTTTATTGGGGATCGGCACTCGAGGTATGAAGTCCCAGGTTTAGGGTCTGTATGTCTAGGGGAGGTCTGAGTAGTCATTGCCTCCTGTAAAGGCATTGTCAGGCATTGAAAGACCTATTTTAGAAGGCAATTCTAGTGACCCTATTCTATTGACCTGCTAGGTGGTCGTTCTAGGAGTTCCAGTTAGTTGTGAGGTGGCTAGAGAAGCCTACTAAAATAATGATGAAAAGAGACAAAATCCTAAATAACTGAAAGACAATATATGAAGATAAGGAGGTGTGTGAAAAGGGGTTCGAACCCCTGTAAAAATAGAAAGGGAAAGAAAGGAAAATCCTTGAGCTATTGTTTATTGCCTTGTGAAGGCCTGATAGGTTCCTAGGGACGAGACAAGACCTGGGGGGCCGATGCCCTATCTTCTGAGGGGTGGCATCTAACTGAAAAACAAAGAATACAAGAAGGTTGGAGTGAAAATAAAAGTGAGCATTAGAAAATGATTTAGTATCGCCTTGCGAGGGCTTGATAGGTTCTTGGGTACCAAGACAGGACCTGAGGCCGATGCCCTGTTCTCCTTGGGTCACTATGCTTAGTTGCCTCCTTTTTACACGCCCGAGTATGGAAAATAAAAGGCTAAAAGACCCAATGTGCTAAAAGATAATATTTGTTGATTAGGCTATAGGAGTTCTCGCCTAGTAGAAGCTCCTCGTTGAGTTTTTCTTAGTTAGGTAGGTAGTTTAGACCAGTTAGGTAGGTAGTTCAAACGACCACTTAGGATGACCTCTTTGATAGTTATTTTTAACTTGGTTGTGCTAGAGCAATTGGTTAGTGACTAGCTTTAGACTTTCTGTCAGATTATGCTAGGCCTATTCCTTGTGTATTTCATGCCTTGGTTTTGACAAGGGGTGGGGTGAGAGCTGTGTTGTGCTTTGTTGTGTATCTATTTTGTATCAGCTTGATGCTCTTTGTGGTTGTGTTTATGTGCAGATCTATTTGTGGGATTCAACGGGCTAAGTTGCCGTATCCCGTGGTCACAAATGATAGATGTTTTTTGATGCCGAGAAGTGCTTACAAATAGCCAAAAATTCCGAATCTCAGGGGAAAAATAGACTTCATCGAAGGTGGTGGTTGCAATCAGTACGATTTTAAGCGACATTGCCCGAAAGTGCTTAAAAGACCCACTAGACGACGATTGGTGAACTTTCATAAAATTTTGGCATGTTAGATGAGACCCTGGGAGATGCCCGGCAGTGCGGGACTTCAAGACAGATTGCCAAGATTTTTCTGATTTCGATTCGGACATCGGACAAGGAAACGGGAGTGTCTGGGAGGCCAAGGCCAAAGACAAGTGGAAAAGGACTTTAGGGGGCCCAAGAGTTGTCAAGATTGTGGGAGAAAAGGAAGAAGTCTCACTTGTAGCTTTCTCACTTGCACAATCGGGGAATACACACAAAGGTGGAGGCTGAAAACAGTTTTCCTCTTCTTAGTTGTGAGAGCCAAAAAGAATACAAGTACAAAGAAATAGAAGAACCCTATATATGGGTCTCAAACCAAACTCAACTAACTAAGGTGGCATACTAGCTGAGCCACGAAGTAGAGTAGATAAGGATAGCTGTCATCTAGCTATTATTCATGGGCGGTGTACCAACCGCATCTGCAACTAACAAGTTGGTGATATAAATGCATAACGGTCACCCTGGCATATCACGAGTGGAGCTCGATATCTCAACACTCCCCCTCGAGCTCAATCCCAATTCCTGCACACCAAGTAGGTCTCTGAACTTGCGCAGCTTCTCTGCGCCCAATGCCTTCATGAATATGTCAGCTACCTGATCCTCTGTGCTAACATAAACTAGATCAATAAGACCTAGTAAAACCCTCTCCTGCACATAGTGATAATGCACCTTAATGTGCTTTGTCTAGCATGATAGACTAGGTTATTTGCCAAGTGTATACTGCTCATGTTGTCACAATAAATGACAACTGGCCCATCTGTAGGTTGATGCATATCATAAAGTAGCTTATGCAACCAAGCTACCTCACATGCAGCCATTGCTGCACCCCTATACTCAGCCTTTATGCTCGACAAGGCAACTGTAGGTTGTTTCTTCCTGCTCCAAGTGACTGCAGCACTCCCAAAAGAGAACACATATCCACTGGTAGATCATCTATCAGAAATACTACTAGCCCAATCTACATCAGTGTATCCGTGCAACTGTATCTGAACCCCAATCTCATAAAATAGTCCATACTGCAATGTGGACTTCACATACCTGAGCATGCGTCTAGCCGCATCCAAATACGGTTTCCTTAGAGCCTGCATAAACTGACTTACCAATCCAACAGCATAGCTCAAATCTGGCCTAGTAATAGTCATATAAATCAAACTTTCTATTATGCGTCTGTACATAGTAGGGTCTTCCAGAAGCTCACCTGCATCTGCACTCCGCTTCACATTCTGCTCCAAAGGAACTGAAATAGGCTTATAGCTTGTCATCCCATATTTGGATAGCATGTCCAATCCATACTGCCTCTGCAAGAGCCGTATCCCACTTGGTGATCTAATCACCTCAATGCCCAAGAAATAACGCAGCTCTCCCAAATCCTTCATCTCAAACTTTTGCTTCAATAGCATTTTCACATGAAGGATATCTTCATCACTATCACCTGTCATAATCAAATCATCAACATAAATGACAAGTAGCATAATACCTTTCTCTGTTTTTCTCACATAAAGTGAGAAATCTGCCTTGGAAATCTGAAAGCCAATAGTGACAAGATATTGTCCTATCTTGTCAGACCATGCTCTAGGTGCTTGCTTCAAGCCATACAAGGCTTTCTTCAACCTGCAAACAAACTCAGGATGAATAGCATGCACATAACCTGGTGGCTGCTCCATATAGACCTCTTCTTGCAAATCACCATACAAGAAGGCATTCTTTACATCCATCTGATGTAAAGACCATCCCTTTGATGTAGCCATAGCAATGACTGCTCTTACGGTTTCCATCCTTGCAACCGAAGTGAATGTTTCTTCATAATCAATGCCATATCTTTGTGCATACCCCTTGACTACTAATCTTGCCTTATATCTGTTCACAGAACCATCTGCATTGTGCTTTACCTTATAAACCCACTTACAACCAATTGCATTCTTATCTTCAGGCAAAGGTACCAATTTCCATGTAGCATTTGCTTCCAAGGCATCCATTTCTTCATCCATGGCTTTCTCCCATTTTTCTTTTCCCATGGTTTTCTCAAAAGAAGTGGGTTCTGGTTCTTGTATCACTTTGACCATATATGCATAGTGAATGGCTGTAAAACCATCATATTTCAGCCTATCCATAGGATACCTAGCTTTGGTAGACCTGCACAAAGTAGGTTCACTCCCAGGTGCTCTCAAAACATCCCTGGTCTTCCTTACTCCAGGTGTAACAATAGAAGGAATACCCAACTCATCATCAATGCCTTGTTCTGAGCCACTAGATTCACCATCCACATAAGAGTGACCTGCATTCATATCAAACATGGGCTGATCTACCTTCTCTTTTCCTTTTCATGAAACCTGCATACCACTATCTGCATTGTTTTGAGGAGATTCTCTTGATCTCAATTTGCCTGTCCATGGCAAAGAATGTGAACCACTGCTAGAGGACGCTCCAGGTCCACTAATATTTTGTGAGTGTTGCTGTGAATTCTGTGCAGCATTACCATTTTGTGCATCTACATCATCAATCACATTTACTGGTTTATACCAGCTACTCATCTCATAAAAAACATCTCTGCTCACTGTAAACTTACGAGTAGAAGGGTTATAGCATCTATAACCTTTCTGCCTGTGCAGAGAGTAACCAATAAAGATGCACTTCTCAGCTTTTGGATCCAACTTGGATCTCAACTCATCAGGCACATGAAGATAGGCAATGCAACCAAAAAATTTCAAATGAGAAATATCTGGTTTCCTACCAGTATACCTCTCCTCTGGAGTCATCCCATGTATTGCTGCAGTGGGAGTCCTGTTCATTATGTAGACTGCTGTAGCAACTGCTTCAGCCCAGTAAAAATCTAGCAAGTCTTTTTCATTGAGCATGGCACGAGATACCTCTCCAATATGCCTGTTTTTCCTTTCTGCAATTCCATTTTGTTGTGGGGTATGACTGCATGAATATTACTACTTTATGCCATGCTCCTGTAGGAACCTTGCAAACTCATTTGAGAGGTACTCTCCCCCTCCATCTGACCTTAGGCATTTTATTTGCAGGCCTGTTTCTTTTTAAGCCATAGCTTTAAGAGTTTTGAAATGCCCAAACACTTCACTTTTCTTTTTCATAAAATACACCCAATTTTTTTTGCTATATTCATCAATAAAAGCGACAAAATAATGACAGCCTCCAATAGATGCAGCTTTAGTAGTCCACACATCAGAGTGAATTAATTCCAATGGCTTCTTACTCTCTTGAACATGTCTAGGAAATGGTTTCCTTGCCTATTTTCCAAATTGACAGGCTTCACATACCTTATGCATTTCTGCAACCTTGAATTTAGGCAATCTTGCAACAATATTTTGGGCTTGCATTGATTTAAGTCACTGTACATTAACATGACCAATGCGTTTATGCCATATATCAATATCTGCAACTACACCGGTCCCATGTATAAACATTGCTGCACTCAATTCAGGCATGTCTACATCCAATGTAAACATTCTGCCCTTCTTCTTTCCTTTTGCTTTCAAGCGACCCAACAAAGCATCCATGAGCATTAAATCTGACCTGCAAGCCCTGCTCAACCATTTGGCCAACAGAAACCAGGTTCTTGGTGATATTCGGGACATGAAATACATCCAATAGGTATTTCTTTTTCCCATCCTGCATAGATAAAGGAAATTTTCCAATCTGCACAATAGGATGTGCAGTATCATCACCAGTCTCCACAAATCCTGGTTTTTCCATTTTCCTTGCATCCTGCATCCATTCTGTATGACCTGTCATGTTGTTTGATGCACCTGAGTCAACATACCACACATCGTTGCTTTCTTCTGCACTTGTCACAGAATTGGTCATGTGCTGCACCATAAACAAATGCTCATTTCTGTCATTACCCTGTCTACTAGAAGATGCATAATTCCCTTGTTGCAATTTTCCATTCATGATGTCATTCTGCTTTTTATAGCAGTCTTTAGCCATATGACCCATTTTACCACAGTAGTAGCATTCAACATTGCTGTTTGCATTTTGGCCTCTTTGCCATCCCTCACGACCTCTTTGGCCCCCCTGCCTCTAGAGTTACCACATTCTCCTCCATAGGACTGGATTTCTTGAGTTTGCTACATATTCTGATTTCTACCACGGCCTCCAAATTGGCCTCCTCTACCTCTACCTCTACCTCTTCTAGCATTTGAGTAGAAGACAGCGTCTTTTGAAGTTCCTTCTGAAGTCCTGAAGGAGATGCGGCACCATTTCTCTGCTCCTCAGAAATTAGAAGAGCAATCAAATCCTCAAAATCAGGAAATCTTTCATGGATGGAAATGGATGTTCAAAATTGTGCATAATCCTTTCCTAGACCATTCAAGGTCATAGAAACTAAATCATCATCTTTCACTGGTGACCCAATGGAAGCAAGTGCATCTGCAATCTTCTTCACCTTCATCTGGTAGTCATTGATGCTCATACTTTCTCTTTGCACATTGTGCAACTCTTGCTTGAGCTGCATTTTCCTGGCTTACATATTTGTGCTATATATTTTTGACAAAGTATCCCATGCCTCCTTTGGCGTACTTGCATCCTGAATATGCACAATCATAGAGTCTGAAATATTGATAGATAGCTAGTACATAACTTTTCTGGCTCTCTCATGCCATCCTTTAAATGCCTGCATTTGCTGTTGATTGGGAATATCAGGAAGAACTGGTTCTTCTTCATTTCCTGCAACGAATTTCCAATATCCTTTTCCCATAAGAAAATTCGTCATTCTAAACTTCCATGCTTAGAAGTTGTTCTTGTCAAGCTTTTCAGTGGCAATCTGTGAAAGAGAATCAGATGCCATTACAGAACACTGCAAAAAATTTTGTCACTGCAAAAAACACAGCTTCAGCCTCACAAGGGCAAATATGCAAAACTAACGAAAGTGATATTTGACCACACAATCACTTCCTAGTGACGATTTTGCATCAATAGGCAACAAGGATGATTTTGTAACTCCCAATGTCTCTGCGCATAGGCATACGATGCAATTTCTATGGTAACTTTTCACCGACCTGTAGAATGGTGGTCGCACAGTATAAAAACAAGGCCTTTTCTTGAGTGTGTGTGGAAAACTTCCGCCTCCAAAACAGGCCCCGAAATGGCCTCAAATAAAAAAAACAGGGCAACCAGGGACTAAAGCCCTTTCCCGCAGCATATAATGCCCTCTTGCTACACAGCAAAGGGCGTCTCAATCTGAGACAATGCACTCTTGCACTTTCCGGCTGTGCTACCTACAGAGACTTGCTTCCAAACTCGAAAAATGAAAGCAACACTATTCATCTTACCAAAACATCGCAAAATTGGTTTGCTTTCTTGAGCTCCTTACCACGAACCAGGATCTGATACCATGTCAAGATTGTGGGAGAGAAGGAAGGAGTCTCACTTGTAGCTTTCTCACTTGCACAATGGGGGAATACACACAAAGGTGGAGGCTGAAAACAGTTTTCCTCTTCTTAGTTGTGTAAGCCAAAAAGAACACAAGTATAGAGAAATAGAAGAACCCTATATATGGGTCTCAAAACAAACTCAACTAACTAAGGTGGCATGCTAATTGAGCCACGAACTAGAGTAGATAAGGATAGCTGTCATCTAGCTATTATTCATGGCGGTGTACCAACCACATCTGCAGCTAACAAGTCGGTGACATAAATACACAACGGTCACCCTAGCATATTAGGAGTGCAGCTCGATATCTCAACAAGAGTCATAACTTTTGGGGGCTCCCTTTGGAGCCCCAACCAAAAATGAAAATCATTGGGGGGCGGGGGGGGGGGGGTTTTCCATGCGCAGAGAAAAAGAGGGCACCATTATTTCATTTGATGGAGAGGGGGGTTGGAGAGCCTAAAAACAACCCCCCCAATTGATTACATGCCTAAGATACATTCAATCTCCGCTCCCTATCACTTGCTTATGTGCATGGAATGGCTACCTAGTTGTGGAGATTAGAATTCAGTCTTTCTCTGGTGCCCAAATCGGATGTTGTATGCTCATGGGGAAAACATTTAAGTCTCTAGTGTGCATCCATTGGGCTTCTTCAACAGGATGGTTTTTAAATTTAACCAAATATCTAGAATATCTACGACCAATTCTAGTGGTCATAAAGTCAGTATCTATGATAGCTTCAGGTTCAAGTATTTTAGTCTCTTCATCTAGCAAAGGTGGGTTTTCATAAACAAGGTGTATAGGTAATTGGCCTCTAAAGGGTCGTAATAAACTAATGTGAAAAGTGTTGTGAATTTTCCAGTGAGGTGGTAGTTCTAACTTGAATGCATTGTCATTAATTTTGTAAATGATCTTAAATGGTCCATAGAATCTAGGTGCTAATTTCACAACTCGGTGTTTATCTACACTTTGTAATCTACATTGTTCTATTCTCAACCAAACATAGTCATCAACTTTGAAATTCATGGCCTATCTTTTCTTATTGGCTTGTTTTGTATATGATTGCTGGACTTTGGCAATCATGTCTTTAACCTCATCAAAAATAGTAGCGTGCATGTTAGCAATATCATCAGCACTCTGAATTCTATTTGATAAAGATGCAACATGTGTAGATAATCTATAACCATAAATCACTTCAAACGGTGCTTTCTTTGTAGTTGTGTGTGGTGTATTGTTATATGCAAACTGTAGTAAATCTAAATATGTGTCCCATGTCTGTGGTTTAGAAATAGTGTAAGCACGTAAAAGATCTAAAATAGTACTATTAGTGGCTTCTGTTTGTCCATTAGTTTCAGGATGAAATGCAGATGAGAAATCAATCTTTGTTCCTAGGTTAGCAAACAAAGTAATCTAAAAATTATTACAAAATCTAGAATCACGGTTAGAAATAATAACTTTTGGTAATCCATGATTAGTGAAAACAGTTTTCAAAAACAATTGTGCTATCTGAGATGCTGTTAAAGTTTTCTTACATGGAATGAAATATGCTTGTTTACTAAAACTATCTACAATAGTCCAAATCATATCATGGTTAGCTTTAGTATTAGGTAAACCAATAATAAAATCCATAGAAATCTGTTCCCATGGTCTTGATGGAATAGATAAAGGCATAAGTAAACCATATTGTTTACCATGATGTCTCTTAACTCTTTGACAAACCAAACATTCAGAAACAAAGTTAGATACATCAGTATCCATATGTGGCCAATAAAAATCTTCAGTATGTACGTAAAGTAGATACAACACCTCTATGGCCTTGATATGGAGGACAATGAATCTCATTCAAAACAAAGGATCTAAATGGAACTGTAACACATAATCTATTTTCATAAAACATGAATCCATCATTATAAGATAGTGAATCAATAGGAATCAAGTTATTTCCAACTAATTTATTCCAATCAGCATGAAAAGTAATGTCCTGATGATAAGTATCTTTCATAGGAGTTAGAGAATCAAATGATATAACAGAAATATTATAAATGGTCGGTCTTCTACTTAATGCATTGGCCACTACATTTTCTTTACCTGGTTGATATTGAATAAGGGGGTGAAAACGCTGAATAAAAGCTGCCCATTTGATATGTTGATCAGATATTTGGGGTTGAATAAGTAGATATCTAATACTTTGTTGGTCAGTCTTAATCATAAACTCAGAACCCATTAAGTAATGTTTCCATTGTCTTAAAGCTTGTACAACAGCTAACAATTCTTTATCATATGTGGAATATTTAAGTTCGGATGGTTTCAGTTTACAACTAGAATAGGCTATGGGATGATTATCTTGCATAAGTACGGCTCCTATTCCAGATCCGCTAGCATCAGTAACTACTAAAAATAATGGTCTATTGAAATCAGGTAGTTGTAATACAAGAGCATGGGTTAATGCATGTTTCAATAAATCAAAAGATTTCTGTTGATTATCAGACCAATGATAAACCATACCTTTCTTTAAAAGTTTAGTCAAAGGCAAAGCAAGTAATGAAAAATTTCGCACAAACTTCCTGTAAAAACTAGCAAGACCTAGAAAAGAACGTAACTCATGCGCATTTTTGGGTATAGGCCAGTTCAATATTGCTTCTATCTTCCTAGGGTCAACCTTAATACCTTCTGATGACCCAATATAACCTAAATATTCAATTTCTGTTTGAAAGAACTCACTCTTTTCCGAATTAGCATACAATTGATTATCTTTCAACAACTTGAAAACCAAAGACAGATGTTCATAATGCTCTTTCTCATTTTTACTGAATACCAAGATATCATCAAAGAAGACTATAACACAATGCTCATATTTCAAAAATATGCGATTCATCATTCTACTAAATGTAGCAGGTGCATTAGTCAATCCAAAAGGCATCACTAGAAATTCATAATGACCAAATTGTGTTCTAAATGCAGTCTTGAATATGTCAGATTTATCTAATCTCACCTAATGATAACCAGATTTAAGATCTATTTTACTAAATATGGCAGAACCTTGTAGTTTATCCATAAGATCATCTACCCTAGGAATTGGATATATATTCTTTATAGTAATATTATTTAGGGCACGATAATCAATGCACATACGATAAGTATTATTATTATTCTTTACCAACAAAACAGGTGCACCAAATGGAGAACTATTAGGTCTAATTAATCCTCTATTTAATAATTCCTCAACTTGATTTTGAATTTCTTTCTACTCTATCTGGTTATGCCTATATGGTGCTTTACAAGGTGGTTGTGTACCAGGAATTAAATCTATTTTGTGGTCTTTAGGACGTGAAGGAGGTAGTCCAGGTGGTAAGTCCTCAGCAAAACAATCTTTAAATTGTGCAAGGAAGTCTTTATGCCTAGGGTGCATATGTTTTTCTTTAGCCTGAAGTTCATTCACCCAAATTAGATAAGATTTACTACTTTTGCAAAATGCACATTTAGCTTGAGTATGAGAAAGCAGTGGAAAAGCATTAGATGCGTGCATACCATACAATGTAATGTGTTTTCCTTGAAAATGAATTTTAATTGAATGTGTGGAATAATCTATGTCAAGATTATGCTGATAACGCCAAGACATACCTAGGATAATATCACTGGACTGTAATGGTACAACTAGAAAATTCCATCTTTCAGTGTTTTCACCAATTCGAATCTCTAAGTCATGCACCTCTTGTGTTCCATTATACCTTGTGCCTAAGAATGCTGCTTTAATACGATAATGCATAGGAACAATTTGTAATTTCAATTCTTTCACTAACTTTGTAGAAATAAAATCATGTGTACTACCATCATCATGCAAAATAATCTTTTCTTTTCCATGCACTAAACATTTCATTGTCAACAAAGAATGTGGAGTTGGCATACCTGGTAAAGTATCCAAAGGAGTAGTAATGTCGTCCTCATCTTCCGTAAAGTCAGGCATTTCTTCATGGTCTTCATCTTCCATTGCTCCAAGATAGTTGATATGGACAGGTGGCTTCTTCGATTGGCAATCGGCTGCTAGATGTCTAGGTTGATGGCATTTGTAACACACTATAGGTTTGGATTTAGATACATTGTTTGCAATGGTAGGAAGTCTAGGAATATTAGGATTTGGTTGTGAAGATGGCTTAGGGTTTTGATTGGTATTTGATGGCAAAGCAGGTGGTTTTGTCCAAGTCTTATGGAAATATGATGAATGAAATTGACCTTGATTGAATCTTCTAAAATTTGAATTGAATTGCTTAGAACCATAGTCACCATTTGCTTGAAATTGTTGTGGACACTTGTCTCTTCCTCGAAGCTTGTCTTCAGTGTCATGAGCTAAAGAAATTGCATCTTCAAGAGTTGCAAGCTTGAACATATTGACTTCAGCGTAGTAATGCCTAAGTAATCCAGACATATACTTATGCTTGTGAGTCGCTTCAGGTATGTCTTCAAGCATGCGTAGTTGGAGTAAGGCATTCCAAAAGTGTTCGGTGTACTGAGAAATAGGCTCACGATCTCTTTACTGAAGAAGGTCCCATTGCTTTATGGCTTTTTCATGGAATTGTGGAGGAAGGAAATTCTGCATAAACTTCTTCTTGAAACTCTCCCAAGTAGTGGGACAATCTATGCTCTTACGAACCACGGTCCACCAAAGAGATGCTCTATCCACTAAATGATTAGTGACACACTTAATTTTATCTTTTTCAGCATATGTCTCTTCATGAAAGTAATCATCAGACTGACTGATGAATGCAAGAATAGTTTTTCCATCTCGAGTGCCATTGAAAGTACAAGATTTGAAATTTCTTTTACTTATCTTTGTTTCTTTGCGGATGGATTGAGCTTCGAGAGTCGCATCGATGGTTCGTCAGATAAGATCTTCGGATTGTGGGCCATCTTTGTCGGTAGTCGATCTTTGTAAATTGGCCAATTGAACTTGCAAGGCTTGCCAGGCTCTTCGTTCTTCGTCCAACTGCATCATAATTAAATCCAATTTTTGTTCCATGCTAGGTTTAGGAAGATCGCCTTCAACCATTAAATCATCCATATTTTGTTCCATCATCCTGTAAAAATTCAAAAGACCTCACACTCTCAAAATTCAATTAGCGGGATGAGCGTAGCTCAAAGTCGGGTGTACAAGGCTTATAGATTTTTGTTTGGCTTTCACGGTCTTCAACTTTTGCAGTTGCGAGGTTTGAAATCTTCGTAAAATCTGTGTATGTCCTTCTGCGTGTGCTGAAACTGGTCCAGCAAGTTTGTGTATGCGAACAGAGTCTTCCAGGGAACAACTTTGTCCAGTGCTTCTGTGCAGGAACAGTCCTTATGGGAGTTTTTGGCATAAGTTGTAAAATATTACACGGCGCAGCGAACAGAATCTGAGAAAGAGATAGAGAGTACACAACAGATAAGAGGAGAATCAGTAAATTCTTTAACTCCAAACAACTGATACAAAGATGGCTCTGTCCACCCGTTCGCTTCCACTGAGTGAAGCTTAGATGGCGATCTAGACAGAAGATAGGTGAAGAGCTTAAGGCTAGCTGGAACAACAACTCTGACTGGGTGAAAGATGAGTGTGAGATGGTTGCGAAGGGGTTTAACTTTTATAGCCCGCGAAGGTCGTTAGGTCGGCCTGCTGACCGACCTACCATATGAGCCTCCACTAGTCGGCCAGGGAATATTCCAGGGAATATTCCCTTTACCATCGGGCCGGGGGCGCTGCCCCCGGACCCCCGCCAGGGGGGCCGCTGGCCCCCCTGGGACCCCCCAGCCAGGGGCCGCTTCCGCGGCCCCCGGACCCCACAATAGGGGCCCCTTTTAACTCCCTTACTACGCAACTCAATGCAATGTGCCTCGAGTTGCTACCAGCTTAACCACTCTGTCTAACCCAAAGATTAGACCCACAATGGTCACCTTTTTGCCATCCGGTCACATAGACCTCATCTGATATACAAGTCAGGACTCCACCAATGTCCGGGCTCACACTTGGCTTCTCCTCATAATGGGGGCCTTACAACTTTGAGCACCATGGATCATTGGTAGTACCTAATGAGGGTGGGGCATTGATCATATCTAACACCCCCCCTCAATGTCCACCCATAGGTGAACTATCTCCTCGGCCCAATGCCGAGTCTCTGAAGATGAACTTGAAGCAGATCCTTCGTAAGTGCTTTGGTGAAGATATCTGCTCCATTCTCCTCTGTTGGACAGTAGACCAATTCCACTATCCCATCCTCCATCAAATCACGCACATAGTGATACTGGATCTCTATATGTTTGGTGCGTGCATGAAACACTGGATTTTTGGCAATGGCGATGCAACTCTGATTGTCACATCTCAGCACAGTTGGTTCTTCATCCTGCACTCCCATATGCCATAGAATCCTTCTCAACCATACGGCCTCACATGCAGCAAAACAAGCTGCCTTGTACTCTGCTTCGGTAGAAGACAATGCCACTGTTGGTTGCTTCTTACTAATCCAAGAGAAAATTCCTGAACCCAAAGAGAAACAATAACCAGAAACTGACTTCCTGGAATCAATGTCTCCTGCCCAATCTGAGTCACAGTTCCCCACAAGAGAAGTTCCGAAACTGTATGTGATACCATAGTCAAGAGTTTTCTTCAAGTATCTGAGCACCCGCATCCCAGCCTTCCAATGACTCTCATGAGGTTTGTTTGAGAACCTGCTCAAAACACCAACAGCAAAACTGATATCTGGTCTGGTGTTACACAAGTAGATTAGACTGCCGACCAACCTCCTATACCTCCCAATGTCTGCTAGTGCTGATGTATCCTCAACGGATAACTTTACATTCACCTCCATAGGTGTAGCTATCTCCTTGCACTCGGTCATGCCAAATGCCTTCAAGATCTCCCATGCATACTTCTTCTGAGAGATGAAGATCTTTCCTGGCTCTTGCCAGACTTCAATCCCCAAACAATAGTGCAGCAAGCCCAAGTCTGTCATTTCAAACTCAAAACTCAAAGCCTTTCGAGTTTGGTTGATCATATCTTCATAGTCACCTGTAATAAGAAGGTCGTCCACATATAGGACAATCACTACAGACTTTTTACCATCCCTGTAAACATACAAGTTAGCATCTGAGGCACATCTTTTGAAGTTTAGGTTTAAAAAGAACCTATCTATCCGCTGGTACCATGCTCTGGGGGCTTGTTTCAGCCCATACAATGCCTTCTTCAGTTTACACACTTTGTTCTCAGAATGGGGGGCCTCAAACCCTGGTGGCTGAGCCACGTACACCTCCTCCTTGAGGTCACCATTTAAGAACGCTGACTTAACATCCATTTGGTACACTGGCCACTTCTTGTGGGCAGCCACTGCAAGTACCGTGCGAATAGTGGTCATTCTGGCAGTTGGGGCAAATGACTCTTGAAAATCAAACCCTTCAACTTGTGAAAATCCTTGGGCAACCAGTCTAGCTTTGTACTTTTCTAAGGTACCATCAGCCTTGTACTTTACCTTCCAGATCCACTTGGTGCCAATAATCTTCCGCTTTGCTGGCCGATCCACTAGCACCCAAGTGTCATTCTTCATTATGCTGTCATACTCCGCCTGCATAGCAGCCTTCCATGATGGATCTGCAAGTGCTTCTTCTAAGTCAGTTGGCTCCTTTACTTCTCTCATAATCTCAACCATCAAGGCCATGTTGACTATGTGAGCAGAAGCCCTCCTTTGCTCCTCTATTCTCTGAGACCTCCTTGGTCCGTCTGCCTTCTCCTCAACAGATGCAGGCATAGGATTATTGTGGTCATAGAGCTGCTTCACCCAGCGCGGCAATGGCTTTTCCGGTGGGGTGATGTCAGGTTGGTGAACTTTTTCCTCATCATCTGAAGATGATGCTTCCTCCTCCTTAAGGATAGGGATAGCTCTCGGGACAGGTTCATAGTGGACTACTTCTTCGCTTGATGATAAAGTGGAAGACCTTGCCTTCTCCTCCTCCACTGTATGCGGCTCCTCCTTGAACACCACATCACGGCTCGCGATGATCTTCTTTGCCTCTTGGTCATATAACTTGTAAGCCTTCTGCTCATCACTATAACCCAAGAAGATACATTTTCTGCTTTTTGGTTGTAACTTGTTTCTCTTCTCATCTGGAACATGTGCATAACATTCACATCCAAAAATTCTGAAATGTGAAACAGATGGTTTCTTACCAGTGTAAGCCTCATGAGGTGTTTTTCCCTTGAGAGCCTTTGTGTAGCTCCGATTTAGAATGTAGACTGCAGTATTAACAGCTTCAGCCCAAAAATGGTTAGGCAATCCCTTGCCCTTTAGCATGCATCTTGCCATCTCCACAATGGTACGATTCCTGCGTTCCACAACACCATTCTGCTGAGGTGTGTGAGGCGTCGTCAATTGACGCTTGATCCCTTTGCTCTTGCAAAAGCCTTCAAACTCCTTTGAGTTGAACTCACCACCACCATCTGTTCTAAATTTCTTCACACTTTTCCCTGTTTCATTCTCAACAAGTATTAGCCATTCTTTAAACTTACCAAAAGCTTGAGCCTTATCACGAAGGAAGTACACCCACATCTTCCTACTGTAGTCGTCGACAATCAACATAAAATAAGAAGATCCCCCCAAGGCCTGTGTAGGCATCTTACCACACAAGTCAGCATGCACCAACTCTAGAGGAGCATGTGCTCTATTCTTGCTTTCTTGTGGAAATGCCTTTCTCTATTGCTTGCCCATCATACAAGCTTCACATGGTTCCTTCAATTCAGTTATTGTAGGTAGGTGAGCAACCATACCTTGCTTTTGCATCTCCTTCAATACTGCAAATCCGATGTGTCCAAACCTTTCATGCCAAAGCTTACTTGTGCCCACTCCAGCGGTGGCTGTAAGAGCACTTAGCTCATACAGGTTGTTCCTCCTTTCTCCTTTGCCAACAATTGTGCCAGCACTATCAATAATTTCTGCACCTGTCTTCTTGAACCTCACTTCATGACCAAGATCAGTTATGGCAGCAACTGATAAGAGATTTCTTCTGATTTCGGGAACATACAACACATTTGAAAGCTTTTTGACTTCACCATTTGCAGCAACAAAAGAAATAGTACCTGTGCCCGCAGCAGGGCATTTAGCATCATTTCCAACCGTCACAGTGATGGATTCTTGTAGAGGCTGCATAGAACTGTATAGACCTTTCTTGTTGGTCATGTGACGGGAGGCCCCACTATCCAACACCCAAGAGTCAGTGGTAGATTCTTCTTGCGCCGAGGAGCACACTTCCTCAATGGTCGCCATGAATAATTCCAACTCTGCTTCAGCCGTATTGGCTGTCTCTTTCCCTTTACTTTTAAGGGTACCATTCTTTTCATCTGCCTTCTTGACACGACAATCTGCAATTGCATGTCCTTTCTTCTTACAGTAGAAGCACTCTCCTTGAAACTTCTTCTTGCCGCCCTTCTTCTTTTTGTCACCATCATTTTTGGTGGAGGAAACACCTTTGCCTTTTGCATTGGCAGAGAATGCAGCATCTCCATTGTTGCTTCCTTCTCGGGCTTTCAGCCTCAACTCCTCCTCCATTAATAATGCACAAAACTCCTCAAAAGTCAAAGCTTGAGGTCTCACCTGAGTATTAAGGGCAGTTACTAGTCCATCAAACTTTTGTGGACAAATCCGAAGACACCTCCGAGCTAGCTCTTCGCTAGTCTTTTGTATCCCAGCGCCAGCCATCTGGTCGCGCAGATTCTTAATCCGAGTGATGAATGCTTCAACCGTCTCTCCTTCAGCAAACTTCTCCGCTGCTAGTTGATTCTCCAAGTTTTGAATCCTTGTTTGGTTTCGTGTTTCATACTGACTCCTTAGTACATTCCAAGCCTCTGACGCTTTGGTTGTATGCTGAATCAGAGTCAAAACACTGTCAGAACAGCTTGTAACTAAGGCACACAATGCATCTGCATTCCTTCGTTTCCAAGCTCGTAGAAGATCTGCATTCGGAGGAATCATCACACTAGGATTTGATGGGTCGGGGGTAGGCTGTGGTTCTGCGTCAGTCCCCAGCACAGTCTCCAGAAGCTCATAAGAATCAAGGATAGTAGTAATTTTGAACTTCCACAAGGTGTAGTTTGTACCATCTAACTTGCCTTCGCTGAAGGTTGGTGGACGAATCCTCAGTGTTTGAATAGCCGGTACAGCAGCACCACCTCCTGCACCGCTTCCTGATGCGCCAGAACTGCTTCCCGGAGTCGACATCGTTTCTCTTTGCTGTTGAAGCCTTTGCCTCTTGCACTCTCTCCGATCTCTAGAGCCCCCTGGGCTCTGATACCATGTAAAATATTACACGGCGCAGCGAACAGAATCTGAGAAAGAGATAGAGAGTACACAACAGATAAGAGGAGAATCAGTAAATTCTTTAACTCCAAACAACTGATACAAAGATGGCTCTGTCCACCCGTGCGCTTCCACTGAGTGAAGCTTAGATGGCGATCTAGACAGAAGATAGGTGAAGAGCTTAAGGCTAGCTGGAACAACAACTCTGACTGGGTGAAAGATGAGTGTGAGATGGCTGCGAAGGGGTTTAACTTTTATAGCCCGCGAAGGTCGTTAGGTCGGCCTGCTGACCGACCTACCATATGAGCCTCCACTAGTCGGCCAGGGAATATTCCAGGGAATATTCCCTTTATCATCGGGCCGGGGGCGCTGCCCCCGGACCCCCGCCAGGGGGGCCGCTGGCCCCCCTGGGACCCCCCAGCCAGGGGCCGCTGGCCCCCCTGGGACCCCCCAGCCAGGGGCCGCTTCCGCGGCCCCCGGACCCCACAATAGGGGCCCCTTTTAACTCCCTTACTACGCAACTCAATGCAATGTGCCTCGAGTTGCTACCAGCTTAACCACTCTGTCTAACCCAAAGATTAGACCCACAATGGTCACCTTTTTGCCATCCGGTCACATAGACCTCATCTGATATACAAGTCAGGACTCCACCAATGTCCGGGCTCACACTTGGCTTCTCCTCATAATGGGGGCCTTACAACTTTGAGCACCATGGATCATTGGTAGTACCTAATGAGGGTGGGGCATTGATCATATCTAACATAAGTTACTTCTGACTTCTGGTGACTTGACTGACTTGCAAAGTTGCAAAACTTATGAAACTTGATCAACTTGAAGATTGTTGTGATTTTAGACTTGCTTGACTAAGCTTAAAAGCTAGTCTGAATAAAAACGACGAATTTTAGGGGGGGGCATTTTTTCAGCCGACAGAAATCACAGTGAGGTCCTCTGATGCGCCGATTTTAAAAAATTGTTGAGCTAAGCTTTTTAAAAGCTTAGCCTTAAAGATTTTAAGCTTTATAGAAGATATGAAACTTATCCCTCATCTTTTGAGAAGACGACTTGATAGAAGGAGATGTTGACGTGGTTCTCCGCCTCCTCAGGCCGGTCCTTCGCTATCATAGGCTGTAGACAGAGGTTCTTGACCGCCAGGAATCCACCCGTATCAACCGTTCGTGATGAGACTGACTGTAGAGCTCGATCGTTCCAGGAGCTTCGCCTTCGTACAAGATGGGTAGCGATTGGAAGCTCTCGATCTCAGCTTCGCTCTGATACCACTGGTGCCCAGATCGGATGCAGTGTGCTCGCGTAGTGAACGCCGGAAGGTCCCCAAGAATAAAAGAGCTCTACTTTTTGCATAAAACTCAAGGTAGAAAACATGCACGACATGAACAAGAGACTAATTGGGTGCAATCTCTCCCCATGCCTTGTGTGAGTGCTTCACAAAGCATGTATTTTATGTATTAATCATAGCCCAAATTACAAAATAGCACGCTTTTGGCTTTTGAGTTTGCTTTAGTGCCAAATAGAAATAAAGCTAATGGGCGGGCGCCCAAAGAGTCAAGCATACCCAAAATAATGTCCAAATACAAATATCATAATCGTGCGTCCATGCACATACAAAATAATAAATAAATATCCAATGCTTTAATAAATAGGCACGACAAAATATAGGCTCCATGCCTAAGATAGGTGCCCATCAAAATATAAATGAAAACTCGAATACACGCTATCCTCCAATGCTTTCCTCCGCCACTGCTGCTATCTCTACACATCAACTGAAGCATTCACAATCGTTAGTAAAATAATACAAATAAACTAACAAAAGTGAATACCTAGCAGTCTTCAGCTACATAAATAAATCAACTGGTTAGAAATCAATCCTAACCTTAATTTATCACGAGTGCGCACTCTAAACTCATAAACGTTTATTAATTTAATATGTATTTTATGGAATCACCCGCTATGGAATCACCCATGTACACACTAAATTAATGAAACGCCTGAAAAGGATAGGCGTCCCCATCAACTTCTCGCACAAAGAATCCACTTTTTGTATGAGCCCCGGTCAACAAAGTTTACGGAATCCACAGTAAAACCTCACAGAATCCACCGTGGCATGGAGTCCACCATGAAATATGCCTCCTGGCATCATTCTCTCTCCTACATAGAGGCACTTCATGTGGCAAGAATCAAGAAGAGAATCTGGTGTGATGGATGCTTGTCCGAGAGGCACCAGATTGTTCCAAGAGGCTGAGGAGGCTGAAGGCTAAAGTTCTATGCTGAAATACATGGCTAGTCGGTTGATACATAGTCCCAATTAAATATTCAAAAAACCCAAAACACGCAAAAAGGCGGTATGCTCTATTTATGAAAGAATTTTGCTTGGTTTTTATCGTTCATGTTCTAAATGGTGTGCACATGGGCTGAAATTTTATTTAAATGTTCCTTGCATTATGTTTGAGGGTTGCAATCACTGTTATGAAGAACCTCTATTGATTTACAGCAATTATAAATTTTCAAAAACCAAAAAAACACTAATTTTGATGAAAATTGATAGTTTTTTTAATTCTGAGTAGAGGAAAATGAGTGGACAAAATAAGGGAAAATGCTAGTTTTAGTTCCAATGATCAGTCATCAGAAAAAAAAACTAGAAAATATTTATTTTCTATTAAAAATAAATAGAAAAGATAGAGAAAATATAAAAAAGGGTTTCTTGCATTCGAAAAAATAGAAAAATAAAATCTATATATCTGAATGTCTGACGGGGCTGAAGCATGTGGTTAAGCCTTAGTTTGGCGCTTGTCCTTTGTGTTAAAGTGCGTATTTATTGCTTTTACATACAAAAAATAACATAAAAACCCTCTACACCTATGCATCGTAGCAAAATTTAAATGGGGGGGAGGAGGATAATGTTATACCATAGTTTAAGCGTTGAAATAATACAAAGTCTGATTGTTCTCTTAAAGCATAACATTTAGGATGTGATTTATTTGAAAATAATGAATCTAGCAGCACAAGGTTTGCCTTGGTGCTAGGTTCCTACAACGAGGCATTGCATATTAGCGGAAATTCATTTAAAGGGCTATTTTGGCACGACACATAGGCTGATTTCACACTATAATTGTTTGTGCACAATAAGACATTCACCATTGCATGAATCATATGCATGGTATCTGTTCGTGGCATGCATAGCAATTGGTTGAAGTATAAATGACCCACGCTGGAGAGAGTAAGGTACCCAACGTGTAGGTCTAGATGGTGGGTCCAAGGGGACAAGTAAGTGAGGACTGGTACATTCCTGGAACGATATAATATTGGTACCAAGAGTGGAGTTTGTTTCATATGTGTTATATGTGTTAGCGTTGCATCGAGAGGCCAATCCCCAAGGTGTAGGAGGGTCGCAGTGGGGCCGCGACTATCAGTTGAGGGGTGCCTCCTATGTTGTTTTACGTGATGAATTACACCAAAATGTGTAAGGTATCCCTTTGAGAAGTGTGGGAAGGTTAAGGGTTGGACTATAAACATGATAGAAATGCAAAATGTACATACGATGGCAGGGAAATGTGCCCTGTAGACGCTCCTGACCGTGAGGTCGTGGGGTTGTCTTGTGCATGTTAGAGGTCCAGCTAATGCTATAGCCAATGCCGGCCCATTTTAGGTCCCATCACATTGCAACATTTGGGTAATGTTCCATGAGCTGTAGGACTAGTCATGGCATGTATGTGAGTAGTAGGTTGTGGTTGGGGTCGATAGACTTGCTCAATCTTCATTGGTTTATGTGTTTGTGATTCTGAAGGCTTTGAATCCAGAGGCTTCTATAGCCTTGGCCTTGGATGTTTCATGTGGTCTTGTGTGGTCAAGCTTGAGGGTGGTGCTCGATTAGTGCCTTTGGGCATTTGGGTTTTAGAAATCCATATCCAGGCATTATCCTCGTGATAGCCTTGCACTTGCAATAGGATCTTGGGGACCCATCACGGCTTTGTACATCGACGTATAGTTGCATCTTGGCCTCCTAGGGTGCAAGGTGGGGTTCTTAGCCTTGTGGGGTTGTGGGTGTGTACTCCTAGCTGGCGGTCCTTGTAGTTTAGGCATCCATTGAAGCTTTGGCTCATGGTCCTTAGCTTTGACTTCAGTGATTTGCTGGTCTTGAGGCTTGGTGGCTTGTGACGAAGCACTATTCCCCTTCTTAGACTTGGCAGCAGGTTTCTCTATTGGTGGCTTTGCAAACTTGGAAGGAGTCCTACAGCCCTTGCTAAAAGCTTTAACTATGCAAATGTTGCCCATGGCTAGGTAGATATGCTATGCCTTTTAGTTGACATTACAATGAGCTTGCTTCTTAAAGGTTCATCCTATAGCGACTCTATGCATGCATCTTTAGTGTTAGGCAATACATAGAAGATCATCGGCATGCTTTTAGACTCAATAGAAATTGCAGCCTTGCACTTTCCCAAGAGTGCATATGATTGGCTCCTATACGGGCTGAGTTTAGCGTTAGTAGACTATAACTGCGGTTTGCCAATTTGGGTCTAATGATCATGAGCTAAGACATTAAAGTCAACTCCCTCATCAATCAATGCATCGAAGGTGCATGTGCCCTTGGTAGTGATGGTTATGCTTAGGTAAGCTGGTTCTATAGCTTCCTCATCCTCATCATCCATCTCAGTGATAGTGGCTACTCATACATTGACAGGGGACTCTAGCATCAAAGGCTCATGTAGTGGACAAGTGGGAGGGTAGTACTTCTTCATGCAGTTTCCATTGAAGAAGCCTATGCTCTCACCTTCTAGGGTTTCGAGTTCTACGTTTTGCTAGTTTGACTGATGGCCCGAACTATGAAAGGTCCTAACCCCATAAACTTCATTCTATTTATGTCCCTTGATTGAGTACAATAGTACTAAGTCTCCCTTTTCAAAGTCTCGTTGCTTGACATGCTTGTCAAACCAGCTTTTGCATCTTTCCTTCTTGCATATTAGAACATGGGTGGCTAGAAGCCAAGTTTCTGATAAGCGTTCGAGCTCAACCAAGCCTTCCATCCATGCCTCCTTTCCATTCCATCTCTCTTAAAGGGCTATCCTTAGGCTGGGAACAAAGAACTCTAAGGGTAGAATCACCTCAGTTCCATAGGTCAACCTAAAGGAAGTCTAACCCATAGCCATTTTATAATCCATGGAGCAGGTCCACAAGACCACCATCAACTTGTTATTCCAGTCACTGCTGCACAAAGCAAAGATTAACATGGTCAAGATGTTAACCAAGATTTTTTTTGTGGATTCAGCTTGGCCATTTGCTTGAGGGTAATAAGGTGAAGATTTTGGGTGGATAACTAGGAAGGTGGATAGGAGATGAGCTATCACTTCGTCGATGAAGTGTGTGCCTTGGTCACTAACAAGTTCGACGGGGCAGTCGAATCATGAGATCACTTGCTCCCATAAGAACTTGGCAGTTGTCCTAGCATCATTTTTTCTTGTTAACTGCTACTTCTGTCCATTTCATTAGATAATCAATAGCGACAATGATGTACTTAGCTTGTGAATACTGTGCCAAGGGAGTAATGGGTCTGATGAAGTCAATCCCCCATTTCTTGAAGGGTTGTTGTGCAATGATTGGGGTTAGATCCATGTGATCCTTACAAATAGGGACCTTAGTTCGTTGTCACTCATCACAATGCTTTATGAATTGTGTTGCATCTCAAAAAAGAGTGGGCCACCATAGTTGGGACTGCAGTACCTTGCGGACTGTCGTGTATCCACTGAAGTGTCCTTCTACGATTCCGTCGTGTGCCTTTGTGAGTACATCATGCATTTGATGCTCACACACGAATTTGTGAAACAACTCGTCTTGCCCCAATCTATTGAGTTGGCCTGCTCAAGTGATAGGATTGGATCTTCAAGGTGAGTCACCTAAGTCAGGCCTTTTTAATTGGTCATTCAGGTAGTCTATGCTCAAGCACTTGGACTATTTCATCTACCCAATATGGCATCATGTCGGCTCTATTGGAAACTAGAGTTGCAGCATTGGAATGTGTGCACAAGAGGGAGAAGAGAGCTCAAAGTACAAGAACAAAATCTTGCTTACTAAGTTGCTTAGAGTACAACTTGGGTACACTCTCCCACACATGATAGTGACCCATAGGCTATTTATATAGCCTCTGCCAAGCTAGGGTTAGGGTTTCCCTTGCCCCTAGGGCTATTCACGCTCATTTGCCCTTATACTCCCTTGCTTATAGTGGGTTCCTATGCATGTCTTCTAACACCCCCCCCCCCCCCCCAATGCCAAGGTGGCATTGGATTACAAGGCATGTAAGATGTTCCCCCCCTTCTTACGATGCCTTTATAAATCAGGCTTACAAGGTTGTTTTTAGGTAGATGATTTTAAAGAGTCAAAACAATCGATCTTCAGATGGATTGGAGGCATAGTTGGCCACCAATTCTTTGGGTATATCAGGAGTGTTGGGGCATTTACTAGTGATATGCTCTGTCTTCTTGCATTTGTTACATTTCATCTTCTCGGGATGCTTCTTTCAACAGTTGTTTACAAGATGTCCTTTTTTCTTACAGAAAGAACATCTAATGAGAGCTGTATGTACCAATACTTGATCACGGGAAGTTGAAGATGCCTGACTGTTGTTGCTTTCTTTGTGTTTTCTCTTTTCTTCATCCAAACAAGATTGAATGGTACTTGCCAATGTAGGATCTGGAATGTTGGTGAGAGTGGTTACAAGAGTAGGAAACACATGTTTTACAGCTTTTAGGAGAATAGAAATAACATCTTCTTCATGTATTGGAGCTTGTACAGAGGCAAGCTGTGTCATAAGTCCCTTCATGTGAGAGATAAAATTTCCAAAATCTTCTCCTGATCAATATTCCAAGCTAAAGAATTCAATTTTAAGGAAGATTTTAGTATTTTTACCAATGGCTCCATAGAGCTTTTCAAGCTCATCCCATTTTTCTTTAGCAATGTTTAGTTGATCAACATGATGAATCAGGGATTCATCTAAGTGTAACATTATGATTGCTTGAGCACATTAGTCATCCTCTATATCAACCAGATTTGCAGAGTTTACAACTCTACTGCCTTGAATGAGAGGCCAATACCCTCTCTCCATCATTTTGTATTTTATAAGTACCTGCCATGCATATGTTGTGGTCATTGGGAAGGTCTTACCACTTGTTAGGACAAGGGCAGTGTCTAGTCCCTTACAAATTTTCCATTGAATGCGGAAGTAAATCAAAAAATTTGAAATCAAAGCTGCAATGAAGAGAAAGGTTGAAAATCATACAAATGTAATATTTCAAAGTATGACTGTGGTGGTCCTTTCTTATGTGCAAACTTCTCCCGAGGTTTAATAGTCTTTTTAGGTTTTAATGAAGTAAACCTAGACTGGACTTCAGGCTCCTCCTTGTGGTATGGCTTAGTGGATGAAGCTTGTGTTGGACAAGGTTGGTCTATGATCTCAATGCTTGTTGCTGATGATTTCGAGGAGAGTACAATGACACTCATCCTTTTGATTTCATTGACCAGTGTACTTGAAACAAAGTCACTCACGGTATGCAATACACTTCTAGTGTATGATGGTCTATGTGTTTATAATTGTGCACATAACCTTACAACAATATATGAAGAGCAATAACACTCACTAGATTTTAGTGAATACCCAGCAAGTAAATGATTAGATGATTAATGATTAGTTTTTAGAAACACTAACGTCAAGCTTAGTGAAATGCTTGAATGAAACCGGGTTGGAAGTCGGCTTCCCGATGCACTCAGTGATGTCCATTGAGCATGACCAAGAGCTTTTAGATTTGGAATAAGCTTCAAAGAATATGCTTCAGTGATTAGAATCACTATTAATGAAGCTTAGAGTGAAAAAAGTGAAAAATGCCAAGCTTAGAGCTTGCTAGCTATGACTACCACAAGATACATAGTTAGGGTTTGGCAGAGATCTCTCTCTCTGGGAGGAATTTCCAGAAGCCCTCTTGTGGGAGGATGGTCCACTAGAGGGGCTATCAAAGCCCCAAGGTAGCTGGCATTATTGCACCCTGTATTAGACGAGCTTCAGCTCGAACCAGTCGCTTGCGAAATCTGTGCCAACTCTAGAAAAATGCGCAATGTCAGCTCCTATGTCGACTAATGTCCTCCTCTATTATGCCAGGCTGAGTCGCCCTGGGATAGGCAAGAAGTCCCTAGAAGAAATCAGAAGGAGATATGGCCTCCTTTGCCCTCCCCAAGTCCTCCAATGGAGGTAGGTTGCAGGCAACTATGGAGGAAAGAAGGATAAGATGAAAGAGATAAAAGCTCATGTGCACTTAGTGATAGCTGAGGCTGAGGGAAGCTGAGGAGATCAGAGATGGCTCTAATACCATGTTGGAAACCAAATTTGCAGCATTGGAATGTGTGCACAAGAGGGATAAGAGAGCTCAAAGTACAAGAACAAAATCTTGCTTACTAAGTTGCTTAGAGTACAACTTGGGTACACTCTTCCACACATGATAGTGACCCATAGGCTATTTATATAGCCTCTGCCAAGCTAGGGTTAGGGTTTCCCCTACCCCTAGGACTATTCACACTCATATGCCCTTATACTCCCTTTCTTATAGTGGGTTCCTATGCCTGTCTTCTAAGAGGCTCTAAACAAATCTCTTTCATTAGAGAAGTTGAATAGATGCATATGTGGCAGTTCATCTACAACGCCTTGTCCAACAGCTTCTCTTATGGGAATGCGAGACATGTGGTCAACCATGTAGTGATGTTTCCCTTTACGTACCACTATACAGAGAAGTCAAATTCTAAAAGTAAAAGTAGCCATCAAGCGATGCGTCCTGTAGCACAAGGTTTATTAACAAGATATAACAAGGCTTGATGGTCTACGAAGAAGATAAAAGGTGTAGCCAAAAGATAATGCTAAAATTTCTTTACAGCAAATACCATGGCCAACAAACCCTCTCTCTCCATTGTTGAGTAATTCATTTCAATCCTCAGTGAGTTTTCTACTAGCAAAGCTCACTGGGTAATCTAGGTTGTGTTCACGAGGCTAGCACAACAAAGATCCTATGACGAATTTCAAAGCATCAATGTGCACATGGAACGTGAGTGTCCAATCTGGGGCTCGTAGAATTGGTGTAGTGGTCAAAGCCTTTTTCAGTTCCTCATTGGCATTCCTCGGTCCATTTGAATATGATCAACAGCTTGTATAGAGGTCTAACAATCAATGCATAGTTCAACATAGACCGCCAAAAATACCCTATATTGTTACAATATAGGCATGGGAATTCACCCTAAGCAAGGGTGGGTCTATAATGACAGATGAATGTGAATGGCCTTAAGGGGTAGGAGAAACCCTAACCCTAGCTTGGCAAAGGCTATATAAATAGCCTATGGGTCACTACTATCAAGTGTAAGATAGAGTGTGCCCAAGTTGTACTCTAAGCAACTTAGTAAGCAAAATTTTGTTCTTGTACTTTGAGTTTTTATCTCCCTCTTGTGCACATTCTTCTTGTTGCAAACTCTATTTTTTTCCACATGGTATCAGAGACTCCTCTCATCCTTTCAGCTTCATCTAACCTCAACTTCACTAAGTGCACAATAAAAGCTTCATTCTCTCATCTTGGACCTTCAACCTCCATAGCCATCTTGACCCCCTGACCTTGGAGGACCCGAGGAAGCCAAAGGAGAGCATTTCATCTTTTGACTTCAATTGAGGACTTATTTTCCAACACAAGGCAACCTGGCATGGCACATTAGAGGCCAACATTGGGTGTCATGGAAGGTGGCATTAAAATTGTGAAATGGTGCAGCAGGCATCATCTCCCAGAGCTCAGTGCAGCTTGTAGACGAAGTAATCCTCCTAGCCACCATAGGGCTTTCAAAGCTCCTCTAGTGGGCTATCTCCCTCTAAGAGGATTTGGAGAAATTCCTCTTGTGGTGGTTGCAATCAGTCAAACCCTAACTAGCTATTTTCTGATAGCCATAGCCAAAACCTCAAGCTTGCTTCAAATTTTAATTTGTTTCATTAATGCTATCACTAACAGTGATTCTAATCATTGATTGATCTTCTTCAAATTCAGTTGAATATTTGAAAGCTCTATTTCAAAGTTCCTCACCCTCAGTGGACCTCCTTAATTCATAAAACAACCTACATCTCACATCTCAAGTAGCATAAACTTTGAGATGAGTGCTTGTAAGCACTAATGTTGCATTTTACAATCATGTTGCTAACTGGATATTGACTCAATCTCATTTTTTATTAGAAAATTAAATCCATCAAGTGCTTTGTGACATTAATCTCTTCTTTCTTGGTTGTAAGGCTATGTGTACCCAAGCTGTACTCTGAGCAACTTAGTAAGCAAGATTTTTTTCTTGTACTTTGAGTTTTCATCTCCCTCTTGTGCACATTCTTCTTGTTGCAAACTCTATTTTTTCCACATATATGGCCTAAGAAGCATTGAATGCCCTTGTAATGAGTTGGAGATGGAATATCAACAATGACCCTAACCTTTGAGAAGTCCATGGCAATGTTGTTCTTCGACACTACGTGCCCTAGGATGCATCTGTGTTTTACCTAGAACTGGCACTTCAAGGGGTTTAATGAGAGATGATATAGTAGACACCGTTCAAAGACCACTCGCTGTTTGTCTAAGTGTTCTCTCCAAGCAGATTGAACACGCAAGTCATCTATAAAGACCTCTAACTCCTTCCTAAGCATATCTTTAAATATAGTGCATATAAGTTATTGGAAGGTAGCTGGAGCATTAATCAACCCGAAAGGCATGACTATGTAGGCAAAGATGCCCAACTTAGTGGCAAATGCGGTCTTATGCCTATCATTAGGATACACTTGCACTTGATTATATTCAAAGAACCATCCAAAAAACTGTAGGCCTCTTTGCTAGCCACTCTCTCGAGCATGTGCTCAGTGTACGGCAATGGATAGTTATCTCTATTCGTAGTAGCATTTACCTTCTTGTAATTGACACAAACTCTTATCTTTCCATTCTTCTTCAATATGATGACTATGGGCAAAACCTAGTCCTTATGCTCAATTTCGTAGATGAACCCTACTCTCGTTAGCTTGTCAATTTCTTCCTTGATGGCATGGGCGTTCTTTGGATTCATGGGATACAATCATTGCTTAACCAGTGTTGTGTTAGGTTTCATGGGTATGTTGTGAGTCACTACACTTGGGTCCACCCCTTTGAGCTCTTCTAGGGACCAAGCAAAGAAGTCAAAGAGCAATGAGACTTTCTTCCTCTTCCTCAATCAAGTCATCGACTATAAAGACAGGTCAGGGTCTCCCCTTCCCTAGCTAAATTGACCTCCTTGACCTTGGTGGGTCCTTTGATTGGTTTGTTTGCTTGCCCCTATCGTTTGGCTCCAGGAAAATGTCAATACCCTATCTCCTTTTTGGAATTTTGTGAATATCTTTGGTAGGTCTTGTGGTTTTTATTGCTCTTCTGTCTGCGTATCCTTAGTTAGCTTTCATCGTTTCTCCCTTAACCGTCGGCGCCTTAGGTGGATGAGTAGGTCCCCCTTGGTGTGTCTAGTCTTGGAAGGTTGAGGTATTTGAGCTAACATTCGACTCAGAATCAAACTCTCCATCTTTGCTAGAAGAGGGAGTCTCTCCTAGTGGTCATAGCTTGGAAGGTGAGTGTGTTCTCAGCAGTGGTGCGGCACTTGGGCTAGGCCTGCTTGCTCATAGTCAATTGTGCCTGTGTGCTCCAACCAGGTTCGATCACAATCCATGCACATGACTCCTCTCTCTATCCTAAAGGGGTTCTGCTTGTATGGTCTAGAGTTAGCTCGTATTTGTTTGATTACACGTCCCTCATCAATGTTGTATTTTATAGTGCCTATTTTCCCTTTGCTCTCATCATTGAAGGAAAACCAGTCTTCATATTCATCGTCAGAGCTATCTTTGTTCGACTATTCATCGTCTCTCAAGTCCTTATACGTCTCTTCTCATTGGTTGGGGATTAAGGCCCAATTGTACATTAAGTTTAAATTGTGCACCTTAGACTATCGCCACTTAGGCTTATTCAAGAGATCTTGGAGTGGCTTGAGATTTGTTGCTGGATTGCCAGCCAACTTGTCAATTAGATATCCTAGGATCTCAAGGAGCTCTTGTCTATTGTTCGGGACTTGGAATGTGATAGAGTTGGGTCTTCTGTGTAGGCTTCTAGCCATCATGTAGACTGGTACTGGAGGGTGTGTCCTTGGGCTTACCAATTGTCTTGATGGCTTGTTCATACTCCTCATTGTTCGAGTCTCGCTCGTCCTCAGGATACAAGAGATATACTTGGTTAAGGGCCCGTAGGATTTCTTAATTTGGTCGTCACCCTTCAGCATGGTGGAGATGGCATCTAGGTCAACTGGCATAGTCTTCTAGGTATCCATCTCTACTCTTACAACGTCCATTCGATTGCATAGGAAGATGCGTAGTCCACTCTCTTTATGAATATAAATTCAATAGAGAATTGGACTCCTACGATCTTCACTGGCCAATTCTTTAATACACCAAATGGTTTCACCCTCATTTCGTTAACCTAGCAGTCTCAACTAGTGGGTTACCCCAAGTTTGGAGTACTACATGGCTTAGCACACTAACTCCCACTTCCCTTACTTGTGACATCTCCAAGAGCTGAGACCGGCAAGACTGCATGCATCTCTATGCCTTTCTAGAAAGAATTGAGATGTAAGGACTTAGACACAAAGTGCAATGTTAGGCTCAGTATTTGCATTTCTACGTTGTGCTCGTGCAAGTTTGCAGTAGCTTGCTCATTTGATTCTTCGACCCACTATTTCATCTCTTGCCATAGCGTCAAATGCTGCCTAAGTAGGTCTCCTAAGCTTAGAGTCATAGGGGTGGTCACGAATGTATTAAGGAGGTTGCTAACTGCTTGCCTCTCTCCTAACTTTGCGGTTCTTGGCCAATCGCCTTGACTAATTTGCTGGCCCGTAACATTTAGACTTTGTCTAAGTGGCACTGCTTGTGGTGCAGTCACATCCCTTGATTTTGGTCATGGGGATGAGACTGGTGTGCTTATGCTTGATAGATCATTGATCTCCTCTTCTAGTATGGCCTCACTATCTTTTAGGTGCTCTTGGGCTTCTTTCACCCACTCCTTCACTTTCTTTATGGCTTCGATCTGGCACTTTGGGTCCGACCTTAGCACTTTCCTTTTTAGCTGTCTTTGGAGCTGACATTTTTGCCTCTGTGTCAATCACTTTCTTTCCAACAAGCAGTGTCATAGCACTTTCAGTTTTGAGCATGACCTTAGCATTTGGCCTCTTCTTCTTCCATGTCTTTGCCTCTTCTTTTCAATTGAGGTTGTCTCAAGATTGCTAGGCCTTGGCAATGATATGACAGCTTGCTTTGTTTGTGCATGGGTCATGACATTCAATGGGATAGGTGTGGCCTCCCCCTTGAGTGTCTCAACACCAAATAACCCCAATGGGACGGATGGCTCATTTGCCAAACTAGAGATAAGGAAATTGACAAAGAGATGAGTGATTCTACACTCAACGCATCTTAGGTTAGCCTTGTCTCTATTTGCTTGCTCCCTCTCAGGCTAGTCATGTCCTAGGTGTGTCCTGGGTGATCGCAAGTCCAACACACAATTGGCTCTTGTGTTTGTCCTCCTAGTCCTCTGTCTTTTCCTCTACCTAACAAAATCACTGGTATTGGTCGGTAGTCCATAAGTATTGCATTGCCTTCTTCATCGTACGATATATAAAGGTGTACATAAGGCTCTTCGTAGTTCAGCTCCTCCACATAATGGACTGGTGTGTCACTTGATGGATGGGTTACATAGAGTCGAAGTGATCTAGCGATACACGTAGGGTTTATCTCCATCCTAGGGATGGCCAACTTTGTGTCATTAGGTGTTGGGAGGGGCAATGGGGCTCCCCTTCCAAAGAAGTTTGATGGCCTATTCACAAGGTAGGGTTGACCATAAGGCTGTGAGTATGGAAGTCTTCGAGTAATTGACAATGCATGGCGTCATGGCCAAACCTACCGCAATCAGTGAAAAGCCATGACCTAGGGTCCTGACACTCAACTAGTAGGTGGTTTCCACCACAATACACGGATTGGACGTGTGGAGGCATTGTTCGTCTCATCATATCCTACAATTTGACTATTTCCATCTTCATCTCTACTAGCTCTTTTCCTAAATCAGTGCCCTTCCCTTTATCTTGAGCACGTCACCATTGAAGCTCTCTTTGAATCCCTAGCACTCCACTCTTCTCGATTCAAGATCCTGGAGCTTCTCTCCTTGAGCTGGTCATCTACTCTAATAGCTTCTTTAAAGACCCTTGCCAATGCATCTCACTGCAAGCTCGAGTTGCTTGCCAAGGCTTTGTAGAGCTCTTCACTTTGTATTGCATTAATGAATACTATGGAAACCGCTCTTTCGGTTGGTCTCTCACCCATAGGGATGTTGAGATATCGAGATCCACTCATGATATGCCAGGGTGACCGTTGTGTATTTATGTAACCGACGTGTCAGTTGCAGATGCGGTTGGTACACCGCCCATGAATAATAGCTAGATAACAACTATCCTTATCTACTCTAGTTCGTGGCTCAGTTAGTATGCCACCTTAGTTATTTGAGTTTGGTTTGAGACCCATATATAGGGTTCTTCTATTTCTTTGTATTAGAGTTCTTTTGGCTTCCACAACTAAGAAGAGGAAAACTGTTTTTAGCCTCCACCCTTGTGTGTATTCCCCCATTGTGCAAGCAAGAAAGCTACAAGTGAGACTCCTTCCTTCTCTCCCACAATCTTGACATGGTATCAGAGCCTTGTTCATGGTAAGGAGCTCAAGAAAGCAAGCCAAGCTCGCGGTGTTCTGGTAAGAGGAGCAGTGTTGCTTTCATTTTCTGTTTTGGGAGCAGATCTCTGTAGAGTAGCACAGCCGAAAATTGCAAGAGTGCATTGTCTCAGGTTGAGACGCCCTTCGCTGTGAAGCAAGAAGGTAGTATATGCTGCGGGAAAGGGCTTTAGCCCTTGGCGACCTTGTTTTTTTTTATTTGAGGCCATTTCGGGGCCTGTTTTGGAGGCGGAAGTTTTCTGCACGCACTCAAGAAAGGCCCAGTTTTATGGTGTGCGACCACTGTTCTACATGTCGGTGAAAAGTTACTGTAGAAATTGCATCGTATGCTTGTGTGTAGAGACATTGGGAGTTACAGAATCATCCTTGTTGCCTGTTGATGCAAAATCGTCACTAGGAAGTGACTGTGTGGTCAAATACCACTTTCGTCAATTTTGCAGATTAGCCCTTGTGAGGCTGAAGCTGTGTTCTTTGCAGTGACAAAACTTTTTGCAGTGTTCTGTAATGGCGTCTGATTCTCTCTCACAGATTGTCACTGAAAAGCTAGACAAGAACAACTTCCAAGCATGGAAGTTTAGAATGACGAATTTCCTTATGGGAAAAGGATATTGGGAATTTGTTGCAGGAAATGAAAAAGAACCAGTTCTTCCTGATGTTCCCAATCAACAGCAAATGCAGGCATTTAAAGCATGGCATGAGAGAGCCAGGAAAGTTATGTACTAGCTGTCTATCAGTATTTCAGACTCTATGATTGTGCATATTCAAGATGCAAATACGCCAAAGGAGGCATGGGATACGTTGTCAAAAATGTATAGCACAAATACTCAAGCCAGGAAAATGCAGCTCAAGCAAGAGTTGCATAATGTGCAAAGAGAAAATATGAGCATCAATGACTACCACATGAAGGTGAAGAAGATTGCAGATGCACTTGCTTCCATTGGGTCGCCAGTGGAAGATGATGATTTAGTTTCTGTGACCTTGAATGGTCTAGGAAAGGATTATGCACAGTTCCGAACATCCATTTCCGTCCGTGAAAGATTTCCTGATTTTGAGGAGTTGATTGCTCTTCTAATTTCTGAGGAGCAGAGAAATGATGGTGCATCTTCTTCAGGAGGAACTTCAAAAGAAGCTATCTTCTACTCAAATGCTGGAAGAGGTAGAGGCAGAGGTAGAGGAGGCCGATTTGGAGGCTGTGGTAGAAATCAGAATATGCAGCAAACTCAAGAAAACCAGTCCTATGGAGGAGGACGTGGTAACTCTAGAGGCAGGAGGAGCCAAAGAGGTCGTGGTGGATGGCAAAGAGGCCAAAATGCAAACAGTAATGTTGAATGCTACAACTGTGGTAAAATGGGTCATATGGCTAAAGACTGCTATAAAAAGCAAAATGACATCATGAATGGAAAACTGCAACAAGGGAATTATGCATCTTCTAGTAGACAGGGTGATGACAGAAATGAGAATTTGTTTATGGTGCAGCGCATGAACAATTCTATGACAAGTGCAGAAGAAAGCAACGATGTATGGTATGTTGACTCAGGTGCATCAAACCACATGACAGGTCATGCAGAATGGATGGAGGATGCAAGAAAAATGGAAAAATCAGGATTTGTGGAGACTGGTGATGATACTGCACATCTTATTGTGTAGATTGGAAAAATTCCTTTGTCTATGTAAGATGGGAAAAAGAAATACCTGTCCGATGTATTTCATGTCCCGAATATCACCAAGAATCTGGTTTCTGTTGGTCAAATGGTTGAGCAGGGCTTGCAGGTCAAATTTAATCCTCATGGATGCTTTGTTGAGGATATGAAAAATAAAGGTCGCTTGATAGTAAAAGGAAAGAAGAAGGGCAGAATGTTTACGTTGGATGCAGACATGTCTGAATTGAGTGCAGCAATGTTTGCACATGGGACTGATGTAGTTGCAGATATTGATATCTGGCATAAACGCATTGGTCATGTTAATGTACAGCGACTTAAATCAATGCAGGCCCAAAATATTGTTGCAGGATTGCCTAAATTCAAGGTTGTAGAAATGCATAAGATATGTGAAGCCTGTCAGTTTGGAAAATAGGCAAGGAAACCATTTCCTAGACATGTTCAAGAGAGTAAGAAGCCATTGGAATTAATCCACTCTGATGTGTGGACTACTAAAGCTACATCTCTTGGAGGCTATCATTATTTTGTCACTTTTATTGATGACTATAGCAGAAAAGTTTGGGTGTATTTTATGAAAAAGATAAGTGAAGTTTTTGGGCATTTCAAAACTCTTAAAGCTATGGTTGAAAAAGAAATAGGCCTGCAAATAAAATGCCTAAGGTCAGATGGAGGGGGAGAGTACCTCTCAAATGAGTTTGCAAGGTTCCTGCAGGAGCATGGCATAAAGCAGCAATATTCATGCAGTCATACCCCACAACAAAATGGAATTGCAGAAAGGAAAAATAGGCATATTGGAGAGGTATCTCGTGCCATGCTCAATGAAAAATACCTGCCAGATTTCTATTGGGCTGAGGCAGTTGCTACAGCAGTCTACATAATGAACAGGACTCCCACTGCAGCAATACATGGGATGACTCCAGAGGAGAGGTATACTGGTAGGAAACCAGATATTTCTCATTTAAAATTTTTTGGTTGCATTGCCTATGTACATGTGCCAGATGAGTTGAGATCTAAGTTGGATCCAAAAGCTGAGAAGTGCATCTTTATTGGTTATTCTCTGCAGCAAAAAGGGTATAGATGCTATAACCCTTCTATTCGTAAGTTTACAGTGAGCAGAGATGTTGTTTTTGATGAGATGAGTAGCTAGTATAAACCAGTAAATGTGATTGATAATGTAGATGCACAAAATGGTAATGTTGCACAGAATTCTCAACAGCAGTCACAAGATATTAGTGGACCTGGAGCATCCTCTAGCAGTGGTTCACATTCTTCGCCATGGATAGGCAGATTGAGATCAGGAGAATCTTCTCAAGGCAGTGCAAATAGTGGTATGCAGGTATCACGAAAAGGAAAAGAGAAGGTAGATCAGCCCATGTTTGATGTGAATGCAGGTCACTCTTATGTGGATGGTGAATCCAGTGGCTCAGAACAGAGCATTGATGATGAGTTGGGTATTCCTTCTATTGTTACACCTGGAGTAAGGAAGTCCAGGGATGTTTTGAGAGCACCTGGGAGTGAACCTACTTTGCGCAGGTCAACCAGAGTTAGGTATCCTGTGGATAGGCTGAAATATGATGGATTTACAGCCATTCACTATGCATATATGGTCAAAGTGATACATGAACCAGAACCCACTTCTTTTGAGCAAGCCATCGGAAAAGAAAAATGGGAGAAAGCCATGGATGAAGAAATGGATGCCTTGGAAGCAAATGCTACATGGGAATTGGTACCTTTGCCTAAAGGTAAGAATTCAATTGGCTGTAAGTGGGTTTATAAGGTGAAGCACAATGCAGATGGTTCTGTGAATAGATACAAGGCAAGATTAGTAGTCAAGGGGTATGCACAAACATATGGCATTGACTATGAAGAAACATTCAGTCCGGTTGCAAGGATGGCAACTGTAAGAGCAGTCATTGCTATGGCTACATCAAAGGAATGGTCTTTACATCAGATGGATGTAAAGAATGCCTTCTTGCATGGTGATTTGCAAGAAGAGGTATATATGGAGCAGCCACCAGGTTATGTGCATGCTGTTCATCCTGAGTTTGTTTGCAGGTTGAAGAAAGCATTGTATGGCTTGAAGCAAGCACCTAGAGCATGGTCTGACAAGATAGGACAATATCTTGTCACTATTAGCTTTCAGATTTCCAAGGCAGATTTCTCACTTTATGTGAGAAAAACAGAGAAAGATATTATGCTACTTGTCATTTATGTTGATGATTTGATTATGACAGGTGACAGTGATGAAGATATCCTTCATGTGAAAATGCTATTGAAGCAGAAGTTTGAGATGAAGGATTTGGGAGAGCTGCGTTATTTCTTGGGCATTGAGGTGATTAGATCACCAAGTGGGATACAGCTCTTGCAGAGGCAGTATAGATTGGACATGCTGTCCAAATATGGGATGACAGGCTGTAAGCCTATTTCAGTTCCTTTGGAGCAGAATGTGAAGCTGAGCGCAGATGCAGGTGAGCTTCTGGAAGGTATGACTATTACCAGGCTAGATTTGAGCTATGCTATTGGATTGGTAAGTCAATTTATGCAGGCTCCAAGGAAACCGCATTTGGATGCGGCTAGACGCATACTCAGGTATGTGAAGTCCACATTGCAGTATGGACTATTTTATGAGACTGGGGTTCAGATAGAGTTGCATGGATACACTGATGCTGATTGGGATGGTAGCATTTCTGATAGACGATCTACCATTGGATATGTGTTCTCTTTTGGGAGTGCTGCAGTCACTTGGAGTAGCAAGAAACAGCCTATAGTTGCCTTATCTAGCACAGAGGCTGAGTACAGGGGCACAGCAATGGCTGCATGTGAGGTAGCTTGGTTGCATAAGCTACTTTATGATATGCATCAGTCTACACATGGGCCAGTTGTCATTTATTGTGACAACATGAGTAGTATACACTTGGCAAATAACCCAGTCTATCATGCTAGAACAAAGCACATTGAGGTGCATTATCACTATGTGCGGGAGAGGGTTTTACTAGGTCTTATTGATCTAGTTTATGTCAGCACAGAGGATCAGGTAGTTGATATATTTACAAAGGCATTGGGCACAGAGAAGCTGCGCAAGTTCAGAGACCTGCTTGGTGTGCAAGAATTGGGATTGAGCTCGAGGGGGAGTGTTGAGATATCGAGCTCCACTCGTGATATGCCAGGGTGACCGTTGTGCATTTATGTAACCGACGTGTCATTTGCAGATGCGGTTGGTACACCGCCCATGAATAATAGCTAGATAACAGCTATCCTTATCTACTCTAGTTCGTGGCTCAGTTAGTATGCCACCTAAGTTATTTGAGTTTGGTTTGAGACCCATATATAGGGTTCTTCTATTTCTTTGTATTAGAGTTCTTTTGGCTTCCACAACTAAGAAGATGAAAACTGTTTTCAGCCTCCACCCTTGTGTGTATTCCCCCATTGTGCAAGCAAGAAAGCTACAAGTGAGACTCCTTCCTTCTCTCCCACAATCTTGACAAGGGATTCTCTTGAAGAGGATCCTCACATGGTTCATGTAATATCGGATGTCCTCTTTCTCTCTTTGCTTGACATCCATGAGTCACATTAGCAGGTTGTCGGAGTATCATGGTTCCAAAAATCTCTAAATAAAGAGATTTTTCAGGCCATTGAAATTGGCTCACTTAGTAGCATCTAGACTCATGTACCAGGTCCTACCCTTATCACTTGAGCATAGACTAAAAGCTTGCAAGCATTGAGGTGAGATCAGTGAGGCCGTTGGCCTCATAGACCTGTTATAACTGTTCTACAAAGATGTACAATTGGTATTTGTGTAGCTGCTTTGCTACTACAAAAATTTTCAATTGGCTCTTAGAGCCTTGGCTTTCTCCTAACCCTGCCAGTAGCAATGTTGCTAATGCTGCAGCACTTTGCTCCGTTGCCGTGTTATCTAGTAGTTGCTTTGTGAGAAGCTTGCTCGGCATGAGTTCTCCTTCTAGCACTCTCTCGTTTTTTGTCCGATTTTTGCTTGTTAGGGCTAGCACTCTCTGGATCTCTTGCATTTCCATGCCCTAGCATAAGCTTCTAGTTTGTTGATCCTAGTTGTAAGTGATTATGCCTTACAGAGCTTTGCGTGCTAGATTCCTCTCCTCTGCTATGATGTCTTCTGTAGGTCTGCCACGATATTTGCTTGCTAATTGTTGGATTGCCTAGGAAAGTCTGCTAGGTTAGGTTCTTCATTGCTTTTATGATCTAAGTTGTCCTCTGCCATATCTAAGATTTCATGTTTTGTGAAGTTATCGATCAAGTTGATGACATTGGGTAGATCTACTTTCTCGATAGTATTGGTCCTTGCTACGTCTTGCTTTTTAGTTGTGTTCTTCGCTTTGGTCCTACACTTGGGGGTTCGATCACGCGTATATGTCTTGGGATCTTCTCTTACTAGTGGGTTCTTTCAAGTTTTTATGCCTGAGTGAGTTTCTTGTTAATTACAAACAATCCTCAACTTACCTTCACTCTATGTGTGTGTGTACACTCTTTTCTGTGCTTTGTGCGTAATCAGGCTTTTAGCTTTTCTTAAGTGTGTTTCAAGTGCTGAAATCAGAGTGAGTGAGAAAACAAAGTGTCTAAGCAGGTCTTGCACTCTCGTTTATGGGTTTGGCATGATAGGCTGTCCTCACCCATTTATAGGGATTTCATTGGACCTTTCACTCAGTCAAGATTCGTTTGGGGACTTACGACTCCATTTGATGCAACTAACGGGCTCGATTGCTAGATAGTTGACTAGCATCGCCCCTACATTTGTGTCTTGATGATTCTTCTATTCCTTGTGTCAAAAAGGTGTTTCAAGTGTCTGTATGACCTTTGGAGGTTCGTACGACCGATGTCTAGGTAGGGCTGGTCCAGAATTTAAAAAATTTGAGAAAAATCAAATTCGGCCCAATAGGGTCGTAATTCGAGTAGGCCAAATGGTCAAGGGCTGACTAGAATTGGGCCGAATTGGAATATTCAAATGACACGTGGCACAAGTGGACCAAGGCCAAATATGGAGTTTGGATGGTCCAAATGGTTGGTGGGCTGAATGGCCGAGGACCGAGTGAATGTTGTGTCCAAGAGTCGAGTGGCTGAACCACGACTGGTGCCAAATTTAGGTGGGCTAAGTGGTTGTGTGTCCGAGTGACAAGTAGCCGAGGGCCAATTCTAGGACTTGGCCCAAAATCAAGCCGCTCAGACGGGCCGAACGTGGTGCGTTTCTTGCCAAAATGACAAAAAATCCAATGAATTGAGAGATTCAAGGCAAGATAGTTGTCGAGCACTTCGAGATCATATCTATGGATTAAGGAGAAGGGTTGGATATACCTGTAGTGGGCAACAAAATTTTTAGTGGTAAGATCGAAGCAAATTCACACAATGGAGCTCTCTCTCTCTCTCTCTCTCTCTCTCAAAATCAAGGTTTCCAATGAGCTCTCTCTTGGCCTCTTGGCTATTAAACCCCTTCTTGGCAAAGGTATTGCCAGTCAACGACCTTGGTAATCTTTTCCACTCTTTTCCTATTCTTTTCTATTCTCATGGCTCTTTTACATTTGCCTTTCATTTACAACTTGCACACAGGGAGGGAGCCTTGCACTCTTTTACAAAGGATTAAAGTGTGCATTATCTCTTGTGTGCCTTGTTCTTGATTTAAATATTTTTTGTGTGCTTCTTGGTCTTTTTTTTTCATCAAGTTATCTTCTTATGCTCCTTCTTAAGCCTTTTCTTATGCTCTTTCTTAAGCCTTCTTTGCGCCTTGTGTTGTTCCAAGGGTTAACAACATCATTGTTACATTCAATTTGGTTAGTGCATATATGAGGCCTGCGCTGATTTTGGCATCCCACAAATGGTGCACGTAGTCTAGAAAATATTGGGAGAGAGGGAGAGAGACAAAGTGGAGTGGAAGATGAGCCTCAACTCATTGTTGTTCTTCTTCAATTATTCTTCCATCATACTAACTAAAAGAGACACACACATAGGTATGACTAACCAAGACTAACTGTGGTTAAGTCACTGACTACACGGACTTATTGAATATCATACACATGTGCAACTATATCTAGCTAATGTTGGACACACACATAAAGATAGACTGATTGAAGAGTAACGTGAGCTTGATATTCTAACTCTCCCCCTCAAGCTCAAACCATTTGATAAACTCCAAATAGCTGTCTGAAGTATATGAACTTTTCTTTACCAAGAGACTTGGTAAATATGTCTGCTACCTGGTCTTCAATCTTCACATGAATCAAGTCAATATTCCTTGTAAGAACCATTTCTCTGATGAAATGGTAGTGAACCTCAATATGTTTGGACCTAGCATGGTAGACAAGATTGCTAGCCAACATAACACTACTGAGGTTATCACAATGCAATCTCACTCTGCTTTCCAGCTATATTCCCAAGTCTTTCAACAGTTTCATCAACCAAACTGCGTCGTAAGCCACTAAGGCAACTCCTCTGTACTCAGCTTCTCTACTAGACAATGCAACCGTAGGTTGTTTCTTACTCTACCAATTGATCATGATGTTGCCCAATCCAAATGCATAACCACTGGTTGACCTCCTGTCATAGGCACAACTAGCCTAATCAGCATTAGTATACCCTATCAAGTCAAGAGATTTTCCATATGCATAAAATAGCCCATAATCTGCAATACCCTTTACATATCTCATGATCCTCTTGACTGCATCTAAATGTGGTTTGTGAGGCTTCTACATGAACTAACTAATCAACCCCACTACATAACATAAGTCAGGACAGGTAATAGTCAAGTGTATCAAGCTACCCACCATCTCTCGATACATGGTTACCTTCTCTATGTCATTCACAACATCAATATGCAGCATGACATTCTGATCAAGAGGTGTCTCCATAGGCTTGCATTCAGCCACACCATACTTCTGTAACATGTCATGAGCATATTGCTTCTATAGCAGCCATATACCTTGAGGCATAGAGACTACCCCAATCCCAAGAAAATACTTCAGTTCACCAAGGTCTTTGACTTTGAATTCAGCTTGTAAACATGATTTAATTTCAGCAATGCCCTCTTCATCATCTCCAGTGATGATAAGATCATCTACATAAACCACTAGAAACGCATATCCATGATCTGTCCTCTTCGTGAATAGACTGTGATCTGCATCACCCAATGTAAATCCATGCTGTTGTAAATAACTGCTGATCTGAGCATTCCATGCTCTAGGTGCCTGTCTTAGTCCATATAAATCCTTTTTCAGCTTACATACATGTGTTGGAAAGTCCGGGTGAACATAGCCTTCAGGCTATTCCATATATACTTCCTCAACCAAATCATCGTTCAAGAAAGCATTCTTGACATCCATTTGCCATCATTTCTAGCCTTTGCATGTTGCCAAAGCAATGACAGTTCTGATCATTGCCATTTTAGCCACCGGACTGAAAGTCTCCTCATAGTCAAGGCCATACTGCTGCACATACCCTTTTGCAACTAGCCTGGCCTTATAGCATTCTAACGAACCATTTGACTTGCACTTAACCTTGTACACACATTTGCAGTCAATGGGGAGTTTGCCCTCAGGAAACTCAACCAATTCCCATGTCTCATTTTTAGCCAGGGCTACATACTCCTCATCCATGGAAGCACACAAGTTATCATCTATAACTACATCAACAAACTTTATAGGTTCTTTGTAACCTGTCACACTAGCCATATATGCATAATGGCAAGCTAAATAACTAGTGTATGTAAACTTGTCAACTAGTTTTCTGACTCTCTTAGATCTCTGTAACTGTGGCTCACTCTGAGCTTTCCTCTCATGAGGTAGTACATAACGACTATGCCTTGCTCTAGGCATCATAATAGATAGAATGCCCAACTCATTATCCAAGCTATCATTGCTGGATGACTCATAACCTACTATAAGTGGATCTGTCACATCCTCAACCATATTTTCTTTTCCCTTATCCAATTTCCCCCTCATTGACATATTCGTGTTAGTGGACGTAGGAGTATGATTCACAAGCATCTTGACCAAGGACTTACTATAGGTGACCCATCACCTGTAGGACCACTCATAGATGTACTCACTATAGGTGTATTTTCAGCATTACTGATCCATCAGTAGCCACTGCAATAGGGTTACCATACCACAATGCTAGCTCATAAAAAACAACATCTCTGCTAATCAGCCACCACTGCAATAGGGTTACCATACCACAATGCCAACTCATCAAAAACAACATCTCTGCTAATCAATGTCTCATGTGTAGACAGTACATGACACTTGTAAGCTTTTCAGTCTTGTGCATAACCAATGAACACACTCTTGACATCTTTAGGATCCAATTTCTTCCTCTTTTCATCAGAAACATGCACATATGCAATGCTGCCAAATACCTTCAAGTGTGAAATGTCAGGTTTATGACTATACAACCTCTCATATGAAGTTACATCATGAATCCCTGCTATAGGGGTTCTATTCAACACATAGACAATAGTCACTATTGCTTCAGCCCAATAACCATTTGGCAAACTCTTCTCATTCAGCATAGCTCTTGCCAATTCCATTGGTACCCTATTTGTCCTTTCTGCTACACCATTTTGCTGTGGTGTATAGCTGCAAGTTAACTGTCTTTTGATCCCATGTTTAGCAAGATACCTGTCAAAGTAATTAGAGACATATTCTCCACCTCCATTTGATCTAAGACATGAAATTTTACAGCTCAACTCATTTTCAACATGCTTCTTGAAGTCCTTGAATGCATCAAACACATCATCCTTATGTTTCAGTATGTAAAGCCAGGTGTACCTGTTGAAATCATCAATGAAGGATACATAGTAACGAGCACCACCAAATGAAGCATTATGAGACAGACCCCATACATCTAAATGTACCAACCGCAAGGGTCATGAGCTATTCCGTACATGTCTCATAAATGGAAACCGTGTCTACTTTCAACATGCATCACATACATGTCATGATACTTGAACCTAGGCAGTCCAAGCACAATCTCTTTCTGCTGCATAGATTTCAGTTTTTGTACGTTAACATGGCCAATTCGCTTATGCCATATCTCAACATCCCATATAGCACCATCATCATGTGCAAACATGGCTGCTTTCAATTCTGGAATTGACACATCAAGAGTAAGCATCCTGCCATCTCTTTGGCCTCTAGCAATCAATTTGCAGCCATTACCATATTCTTCAACAGAGCATCCATCTCTATTAAATCTCACTTGTAGATTCTGTTCCGCCATTTGTCCAACTGACAAAAGATTCTCATACTACCTTATAGCCGAGCTCCTTGTTGCACAAAGCCTTTTAGGGTTTTCATGAAGCACTCCAAGAAGAACATCCATCGCGTATGGATAGGTCCAACAATTTCCACTTCATCTACAAGATGCACAAGAAGGTGGATTTGTATCGTGAGGATGCTAGTAGGCAGGTATTTCTTAAAGAGACAGACCGTCTCCACTGCTCCCCGCCTTGCGGATTCAATAGAGGACCTCTTAATCTCCTTCTATGAGATCCATTGCACTAAAGTTGACAACCTATAAATCGCGCCGCGTATTTTTGGAGTAAGGCATCTTGTGATCGCAATCGGTAGTACAAACTACCACAAATGAGGAAGCATTATGAACAACGACTACACTCTAATAGCAAAATATGCAGGCCACTTACAATCCATTCATAGTATAAACCTGACATATCTTATGCCAATCATTGGATTTTAGCCCTAATAATTGGTCGTCTTTAGAAAATGCGGATGTGAGAGAACGCATTATACCCATCAGAGTGCAGATAGACTTGACTATTTGCTTCACAATGCGCTCTTCTTTAGTGGACAAAACCCAAGGAGTGTGAGGTAGCTGCAAGCGACCATCAGCTCGATTGCGGCCAAAGTCCATGCCAAGCTTTTGTAAAACATGTCATGCATCATCACGAGACTTAGGCATGGTATTTTCAAGTGGTAATATATGATACTTAAGTAACCTGAAAAAAAATCATAAAACACCTTCAAAAAAGCATAAATATTTTTTATGATAGTGCCGAAAAGAAATCAACGAAGCATACGTACAAGGTACTTGAACAACTCGGTCACACTCACATTGCTCCACCCGTATTTTGCTTACACACTTAGGAGTGCAAGCAATGTCTTTAGGCAAGATACTTGGCACCCATCATATAATGGTATGGTTGCTTCCTCTCTAAGAGGATTAGATGTCTCGACATCCGTGGGCATCAATGCATCAATCATTGCCTCCATATTAGGCTCCAAGATTGTAAGAAAGTCTGGAAGGCTGCCTGTCTCCTTTGGTATTGACGGTATAGATTGGGTAGTACCTTCCAAGTGGTGGATTGGCTCAGGCACTCCATTCTTCACACGCCCACGAACTCTTCTAACTGGCCGCAAAGGGTGCACTCCTCCTTGGGACGAGACGTTGTTACGCGAGCGGTGATCAAGAGCAAGTCTCACTCACAATCCGATATTCAAACGATAAGGAGTGTTGGTTGGGGTAATTGACTTTGTTGGATACACAACACAACTTGAAAAATTTAAATATTTGACAAAACACCACGAACCACACACGAAAACAAGATAACACACAATGCCTCTTGAAGCTCAAAACAACTAAAAACCCGAACGTGGGTAGAGCATTACACAACCACAACACAATGAAAATACCAACAATTCGAAAGAAAACCAAGTGAGATATGTTCTCGTACCTTAACAACCTTGAACCGACGCTCGGCACCACAAAATCCAAATTCTTCAACTTCCGAATTGGCATGGCAAGAGCTCACTCTAGCATGTGACCCTCTACTCTCCTCTCTCACATAATACAATTGTAAGCAAGAGGGAAGGCCCTAACTCTCCATTCTCATCTCCTTATATAGTTTTCTATCCACACTCACACACATTAGGCTTTTTGCTTTTTCTTTTCTATTGCTTTTCACTATTTTCGTTTTTTCTGCCCTTTGCCTGTTTGTAACTTATTTGGATCATAACTTCCTCATTTGAACTCCGAATATAGTTGTTCGGGTACTCAAAACGATCAGAAAGCATTTGATCAACAAGCTAGCGTGGGTTGAATTACGAAAATCCATCAAATCTAAGCAAAAATACTAATATTCATAAATCGCATCATTTTTCTCCATCTTTTATCTTGGACGACTTATTCCCTTCCTTGGCCTATTGTTCTTGTAATTGCACACACTTTCAACACACATGTCCTCTTTTTCTTTAAGAAATACTCGCTGACGATGTAAAACTTATGACCTTTTCCTTTGATCCTTGAGTCTTCAAAATAAACATTCTCTGGATATGAACCTATTTTTTACACAGTGTGCCCTAGCAGGAATATGGTTTTTTGAAATGAACCCCATGCCCAATCATTCATGATTTGGAAAAATATGCAATGTTGGATCCATGATATGCAACCAATCAATCGATGCTACACACAAAAATAATGTATGCATTGAAGAAATTGTACCTAGTCTATCTACATGTGATCGTGCATCCTGCAAAATGGAAATAAAATTTCTTGATTAATTTAAAATTCCTTATCCTCACCTCTCAACTCTCATCAATAAAATATCAATGTCTGCTCCACCCATCCAAAATCTCACAATCGCTCTAGAAAATGATGGTCCTCAAGATGTTGACCAGATATGAACAACCCATCTCACAATTGGTGGTGTCCTTCACGACACTCAAACTCACCCAATCACCTTACCCACTCAACCAGATGTTCCTAACTTTGTGATGAGCATCCCAAATATCGTGCTTGAAAAAAATGTGCGTGCTCAATGACAGGTGCTCTCTCATGTGCAGGTGCATCTAAAATTTACTGCATATAGCTGCAGCAGATCTCATGCCGTGCCAGGGCTCAATGATGGTGCAAAACGTACATAATCCCAACCCATGGCATAGAAGTATATGATAAGAAAAGGAGACGACCCCCGAGTGTAGTGCATCAACAAGTGTAACGTGAAGTGCTGGTGAACCCATTATCCCCGTGATGTGCAAAAGTCTCGACAAGAAAACATACATTATTCCACAATGTTCGGTAGCTAATAACAAAACTCCTACTTTAACCTGTCCAAAAAATACCAAGCTCAACCAAGGCTATCAAGTTTCACACTCAACAAATCAAACAAAATGATAGAAACAAATCCTAAACTAAACAAACACAAGAAATCCAATTACGAAATGACAAAAAAATTAGTCACGCAAACAACTAAGCTATCAAAAATCAAACCTAACTACAATTTGACTAGGGGTTTTCAGTTTTCACAAAAACACTTAACATATTTAGCCCTCCCCCTAGTCTGCAAACATTCATGTGCACATAAAACGATGAAACATTTATGAGCCAATCAATAATCGAATCTAACGATCTATCTCCGAGTTCTTTAAATTCATAAATCAAATAAAACCATGACACACCATTCTCAAACCACTTCTGGACGGGTACACAAAAATCTTCCATAAATTTCTCTTTGAAATCCTTAAAATTTTCAAATCCAAATTTCTTAAAACAACTCACATTGTCAAAGCAAAACATCTCATCACCCACAATGACAATCCACATACCCATCCCATCCTCCCATAAGAAAAACATGACAAAGCTAGGTTTTTGAAACAAAGTTTGAACTCTTTCTATGTTGCCAAAATCAAACTCATCCATAAACATTGCAAAAATCTCGGAAAAATAAATATCTTCAAAACATCCATCCAAACAACGAGACTTAAAAGAGTCAACTTTTTCTATTTCTTTATCACAAACATTCTCAAAAGACTTTTCACAAATAGGTAATTTAGGCAACACATTAAGGTCATTATCCTCATCCAAACACCCAATTGTCCAATTTTCTTCAACTACAACCTCACAGTTTTCTTCACACTCTTTACCCTTAGTGTTAGATTTCTCTTCCCTCAACTTTTCAATCCTTTCCAAAGCCTTATTCAAATTTCCTCTCACATCCTCTTCAATGTCACTCTCAGGGTCATCAAAACCCCAATCAAAATATTCACAAACATCATCACAAACTTCAGGAGAACTCAAAGAAACTAAAAGACTATTAGATGAGGTTTTCTCTTCGACATTATTGCCTGAAAAAACCAAACAATTATTTACACAACTATCAAGAAGCATGAGGCTAGGTCTACTCAACACAACATCATCAACACCACAAACAAAAGCCTCTCCAAGGCTACTCAAACCATCACCAAATAACTCACAAGACTCAACTGAATCAACAACACCAACACCAAAATCACAACATGAGTCAAAACCTAAAACCTCCATACTCTCTTGATCAAAAACTCATAACCAAACTCACAACAATTCTCAACAAACTCATTAGGCAACAAATTCAAACCCTCAACTTCATCTTGAAAACTTACAGTTTCTAAGCTCTCCCCCTCATGGTCTTCTAACAAACTCAAAAATTCATCCTCAATTATTTCTTCCTCTCTCTCAAAACTCACTAACTCAACTGCAATAGATGACACCTCCCTATCAGAATCACTCTCTGAACTCTCATTCTCACTATCATCTTCCTCAAATTCTTCTTCATTCACAAGTTCCTTTCTCGAAGACATGTGAAACTTCTTTGGTATTCCCCTTCAATCATATATTGTTATTATCCATTTTTCCCAATCTTGAATTGCTCTTGCTTTCCTAAGCCAAGGTCTACCCAATATGAGCAGAAAAGCTCCCAACCTTGCTGGCATAACATGACAATCAATTTTCATAGAGACTCCATAAACTTTCGCTTCCAAATTCTGAATCATACCTAGGCACCTCACTTTAGTATGATTAGCAAGCCTGATTCAAAATTTAGACCCTTCAATGATTCGAAGTCCAAACTGCTCAACACAAGCTTGAGTAATCACACTAATTTGTGCTCCTCCATCAATATATGCTTCTCCTATGTTCTGATTATTATACCAAGCATCAACAATAGGACAAATGTCATGCAATTCCTCAACACTCAAAACTCTTACAGTTCCTTTTTTTCTTTCTTTCCCTTTTGGATTTACTAATTTCTTTCATTGTCCTCTGATCCTAGGGCACAACTCCATCAATTGAGCAAAAGATATATCAGCTTTCCTACCCATCATATCCTTTTTAAGATCATAGTCACTCTCTCCTTCTCCCAAAGGAATATTAGTAGCATGATAAGGTTTCCTAGGCACTCTTGATTTATTCTCTTTTCTCTTCTCTTTTTTCTCTCCTCTCTTTGTTTTTCTTCCTCTTTCCTCACCAGCCTTACTAGTTTCAGGTTCATCTTTCTCAGCATCTCTTCTTCTTTTAATTGCAGGCATTACATCAACAGTTTTATTTTCCTTTTTTTGATTTTCTAAAAGAATAAAATTTATGGCACTTTTTCCTTTTTCTTCTTCATTCAACTTAAGTTCTTGAGAGGTAGAATCATTTTTAATTTCTATCCCAAAATTATTCTGTCTGTTAGGCAAATTTTGAGGTAAAGGATACATATCCCCTAGACTTGCTCTAGGCGGATAAGGACGATATGTACTCACATGACCTAACTCTCCATAGGAAAAACAAGTCACCATCGGCCTACGAAAATATCCCCTACCATTTTCTCCTCTCCCACTTCCTAACTTTTTGTGATTGGTCTATCCTACAGGTCCTCCACTTCCTCTTCCCCAAGGTCTTCCTCTCATGGCTCCTAATCTTATATTTTGTAATTGGCCAGACAATTGATCCTCAATCTCTGGTGCTAATTGGGAATTTTGTCTCGTTAACATTTGAAAGTTTTGTCCTTGCCAATTTTGGTCTCTATTTTCAAAAGGTGTTCTAAATGACTCTCTTTTTTTAATTTTCTCAAATTTTCTATCTTTTTCTACGGCAATCATCACAGCTCCTTCAAAAGTACTAGGTTCTTTTATTTCCAATTTTGTCCTCACCTCTCCCTGCAAACGTTCAATAAAATGTTTGATTTTCAACATTTTTGGGGCTCTCTCTCCTAGGCCTAAAGATACATTCCAACGATCGCAAAGTCTAGAGTACTACATGGCACAAAATTCTATGGTCTGGTCTTCTCTCTTTTTGCAAATTTCTATATTTCTCCAAAGGTCCTGGGAAGTCTCACTTTCCTTAAAACGGTCAAGGAACGCCTGCTTAGTTGCTTCATATTCCATAGGAACAGGAGGATTTCTCAATCTAAGGGTATTTTCATAATCCTCAAACCAATTACGACCTTCATCCAATAATTGAAATTTTAGAATTTGGAGTTTCAGGGTTGAGTCATTTATTCACTGGATAATACATCCAAGCTCCAATTTTTCGAGGAATCGCTGAGGATCCTCTCCCTTCTTACCATAAAATTCAGGAAAAGAACTAGCCATAAAAAACGATTATAATCAATCTACAAATCATACACAAAGTCAATATTTTTTCGACACTCCTCAACGGGGGTACCAAAAAAGAGATGTTATGCGAGCGGTGATCGTCGAGAGCAAGCCTCACTCACAACTTGATAACGAGACGATAAGGAGTGCCGGTTGGGGTAATTGACTTTGTTGAATGCACAACACAACTTGAAAAATTCAAATATTTGACAAAACGCCACGAACCACACACGAAAACAAGACAACACACAATGCCTCTTGAAGCTCAAAACAACTAAAAACCCGAATGTGGGTAGAGCATCACACAACCACAACACAACAAAAATACCAACAATTCGAAAACAAACCAAGTGAGATATATTCTCGTACCTTAACAACCTTGAGCCGACGCTCGGCACCACAAAATCCAAATTCTTCAACTTCCAAATTGGCATGACAAGAGCTCACTCTAGAATGCGACCCTCCACTCTCCTCTCTCACATAATACAATTGTAAGCAAGGGGAAAGGCCCTTAACTCTCCATTTTCAGCTTTTTGCTTTCAGCTTTTGCTTTTTCTTTTCTATTGCTTTTCACTATTTTCGTTTTTTCTGCCCTATGCTTGTTTGTAACTTGTTTGGATCATAACTTCGTCATTTGAACTCCGAATATAGTTGTTCGGGTACTCAAAACGATCAGAATGCATTTTATCGACAAGCTAGCACGGGCCGAATTACAAAAATCCATCAAAACTAAGAAAAAAATACTAATATTCGTAAATTGCATAATTTTTCTCCATCTTTTATCTTGGACGACTTATTCCCTTCCTTGGCCTATTGTTCTTGTAATTGCACACACTTTCAACACACATGTCCTCTTTTTCTCTAAGAAATACTCACTGACAATGTAAAACTTACAACCTTTTCCTTTGATCCTTGAGTCTTCAAAATAAACATTCTTTGGATATGAACCTGTTTTTTACGCAGTGTGCCCTAGCAGGAATATGGTTTTTTGAAATGAACCCCATGCCCAATCATTCATGATTTGGAAAAATATGCAATGTTGGATCCATGATATGCAACCAATCAATCGATGCTACACACAAAAATAATGTATGCATTGAAGAAATTGTGGCTAGTCCATGTGATCGTGCGTCATGTAAAATGTAAACAAAATTTCTTGATTAATTCAAAATTCATTATCCTCACCTCTCAACTCTCATCAATAAAATATCAATCTTTTCTCCACCCATCCAAAATCTCACAATCACTCTAGAAAATGACAGTCCTCAAGATTTTGACTAGATATGAACAACCCATCTCACAATTGGTGGCCTCCTTCACGACCCTCGAACTCACCCAACCACCTTACCCACTCAACCAGAGGTTCCTAACTTTGTGATGAGCATCCCAAATATTGTGCGTGCAAGAAATGTGCATGCTCAATGATAGGTGCTTTCTCATGTGCGCGTGCATCTAAAATTTACTGCATATAGCTGTAGCGGACCTCATGCCGTGCCAGGGCTCAATGATGGTGCAAAACGTACATAATCCCAACCCATGGCATAGAAGTATATGATAAGAAAAGGAGACGACCCCCGAGTGTAGTGCATCAACAAGTGTAACGTGAAGTGCTGGTGAACCCATTATCCCCGTGATGTGCAAAAGTCTCGACAAGAAAACATACATTATTCCACAATGTTCGGTAGCTAATAACAAAACTCCTACTTTAACCTGTCCAAAAAATACCAAGCTCGACCAAGGCTATCAAGTTTCACACTCAACAAATCAAATAAAATGATAGAAAAAAATCCTAAACTAAACAAACACAAGAAATCCAATTACGAAATGACAAAAAAATTAGTCATGCAAACAACTAAGCTATCAAAATCAAACCTAACTACAATTTGATTAGGGGTTTTCAGTTTTCACAAAAACACCTGACAACGTCACCTCTCTGGATAGAAAATTCGACAACCACACCCAATGTTTTTGTATATGATATTCAATTAGTTTGCGAATACAATGCATGATTGATATACACTTTTCTTATTGTTTTCTTAAAATCTGAGATCGCCTGATCATTGATCTGTGATTGAAACTCGCCAAAGCGTCATACATGTTCTATAGACAATTGGCATTTTCATCTAATTGCTAGCTTACATTGAGAGCAAGGACATGTGACACACTGATTAAGATATGCCTCGTGATCTTGAACATCACGACCTTCATCGTTTTCCATTTGGTCTACGTTATGACAAACAAGTTGTTTTTGTTATCATTCTTTTTTTCTTTTTAAAATTGTTTGAGAAGGGATTTCTTCTCTTGTAACTCAACAAAATTAACGTATGTAAAGTCTCCACCCGCCCACAAATTAATGTATGTCGGAGTGTTTCCCATCTCGTGGTATTGTACCGGACCTCATCGGGCCCTTCTACTACCACCACCACCACCACCACTACTACAAACAAGAAAAGAAGAAGTTAAAGAATAAGATCTTACCCTCTCTTTGTTTTTTATCCATTCAATCTCTTCTCTCCCTCCATCTTTCTCTCTTTATATCTTTCTTTATTATGTTGTATGTTTAATCCCTCTCTCTCGTTCCTTCTTTATTTTTCTCTTCCTCTCTCTCTCATTTCCTTTAACAAAACATCTCTCTCTCTCTCTTCTTCTGCTACTGCTACTGCTACTGCTACTGCTACTGCTACTGCTACTCCTACTCCTACTACTCTCTCTCTCTCTCTCTCTCTCTCTCTCTCTCTCTCTCTCTCTCTCTCTCTCTTCTACTACCACTACCACTAGTACAACAATAAACAAGTAAAGAAGAAAAAACAACAACAACAATAATGACTACAACAACAAAAACAAAAACAACAACGATTACTACTACAACAACAATAACAAACGAGGAAAAAAGAAAAAACTACTACTACTACTACTACTACTACTACTACTATTACTACTAAGAAAAGAAAAGAAACTACTACTACTACTACTACTACTACTACTACTACTACTACTACTACTACTACTACTACTACTACTACTACTACTACTACTACTACTACTACTATGATGACGATGACGACCACGATGACCACCACTACGACTACCATAACAACAACAAACAAGAAAAGAAAAAATTAAACAATGACTACCACAACAATAACAAAAAAGAAAAGAAGAAATTAAAAAACAACAACAACTACCACTACCACAATAACAACAAATAAGAAAATAAGAAATTAAACAATAACAACAACTACTACTACTACCATTACCACTACCACTACTATTACTATTACTACTAAGACTACCACAACAACAACAAATAAGAAAAAAAAGAAGAAGAAATAAAACAATAGCAACAACAACAACAACTACTACTACTACAAAAAAAAAACAAGAAAAGAATAAATTAAAGAACTACTACTACTACTACCACAACTACTACTACTACAAATAAGAAAATAAGAACTACTACTACCACTACCACTACCACCACTACCACCATCACCACCACCACCACCACTATTACTACTAAGACTACCACAACAACAACAAATAAGAAAAAAATAAAAGAAGAAATAAAAGAACTACTACTATCACTACCACTACCACCACCACCACCACCACCACCACTATTGCTACTAAGACTACCACAACAACAACAAATAAGAAAAAAAGAAAAGAAGAAATAAAACAACAGTAACAACAACAACTACTACTACTACCACTACTACTACAAAAAATAAGAAAAGAATAAATTAAAGAACTACTACTACTACAAACACGAAAATAAGAAATTAAAGAACTACTACTACTACCACCACTACTACTATTACCACTACAAACAAGAAAAGAAGAAATTAAAGAACTACTACTACTACTACTACTACTACTACTACTACTACTACTACTACTACTACTACTACTACTACTACTACTACTACTACTACTACTACTACTACTACTACTACTACTACTACTACTACTACTACTACTACAAGAAAATAAGAAATTAAAGAACATGATCTTACTCTCTCTTCGTTTTTTATTCATTCATTCTCCTCTCTCTCTCTCTCTTTCTCTCTTTCTCTATTATGTTTAGTGTTTTTTCCCTCTCTCTCTCTCTCATTCCTTCTTTCTTTTTCTCTCTTCCTCTCCCTCTCTCATTTCCTCTTCCTCTCTCATTTCCTCTCTTTCTCTCTCAATACACATGATTTTTAACAAAAACAAGCAGAAGAAAAGGAGAAAAAACAAAAACAAAGCAAGAGGGAACAATGCACTCACTGCAAAGGCCCAAGGATGGATTCGGCACTCCTCTTGGCAACGGCAACTCCTCTTTGCCCTCTGTACACTTCCTCCTCTTCTTCACAAATGGTGACGGTGGTGGTGAGAAGCTGTCCTTCTCCCTCTTTCTCTCTCTTCCTCTCAAACGCAAGATGTTGTTCGCTCTCCCTTGTGCTCCCTCTTTCGTTCGTTCATGCAAAATGATGCCCTCGGGTTTCGGCCCACTTTTTTTCGCCTGAGTATCGTCATTATTTGTGTCGCAAATAGCAATGCAAATAGCAATGCCACTAATTTGCATCGGAAATGGCCGTTGTGATACTCAAGTATCCTTGTAATGGAATGTTGGATCAGGCTTGATAGTGGATGAATTTGTAGAAGCATTTGCAGGCAAGGCAATTTACTCTATGGAAGATTTATATTGAGAATATGATAAGTTCTAACTTGCATTAGAAAGCCGAGATATCACTACCATGAAAACACCACTTGGATTGGTTAGGATGTGTTGCTTCCACAAGGAGCAACCAATTCAGTGGCGTATATGATGAATGCTATGCATAAAGTTTTGAGGAAGTATATTCCTCAGTTGACCTTACCCTTTTTTAATGATGTGCTCATCAAAGGATGTGATATATATGAGAAGAATGAAGAGTTGAATAAGCATGGATATAGAATATTTTTGGCTGATCATATTGTTGATTCTAACAGGATTTTGAGCCCATCTTGAAGAAGTGCATTTGACTTTGTTTAGAAAAGCCAATTTTTGAAGTGGAGAAAGTATTAGTTGTTGGGCACATGTGTTGACCATATGGAATAATTTATGGTTAGAAAGGCCACATTCTAAAAATTTCTTTAAAAATAATACTGAATTTAGAAATGGGAAAAAGCAACAAGGTAACCATGCATTCAGTGTAGCTAAAGCAATGATGATAGAAGTAAACAATTGTTTATTATGTAGCACTTTATGAATACTATGATTGATAAGGATTAATAAAAAAATGATGTATTGTATGTAGATTCATTTGTCTCTAACCACATGACTTCTGATGGAGAGTGGTTTAGAGAGATGTGTAGTCCAAAGTCCTCGGGTTATGTGGAGACAAGGGATGATATAGCTCACTCCATTACTCATGTTAGAAATGTTCCTTCGAGTATACAGGATGGAAAAACTAAGTACTTGGTTGATGTATTGCATGTACCAAATATTATTAAAAATTTGGTTTTTTTTCGTCAGATGTTAGAACATGGATTACAGGTTCAATTCACATTTGATAGTTGTTATGTAGAAGATTGAAAAAATGATTATAGGTTGATTGCAAAAGGGAAATGTTCTGCCATGTTTACACTAGGTTCATGTATTGTGGTTGGTATTGAAATTTGGCATAGGAGAATTGGTCATATGAATATGCAACTATTGAAAGACATACAATCAAAATAGATTGCAGATGGCTTACCTAAGTTTAGAGTTGTTGGGATGCACAAAGTATGTGAAGCATGTCAACTTTGAAAGCAAGTAAGTCATGAGTTTCCACATGAAAAACATGTATGCAAGAAGTCGTTTGAATTGATACATTTTGATATATGGCCTACAAAGACTACATATTTGAGTGGTTGCATGTATTATGTTTCCTTCAATGATGATCGCACTCGCAAGGTATTATGTTTCCTTCAATGATCATCACACTTGCAAAGTATGGGCTTACTTTATATATGAGAAAAGTGAGGTGTTCACTCACTTAAAAAGCTTTAAGGCTTTGGTTGAGAAGGAGGCAAGGTTGCATATTAAATGCCTAAGATTAGATGGAGGGGAAGAATATCTCTCCAATGAGTTTTTTTATTTTTAATAGAAAAATAGTTGTCACAAAGATAGTATACGTTGGATATGTTGAAGAAGTATAGTATGGATAATTGCAAGCCTATTTCTATACCTCGAATGTTAATGCTAAGCTTAGTACACATGAAGGTGCCTTGATTGAGGATGTTAGTATATGTATTGGAAGATTATGGATAGCCTTGATCATAGGCCTTGACCTAAACTACACAGTTGGTTTGGAGAGTTAGTTTATGCAGCTTCCATGGAAGCCACATTTGGATGCAATGCAATGCACACTGTGCTATGTCAAGTCCACATTGGACTATGCCTTATTCTATGGTACAAGAGTACCATTAGACATGCATGGTTGCAAGATGCAGATTGAGTTGGTAGTAGTTTAGAGAGAAGATCTACTATTGGTTTTATGTTTTTCTTTGGGAGTGCTACTATTACTTGGAGCATCAAGAAATAGTTAACAATTGCCTTGTTTAGTATAGAGACAGAGTATAGAGGTGCTACAATTGTAGCATGTAAGGTAGCTTGGTTAGACAAGATGCTTGGTGATTTGGGGATGTAGATGGATAACAAGGTTGTCATCTATTATGATAACCTTAGTAGCATTCAAATGGCTAGGAATCTAGTATATCATGCATGGACCAAACACATAGAGATCCATTTCTATTTCATATGAGAGTGGGTTTTGGTAGATGATATTGACTTGATTTATGTCAGACAGAGGAACAAGCTGTTGAAATTTTCACCAAGGTCTTAGGAGATAAGAAGCTTTGATGCTTTAGGACTATGCTTGGAGTTCAATGAACTCATCTGAGCTCAAGGGGGAGTGTTGAGATGTCGAGCTCTACATGAGCTAACATCCACTATATGCCTTGGTGATGTGGCATGATATTATTCACTGGCACATTAGGTGATTGATGTGAGGAGATGCCACTAATTATATAGCTTAACTACACCCACATAGTCCATCCTTGGTTATGACACATTTATTGTACCACCTCTTCTTTCCTAGTGGGTTAACACTTAGTGACCAGATGTACATATATTGTGGTACTTTCATATTAGTCTTTTATCATGCTGTAGACTTAGTTCTTTTGTGTGGAAGAAGAAGAAAGAAGAAGAAAAATATTTTATCCCTATCTCTATGTGTGCTCAAATATCCATTGCTTTTGTATGTGTGCTCTTGGGTGCTTCACCTCTCTCCCCTTTTGTGTGTTTTCATGAGGGACTTGAGAGGTGAAGCTTCTTCCTTCTTATATGCACTCTTCCCTTCTTCCCCTTTTTGGGTGGTGAGAGGTAGATTCGAGGAGAGATTGAGTTGTCTTTCTTCTTCTTCATATTTTCTCTTGTGGTGGATGGAGTGCTTGCAGATCAAATTAGGAGCCATGGGATAGATGAGATGGAATGAGTACTATTGCATGGACCTTGGAGCTACCATATTGAGCCTTTACTTTGTAATGTTGAGGAGAAGGCGAGGCAATGAGTTCACTATACTTTTGTTGGTTTCTTTGTTTTTTTATTCATGTGATTTGGAAGAAGAATGGATAGATCAATGAGTATGGAGGATTGATAGGCTATGTGAGAGATAATCATTGTCAAATTGAATCAATCTCTTGAAACGAAAGTGTTCCATCAAGTTTGGTAGATTGAGCTTACAAAATCTCAAGATAATCATATTATAAATAATTACATGTTTGAAAAATGACAAGTAACTCTTATATTCTTTGAGAGTTGATATTTATTGGAGGTTTAAATTGTAAAATTTATTCATTGGTCATATACATAATGAATACACAGATCTATTTCTTTGAATATTTCATGTATACAGCTCTATGAAGCATAAATTTTAATATGTGAGAAATGGTTTTTGATATTTTCTAAAAATGAATACTATAGGAAACTGGTTTGAAACTCATTTTTTACCTTGCCATTTTTAAAAGTAATGGCTATTATGCAACAATAATAAAGCATAGACAGAGCATACTATTAAGGGAATCCACAAACACACAATTTTCCATTAAAAGTAGCTAAAAACCATTGAAAGCCTAATGGTCATCGACTAGATGCTTGTGGGTACTCGTATGCTATCATATTGGTAGGTAACACCATTCTACCATATAACTTGGCAACTAGAAGCTTGATAGATGCCCAGGGATACCAATATGCTATCATGCTCATAGGTAACACTATTCTACCATATAGCTTGGCAACTAGAAGCTTGATAGACGCCCAGGGATACCAATATGCTATCATGCTATAGGTAACACTATTCTACGATATAATTAGGTGTCTAATAGCTTCACAAATGCGTAGGAATACCATCTAGGTATTATATTTTTCCTCCATAAAAGAAAGAGAAACCATCTATTTCTTCTTACTATAATGATCCTTCCCTCTCCAATATCCATCCATGATTCAAATTAGGTTAAACCATTAGAGGTGTGCGATCAGGATATATAGAGAGGGGCTTGATGATTTGCTTCATTTGCAATGCCTTTGCTCTACCATGTGCAATAGTAAGTTTGTGTTTATAAGTCATTTTCTTGCAATAGTAAGTTTGTGTTTAGAAATCATTTTCTTGCATATGAATAAAATATGTTTTGAGAACTAGTTCCATAGCCTTGAAGTGACATATAGAGATCATACGTAAAGCTACATCAATGTAATATCCCGCACAATAAAAGTTAGTTTGTTAGTTCGAAAGTTAGTTAGTCAATTAATAAGTTAGTAAGATTACTAACTAAAGTAAAAAAACTAACTAACGTTAATAACTAAGGATTTTATTGAATTAAAAATATATGTAAAAAAAAGGAGAGTTGTAAATCTGATATTTTTCTTGGATTCACAAGGACCATAGTAGCCACCCTTCACGTAAGTTACAACGTGAACGAGACTTATGAGCTATATTAATCACTAGTATTAATGTGTATAGTTTGGATGGTCCAAAAATATTAGATTTTGGGCAAAACTACTATATTTTAGATATTATCCTAAAAAAGATATGGAGATTTTTATAACTGGATGTCATTTTATAAAAAAAGACAAGTGATATTTTAGTTAGTTTTGGAGAATTTATAAAAAGAAAAATAAAGAAAAGTGATTTGCGAAATCGCGCACACCGCGATCGCAATCCACAGACAGAACACCACACTTCGAACAGAGAAAAGGAGTGAACTAAGAGCTTTCTTAGTAAGTGTCTTGGGGTTTTACCCCCCTTTTTGAGCCAATGGAACCATCAGATTTATGATTTGAGCATCAAATCATTGATATTTCCAAGATCCCCCTCCACAAAAAGCTCCACTTCTCAACCACAAGTCCTCTTCTCTAATTCACTATAAATATGAGGCACGGGGAGGCACAAGGAAGAATAAGGAGACCCCGAGAAGTTGCGAGAGAGAGGTAGAGAGAAGGATACCCCTCCAAGAGATTGTGAGAGAGAGCTTGAGAGAGAGCTTGAGAGAGAGAGAGAGAGAGAGAGAGAGAGAGAGAGAGAGAGAGAGAGAGAGAGAGAGAGAGAGAGAGAGAGAAGAGTTACCCTGAGAGGCTGCAAAATTTCCTCTATCTTGATTCTCAACTTAGCCATCTTCTCCTACACTCTCCCATCTTGAATATATTCCACCTAAATCTCTTGAGTCTACTTGGGGACGATGGGCCCCAAGTGAAGAATGTCACGTGCGGATGGCAATCCCATAACCAACAACAAAGCTTCGGGCAAAGGCATCACTGTCAATCCAACTGCGGTTCCAATCGTAAGTAATGTATTTCCAAATTGATAGATGCTTATTTTGATTCTCGTATGAGATATGTTAGGCCCCATACAATGCACGAGTATAGATAATTTCATCTCACATATTTGTAAGATGGAGATTTCGAACTGCATATATCAAGGAAAGTTAATTGCACCTAGTTGCATGTGGCTTATTCGTTGATAGAGCAATTACAAGGAAGAATTGGGTAAGGGTTATGAATGGCATAATCGTGACATTAAAAATTGTGCATACAAGTGTTAATTAAATATTATATAGAATTTCTTGTTGATCCCAAGGGGGAGAGCAGATATGCGATGGAAATGTTATCGCGACTATTCTTGCATTGTTTGGGAATAATGCAATTGGTTTTGTTGGTTGATCGAACAACATCCTAAATGCTTTTACATTCAACTGGTTGTTAGTTATTGTTTGGATAATTATTCCAAGTGCTTGTGATTTATGGTAAATGCATGGCAAGGATTTGTGATGACAAGTCGCCATGGAAATAAAGGAATGTTTTCCTAGAAACTGATATTGGGGATGAATGCCTTGTTTGTGGATGATTCTTAAAGGATTTAATTAAGGAAGGATGTATTGCATGGGTGGATCACCTTCATGATCACATCGTTGTGGATTAACCTGAGAGGGCACTGCTCGATTCATGGGCCGAAGGTCGAGTAGTGAAAAGGCCAACCACAGGAATGATGTTTCGCTCCTAGACAGCTTGCAGGTCAGTTGGAGCTCTAGACACCCCTTACTAGGTCTAGAATGGAGTTGAAGACCTCCGTGGCTCCCAACGTCTGGGCATGTTGGGAGATCCTATTCTAGATAAAGAATTGAGTTTGTGGTGCCATGTGAATTGGACCAGTTACTTCTGTAAAGGGCAGAAGAGATACTTTTTTTGGATAGAAGCGATACATAATTTCTCCTATATGGGCAGGAGACAAAGATTAACTTGAAGATAAGTTAAGGAACTTGTTTGAACTTGTTTGTCAATAGATTTCTTTGCTCTATTTTCGTGTCTGTGCTATAAGTTATGCGAACGAACCTCCTTCCCTAAAAGGCTTAATTAATGAAGCTGACTTTAAGTGTCACACATAAATGTAGTAAGACCTAATTAAAAAACTAAAGTTATTAAGGGAAGTGTTAGAATATCAAGCTCTTTCATGTGTGTTTGACCGACATGAGGGACACAACTAGTCTGGCTAGATGAGTTAGGTACATTAAATAAGTCGGTTCTACTTCTGGTGTGAATGGTCTTTATGACCTTAGGTTGTATATGCACTAAAGAGAGTGTGGAATGAATAATGAGAAGAATGTAGAGAGGAAGCATGTTGCTTCACTCTGAGTTGCTCTCTTTTCTGCATCCATGAAAGCTAACATGGTATCAAAGCCATGAATGGGCTCACTGGTGGAATGCACTCAAGAAGAAGACTTGAAGGTTGACCTGAAGAGCTGGGAAAGGAAGAGGAATGATAGTCATTTTCATCAATGGTCACACAGAGGTATGCCTTGTGAAGCATTGGAGTCTCATTGCTTGAAGCAGGAGCTATGGCTTGCTGAGGAGTCTCCCAAGGACTAGTTGAGCACCAGTGAGTGCCTTATCATTATAATAATCAGCAAAATGTGCAGCAGTAGAGGTCAGGCCAGCTAGCATGTTTGCACCTGTTTTCAAGCTAAACTCCATGGCTGAGATTCAGTACATGGATTGCTCACCAAGGCTCCATTGAGCATCAACAAGAGTGTGGCTTGTCTGGAGACTCACCAAAGCTCCATTGAGCATCAACAAGTGGGCATTCATCATCATCACCAGAAATCTGATTTGAATATACTCTGAATAATCTGTGTGGACTGTGCCTATGAATAGGCTGCTCTCATTGGCTGAGATTCAAGGTGAATAGCACTTGTCAAGTGGCATAGAGCATGGATGCATACCAAGGAAGGTTCTTGAAGGGTATACCTTACTATTGCTCTTGTGGGAGCTCATGTGTGAGCTGTAATAGAGGTGTACAGATTTGAATACACAGGGCTGAACTGTCATTGAAGTTATAGAGACATTATACACTTGTGATGTCTGTATTTTTTATGCTCTTTGGCATGTACATTGAGCTTGAATGTAGCACTTGATGATTGGTAGAAGACATGTCATATTTCTTGGGTATTTTGACATAAACTTGGAGCTTGGAATGGCTTGATCTGAGAGCTTGTGACATGCTGAAAACTAAAAAAAATTACAGACATAAAGCACTAATTAGTTATTCTTGAAGAACTAGTTGATTTGGTTAGTCTCACAGGTACTTGAAGACTTGGTCTGTGATTGTTAAATGCTTGAGCATTGGAAACGGAAGTGATGCAAATGTTTTATGGTTTTTTGGGACTGAAATTAATCCCTTTGCTAGTGCATTGGCTGTTTGAAATCTGGGAATGTATTTACGACATTCATATATGCTGGTTATATATTGTTTTGTGGTTCTATGCCTATGCACGGATTGACACATATACTAGCAGCTATCTATGGAAGTTTAGGACATGTATGATAGGTATACCACTCAGTTTTGGGCTTGAAATCACTGCTGGTCACTCACAGAATTACAATTTTTAAACTGCATATATGTACCCTGGTAGTGAGGTTGCAGGAGTTCAAACCAAAGTAAATACATAGCATTTGCACTGACTGCTTTACTCATAAGTTAAGCCACTTGTTTGTGGGCTATTTTGGTTTGTTAGTGGGCTGAAATACCCTAATTTTTACTGCAGTTAATGTCAAGATTGTGGGAGAGAAGGAAGGAGACTCACTTGTAGCTTTCTTGCTTGCACAATGGGGGAATACACACAAGGGTGGAGGCTGAAAACAGTTTTTCTCTTCTTAGTTGTGTAAGCCAAAAGAACTCTCATACAAAGAAATAGAAGAACCCTATATATGGGTCTCAAACCAAACTCAACTAACTAAGGTGGCATACTAACTGAGCCACGAACTAGAGTAGATAAGGATAGCTATCATGTAGCTATTATTCATGGGCGGTGTACCAACCGCGTCTGCACTGACAAGTCGGTGACATAAATACACAACGGTCACCCTGGCATATCACGAGTGGAGCTCGATATCTCAACACTCCCCCTCGAGCTCAATCCCAATTCCTGCACACCAAGCAGGTCTCTGAACTTGCGCAGCTTCTCTACACCCAATGCCTTCGTAAATATGTCAGCTACCTGATCCTCTGTGCTGACATAAACTAGATCAATAAGACCTAGTAAAACCCTCTCCCGCACATAGTGATAATGCACCTCAATGTGCTTTGTTCTAGCATGATAGACTGGGTTATTTGCCAAGTGTATACTACTCATGTTGTCACAATAAATGACAACTGGCCCATCTGTAGACTGATGCATATCATAAAGTAGCTTATGTAACCAAGCTACCTCACATGCAGCCATTGCTGCACCCCTGTACTCAGCCTCCTCTGTGCTCGACAAGGCAACTATAGGCTGTTTCTTGCTGCTCCAAGTGACTGCAGCACTCCCAAAAGAGAACACATATCCACTGGTAGATCGTCTATCAGAAATACTACCAGCCCAATTAGCATCAGTGTATCCATGCAGCTGTATCTGAACCCCAGTCTCATAAAATAGTCCATACTGCAATGTGGACTTCACATACCTGAGTATGCGTCTAGCCGCATCCAAATGCGATTTTCTTGGAGCCTGCATAAACTGACTTACTAATCCAATAGCATAGCTCAAATATGGCCTAGTAATAGTCATATAAATCAAGCTTCCTACTATGCGTCTGTACATAGTAGGGTCTTCCAGAAGCTCACCTGCATCTGCGCTCAGCTTCACATTCTGCTCCAAATGATTAATTCTCTCTCTAATGTGGTCAATGAAGCCTCCAAATTCTCCAGACATGACCCAGGCACACTCCAATAACAAAGAGAAACATAAAACACCGACAGCACATGAAGAATGGTAGCCTGCTCCTCTTCATAAAGATCCTACCTCTTCAGCCTTAAGGTCTTCTTCACTTTGTCAAGCTATAGAGAGCCCATCCAGGATGGCTCTGATACCATGTTAAGAGAGACAAGACACAGATAGAGGAAAGCCAAGAGAGGGCTAAGTCATGTTCTCAACCTTCTTTTCATTATTCCATTGATACTATTTCACTTACTCAAGTGCAAGTCATACAGTAAGTTTAACTAACCATGACTACCTCTAGCTAGGTCACGCTGACTAACCCGATTTATTAAATGTTCCACACTTGTTGATACAGTTGGAAACAAGTAATACATTGTCAGTCACACACAAGAGCTTGAATTCCCAACATGGACCGCTTATCAATTCAAGAGTTTCAAGTGAGTGGCAATGGCTATCTCCACATAGCCGTGCACACTCTCACATAGGGATGTAGTGAGCTTACCATTGAATCTGATCATTGTAGTCCTCTTCCTTAAATCCTTTGATGGCTCTACGATTCAAGGCACTAGCTCAAGCAAGCTCCATCTCCATGCTCCAAGCTCCAAGCTCCATAGCCACGCATATGAGAAAAGAGAAGAGGAGATGACAAGAGGAGAAGAAGAGCTTCTCCATGGTTCCTCACTCTCATACACTCACACACTCCCTCTCTTCCTCTCATGCACAAGTAAGAAGCAAGAACAAGAACAAGAAGAGGACTAGTTTGCACACACACTAAGAATGAACTATCCATTAACTTTTTGGCTTTTATGCATGCCCTTCTCCCCTTGGGCACCCAACCCATTTCCATGACCGACCATCTGGTCTTGGTCCTCTTTTCCACTCTTTTTGTATTTTTTTCTATTCTCATGGATCCTTTACATGTGCTTTTTCATTTACAACTTGCACAGGAGGGAGCATGGCACTCTTTTACAAAGGGCAAAAATGTGCTTTATCTCTTGTGTGCCCTATTCTTGATTTTAAAAATTTTCTCCCACTTCTTGGTCTTCTTTTTCCATTGGGTTGTCTTCTTATGCTCCTTCTTAAGCCTTCTTTGCACCTTGTGTCATTCTAAGGATTAACATAAATATGCACATGAACCTACTAGAGGACATGAGTGATAGTTAGTTCATGAGGTGTAACCACCCATTTTTATCCACTACACCTCTGAACATGAGAGGGGTAGTAGTAGTGGTTCTTCCTTTGCAGTGGGATTTTGTCTAAGAAGGATTCTTAAGAGACACAAATAGTTACAAGTGGTGATGAACGTTGGATCTAGACATGAAGAAATCTCATTGAGGAAGTGTGCAATAGATGGACAAAGATATTTTTAGTGAAGGTCATGCACTTCTTAGGGGTTGCGGCATTAACATTGAAAATTCATGGGAAATTGTATCTTCCATGCACCTTCGGATCAAGATCTAATTTGTATCTCATTGGATAGGGCACGTAGGTTGGATTATCCCTTTCATATGGAAATGTGTTGCAAAAATTCATCCATGCATCCATATTTTCATCCCATATGTTCCTTCTCCACTTCAATTGTGAATCATAGCCCTTAATTGCTCTAGGATCATCCATCACTTTATCCTCCTAGTATTTGACTGGTTCCATCATCTTCCACATTGTTGGTTTCCTTGCCCTTTCTTCTAGCCACCTTTTTCCTAGCTGCATTGAAAGCTTGATCACCTTCTCCACCACCCTCAGTAACAATACTCAATCAAATGATCAAGGGTAGGAGAAGATGAATTTGAATGGGTAAGCACTCTTCATGTTGAGGGATAAGGGACTTTAGGGGGCTTGGAATTGAGCTTTCTCTGTGATAACTCCACCAATTCCTTCATTCTCTACCTCATTTTCACAATTCTCTCTAGGGAAATGGGGTCTTCATCATGTGCTTTTTCTTGTGACTCTAGTTGTGGGGGTGGACTTGGCACATTAGGCTGCTCTTTCTCATCATTCTATTACTCAAAATGAGGCCCTTCTTTAAGAATTGGCTCTACAACATCCTTAGTATGGGGCTATGCTTACTGCTCTTATTTCCCAAATCCCAACAGGTCAAGCTGACAACCTTGTATTGATCATATGTTGCCTTTTCTCTTCCATACTTAGGCTAATGCTAGCCTTGGGTGTCTTTTCATGGAGATTGTATCTTAATGCTCTGCTTATGAGTTCTAATTTCCTTTTGAGACCATCAATTGTTTATTCTCCTTTCACCTGAGTGATATGCAACACAGTGTTTAAGAAAGCTTGCTGCTATGCTAGCATCCCTATCTATATTGCTTCCCATTTTTCTTCAACCATTATGCACTCGATTTTTGATAGTGCTAGGCACTCTGCTAAATCCTTGATTCTAGGATAATTTCTTTCTAACCATCATTTAGCTTTCTTTTTCATCTTTTTGAGACTTGTGAGAGGATGGTTATCAATAGCTGCTCTTGCTCTTTCCATATCACATGCATGTTCTGTTTGTCTTGGCCTTGGAATTTCACCTGCTCCTTTAGGATGCCATGCTCATGGAGTGCTGCCTAGGGAGTTGATTCTGCAGCTTTGTCATCTTCTTCATAGCCTGTGCATCTCTTCACATCTTTGTGGCCCATAGTTATTTTCTCAACTCATCGTTTTGACATTTCAATTCTTTGTTTTCTAACTTCATGTGTTTTTTTCCTTTGGAGATATAGGCACATAGATGATCTAATGCCATACGACTTTTCCTTTCTTCCTCATATATGTCCCCACAAATTCTCATCACCCTATCTTACCTTCAAGGCCTCTTTTAGAACCATCATTTTCCTTGTGAATATCATCATTTTCCTTGTCTTTTCTAGCCAAAAGGTCAAAAAGCATTCTTTTCTACTTTTATATTGTCATGTATAGCTTTTCTCTCCTCATTCATTCTATCATACTGACTCTGGTGCTCTTTCACTAGCTTATGATACTCCTCTATATTGCACATTGCTGATGATACCAAAGTGGTTGATATCTCAAGGCATGGCACCTTAGGACTTTGGTGGAATTTTGCATTGACTGCTATTAGTCTCTTGGCTCCTATCGTTGGGGCCCCCTCTGATGCTATTGATGGCAGCTCATGCACTTTTCCTAGTAATGGGTGCCATGCCATCATGTTACTTTTATTGGCTACTACTTATGCAACTCCTTGTGTTGAGATGGTTGTGGTAGCTATGGACTGATGGTAGTGCATGCATGGGGGCCTTTCCCTTACCCTCTACCACTAGTCTCTGTTCAACCTCCTCTGCCAACACTTCTTTCAGGCACATTTTCATGTTTGGGCTCATCATGGCTAGTTCTTGAAATTGAGAGGTTTATTCTACTTATCTTCTGATGGCAATGGCCACCTGCTCCTCCTTCTCTCATCTTAACCTTTCTTCTTCCTCTTGTTTATTTTTATGTTCCTCTTCAAGTTTCCTTGACTCTTTTTCAGTCCTTTGTAAGTCTTTGCTTTCTTCATTATTGGTTCTGGTCTTCCTGATGGGGATCCTCAATATTATTCTTTGTCCCTTGACTAGATGGTGTTGAGCCTTGCTCCCCTTAGTCCTTGACCGTTCTTTCTCTTGAGGTTTCTTGTTGTTTAGTTTGGTGATTAGCCTCCCTCTTATTAGCCACTTGCTCTAGTTCTTCCTACTAAAATATATTAGATTCTTGGTGCGCAGATCGGACGCTGTATGCTCACGTAGTGAATGCCGGAAGGTCCCCAAGAACAATGGAACTCTACTTTTTGCACAAATTACAAGGTAAAAAGCATGAACGACAAAAGCAAGAGACCAATTGGGTGCAATCTCCCCCCATGCCTTGTGTGAGTGCTTCACAAAGCATGTATTTTATGTATATTTCATCTTCATGCTCAATAATAGCCCAATTTACAAAAATATAACAAGCTTTTAGATTTTGAGTTTGCTTTTACAAAAATAAGAATAAAGCTAATGGACGGTGCCCAAAGAGTTTGGCACGCGCAATACAATGTCCAAATAGAAATAACATAACCGTGCGCCCATGCGCATACAAAATAATAATAAATAATCGATGCCTCAATAAATAGGCATGACAAAATATAGGCGTGGCGCCTATCGGAATATAATCCATAGATCGAATACTCGCTATCCACCAATGCTTTCCTCCGCCACTGCTGCTATCTCTACACATCAACTGAAGCATTCACAATCGTTAGTAAAATAATACAATTAAACCGACAAAAGTGAATACCTAGCAGTCTTCAGCTACATAAATAAATCAACTGGTTAGAAATAAATCCTAACCTTAATTTATTACGAGTGCGCACTCTAAACTCATAAACGTTTATTGAATTAATATGCATTTTGCGGAATCACCCGCTATGGAATCACCCATGTACACACTAAATTAATGAAACGCCCGAAAAGGACAGGCGTCCCCATCAACTTCTCGCACAAAGAATCCACTTTGTGTATGAGCCCCGGTCATCAAAGTTTACGGAATCCACCGTAAAACCTCACGGAATCCACCGTGGCACGGAATCCACCATGAAATATGCCTCCTGGCATCAATTCTTCTTTCCCAAAGTTCCCTAGAGAGAAAGATACATGAGGGCTCATTATAATGGGTGAATGATGCTCATGGATTAGCAATTTTTTTGGTGTTTCCTCCACTTTCTCTTCTCTTTCCATCTCCCCCATGGCATCTTATAGTGGGCTATTAACACTCCTTGAAGATGGAAAGGTATAGGAGCATCCCCATCCAACCAATAGACCACCATTCTAGCTAACTAAGCTCAAAAAACTGTAATTGCTTACACAAATGAGGAGTACCACCAATCCAAAGGTGGTCATGGTATTGATCCGGGTTTTTTACAAAGTGGATTTCTACAACAAAATTTGGCCAAAACCCCTATCAAGAGCCTTACCTATAGCTTAAACCCTACATCTTATCACTTTGGGTTTACTCTTCAAGCACTAGGTACGTTACATTGCTTCTCAATTATGATAACTCTAGCAAGTGGAGAAAAAATTTCTTAGGAGGGATGTCAATGTAAAGGGTAAAAGGGATGGATTATCTTAATGAAGGTGGAAATGGATTACTCCTAGATGTTGAGTAAGTGCATAGATTTTTTATAAGGACTAACCTCCAACTACACTTGGGTTCCACCTGCATCACCAAGATTTGGGATCTATCACCATCATTAGAGGACACCTCACCCTTGTACACAAGTCTGTCCACATCATGGTGTCATTTAGATCTTACACAAAAGCTTACAAGCATGGATCCCCTCTATCACATGCTTGTATGTATATAAGGAATTAAAGTCAAAGCAGCTTTTGGAAGTCTTTTTTAATAATTTTAATAAATCCTAGGGAAAATTAAATTTCAAGAAAATTCTCACATTTTTTGACCGGTTTTGATCTTGTCTACAAAGTTGCAAAAGAAACTTTTTTCATATTCTTCACCGATTTGAAGTTATGAAGGTGCAGACTGCTGGTTGTAGGCAATTTTCTTCTCTCTTTCACCCTTATCACATCAACTTCCTATTTTATCCTTCTTGTAAATATATTATAATAATGTGCTTTGGGTATCCACCTCTTGAAATCTTGCTCCATTTCTCTAGGTTGTCTACTACTACCCTTGGCTTCTTGCATGATGACCAAGGTGGGGGCTTGTCCAATCCACTATCCTCCATATTATCAAAGATGCCATACATCATCTAAAATTATGTTAATCAAGAAGATTAGCTTAATATAATCCCTCATGAATACTATATAAGGTGCCCATATGGAGATGTAAAGAAACACAATGACAAGCATATGAGACCACTCTAGATCACCAAGCCCAAAGGGGAGCCACTAAGAGCACATTATGCAATACCCTCATGCTAGTCTATCTCTTTGAGGTAAGATATGAGTGAGTCTCCTTTTTTGTATATAGCATTCTATGAATATATAATGGTGAGCTTCCTCTACCTCTTCTCCTCTTGTCTCCCTCTCTCTTATATTCTAATATGATGTCTAGATCATATGGTGTCTAGATCATATATACTCTCTTCTAATTCTCCCTCTACATTCATACTTAAACTTATTAAATAAGACTTTCCATATGCTCTATTGGCGGAAAATCCTTATTTTCTCATATTATATATATGTTCATGGGAGAAATTAGGAGCCATCACCTCTCTTAACATTCCATCATCTTCATTTTTCTTAAGATGGGCTACAAATTCTGGTTCTTTTCACTCACTCAGGAAAGGAATGTCTTAGCCCATCCTCCTTTTGGCTAGGTGGTGCCCTTCTTTAGCTCTTTTATAGTGAGGATTGGAGGCTGGGTGGGTAAGAGGCAATCCACTCATATTTTCAGCTCTCATTTTTAGTGTCCCCACTGAGGAACTTCTCAAGCTACACTCTACAATTTCTATGAAGGAAGAAACATCTAAGGAGTTTTCTTCTTCTTCAATGAGTGTTTATCAAGGTATCACTAAGGAGAAATCTTCATCAAACCCTATTCAAGGGATTCATTGCTCAAGAGTACCACTATGGTCTTCAAAAGAAGCTCAAGAGAAAAAGAATCTTTATCGACAAACGACACGTATGCGGTATAAAGATACTCCCTAAGGAGCCTCGTCTTCAAGTGGTGAAGGCACTTTCAAATTTGGGGATTGACAAGTTTTTGGAGGGGGAATTACACATCAATGGTGTGCGGTATTGGCGAGAGGGTACATATGGTGATGCCCTTCAACTACTACTAGCAAGAAGGCTCAAAGTAATTAAGAAGGTAGCTATGGAAGCCTATGAACTTTACAAGGTTGACGATGGTCACACCAAAGCTGGACTAATCACTGGTGAGCAAATCCTTTGTATCTCTCGAATGGTGGGATCTAAGAGCCCAGAGCTTCAACAACACGCTTCATGAAAGTTTATAGTGGAAATTTGTAGTTAATGCATAAATAAATAATCATATTTTCTACAACTTTCAATAGGTTCAAAACATTAGGGTGGATGTGTGCATTAGTAGGAAGATACATTTTCAATAGAGGTTGGTCTTTTATTTTGGAGCTGAGAGGTTGAGAGTGATCTTATTGTCCCCTGACCCCATAATATTCCCTATTTTGGATTATAACATCTCCTTTAATGTGCACATATTCATTCTACTCTAATGCATCCCATGAACCATAGGGATTTGTATGGACCTATCCATCCTCTTGCAAGGCAAACCGTGCAAATAATAGCTAGCACAAAGCTCAGGTTCCAAAATATCATAAGGGACTTATTGGGCCCTCGTCGTCTTGCTGAGATTAATGAATTTGTGAATTCATTTATTCTACCCTTAATAAGATATGACTTGGGCCTAGACATATTCATCTGTGTTTTATATTGAGCTAGATATATCTTTCTATCATGGCTTTTCCAAGCTTTTTTTGGCACAAAGGGGAGAAAGCTTTAGACTTTATAGATGACTTAGAAATGGCCTTCCTAGTCACAAATGTTAATCCCAAGTCGAGATGGCAAAAAAATGAAGGAAAAAGTAAAAGGAAGATGGAAAAAGAGCAAAGATACGCAGGCGACCTCTAAAGATGAACCAGGGTAAAAAGCGCAACTTTAAATGAAAAGGCGCCTCAAAAAACTTGAAAAACTCTTGTAAAAGAGTGCCAGGCTCCCTCTTGTACCAATTGTAAAGTATTAGATGGGTGTAGGCTAGAGGCACAAGGCTAGAAGAGGGAAATGGAAAAAGGACCTTGCCACAATGACCGGTCATGTAAAAAAGGGATGGGTGTCCATGGGATTTTAGGGCTTGTATATAAAGTTCAAAAAGTGAATGAAAGCTCATTCTTTTGGTGTATGGCAACAAGAGTCTTATTCTTCTTCTCTCCTTCTCATCTTCTTGCTTGTGTGTGCTTTTGAGAGAGGGAGTGTGAGAGTGTGAGGGAGTGAGTGTGTGAGAGTGAGGGATCACGAGGGTGAAGCTCTTCACCATCTCCTCTTCTCTTCTTCTCTTCTTTTCTCTCTTCTTTCACGTGCAGCTATGGAGGATGGAGCTTGGAGGTGGAGGAGGCTTAAGGATGCTTGAGCTTGCATCTAGGATCGTGGAGCTACCGGCGTGTGTGAGAGAGGAGGCAACTCATATCGGTATTAAGGTAAGCTCACTACACTCGTAGGATCGACGGGGCTTTGGCTAGGTGAGAGATAGCCATTAGAGCTCGCTTGAAACACTTGAAACAATAAGTGATCCGTGGGTCTTGGCGGTAGAGCAAAAGCTCCCACATTTTGGTTCCGTTTTGCTGGGACCAATGGACTCAATCTTGAGCACTTGCGCGCCTCATATCGAGCATCGAAGTAAGGGATTCATCCCCGAAACGGAGCTTGGGATAGGTAGGAAGTTGGGTATTTTAATCTTCGAAACAAGTAAGTATTTTGAGGTATTTTATTTGTATGAGGATTGGAAAACATGGAGAAATCATTTTAGTTTTATGCTTCCGATTCTTGTTGCATTTAGCATAGGTTAGGATTAGGAAATTGAACCGAAAAAGGGTAGGGTTTACCGTTGCAAAACAAGGCAAAATAGGAAAAAAATCGTGCAGAAAATGACAAAAAGCTCGCTTGTGATGCCTAAGATTGGCAAGTGAGTGATTAGGGGCACCAAACCATACGGGAAGGGGTATAAGAGCTAAGAGGCCGAGGGAGAGCTCATTTGTGACCATTTTAGTGAGAGAGAGAGAGAGAGAGAGAGAGAGAGAGAGAGCCATCCCATGATTCGATTCGATTGCATCATCGACAAGCCTACCGCTCTATTCAGGTATATGAATCCCTTCCCCTATCCCCTTAGATAGGATCTGGAGGTTATTGCTTATTATGATTGCCTAAATCGCACGAATCGACCAAAATCGTCCCTTCAGGTCATCGCGCCGCCGCACTCGGCCCCTCCAAGTGGCCTTTTCTGGGCCGAGTCCCAGAATCCACCCTTGGCCCCTTACCATTCGGCCCACTTGGCCCGAAACCCTAATCGGCCTTTGGCCCATGTCCAAGTCCATTATTCAGCCCGTCCGAGCCAATAATTTGGTCCTCGGCCCGTTCAAGTTCAACATTCAGCCCTCGGCCACGTGTCACATTCGACCCTCAGCCCAAGTGCCTCGGCCCGCCTGAGTAACCCCGTCCAAGTTTGCTCCGTGTGAGTCACCCACTTGGCCCATCCGAGTGTGCTCTGTCCGAGTCAGAAATTCCACCCTCAGCTCTGTGCCTCGGCCCGTCCGAGTGACCCACTCAGACCCTACAATTCGGACCAGTTGGGACGAGTGTATATTTTTATCAAATTTTTAGAAATTTGACCTGACCCGGCTAGAACTCAGAAGCACAAATTGTCGAAATCCCTTAGGACGCTCAGAACTTGATTCTGCCGCATGGAATAGGCAAAATCGTAGGGCGCAACCGCTTAGCAGCTAGAAGTAGGCAGTTGTGAGACCCAGAGACTTAGACGCAAACCGTTGAGTTATAAAGCCTGATTGGACCAGAAACGAACGAGGCAACATATTAGAGAAACCCTAAACCTTGCCAAGACGGCCAAAAAATTGACCAACAAGCCTATCAGGCCCGAAACAATGCGAGAGTGCGTAAGACGCCTAGAAATTGGTTGCTGCACTCACCCTGAATTTCCGCACTTGAAGTACACTTAAGGAAACTAAAAGCCTGATTGAGCACAAGTGCATAGGAAAAGACACACATTGAGTGGCCATAGATGGAGGATTGTATTCAATAACTAAAGGAACTCACCCAAATAAACCACTCAAGGAACCCACCAGTAGGAGAGGACCCAAGACATAGACAAACCATCAACCCATAAAGTAGGACCAAGCAAGGGGCGTCGACGAAGTGGATTTGACAAGTCTGTTGAACCTTATCAATAGCTTGGTGGAGCACGAGAAGTCAACAATGACAGAAGAAAGTTCAGACCGCAGATCTAACGAGGAATTCCACTTAGGAGTCTTTCCAGATGCTATTCAGCAGAGCTGGTCAACAGTTACGACGCTCATGCTTGGTATGAGCACCACGGCAAGATAGCAGACGCTATCATCGCAGATCTAGAAGAGGAGAAAAAGCTAGCCTGCAAAGCATTGCAAAGCATGGCTGAATACAATAGGGATCAGCAGGCTAGGTGCCAAAGGCAAAGCATGGAGTTGCGAGAGGTGCAACGGGTGTTGAACCTAGCTGGTAGAAATCGAACAGACCATGAGAGAGCACTAGAAGGAGACTTAATGCTGAGTGAGCTTCTCATGAAGCGGTTGCTCGATAACACGGCTACAGAGCAAAGTACCACGGCTCTAGCGACATCGCTGCTTGTAGAGTTAGGAGTAAACCAGGGCTCAAAGAGCCAGTCTAAAATCCCTATTGTTGCCAAGCAACTCAATAAGTACCAACCCCATGACGATCCATACAGCTTTGTTGAGCAGTTCGAGCAAGTCTGTGAAGCCAACAGCCTCAACGACCTAACTTAACACTCTCAAGCGTTCAGGTTTTACTTGGACAACAAGGGTAGAACGTGGTATATGAGCTTAGATACTACAGAGCAAGCCAACTTTGATGGCCTCAAGGATCTCTTCATTAAGAGATTTGCCAAGCTCGGATACTCCGATAATCTACTAGTACACTTGATGAACATCAAGCAGAAAGAAAAGGAGGACATTCATGATTACGTGACCCACGTGCGGAGTCTCTTCAAGAGAATCCCTACTAGAGAGAGCGGCCGACTGCAAGAGTAGTATCAACTGTATTCATCAGCAGGATTCGGAATGAGGAACTATATAAGGCTTTGGCAGGCAACTCGAGCTTGCAGCGAGACGCGCTAGGCTTCTCTCTTCTTGCACGTGTGGCTATGGAGGATGGAGCTTGGAGGTGGAGGAGGCTTGAGGATGCTTGAGCTTGCATCTAGGATTGTGGAGCTACCGGCGTGTGTGAGAGAGGAGGCAACTCATATCGGCATTAAGGTAAGCTCACTATACTCGTAGGATCGACGGCGCGTCGGCTAGGTGAGAGATAGCCATTAGAGCTCCCTTGAAACGCTTGAAACAATAAGCAGTCCATGGGTCTTGGCAGTAGAGCGAAAGCTCCCACAACAAGCCGGGATGATTGAGCAACCAAAGTACGGGCCTTCTATTTAGTTCTAAAGGGTGATGCTCAAGTGTGGTATCAATCCCTCATGGAGGCTACAAGGGGTAACTGGGAGGATCTCAAGACCGCATTCTTGCACGAGTACCAAGATACAGAGTCTCCTAAAGATCTTTGGAAACAACTCCTAGATCTTCGCCAAATCTTATTAAGGGAGTACCAAGCATATGAATACATGTTTATAAAATTGTGGGATAAATGGATAGTCTTCTTAACCGAGGGAGAGAGAGTACCTGATTACCTTTAAAAATATTATTTTCTAGCTGGACTCTACCCCCTACTAAGGAAGAAGGTCAAAGGAAAGTTTCCCACATCCTATAAAGAATCAGTCACTTATGATAGGGAGAAAGATAGGAAATTGAAGTATCAAGCCCAGTTGAAGGGGAGAGTTGAGCCCATGCAGGTTTTACCAACCATGCCAAGGCCTAAAGAAATAGCAGAGGTCCCTCTCAAACCAGAAATGCCATAGCAAGAGCTCCTACAACACATTACTAATCAACTTGAAAGCCTTTCGTTGAATTTAGTGCAAGGAGTATGGCCCCCTCCCCTCGCAAATGAAGGAAATCGGGGCCCAAGGAGATAAGAAAGAGAGTATGTTTGCTATAATTATGGGGATACTGGCCATGGTATGTACTTTTTTCCTTATCCTAGGCGTCTGCCAGGAAATATGTTCCAATCAAAAAGCAGGGGACAACAAGTGACACCACCTAGAGAGAGGCTTCTTTCACCAAATCCAGGGCCTCCACCATTGGTTCAAGTTCTCCAGCATCCTCGACCACTTGCAAAGGTGCCGCCCTTGCCTGTCCAGCCGTCAGAGAATTGTGACATCAGGATGATCGGTTTGGATGAGAGTAATGTCAAAGGGAAGGACAAAGTAGCAAAGGTTGAAGCAATGCCGCGGGTGAAGAAAGCCCGTAAAATTGAGAGAATGGAGCCTACACCACCAGAGAAGGTTGAAAATATGGAAGAAGAGATAGAGTCTTCTACGGCTTCAAAGAGACGCGACAGTAAAAGAGGAGGGCTCACTCACGCCGATGCATTAAGCTAGGTGATTTTTCCCTGGGTAAAGCTATTAGAGCTTATGATTTGCTTGCTGATGTGAGGGGTCAAGGTCCAAAAATTTGATGGCCATAATTACTGCATATATCTCCAACAATGCAGCGACAATGGTCAAAGATGGTAAGCATTAGACCCATGAAGAATAGACACATGAATGCAATCAAGGCTAGAAAGACGAAATATATTGTGCCTCTAGTGGAAGATGAAATCAATGGGAAGAGAGTATCAAAGACATATGTGGATGGAGGTGCATAGATTTGTATCATGACGAAAAAGTTGATGCATCACTTGAGATTAGAGGTAAGTGAAACTACTAAATTTGGGGCCAAAATGGCTAACAATGTAGTAGTAAATTGTTTGGGATAAAGGTGTATAGAGTGCAATTGGAGCTTGACATGTATGTGATGCCAGTGAAGGGGGATGGCTATCCACTCATTCTTGGGCGACCATGGCTAATGGTAATGAGAGCCAGGCAAGATTGGGAGATAGGGGCTTTAGAGCTAACGTCATAGAAGGGGCTGCAAAAAAAAATGGAAGAGCACTATCTACAACATAAAGGAGGGCCGGCATGAGGATCTTGCGTTAGAGACCACTGCTGATGAATGGAGTTCCAGTGAGGATCGGTCATCTACAATAGAGGGCAAGTCTTCTAATGAGGAGGAAGAAAGCTCTTTAGAAGTGATGGGGATTATATTCAAAAGGGCTTTCTAGTAGTGAAATTCCATAGCAGCTTCCAAAGGTCGAGTAGGAGGGGTTGGAAAAAATGTTGGCTAAGGATCTATCAGCTGAGGAGAAGACAGTCTACATGGAAGTGGTGATTCTGATTATGAACACATCATAGGTGTGATGATAGTACAACATCACATTAATCTAAAAGACGGAGCAAGGCTAGTGTTGTATCATCTACAACGGTTGGTAGTAGTTCAACAAAATGCTCTACTCACACTGAGGTGCAACGACTTTTGAAGGCAGGCTTTATCTATCCAGTAGGGGACTCAGAGTGGGTTTCACCTATAGTGATGGCACCCAAGAAGAACAAAAACTGGTGGATTTGTGTGGACTACCAGCCGCTAAATGTTGCAACAAAGAGAGATCACTTCCCTCTTCCCTTTCAAGATGAAATACTCAACGAGGTGGCCGAGCATGAGAGATACACTGTTTGTGATGGGTATTCAAGTTATTTCCAGATCTAAATAGGTGAGGAGGATCAACAGAAGACCACCTTCATCATGCCTTGGGGGTGTTTTTCTTACAAAATAATGCCATTTGGATTAACAAATGCCCTAGCTACCTTCCAATGATTCATGAATTATGTCTTCTAGTCATATTTTGGTAAGTCCATCAGGGTCTTTATTGATGATTTTTGTATTTATAGTTCTAAGGCTCTACATCCAGGGAAGCTGGATGAAGGTTTCAACCACCTCGCACGAATGGGGGGTAGCTAAACCATGATAAGTGTTGTATTGGTAAAAGAAGTGTAATTTTGTTAGGGCATGTCGTAAGTGAGAGGGGCATTGAAGTGGATCCAAACAAAATTACGGCCCTATTGGCAGTTCTATCACTATCTTCTGTGAAGAAACTAACCTCATTCATTTAGAAGGTGCGATATATGGGGCGGTTTATTCATCTCCTCTCCCAATTAGTGTTTCCACTGCAATAGTTGACCCACTCTGAGGAGCTCCTGTGGAGTGACGAAAGCAAAAGGTGCTTTCATGAGGTGAAGAAGGCTCTCAGCACCCTTTCCATAATTTTATAGCCTTGCTAGGATCAAGAGTTTTTGTCAACCCGAGTTTTAGGAAAGATACTCTAGGGGCAGCACTAATACAAAAGGATGCTAAAACTCGCCTGATGAGGCCGGTTTACTTTTCTAGCAAAGTAATGACAACATCAGAACGAGGGTACAAGATAGTGGAGGTGATGGTTTTGTCTCTAATGTTTACTATAAGAAATTTTTGTCCTTATCTTCTCCCTAGGCCATTCACAGTGATCACGACAAAAGAGCATTTTTCCTATGCCTTACAGCACATGGATGTTTTAGTCAGAATCGCTAAGTGAATGATACAACTCCATGAGTTTGACAGACCTTCAAGGTGGAGGACTCTACTTGGCATGTCTAGCTAATTTGTTGACCCATAGATGCCATCACAAGAAGGAAAAAGAGAAGGGAAAGGTAAAAGAGGAGACACCTCCTCTTGAAGGACCCACCACGGGTGGAGAATGCCTATGCCCTCTACTTTAATGGGGCCTACAAGAGTATTAAAGATAGAGTGGAATCAGGAATAGTGATATTCAATCTCGAAGGTGACAAACTTTATGGAGAAGGTATTAGCTTGTAGGATGTCCATTCTAATAATGAGGTAGAATATCAAGCCTTGCTTTTAGGTTTGAGGTGGTATCTCACACATTGTGTCACTTGACTTAATTTTTTTTGGAGATTCTATGCTAATTGTTAAGCAAATGAAAGGAATTTGGGCTTGTAAAAATGATAACTTAGCCATGAAAATGAGAGAATCTAAAACTCTCATGAGGAAGCTATACAAAGCCCAAATCTATTTTGTGCCAAGGTGCACAAACGGCAACACAGATGCTCTAGCAGCTAAAAATTTGAAAGAGGTAATGGTGGGCATCATTGTAATAAATCTCCCCTTGTTACAAGGTAAGTTTCAACTACAAGATGTGCTTTATTTTCTTGAGCATGGTGAGGCACCTACACATATGAATAAGAGTGAGAAAAGGTGGTTGGCTACTAAGGCCACTAAATACCGCTTGATAAATGATGTGTTGTATTGCAAAGGAAAGGATGCAGTGCTTAGAAGGGTGCCAACAACAAAGGAGATTATGGATGTGATTAATAGCAACCATGAGGGGATTTGTGGAGGACATTTTTCTCAAGAAATAACCAACAAAAAGATTCTCCAAGCCGATTTTGTGTGGCTTAGTATGCATCAAGATGTGCAACATTGGTGCTGCACTTGTGATGCTTGCCAAAAGGCCGCACCAAGGAAGCTAGTGCTTGAGGGAAAAAATCCCATAACTACATATGGCCCATTTGAAAAATGGGAGATTAATGCAATAGGGCCACTCCCACGAACTCAGTCTAGCAAGGAATACATCATAATGGGTGTGGACTACATGACGAGGTGGGTTGAGGCTTCAACAACTAGTAGGATCACACCCCAAGAAGTGGGAAAATTTATGTTTGAAAACATTTGTTGCAGGTTTGGCACACCTTTAGAAATTATCTCTGACTGCAATCATGGTTTCAGGGCTAATCTAGGGGGGGGCTAATGGAAAAGCTAAAAATCTAGCACAGGCATTCTACTCCCTACTCCCCACAGTGTAATGGTTTGGTGGAAAAGGTGAATGGGCTGATTTGTAAGATAATTACTAAGAAAGTACACATGTATCCCAAGCACTGTGATAAAAAATTGAGTGCATCTCTTTGGTCCTATAGGACTTCATTCAGGACTTCACTTGGCTATACTCCATTTCACCTTGTTTATGGCCAAGAGGCTTTGCTTCCTATAGAAGTAAAACTGGCCAGCTTACGTGTATTAGTAGCCAGTCAAGAGAAGAATCAAGATAAGAATTTAGAGGAAAGGATCTTGGATATAGAGAGGCTAGAGTTAGACAGAGAAGCAGCAGTCCAACACTATTCCATGCAGGCTAAAGAGAGGAGGAGGACATTTAATAAGAAGCTGGCTAGCAAGCACATAAGGGAAGTATCATTTATGCTACGCTATGTAACCGCTTTGATAACAGAAAGGATGCTAAACTTGTATTCAAGTGGGAAGGGCCATTCATGGTCATAATGAGATATCCAAATGGCAGCTATAGGCTAGGTGACATGGGTGGAAGGGTTCACAAGACAAGGATAAATGGATTGCGACTCAAGCCTTATTTTCAAAGAATTAGGGGCACTTTAGAGCAGTCATTCAATAAAGAGCCACCAATGAGGGGATGTAGTCCTCCCTACTCTATTGGACCATCATTAGTAAGCTAGAGGCATGAATGCCTCTAGTCTAAGGGGAGGGCTAATGATCCGGGTTTTTTACAAACCAGATTTCTACCACAAAATTTGGCCAAAACCCCTATCAAGAGCCTTACCCATATCTTAAACCCTACATTTTATCACTTTGGGTTTACTCTTTAAGCACTAGGTATGCTACATTGCTTCTCGGTTATGATAACTCTAGCAAGTGGGAAAAATTTTCTTAGAAGGGATGTCAATGTAAAGGGTAAAAGGGATGGGTTATCTTAGTGAAGGTGGAAATGGATTACTCCAAGGGGTTGAGTGAGTGTATATATTTTTTCAAAGGACTAACCTCCAACTGCACTTGGGTTCCACCTGCATCACCAAGATTTGGGATCTATCACCATCATTAGAGGACACCTCACCCTTATATACAAGTCAATGTCTATATCATGGTATCATATAGATCTTACACAAAAGCTTACAAGCATGGACCCCCTTTATCACATGCTTATATGTATATAAAGAATTAAAGTCAAAGAAGCTTTTGGAAGTATTTTTTAATAATTTTAATAAATCCTAGGAAAAATAAAATTTCAAGAAAATTCCCGCGTTCGCCGACCGGTTTTGATCTTGATCTACAAAGTTGTAGAAGAAACTTTTTTCATATTCTTCACCGATTTGAAGTTACCAAGGTGCAGACTGCTGGTTGCATGCAATTTTTTCCTCTCTTTCACCCTATCACATCAACTTTCCATTTTATCCTTCTTGTAAATATATTATAATAATGTGATTTGGGCACCCACCTCTTGTAATCTAGCTCCCTTTCTCTAACTTATCTACCACCAACCTTGTCTTCTTGCATGATGACCAAGGTGGGGACTTGTCCCATCCACTATCCTCCATATTATCAAAGATGTCACGCATCATCTAGAATTATGTTAATCAAGAATATTAGTTTAATCTAATCCCTCATGAGAGCTATATAAGATGCCCATGGAGAGGTAAAGAAACACAATGACAAGCACATGAGAACACTCTAGATCACCAAGCTTAAAGGGGAGCCACTAAGAGCATATTATGCAATACCCTCATGCTAGTCCATCTCTTTGTGGTAAGCTATGAGTGAGTCTCTTTTTTTTAATGTAGCATTCCATGAATATATAATGAAGAGCTTTCTCTACCTCTTCTCCTCTTGTCTCCCTCTCTCTCATATTCTAATATGATATCCAAATCATATGATGTCCAAATTATATGTACTCTCTTCTAGTTCTCCCTCTACATTAATATTTAAATTTATTAAATAAGACTTGCCATATGCTCTATTGGTAGGGAATCCTTATTTGCTCATGTTATATATACGTTCATGGGAGAAATTAGGAGCCATCACCTCTCTTAACCTTCCATCATCTTCATTTCCCTTAAGATGGGCTACAAATTCTCCCTTGTGAAGTTGTGTTTTGGTTTTTTTCACTTACTAAGGAAAGGGATGTCCTAGCTCATCCCCCCTTTGGCTAGGTGGTGCCCTTCTTTAGCTCTCTTAGTGAGGATTGGAGGCTGGGTGGGTAAGAGGCAACTCACTCATCTTTTTAGCTCTTAGTATGTGTGGTAGAGATTGATGAAATATTGGTTCTCTTGTATGCATTAAAGTCATTGGAAAACCGAATGTTAGGAGGCTTAGGCATGTGATGCCCACAAAAGGCAAGGACAAGGCCTAACACCCATGCCCAAAGCCAACATATTTGAAATCATGGAACTAACCTAGTTGAATATTCATGTGGTAACTTGGTCCAAGAAAACATATAAGGAAGCCACATGGAAACCCATAAGAACTTTGCGGGTAGAGAAAGAGAAATTTTTCCAATAAGTGGCAAGTCGATTAGCACGATAGTTGGCTTTGCTGAAATATTCACAAATCAATGAGTGTATACAAAAAGAAGCAATAGGTTCAAAATAAGTGAAAACTGGGATACATGCAAGGATCAAGGAGAACCCAAAAGTGAAGGCTTGAAGATACACTGACCATATCCAACTGGTAGAATTCAAAGCCTAGAGTAAAACATGATTGTCAAGATAGAAAAAATTCAAAAAGTAACATGGTGTCGGGCGCTCCATAAAAATCAAGAATTAAAATCAATATTGAGAAGGCTCAAATATTTTTTTTTTAAATGATTATCGAGTACTGATAGTCTCATTCCCATGCAAATTATAAATTAATGTGCATTTAAGGGTGCATGAGAATGGAGTGAGTTAGGATATCTAGACAAGTCACAAGACTCTATAGGCAATCATGAAGAGACCATGGGCAGTGGGCATCCTTAAAACATAGGCCCATCCAAAATCTTAAATCAAAGGTCATATATATATAGCGAGAAGAAATTTATTGTAACTATTCCATCAACTAATGCAAAGTAGGTGTATCTCTTTTCTTCTTTACAATCTCATTTTCTTCTTTGTGTGGCCATCTCTTTGCATGCAAGATCTCAAAGAGACAAGGAGATCTTATGAGAGCTTGTGAGCTTGCTCTTAGATATTGTACCAAAACTTCATTACTTCACCTCATCTTCTTGGGATCTTCCCAATTTGATGTCAAAAATTGCATAGTGGAGGGACTTGCTTGAGCTGTTGCGCCAAACACATGATGTATACACAAGAGGAAGCTCACTCAAGAACACAAGAAGAGAGATGGAGGCCAAAACGTTCTCTTGCTGATTTTTTTTTCTTCTTCTACACACTATACAATCTACACAAAGTATAGATAAGATACAACATAAACAAAAGTGGCCTACTAAGTCAAACAGTGCATAACAGACTACACTAATCGATTGGCGCTATATCTTTCTAGTTGTAGCTAGATGTAACAATCTAAATATAATAAGTGCTAAGTTAGTAGCCGTGTGAGCATCATAATGACCACCAATGTGCTAAGTGTAGACGTGTAGACCCATTTAGCTGGGTGGTCCATCATCAAATTCTGCACGTGTTGAGCTTGCCATCTTAACACTCCTCCTTAAGCTCAACTCTATCTCTGCAACTCTAAGTGAGCTTCAAGACTTTCAAAGCTTCTCTGCACCCAATGCCTTTATGAAAATGTCAACTATCTGATCTTGTGTGCTGATATATACCAAGTCAATCTCTCCTACAAGTACCTTCTCTCTCACAAAGTGGTAGTGCACCTCGATGTGTTTTTTCCTAGCATGGAACACTGGATTCCTAGCTAGCGGTATGCTGCTCATGTTGTCATAATGAATGACAACTAGACCATCTCCCTGTATATCCAAATCACCTAATAAATTTCGCAGCCATACCACCTCACATGTTGCCATAGTAGCACCTCTATACTCAACCTTTGTACTCAATACATCAACTCTAGGTTGCTTTTTACTACTCCATGTAATTGCTGCACTACCAAGGGAAAACATGAATCCACTAGTAGATCTTCTGTCTGACATGCTACTAGCCAAATCTGCATCTGTGTATCCAAAGACCTGTACATTCTTACTTTCCTCATAAAATAGTCCATAATGTAAATGGTGCATAGATCGGATGTCATATGCACGCGTAGTGAGCGTCAAAAGGTCCCCAAAAACAAAAGAACTCTACCTTTTGCACACAAATCAATGTAGAAAGCTTACACGGCATGAACAAGAGACCAATTGGGTGCAATCTCCCCCCATGCCTTGTGTGAGCGCTTCACAAAGCATGTATTTCATATATTAATCATCTTCAAGCTCAAATAATAGCCCAAATTACAAAATAGCATGCTTTAGCTTTTGAGTTTGCTTTTGTACCAAATAGAATTAAAGCTAATGGGCGCCCAAGAAGTCAGGTGTACCCAAATACAATGTCCAAATACAAGTATCCAAATCGTGTGCCCATGCGCATACAAAAATAATAAATAAATATCAAGCGCCTTGATAAATAAGCGTGACAAAATATAGGCGCTATGCCTAAGACACACGCCCATCAAAATATTGACGATAAATTTGAATACACGCTATCCTCCAATGCTTTCCACTGCCACCGCTGCTATCTCTACATATCAACTGAAGCATTCACAATTGTTAGTAAAATAATACAATTAAACTGACAAAAGTGAATACCTAGCAGTCTTCAGCTACATAAATAAATTGGTTAGAAATCAATCCTAACATTAATTTATCACGAGTATGCACTCTAAACTCATAAATATTTATTAATTTAAATATGTATTTTGCGGAATCACCCATGTACACATAAAATTAACAGAACCCCCGAAAAGGATAGGCACCCCCATCGACTTCTCGCACAAATAATCCACTTTGTGTATGAGCCCCGGTAATAAAATCTTACGAAATCTATCGTAAAACCTCACAGAATCCACCGTGGCACGGAATCCATCGTGGAATATGCCTCCTGGCATCATACCCCCGGGGTGGGATAGCAATTGTCCTCAATTGCTATTAGCTCAATGTGGAGCTAATAGAGTGGGGAAAGCATTTAAGTCTCTAGCGTGCATCCATTGGGCCTCTTCAACAGGATGGTTTTTAAACTTGACCAAATATCTAGAATATCTACGGCTAGTTCTAGTGGTCATGAAGTCAGTATCTAAAATAGTTTCAGGCTCAAGGATTTCAGTCTGATCATCTAGCAAAGGTGGGTTTTCATAGATAGGGTGTACAGATAATTGGCCTCTAAAGGGTCGTAATAAACTAATATGAAAGATGTTGTGAATTTTCTAATGTTGTGGTAATTGTAGTTTAAATGCATTGTCATTGATTTTGTGTATGATCTTGAATGGTCCATAGAATCTAGGTGCTAATTTCACAACTGGGTGTTTATCTACACTTTGTAATCTACATTTTTTTATTTGTAACCAAATATAATCATCAACTTTAAAATTCATAGCTTGTCTTTTCTTATTTGCTTGTTTTGTATATGATTGTTGGGCTTTGGCAATCACATCTTTAACTTCATCAAAAATAGTAGCATGCATGTTAGCAATATCATCACCAGTATGAATTTTGTTTGATAATGATGCAACAGATGTAGGCGATCTATATCCATAAATAACTTCAAATGGTGCTTTCTTTGTAGCTGTGTGTGGTGTATTGTTATATGCAAACTGGAGTAAATGTAAATCTATATCCCATGTGTGTGGTTTTGAAATAGTGTAAGCACGCAAAGATCTAAAATAGTACTGTTAGTAGCTTCTGTTTGACCATTTGTTTCAGGATGAAATGCAGATGAAAAATCAATCTTTGTTCCTAAGTTAGCAAACAAAGTAATCCAAAAATTATTACAAAATCTAGAATCATGATCAGAAATAATAACTTTTGGTAAACCATGATTAGTGAAAATAGTTTTCAAAAATAAGTGAGCAACTTGAGATGCAATTAGAGTTTTCTTGCATGGAATAAAATATGCTTATTTTCTAAACCTATCTACAATAGTCCCAATCATATCATGGTTAGCTTTAGTGTTAGGTAAACCAGTGAATCCATTGAAATTTGTTCCCATGGTCGTGATGGAATAGATAATGGCATTAGTAAACCATATTGTTTACCATGGTGTCTTTTAACTCGTTGAAAAACTAAACATTCAGATACAAAGTTAGATACATCAGTGTCCATATGTGGCCAATAAAAATTTTCAGTCAATGTACGCAAAGTAGATATAATACCTCTATGATCTTGATATGGAGGACAATGAATCTCATGCAAAACAAATGATCTAAATGGAACTATCACATATAATCTCTTTTCATAAAACATGAATCTATTATTGTAAGATAGTGAATCAATAGGAATCCAATTATTTGCAACTAATTTATTCCAATCAGTTTGAAAAGTAAGATCCTGATGATAAGTATCTTTCATAGGGATAAGGGAATCAAATGATATCACAGAAATATTATGAATTTTCAGTCTTCTACTTAAAACGTCGGTTACATCATTCTCTTTTCCTGGTTGATATTGTATAAGGGAATGAAAACTTTGAATGAAAGCTACCCATTTAATATGTTGGTCAGACATTTGGGGTTGACTAAGGAGATGTCTAATGCTTTGTTGGTCAGTTTTGATCATAAATTCAAAACCCATTAAATAATGTTTCCATTTATGTAAGGCTTGTACTACAGCTAGCAATTCTTTATCGTAGGTAGAGTATTTAAGTTTGAATGGTTTCAGTTTACAGCTAGAATAGGCTATGGGATTATTATCTTGCATAAGTACTGCTCCTATTCCAAATCCACTAGCATCAATAACTACTAAAAAGAATGGTATATTAAAATCAAGTAGTTGTAATATAGGAGCATGGGTTAATGCATATTTCAATAAATCAAAAGATTTTTGTTGATTATCAGTTCAGTTATAAACAATACCCTTCTTTAAAAGTTTAATCAAAGGTAATGCAAGTAATGAGAAATTTCACACAAACTTTTCGTAAAAGCTAGCAAGACCTAGAAAAGAGCGTAACTCATGCACATTTTTGGGTATGGGCCAATTTAAAATTGCTTCTATCTTTTTAGGGTCAACCTTAATACCTTCGGATGAAACAATATGTCCTAGATATTCAATTTTTGTTTGAAAAAATTCACTATTTTCTAGATTAGCATACAATTGATTGTCTTTTAACAACTTGAAAACTAAAGACAAATGTTCATAATGCTCATTCTCATTTTTACTCAATACTAATATATCATCAAAGAATACTATAACACAATGTTGATATTTCATAAATATACGATTCATCATGCGACTAAATGTAGCTGGTGCATTAGTTAGACCGAAAGGCATCACTAGAAATTCATAGTGTCCAAATTGTGTTTTGAATATATCAGATTTATACAATCTTACTTGATGATAACTAGATTTAAGATCTATCTTACTGAATATGGTAGATCCTTGTAGTTTATCCATAAGATCATCTACCCTAGGAATTGGATATCTATTCTTAATAGTAATTTTATTTAGGGCACGCTAATCAATGCACATGCGATAAGTATTATTCTTCTTCTTTACTAATAAGATAGGTGCGCCAAATGGAGAACTACTAGGTCTAATTAATCCTTGGTTAAGCAATTCTTCTATTTGATTGTGAATTTCTTTTTATTCAATTTGGTTATGCCTATATGGTGCTTTACATGGTGGTTGTGTACCAGGAATTAAATCTATTTTGTGATCTTCAGGTCGTGAGGGTGGTAGTCTAGGTGGTAAATCATCAGCAAAACAATCTTGAAATTGAGCAAGAAATTGTGTATGCCTAGGATGCGTCTGTTTTTCTTTAACTTGAAGTTCATTCACCCATATTAAATAAGATTTTCTACTTTTACGTAATGCACGTTTAGCTTGAGTATGAGTAACTGGTGGAAAATTATTAGAAGCGTGCATACCATGCAATGTGATTTGTTTTCCTTGAAAATAAATTTTAATTGAATGCATATAATAATCTATGTTAGGATTATACTGATGACGTCAAGGCATTCCTAAGATAATGTCACTAGACTGCAAAGGTACAACTAGGAAATTTCTTCGTTCAGTATATTCACCAATTTTAATTTCTAAATTATGCACTTCTTGTGTTTCATTATATCTTGTTCCTAGGAATGCAGCTTTAATGCGATAATGTGTAAAAACAGTTTGTAAATTCAATTCTTTCACTAACTTTGCAGAAATAAAGTCATGTGTGCTCCCATCATCATGTAAAATAATATTTTCTTTACCATGCACAAAACATTTCATTGTTAACAAAGAATGTGGAGTTGGCATACCTATCAAAGTATCTGAAGTAGTACCAATGTCGACATCATCTTTCGTAAAATCAGGCATTTCCTCACGTTCTTATTCTTCCATTGCTCCAAGATAATTGATATGGACAGGTGGCTTTTTCGATTGACAATTGGCTGCTAGATGTTTATGTTGATGGCATTTGTAACAAACTATGGGTTTGGCTTTAGATACATTGTTAGTAATGGCAGGATTTTTAGGAATGTTGAGATTTGGCTGTGAGGATGGCTTAGGGTTTGGATTGGTATTTGATGGCAAAGCAAGTGGTCGTGTCCAAGACTTACGGAATGAAGATGGAAGAAAACGACTTTGATTGAATCTTCAAAAATTTGAATTGAATTGTTTGGAACCATAGTTACCATTAGTTTGAAATTGTTGTGGTCGCTTGTCTCTTCCGCGAATCTTGCCTTTAGTGCCATGAGCCAAGGAATTTGCATCTTCAAGAGTTGTTGGCTTGAACATATTGACTTCAGCATAGTAATTTCCAAGTAGGCCAGACATAAACTTGCGTTTGTGAGTTGCTTCAGGTACATCTTCAAGCATGCATAGTTGCAGTAGGGCATTCCAAAAACGTTCAGTGTATTGGGAAAGAGGTTCGCGATCTCTTTGCTATAGAAGATTCCATTGCTTAATGGCTTTTTCATGGAACTGAGGAGGAAGGAAATTCTACAAAAACTTCTTTTGGAAACTCTCCCATGTAGTGGGACAATCAATGCTCTTGTGGACCACAGTCCACCATAAAGATGCTCGATCAACTAAATGGTTAGTGACACATTTAATTTTGTCTTTCTCAGCATATGTCTCTTCATGGAAGTAATAATCAAATTGACTAATAAATGCAAGTACAGTCTTTCCATCTCGTGATCCATTGAAAGTACGAAATTTGAAGTTTCTTTTACTTATCTTTGTTTCTTTGCAGATGGATTGGGCTTCAAGTGTCGCATTGATGGTACATCATATAAGATCTTCGAGTTGCGGTCCATCTTTGTCGGTGGTAGATCGTTGCAAATTGGCCAATTGAACTTGCAAAGCTTTTCGGGCTCTTCATTCTTCATCGAGCTACATCATAATCAAATCCAACTTTTGTTCCATCGTTGGTTCGAGTAAATCACCTTCAGCCATAAAATCGTCCATATGTTGTTTCGTCATCCTGTAAAATCCAAAAGACCTCACACTCTCAAAATCTGATTAGCGGGACGAGCGTAGTTCAAAGGCGAGTATACAAGGCTTGTAAATTTTTTTTTGGCTTTTATGGTCTTTCTCCTTTGCATATGCGATATTTGTTGTCACAACCTTCTTCGTAGAAATTATGTATGGACTGCGTATGACCTTCTGCATTTGCTGAAACTGGTTTAGCAAGTCTGCAGGTGTGAACAGAGTCTACCAGAGAGCAATACCATGATTCTGTGCTTCTGCATATGAACAACCTTTATGGGAGTGGTTGAAGTAAGTCTTTTATGACTTCTGTGACCTTGATGACTTGCAAGATTAAAGAGGCTTGATAGACTTAGCGAACTTAAGAGCTTAAGGCTCTTTATGATCTGTTGTGGATTTTTAGGACATGAATATGTACTCGGCTGATTTGACGCCGCCTAGAAAGTCCTCTTGCCACCGTTCGTGCATTTCGTTAAGTAAGCTTTCTTAACGCTTACTATTAAGCTTTTTAAACTTTTGAAATAAAGCTTTTAAGCTTTTAAGCTATGGAGGTTACTGTTTGAAGAGGACTTGTTGTAGGAGTTATCCACGTGGTCCTCTGCCTCCTCAAGCCAGTCCTTCGCAATCAGAGAGTGCAGAAGGGGGTTCTTGACCGCCAGGAACGTACCGGTATCGACCGTTTGTGACGAAACTGACTGTAGAGCTCGATCGTTCCAGGAGCTCCACCTTCATGCAAGATGGTAAGCGATTGGAAGCTCTTGATCTCAGCTTCTCTCTGATATCACTGGTGCACAGATTGGATGCCGTATGCGCGTGTAGTGAGCGTCAGAAGGTCCCCAAGAACAAAAGAACTCTACTTTTTGCACACAAATCAATGTAGAAAGCTTGCACGACATGAACAAGAGACCAATTGGGTGCAATCTCTCCCATGCCTTGTGTGAGAGCTCCACAAAGCATGTATTTCATATATTAATCATCTTCAAGCTCAAATAATAGCCCAAATTACAAAATAGCACTCTTTAGCTTTTGAGTTTGCTTTTGTGCCAAATAGAATTAAAGCTAATGGGCGCCCAAGAAGTCAGGCGTACCCAAATACAATGTCCAAATACAAATATCTAAATCGTGCGCCCATGCGCATACAAAAATAATAAATAAATATCAAACCCCTTGATAAATAAGCGCGACAAAATATAGGCACCATGCTTAAGACATGTGCCCATCAAAATATTGATGATAAATTTGAATACACGCTATCCTCCAATGCTTTCCATTGCCACTGCTGCTATCTCTACACATCAATTGAAGCATTCACAATTGTTAGTAAAATAATACAATTAAACCGACAAAAGTGAATACCTAGCAGTCTTCAACTACATAAATAAATTGGTTAGAAATCAATCCTAACCTTAATTTATCACGACTGCACACTCTAAACTCATAAATGTTTATTAATTTAAATATGTATTTTGCAGAATCACCCGCTATGGAATCACCCATGTACACATAAAATTAACAAAACGCCCGAAAAGGATAGGTGTCCCCATCGACTTCTCGCACAAATAATCCACTTTGTATATGAGCCCCGGTAATAAAATCTTACGGAATCCACCGTAAAGCCTCACGGAATCCACCGTGGCATAGAATCCACCGTGGAATATGCCTCCTGGCATCAGTAAACAACCTCAATATACATCTAATTGCATCCAAATGAGGCTTTGTAGGCATCTGCATAAACTGACTAACAAGGCCAACATCATACCTCAAGTCATGGCCTTGTGATAGTCATGTAAATCAAACTCCCTACTATCCTCCTATACATAGTAGGGTCTTCTATCTCATCCCCAACGTCAGCACTCAACTTCACATTTTGCTCCAATGGTATTGAAAGAGGCTTACATGTTGTCATACCATACTTGGATAACATATCCAAGCCATACTGCCTTTGGGATAGCCATATACCATCATCACATATGATCACCTCAATACCAAGAAAGTATCTCAACTCACCCAAATCCTTCATCTCAAACTTATTCTTCAAGAAGACCTTAATTTTAGCAATCCCATTGTCACTATCACCTGTAATAATCAATTCATCCACATAAATGACTATGATGACCAAATCTATATCTCCCTTTCTCACATAAAGTGAGTGATCAATATTAGAAATACAAAATGCAATACTAAAAAGATGCTCTCCAATTTGGTTACATCAAGTATGTTTATGCTTACTTCTCTATCATGCGAGAAGGGTTGTCTCGCCTACTTACCAAACAAGCATGCTTCACAGACTTTATGGAATTCTGCAACTCTAAAAGAAGGCAACCCTGTAACCAATCCTTTGGATTGTATTAATTTTAGTCTTTGCACATTTGCATATCCAATACGTTTGTGCCATATTTCAATGCCTGCAACCACTCCTTTTCCTTTAGCATACATAGCACCATCCATTACAGGAATTCCAGCATCTAAAGTGAACATGCGGCCAACTCTACTTCCTTTTGCCACCAACTTGCACTTATCATTAAAGTCTTCTACAAAGCAACCTTTTGCATTGAATCGAACGTACAACCCTTGCTCTACTATTTGGCCAACAAAAACTAGATTCTTTGTGATTGATGGCACATGTACTACATCTATCAGACTCTTTGTCTGGCCATCATGTAAGAACAAGGGAACCTTTCCACCATGTGAAATTGGGTGGCATGAATCATCACCTGTCTGCACATAAACTAGATTTTGTAAGTTTTGAATCTCTCTAAACTATTCAACATGACTCGTCATATGATTAGATGCACCTAAATGGACATTGTATACATCATCATGTATCCCCTTTCCTATACCTTCATTCATCATATGCTGCATAACAAACAGATGCTCATTTTTGTCTTCATTCTGTTGTGAATACGATGCATAGTTTTCTTATTGCAATTTACCATTACGAATATCATCCTTCTTAGCATAACAATGGGCTACAATATGACCTATTTTGCCACAATAATGGCAAACAATAGCAGAATTTCCAAAACCTCTATTCTGCCATCCACCTCTTCCTCTAGAGCTCCCCTTGTCTCTAAAATTTCCTCGGGCTCCTGAAACCTGCATTTTACCAAATTGCTTATTGAACTTGTTTTGTTGGTTATTGCTAGCACGTTGTCGGAGGGGTTTTTGTCGAAAGGTCAAATCCACCGGGGATCAGAAGTAGAAGGAAATAGAGATAGGAGATGGAAGAGAAGATAGAGAATACCCAAGTGGTAAACACGACAAAAACAAATCACAATGAATTGAATCAATATGTATTGAAAGAACCTGGAATCTTTGCACTACTCAGAAGCAATCTCCATGCATTAGTTCTCCTGGAGCTCCTTCATAGACCAAAAATATGGATCAGAAAAATCAGCTCTCTCTCTGCTGTCTAGAACCCAAATCTAATGGCTTTGTTGGCTCCGAAAGGGGGGTAAAACCCCATGACACCTACTCACGGATCTCCCAGATCACTCCTTCTTCTTTCAGTTCAATCTATAGTTTTTAGCCTGTTTACAGCAATCGCAACGCGCGCGATTTCGTCAATCTATCTTTTTTTATGAAAAAATCTCCTAATTGGCTAAAAAAGCAACTAGTTTTTTGCATGCCATCCTAATCTAGAAGCTTTTTCTAACTTTTTTGGATTTTTACAATAAATAATATCAAAAATAGATTAAAATTATCCAAAAATCTATTATTTTTGGATAATCCATGCAACTCACACTAGTATAAATGGCTCAGATCACATTGACTCTCTAGATCAATGGAGAAGTCAGATGATGATGCATTCCATACTTTTTCACATTGTGTCCTCATAACATCACGACATCTACCCCCTCTGAACCTACACATCCTTCGGTATGTGCCAAAATCCTAGTTGTCACTGGATTCTGAGTCTTCTTCATACTTTGCAACCATATCCTTTACTTCTTCATCTTCCATATCTTCCTGGCTAGCCCCTGTATCATGGCCACTATTTTCTTTCAATTCTGGCAACTCATAGGCAATAGATTCTCGCCTTTTGAATAATTTGATTCTTTTCCCTACTACCAGAAGTTTTATGGCTATCCCATTCAACTCATTTAATGCATAAGTAGCATTATCAAATACTTGTCTTACCACATAGGGTCCAAACCATCTTTTGGAAACTTTACACATGGCACTATACTGATTATCTAAACTGCTATCATAAACCAATACCCAATCCCCATCTTGTATGGTTCTTGGTCTCAGTTTATGTCTTTTGTCAAACCGTATCTTATTTTGTATCCTTGTTGCCCTTAACTTTGCAGTTGCTACCTTTATATCTTCTGACTTTCTTTCCAACTGTCTAATGCATAAGGCCAACAACTCCTCTCAATTCAACTCCTCCTCCCAAGGTAACACACTCCATGTGACTGTCATCTCTTCTATCGACATGATAGGTTTTTGACCATACATCAATTCTGCAGGCATATATCCTGTAACAGCACTATGAGTTGTTCTGTCAGCCCACAAAGCATAAGGGAGCAATCGTGGCTACTCTTTTATCTTCTCTCCACATGCTTTTTCCAATGCCTTCACAATAGGTGGATGACCTCTTTCACTTTTTCCATTTCCTTCAGGGTTATAGGCTGAAGTTAAAGCAAGCTTTATCCCCAACCGTGCAAAGAAATCATGAGCTTCATCTGCATCCAACTCACCCCTATCTACTGTAATTTTTTCCACACAGCCATATCGACAAAAGATCTCTTCTAAGAGAAAAGTACATATGGAATTTGTCATCTTAGTACGTAGAGCTCTCCCTTCCACTTGATTATTCAAGTCTTCACGAGCAAGCATAAGATACCTCATTTGCCAAAGACCTGTAGGCATTGTGACCAAATCCACCACCCACTTAAAATGAAGAGACAATGGATATGTGGGTTGCAATCCATCTCGATGTCTCTCAGTTGAATAGATTTGACATGTCGTACATATTTCCACAAAGTGAGCAACATCCTTATACATTCCCTGCCACCAATATCTTTCTTTGATTTTTGTAAAAGTACTCCAAACACCTCTATGACCAACCAATAAGCTTTCATGAAATTCTTGCATTACTTTTACTTGTGAAGCTCTATCACCCAAAACTCGCAATGGCATACCCTGTTTATTTTTAGCATGTTTCCATAAGTATCCATCTTTTAAAAAAATCCATAGGCTTTCCTCTTGATCTTCTTAAACTCCTCATCTGACCATTCATCTCTCTTTGTTAATGTACTGAGATATTGACCAATTCTCAGCCACTCTCCTGCATATTTGTCTTCTAGAAACACTTCTACACAAGATGCAAAACATCTAAAGTGTCTTCTCTTTGTTGTCCAAGCTTCTATTAATACTATAGCAACTCCTTGCATTGCTAAATTCACTCTTGCAACATCATTTTCATACATAAGAAAGTCAACTTTTTCCTCCTCATCCGTCATCCCATCTTCATTCTCATAGTGTGCTCGAGATAACATGTCTGCCACACTGGGTTATCTCTTCCTGCAATATGCTGAAATTCAGGGTTCAAAGATTTAATGTATGCAATCCACCAAAGCATAGCAATGTTCGAGGTAGCACAACTAGTAATCATACCCAATACCGGCAAACAATCAGTCTCAATGACTACATGAGCACCCATAAAATACTCCTTATCACATTTAAGGGCTGTCACAATTCCCCATAATTCTCTTTTTACCTATGGATATCTTCTCTGTCGTTCAGTCAATACTTTTGCACCAAAGCGTATTGCATATCTTTGCCCTTCCTCATCATCTTGCCCAATTGCCCATCCAATCCCGATTGGGCTTGTATCAACAGTAATAATGATAGCATTTCCATGTGAATAGTCAGCCTTTCTCAATGTAGGAGCAGATTTTAAGAGTTGCTTCAATTTCTTCATTGCTTTTTGATGCTTCCTTTCCCAATGAAATTTCTGACCTTTCCTTAGAATCTGATAAAGAACATCGGCTACATATGCAAAGTGAGGAATCCATATCAAATAGAACACACATGCACCCAAGAATCTATGCACCTCTGATACATTCATGCATACTTCTTGCACTCTATCAATCCCATCTATTTTTGCTGGTGATGTCCTTTGCCCATAAGGCCCACACATATGCCCAACAATCAAAACCTCTTCAACTCCAAAGACAGAATTTTGTCCAGAAAGAGTTAAATGCACCTCTTCTAGACGTGTCAAAATCCTCTCACAATCCACAATATGGTCTGCAACAAACTGTCTACATCCATGAGCATCCATCTCTTCATTCTTTTCATCCACTGCACACCCTTTGATTGGAACATCATCCAAGAAGGGCATAGTCAATTGTGGTATAAAATCCCTGAGTACCCTATTCATAGCATTTGTCATGTGTGCCACTAAGTTTGTTGCACCCTGTGGGAGAGTACACATCTGTACTAACCCCAAAGGAGTCTTCATGGTTTTGATATCCCTGCTTTCAATTGCAAGCTGAAACTGATCATAATCTGAGTAAAGATCACCCAAAGAATAGATCGCTCTGCCTGCAAAAGCCTCTGCAAATTCATCAACCACAGGACCTGCACCCACATTTCTTATGGTCACTTTATTGACCGGTTGCATGTCTTGAATAAATCTCAAAGCCCCATTCTTTTTGGGCATAATAAACGAATGATTTGAGTACGGGGCTGAAGAAGGCTCCAAGATCTTCATGTGAATCTTTTCATTTAGCAAATCCATTAGCTTTGGCAAGTAAGCTTTAGGCACTGGAATAAGCCTCAAGTTCCATGGTACATGTGGCACAATAAATATGATCATAGGAGAGACAACATTTGGATCCACACAACCTATTTCACTTAGTTGAAATGAAAATGCCTTCCCATATCTAGCCAACATTTGCATAAAATAGTTTCTCTCAATAGGCAAAAGAAACCCTTCTACACCAACTTTCAATTCATGTAATGTTTCAGATGTAAAGTGATGATCTATATCTTTAGGATCCCATAATCTTTGCTGCCTTGACACTTTTTCATACATACCCTCACTCTCTGGTGGAAGTGGCAAAGCAATTGGTTTCATCTTTTTGTCAACTATCTTATACTTTGTCTCCACAAGTGCTTCAACCCATTGTAATCCTTCCTGCTGGAGCAAACAATGTTATAGCATCATACATATCCAAAGAACATACTAACAACACTCTGTTTTCACCCTTATTTTCTACATGTATAGTTGCTGAAATTTCAGCCATAGTGTCAATAATATTCAGCCCATAAAAGATGCTTGAGATGCCATCATTTTCAGCCCAATGATCTCAGTTTCTTAATAGCTCGTTTCATAGATATGCGTTCAGCCCTACCCATAGCTTCCATAAGGTTAAACCAACATGAACTGCTTGCTATAAACTGAGAATTACCAATAGTAAATACATGCTTCATTTCATCAAGAGGCGAGTACACCCTCTGAACAGCACTACTGTAGCCCCGCATTACAACAATGCTTGATGAAAATCTAGGTCTTTGAATTACCTTGCATTTGGAACCAAAGGAGACTCTCGAAGCGTATCATGATTTGTAGGATGATTAACACAAATAGTAATAAATTGGATTGCTTTTCTTCCATCCTTGCTTCTGACTCTTGTATAAGCAGAACCATCATCAAGCACCTTTGTTTCCATATGCACACCTATAATATAGGGCTGTCCCAAAATCACTGCATATGAGGAATTATCTTGCACAAAGAAGTGTTTCTCTTTCTGTACATCACCAATTGTCACTTTTACATTAGGACATGCAGCATAGAGCTCCCCTGAAGAATTATTTGCAACCCTCATATGCCAACTATGATCAATGTCCACAGTCCATGCACCATTTTCATACAATCCCCGCTCAATGACATTTATCTCAGACCCATGGTCAAGTAAAGCAACACAAGGAGTTTCACGTTCCCCTATTTTCACTACCGTTTCAGTGGTAGCTCTAGCCCAATGATTTCTTGTGTAGTGATTGCGAGGAATAAATCCTAGAGTCTCTTCTCCATATTGTTGCATTTTCCTTACTCCACCATGCATATTGCTACAAGACAATGCATTTTCAGCCACTTTCTTCTCTTTTCCACATGCTGTCCACCACTGATTAGTAGCATCCTGCATAGACAATCCTGTACTTACTTCATTCTCATATTCAGCCCGAATACCCAACAAATCAGTTTCCTCTTCAAATTGCAGCAATGCACTAGTGGTATCACCAAGAAACTAATGCTTCCTTTTAATTATGTCAATGATCTCATCATGAAATTCTCGCTTGGCAATGCCAAGCACCTCTCCCAAGGTAAATTCCACCCGACTGTTTAAGATCTGTTCTTCAAGAGCCTTCTTAAGATCTGTGGCTGTCTCAATGTCAGATTACAACCTGGCTACTTGCCCTTCTTTTTGCCCTTTTGTTTGTTATCCTATTTTTGCTCCCGACTGACCTCCATTTTGTAGCTTTAGGATGATCCACACTTCTTCTTGTCATTCTTTTAGATGTCCCTGCAATATCTTCATCTCTTTTTTGTTTTTCTTCCACAAGTACATCTGTGTTTTGTACCTTTTCTAAATATGCATACACTGAATATGCATCTACCGGTTATTCCCAACCAGTTATGCCACGAATGTCTTGCCCTACATGAGACATTTCACTATCAGTGACCTTTCTCTTTTCAGCTACATGTAAAGCATGTGTCCATATTTTAGCCGTTGGACCAACCATCACTTTGGCCATGCATTCTATCCAACTGTAGACCAAGAGTAGAAGCATGTACCACTGCATAAGCATTTTGGACAGCCAAGTCTTCCAACAACTTTTGCATACCTCCCTTTCCAAAATTCAAAGCAAGAGGCAACCCCGTTTCTTGTGCATGGATCTTGCCATCTTTCCAAAAGATAAGTTCTTGTGCCAAGGCCTCCTAATAGGTAGCACAATCCTTTCTCTCATGCTGCAAACTGTCACACCACATGTATCTTTTTCCAAGCTTAGGGGCTGCTGCCCGTCCCCTTTCCTCTTGTCCTTTTTTATCCAATTTTGCAACCTTCAATTGAATATCCTACATCCCTTTGACCAATTCATCTAAGACATCTTCCCTAATAGAGGGAACAATAGGAGGTACAACCATAGGGTTAGCCACAAAAGCAGGTGGCTTACTGGATACTTCAATTGTCTTACCCATAACAGTGGGCAAGCTAGAGACATGCAATCTTTCTCTTCTTCTATGCTTCTTCACAAGCGCAGTAACAGCTTCCTTGGCATGTCTCCACTCTATTTTCAAACCTGTCTCTGTAGTCTAATCCTCCAGCAAATCATCAAGCTTCTCTTGACGCTCAGGATCAGCTGCCTGTAGAAATAATTCAATTTTCTGACTAGCAAGAGCTTGCTGTTCTGCAAGATGATCCAACTGCTCAAATCTACTTTCAAAATTCTCTTAACAATTCTGTAAGCCACAAGACCCTTATTGGGTTGTATAACCCACTCCTGAAAAGTCTTGCACGTAATCAAACTGGTGTCCTCAATATAAAATTCTTCCTTGAGTGTCTTCTTGAAGGCTACCTAGTCTTCATTCTACAAGTATAATTCAGTAATCTGTGCTTTTAGTTCATGAACAGTAACACGTACAAAATACTGACTCCATGCAGATTGAGCCACTCCAAATAATTCCATCTTCTGAGCATAGGTATGTACATATGCAAATACATTCATGCCATTGAATAACTTCACCTCACACTCAACTGCTTGCAAAGCATTCATCACAACACTTTTTGTTTGAGCTGAAGCTTGCATCACTTGTTGTTGTTGTACCTGCATAAGCATATTAATATTTTACACCAACTATTGCAAAACATAATTGGAGATTGTATTCAAAGGTTCTCCCATATTATCTTTCCTTCTTCTGTGTGACGACCTTTCACATCGGGTTCACCAATGTCGGAGGGGTTTTTGTCGAAAGGTCGAATCCACCGGGGATCAGAAGTAGAAGGGAGTAGAGATAGGAGATGGAAGAGAAGATAGAGAATACCCAAGTGGTAAACACAACAAAAACAAATCACAATGAATTGAATCAATATGTATTGAAAGAACCTGGAATCTTTGCACTACTAAAAGAAATCTCCAGGCATTAGTTCTCCTAGAGCTCCTTCGTATACCAAAAACGTGGATCAAAAAAATCAACTCTCTCTCTCTGCTGTTTGAAACCCAAATCTAATGGCTCTGTTGGCTCCGAAAGGGGGATAAAACCCCAGGAAACCTGATCACGGATCTCCTAGATCACTCCTTCTTCTTTTTTCAATTCAATCTACAGTTTTCAGCCTGTTTACATGGATCGTGACGCGTGCGATTTCGTTAGTTTGTCTTTTTTTATGAAAAATCTCCTAATTGACTGAAAAAGAAACTAGATTTTTGCATGCCATCGTAATCTAGAAACTTTTTCTAACTTTTTTCGATTTTTACAATAAATAATATCAAAAATAGACTAAAATTATCCAAAAATCTAGTATTTTCCGATAATCCATGCAACTCACACTAGTACTAATGGCTCAAATCACATTGACTCTCTAGATCAATAGAGAAGTTGGATGATGATGCATTCCATACTTTTTCACACTGTGTCCTCATAACATCACGACAACGTCCCATACCATGGCCTCTTGAAGAGGATCTACCACGTCCCCTTTCTCATGGGGGATTCACTAGTAGTAATAAGGAGACATCACTTGCATGTAAGAAATATATGAAAATACCACTTATCTATCCCCTATTTATGGGACCTTACCTTATAAAATGTACCTTCCTTCCCTTAAATAACCCTCTTCCCTTACACTCATGTGATACCATACGGTAAACCCTAGTGGACCCCTCGGGCCCTTCCTAAACTTGAGTAAAATGCTTGGACATGTTCACCATTTCTTTCAAATGAGTCACCTTGCATATTGATCTCTTCAGTAATCATGAGAGAGACAAGCTCATCAAAATCTAGAAATGGCTTTTGTATGTATACTAAAGTAACAAATGATTTCCATGCCTTCTCATTATTAAGGCCACTCAAAGTGGATGAAACCAAATCATCATCATTAGGCATTGCATCAATCACTGCTAAATCATCTACAATGCTCCTCACCTTCAAAACATACTCATTGATAGACATTTTCCCTTTCTTCAAGGTATTCAACTCTTGCTTGAGTTGAATCTTTCGTGCCTTTGTATTTATTGAAAACATGTTCTCAAAAATTGCCCAAGCTGCATGTGAAGTTTCTACATTCTTGATACGTCCCAGCATAGTATTATCAATGATTGCATATAGCCAGTATATCACCATTTTGTCTTTTGCATTCCATTCTTTCCATGCCTTTAATTCATTTGTAGTCGGAGGGATACCCAGCTCTGGCTTATTTTCTTCACCTGAAACAAACTCATAAAGACCCTTTCCAATGAGGAAGTTTGTCACATGGAACTTCCATGAAGGGTAGTTATTCTTGTCAAGCTTCTCAATAATGGGATTTCCACTATTCTATGCCATTATCACAAAAAAGGATACAACACAGCAAGTAATTCTTTTGCAACCTTTTACAACAAGTGCATAGTAATACACCGAGTAACCTTTTTCACTGATTTCTCAATAGTACATGTAATCTGCAACCTGTTTGCAAATAAACCTTATGTTTGATTGATTCTTGGAAAACATCTCAAAAGTTAAAGATTTGAAACCTGTAACTTGTGCACTCACTTTCAGTCAACACAATCGAAATCACAATGCACCCTGAAACTACTATCCACAACCTTACGACTCTAAAATGGGGCCTGAAATGGTCTTAGATGCCCAAAACAATTACGGTCAAGCCCTAAAGATCTTATATGTAGAATATACAGTGCTCTACTCACACACTAAATCTCACAACAATTTGAAATTTTCACTCTACCCTCCTGCTTCCGGTGCCTCCGCAAGCACTGTCCAAGAGAAAGAGTGGAAGAATGGAAGAGCTTCTTACCCGTTGCTTGATTACTCAAATCTCGCTTCTTTTCCTTCACTTATGCCTTCAAAATTAGCCTCTCTCAATGGCATGCCTTTGATACCAGGTCAAAAACTGTGTAGTGGAGGGACTTGCTTAAGCTGATGCGCCGAACACACGCTATATACACAAGAGGAAGCTCACTCAAGAACACAAGAAGAGAGATGGCGGCCAAAACTTTTTCTTGCTGATTTCCTCTTCTTCTTCCACATACTATATAATATACACAAAGTATAGGTAAGATACAACATAAAGGAAAGTAGCCTACTAAATCAAATAGTGCATAACAGACTACACTAATTGATTGGTGCTATATCTTTGCTAGTTGTAGGTAGGTGTAACAACCTAAATATAATAAGTAATAAGTCAGTGGCCATGTGAGTATCATAATGACCACCAACATGCTAAGTGTAGACGTGTGGACCCATCTAGCCAGGTGATCCATCATCAATGTCTGCACATGTTGAGCTTGCCATCTCAACATTTGAGAGATGGAAGAGTAGAGACAGTGTTGCAAAGACAACGAGCCAAAGGGGGCTTGGGGGAGGGATTGAGAGAGATAGAAGAGAAAAACTTGTATCTACTTGGAGGAATAAGTGATAGAGGCTGGCTCTTTGTGTGTGAAGGATGACATAGTGAGAAGTGTGGAGCTTGTGGTAGTGTGCATTAGCAGAGTCGTCGGATCTTAGAAGCTCTCAATCAACATCCAAACTACATGCAGTGAGCTCTCTTACATTGACTAGTTTTCTTTGGTTTTCTTCTTGCTTGATAAGTTGTGGATTCTCATTCATGACAAGTTGAATGAGTGAGATGAGATGGTAGGAAACCTCATGGTGAGGACCATAAGTAGATGTTAACCCTCAAACGAACGAAGGTGGAAAATCCGGAAAAGCTAAAGCAGAAGAAAAAGACAAAGGCCAAGGAAAAGAGAAACGGAAGACAAAGACGCACAAGAAGAAGAGTCTTAAATAAGGGAGAAAGGCGCACAAGGAAAAGCGCAAGTCAAAACTTTTGTAAAAGAGCGCAAGTGCATCATGGTTTAATTCAAGGAGCGCCAGGCTCTCACCCGTGCAATTTGTAAATGTAGATGGGCGGTGGAAAGGAAGCTAGGAAGATAGAAGGACAATGGGAAAAAGGGCCAAGGCTACGGCCGGCCATGTAAAAAGGGGAAAAGGGGATGACCGCCCAAAAGGGATTTAGGGTTTTGTATATAAAGTTGAAAAGTGAATGAGAAGCTCATTCTTGTATGTGGCCAAAAGTAGCTCTCCTATTCTTCTTCTTCTTCTTGTTCTTGCTTGCTTGAGCTTGTGCTTGAGAGAGGGAGTGTGAGAGTGTGAGGGAGTGAGTGTGTGAGGGTGAGGGACCGAGGAGGAGAAGCTCTCCATCTTCTCCTCTCTTCTTCTCTTCTCTTCTCTTTTCTTGTCTTGCTCGCGGCAATGGAGCTTGGAGCTTGGAACGGGAGGATCGAGCTTGCTTGAAGCTTGCACTTGGATTGTGGAGCTACCAGAGTGCGTGGGAGAGGAGGTAACTCGAACGGCACAGAGGTAAGCTCACTACACCCGTAGATATGGATGGCGCGTCGGCTATGTGAGAGGTAGCCATTAGTGCTCGGCTTGGAACGCTTGAATCAATAAGCGGTCCGTGGGTCTTGGCGGTTGAGCGAAAGCTCCCACATTTTGGTTCCATTTCCGGGACCGACGGATTCAAGCCTTGAGCACTTGCACGCTTCGAATCGAGCATTGGAGTAGGGTTTTCCCCGAACCGGTGCTTGAGATAGATAGGTAGGAAGCGAGGGGGTTGAAGATGGTATTCGATCTCCTTGGCAAGTAGGTGTTTTGCTTTCTTGAGATTTATGTTGTGGAATGAAGTAGTGTAGGAATTTACTTTGTGATTAGATGCATTAGGATAGGAAAAAAACAAAGAAAAAGAAACAAACAGTAGGGTTCTCTGTTGCTGTATAACAGGCTAAAATAGGGAAATAGGGGCACAGATCCTTGGAGTGCCGTTTGATTCGAGCACCAGAGTGGTTCTAGGCATGTCTGGCATTCCCTTGTAGTGTCCTGCACCTATCTGGAAGGCGCTGGACGATTCGGTGTAGTAGACATCAGCCTAGAGGCATCGCGTGCAACTCGCAGGCCGTCATCCGCGCCGTCGAACCGGGCCGTCCGAGTCCCAGAATCCGACATCCGATTTTGAGAATCGGATGTTCGGACAACCGTCCGATCGGACCAACCCATCCAATTTTGAGAATCGGACGCTCGGACCACTCGGACCACTCGGACACTCGGACTTGGACCAACCCGTCCAATTTTGGAAATCGGACCAAACCGTCAGACTCGGACACTCGGACCACCCAGAATCGGATTAGTCAGAATCGGACCAGTCCAGAATCGGACCAGTCAGAATCGGACTACCCTGTCCGATCTGATTCCCAGAATCGGATCACTTTTTCGATCCGACTCCTAGAATCGAACGCGACCAAAATCGGACCACTGGGCCGATCGGACCAACCCAAAATCGGACGTCCGATTCCGATAATCGGACTCCTGAAAATTGGACATCTGAGAATCGGACAAAAAAGTGTCAAAATCGGACAAGTATCTAGAACACAAATTTTGACACATCTAAACCCCGAACTTGACCCCAAAGGCTAGGTAGAGCTAAAGGCACATCACAGATCCATCACTGGGCTAAAATTTAGAGCACGTAGCTCAAAATTTGGCTATAAACGGTCCTTCAAATTATGTATGGATTTTACCGTACCGGCCCTGCGGGCCGGGGGGACTACCCCCCCGGACCCCCGCAGAGGGGGCTCTGCCCCCTCCGCGCCTCCCCCAAGTAGGTTGGAGAGAAAACGCGCGCCGTGATGACAGGTCCCCCAAATTGGACCCTAGTGGAGTAATGGCTCTACACGAGCATGGATTCTCACTTGCAAAAGAGCAGCCAAAAGCCCATATCCAAACAGAGAGAAACAGAGACCCTAGAACATCAATGGGCCAATCTAGCCATCAAGGGCAAAAAGGCCACACCACGAGAACACAAAGACATTGTGTTCATACCATGTCTAGTCAGAGCGAAATGCAACATCAGCAAGCTAAACTTGAGCAACACTGCACAGACAACCCAAAACATTGGTGGAGAATCCATGTCTGGTCATGCAGTTGGGGACTCAAGGGCATCTGTTAGAAGGCTTAAATTTACAAGCCAGGACCCAGAAGATGAAGACATAGTACCACCTGCTTATCTTAGGGTCAAACTCACCGCGAAAAGAGAGCATACTATCGATGCTCTGATTGATGAAGGAGAAAATTTTAACATCTTGACCTATGAATCATGGACCCTACTAGGCCAACCAGAGCTCACACCAACTAGTGCAACTCTTAGCCCTTATGGGGGACACCCACAAGCACTCATAGGGAAGTGCAAAATACTTGCGACAATTGAAACAGAAAGCTTGCCTATCCTATTTCATGTTCCTCCAAATAGTGCTAGCTGCGGAAAAGAAACCCTCCTAGGAAGACCCTTCAAAAGGGCGACCAAGTGTGAGGCCGACTATGTAGCACAGAGGATACACCTGACACTACCGGGTGTGAGGATAATCACAACCTTTAGCAAGGGTGACCTCATCAAACCTCGAGGGAAAGGCAAGCAAGGTGCTGACATAACAGCAGTCAAGCCTACAAACGAGGGCAAGGACTTGTTGGAAGAGTTGATACAAGCACAAGTCGAACGAAGAGAGCCAGTGAGTGAGGCCAGGCCTGAAAAGAGAAGGTCAAGAGACAATGCCAAGGACGGGCTTTGGACTTACAAATATCGTAGAAGACCCCAAAAGAAGCCCAAGCCTTATAGATGCAGGCATCGATGGAGAGTCAATGCAACGCCACGATGGATATCCAAAGCATTGCTATGTGCTCAAGGGTATTATGTAGGTAACCGATGGATTTGGGTACCAAAACCCCCTGTTAAACCTCCTTTGTCGACTGAAGGCCAGATTGTATCAAGAGCAAAGAAGCGTAGGAGGAGATCTAAACAAAAAACCAAGGCTCAAGTCAAAAACAGTGGAGTGACCGAGCCCCTCATGGTCGAAATCAAGAGACCCAACGGGACCAATTGGAGGGTAGATCCTCAGCCTAGCGTGCTTGACAAGCAGACATTAGGTGTAATCGTTGAGGATATGCAAAAATCATTGGTGCCCAAAGAGCCTTTGATTTCCCAAGGGGAGAACAAGCATCATAGGCACAACATTGCTCAAGGCAAGGCTGACCGCTCAACAAAGCAAATGGCACAATCGTCTAATAGCCTCGAGCAAATCATTCAGCCAGTGCCAAGCCCACCTAAGAGTCCTAGATCTCCTACATCCTCTTTCGCCAAACGGTCACAGAAAGCACAACAGCAATCATCAAGGGCAGCTGCTCAATCCCAATCTCCATCTCCATCTAAGCTTCCAAATGTCCAAGAGGTGGGACATGACAGCATCTGTAGCTCTCGGCCCAAGGATATGCCTATGCGACCTAAGGTGGCTAGCTCAACTGATACTCGACCTACACAAGTGAATGCTCTAAGAGCAACGACCACTTCTGATCTGCCTAGGGATTTGACACCGCAATCCACCAAGGGTAGCCAGCCCACTAAACTAGTTGCTACTACTTCCAATCAGGGATCATAGCAGTCACAGCCCTTGGCCGTGACAATGCCCCCTGCAGAACATGTCCTTAGAAGTTTACCTGTGGAGGAGGTGTCACAACCAACTTCCTCGACAACTCCAGCACTTTCAAAGTGCCTAAAGCCTAGGATGGAGGAGTTACGCGCAAGGGAGTTGGCTGAAGAGCTAGACTCTCCGAAAAGGGAGGCAATTGTGCTCTCACAACCTAGCGAGGCTATTCAATAGGCCATGGCCATGTCCCATAAGGATACACTAGAGAAGGAGAATGTTGAGGTCCAACCAAGCACATCAACGGTTGACCTAGTCCAGGGTCCTGAGTCGTTGAGAGATGCACCTACACTGACCAAGAAAAAGAGGAGAAAACAACGAAAACAACAGCAGTTGCAGGTGGTTGCGGACCCCAAGGACATCAGGATGAAGAGTGTGAGAGAGCTGATGAATAAAGCATCGATTCCATCCACCAATGAGCCCACTGATGCCTCTCCTAATGGCGGTGAAATCTCAGACACATCCGTGTGCTCCGACAAATCAAAGCAGTCGTTACCATCAATGGGTGCTTGTAACACTCTATCCACTGACAATAGAACTCGCATTGACAAATCGAGAGTGGATACAACACTATCACGACAGGGTGACGAATTCACACCAGTCACACCCAAGGAGAACCATGACACAATAACGAAGCCTCAAGAGAAACAAGGAAGCCCCAAGAGCATGAGCAATCCTAGTGTTGACCAATCTTTCTCATATAGGCCTGAACCCCCAGCTATGCTAAAGCCTAGGCAACCTCCTAGAACCTTGCATGAAATAGCAATCGAGCAAGCCCTCGTTGAACATAGAAGTGTCGCAGAATGCTTAACTGAGTTGGATACTAAGCTCAAGGTGGTTTCACGCGTTTACGTCCTTGCGGACATGGGCACAATCCCCAAGGAGCAGCTTGGAGATTACTTGCCCTTCCCTTTATCTTGGGAAGAGCAGGAACATCTTAACGAACACTATGACAGGCTCCTGCATGAACGCATGCGACTCACCTCTGATGAGGAAGCCAACAAACTGCGCTTAACTGTCACGTTCAATGAAGTGCTCTGCCTACCGAATCACGTAGACATAGAGCAACTAAAGTGACTAACAAAGGGCCGAAGTCAATTTGAACAGCGTTGGTGTGAGAACCGCATTGCAATGGCCGAACTAGGGGCTCAGATCATGACAGTCTCAGAGGAGCGATTGGCCAAATGGCGATCTCAAAGAGACCCAACATATGTGGCATTGACTTCCCTTCGAGTGCTGACTGACATTTGGGGTACGGACTTAGCTGGAACTAGGCTATAGGGCCCTTTAATTGATAAGGTTCTCACTGAGGAGGAGTTACATATTGCCAGTAGACTCGGTCAAGGTTCCATGCTACTCGACGTGGCAAAATATCTATCAGTATTAAGTAAGCTGCCGCGAATACTGGATGCGTGTGCCACGCTCCGGTACAACCCCGAGTTCTACACTTGGTTCTTATCCTCGTGAAGTGACATGGATTCATAAATATGTATATAAATAAACATTGATTCTTGTGTCACCTTGTATAAACAATATCAACACACACAAGCAATGATAGTCAAGCGCAGGTAGAAGAGTTGGGTCTGACAGGCTAAGCTCCTCAAGTCCTCTTCTCATCACACATTTAAAAGTTGTGTGACCATTCCCACCTCCAAGTGAAGGGCATGCAACCCACATTACCGCCATAGGAGGCCTTGACCAACAACACTGATGTTGTAGACAGGGTGCAGTCCCTTTCTATACACCTTCTTCCCGTTTTGGTCTACCCTTCCGAGGATGTGCCCTATCCCACTCCATGATAACCAGTCCACACAACTTAGCATAATCCAATATCGGCTAATGGCTGGAGGCAAACCGAACATCATCATGGGGGCCATCCCTTTAGGATGAAACACTGCGTGCCTTACCCCTCCTCTTCTTGTCATCACAGGTGCTTGATAAACCACACTAAAATCCCTTCCATGCGAACAGTTGTATCCTGTATCAAGGTCTAACCCTTGGATTGCATATTGCAAGCTTCCAGATGGAACACATGGAGAACCATGGACATCTGGCATGCAAAGACGCTCTTCACAGACGACGGGAGCACGTGGCACGCGCCCCTCCAGCGGAGCACTATGTGCCCACCCTCAAGAGATATGCCAAGAAGCGAGGCCCTAAGCGCCACTGTTCAGGGTGAAGGCCAAAGAATCCTCGAGTTAAGAAATCCAAGATTCAAAACGCGCAACAGGTGGCAGCACTAGTGGCACAAACCCCCAGCTCATGCCCGGGCCCCAGATGCTCAAGGTCAGAAAGGGCAGCTCAAGAAAGGGAAGAATTCAATGAATTGTTTAAAGACATTCTGGAAACGGTAGCGGCTCGGGACTACACCATTCATATCCCGGCCAACATGTTCCCTGCCCAGCCTCGTGGGAGCCCCACACTAGCACCTCCCGGTCGTCTAGCCAACCGGACTCACCTCGCCTCGTACCTATAGACTAAATCCCTATGATGTACAAGTAGCTCGACAAGTCAGCAGGCCAGAACATTTTGTTTTTTTTATGAGTAAAGGGGCAAGATCCCCACTTGTACACATTGCCGTACCTCTCGTTAATGTATGTGACCGTAACATGCAATGAAATAGGCATCCCAATAGACATCATAGCATTCTGAAAAATTATGTCTTAACATGATTGCATTGGTCCGATGTACTTAACACAAGCGAGCATATACTCTCACGAAGTGACAAGTTGATGCAGAATGACATAGGTCAATGTCTAGAAGCGTTTAACATCCAAGTCACCACAAGACCACCAACCCCACAAAGAACCATTATGGAGGAAGTGACAAGAATACCAAGAAACAAAAGCCATGACGGAAACGCCACTAGATGAGAACCCAAGGACACCTCTGCAGAAAAAGCACATATTGTGCGATTGAGCATGGCCAAAGCATAATCATCGATTACCTCCTCCTTCTTGGCCAAACTCTATGTTCGGGCAGGAGCCACTCTCTCAACAAGGGCAAACGTCTCTTCATCATCCATGATTCAATTTGCAAGATGCTCTACCCTTGTCCATGCACAGCTCACTCCAAGTTCTACCTCAATTGTTCGATGTCTCACATGTTACAAAGAGGTTTGCAAAATCTCAAGTATATCTCTTCATCTCAACAACAGTTCCTCTAGCATCAAGGCTGGTGACACAATCATCTTTGTAATATCCATTCTTCATAGCCTTTGGATCCCAACATTTCTCAAATCCAAATGAAAGGCTAACAGCCTCAAAGTATGGCATTGATTGTATTCATTTTTTCACCACCAAAAAAAAAAGGAAAAGAAAAGAGAGAAAAAAAAGAGAAAAAAAAAGAAAAGAAAAAGAAAAACACGCACACAATCACAGCACCGCACCTAGGGGTCCTCAAATTAGGTACGTCCAGTGACCTTGGTCGGCTGGCTCCGTCCCTAATCCCCTAGCCCTTTGTACATCCCCCACAATTGTTCAGGGCACATCAAGGGCAAGACATACCTCGGGAGCTCACCTCGCCTATGGTTAGACCTGTCACCTTGAACCACTTGCACAATTCTTTTGCACTCATCTCAATGCCATTACAATCAACAATGGTAAGCAAGGCATGAAAGACAATGGAAAAGTACACCATACTTTTCAAGCACTACAAGTAGTTACTAGCTACCAAGAGCTAGACATCAAGGAGCTCAATTATGCTACGTGGCCTTGCCAAGACCATAATGATGTCTCAAGCGATCTTCAAGTGTACTCCCTGTCTTCATCGATAAAATATTCCATCAACTTAACCCCTTGCTTCACTGACCCATTGCTATACAAGGAACCAGGCCGACAGTCTTCTAACTAAGTAATATCTAAGTATGCACAAGCACTCACATAATACCTGCACCGAAGTATATACACAGTTTGGGTCCTCAAGTGTAGGACAGTACTCTCAGCTTGCTTAGAGTTCGACCTGTCTCCCAAACTAATTGCACTATGTCTTGTGCACAATAGAGAAGACTAGCACTACCCTTAGGGAGAGACCACATGAGAGGTTTTCACTTGCAGGTGTTGAAGACTCCAATGAAAGTTTCATTCGCTCTCATCAACACCCAACTCTGAATGCTTATCCCTTACCATTCGACAAGCCCACAAAGACTCGTCATGAGCAGAATCCCCAACAAACCAACACTTGTGCTGGCCATCAATGCAATCCCCAACACAGAATAGCCCTACTACCAACTCCAACAACCTTCCCCCAGCCACCTTGGCCACCAACAGGCCCCCAAGACCTTCTTCCACACCACCACCAACACCTCCATGGAAACCACAGACGTCCTTGTCACCCACGTCTTCGGTGCATGCTACAGCCTGCTACCTACGACGGTGAGTGCCATGGGACTGGCACTCGTCTAGGAGGGGGGTAATGTTAACCCTCAAACGAACGAAGGTGGAAAATCCGGAAAAGCTAAAGTAGAAGAAAAAGACAAAGGCCAAGGAAAAGAGAAACAGAAGACAAAGACGCACAAGGAGAAGAGTCTTAAATAAGGGAGAAAGGCGCACAAGGAAAAGCGCAAGTCAAAACTTTTGTAAAAGAGCGCAAGTGCATCATGGTTTAATTCAAGGAGCGCCACGCTCTCACCCGTGCAATTTGTAAATGTAGATGGGCGGTGGAAAGGAAGCTAGGAAGATAGAAGGACAATGGGAAAAAGGGCCAAGGCTACGGCCGGCCATATAAAAAGGGGAAAAGGGGATGACCGCCCAAAAGGGATTTAGGGTTTTGTATATAAAGTTGAAAAGTGAATGAGAAGCTCATTCTTGTGTGTGGCCAAAAGTAGCTCTCCTATTCTTCTTCTTCTTGTTGTTCTTGCTTGCTTGAGCTTGTGCTTGAGAGAGGGAGTGTGAGAGTGTGAGGGAGTGAGTGTGTGAGGGTGAGAGACCGAGGAGGAGAAGCTCTCCATCTTCTCCTCTCTTCTTCTCTTCTCTTCTCTTTTCTTGTCTTGCTCATGGAAATTGAGCTTGGAGCTTGGAGCGGGAGGATCGAGCTTGCTTGAAGCTTGCATTTGGATCGTGGAGCTACCGGAGTGCGTGGGAGAGGAGGTAACTCGAACGGCACAGAGGTAAGCTCACTACACCCGTAGATATGGATGGCGCGTCGGCTATGTGAGAGGTAGCCATTAGTGCTCGGCTTGGAACGCTTGAATCAATAAGCAGTCCATGGGTCTTGGTGGTTGAGCGAAAGCTCCCACAATAGACTTGGATTAAGGGAGCACATGATTGATATGGGTCTTTCCGCCTAGATCTGGCACGTAGGTGAAGTGACTCTACATTTTGATTATATTGTTGTTGGGACACAATAAAATCTTTGTGAAGATTATCTAACCATAAAATGCTGAGTAGAATACACTATATTCAAGTGAGATTGGCATTCAAGCCATGACGGATTTTATGCGAAAACATCGTGCATATCATAGTTAGGACAAATGGGTTAAAGGAACCAATCCGTGGAATGCACATGCATTTTTTTCATAGGATAGGCTTAGATTTTTTAACATTAATTAGATTAGGAAAAAAATTTATTCAAGAAAATTTTAAAAAATAAAAAACACAAGCTACTCTCACTTGCATGTAACGACCATATCCTACATTCTACGCAATGGTAAGTGATCCATCACTTGAATGTGCTTCATGGGATGCAAAGCCATAAAAATGATAGGTTTCCACTCTAACTTTACTAATTTCCATCAATTTTTACCATGGGATACATTGGCATATTGTAGATTGGGAGTTTGACAGTACCTAGCTAGTTGTTGTCAATACTGACTACGTGTAAAGACTCTTACTTGCGCATATCGATGCTATTCATGATTGGCATGGAAAGATACATGTAAGGGTCATGACAAAATGTGTAATTTATTGTAGCTAATTCATATTTTCTGATTTTGGAGCTTGATATAAGAAGCACATGAATGCAATCACACCCATAATAACTAGGTGCATTACTTGCTTGTAGTGATTTTTGTGCATAATTGGAAAAGGGTAAAGAACATGATTTCGTGATCATCACATCAGCACGATCTCGTGATCATCACTCTCTTTACACTCAGCCAATTCCCCTTGACTACTCAGACCAACCCTTGTAACCTTCATTGCTACTCAAAGAGGTTAAAACCCCTTGATCATCTTCATGTATGTCAACTCAAAGAAATCTTTGTTGTCGTGACCCTCTCGAAGTGATCATCATCTTGGAGGAATCTTTGGTTCTTTTCCTTGAATTGATCGACCTTGGTGATTAGCTCAGACCAAGCAACAATGAGTGCTCAAAATGACTATTTTGCCCACACTCAGACCATCGTTGTGATAGTTCACATCACCATTTAAAGCAATAATCACCATTATTGCTAGCACATAATCACCATTCATACCATAATCACCATTACTCAGATCACTCACCATCATCACTCAGACCAATTAGGAGAATGCACGTGGCATGTACTTGGACCATTGTATTCCTTTTGAGACATATGACTTGGATCATCACCTAGGGGTCTTTGAACCATCATCACTACCATGCTCACACCATCATCACCCTCTTCTTAACACTTGGACAAGAAAATTAGTGTGTTCACTCAGACCATCTTGTCTTTGGACACTTGGAGCATCATCAGGCCATCATCTTCATTGCATTGATATCAAAGTGACAATCATCACCATCATTATCACCACCATCAGGCCAATCATTGAAGTCATCAATCCGAGCACAACAACATTATCATTGTTGCCTATTCAAAGCAATGTGAAACATAGCACTTGACTAACATCCAACATCACCACTCGAACCAACAATGCCCAACATAACCACTCAGACCATCAACTGACATCCAATGCTACCTCGCACCAATCATCCTCACCCTTGCTATTTGAATTATCAACATGCCATAGAAGCTTCTTGGGAGCTTATAGGAGTTTCCAAAGAGAGTGTTTCACATGCTTGCTTTTTTCAAAACCACTATATAAGAACTTCCATTAAAACCACATTTATACTAAAAAATCGGAGTGCTCTCAAGATTCAATCATTCATATTGGTAGAGCCTAGCCAAACAAATACCATGCCTCAAAACTCTCAACAGCAATGGCATAGTTCTTCTCACAAGGTACTTCTTAAAATCCTCTTCTTTTCTTGTTTTTGAAAAGTTGTGTTGCATACTGATCAACTTCTGCAAGAAATTTGAATTTTTTCCCAAGGAAACTATGGTTGGGAGGTTATTGTTCCTAATTTGACCATTGAAGAGATGCGGAATAGATCTAGCACGCAAAAGAAGTGACCCTAAGTATCGATTTGGGAGATTGTGACCATCAAATTTTGTAGATGGGGGTGGTATATCTTGAATAGCTTGTGATTTGGGATCAAAAAGTCAGAGTAGCATCTCATCACAAGACCATAGTATAACTTTGTACCTCAAGTGACAACAAACAATACATATTTCTAGGAAAAGAACCAAAGAGCCAAACCTCCATCATGAACACTTTAAAGGAGTATGCATGACCATGAAGTCACATTAACCACTACCTCATCTAGGAAAGAGAGGTTGTGATAACACACATACTAGAATCCCCAATTACCCTTCCGAGAGTAGAGCAGTAATGCTGCTATTGGATCAAGAGCTTAAGTGATCTTGGGACTAAGGCCTCAATAGGTTGCATCCGGAAGGGTAATTGGGGATTCTAGTATGTGTGTTATCACCAAACTTATCTTCTTTCCTAGATGAGGTAGTGGTTAATGTGACTTCATGGTCCGCTGCATATTCCTTAAAGTGTTCATGATGGAGGTTTGGCTCTTCATTACTCTCCTAGAAATATGTATTGTTTGTTGTGGCTTGAGGTACAAAGTTATACTATGGTCTTGTGATGAGATGCTACTCTGACTTTGATCCCAAATCACAAGCTATTCAAGATATACCACCCCCATCTACAAAATTTGATGGTCACAATCTCCCAAATCGATCTTAGGGTCACTTCTTTTGCGTGCTAGATCTATTCCGCATCTCTTCAATGGGTCAAATTAGGAACGATGACCTCCCATCATAGGAAGTATTTATTTTGTCTCAAGGATTGTTTGCACCCCTTGGGTAGAAGAACATTGTAAGTAGCAAGAAATAAACCACAAAAAGGACATACCATTTCAAGAACCATAACACAAGAATTATCAACCTTGTAGGCCTTGTGAGAGCATAGAGTCATTAAGAATGTGTCCATCCTTGACCATAGACCTCACGACCAAATAAGGAAGATTGCAATAAGGACAAGGATAGAACAAAACAAGGGAACTTGAGTAGTAGGAGTGCCGAAAGTGAGAAGGTCATAGTTATGATGCATATTGGTTTTCTATGGTTGAAATTGATTCCTAGTGTTTTAAAATGGTTCGTTCTATTAAAAATGTCAATATGAATAGCAAATCTTAATCATTTATGCACATTGAAAACAGACAAAAGTGCAATTTTATGCTAAATCATCAATTTTATGAGTTCCGTCATGACAAATTGTGTTTCCATGGAGAGAAATCGGAAGTAATAATGAATCTCAATAATATTAAGTATCTCACATCAAAAAATGAAAAAAAATAAATTTTAATTACAAATAATCGTGAAAAATAGAGAAAAAATAAGTTTAATTAAGAAAAAAGTAGATATCACACGTGGAAAATTATGAAAAATTAGGGCTATGTTTATGCAAGTATAATGGAGGTAGGACATGATAATTTACTTTAACTTTCTCCCATTTGTATGTTTTAGCGTGTATTTATTGCTTACATTATGAAGAAACATACATGGATATATCTCTTAACCTACCCATTGCAAGAAAAATCCTAAATGGTAGGGAGAGAGAGAGAGTTTTATGTGCTAAATCTGGTTCAAAATAAAAAAAATTGATGCAATTTTTATATAGGTTTTGATCTTATTTTAAATATTAAGAGGTATAGTAGTACGAAGTAGTTCGCACTGCCTTATCATTGTAGCAAAGTTGCAGTTGTTAGTGAGGAAAAATCATGGAAAGAATGTTTGAGCACATTCACAATGATGATTTTGTTTGAGTAAAATGTTTGTGCACTGAAAGTCATCCACTTTGCATTGCATCGACATGGTATAAAGAAAACTATCTCCTGGATACGTAGCACTTGGTTTCAAATTATTGGCCCATGATGAGCGTGAGGCTCCCTATGTTGTAGGTTTAGTATAATCATTTCCTTGGGAAATGATTTGGTGAGGAATATAATATCTCTTGGAATGAATATTATGAAGAGTGGACTTTGTGTATATGTGTTATATGTTGAGACGATGCATCTTGGGGACAATTCCTAGGGTGTAGGAGAGCTAAAGTGGGGCCACAATTATAAGCTAGGGGATGCTCCCTTTGTTTGTGTTATGAGGTGCTAGCCATCTATATGTTTGGGTACTCCCTCTACTTGGAGTCAAGAAGGCATCACATATTAGACTACAATCTAGAGATTGTATCTACAAACACGTTCTTTCCATAAATCAATTTACAATGTCTATATGCTCATAGCTGCGAGGCCATGAGGGTAGTTTGGTGAGTTTAGGAAGCCCGACTAGAGCTTTATAACCAGTGTTGGACTGGTTTTAGGTCCCAATAGGTGGTGTATTTTCCGAGAGCTATTGAGAAGTGTAAGTTCCTAAACCTTGGTTAATTAGGGACTAGTTAGCTAGTTTATATCAAAGAGCATCGAGATAGACCCATTCTTTCTTGATAAACACCGTCAAGCCAAGATTCAAAAACAAAAAAGAGCCAAAAATATAGCAGCTCGATATCCCTAAGAGGGAGAGGTCTTAGTGACCCTAGTGCCACAAACAATCCATTAGGAGGAGGAAGCTCAAGTGCCCCCCTTCTCCCACTAAGTCAACCCACCTCAAGTGGAGATGAAATACACCATTATAAACTTCTATAGAAAATCCAATTGTCGTTATAGTGCAATCTATTGTAATTCTTGGAGGAATGCCAAATTTTCCAGCTTTAGGTTTCTCTCTACCTAGCTTTAATTGGTTAGTGGAGGAGGATGCGGAGCTTCACATTAGTGAGTTTCAAAAACTCATGTTCAATTTTTTAATTCAAGACGAGGGACATCTAATGATGTTCTTTGACATGATCCTAAAAGGAAGGGTTGCAATGTGGTATTGTTAAAATATTGAGGATGCATGCTAAGAAGGATCACTGATGAGCAAATAGACAATCATAATGAGACATAAACATTGACAAAGAAGAGCAACTGATATTATCCAAGCATAATGCAAGTACAACTGATGAGTATGGATGATGGAGTGAGTGTGGGGATGAGTGCCTTTTATAGGCTTACAATAGGTGGTATTGGTAGGTGGAGAAAGGTGGAAAGTGACCATGGTATTCACCAACTGTGGTTTTAATAAACCATGCATACATGACCTAGTCTAAGGCTTTGTTTGCAATGTTTTTCTTTGCCTTATTTTTTCCTTGCACAGAGGCTACGGTGGATGTGATTACACATTTCTCAACACCCCTCCTCAATCACAACCAAGAAAGACATTGAGTATACAGAGGGCTGTCATGAGTAGAACCTTGCTAAGTTTAGACATGGAAAGAACCAACCATACAAAGCTAGAGGTTGTCACAAGGCCTCACTAAGTGTGTAGAGGCTGTAGTGTGCAGATATTACATGAGGAGCATAGAAGCTTATGGTGGGAACATTAGGCAAGTCCACATTTTAAACTTAAAAAAGTCTATCAGAAAATGAGCTACAAAAGAGGGACTAGTGAGTCCTATCCTTTTGTTCTTGGGGTTCTTCTTCTTCTTCTTCTTCATTGTTGTCTTCATCTTCTTTGAATGTAGCAAGATATGCTCTTTGAGACCTTTTCTTAGCATAGAAAAATTTCTCAACATGCCCAGCTTTCTTACAAAAGTCACAAACTACGCTCTTATTCCCTTTCACACATAGGAGTTTTTGGTCTCCTCTTGCGATGCTTGTTTCTCCCTTGCTCTTGATCTTATTTTCCTCTTCCAGGAGAGAGGCTTTGATATCCACAAGTTTGGCTTTGGCATGTTGATTAATGTGGTAGAAAAATTATCAAACTCAGGTGGAAGACTCTTGAGAAGCACTCCAATGCAAAAGTCTTCATCCATCTTCAAGTTAATTCCTACAAGTTGTGTCAACAAGATTTCCATATAATTCAAATGAGTTGTAAGTGAGGTACTACTTTTCATGTCAGGCCTAAAAAATTCAATCAATAAACCATATTTGGGGGATTTTGAATGAGCTCCAAACAGGGTTTCTAATAGATCCCATGTCGCATGAGAGGTTTCACAATCATCAGCATGATGAATGTAGCTATCATCAAGTTTAAGATTGATAATAGCTTGAGCATTATCATCATTTTTATCCCATATGAGTAAAAGTACAGCTTCCCTTGGTCTCTTCTCTTGACCACTTGTGATTGACCACAAGCCTTTCTTCATCAGGATCAGTTTGATCCTAGTTTTCCATGTATAGAGTCCAATACTGTTGAATCAAGCTGTCAGTGAGTCCTTGCCCATGTTGAGATTGCAAGATAAGCAACAAATCAGCTCCAAAAATTTCAAATTTTAGTTGAGCACAAGTTCCAAGAAGCACTAGGTGATTAGTATCAAGAGATACTAGGTGATTAGGTGACTAGTATGCCCTTTGAACTTAGGATCTTCAAGGTCTTGCAAGTCAGAGTCTTCCCCTCCTTGATTTGATACTGGAGTAGCACAAAAAACTCAGGTTTGATAAGAGGCAAAGCTGATTGTGTTAGATAACATGAGTGCTAAAAGCACTAGATGAGTGTCAATGGACATTGTGCTTGTATCTTCTTGGATTAGTTGCAAATCTGTCAAGATCTCCCCTCCTTGCTAGTAAATCACTTGAATGCTTGGTGAAATGAGGTTGTGGTTGCTGAAGGCTGAGTAATTCTCAATAGCAAAGACTTGAGTTTACCAAGATTAAGCCACGAGAAGTGAAGTTTGAATGTTAATGGCTATGATGTTGATGCTTGAGATCCTCAAGACTTCAAAAAACTTCAAGAACTTCCTCTCTTTGCTGGATAATAAGTAGGCCATTGAATCAAAGTGGAAAGAACTCCAATTGACTAAAAAGAGTGAGAAAATGTTGTGAAAGAGACTGCGATTAGGGTTAACAGACCCGACTGGTTTTTCAGCTATTACAACACGTACAGGCAATTATATGACCAAAGATTTGATGAGGAGATAGCTTACATAGTAAGATTCTAAAGCCTTATGATTCTCACCAACATTGTAGGGCATACAGACTACATGCAACATATGATGACAGAGACACAAGCACAAATAGGAAGCGGGCTAAAGAAAACACAATGGTGAAGTGACAAGAGGTTAATGTCATCATGCGAGGTGATAGGCAGCTGCTCCTAGAGCTGAGGAGGATTTTCCTAGAAGGAAGAAGCACAAGCTAAAATGGCCTGGAGGGGGAGATTCAAATCCTCCACTGAATGTGGGTAGCTATGGAGGTAGGTGAGAGATTCATGGGAAAGTGAAGGGAGCCAAAATTTCAAACTGAAGTGACCCAATCAATGGCCTAATGACTCATTACCTTGAAACCCACTCTGATACCATGTTAAAATATTGAGGATGCATGCTAAGGAGGATCACTGATGAGCAAATTGACAAACATAATGAGGCATAAACATTGACAAAGAAGAGAAACTGATATTATCCAAGCATAATGCAAGTACAATTGATGAGAATGACTGATGGAATGAGTGTGGGGATGAGTGCCTTTTATAGGCTTATAGTAGGTGGTATTGGTAGGTGGAGAAAGGTGGAAAGTGACCATGGTATTCACCAACTGTGGTTTTACCAAACCATGCATAGATGACCTAGTCTAAGGCTTTATTTGCAATGTGTTTCTTTGCCTTGTTTATTCCTTACACACAAGCTATGGTGGATGTGATTGCACATTTCTCAATAGGTATCACAACTTAGAAGTCGGTACCATAACCACAATCGATTTATTTTATGTAACCTTTCAAAGGGAATTTGGCCCTGAGAGAGGTGGACAATTTTGGCTATGTGTGCTAAATGTGATACCAGAGCCCCATGAACATGTTGTAGCATATGCCAAGAAGATGAAAGAGCTCTTTTGCAGATTGCAAGCCTCTATCCCTATCCCACATGTTGTCCAAATGCAATATTTCTTACATGGATTGGACTTCAATATCCAAGTATAGTTGAGTAGTTCCCTCTAGTGGATATAGATACTACTATAATCCAAGTAGAGGAAGTAGAGTCTTGCTTAAGCAGCCTATACATCGAGGGAAAATCTAAATTTGAGCCCTAGTCTTGATAATAATTTGGGATTGGTTGGTGGAGATCAAGGTGCAAACAGTACCCTTGTGACCAACCTGAATGGTAGAGAAAGCATGATGTAGAATGTGCCTTTGTTGCTAGCTCCTCCAAATGTCATTAAGCTAACAACTAGCCAAAGATCTCCTTTTGTAAACCAAGGGTCAATAGTACACAAAGCACCCCCTTTGCAAGTTGTGCAACCTAGTGGGGGGGGGGGGGGGGGGGGGGGGGGGAAGTAGCTCCTGAAGCCATTGGTTATATGAGTCATTTATGTCAAACATTGTAGAGAAAGTAAAATATATGGTGAAACATTATACATATATGATCATTGAGCAATACCCCCAGATCACTGTAAATGTTAATTTTTTACAATGCAAGCAAAATCTGATGGGGACTAGAAAGCTTGATGATGTGGGTCCATCATGATTCAGCTGTAAGCGGTGTGACAGATAGCATTCCCCTTGTGATTGTCCTAATATCAAAAGAAATATATGTGGAAAGTTTGGTCACTTAGCCACTACCTATTAGATTAGGGTTAGTTCTCTCTAGTAAGGTAGTTAGCAACTTGGGCCTATGAACCATCATGCAAATAACAAGAATACTAAAGGAGAGGGCCCTAAGCAAATTTTGCAAAGTGATAAAACTATACTCAAGGAAATGCCTAGTGGGGTAAGTCTAGTTGAAACTTTGCCCAATCTGTGAGAATTTATCTCCTAACAATGTTAGGCTAACAATGTTAGGGTAGTAACTAGAGGTCAAAAACTAAAAGACAATCAAAAAGGTGACCCTAGTACGAGCAAAAAGGTAACCCTAAATCTAGCATATAAGAAGTTGTTGGATGCCAAAGAAGGTCCTCTTAAAAATGATGGTGTTTTAGAGGAGCATGTGGTAAAAAGAAATGAGAAATTGAAATAAAATGAAAGTACTAAGATTATCAAGAAGCCAAAAAAGCTGCTGGTGTGGAAAGAGAAGAGAGTAGTGGTAAACTTCTATGAATTTGACCTAGCAAACACGCTATGTGAAGTCAAACTAGATGTGAATCTGCTACAACTAATCCAATTGTCTCACTGAATGTTCATAAGGAGTTCAAGGAAATCCTATGAATGGGTTATGCTATAGAACCTTTTGGCGCCCATCAAGTGGGTAGTGAATGGTGGGATCATGTAGAGAAGCACTACCCTAGGATGCAAACATATGTCGATGGAATCCCGATAGAAAATGCAGTGGTGGACCCCAGCTTAAACATTATGTATATGGATTTATTAGCGAGGCTAGGTTTATCAATCCAAAAGAATGTCATGACGGTTTTAAATGGTTGATGATATCCTAAGGCAATCGGAACGAATGGTAGCACAAGTACATGTGACAATTGCTAATATTGAGTGCATCCTTGACTTTTATGTCATCCAATTTGCTGAGAGGCCAAGCTATCAATTGTTTCTTGGACATCCATGGATATTACATTCCGATTGTTTGGTGGATATCCCAACTGTTTGACTGATTTTTGGGTGTTGTTTAAAGAGAATAATTCTAGATGCATACCCTGAGCACTCATTGGATGAAAGGACATTACCTCCCACTACAGGATGGGAGGCACTTGAGGGAACTTCAGCTCTTGGAACCTCAAGTTTCAGTGATTTTGAAGAGGATTCTACTACTGAGGAGTTTTACCATATGTGTTTAAATGAGTCAATAGAGGCAAAGGACATGATTCATGATGTTGATGTGATAGAGCTGGATCTTGGGACTCCTAATGATCCATGCTCCATTGAACTCAACGTTATGTTATCCACTACTAGTTGATGATATGGTACTCCTACAAGAGTTTAGGGATATATTTGCATGGAGTTATGATGAACTGAAGGGCATTCCCCCCTTTGTTACCATGCATATGATCCCATTGAAGGAAGGTAGTAAATCAATGAGGCAGAAGGTTAGACATATGTTTTTTGAGTTGAGAGAGCCTCTTTTTGAGGAATTGATGTGTTTAAGGAAGGCAGGTCTAATATTTCCCATTGAACATATAGAATGATGCTCACCGACGGTAATAACAAAGAAAAAGAACAATCAAATTCACTTATGTGTTGGGTTTAAGAAATTGAACAAGCAAATGATGAGGGGCTATGATCCTCTACCCTTAATGAATGAGATTTTAGATCAATTGGCAGAGCAAGAGATATACTCTTTCATATCTAGTGGTCATAAGTGAAGAGGATAAGGTAAAGATGATGCTCATTACAATTTTTAGTACTTTTGTGTTGAGGGCTGAAATGATGAATGGGTTGCCTCTTACCCATCCAACCTCCAATCCTCACTAAGAGAACTAAGAGGGGCACCACCTAGCCAAAGGGACGATGGGCTAGGACATCTCTTTCTCAAAGAGAATCAAAAGAACCAAGACACAAATTTACAAGAGAGAATATATGCACTAGATACTCTATTAGAATATTAGAGAGAGAGATGAGAGGGGAGGGAGACAAGAGGAGAAGAGGTAAAGGAAGCTTGCCATTATGAGAAGAGGTAGAGAAAGCTTGCCATTATACTACATAATAAAAGGACTTACTCATAGCTTACCTCAAAGAGATGAGGGTATTCTAGAGTGCTCTCATGTGCTTGTCATTGTCCTCCCCCCTCTTATTCTCCATGGGCTCTTTATATAGCCTCCATGAGGGATTAGATTAAGCTAATCTTCTTGATTAACATAATCCTATATGATGTATGGCATCTTTAAAAATATGGAGAATAGTGGATGGTACAAGTCTCCACCTTGGTCATCATGCAAGAAGCCAAGGGTGGTGGTAGACAAAATAGAGAAATAGAGCTAGATTACAAGAGGTGGGTGCCCAAAGCACATTATTATAATATATTTACAAGAAGGATAGAATGGAAAGTTGGTGTGGTAAAAGAGAGAAGCAAATTGCATGTAGCCAGCATTCTGCGCCTTCATAACTTCAAATCCGTGAAGAATCTGAAAAAAGTTTCTTCTGCAACTTTGTAGACCAGGTTGAAATCGATCGGGTAATGGGAAAATTTTCTTGAAATTCTATTTTTCTTGGGAGTTATTGAGATTATAAAAAATTGCTTCCAAAAGTTGCTTTGACTTTAGTCCCCCATATATATATAAATATATATAAGCATGTGACAGAAGGGGTCCATGCTTGTAAGCTTTTGTGTAAGATCCAAATGACACCATGATGTGGATATTAACTTGTGTGCTAGGGTGAGGTGTCCTCTAATGATGGTGATAGATTTCAAATCTTAGTGATGCAGGCGGAGCCCATGTGTAGTTGGAGGCTAGTCCTTTGAAAAATCTATGCACTCACTCAACTCCTAGGTGTAATCCATTTTCATCTTCACTAAGATAACCATTCCTTTTACCCTTTACATTAACATGCCTCCTAAGTACTTGTTCCCCCCATTTGCTAGAGTTATCATAATCAAGAAGCAATGTAGCATACCTAGTGCTTGAAGAGTAAACCCAAAGTGATATGGTAAGCTCTTGATAGGGTTTTGGCCAAATTTTGTGGTAATAATCTGAGTTGTAAAAAACCTGGATCAGTGTACCATGTGATGGCTTTTGGCCTATGTAATGCTTTTGAGTCTTGGAAAAGAATGGTTGATAAGACGTTTTCTAATATATCACTTGAAGAGCTAAAGGTTTTCATAGATGATTTAGGGATAGCTACCATGACCCGTCATAGATAGTTGGCTATTCTATGCACGTGCTTTGAGCGATGTCGTGAGTATTGCATAGTGTTAAATCCTTGAAAGTGTATATTTGGGGTCCTTATGGTTTGCTATTGGGTCATGTTTTGAGTGTGGCTGGTATTGCCACTGGCCTTGAGAAGGTGGTAGTTGTTATTGTGTCCCTAAGCCCACCCACTTGCCCTAGAAAGTTCATAGTTGTGTTTCATCATGGGATACTATCATTAGTTCATTCATGCATTGATTGAATATTCATTACCCTTGACAAATCTTTTATCTCACAACTGTAAGAGAGGGGGATTTAATAACAGGGAAATACTAGCTACACTGGCTGGTATATAAGGTGAGAGAGACTTAATTTTTCATTATCTGATAAATATACAGGTCTTCTTTCTCAATTTTCCCAAGAAGTACCTGCACCTGCAAACGAGTTTTGGGCTTCGAATCACTAGGAGGCGGGCAAAGTTCCCCCCGAGCCGGGTTGTGCACCCCTTCAGGGTCTTTGATGGCAAGGGGGGTTACCCCTCTTTTGTCTTGCCACCTGGCCTGGCATCAGGCTTTTCCTCCCCCGGAATATACATAGCAAACATTTATTAATTAAACACCCAACATGAGATGCATTTTAGGAATCAAAATTTTGGGCTTTTCATGAAGTTCATGGAATTGGAATGGGGAATAGGGATAGAGAGCTTACCAGCAGTGACTCACTGCCTACTCACTCTTATACAATGGATTTCTTAGTCAATTCTTGGCTCAGCCAATTCACAAGAAGCCAAATGGGTTATGGGTAAGCAAAAATATAATCCCAATGAAGCTTTAGCATGAGTAAAATCCATTCCAATGTCATAAGATCAAATGGGAATGATTGAGATTAATATTCAGCATGCATACAATGTTTGGGACTCCTATTACCTACTTGGACTCATACATTCTCTCAAACAAGTGGATAGGATTCAACAAGAGTCTTAATGGGAGAGAATGAGAGCCAAGAATCGGTTACCTTGAGTCGTTTGAAGAAGAAGGCAGCCATTAATGCCACTTCAGTCCTTCATGAGAGCTCCAATTTGATCCCACATGCTCCATAGCTCCAAAATGGTTGTGCTCCGTCAAGAAAGGATGAAGTCAAGCTTGGGGAAGAAGGATTCTTCCATGGGGAAAGGGTATTGCTTGCATAGACTAATCAAGGGGTTGATTCCTTTCAAATGAGCACTCCATAATGTCTTCTTGCTTCCAAGAAGCCTTCAAATCTTGAGAATGAGCTCCAATGTGGCTGTAGCTTGGGGGTAGGATGGCTCAGGACCTTCCCATGAAGAGCTCTTGCTGAAATTGAAGCTCTACTTCCATAGCCATGGCTGCCCACAAGTGCATGTCTTCAAATCTTTCTTCTAATCTTCTTCCCATGCTTCTTGATGGTTGAAATCTTGAGCTAGGCTTGAAGAGGGACTCCCAGGACCAAGAAAAGACCAAAATCTTCAAGATTTTTGAGCTTGATGCCAAGCTTCCATCGCTGCAATGGACTGCACAAGATCAAGGTTTCTTGAAGTGGGAAGAGGAGTCCAAAAAGCTGAGAAAGCCTTCAATCTTGACTAAGGGACTTGCCAAGAGCTGGGAGTGAGAGCCAGGAAGGAGAGAAGGGCTAGGGTACTGTCAAGTAGGCCAAGAAGCAACCCGCATTTTGCGCCGGAATTTACGGGGCTGCTCCTGGAGGGTTGGAGATGACCACCACACCTCAGCCCTACTTGATTTGTGGCTCTTGAGCTTCAGAGATGGAAGGGGAAGGGCTGATGCTTCGTGGAAGAAGGGGGAGAGCAAGATTTGGGCCTGGTTTCCTCCATGGGATCTTGTAGGAAGCTTGAGGAATGAGGAGAGAGAAGACCCTCCCTGAAAAGTAGCCCTAGCTAGACTTTCTTCTAACTCCTGTGACCACGGTTACTAAGAGTTTACCTTCAAAATGGGCCAAAAATGACCCACGAGCTTCCAAAATTGGTCTTCCTCCCTCCAAACTTGGTCCAAGCCGCCATTAATGCTCCTGCCTATGGTCCTTGTGGTCCAAAAATATTTGGGAATTCCCCTACTACTCCATGTACCTGTGTACTTGTGACTCAAAATTTCATGTGACTAGAAAATTGTAACTGGGTAAAATGAGAGACTAACTGGGACCAAGAACCTAGGCTCTATGCCAATTGTCAAAGAGAGGAACTGGGAGGGAGAAAGAGGATAGAGAAGACTGCAAAGAAGAAGAAGAAGAAGAGTAGAAGGGAGAGAAAGACAGTTATGAGGAGAGAGAAAGACTAGAAGAGAGGGAAGGAAGACATGGAAGCTTGGAGAGCAAGGTGAAGGAGAAAGAAGACTTGTATATTTATCAGATAATGAAAAATTAAGTCTCTCTCACCTTATATACTAGCCACTGTAGCTAGTATTTCCCCGTTTATTAAATCCCCCTCTCTTACAACAACCATGTTTTTGAATGGAAAAAAACATGCAAAGTGGCATTTGAATATGTTAAAATGGAATTATCCAAAGTGCTGGTTTTAAAAGCTCCAAAAAAGGGTGAGATTTTCTATATATTCACGATTGTGACAAGGCATAGAGTTGTTGCCTATCCCAAATTTGGGAGAGACACAACTTTATCATTCCATAACATTCACAAGCCGAAAGTTGGGAATTTTAGAGCCTCATTATAGCTATTGGAGAAGGTTGCTTGGCTATGGTGTTTCTCACCAAGAAGTTCAGACACTATATTCTTTATGAAAAGGTGATGTTCTTTACCAAGGAGAGGGATTGCACTTATTAATAAAAAATCCCTAGGTAAGAGTGAGTTGATATTAGTGACTATTGTGAGGATTTATGCAAAATTGATGTAGCCTCTATTCCATCATGGTATACGTCTATCACGCATTATCTATCAACTGGCTACCCAATAGAAACTATTTCTAAATCTGAGAAGAGGAAGATTAAGCAGCAAGAACTTTGCTTTTCGATAATTAACATGTGTCTTATATAGGAAAGGTGTGGATGAGATTTATCATTATTATGTGTGGTGCCTAATAAGGTACCCTTTTTTCTAGAGGAATGTTATGATGTAGCATATGGAGGCCATTTTGCTAGATGGCTCACCGTGCCCAGATAGCTTTACGTGCTGGCTATTGGTGGCTAATGATTTTTCAAGATATTTTTTCATATGTTAAGTGTTGTGATGAATGTCCGAGACACGATGTAAGGGAAAATCGTAAGCGGTTGCTTAATCCTATTCTTGTGACTTTGCCCTTTGAGAAGTGGGACTTTGATTTTATTGGGCATGTGCATCCTTTGTCTACTACAGGGAAGCATTATATTATTGTGGTGAATGTATTACTTTACAAAGTGGTCTGAAGCTCAAGCTACAATGAAGAACAATGCCAAGAAAATAACTAGTTTTAATATGGAAGAAATTGTCTGCCATTCCAGTCTACCTAAAGAACTTGTGTCCGACCACGGGACATACTTTTTGAATAAGGTAATAGAAACCTTGAATGAAGCTCTGAAAATTAAACATAATAAAACCATCCTATATAATCCCCAAGAAAATGGACAACTAGAGAGTACTAACAAGCAACTTGTAGGGATTTTATCCAAGTCTGTATCTAATGGTAAGCGTGACTAGGACAAGAAACTTCATGTGGCTGTTTGGGCTTATAGTACTACGTTCAAGAGAGTAACAGGCCACACCCATTTAAGTTTGTATATAGGAAACAGTGAGTCTTGCCCTTGGAAATTGACTTACCCATTTTGAGGTTTTCATTGAACCATCCCTTGGGTGAAGAAGAAGCATTGCAAAAAGAAAGGTTAACCTCCCTAGCACATCCTAATGAGATCCAAGTGTAGGCTTTGTTACATCAAGAGGTAGGGAAGAAGAGGATGAAAGTGCTTCATGACCTTCGATCTAAGAGGTAAAATTTTGTGAAGGTTCATTTGGTCCTATATTATGATGCACGTCACGAGTTATTTCCTAGCAAGTTAGAATCCAAATGGGATGGCCTTTATAGGATAGTCCATATAGAAAAAAATGGCTCTATAGCCCTTTTAACAAATTTGCAAGGGGTAGAGTTTAAAAATAAAGTGAACTTTAATAAGTTGAAGCCCTATTATGTGTAGGGACTGATGTCATATTTAGTGCATTTGCAGATCTTCCAAGATCCAACTTAAACTTGCAATAGGTGCCGAGGAAATTAGATTGGTAGAATCATTCCTTATCTTGAACATCCATATTTATAGTAGTGTTACCACCAAGGTTGAGTGATCTGGTAGAGTAAGGTTATCATATTATTGAGTGGCAAGACAAATCTTTCACATGGGATATTAAGGTCTACTACCAACATTTTCATAGGGTTCTTATTAGCATTCTTATTGAGTTTAATGAGGAAGGAGGGATTATACCTATCATACATCCTCTCTCTCATCTTGACTTTGACTACCATAAGTATGAGTGACAAAGCTTCATGAGGACCTGCTAAGAATGTGAGTGTCAATATGGTTATTAAAGATCCTCGACGTAGAGTTGTTATGAAAATAGGAGTTTATTTAGGCACTAATTTTACGAATAACATGGCAGAATACAAGGCCTTGATCATGGAGTTAAATCTAGCCAAACATGGCAGTATTCACCAATTATTAGTAAAAGATGACTCACACTTAGTGATCAATTAATTAAAGGGGATATATAGCATGAGGGATCCTATTCTGCGGATGTATCATCATGCAGTCTTGGATATACTTTAAATTTTTGAGAGAGTGACTTGTCAGTCAATTCCTCATCAATGGAACTACTTTCTGGATGCATTGGTAAATTATACTATGATCCTAACAGATTATTATAATTTTCCAATCTTATTAGCCTAGGACTACTATGGGGACAGCTTTTGGTGACATGTCTTGTTATAGCCTCTGATTGTTAGTATGGGTGATGAGCCAGGTAGTGATTGACCATCTTCTTATTCTTTCATGGATACATAGAATCTTTCAATGCTATATTTTCTAGACACCCCTTGTCATTTATGTAGGGGGACTAGTTATCATTTGATGCATTTAGTGTAGGGCCTAAGCGGCCCATCCCTTGGTCTAGTTTTATGCTTCAATAGAGTTTATGTGGGGACCAAGGGTTTTTTTTCAACAGGTTGTTGAATAGTATGCTGAATGGTTATCTTTCATAAGGCCAAGAGGGCCACTCCTTTCATAGTGAAATGCTTTATTTTGTTAAGCCAAGAGGGCCATGTGTCTATTTGGTGTGGGTGAGTTTGATGGTTCTATGTTTTAGTGTTGCACCAAGTAGGTCTGCAAAAGTGCCTAGAGGGAGCCTCTTATTGTGCAGAAGCTTCTTGTGTCCAAGCCTAAGTGTTTTTCTTTCTTTCCAAGATTTGTACTCATTAATCTAAATATATATGTATTTGTGGGAAACTTTCTTCTTTTAGGGACTGGAAAGTTAAGGCATGAAGTCCCAGGGTTTGGTTCATTATATTTGGGGGAGGTCTAAGCAATTTTCTACCTCCTGTAAAGGCATTATCAAGCATTTAAAAATCTATTTTTGAGGTACTTCTTAGTGACCCTATCTTGCTAGCCTATTAGGAAGTTGTTTCTAGGAGCTCTATCAGTTGTGAGGCAGATAGAGAAGCCTACCAAAAAAAATAAAAAAAGAAATAATGAATATATTTGAAATATATATAAGATGTGGAGGTGTGTAAAAAGGGGTTCTAACCCCAAATAAGGAAGAAAATAAAGAAAGAAGACTATCAAGAGCAAATTTTCATTGCATTGCGAAGGCCTTGTAGGTTCTTGGGGTCGAGTCGATGAGCCCAATGCCTTGTTTTTCTAGGGCTAACATTTAGCCCAAAAAAAGGGATAGTTAGAGCAAAAATAAAAGTGAGCAGAAGAAGAAAAGGATTTAGTGTCACCTTGTTGAGAGCTTGGTAGGTTCTTGGGTACTGAGGTAGAATCTAAGACTGATGCTCTATTCTCCTTGGGTCACAATATGCTCAAATCCCTTCTTTTTACACGCCCAAGTATCAAATCTTGAAGTATTAAAAAATACTAAATGAAAAATATCTAAAAATATATGGACCAAGCTATAGGAGTCCTCGCCTCTAGTATAGAGTTCCTAGTCTAGTTGTCCTAAGTCAAGTAGGCATGTCAGACCACCACTTAGGATGACTCTTTTGATAGTTTTTTTAGTCTGTTTGTGTTGGAGCTGTTGGTTAGCAACTAGCTCTAGATCTCTATTAGATTATGCTTGGCCTATCCCTCATGGATCTTCATGCTTTGATTTTGTTGGGCGGGGGGAGGGAGCTATGTTTGTGCCCTGTTGTGTATTCCTATTTGTAGTAGCTTGATGCTTTTCATGGTTTCTATATGTGTAGATTAGTTCATGGATTCAACAGGCTATGTCATCCTATCCTCTTGCAGTCACCAATGAGAGCGAATTTTAAAGCTAGAATTTAAGTGCAAAAATACCTTGAGACTTGTAAAATAGGAATTTTTGTGCAAAATGAAATGGTTATAGATTAAGGAGCTAGGGTTTTTTTGGATGCATTTCAATGCCAAAAATCCAATGCAAGTGTTCGTTCATCAATTGGACTCCATTTGACCCTCCATTTAATGGCCGCAAGGTTTGGCGTTATGAAGCAGCTACTAGATCTAAAAGCCAAAAAGCATGTGATAGAGGCTACGATGATAGATTTTGACTCCAAAAAACCATCTATCCAGGACAATTGCAATCCTGAGCTCATTTGCCTTCTCGACCCGGTCAAAACCACTTCAAGCACGTGTGAAAAGCAAGAAATGAATTAGTTATTTTGAGGATTAATGTTAAGCTTAATTAGTAAGACCAAACTAATTAAAAAAATGAAACGACATGGGGGGGCAAGGGGGCGCATTTTTTTCGGTGCCTCCTCCATCGCCCAAAAATGGAAATCTCAGACTTGCAATGATTCTGCTCCCCCTCTTGGGCATTGGTTTCATCAATTTTTTGTTCTTCAACACTTTGATTCTCGTGAGAAATGATATAGTATCCAGTCATATCAAATTTCATCATTTCTCTCTCCTCTTTCTATCTCACCCATAAACGTGATTCATATGCGCTAAGAGAATGAGGGGAATAGCTGACAATTCATGAGAAAAAATATGAGGAATAGATCAAGAAAGTGCTAAGGAAGCATCAACAGCTCTAAATGGGGATCGACAACTTCCGATTCTCAAAATACGAAGCATGCATATGTGATTTTATAAGTAAGTGGGCTTCCTCTCAGTTTTATGATGCATATTGGTTTCCTATGATTGAAATTAGTTTCTAGTGCTTATTCTATTAGAAATATCAACATGATTAACAAGTCCTCATCATTTATACACATTATTCAAAACACGTGAAATATCCAAAAGTATGATTTTGTACTAAATCATTAATTTTATGAGTTTGATAATTGCAAATTGTGTTCTCATGGAGGGAAATGGAAATTAATAATGATTCTCAACATTCTTAAGTGTTTCACATAAAAAATGAAAAAAATAGAATTTTAATAACAAATAATTATGAAAATTAGAGAAAAAGTGAGTTTTAAATAATTGAGAAAAAATTAAATATCACGCGTGGAAATTTATGAAAAGTTAGATTTATATTTTTACAAGTATAATGGAGATAGGGCATGAGGATTTGCCTTAGCTTACTCCCATTTGTATCTTTTAGTGTGTATTTATTGCTTACATTATGAAGAAACATATATGGAAACACCTCTTTTAGTCTACCCATTGCAAGCAAAGTCCTAAATGTAGGGAGGGGGTATTTTATGTGCTAACTATGGTTCAAAATTTGCTTTTTTTGTAGCACTTTTCATGTAGGTTTTGATACTATTTTAAGTATTAAGAGGTACAGTGGCACGAAGTAGTTTGGTAGCACTGCCTTATCATCGTTGTTAAGTTGTTAGTGAAGGAAAATCATGGAAATAATGTTTAAGAAAATTCACAATGGTGATTTTATTTGATTAAAATGTTTGTGCACTCAAATTTATCCGCTTTGCATTGCATTGTATTGACATGATATAAAGAGAACTATTTTCTGGATGCATAGTAGTTCATTTCAAACTATCGACCCACGATGAGTGTGAGGCCCCCTATGCTATAGGTTAAGTATATCCTTTCTCTCCTCTTTTCTCTCTTTCTCTCTCCTCTTCTATTCTTCTTCCTTCTTCTTGTTCTCTTTCTCTCTCGGTTCAACAATTTAGAGAAGGAAAAAACCACAGTTACCTTTTATTCCAGACTTCTCTCTCTTGCCCATCAAGCTGTTTCCTCAAGCTCCCATGGTGGATTGCCCCCAAATCCCTTCTTCCTGCTGCACCCAGCCCTCAACCTCAACATTTAGCCCTCCCACAAGCTCCCTAGGGCCATTTCCTACCTGGCAAGCACCCTGGTGACTACCTTCAGCCCATCAGGGACAATAGGCAGCAGCCTGCAAAATGCGATGCATTTTGCACTGAGCTGCCTGCCTCTTCCAGTACACCTACCCACCTTCTCCTCCTACTTTGCCACCTCCCCAGCACTCTTGGGCGCTGATTCATCATACCCCTTCCTCTCCCCCTTGGCATTTTGACCCGGGAATCATCTTCCATGGTGAACAGCAGCTGGGACTATTGAAACAGTTTGGGACAGCCATTGATTCTTCTAACCGAAGCTTTCCCTGACCCGGAGAGCTCAACCCCACAAGCCCTTCATCTCGTGAAGGATCTCTCTTGCCCGGATGAAGATATTGAGCTCAGCATGTATGGGAGCTTTGCGGGCAGCCATGAAAGCTTCACTTGACGCTTCCCATTCTTGAAGCTCAAGCTCGGGAATAAGCTTGGGAGCCTTCTTCATCAGCAAGAGCACTCAAATGCTGAAGCACTCTTCTACGGATGCCCAACCAACAACCGGACTCGATCAATGGAGCAAGCGGCATCATGATGATTCGGGCTTCAACGGTCGTCACAAGCATTAAAGAGGTATGCCACTCTGATCTTAATCTCTCAATTTAGCCACTTGCTGAGCTTAATCTATTGTTGGAGAGATTCAAGATTGCACACAAGCATCATACCTTTTCCCAAATTTCATTGTAATGGCTGACATTAACCCCTACCTTGTCTTATGATCTTGGATGAATATTAGCCATTGTAAATTGGGTAAGTAGCAGCCAGTGAGTCACTGGACTGCCAAGGTAACCCCTACCCCAACCTCCATCATTCCTTGCATCTCATGAAAAGGCCCAATGTCTTCTTTCCAATGCATCTCATGTTGATTGTTAATTAAAAATATCTTCCATGTATAATACAGCCGAGGAAAAAGGCCGATGCCAGGTGAGGTGGTAAGACAAAAGAGAGGTGACCCTCCCTTACCACTTAAGATCCTGAAGGGGTGCACAACCCGGCCCAGGGGGAACTTTGCCCACCTCCCGATGATCCAGAGCCCAATGTTTGTTTGCAGGTGTAGGTAATTCCATAAGCCCCACTTCCCTGCCCCAATGTTCCCTCTTGAATACCCTGCAATGCTAATGGCACCCATGTATGCCACTTGAGGTACATGCAGTCAATGGAGATGTATGGCAGTGAATGTACTTATGCATGAATGGCAGAGTTGATGGGTATGCAATGATGCTCAAGATTATGTTCAGCATGCTCAAGATGCTATTGATTTGTTAGATCATGCCCCTTGATCTATGCTCTATCCATGTAAGACATTGGCACTAAGGGATAGACAGTGTTTTTGGTCACAGTCCTGTGCAGGACTGTCACAAAGATCCCATTGCAAAAAATTATGTCCTAAATTTGGGGGTAAACTCTATAGATCATCTCAAAGAGGGCTTTTTCCCCTCCAGTTTGAATCAAAAATCTCCCCAATCGGAGTTACGGGGTGAAAGTTATACCCATTTTTGTGCACTAGGGTCACTGTGGACAGGTTGCAGACCCGCTCCAAGACAGGCACTGTAAAACCCCTACAGAAAATTCTGATTATTTTCTATCATAAAGTTTAATAGCTCATCTCAAAGATGCCGTCTCCCCCTCCGACTTGAGCCAAAAACCTCAACAATCGGAGTTTCCTACTAAGAGTTACGCCCTTTTTACTGACAGCAGGTCCTGTGGACTGCATCCAAATGGCTGGCCAAAAAGGCAAAACAAGGCCCAAGAGGAACTCCAGAGGGAGATTAGAGACTCCCGGACCTCCACGAATGAGGAACCAAGATCAGCGCAAGATTACCATGGTGACATACAGGAGGAAATGCCTGAAACGGACCCATATGCCCTTCTTAATCACACCCTTTGTCAACATGAGCTCCATCATATGGAACGCCACAATGATATGGTCACCAACCACTACCAGATGATGTCTAAGTTTGATAAAGCGATCGAGCACATGGCTATCTCAAAATAAAAGACCCAACAAACCTTGGAACAGCTCACTACTCTTGTTGCTCAGTTAGCGACCGCTTCATCCCAAGAGAAGACCAATGACTCTAGACATGATTCTAGACTCCCTCCACATCAGGAACCATCGCATGGACCACATTGGTATAATTGGCGCTAAGGGAATTTCCCCTTCTACTTATGAGATCGGGGAACCCTCTCATATGCATGATGAGCCCCTATTGAATTCCCTTGTCCACCATGCCGGTAACATTCACTTGAGGCCTTCTCCCACCTTGGGTCGAATTTCACCCACTCTACCTAGGAGCCCCCATGCACCACATATGAATCAGCCCCATCATATGGTACAAATGGCCAGCCAGGCAATCATGGACAGCATGGCTATAATGGAAAACATGGGATAAATGCACCACAAGGGATGTATGGACAGCAGGGCATGTATGGCCACCATGAGATGCATGGACAACAAGGATTTCATGGGCAGCATGGCCCCTATGATTTGTGTAACAAGGTCATCCTCATAAAGTACAATGGGCAATCCCCCTCACCATCGGACCTGGAATAATGGACGTCCAAGTTGGAGTCCTACTTCAACATCTACCCCTGCACTGATGATCAAAAAATACTCTTTGCTTCTCTCCAGTTGGAAGGTTTTGCCCACACTTGGTGGCGCTATATTAATCAAGAGAATAAATAGTTCATTGATTGGGAATATTTCAAAATGCATATGGTCCAAGTTTTTGTGTCCCCTGTGGAAAAAGAACGGTTGGCTAGAAGATGGTACACTCTTGACCAACGTAACCTCATTGTACATGACTACACCAATCAATTCATGAACTTGACCATGTATGCGGAAAGCATCAATGACGATGCTAAATTGCACAAGTACATTTATGGGTCGGAACAGAGTCTATCGGCTGATGTCATGGCCCAAAAATCCACTACACTATTTCATGCAATCAAACTAGCTACTGAGAGATATGCAAGAAAGTACCGTAAGAATGAGTATTTTCAGCAAGGTGTTGGAGCTCCCCGCATCCCTTCACGATCGGCCCCATACAGAGGTGGTTTTCAAGGCTCTTCTATGCCTAATAATAGCCCCAAAGTACCCACTTACCCCACCTTCCATGTTGGAAGAAAAATGGGCACTTTTGGGACAGCATCGAGCTCTATTGCTGAAAATCGGTATGCTGAAAATAAACAGTCCACTGCATCACCTTCCCATGGATCCAGTAGTCAACAGTTCATCTCCCCAGATTTTGTCAAGGAACGGAAAGAAAAGGGCCTATGCTTTAAATGTGGAGATAAGTACACTACTGATTATGCCTCCAAATGCCCATACAAGACAATTAAGGTCAAAGTTCATAGCATGTATATCATGGAAGATTGGCACAATGAGGAGGATGACTTGGCCATTAACCAGACTGAGCCCACGTAGGATGTTGATCATGAGCAGTTCTATGACTTGGAGGATAGGTTTCCCTTTGACCTGGGTGGTGCGCCCTCACAGATACTTGATTTAGCATCCCACCCACCTCCCACTTCCCTTTGCTCGATCTCCTTGGATACTTGGATGGGTTCACGTAGCCCCAGTACCCTTCGCATTCAAGGCAGTATCAATGGGAAGCATATTTTTATCCTTGTGGATAGTGGAAGCACTCATAGTTTTATCAATAAATCAGCCATTGACCGGTTGAAATGTATTCCTACGGCATTACACCACCCCTTGAAGGTCCAAGTAGCAAACAGAGAAGAAGAAATCAGCATACATGTATGTCCTGCAGTTCCCTTATGCTTGGCTGAAAATTATGTGGCACTGGTTGATCTGATTGCCCTCAATATGGGCCCCATTGATGTTTTCTTGGGTTGTGATTGGCTAAAACAATTGGGGAAATTTGCTATGGACTTCTCTCAGCTTTACATGGAGTTTATGATGAATGGATAGTCTATCCACCTGGAGGGAGTTTGAGATCATGCTGATTTTCAGCTCATTACAGCAAAGCAACTCAAAGGGAGTTTAAGAAATGCTCACAGATCTTTGTTTTGCAATTAAATAAGGAAAATTCTGATTAGCCCTCCACAGTATCATATGACTTTTCCTTGCAAGCCTTACTTGAGGAATAAAATGACTTATTTCATATGCCTACATCCCTCCCTCCCAAGAGACAAGTGGACCACCCACTTGACCTAGAGCCCCATTCCAAGCCAGTGAACAAACCCCCCTATAGACTCTCCAAGTGTGAGCATGAAGAGGTTGCAAAGCAAATCAAGGAGTTGTTGGAGATGGGTTTCATTGAACCAAGTTCTTCCCCCTATGCATCCCCTTTCCTCTTAGTCAAAAAGAAAGATGGCTCTTTTCATATGTGTATTGACTACAAAGATTTGAACAAAATTACAGTGAAGAACTGCTACCCCATCCCACGGGATTTGCTGGATGAGTTAAAAGGGGCATGCTTTTTCACTAAGATTGCCTTGCACTCTGGCTACCATCAGATTCGTATGCGGCCAGGAGATGAGGTCAAAACGGCCTTCAGGACTGATCGTGGACTTTACCATTTTCTTGTGATGCCTTTTGGGTTGACTAACTCCCCTGCCACTTTTCAAAGCCTCATGAACAAAATCCTACAGCCCTTTTTGTTCAAGTTCATTCTTGTTTTCTTTGATGACATCCTCATTTATAGCAAGTCATCTATGGAGCACTTGACAGACGTTCGGAGGGTGTTTGACATATTGAGAGAGCATCAACTCTTTGCTAAGAAGAGCAAATGTATATTCATGCAGACATCTATGGAGTACTTGGGACACATTATGAGCAAAAGTGGTATACAGGCTGACCCCAAAAAGGTGCAATGTGTTAAGGATTGGCCCACTCCTTCCACCACCACCTCCTTGCATGGCTTCCTTGGTCTCTCTTCATTCTACAGATGCTTCATTAAGCACTATGCCACCATTGCAGCACCTTTGATTGATCGCTTAAAAAATGAGTCATTCTTTTGGGATGCCACTGCAGATCATAGCTTCAAACAGTTAAAAGATGCAGTTACTTCAGCCCCCATCCTTGTTTTCCCTAACTTCTCTAAGCTTTTTACCATTCATTGTGATGCCAGTGGCCAGGGTATTGGTGCAATATTGTTGCAAGAGCATGGTGTGATTGCATTTGAAAGCCGCAAGCTTGATGAGAAGGAGATGCAAATGAATGTATATGACCAAGAGATGTTGGCCATCTTCCATGCCATCAAGAAATGGCACCACTATTTGTATGGCAGCCGTTTCCAAGTGAAAAGCGATCACCGAGTCCTCCAATACTTCTTGACCCAGTCTACTTTGACTCCTAAGCAAAGGCGATGGGTGGCAACCTTACAGAACTATGACTTTGACATTTCACACATAAATTTATGCAAGTGTGGCCCGCCCCAAATCTTAACGAGATCAAACATAGCCTTTGTAGAGATAAGGATAATATTGTGGTTGATTCTCTCTCTCGAATGTGGGCATGCAGAGTTTCATCTATCTCAAAATTGCACTGTGATTGGGTTGAAGAGCTCCAGGAGGCTTACTTGTTAGATGAACATTTTAGCCACATATTTCAGAAATTACAGCATGGGGTTATGGCTGAAAACTCCCAATATCAGCTCAAGCATGGCCTTATTTGGTCCCATGGCAAGATTTTCATCCCACACACTTCCCCCTTTTCACGCAGAAGATCATGGAAGGAATGCATTCTTGCCCCACTACCGGTCACTTGGGTGTTTTCAAAACATATGACAGGATTGCCAAGAGCTTTCATTGGAAAGGCTTATGGAGGGACATCAAGGACTTTGTGACCAAATGTGTTCCATGCCAACAGAATAAGGATAGTACACTCAGCCCAGCTGGCCTCTTGTGCAGCCTCTCCCTATCCCTAGAGGGAAATGGACTCACATCACAATGGACTTTATCACCGGCCTTCCCGTGACTAAGAAAGGGTGGAACAGTATCTATGTGGTAGTTGATCAGCTCACCAAATCTGCCCACTTTATCCCCACTAAGGTCCAATATATTGCCTCTTAGGTAGCCACTCAATTTATGGACAATGTCTTCAAGTTGCATGGCTTACCACAAGTCATAGTACATGATCGGGATGCAAAGTTTATGAGAAACTTCTAGTAGATAGTTTTCACTTCCATGGGGACCAAGATTGCTCCATCCGCTGCATACCATCCTCAGACTAATGGCCAAACTGAGAGAGTGAATAAATGGCGTGAGACATACTTGAGGCACTTTTGCCATGATGTACAGGACACTTGGGATACATGGCTTCACTTGGCTAAGTTTGCATATAATAACTCCACACACTCTAGCATTGGAGTTTCCCCTTTTGAGGCCTTATATGGGTATAAGGTTCCCCTTCCTACAATCTTGTTTACTGATAAGATCAATCCTCAGAGTCAAGCTGAATTGTATCACATGCAAGCTTTACTTTAGCAATGCAAAATGAATCTTCAGAAGGCCCAAACACACATGAAACTCTATGCTAATGAAAGATGAAGGCATTTGAAATTCCAAGAAGGGGAGTTGGTCCTTTTGAAAGTGCCTAAGTCCCGCTACTCCACTCTCAAAGAGGGCAGCAGTAACAGGCTAGCCCACCACTTCTATGGCCCATACCGCATCCTGAAGAGAGTTGGCGACTTGGCCTACCGCTTAGAACTCCCCCCTACCACCAAAATCCACAATGTGTTTCATGTCAATCAGTTGAAACCCTTTATAGGCTCCTCATTGGACTATGTGGAAGAACTTCCCCCATCGATGAAGAGGGCATCACTCAATATGTTCCTGAAGTGGGCAGCGAGATAAGCACTTACGATCCCGACCCATCAAAGAATATATCATCAAATGGCAAGGCCTACCCTTGGAAGAAGCCTCTTGTGGCCAGCAACCATGCTCGATGAATTTCCCCACCTCCGTGAATCCCAACAGCTAGAAGACTAGCCGGTCATGTTCCGAATTGCCCACTTCCTGCCCGCAGATTGCACACTGTTTTAGAACAGTTTTGTACTTACTCAAATCACATGAATGTGCATTCTACATAGGCTGAAAGTACTCATCCTAAGCTCCGTTTTGACATATAGTATGCCCCATTTGGAGCCGCCTATCAAAAGTTATGACCAGTTTCCTTCAGTCGACCGGTTCAGGACTGCATGCTGTCCCTAGTCTCTCCACCCCTGTTCTTCATTGTCCAAGGGCTCTGAGTAGTATTCTGCAACCCTCCCTTATCCCACTCATCACTCCCCTCTATTTCTCCTTATTTTTTAGGGCAAAAACGTTTCGAGTGGGGATGGATTGTAACAAGCGGGATCCACACTGTCACACTGACTGGGGTATTTAAGGTGTAAGAGCCCCAGAGTAGGGCAACCAATTATTATCAAGATCACACTCTTCACCTTCATCTCCAACTTTCATGGCTTCCTACTCCTTTTTCTACTCTTTTCTCTCTTTCTCTCTCCTCTTCTAGTCTTCTTCCTTCTTCTTCTTGTTCTCTTTCTCTCTCCTCAGCTCTCCTTCTCTCTCCCCTCAGCTTCTTTCATTACAGTATAAGAGAGCCATAAAGAGGCTATAGTGATAAGCTTGGGGTGCTCCCTTTATTTGTGTTACAAGGTGCTAGCTACCTATATATTTGGGTACTCCCTCTACTTAGAGTCAAGAAGAGTATCACTTTGGACTACAATCTAGAGATTGTATCTACAAACACATTCTTTCGATAAATCAATTCATAGTATCTATACGCTCCTAGCCGCAAGGTCATGAAGATGGTTTGGTGAGTTTAGGAGGCCCGTGACTAGAGCCCTAGAGCTAGTGTTGGGCCCATCTTAGGTCACAACACTATCTATAGTGAAAGGTCCACCATTCATAGTAGTGAGCAAGCAACATCTAAAGCATAGGAAGAAGACAAGAGTGTGGATTTTTATCAGGAGATGTCTAACCTTAAGCTAGAGATTATCAAGCTTCAAGATACCTTGCAAAGGCCTACTAGAAAAAACATTTAGTGTGTGCACTATGATGGTAATTATTTGCCAAAAAAGTGTCTTGAACCAAGACCTAGGACTTGTGTTAATGTGGTAGTTATGGGGATGAAGCTATCCATTGAAAGTTGCCTCAACACCTACTATACCAGCAACCTTATCATCCATAGTTTTTGACAAATCACCCATTTCAATTTGGTCAAGGAGCTCCATTAGCTCTCCCATTACCCAATCAGCGGCTAGCTACACCAAGGGCACATATTAATCCAATCAACATATCTAGACCCCCAGCACACCAATCATCACTTTGCATAGAATGATGCTCTGGTGCATTATGTAGAAGAACCACTCAAGGGGGAGCCTTATGTGAACCTCTACATCTCATATGATGAAGAGGAAAAACCGGGTCCTATGGACAAAAAGCCCATCCTAGTGATGATACTAGAGGAGAGCACGAGGGTCTAGAGGAATACACATAGGAACTAGTGACATGCTAGAATTGTGGTCATCGTGGACACATTTCCTCCCAATGCCTTGCAAAAGAACATACTAACAAAGACAAAGCCAAGTTATGGTGCCCTAAGTGTAGTATAACACACTTTGTATGTGGATTATGCTAGAAGAAAAACATCAACAAGTGGCTTGAGCATGCCATCAGTTCCCTTAGGAATGTTTGGAATAGAGACTCTTGATGATGACGCAATACCCATATCACTGAATGTGATGACTAGGGCAGCACAAGCCAAGTATGCTGGAGTGTCAATGTGCCTAGGCCTAGCAATATGAATGTTTTATCTATTGGCAAAAAGAATAAAAAGAAAAAGAAGAAGAAAGTGAAAGGGAAGATTAATTTGAATAGTGATATTACTATAATGTTAACATTGAAAATGCATGTACCTGACATAGAATCTGAAACATCTGTACCAAAAATAGAAAAGAAGGGGAGTATCCCAACCTGAGACATCAAATGGAGATTATGGAGAAGTCAAGAGGATGGGTCAAAGAGGCTCAAGCACACATTGGAAAATCTTTAATAGATCATGAAGGCCATGAGATATCTAGTATAGAGTCACCCTCCTCCCCAACCTACATACAACCATCAACAACTAGCCAAGGGCAAGAACTTCATTTCCACCCAAATGAAACCACCTTGCCTACCTAGATATGGAAACCCAACCACCCAAACAATATGCAACCAACGAGATTGATGCAGGACTGCTAGCATCTCTTGTGTCAACGCAAGTGTCGTTGCCGTTAGGAAAATTGATGAGGAAGAATTGGGGGTTGCAAAATACTTTTAAGACATGGGTTAAGAGGCAAGAGAGAACTCTACCACCAAATGAAGCAGATAATGACACATACCGAGAGTGACACCATCTCCAGTGACAGGGTCATTCTAGATTAATGCTTTCTGGGAAGGGATCAAGATGCATATTGTCCTACATGTGATAGAATTGGGAGACATGACATAAAAGAGTATTGTGGACATTAGGGTAGGAATGAGCCTACTTAGCCATGTAGTGCTACTAGCATGGGGAAGTCCACCTATTGAAACTACTAGACTCAATGTGACCTTGGCCAATGGTATAAAGGTTTGTCTGTTTGGAGTACTAAAGTAAAGGATTGGCCAATCAAGATAGCCTGAGTATAGTTTTTAGTAAATTTCATTCTGATAATAGGAGTGGACCATGATATCTTATTAGGAAGACCATGGATGCAAAGTGCTTGTGTAATAGAGAACTGGAGTAATGGACTGATATTCTTTGGAAATAGAAAGAAAGTAGTTCAAGTAGAGATGGATACTTGGAAAATCTCACCAGTCGACCTAGATGCTTGTTAATGCCTGGTACGAAGTACACATTAGGGGTCTTGTTATTAGCAGAGTTAATGTTTTTAAGCCTTTGTAAGGAATCAGATATCAAAGGGTGTGTATCTTTTGCGAAAGAACACTTGTAAGGGGTTTTTCTGTCGATGTACGAATGTATCTGATGATAACTGTAAGCGGGAGAAGTCTGTGTTGCTGTAAGGAAAACTTTCTGGCCATGAATATTGGAATAGATTTCAATGATTACACATTTTCTTGTTATTTCCCTATTTTTTGTTCTTGAGAAATGAGTATTTGTTTTGTTTTAAGTGGTGCAATAATGTCGCAATGGATGTATTGAGGGAGGAAGATTGTTATTTTCTGTAGTCAGTATGGGGGAGAGATTCATGACAAATTTATGTTAAAAGCAAGATGGGAGTAAATTAGGGGTTGATGATTGAGCCCTTAACACTGGCGATCCTGTAAATTATTCCGTTGTGACGGGCAATTAGGATTGGGAATGGAACAGGTGTTCTTCCTTTTTGAATTGAAGAATACATGCAATCATGGATCCTTGGCTGAAGGAGTTTGAGTAGTGGCGTACTGACGAGGAAGAGCATGAAATATTCACGCAAACATTGTGCCAAGAGTTTCAGAATTGGACTACAGCAGAAGAGGAGTTTGAAGTTTACAATCATGAATTTTTTACCACACATTTTCCTGACTTACCTCTGGATGTAATTCGAAAGATCAGAGAAGCGGTTTGTACAAAGCAAAAAAAACAGGTGGCACCCTTTGGGCTGGAGTACACAAGAAGTGTCTTCAGGAAAATCTGGCGTACACAGTATCACTAGCAGTTTTGTGCACCTTACGAGTGGAGTTATACCCCGTATCACTAGCAGTTTTGTGCACCTTACGGGTGGATTTATAGCCTGTATCACTAGTAGTTTTGTGCACCTTATGGGTGGAGTTATACCCCTAGACTAGTCCGGGCGAAGAGAAGAAATCGGCATGGAAAACATAGTCATTATTGTGACCATTGTGCACCTACAGGACAGTGCTAACCTGTTCTGATGACAGACCTAATCCCTATTTTTGAGAAGTATAGAGAGGAAGGGTTTGGGACATAGTATACCAAATTACAAGCTAAATTAGAACAGGAAGAGAAGTTGAAATAGAAGGAGCATCAGAGATCAAATAGTGGCAATTAGGTGGATATTCTGGATATAGGGTATCTGAGTGACTAGGAAGTGCAAACAGGACCAAAACGGTGGATGATTTGCTCAAGTAGGAAACTGGCAGTCTCTTTTGCATTATCATGCCTCTTCGCTTGTCCCTATGACCACTAAATATCTTTTTCATACTTCGAAGTGAAGTCTTTTCTTGGTTGTATCATCTTTTCTTAATAGGTCCTACAAAATTGATGCCCCACTTCTCAAATGGAAGGGTAGCCATAATCGACGTAAGTAGACGCTTCCTATTCTCTCTATTGTCATGTCTTTGTCATGTATCACATCTCTTGACATAGTCAAATGAATCTTGGAAGATGGACGGCCACCAATACCTAGCTCTTAAAGCCTTCTGTGCCGTCAATCGCCCAGCAAAGTGCCCTCACAAGTGGAGTCATGGCACTCTTCCAATATAAATGGAACCTCGTTAGGCATCACACATCGGTGATAGATATCATCAACACATTGCCAATATAGTGTTCCTGCGATCAAGGAAAGTTTCAATGCCTACTGTTTAATTTTTCTCTTCTCCGATTTTGATAAAGTAGCTCCAGTCTCTCCTATGGAAAGTGTATTATAGCAGCATACCAGGAGAGAATAGACGCCGTATCAATCTTGAACAAAGTTTTCATATCATTTCCTTCAGGCGAGACATCTTTTGGCTCTCTGAAATCCACAAGACACTCTACAATGCCCTGAAGCTTCAGCGGCTTGCTCTTATTCTCGTAATCAAATTCCTACAAATTGATTAACCAATTTGCTAAATGATCAAGCGGTTGTAACTTATTCAACAGCAATCAAAGCCCTTTCGCCTTCATATAAAAAACCACCTTCTCATAAAGAATGTAGTGCCTGAACTTTTTGGTCACAAATACCATCGCAAGGCACAACTTCTCCATATAGGTGTAGTTAATTTCTGATATACACAACTTCCAACTAACAAAATCTATCAGATGGTACCACTTCTCTTCCCAAATTTGGGATAAGCAACAGGTAATACTATACATGGTTGCTGCTGAATATATGTAGAGCATTTTGCCCCTTTTAGGTGCTTTAACAAGCTCCTGCTTCACATCATCAAAAGATACTTTGCAAGCATCACTCCATGAAAACTAACAGTTAAAGGATAATAGGCTCGTCAATGGCAATGTTCTTTCTGCCAAGGCATTGATAAACCTTCGATAATACCCTACCGATGACAGAAAGCTATGCACTTCCTTTGGAGTATGCAGCAGAATCATGGCGACTATGACCTTGATTTTTTCAGGTTCAGTTGCAATCCCTACGGAACTGGCCACATGGCCTAACAATAGCTCATAAGGGACTCCAAAGACGCACTTCCTCGGGTTGAGAGCTATGCAAAATTGTCTGCAATGCTCGAAACACTTCCGCAAAATAATCAACTGCCTTTCTCTTACGATGGCTGCCCCCAGATCATCAATGAATACTTTTAACTCCTCTGGTGAGATGTCACCAAAGGTCTTGTAGGCTGTTCTTTGTCATGAACCAAGTGCATTACATAACCCAAATGCCATCACATGGTACGCAAAGGTACCAAAGACAGTGATAAATGTCATTTTTAGCTTGTCTTGCTCAACAATCGCCATTTGGTTATACCCTGCAAAGCAATCCATGAATGAATATATTTTCCTACCCGCCAATTGATCCAAAGTTTGGTCAATAAATGGCAATGGGTAGTAATCTTTAACAGTCTGTTTATTTAGCTCTCTAAAATCTACACAAAGATAGATTTGATTATTCTTCTTCTTTCTAATCACAACTGGTGAACACCATTCAGTATGTTGAATTGGGAAGATCAAACCCGCCTTCCGCAACTTCTGAAGCTCTTCAAATAGCCCGTCCCTTAGTTCAAAAGGTATACACCTTACTTTTTGACGTACAGGGCGGGTACCTTCCTTTACAGGAATGGTATGCAGAGCCAGACTGGGAGGAATACCCCTAATTTTGTCATAGCTCCAAGCAAATATGTCAGGAAACTTCTGAATCAGGGACACATAGTCCTCTCTCTCTTCCAAACTGAGCATGGAACCTAATTTGATTGGATATGAATCATTAGGCGTGCCAAGGTCCAACTCAATAACGTCCGCATCTCTTATTCTATCTTGAGGCTCTATCGGCTCATTCAAGGTTATCTGATAAATATCCTTTGTAGTGGACCCTTCTTTAGATCCATCGCTCAATGATGTCTCACTACCAGACGGATCATCTATTGTTTCTAGTTCAATGGAGGATAACAGAGCTCTCTCACTCTAAGTAGACTCAGGGTAAGCATCCATTACTACACGATGGGCACCTTGACCTAGAATCACTCGATTAGTGGGTATATTGACTTGACAGTCTGTCCGTAGAATCCATGGCTTGCCTAGAAAAACTCGATAGCTAGGACGTCCTGCAAACCTTATCACCCTAAAGTCCAGATAGCATTCCAAAGTCACAACTGTAACGTGGACCTTAGTGATGCAACCTTCCAGTTGTCTTAGACTATCATTAGCCATCCTAAGAATTATGGAGCCGCATCTTTTTGGATCTCTAGACCTAACCTCTCCATCAAATCTGAACTCATGATATTGATAGAGGATCCAATGTCCACAATAGCATGCTCCACTAATATTCCATCCACATATGCTAGAACCCTAAGGCAATGCTTTTCAGCATGATCAAACCAATCTTCTCCCACTCTAGCTATGCCCAAAGGTTCTACAATATACCCTATACGCAGGATTTTCTTGAATTCCTTGCGTACTCCTAGAGAAAGTTTAATCAATTGTAGGAGATTTACAGCTGGTTTAACTTTGCAAAGAGAACTTGCTAGGTCAAAGTCGTGGTAGTTAGCCAAAGTTCTCTTCTCACGCCAAACCATCCTCTCCTTTGGTCTTTCAATCAACTTTGGTGCCTCTTTTTTAGCCTTTACCTTCTTTCTTAGAAATCCTTTATCCTTCTTGGGATCAACTTTACTACCAACAGGTCTTAAAGGTCCACCTTCCATATCAGGATGCAGGGCCCACTTTTCCCTAGCATCTTGCTTGGGGCTTCCTTCAACAAGTTTTACAATTCCTTTGTCACCCTCTTTGATCTTTGGACCTCTTGTTACAACTCGTAGATTAGAAGTTTTAGCATCATTGACACATACAGCCTCAATAAGGCTAACTCCACTGCCATAAGGCAACTCTTCTATAGTAGCCTTTCCTCGTTGTAGTATTTGTCTTGGTCCCTTATCTTGCTGGAGATTATTCCCTTGTGCGCGATGGTTAGCTGGACCTGGTTGTTTACTCCCTTGTTGGAGAAAACTAATCTTACTCCAACAGGTAGCAGCTAAGTCACCAGACTTTTTGCAAATATCACATTTAACATTCGGACAATTGCTAGGGAAATGTTGGCCACCACACCACTTACAGCTGAATCTTGAGGGGGCACCCTCTTTAGGGCATCGAATGCCTATCAAATTATGCTGCTTCTTAAGAAAATTAATGTCCACAACTATTTTTTTGTATTGTTCAGAAATCATATTGGTATAGTGCTTCATCATATCCTTAACTTCACCAAGGACATTAGAGGCACTCGACTCATAGCTGCGATCATCTATCTATCATCCCATCAGCCTAACTACTTGATTAGGAATTGGCCCACTGACCTACTGGAACAACATTAGGACTCATTGTTTGGCTTCCACCACTATTTAGTGAGGCCGCCTGACTAGCCATGGGCATAGTCATGCTAGGGGGAGCGAGTAACATAGGAAAATTCGGCATGATACTCCCTCTCCCATTTGCATTTGACATGGAGTCCCCTTGTCTCCCATTGGTCAAGGCCAAATTATTACCATTCCAATTTATCCTTGCTGCATAAGCTGCTTGCAAGCGTGACTCTACTCCTTCTACTTGGGTAATAGCAGTGTCAATGTCAGTCAAAGCAACACTACTAAGCTGCACCTGGATATTAAAATCCAATGCATGTAGGAAATATTGCAACTGTGCAGCCGCTGGAATGAGAGTATAAGTATTGAGTTTGCAAAGAACTTGCTTTAGTTTCTTGGCATAGGCCTAGACATTCTCATTTGGCTCTTGGCGTGTTACATTCAAGACACCCAACCAATACTATCCACCCTTCTCAAGAGCAAACTCTCTACGGAAAGCCGTAAAGAATTGGGCACTGCTAGTTATGCTTCAAGCTTCTAGACCGTGATACAATACTGCCGCTCTTCCTTTTAACGTAATGTTGAAGAACTTCATTAGGTGACCTTCATCTTGGATAGTTGAACATGAGCATTTGGAACTCCTTAATATGGAGTTCTCCATCTTATTTTTCTAACCCATGGAAAATGGGCAAAGGTCCTAATGCCGGTAAATCTGGTGTATCTACTCGAATTGCGATGGGTTGTGCCATGGCTACAATCGAATTAACAACGGGAGTTTGTGTAGGTAAAACTATACTCCCACTTGAAGTGGGTTGATTAACTAGAAGTAGGGAAGTACTAAGACTTCCTCTTACACTCAAAGGGCTGCTTGTGACACTTAGGTTACTAGAACCACTACCGCTTATGCATAACGGGCTACTCCTTTGAGAAGAATAGCATCTTACAATCTCCAACCACCATCTAGCCCTCTCAGCACGTTCTGCTTTTTGTATTTCGATTTGATGGTCCTTGTTAGAGGACATAAACCAAATACTTGGTCCCAAAAAACCCTAGATTCGAGAACCACCACTTGTTGGTGGCTCTCGGTGAATGCACCACTGACGAGACCTAAAATGGGCCGGCACTAGCTATAGCACTAGTCGGACCTCTGACATGCACAAGACAACCCCACGGCCTCGCAATCAAGAGCGTCTATAGGACACATTGCCCTGCCATCGTACATACATTTTGTGTTTGTATCGTGTTTTGTAGTCCAACCCTTAAGCTTCTCAGACTCCTCAGAGGGAGACCCTACACATTTTGGTATAATTCACCACATAGAACAACATAGGAGGCACCCTCAGCTGATTGTCACGGCCCCACTACGACCCTCCTACACCTTGGGGATTGGCCCCTTGATGAGTCACTAATACATATAACACATACAGAATAGACTCCACTCTTTGCACCAATATTATATCATTCCAGGAATGTACCATTACTCACTTACTTGTCCCCTTAGACCCACCGTCTAGACCTACAGCTTGGGTGCCTTACTCTCTCCAGCGTGGGTCATTTATACTTCAACCAAGTGCTATGCATGCTAGGAATAGATACCATGCATATATGATTCATGCAATGGTGTATGCTTTATTATGCACAAACAATTATGATTTAAAATCAGCCTATGTGTCATGCAAAAACAACCCTTTTAATGAATTTCTACTAATACGCAATACTTCGTTGTAGGAACCTTGCACCAAGGCAGACCTTGTGTTGGTAAATCCATTATTTTCAAAATAAAGTGCATCCTAAATGTTATGCATAAAGAGAAAAATCAGACTTTTTATTATTTTAGCGTTTAAACTATGGTATAACATCATCCTCTCCCTCACCGTTTAAATTTTGTTGCAGTGCATAGGTGTAGAGGTTCTTTTATGCCATTTTTTGTATGTAAAAGCAATAAATACGCACTGTAACACCCATTTTTTTTAAATGCAAAAAACCCATTTTAAGCACTTCTCGGCATCAAAATAACCCATTTTTTTTAATGCAAAAAACCCATTTTACTCTTTTCTCTGTTTATTTTTAATTAAAAAATAGGTATTTTCTAGTTTTTTCTGATGACTAATCATTGGAACTGAAAATTAGCATTTTCTCTCCTTTTATCCCATGTCCACTCATTTTCCCCCACTCAAAATCAAAAGACCTTTCAATTTTCATCAAAATTAGTGTTTTTTCGGGTTTTGGAAATTTATAATTGTTGTAAATCATTACGTGTTCTACATGACAGTGATTGCAGCCCTCAAACATAATGCAAGGAACATTCAAATAAAATTTCAGCCCATGCACACACCATTTAGACCATGAACAATAAAAAATAAGCAAATTTCTTTCATAAAATAGAGCATACCACCTTTTTTGCGTATTTTGGGTTTTTTGAATATTTAATTGGGACTGTGTATCCACTAACTAGCCATGTATTTCAGCATAGATCTTCAGCCTTTAGCCTCCGTAGCCTCTTGGAACAATCTGGTGCCTCTCGGACAAGCATCCATCTCCCGATCCTCTTCTTCATTCTTGCCATATAAAGTGCCTCTATGCAAGAGAGAGAAAGAGGAGAGAGAAAGACTGGTTTTTGATCTCCACAACCAGGCAGCCATTCCACGTGCGGTCTGGAGCGATAGGGAGCGAAGATAGAGTGCAAACCAGCCATGAGATCAGTTGGGGGGTTGCTTTCAACCCCTATAGCCCATCTCTCAAGCAATTAGAATAATGGTGCCTTCTTTCTGCACACCCGAAAAAAACGGCACCCCCTCCCCTACAAATTCTTTTTTTTTTTGTTGGGTTTCCCAAAGGAAGCCCCCAAAGATCATGACTTTTGGGACTTCTTAAATCCTCTTCACACTTGACACTTGGCCTTGGCCTCTTGGGCATCCCCTCTACTATGCCCGGTGCCCGATTCAAAGTCTGAAAAATTTTGGCAATTTGTCTTGAAGTCCCACACTACCAGGCATCTTCAAGGGTCTCATCTGACATGCCAAAAAATTATGAAAATTCACTGACCATCGTCTAGTGGGTCTTTTAAGCACTTTCAAGCATTACTGCTTAAAATCGTACTGATTGCAACCACCGCCTTTGACGAAGTCTATTTTTCCCCTGATTTTCAAAATTTTTGGCTATTTTAAGCACTTCTCGGCATCAAAAATCATCCATCACTAATTGAAAGAGTGTACTTTGTTTTGAATGTGTTTTATATTCACGGCGCATCTTGGAGCCAATCCCCCAGGTGTAGGAGAGCCGTAGTGGAACCATAGTGATCAACCGAGGGGAGCTTCGTCTGTGCGTGCTACATGGTGTATAACACCAGTATGTTTAGGGACTCCATCTGAGGAGTGGAGAAAGAATCATTCGTTGGACTACAAATTTGGATAAGCACAAGATGCTTCTAGCCATGAGGCCATGTGGGGTGGTTTTAGACGAGTAGTAAAGGCCCGGTTAGTGCCTTAAAGCTAGTGTCGAGCCCGTTTTATGTCCCAACAATATTAGTGAGTTTCAAAAGTTAATATTTAATTATTGGATTCAAGACAAAGGAGATCTTATGATTTTCTGTAATATGATTATGAAAGTAAGAGCTATAGTGTGGTACCATGGCTTAGAAGACAAAACCATAACTATGATGGATCTATTTTATGTGTCCTTTCAAAGAGAGCTTGTCTTTGAGAGAGTTGGTTAATATTGATTGCGTATTTTGAACGTAACACGTCAAGAGCCTCATAAGAATGCCAAGAAATTGAAGGAGGCGTTCCAAAAATTGCAAGCCTCTATTCCCATTCCATCTATTGCCCAACTACAATACTTCCTACATGGTTTGAATTTCAACATCCAAGTGCAGTTGAGTAGTGTTCCTCTCATAATATAGATATTGCCATTACACAAGCAAAGGAGATAGAGTAACGATTACAAGCGGCCTATGCATCTAGAGCAAATCTCTATTCAAGTCCAGGTTCTAATAATAATTTGGCATTATTTATATAGCTAGTATAGGTCAATGTGCAATAAGTCCACCATAACAAACCCTAATACAAGAGGAGGCATCATGAAAAATGTACTTGTGTTGCTAGCTCCTCCTAATGTTTTTATGCCGTGGCTAGCCAAATGGGAGAGTTAAATAGAAAAATCCAAATGACAAATCCCAATGTAATACCAATCAATCAACCACCAATATATAACTAGGTGGTTAAGCCATTAGGATGCGAAGCAGATGATTACGATTATGAGTCTAGTGCATCAAATGTTCTTGGGAAAGTCAAGAACATGATGAAGCATTATACTGACATGATATCTAAACAATATACACAAATGGTCATAGACATAAAATTCTTAAAGATGTAGCAAAACTTAATAAGAAGTCAATGCCCTAAAGAGGGTAGTCCATCAAGATTTAGTTATAGGTGGTGTGGTGGTCAACATCTCCCACAAAACTGCCTTCATGTGAAATGCAATAAATGTGAGAAGTGAGGACATATGGCCAATACATATTAAAGTAGAGTTAGTTCACTCCAACAAGGCAATCAACAACTTGAGTCAATGAATTATAGTTCAAATGATGTGAATCCTCAATGAGAGGGCCCTAAGCAAAACTTACAAAGGGAAAAAGCAACCCTATAGGAAGTTTCGATTGGTTTGGTAGAGGCACTTCTAATTGATGGGAACGGAGCCTCCAACAATGTAAGAGTGGTCACTAGGGGCTAGAAAATGAAAGAGGCTCAAAATGATGACCCAATTACAAGTAAAGCTAACCCTAAGCATATCATGTTTGACATGAAGGTTGCAAGTTCCAATACCCAAGTGGGTCCTCTTAAACTGAAGCTGCCTTAGAGGAGCCAATGGTTAAGATTAAGCATAAGTCAAAAGTGAAGGAGGTTGTTAAGGTTGTCAAAAATCCAAAAGAAAGGATGGTGAGTCTTCTATGAGTTTGACATATGCTCTATGTGAAGTTAATCCAGATGTAAACTTGTTACAATTAATATGATTGTTACCTAATGTTAGCAAAAGGAGTTCAAGAAAATCCCAGGAATGGATCATGTTGTACAAATTGCTGGTGTCAAATTGAGTGGGAAAAAAATGGTGGAAAAATGTCAAGAAACATTGCCCTAGGGTTCAAGTGTATTATTATGGTATCTTGATAGAGAGTGCTATGATAGATTGAGTCTGTAAACATCGTGAGTATGGACATATTGGAGAGGCTTGGTTTTCCCATTCAAAAGGATATTACAACTATCCTAAAAATGGCCAATGATAATTTAACGAGACCAGAAGGAATAGTATCTCAAGTACATGTAATACTAGCATATATTGAGTTGTCCTTGACTTCTATGTTATCCAATTCACTGAGAGGCCAAGCTATCAGCTGCTAGGGCTATCGTGGGTATCATACTTTGATTTTTTGGTAGACATTCTAGCTAGTTAGGTGGGTGTGGGCCAGGGAGAATGATTTTGGATATTTATCCTAAATGCCCACTAAATGAAATCACCTTCCACTACATGATGGGAGAGGCACTTGAGGGAACCTCTACCATTGAAACTTCAAACTCTAGTGAGTTTGATTAGCATTCCACAATAGAGGAGGTCTATCAAGTGTGTTTGAATGAGCCGATAGGGACAAAATATTAGATACACAATGCCAATGTAATAAAGTAGGATTTTGGGACTCCTAATGATCCCATCCAATCAAACTCAGTACTCTATTATCTCATGATGAGCATGCCAACTATATATCACTTCTACAATAGTTTAGGGATACATTTACATGGATCTATGATGAATTGAAGGTGATTCCCCTTACTATTGATGTGCACATGATCCCATTGAAAGAAGGTAGTAATCTAGTAAGAAGGAAGGTTATACGAATGCCTTTTGAGCTAAGAGAGTCTCTTTTTGAGGAATTGATATATTTAACGAAGGAAGTTCTGATCTTTCTTATTGAACACACTCAATGGTGCTCACTAATTGTGATAAAGAATAATAATAATAATCAAATCTAGATTTTAAGGAGATGGACAAGCACATAGTAAAGGACTACTACCCTCTACCTTTTATTGATCACATTTTAGATCACTTGGTAGGGTGAGAAATATACTCCTTCATGGATTGCTTTGTGGGCTATAATCAAATGGCCATAGTTTACGAGGATAAGTTGAAAACAATACTCTTTACAATCTTTGGTACCTTTATATACCACGTCATAGCTTTTGGTCTATGCAATGCCCTTGGGTCTTGGCAAAGAACAACTACTAATATGTTTGTCAATATCTCCCTTGGAAGAACTTTAGGTTTTTATGGATGATTTGGGGGTAGCTACCACAATGCATGATAGACAACTCATTGTTCTATGTGTAAGTGCTTTGAGCACTGCTATGAGTATTACATAGCATTAAATCCTTGAAAGTGTGTATTCAAGGTTCCTTATTGCTTATTATTGGGTCATGTTATGAGTGACGTTGGCATGCCCATTGATCCTAAGAAAGTAGCAATAATTATTGCCATGAGCCCACCCAACAACCTTGGGGAGGTTCACAACTTTGTTTCATCTATGGGCTATTATTGTCGGTTCATTAATGTATTGGCCAAGAACTCATTACCTTAACGAATCTCTTGGCACACAATCATGTTTTTGTATGGACTAAGCTGTGTGCAATGGTATTTGAGGATGTTAAGATGGAATTATCCAAAATACTAGTGTTAAAAGCTCCAAAAATGGGTGAGGTTTTCTATATCTTTATAGCTACAACAAGGCAAAGTATCAATTGTTGCCTATCCTAGATTTGGGAGGCATAGCTTTTTTATCCAATCACTTTTGAAGCCAAAAACTAGGCATTTCATAGCTTTATTATAATTATTTAGAAAAAGTATGTTTGGCTATGGTGTCTATTACTACCAAGAAATCTAGACATTACATTCTCTATGAGAAGGTGGTATTTTTCACCAAGGCTAAGGGTCTACACTTATTTTTGAACAAGCTTCAACCCCCTTATCACCTAGTCAAGTGTTTAATCTCTTTACAAGAGTTTGACTATGAGATTCAAAGTAAGCCCCAAAACTGCAAGGAAATGTTGAATTTCTAGTAGATTTTCATGAGCCTAAGGAAGAGTGGGCTGGAATTAGTGACTACGAGGATTTATGCAAGATTGATGTAGCCTCAATCCCATCCTAGGTATGCATCTATTATGCATTATCTATCTAGAGGCCACATAAATACTTTCTAAATCTCGTATAGAAGAAGAGTGGATGAGGTATATCATCATAATGTGGTGTCTAAAGGGGTACATTCATTTTAAAGGAATGCTATGATTCAGTATGTGGGTCATTTTGCTGGATAGCTTATCACCTAGAAAAATTTACGTGTTGGCTATTGGTGGCTAAGGATTTTCCAGGATGCCTTTGTATATGCTAAGCATTGTGATATCTGTCAAGATGCTAAGGAAAATCATAAGAGGTCGCTAAACCCCATTCTAGTGACCTTTCCCTTTGAGAAGTGGGGCATTGACTTTATTGGACATGTGCATCCTTTTTCTACTTTGTTGAGATTTGCAATCACATCCATGCTGCCTCTTTGTAAGAGAAAATGGACTAAGGACATGCAGGCATTTGAGTCCCATAAGCACAGCGGAGAAAAAGGGAACCATTATGAGCCTATAAAGTGATGTACCTTCGTATCATTCTATGATGGAATATAATTGTACTTTTTCCTTTCAGTCATATTCAGTGTCATACTCAAGATTGTGTTTATGAGTCCAAGCTTCCATCTTGGACCTAATTCACTTGAGTAACAGTTGGTCTCTTTAGTCTATGTCATCATGAACATTATCTTTGTGTTCTATCTTGCACATCCATGCTCTAGATCTGCATCTTTTGACATGGTATCGGAGCTCATTTGAGCATGGCCCAACTCTCCTTTCACTCCTCTAATTTCCTCTTCATCTTAGTCCAGCTCATTGTGAGTGTATGACTCCAATTCCTCACTTAACCCCACAATTACTATTTGGCAACCATAGCCAAACAGGACCTACAACACTTGGAGCTTCTATATATTTCTCTACATGTCATATCAGCTCACGATTTCTTCTGTGGACCTCCTTCTCTACTCAAGATTCTCCTCCTTGGCATCTCAGAGTGCAACATCTGCCACTCTATGCTTCAGCATTGATGAAATTTATTGCGTTATTTAGAACTACACCCGCTGTTGTTCGTACTACTGGCGCCCTGTGTGCAGGCTGCTTTGATCTGGTCCGTGACCATAGGGCTTTGGAAGCCCATTATCCAAGCTTCATTCCCATATAAAAAATTTTGAAAATGACTCAAGATTCAACTCACATAGAACAAAAAACCAAGGCTACCTGTAAACCCTAACTGCAGACTCCATAGCCAGTGGAACTCAAGCTTCAATTTTCTTCATTTTCTCTCTCCTACCACTCAAATCATATCCATGCCACTTTGATTTGAGTAAACATTTTCCCATCAAGTCATCAAGAAAGGGAAATTTGTGAGGACCGTAGTGGATTTTAAGACCTCAAACATCATCAATCTCACTCTCCCCACTCTTTCCACTCCATTGGAGATTTTGCCTCTCTCTCAACTGAGTATCCAACAAATATTCAACTGATTTACCAGCAAAGCACCGATTCAAATCAGTAAGGGAAGAAATAAATCAAGCTGCTTAAGCCAAGCAAAGATCCAACTCAGCAAGAGGATCAGCATCAACACCAAGCTCATCAAGATAGTGTCTCTTGATACTAAGTTACTACTTCTTGGCACTTGTGCTCTTTAGCACATTCAAGATCAACTCTTTACTAAGTCATTTGGAGCTAATATCCTATCATGGGAATTTCAAATAAGAAAATTTTTAAATGGCTACTTCCAACAAAGAGTAACATTACTCTAGTTGCTCATTTCAAGCACATAGAAGATGTGCTTGTCTTACTTGCAAGGAATCATGGAGTTGTGAGCATTCAAGTGCTATCACTATTTGAAGAAATGCCTCCTACCTTGGAGAAAGTGCAAGAGTTTGAAGTCATTTCTGCTTGCCTCAAGGATGATACCTTTGCTTGAGGGGGACATGAACATGAAGATTGATGCAACTGTTGCAAGCAAAGTCAATGAAAAAGCAAACCAGGAGGATCTAGAAGAAGAGGACCAAAAGATCAAAGCAGTGGACACTGAAGCTGCAAGCAAAGTGAAGAACAAGTACAAGATCAAAAAGAGCAAGTCTGACTACATCGACAAGAACACCTATAATAAATTGAATATCTATGCAAAAAGAAATACTGTAAACTGCAAGGGCTTGCTGGTCCTTGACCCAATTTTTACCAGACTTTTTTAGCCTTGTAATGCCTAGCCCTAATGCTTCTGTTATAAGTTCCGAGATACACACTCAACTTTCTTATATACTTAAAATATATATGATGAATATTATGCTAGCGCAGAGAGAGAACAGATGAGAGAAAAGAAAGTTGTAGAGAGAGAGAGAGAGAGAGAGAGAGGAATTGACAACACACTAGGGACTAGAAGATGGGCCAGTCCCCCCCTTGTGGAGTTATATTATTGACAAGGAGCAAGCTCCTCCATTACACATAAACCAGTTCTTACTTGTATATCTTGGAAACAAGATCACGGCTCCTTGCACGATATACAACCGGCTAATACTTGCACAACTTGGAAGTTGGCACCTTTTGATCCTTCTTGAGTCTCCTTCTCTCCTACAAAATATGTGTAGGGATCTCCTCTTGGCGCTTGATTTTAGCAGAGCTTCGGCAACACTTGCACCTTCTCTTCTCCTCTTGGAACTTGATTTCAGCAGAGCTTCCACAACACTTGATTTCAGCAGAGCTTCCGCAGCAGTTGCACCTTCTCTTCTCCTCCTGGATGCATACAAAGTGATGCTTCTCTTCTCCTCCTAGATGCGTACAAAGTGATGCTTCCTTCACCTCCCTCACACCCAAGGAGAGCCTCCTCTTTTATAGGCTTTCAAAAGCTTCTTTTCTTGGAGAGAGACTTGAGTTGATCTTCATGCAAGATGTGGCTGTTCCACAACCTACTATGCAACACCAATTTTGAGATATCTCTTTGTGTGTTGCTCGGATGAAAAAACATCCAACACAAAAGTTGTAGATCTCGTTGTTTCCAATAACCATCATGGCCCATTTTTAGAGATTGTCTTTCTATCGCGAGATATTTTAAAAATGGATTCACCATGTCTTTTTTAAAAAGAATAGCTTCTCAAAATGTACTCTTAACTTGTGATCCATGCAACCACCTTACGGAGAGTTCATTAAATTTCCTTGGGCCTCAACCTTAAGATTGACTTCCACACAAAAGATTGTGTCTTTTTAGACCTTAGAAAGAGAAAATCACTTCTCTCCTCACTTCTAGAGGATCACATATCTTGTCTTTCTTAGTGAGAGAATTAGCTCTCTTGGCTTTCTTAATGAAAGAAAAGACCTTAAACCTTGACTTGTAAGGGAGTGGATGACCCCAAATGAATCCAATTCTCATTACACACAAGTAAACATTCCCAAGAGTCCCTGGATGTGCACATAAATACATATACACAATGCTAATGCACTTCCTCTTCTTAGTTTTTAATCCATCTTCATTTATGTGTAACTCGTTGGTTCTTGTGTACACTCTTACACTTGATAAACACTTCTTTCCCCCTTCATAACTTGTACTGCCTATACCTGATATCCTCGTCATAGTGCTCTGATCACCCCCTTAAGTGATGCACTAGGAATATTGGTCTCTAAATGGTCTCATGGCCATGCTAGATCATCATCAATGTCAAGAATCGCGTGGTGGAGGGGATCGCTCAAGATGCTGCGCCGAACACACACAGAATGCACAAGGAGAAGCTCACTCAAGAGACAAGAAGAGAGATGGAGGCCAAAACGTTTTCTTGCTGATTTCTTCTTTTTCTTTCACACACTTCACAATGTACACAAAGTATAGATAAGATACAAGATAAAAGGAAAGTGGCCTACTAAGTCAAACAATGCATAACCGACTACACTAGTCGACTGGCGCTATAACTATGCCAGCTGTAAATAGGTGTAACAACCTGAATATAATAAGTAGTGAGTCAGTGGCCATGTGAGAGTCATAATGACCACCGACGTGCTAAGTGTAGACGTGTGGACCCATCTAACCAGGCGGTCCATCATCAATGTCCACATGTGTTGAGCTTGTCATCTCAACACTCCCCCTCAAGCTCAACTGCATCTCTGCAACTCCAAGTAAGCTTCGAAACTTTTGAAGCTTCTCTCTACCCAATGCCTTCGTGAAGATGTCAGCTATCTGATCCTGTGTGCTGACATACACCAAGTCAATCTCACCTGCTAGTACCTTCTCTCTCACAAAGTGGTAGTGTACCTCAATATGTTTTGTCCTGGCATGGAACACAGGGTTCCTAGCCAACTGTATACTGCTCATGTTGTCACAATAAATGACAACTGGACCTTCCACCTGCACATCCAAATCAGCCAATAACTTTTGCAACCATACTACCTCACATGCTGCAACAGCAGCACCTCTATACTCAGCCTCTGTACTCGACAAAGCAACTGTAGATTGCTTTTTGCTGCTCCAAGCAACTGCTGCACTACCAAGAGAGAACATGTATCCGCTGGTAGATCTTCTATCCGACATACTACCAGCCCAATCTGCATCTGTGTATCCAAACACATGTACATCTGTACCTGCCTCATAGAAAAGTCCATAATGTAATGTGGACTTGACATATCTCAATATGCGTCTCACTGCATCCAAGTGTGGTTTTCTAGGTACTTGCATAAATTGACTCACAAGACCAACAGCGTAGCTCAAGTCTGGCCTTGTAATAGTCATGTAAATCAAACTTCCCACTATCCTCCTGAACATAGTAGGGTCTTCTATCTCATCCCCAACATCAGCACTCAGCTTTACATTCTGCTCCAACGGGACTGAAAGTGGTTTGCATGCTGTCTTTCCATACTTGGACAACATATCCAAGCCATACTGTCTTTGGGACAGCCATATACCATCATCACATCTGATCACCTCAATGCCAAGGAAGTACCTTAGCTCACCTAGATCCTTCATCTCAAACTTCATCTTCAAACAACCCTTGACTTCAGCAATCCCACTATCACTATCACCTGTAATAATCAAGTCATCCACATAGATGACTATGATGACCAAACCTGCATCTCCTTTTCTCACATAAAGTGAGTGATCAGCATCAGAAACATAAAAACCAATATTGACAAGATACTCTCTAATCTTGTCAGACCATGCTCTAGGTGCTTGCTTGAGCCCATAGAGTGCCTTCTTCAATCTGCACACATACGTGGGATGCTCTAAATCTTCATAACCTGCTGGCTGATCCATATACACTTCTTCCTGCAAATCACCATGCAAGAAGGCATTCTTTACATCCATTTGCTGCAATCTCCAACCTTTGGCTGCTGCCAAAGCAATCACACATCTGACAGTCGCCATCCTAGCAACTGGACTGAAGGTTTCATCATAATCTATGCCATATGTCTGGGCATAGCCTTTTGCAACCAACCTAGCTTTGTACCTGCTAATAGAACCATCTGCATTGTGCTTAATCTTATAAACCCACTTACATCCAATAGCTTTCTTTCCCTTCGGCAATGATACTAGATCCCAAGTCTTATTAGCCTCTAATGCAGCCATCTCCTCATCCATTGCTGCATCCCAATGAGCATGACCAACAGCCTCCTCAAAACATGTAGGCTCAACATCCTCAACTAGTTTCACCATATAAGCATAATGGTGAGCTGCATAACCTTCAAAACCAAATCTTTTAACAGGGTATCTCACCCTGCTAGACCTGCGTACCACTGGATCACTCAATGGAGTCTTTGCATTAGCCCGTGCTCTCTGCACACCTGGAGTCCTCACTGAAGGAATGCCAAGCTCATCATCTAAGCTCTCTGAGCCACTAGAGTCTCCATCAAGAACTGCATCAATGCCTTCTGACACTTTATTCTTTCCTTTGTCTTTACCTGTAGTGCTACTAGATGCACCTGAAGATGTAGAGGTACTCCTTAGTCTCCCAGACCAAGGACTACTAGATGATGTCTCTGGTCCACTAAGAGTCCGTGATTCTTGCTTTTCAGCCTGCACATGAGTGTCATGATCATCATCAACATCCAATGCATCACCACTAGATGCATACCAGCTGCTCATTTCATCAAAGATGACATCCCTGCTCACTCTGAACTTACATGTGACAGGGTTGTAACAGCGATACCCTTTCTGCTCTAAAGAGTATCCAATAAAGACACACTTTTCAGCCTTTGGATCCAGTTTCTTCCGCAAATCATCTGGCACATGAACATACGCAATGCAGCCAAATACTTTCAAGTGTGAAACATCAGGCTTCTTACCTGTAAAACATTCTTCGGGGGTCATACCATGAACTGCAGCTGTGGGAGTTCTGTTCATAATATAAACAGCAGTATGAACAGCCTCAGACCAAAAATGCTTAGGCATATTCTTTTCAGCCATCAAGGCGCGTGCAACTTCTGCAATATGCCTGTTTTTCCTTTCTGCAACCCCATTTTGCTGTGGGGTATACCTGCATGTGAACTGTCTCTTTATCCCATGAGACTTCAGAAAATCACTGAACTCATTTGAGAGGTACTCTCCCCCTCCATCTGACCTCAGGCACTTTACTTTCAAGCCTGTTTCTCTTTCAACTGCAGCCTTGAAAGTTCTAAAGTGCTCAAACGCTTCACTCTTTTCCTTCATAAAATATACCCACAGCTTTCTAGAACAATCATCAATGAATGTGACAAAGTATGAACTGCCTCCAAGAGATACATTTTGTGTAGGCCCCCAAATGTCTGTATGTACAACATCAAGAATATTTCTGCTTACATCTCTATCATGTGAAAAAGGTTGCCTTGCCTGCTTACCAAACTGACATGCTTCACATACCTTCTGAAATTTTGCAACTCTAAATGTAGGCAAACCTGTAACCAACCCTTTGGACTGCATTAGTTTCAGCCTTTGTACATTTGCATGTCCAATGCGTTTGTGCCAAATTTCAATGTCTGCAACAACACCTTTTCCTTTGGCATACATAGCAGCATTCATAGTAGGAATTCCGGCATCTAGAGTGAACATACGTCCAACTCTACTTCCCTTTGCTACCAACCTGCACTTGTCATTGAAGTCTTCTACAAAGCAGCCTTTTGCATTAAATCTGACTTACAGCCCTTGCTCTACCATTTGACCGACTGACACCAAATTCTTTGTAATAGATGGCACATGTAATACATCTGAAAGACTCTTTGTCTTACCATCATGCAAGGACAAGGGAACTTTTCCAATGTGTGAAATTGGGTGGCATGAGTCATCACCCGTCTGCACATAACCTGCATTCTGCAAATCCTGCATCTCTCCAAACCATTCTGCATGGCTAGTCATATGATTGGATGCACCTGAATCAACATACCAAACATCTTCATGTGTTTCCTTTCCTGTAACAGTATTCAGCACATGCTGCATAACAAACAAACGTTCATTTTTGTCTTCATTCTGTCGTGAAGACGATGCATAGTTTCCTTGTTGCAACTTACCACTCCGAATATCATCTTTCTTGGCATAACATTGGGCTGCAATATGACCTGTTTTGCCACAGTAGTGGCACACAATACCAGAGTTGTTAGAACCTCTGTTCTGCCATCAACCTCTTCCTCTAAAGCTCCCCCTGCCTCTAAAGTTACCACGACCTCCTGAAACCTGCATATCGCCAAATTGCTAATTCAATCTATTTTGCTGGTTATCACTACCACGTCCTGTACCACGGCCTCTTGAAGAGAACCTACCACGTCCCCTTCCTGAACTGGAGTAGAAAGCCTGGACCTGTTCACCACTTCTTTCAGATGTCTCACTCTGCATGTTGATTTCTTCAGTGATCATTAGAGAGACCAACTCATCAAAATCTGGAAATGGCTTTCTGACATATACGGAAGTTACAAAAGACTTCCAAGCCTTTTCATTGTTAAGTCCACCCAAGGTAGACGACACCAAATCATCATCATCGGGCATTGCATCAATCGCTGCCAATGCATCTGCAATGCTCCTTACCTTCAATGCATACTCATTGATAGACATATTCCCTTTCTTCAATGTATTCAACTCTTGCTTGAGTTGAATCTTTCGTGCCTTTGTATTTACAGAAAACATACTTTCAAGTATGGTCCAAGCTGCATATGCATTCTCTGCATTTCTAATGTGTCCCAACATATTATTGTCAATTACTGTAGACAACCAATACATGACCTTCTTGTCTTTTGCATTCCATTCCTTTCGTGCCTTTATCTCTTCTACAGTTGGAGGATCACTCACCTCTGGCTCCTTTTCTTCACCTGAAACGAACTCGTAAAGGCCTTTTCCAATAAGAAAGTTCGTGACACGGAACTTCCATGAAGGGTAGTTGTTCTTGTCAAGCTTCTCAATGATGGGGCTTCCACTGTTCTCTGCCATTATCACAAGAATAATACCAAACAGCAAGCGAATCTTCTGCAATCCTCGACCTATAGTGCACAGCAATACACTAGACAGCCTTTTTCACTGTCTGCTCAACAATACATGCAATCTGCAACCTGTTTGCAGATAAACCTCGTGTTTACTCACTGGTAAACACCTTTAATCTTACAGATCTGAAATCTGTAACTTGCGCACCCACTGTCGGTCGATACAGCTGAAGTCACAGCGTACCCTGAAACTGCTGTCCGCAACTTGCGGCTCTAAAACGCGCCCTGAAACGGCCTCAAATGCCCAAAATAACTGCGGGCAAGCCCTAAAGGGCTTATCTGCAGAATATACAGTGCTCTTCGCGCACACCAAATCTCACTGCAATCTAAGATTTTTGCTCTGCCCTGCTTCCGGTGCCTCCACAGGCACTATCCAAGAGAAAGAGTGGAAGGATGGGAGAGCTTCTTACCCATGGCTTGCTTGCTCGAACCTTGCTTCTTCCCCTTTGCTTCAACCTTCGAAATCAGCCTCTCTCAGTGGTGCGGCTCTGATACCATGTCAAGAATCGCGTGGTGGAGGGGATCGCTCAAGATGCTGCACCGAACACACACAGAATGCACAAGGAGAAGCTCACTCAAGAGACAAGAAGAGAGATGGAGGCAAAAACGTTTTCTTGCTGATTTCTTCTTTTTCTTTCACACACTTCACAATGTACACAAAGTATAGATAAGATACAAGATAAAAGGAAAGTGGCCTACTAAGTCAAACAATGCATAACCGACTACACTAGTCGACTGGCGCTATAACTATGCCAGCTGTAAATAGGTGTAACAACCTGAATATAATAAGTAGTGAGTCAGTGGCCATGTGAGAGTCATAATGACCACCGACGTGCTAAGTGTAGATGTGTGGACCCATCTAACCAGGCGGTCCATCATCAATGTCCACATGTGTTGAGCTTGTCATCTCAACAATCAACACTTAAAGAAAAGTGAGTCATTAATTTATTTAAAAAATAGAGAGTGTGTAATAAGCAATCAATTTAGTGATAGCTTTTGACATAAGCTTGTAAACTTCTCATGTAGCCTTGTAATACAGCCTCTATACACTTTGTGAGGCCCTTGTTATAGCCTCTGGATGTCCACCATGTTTGTGGTACCCACACTTAGCCTCTAATGTTTTACCATGTCTATGGTGTCCCCACACTTTACAAGTGTTGCTTTCACTAAAGCCTCTACACACTTTGTACTTACGGTTGTGATTGAGGAGGGGTGTTGAGATTTGCAATCACATCCATGTTGCCTCTTTGTAAGAGCAGATGTTGGGCTAAGGACATGCATGCATCTATATCCCATAAGCATAATGGAGAAAAAGGGAACCATCATGAGCCTATAAAGTGATGTACCTTCTTATCATTCTATGATGGAATATAACTATACTTTTTCCTTTAAGTCATAGTCAATGTCATACTCAAGATTGTGTTTATCAGCTCCAAGCTTCCATCTTGGAACCTAATTCACTTGAGTAACAGTTGGTCTCTTTAGTCTATGTCATCATGAACATTCTCTTTGTGTTCCATCCACCATAGCCATGCTCTAGATCCGCATCTTTTGACACTTCATGAAAGCATCATATGATTGTGGCGATAGACTATTTTACAAAGTGGTCTAAAGTTAAAGTTTACACTACAATGAAGGATAATGCCAAGGATATGGCTAGTTTTATTTTGGAGCAAACCGTTTTCCATTTTGGTCCATCTAAGGAGCTTGTGTTGTCTGACTGTGGGATGCATTTTTTGAATAAACTGATTGAGGCTTTGATGGAAACTCTAAAGAGTAAACAAGATAAGACCATACCTTATAAACCCTAAGAAAATGGGCAAGTAGAGATTACCAATAAGCAGCATATGGGGATTTTATCTGAGATGGTATTCAAAGGTGAGAGTGATTGGGATAAAAGATTGTATGTGGTTGTATAGGCTAAAAGAGTCTATCTAAATAGAAGGACTGATGAGGTTTGTCCTTCTCCTAGTGGTCTTCTTCTTCTTCTTCTTCTTCTTCTTCTTCTTCTTCTTCTTTTGCTCCATTTTCTTCTTCTTCTTTAACAGCAACTAGATAGGCCTTTTGGGACCTCTTTCTGGCATGGCAAAACTTCTTGGTGTGTCTAGTCCTTTTGCAAAAGTCACGGATGAGCTGATCCTTCTTGCATTTGTACTTTGATAACTTAAACTGTGCACTAAACAAGGTGTCAAGTCTCGTCCATGTAACTTGTGAAGTATCATAGTTATCCACATGGTGGATATAGCTGTCGTCTAGCTCCAGTTTGATAATGGCATGTGCTTTGTCATTAGCTTTCTACCAGATAGTTGCTAGGGCAACATCCCGAGGTTTCTTTGCTTGTCCATTGGTGATGGCCCACGAGACCCTTCTTCATTAGGATGAGCTTGATGCGGGTCTGCCACTTGTGAAACCCAACTCCTTTGAAGCAAGCAGTTGGAGAGTTTTTTCCCATGTTGGATGGCTAGAGCAACAACAAATCAGCACCAAAATTCTTAGATTTCAGTAGTAAAAGAGTTTAGCACAAGTGCCAAGAAGCACTAGGTGAGTGCCAATGGACACTATGTCTGTAGCTTCTTTCAAATCTAAGTCTTCCCCTCCTTGATTGTAGGCAGGAGTGAGAAAATGAGAGAAGAATGACCTTGAAGCTTGAGTAGCTATCGAGTGCAAAATAGGGTTTCAAACATGGGTCTGATTTTTTTGATGTAGCAGCTCACAGAAGCCATCATTTCAAGAGATCTCTGAGTTGAAGAAGGCTTACATATAGAGCTTCCAAAGCCCCATACCCAGCACACAAATTATGGACTATAGACGCTGCTATAGTAGTACAACAGTCTAAGGCGCATATCTGGATAGCGACATTGAAAATTTTTAATGCTGAGCCCTGTGATGACCAATTTCAAGCTCTGAGGTGATACAGAGAAGTGCCTTCAGCAGATGAACAAAGTCCTAGAAGAGAACTACTAATGATATGGCATGTAAAGAGAGATATGGAAGCTCCAAGGAGGTAAGGTCCTACAGGCTATGGCTACCATGAAGGTCAAAGTGAGTTGGAAGTGGAATTGGAGCTCGAGATGAGGTCATGAACTCAAGATGAGCTGGGAAAAGATAAAGAGAAGATGGAAGAGCAGAGAGGAAACTAGGCCATGCCCGACTGGGCTTTGATACCATGTCAAAACATGGATCTAGGACATGGCAATGTGGAAGCTATGGAGGTTAAAAGATGAAGACCAAACTCATGAAGACATAGACATTAACAAGACCAACTGTCACACAAGTGAATTAGGTTCAAAGATTGAGACTTGGACTCATAAACACAATCTTGTGTGTGGACAATGACATAGACACTTTACTAGAAAGAAAAGAGTTCTATCATTGCGTTAGAAAAGAGTGCAAGTACAATGCTTTATAGTAAATTAAATGGTATCGTTTCTATTGTGCATATGGGATTCTAGTCCTGAGCCCTCATTGCTCTTTACAAAGAGACTGAAGTAGGTGTGATTGCAAACATCTTAACATTTTTGCATAACACTTGGCTTATTTATAGTTGAAATTATTTGAGCACAATGAGTCATACACATTGCATTTGCATTTAAGCATGGTATCAAAAGGAAAACTCTTAGATGCATAGCACCTCTATACCTAGTTGTGACCAATGCTAAGTGTATGAGGTTTATTTGTTGTAGGGTAGCATAGTGATCTTTGGGGAGATGTTATATGAGGATAAAATATTTCTTAATTGTTATATACATCATGAGAAGATTTTGCCACATTTTCCTTTATGCTTGAGATGGCACATCCCAAGGGGCCAATCTCCTTGGGGTATAGGAGAGCCATATGAGCCACAGTAATTGACCAGGGGGTGCTCTATTTGTGGGTATAACAAGGTGTTAGTAACCTATATGTATGGGATACTCCCCATACTTGGAGTCAGGATGGGCAATAAGTTGAACTATAGTTTGAAACTCGTGTCTATAAACACATTCATTAGATAAATCATTTTGTAACATCTAGATGCTCCTAGCTATGAGGTCATGGGGGTTTTTTTGTGTGTATGGTAGTCTACTAGCTAGAGCTCCTATACTATCCTACATGCTCCATCATGTGTATAGGATCCCAAAAATCCAAAAACTAGTCATCCTCTCTAGGAGGGTGTATCATATTATCAAGTACATGCTCCATGGCAAAGAGATGACCTCTAGGTCATGAACTACCTCTAGAACCATAGCCATCATTGCTATATCCACCTACATAGTTCCCAAACTATTCCTTTCTTAATCCCTAACTATAGCATTTTGCTTATGAAAGTACTCTCTCTCAAAGTGACCAAACTCTCCACAATAATGACACATACCATCTCTCTATGGATGAGAGCATTCTCTCCCTCTAGAGTAGGATCTCCCCCTACCTCTAGGCATAAAATCACTACCTCCAAAGGTACTACAGTCTTGTGCAAAGGTTTCTCCGTGACCATAAGATGATCCTCTAGCTCTAGATGATCTATACCGCCCTTGCTGATAATAAAATAGACCATATTGATTAGCATTCTTTTCACTATTAGATGCATTTAGACCCAACTTAATACATTCAAAAAGAAGCAAAGCAATAAACCCTTCAAAATAAAGCATAGAGCTTCCCTCACAAAAATGGTGGTATCAGGGGACTTGTGTGATGGTCCAAGTCCTTTTGAGTGACAGATACCAATTTATCATCATCAACTAGTGCATTTATTGACGCCAGATCTTCTATAACCTATTTTATTTCTGCCACATAATCATGGATTCTTCTGTTTCTTCTCCATCCACATGTAGCCTTTGCTTTAACTATATTTTCCTAGCCTCCGTGCATGTATCATATATCGTTTTTATGATTTCCCAAGCATTTTTGCAAGTTTGCCTTTTTAATGTGTGAAATTTGTGTCTCTAATGTACAGATAGATCTCCAATGCAATACTTTTCTATTTTTGCCAGTCCAATCCTTATATGCATTTTTTTAATATTCAATGGACTAATCAAGTAATTTTGAATGTGCATCTTCACCTATAATAAGGTCCCAAAGACCTTTTCCCATCAAGAAGTTCTCCATACAGTAGGACCATACACTATAGTTGTCCTTGGTCAAATTTTCACCTATAATTTGCATAGTCTGTGCATTTTTTGATATTATAAAGACTACAAACTCAGCAAAACCAATTGTATATAATGTGCCAAATCAATATTCAAGCATCTGAACATGATGAAGCATCAATTTGACAAAACTGAGACCATAAAGCATTCAAAATTCCAAAAAAATATATATACATTGAGTTCCACTATAATAAGTATGTCCAAATGTTGTCCCATGTATCCATACATTAGGCCCATATGTCAAACATTGGCTATCCACAGCAAGAAGCAATGAAAAGGAGCTAAAATGGTGCCCATATGACCTAAAAATCATCAAAATGTGGGTCTAAAATTGACCAATTTCCCTACTATTTTTTTATAGTTTTTCATGCCAAGAATGAAGTCCTCAACCCATAATAATTTTCTTGAGTTCTTTTTAATATCAATATCCAAAAATGGTATAAAATTGGCTTTTTAGCCACAAAACAACTAGTTTCCAACCTCTGTAGTGTGAACACACAAAATAGTGAACCACTTCGTAAAATAACCAATTCTAAGAGACTACAGTTGAACCAAAGTTGTCAACTAACTAGTTCAAGTTTGGTCCAAATCACCAATTTCAAATATGAACACCATGAAGATAACCGATTCACTGTATTTCTTATGTGATAGGAGTTGATTTGGGGGGCTATTAATCTTAGATAATCTTTTCAAAAGAAGGCTTAATCATATTTTTTCTGTTAGAATATCAAGCTCCCGTTACTCTTCAATCAATCTATCTTTATGTGTGTGACTGACATTAGCTGGATATAACTGTACATCAAGGGGAGCTACAAGCTCTACCCCGAGACTTACGGACTGCTTATTGATCAAGTGTTTCAAGCCAAGTGGCCGTGGCTACCTCTCACATAGCCGGCGCGCCATGCCTACCTTACGAGTGTAGTAAACTTACCTTGATGCTCGATCGAGTACCCTCCTCTCTCTTGCACACCGGTAGCTCCATGATCTTTGTGGCAATCTCAAGCAACCTCAATCCCTCTCCCATGAGCTCCATCTTCCATAGCCACGCGCGCGAGAGAAGAGAAGAGAAGAGAAGAGAAGAAGAGAAGAGGAGATGGTGAAGAGCTTCACCCTCTTGATCCCTCACTCCCACACACTCACTCCCTCACACTCTTACACTCCCTCTCTCAAGAGCACACACAAGCAAGAAGGAGAAGAGAAGAGAAGAAGAAGAGAGCCACTTTTTGCCACACACACAAGATGTTGAGATGACAAGCTCAACACATGTGGACATTGATGGTGGACCGCTTGGTTAGATGGGTCCACACATCTACACTTAGCACATTGGTGGTCATTATGACTCTCACATGGCCACTGACTCGTTACTTATTATATTCAGGTTGTTACGCCTATTTACAACTGGCATAGTTTTTATCTTCTCTTGTCACGGTTCATTTCTCCCTCTCCCATTTTGGCACAACTCTCATCTTTCTTGTTCTTGCTTTTCTCTCTTGTGCTCCTTTGTCAAATCTAATGGAGAGTGAGGAAGAGGATGAGGATGAGGATGGAAGAATTGTTCAATTTCTTGTGTGCCTATCTCTTGTGTGTTTTGAGAGCATGGATTCTTGGTGAGAATAGCCCCAGTCGACTAGTGTAGTCGGTTATTCATTGTTTGACTTAGTAGGCCACTTTCCTTTATGTTGTATCTTATCTATACTTTGTGTACATTGTAAAGTGTGTGGAAGAAGAAGAAGAAACCAGTAAGAAAACGTTTTGGCCTCCATCTCTCTTCTTGTCTCTTGAGTGAGCTTCTCCTTGTGCATTCTGTGTGTGTTTGGTGCACCATCTTGAGCAAGTCCCCCCACCATGCGATTCTTGACATGGTATCAGAGCCGCGCCACTGAGAGAGGCTAATTTCGAAGGCTGAAGCGAAGGATAAGAAGCAAGGTTCGAGCAAGCAAGCCACATGTAAGAAGCTCTCCCATTCTTCCACTCTCTCTCTTGGATAGTGCTTGTGGAGGCACTAGAAGTAGGGTCGAGCAAAAATCTCAGATTGCAATGAGATTTGGTGTGTGCGAAAAGCGTTGTGTATTCTGCAGATAGGCCCTTTAGGGCTTTTCCGCAATTATTTTGGGCATCTGAGGCCGTTTCAAGCCCCGTTTTAGAGCCACAAGGTTGCAGACAGCAGTTTCAGGGTACACTGTGACTTTGACTCTATTGATCGAAAGTGGGTGCACAGGTTACAGATTTCAGATCTTTAAGTTCAAAGGTGTTTACCAGCAGTAAACACAAGGTTTATCAGCAAACTGGTGCAGATTGCATGTATTGTTGAGCAGACAGTGAAAAAGGCTGTCTGGTGTATTGCTCCGCACTACAGGTCGAGGATTGCAGAAAATTTGCTTGTTGTTTGGTATTATTTTTGTGATAATGGCAGAGAATAGTGGAAACCCCATCATTGAGAAGCTCGACAAGAACAACTACCCTTCATGGAAGTTCCGTGTCACGAACTTCCTTATTGGAAAAGGCCTCTACGAGTTTGTTTCAGGTGAGGAAAAGGAGCCGGAGGTGAGTGATCCTCCAACTGCAGAAGAGACAAAGGCACGGAAGGAATGGAATGCAAAAGATAAAAAGGTCATGTATTGGTTGTCTACAATAATTGACAATAATATGTTGGGACACATTATAAATGCAGAGAATTCATATGCAGCTTGGACCATACTTGAAAGTATGTTTTCTGTAAATACAAAGGCACGAAAGATTCAACTCAAGCAAGATTTGAATACATTGAAGAAAGGGAAGATGTCTATCAATGAGTATGCATTGAAGGTAAGGAGCACTGCAGATACCTTGGTAGCAATTGATGCAATGCCCGATGATGATGATTTGGTGTCGTCTACCTTGGGTGGACTTAATAATGAAAAGGCTTGGAAGTCTTTTGTAACTTCCGTATATGTTAGAAAGCCATTTCCAGATTTTGATGAGTTGGTCTCCCTTATGATGATCACTGAAGAGATCAACATGCAGAGGGAGACATCTGAAAGAAGTGGTGAACAGGTCCAGGATTTCTACTCCAATTCAGGAAGGGGATGTGGCAAGTTCTCCTCAAGAGGCCGTGGTACAGGACGTGGTAGTGACAACCAGCAAAACAGATTGAATCAGCAATTTGGCGATATGCAAGTTTCAGGAGGTCATGGTAACTTTAGAGGCAGGGGGAGCTTTAGAGGAAGAGGTGGATGGCAGAACAGAGGTTCTAACAACTCTGGTATTGTGTGTCACTACTGTGGCAAAACAGGTCATATTGTAGCCCAATGTTATGCTAAGAAAGATGATATCCGTAGTGGTAAGTTGCAGCAAGGAAACTATGCATCGTCTTCACGACAGAATGAAGACAAAATGAATGTCTGTTTGTTATGCAGCATATGTTGAATGCTGTTACAGGAAAGGGAACACATGATTATGTTTGGTATGTTGATTCAGGTGCATCCAACCATATGACCAGCCATGCAGAATGGTTTGGAGAGATGCAGGAATTGCAAAATGCAGGTTATGTGCAGACGGGTGATGATTCATGCCACCCAATTTCACATGTTGGAAAATTTCCCTTGTCCTTGCATGATGGTAAGACAAAGAGTCTTTCAGATGTATTACATGTGCCATCTATTACAAAGAACTTGGTGTCAGTCGGTCAGATGGTAGAGCAAGGGCTGTAAGTCAGATTTAATGCAAAGGGTTGCTTTGTAGAAGACTTCAATGACAAGTGCAGGTTAGTTGCAAAGGGAAGTAGAGTTGGACGTATGTTCACTCTGGATGCTGAAATTCCTACTATGAATGCTGCTATGTATGCTAAAGGAAAAGGTGTTGTTGGAGACATTGAAATTTGGCACAAATGCATTGGACATGCAAATGTACAAAGGCTGAAATTAATGCAGTCCAAAGGGTTAGTTATAGGTTTGCCTACATTTAGAGTTGCAGAATTTCATAAGGTATGCGAAGCATGCCAATTTGGTAAGCAGGAAAGACAACCCTTTTCACATGACAGAGATGTAAGCAGAAATATCCTTGATGTTGTGCATACAGACATTTGGGGGCCTACACAAAATGTATCTCTTGGAGGCAGTTCATACTTTGTCACATTCATTGATGATTGTTCTAGAAAGCTATGGGTATGTTTTATGAAGGAAAAGAGTGAAGTTTTTAAGCACTTTAGAACTTTCAAGGCTGCAGTTGAAAGAGAAACATGCTTGAAAGTAAAGTGCTTGAGGTCAGATGGAGGGGGAGAGTACCTCTCGAATGAGTTCAGTGATTTTCTAAGGTCTCATGGGATAAAGAGATAGTTCATATGCACATATACCCCACAGTAAAATGGGATTGCAGAAAGAAAAAACAGGCATATTTCAGAAGTTGCACGCGCCTTGATGGCTGAAAAGAATATGCCTAAGCATTTTTTGTCTAAGACTGTTCATACTGCTGTTTATATTATGAACAGAACTCCCACAGCTGCAGTTCATGGTATGACTCCTGAAGAATGCCTTACTGGCAAGAAGCCTGATGTATCGCACTTGAAAGTGTTTGGCTGCATTGCGTAAGTCCATGTGCGAGATGAGTTGCGGAAGAAACTAGATCCAAAGGCTGAAAAGTGTGTCTTTATTGGATACTCTTTAGAGCAAAAAGGGTATCGTTGTTATAACCCTGTCACATGTAAGTTCAGAGTGAGCAGGGATGTCATCTTTGATGAAATGAGCAGTTGGTATGCATCTAGTGGTGATGCATTGGATGATGATGATGATCATGACACTCATGTGCAGGCTGAAAAGCAAGAATCACGGACTCTTAGTGGACCAGAGACATCATCTAGTAGTCCTTGGTCTGGGAGACTAAGGAGTACCTCTACATCTTCAGGTGCATCTAGTAGCACTACAGGTAAAGACAAAGGAAAGAATAAAGTGTCAGAAGGCATTGATGCAGTTCTTGATGGAGACACCAGTGGCTCAGAGAGCTTGGATGATGAGCTTGGCATTCCTTCAGTGAGGACTCCAGGTGTGCAAAGAGCACGCGTTAATGCAAAGACTCCATTGAGTGATCCAGTGGTACGCAGGTCTAACAAGGTGAGATACCCTATTAAAAGATTTGGTTTTGAAGGTTATGCAGCTCACCATTATGCTTATATGGTGAAACTAGTTGAGAATGTTGAGCCCACATGTTTCGAGGAGGCTGTTGGTCATGCTCATTGGGATGCAGCCAATGGATGAGGAGATGGCTGCATTAGAGGCCAATAAAACTTGGGATCTAGTATCATTTCCAAAGGGCAAGAAATCTATTGGATTTAAGTGGATTTATAAGATTAAGTACAATGCAGATGGTTCTATTAGTAGGTACAAAGCTAGGTTGGTTGCAAAAGGCTATGCCCAGACATATGGCATAGATTATGATGAAACCTTCAGTCCAGTTGCTAGGATGGCAACTGTCAGATGTGTGATTGCTTTGGCAGCAGCCAAAGGTTGGAGGTTGTAGCAAATGGATATGAAGAATGCCTTCTTGTATGGTGATTTACAGGAAGAAGCGTATATGGATCAGCCAGCAGGTTATGAAGATTTAGAGCATCCCACGTATGTGTGCAGGTTGAAGAAGGCGCTCTATGGGCTCAAGCAAGCACCTAGAGCATGGTCTGACAAGATCAGAGAGTATCTTGTCAATATTGGCTTTTATGTTTCTGATGCTAATCACTCACTTTATGTGAGAAAGGGAGATGCAGGTTTGGTCATCATAGTCATCTATGTGGACGACTTGATTATTACATGTGATAATGATAGTGGGATTACTGAAGTCAAGGACTTCTTGAAGAAAAAGTTTGAGATGAAGGATTTAGGTGAGCTAAGGTACTTCCTTGGCATTGAGGTGATCAGAAGTGATGATGGTATATGGCTATCCCAAAGACAGTATGGCTTGGATATGTTGTCCAAGTATGGTATGACTGCACGCAAACCGCTTTCAGTCCCGTTGGAGCAGAATGTAAAGTTGAGTGCTGATGTTGGGGATGAGATAGAAGACCCTACTATGTTCAGGAGGATAGTGGGGATTTTGATCTACATGACCATTACAAGGCCAGACTTGAGCTACGTTGTTGGTCTTGTGAGTCAATTTATGCAAGTACCTAGAAAGCCACATTTGGATGCAGTTAGACGCATATTGAGATATGTGAAATCTACATTACATTATGGACTTTTTTATGAGGCAGGTATAGATGTATAGGTGTTTGGATACGCAGATGTAGATTGGGATGGTAGTATGTCTGATAGAAGATCTACCAGCAGATACATGTTCTCTCTTGGTAGTGCAGCAGTTGCTTGGAGCAGCAAAAAGCAATCTACAGTTGCTTTGTCGAGTACAGAGGCTGAGTATAGAGGTGCTGCTGTTGCAGCATGTGAGGTAGTATGGCTGCAAAAGTTATTGGCTGATTTAGTTGTGTAGGTGGAAGGTGCAGTTGTCATTTATTGTGACAACATGAGCAGTATACAGTTGGCTAGGAACCCTGTGTTCCATGCCAGGACGAAACATATTGAGGTACACTACCACTTTGTGAGAGAGAAGGTACTAGCAGGTGAGATTGACTTGGTGTATGTTAGCACACAAGATCAGATAGCTGACATCTTCACGAAGGCATTGGGTACAGAGAAGCTTCAAAAGTTTCGAAGCTTACTTGGAGTTGCAGAGATGCAGTTGAGCTTGAGGGGGAGTGTTGAGATGACAAGCTCAACACATGCGGATATTGATGGTGGACCGCCTGGTTAGATGGGTCCACACATCTACACTTAGCACGTCGGTGGTCATTATGACTCTCACATGGCCACTGACTCATTACTTATTATATTCAGGTTGTTACACCTATTTATAACTGGCATAGTTATAGCACCAATCAACTAGTGTAGTCGGTTATGCATTGTTTGACTTAGTAGGCCACTTTCCTTTATGTTGTATCTTATCTATAGTTTGTGTGCATTGTAAAGTTTGTGGAAGAAGAAGAAGAAACCAGCAAGAAAACGTTTTGGCCTCCATCTCTCTTCTTGTCTCTTGAGTGAGCTTCTCCTTGTGCATTCTGTGTGTGTTCGGCCCACCATCTTGAGCAAGTCCTCCCACCACACGATTCTTGATACAAGAATGAGCTTCTCATTCATTTTTGAACTTTATATACATACCCTCCCTTTTTTGGCGGTCATCCCCTTTTTTTACAAGGCCAACCATTGGCCTACTAAGCCCATTTCTCATTTCCCACCATTCTAATTTATCCTATTCCCAACTAATGCATACAATTTGCACAGGAGCAAGCCTGGAACTCTTTTATAAGGATTCGGGAGCACTTCCACACTTAATGGTGCACCTTTTACTCTTTTGCTGTCTCGGGGCGACACTAAGACTTTTCGAGGGTCATGCCCGGACATTTAAATTTTCAGGGCGCCTTTTCTTTCTTTATCCTGCGTCTTTTTTGCTATTTCCTTTTTTCCATTTTCCCGCTCCTCTGTGCTGCGATAAATACGGTAAATATTACCCCCCTCCTAGCCAAGTGCCAGTCCCATGGCACTGTAGTGGGAAGTAGTGGGATAGTTGGGTCACTGCTAAGCGGAACTGGTGGGTAGATGATACAGATTCAAAGGTGAGGGTGTGAATGAGAGGTGATGGAGTTGAATGGCGATGACCAGGAGAGATTCCGGCGTGCTTTAGGCTTCATGAAGATACTCGGCATTTCTCGCACAGTTGTGGTTTCCATTCGGCGAGCGGCTGATAGGTTATCTAGTTGGCTGGTGAAGAATATGTAGCCGGTCGTCCCTCCAGCATCAGAAATGCTTGATCAATAAGCAATCCCTTATTAAGAGGATGGTATTGAAGGGATTTATTCTGGAGGAACCCCCCGAAGTCTGCTTTGACAAAGATATTTTCATCTTCAAGTTGAAGATCTATGTCTTTGATTTCAAGATCTTCAAAGCTGCGTTGAAGATCTTCACCCTTGCATTGAAAATCTTCAGGCTTGTGAAATCAATAAGTGATCCGTAGATCTTGAGGCATTCGGCATACATCTTTGGAAGATGAGGTTCCAAGATCTATGCCAATGGCAGATCTATTACTGAATACTCATTTTGCTCACTTTGGTTCAGTCATGGTAGTCTCATCAGCAAGCAGATGGTTGGCGACATGAAGCATGTTAGGTCCCTCCAATCCAATGCGGAAAGGCTCCTAAAACAGCAGCAATGGTGTCATGTCCAGCACATGGAAAAAATTTTGGTCATTAAAGGATGCCGTGGGTGATCCTCTTCAGCTGAGTAGCCGGTTCTTGAAACTCAAACATAACCTGCAAGAAAAGTTGTGCACTCCCTAAGGGGTGTCTGCCTCTCTGTGTAGTGTGTGGTGCCCGTGGTAGTGGAACTGGGAGATGGGTCTAACCTTGGGCAAGCCCTTGGTAATGTCCCACATTTGAGGACCCAGTTCATGTGTCGTTGGAGGTGCGGTGCAAGTCTTAGGGTGACAGGTCTGAAAGTCCTGCCCTTGATGTGCCCTAAGTGTGAAGTGGGGAAGGGGCTAGGGAGAACCCTAGGTGCAGTGTGACTGTGGTGCACAACAAGGCGAAGGGAAGTTGCAAGTGCATCATGTGAAGTCCTCTCTCTCTTATCTTTGCTTAGTAGTAGATTCATCCCTTGGCTTTGCTATTCTTTGTTGTTGTCTCTTCTTTCCAGTTCACCTTTTCTTTTGTTGCCTTGGGGCTTTCTCCTTTTTTTTCTTTTTTTTTCCGAAGAGACCATACATAGATACATGTGATACAAGGGCATGACGGGAGTTTAATCCTCATCATCCAAATGGCGGGTAGGGGATTGTGGAGGGCGAAGGGCTTTGTTAAGGAATCTGCAACTCAACAAGTAGCCCTTGAGATTGAGGTGGGTTTTTAGAGTGGTGGTGGAAAGGAAAGGGTGGTTGCACTGTGTGAATTTACTATCGCTCATATCCTCAAGCAATGCAATATAGAAGGATGGCAAAAGAGTAGCGCGCATCATGAGGCGAGTCATGGTGCTGCTATCTATGGCATTAGGGTCAAAGTAAAGGGGTGGGAGGTGGCGTTCTTGAGGTGCAGGTTCTTGGTGGATTAGGACCCTAATTAGTCTAAGATAATTACAAGTTGTTATGAAGGCGGGGTCAGGACAGGATGTGAACTCACTAAGGAATCTATCTATGGAACTGTACAAATTAGGGAGGGTAAATACAAGGGTAACCTTATAGGAGGTGCTATTGGCGTTATAGATGATAGGGAAGTCGAACCTACCATGGATGGATGGATTAAAATCCACGCCTACCCTTCGAGGATAAGGCATGAAAATGGGGTCGTGTCTCTCAGAAGGGAGGGTGTTACAAAACGCCATCCAAGCATCAAGGTTGACGTCAAAAATGTGTCTTCTCCATGTGGGTTGGCAATTATAGCCCTCCACCAATCTAGGCACCTAGAGGACTTTATCATGCCAAAATTTGCAGTCCTTGGCTCCCCAAGTAGTTGGGTTGGCCTCTCGCTCCGCTAGCCACTTGTCCTTGAGCCTTGCACCCATAGCGATTACATAGTTTACAAGTTCAATGGGCATTACTCTATTTAGTGTAGTGGGAAGCTCAAAGCTCAAGTCAAAGGGGTTTCAGGCACATTCCTGCTATTCTCAGATGATCAGCTCTGCATGGAAGCCAGTGGGGGGGTCCTCAAGGCGCGGTGGGAGAGGGGCAGGTTATCTTGGGACAGGTCTAACGTTCAGCTTCTTCCTTGCCTTCTCCACCATTTCTCTTCTGCGCTTAGCCAGGGCTGCTTTCCTCTCAGCGAATGTGTCAATGGGTTGCACTTCATCTTGTCATGGAGGAGGGGGTGGTGGGACGTAGTCCTCCTCCTGAGGTCCTAGATCAAATTCTGGTTCACCCCCTTATGCTTGCACGTATTCTTGCACCTTCTCTTCTGTGAAGCCAAGCTCGTCGATTTCTTGCACCGTCAGGCCTACATGTGTAAGGTATTTTCTTTGCTCCTCCAGGCTCTACGGCGGGCCTCCTAGTTGCAGTGGTACTTGCAGGCCTGCTGTTAGGGCTCTGCATGCAATGGCTAGCTTCTTCTACATGATCATTGGCCTCGTTTTCTTCTCTTTTGGTGGAGTGAAGCAGCGTGTTGAGGAAAGTGTGCTGTTGGGCTATCATAGAGAGCTGGTGGGCAGCCTCTGCCTGATTTTCAGCCAACACTCTATCTCCCTCTACTATGGCCAATCGGCGTGCCAGGTCTGGTATCCTTCTTTCGTTGTGGTCCACCCATTCCTTCGCTCTCTTCTCCATATCTTCTAGGCTCTCCCCTTGATGGAGGGTCACAGCCATGAGTCGTTGCTCTTGGTTCTCAAGCTCGCGGTGTAGGCAGGACTGCTCCTGGTGTTCATTGGCAATCTGCGCATTGAGTTGATCCAGCTTTACCTGTATTCTTCGCACCTGCTCTCCTCTTAGCTGGTCTAGCTCTGCAGTCTCCTGTTTGATCTTCTCAAGCTAGTTTTGTGCCTCCAGGTTGACTGCAGTGAGCTGGTCATTCTTGCGCCACAGGTGAGCAGTGGTCTCTCTCTCTCCGTTGAGGCGATCCATTAGGATTTTTCTTCTTCCCTCCCAGGCAGCATCACGTTCCTTTAGGGCTTTTTCTTCTTCTGCATCTCTATTACTGACTTCCTCCTTTAGCACAGCAATCTCCCTTTGGTATTCTGTTATCTGTTTAGTTTTCTCCAACTGGAGAATGGCTCTTGATTCTCGCTCTGTTGCCAACTCTTCCATGGCAGTTCTCTTTTCTTCCTTGGCCTTTTCTAGCTGCGAGAGCAGCTCTTTAACGTACTCATCATACTGGCCTACTGGAGGTGGGGGACGGGACATGGTGGTGGCGGTGATAATGGCTTCTGTTTTCTGTCTTTTAAGCTCTGGCCTTGGCTCCACCTCAGCCATGGCTACCCTCTTCACTCCTGATACTGGGGTGGTCACGCCCCCTTCTCTTTCCAACTCCCTTTCCACCAGGAACTGCAGCCATGTGACCATATTTCTCTCATCGACCTTTGGAGAAGTTCCTGAGGTGGGGATGGTCATTACGGAAGCAGCAAGGCTAGTTGGCACAAAACTGGGGGGGACAAGCGTGATGGCCTCCTTGCCCTTGCCCTCTGCGAGACCGACGGTGAAATGGGATCTGGCACATTCAAGCTTGTGTCCGGGTTCTCATCCTCCTGGGGTGGGGTTTTCTTTCTTTCCCGTTGTTGTTGCTCCACAAATAGGTGAATTGCAAGTTCCACATCTTCTTGTTCCTTCTTCCTCAAGTCTTCTTCCTCCTCCTTAGCCCTTCTTTTCCTCTCCTCTTTGGCCTTTCTAGACTCCTCTTCCATTCTTTGTGCATCCTCTTTTTCTTTCCTTTTCCTCTCTACTTCCTGGGCTCTTGACACTCTTTGCACTTTCTACAGTTCCTCTTTCTCTTTCTTCCTCCTTTCTTCTTCCCTTTGCTGTTGGAAGCGCTTAGTGCATTGATCTCTTTGTTGCTGCTGGCGCTGTTCCTCCTGATTTTCTTCTTCATCACTACTCTCATCCGTTTTTGTTTCCTCGTCAGAGCCAAAGGATTCTTTATAGTGTGGTGAGGGTGGCGGTCTCTCCTGCTCCTCCTCTGCTGCTCCTTCATCCTTTACTGCTTCTTCAATGAGGGTGGTTAGTACACCTCCATATCCAATGAATAATGCCTTGGAGACGGCTAGGGATTCACCTCCAGCAGGTTGGCTTCCCAGATCCAATGCTACGGCGGCCTTCTCGATTGTGTGTCGTACATACTCATTCCAGTCGACCTCTTCTGGTGCATTTTCCGTGAAGCTTTCGAGCACAGGCACATTTATTCTGCCCATAAAGGCAATATATCGATGGCTGGAGAAGAGGGTGTGCATGAATTTAGCACGCATGCGGATTTCGTCATCAGGGATGTCCCGGATGTTGACTCCATCATTGGACTGCACTTGGTTCCTATCCATTTTTAGCGTGGTGAAGATGTGCCTTTTTGGTCTCTTTACGGGCCTTGATTCCAGGCCCAGTGCCTTTTCTACCAGTTCCTTGCTTAAGGGCACCCTGACTTGCCTGGCAGCATTCCCCCTTCCCACAGTCACCATGGCACTCTTGGAGGCAGAGTTGAAAGTTCGTAAGAACTCAACACACCTTGCATGATCCACCCTTTGCTCCGCCTTCTCCACATACTTGGTCATTTTGCACTTTTCTATGACCTGCTTAGCTGCTTCCTCTGTTTCCACGACCCTGGATAGGTTGTGGACAGTTTGGAAATTCAGCCATCCGTAAGCTTGAATTTCCAGATTCAGCATGCATTTTTGCTTTTCTTCTTTCGTCAAGGGAAGCTTATGAGCGCGGTCGTGATGAGCCATCTTGGGTTCCTGCCCAGCAAAAATACTTTTTGTTAATCACAAGTGGAAAAGGAAAACATGGCTAAATAAAGCTAAGCATGAAAATTACGCAAATAGGCATGCAAAGAACTTGAACAATTTTGCTCACTAATTTTTATTTTGATCACTACTGAATTCAACCTTTCAACAATTATTTATGCCTTCTTGGCCTTCCTCCCCCTCGGAAAGATGAAAATCCTGCCTAGGATTTGAACGAAGTAGTGCAGATATCAAAGGTGATTGTGATGGGGTGTTCCGGCCACAACAGTAACCCATAAAATGCAGGGTAGTACTCAAGTTGGGCATGACAATCGAGTTCACATGGTTGTACGAAAACTTGGGAGATATAGGTCAAGACATCGTGAAAAATATCTCCGATATTAAGGCGGCTTGCAACGTGCAGTTCTACTTCTGTAAGGAATTGGTCAATGTAAGGATGGGCTAGGACCTGGTCATCTAAGTGTTGGTTCCGGGTAATGGCCAAAACTCAAAATGAAAGAGGTGCCACATAAGTAGGATCGTACTCTATGGTTTTGATTTCCCTCCTTTTTTCAGCATTTGTCATGATATGACAGCCTTTCTTTTCCCATTGGATCCGCAGAGTAAACCACTGCTGTAAGAACGAGGAAGTTGAGCTTGCAAGTTGCGTGAGATCATGTAATTCTTGTTCGGGAGAGCAGAACGAGGAGGCTTACGGTATGAGGTGATTAGTTGCCTAAGAACAGCTTGCTCCTTTGAGATTTCTTTATTTGCTATTAGTTTAGCAACAATCTTGGGGAATTTGACGTCATAAACTCGTATTCCTCCCAAGTGCATGGTAATGCACGAACATCGGAAGCAAGTGGTTCATCAAGAAGACCTAGGTCCAACCGCTTATAACTCCTCGCAAATGTGGTGAAAGTGTGGTCTAACATCTTAATGTAGGTCATAAGGTCATCTCCCAAAGTTTCAACAAGGTCTTTAGCCAAGGAAAGGAAAGAGCACACCGCATAGGAAGGCCTAAGACCTGCTGGTGGTGATGGTGCAATTGAGCTGGACAGCAGTGACTCCATTGCTGGTGTCATGGGTGTGGCTTTGCACTCCGTAGCACTTTGAAGTGTTGTAGGGAGCTTTGGTGGCATGGAAGTTGCGTTGGGTTCTGAATGCTCAGTCACGGAAGTATTCAACTCTTTTGAGTGAGGTAAGCTTGAGGCTTTTAGTGATTGCTTTGGTCGATAAATTTGCTGGGACTTATGAGTCATAGCCGGCAGTGGTTTGCTAACTACGGCCCAGGCGCTATGTTTGCAAGCCTCTCTCACTAGATGAGGTTGCTTGGAGATGAGCCTTTAGGCTTGCCCTTCTTAGGCACCCAAATCGAGGGGTTGCCTTCATAGTAGCGTTGTGCTCGCAGCGTGGTTGTGTGTCTATGTGGATAGCATCCAAATTGCCTCTTAGGCCGTGATGAGTGATTGTTTTGGCGTTTAGAAGCACGTTTGGGTAGTCTACCCGAAGGTGATCTTTGCTGCTTTGGCACCCATATCAGCTTAGACTCCTTGGCCTTGTGAGCACTCTTGGTGGGTTTGGGTCTAGGGTCTAGAGCTTGACGTGAGACTTTAGTGCCCTTCTGTGCAGACTGGAGCGTAAGTGCGATCGCAGCGATTTCTACCGGTGGCTGCACACTGTTGAAAGGGTCAGAATAGCCCTTGCTGAAAGTTGTCACTATGCGCACATTGCCTATAGCAAGATGGATGCAATCTAGATTATAATCCACATTACAATTCATCTGCTTCTTAAAAGTACGACCTAATAGTGACATATTACTGGCCCCTTTTGTGTTAGGCAGCACGTGAAAGAAAGTTGGTATACATTCAGACTCGATAGAAATGAACACTTTGCACTTCCCTAAGAGCATGTAAGCATTGCCCCCAAATGGGGTGAGTTTGGCGTTGGTGGGCTGCAGTTTAGGTTGACCAATGCGTGTCCACTGGTCATGCGTTAAGACATTGTAATCGGTACCTTCATCAATCAGAGCATCAAAGGAATAGGCCTTTTCTACAGTGACGGTGATTCGTAAGTAGGCGGGTGCCACTGCTTCTTCATCTTGATCTGTTATTCCGCAATAGTAGCCACGCAGATGTTGACAGGGGCTTCCAACATAGGCGGCTCATGCAACGGGTGGGAAGGAGGATAGTTTTTTTTTTATGTGACTGCCATTGAAGAAGCCGATTCCTTCGCCTTCGAATGTCTCTAATTCAACGTTTCCCATTTGACTAATTGTGCGTACTCGAAAAGGTCCCAGTCCACGAAATTTCATTTTATTTTATGTTTGTGACCCTTCACAGAGTATAGCAGAACAAGATCCCCCTGATCAAAGTCGCGTTGTTTGACATGCTTGTCAAACTACATTTTCCTTCGTGCTTTCTCACAAATCAGCGCATGGGTGGCCAAGAGCCGGGTTTCCGTGAGACGTTCTAGCTCTACCAAGTGATTTGTCCAAGCGTCTCATCCCTCCCAGTGCTCCTGCATTGCTATCCTTAAGCTAGGGACAAAGAACTCTAAGGGCAGAATGGCCTCCATTCCATAAGTCAGCCTAAAGGGCGTCTGGCCTGTAGCCGTTTTATAAGCCGTACGATAGGCCCAAAAGGCCACCATTAACTTGTTGTCCCAGTCTCTCCGAGATGTAGATACCACTTTTGTGAGTACATTGACTAGGATTTTATTGGTGGATTCCGCTTGTCCATTAGCCTAAGGGTAATAAGGCAAGGATTTTCTGTGAATGATTAGAAAAGTAGAGAGCAGATGCGATATCACCTCATTAATGAAGTGTGTGCCTTGATTGCTAACTAATTCTATTGGACACCCAAACCATGAAATGACCTGCACACAAGAACTTGGCGGTGGTTCTAGCATTGTTCTTCCTTGTAGCTCTTGCCTCTGCCCACTTCGTTATGTAATCAGTTGCCACTATGATCTAGCGAGCCTGAGAGTACTGTGCCGCGGGGCTAATAGGTCCAATGAAGCCAATGCCCCATTTTTCAAAGGGTTGTCGGGCTATGACAGGGGTCAACTCCATTTTATCCTTGCGCACAGGCACCAATTGTTCTTTGGCATTCGTCGCAGTGCTTCACAAATTTAGCAGCATCACGGAATAGGGTGGGCCACCATAGTTGGGATTGCAGCACCTTTCGGGCTATTGTATCCCCGCTAAAGTGTCCTCCAGCGATTCCGCCGTGTGCTTCTTTCAATGCATCGTGCATCTCATGCTCACACACGCATCTGCGTAACAAACTGTCTTGTCCTAACCTATAGAGTTGGCCTATCAATTGGTATGGTTGGATTTTCAAAATAAGTCTCCTGAGCCTGGCCTTCTCAATTGGTCTTTCAGGTAATTTATTTTCCAGCACACCTGAACTATATCATCAGCCCAATATGGCATCAGATCAGCTTTAAACAATTCTCTCTCACTAGACAGGTTAAAGAGATGAGCATCTGGTAAATCATTAGGTATGCCTTGTCCAGCGGCTTCTCCTGTGGGTATGCGGGACATATGGTCAGCCATGTAATGCTATTTTCCTTTGCGGACCACCACAAAGATGTCAAATTCCAATAGGATAAGTAACCATCTAGCTATGCATCATGTAGCGCAACGCTTGTTCACAAGATAGAGCAAGGCTTAATGGTCAACAAAGAAGACAAAGGGAGTGGCCAACAGATAATGTCTAAATTTCTTTATAGCAAATACCATGGCCAACCCCTCCCTTTCTGTGGTGGAATAATTCATCTCGGTCTCTGTCAGCTGCCTGCTGGCAAAACTCACCGGATAGTCTAAGTTATGTTCACCAGGCTGGCATAACACGGCCCGAATAGCAAACTTAGAGGCGTCTATGTGCACATGAAACATTATGTTCGAGTCTGGGGCTCATAAGATTGGTGCAGTGATAAGAGCCTTCTTCAACTCTTCATATGCGCGCTGGCATTCCTCAGTCCACTCAAACACGATCAACAGCTTGTACAATGGTCTAGCAATCAGTGCGTAATTTAGTACAAAGCGGCGATAGTATCCAATACGTCCTAAGAAACACTAAACTTCCTTGTAGTTATTGGGTGGCGGAAGGTTGACAATGACTCTGACTTTTGAAAAGTCTGTGGCGATGCCGTTCTTTGGCACCACGTGCCCTAGGATACATCTGTGTTTCACCCAGAACTGGCACTTCAAGGGGTTCAACGAGAGGTTGTATAACCGACACTGTTCAAAGACAACTCTCAATTTCTCTAAGTGTTCAGCCCAACTAGAGTGTACACATAAGTCATCTACAAACACCTCTAGTTTGCGCCTAAGCATATCTTTGAAGATGGTGCACATTAAGCGTTGGAAAGTCGCAGGTGCATTCATCAGCCCAAAGGGCATGACAATGTGGGCGAATACACCCCATTCCATGGCAAAGGCAGTCTTGTGCCTGTCATCGGGGTGCACTTGCACTTGATTGTAGCCCAAGAAGCCGTCCAAAAAACTGTAGGCCTCTTTATCTGGTACCCTCTCAAGCATGTGCTCGGTATATGGTAAGGGGTAGTTATCCCTCTTCGTCGCAGCATTAACTTTCTTGTAATTAACGCACACTCAGATTTTTCCATTCTTCTTCATCACGATCACAATCGATGAAACCCAGTCAGTGTGATCAATCTCATGATCTTGCTGATCAGCACCCGTAAGTCCTATGTGTCCCTCCACCAAATCTTTTAACTCCTACCATAAAGAAGGATTCTGCCTAAGCAGGTCTCCTACTCTTAGAGTTACTGGGGTAGACAGCAAGGTGGCAAGGAGACTGATGGGCTGTTGTCTTCCCCTAAGGCTAGCACTCCTAGCCCATGCATTCTGTTTTCCCTGGTAAGTCCCCCTTTGGCCTTGCTGAGTTGCCCCCTATGGCAAGGATGCACTTTTAGTTTGTGGTTTTGTGGGTGAAACTGGTGTGCTCACGTTGAAAAAATCGTCCATTGGATCCTCTAGTATGGGCTCAGCAACCTTAAGGTGCTCCTGGCCATCCTTGACCCACTCCTTGACTTTGGCTATAGCTTCGAATTGCCATTTGGGATGGGGATATTCCCCTACCTTGGCACTCCGTAGCTCAGCTGTCTTTGAGGCTGAGGTCTCTACCTCTGCATCCGAGACCTTCTTTCCAACAGACAGAGTCATAACACTCTCGGTTTTTAGTGCGACTTTAGCTTTCGATCTCTTCTTCTTCCGCCTGCGGCTTTTCTTCCCCATCGAGGCTGCGTCAAGATTGCTAGGTCCTGGTAGAGAGATGCATGCCTGCCTTGTTTGAGCTCGCGTCATAACCTGTAGTGGGATAGGTGTGTCCTCACTATCAAAGGTTTCCACTCCGAACAGCCCCAGAGGTACTGACGGTACGTTTGTAGAGCTAGCTGATGGTTTCCTCCTAGGACAATCAGGAAACAGGTGAGTGATCCCACACTCTGTGCATCGAAGATCCGCTTTGTCCTTGTTAACATGTTCCTTCTCTGGGCAATGTGATGACATGTGGCCTGGATGACCACAGGTCCAACATGTGATCTGATCTTGGCTTGGCCCTCCAAAGCCTCTGCCTCCTCCTCTACCTAATGCCATCACCGGCACTGGCCGATAGTCCATCGGGACTGGGTTGCCCTCCTCGTCATAGGATATGTACGGGTTGACATATGTTTCCTCTTCACTAGGCTCTTCCACATAGTGAACTGGAGCATTGCTCGATGGGCGGGTTACAAAAGGCCCTGGTGGTCTTGGTATACCTATTGGGTTCATTTTCAGCCTAGGTACGGTAGGTCTTGAGTCATTTGGTATAGGGAGTGCCAATTGGGCTCCCCTCCCAAAGAAATTGGGTGGTCTATTACCTAAGTACGAAGGATTGTACTGCTGTGCGTATGGAAATCTCCTCAGCATCCTGCAATGCAATGCATCATGCCAGAATCTGCCACAATTTGAGCATGGCCTAGATCTAGGATCTTGGCATTCAGCTAGGAGGTGATTGCCACCACAGTATATACACTGTACCTGCGATCGCACAGGTTTCCTTATCAGTTCCTGCAGTCATGCAATCTCCATTCTCATCTCCGCCATCTCTCCTGGCCTTGGTCCATACTCTTCCCCTTTTCCTACACACTAATGGTTGCTTTTTCTCCTGAAATAGTTGACCTCTCTGGATCCCTCTGATTTGCACCTTCTCGGCTGGTAGTCCTCATGCTTCGTTTCCTAAGCTGATCATCTACACGTCTTGCCTCTTCAAAAACTCTAGCTAGCACATCTCGTTGCAAGGTAGAGTTACTGGCCAAAGCCTTGTAGAGCTCCTCACTCCGAATTCCGTTCATGAATACTATAGACATTGCCCTCTCAGTAGTCGTTCATTGGCAGGGATCCTTTTGAATAGGCTACGCACATGAGTGACATAGTCCCTGACGTCTTCCTTCTCCCTTTGGCTGATATTCATCAACCGGACGATGAGGTTGTCAAAATACCTTGCCTCAGAGAATCTCTTGATGAAGAGGTCCTTAAGGCGAGCAAAGTTCGTACGTTCTGCATCATCGAGGCTAGAATAGTAGATTCTCCCCTTATCTCCTAAGAACAGGCCAAAAGCTTGAGAGCATTGCGCAAGGTCAGTAAGACCATTTTGCTTTGCATACTTGCTCGAACTGCTCCATGAAGCTGTATGGGTCACTGCTAGGCTCATATTTCGCTAGCTGTTTTGCTACTATAGGGATTCTAGCATGCCCTTTAGCCCCTTGCGTGACTTCCAATCCCGAGAGCAATGCGGTGGCTAGGGCTGTGGCGCTCTGCTCAACGGACGTATTGTCCATGAGTCGCTTGGCTACAAGTTCGCTCAATGTCATGTCAGCCTCTGCTGCCTGTTCCCTCTCTTCATTTGGTCCAGACTTGGCTACCCCAGCTAGGTCTAGCACCCTTCTAGCCTCATACATATCTACATCTTACTGTAGCTTTCTGGCCCTTTGCTCGTGGTTGTAGGCAATTATGCCTTCTAGCGCTCTCCTGATTGCTCTTCTCTCTTCTTCGAGGCTTGCTACCACTTCTTCTACAGGTCTGCCCTGGATCACGGTCCTAGTAAGTAAATCGTAGTCATGGACTAGTTCCTGTACTGAGACTGGAGATTCTCCTAAGTCTAGCCGGTCCTCTTCTCGGTCGTCTCTTGATCTTGACATTGTTTCTGTCTCCAATTCCACAAGGCCGTCGATCAGTTCGAGTAGTTCTGGCAGCACCTGATCTGCTATGTTGTCATCTTCTAGATCCTCACGTCCACTTAACATCCTCCTGGGTCCTAACCCTGTTTGTCTGCTGAGTCTTGGGGTTCACTCCTATTGGTGAGTTCCTTGAATGATTATGTCCGAGTGTATTCCTTGTTATTACAACCAGTCCTCAAATTATGTGCACTCAGTGTGGTGTCTGTGCATTTGGTGTGAAATCAGGCTTTCTGCTCTTTCAGTGCACAATCAATGTGGCCTACTGTGTGTGTTGGATTGCGGCACTCAAGTGCGATGTCAATGCTACCTTCAGCTCTTGGCCATTGGGTACAAGGTCAGCACACAGCTTCCTAGTTAAAATATGGGTCTCTGCCGCATCTCTCAAGTATGTAGGGGTCTGATGTCTGGTCTGTGGTTGTGACTAGGCTGTGTCAACACACTCTGCTAGGTTTCCTAGCCACACGGCCAAGTTTTCTATGATTTTCTCGCACCTACAAGGTCGCACTAGTGTCAGCAATGCAAATATGGGCTTAACTTATTAAAATAATGTCAAGAATGCATTCGGCCAAAATTGGTCCGAATGGAATCCCAGAATCGGCGTCCGAACCGCCAAAGTCCGAATGTCTTGTCAGCCGGGCCGAAGGTCAAATGGCCGAGTCCGAGGGCCGAAGTCGAGTTGGGCCGAATGGCTGGGTTCGGGCGGGTCGATTCGACCGTTCGAACACCAAATGGCCGAATCCCGAGTTCGAAGGGGCCGAACCACCGCAGCCCGAATACTAAGGTCCGAATGGCTATCGAATTCCGAAGCCCGAAGGCCTTCATTCGGGCGGCCCGAAGGCCAAAGCCCGAATGGCACATGGTCGAATGCCCGAAGGCCGAATTCCGAACCCTAGGTTCGAGGCAGCCAACTGCCCAATTTTGGGGTTCGGGCGTCCAAGCGCATCGGGGTCGACGCACTTCCGATGATGAAAATGATGCCGAATATAGTGTTTTGCTAATGATTAGCTATTCTAGGTTGTTAAATACACACAAGGGTATGCCGGGGAAGAGATTTGTATACCTGTAGCACCCCGAAAGTGTGATCAAAGGGCGTCTGCTCCTCTCCTGTGCATGTAGCTCTCCCACTCTCTCTTGCTCTCTCTCAACTTAGTCAGAATGCAAATGAGCTCTTCTCCCCTTACCCCAACCTTACATAGCATTGCCCAACCACTCTCTAACCTTAGAGCCTTTCCTCGTTGCGATTTCCCCCTCAAAAACACGATTTTTGCCTTATTTTTCTTATTGCAACCAGATTTTCAGCAGCAAAAACCCTATCCTTTCAGTTTCGAGAATCTTAATCCTATCCTACCTAATGCTAACAAAAAATCACAAAACCAAGCATAAGTTGTATTTACTACTCAAGCACTCATCAAAAAACTCAAAATACTTACTTGTTCCAACGATTAAATCTCCTAAATCTCCAAATGAAATAAAATGTAACTCTAAATGAAGAAAACATGTTGAGATGTAGGGAGGAGCATTTTTTTTATTGATGCCCCATTTTTTGGGGGTTTTGTGTCTCTTGGATGCTCAATCATGTAGAGAGAGGGGGAGATCCCTGATCTATGCAGAGAGGGCAAGATTTTGATAGCAACTATGTGTAATATGATGAAGGGAATAAAATTCTGATTTTTAGTCCTTCTCTCTCCTCTCCTCTCTCTCCCCTAAGAGGCAATTCATGTGGAAGAAGCCCGATTGATGATGCTCGTCCAGCATGATACCGGATTGCTTCCAAATTGAGTGGGGCTGAAGATGGATGATTAGAGAAGGGCTGAGCATTGATGATCGAATATTTTTCTTTCCCAAATCAAACTTTTAAAAACCCGTAACAAGGAAAAAATTGGTAACTCTCTTTTATGAAGAAAAATGATTCTTTTTTTATATTGTATTGGTCAAATGGTGTTCATATTGGATTGAAATTGGTGGACATGTTGTTTGTTGTTTTTTTTAGGGCTGTGTGGAAAGAAAATCAGAAGACATAATGCCATAATGCTAAAAATAATTTTCTAAAACACGAAAAATACGCATTTTACAAAGAAAATGGGATTTTTGTCATTTCAGGTTTAATAAAAAATATGTATGAGGGATGAAATGTAAAAAATAAGTGATTTTTAATTGTCATAATTTTAAAAAACTAGAAAAACCAGTAAATTCTCTATTTTCTTGATAAATAAATAGAGAAAAGTAAAAAAAATAGGTTTTTGTGCTCCTAAAAATAGAAAAAAATATGGATAATGTCCATGCATGTTTGGCAAGGTTGAGGCATGAGTTATAGTCTTATCTCACCCTTGTTTGTATGTTTTAGTGTGTTTTTATTTCTTTATACATCAAAAATGACCATAAATAAATAAAACCGTACACATATGCAACGATGCAACACATAAACGGTAGGGAGAAAAGAAGGGTTGTGGAAGTGTTTAAGTGCTAAAAAATGAAGTAAAGTCTGATCTTTTGGTTATGGACGTCATAGAGGATGATAATAATTTAAGTTTTAAGGGGCTAGTAGCACGAGAACTTAGTGCTCGTCTCCATACATCGAAGCATATGTTTAGTGAAGATCATGAAAGGGCTTGTTTTGCACATCACAAAATGTTGATTTGATAAATATCGTTTGTACACTAGGATCACATGCACTATGCATGATGGGACCTGAAATGGGCCGGCACTGGCTATGGCACTAGCCGGACCTCATGCTTATGACAGACAAACACCCTCACGGCTTCGCGGACCAGGAGCGTCAATCTAATGCTAAAGAACAAACTGTCCTAAAGCTTAATCTATTGTGTTTATAGTTTCATCGTTTTGTATTCAACGTTTCCCTTTCCATAAGCTACTCAGAGGGAGAATCCATACACATTGGCAATGCCACGATCACACACATATGGAGGCAACCTCTCGGTAGAAACACCGCGGCTCCACTACAACTCTCCTACATCGCAGGAATTAGCCCCTTGATGCGCTGCTAAACATATAACACAAACTCCTCTCTTTCATATTTCTCATATTTCCAAGAGATATACCCTGTTTCCTCACTTAACAGTCCCTCAAGAAACCGACCCTCTATCCTACAGCACGAGATAACCTCACACTCTCAATCGTGGGTCAAAGTCCTAAGAAAACAATTGCTATGCAGTCCAGGGGCTTTTCCATTGATACCATGAACCATGCATAGTGCATAATGTGAATAATTTAGTGCACAAACAAGAGAAAATCAGCATTGTGCATCATGCGAAACCAATCTTTTCATTATTTCCATGCTAACGTTTATGTATTGAAATGAGGAGAGACACCAAGCCTTACGCTCATGCTGCCTTTCCTCTTTATTTTAAAACCACGTCCTATAGGCATGATACAACACATAAATCAGATTTTAATTTATACTTTGACACTCAACCTCCCCTCTCACCCTACCGTTTAATGTTTTGCATTCGTTGATAGGTGATAGAGTCATTTTATGTGTATTTCTTTATAGAGAAATCGATAAATACGGACAGAAACATAGAAACAAGGGTAAACTGAGGCCAACCTCCTGCTCTACCTTCATTATACATTGCAAAAACACTTATGTAATTTTTTGGAATTTTCCTTTTATCGTTTCCTAATTTTCTCCCATTTAAAATCCATTTTTCACCATTTTTTGGTATTTTTCCTCTATTTTCTTCAATAAAAAATGACTAGAAATCAAGATTGATTGTGGCCTATGGCCCTTAGGTTTCTTAACAGCAAAATTTCGGGTTTTGTTGATATTATGTCTCATATTTCCCATTTATTTTGCAAAAAATCCCATTTTTACCCCTTAAACTCGTGTTTTACAAGTTTTATACCATTAATTCCAGTCATAGCACTTATGATTTTCTGATTTTCTGATCATAAACTAATAAAACTCATAGGAAACAACATCATGATGTATAATCAGCCCATGGGAACAATATTTCATCAACCAAATAGCATAAAAACTCATTTTTCCTTCATAAAAATTGAATTACCGCTTAGGCTTCATGCCTCGGGATCTCGGTTTTGGTACGGGACTGCGGGTCAGCCCTCATTCAATGTCCAACATCTTCACAATTAGCAATCTTCATGTCTACATCGATCCGGAAGCAATCCGGTCTCATCCGGACAAGCTTTCCTCCACCATTCTTCATTTTCCTATTACACAAAAGAACAACCCCTTAAGGGAGAGAGAGAGAGGAGAGAGAAAGACTAGAATTGGCTCTCTTCATTGCCACAGCCATTTCACGGGCGAAGACAGGCGATAAGATCGGCAAAGAGGGAGAAGATCGGGGGTATGATCGATTAGATGGGTTATTTGGCAGGCTGCAATCATGATCTCCATCTCCACATGGCACATTTTTCGGCGTGAAGATGGCGCCTTCTTCGTCCATTCTCTCTCCACATTTTTTGATGGCCCCCCAAACTCAAAAATTAAAGGGGGGTTAAAATTCCCTCAAAGGGCACTCCTTTTGGCCCTCTCAAATGTCCACCTTTTCATATCTTGCCCCTTTTGTGGCCATTTCCCCGTCCTGGCTCCGATTCGAGTGCTTGACTCTCTTGCATTGACTGACAACCCGCACAGTAGTCTAAAAAATTATCAAAAATCCACAAGTGTCGCTCTGGCACCTTTTAAAAGCCGTATTTCACTTGGTGCTTAAAATTGTCCTAGTTTCACTTGGTGCTTAAAATCGTCCTAGCTGGAGCCGCCGCCTTCGATCTTAAATATTTTTCCCCTAAATTCTAGATTTTTTGGCAAATTTTAGGCACATCCCGGGCTCAAACTCCGCTCTCAATGCATGATGCATGCCATATGGTATAATCTCATGGATTGAATAGCAATTGTCTTCCTAGGACATGACTTATATGTGGAGTGGAAAGGAACCTAAGCTATAGGTTTGTTGTACGGTTTCCGTGGGACTGTTTAGTGAGGATCTATATATTCATGGATCGTACAAAACAAGAAAAGAGTGGAGTTTGTATGTTATGTTTCATATGTTAGGCAGCGCATCTTGTGGTGCGCAGATCGGATGCTGTACGCTCGCATAGTGAATGTCGGAAGGTCCCAAGAACAATAGAACTCTACTTTTTGCACAAAACTCAAGGTAAAAAGCATGCATGACATGAACAAGAGACCAATTGGGTGCAATCTCCCCCCATGCCTTGTGTGAGCGCTCCACAAAGCATGTATATTATGTATTAATCATCTTCAAGCTCAAATAATAGCCCAAATTACAAAATAGCAAGCTTTTGGCTTTTGAGTTTGCTTTAGCACAAAATAGAAATAAAGCTAGTGGGCGGTGCCCATAGAGTCAGGCATACCCAATACAATGTCCAAGTACAAATAACATAATCGTGCACCCATGCGTATACAAAATAATAAATAAATATCCAACGTCTCAATAAATAGGCACGACAAAATATAGGTGCCATGTCTAAGGTATGCGCCCATCAAAATATAAGTGATAAATCGAATACTCGCTATCCTCCAATGCTTTCCTCTGCCACTGCTGCTGTCTCTACACATCAACTGAAGCATTCACAATCGTTAGTAAAATAATACAATTAAACCGACAAAAGTGAATACCTAGCAGTCTTCAGCTACATAAATAAATCAACTAGTTAGAAATCAATCCTAACCTTAATTTATTACGAGTGCGCACTCTAAACTCATAAACGTTTATTAATTTAATATGCATTTTGCAGAATCACCCGCTATGGAATCACCCATGTACACACTAAATTAATGAAATGCCCGAAAACGATAAGCGTCCCCATCAACTTCTCACACAAAGAATCCACTTTGTGTATGAGCCCCGGTCAACAAAGTTTACAGAATCCACCGTAAAACCTCACGAAATCCACCATAAAATATGCCTCTTGGCATCATACCCCCGGGGTGGGATAGCAATTGACCTCAATTGCTATTAGCTCAATGTGGAGCTAACAGAGTGGGGAAAGTATTTAAGTCTCTAGCGTGCATCCATTGGGCTTCTTCTACAGGATGGTTCTTAAATTTGACTAGATATCTAGAATATCTTCGGCCAGTTCTAGTGGTCATAAAGTCAGTATCTATGATAGCTTCAGGTTTAAGTATTTCAGTCTCTTCATCTAACAAAGGTGGTTTTTCATAAACAGGGTGTACAGGTAATTGGCCTCTATAAGGCCATAATAAACTAATGTGAAACGTGTTGTGAATTTTCCAGTGAGGTGGTAATTCTAACTTGAATGAATTGTCATTGATTTTGTGAATGATCTTAAATGGTCCATAAAATCTAGGGCCTAATTTCACAACTGGGTGTTTATCTACACTTTGTAATCTATGTTTTTCTATTCTCAACCAAACATAGTCATCAACTTTGAAATTCATTGCTTGTCTTTTCTTATTGGCTTGTTTGGTATATGATTGCTGGGCTTTGGCAATCATGTCTTTAACCTCATCAAAAATAGTAGCGTGCATAGTAGCAATATCATCAGCACTCTGAATTCTATTTGATAAGATGCAACGGGTGTAGACAATCTATAACCATAAATCACTTCAAACGGTGCTTTCTTTGTAGATGCGTGTGGTGTATTGTTATATGCAAACTGTAATAAATGCAAATGTGTGTCCCATGTCTGTGGTTTAGAAATAGTGTAAGCACGTAAAAGATCTAAAATAGTACTATTAGTGGCTTCTATTTGTCCATTAGTTTCAGGATGAAATGCAGATGAGAAATCAATTTTTGTTCCTAGGTTAGCAAACAAAGTAATCCAAAAGTTGTTACAAAATCTAGAATCACGATCAGAAATAATAGCTTTTGGTAATCCATGATTAGTGAAAACAATTTTCAAAAACAATTGTGTTGCTTGAGATGCTATTGAAGTTTTCTTACATGGAATGAAATATGCTTGTTTACTAAACCTATCTACTACAGTCCAAATCATATCATGGTTAGCTTTAGTATTAGGTAAACCAGTAATAAAATCCATAGAAATTTGTTCCCATGGTCTTGATGGAATAGATAAAGGCATAAGTAATCCATATTGTTTACCATGATGTCTCTTAACTCTTTGACAAATCAAACATTCAAAAACAAAGTTAGATACATCAGTGTCCATATGTGGCCAATAAAAATCTTGAGTTAATGTACGTAAAGTAGATATGATACCTTTGTGACCTTGATACGAGGGACAATGAATCTCATTCAAAACAAAAGATCTGAATGGAACTGTAACACATAATCTCTTTTCATAAAACATGAATCCATCATTATAAGATAGTGAATCAATAGGAATCCAGTTATTTCCAACTAATTTATTCCAATCAGTATGAAAATTAATGTCCTGATGATAAGTATCTTTCATAGGAGTTAGAGAATCAAATGATATAAGAGAAATATTATGAATGGTAGGTCCTCTACTTAATACATCGGCCACTACATTTTCTTTACCTGGTTGATATTGGATAATCGAATGAAAACTCTGAATAAAGGCTGCCCATTTGATATGTCGGTCAGATATTTGGGGTTGGCTAAGTAAATGTCTAATACTTTGTTAATCAATCTTAATCATAAACTCAGAACCCATTAAGTAATGTTTCCATTGTCTTAAAGCTTGTACTACAGCTAATAATTCTTTATCATATGTGGAATATTTAAGTTCGGAGGGTTTCAGTTTACAACTAGAATAGGCTATAGGATGATTATCTTGCATAAGTACGGCTCCTATTCCAGATCCGCTAGCATCAGTCACTACTAAAAATAACGGTCTATTAAAATCAGGCAGTTGTAATACAGGGGCATGGGTTAATGCATGTTTCAATAAGTCAAAGGATTTATGTTGATTATCAGACCAATGATATACAATACCTTTCTTCAAAAGTTTAGTCAATGGCAAAGCAAGTAATGAAAAATTATGCACAAACTTCTTGTAAAAACTAGCAAGACCTAGAAAAGAACATAACTCATGCACATTTTTAGGTATAGGCCAGTTCAATATTGCTTCTATTTTCTTAGGGTCAACCTTAATACCATCTGATGATACGATATGACCTAAATATTCAATTTCTGTTTTAAAGAACTCACTCTTTTCCGAATTAGCATACAATTGATTATCTTTCAACAACTTGAAAACCAAGGACAAATGTTCATAATGTTCTTTCTCATTTTGACTAAACACCAAGATATCATCAAAGAAGACAATAACACAATGCTGATATTTCAAAAATATACGATTCATCATTCTATTAAATGTAGCAGGTGCATTAGTCAATCCAAAAGGCATCACTAAAAATTCATAATGACCAAATTGTGTTCTAAATGCAGTCTTGAATATGTCAGAGTTATCTAATCTCACCTGATGATAACCAGATTTAAGGTCTATCTTACTAAATATGGCAGAACCTTGCAATTTATCCATAAGGTCATCGACTCTAGGGATTGGATATCTATTCTTTACTATGATCTTATTTAAAGCACGATAGTCAATGCACATACGATAAGTATTCTTCTTCTTCTTTACCAACAAAACAGGTGCACCAAATGGAGAACTACTAGGTCTAATCGATCCTCTATTTAGTAATTCCTCAACTTGATTTTGAATTTCTTTCTGCTCTATCTGGTTATGCCTATATGGTGCTTTACAAGGTGGTTGTGTACCAGGAATTAAATCTATTTTGTGGTCTTCTGGACGTGAAGGAGGTAAACCAGGTGGTAGATCTTCTGCAAAACAGTCTTTAAATTGTGCAAGAAATTCTTTATGCCTAGGGTGCATATGTGTTTCTTTAACTTGTAGTTCATTCACCCAAATTAGATCAGATTTACTACTTTTGCGTAGTGCACATTTAGCTTGAGTATGAGAAAGCAGTGGAAAAGCATTAGATGCATGCATACCATATAATGTAATATGTTTTCCTTGAAATTGAATATTAATTGAATGCGTGGAATAATCTATATCAGGGTTATGCTGATGACGCCAAGGCATACCTAAAATAATATCACTGGACTGTAATGGTACAACTAGAAAATTCCTTCTTTCAGTGTATTCACCAATTTGAATTTCTAAATCATGCACCTCTTGTGTTCCATTATACCTTGCGCCTAAGAATGCTGCTTTAATGTGATAATGCGTAGGAACAGTTTGTAATTTCAATTCTTTTACTAGCTTTGCAGAAATAAAATCATGAGTACTACCATTATCATGCAAAATAATCTTCTCTTTTCCATGCACTAAACATTTCATTGTCAATAAAAAATGTGGAGTTGGCATACTTGGTAAAGTATCCGAAGGAGTGGTAATGTCGTCTTCATCTTCCGTGAAATCAGGCATTTCTTCATGTTCGACATCTTCCATTGCTCCAAGGTAGTTGATATGGACAGGTGGCTTCTTCGATTGGCAATTGGCTACTAGATGTCCAGGTTGGTGGCATTTGTAACACACTATAGGTTTGGCTATAGATACATTGTTTGCAATGGTAGGAAGTCTAGGAATATTAGGATTTGGTTGTGAAATTGGCTTGGGGTGTTGATTGGTATTGGATGGTAAAGCAGGTGGTTTTGCCCAAGTCTTACGGAAAGATGATGAAGGAAAACAACCTTGATTAAATCTTCTAAAATTTGAATTGAATTGCTTAGATCCATAGTTACCATTGGCTTGAAATTGTTGTGGACCTTCCTCGAAGCTTGTCTTCAATGTCATGAGCTAAAGAAATTGCGTCTTCAAGAGTTGCAGGCTTGAACATATTGACTTCAGCGTAGTAATGCCCAAGTAATCCAGACATATACTTGCGCTTGTGTGTCGCTTCAGGTACGTCTTCAAGCATGCGTAACTAGAGTAATGCATTCCAAAAGCGTTCGGTGTACTGAGGAATAGGCTCACGATCTCTTTGCTGAAGAAGATCCCATTGCTTTATGGCTTTTTCATGGAATTGTGGAGGAAGAAAATTCTGCATAAACTTCTTCTTGAAACTCTCCCAGGTAGTGGAACAATCTATACTCTTACGAACCACGGTCCACCAAAGATATGCTCTATCCACTAAATGATTAGTGACACACTTGATTTTATCTTTTTCTGCGTATGTTTCCTCACGAAAGTAATCATCAAACTGACTAATGAATGCAAGAACAGTTTTTCCATCTCGAGTGCCATTGAAAGTACGGAATTTGAATTTTCTTTTACTTATCTTTGTTTCCTTGCGGATGGATTGAGCTTCGAGAGTCACGTCGATGGTACGCCATATAAGATCTTCAGATTGTGGTTCTTCTTTGTCGATAGTCGATCTTTGTAAATTAGCCAATTGAACTTGCAATGCTTGCCTAGCTCATCGTTCTTCATCCAACTGCATCATAATTAAATCCAGCTTTTGCTCCATCGTAGGTTCAGGTAGATCGCCTTCAGCCATTAAATCATCCATATGTGGTTTCGCCATCCTGCAAAACTTCAAAAGACCTCACACTCTCAAAATCCGATTAGCGGGATGAGGGTAGCTCAAGATCGAGTGTACAAGGCTTATATATTTTTGTGTGTGGCTTTCACAGTCTTCGTCTTTGGCAATTACGGGATTTGAAATCTTTGAAAAATCTGTGTTTTGACCTTCTGGGTGTGCTGAAACTAGTTCAGCAAGTCTGTGTATGCGAACAATACCTTCCAGAGAACAACTTTGCAGTTCGGAGGTTTTGCGCAGGAACAGTCCTTCTAGGAGTTTTGAACATAAGTCAGTTTTGACTTCAAGTGACTTGTCTGACTTGCAAAGTTGCAGACTTATGAGACTTGCAAAGTACCAAAACTTGCAGAACTTGAGCGACTTAGAAAACTTGCAGAATTTGTAGACTTTGAACTTGAGTAGTTGAGAAGCCTTAGGAAACTTCTGGTGCGCAGATCGGATGCTGTACGCTCGCGTAGTGAATGCCGGAAGGTCCCCAAGAATAATAGAACTCTACTTTTTGCACAAAACTCAAGGTAAAAAGCATGCACAACATGAACAAGAGACCAATTGGGTGCAATCTCCCCCCATGCCTTGTGTGAGCGCTCCACAAAGCATGTATTTTATGTATTAATCATCTTCAAGCTCAAATAATAGCCCAAATTACAAAATAGCAAGCTTTTGGCTTTTGAGTTTGCTTTAGCACAAAATAGAAATAAAGCTAATGGGCGGTGCCCATAGAGTCAGGCATACCCAATACAATGTCCAAGTACAAATAACATAATCGTGCGTCCATGTGCATACAAAATAATAAATAAATATCCAACACCTCAATAAATAGGCGCGACAAAATATAGGCGCCATGCCTAAGGTATGCGCCCATCAAAATATAAGTGATAAATTGAATACTCGCTATCCTCCAATGCTTTCCTCTGCCACTGCTGCTGTCTCTACACATTAACTGAAGCATTCACAATCGTTAGTAAAATAATACAATTAAACCGACAAAAGTGAATACCTAGCAGTCTTCAGCTACATAAATAAATCAACTGGTTAGAAATCAATCCTAACCTTAATTTATTACGAGTGCGCACTCTAAACTCATAAACGTTTTTTTTTATGCATTTTGCAGAATCACCTACTATGGAATCACCCATGTACACACGAAATTAATGAAATGCCCGAAAAGGATAAGCGTCCCCATCAACTTCTCGCACAAAGAATCCACTTTGTGTATGAGCCCCGGTCAATAAAGTTTACGGAATCCACCGTAAAACCTCACGGAATCCACCGTGGCACGAAATCCACCGTGAAATATGCCTCCTGGCATCATCTTGGGACCAATCCCCTTGATGTAGGAGAGTTGCAGTGGAGCTTTGGCAATCAGCTGAGAGGTGCTTCCCTATGTTTGTGATACGAGGTGTTATACCTCTATGTTATACGATCTCCCTCTGAGGAGAAGGGAAGGTAAATGTTGGACGGTGTCCTACTGCAAATGCAAAATCGATATTATAGTTTAGTGTAGTGTGAGCCTTAGACGCTCCTGGCTAGCCGCGAGGCCGTGTGGGGTGTCTTGTGTGTCTTAAAGGTTTGGATAGTGGTAGAGATCCAATGTCGGGCCCATTTTAGGTCCCGACATAAGGACAAAAGAGAAAAAAATGCAGGAAAACACTACAAAGAAGAGAGCTCAGAAGAATGTTTGAAAAATGAAATGCATATACCAAACATGAGATAGTCACATACAACAATGAGTCACTAGCTGCATAGGCAATGGCATCGGCTCCCTCTCTCCAACAAAACCTATAGGTGATAATGATTGACTGAGGAGAAGGAGCTTGAATATAAAGAAAAAAAATATGCCATAAATGGAGTAATTCATCCAACATAAAATGGCCAAATAGACATCATAATGGCCACAATAAAATGCCTAGAAATGTTGGGTATAAACTAGACTCAGAAATGTCAGACACAATTTGTGGATACGGATGCTATAGAGTTGGAGTATGCATATGAAATGCTAACACAAGGAATTACAAGATACTCATGTCTTATCTGGTGTCCATGTGGATACAAATGACTAAGAGAAGCATAAAGAGGACATTGGGATGATACTAGCACTTTTCTTCCAAGGAAAAGCATACATACAAGTGTATGGTTCAAGGATATTGGTAGGGCATGGCATGATTAATGGACTACCATTCAATTGACGAGATAGTTTGGGTTGCATGCATGATCGATTGGTTGAGTATGCAGTGATTGTTTAACCCAAGAGGGCGATATGGCTATAGGAGATTGCAATGGACACGCAATGCTAAACTAAAGATGTCTAAAATTGTTTTAGTTGGGAGAGGATTAATGATGATTAATGCATCCAAAAATGGAATTTGATACCTTGGGAAGGGTCCAACAAAGTTTGGTTGGCATCCATGTTCATATACCTCCGAGATAGAGCTCGGAAGGTCCACGTCTAGCTAGGTTTGCATGCTATAATGAATAGTTGCAGGTTGTACATAAAATTTGAGGAGCTAATACCTTCAATATTTGTTCCTAGAATCTTCAAGTTGTAGATCACAAGCAGGCTACAATTTTGCTTTTTAAAGCTTTCTAATCCAAGTTACCGTTCAAAAGATAGGAGCAATTTTCTGCAAGGTGGTACTGTAGGGCAGTTTTCTAGACAAGATAAGACTAAACCTTATGAATGTAAATTATTGCATGCAATGTATGCTTTGACAAAGATGTTTGAGACTAACATCAGGGTACCAATGATAGGCATGAGGGTTGAGATATGTGAGAAAAGCGATACAAAAGAGGCATATGTAGTGGAGAGCATGGTGAAAGATGAGTAAATTGACATGGATTGACTATTCTATAGTGCAAGGTGACCTATTTTTGCCACCTTCCCTGCTACATTTTGAGCTATACTACAATACAAACCTATACTTGATCCAATGGACCCTTCATACTCGTTGGGCGGTGCCTATTCTATCAAAGGGATCTATGTTTATGGTATGAAAGTGTATTGGTAGTTGTGTTTTAAGTACGTCAGTGGTCTGCATGTGGAATTGTAGAAGACAGGTTCTAGAAGACACTACAATGGATTGCCCATACCAAAATTAATAGATTTTAATCATGCTATGTTGTGGGGAAGGACTCAAATAACTCAAGAAGTGGAGTTCGCATGCATGAGATGGGAATTAGGTGGGGAATTAGGTGGACAAGTAAGGCTAAAATGCCTAACTTTGGAGAAAAATACAAGGAGTATTATTTTAACAGCAGTAGCATATTCGAAAGAAAAAAAAAATGAGACAATGCCATTGTGAGAGGAGCAAGAAGTCATGGATGTCTTGGGGAGAACCCTCTCACGAATTGAACTTGCAATGATCAATCTCCTACATTTCCATCATCTCATGCACATGTTGAAGACACATTTTGCTCACCCATATGTTGAACATACATATATACTTCGTGACTAAGAAAACAAAACAAAAAGAAAGCTAGAAGCTTTGTGCTAGGATAGCTCATCTTTACATTATCTATAGATCACATGTACTCCCACAAATTGCATAGAGGATTCAAAGTGAGAGCTTGTGATAGTTTACTATTGTCTAACTATCCATACAACAAAGTATCTTTTGTCCATATGGTTTTCTAGATTGAGTTATGGTCTTCAAAGACTCCTGTTGAATGCTACTAATGCTCTATGGTTGACAGATGATTGCCAGAACCAAAGTGCATGCTTTGGAGTGATTTTTGCACAGCATATGTATGTTTTGATGCTACTGTAATAAATTTGTCGAAAAGGGTTGAAATGGATTTTGAAGGCCCATAATGGGTTTACAAAGGTATTGATGCTTTTTGATAGATGATAGCAATTCTAGGTAATGATACCCATCATTTACTATAGGGATTTTGTTATATTCATGGTAGTACTCCCAAAGATTTCATAGAGATTTCAAAGTGAGAGCTTATGACAGTTTATTGATGTCTAAACTGTGTATATAGCAAGGTTGTCATAAATGGGTGGCAACCTTGCTACCTCATAGACATTTCCATTTGCACGTTGCTTCTACCAAATCCATGTTTTTTGTGCAAAATCCGACGAACCTTGTATAAAACCTTCCAATCTCTAATCCTCTATCCCATGCCCCTCTCATAGATAGGGTAGACAAGTAAGCCTACTAGAAGTAGTATTATTGTGCAATTATAGCAATATTACAACCTAATTTCCCATCCTAAAAATGGCATAAAATATTATAGAGATACTCCAAAACAAACCGCCTTTCAATCAATTCATCAAAACAAAGCAAGCCACTCCAACATACAAGTTCCAGCAAGTAGAGGAGGCTCAACTGAAATCTTTCCACAAGGAATTTCCACATTTGATGCAAGATATATCAAACATCCCAAAACTATTCCAAAGCAAGTATTTCTCCTAAACATTGTAGTAATATACAATGCATTTTATAAGCTTCGTGTAGAAAGGGACAAAGAACTCACCAATATATTTATTCAAACAAAAATACTCTGAGACTCCCCTAATTTGTGCCACAATAGCACAAATGGGTTTGTACATTATCTTGAGCCTATCCATAACTAAATATCAACTCCTCTCCTTCCATGATATCTTTGCTAGCAAAAAACACTAGTCTCAAAACAATAGTACCAATGAAAAATGATTACCTCCATCATAAGCATGGTTTATAAACCTTGAACATTTCCAAATTTTGTTGCATACAAAATTCAAGCAGAGGCATGATTGACCTAATGGTAGGTGCTCCTTAATTAAAAGAAAAGCATGTACAAACGTCTTCTCATTTTTTTGATTCTCATCATATAAGCTTGTGTACTTTTAGCTTTTGTTATGTTCAAGCGCTCACCTACAAAAGTAACACAATTAGCTCATATTAAGAACTTTTGAAAGTGTTTGCGTCATGGAAAACTCAACAAATGGATATTGTAAGTGCACACATGTTCATATATACAAAAAACATAATCATATCAAATAGAAGATATGCTCTCTCTCTCTCTCTCTCTCTCTCTCTCTCTCTCTCTCTCTCTCTCTCTCTCTCTCTCTCTCTCTCTCTCTCTCTCTCTCTCTCTCTCTCTCTCTCTCTCTCTCTCTCTCTCTCTCTCTCTCTCTCTCTCTCTCTCTCTCTCTCTCTCTCTCTCTCTCTCTCTCTCTCTCTCTTGTAAGGATGGAACAGAACGTGCATATTCACATTATAAAAGAGCCTCTTGAAATGAGTTGTTCACTATGCAATCCCCAACCCTTGTGTGGGTGCCAAACAACAGCCACCTTCATAGAAAGCCCATGTTGATTTATCTGGTACTTGCAACTATCATCATATCTAGTACTTGCAATTGTCATCACAAGCAAAGAGAAGGCCACATTCCATTATAATATAATCATTCATGAGCTATTTTTGTATGTGAATTGTTAGGCTTACTCAAGCAATGAATCCTACACTCATCATAAGCAATAGTTCCAGTGCATCTGAAAACCACTCTAGCACATTCTTGTTAGCATAGATGTAGTCCAAGACAAAGGATTCTAGTGTTTTGTGTTGGTAGAAATATGTGATATCTTTTCTACCTTATTTTTAGTCAACATTCCACCAAGTTCCTACTTTGTGTTGACCAATCAACCCCATGCCCTACATGTATCAAATTCTACTTCGAAATCAACATGAGGGTCTTAATAGTAGATTTTCTGTCCAAGATTCATCAAATTAGTTGTCATCATTACTCATCTCAACCAATTTTGTGACCCTTGGCATACCCCCATATTTATACACTCATGACCACAAAGAAGGGTAGAGAAATTAGTGAAATGGACATCAATTTTGCCAATAAATGTGTGAACCTATAGAGTATGCTCATTAAGGTTTTCTACGAGTTCAAACTAGGTAGAAAAACATGGACGTAGTATGTAATCAAGACAAAAGAAATTGCCACCCATGATTGTAGCAACACGTCCAACATTTTGAGAAAGAATGACATTATCATCCTAAAGCTCTAAGCCCACATCTTGTGTTGCACTTATTATCAGCTAGTACACAAATAACCATATCATATGCATCAAGAAAATTTTTGAGTACTGTCACTTTCTCTTTGAGATTCCGTCCAGAAGGAATTATTGGATGTAAAGAGGGGAAAATACCAATCCGGTTTTGAATCAATATCAAACTGAGGATTATGGTGGAATTATAGCCATATTACAGCCTAATTTCCCATCGTAAAAATGATATAAAACATTACAAAGATACTCAAGGACAACCCACCTTTCAATCACATAATCAAAACAAAGCAAGGCACTCTAGAGTTCCAACATGTAGAGGAGGCTCAACAAAAATCTTTCCACAGGAAGTTGCCACATTTGATGCATAATACACCAAACATCCCAAAACTATTCAAAAACAAGTATTCTTCTTGAATACTTGTAGCAATATACAATGTTCTTTATTAGCTTCATGCAGAAAGGGACAAAGAACTCACCAACATATTTATTCAATTAGAAATACTTTGGTTGACCAAAGAACCAGTACAGCGATGAGTGTTGTAGCAATTATTTTACTTCTAGATATGATCAATATGTTATGTGTGCTTTGGGGACTGATAATGGTGTGCTGGGGGATAATGATCAAGCGTTTATCCCCTTCTAGCTTTAGTAGTCAATCCTCCCTTTGTATTATTAAAAAATGTTGTTGATGTCTAGGCTTGTTCATTTCCACTACAATCAACCTACGTTATTCGTCAACTATGGATGGAAGTTCCTTTTGTACATTTGAAACTAATCACTTGCTCAAATTTTGAGAATGCCACATAGCATATAGAAGAAGAATGGATAGCGCCTATTCAGAGGATTCACTACTTGGCTATTGCAACTGTCACGACATAGTCTATAACCTCACCACCATCTCCGAATTGCAAGTGACATCATATTCAATTGCTACAACATACTACACGTTCTAGAGACCCATCACATGTAGTAATCTTAGCATACCCTTAGCTACATGTAATCCTCGTTCCACATCATCCTGAGTTCTGTTAGCCATGTTTCAATCTGTGGTAGCATAGAAGAGCAAATCACTAGCTTTAAAATGATGTCAGTGATCCTAAATAAATGTTCAAGCAGACCATGTGGCCCTTTTCCAATTGATAGTTTGACACTTTATTGCAATACCTCTCGAACATAATGTTTTGCAATGCTTTGTAGAAGGATCAGATTTTTGCCCCAAATCCACTCCACGTGCATCACTTGCCATAGCCATAACTAGTCGATCATTGATAACAATGGGCACTCCACTCTTTCTCATGAATTCCACACATGATAGTGATCCCTTCACACAATCTGCTGGGTCCTCAAATTGGTTAGATACTTTGCTTCATGGAGCATGACTAGCTCAATAGTTTTAGCATTTTCCACTCATTAATCTGAATTTTTTTTAAACAATAGCTATTATTTGATACCCTGCTCCTCAATCTGAGAGAGGGCTAATCCGTGTAACACAACCTTCATCTCTTCATACATCCTAGTTTAATGATGATGGTCCCCTTGCACTCTATCATTAGGTGCTAAAAGTGTTCTAAGGGATGGACAACACCTACATTCCTACTATCATTAGGTGCTAAAAGTGTTCTAAGGGATGGACAACAACTACATTCCTACTATCAAAGATGAACATTGACCCCAAGGGCCTTATCATGTCTGTCAACTTGAAGGGCATCTATGGGTTTTGCAGAGAAAATCAACCTATTTGATTCAATATTACATCTAAAAAACTACAGCATCTCATCCTGTATTATCTAAGTGATAAAGCTCATGTGAAATTCCTTACTTTAGGTGACAAAAACATAAATTCAAACAACTGCTCACAAAGTATGAAAGGTCCAGGCTATCAATCTAGAACCCACATTCATACCTGTTAAAATCATATCATGCCCTGACTTGGTAGAACCTTGGCTCAAAACCCCATAAGCAAATATACTTTCATATGGTGTAGGGAACCTCACTCATCAGTTGGACCCCAACCTGCCATTCTTCTTTGCATATGCATAACTAATGACTATAATAATAGTCCCAATCACATACATAAACTTCAATGAAGCCAACAAACCCCATTGTGAGCACCACTCAGCATAGATGGCCTATTGCATGTCCAATTTTCACCAAAAAGAACAAAGAAATGCTTGCAGTAATAGCAAGCTAACTAGGGTCAAATTGCTAAATTGGCCTTTCAATGCTTTTGTGCACTATGAAGTGTATGCTTGAGCATTTATTTGTAGGATTCGACATTAAAGAAATGCAAAGCACCAAGGCAACAAAAATGACTATGTCTCTTCATGTCATAACTAATGTGCATCACATATAACCAAATGGATACTATTATTGTCGCTAAATCTAGAATCATGAGTAGAACTAGGAGAAGCAAAAAGACCTATGAGTATTGAGATGATCCCACAATAGCTCCTCCCATCATCCACATCTTAACTTTCTATCAACATTTGTAACTCTGTGGGATTCCATCAAAACTGAGTCACTTTGTGCTTTTGTTGTAGTTGTTGTAAATGTGGTATAGCTACCAAGATTTCATCCATATATTGGTTGGGTTTCCCTGCAATTTTAGAATCTCCAATTTCATGCTCTTGATGAACACTCGACATCATTCAATTTTCTTGCTAGGAAGATTTCTTTTGCTAGAATAGTTCTAGCATGCTTTGAGCAATTCTTAGAAACATGCAAAAGGCCAAGAACAACTAGGCCATGTAGCCACTGTAGGCCCTTCCACTCCTAGAGAGAGAGAGAGAGAGAGAGAGAGAGAGAGAGAGAGAGAGAGAGAGAGAGAGAGAGAGAGAGAGAGAGAGAGAGTGTGTGTGTGTGTGTGTGTGTGTGTGTGTGTGTGTGTGTGTGTGTGTGTGCACGCACGAGTGAGTGAGTAGTGAAAGAGAGAGTGGATGGGTTGTGTGCCTTTGTGTATGTGTTGTGTGCTTTTGTGTGTGTGTGCATGAGTGGGTAGTGAAAGAGCTCAGAGTATGTGTATGTATATGTGTGTGTTTTTGAGTTTGTGTACGAGAGAGAGAGAGAGAGAGAGAGAGAGAGAGAGAGAGAGAGAGAGAGAGAGAGAGAGAGAGAGAGAGAGAGAGAGAGAGAGACTCACTTGAAAGGAGCATTACAAGCCCTTGTACAAGGAGTGTGCTTGAAGTATGCTAAGAACATGATACTAGTGCACTAAGAATGTGTTGATTTGTATGCTAATAGTGTGATAAGAGTGAGTTAGCAATGTGCATATAAGTGCTAATACCTACATATGGTGCTAATAGTATGCTAACAATGGGCTAAGAATGTGTTAATAGTGTGCATGCAATACCCTAAGAATATGCTAGCATTGTGTTGAGAATGTGCTAATAATATACTTAAAGTGTGCTAAAAATACTAAAACTATCGTAAAAATGTGCTAATATGCACTAAGAATGTGGTAACAATGTGTATAGTCACATGACTACTTTTTATTAACTTTTTAGATGCTACCCATACCTCATCAAGAAGATGCATAGGATTATAAATGTAATAATCTCTCGCAATCCATATTCGAAAAACATGTGTTTTTTGCACAAAACTCATGTCTTTGTTTCCAAAAATTAAGGATTAGCTCTTTCATTACATTTGTTATTGGGTTGACTTGTGTTTTTGCTTTCAACATATAGCCTATTAGCCCATTCTAACACAGCTATCTATAGAAGTGAAAATTGTGCCAAGTTTCACTTGGGAACTTCAAGGACTCTAAAGGACTTAAAAGGGATATTTGGATGTTTGCTTGAGCTCATCAACATATTGAGTGCACTCTTCTTAGAAACTCCTCCTTTGAGTTTTCCACTTGAAGAAAGTGATACTGTTGAGAACATTAGATATTGACATGCTTTGAACCTCACCCACTTTTCTTGTACCGTGACATTCTAAATAATCTGCTAATAGTGTGTTTAACAATTGGTACAAGCAAGGATGCTCAACGTCCAACGATAACTAGTCTGAGTATGATGCAAGTAGACTTCAATGAAAATCAAGGTTTCATTTTAAGAAGAATCCAAATATTGCAAATAAACTTTTCAATGTAGGAGAGGATGTTTTGAAATTGATCAAAAATGAGGTGAGCTAGGTGATTTCACACTCTTTTGGATGGATGTGTTTGAAAAGAGTCATAAAGAAGAAGATGGGCACTTTTCTCTTTAGACATCAGAAAACAAATGATGGATTGTTTTCTTGAACAACCATTTTCAAGCTAGATTGGATTAAAGACATAAGCACCACACCTCCCTTTGTAGGCCCTTGGGTCCCCCCTCCACCTCCCCATCCCCAAAAGTATGCTTCTAAAAATTTTCAGATTAAAAACCCCTAATGTGAATTCTACATGAGGTAAATTTGTGAAACATGCATATAATAATGCTACTTATGAATTGATTGAGCTTCATGGGTAGTCTGAGAAGGATACTTATTGCGGGCAAGAGGATCAAAATATTCAAGAGAAGAGATCATGACATATATACAATGGAACATTTAGGAGAGGATGGTCATATGGTTAGAGAGATTGAAGAGGAGGCAATGGGTAATATAGCGAAGGAGGATGATACTTTGGATGCTTAGGATCAGGAGCTCAAGTTTTTTGTATAGCTCGAAGGAGATGAGGATGGGTAGATGTGACCCATCCAAGGGATGAGCAGGTTTAGAGGGGGTGGATGTCATGGCACTGCACATCCACTCTCGAAAAAAATCAAAAAAAGGATGTTTCTAGGATGAGTAGTTGGAATAAAACCAATATCACTTCCACATGTTAGGATGTTTAGCATGGGAGCTGGTACAAGAATTTAGTGAATGCTTTTTACTTTATCCATTAGATGAGTAAGGTTAGGAAATGGGTGGATCTTTTGCTACTTTTTTGGTGCACTCGTGCATAGATGGAAGCATTGAGGAAGAGACAATGACTCATTGTCATTGTGTTTTGGTGCTCTCTTAGGATCATGTATTTATATCACTCGAATGCACTAATGGATCTTGAAGGTGATGAGAATAGGCCTTTCTATTAACATCAAATCATAAGTCATTTAACTGGCTCATTTGGTATTCTTCTTGCCAAGCTTAGAGGATACGAATCAACTTGGGAAACATAAGGGTATAAACAAGCAAAGTTGAAGGTTTAGATGGCTTATGCCATCAATTGAGATGTAATTGTGGTTGAGATGAAGGCATTGGAGGACATGTCAATATCTCAATGAGGGGAGGGCATGCAGAGCGCTGAGAGGTAGTAGGAAGGAAGGAAAAGCAAGAAGAAAAGCTGGGGATAACCGGAGGTGGGAGAAGAAAGCCATTAGGAACATGATGTTAGAGGAGGAGTTGTCATTCTGATGAACATTAAGGAGGTGCAAATTCAAAGGGAGGAGCCGCCATCATCCTTATGGGGAGGAAGGAGGGCGTTGGGAGTCTTCTGCTTAGCCAGTACTGGCAATCGCAGCTCGACTATCTGGCTCCCCTCCCTCTCTTGCCTTTGCATTGGCATTATGGCACAAACCTCTGACAGAGAGACTACCTTATCAGGGCACGGCGTAAAACTATCGACGGATGCTGATGAGAGCTCGAGAGGTGACGCACTGCATGCAAGTTGTCAACTGTCGAGACACGACGCGTGACGTCTGGCCAGCGAGCATACTAAGCTTCCTTGTAGAAAACTGACTCTAGCAATCAGAATTCACAAGGAACTTTTAACACTTGATAAAGTATCTAGAAAAACTCTCAACTAATAAAAGTGGAACACTTTACAAGTTAGTGATATAGTAAAATATTTCTATATAGAAAAAATTTTAAATTTTAGTGTGATGATCGAGTAAAATATTTCTAGATGAGAAAACTAGTTAGTACCATAGATATAGTAAAATTTTCCTATATAAAAACTAGTTGGAACCATTAATACAAGTTGGTACCATAGATATAGTAAAGTTTTCCTATATAAGAAAACTAGTTGGAACCATTAATATAAGCCATTGCCACACTAATATATCATATTAAACAAACTAATCACAATTTGTTCACAATGTTGAATTGTTAGCAATAGAATTGTGATCGAATCCACTAAAAAAGCTGTCATAAACACTACATTCTCTCTACTTCACCATATTCTATAGCACGTAAGGTTGATCTAGAGTTGTCATCCTCTTCGGATCTACTCCACCATTAAAAAATTTAAGTCTTGTTGGCTCTTCCTAAGCCTCCCTTCCATTTGTTTGAAATGCAGATCCTTGCTGCTTCACCAACAATGTTGTCCCTAGATGCATTTCATGCTTACAATCAACAAGGATATCAAAAGGCTAAAACCTATGCATAGCGAAAAAAGCTCAGAGCAACAAGAGAAGGCCTACCATTTTTAGCAAATTGCCTTCCCTTTGATCCTAAAAGCATTGCAATCTCCCATAGCTCCACAACATAGATCTACTCTACTGGTTGTATGCTTCAAACCCTGTAGTCCTATCTACAACAAGACAAATAATGAAATGATATTTAAATTATTTGCTCATGGAATCATATTGTATCATACTTACTAATGGGGATAAATATAATGCCCATCCAAATCAATGCATACTCTTGTGGGAATATGCAATGATATCTAGACTCTCAAATAGTAAGATTTACCAAACACATATGCTAGTATTGAGTTTGCCCACAAGATATGAATCCAATAGATTGAAGTATCATACCAAGTCAAATTGATTTAGCTTACCACTACATGCAAATAGGATATCAAAGCCCTCTAACTTACATTCTTCATTTTCAATGTTTTAACAAGTTGTTTAGCTAGGCGAATGAAACATACAAATCCATCAAGCTCAAACTTCAATCAATCTAACCTTTTATTGGGCTTACTACAACCAAAGTAGCAAGAGGAGCATCTAATGTAAGAGCACCAAAGTAGCAAGAGTTGTACCTTCTATGGATTTCTTTCATAAGGATACATACCTTGTGCTGGCAGTCCAGGGTTTGATATGCTTCCCCTCCTCCAAGCACCTTATTGGCATTGCCCATATCTGGAAGAGCTGCTACCATGGCCACTCTGACTTCATAGGCAAAAGCTACTAGATAGAAGAAGCCTCCCAGTAGTGAGGTTTCAAGTGCGCAGAGGATTCATCTAGAAGATTAGACAAAGATTCACAAGAAAGAACCCTTGATTTGCTAGCTAAACATTGATACTCCTATTAGAAATGGTGATGTGGATGAAAAATGTCCTACAAGCAAGCCATATTCTACAAAAAGTTAGATTAGTCTTAGATATTAAATATCCAAGGTGAACTAAAGTACCAATCCATAGATGGTCTCAAGAGAACTCAAGAAGCCACTCCTTCAAATTCATAGATGGTCTCAAGAGAACTCAAGAAGCCACTCCTTCAAATCCAATATGCCCAATGTTTCTTATTAATTCATTAAGCTCCAAGAGTTCGATACAAAAGGGATCGTTTTTTAGTTTGCTTCTACTAATTTTGTGCATTATGGAATTCAGTATGATCTCTGTTGAATACATCTCGTACTACTTCCACATGTCACCTTGAGCCTGTAGACCTTAGCTTACCCATTGCTACTAGTGATGTTTGCACTGATGACTGTACTCCCAAATATGTCTATCCACATGCTTTTTGACAAGGCCTATGATGGGGGGTGCTTCAAAGGAGAAAGGCATACACTATGTTGTTAATTGCTATCCTAGTCATAGTTTTGATAGTGATTGTGCATCAAAATTAAGATTTTTGTTGGTGAAAATTGGTACCTGAGCAATGTAGGGATCAATAATTTCAAATGATGTGTTGTTGCTCCCTCAGCCATAACTCGTTTGAAGAGTTAAAATTAGCACCATGTAAAGTTGCAGCTTGCGATCCTTCACATGATGGCTGCAAATTTTGGAGTTAGTATACTGATAGCATTATAAAGAAACCAAATTCATTGTTTATACACTCATACATACAAAGCTTTTAGTTGGTTACACCTTAACACCACCTAATACTACAGAATCACAGAAAAACCTATCAATAGTGTTTTATAAAATCATAAGGCAGCCCCTCCCAGCTTGTCGTGCCCATCCTTATCCTCAGCTTGACCCACCCCTCTCCTTTTTAGTGTATAACTTTCTGTACATGGTACATCAACTCCCTACCCTATTATTCCTTCCTCCAGCTCTGTCTTCGACTTTCTTGCCCACCACTTAATGCCTCTCAACCCACCACTTCAGCCTTTTCTTCCAAAATAAAGTGTGGCAAATTATATTATTCAAAAACATTAAAGAACTACTGAGGGCTCAATAGCATACCAAGGCCTCTCAAGGCCATTTGGGGGAATTGTGAAAGAGAAGCAAGGAGCTAGGCAAACCCAGTATGAAGGAACAATTTCCCAAGCTCTGTTGATGTCAAGCGTCTCCCTAGAGCTGCTCCCAACCCACAAAGAGAGTGGATAATGGAATTTCCATGCACTAAATGGCTCTCCCTGTTGAAGATTGGCTACAATGGACCCTCCAGATGTGCCCCTGTTACATACTTGGATATTATGGATGGGTCCTCTCTGCAACTTGCAAGAATACTTTTATTGTTCCAAAGATGCACCTGTAACCAAATATAACTTCTTTATTTCTGATATTGTATTGGTACTCTAGTAGAGCTCATATAACACATTGCCATAGTAGAGAAGCATAATATTACTCAATTGCATCTTCCTAGAAGCATGCATCTCAAAAAAACAACTATGAAGTAATCTTGTCTGCAAAAATCCACAATAGAAACCTATTGGTTCCTGCCATGGACATTGTTAGTGTCAGCAAATAGCATATTTTCATCTCTTCAGAACAAGCTCTTCAAAAACAATGTTAGAAGCATCTCTTCAGAACAAGCTCTTCATTCTTAGACCAATGAGGATCAGGAATAATTCCCCAGTTATTATGGACAATCTACTTTTTAAACCTTAGGGTCCAACCAAATCTCTATGTGGTATTCAAGCATGTTCCTCACCCTAAACAAGTACTAGCTAGTATGATCATCACTGACTTATATAGATTGTGTTGATTGGTACATCAAGGTTTTGGTTAAAAGCAAACAGTGCCCCAACATAACTAATTGCCATTGATGCTAACTTCTTCATTAAAATAAAATAAGCACTGCCTCCACATAACTAATTGCCACTAATGCTAATCTTCACTAAAGCAAAATGAAACAATGAAGCTAGTAATGCTAACAAAATGAAATAATTAAACATTTCGTACCTCTCACCATGGAGAATGCTTCTACACAACAAAACTTCATATGTGTATTTCCAAGATCCCTCCTGATAGCATAGCAGTCAGTTAGTCCAAACAATGTAGACCTCACAAAGACCAAGTTTGCACTTAGGCATAGTTCTATGGCTGCATTTTTTAGTAAGATTGGATTGGCAAGGGTCCATGGAATGCTTGCCATAGTCTCCATCAAAGCAAGGTTGTAGCTACCCTGCCTGACTTTATGCCCTCCTTGTGTTCATGTATTATGCTACATGCCTTTATGTCCTATTTTCCCCAGGCATAGCTTCTTGCGTGAGCATAAACCAATATGTGTTTTAATTTCTTAACATCAGCCTAGCATCTCTCTTTCACATTATGTGACCTTGACATTGCACCATGGAAGGAAGGGTAATAAATGGAGTGCATAAGGTCATCTCTAGTAGTAGAAAACTCTAGAAAATGTTCCAGGAGGAGAAGCTTCTACCAATGAGATTGTAGCATCAATGATGACCATGGTGAATGCACTTGCAGCATCAATATGTATGTTGCATGATTAGTCCTAGACCTCCACTTCATCTCCTGGAGCATTTTGAGCTCCTTCTAGGATTTGGCAACAGAAGGCATCTTTCAACAGAGTGTTAGAGTCTTTCCTTTCTTCCCTGGTGTCTTTTACATAGAGATGTCTTCCAAATGATGCTTCTTTGCACTATCATCAATGTATTTCAACATATCAGTATCATCATCTCCAAGGACATTTGGTGGCTCTCCTTCCGGCATCTAACCTCTTTTTCCTTCTATTTCCCTGCTACTATTGCTATTGCTTTCTACTTTACCAATCTAATCCCTATCATACTTGTTGTCAACATTGCTAAATTATTGTGGTGCAAATACGTCTTATTTGCATGACCAATGAATCTATACAACTCAAGAATCGAAAAGAGCAAGCTTTAGCATTGAACCGATCTCATTAAACTCAAGTAAACACTACTCTCTTTGGTCTTCATTGTCACTGTGGTGGTCCTCATGGTCTCGATCCACTCAATCCTGCATGTTGTACACTTCAAGAATCCTACAAAAAAATATGAAAACATTATTGCTGATGGGGAAAGCAACTTACAGGATGATGATATTAGCAGCCCACACCACTAACATCTCTCTGCAAGCTAGGCAACACCGCAGTGTAAAGGGGTGGTCGTAACAAGAAAGAATCTGGGGTGAGAGCAACCATTGTTGAAGCCACATAAGCAAAAGGCAGGAAGTTCACAAATGTTTGGACACCCAACTATGTAGGCATCAATTTGGGCAACCTATAAAAGACACTGATTGAGGATTGAGAAAGAAGTAGACCTTTGAAAGAACTTTATGAGTCGTTGAACATCAAATGACTCATTTGAAAAAACCTTATGAGTGATTTGATGTTGGACATAAAAAAACTCTAAACTATAGAGGAATCAAGAGAGAGGATAACACGGCTTGATATAGGGTAGCTGCAATAGTTGTCTAAAGATGATTTATTAAGTGGTGACATGGCTGCCTGGAGTTGCACATACCTCTGCCATCATGCCACAATCATCCCCTACACATGAAACCCTTCTCCTCAGACACCCCCATTAATCATAAGTTGACATACATTCCAATGTTTTCTACAAACCTGATTTATAATGACCATCTACTATTGAGCATTGGTCAAGTCTCCAACTAATGCCCAATGAAGATCCTATCTAACAATTGCTGCCCCCCACTCCCCCTCCCCCCAAGCCACTAACATTTGATGAGAGGATCCTTGTGGCCTACCACTTCGTTGACCTACGACAAGTGTTTTCCATAACATAGTGGAACTGTCATAAAATTGACAAGAACCCCACAAACTGCATAGGGTTAAATGTGGAATATACACTTAGGCTATCTGCATATAAGTAGGACCACGCAATAGATTAGCCATTTGATGCATTGGATGTTGATTGAGAAAACATACCTCCAAATTTTTTTATTTCTTGTGGAAAATCGAAGCTAATATGAGAGCCTACAATCTACCTTCAATCATCATCAGTGCACATTGAGTTTCCAAGGCTCCACTCCTATTAGTGCATAAAACTTTGTGGCATCCATTTTCTCCTCAATCTAATGTTATAAGATTGAAATGATCTAGATTGGCACACATCGTCCAAGAGCTGATGCAATGTAACCAAAATAAAACTATTCTTACTTCTTTGTTCTTTGTATTTTTGTTTGTGCATGTTTCTCTCTTTGACATATGCTCATCAATTTAATTAAAATTGTACCTTTGATCATGATAATGATAATGATAATTCTAAGTTGGAGCATGTTTTAGCTCCTAAGAAGCCAACAAGGGTATGAATCAACTTGGAACAATGCTACAATGTCACTTGGACGTACTAGGTTAAGGACATAAAGAGCCAAAGGTAACTTGTGAACCCATAAAGTAATTAAGACTGGCTTTTATAATGTGGGCTACAACAAGGCTAAAGATGTCTAGTGAGAATCTACTCCTAATTGCAAACTTGGACATGCCAATATAAACATAGTCTTGGTTCTACACCTTATAAGCTTTCGATGAGAAAGCATCAATTGTTGTAGTGTTTTAATTGCTTAGTCAAATGGTTGAAATTTGTGGGGCATCCTATTGGTCTTAGAAGAAGAAAACGTGCTCTTTAATTAAGTATGATGTTGCTCTTAGAAGAAGAAAACATTCTCTTTAATTAAGGATGATGTTGCTCGCCTTTGCCATAGTGATGAGGACAAGCTTCCAATGAGCTCTAATTTTATCGTATAAGTTCTTAAAATGCCAAGATAGTATGTTATACACTCTAGCTACCTAAAAAACCTTAGGATCTTCTAGTAAGCATACAAATGAAGCCAAAAGTGTTTGCCATTTGGATTGATGCTCTAGAATGGTTAAGTCAACTACTTTTTCTCAAAGTGATGGGTTCAAATTTTTTTTTGGTAATCCGTTGCCATATGGCTTTTTATTGTCGAACATCGCTCGAAGACCCTCGAGGGTACCATACTTTGTTTGAGAATTGTAAACACTGTTTATATGGTAGGCAGACATGTAGTATGCATAAGAAGTCTAGCATGGAGCTCATGGGTGAGCCTTTGGCTCTTTGTTCATTTGGATGTATGTGTGGTCCCATGCCCTATCAGTTTCTAGGTGGTGAGAAGTACTTTATCACATTCATTGATGATTACTCACATAAGGTATATGGGCTTACCCTATTAAGTAGAAATCGGATGTCTTGTCTACCTGTCAGTATTGGCTTGCTCTTGTTGAGAACCAGCCTAGGTATAAGCTGAAAGGCCTAAAGTTAGATAATGGGGGTGAGTATGCCTCAAAAGCTTTTGAGCAGTTTTGCGATGAGTGAGGTACTAAGCATCAATGGACTGCCCCCCACACCCCTTTCTAGAATAGTATTGTCGAACGCATGAACAAGACAATTCAAGAGAGAGTCTGCAATGTGCTTAGCCAAGCAAGCTTACCTTAGCACTTTTGGATTGAGCCAGTTATTACTGTCGTACACTTGATTAGTAGGTCCCCTTGCACTACTATTGATTGCCAAGTTGCAGAGGAGGTCTAGACTAGAAAACCTCCATCATATGCTCATTTGTGTGTCTTTGGTTGTGACTTGGCATTCTACCATGTTTCCAAGGACAAGCGCAAAGATCCTGTCTCCATGGCTTGACATAGGACAGCTGCAATAGTTGTTGGATCCCATCTCATAAAGTCATATAGTTTTCATGTCAAGGCTCCTTTGCACATGCATGCCTTTGCTACAATTCAATAATATATTAATAATGTATGTATTGAGTTGAGGCAAACATGCCTTCCTCCTTTAACAACTTGCTCCTATTCAAAAGTCTACAATGATAGACATAATTAGTAGGAGATATTGTTTGTATGCGCAATCGATTTTGGGAAAGACAAGTGACTAATAATGTACTTACTAATAAGGATATTGCGGTTGGGCGCGCATGAAGGACAAAAGATTCATTAGATCACGTGGAACTTTCGGCAGCTTGTGAGATGATGAACTGTGACTATGAGGGAAGAGGGTGGCGCTTGAATGATCTGATAGAGGGGCCACACTCAGATTTGAAAGGCTGCAATGATTGGAGGAAGGAGGGGAGTCCAGTCGACTGCACGGGAGTCGAGCAACCTCAGAGGCGGCGTTGCTGTGGGCTATGCCACGAGAGAGTTTGTATTATTCATGGGCGCGCCTCAACCTGATCAGAGGCGGCGTTGCTGTGGTCGATGTATAAGAACCCGGGGAAGCTTGCAATTATTTCCAAAGAGACTATTGCTCCTTATGGATCATGGCCTGCTTTGAGCAATGCTCATGCATGGACCTTGGAGGTGACTGTCCTTCTAATGGCCTTGAAGCAGAGATATAGAAGGGATGGCACGCCACTGAATGGAGGGGAATAGCAGTTGATGAAACTTGGGAGCAACGCACCCACAAAAGAGGAACTTGTCTGAATTACAAGGGTGGCCATGACGAAGAGAACAACATAAGGATCCACAAATTTGACAATCGCAATAGTTTGAGTAAAAGAGAGAAGCCTAAGCTCGGTCTTGATAGACTCATTGTCCAAATTGTTTGTCTCGACCAATCTTTCCATGCTATGACAATGTACCAAGTTGTTACCCTGATTTCTCAAATCTTATGAATCACTATTACCTCAATCTATCCCCTCACACCCCAATTTTCAAAGCTAAAGCTTCTTTTCCCTAACATCAAAAGCCAATTATTTCTTCTCTTTGACCTCACGAGTACGAAGCTTATTGAAACCTTTATTGATATCCCTAAACAGCATCGTTTCATGATTTCTGCGTATTAGAAGACGAGAGCTGGCAATTGACTTAACTTCATGTTATATTTATCCAAAAGCTTAACTTGTTTTCTCTAAGCTTGTGCTATCATATTTCTTAAGTTCTTGGTATTGATTACACGTCTTCTTCCATCTTACTTTACTTGTTATCCTCCATGGATTTGTGGCTTGATGTGATTGTCCTTTGACAACATCTATAGTTAGCATGTCGATGGTCATTATGATCTACACATGCCCATTGATTTATCAGTTATTATATTTGGTTAGTTACACCTACCTACAACTGGCATAGTTATAGTACCAATCAAGTAGTATAGTCAATTATGTACTGTTTGATTTCGTACACCACTTTTCTTTATGTCGTATACAACTTACCTATACTTTGTATATATGACATTGTATTGTGAGAGAAAGAAGAAAAAAACCAACAAGAAAATATTTTGGCATCCATCTCTCTTCTTGTGTTCTTGAGTGAGCTTCCTCTTATGTGTATTATGTGTGTTGGATGCAATAACTCAAGCAAGTCCCCACCACCACAGTGACGCATGACATGGTATCAGAGCGACACCACTGAGAGAGGCTCGTTTTGAAGACCAAAGTGAAGGAGAAGAAACATAGATACAAGCAAGCACACAATCGATACGAAGCTCTCCAATTCTTTCTCTATTTTCCTTAGATTGCATTTTCAAAGTCTATTTTGAGTCTCACTTTAGCTCCCTAAGGTTGAAGATTGCATTTTCAGAGTATACTATAATTTCAACTTTGTCAATCATTCTTCACTACATAAGTTATAGATTTTAAATCTATAAGTTTCGAGGTGTTTGTCAAGAAGCAAACACAAGGTTTACATGCAAATAGAATGTAGATTATATGTATTATTGAGCAATCACTAAAAAAAGCTACCCAATTTATTGCTATGCAAATTTTATGAAAGATTACAGAAGACTTGTTTATTGTCTAGTGCTTAGTTTTGCCACAATGGCTAAGAACAATGGAAATCTTATCGTCAAAAAAATAGACAATAATAATTACCTGTCAAGAAAATTCTATGTAACAAACTTTCTTATTTTTGAAAAGGCCTCTATAAGTTTGTTTTAGGTGAAAAAAAGGAACCATAGCCAAGTAATCTTACAAAAGCAAAAGAATTAAAAGACCAAAAAGAATGAAATGCAAAAGAAAAAAAGATAATGTGTTGGTTATCTACAGTTTGATAATACTATGATGGGGTATATCAAAAATATAAAAACTTCACATGCAACTTGGACAATCTTTGAGAATATGTTTTTAGTAAATACAAAGGCATGGAAGATTCAAATCAAACAAGAGTTGAATACCTTGAAGAAAGGGAAGATGTCTATGAATGAGTATGTTTTGAAAGTGAGAAGCATTGCAGATACCTTAGTAGCTATTGTTGCAATTCTTGATGATGATGATCTAGTTTCTTCTACTTTGGACCTAATGATAATAAGGTCTCAAAATCTTTTGTTACTCTTGTATCTATACGGAAGCCATTTCTAGATTTTGATGAGTTAATCTCTTTCATGAATGATCACTGAAGATATCAATATCTAAGGTGAATCATCTAAAAGAAGTAGTGAATAGGTCCAAGTATTTTATTGAAGTTCAAGAAGGGAATCATTGATAAATAGATAAATGATGTATGCTTGATGGGACCTAAAACGGGCCGGCACTGGCTCATGCACTAGCCGGACCTCTATCATGCGCTCAACAACCCCACGGCCTCGCGGCCAGGAGCGTTGATGACACATACATCATACACTACCTTCCTAAACATCTTGCGTTTGTATCACGTCTCGTAGTCCAACTCTAACCCAATTAACACTCCTCAGAGGGAGTCCCAGCACATTGCCAAATAGCACGAAGTACAAACATAGGAGGTCCTCCCATGGCTGACTGTCGCTACCTCACTGCGACTCTCCTACGCCTTGGGGATTGGCCCCTCGATGCGTCGGTAAACATATATATTTCACAATAACGCACATATTTCCACTCAAGGTACCAATTATTCATATCCAGGAATGTACCATACCTCACTTTACTTTCCCCTAGACCCAACGCCTAGCCTACAGCTTGGGCAACCTTACTCACTCAACGCTGGTCATGTTCCTCTAGAAAGCACTTACCATGCATCCAGGAGGTATTGTCTGATACCTTTTATCATTTCTTTATGATTTATGCAAATTGTGAATGTCTATGTGCTCAAACAATTAAGAAAATCAGCATTGGTGCACATGTGGAAAACATTTCTTTCAATGATTTCGACTATCGCTCGTATGTGGCATTGCATGAACCTAGCACCGAGAAACCCTCGTGCTACTATGTTCTTAACTTTTAATTATCGACCAACCTAAATGGTATGCATAAAAACCAGCAAGCTTTTCATCATTTCATTCAGCATTTAAACACATTTTATACACTCTACCCCCTCACCCGTTTAGGTTGCGCATGGTGCATAGGTTTAGGGTTCATTTTTCACATTTTTATTGTATGAAAAGCAATAAAAACTCACTAAAACATAAAGGTAGGGCTGAATTGAGGCTAAACCTTATACTTCAGACCCCCCATAAATCCACAAACATGAATCTTATTTTTCCTTAATTTTCGGCACTCAAAATTCATTTTTCCCTTTTTTTTCCATTTTTTCTATTTTTCTTGAAATTTTTGCAATATTAAATAATTAAAAATTCAAAATGAGTTGTGGGCTGTGGCCCTTAGGTTCATTTGCAACAAGAATACAAATTTAGTTGGTGTGTCTTATTGTATTTTCCATTTATATATCAAAAACACCTAATTTTTCCATATTTCGCGTGTTTTACGGGTTTTACACCATTAATTTCAGTCACAACACTTATGATTTTCTGATTTTCTGAGCATAAACTGATCAAACTCATAGCAAGCAACATCATAATGCATAATCATCCCATGGGAACAAATACTCATGAAGCAAATTGCATAAAACATCAAAATTTCCTTTGTAAAAATGAGATTACCGTTCTTTGCGGGTTGCGGGTTTTTATTTGTCATATCTCGGGACTGATTTCCAGCAGCCATTAATGCTCATGACAGTCCACAATCAGCAATCTTCCTTCCTCTTGAACCACGGAGCAATCCAGTCTTCATTGGACAAGTATCCGCCATCCATTCTTCTACTTCTTCTTCACCACATGAATCTGGCCTTAGAAGAGAGAGAGGGAGGAGAGAGAAATACTGAAATCAGAGATCTTCATAGAGACCACCATTGGAGGAGCGAAGACAGGCAATAGAGTCAGCCAACAGGGAGAAGATCAGGGCCAGCATCAATTGGATAGGTTGTTTGCAGCCCCACATCTCCATCTCCATCATGAAGGGCGCATTTTTCGCACACACGCAGGCGTTGTCCTCTTCTCCTCCATCATGATTTTTTTTAATGCCTTTTCGTTGGGGGGTTAAAATGTCCCCAAAGGGCACCCCCCCTTTGGTCCATGTTGTGGCCACCCTTTCAAATCTTGACCATTTCTTGGCTCCTTCCCCGTCCGGACTCCGAATTGAGCTCTGAAAAATCCTAGGTGTCCGGCTCGACATCCCGCATAGGTTGATAACTCTTTTCAACCCGCACGACAGTCTGAAAAATTATGAAAAATCAACAAGTGTCGCTCGGGCGCCCTTAAAGCACTTTGACGCTTAAAATCGTCCTAGGTCGAGCCACCGCCTTCGACGTTGAATATTTTTCCCTTGATATTCGTCATTTTTAGCTATTTTTAAGCACTTCTTAGCACCAAAATTCCGCTCTCAATGCTCCAGGAAGATGTACTGAATCCCATATGCACAATGAGGAGAGTGGAACAACCCAACTTCTATAAAGCAGTGTACTTAACTATCACTTTCATAATGATGAATACAATATCATGATGATTTCCTCTTTCAGTTAGTGTCAATGTCATTGTCAATTCAATACACAAGATTGTCTTTATGAGTCCAAGCTTCCATCTTGGAATCTAATTCACTTATGTAACAGTTGTCTACTCATTGTCCATGTCAACATGAATTTAGTATTCACCTTCCAACCTCCATAGCTCCTGCCATGCTCTAGATCCAACATTGTTACATGGTATCAGAGCTTAGCTGAGCATGGCATAACGCCCCTCTCTGCTCTCTCAATCCCTCTTAACCTCATGTCAACTCAAATCCAGCTCATGGTTCCATTTCTCACTTCCATTTCCACTTAACCTTGTGGCAGCCATAGCCAAAATCGCACCTACCTAACTTTGAGCTTCTGGATCTCTCAAATCAAAGCATATCTCTTCAAGTTCTCTTCTAGAGATCTCTTCCTTGACTCCTTGGGTAACTTTCTATCCCTTCAAACACTGAAATTTCCTTAGCCATAGCTCAACTTTGACCGAATTTGAGCTCGCTAGTGAAACTATGCCTGTTGACGTTCGTACGGCCTGCTCTCCCTACACGTAGTGTGATACTCGCCATCACCATAGGGCAATCGAAGCTCTACCTCTAAGCTTTCTCCTACTCAGAGGGTTCCCTAAATGATCTCCTGTATGAGTTGAAATTTGATAAAAACCAGTCGGGTACAAAAACCCTAACTATGGACTCCATTGCCAATCAAGCTTCAAGCTCATCTTTCCTACATTTTCTCACTCTTGCCACTTGAACCAAGTTTCTACCACTGAGATCTGTAATTTCCAACAAATTTGACATCTGACATTCAGATCCAAGATAATATCTTTTTAATACTCATGTAGTGTTGTTAAACACTAATCACCTTGTGTCTCTTGAGACATTAAAGTACAAATATTTTGCTTTGCTAATTTTTTGCTAATCAAAAATGGCAAATCTTGAAAAAATAGCAAAGTTCAATGGAGAAGGCTTCTATGCCTGGAAGGAAAAGACCATGTACCACCTCATGAGGAAAAACCTCTAGGACCTCTTTGAAGATAATGAAGGTGATGCAAATGGCAGGAAAGAAGATTCAGAAAGTGGGATCCTTGCAGTAGCTCCACCAAAAACCAAAGAATGGAAAAAGATGAATAACAAGGCACTAGGCATCATTGCCTGGGAACTAAGTGATGATGTGCTACATCATATCTCTAGCATCAGAGATGCTAGAACTACTTGGGAGAAACTTGACAAGATCTTTGGTACCCAAGTAAAGAATTCAAAGGTAAATTTACTCATGCAGTTTTATAAACTGGATATAAAAGATAGTGCTTCCATGACCATACACATTAACAAGTTCAAGAGCCTAAAAACCCAGCTTGCAACTCTTAAGAAGAATATTGGTGAAGATGAAGCAATAGCCGTACTACTTGCAAGTGTAAATAAGGATCCATATGAGAATCTTGTGTCCACCCTAAGTAATGTTCCAAGTCTCTCACTTAAAGATATTGAGCACTCACTACTTGATGGAGAAAGCAAAGTTAAAAGCAAGGATACAAAGGATTACACCACCAAAAACAGTCTCTTATACACCAAGGGCACTTATGGAGCAAAAGGCCGTGGTCGAGGACTCAGCATCAACAACAACAAGGATCAGATTATATGTCATTACTGTGGCAAGAGTGGTCATATAGCCAATGAATGTTTCCACAAGAAAAGAGCACAACAGATGCAAAATGATCACCACCAAAACCAATTCATGAATGAAGAAGATGATGAAGATGCTTCTGCTACCATCAACAACTCTGATAGATTGTTCTAAAGAATTTTTCATTGTATCTTTCATATGTTTTTCCCATAGTGGATCTCTATTTTTCCCTTAGTGGATTTGCTTTGTAAAAACCCTTGACCAAGATATAAAGTTTCAAGCTTTAACTTGACTAGGCTGCCTATGAGCTAGTCTTCCGAGCCATGTCACCATGTAGAGGGGGCAAAATCTTGCAAATGTAGGGACTCGTCATTTGAGGGGAGGTGTTGAGAAATAGACAAATGATGTATGCTCCAAAAAGAGATGTCCTGAATCCCATATGCACAATGAGAAGAGTGGAACAACCCAACTTCTATAAAGTATTGTACTTAACTATCACTTTCATAATGATGAATACAATATCATGATGCTTTCCTCTTTCAATTAGTGTCATTGTCATTGTCAGTCCAATACACAAGTTTTCATCTTGGAACCTAATTCACTTGTGTAATAGTTGTCTACTCATTATCCATGTCAACATGAATTTAGTATTCACCTTCCAACCTCCATAGCTCCTGCCATGCTCTAGATCCAACGTTGTTACACGAACATGGTAGATATTCTTCAGGAGGTTGTGGTATGGATCATGCTAGTAGTAACAAGAAAAATAAGTTAAATCAATAGTTTGATAACATATAGATTTTGAGAGAGATGGTAATAATTCTAGAGGAAGGGGGAGCTCTAAAGGAAGAGGTAAATGGCAGAATAGAGCTTCTAGCAATTTAGGTATTATCTACCATTATTGTAGAAGAATAAGTCATATCACAACCCACTACTTTGATAAGAAGGATGCCATGTGCAATGGAAAATTGCAACAAGGAAATTATGCATTGTCTTTAAGATAGAATGATGATAAAGATGAATATTTATTTGTTATGTGTCATATGATAAATACTATTACAAAAAATGGGACATGTAATGATGTATGGTATATTGATTCTGGTGCATCTAGTTATATGACTAGCCATGCTAAATGGTTTGGAGAAATGCAGAATTAATAAAGTCTAGGCTATGTAGAGACAAGTGATGATTCATATCATTCGATTTCACATATCAAAAAAGTTCATTTGTCCTTGTATGATAGTCAAATATTGTGTTTCTAGATTACTATTGTTATTATGCTAGCGGCTATTAGACTCCAACAGAGTTGTCCCAATAAATCTAGCATTGACTGTGGCTCTCCAACAAGTCGCGAGTGTTTGCTTGATGTGCACAAACTTTAATTATAATATAACAATTATGACTATGAAAATTCCTTCTTTTTTCATAATGTGGATCCAATGAGGTTCATTGGTCAAGGGTTCTCGTTGTTGAAATATCAAAATTTCAACATGGAAAAGTGTGCACAAAAGGGAGAAAAGCGCTCACAAAGTACAATAAGAAGATCTTGCTTCTTTAGTTTCTCATGAAAGTACAACTGGTACACTCTCTCATCTACTGAGAGTGACCTTTGGCCATATTTATATAGCCTCTGAGTGAGCTAGGGTTAGAGTTTTCTCTTTCCTCTAGTCCATTCACACCTCACCTTCCCTCATGCACCCTTGCTTACATAGGGTTCTCATGCTATACTTCTAACCACCCCCCTCAATGCCAAGGTGGCATTGGATTACATAGCATATAAATATTCCCTCTCTCAATTAGTTAGTGGTATGTCTTTATAAAGTAGGCTATAAGGATATATATGGAAAGATGATACAAAGGATACTAGAAAATGAGGTCATTAGAGGTGCTTTGGAGGCATAGTTCGCCTCCAATTCCTTTGGTGCTTCAATGGAGTTAGGACATTTACTAGTGATATGTCATGTTTGCTTACATTTGTTGCACTTCATCTTATTGGGATATTTTTCCAGCAGTTGCTTACAATATGTCCCTTTTTATTGCAAAATAAACATTTAGTGAGAACTTTATGAACTAAGAGTTGATCATGGTTGTTGAGGTAGATGCTGAACTAGTGCTACCTTCCTTTTGATTTCTTTTCCCATCATCCAAACAAGACTGAATGACACCTTCAAGTGTAGGATTTGGTACATTTGTTAGAGTAGTTATAAGAGTTGGGAAGACTTTCCTTACAACCTTTAAAAGTTTTGCGATAACATCTTCTTCTCAACAACTTGGGCTTGGATTGAAACTAGTTGGCCTATTAGCCCCTTCACGTGGGAAATGAACTTTCCCAAGTCTTCTCCTTGCTTGTAAAAGAACTTTATTTTGAGGAAGATTTTGGAGTTCTTTCCTCTTGCACCATACAATTTCTCGAGATCATCCCACTTCTCATTCTCACAGTTGCAAGTTGAACAATGTGGCGGATTAAGGATTCATATAGGTGCAACATTATTATAGCATAGGCTCTTTCATTATCTTCTATATATATATAAGGTTGGATAGGTCAATTGCCTTGATTCATTTGATGAAGGGACAGAAACCCCTCTCCATCATTTTCACCAATACCTGCCATGGATGAAAATCTCTCCCATCAAACTTGTGGATTTGAGGTTTTACATGAACATAGGCCATGATAACAAGATAACATTTGAAGAGGAGCACTAACATGGTTTATGTTTTTATTATTTTAAATGTGGCCTTACCGTGTCACTTAATGAGATAAGCACTTAATAATTGTGCTAAAATGCTAAATGGCATTCATATCTCAGACTTAACATTCAGATTTCTAATTAACATCAATAATAAGAAATGACTGAGAAATGTAGCATTAGTGCTTACAAGTACTCATCTCATAGTTTATGCATCACTTGAGATGCGAAATGTCGAAGGACTTAATGATATCCACCAAGTGTGTCTAGTCCTGAGAGATGGAGCTTCCAAATCTACAATGAACTCCAAAAAAGATTAATGAATGATTATTAAAATCATTGTTAGTGTTAACCTGGATGATTAAGGTTGAAAGAAGTGAGCTTGAAGCTTTCTAGTTATGGCTGCCAACCAGACACACAGTTAGGATTTCACTCTGTGTGACCAATAGAGAGAGAAATTTGTAAATCCTTTTGGGTGGGGATAGTCCACTTGGGGGCTACAAATGCCCATTGTGGCTTTGGGATCGTGCCTTCTACAGAGGCTGCATGAATTGACGAGATGCGTTGTTGTCAAAAACTATGTTGTTTTGGGGAAAACGCCAATGTTGTCCTTTTGCATGCTCAATGTTGACAATTAGGATGATAAGCAACTGCACCTTGAGGTGGCGAAGAGCTTCTCAAAAGAAATTGGAAGCTAATATACCCTCTTTTTCCCTAACCAAGTCCTCCACCAACTGCATGTCCGAATCTAGCTATGGATGTTGAGATGATAAGATGAAGAATGTAACTTTCTTGTGCACTTAACTGAGATAGGATGATTAGGAGAATCTTAATGTATCAAATATGGCTCTAACACCATGTTAAAACATTAGTGTGCAGCATGGAAGAGTGTGTATAAGAGGGAGAAGAGAGCTCACAAAGTACAAAAAGAAGATCTTGCTTATTCAATTGCTCGTGAAAGTACAATTAGTACACTCTCTCATCTACTAAGAGTGACCTTTGGCCATGTTTATATAGCCTTTGAGTGAGCTAAGGTTAGGGTTTCCCTTGTCCTCTAGTCCATTCACACCTCACCTTCCCTCATGCCCCCTTGCTTACATAGGGTTCTCATGCTATACTTCTAACACTTGCTCAGTACCAAATAGTCCAATCATCCCCTAGAAAATGATGCTTCCAATGGTGTATACTCACTCAAGTGAGATTTCGTTCTCAATATTACTCACAAATTTTGTGCCCTTGGTGAACAAAATGCTATATCGTCACAATCACAATTCTTGCACCGAGGAGACTTGCTTGATGTTAGATAGAGATGGGCTCTCAAAGCCAACATTGAGCATCATTGGCTCAATTAGCTAAGCACCCAAAGCCCCTATTTGTAGACTGAACCAAATGTAAAAGCAACCTAAACTAGCATGAGTGTACTTTACTTCAAGCAATCTCTTGGAGCTTGAAAGAAGTTGAACACAACATGCTCCTATAGTGAGGGGTCTTGGTCTTATAGTATATTGAACATGCAAATTCAAGGGCACTTAGCCTCTGTTAATGCAATGTTTCTCGTCCCACAAAGTACCCTTTATGCAAGTTCCTCTCTAAAGCAAGACTCGGAATTTGGGGGATATAGTACAAAGTCTAATGAGCCTCCAAGTATTCCTCAACATAGTTCTGACTAATTTTACCTCAACTGATGGTAGCTCTTATCTTAGTGAGACTCAAAGTTTGATGTGCTTGGCTCTATGTAGGCTATTTAATAAGACGTTCCATTAGTGCATGGGACCCAAAAGAATTGTGATTCCAAGGTGTATATTGTCAATGTGGTGAGGCCTCATTGAGTATCCCCGTGTAGGTCAAAGAATGTCTCCTAACAAATTACCCCAAAGGTTGTTGCTTCTTCTTTAGCTCCGTTAACACTAGTTCTTACAATAAAGCTTCATCTCTCATTCCTCATGATTGCAAGAAGTAAAGAGATCCAAGAGCATGTGGTAGAGTCATTGACTTTCCTTCTCCATGTTGTATTAAAAAATGCAAGTAATCGCATCATCCAAGTGTAGCCCCTAAAGCTACCACCTTGGCTTCTACAAACCTACACCACCACCAACTTAACTTATTTGAATCTACACCACTGCAGCTTCAATGTCGAGAGAAGAAGAAGAAGAAGAAGAAGAAGAAGAGCTTCTTCCAATTAGTCATTCAAGATATGGAAGTAAGAGGGGAAGAAGATAAGAAAGCAAGGAGTGAAGATTGAGTTTCACCCTCCCTAGTCCCTCACTCTCTTCTCTCTCCCTCTCTCAAGCAATGGGAGAAATATGCAAGCAAACAAAAGGATAGAGAATTGATAGAACCAAAAGTTGCACACACAAGAATGAGCTCTCTATTCACCTTTACACATTGGATACATATGATTAGGGTCTCACTTTAGAGTTGGTCACCCTCTACCCTTTTCCTCTTGTGTCAAGTCCTCCTTATTTTTTACATTTCACTTTGGGCACTGCCTTGAGGTAAGAGAATTAGAGTTTCCCACAACCTCCTCATCCATTGTGGGTCTTTTCTTACTCATCCATTGTGCACAATCTCCACAACTTTTGTTGGGGTCTTCTAGTTTTACTCCAAGAGATAATACAACTTACACAAGTGCAAGCCCACATCTCTCACTTTGTTTTTAGAAAAATATAGGAATTTCGTATTTGCAAGTAATGGATCGAAAGATAACATATTTGCCTTACAAACATACAATGCCTAAAATAGCAGAGTGAAGTACTCAAAAGTTACAACTCTTTCCTAAAATCAAATATGCCATGCTTATTGGCCTTTTTCATTTTTGGACACTTACATTACTATATTTAGTAGCTGTTATTTTTTATAGTGTTTAGTTACATGAACATGCCATCTATCATAGTTCTTACAAAATTTACACAAGAAGATACTCTAAGGGGACCGACCAAAGAGATCATTGTTGTAAAGAGCCCAAGGATAAAACCTCTAAAAAATAAACAATATCACCTAATAATTCTTAGTTATAATCATTCCATAACTAAGCTAGAGAGAATAGACTCAAAAAGAGGAGATTAAGAAGAGTGAGAGAGAAGAAATATCTACATCGTGTCAGCAACTAATGTCCATCTACCATAGCACAAACATAATTATCATTAAATATATATATATGTTCCACCCCTCACACCCTCCAACTTCATCATCACAATAATCACCATCTCCCTCTCTGTTAATATATCAACACCACCCTCTAGCATAGTCACCACCATCTCCAACTTTATTCACAATACTTCTCATATCTCTCTTTGACATTATTTCACCATCCCCATCATTAGTAATAGTCTAATAACATGGAGCACATACATCACCACCACCATTATCTTACGTATATGTTGGTAGTTTGTAGACTATGAAGGTATTTGAACATTGATTTGTAAGATCATATAACTTTGGAATCCCATGTTTTACATGTTCATCACTCATTATAATATAAAGTTCCAATAGTTGTAAGCATTGAGGCTATGAGACACACTAAGAGAATTTGGCTTATAGAGAGAGAATTCTCATAGGGATGTGAAATTTTGAGATGCTTTAAACTTGCAAATAACATTTGATTAAGTTACTATTCAAATACGCAAGGTTATTTAGCACATGTGATGCACATGGTAGTTATTTCATAGTAACAAGCCAAGGACCCGAGGATGCAATGGATGTCAAAGGAAAAAGTTATGACAAGTTACAACAACTGGGTTTTGGTAGTCAGTTGATGCCAATTTGGAGCTTAGGACAATTATTTGGCCACTAAGTGTCAATGATTGGTAACACTAGGATCTAGGCATTAATTAATTGATTAATGCTAGTCTAAGGGTCAAAACAAGTTAGGGACCACTCCAGGTTGTAAATGGCCTGGCCATTTAATTATGGATGGCCACATTAAATTTGGGTAGGGTCAAAAGGGCTCAAATTAATTTTTAACCTTATTTAATTTTAAAAATTAATTTAATAACTAAATAATGCTAAAATTTGCATTTAAAAGATTGTCACTTAGTAAAAACACCCATGCAAACTGAGAAAATATTTGTGGGCCTGATTTTAGCAAGAGTTTCCAACCTGTGTGAGAGAGAGGAAGAGGCTGTGGATCAAAAATTGGCTTCAGACCAGACATTCAGGAGGCTGCCAACAACTGCAAGATACCTTGGTGATGCAAGGACATGATTTATGATGTGTGTTGATGCAAGTGGTAGCATTTAATGTAAGTGATAGTAGCCACTTTCTTGACAATAGGCAACGACAATCTATGTTTATTTGAGCAAATAGCAATTAATTCCAACCATTTTCCCACGTGAAATCCTTGAATTTTGTCTCTAACATTCTCTCACCTTCTACAACCCATTCTTAAAATATCTCGACCATTTGGAGTAAATCACAATCAAATTTGATAGACATCAAAGGAAATTTTGTTGTAAACCATAAATTTTTATAATATTTGAGATTTAACGATCACCTCGAGACTCATTCCATCAATAGAAGGCATAGTACAGTAAAGTCAACACATGCAATTTGTGGTATTGTTGAATTTGGGGTAGTATTTAGCAAGTTGGGGTCCAATTAGAGCAAGTCCTTAGTGAAAATCAAGGGGCAATTTGCCCAATTTATATGTTGATTGTTGAAATAGCATAGAGCTTTTGGATCAACCAAGAAAAATTTGAAAATTCAACTTATAATCAACCCATTAGCAATTGAAGATAAAGAAATACCAAAAAGGCCACCAATTTTGGGGACCAACATGGTGTCCATTGTCCAAGATTTTAAAGGTTAAGTGTGAATTTTAACTTATGTTTATATATCAATTGCTATAATTAAGTGCTTGATCAAGCAACTACCATCACTCCACAAAAGGAAGGTTAGCTTCATAATAAAATACTTTGGATATGCTATCTAGGTATAGGATGGAAATTGTAAGCACATATACTATCACCACCATTATCTTGTGTATGTCTTGGTAGCTTATAAACTATGAGGGCATTCAAACCTTGATTTCTAAGCTTGTATAGCTTTGGAATTCCATGTTTCACATGTTCATCACTCATCCTAATGTGGAGTTGCAATACCTTTAAGCATTGAGGCTATGAGACACAATGAGGAGATTTAGCTCATAGAGAGAATAAAATGCTTTGGATATGCTATCAAAGTATAGGATGGAAATTGTAAGCCAATATCCATGCAATAGAAGAAACATCTGAACATGAGCAATGATACAAAAGAGCGGCTAGAAGACCCTACTATATACAAGAAAATCAAAGGGATTTACTATGTCTATATTTGTGTGTTTGTATACAAGAGTATACTTATATGATCGAGTATGTAGATAGCTTCACAATGGCTTATTTTTCTTTATACGTATGTGTACAATTTTGCCACCCTTCTTCATCCCTTAATATGATTTCTTTGTATAAGGTATGTTTAAGAATTCCTGCATAAGAACAAGTAATCATTGTTCTTTTAGATTTCTTGGATATTCTAGGATCATCTTGAAAATGTTCATAATCAAGTGGAGCAACATTTATTGGATCTTGAGTGCTTTTGCATGTGATTTCTCCAAAATATCAGATATCGATGCATGATTACAATTCTTAAAGATGGACAAAATGAGAGTAGTGATGAGTAGATTTCTTAGGAAAGATTAAAACCAATAGACTTAGGACTTCTAGTGTTTGTCAATCTCAATGTGTTCTTCTCATAATCAATCTTGGTGTAAAAAGGACATTACAAAGGCCTTTAAGGGAAGAATATACAATTTAATATTCTAAAGAAATGATAAGAAAATTTATATTTTTTTTAATTTATCATATGCTTCTTTTGTGATGTATATAAGTTTAAAGATGATCTAGAGAATTATTAGAAAAGAGAGAAAAGATAACCTAAATTTGGATTTTAGAACCAAGGATTTGAGAAGATCAAGCCAAATTTCATTAGGTTTGCATAGCTTGAAACTCATGTTGTTTTTTTAAGAAAAGGAGTATAATTATATCTATGCAATTAGCTTTCTAAATCCATGAAATTTTCTTTCTATCTAGGCTTGAATATTTGTTTGAGATAACTATATGGTTTTGACTTCATGGTATTTTTGGTTTTGTGAATTGCAAAGAATGAGGTATTTTTGTTGCATATTTTCTAATCTAGATTTGCATGTGTACTCATGAGATGTAGTAGATAGGGAGAAGATTAGAGATTAAAGAATCCAAGTTATGGTTATATGACCCTTTGTAAAGGATATTAGCTAGTCTTGAGTACAACTAGGTCATAATCAATGGTAGCTTATTGACCACTCTTATGCTTGGGTTGTTTTTTCAAACCTCTTTGAATATACCAACTAGTGGATATAATAAACATTAAAAAATCTCTAAATCATCATGTACCTCGTTGGCAAAATACAAAAGAACTAATGAGGTGTTGGTTGTATAAGAAGTTTGCGCTTGGTGATTGTGTACTGTGAGGTTTTTTAAGGTGGGCTAGTTATACTACTTAGGGGTATGGCTTGGCCTTAATAAAAGTTAGCAATGTTCTAAAGTGAATGGGGTTTTTCCCCCATCTCAACATGTTATATCTAGAGTTTTAGTTTATCCATTTTATAGTAAAAGTTGTGCGCCTTTTGAAGTATGCACACACGGTATATATCTTATGTAGGATTCTAAAATTAATGACTCGCTTTTTCATTAATTATTGATGATGATGTAGCATGGCCATGAGACCATTTAGAAACCCAGTATTCCTAATGCATTACTTAATGGGGTGATCAAAGCACTGTGACGGGGATATCTGGTACAGATATTACAATTTATGAAGGGGGAAGAAAGTGTATGCCAAGTGTAAGAGTGTACACAAGAACCAAGGAGTTACACATAAATGAAGATGGATTAAGTTCTAAGAAGAGGAAGTGCATTAGCATTGTGTATATGTATTTATGTGTGCATCCGAGGACGCCTAGGAATGTTTACTTGTGTGTAATGAGCATTGCATTCATTTGGGGTCATCCTCTCCCTTACAAGTCAAGGTTTAAGGTCTTTTCTCTCTTAATTAAGAAGAGAAGTAATTTTTTCACTAAGAAAAATGAGAGAGGTAATTCTCTCACTAAGAAATACGAGAGACATGATCCTCTAGAAGTAAGGAGAGAAGTGATTTTCTCTTTCTAAGGTCTAAGATGGCACAAGCTTTTGTGGGAAGTCAATCTTAAGGTTGAGACCCAAGGCAATCTAATAAACTCTCCTTATCTATGACTCTAGGTGGTTGCATGGACCATAAGTTAAGAGTACAGTTTAAAAGGCTGATTTTCTTAAAATAGACATAGTGAATCCATTTTTAAAATATCTCGCGATAAAAAGCCGATCTCTAAAAAAGACTCGTGAGGGTTATCAGAAACGGCGAGATCTAGAACTTTTGTATTGTATGTTTTTCCATCCGAGCAACACACAGAGAGATATTCCAAAATTGGTGCTACAGAGTAGGTCCTGGAATAGCCACATCTTGCATGAAGATCAACCTTTCCAATCTTGGCACTCAAGCCTCTCTCCAAGAAGAGAAGCTCTTGGAGCCTATAAAAAGGGAAACTCTCCTTGGGTGTGGAGAAGGTGAAGGAAGCATCACTTTGCATGTATCCAAGAGGAGAAGAGAAGGAGCAAGTGCTGCAAAAGTTCTGCTGAAATCAAGTTCCAAGAGGAGAAGAGAAGGTGCAAGTGCTACGAAAGCTCTACTGAAATCAAGCTCCAAGAGGAGAGCCCTACACATTGTGTAGGAGAGAAGGGGAGACTCCAGAAGCATCAAAATGTGCCAACTTTCAAGTTGTGCTAGTATTATCCGGTTGTATACTGTGCAAGGAATTGTGATCTTGTTCCCAAGATCTACAAGTTAATAACTCGTTTATGTGTAAGAAAGGAGCTTACTCCTTGTCAATAATATAACTCCACAAGGGGGAGGACTAGGGAGGACTAGCACATCTTCCAATCCTTAGTGTGTTGTCAATCTCTCTATCTCTATCTCTTTCTCTCTACATCTTTCTTTTCACTCATCTATTTTCTCTCTACACCAACATAATATTCACCATATATCTTTTAAGTATATAAGAAGGTTAAGTGCATATCTCAAATCTTATAACAGTGGTATCATAGCAAGTCTCTTTGCTGATATCTAGTACAAACAATACAAGTTATGAAGGGGAAAGGAAGTGTCTGCCAAAGTGTAAGAGTGTACACAAGTACCAAGGAGTTACACATAAATGAAGATGGATTGAGTTCTAAGAAAAGGAAGTGCATTAGCATTGTGTATATGTATTTATGTGTGCATCCGAGAACACATGGAAATGTTTACTTGTGTGTAATGAGCATTGCATTCATTTGGGGTCATCCTCTCCCTTACAAGTCAAGGTTTAACGTATTTTCTCTCTTAATGAATTAAGAAGAGAAGTAATTCTTTCACTAAGAAAAATGAGAGAGGTAATTCTCTCACTAAGAAAGATGAGAGACGTAATACTCTGAAAGTGAGAGAAGTGATTTTCCCTTTCTAAGGTCTAAGATAACACAAGCTTTTGTGCAAAGTCAATCTTAAGATTGAGGCCCAAGACAATCTAATGAGCTCTCCTTATCTATGGCTCAAGGTGGTTGCATGGACCATAAGCTAAGAGTAGAGTTTAAAAAGCTGTTTTTCTTAAAATAGACATGGTGAATTTATTTTTTAAATATCTCGCAATAGAAAGTCAATCTCTAAAAACGGCCCGCATGGGTTATCAAAAACCGTGAGACCGACCACTTTTGTATTGTATGTTTTTCCATTCGGACAACACACAGAGAGAGATTCTAAAATTGGTGCTTATAATAGGTCCTAAAATAGCCACATCTTGCATGAAGATCAACCTTTCCAATCTTGGCACTCAAGTCTCTCTCCAAGAAAAAAAGCTCTTATGAGTCTATAAAAAGAGAGGCTCTCCTTAGGTGTGGAGGAGGTGAAGGAAACATCACTTTACATACATCCAAGAGAAAAAGAGGAGCAAGTGCTGTGAAAGCTCTGTTGAAATCAAGTTCTAAGAGAAAAAGAAAAGGTGCAAGTGCTACAGAAGCTCTGCTGAGATCAAGCTCCAAGAGGAGATCCCTACACAATATGTGTAGAAGATAAGGTGTAGGTACTGCGAAAGCTCTATTGAAATCAAGCTTCAAGAGGAAAGCTCTACACATTGTGTAGGAGAGGAGAGACTCAAGAAGGATCAAAATGTGCCAACTATCAAGTTTCGCAAGTGTTAGCCGATCGTATACCGTGCAAGGAACTATGATCTTGTTCCCAAGATCTACAAGTTAAAAACTGGTTTATGTATAACAGAGGAGCTTGCTCCTTGTCAATAATATAACTCCAATAGGGGAGAAACTAGCGCATCTTCTAATTCCTGGTATATTCTCTCTCTCTCTCTCTCTCTCTCTCTCTCTCTCTCTCTCTCTCTCTCTCTCTCTCTCTCTCTCTCTCTCTCTCTCTCTCTCTCTCTCTCTCTCTCTCTCTCTCTCTCTCTCTCTCTCTCTACATCTTTCTTTTCTCATATATATTTTCTCTTTGCACCAACATAATATTCACCCTATATCTTTTAAGTATATAAGAAGATTGAGTGTATATCTCGAATCTTATAACAGCAGTAGTGTGGTCATAATCAAGTATTACTTTGAAGAACTAAAATTTTAGCATTAACTTCTAAGAGAAGTAAATCATCAACTACATGAGCAATTGCAAGTGTTCCCTTGAAGGGTTACAACAAACTAATGTGAAAATAATTATGTTACCAACAAGAAAAAATTGTCCAATCTAAATAAATTTTAGAGTTAAATTTAACTTTAGATACCTTTCAATGTTTGATAGCCTCCTCTTTTTAATCAAAAGTCATAATAAAACTATCTTTATAAGAAAATCTAAGTATAAAATCTATCAAATCATGGTATTATATTTCTAAAGACCTAAGTCACAAGAAATTATTAAGTTTATCAATAACCTTGTATAGAAATGTCATGTGGATAGTGGCTAAAGCATTAGTTGTTTAAACAATAGTTATATTACTATGGAGATAGAAAATATGGATTTTTTGTATCCATGGACTTTGATTATGTACTAATGCGTTAGTACATACACAACGATAACTAGACACATAGTTGCCAAGAATTGTGGCACTCGATAACCTTGACATCTAGATTAAGTTTAAAGACTACTATCATAATACCAAATAGCCTAAACTCAAAGAGAAACTCAAAGTCAAACATACAATCATTTTTTCCAAAATAATAAGAACGTGAAAATTTTGGAGATGCATGAAAATTTTATGTCGTATACTTTTCAAATGAATGAATTAAAAAAGAAATACACAGTATTACTTGGTCCCAATCATTATGATCCATGAAAGTTTCTAATAATCCTTATTATCAAATGCAAACGTCACCTTTCATCTTAAATATTAATCTCTCTTTTTTCCTTATTTTTATAAGATTTATTTTCTTGGATTGCTATAATCAATAAATGGTCCAATACTATGCAATAGTTGCTACAATCAATAATCAATCCATTACTATGTAATAGGAAGGATTTTAATGGGACTTGTCTAATAGCTTGGCAAAATGTAAGGTCACAAATATCTTGAAATAAAGGATTGTGTAAAATAGTGGCATCCAATTAAACATAGCAATCAAGGTTGCAGTTATAAACACAACATTGTCTCATATGATATCTATTTTATGGCTTGCTAGAGCCACCCCCACACCCTCCTCCCATTCGATCCCATTCCCAAAACCAAAAAAGAAAACCATAAATCAACTCAATACCATTTGCAAAAACTACATATGGAGTGGAGACAATAACCAACATCTTGAAATGTACATTCAAGCTCTGTCATCCAACTCACAAGGTCCAAAGTAGCTGAATGGACAACCTTCTCCCACATTCAATTCATATCAAATTGCCTTTCAACCTCAATGCCTTTACCTTTATCTAGCAAAGGCAACCTTCTTCCCTTACCTCCACTTAAACCCAACTCAAAAATAACCTCACACACTCAAAAAGATGAAATCTCGAACAAACAACCAACCATTGAGAGTATCCCCACACCTCCATGAATTGTAAATGTAATAAGCTTGCCCTTAGCCTAAGTCGTAAACTAATTTGTACATGACATCCCTCAATCTCCAAGAACAAATTGATTAAGCAAAATCCACCTCCATGAATTCTAAATGTAATAAGCTTGCCCTTAGCCTAAGTCATACATTGATTTGTACATGACATTCCTCAATCTCCGAGAAGAAATTGATTTAAGGAAAATCCACCTTTGATGTGTACGAAAGCATAGACCTATATTCGTTTTCAATAATCAAAGGCCTAATTTACTCTCAACTCACATTTAGGATTATTCTTGTTTCAAGTTTTCAACAAGGATAGGTTTGCTAAGATGCAAAGTCTAAATCAACAATCGCCACCCCCTATTAGACCTCACACTCAAGCAAAGGTATCATGATATATCTCCCACAAATGGTCAATTAGTTGAGGAAACTAAACTCTCATATGCAAGCTTCCCCCCACTACCATCTTCTAACTAGGAACAATCCCTCAAAAATGTGTTAATTCTTGGTCTACCCTAAACACACTACTACTTGGGCAAGCTATGTGCCTCTACCTAAATGGTACTTGATCCATGTCATATGTAACTACACTTTTCCTTCCATAGTGTGTACTTTGGTATCTTCTTGTTTAGCTTAAATTCAAGCCTTTTGTTCAAAATCTAACAATTCATTAGACACCCTAGAACTTAGTTTTTTTTTTTAACAGTGCATGGCGAACTCACATACATATGGACAATCCAATTCTTCATTCACACATGTCAATCAGCATGTGCAAGGACACCCTAAAAGTTTGAAGAATGTGCCATACGACACCAACTTTAGTTGTAAGACTTCCAAGAAAGCCAAATCAGTTCTTGGTTAAGCTCAAGCATAGACTTATTAAACCTGCTGGGCAACTCCATCTAAGATGTGCGAGAAACCATTGGGACTATGGAAACACAGACTTCTATACATGATCCTACAACAAATCGGAGAGAACCTCTCGAAGCTTTTAATTGTGATCGATGTTAAGTACATTGCGTTGCTCGTAAGATTTTGCAGAGATCTGAGGGTATGGAACAAAACGGAATTTCTTTACCACGTATGAAGAATAAAGCAGCCAAACAAACCCACTCTACTAAGACAGCCGCGAAGAAAGGGGGGGGGAGGGGCACAGACAGACAGAGAGAGAGAGAGAGAGAGAGTGTGTGTGTGTGTGTGTGTGTGTGTGTGTGTGTGTGTGTGTGTGAGGCTTTGAAATTTATCAATCTGGGGCTGAACCCAAAAAAGGCCCCAAGTGCATAGACAGCCAACGCAAGATGTACGAGAGAGAGAGAGAGAGAGAGAGAGAGAGAGAGAGAGAGAGAGAGGGGTTATGACAGTTTGCATTGAACCTTGAACTTGTGGAAACAGAGGACCCCCGCCTCGACTTCGTGTGACAGCGTTTTGGAAAAGAGTGTTTCGGAAAAATTAGCAACCACAAATCACATCTTTCCAACCAGTGAAGCTGGCCCATAAACTGGCCCAGCCATGTTGGTTGGCAAGCTATTGCTTTCAAGTTTCAGTCACCTTGTCATACTCTCGCTGCTGGACTCTGATAGTATCTTCAGCCTCTTCACACGTTTGACAAAATCCCTGCAAAAATGTTAAACAAGCATTAATTTACACCTTAATTACATATCAGCACAGATAAGACACGTAATCCCCCATGTTTGCAGTAATGCATGATAGACTCCATGTCAGCTTAGTAAGACTAAGAACCTTCCAAAAACACGCATCATTCCCTGTTATGCATAATGTCAGCTGAGTAATAAGAATTACCTGTATGGTTCCTCACCAACAGGTCTTGAAGAACCCCTAGAGTCAACACACACCACCCGATTCAGAATTTCAAGTTTTTGAACACCAAACATGGCTGACAGCCTCTCGTAAAGCTCCTCATATGAGTCAAATACAGAAAGATCTACAGTTCGCCCAACCTCGTCACTTTCTCGAAACACTTTGCAATGGTTGAAGGCATTGTCAACATTATTCATGGCTCGGTCTCTATCAAGAATGCTTGCTTGTTCTCGGAACCAATCAAGAGTTCCAACTTCATTGTAAGTGGACTCAAAACTTTCCCATTGTTGTTGTAAGGTATTTGATCTTTTACCATGTCCTGTGATGCACCCGTGCATCTTATCAAGCACTTCGGATTGATTTCCATCTGACATGGTCTCATGTCCATGGCCATCTGAAGCACTGCCACCAGACAGTTGAGTGGGGTGAGATTTTACTGATTGACTAGTGTCAATCGCCTTGCCAAAGAGTAGGAATGGTGCATTCTTGGTGCTGGAGCTTCCATTTCTATCCCAATTCAATACACTACTGCTTGATGCAGGCTCAGTACTACTAGAACTTCCAACTGTCAACAAGGTCGAGAGCTGGTTCTGGACACCCAAGTTGCTCCGATCAGCTAAATTACCTATATTAAGCTCAGTTGACACCCTAGTACCAGCCACCACCGGATTGTCTTGGTGCTCATAAAAGCTCTCCAAGAACATACCTGGTTGGGACATGATGGGTTGAAAGTCCTGAAATGCTAGCCCAAAGTTACGATCATGCCTGGCTCCCTGCATGCCTGCAGGAACACTGTCCACATACCCATGCCAAGAGTTAATGTGCCCCAGCATATTGCTGGCAAGTGGTGCCATCGTAAACCCCATAATGCCAGCCTGACCATCAACTTGGAGCTCTGGTGGTTGCGAAAGCCGCAATTTTTTCTTTGGCAAAGAAAATGACGGCAGCTGCATTGGGGATACGAGCTCCACTTGCCATGGACTCACTCGTACAATGCCCTGAAGCAGGTCTGGTTCATCCCATGTAACCTGCAAAACAGTCAAACTGTAATTTAACAAAGGTTATGAGTACCAGACATTATATCAAATTGCATGCAACTCTAATGTTGCTGTGTAGATTTAGCAGTTAAAGTATCTGCCACTGGTTTACAAGATGCAACAATGTTTCCAAGAAGCACCAGCCATAGTACGAATGTCAATTCTTGCTGCATCAACCATGTAAGCCAAAATTGATCAATTTCACAATTTTACAAGTTGACACATTTTCACAGAATTTGTTAGCATGCTATTAAATTATCAAAATCAGAAAGAACATTGACCTGCAACATCTTCCAAGGAGAATTGGGCCAGTGCACAGGATCAGCCTCTTGCACTTTGGCAATGGTCCCCATAAACCAACTAATTCGAGATGCATCCTCAGTTTCTACTGCCATCTTGAAACGCATCCCAGGAGCCCAGCTTTGCTGTAGGGCTGCCTTCACTGCAGATGCTTTGACACAGAATTCTGAAATGGTAGCCCGTGGATAGTAAACAACCTCGAATGGCTGCCCCTCTGCCGCCAGCATAGCCGCTTCCGTGACAGATTTAGCAGTAACCCGAGCACGGTTCCTAGCAAAGTTACTGGTAGTGGTGCCAGCGTCTGTACTTGCTCTAATGGCACGATTCAAACTTGTCAAAGTTGTGTTGCCTTCTGCCGGCCCCAGGAAGTCATAGGAACTATCCTGAGGCTTCAGTTCCCACCTTGATGAAGAACGCACACCTGCTGCTGAAATATGCCAAGAAGAATAATCCCCTGCACTGGTTCCTCTGGAAGACCGTCGCACGCCTACACACAGCTCCCCTCCAGCACTTCTCAAGAACACAATGGCATCACCAGCAACAAGTTTCTTCTGGTTAACAAAGTTGCTCCAGCCAGTGGTAAGAAGATGACGCCTTGGCGTGCCCCGGTAGATGTGCCGGAACTTCCACACAGTACCGTGAACATCCTTTGCATGCACAATCTGAACCGGCGGATCCTCGGTGTAATCCAGCCGGGGGAAGATGGTCTCGGCACAGTAACGAGGGACGGAGAAGCCACCGCCATTGTTGGCATCACTCTGGGTTAGGGTTTTAGCAAATGACGCTGATTTCTCAGGCAGAGGGGGTGATGGTGGGGAATCCTCTAATGGATCAGAAACCACGACAGGGTCTGGCTTCAGGCGGATGCGGGCATAAACCTCGTCTGTCTCGATGTCGGCGAGGAACTGCACCGAGAGTACGCGGCAAGGGACAGTGCAGGTGAGGGCAAGAGACGGCGGGAAGTCGGGCGGGGATGCGGCATGCTCCGCGTGGCCCTGTGGGAAGTAGATTACCTTGGCTCCAACCCTAGGCAGGTGCACCATGGCTCCGGCGCAGGCATGCCACAACTGAGAATCGAGCCCAGTACCGCCGCCGCCGCCGCCACTGCTGCTGCTGCCGCCGCTGTTGCGGTGGCCATTATCAGGTGCCGGGGGTGGGTCGGCGGTGCGCTTGCGCAGCGCTGCTCCTACCCACGGGGCGCGGTGGTCGTCTCCGCCATGGTCCATCTTCAGGCTGTTGACGCTCATTGAGAAGGGCCCGGGCATCCCAGACGCCAAGGGGGGGGTCGCCAGGGCGATCTGTCTTGCTGAAAAAACAGGCAAGACACAGCGAGAGAGAGAGAGAGAGAGAGAGAGAGACGAATGATAAGCTGTGGATGCGTCAGGAAACTGGGATGGGGAGGCGGAAAGGTGCCATGGCAGGAGGGGTGCTGATGAGCAATCTATGGCGCATGGCAAAATCTACGGGGGAGGCATGGCAGGATGGGCAGAGTATGAGAGAGAGAGAGAGAGAGAGACGACCGACAAGCATAAAAGGCACGAAGTTTTTCTTCTAGCCTATATGGATTGTTCGTAGGGAAGCAGCAAGGTGTGCTATCAGCAGTACTGCTGTGGAACGGAACCCGAGAAGGGGGAGGCCAAAAAACAAAAAAAGAAAAGAAAAGCAGAGCTGCAAATGTCTTGCCCCACAGACAGACACAAAAGAGAGAGAGAGAGAGAGAGAGAGAGAGAGAGAGAGAGGGAGAGCTCTCTCAGAGCACTGGCAGCTGATGTGTGAGAGAGAGAGTGAGAGAGAGAGACACATCAAACACAGACAACAAAAGAACCGGGTTCGAGAAAAAGAAAAGCAAAAGACATCATATTCCGTTTCGCTGTTGTTGTTCATTGTTTTTCCGATTTTTTAAATAAAACAATTCGCCCCGTTTATTAAATACCCATAAAACCCCGCACGACGAAGGAAATCTGTGTTGGTCAATTTTTGTAGGAACATCAAATGCACGCACGAGCCACGTCATCCCCCCGCCAATTAATTCCAATGAATAAATGGAAACCCCCACCCTAAGGAAAAAAATAAGAAGATCCCGCTTGCTTGAAGCCGGTTCACATGCCCCTGCATTCGTATATCAATAAAAGAGATTGTCGCACACACTAAACAACCATCTCCTTCCTGGGTTCTTAGGACCTCTTCGAACTAGGACTAGGGTGCTTAATCAAGGACCAAATTGGTTCAACACCCCAAAACGATTTAAAGTCGCATGGTTTAGATGTTGACTTAGAATCAACTAAAAACCAACTTGCAACTATAGTCCAAAATAGACAAATTTGAATCTTAAGAAAAAAGGGAAAAAAAGGAAGCTGCCTTTCACTAAACCCACCCACCACATGTCACACAACTGATACTCCCAATCATTTACTGCATACCATTCCCCGTCATATTCCACTAGGAACCACTCTAGGCTATGCCCTCATCCATTGTTTCTTGTGGTTCCAAGTTCACAAACCTATTGCGTACTCCAAAGCTATGCAAACTTGTGATTTCACTAGGTGGATCCAACCTGATTAGGAATCTAGGCTTAGTGGGAATAGATCCTTGTAATACTAAATAGCTCAAACACTTTACTATGCACCCACAGTAAAGTGGTCAATAGTATTATGCCTACTAGCAGCCCTTGATTTCTCCATCGAAATTAATGATTTTTGGAAGTAAATTTATTCCTCTCCTTTTGCATCATTGATCACAATACACAAGCAAATTTTAAAGGAATTGTGATGCTGTATAGTTGAATATTAAAGACCATCATCGAATCATTGTGGTAAATCTTTTGCCCACAAAAGAGAGGCGAATCAAGGCATTGACCAAAATGCAAACAAGTGCCAAAAGAGGAACTAGATTCTAACATCTCCCATTTGATGGAAAACCACCATGGTGTCATCAATGTAACCATTTCACCTTCAATCATAACAATTTACTAAAGGATCACAACTAACCCCCTTAACCTAAATAGAAACTCACAATCCATAGCTTGACAAAATGAAACCATCTATCCCTACAATGTTTCATGTACATATTGGTTCCTTATTTGGTTAATTTAAAAGCTAACAATACCATCACTTATCACGATAACCTTCCATTTGGAAAAAGAAATCACAACATAGTAATGGCATGGTGCATCTGACAACCCCCTTGTTTCATTAGTAACCCTTCAAGTTGTTGGCATAACTCTAGCCATTTGCATGAATTGAGATACATATTTTGGGTTTAAAATAGGTTAATTTGAGAAACACACTTTTGGTTTCAAATTAGTTAAATTGATAAACATACTTTTAGGATCATTTTGATTAGCATCTAATAAACAAAGTGATTGTGGAGTCTTCTTAAATCTCTAGATAGTTTGGGAAGCACTTTTGATTAAACATGCTTTTAGCTCATTTGCAAATGATTACCACTGTTAGCCTTGCAATGAACATGGTAAGAAAAAAAAAATTTGTGGGTTGTGCATGGAATGTGTTGCTTGTTAAGAGACTAGTGGGTTATGAAGCTACTATTTGGACCGAGAGGTAGTAGAGGTGTATGACAATCAATACCTAAAACTTACTTGCAGATCCCATGTATACATTTAGTGAAACTTTAACACCCACCGTTGTATGTGATGCTCTTTGTTATTAATGGGTCCTACCCTTTGTATGTGTACATTTCTATTCATAGTTTAATTTGCATCATGTATGCATAAGACAAACTAAACATATTGTCATGATAGTATGCATTTCAAAACATCATCACACTAGGAGTGGAGGGGTATAGGCGAGTTAACTAAGGGTTAAACCTACAGTCATCATCAGGAGGAGTGATTAAAGGAAATCACTAGTTACGTCCCCATTGTAGAATAATGCATAAGGTGTTTATAAGTCACAAACATTATAAATATGTTGCAAGTTGAGTTATGTGATAAAGTACTTTAAGTACAAAGTGACCACCCTCGGGACTTGTGGGTTGCTTAGTCCCCTTTAGTGCTTTTAGAAAGAGGGCTAATTGAAGTGGAGAGTAGAAAAAAATATCTTATTGTTACATCCTTGGATTAGTCGACGACTCCCAGCCACAGAGACAAATGGGCTCACCCCCAACTTGGGAGCTAGCGACAAACCGAGTCACAGCCATGCCCAAGAGCTAACATCCCATGCCAATAGCCCACACTATCCTAGTGTATGGATGTGTTGGCCTGCAACCAAGAGTCCAAGAGTGGTGATCACTCAATAATGTGCACAATAGAGCTTTGAGCCCTATATACAAGCTAGCCATTAATATGAAATGGATAGCATACTCCATAAATAAGAGTGTGGCAGCGGCTTTCTATCTTTAGATCACTCCAGGTCCTCTTGCATGTTCCTTGATTGCTCTAAAGGCAAATTATTATTAATGTGCTTCTTCATTTTGGGGTATGTATGGCTTTCAAGAAATGAGATGTGTTTCAATGATGCAACGATTGAAATAGTATAGCCTATTGACTCAAAGGACTACTTTTTTGCAAGTTGATTTGGAAAAAAAAATCATTACTCAAGACTATTTTCCAAATGTGTGCAAGCAAGGCAAAGGTGGTGTACTAGTCATAGTGAAGGACAATTTTCGAGATGAGATCATTGCATGTGATGGTATTGGTAATGTCCTCACTGTCAAAGTTGCCATCATGGGTGAGACACTAGATTGCTTCTCTATCTATGCACCCAATGTGTCATGCATGCAAGCTGCCACATGGCAGTAGGTGAAGTCACACATGTTTGGTGACTGCACATTTCTTTGTGGAGACTAGAACATGACGGCTAGTAGTGCAAATCGCTCCCATGGCTCTAGCAATATGAACAAGGGCGAAGGAAAAGGCATCCTAGCAAGACATGTACACATAGATGGGATTGGTAGATGTCGCCTTGTTGATGTCCACAGAGGATGGCCGATGCATCACTTGGCACAACAGAAACGAGTCTTGGAGAGGGGAATGGCTTGAGACGTTCTATCTCAATAATGAGGCTAAATGGGCATTGACAAATATAAGACACCAAGTCCTTGTTGATTGCTTAGAATCTAATCATATTCTTATAATGAACACCTTTAGGCTTATTTATGTAGGCAAGGTGGACCCCCATCGTTCAAATTTAATACTAGTTTTTCTTACTAATAAAGCCTTTCTTCAAAATGTTAAAAAGGTTTGGGCTGGTTGTATTCCTTCATCTGCTAATCATATGTTGGTTGTTGGGAGGAATGCATGCAAGGTATCACGCATCTTTGCAAGCAGCATGGGAGGCAATAGGCTCAATTTTGCAGAGGAGATGGCTCCACTTGGCTTAGCTATGCCAAACTCACATTCTTGCTGCTCTATTATGTGATTTGAGAGATTGCATATTGCTTGCTCTCCTACAAAACCTTGAAGGTTTCATTAAGGATAGTGAACATCATATAGTTGCATGCTCTCGAGTTCAATTAACATCTAATGCCTTGTCGATGCACAAGGCACCTACTTCTCTGTACTTGAATGCACTAAAGAGAAAGTAGAAGAGGGAAAATCTTACAATGATAGAAGATGAAGAAGGGAAGATATATTGTGATGATGCAGGCATTTCTAATGTCTCTAAGAAACATCTCTCAGCCATTGTGAGTCTGCCCTTCCACGCCACTGATGAGTGGAGGAGGAGATTAGATTGCTTATTGCTCTTCTCTATGAATTGCTTTGTTGATAGCGATGTGGCCCTACCTTTGTCATGGCCCTTCACCAAGGACGAACTACATTTCATGCTTAAGTCTATGAAGAAAGGTCATGCTCTGGGGGGCTTGGATGGTTTTCCCATTGAGTTATTTTTTGAGATATGGGATGCATGCACCCAAGACATGTGCAACATGCTTAATCACTTCACGATAATGGGGTACACGCCAGAGGAAGCAAATAAAGGAATCATCAAGCTAATCCCTAAGGGACCAAAGAGGCGTAAACTTGCGCACTAGAGACCACTAACCATGGTTAATGTGCCATACAAGATCATGGCTAAAGCATTAGCCGTGCGAATCAAGTAGGGAATGAAAGTTCATGCATGCTAATATGGTTTTGTGCATGGAAGACATATCCAAGATGCAGTTCTGAACTTGCTTTTTGGCATAGACCATGCCTTGTCACTCAAAGAGGATGTATGTGCTGCTGAACATGAATCTAGAAAAGGCATATGACAGGGTGTGTTGGGAATTTGCTCTTGCTTTCCTATCCAAGGTTGGATTTGGTGAACAATTTTGTGGCATGGTTAAAGCTCTATTTACCAATGCCACTATGACCATCTCCACCAATGGCTATGCTTTGAGTAGCTTTGTTCTTCGATGCAATATTCAATAAGGTTGCCCTATTGCACCTTTACTTTTGCAATGGTCACCCACCCGCTGCTATGTTGTATTAATCAAGCTATAAGAACTTCTGCTATCAAGCCCCTTGTGCTTCCCTAATTGCCAATATCTATGTGCACAAATGTTTGTTGATGATAACTCCAATGTTGTTCATGCAGATCTTGGATCAATTCATACCATCCTATATATTTATGATGAGTTTCCATTCTTATATGGCTCTAAGGTCAACAATAGCAAGTTTGAATTGCTTTTTCTATCATGGGATGATAGCCCTTAGTGGGCTGAGTTAGTTTGGCTTTAGATAGATCCCAAAGGGTCAACCTATACACAACCTAGGGGTGCCAATAGGTGTTGGAATCTCCTGTAGGAGCTGCTTTAACTAGTTCTACAACAAGTTTCAGCCAAGGTTTCTAGTCGCCTATCATTCACTATGGGGATAGTTGGGTAGACCATCCTACTCAAAATGGTCATGACCCTTATGTCTATCTTCAATGTGTCATTGTTTCCCTTTGCCAAATCCAGGTAAGCCAAGATCGAGTTCCTTTTAAGAAGGTTCTTTGGTCCTATGGGAACTCTAGAGGGTGGGCCTCTATCATGTGGGATCAAGTTACTACCCTAGGACTAGGCTTGGAGCCTTTGCAAGGAGAAAGCAATGAGGCTATCAACTTCTCTCCTAAAGCGGATCCATGAGGGACAACCCTAGAGTATTCTGATATTTAGTTGGATTATATAGTCCAAGATCTACAAGAAAATATAGCCAAATGTCAATCGATACAACCTTGTGCTGTTTAGAGCAACCAAGATTAGCATCCCACAATGCTTAGCAGATGATGGCAACATAGATATAAGCAACCTCTCTTTTTGATTGGTGAGGTGGGAATAGAAGAAAGATTGATCCCTCCCTCGTTTTGAATATTTGGCTGGTCCCATATGCATACGAGGATGACTACATCCCGATCAAGTGTAATCCGAAGCTATCCATTAGCTTGCAGAAAAAAGGCATATGTTGCTAGCAAGATGTTTGGGATGATGCAAGTTCTATGTTCAAACCATTCCACCAAATAGTGGCTACCTTTGGTCTTAATGCCAAAGAGGCTGAATGGCTCTAGGACACTCTGATCAAACTCAAGGACTCATGGCCCACATCAAAGCTAGTTGGTGATAATGGGATCTTGAAATGTTTGGTTAATGAAAAGGGTAGGACTTTGATATAGCTGCTAAGAAAAGGTCCACCAACTTTCGTGTTGCTAATGCGAGGTGGTATCTTAGAACTCTAGAATCTTGGAAGGAGGAACCTAGAGGGACATTGAAGACTTGAAAAGAAAGGGTCAAGAAGGCTTGGAGGGCCACCCCCCTCATACAAGATTAACTTATTGCTGTGGAGAATAGTTTCCAAGAAGCTTTCAAATAGAGTTAGGATCCCCAAGCTTGCCCATGTATCCCCCTTGTGTGTTTTTTGTAGGAGACATGAAGAAAGCCCCAAACATGTCTTTTGGGACTGTTTTGAAGCCCAATCTCTTTGGAGGGAAATTAAAGTGGGAATGACAGAAATCCTTCTCCTCAGTGATGTAAGTTGGAAGTAAGCATTATTGGGAGATAGAGGCAACCTCAATGATGCATCCAAAAGAATTTGGGGGATGGTTAGAGGGGTCACTCTTCTTAGCTTATGGACTCTCAATAATAATATAGCTTTTGGTTGTACTAGCATGTTGAGCATTGCACCATCCACTTTAGCTCAAAGCATCTTTCATGAAGCTAGCAAGGAAAAACACAAAGTTTAAGCCCATGACTAGTCTTTAAGCTACTTATGTAGCCAGGTTTTACTCGGTTCAGGGGGATGCTTATACTTATGATTTTTATCTTAATACAAGCTGTGCATTATTTTAAAAAACCATGCAAAGTTTGATCATTGGGGAATTTCAAAGTACCGAGAATAACTTCATATGAAGCACACATCTTTGACTTAATAAAATCTGAAATCTAAAGGCCTTGAAATTCTAGCCTTTAGGTCAAGTAGGGTCTACTCTTGAGTTCTTCTTAGAAGCTCATCCACTTCATTTGGTCCACTCTTTACCTAGATTTATGCCAATTTTAAACAGCCTATCGTCCCTTCCCAACATATTTTTGGCAAGTATAATCACCTTTACATACATTACACCCCTCTTCCTGCATAACTTTTTACATGATAAGAAGATGATTGGTTATGTTTGGTGGCCCAACATGTAACATCAACATGTTAACAAGAGTTTAGGATATCATTGCACATGCAAACACTACTTTTGTAATTAGCACATGAGACTCTATGCAAAGCTATATGTAATAAACATGAAATGTGAAAGTCCATTTCAATTGTTAATTGCCCATGTGCAAGGGTTAGTTCACTTCAATTATGAAATGTTCAGGACTTTATATCTAGTTAGTGAAGGAATGATCAAAAGAGGTAGATGAGTAGTTGCTCCAAAATAGGTACTTTGTTGACATTCATAAGTTTTTATTGATGTCAGAAATCTTATTTTTTGTTTCTACAACAATCTTCTCTCTGTCACTCTCTCTTTCTCTCTCATCATTGCGAAGGTGGGGTCCAGTATGAGATATATTTACATGTTAACAAGTGAATTGTTTTCGTGCCAGGAAATTGACCTACTTGTGGCAAGGCTCTAATGCTAACAAATTGGTAAAGTGATAGTTGATTATAGCTAACTATATATACTGAGTTCATCTAGGGACATGTTTCCACCAACATGACTTTTGAAGTTCTCATGTCATTGTGAATTGACACTAGTTTTGAAACTAAAATCAAAGTGGGCCTTCGTAAAAGTACGTTGTCTACCAAGCTTGAGTTCTCCACACAACTTGTTTTGGATTGATAAAACCTTTAGAAAAAATTATAATAGCTTTAAACTAGGGTTGGAACTTGTTTGGAACCACTAAAGTTGGTGGGAATAGATCCCAAGGGTGGTGCCACTTTGAGCTCTTACTAAGAGGAAGTCTTAACAATAAAGTGAAGATGGTATGGCATGTTTTATTGCCTTCTCACTTACTGACAATGCAGCTACCTTCACTTGCTAGCCTCTTGAAAGTTTGTCATTTCCTAGCACTTGTGTTGCATAGGATCTCAATGGGTGAGTTAGTGCCACTCCCACTTGGTTGCATTGATTCGGGATGGGGGTAGTGTGGGTTTGGTTCACCCAACAACAACCACCTTGTTAACACCATCAACAAGCGTTGTGCAAGGCTATTGCTAGGGATAACTAATGATAGTCTCAGCTTACACACACACACACACTCTTTCTCTCTCTCTCTTTCTTGAGCTCCCCCTCGAGGGTGCAATTGCAAAGTTATTTCTACACACTTGAATTCCGTGTAGCACTCCTAATGCGGGTGTGAGAGGTTTGATAATGTGGATGTTGAGGCGTCCCATGAGGTGCAAGGAGTTGGAACGTATGTGAATGGGCCCTTTGGAACACGAAGGGAGAGCGGGGAGGCCCAAAGGACGCTACGGACAGGAGACTGGAGTCGAGGGGAAGACGGACAGGATGGGTGCGGGAGGAGGGCGGGACCCGCACCTCCCTATTTGGGAAGCTCCTTAAGAGGCAGGCCGCACAGGACCGCAGTGGGACCCGCTGGTCCGGCCCAACAACTATTGTGCCACGCAAGCACGGTACTCATTAGTCAGTCGCCATCCGATGTTGACTGGCCCAGTGCCCTTCTTATCGCGGGTCCCCCACGTGGTTTCCTTTTCTTTTATTTTTCTTATTTTACCGGCTGTTTGGCGAAATTACCAGCTCAACCGGTCACGCCAGCAGAGCCTCGGCCCCCGTCACCGCCGGGGGACGCGACCATTTTAGCGAGCCTGGCAGTGGGGCCCGCTTTTCCCCACGTGCGTTCCCTCGCTCCACCTTCCGAGTTCCACGCCTTCAGCCGGTCACCTCGGATTTCACCAAAATTCTCCCCCCCGCAGCCCCCTTTTCTTTTTCATTTCTTCAGACTCCGACACTCTATTGCAAATTTGCAGCCTTTTGTTTTATCGCTTTTTGGATGTGTTTCTTGTCCCCCTCAAGGCTCAGGGCCACGCCTCCTCATTCAAATCCCTGTTCATTCATCTTTTCGAATGATAACATAACATCTTAAGGCTTTATCCCACTCTTACTCTTAACAATGGCTCTCTACCATGTACATTTTCTAATCTTCGAGCCACGCCCCCACCAAGGAGGTCACACGGAATCGACTACATTGAGGAGGGTGAAATTGTTGCCTAGTCAGCTCCTCCAATCAACAATCACCATGTCATTTGCACTTCGAGAAGTTGATACAGTCCTTCCACTTTTTGAGGGACCGCATCTACTCTCTAGAGTTGTGAGACAGACACTTCGAGAAGTTGATATAGTCCCTCCACTTTTAGAAGAACCGCATCGGCTCTCTAGAGTTGCGAGATAGACACTGTGATCAGTGAGCCTAGAAGCTAGATGAAATCAAGTTTTGCTTCCACACCTTCATTTCTTGGTGCCTCATTAACTTGTCTAGGTCAATAGGCCTAGCCCGTACTTTACTTTGTGGCATGGCTTTACTAAGTTATGAACACTCCTTTCCAAACATCCCTTTTTGGATTACATGGATACTTGTTCAGCTGCTTACGGGATGCAATCTTTTCTTGTCACCTTCATGTAAATTCTCAACTTATAGTAGAACTTTTCACTTTCTCTATAACACACACACACACACACACACACACACACAAAGATAGGTTCTGAAAAATCAAGATTTGAAAAATAAACTTTTCAACTAGTTATCTAGACGTTGTGGCATAATAAAGCTTCCTTGCTCTACACATGGAGGCAAAAATGTTGCTTTTTGCCATGGTGCTCATTCCAAAGCATGCAACCTCAACACCCATCCCATGAACACTTGTTCCAATGCTCCCCCAAGAGGGAGGCTCTCCCCTCTAGACCTCAGGCTTTTTTCTTCTTGTAACTCCATCTATACCACTTATGGGAGGTGCAGGTCTCAAAAAGCAAGAAATAAGAAATATGTTGTTTTGGAATGACCTCCCAGCTCTAGTCTTGTTCATAGGAGACCTGCAAGGTAGGGGATTTGCATATATGATACCCATTGTTGCTTCCCCTTGTGCCATGGATATTGCAAGTTCCAATAATGAAATCTAGGTATTCCTTGTCATTTTTCTCAAAGACCACATATAAATCCCATTATGCATGTCCCCATGTAAGAAAGCAATCTTGATATCCATTTGATAGAGGTCTAGATCTAGCTGTGCAACTAAAGCTGGTACCAAGCATATGGTAGTCATCTTGACTATAGGAGAGAAGACTTCATTGAAGTTAACACCATGCACTTGCTTAAAACCCTTAACAACCAATCTGACCTTACTTGTTGGCTTGGGGCATCTAGGGATACTCTTCAACTTTCACACCCATTTGCATGGCAAAGCACACTTTCCACTAGGCAAAGGAACTAAATCTCATATATGATTTTTATGTAGTGAGTTTATATTTTGATTGCATGACCCTTGTGATTATCACCTCTGCACATGCCCTCATCATAGATAAGAGGCTCACTAACATTAGTCACCATAACATAATCCATGGAGAGAGCAAATCGATCAGGTTGACATCTATTTGTAGCAGACCACTTTAAAACATGCTATGTGGCATGTATATCCTATATAATATCATGGTCAAGGGCCATTGGAGCATTGGCTAGTGTAGGTTGTCTAGTTGGTTGTACCGTAAATATCACCCTACGTACCTCAATGATCTGCTTAGGATGCTTATACGTTTTCTCCTCACGAAAGACAACATCATGGCTTGCAGATGACCTTTCGAAAGCCTATAGATCCCATAGGCAATAGCTCATCTCACTTACATTCCCGTAACTAAGAAAGATGCATTTCATGGACTTAGGATCTAGCTTATTGTGCTTGTCCTTGGGAACATGGCAGAAAGCCTCACAACTAAAGATACTCAAATGGGCATATGAGAGAGGTTTTTTAAACTATACCTCCTTTGCAACCTAATAGTCAAAAGTAGTGTATATGGATCATTAATCAAATGTACAAAAGTGGTGATTGTCTTAGCCCAAAAGTGCTACAGTAAGCCTACTTAGCTAAGTATATTATGGATTCTCTCTTGAATTATCCTATTCATGTGCTTAGCTATACCATTTTGGGGTGTGATGTAAGGGGTAGTCTACTAATGCCTAATGTCACTCTCATCACAAAACTACTTAAAGGTTTTAGATACATATATTCCCCCATTGTTAGACCATAGATATTTCAACCTATACCTAGACTGGTTCTTAACAAAAGCAAGCCAACGTTGAAACATAGCCAATACTTTTAACTTTTGCTTTATGGGGTATGTTTGGACCTTATGTGAGTAATCATCAATGAAAGTAACGAAATACTTCGTGCCACTTAATGACTTGCAAGGCATACATCCATAGACATTAGGATGAACAAGAGCTAAAGGCTCATCTATGTGCAGAAACCCAGACTTCTTATGCAAATTATGTGTTTGCTTGCCATAAAGACAATGATCAATCAAAACATTTATAGTCAAGAGGTGAAAGATGTTGCAAATGAGTAAGAATTTTCATTCCCTTTAATGATTTGTGCCCAAGGTGACGATGCCATAATGATACATGTGGAATTTCAGTCACTACCAAAACATGGTCAATACATCCGAATACAAGCAATGGATAAATAGTACTAGACTTGGCACCTTGTGGTAGGACAAGATTCCCATGGGTAATCTTCAAAGAGGAATCACTAAAAGATACAAAATAACATACATAATCTAACTATCCAATAGAGAGTAGGCTTTTAATCAAAGCTAGAACATGGTATACATCATGCAAAGTAAAGATGCTACCTGAAGCATACTACAATTGTACATTTGTAATACTAACAATATCCAATGCTAGTAGGTCATTACCCAATATGATAGATCTTGTTGTGTTGCGATAAGAGTGGAACCACTCTCAGTGAGGCGTAACATGAAATAAAGCCCCTAGATCAATTAGCCAACATTGAGCATAGGTGGACAAGGCATCAATCAACTACAAAACATCAAGAGAAGAAGCTAAAAGTATGTAATGATCATCAGAATCAGTCTACACGACATTAATCTCTTCAATCTTAATATTGGACTTGCTAGGGACAATGTTGCAATCATCATTCTTTTTTTGCACTTTGCCCTTTTCCTTTTCCTTGTACTTGCCATCACGCATTTTATTGCAATGTGGCTGAATATGACCTTGTTTCTCACAATAATGACAAGTTAATGCGGACTTACGGCCATGGGACTAATTACAAGATTGTCCACATGACTGAGAATGAGACTTCTAAGAGTCTCTCCCATGGCGGTCATTACTACTCTTAATATTATTAGCTTTGACTATTAAATCATGAGAGTTACAGGAAGCATTAACGTTCTTCTTGTTAATCTCTTCATTCAATAATGCACCCCCTACATCCTGTAATTTCAACCCATTAGTAGGCATATTTTCACTCATAGAAATATAGAATGTGTCCCATGATTCAGACAATGTAAATAGCAAGAACAATGGTGGAATATTCTCCTTAAAGTCAAATCCCTTGAAAACACATCGCTAAAAATGGAATGAAACACATTCAAGTGGGTGAAAATGAAAGTATGTCCTTCATACGAAGGTTGATGAGTTGCTTCAGCCAACACATTTGAGAGGCAGGGCTCTACTTATCATAGACATCAGGAATCTTCTTCCTTAACTGCCATGCAATCTACCCTTCTTTCAGAGACAATATTGTAGAATAACTGCTTAGAGAGTGAAAAATGATTGTAGATTTACATAACTCATCTAAATCAACGCAGTCCTCCACATCAAAGTGTTTGGGCTTTACACCCTTATGTCTCAATGCCTTAAACTACAATTTCTATACAAAAACGTGCAATATCTCTACCTTCCAATAGATGTAATTAGTGCCATCCAATTTGTCAATGTTAAAGATAGCATTATCATTTGATCCACTACCCATCATGCCAAGAAATGAAAGCATAGTACAAGAAGATGGGCCACTGTAAATTATTGCAAATCAATCCCAAAATTATACCCAACGCAAGGGCTAAGTAAGAGAAACTTCCAAAATAGTAAGTGTTCACTAACTGCAACCAATGAATTGTCAAGACAAAGTGTGTGCTCTCATAAACAATGTTGAAAAATGCAATTAGGGCATGCTGAAATAAATACATCAGTAAATCAAAACCAAGTGTGGGCAAGTGATCCAAAAATCCAAGCTCTAACTATGAGATATATATTGCAATAGACGAGATATGTACGAGCAACTAGTGACTAAGCATGTAATTGGTATTGAGAACTTTCAATCTCAATGTGTCATAGAGAGATACATCCAATGGGCATAAACATCATGTGTGTAGTAGGTCTCAAGAATAATTGAAGAGAATTGCCAAATGCACAACCAACTGAGCAAGGGTAATGAAGCTCAATGCATAGCATAGTAGGGTAGATACATCACTAACAACACACTGATAGAGATAGGTGCGGGGTCCAAAGCAAGAATCAAATTAGCCCACTAGGGAAGTGACTACATCCAAGTAGCATCCAGAGAGCAAATACATCAGTTGTAAGTCCCGCTATCTCAATGAAGTAAGCTCAAGCACAATTGCAAAAGTTTGAAGCTCAATGCAAAGATCCAAGTGTCAAGTAGCTCCCATTGAAGAAAAACCAAATTATAGATGAGTAATCAAGCTCAATACATGAAGTACACAAGCATCTGAAAGCTAAGATGCATCAAGACCATACATTCACAAGCAATACATATAGTAAATCCTCAAGCTTGTAAGTGACAATCACTATAGCAACCAAAGCTTTAAGACATCAAATGTCACTCAAATGTGAAGCTCAAATGTCCCCATAAACCTAGCATCAATGCTATGCATTAAGACATCCAAGTAGTATGCCCATTTAGCATCAAGTGGCAATAAGCATTAAGTGTCCTTGATAAATGGCTTGCTACTCTATTTATTACAACAGTATAATCTTTGTGTATCCTGAGGTAGTTTAGCTCAAATTAAGGCCAATAGCATTGCAATGCATGACCATAATATCCTCCAAGTATTGGGGTATCAAATGAGCATTAATAGGGATATGTAGTAGCTCCAAGTTTGAGAGAAGAAACTATCACATGTCTGTAATAGCAAGCCTATTTGAATATTCAGCTAATGGTTGATGTTAGGGAGCTCCAACCAATGCCAAAACACATACCAAAGATGCCAGGGAGTTTGCCAAGTTAGTTTCCCAAATGCCAAGAGCCACATGAGTTGTTGGGTGCCATTGGTAAGTAGGGAAGAAGCTGGAGAAAAGATGTGCAAATAGCATGTTGTTTGCTATTGTAATGGTTGCTGGTTATTTCAACAAAGGAGCACTAAATGAGTACTCAAACAATCCTTCACTAATGCTAGGGAAGTGGCCAATGCTTGTCCAATGATTGCAAACTAGTGTAGGGAGCATACAAGCTATTGAAGTATGCAAAATACTTAGGAATATGGTTTGCTAAAAATGCTACTATGTTTTTTGAGCCAAATGGCCAATGTGGAATCTCAAGCAAGGTTCAAACAATCCTCCTTACTACTTGGAAGAAGCCCAAGGAGACCCAAAGCAAGTTGAAAGGAAAATGGTTACCTCTTCAAGCTCGAGCCATGGATACCATGAATGTGAATTGTAGGGATTTAATCTAGGTTGAAGTGAATCTCTGATGAAGCTCCTTAAACCAATGCTCTGATGCTAGTTGAAGGGAGGAGCCCAAGTGTGAGAGCACAAGCAAGTGGAAGCAATGGTGGTGTGAGCTATGGCAGATGGAGCAAGGGAGCAAGAGAGAGAGACTTAAGATGTGGAAAATCCAACAATCACAATGTGTGACCAGTCTCCCTTATTCTATTCGTTGTTGAAAGAATAAAGAATAAAGTAATAATGGTGGTCACTAGCCAGAGTTGCTGTAGTGTATGGGTGTGCGTGTACTCTTAGTGTAGTGAATATACGGGCACCATAGGCATAGGTGTCTTTAACTCAACATTTATGTGGTTCATTTTTAAAAACCTTTCCTAGTTTTCTTTATAAAAGCAACATAACTATGTGCAAAATAGAAGAACACCATCTTTTTATGTTTAATTAAGTTATCTATATCTAAGATTTGAGATGTTAGATTCATTACTTGGTCCACTTCGCAGCAAGAATACCTAAAGGTAGCACCCAAAGTGAGACATTAGTGTAAGTACCATAGGTAAATTTGGGCTTAAGGTATAACCACTCCCCAAGGTCCCTTGTTGGGAGTGCACATACAAGAACCCATCCATTTTATATGCATTTAAAGGGTACTTTAAAACCCCCATTGCTTAGATTGGATGCAATATGTAGATGCGCATTTATAGGCATGTCTATAGTCACATCAACAAACATGTTTAATGGTGCATTGTTAAGAACTCTTACATGGGCATCTATATTCATGTTTAACATTGTGCCTATAGCCACACCTAGCTCGTATATAAAGATGTTTATAAGTGTGTTTATAAGCATGTTAATAATTTGTAAGCACATGCATAAGCACAATTATATGCATTTTGAGCACTTTTACAAGCACATCTATATTCATGAATAGTTGTGGTTATAAATATGAATTTAGATGCATATTTGGTGATGTGATATTCAAAGGTGCAAACCACTCATTTTGAACATTTATGCAATTGTGTTGAAGGAGAAAAGAGAGAGAAGAGTAGAATAGATGGCAAAAAGATGCACACAAAAGAGAGAAGCCATTGTCTTCCATCTCCAAAGTAAAGAAGGGTTGTGTGTGCCGACAAGAAAGAGAAGGAGGTTCTTTTTCACATCTAAAACCATGTATTTTCCCCCTTCTCTTCTTCTTTGGCAAAAGTTTTACTAAGTTTATCTAAATCATTTTTGGTAGTGCTACTGCAAAAATAATTATTAATGGCAATCTTATAGCCCCTTTTCCCTTTCCCAATGTGGAGCCTCATTTAGCCATATTTTGTGATGAAACCCAACCCATGTCAAGGGTCTCAAAAAATTAACATACATAATGTGAGGATACTCACATACTTTGGAAACATGTTTTGTTTATAACTATGTGTGGTGAAGAATAGATATAATTTTGATAAATGTTTACCATTGAATGCATATAAATCATAGTAGGACAATGAATGAATTTTTCTAAATCCAAGGTTTTGTAAACTATATTTTGTAGAAGAAACATCAATAGCACTCTTCAATTTTAGAATATATTGAAAAATACATGCTATGAACCTAATAAATAATTGAAAATGCTTGAAAAAAATTTGAGCAAAGCAAGCACATTATTACTTGAGAATGTGGGCCATTAATTTTTACAGACCTAGGTATTATACAACTTAGGGGAAATTGAAACACAAGTACTCCATGCTCATGAATTAGGCACACTCTTAATTAACTACTTAATTTGTCCAACCTCCCCTCAACCACATGGTAGAAATGAGGTAACCATTCAATAGAGGAAGAGAGAGAGAATGGTAAATACAAAGTAGTGCTATGCAAAGCTATTCATTTTTCTAAACTACCAACATTTGTGCTACATATAGAACTATCATGTTTGAGGTATAGGTTGTTCCAAATAGAGCCTCCAACAACCTAACTTACTAGGAGTAAGTCATACGACATGGAAGATTTGACCTTTGATGTATGAACCATAAGAACTTGTGGATTCTTATTTCTCTCATGTAGTTTGTAGATATGTAACATTTGATGTACCAACCATAAAAACTTGTGAATTCTTCTTTCTTTTCATAGAAATATGTGCACATTGAAACTAGAAACTTGCCATCTTTATTGTCAATTAAGGGTGCACCATCAAATTCCATGGTGTTTTTTCCATCATTTTCTAACATGGATCAATCATCAATAATTAATAACTAGGAAATTTTTTTGACTTTATCATAAACATTACTCCACACATTAACCCCTCAATAACCATGCTGAGCTATCATGACATAATCAGTACTCCACATTAACTCTTGAATCACCATGTTGAGCTATCGTGACACAAATATCAACAACATCTCATCATCCTCACTTCTTGAAGTTTATAAACAAGGCATTACAAAAGCTTCCCTAGTCTATTTGCACATTTTTCCACATATTTTTGGGTCATGGAAGTGTCTCATAAATTACCAAGCACAAAATGTTTGTGTTCTTAATCGTGGAGTTGACTTCGTGTTTCACACTAATCAAAGTAAAAGGAAAAGAGCAACTAACTTGCAACGTGATTGTGGTCCATAATGTTTTATATGTGTGCAATGCCATGTCACCAAACTGATTCATTGTAGTCAACTAACAAGTAAAAGCCTCCAGATTTGCCTTGAGACTCGAGTTACGAGTACGTGTGAGGGCAAGGACTCACGAGTCATTTCTTTCATCACATTAGTTGAATATACCATCACATCAACACACCCAATAAGTTCATGTCTCGTGGAACTTGATGCTCGAGAAATAATTTGGAACATGCATATTCCCAATTCAAAATTTGGATGAGAAGTAAAATTACCAGAGCATGATGTAAAGTGCAAACCTTGGGAAAACGCTAGGAACACCTAAACATCCTCATATGACAATAAAGAAAGAGTTAGCCTAGATAGTTGTGAAGCTTTTGAATAGATAAGGAGCAAACAAGTTGTTTGGCATATGGATGTGAAGCGTTTGTCAAGGAACTCTATATCACCCTAAACAAGGGAGATAGTAAAAAGGGGAAAGGGTGAAACATGATCGTGCAAGCATCAAGCCTAATAGAATATGTTGCACTTGGAAGGATGTGCAAGCAAAGAGCACACAACATATTGAATGTGCAAGCAAATAACACAAAAATATTGAAGGTGACATCATGAACAAGTCAATGCTCTCTTTCTACGACAAGAACACCATAAAGCATGGCGTGGAAAGAAACAAAGACTTTGTCTAAGGCATGGAATTGTGACCCTCAAGAGCATTACAAAATGAAACCGCCAATTATGAGTCTTTCCATGAATAGTTTTGGGATCACTTGGATGTTGTTATCTTTGCTTGCGTGCCCAACACTAAAATAGCCTAATCATGCATTGGCATTACATTCAGGAGTTTGAAAACTTGGCACTCCCTGCCCCGTCTTGTCAACCATCGTTTTACCACCAATCCAATACCATTCATCCACACCTCCTCGCACAATTATTCTCACATTAAGCGGTCTTACAAGCATACATTACATGGTCACCAACATCCCCGAATGTCTATGACATTGATATGACACAAACACATGAAAGCCTAGAAAATAGGTAGGCACTATGATACATATATTAACTATTAATAATTTATGGTTTCTTTTCTGGCTTAAACTTCAACCACAGACATTGAAATGTAGCAAATACATGAAAGCCTAGATAGGATGTTGACATTTATCTTAGAAAGATTTAACCACTAATGATTCATGGTTTCTTTCTATCTTAGAGACATTGAAATGCAACAATTTCACGAAAACCTCGAGTAGATGTTGACATCTATCTTCGAAATATCTAATTACTAATGATTCATACAATAACAAAAGGGCTACAATTGTGGAGAAAATGTGAAAACCAACTTGTTGTTACCACTTTATTTGTAATAATTATTAATACTACGTTGGTGATAGCAAAAGGGCTACAATTGGAGAGAAAATGTGAAAATCAACTTTTGTTAGCACTTTATTTCTAATGATTGTTAATACTACTTTGGTAAGTCTTGCTTAGCTTATTTCTTGCTACTATGCATTAAAACCATTGGATGTAAGTTTGTGTACATCTACAATTTGCACACTCAATAATACAACTTATGTGACACATCATTGGCATATAGAATACAAACTTGTTGTAGTTAGTGTATAGCTTGAAAAAGATGGGGGCATTTTTGATTAGCAAGTAGAGTACTATGTTATGTTCACACACTATTGAATTTATTAGGAGGACCAAGCCATATGCCTAGCTATTGTAGCCTAACACACTCAAAACCTAATTATCTAGGCACAAAAGTGTAAATTTCCTATACAACCAACACCTCAACACTCATTCTATATTCTTTCAACATGAGGTGCATGATGATTTAGATAATTTTCTATTTATTATATCCACTAGCTGGCACATTCAAAGACAAATGAGAAAAATGACCTAAGTATGAGAATAGCTTAAATGTACTAACTTAATTGTACTCTAAGGCTTGTGAAGCTTACACGATCAATAGTAGTGAACGACACTCATAAAGGCTTCATAAAACCATTGCTTGGATCCCTTGATCTCTAATCTCCTATCCATCTACTATGTTTCACGAACATGCACATATCGGTCTAGAATTGAAGATACACAACAAGAATACCTCATTGTTTGCAAATCACAAGGGTAAAGAACATCATGACATCAAAACCATACAGCTACCTTAAAAAGATTTCCAAGCCTAGAAACTGAGAGTGTTTGGTGGATGCAAAAAACTAAATGTATAGGAATACTTACACTCATTTTCTTTAAAACAATCAAAGTTGCAAGCTATGCATATCTAATGAAATTGTTCTTGAAAGTACATCTCAAATCCTTAGCCTTAAAGTACAATTTCAGGTTATCTTTTCTCTCTTTTCTCATAGTTTGTAGATCATATTTAAACTTACATATACCACAAAAGATGCATATGGCAAACAAAAAAAACCCATATACTTATCATTTCTTTAGAATATTTGATTGTAGGTTTTGCCTTTTACAACCTTTATTAGGACTCATTTTGCTTATGCATACAATGTTCTTTCACACTAGGTCCAATTATGAGAAGAAGACATCCACAATGACATACAACAGAAATACTCTATTTTTAAAAAGCTTTCCCAATGAATCTACTCACAACTTTACTTTTCATTTTATTCAAGTCTAAGAGGACCATAAGCATGTTTAAAAGGATGTGTATATGTCAAAACACATCAAGGAATGCAAGTGTGGAATTTGCATTTGAAATTTTGGAGAAATCATATGTAAAAGCCCTTGGGAGCCAATATATATTGATGAGAACATAGAGTGCTCCACTTGACCATCAACTTTTTCAAGATGAGACTAAAATATCCAAGAGATCTAAAAGGACAATGAGTACTTGTTCCTATGTATGAACTCTGGAAGTGCACTTCAAAAAGTGTAAGTCTAACACATATGATTCAAAAGAATGGTTATTTTATTTGACAACACTTGGAAAAATTTACAAAGTTATAAATTTGGATAATCAGAAAGGAGAAAAGGGTTTCACTAAATGTAGATTTATCCTTGATGCCATCGTACACATTTGACAGGGTCTTGAGAGCATACTAATGACATCAAACACGACATTGTCTTCCTCAAAGTTGATTTTGATAAAGCATATGATCATTTGGGATGGGACCTTACCTTTCAATCCCTCCATGGGATTTGGCAAAAGGTTCATTAAGATGATAATGGTATTCTTTGGCAGTGCATCCTCTTGAGTCTCTATCAATGGCTATATGAACCCCCCCCCCCCCCCCCCAACCTGGCCCGCTTTTTTGGATTGCATAGCTTGCATGGAGCCAATACTTTGTTTGGATCAAGATGCATGAATTAAAAGCATGCATTACTGAATTATGTCCGGAGGATCCAAATTAGGCTAAATCAAAAAAGCCTTTAAGAGAAGAATTTTACATAGAGGATGCTAATCTCGTTATTTGCAAAACATTCCATGAGTGGGTAATTAAGCCTAACAAAGGACTTGCAGTCAATGGATTACTATGTGAATTTCAATGTACATACGATTAGCTAGATGTAGCAGAATAGTAGGTTCTAGAGGCACAGAAGTTTGAGATGTTTTTACACATAGCTGATCCTACCTTATAGGAGAGTTTGGAAAATCTTTTGGAAGATCAAACAAAAAAAATTGGGCTTAAGACAACTTGGAATTATGTAAAAGAAGTTGTTAATCACTTATAAAGAAAAAAAGAAGAAGGGCTAGATTAGATGTTGGGAATCTACCTACCACTTCTAACAAGGGAATAGAGTCTATAGCTAAGCCACTTGTGCCTATGGATAAACCTACTATAGCTATAGTGAAAGAGAATGTTATGGATGAGTTAATGAAGAGGATGGATGACCTATAACTGAAGGTTGTGAAGTTGGATGAAAAGGGGTGGGCTACAACCCCCGTAAGCCTCCTCGAGAGAGCTTTGTTCATTGGTGTATATGGTATGACAATCCTCACCATGAGATATGGGATTGTGATATGTACCGTGATGCATTAGAGCAAGATTCAATCTTTTGGAAAGATGAAAAAATTCATGCAAAGGAAATGCATATTCCACTTGCTTTGAACTTTGGGAAAGGAGGAATGCAAATATTATTAGAAGATATTGTTGCAAAAAATGCATACACAATATTGCATGCTGCCATGCTTGGATTATAGATAGAGAAAGTCCCTAGGAAATTTATGGTCGATCAGAAAGTTGAGATATGGTCTCATGCAATGCATGCAGCGGCGAAGGACAAATTAACTCATGCAGATGAAAGTATTCTTAATATTACAGGATGGGATTGGCCGGTTGATTCTTTCTCAATGTGTGCTTATTTGACTAAGTTGCAAAACAAATAAGTAATTGTGGAGGATAAGAGAAAGAGGGATGAAGATAATGCACTAACTTTAGAAAGAGTGATATGTAGAAATCTTGAGCAACCAAAGGCTTCAATCATTACTCCTAAGCATGTAACAGAGGATGTATCTCAAGAAAGGAAGCATGATGGAAAATAGGATGGAAATAAAAAGGATAAATGGCCAAGCTACAAGCTATAGTCCAACATTGAGATTGAGACAAGTATAAGGAAAGTGCTTGAAGAGGGCATTCTCAATAGCAACGTGGAATTTACTCTTGGGGAAGTGCTTGGTATTGCAATTTAAGCGTGAATTTCAAGTTGGGGGCTAAAGGCCACATCATGTGCTTAGCCACCTATATTACTTGTACTTACTACCTGCACACTTGTATATTGTAGGTGGTGGCTACTCATCACTATCACTTTATTCTTTATTCTTTCTATGACAATAAAATATGGGAAGGTAGGTCACACATCGTGACTCTTGGAGTTCCCACAGATCATCTTGCTCTTTCTTTCTTGAACCTCCATAGCTCTTGTTTCTCTCTTGATTTTGATTATGCTTCCACTCTTAATCCACCTTTCAACTACTATTAGAGCAAAAATTTGAGGAGCTTCACTAACATTTACTTCAACCTAGGTAGTGAGCTTCATTCTCATCTTCCATGCCAACCACTCAATGAGCTACACATTAGCTCCATCTCTCCTCAAATCAACTTCAGCCCTTCCACAATTACTCAAGACCTTCCTAACATTGATTTGAGCTCAAGAAAGCAACCATTGTGGTTAGTGGCAACAGTAGAAGCCTCCAAGACAACTGTCGTGTTTTGCACTAGCTATACTTGTTGTTCCCACTTAGTTTTCCTCAATCATTTCTACCTTGCTCTAGCTCTAGGATTGCTCCAACATTGGTTATTTTCTTGGCATTCTCTCTAGCATTTATCCTTCAATCATGACTTTTTGAAGGATTTTGAGGTCATCCATTGATCTATAATTTATGATAGGTCTGTTGTTCACTATTTGGACAATAAGCATTTACTTATTTTATGCTCTACTAATGCATGATGTTGTCTTTCATGAGGAGAAGATGTATATGAGACAAGACTAGGGAGTTGAGCTATGTAGGGTGATCTTTCAAGAGGAGCCTCCTATTTTACAGTACAATTAGTCCCAATTAGACAACTTGCAACTAATGATGATATAGTGGCCCATGATTTGCTTGTTTGTGCACAATCATGATGTTACATAGAGAGAATGGATAGTACATGCCTCACAACTAATTTTGAGATGCTCTGCTTGAGCCTCATGTCCTTGTGATTATTTTGAGTTCTTTATACATTATGTCATGATGATAGCTTCTGATGAGCTCCTTACTCCTTATGAGGAGGCTATACACAGAGGTGATAGTCACTCTTGGAAGAGTATGATGTAGCTCGAGTTTGACTTATTACAAAAAAATTGTACATGGGACTTGGTTTTCTTTCTAGATGGTAAACATGCATCACCATGCAAGTGGGTGTATAAGTTGAAGAGCACCCCTAGTCACCCTAAGCCAACATATAGGGCATATTTGGTTGCTAAGGATTTTAAGAAGAAAAAGTGAGACTTTGACTTTGATGAGATATTCTCCCACTGGTCAAGATGACTACCCTTCACTTGAGATTGGCCTTGCTTATATAGATGGATTTGGACTTGTACCACATGGATGTTTAGACGACTTTCTTACATTGGAAACTACATGAGGATATCTATATGCAGTAGCTTAAGGGGTTTAAGGAAAAGGGTAGGAAACACCTAGTGTACAAGCTGACTAAAAGTCTTTATGGACTTAAGGAGGCACCTAGGAAATGATATCATAATTTTGATGCCTTTATGGATTCATAGAGTAATTTTTGCAGTGATATGGATCCATGCCTTTACATAAAGAAGCCCCCCGATGGTAACCTTATCATTTTAGTGCTATATATTGCTGACATACTGATTGGGCTGGGAGTACTCATGCTAGACTGGATACTTTGAAAAATTAGCTCAAGAAGAGCTTTGAGATAAAGAACATGGGATATGGCTCTTATATACTTGGTATGCATATTACATGCAATTGCTCTAAGGTACTCCTCTACTTGTCATAAAAGAAGTACATTCGCAAAGTCCTTGAGTGGTTCCATATGTAGGATGGTAAGCATATTGACTGCTTGTTATCTTCTCATGTGAAGTTTAGTGAGGAAGATTGTCCCTAGTTAGATGATGAGAAGGCCGAGATGTCCAATATCCCATATACTTTTGCAGGGGATAGCTTGATGTATGCCATGATAGCCATTAGACCTAACATAGCATTTGTAGTGGGAGTTATGCCTTATTATATGGTAACACCTAGCAAGCGACATTGTGACACCATGAATGATATCATGTGATATTATAAGGGTACTGCAAAGATGTGCATTTATTATGGTAGCCATGATTCTAGAGTCATAGGCTACATAGGCTTTGATTATACAGGACACGTAGATAGTAGGAAGTTAACCTTTAGCTATGTCTTCACTTTTGCTAGAGATGTTGTTTCTTGGATGTCCAAGCACAAAAAAACATGGCCTTGTTTAGTACCAAGACTGAGTTCATTATAGCTCATTGAGGCTTGGAAGGAGGCTTTATGGTTAGGCAGTCTAGTTGTAAACCTTGGTATAACTATGACTCCTACATTGCATTTGGACTCTATGAGTGCTATTCAGTTGGCACGCAACTTGATCTTTCATGTGAAGACTAAGCATGTTGCAGTTTGTTTACCACTTAAAGAGGTGGTCGAGGGCAAGCAAATAGAGCTTATCAAGATCTATCTAATAAGAATCATGCCAGATTTTCTCACTAAAAGTCTTCTAGTGGAACATTATGGCTTTCTTTAGGTAGTTGATGGGCATAGGATGAGATGATGTATATTCCTCATCTTGTTGTACTTATATACACACACACACACACACACACACACACACACACACACACACACACACACACACACACACACACACACACACACACTTTGTCACTAGTTTTTCTTGTTTTCTCCACCCTCAAGTACATTTTTCTTTAAGTGGGAGGTTGTTGGGAATTAAAGGCTATCTATGTCTGGCAGCCTAAATTTACTTGTACTTACTACTTGCACACTTGTATAATGGAGGTGGTGGCTACCCATCACTGTTACTTTATTCTTTATTCTTTATTCTATGACAACAAAATAAGGGAAGTCATGTCACACATTGTGACTTTTGGAGTTTCCACACACCATCTTGCTCTCTCTTACTTGAATCTCCATAGCTCTTGCTTCTCTTTTGCTCTCACTTGTGCTTCTAGTATTTCTCCGTCTTTCATTCCATGAGGAAATTATTGATGCTAAGAGGCATATTCCATGGTAGATTCCGTGAGGTTTTTTGGTGGATTCCATAAAACTAGAGGCATATTTCACGGTGGATTTCGTGAGGTTTTACGATGGATTCCATAAAACTATACGTATCTGTCGGGGCTCATACACAAGATGGATTCATTGTGCGAGAAGTCGATAGGGATGCTTGTCCTTTTTGGGCTGCAGATTAATTTGATGTGTAAATGGGTGATTCCACAGCGGGTGATTCTGTAAAATACATATTTAAATTAATGGACGTTTATGAGCTTAGAGTACACTTGTATTAAATTAAGGTTAGGGCAGAGTTCCAACCTATTTAATTATTTTTTAGCTGAAGACTGCTAGGTATTCACTTTTGTGAGTTTTATCTTATTAGTTTCTAACAATTGTGAATGCTTTAGTTGATGTGTAGAGCAGGTAGTGGTGGTGTTGGGAAGCATCGAACAATGGCATGCATTCAGATTACCTAGAAGAATTATTATTTTTGATGGGCGCACATCTTGTCACTAAAGGTGTGGCATCAATATTTATTTAGGTGTACTTATTTATTAAAGTGCTCAAACATTTATTATTTTGTATGCGCATAGGCACTCAATTTAAATATTCCATTATTGGACATTGTATTTGAGCACAGTCTGACTTTTGGGATGCCCAAACATTTTATTCTTTATTTGGGAAAAAGCAAATACAAAAGCCAAAAGCATGCTAATTGTAAATTGGGCTATTTTTGAGCTTGGAGATTAATAAATTTATAAATACATGCCTTGTGAAGCACTCGCACAAGGCATGGGGGGAGATTGTACCCAATTTGTCTTTTTGTCTCATGTCATGCAAACCTCTCTTGGGACCTTCTGGAGTTCACTATACTCGTATACAGCATTCGATTTGTGCAACAATGGTATCAAAGTGAAGCTGAGATCAAGGCCTTCCAATTGCTTACCATCTCACGCGAAGGCGAAGCTCCTAGAACAAATGGGCTCTACACGCTGTCTTGCGACAAACTGCCAATACCAGCGTGTTCTTGGCAGTGAAGAACCCCTGCTGTGCTGTCAGATCGCGAAGGACCACTCCCAAGAGGCGGATGACCATCTCTCAAGCTCCTTTGTCAAAAAAATTTTTTTCTTCAGAGAAGCAGAGAAGGAAGATTATGAATTTTATAATTAATAAGCTTTATAATCTTAAGAAAAAGCTTAATCTTCCAATTTCAATGACGAACGGCGGCAGGATGTACTAAATGGCACCGATTCTGATGATGACGTCATGATGTCTTGCCACGATTGATTCAAAATAATTAAGCTTTTTAAAGCTTAAAGTTTTAAGCTTATATAAAGCTTCAATTCAATCTTAAATCTCCTTCTTCCTAGCGGGTGTTCACACCAAGCTTATGCCGAACCTGTTTCGCAACTCCAACAATCCTTTGTTCTTACCTACACTTTGACAGAGTTGATTTTCAGCAAGCAGGTTGTCACACAGTCTATTTCTTACTTGGGGGAAGACCATAATCAATTACCATAATCGCAAAAGAAGCAAGATCGCAAAAGCCATACAAAAAAAAGAAAAGCAAGCCTTGTAAACACAAATCTGAGCTACTCTCATCCTTCTAATGAGATTTCGAGTGTGTGAGGTTGTTTGAGATTTTTGCAGGATGTTCGATCAAAACATGGAAGATTTTATGGCCGAAGGTGATTTGCAAGAGCCAACTTTGGAGCAAAAATTGAACCTAATTATGATGGAACTTCAAGAAGAGCAAAGAGCATGCCAAAATTTGCAAGCACAACTGGCTACACTTCAACGATCCACTGTTGATCGGGACGGAGTGCAACTCAAAGATGTTATTCGACGTATGATTGATGCGACACTCGATGCATAGTCTCTCAGGAAAGAAGCCAAGATAAGTTAAAGAAATTTCAAATTCTGAACTTTTAATGGGCAATGGGACGGGAAAATTATTCTCACTTTCATTAGTCAGTTTGATGATTATTTCCATGAAGAGTAGTATGCTGAAAAAGATAAACTTAAATGTGTAACTAACCACCTAGCAGTCAAAGCATCATTATGGTGGACAGTTGTCCACAAGAGTGTTGATTGTCACTCTACTTGGGAGACATTTCAAAAGAAAATTTTGCGGAATTTTCTTCCACCTCAATTCCATAAAAAAGCAATCAAACAATGGAATTTTCTACAACAAAGAGATCATGAATCCATTCCGCAATACACTGAGCATTTCTGGATTGCCTTACTACAACTTCGGATACTTGAAGATGTTCCTGAGGTGATCCACAAGTGCAAGTATATGTTCGGTTTGCCTGGCCACTTCTATGTGAAAGTGAACATGTTCAAGCCAAAGACTTTGGAGGATGCAATTTCTTTAGCGCATGATGCTGAAGACAACATTCATGGATGAAAAAAGCGACCGCAACAATTTCCAACTAACGGTAACTTTGGTACAAAGCAATTCAATTCTAACTTCCAAAGATTCAATCAAAATCACTTTGTTCCTTCTTCTTTCCATAAACCCTGGACTCGATCTCCTACTTTACCATCAAACACAAATTCAAATCCAACATACCCAAATTTTCAGCCATTACTAATAATGTTTCCAAAGCAAAAGCCTATAGGTTGCTACAAGTGTCAACAACCTAGACACTTAGCAGTAAATTGTCAATCCAAGAAGCCAACTGTTCAAATTAATCACTTGGGAGAGCGACTGAAGATGAAGACCATGAAATGCCAGAGTTCACTGAAGACGATGATGATATCGGTGATGCTTCATATACTTTACTAGGTATGCAAAATCCTCATTCATTATTAACAATGAAATGTTTTGTGCATGGTCAAGAAAAGATTATTTTGCATGATGATGGAAGCACCCATGATTTTATTTTCAAAATTTTGGTAAAAGAATTGAATTTATCTATTGTTCCAACTCATTATCGCATAAAGGCTGCATTCTTAGGCACTAGTTACAATGGTACATAAGAAGTTCATGACTTAGAGATTAAAATTGGTGAGTATGTTGAGCAAAGAAATATCTTGATTGTGCCTTTGCAAGCTAGTGATATTATTTTAGAAATGCCTTGGCGTCACAAATATAATCCCAACATAGATTATTCTGCACATTCCATGAAAATTTATTCTAAAGAAAAACAAATTACATTACATGGAATACATACCTTTGATAATTTTCCATTGCTTAGTCACATACAGGCTCAATGTACATTGAGAAAAGGTAGTAAATCATACTTAATATGGGTGAATGAAATGGAAGCTAAGAAAACTCAGATACATCCTAGGCATGCACAATTTCTTTCACAATTTAAAGATTGTTTTTGTTGCTAATTTACCCCTTAGTTTACCACCTACACGTCTCGAAGACCATTAAATAGACTTAATCCTAGGTTCTCAACCACCATGTAAAGCACCTTATAGACACAATTGGATTGAATAGAAAGAAATCGAAGCACAAGTTGAAGAACTGTTAAACTGAGGACTCATTAGGCCCAGTAGTTCTCCTTTTGGTGCACCTTTCCTATTAGTTAAGAATAAAAATAATACCTATAGGATGTGCATTGACTATTGTGCCCTAAACAAGATCATTGTTAAGAATAGATATATATGACCTCATGGATAAACTACAAGGAGCTAGTATTTTTAGCAAGATAGATCTCAAATTTGGATATCATCAAGTACGATTGGATACACCTGACATTTTTAAGATTGCATTTAGAACTCAGTTTGGTCATTATGAATTCCATGTTATGCGTTTCAGTTTGACTAATGCACTAGCTACATTCAATCATATGATGAATCGAATATTTTTGAAGTATTAAAATTGTGTAATTGTTTTCTTTGATGATATATTGGTTTTTAGTAAGAATGAGAATGAGCATTGTGAATATCTATCTTTGGTTTTCAAATTGTTGAAAGAGAATCAATTATATGCTAACCTTGACAAGAGTGAAATTTTTCAAATCCAAATTGAATACTTAGGTCACATTGTTTCTTCTGATGATATTCATGTTGATCCTAAAAAGATAGAGGCAATTTTGCATTGGCCAATCCCTAAAAATGTGCATGAGTTACGTTCTTTCTTAGGTCTTGCCAGCTTTTATAGAAAATTTGTGAGAAATTTTTCATTGCTTGCATTGCCTTTGACGAAATTGTTAAATAAAGGTGTTGTGTATCATTGGTTTGATAATCAATAAAAGTCTATTGATTTATTGAAACATGCTTTAACACATACACCTGTTTTGCAATTACTTGATTTTAATCGACAATTCTTTCTAGTAGTCAGTGATGCTAGCGGATCAGGAATATGAGCTGTCCTTTTATGCAAGATTCACATCCTAAAGCCTATTCTAGTTGCAAACTTAAACCCTTTGAACTAAAGTATTCCACCTATGATAAAGAATTGTTAGTTGTAGTTCAAGCCTTACGTCAATGGAAACACTATCTAATAGGATCCAAATTTATGATCAAAACTGACCAACAAAGTATCAAACATCTCCTTAGTCAGCCACAAATTTCTGACCATCATATCAAATGGGCTGCCTTTAATCAAAGTTTCCATCCACTTATCCAATATCAACCCAGAAGAGAGAATGTTATTGCCGATGCATTAAGTTGAAGACCAAGAATCCATAATATTTATGTTCTATCTTTTGATTCCCTTATTCCTATGAAGAATACCTATGACTATGACCCTAGTTTTCAAGCTGATTGGAACAAATTAGTTGCTAATAACTGGATTCCAATTGATTCTTTGTCTTATTTTGATGGATTTATGTTTATGAGAAAAGATTGTATGTCACTGTTCAATTTAGATCATTTGTGTTGCACGAAATTCATTGTCCTCCATATCAAAGCCATAGATGTATTATTTCAGCTTTAAGAACATTGGTTGAAGATTTTTACTGGCCACAAATGGAATTTGATGTTTCTAACTTTGTTTTTGAGTGTTTAATTTGTCAAAGAGTCAAGTGACACCACGGTAAGCAATATGGTTTGTTAATGCCTTTACCAATTCCTGAATGTCAGTGGGAACATAATTCAATGGATTTTATAACTGGTTTGCCTAACACATAAGCTAATCACGATGGTTTGGACTATAGTAGAACGATTTAGCAAACGAGCATATTTTCTACCATGCAAGAAAACATTAACTGCATCTCAAAGCTGCGTAATCGTTTTTGAAGACTGTCTTCACTAACCATGGTTTGCCAAAAGTTATTATTTCTGAGCATGATTCTAGATTATGCAATAATTTTTGGACTACTTTATTTGCTAATTTAGTTACTAAGATTGATTTCTCATCCGCATTTCATCCTAAAACCAATGGGCAAACAAAAGCTACTAATAATACCATTTTAGATCTTTTGTGTGCATACACAATTTCAAAACCACAAACATGGGATACACATTTACATCTACTTTAATTTGCATACAATAATACACCACACACATCTACACATAAAGCACCTTTTGAAACCATTTATGGACATTGATTGCCTATACATGTCACATCATTATCAAACAAAGTTAAAGTTGATGATGATATTGCCAATACACATGCTACTATTTTTGCTGAAGTTCAAGATACGATTGCGAAATCCCAACAATCATACACTAAACAAGCTAATAAGGAAAGAAAAGCCACGAGTTTTAATGTTGATGATTATATATGGTTACACATTGAAAAGAGAATATTGAAAAGTGTTGAGAAACACTTTGTTGTTAAATTAGCACCTAGATTTTATGGACCTTTCAAAATAATTCACAAGATCAATGACAACGCATTTAAACTATAACTACCCCAACACTGGAAGATCCATAATACTTTTCATATCAGTTTGTTATGACCTTTTAGAGGCCAATTACCTGTCCACCCTGTCTATGAAGACCCTCCTTTGTTAGAAGAAGAAACTGAAATCCTTGAACCCGAAACTATTTTAGACACTGACTTTATAGAACTAGCTGTAGATATTCTAGATATTTGGTTAAGTTTAAAAATCATCTTGTTGAAGAGGCCCAATGGATGCATGCCCACGATCTAAGTGGTTACCCCTCATTGCTCACTCCACATTGAGCTAATAGCAATTGAGGACGATTGCTATCCCACCTTGGGAGTATGATATCAAGAGGCATATTCCATGGTGGATTCTATAAAATTAGAGGCATATTCCACGGAGGATTCTATAAAACTATATGCATTTGCCGGGCTCATACACAAGGTGGATTCCTTGTGTGAGAAGTTGATGGGGACGCCTATCCTTTTTGGGTTTAGATTAATTTAATGTGCATGTGGGTGATTCCATAGCGGGTGATTTTGCAAAATACATATTTGAATTAATGGACGTTTATGAGTTTAGAGTGCACTCGTATTAAATTAAGGTTAGGATAGACTTTCAACCTATTTAATTATTTAATTGTAGCTGAAGACTACTAGGTATTCACTTTTATGGGTTTTATCTTATTATTTTCTAACAATTTTGAATGCTTTAGTTGATGTGTAGAGCAGGCAATGGTGGCATTGGGAAGCATCGGGTGATGGCATGTATTCAGATTACCTAGAAAAATGATTATTTTTGATAAACACATGTCTTATCACTAAAGGCATGGCATCAATATTTATTTAGGTACACTTATTTATTAAAGCGTTGAACAAACATTTATTATTTTGTATGTGCATAGGCGCTTAGTTTAAATATTCAATTATTGGACATTGTATTTGGGCACATCTTGACTTTTGGGACGCCCAAACACTTTATTCTTTATTTGGGCACAAGCAAACACAAAAGCCAAAAGCATGCTAATTGTAAATTGGTTGAGCTTGGAGATTCATAAATTTATAAATACATGCCTTGTGAAGCGCTTACATAAGGCATGGGGGGAGATTGTACCCAATTTGTCTTTTTGTCTCATGTCGTGCAAACCTCTCTTCTTGCTTTATGAGCATTTGTAGAGTTCTTTGTTCTTGGGGACCTTCCAGAGTTCACTATGCGGGCATATAGCATCCGATTTGCACGCCAATTATTGACATTATAAAGACAAAAAAACAAGAATTTCTTAGTGATTTGACAAATGCTATGGTGTAGATGAAAGAAGAGCTTGCATGTAGGGTATATAGGTTGATCATTGGGATGAAAATAATGCTATTTTGAATGTGGCTAATGCTAAAAAGTTGTAGTTGAGGATGAAAATACTGATGCATTGGTTGAAAACTCAGTTATTTATAGTGATACTAAATGAGGAGTCATGTAGATTTAGCATAATGATGATGAGTTGTCTAATGTCACAAATGTGTTTCTAGTAGATGCATTACATGTGGATATTATAGATACAACAACAAAGGAGGATGTATTGCTTGAGGATGATGTGTGTGCTTTGCTTGTAAATATAGTCGATACATTGATAGTGATTAAAAGAAAGCTTTGTAGAATAAATCTTGTTGGGGAGTAAATATGATATTTTGAATACAAATGAGTAATATATGAAAGCGATGATTGATGATTCAATTATGAAGGTTACACATATAATGCAATTTGTATAAGGAAGAGGGAGTGCTTGGGTTAACTACATTTTTGTATGGATGACATGTATCTTGGTTTTTGATCCTGGTGGTAGCATAGTTATGTGCACGATTTATTAGGAGCTGCATAAGTGGGTTTTTGATAGGGCATAGAGTAGGTTCCTGTAGTTAGCAGTTTTGGGAAAAATAGGTATTTTCAAAATCTTGTGTAATTAGGGAGCCTCTAATGATGTCCAACACATGTATATTACACTTTCTCACCTAAGGAAGAGGTCTACCAAGTTTGGTATTGAATTGAATCAATACATTGAAGGTATGTGCTTTGAAAGGTCAATATCTACACTACATGTAAGAAAAGTGAATCACAAGTTGCATAGAGTTTCTCATGTGGAAGCTTTGGGAATTTGGCTCTGTCTCTTCAAGGAAGTTGTAATTCAAAATTAAGACTACAATTTTCTTATAGAAAGCTCCATGACCTGAGTTATGGATCAAATGTTATGAGAAGTTTAAGACATGAATGTCCTGATTGATAGATTTTTAAGATCAAGGAATGTCTAATCATGGTCAATGAAGGTATTGACCACACAAATTGTGCATAATAATGCTACCTACCCCCTCAGTGAGTTGGATGGTATAGGGTTGAGGATACAGTGGGGAGTGGATTAAAGTATTCAAGAGACGTGAGTCTGATGCATATGAGGAAGTGAAGTTGGATATAGGCACTCGATATAATGTTGAGGAGGATGATATTGAGGTGGATGGGAAAGGCTCTAGACCTACAAAAGAATGATGCTTTGGCACATGCCAGAGTGCTAGAAGAATGGGAGAGAGAGATGAGGCAATAGAGAGCTGACAGCTTTCATTTTCTTCATTATTCAATTTCACACACCGACTGAGTAACCAAAACAACTAGGTCTAAGTGACCAAACCATATTGATCTACTAGCTATAGTTAAGTCACGTACCTGACTTATTCAATGACACACACATGCTAGGGACAGCTAGACGCATAGTTGTCATGTCGAGTCAACAGCTTCAGCTTGAAGTCTCAACACTCCCCCTCAAACTCAAGTAAGGTACTATACTCCAAGTAGCTCTCTAAAGTAAGTGAACTTATCTTTACCTATTAATGACTTGGTAAAGATATCTGCTACTTGCTCATTTTTCTTCACATGCAAGAGATCCACTTTTCCTGTAAGTACCATCTTATGAATGAAATGATAGTGTACTTCTACATGCTTAGTTCTGGCGTGGTAAACACGATTTGTTGCCAAAAGTACAATACTCAGATTATCATAGTATAGTGTCACTGGAGCCTTTACTTGCATATCCAAATCATTCATTAATTTTAGCAACAATACAATTTCACATGCGGCTAAAGCAGTACCTCTATACTCTACCTCAGGTACTAGATAGTGCAATTATAGGTTGCTTCTGGTGCGCAAATCGGATGCTGGATGCATACATAGCGAGCACCAGAAGGTCCCCAAGAACAAAAGAACTCTACTTAAGCTCAAAAAGAAAGAAGATAGACTTGCACGACATGAAGAAAAGAGACAAATTGGGTACAATCTCCTCCCATCCCTTGTGTGACCGCTTCATAAGGTATGTATTTATAAATATATTCATCTCAAAGCTAAAAAAAAGCCCAATTTTACAATAAGCATGCTTTAGCTTTTGTGTTTACTTTTGTCCAAATAAAGAATAAAGTGGTTGGGCAGCCCAAAAGTTCGGGATGCGCCCAAATACAATGTCCCATAATGAAATATTTAAATCGTGCGCCCATGCACATACAAAATAATAAATATTTGTCAAGAGATTCAATAAATAAGCGCACCTAAATAGATATTAATGCCATGCCTTTAATGATAAGATGTGCACCTATAAAAAATGATAATTTCTTATAGGTAATTTGAATACACACTATCACCCAGTGCTTCCCAACACCATTGTCGCTTGCTCTACACATCAACTGAAGTATTCACAATTGTTAGAAAATAATAAAAATAAATTGAAAAAAGTGAATACCTAGTAGTCTTCAGCTACAAAATAAATAAATAGGCTGGAACTTTGTCCTAACCTTAATTTAATACGAGTGCACTCTAAACTCATAAACATCCATTAATTTAAACATGTATTTTGTGGAATCACCCGCCATGGAATCACCCATGTGCACATTAAATTAACATGATGCCCGAAAAGGATAAGCGTCCCTGTTAACTTCTCGCATAAGGAATCCACCTTGTGTACGAGCCCCGACAAATAAATATAATTTTACGGAATCCACCGCAAAGCCTCACGGAATCTACCGTGGAATAAAAGCTCACGGAATCCACCGTGGTCTCACGGAATCCACTGTGGAATATGCCTCCTGGCATCAGCTTCTTACTACTCCAGTTGATCATCCCATTGCCAAGGCTGAATGCATAGCCGCTAGTAGACCATCGAACATAAGGACATCCTGCCCAATCTTCATAAGTATATCCAATGAGTTTTAGGTCCTTATCTTTCTCATAAAACATCCCATGATCTACAGATGCCTTGACATATCACATGATTCTTCTTACTGCATCCAAATGTGGTTTCCTAGGCTTTTGCATAAACTGACTAATAAGCCCAACTGCATAGCTCATATCAGGCCTAGTGATAGTCAAGTGTATCAAACTTCCAACCATCTTCCTATACGTAGTAGCATCTACAATCTCAGCTCCAGTGTCTACATCCAATTTTATATTCTGATCCAATGGTGTATCAAGTGGCTTACAATTTGTCATGCCATACTTTTTCAGCATTTCCAATGTGTATTGTCTCTACATTAGCCACAATCCATTGGTTGAATTAACAACCTTAATGCCCAAAAAATATTTCAGCTCACCCAAATCTTTCATGTCAAACTTTGATTTTAGCATAGTCATAACAGCTTGTATTCTAATATCATCATCACCTGTAATAATGAGATCATCCACATAGATGACTGGCACAACCAAACCTACATCTGTCTTTTTAGTAAACAAACTGTGATTAGCCCTGCCAATTGTAAAACCAAGAATGTGTGCATGCCAAGCTCTTGGAGCTTGTTTTAGCTTATAAAGAGCTTTCTTCAACTTCTTGCAGACATAGTTCAAAAACTGCGGGTGTACATACCCCTCAGGCTAATCCATCAATACATCCTCTTCTAGGTCACCATTCAAGAATGCATTCTTTACATCCATCTACAGTAATTTCCAACCCTTTGTTGCAACCAATGCAATCACAATTCTGATGGTTGCCATCTTGGCAATAGGGCTAAAAGTTTCTTCTAAGCATACCCCTTGGTGACCAACCTTGTCTTGTATCTCTCTATGTTGCCATCAGACTTGCATTTTACTCTATAGACCCATTTACAGCCTATAGTCTTCTTGCCTTTAGGTAATGGAACAAGCTCCCAAGTCCAATTTTCAGCCAATGCAGCCATTTCTTCATCCATTGATTTGCACCAATTCTTATCCAAGACAACTTTAGCAAATGTAGTAGGTTCTCTATACTCTGTGACCTTAGTCATATATTATAATGAATCAGGCATATAGGAAAATACCAATCACACTGATTGTATAAAAGGTGTAAGAGGGTTTCCCCAGTCATCATGGAATTATCAAGAAATCTCTCTTCCACCTCTTTTCAGCTCTCATGGCTTCTCCTTCTTCCTCCCTCCCTCTCCCTCTCTCTCTCTCTTCTTCCTATCTTTCTCTCTCCTCTTATTCCTCTCTTGCAGTCTTTCTCTCTCTCTCTCTCTCTTATCTCTCTTAGTTAGGCTAGCTAGGTCTCCTTCATTACACATATGCATAATGTTTCACAGAATATGAACTATATGTAAGCCAACCAATAGGGTATCTCACCCTCTATGAGCGTCTCAAATGTGGTGCACTACTTGATTCCCCTCTTTCATGAGGTGGAACATACCTGTTCTGCTTAACACTTGGAGTATACACAGATGGAATTCCAAGTTTTCTATCAAGGCTATCAGTTGAATCATAACCAGAAGTCATCATACCAGAGTCATCATGCCATAAATATCATCATAAACTTTTCCTTTTCCTCTACTTTCCACCTCATTTTTCCCCCTCACGGACATAGTAGTGTCAGTGGATGATGATGTAGAACTTCTCAATCTGCCAGTCCATGGAGATACATTGGAAGATACACCACTTGTAGGCCCTGACAAAGAAGCACTCTACTGTGAAACAATATGAGAACTAGCGTTTAAAGGCATGTCAGTAGGCATAGAAGTAGATGATGCATACCAAGGAGCCATTTCATCAAATATGACATCTCTACTGAATAATGTTTCTCTAGTAGATGGATAATCACATTTATATGCCTTCCTATCCTATGCATAACCAATGAACACACATTTTTGTGCTTTAGGATCCAATTTCCTATGTTTCTCATTAGGGATACGAACATAGGCAATGCAACCAAAAAATTTAATGTGACTAACGTTTAGCTTGTGCCCCCATAGAGCTTTTGGTATGGAGTCATGACATGTACATATGCAGTGGGGGTTCAATTCAACACATACATGGCTATCATAATAGTCTCAGCCCAATAGTATAGTGGCATGTTCTTTTCATTCAACATTGCATGAGCTGTCTCCATAAGCACTCTGTTCTTTTTTTCAGCCACTCCATTTTGCTGTGGAGTGTAACTACATCTGAGCTACCTACAAATGCCATTTTTGGCTAACTATCTGTCAAACTCATTAGCTACATATTCCCCACCACTGTCTGATCTCAAGCATGAGATAAAGTAATCAAAATCCTTCTCAACTTGCCTCTTGAACTCTTTAAAAATAGTAAACACTTTGTCCTTGAATTTCAAGATATATACCCAAGTATATTTACTGAAATCATCTATGAAACTGACATAATACTTGGACTTGCCAAGAGAAGCATTATGGGATGGTCCCCATATATCATGATTGATGGGACTTGAAATGGGCCGGCACTGACTATGGCACTAGCCGGACCTCATGCTCATAACAGACAAACATACCCTCACGGCCTCGCAGACCAGGAGCGTCTATCTACTGCTAAAGGACAAACTGCCCTAAAGCCTAATCTATGCGTTTATAGTTTTGTAGTTTTGTAGTCCAACGTTTCCCTTTCTATAAACTCCTCACAGGGAGAACCCATACACATTGGCAATAAATACCATGATAATCACATAGATGGGAGGCAACCTCTCGATAGAAATATCGTGGCCCCACTGCAGCTCTCCTACATCGCAGGGATTGGCCCCTTGATGCGCTGTTCAACATATAAAACAAAGGAACAAACTCCACTCTTTCATTTCGAATCCAGGAGATACCATGTGTCCTCACTAAGTAATCCCCCAAGAAAAGAATGTCTATCCTACAGCTTAGGATGCCTTTCCACACTCAACGTGGGTCATTGTCATTGAAAACAGGTGCTATGCATCCAGGTTTTTCTTTCCTATACCATGATCGACTTGCACATGCAAAGTGAATGATCCTAAAGTGCTCAAATATAATTTTCAAATCAGACACGTGGTGTGCACAACCAGGCTTTTTAATGGTTATTCACTAACCCATTGCGGCGATGAAAGGGTAGCACCGAGACAACACTCGTGCTACTATCCTCTTAATTAAAGTACACAAACTCTATGTCATGATATGCATCAGAAAATCAGCAACAATCAGCATGCAAATCACACCATTCAAATATCCCAACCCCCTACGTTTAGATATTGCTTTCGTTGCATAGGTGTAGAGGTTCATTTTGTCATGTTTTGATGTATAAAAAGCGGTAAATCACAAACTTTGACAAGGAGATAGGGAAAACTGAGGCTAAAACTCATGCTTTGCCACTATCATACATCCCCAAACGATCCTTATATTTTTCCTTATTTTTCCAAGACGTATTTCTATTTTTCCTCTTATTTTTCCCATTTTCTTGATTTATTTGGCAATAAAATAGGCTATTTTCTGATTTTTCTTATTCCAATCACTTTAGCATACTAACATTCAATTCATCTTCCATATTCCCCCCATGGGAACACCTTTTACCCACCCGAAACGGAAAAACTACCATTTTGCCACTTAAAAATCGCACTTCGGGTTTACGAAAATTAAATAAAGCATGTAAATCATTGCAAAACCAAGATTTTCTGATACACAGCAATTACTCATAATGCAACCAGCACACAAACAAATTTTCATCTAATAAGAACATAATTATCATCATAAACTATAAAAAATCCTTCATTTTCTTCATAAAAATAGTCATACCGTGTTTTTACGTAACTTGAGATGCTTTGAATGACTTCATAATCAGCAGACGGAGCCTCCATTGCTCTCAATCCAATGCTGTACTTCAATCTTCAGCATCTCTATCAATCTTCATCACCATTTCCTTCATTCTCCTTCCCCGATTCCTCCATCAAGATGGTGCACATGAACATCCCATAGAGAAGAGAGAGAGGGAGGAGAGAGAAAGACTAGAATCTGATCTCTTCATCCAGGCAGCCATTCCTCATGCGAAGGGTAGTGATAAGATCAGCAAAGAGGGAGAAGATGAGGGGTAATGTCGGTTACATGGCTTCTTCACAGCCAAGAAATCATCCATCATGAGGAGAGGGCGCATTTTTCGGCTGCCATTTTTCTGATCCATGCCATGTCTTCTTTACGTTTCTTCATTCAAAAATTAGAGAGGGGGGGTCAAAGGTCCCAAAGGGCACCCCCCCTTTGGCCCTAAACTTGTCCACCTCTTCGTATCTTGACCAATTTGTGGCCACTTCCTCGTCCTGACTCTGATTTGAGCTCTGAAAAATCCTGAGCGTTTGACTTAATATCCCACACTGACTGGCAACTCCTGATATCCTGCATGGCAGTCGAAAAAATTATAAAAAATCCACAAGTGTCGCTCGCACACCTTTTAAAAGCCGTCTTTCACTTGGGTTTAAAATCCTCCTAGCTGCAATCGCCGCCTTCGATGTTAAATATTTTTTCTCTAAATTTCAAAATTTTTAGCAAATTTTAGGCACATCCCGAGCTCAAAACTCCACTCTCATTGGCGACCACGGGATAGGGCGACTCAGCCCGTCGAATCCCACAACAGATCAGCACAAAACAACCAAAGGAAGCATCAAGCTGATACAAAATAGATACATATTAAAACACATCACATTGCTCACCCTACCCCCTGACAAAACCAAGGCATGAAATCCACAAGGAGTAGGCCTAGCATAATTTGATACAAGGTCTGAAGCTAGTCACTAACCGACTGCTCCAACATGGCCAAACTAAAAAGAACTATCAAAGAGGTCGCTCTAAGTGGTGGTCTGAACTACCTATCTAACCAAGGACAACACAACCAGGAGCTCCTACTAGGCGAGGACTCCTATAGGCTGATCAAGAAGTATTTCCTTTTAGCATGTTCCTTCTTTGAGGTTTTTATTTCCCCATACTCGGGCATGTAAAAAGGAGGGAGCTGAGCATAGTGACCTAAGGAGAACAGGGCATCGGCCTTAGGACCTGTCTCAGTACCCAAGAACCTACCAAGCCCTCGCAAGGTGACACTTAATCCTTTTCTGACGCTCACTTTTATTTTCGCTCCAACCTTCCTGACTTTCTTCTTTTCCAGCAAGACGCCACCCCTAAGAAGATAAGGCATCGGCCCCAGGTCCGACTCATCCCCAGGAACCTATCAAGCCTTCGCAAGGCGATGATCAATTGCTTATAAATTTTCCTTTCTTTTCTTTTCTATTTTTATAGGGGTTAGAACCCCTTTTTACACACCTTTGTATATATTTATTTTCTTTAAGATATTGAGGGTTTTTTTCCCTCTCTATCATCATCATTTTTCTTCAGCAGGCTTCTCTAACTGCCTCACAACTAACAAGAACTCCTAGAACGGCTGCCTAGTAGGCTAGCATAACAGGGTCACTAGGATTACATGCTAAAACAGGTATTTCGATGTCTGACAATGTCTTTACAGGAGGGAACGACTACTCAGACCTCCCCTCAGACATGGCTAACCTAAACCTGGGACTTCATGCTTGGACACTGGTCCCCAACAAGAAAAGAAAATCCCCCACAAGTACACATACACATATAATCATAAAAACCACGGTACTCGTAAGGGAGAAATATCACCTGGATAGGGCCACGAGAAGCTTCCGTGCGACATAGGCTCCTTCCAAGCTCTTCTTTGAACCTGTCTAGTACAGGACTAAAACAAGAAACCATTAACTGCACCTGTACTAAACAGACAACTGGCCCTCTTGGCCTAATGAAATAAAACATTTCACTACAAAAACAGATCTGCCCTCTTGGCCTAATGAAATAAAACATTTAAAACCTCGCAACACTGGCCCTCTTGGCCTAATGAAATAAAACACTTCACTACAAAAAAACTGATTGGCCCACTTGGCCTAACGAGATCAAACATAATAGCATCTACACATCCCTCCCTGAAATAGTACAGATATACAATAATATGCTCTTTTCCAAGGAGGAAAGATAGGACTCACAGCCCTAAACTAAATGCATAAGGTTATGACCCATCCCTTCTGCATATATAGCAAGAGACGTATGCATAACATGTTATCTAATCAACCTATGGGTCCAGGATAACAACGGTAGATTGGTCTCAGCTACTCTTTGCATCACCCATATCAACCATCGCCTGCCATATATTGCATGTTCTGATAACATTCCCCACAAGCAACCGATTCCATTCTCATTATTGATAGTAATATCCAAACTAGGACCACAGTTGAAGAAAAGGTCTTCTTCATAAGCAAGATTTGCTAGTGAATCCGCAAACTGATTCCAGTAACGTGGAATTAGCTGAAGAGACACTCTCTCAAACTCCTCAAGTAGGGTCATCGCAGTTCGATGATACATACAAAGGATGGGATTCCACATTGTGTACATCCCATCTAGCTGATTCAAGATCAACTGGGAATCCCCTTTTACTAACAACCGATGAATACCACCTTGCTTGGCAATATGCAGTCCCATAATCAAGGCTTTATACTCCACCATATTGTTAGTGAATCCTACCCCGAGATAAGCAGCTAACTTCATCGTAACTCTACGTCGGGGATCTCGGATTACTACTCCAACACTCTCTTTTTTATTAGGGCCCCTGGATGCTCCGTCAAAATACAATGTATACGTCCACAATGGGTTTACACAGCCTGCCATCATGAACTCCTCTATTTGTAATTATGATAGTCAAAATTTAACATGTTTAGAGGATGAACTGACGGCTCCATCCCACCTTTTTCATTAAACTCAACAGGAATACTTGTCAACATTTGTAAACAGTGATGGCAGAAGACTTTGATCTCCCACACAAAGGTTCCGCCTTCTTGCTCAATCACTTTGTATCCTTTGCTCCACCGGATAAGTTTTCCCTGATGGTATCTCTGCTCTAGATATGGGTGCTCTAAATAAGGAATTAACTGCCCCATCAACCAGCTTTAAGCTCTTTTGCATGTCTCAAATCAGCCCCAGCATGGACCTGCAATGCATTTTTTCGCGTTGGCATACTTAGAAATAATAAGGTTTAATCTTATTAAGATTAACCTTATTTTTAAATTCTACTCCCTGCAAATCTGCTAGTAAAGCCGTAGACCTATTTTTTCCTATCCTGACAATCTTGTAGGGGCCATCCCATTTAGGCTCCAGCTTCCCTGGAAACAGCTCCCTACGCGCATCGTAGTATAGAACTAATTGCCATTTTTTAAAGGTATACTTCTTTGCTTTAAGGTCGTGCAACTGCTTCATCCGATGTTTAGCTACCTCCTTGTGTAATAAGCTATGTAATTTCAGCTCATCCAGGTGGGCTATGGTCGTGAAACGTTCAAAGAGTGCATCCTCATCTCCCAAAGAGTGGTTAATTGCAAACTGTATGGTTGGCAACTCGATTTCGAGGGGTAACACACATTCTTCCCCATAAACTAATTTAAATGGAGTATGGCCGGTAGCTCGCTTGAACGTTGTATTGTATGCCCATACTGCCACATACAACTTCCTATCCCAGTCTCGTTTCTTCTCAGAGACTATTTTAGACAAGATACCCACAAGTTGCTTATTATTAGTTCTTTTGACTTGCCTGTTGGCTTGCGGATTATAAGGGGTCGTTTTATTGTGCTTGATTTGCCAAGCTTCAGTCAGGATTTTGATCACTTTATTCAAAAAGTGGGTTCCACGGTCCGACACTAATTCCTTTGGTAGACCGAAACGGCAGATAATCTGCTCTAAAAGAAAACTTGCAGTCTCTTTTGCATTGTCCTGCCTCATCGCCCGCGCTTCTGACCATTTTGTAAAATAATCAGTTGCTACTATAATGTACCTCTTCTGAGTAGTAGACGACGGGGTGATAGGACCCACAAAGTCAATGCCCCACTTCTCAAATGGAAGGATAGCCATGATAGGTGTAAGTGGGCATTTCCTATTCTCTCTACTGTCATGTCTTTGACAGATATCACACCTCTTAACATACTCAAAGGAATCTTGGAAGATGGATGGCCACCAATATCCAGCTCTTAAAGCTTTCTGTGCCGTCAACCGTCTAGCGAAGTGCCCTCCACATGCAGAGTCATGACACTCTTCCAAGATGAAAGGAACCTCATCAGGCATCACACATTGGTGATAGATATCATCAACACTCTGCCGATATAGTGTTCCTGTGATCAAGGAAAACTTCAAAGCATGTTGTCTGATTTTCCTCTTTTTGGATTTTGATAAACCAGCTCTAGTCTCTCCTGTTGATAGATAATGCGTGATAGTAGCATACCAAGATGGGATAGAAGCTGTATCAATTTTAAACATTTCTTCAATATCACTTCCTTTAGCCAAAGTCTTTTTCGGCTCCCCGAAATCCACAAGGCATTCCACAATACCCTGCAACCTCGGTGGCTTACTCTTAATCTCATAATCGAACTCCTGCAAAGTAATTAACCACTTTGCCAGATGATCAGGTGGTTGTAGCTTGTTCATAAGCAATCTAAGCCCTTCCGCCTTCGTATAGAAAACTACCTTCTCATAGATGATGTAGTGCCTGAATTTTTTAGTCACAAAGACTATCGCAAGACACAATTTCTCCATGTAGGTGTAGTTAATTTTTGAAATGCCCAATTTTCGACTAGCAAAAGCTATCGAATGATACCACTTTTCCTCCCAGATTTGGGCTAAACAGCATAGCTGATACTGTGCATGGTGGCTGCTAAAAATATGTAAAATACCTTGCCTCTTTTAGATGCTTTTAAAACTGGTGCTTTTACTAGCTCCTGTTTCACATCCTTGAAAGCTACCTTACAAGGGTCGCTCCATACAAATAGACAGCTAAAGGATAATAAGTTTGTTAGTGGCAACGTCCTTTCTGCCAAGGCATTTATAAACCTCCGATAGTACCCTACCGATGACAGAAAGCTATGTACCTCTTTTGGAGTGCATGCTGGACTCATAGCGACTATAACCTTGATCTTTTCAGGGTTAGTTGCGATTCCTACTGAACTGACCACATGGCCTAGCAATAGCCCATAAGGCACTCCAAAGACACACTTCCATGGGTTAAGAGCGATACAAAATTGTCTGCAGCGCTCAAAGCACTTTCTTAAGATAATCAACATCCTTTCCCTTACAATGGCTGCCCCTAGGTCATCGATAAATACTTTCAACTCATCTGGGAAAATGTCACCAAAGGTCTTGTCTGCTATTCGTTGCCATGATCCAGGTGCATTGCACAATCCAAAGGCCATCACATGGTATGCCAAAGTACCAAAAACAATAATGAAAGTCGTTTTCAACTTGTCCTCTTCTACAATTTCCATTTGGTTATATCTTGCAAAGCAATCCATAAACGAATATATTTCCCTACCTGCTAATTGATCCAAAATCTGGTCAATAAATGGCAACGGGTAGTAATCCTTAACTGTCTGCTTATTCAGCTCTCTAAAATCCACACATAGTCGGATCTGGTTATTTTTCTTCTTCCTGATGACAACTGGTGAACACCATTATGTGTGTTGTACAAGAAAATCAAACCAGCTTTCCGTAACTTCTACAACTCCTCAAACAGCCCGTCCCTCAATTCAAAAGGCATACGCCTTACCTTCTGACGCACAAGACGATTACCTTCTTTTACAGGAATAGTATGAATAGCCAGGCTGGGAGGAATGCCTCTCAGCTCGTCATAACTCCAAGCAAAGATATCACGGAATTCTTGAATCAAGGATACATAGTCCTCCCTTTCTACTGAACTGAGCATGGAACTTAATTTAATTGGCCGCGAATCATTCGGCGTGCCAAGGTCTAACTCAATCACATTCGCATCTCTTATCCTATCTTGTGGCTCTATCGGCTCATTTAGAGTTATCTGATAAACATCCTTTGTAGTGGACCCCTCTTTAGATTCATCACTGGATGATGTCTCACTACCAGATGAATCATCTGCTGTCTCTAATTCAGTAGAGGATAAAGAAGCTCTCTCACTCTGAAGAGACTTAGGGTAAGCATAGACTATTACTCGATTAGCACCTCTACCTAGAACCACTCGACCGGCGGGTATATCGACTTGATAGTTTGTTCGTAAGATCCAATGCCTACCTAGCAAGACTCGATAGCTAGGACGTCCTGCAAATCTTATCACCCTAAAGTCCAAGAAGCATTCTACACTTGCAACTGTAACATGGACCTTAGTAACGCAACCTTCTGGTTGCCTTAGACTATCATCAGCCATTCTAAGAAGGGTGGAACCATCTTTTTGGATGCCTAGACCCAACCTCTCCATCAACTCTGAACTCATGATATTGATGGAGGACCCAGTGTCTACGATAGCATGCTCTACTAATATTCCATCCATGTATGCTGGAACCCTAGGGCAATTCTTTTCAGCATGATCAAACCAATCTTCCCCTACTCGTGCTATGCCCAAAGGTTCTACAATATACCCAATACGCAGGATCTTCTTGAATTCCTTGCATACTCCTTGAGATAATTTAATCAACTGTAAGAGGTTTACATCCGATTTAACTTCACAAAGAGAACTTGCTAAATCAAAATCATGATAGGTAGCCAAAGCTCTCTTTTCTCGCCAAACCATTCTTTCTTTTGGTCTCGAGACCGGCTTTGGTGCTTCTTTTTTAGCTCTTGCCTTCTTTCTTGGCACTTCCTCATCCTTCTTAGGATCGATTTTTTTGCCAACAGGCCTTAGAGGTCCACCTTCCACGCCAGGATTCAGGACTTGCGTCCCCTTATCCCCTTGCTTAGGGTTTCCCTCGACCGGTTTTGCATTATCTTTGTCAACCTCTTTAGCCTTTTGGCCTCTTGTCACGGCTCTTAGGTTAGAGGTCTCAACGCCATTGATGCGTACAGCCTCGATAAGGCTGACTCCATTGCCTTGTGGAAACTCTTCTATAGTGGTCTTTCCCCTTTGCAATATTGGTCTTGGTCCATCATTTTGCTGGAGGTTATTACCTTGCGCTCTATGATTAGCTGGACCTGGTTGTTTACTCCCTTGTTGGAGGGAACTAATCTTACTCCAATAGGTAGCGGCTAAGTGGCCCGACTTCCCACAAATATCACATGTAACATTTGGACAGTTTCTAGGGAAATGTTGTCCGCCACACCACTTATAGCTGAATCTTGAGGGACCATCCTCTTCAGGGCATCGACTCCCTATAAGATTCTGTTGCTTCTTCATGAAATTGACGTCAACAGCTATTTGCCGATATTGTTCAGAAATCATATCAGTGTAGTGTCAACATATCCTTAACTTCGCCAAGGACATTAGATACACTCGACTCATAACCTTGATCATCTATCCGTCGTTCCATTGGCCTAACAATTTGATTGGGCATTGGTTGTTGACTCATAGGAACAACATTGGGGTTCGAAACTTGGCCTCCAACATTTGGTGGAGCCAACTGACTAGCCATAGGCATACTCACACTGGGAGGAGCTGGCAGCAAATGTAGATTTTGAACCATGCTTCCTCTCCCATTAGGGTTATTTATAGGCATCCCTTGACTTCCATTCATCAATGGTAAATTGCCTCTAGGTACTAGACCTGCATTGAGATTTATTCGAGAGGAGTAGGCCGTTCGTAATCTTGACTCTACTCCTTCTGCCCGCGTGATGGCGGTGTCTATATCAGCCAAAGCCATACTGCTCAATTGTGCCTGAATATTGAAATCCAATCCATGCAAGAAGTATTGCAATTGGGCAGCCGACGGAATAGGAATGTAAGTTTGTAACTTACGAAACACTTCCTTAAGCTTCTTGGTATAGGCTTTCACATTCTCATGGGGGTCTTGGCGTGTTACATTCAAAACACGCAACTAGTATTGTCCACCTCTTTCAGGGGCATATTCTCCTCGAAAAACTGCATAAAATTGGTCGATTGTGGTAATGGTTCTAGTCTCTATGCTATGATACCATACTGCAGCCCTTCCTTTTAATGTCATGTTAAAGAACATAATGAGATATCCCTCATCTTGGATACGGTAATTAAACATTACTCTGGAATTCACAAATGTGAAACTCCGCATCTTCTTTGGCTAACCCATTAAAAATGGGCAAAGGAAGTCCTAAAGCTAGTAGATCCGGCATCCCTGCAGGAATTGCAATGGGTTGTGCCATGACAACAATTGGATTGACAATAGGAGTTTGAATTGATGGGATTACACCCCCACTTGAAGTGGGTTGACTTAGTGGAAGAGAGGAAGAACTTGCGCTTCCTCCTGCACCTAAAGGACTATGTGCAGCAGTTGGGTTACTAAGACCACTACCTCTTATGCATATCGGGCTACTCCTTTGAGGAGAATAGCGACTTACGATCTCCAACCACCGTCTAGCCCTCTCAGCACGTTCTGCTTTTTGTATTTTAGCTTGACGGTCCTTGTCAAAGGACATAAACCAACTTTTTTGGTCCCAAAAAACCCTAGATTTGAGAACCACCACTTATTGGCAGCTCGACAGATGCACAACTGATGGGACCTGAAATGGGCCAGCACTGGCTATGGCACTAGCCGGACCTCATGCTCATAACATACAAACATACCCTCACGGCCTCGCGGACTAGGAGCGTCTATCTACTGCTAAAGGACAAACTGCCCTAAAGCCTAATCTATGCGTTATATAGTTTTGTAGTTTTGTAGTCCAACATTTCCCTTTCTATAAACTCCTCAGAGGGAGAACCCATACACATTGGCAATAAATACCACGACAATCACATACATGGGAGGCAACCTCTCAGTAGAAACACCATGGCCCCACTGCAACTCTCCTATATCGCAGGGATTGGCCCCTTGATGCGTTGCTTAACATATAAAACAAACGAACAAACTCCACTCTTTCATTTCGAATCCAGGAGATACCATGTGTCCTCACTAAGTAATCCCCCAAGAAACGAACGTCTATCCTATAGCTTAGGATGCCTTTCCACACTCAACGTGGGTCATTGTCATTGAAAACGGGTGCTATGCATCTAGGTTTTTCTTTCCGATACCATGATTGACTTGCACATGCAAAGTGAATGATCCTAAAGTTCTCAAACATAATTTTCAAATCAGACACGTGGTGTGCACAACCAGGCTTTTTAATGCTTATTCACTAACCCGTTGCGGCGATGAAAGGATAGCACTGAGACAACACTCGTGCTACTATCCTCTTAATTAAAGTACACAAACTCTATGTCATGATATGCATCAGAAAATCAGCAAGAATCAACACACAAATCACACCATTCAAACATCCCAACCGCCTACGTTTAGGTATTGGTTTCATTGCATAGATGTAGAGATTCATTTTGTCATGTTTTGATGTATAAAAAGCGGTAAATCACAAACTTTGACAAGGAGATAGGGCAAACTGAGGCTAAACCTCATGCTTTGCCACTACCATACATCCCAAACAATTCTTATATTTTTTCTTATTTTTCTAAGGCGTATTTCTATTTTTCCCCTTATTTTTTCCATATTGTTGATTTATTTGGCAATAAAATAGGCTATTTTCTGATTTTTCTTATTCCAATCACTTCAACATATTAACATTCAATTTATCTTCCATATTCCCCCCAGGGGAACACCTTTTATCCACCCGAAACAGAAAAACTACCATTTTGCCACTTAAAAACCGCATTTCGGGTTTAGGGAAATTAAATAAAGCATGTAAATCATTGCAAAACCAAGATTTTCTGATACACAACAATTACTCATAATGCAACCAGCACACAAATAAATTTTCATCCAATAAGAACATAATTATCATCATAAACTATAAAAAATCCTTCATTTTCTTCATAAAAATGGTCATACCGTGTTTTTACGTAACCCGAGATGCTTTGAATGACTTCATAATCAGCAGATGGAGCCTCCATTGCTCTCAATCCAATGCTGTACTTCAATCTTCTGCATCTCTATCAATCTTCATCACCATTTCCTTCATTCTCCTTCCCCGATTCCTCCATCAAGATGGTGCACATGAACAACCCATAGAGAAGAGAGAGAGGGAGGAGAGAGAAATACTAGAATCTGATCTCTTCATCCAGGAAGCCATTCCTCGCACGAAGGGCGGTGATAAGATCAGCAAAGAGGGAGAAGATGAGGGGTAATGTCGGTTACATGGCTTCTTCAGCCAAGAAATCATCCATCATGAGGAGAGGGCGCATTTTTCTGATCCACGCCATGTCTTCTTCATGTGTCTTCATTCAAAAATTAGAAGGGGGGGGGGGGGGGGGGGTCAAAGGTCCCAAAGGGCACCCCCCCTTTGGCCTTAAACTTGTCCACCTCTTCGTATCTTGACCAATTTTTGGCCACTTCCTCGTCCTGACTTCGATTCGAGCTCTGAAAAATCCCGGGCGTTCGGCTTAACATCCCGCACTGACTGGAAACTCTCGACATTCCGCACGATAGTCTGAAAAAATTATCAAAAATCCACAAGTGTCACTCGGGCGCCTTTTAAAAGCCGTCTTTCACTTGGTGCTTAAAATCGTCCTAGCTGCAACCGCCGCCTTTGATGTTAAATATTTTCCCCTAAATTCCGGATATTTTGGAAAATTTTAGGCACATCCCGGGCTCAAAACTCCGCTCTCAATAATTTATCAATTATAATGGTCTTGTGCTGTTTTGAACATGCTTAACAAACAAAAAGTGAGATTGTTTACCAAATTGGCATGCATCACAGACATGACCGAGCTCACTGTATGCAAACTTTGGCAAACCTATCACAAGCTGCTTTCTTTACATAGTTTGTCGCCGCTAAATATTCACATGTCCAACCCTTTTGTGCCATATTTCCAAGCCCCTAATAGTGCCCTGACCATGTGCAAACATGGTTGATTTCAACTGAGGTAATGTCACATATAATGTGAACATTCTACCATATTGGTGGCCTCATGCAATGAGTTTACAACCATTACTAAACTCCTCTATAAAACAACTGTGCTTATTAATGCAAACTTGCAAGTTCTTCTTTGTCATATGACCTACTGATAACAAGTTTTTCATAATGGAAGGCACATGTAATACATCATGTAGGCTTTTCTTTTGACCATCATGAATGATAAAGGATATTACACCCTTATTCTCAATGCTATGCTGTGTATCATCTCCTATACACACATATCCATTCTTTTCAGAAACCATGCCTATAAACCAATCACCATGAGGTGTCATGTGATTTGAGGCTCCAAAATCAATGTATCAGACATCATATGTTTTGATCTCCTTAGCAACATGGTTCTGAACATATGTCATGGAAAAGAGTCTGTCAATGGGTGCATCCTTTGTATGACTTGATGATGCATAGTGTCCCTGTTGTTTGCCTTTCTGGTTAGCCTGCTTTTTCCAGCACCCTTTGGCAATGTGGCCATACTTGCCACAATAGTGACAATCCTTATCTTTATTTTAGATTGTCATGAGTATAGTGTGGTGGCTGCCAAGATCCTCTCCCCTAGGGCTACATCTCCCGCTCTCTCTAAAATGTCCACCACCTCTTGCATTCTGACCTTGCCAAGTATTACTACTGTGAGATGCATTCATTTGTGTTCCTTTTCCATGAGCAAACCCTCTTCCATGGCTGCCACGACCTCATTGATTAGAATGGAACACTACATCTTTGCTTTTAGAGTTACTTGACCCAATAACTAACCCCAATTTGACTTCTTCATGTATGAGCAATGATGTAAGCTCATTAAAATCTGGCATCTCAACATGCACTAATATAGAGGTATCAAAAGATTTGTACTTGGGTCCTAAACCATTTAGGGTAACAACCATTAAATCTTGATCATTAACATCAACTATTAGCTAGCTCCGACTAGAGCTAGCTGATATGAAATGGTCTTAATTTCAATTGCATAGTCCTGTATGCATCGACCTTTCCTATCCATATTGTTAAACTTCTACTTTAGCTATATTTTGCAAGCATTAGTGGTAGTGCCATAATACCACATCAAAATATTACAAGCATCCTTTGGTGACTTGTAGTTTATTATCTGCATGACCATTGCATTAGAGATACACAAGGACAACCCATGCAACACCCTTCGGGCTCTTTCCATCCATGCTCAATATGCATGTCTATGTTCAGATGTAGGATTTTTGTTGGGAAGCTCGGGTTCAGCTTCAACACCCATGACTAAATCCCAATAGCCCTTTCCAATCAGGAAGTTCTCCATCCGAAACTTCCAAATAACATAGTTATTGTTATCAAGTTTGTCACCCACTATTTGAGTGATATTATCTATCCTATATTCATTTGCCATGTTTGCAACTTTATGCATTTACTTGCAATATTGAAGCTGTCAATGCCTGACTCCCTACAGATCAATATGTCTTTTCACTGATAAAATGATTGCATAATGTTCAAGCAACACATGTATATTTTTAGGTACTCAGTATCCAATTCAGTCCTAGCTCATTCTAGACATGTAATAGACACAAATTCTTTAGTTAGAATCCCAAAAACGTCAATCAAGTAGCATAGGTATGCAACTTCTCAGACACGACAATTTTAGTCCTAGATTAAATGATGGTTAAAACTTTGCAAACATCCAAGGAATTTTAGCTCAATAACATGCCGAGACATCTCCAAAAATTTGCCATAACATCTACAAGTAGTAGCATATCATGTAGATATATTTGACTACATAAATCTTATGCATATATGAAGAAGAACCTTCCAATAACTACTGATAGACAAGTAGTAGCAAAACCTTTGCTACAACCAAGGTATTCTCTTCTCATAATAGCCTCAAGACATATTAGACATATGTCATAACCTCTGGAAGTTGATACATGGACATGTGAACATCAATACTTATACATACATCAAGTAGTAGTGACAAAGGAGTTCCTCACAGGCTATAACTAGCCAACAAATTTGTTAAACCAACTATAAATAAGTCTAAAATGAAGCAATCAATGCTCAACCATTCATAAACCATTCACTAATCATGTGGTGGCATCATCCAAGCATTAATGGCCAATAATTCAAGCTTCCCTGAATGAGCTCCAAACATTACATATAAGTTGCCTTAACTTTATGACAGCACTTAGTCTATTACATAAGGCTTTAGATCACTTCAGGAGTGCTCCACCACATGACAAGCATACTTAGTGACAATGCTCAGGAAGATCTTTCTATTTTTGTGTAATGCTAGCTCCCGAATGAGCTGCAACTTGCTTCATTTAATGCTTAGATAGCAGCATAGGCTCAATTCCCTGCAGCTCACGCTAATCTATCCACGTGTTGTCTACTACTTAGTTTAGTGCTACCATTTCTAGCATTGCATAATTCCCAGGAAGCAACACAAAGTAAGCACTATCTCTCTTGATCAACCATCAAGTATGACAACACTTGTCAAAGCTTAAATGTTGTCCATGCTATTATCCAAAACCATGTGCAATTTCAGGGTTTTCCATATTGATTAGAGACATATGTGTTTGCTATTGGTTGAAGTTCCACTAGTCAACACTCAACACTGCTCCATATGTATCAGAGAGGTAATGGACTCCCTTGAATGCCTCAAACAAGCCCTGATCAGAAGACACATCAACTACATGCTTCTTACCCGAGATTGTCATTGACTGCAGTCCTCCACATTCAGCTCCGAGTTTTGCTTAGGCTCAAGAAGACCATGCTATGATACCATGTTAGAAGAATGGGAGAGAGAGATGAGGCAACAGAGAGCTGACTGCTCTCATTTTCTTCATTATTCAATTTCACACAAAGACTGAGTAACCAAAACAACTAGGTCTAAGTGACCAAATCATATCGATTTGCTAACTGTATTTAAGTCACATACCCGACTTATTCAATGACACACACATGCTAGGGACAGCTAGACACATAGCTATCATGTCGGGTCAGTAGCTTGAGCTTGAAGTTTAGGGCCATAACTTGGAACAACAAATTGCCTCTTCTCCCTTTGCATGATTTTTGAACCACCAACAATAAGGTAATCAACAAAATGAATGAAAAATGGCACATCAATTGGGATAGGAGTTAATGGGAATTCAGGTTCCCACACATCTAGTCAGAAAAAATCTATGCTAAAAAATCCACATTGGTCTAGCTTATATTCCATAAAAGACTTTGGATAAGAGAAAGAGCTCTAAAACTTAAAATAGAAGATGGAAAATATCCTTAGTACAAATTTGGTGTTGAATCTCTAACCCATCTTTTTATGCATTCTAGGTTCAAATATGAAGTTCTCAACTTTATTCATTGGATTATTAAGCCCTTTCATCCTTGGAAAGAGATTGAGTTGGGGGAGGCCAACTGCCTTCCTATAGAAATCTGGGCATACACTCAAGACCATTTCCTATGGGCTATTTGGCTATAGAGAAATGAAGCTATGTTTAAGTAAATTTGGTGTAAATTTTCAGGGTCTAAAATCTAACTTTGTTTGAGAGATCATTCATGTCGAAAGAGGGATCATGATCTAGTTTGTCAAACATGCTGCCATCTTGAAGTACAAAAAGATGCATGAGGAGACTGAAGTTCAAAGGAAGCTCAAAACTCGACTACTATTATCTCACTAAAGAGCAATATTTTGTATTTTTCCCTAATTTAATTAGGGATACCACTCGATGTTATTAAGCTACCTCATTCAGCCCCCAAGTTGTTCTATATAAAGGGCATTCAAATCATGACTAAATAATGGCACATTTTTGTTACTCTATTTACTCCATGTGCACACCTATTTACTCCATGATATTTTACAATTGAACATCATCCTATGCCATTTCTCAAAGCCTCCATTTGGATCATTCATACTTTGTAAGTATTTTCTTAAATTTAACACAATACTTTACATCGTTCCTTTTGAAAAAAGTATAAAATAGGATTTTTTATTTTGATTGAACTTAAGAAAACCATACCTTTTTAAAGAAAATGGGCCATTTTATTGCATCATAATAGTTCTCATAAGATGGACATGATATGGATGATTTCTTATATGTGCACACCCACCCTAAGAGTAGGAACAAACTCAAATATGTAGTACAAAAACTCATGCACATAAGCATAAAGAAATGAGTGATATGAGCCCACTTGAAGCTATCTATACACTAGATTATATGAACATGCTATTGCATACAAATACACCAATAGAAAATAGATAAATCCCTTCTATTTTCTTGTACATAGTAGGGTTTCTAGCCCTCATGTTCAAATCTTCTTTGAATGCAACAATATTGGCTCATATGTTGCCATTCTACAAATTGATAGCATATTCAAATCTTATTATCTCTCCAGAAAAGCAAATGCACTCCTTGTGTCTCATAACCTCAATGACCAAAAAAGTATTGCAATTCCATATTCTAATGTGAGTGAGATGAATAGGCAAAGCATGGAATCCCAATGTGACATGAGCTTAGAAATCATGGTTTAAGTACCATCATAGTCTACAAATCACTACCATGTACACCAGGTAATAGTAGTGATGATGTATATAGTACATCTTATGAGACTATTACTAATGATGGAGGTAGTGAAATGATTTCAAAGAGAGAGATGGTGACTATTGTGTAGTAATGAGGTTAGAGGTGGTGATGATTATATTGGTGGGGTGGCATTGATGTTTTGGTAGAGAGGGAGATGAAGTCGGAGAGCGGTGATGATTATAGTGGAGGAATGGCACTGATGCATTGTTAAAGAGGGAGATGATGACTATTATGACATTGAAGTTGGAGGAGGGCAAGGGTAGCATTGTTATAGTGGCAATGATAATGATGTTTGTAGTATGGTAGACTAACATTGGTTTTGCTGACACAATGTCAAAATTTCTCCTTACCCTCACTCTTTTCAATTTCCTCTTCTTCACTCTCTTCTTCTCTCTAGATTAGCTATGAAGCCATTATAAAGGTTAATTATTGATTGATAGTTATTGGGTGATATTTATTTTATTTATATAGAGCTTTCATTCTTGGGCTCTTGATAGGAGCGCCCCTTATAGCTTTGGCAAGACCTCTTAGAGTAACTTGTCATGTGACATTACGAAAAAAAAAACTCTCTTTTGGACCTTTTAGTCCCCCTCTCTACTCCTTAAAATAAGGAAAAGTGGAGAGAATAATATTGAAATCATCCTCTTCTCTCTCCACTTTTCCAATCTTATTTTGGTTTTTAAATATTATCTAGAAAGGATTTGCTTAGATTCCTTCTCTCTCTTCATCCCAATAGTCCTTTTTAAACCAAATTTTAAATTGAGATAGAGATTTATTATAGGATTGTGATGCCTTGTTTTCAATGCTAAATGATTAGTAGATGTGGAGCAATGCATTTTTAAATGGAAAATAAGAAAAGTCAAATTTGGAAGTTTCTTTTTATGTTTTTTGGGGATTTTTAATATAATAGCTAAATTTGGTCAAGAAATAAAAATGTAGGCTAATTTCTACAATTTTTAAAAATGCATTTGGAGGTAAATTTATTTTTTCTAAAATTTGAAAGCAATGGTACATCACTTCCCTTTGAGCTCTTCTACTCCACTCTATTTTTCTTAGAGCTCTTCTATATCATCTTCTCTATATCTATCCAATCTACCTTTACAATTAGAACTACCCCATTTCCTTCGACCTCACTTACAATATTCTTGTTCCATAACCAACTTTCTTCCAAAAAATTGTATAACTCGATTGATATCTTCTCAACTTGAGCTCAATCAATAAGTATTGTCTAGTATATCTAGTCTATCTATGTATGTGTAATCTACCTTCACACATAGAACAAGCGACATCTTTGTGTGTTTATCTAGTCTATCTTTAAACACTTAACTACCTTGTTTCATTTGACCTCTCTTGTATTCTTCACCACATAGAGCTACTGACATCTTTGAGTATCTATCCACTCCCTTCACACATCTAACTATTCCATAAATTAACATCCACTCAACCAAATTGGGTAACTCCATTAACATCTCTCCAGCTTCATCTCATAGTCAATCAAAAATAACAAATACAAAAAGGAAGGACTTGCACAATTTATAGAGTTTAAATATGCTCCTTTGTTCAAGAGGACTTATCAATCCCATGCTCATCTCAAATTCTAGAGAGCCTTTTGCCTGCCATTCGAGATATGGTTTGCTTAGTTTTCTAATTATGTATCATGTTAGTTTAACATACACAAATGGCTTCCTTAATTAGCAAGTTAAACACAAGGTTTGCTCAAGTAACATTAGCACAAATACAAAAACAATAAAAAGTAGTCCTTTTGGAAACCGTAACCTTTATTTCAAAAATTGAACAATCTTTCTCTTATTACATCAATTCCAATCCATAAATAGTACTCTATTTGAAGGCAAAACTACCAACTTTCCTTTAGTTTCATCAAGACTATAGGGGGTTAGACTAGTCCTAGCATGCTAAAGGAATAATGGCCAAAGCCCCCCCTAGCTCATTGGTGTCTTTTAGCTAACTCCTAGTCCCTATGGGGAGACGTCTCACGTCTCGTGTGGTCTTAGCATCCAGAGCAGATGAATAGCTCCTTGGTGAAGAGCTTAGTGGCTAATCTTAGGGGAGGTCCAACATGCATCTCCAAGAGTTCAATTTGTGTTGCATCATTCACAACTTCAAACACACAATCATTCAAATAGTTCATTCTAATGTATCAATCAAATATTTTGATAAACTTATGCATAGGGATCTATTTTAGGTTCCATTCCCTCTAACATAAGTTCCCACTTGATTCATCTAAGATGTGATGAATTTGACATAGACTTTAGCCTATCTCTTGAAAGAAAAATTAGTTTTGGGTAGCATGTCTAGTTGAGCCTAATTCCCTTCATTTTGGAACTTCAATCATTCTTAGGTTCAAATTGATAACTTATTGAGGTCTTAGATTTCCTCTAGCCATAACTTGTTTATTAGATTATACGGGTTTGATATGAAAACTTGTCCAAAACTCACAGTAAAATCTTCTCAGAAAGGGAATTTTAGAAGGAAATTCTCTAAGTGCATAAACTTCTAAGCTCCTCTTAGACTAGCCTATCCTAAACTATCTTTAGTTTAAGTGTCATAGTAAGGATAATGCGTTATTAGTTCAAAGGAACGATGATCTTACTTAGGGATGCAATATTTTGGTAACCAACCTGTTTGAAGGATATAGGGCCTTGTTTAAATATGGATTAGGATAGCAATGTCAAGGTTATTTAACATTGTCAAATTTAGGCCTCCCTATTATGTTGAAATTGATAATCTATTACTACTCATTCTATCAACTCACTTATTAAGGAAGGGTTGAGTATTTAACTTAGCATTTCATTGATCATAAAATTTTATTGGTAGGTCCCTTATAGCTATCACACCATTTCTCCATCATAGCAAGTAAGGATAATCTATTTAACTTAACACATTATGTTGCCCATGGACTAGTCCCATCATAAGACGGGATACTTCTTCCAAAAAGGCATTAGGAGCACTGTTGCCCATTTTCTATGGGTTAGCAGAAGAAGATGGAGAACTCCACATTAAGGAGTTTCAAACACTCATGTTCAACTATCGAATAATCCAAGACGAAGGACACCTAATGATGTTCTTCAATATGACGTTAAAAGGAAGAGCGGCAGTGTGGTATCGTGGTCTAGAAGCTGGAACCATAACTAGCAGTACCCAATTCTTTATGGCTTTCCGTAGGGAGTTTGCCCCTGAGAAGGGTGGACAATATTGGTTGTGTGTTTTGAATGCAACACGCCAAGAGCCAAATGAGAATGTCCATGCATATGCTAAGAAACTAAAGCAAGTTCTTCACAAACTTAACACTTATATTCCTATTCTAGCGGTTGCACAGTTGCAATATTTCCTACATGGATTGGATTTTAATATTATCCAGGTGCAACTAAGTAGTGTTGCTTTGGCCGATATTGACACTGCCATTACCCAAGTAGAAGGAGTAGAGTCGCGCTTGCAAGCGACTTATGTAGCAAGGATAAATTGGAATGGTAATAATTTGGCCTTGACTATTGGGAGTCAAGGGGACCCCATGTTAAATACGAGTGGCAGAGGGAGTATTATGTCGAATTTGCATATATTACCAGCTCCTCCTAGCATAACTATGCCTATGGCTAGTCAGGCGGCCTCACTAAATAGTGGTGGAAACCAAACAATGGATTCAAATGTTGTCCCAGTTGGTTAGCGGATAATTCCTAATCAAGTGGTTAGACCCATGGGGCGACAGACTGATGATCGCGGCTATGAGTCAAGTGCTTCTAATGTCCTTGGTGAAGTTAAGGATATGATGGAGCACTACACTGATATGATCTCTAAACAGTATCGACAAATAGATGTGGATGTCAATTTTCTTAAGAAGCAAAAGAATTTGATAGGGAGCCGATGCCCTGAAGAGGGTGGCCCCTCAAGATTCAACTGTAAGTAGTGTGGGGACCAACATTTCTCTAGGAATTGCCCGAATGTCAAATGTGATATTTGCGGAAAGTTTGGCCACTTAGCTGCTACTTGTTGGAGTAAGATCAGTTCTCTCCAACAAGGGAGTAAACAACTAGGTCCAGTTAACCATCATGCACAAGGGAATAATCTCCAACAAGACAATGGACCAAGGAAAATATTGCAAAGAGGAAAGGCTATTGTAGAGGAGTTACCTCATGGTAGTGGAGTCAGCCTTATTGAGGCTGTATGTGTCAATGATGCTGAAACTTCTAATCTACAAGCTGTAAAAAGAGGCCAAAAGGCTAAAGAGGGTGAAAAAGATAATGCAAAACTTGTCGAGGGAAGCCCTAAACAAGATGCTAAGGAAAAGTCCCGAACCCTAATAAGGAAGGTAGACCATTAAGACCTATTGGTAGTAAAGTCAATCCTGAAGAGGATAAAGGATTGCCAAGAAAGAAGATAAAGGCTAAAAAAGGGGCACCAAAGCTAATGGAAAGACCAAAGGAGAGAATGGTTTGGCGCGAGAAGAGAACTTTGACTAATTATCACAACTTTGATCTAGCAAGTTCCCTTTGCGAAGTCAAACCAGATGTGAATCTCATGAAATTGATTAAAATTTCTCTAGGAGTACACAAGAAATTCAAGAAAATCCTGCATATAGGGTATATAGTAGAACCTTTGGGCATAGCTAGAGTGGGGGAAGATTGGTTTGATCATGCTGAAAAGCATTGCTCTAGGGTTCCAACATATGTGGATGGAATATTAGTGGAGTATGCTATCGTGGATACTGGATCCTCTGTCAATATCATAAGTTCAGACTTGATGGAGAGGTTAGGTCTAGAGATCCAAAAAGACAGCTCCACACTTCTTAGGATGGCTGATGATAGTCTAAGACAACCAGAAGGTTGCACTACTAAGGTCCACGTTACAATTGCGAGTGTGGAATGCTATATGGACTTTAGGGTGATAAGGTTTGTAGGACGTCCTAGCTATTGAGTTTTGATAGGTAGGCTGTGGATCTTACGGACAAATTGTCAAGTCGATATACCCGCTAGTTGAGTGATTCTAGGTCGATGTGCACATCGTGTAATAGTGGATGCTTACCCCGAGTCTCCTCAGAGTGAGAGAGCTCCACTATCCTCCACTGAACTAGAAATAGTAGATGATCCATCTGGTAGTGAGACGACATCGAGCGATGGATCTAAGGAAGGGTCCACTACAGAGGATATTTATTAGATAACCTTGAATGAGTCGATAGAGCCTCATGATCAAATAAGAAATGCGGACGTTATTGAGTTGGATCTTGGTACACTAAATGATTCGCGGCCAATTAAATTAGGGTCCATGCTCAGTTCGAAAGAAAGAGAGGATTATGTGTCCTTAATTTGAGAGTTCCGCAATATCTTTGCTTGGAGCTATGACAAACTTTGGGGTATTCCCCCCAGTCTAGCTGTGCACATTATTCCTGTAAAGGAAGGTACCCACCTTGTACGTTAGAAAGTAAGGCGTATGCCTTTTGAATTAAGGGACGGGCTGTACGAGGAACTACAGAAGTTGCAGAAAGCAGGTTTGATCTTCCCTGTTCAGCATACCGAATGGTGCTCACTAGTTGTGATCAGGAAGAAGAATAATCAAATCCGTCTTTGTGTAGACTTTAGAGAGTTGAATAAGTAGGCTGTTAATGATTACTACCTGTTGCCGTTTATTGACCAAATTTTGGATCAACTAGTGGGTAGAGAAATCTATTCGTTTATGGACTGCTTTGCAGGGTATAACTAAATGGCGATTGCTGAGCAAGACAAGCTAAAAACGACGTTTATTTCAGTCTTCGGTAACTTTGCGTACCATGTGATGGCATTTGGGTTGTATAATGTACCTTGTTTGTGGCAAAGAATAGCCGATAAGACCTTTGGTCACATCTCCCCAGAGGTGCTGAAAGTATTCATTGACGATCTAGGGCAGCCACTGTAAGGGATAGACAGCTGATCATTTTGTGCAAGTGTTTTGAGCATTGCAGACAATTTTGCATAGCTCTTAACCCACGGAAGTGCGTCTTTGGAGTCCCTTATGGGCTCTTGCTAGGCCATGCGGTTAGTTTTGTAGGGATTGCGACTGATCTTGAAAAGATCAAGGTCATAGTTGCCATGAGTCCGCCACGTACTCCAAAGGAAGTGCATAGCTTTCTGTCTCATCGGTAGGGTATTATCGGAGATCTATCAATGCCTTGGTAGAAAGAACGTTGCCGCTGACCAACCTATTGTCCTTTAATTGTCAGTTTTCATGGAGTGATGCTTGCAAAATATCTTTTGATGATGTGAAGCAGGAGCTTGCCAAAGCACCTGTTTTAAAAGCACCAAAAAGGGGGAAAATGTTCTATATATTTTCAGCAGCAACCATGTATAGTATCAGTGCTGTTTAGCTCAAATTTGGGAGGAAAAGTGGTACCATCTGATAGCTTTTGCTAGTTGGAAGTTGGGCATATCGGAAATCAACTACACCTATATGGAGAAATTGTGCCTTGCGATGGTATTTGCGACCAAAAAGTTCAGACACTACATTCTTTATGAGAGGATGGTTTTTTATACGAAGGCGAAAGGGCTTCGATTGTTGTTGAATAAGCTACAACTGCCTGACCATTTAGCAAAGTGGTTAATTACTTTGCAGGAATTCGATTATGAGATTAAGAGTAAGCCGCTGAAGCTTCAGGGCATTGTAGAGTGTCTTGTGGATTTCGGAGAGCCAAAAGAGGTCTTGGCTGAAGGAAGTGACATGGAGACTTTGTTCAAGATTGATACGGCATCTATTCCCTCCTAGTATGCTGCTATGACACACTATCTTTCTATAGGAGAGATTGGAGCTACTTTATCAAAATCGGAGAAGAGGAAAATTAAATAGCAGGCATTGAAATTTTCCTTGATCGCAGGCACATTATATTGGCAGGGTGTTGATGATATCTATCACCAATGTGTGATGCCTGACGAGGTTCCCTTTATTTTGGAAGAGTGCCATGACTCCAGTTGTGGAGGGCACTTTGCTGGGTGGTTAATGGCACAGAAAGCTTTAAGAGCTGGATATTCGTGGCCAACCGTCCTCCAAGATTCATTTGAGTACGTTAAGAAATGTGATACCTATCAAAGGCATGACAACAGAGAGAATAGGAAACGCCCACTTACGCCTATCATGGCTATCCTTCCATTTGAGAAGTGGGGTATTGACTTTGTGGGTCCTATCACCCCGTCGTCTACTACTAAGAAAAGATACATTATAGTAGCAACTGATTATTTTAAAAAATGGTAAGAAGCACGAGCGACGAGGCAGGACAATGCCAAAGAGATTGCTAGTTTCCTACTTGAGCAAATCATATGTCGTTTTGGTCCGCCAAAGGAAATAGTATCAGACCGTGAAACTCACTTTTTAAATAAAATGATTAAAAGTCTGACTGAAGCTTGGCAAATCAAGCATAACAAGACAAACCCCTATAATCCGGAAGAAAATGGATAAGTCGAAAGTACCAATAAACAGCTTGTGGGTATCCTATCCAAGATAGTCTTCGAAAAGAAGCGGGACTAGGATACAAAATTATATGTGGTGGTTTGGGCGTATAATATGACGTTTAAACGAGCCACTGGCCACACCCCATTCAAATTAGTTTATGGGGAGGAGTGTGTTTTACCCTTCAAAATTGAGTTGCTGACAATTAGATTCGCAATCAATCATTCTCTCGGTGATGAGGATGCCCTATTTGAGCAGTTTACAACTATAGCCCACTTGGATGAGCTCAAATTGCAGAGTTTGTTGCACCAGGAGGTAGCTAAATGTCAGATGAAACAGTTACATGATCTCAAACCAAAGAAATATACTTTTAAAAAGGGGCAGTTAGTTCTATATTACGATGCACGTAGGGAGATATTTCCAGGAAAGTTGGAACCTCGATGGTATGGCCCTTATAAGATAGTGCGGATAGGTAAAAATAAGTCCATAGTTCTATTAGCTGATCCACAAGGGGTGGAATTTAAGAATAAGGTTAATCTTAATAAGATTAAACCTTATTATTTCTAAGTATGTTAACACAGAAAAATGCATTGCAGGTCCATGTTGGGGTTGATTTGAGACTTGCAAGAGAGCTTAAATCGGTTGATGGGGTGGTTAATCACTTATTTGGAGCACCCATATCTCGAGCAAAGATATCATCAGGGGAGGCTTATCTAGTGGAGCAAGGGATATAAAGTGATTGAGCAAGAAGATGGTACCTTTGTGTGGGAAATTAAAGTTTTCTGCCATCACTATTTACAAATCTTGACAAGCATCCTTGTGGAGTTTAATGACGAAGGTGCGATGGAGCCATCAGTTCATCCTCTGAATATGTTGAACTTTGACTATCATAATTACGAGTAGGGGAGCTCTTGATGGCTGGCTGTGTAAACCCATTATGGATGTATACATTATACTTTGATGGAGCGTCCAGGGGCCCTAATAGAAAAGGAAGTGTTGGAGTAGTTATCCGAGATCCCCAACGTAGAGTTACAATGAAATTAGCTGCTTATCTCGGGGTAGGATTTACTAACAACATGGCGGATTATAAAGCCTTGATTATGGGACTAAATATTGCCAAGAAAGGTGGCATTAGGCAGTTGTTAATAAAAGGGGATTCCCAGCTGATCTTAAATCAACTCGATGGGACATATACAATCTGGAATTCTCTCCTTCATATGTATCATCGAACTACTATAACCCTACTTGATGAATTTGAGAGCATATCTCTTCAGCTGATTCCATGTTATTGGAATCAGTTTGCGGATTCCTTAGCTAATTTTGCTTATGAAGAGGACCTCTTTTTCAACTGTGGTCCTACTCCGGATGTTGCTATTGATACTGAGACATGACCTGGTCACTTGTGGGGGATGTTATCAGACCACACGTTATATGGATGGCAGGCGATGGTTGATATGGGTAATGCAAAGAGTAGTCGAGACTCATCTACCATTGTTGTCCTGGATCCATAGGTTGATCCGACGACATGTTATGCGTATGCCTCTTGCTACATATGCAGGAGGTATGGGCCATAATTTGATGCATTTAGTTTAGGGCTGAGCACCATATTTTTCTCCTTGGAATGGAGCGTATTTGCGTATATCTGCCTTCTTCCAGGGAGGGATTTCTATGAGCTGTTTTGTTTGATTCCATTAGGACAAGAGGGCCAGTTGCTTTAAGTAGTTAATGTCTGATTTCTTTAGGCCAAGAGGGCCCTTTGTTTTCAGCTTTTAATAATCTATCTCTTTAGGCCAAGAGGGCTAGTTAGTTTGCAGTGAAATGTGCTACTTCTTTAGGCCAAGAGGGCCCTATCTCTATTTGGTGCAAGTGCGTTTAATGCTTTGTTGTTTTAGTGATTGTACCATACAGATTGATGAAGTCGCTGGAGGGAGCCTTTGCTGCGAAGAAGCTTCTTGTGGCCATTCCAGGTGGTTTCGTCCCCTTTTGGAGTTTTTCCCTTAAGCAATTAATGATATATGTGCGGGTGAGGGTTACTTTCTTTTGTTTATTGGGGACCGGAAATTGAGGCATGAAGTCCCAGGTTTAGGTTCTGTCTGTCTGGGGGCGGTCTGAGTAGTCATTGCCTCCTGCAAAGGCATTGTCAGGCATTGAAAGATATGTTTTAGATGGGAGTTCTAGTGACCCTGTTCTACTGACCTGCTAGGCGGCCGTGCTAGGAGTTCTTGCTAGTTGTGAGACAGTTAGAGAAGCCTACTAAAATAATGATGGAAAGAGACAAAACCCTAAAGATCTGAAAGACAATATATGAATATACAGATGTGTGTAAAAAGGGGTTTTAACCCCTATAACAATAGAAAAGGAAAGAAAGGAAAATCCTTGAGCTGTTGTTTATCGCCTTGCGAAGGCCTGGTAGGTTCTTGGGGAAGAGTAAGACTTGGGGCCGATGTCTTGTCTTCCTAGGGGTGGCAACTAGCTGAAAAATAAAGAAAATGGAAGAAGGTTGAAGCAACAATAAAAGTGAGCATTAGAAAAGGATTAAGTGTCACCTAGCGAGGGCTTGGTAGGTTCTTGGGTACCGAGACAGGATGACCTGAGGCCGATGCCCTATTCTCTTTGGGTCACTACGCTCAGCTCCCTCCTTTTTACATGCTCGAGTATGGAAAAATAAAAACCTAAAAGAAAAAAAATTGTGCTAAAAGATAATACTTTTTGATTAGGCTATAGGAGTCCTCGCCTAGTAGGAGCTCCTAATTGAGTTGTCCTTAGTTAGGTAGGTAGTTTAGATCACCACTTAGGGTGACCTCTTTGATAGTTCTTTTGGTTTGGTCGTGTTGCAGCAGTTGGTTAGTGACTAGCTTCAGACTTTCTATCAGATTATGCAAGGCCTACTCCTTGTGGAATCATGCCTTGGTTTTGACAAGGGGTAGGGTGTGAGATGTGCTGTGTTGTGTTATGTATGTCTTGTATCATCTTGATGCTCCTTTCTATTGTTTATGTGCAGATCTATTCGTGGGATTCAATGGGCTGAGTCGCCCTATCCTGTGGTCGCCAATGACAAATGATTTTTGATGTCGAGAAGTGCTTAAAAATAGCCAAAAATTACAAATATTCGGGAAAAAATAGACTTCGTCGAAGGCGGCAGTGGCAATCAGTACGATTTTAAGCGACAACTCCCTAAAGCGCTAGTGCTTATTTTCATGGAAATCAAACGGTGGCAGATGGCCGAGCTGGAGTTTTCCTAAATGCAAAACGACGTTAGGAACCCAATGCAAGTATCAGATCTCCATTCCGAGGTCGTTTGATCCCCCATTTAATCCCCGCAAGGTTCGGGGTTGTGAAGTGACTACAGGATTTGAAGCCAAGAAGAGCATGACGGGGCCCAACTTTGTAGATTTCGATGCCATGGAACCACCTGTCCAGACGGATCTCGAATCCGATGTCGTTTACCTCCTCAAAATCGAAAAAGCCACTTGTCGGAAGTGTGAAACCAAAATGCATGAACTAGATATTTGGGGTGTTTAGTTTAAAGCTCTAATTAAAGAGCCAAAAAACCCACGATATGAAACATTGAGGGGGGGATCAGTTTTTTGCGCCCCATTTTTCCCCCCTCTTTCATGCATTTTCTGATAAGAAGAATGGAGAGGAATGCTCCTAGGCCTGGGATGCTTCTATCCTTCGCCCTCCATCACCACAAATGGATCAAGGAATGATGCACTGAGTCAAGAGATCAAAAACCATTCTTTCTCTCTCCTCCCTCTCTCTCTAGCATAGAGGCAATTCGTGTGCAAGAAATCAAGAAGGAGAGGGGCTGAAGAATGCTTGTCCGGCTGTGATCAGATTACTTCAAGATGAAGAGGAGGCTGAGGAAAGAGGTTCATCACTAAAGAATGGTTACTGGTTGGTCTGTGGGCTGCTCTAAATAATTATTAAAAAACCCGCAACACGCAAGACACGCGGTATGCTTCAAATTTACAAAGAAATTTGATTGTTTTTGTTGTTTCATGGTCCAAATGTTGTTCATATGTGATGAAATTTTATTTGAACCTTGTTTGCATCATGATTGAGGGCTGCAACTACAGAAATACAAAATCTGTAATGATTTAGAGAAGTTATTAATTCTTTAAAACTCGTAAAATATCATTTTTAATGGAAATTAGTGGTTTTTTTCAATTTTGAGTTGGAGAAAAGGGATGAAAATGGAATAAAAGTAGAGAAAATGATAAGTTTTAGCCAAAATGATAAGCCAATATAAATAAATCAGAAAATTCCTATTTTCCATGAATAATAAATAGTATAAATAGTAAAAAATAAAAAAAATTGGGATTTTCGCGCTCAAAAAATATGGAAAAATAAGATTTATATGCGTGAATGTTTGGAAAGGTTAAAACATGAGGTTAAGCCTCAGTTTGGCCTTGTACTTTGTGTTATAGTCCGTGTTTATCATTTTTTACATGAAAAAATGATACAAAGCAACCCTTTACACCTATGCACTGCAGCAACACCTAAACGGTGAGGGAAGGATGAAGGTTGTGTGATGATCTAATTGCTGAAAAGGTACAACTTTTGATTTCCCTCTTTGTGCATAGCATTTAGGGATTGTTTCATCATTAAATATAGGCGACTAGTAGCACGGAAGTTCCCGTGCTAGTCCCTAAAGCAGTGCAACATGTAACGCTTAGTTAAAATTCATGAAAGGGTTGTTTTCCGCACACACATGGCTATTTTTTAAATCATAAAATGGTTGTGCACAATCGTCATACACCTTGCATCAAGCATGCCATGTGGTATCTCTTGGAATGCATTGCACTTGTTCGATAAACTTTGACCCACACTGAGAGGACAGGAAACCTAAGCTGTAGGTTTAGATGGGTGCTTCCGTTGGGGAAAGTTTTGTGATGCAAATTAAAAATTTCATGGAACGCTGAATTATGAAAGAGTGGAGTTTGTCGAATGTCATATGTGTTAGCGATGCATCTTGGGGCTAATCCCCGAGGTGTAGGAGAGTCGCAGTGGAGCTGCGGCAATAAGCCAAGAGGTGCTTTCCTATGTGTGTATTATGAGGCATTATGCCTATATGTTATGGGATCTCCCTCTGAGGAGAAGGGAAGGGAAACGTTGGACTACATATTGAATACAAACGCAAAATTGTCATAAGCATTTAGTGCAAAGTGAGTTTTTGACGCTCCTGGCATGCGAGGCCATGTGGTGGGGTTGTTTGTCGTATGCATGAGGTTCGGTTAGTGCTATAGCTAGTGCTAGCCCATTTTAGGTCCCATCATTGGATGATTGGATTTGCTTGGAGTAATGCATCTTGCAAGTCCGTTGGACACATTGCTTGAAGACGGTGGTTCAGAGGAGTGTTTAGGCCATGGAAAAACTTGGATACTTGCTGTGCAATATCCATAGGTGGTGCATATTTTAGTAGGGTTACAAAATTTGAGTAGTAAGCTTCCAGGGTTAATTCTAGCTGCTTGAGCTTGAAGAATTCATTCATCTTCAAAGTCTGGTAGGTTGACGGAAAGTATCATCCACGTACACTATCTTTCAGCTAAGCCCAAGTGACAGCAGCTTCAGAAATACCTTGATCTTTGCACCATTGCTTCCACCATAGCCGAGCTGGCCAACTAGCTTAACTTTGGCTATCATTGCTTGATTCATGGAGGCAGTTCTCGAAGCAGAGAAATAGTCATCCATTGACTCAATCCATATCTCTGCCTCTGCTGTGACGTCTATCCCTTCTCCATCAAAGTCGGGTGCCTTAATTTGTTTGAGAAGAAATTTCTTCTCTTGCATGTCAACATTTGTGGGTGCAGGAGGTGCCTGACAATCAAGCCATACTACTTAGGTTATTTCTATTTAGGATATGTCTATGAACCAAATATTAATCAATCACTCATCATCATGAAGTTTTGCTCTGATACCAACTGTAACGTGCTTGTCTATCGGCTGTCCAAGTACGTTTTAGCGGTCCATTGAGAAACGAATCTAAGCGTCACCACCTGGCACTCCCATGGAATGTTTCGGGGCTTGTCGCCTAGGGTTTTTCGAGTCCACCTCGCAACAGAACGTTTGGGGCTAAACCCACTAGGATCGACCTGAAATCTGGGTTCCTAGTTGTCAAGGTCTCCTGACAACATTCTAGCGTCAGGTTTTAGGCATCCTACTTTATGCAGAGATATCACATCCGAAGCAGATCCATACCGCACTTGGTTCAAAGAGAATGTGAAACGAGAGGGATGCACCGCTCAATCTCTCTACCCGTAGGGCATAGTCCCATTCCGTTCCCTAAAATAGCATGAATGGGGTTCTAACTTAATAATACCTAAAGTCAAACGGTGATAAATCCTTGTGAGAAGCCTCCCAGTTCTTTGGGACCACCCTGCCATAGGACGGACCCGTTGAGGATTTCGTCCACTTGCTTCCCTTGATATCTTTAGTTTTCTAATAAGGTTCTACCACATTTATGTGTGACATTTAAAATCAGCTTCATTAATTAAGCCTTTTTGGGCACATGGTTCGTTCTTGTAATTTACAAGAGAGACACAAAAACAAAACAAGCAATCCTTTTGTCAAACAAGTTCCTTAACTTATCTTCAAGTTAATCTTTGTCTCCTGCCCATATAGGAGAATTATGTATCCCTTCTGTCCAATAGAAGTACCTGGTCCAAATCACATGGCACCATAATTTCCATCCTTTATCTAGAATAGGATCTTCTGATGTCTTAGATATTGGGCTCACGACAGTATACAACTCCGTTCCGGACTCGGCAAGGTGTCTAGAGCTCCACTGACCCTAAGCGACCTAGGAGTGAGACACAACTTCCGTGGTTGGCCTTTTCACCACTCGACCTTCGGCCCGTGAATCGAGCAGTGCCCTCTTAGGGTAATCCATGGTGCGATCTTGGAGATGATCCACCCATGTAAATATCCTTTCTTAATTAACCAATTAAGAATCAAGCATAATCAAGGCAATCAGCCTAATATCATCTTCTAGGAAAACATTCATTTATTCCCATGGCAACTTGTCATTACAAACCCCTGCCATGCATTTGCCATCACAACACAAACCTTGGAATGTTTATCCAAATCACAATGCAATGATCAATTGATTGAAAGAAAACATTTAGGGTGTTGTTTAATCAACCAACAAAACTAATTGTATTTTTCCCAAACAATACAAGAATAGACACGATAATAATTCCATCGCATATTCGCTCTCCCCCTTCGGATCAAAGAGCGATTCTATGCAAAATTTTCTTAATACTTATATGGACAATTCTTAATGTCATTCTTTTTATGATTATGCTATTTATAACCCCTGAACGATTGCTCTATCAACGAATAAGCCATACGCAACTAAGTGCAATTAACTTCCCTTGATACATGCATTTTGAAAATTCCATTTTTCAAATATGTGAGAAGAGGCCTATCCCTTCCCATGAACTATTCTTGTCCATCATAGTATGGATCCTAATGTATCTCATGCGAGAATCAAAACAAGCATCTATCAATTTGAAAATACATTACTTATGACCGATATTGCAATTGGATTGACAGTGATGCCTTCGCTCGAAGCTTCATTGCTGGTTGTAGGATTTCCATCTGCACGCGACATTTTTCACTTGGAGGCCATCGTCCGCAAATAGACTCAAGAAATTAAGAAGGTGAAATAGATTCGAGATGGGAAAGCATAAGAGAAGATGGGTAAGTCGAGGATCAAAATAGAGGGAATTGGACTAACTCTCTTCCTTGCAGCCTCTCGAGGTGACTCTTCTCTCTCTCTCTCTCTCTCTCTCTCTCTCTCTCTCAAGCTCTCCCTCACAATCTCATGGAGGATTATCCTTATCTCTACCTCTCTCTCGCAGCCTCTCGGGGTCTCCTTATGCTCTCTTATGCCTCCCCATGCCTCATATTTATAATGAATTAGAGAGGAGGGGATAAGGATGAGAACAAGAGTGGAGGGGCTCTTGGAAGACTTAGTGATCTGATACTCAGATCATAAATCTGATGGTTACATTGGCTCCAAAAGGGGGGTAAAACCCCAAGATAGTTGATTAGAAAGCTATTAGTTCACTCCTTCTTTTCTCTGTTCGAAGTGTTGTCTACTGCTTGTAGATTGCGATTGTGGCACGCATGATTTCACCTGTCACTTTTCTTTATTTTTTTCTTTTTATAAAAGCTCCAAAATTAACTTAAACATCACTTATCTTTTCTTTTAAATGACTTTCACTTCTATCTTTTTAGGATAATATCTAAAATATACTAGTTTTTTTTCACCCAAAAATCTAATATTTTTGGACCATCCAAACTATACACATTAATACTAGTGATTAATATGGCTCATAAGTCTTGTTTACATCATAACTTCTGTGAAGGATGGCTACAGTCCTTGTCAATCTGAGAAAAATGTTGAATTACGATTGTCAATTTATTTTAAAATATATTTTTAATTAAATAAAAATATTAGTTAGTTTTTACCTTAGTTAGTATTTAGTTAGTAATCTTACTAACTTATTGATTGACTAACTAACTTTTGAAATAACCAACTAACTTTTATTGCGTGAAAATATTACAGTAAATTGGTGATAGAAATAGAAAGACAATAAATTGACTAAGTAGTCATTAGATAGAATGGATTTGCATTGTTTTTTTGCCGTATGGGTAGGAGGGTTGACGTATCACACTCCCCTCTGTATCCCCTTCTCTTTGAACCAAGTGCACTGGCAAGTTCGCTTCAGTTTGAGTAATCCTGTAGGAAGTGGGAACTCGAAATTACTGATGCTAGCTGGCTATTAGGAGACCCATCTGATTTTAGGAACCCAAAAATTTAGGTCAATCTTAGTGGGTTCGACTGGAACATTTCCGTTATGTACATTAGATTGAGTGGGGTCTAAGTGACAAACCCCGTGATGTTCCAAGGGAAAGCCAGACGGCGTATTTGGAAAACCTACTGATGGACTACAAAAAGATGTGCCTTGGAATGAGCCTGTGGCAGACACCTCATAGTTGGTATTAGAGAGCATGTTAGTGTAGAATACGACATAAGATTAAGAAAAACATATATATTTTAAATACAACCTAGGACATATTTTCTTCTCTTTGTTAATGTATGTTTTTGAATTATGGCAGAATAACAAACCTTGGAAACAATTCTTGATCTTCAGAGTAATGTTTATGTCAGCTATCCATTCATCCAGAGAAATCAGATGATGGAAATATTAGATCAATTGTACAATCCCTTGCCTCTATATTGTAAAAGACGGTGGATGATTCGTGGAGGATACTGCTATATTGATGCAAGCCGTTTAGTATATCTTCAGAATAATCTAAAAAGGGTAAAATGGATGGAAGATCTTAAAGTTGTCGAGACCTATCTATTTATGAGGTCAGTGTAAACTCAACCTTGTATACTAGAGGTAAGAATATCAAACTAAACCAGTATATCTATGAGAAAGTTATGAAGATCCTTCCAGTTGACATAATAAAAGTCGTAGGTCGCTCTAGTTGTTGCAATTACAAAAAGGACGGATTTCCTGAACTCCCTAAAAAATATAGATTCCTAGATATCTACTCTCAGAATCCAAGCTACTTCATAAAGGATGTATCAGAATGTCATGCTTAGATTGTAGTAGGGAATCCTTTTCTGAAAAAAAAAGATGAGCATGTGAGCTATTTGAAGAATGTATTTCTTTCCATTTGATTACCTTGTGTATCCATTGTAATAAAGATTGATTGATACTTTATCAATCAGAGAAATAATGGAACCTTATTTTTCCTTGGAACCTCTAAAATTGCAGTTCAACTTTAGCAATGGAAAGAGAGTATTATTTAAAAATTGTTTTAATAAATTAAGTGAGAAATACTTTGAGTATCAAAATCTAATATTAATGTGATATAAATTTTCGAAAGTTTGACTTGGGAATTGTTGAAAATTTTCCAAAATTTCACAACCACAATAATTCCCAACAAAGCTTAGGAGAAAATGAATATTTTAAAGCAAGTCAAACCTCTAGAATTTGACATGAAAGGTGAGAATGTGGAAGCCGATGTAGAAATGACTGAATCCATGGAAGATTATTTTGCTGTTGCTAGAACTGTCCTAGCCATTCAAGCCATGATAGCTAAGCTAAAATTAATTAGCAAAGCTCGACTTTGGTGGAAGCAGTGATACCGAGATCAAGGTGTCCCTAAAAATACCGTTACTTAGGATTCGTTGAAAGAAGCTATAAGAGAAGATATTTATATCCAGCTTATCGCACCTAGAATATGAATGAGTTCTTTAATTTGAAGCAAAAGGGATTGACCCTGGAGGCATATTACTCCAAGTTTGTTTCACTTCTTAAATATGCACCCTCCATGGATATTGCTCAACAAGTGTCCAAGTTCTGCAATGGGCTAAATTCTCCTCTAAACACTCATTTGGAATCAATGTGCCCAATAGACCTCCAAGATGCTTTGATTCAAGCTGCTGCTATTGTGCGAGAAGTACAATCAAAGCCTAAAAATAATAAGTTCTGGAGCTACAGAAATCAAAACAAATGAGGATTCAAAGGTCAAGCAAAAAGAACCCAAGGCCAATTTTACTAAGGTCAGAAGAAAAATGAAAAATCCAATGCAGTTGGAAATTTTGTTCCTACCCAGGGAAACATGGATGGTCTTAGGTGCTTTCACTGTAATGAGTCAGGACATTTCAACAGAGATTGTCCAAAGCTTGGTGGCCACTGCCAAGGCCAATTTTGAGGTCAAGGTAGAGTTGCTCAAGGCCGTAGTCAACAAGCAGCTATGGCAAGAGGAAGAACATCAAATATTACCCTAAAAGAGACTAATAGGGAGGAAGACCCTACTATGGAAGAAGATATTGAAAAAGCAACTGTTCATGTTGCATTCCACAGGAAGGGTCCAAATCGTGAATATTCGATAATACAGATACCAGCTAGTCACCAAGGTAAATCATTTAAAGTTTTGATTGACTGTGGAAGTACACACTCAATTATTTCACCAAGTGTGCTAAGAAGTTAGGAATAGATATAATAAATAAATAAAAACTCCTTGTGGAATTAGCAAATGGAAAGGAAGTACTTTCTACACAACAAACTGCCAAGGTAGAGTTTAACCTAGGAGAAAACCTTTCAAGTATGAGGTTCAGAGTAATGAACTTAGGAGCTTATGAATGTTTACTGGGAATGGATTGGATGATTCCCAATGATGCTCATATCCATTGTGGAAAAGGTCAAGTCACATTTTAGGATTTGAACGGTGAAATAGCAACTAAACAAGGTGAAACAGGGAAACCTAAAGTTCAATTAGCACAAGCTTCTCAAATTTTGAAAGGCTTGACGAAAGGATTGTGTGTTTACTTGATCAAACTTAACAAGGTAAATCAAGATGGTTAGATACAGAAGAAGAACCATCCTGGTTAAAAGAGTACTCCAACATATTTCCTGAAGAGCTAACAGAGCTATCTCTAGAAAGAGAAGTCGATCATGAGAACAAACTTGTTCCAGGAGCCACTCCAGTGGTGAAAAGACCTTACAAAATGTCTATTCTTGAAGCCATCAAACTAAAAGAGCAACTCAAGCAATTGATAGAACAAGGCCATATTCGGCCAAGTAGTTCATCATGGGGAGCCCAAGTATTATTCTGAAAGCTGGATTTTAGGGCAGCAAATGGGCCTAAAAATTACGAAAAAATGTGAAATTTAGTAGAAAAATGTTCAATCACAAAGGCGGCGCCTCGACCTAGGACGATTTTAAGTGTCAAGTGCTTTAAAGGCGCCCATGCGACACTTGCAAATTTTTAGTAATTTTTTCGTTCACCAGATTGAGTTGTGGGAGCTGCCAATCAATGCGAGATTTCAAGACGGACACCCAAGATTTTTCGGATTGCGAATCGGACGCCGGACGAAGGAGATGCCAAAAATTGGTCAAAAACCGAAAATGTGGACATGAAGGGGGCCAAGGGGGGTGCCTCTTGGGACCTCCCACCCCCATTTTGGCGAAAACAGCCCAGGGCTGTTTTTGATCAGGTCGCGCCGATAAAAAACGCCCGCCCGCCCCCCCCCCCCCCCCCCCCCCCCCCCCCCCCCACGATGTGGATTTTGGCTTGAAAGCAAGCCATGGCAATGACAACACAGGGCTGATCTACAATTTTTTCGCTTCATATCGCCGCCCTTCACTCCTCAAATAGCTGACTGGAGAGAGAGAGAGAGAAAATCAGTCTTTCTCTCTCCTCTCTCTCTCTTCTCTAAGGGTGGATACACGCGTGAAGAAAGAAGAAGAAGAACCGATGGCGCAGATGCTTGTTTGACGAGGATTGTATTGCTCTGTGGTTAAGAAGGGATGAAGATTGCTGATTGTGGGTCGTCATGAGCATAAATTGCTTGTTGGAAATCAGTCCTGCAACCGCGCACCCAAATTGAAACCCGAAAATGAGCTGTAATGCTATTTTTACAAAGAAAAATGATCTTGTTATGCTATTTGCTTTATGAAACCTTGTTCATATGGGATGAAAGTTCATTATGATATTGTTTTCCATGAGTTTCAACTGTTTACAACCTGAAAATCAGAAAATAAAAGGCTACATGGCCGGAATTAGTGTTAAAATACATGAAAAACACGCGTTTTAAGGGTAAAATTGGGGTTTTGCTATATAAATGAGAAATATGATATGTCACATCAACTAAATTTGAGTTTTTTCTGTTCATGAACCTAAGGGCTACAACCCACAATCAATTTCATTTTTAGTCATTATTTATTAAAGAAAAATAGAGAAAAATGCCCAAAAATGGGTTTGAAATTAAGGAAAAATACAAAACGGGCTGAGGAAAATTATGGAAAATTATATCTATGTTTGTGCAATGTATAACGTTGCCAAAGCATGAGGATGGCCTCGGTTTGTCCCAATTTCTATGTTTTATGCGTATTTATCGTTCTTTTAAAAGAGAGAAATGCATAGAAACCCTATCTAACCGATCAACAATGCAAAATGCTAAGAGTTGGATGAAGAGGGGCTGAAACACTGAAAGATAAAGAAAAGATTTGATTTATGCATTGCACTTGGCATATAGGAAACGGTTTGAATAAAGAGGATGGTAGCATGAGCATATGGCTCGGTGCCTCCTTTCAACACAGCACACGCTAGTAAAATTCATAGAAAGAATGCTTTATGCACCATTCACGATGCTGATCTTTCTTTTGTTTGAGCACATAGTCATACACGATTTGCATTAAGCATAATAATTAAAAGGTATCAGAAAAACCTCCTGGATGCATGGCACCTGTTTTCCTTAGGTTGTGACCAATGATGAGCGTGAGAGGATGTCCTAAGCTGTAGGTTAGTCGTTGGGTCCTAAGGGGAAAGTGTAGTGAGGAATGGTACATCCTGGAACGTAAAATATTGGTACCTTGAGAGGAGTATGTGCGGAAATGTTCTATATGTCTAGCAGCGCATCAAGGGGCCAGTCCCTGTGATGTAGGAGAGTTGCAGTGGGGCTCTGACTATTAGTCAGTGGAGTGCCTCATATGTACGTGTGACGAGGCATTATGCCTATGTACTTTGGGATCTCCCTCTGAGGAGAAGGGTAGAAAACCATTGGACTATAAACTATAAACACATTTAGTGTACCTTTGATAGACGCTCCTGGCTGCGAGGCCGTGGGTGTTGGTTTCTCTCTTGTAGTAGAGGTCCGGCTACTGCCATAGCCCGTGCCGGCCCATTTTAGGTTCCATCAGTGGTGCATCTGCCGGGAGCTGCCTATGAGTGGTGGTTCTTGAATCTAGGGTTTCTAGGGACCAAAAAAAAGTTAATTTATGTCCTCTGACAAAGACCATCAAGCCGAAATACAAAAAGCAGAACGTGCTGAGAGGGCTAGACGGCGGTTAGAGATCGTAAGTCGTTATTCTCCTCAAAGGAGTAGCCCGATATGCATAAGAGGCAGTGGTCTTAGTAACTCAACTGCTCCATATAGTCCGTTAGGTGCAGGAGAAAGCACAAGTTCTTCCTCTCTTCCACCAAGTCTACCCACTTCAAGTGGGGGTGTGATTCCGTCAGTTCCAACTCCCATTGTTAATCTGATTGTCGCCATGGCACAACCCATTGCAATTCCTACAGGGATGCCGGATTTGCCAGCTTTAGGAGTTCCCTTGCCCATTTTTAATGGGTTAGTTGAAGAGGATGCGGAATTTCACATTTGTGAATTCCAAAGATTTATGTTCAATTATCGCATCCAAGATGAGGGACATCTTATGATGTTCTTCAATATGACGTTAAAAGGAAGGGCTGCGGTATGGTATCATAGCATAGATTCTGGAACCATAACCACAATCGATCAATTTTATGCAGCTTTCCGAGGAGAATATGCCCCTGAAAGAGGTGGCCAATATTGGTTGCGTATCTTGAATGTAACATGCCAAGACCCCCATGAGAATGTGAAAGCCTATGTCAAGAAGCTTAAGTGTTTCGTAAGTTACAAACTTACATTCCTATTCTGCCGGCTGCCCAATTGCAATACTTCTTGCATGGATTGGATTTCAATATTCAAGTGCAATTGAGCAGTGTGGCTTTGGCTGATATAGACACTGCTATTACACGGGCAAAAGGAGTAGAAGCACGATTACAAACGGCCTACACCTCTCGAATAAATGTTAACGCGGGTTTAGTACCTGGAGGCAATCTACCATTGACGAATGGAAGTCAAGGGATGCCTATGACTAACCCTAATGGGAGAGGAAGCATGGTTCAAAATGTACCTTTGCTGCCAGCTCCTCCCAGTGTGACTATGCCTATGGCAAGTCAGTTGGCTCCACCAAATGTTGGAGGACAAGTTTTGAACCCTAATGTTGTTCATGTGAGTCAATAACCAATGCCAAATCAGATTGTTAGGCCAATGGAATGACGGGTAGACGATTAAGGCTATGAGTCGAGTGCATCTAATGTCCTTGGGGAAGTTAAGGATATGATGAAGCATTATACCGACATGACCTCTGAACAATATCGGAAAATAGCTATTGACGTCAATTTCTTGAAGAAGCAGCAGAATCTGATAGGGAGTCGACGCCCTGAAGAGGATGGACCCTCAAGATTCAGCTGTAAGTGGTGTGGTGGACAACATTTCCCTAGAAACTGTCCAAATGTTAAATGTGATATTTGTGGGAAGTCGGGCCACTTAGCTGCTACCTGTTGGAGTAAGATTAGTTCCCTCCAACAAGGGAGTAAAAAGCCAGGTCCAGCTAATCATAGAGCGCAAGGTAGTAACCTGTAGCAAAATGATGTACCAAGACAAATATTGCAAAGGTGAAAGACCACTATAGAAGAGTTGCCACAAGGCAATGGAGTCAGCCTTATTGAGGCTGTGCGAGTCAATGATGCTGAAAACTCTAACCTAAGAGCCGTGACAAGAGGCCAAAAGACTAAAGAGGTTGACAAAGATAATGCAAAACTGGTTGAGGGAAACCCTAAGCAAGGGGATAAGGGGACGCAAGTCCAGAATCCTAGCATGGAAGGTGGACCTCTAAGGCCGGTTGACAAGAAAGTTGATCCTAAGAAGGATGAGGAAGTGCCAAGAAAGAAGTCAAGAGCTAAGAAAGAAGCACCAAAGCCGGTCCCGAGACCAAAAGAAAGGATGGTTTGGCGAGAAAAGAGAGCTTTGGCTACCTATCATGACTTTGATTTAGCAAGTTCTCTTTGCGAAGTCAAACCAGACGTAAACCTTCTACAGTTGATTAATGTATCTCCAGGAGTACGCAAGGAATTTAAAAAGATCCTACGTATTGGGTATATTGTAGAACCTTTGGGCATAGCATGAGTAGGGGAAGATTGGTTTGATCATGCTGAAAAGAATTGCCCTAGGGTTCTAGCATACGTGGATGGAATATTGGTAGAGCATGCCATTGTAGACACTGGATCCTCCGTCAATATCATGAGTTTAGAGTTGATGGAGAGGTTGGGTCTAGGCATCCAAAAAGATAGCTCCACCCTTCTTAGAATGGCTGATGATAAACTAAGGCAACTAGAAGGTTGCATTACTAAGTTCCATGTTACAGTTGCAAGTGTAGAATGCTTCTTGGACTTTAGGGTGATAAGATTTGCAGGACGTCCTAGCTATCGAGTCTTACTAGGAAGGCCTTGGATCTTACGAACAAATTGTCAAGTTGATATACCCGCCGGTCGAGTGGTTCTAGGTAGAGGTGCTAATCGAGTGATAATCAATTCTTACCCAGAGTCTCCTCAAAGTGAGAGAGCTCCTTTATCGTCTACTGAATTAGAGACAGCAGACGATCCATCTGGTAGTGAGACATCATCCAGTGATGAATCTAAAGAGGGGTCCACTACAGAGGATATTTATCAGATAACTCTAAATGAGCCGATAGAGCCGCAAGATAGGATAAGAGACGTGGATGTGATTGAGTTGGACCTTGGCACGCCGAATGATTCGCAGCCAATTAAATTAGGTTCCATGCTTAGTTCAATAGAAAAGGAGGACTATGTGTCCTTGATTTAGGAATTCCGCGACATCTTTGCTTGGAGTTATGATGAGTTGAGAGGCATTCCTCCCAGCCTGGCTGTTCATACTATTCCTGTAAAAGAAGGTAGTCGTCCTGTGCGTCAGAAGGTAAGGCGTATGCCTTTTGAATTGAGGGACGGGCTGTTTGAGGAGTTGTAGAAGTTACGGAAAGCTGGTTTGATTTTCTTGTACAACACACATAATGGTGTTCACCAGTTGTCATCAGGAAGAAGAAAAATAACCAGATCCGACTATGTGTGGATTTTAGAGAGCTGAATAAGCAGACAGTTAAGGATTACTACCTGTTGCCATTTATTGACCAGATTTTGGATCAATTAGCAGGTAGGGAAATATATTCGTTTATGGATTGCTTTGCAAGATATAACCAAATGGCAATTGTAGAAGAGGACAAGTTGAAAACGACTTTCATTACTGTTTTTGGTACTTTTGTGTACCATGTGATGGCCTTTGGATTGTGCAATGCACCTGGATCATGGCAACGAACAATAGACAAGACCTTTGGTGACATTTCCCCAGATGAGTTGAAAGTATTTATCGATGACCTGGGGGCAACCACTGTAAGGGAAAGGATGTTGATTATCTTAAGAAAGTGCTTTGAGCGCTGCAGACAATTTTGTATCGCTCTTAACCCATGGAAGTGTGTCTTTGGAGTGCCTTATGGGCTATTGCTAGACCATGTGGTCAGTTCAGTAGGAATCGCAAACTGACCCTGAAAAGATCAAGGTTATAGTCGCTATGAGTCCACCACGCACTCCGAAAGAGGTACATAGCTTTCTGTCATCGGTAGGGTACTATCGAAGGTTTATAAATGCCTTGGCAGAAAGGACATTGCCATTAACGAATTTATTATCCTTTAGCTGCTCATTTGTATGGAGCGACCCTTGTAAGGTAGCTTTTGAGGATGTGAAACAGGAGTTAGTAAAAGCACCTGTTTTAAAAGCACCTAAAAGAGGTGAAGCGTTCTATATATTTTTAGCAGCCACCATGCATAGTATAAGCTGCTATTTAGCCCAAATCTGGGAGGAAAAGTGGTATCATCCGATAGCTTTTGCTAGTCGAAAATTGGGCATTTCAAAAATTAACTACACCTACATGGAGAAGTTGTGTCTTGCGATGGTCTTTGGGACTAAGAAATTCAGGCACTACATCCTCTATGAGAAGGTAGTTTTCTATACAAAGGCGGAAGGGCTTAGATTGCTTCTGAACAAGCTACAACTGCCTGATCGTCTGGCAAAGTGGTTAATCACTTTGTAGGAGTTTGATTATGAGATTAAGAGTAAGCCACCGAGGTTGTAGGGTATTGTAGAATGCCTTGTGGATTTCGGGGAGCCGAAAGAGACTTTGATCGAAGGAAGTGATATTGAAGAAATGTTTAAAGTTGATACAACTTCTATCCCATCTTGGTGTGTTGCTATTACGTATTATCTATCAACGGGAGAAACTGGAGCTAGTTTATCAAAGTCAGAAAAGAGGAAAATCAAACAACAGGCTTTGAAGTTTTCCTTGATCGCATGAACACTATATCGGCAGGGTGTGGATGATATCTATCGCCGATGTGTGATGCGTGACGAGGTTCTTTTTATCTTAGAAGAGTGCCATGACTCTGCATGTGGAGGGCACTTTGCGGGATGATTGACGACGCAAAAAGCGTTAAGAGCTGGATATTGGTGGCCGTCCGTCTTCCAAGATTCTTTTGAGTATGTTAAGAGATGTGATACCTGTCAAAGACATGACAACAGAGAGAATAGGAAATGCCCACTTATGCCTACCATGGCTATCCTTCCATTTGAGAAGTGGGGCATTGACTTTGTGGGTCCCATCACCCCGTCGTCTACTACTTAGGAGAGGTACATTATAGTAGCAACTGATTATTTTACAAAATGGTCAAAAGCGCGGCGACGAGGCATGACAATGCAAAAGAAACTGCAAGTTTCCTTTTAGAGCAGGATATTTGCCGTTTCGGTTCACCGAGGGAACTAGTGTCGGACCGTGGAACCCATTTTTTGAATAAAGTGATCAAAAGCTTGACTGAAGCTTGGCAAATCAAGCATAATAAAACGACCCTCTATAATCTGCAAGCAAATGGGCAAGTAGAAAGTACTAATAAGCAGCTTGTGGGTATCTTGTCTAAGATAGTCTTTGAGAAGAAACGAGACTAGGATAGGAATTTGTATGTGGTAGTATGGGCGTATAATACAACGTTTAAGCGAGCTACCGGCCATACTCCATTTAAATTAGTTTATGGGGAAGAGTGTGTGTTACCCCTCGAAATCGAGTTGCCAACCATACGGTTTGCAATTAACCACTCTTTGGGAGATGAGGATGAAGCAGTTGCACAACCTTAGAGCGAAGGAGTATACCTTTAAAAAAGGGCAATTAGTTCTATATTATGATGCGCGTAGGGAGCTGTTTCCAGGGAAGCTGGAATCTAAATGGGATGGCCCCTACAAGATTGTTAGGATAGGGAAGAATAGGTCTATGGCTCTATTAGCTGATCTACAGGGAGTAGAGTTAAAAAATAAGGTTAATCTTAATAAGATTAAACCTTATTATTTCTAAGTATGCTAATACAGGAAAATGCATTGCAGGTTTGCAGGTCCACGCTGGGGATGATTTGAGACCTGCAAAAGAGCTTAAAGCTGGTGGATGGGGCTGTTAATTCCTTATTTGGAGCACCTATATCTGGAGCAGAGATACCATCAGGGAAAACTCATTTGGTGGAGCAAAGGATACAAAGTGATTGAGCAAGAGGACGAAACCTTTGAGTGGGAGATCAAAGTCTTCTGCCATCACTGCTTACGACTGTTGATAAGTATCCCTGTTGAGTTCAATGAAGAAGGTGGGATGGAGCCGTCAGTTCACCCTCTCAACATGTTAAATTTTGACTATCACAATTACGAATAGAGGAGTTCGTGATGGCAGGCTGTGTAAACCCATTGTAGACATATACACTATATTTTGATGGAGCGTCTAGGGGCCCTAATAAAAAAGGGAGTGTTGGAGTAGTAATCCGAGATCCCCGACGTAGAGTTATAATGAAGTTAGCGGCTTATCTCGGGGTAGGATTCACTAACAATATGGCGGAGTATAAAGCCTTGATTATGGGACTGCATATTGCCAAGCAAGGTGGTGTTCAGCGGTTGTTAGTAAAAGGGGATTCCCAGTTGATCCTGAATCAGCTAGATGGGACATACACAGTGTGGAATCCCATCCTTTGTATGTATCATCGAACTGTGATGACCCTACTTGATGAGTTTGAGAGAGTGTCTTTTCAGCTGATTCCACGTTACTAGAATCAGTTTGTGGATTCACTGGCAAATCTTGCTTATGAAGAAGACATTTTCTTCAATTGTGGTCCTAGTTTGGATATTGTGATCAATAATGAAACAGGACCCGGTCACTTGTGGGGAATGTTATCAGAGCATGCAATATATGGCAGACGATGGTTGATATGGGTGATGCAAAGAGTAACCGAGACCAATCTACCGTTATTATCCTGGACCCATAGGCTGATTAGACAACACGTTATGCGTACGTCTCTTGCTATATATGCAGGAGGGATGGGTCATAACCTTATGCATTTAGTTTAGGGCTACGAGCCCTGGTTTTTTTCCTCCTTGGAAAGGAGCCTATTATTGTATATCTATACTATTTCAGGGAGGGATGTGTAGGTGCTATTTTGTTTGATTTCATTAGGCCAAGAGAGCCAGTTTTGCGAGGTTTTGAATGCTTTATTTCATTAGGCCAAGAGGGCCAGTCGTCTGTTTAGTACAGGTGCGGTTAATGGTTTCTTGTTTTAGTCTTGTGCTAGACAGGTTTGAAGAAGAGCTTGGAAGGAGCCTTTTGTTGCACGGAAGCTTCTCGTAGCCCTATCCAGGTGATATTTCTCCTTTATGAGTATCGTGTTTTATGCTATATGTGTCTGTGTGCTTGTAGGGGATTTTCTTTTCTTGTTGGGAACCGGCATCCAAGGCATGAAGTCCCAGGTTTAGGTTAGTATGTTTGAGGGAGGTCTGAGTAGTCGTTGCCTCGTGTAAATGCATTGTCAAACATTAAAGACCTGTTTTAGGAGGCGGTTCTAGTGACCCTGTTCTGTTAGCCTGCTAGGTAGCTGTTTTAGGAGTTTTTGCTTAGTTGTGAGGCAGATAGAGAAGCCTGCCAGAAAAAATGATAATGATAAGAAGAAGGAAAAACCCTGAATATCTCAAAGAAAAATATATACACAGAGGTGTGTAAAAAGGGGTCCTAACCCCCTATAAATAAAAAAGAAAAGAAAAAAAATCTTAAAAGCAGTTGATCATCGCCTTGCAAAGTCCTGGTAGGTTCATGGGGACGAGTCAGACCCAAGGCCGATGCCTTGCCCTTCCTTGGGGTGACATCTTGCCAAAAAAGAAAAAGAAAGGAAAGCTGGAGCGAAAATAAAAGTGAGCGTCAGAAAAGGATTAAGTGTCGCCTTGCGAGGGCTTGGTAGGCTCTTGGGTACCGAGACAGGACCTGAGGCCGATGCCTTGTTCTCCTTGGGTTACTATGCTCAGCTCCCTCCTTTTTACATGCCCGAGTATGGAAAAATAAAAGACTAAAAGAAGAAATGTGCTAAAAGAAAATATTTCTTGATCAGGCTATAAGAGTCCTCGCCTAGTAGGAGCTCCTAGTTGTGTTGTCCTTAGTTAGGTAGGTAGTTTAGACCACCACTTTGGGCAACCTCTTTGATAGGTTTTTTAGCTTGGCCGTGTCGAAGCAGTCGGTTAGTGACTAGCTTCAGGCTTTCTATCAGATTATGATGGGCCTACTTCTCGTGGATTTCATACCTTAGTTTTGCTAGGGATAGGGTGAGCATTGTGCTGTGCTTTATTGTGTATCTATTTTGTATCAGCTTGATGCTTTCTTTGTTTGTTTCTGTGCAGATCTGTTCGTGGGTTCGACGGGCTGACTCGCCCTATCCCGTGGTCGCCAATGAAAGCTGGATTTTAGAGCAGAAAATGGGCCTAAAAATTTCCGAAAAATGTGGAATTTAGCAGAAAAATGTTCAATCACGAAGGCGGTGCCTTGACCTAGGACGATTTTAAGCGTCAAGTGCTTTAAAGGCGCCCATGCGACACTTGTAGATTTTTAGTAATTTTTCCATCTACCGGATCGAGTTACGGGAGCTGCCAGTCAATGCGGGATTTCAAGACGGACGCCCAAGATTTTTCGGATTGCGAATCGGATGCCGGACGAAGGAGATGCCAAAAATTGGTCAAAAACCGAAAAGGTGGACATGAAGGGGGCCAAGGGGGGTGCCTCTTGGGATCCCCCACCCCCATTTTGGCGAAAACAGCCCGCGGGCTATTTTTGATCAGGTCGCACCGATCAGAAACAACGGCCTCCCCCCCCCACCCCGCGATGTGGATTTTGGCTTGAAAGCAAGCCATGTCAATGACAACACAGGGCTGATCTACAATTTTTTTGCTTCGTATTGCCACCCTTCACTCCTCAAATGGCTGACTGGAGAGAGAGAGAGAGAAAATCAGTCTTTCTCTCTCCTCCCTCTCTCTTCTCTAAGGGTGGATACACACGTGAAGAAAGAAGAAGAAGAATTGATGGCGGATGCTTGTCAGGATCAGATTGCTTCGTGGTTAAGGAGGGATGAAGATTGCTAATTGTGGGTCGTCATGATCACAAATTGCTTGCTGGAAATTAGTCCCGCAACCAAGCACCCAAACCGAAACCCAAAAATGAGCGGTAATGTTATTTTTACAAAGAAAAATGATCTTATTATGCTATTTGCTTTATGAAACCTTGTTCATATGGGATGAACGTTCATTATGATATTGTTTTCCATGAGTTTCAACAGTTTGCAACCTGAAAATCAGAAAATATAAAGCTACATGGCCGGAATTAGTGTCAAAATACATGAAAAACACGCGTTTTAAGGGTAAAATTGGGGTTTTGCTATATAAATGAGAAATATGATATGTCACACTAGCTAAATTTGAGTTTTTTATGTTAATGAACTTAAAGGCCATAGCCCACAATCAACTTTTATTTTCAGTCATTATTTATTAAAGAAAAATAGGGGAAAATACCCAAAAATGGGTTTAAAATTAGGGAAAAATAGAAAACGAGCTGAGGAAAATTATGAAAAATTATATCTATGTTTGTGCAATGTATAACGTTAGCAAAGCACGAGGTTGGCCTTGGTTTGTCCCCGTTTCTATGTTTTGTGCGTATTTATCGTTCTTTTAAAAGGGAGAAATGCATAGAAACCCTATCTAACCGATCAACGATGCAAAATGCTAAGAGTTGGATGAAGAGGGGCTGAAACACTGAAAGATAAAGAAAAGATTTGATTTATGCATTGCACTTGGCATATAGGAAATGGTTTGAATAAAGAGGATGGTAGCATGAGCATATGGCTCGGTGCCTCCTTTCAACGCAGCACACGCTAGTAAAATTCATGGAAAGAATGCTTTATGCACCATTCACGATGCTGATCTTTCTTTTGAGCACATAGTCATACACGATTTGCATTAAGTATAATAATTAAAAGGTATCAGAAAACCCTCCTGGATGCATGGCACCTATTTTCCTTAGGTTGTGACTAACGATGAGCGTGAGAGGATGTCCTAAGCTGTAGGTTAGTCATTGGGTCCTAAGGGGAAAGTGTAGTGAGGAATGGTACATCCTGGAACGTAAAATATTGGTACCTTGAGAGGAGTATGTGCGGAAATGTTCTATATGTCTAGCAGTGCATCAAGGGGCCAATCCCTGCGATGTAGGAGAGCTGCAGTGGGGCTCTGACTATTAGTCGAGTGGAGTGTCTCATATGTACGTGTGACGAGGCATTATGCCTATGTACTTTGGGATCTCCCTCTGAGGAGAAGGGTAGGAAACCGTTGGACTGTAAACTATAAACGCATTTAGTGTACCTTTGATAGACGCTCCTGGCCGCGTGAGGCCGTGGGTGTTGGTTTCTCTCTTGTAGTAGAGGTCCGGCTAGTGCCATAGCCAGTGCTGGCCCATTTCAGGTCCCATCATATTCCAAAAGAAGAAAGATGAAACTCTCCATATTTGTATCGACGACTACCGAGGGCTAAACTAGGTAACAGTAAATAATAAGTACTTGATCCCAAGGATAGATAAGCTTCTTGATCATCTATAAGGAATAAGGATTTTTTCTAAGATCGATCTTCGGTCAGGATATTATCAGATTAGAATCAAGGATGAAGATATTCCTGAAATCGCCTTCAACACAAGATACGGTCATTTCAAATTCATCATGATGTCATTTGAGTTGACAAATGCCCCAGCTACCTTCAACAGCTTAATGTAGGACATTTTCAAACCTCATCTCGATGACTTTGTTCTTGTATTCTTTGATGACATCCTATGTATTCTAAGTAGGAAGAAGATCATGAACCACATCTTCGCATTGTCCTGGAGACAATGAGAATACACAAGTTGTATGCCAAGGAGAAGAAGTGTGCCTTGTTTAAAAGGAAGATTGAGTACTTGGGATTCATAGTGTCTGCTGAAGGTATATCAGTAGATCCTGCCAAGGTCAAAGATGTTCAAGATTGGCCACCCCCAACCACTATCAAGGAAACAAGAAGTTTTCTAGGTCTAACAAGATGGTATAGGATATTCATCAGAAACTATGCCCAAATTGCAACACGTCTTCCAGACCCACTCAAAAAGCAAGTTGCCATTATTGGGACGCCAATTGAACGATCTAGCTTTGAGTAACTAACTCATAGTTTGGTAACTACTCCTATTTTAAGGCTACCTGACTTAAGAAAGAAATTTGAAGTTGTCACAGATGCTAGCTCTCTTGCATTGGGATGCATACTAATGCAGGAAGGACATCCTATAGCTTACTCTTTGAGAAAGTTGAAAGCCCATGAAAAGAGATATGCTACTCACAACCTAGAGTTGTTAGCTATGATTCATACTCTCAAATTATGGAGACAGTGGATTTTTACTCAGCAACAACTTGATCTTAATATGAGTCTACGACGGTGGATCAAAATTCTACAGGAGTATGACTTTGAAATTAAGTTCAAAATTCTACAGGAGTATGACTTTGAAATTAAGTTCAGACTTGGTAAAGAAAATGTAGTAGCAGATGCCCTTAGTCATCGTAAAGCCTTCCTTAATTCTATCATCGCTGAAGAATCATCTAGGGCAGAAACTTTGGCTACAATGGTATCAATGCCAACTAATCCTATCTTTGAGTTGAATAAGGATGAAGCAAATAAGGACCAAGACTATCAACAAATTTTTTTGGAAGTTCAGAATAAGGAACAAGATCCCAAACTCAAGACTAAGGATCAAGAATTCTCTACAGATCATAGATGAAGGACTTGTTATTTCAGAATGAGACTATGCATTCCTTCAAATCAAACTCTCAAGAGAAGGATACTTTGGGAAGCACATGAATCCCCTTTTTTAGGACACCTGAGGTATGCAAAAACTCTTAATGCTGTCAGGAAAAGCTATTACTGGCAAAGATTCAAGGGTGATATACTTAAATATGTAACTGAATGTCTAAATTGCCAAAGGGTAAAATTTGAATATGTCAAGTTACTAGGAAAACTCCAGCCACTTGACATTCCCTAGATGAAATGGGAGTTTATGAGCATCGAATTCGTAGTTGGGTTACCTTTTGTACAAGGAGGATATAACTCAATAATGGTAATAGTAGACATGCTAACAAAGGTCGCTCATCTTATTCCAACAAAAACCAATTACAAAGGTTCAGATATTGCAAGAATATTTGTAAAAGTGATTTTTAGGTTACATGGGTTACCTAAAAGGATCATCAGCGTATCATGATTCTCTTTTCACATCACATTTCTGGAAGAGTTCATTTGAAGCCATTGGGACCCACTACTTTTATCATCCACAAATTGATGGGCAGACAGAACGAGTTAATCAAGTAATTGAGGATATTCTACATGCATATTACAGCAAGGAACCTAAAAGGTGGATTTAGTATCTACCCTTAGTGGAATTTTCTTATAATGCCTCCTATCATCGAAGTATTCAGATGACTCCATTTCAGGCACTATATGGTCAAGATTGCCATATGCCACTTAATTTTTCTGATCCTACTCTAAGGGTAGAAGCTTTGAGAAAAATGTTAGAAGAAATGGATGATCAAATCAAAATTATCAGATAGGATATTCAAGTTGCCAAGGACATACAAAAGGTGTATGATGATCTAAAAAGGCAAGAACGAATCTTCAAAGAGGAAGACATGGTCTTCATCTGTGTCCATCCAAAGAAGAGTTTTTTTTCTTTAGGAGAATTTAAGAAGCTAAGTCTAAGATATTGTGGACCCTATAAGGTTCTCAAGTGCTTAGGACCAAGCGCTTAGAAGATACAATTCCTTGAGAATATAAAAATCCACAATGTGTTTCATGTTAGCTTATTGAAAGCATACGTAGCTAACCCGAACCATCCTTGATGATCAACAAGTTGTAATACCTAGCCAAGGAGTCCTTGAGATATAACTTGACAAAGTAATTGATGTAAGGGAGAGAAAGTTGAGGAGTAGAACCCTTAGAGAATACCTTGTCCAGTGGAAGGATAATTATCTTGAAGAAGATGCGACATGGATAAATGAGAATGTTCTTTATCAACAATACCTATGGGTTCTCTCGAGATGAGGACATCTCAATTTCTCTAAGGAGAGGAGGATGTAATACTTCCATGCAATTAAAAGTTAGTTAGTTAGTTCGATGAAAGTTAGTTAGTCAATTAGTAAGTTAGTAAGGTCACTAACTAAAGTAAAAACTAACTAACGTTAATAACTAACTAACTAACAATTAAAAAAAACCAAGGATTGTAACCATACTTTTTTTTAGATTGACAAGGATTGTAGCCACCCATCACGAAAGTTACCACATGAATAAGAGTTATGAGCCATATTAGTCATTAATGTCAGTGTGTATAGTATGGATGGTCCAAAAATACTATATTTTTAGAAAAAAGTAGCATATTTTTGATATTTTGGATATTATTTATTGAAAATATCCTAAAAAGCTATGTAAAATTCTAGAACAGGGTGTCATGTAAAAAAATCAAGTGGTTTTTTCAGCTAGTTTTGGAGATTTAATGCAAAAAAGAAGGATTGGCGAAATCGCACGCATAGCGATCGTAGTTTATAGGTAGCAAACAACACTATGAACAAGGAGAAGAAGGAATGACTAGGTGTCCTGAGATTTTACCCCCTTTTGGAGCCAACAGAACCATCATATTTGTGATTTGAGCATCAAATTGCATCTTGGAAGTTTTAGATTGCTGATTTTGCCAAGATGCCCTTCATAAATAGCTCTTCGTCTCAGCCACAACCCTTCTTCTCTAATTTAGCTATAAATCCTATATCCTCTTTGGCAACCAAGGCAAGGGTTGTACAAAATGTGGTAACCTTGACTGCCAGACTAAGAAGAATTCATCAAAGTCAATCCCTTTTTCTTCTTAAATCATGTGGCCCAACAATCTTGCCTTATGCTTAGGATGTATTAGAAGGAGAAACCTTTAGCTTGTAGATCCAATTACATGGAAGTGCATGTTTGCCCTTAGGAAAATGAACCAACTCTCAAGTAGCATTTTTTTCCCAATGAATTCATCTCCAACTAAATAGCCCTTTACCATTTATGAATATCATCCCTAATCATAGCATTAGCATAATGAGAAGGCCCATCACAATCCACAAGCATGACATAATCTAGAGATGGAATATGTCTATTTGGTGGTCTAGAAACCCTCGTAGACCTATATAAAATTAGCTCAATACAAGCCTCTCGCTGTCCCACACCTAACTATCTTCTAAGACATGAGATTGTTCACTTTGCCATGGCACTTGTACCTTAGCGTTTGCTAGTTATAGAAGCCCTACATCATGTGAAATCTGTTGTACATTATAATAATGTGTTGGTTGCCTATCCTCTTGAAACATTCTGTGGATCTCAATTGTTTTATGGGCTGCTTATTTTACCCTAATTGAAAATGATATTACAGTTGCATACTACCTTCTTTGATTCAAGATCCCATAAACAATAGTCAATTTCACCCAACTCTCCATAGTCAAGCAAGATGCACTTCTTGGAATTAGAATCAAGATTACTCCACTTGTCCCAAGGTATGTGTATAAATTTCTCATAGCCAAAGATATGCAAGTGATCGTATCTAGGTCTCTTGCCAAACCATAATTCCTTTAGTATCCTACCATCCAATGTCTTGTTGCCTAGGAGACCTATTAGAGCAAATGCACGATTGTCTTCATAGCTTTAGTCCAAAATACATTAGTGAGACTAGCATTAGAAAGCATGCTATAGACCCTTTCTTTGAATGGTCTTGTTCATCTTCTTCGCTATACCATTTTGAGTAAGAGTCTTAGGAGCTATTAAATCTTTCTTGTTACCATGACTTGCAAAAAAGTTTGTAAAGGCAATGTGAGGTATGCTCTCCACCATCATTAGTCCTTAAGCACATAAGATTTTTGTGTGATTAATTCTTTGCAAATGCTAATAACTTTTGAAATGCATCCAACACATCACTCCTTCTGAAAAGAGTATAAGCCCAAACCTTCCTTCTGGTATCATCTATAAAAATGACAAAATATGTGCAATGAAACCATAGGTATTGGCCCATACAAATCACTATGAACCAAGTCCAAACTCTACTATTAGGAACATACCATACATTTTGTAAGACGAAAGAAGAACCATTTGGTAGTGAAAAGTGTATATCCCAATGCCAACAATGTTGCATGCATAGTTATTTCTAAGATGGATACGTCCTCTCTTTTCATCATCATAGGTAATAAACCAATCTTTATGTGAAGTAACATGAAATGATGCTTCAAAATTCAAAAACCTATTCTAAGACTACCATTATATAGGGATGAGGAATTTCACATTATACCTTTTGAAGACTCTAATGTTTTATTGGGCATGCCTTGGTGTCACCATGTTCTTGCTTTTGTGGATACATATAATAGAAAGATTGCTTTGGAGCATTGAGGCAAGAAACATGTGCTTGATATAAAAGTTAAGGTAGAGTGAGTCTTTGTTGTATGGGATTCAATCATTGCCTCAGTAATAATGAAGTACCATCTTTTTGCATATTTGTGTTTTTCAACAGATGTGAATAGTAATGATCCCAAGTTGGATTTTTGATAAAGCAAGGGCTGAAGTTTTCAATGAATTTTAAGATTGTTTTCAAGAGAGTACATGGATTTGAATGTATGAAAGGACTTGGATGACCTAGAAAGCTCCATTATTATATTGACTCTTAAATTCTATGTATTTTAATGTGAAAAAAACAACATATGGTCTCATGTTTAGTTGCCATTACTCAAATTGGAACCCTCCTTTGCAGAAGGAAGAGCTAGAATAGTTTCCATATAAAAATTATTACCTTCACGAGTATGGAAAAGGCATGGTGACTTTTATGAGAAAGAAAGTGCAACCTTGTAGGTTTATTAGCTTTAAAAACTCATTGATCTATACATGGAGGAGGGTGCTTCGATGTCTAATCACCTCAATGAATTCAACACTACTTTCAACCAACTGATATCTTAGAACACTATCTTTAGTGAATACCATGTTCTTGTAGTCACCTTACTTAAGAGTTTGGACACTTTCAAGATAACCATTAGTAACTTCCCACCTATAGTAGTAGGTAGTCTTATGAAGTCTAATGTTGAGATTAGTTTTCTCATTGAGGAGGTGAACAAAAAGAACAATGCAAGGTCAAAGAGCTCTAGTGCAATTATTGTGAGAGGAAGATCAAATGCTAAAGGGACCTCTCATGAGAGAGGCAAGTTAAGAAGCAAGTAGCTCTACACATGGAAGAATATCAAAAGAAAAAAAGTCAAATGAGGATGATTGCAAAAAGAAACAGAACAGAAAGATAAAGAAAAAAGAGATAAATCATTCAACAATGATGATGGTGATGTTTTATATATATCCTCTTTGGATTATGCATTATTGGTACTTGGCACTAGATCTATACCATGATCCCTAGGTCTCTTAGGTGGAAGTCCTACTCATGTCATTAAGCTTAGTTCCATTAGATTTTATTGGCTTCACTTATTTCTTTTAGATTAGTACATTGTAAATTTGCTCTTTCTAATAGAATTTTTTTTTCACCAAGATTTTCAATATTAAAAAATGCATACTTTAAACTCAATGGTGAAGCCATAATAACAAAAGTATATATGTAGACCAAAAAGTAGCATGATATACTCAATGGAAAGCTCAAAATAGACTTATGAACTATAAATACGGTGTCTCACAAAGCCAAACAATGGCTATCCAAATATCAAACCAACATAAAATTGATGCAAAAATGATATTTTAGCACTCCTAAAGGTATATGAAAAGTTTTAAGCTTTCCCTAGTATTTTGACTATCTTTTTAATTATCTATTTCCACAAATAAGGTGAAATAACAATAAAAAGATAACTTCCATCAATGGTGAAGTTCCTTCATCAGTCAAGCCTCAATCTCCAAGATAACCTATCTCAATTCCTAAGGACCACCCTATTACTCCTCTTTGACATCGATTGGGTTTATTCCTTTTGACAAGCCTTGCTAAGCCTCTTCAACATTGCCATCCTATTCCAAGCATGAAGCATGAAAATCCTCTTACAACAATACATTGCATATCAAAATAGATAAAATAAGAGAAGAGAAAATATGTACAACTATGGGTCCTCAAGTTAGGAATGTTTGATGATAAACCATCAAATGATGCCTTTATCAACAATTGAAAAACACATGTCAACAAGCTATATCCTAACTACATAATAGCTCATGTAAGCACATGGACTCACATAGTAATTGCACCATAACTGTTGAAAGGTGAGGCTATGCAGTCTGAGATTGACTCGTTGCATAAGAATCCTATGTGTGGGATTTGGTTTCCTTGCCTTGTCGCAAGAGGGATTTGCCTTGCAAGTGGGTGTATAAGTTGAAAAGTACCCTTGGACACCCTAGGCCGGCATACAAGACCAGATTGGTAGCAAAGGGTTTTAAGTAGAAGCATGGTGTTGACTTTGATGAAGTCTTCTCTCCTGTGGTTAAGATGACCACCATATGCTTAGTCTTGGCTTTGACTGCACAGCTTGACTTGGACTTGTATCAATTGGATGTCAAGACGACTTTCTTACATGGGGACTTGCATGATGAAATTTACATGGAGTAGTCTAAGGGCTTTGCAAAGCATGGCAGGGAACACCTAATGTGCAGATTGAGGAAAAGTCTTTATGGCTTGAAGCAGGCACCTAGGGAATGGTATCATAAGTTTGATGCATTTATGTAGTCACAGGGCTTTAGTTGTAGTGCTATGGATCTGTGCTTGTACATGAAGAAAGCCTGTGATGGATCTTTATTGATTTTGGTACTCTATGTGGATGACATGCTTTTGGCAGGGAAAGCTCATGATGAACTAGATGCTCTTAAGGCTCAGCTCAAGAAGGGCTTTGAGATGAAAGATCTGGGACATGCCTCTCATATTCTTGGTATGTGCATTACGCATGATAGGCATCAAGGACTACTCTATCTATCACAGAGATAGTATATTCATAAAGTCCTTGAGTGTTGCCATATGCAGGATGTAAAGCCTATTATCAATCCATTGCTTTCTCATGTGAAGGTATCACAGGCCGATTGTCTGCAAACAGATGAGCAGAGGGCCGAGATGGCCAAGATTCCTATGCATCCGCAGTGGGGGCAGTGCTATGTATGCCATGATAGCCACCCATCCAGATATTGCTTTTGCAGTTGGTGTTGTGGCATGCTATATGGCTACACCTAGCAAGAGGCATTGGGATGCCGTGAAGGGTATCATGAGGTACCTAAAGGGAACTGCCAATATGTGCATATGTTATGGCATCCAAGATACATGAGTCATGGGATACATTGACTTTGACTATGTAGGACATGCAGATAGTAGGAAGTCCACCTCCGACTATGTGTTCACTTTTGCTAGACGTGCTGTTTCAGTTTTGGAGCTTATTTGCATGCTGGAAATAGTGAATTTGGAAACAATATACCTATAGGGTTGAAGTATTTGTGATGCTTATTTTCCTACTAACAAATGCTTGGATCATACCACTTGAATGGTAGATGTTTTTTGGGATATTGTGAGTGCTAAAAGTCCAAAGTTTGGACTGATTTGTTGCTGGTTACACTAGGGTTTTGACTGGTTATTGTTTGCAGGAAGGATACCTATCATCTTCACTTGACATACATGCAATATATTATGACCGGTTGGACATGTATCGACTCCTGCATAGAGAGGAAATTGAATGAGATGTTTTGGGGCTGTTTTGAGGTCTAAATACTCTTGTTTTAATAGAGAAAATACTACTGGTCATAGTAGTGGGCTGGCTGTATTTGGTACTACTACTTGCATACAATACAAACATTGATACTTGTATGGACATAGTTTGTTGCTGGGGTGTTTTGCCACTACCATAGAATGTTTTGAGCTGATTTGAGCTTGGTTTATGCTCAGTTGACTGTGTTTTTTCATTGTTGGAATACAATTTACAACAAGCAAGTGGTCAAGAAAATTGTCCTGAATTGCAAGAAACTATCTTGAATAGCAGGAAACTGGTCCTGAACTGTAGGAAAAGGAGTCAGATACTTACATGTTGTATATATCACTAAATACCTAAGCTGCAACTATGGAAAATGCTGAAGGCATTGACGATATCACTTAAATTGTGGGAGAAAAGTTAGACAACAAAAATTTTACTTTATGGAAGTTTTGTATGAAGAATTTTTTGGTTGGTAGAGGTTATTGGGACTTATGTACTTGTGATGAGGCTGAACCTAAAATGCATGAAAGGAATCCGACAAATGATCAGAAAAGGGCTCATAAGCTATGGACTGAGAGAGCATGTAAGGTGTTACATTGGTTTTCCTTATGTATATCAGATGCTATGGTTATACAGATTACTCGATGCAGTTCTCTAAAGGTGCATGGGACATACTCATGTAGAATTATGGAAACGTAAAACTTGCAAGAAAGATTCAGCTAAAGCAACAGTTCAAAAACATGTCTAGGAATGGCAGAAACATTCATGCCTACACTACAGAGATCAAGAACATAGCGGATTAGCTTGCCACCATTGGATCTTTAGTGTCTGAGGATGATATAATTGCAGTGACATTGAATGGACTTGACAAAGAGTATAAAGCATTTGATACGTCTATTTTTGTGAGAGTTGAATCCCCTGATTGGGACGAGTTGATTGCTTTGCTACTGCATGAGGAAGTTAAGCTTGGGCTGAATATAGGTTCTAGTACATCTCAAATCAGAGAAACTGTTCTTTACTCTAGCCAAATACATAGGGCAGCATGGATCTAGCAGCTTTAGAGGCAAGGGGAGATCACCCCATGGTAGAGATGGTGGATCTGGTTCATGGTAGCAGTCAAAAAGAGATAAGGACTATCATTACTGCGGGAGATATGGACACATTGCAAAAGATTGTTACAAGAAGTAGGGAGATATGAAGGCAAAGGGCAAACAACATGAGCACTATGCATCTTCTAGTGGTGCTCATGATGAGCAAGTTGATAGATTGTTTGCCATGCAGCATGTGTCTAATAATGCATCTAGCCAAAAGCAGAGATGAGATATGGTACATTGTTTCAGAGGCTTCAAATCATATGACACCCCATGAAGAATGGTTTGATGAGATGGTTGCATGTTCACATGGTTATGTGTGTACTGGGGATTACACCCAACATGGCATTCAACACACAAGAATTATTCCATTGTTGATGCCTGATGGCAAGAAAAAGAGCCTGCATGATGTATTACATGTACCTACAATAACCAAGAATATTTTTTCAGTTGGACAGATGGTAGAACAGAATCTGCAAGCGAGATTTAATAGAGATGGATGCTTTGTTGAAGAATATGGTAATGGCTGTAAATTGATTGCTAGAGGCCAAAGAGATGGCAGAATGTGTACTCTTGATGCGTGAATTCCAAAATTGAAAGTAGCCATGTTTGCACATGATGATGGTGCTATATGGGATATTGAGATATGGCATAAGCAGATTGTCCATGTGAATGTACAAAATCTGAAATCTATGCAGCGGAAGGAGATTATGCTTGGACTATCTAAGTTCAAGTATCATGCCTTTAGACATGTATGTGATACATGTCAGTTTGGAAAGTAAGAACGGTTTCCATTTATGAGACATGTAGGGAATAGCTCATGACCCTTGCAGTTGGTACATTCAGATGTATGGGGTCCGTCTCATAATGCTTTGTTTGGAGGTGCTCATTACTATGTGTATTCTTCATTGATGATTTCAGCAGGTATACTTGGCTTTACATACTGAAACATAAGGATGATGTGTTTGATGCAGTCAAGGACTTCAAGAAGCATGCTGAAAATGAGTTGAGCTGTAAAATTTCATGTCTTAGACCAGATGGAGGTGGAGAATATGTCTCTAATTACTTTGATAGGTATCTTGCTAAACATGGGATTAGAAGATAGTTAAGTTGTAGCTATACACCGCAATAAAATGGTCTAGTAGAAAGGAAAAATAGGATACTGATGGAATCGGCAAGAGCTATGCTGAATGAGAAGAGTTTGCCAAATGGTTATTGGGCTGAAGCAATAGTGACCGCTGTCTATGTGCTGAATAGAACTCCTATAGCAAGGATTCATGATGTAACACCATATGAGAGGTTGTATGGTCATAAATTTGACATTTCACACTTAAAGGTATTTGATAGCATTGCATATGTGCATGTTCTTCATGAAAAGAGGAAGAAATTGGATCCTAAAGCTGTCAAGAGTGTGTTCCTTGGTTATGCACAAGACTAGAAAGCTTACAAGTGTTATGCATTGTCTACACATGAGACATTGATAGCAGAGATGTTGTTTTTGATAGCTGGCATCGTGGTATGGTAATCTAGTTGCAGTGGCTACTGATAGATTAGCCAGCACTAGTAATGTTAAAAATACACCTACAGTGAGTATATCTATGAGTGGTCCTATAGGTGATGGGTCACCTATAGTAAGTCCTTAGTCAGGACACTTGCGGAGTCATACTCCTACGTCCACTGACATGGATATGTCAATGAGGGGGAGATTGGATAAGGGAAAAGAAAAGATGCTTGAGGATGTGACAGGTCCACTTACAGTAGGTTATGAGTCATCCAACAATGAAAATTTGGATAGTGAGTTGGGCATTCTGTGTATTATGATGCCTGGAGCAAGGCACATTCATTATGTACTGCCTCATGAGAGACAAGCTCAGAGTGAGCCACAGTTACGGAGATATGAGAGAGTTAGAAAACCAGTTAACAGGTTTACATACACTGGTTATTTAGCCTACCATTATGCATATATGGCTAGTGTGACAGGTTATAAAGAACCTACAAAGTTTGATGATGCAGTTACAAATGATAGTTGGTGTGCTAACATGGATGAGGAGTATGTAGCCTTGGTTGAAAATGAGACATGGGAATTGGTTGAGTTACTTGAGGGAAAAGTCTCCATTGGCTGCAAATGGGTATACAAGGTGAAGTGCAAGTCAAATGGTTTATTAGAACGCTATAAGGCTAGGTTGGTTGCAAAAGGGTATGTGCAGCAATATGGCCTTGACTATGAGGAGACTTTCAGTTCGGTGGCTAAAATGGCAACAGTCAGAATTGTCATTGCTTTGACAGCATGCAAAGGCTGGAGATTATGGCAAATGGATGTCAAGAATGCTTTCTTGAATGGTGATTTGGTTGAGGAAGTATACATGGAGCAGCCTTAAGGCTATGTTCACCTGGACTTTCCTACACATGTATGTAAGTTGAAAAAGGCTTTATATGGACTGAAACAAGCACCTAGAGCATGGAATGTTTGGATCAACAATTATTTACAGCAACATGGATTTAGATTGGGTGATGCAGATCACAGTCTGTTCACGAAGAAGACAGATCATGGATATGTGTTTCTAGTGGTTTATGTAGATGATCTTACATCACTAAAGATGATGAAGAGGGCATTGATGAAATTAAATCATGTTTACATGCTGAATTCAGAGTCAAAGAACTTGGTGAACTAAAGTATTATCTTGGTATTGAGGTAGTTTCTACACCTCAAGGTATATAGCTGCTACAGAAGCAGTATGCTCATGATATGTTATAGAAGTATGGTATGGATGAATGCAAGCCTATGGAGACACCTCTTGATCAGAATGTCAAGCTGCAGGTTGATGTTGGGAATGACATAGAGAATGTGACCATGTATTGACAGATGATGGGCAGCTTGATATACTTGACTATTACCTGTCCTGGCTTATGTTATGCAGTGGGGTTTATTAGTCAGTTCATGCAAAAGCCTCGCAAACCACATTTAGATGGAGAGTCAATGCCATATTAGTCATTAGTGTTAGTGTCTGTAGTGTGGATGGTTTAAAAATACTAGATTTTTAGACAAGTTTAGCCTATTTTTAATATTTTGGATATTATTTCTTGTAAATATCCAAAAGCTGTAGAAAACTTCTAGAATAAGATGACATGTAAAAAAAAAATCAAGTGTCTTTCAGCCATTTTTGGGAGATTTTATGAAAAAAGAAGAATTGGTGAAATCACGCGATGCAAGATTGTAGTTTACAAGCAGCAAAGAGTACTTCGAACTGGTAGAAGAAGAAGAAGGAGTGATTTGGGAGAATTCTGGCAAGGTGTCGTGGTATTTTATCTGCCTTTTGGAGCCAACGGAAGTAATAGATTGTCGGTTTGAGCAGTATAGCAGAAGCTACTATTTGATATATGTTTTTGGTCTACAAGGGATTTATCTTCTCAGGATGTAGAAATAAATTGACAGGCTTCACCTCTATGAGTATTCTTCTATATCTTCTATTTCTTTGAACCCCTTCTCTTTCATTAATTGCTCTCCTTGAATCTCCCTTCACCCTATTGTCTCTTAACCCCATGGTAGACATTCAACCCCCCAAATGTAGTAGTAAACCCAATGTGAAAGTCATCAACAAGCACGTGTGTAAAGATGGGGGATTTTGCAAGTTTAGGTGGTGGTGATGCGTTACAATAGATGATTTCTTTGTTGTAGCAACAACAACAACAACGGTTATTGTTACAATAGTAGATGGAAACTCAGCAAGAAGCAGAAAGAATTGATTCCTTAGCTGTGAATGCATTGTAGGCAGTGGGATAGGAATTGAAGCAATTTAAGGGTCAAAATATTTTGGCATTCATTCGGTTGTATGAAGAAAAGATGTTGTTTCATGGGATACCGCAGTATAGTGGAGTCTCCTATTTGGCCATACATGCATTGCATTGTTGGATTGATGAGTTACATAGAAGAGATATTGATTGGGCAGCTTTTAAGAAAGCTTTGAGAGAATAGTTTTTCCCGGAAGATGCAGGATTGGTAACTAAAAAGACATTTACAGATTGGATTGAAAAGCCCAATAAAGGGTTGGCTACTACAGCTTTGCTCCGTGAATTTGAAAGTTGGTATGTGCAATTGGATGCTGATGAGTAGCAATCATTGGAGAGTTAGAAAATTGATTTGTTTTTGAGGTTGTAGATATTGTCTTGCAGGAGGAGTTGACTGATCATTTAGAAGATGCCTCTTCTAAAATGAGGCTGATGAAATTAGATTGGGCTAATTTAACTGAGGCAGTGCATATGTTGGTAAAGAGGGAGCGGATGAAATTAAGATGGGTACATGCATCACACCTACCAATGCTCAAAAGGGGGACTGAAATTGTAGCCAAGGCAACGTGGCTATGGCAGAACAACCAGCTATACTTGTTGGTCCGGCTCTTAAAGGTGATGCTGTGGATGAATTAATCAAAGGCATACATGATTTGAGGCTAAATTTGACTGAAATCTATGCAAAGGTTGAAAAGTTGGATGCTAAGGTAGGATAGAAATGTCGAGCAATAGCCCAAAGACCATACAAAGAAAGATACGAGAGGAGATGCATTTGGTGTGACAGTTTACATCATGAAAAGCGAGATTGTACAGTCTATTGTGAAGCGGAAGCGAAAAGGTTAATCTTTTGGAAAGATGGCAAAATACATGCAATAGAAACTAGTCTTCCAATAGAGCCAAAATTTGGAAATAGTGGCATGTAAAAGAGGTTGGAAGAGATGGCAGCAAGGACAACATTTGTTGCCAAAGATGCATCCACATATGGGTTGAGAATCAAAAGGAACCCAAAGAAGCTCATAAAGGAGGCATGATTGAAGCAAAATCTCGCACTTGGATAGATGCATTAGATTGCATGGCAAAAGGCAAAACAACAAAGTCTGAATTGGCTGATGCAAGTCAGAGTATATGAGAGAGAACAGGATGGAGTGCACCAGTGGATTCATTTTTAGACTATGCTTATTTGGATGAGGTTCATAATCAAGAAGTTCTTGTGGAAGAAAAGAGAAGAAGAGATGAGGACACTGCTGGTCCTTCCTCTTTAGGCCCATCTAAACGCATAATACGAAGTAAAATGGAGCAGTAGAAAGAGGCTAAAAAAGCCATACTTCAGCATGATATGGAGGATGCATCTCAAGAGAAGAAACAAGAAGGGAAGAAAAGGGGCAAGCAGCCCGATTACAAGTTACAATAAGATCTAAATATTGCCACGAACCTTAAAAAGGTCTTGGAAGATTGCATACTTGGCAGTAGAGTGGAATGTTGATTTGGAGCAGGTTGATGTTGAAAATGGATTAAATGGGAGTGTAGATAACAAGCTTGTGGGGGATGAAATTGCTCTTATGGGCAGCAATAAGCATAGTGAGAAGGCTATGTATAATGGGGATGTCCATCAACAAGTTCATGAAGAAGAATATGCTCATTTTATTCCAAATAGTCATTATTTATGAACGTATTGGGCTCATGCTACAATAGAGACAATTGTTAAAGTGGGAGAAAGAGAGATGCCTTGCATAGCTCTCTTGGATCATGGTTTCGAAATCAATGTTATGGCAAGAAGCTTGTATGAGAATGGAGGTTGGCCGATTGATGTAGATCTGGGATGGCACATGCGGGCAACAAACAATTCATCAGGGGATCTTTATGCGGCTTGTTTGAATGTACCTGTAACTATTGGAGATTGTTAGGGATCAATATCATTTTTTTGTGCATGATTCATGTAGTTATGTGATGATTTTGGGGCAGCCCTATATTTCGAAATCAAGACTAGAAACAAAAGCATTGGATGATGGTTCTTCATATGCTTGGGTTTGGAGTAGAGACATTACAGAGACGGTACAGTTTCTCATTGTTTGTGTGAATCATCCCCGCAATCGGGATAGGCTGCTCGATAATCCCATGCCACCTGATTCATAAGAGTTTAAGGGTTTTTAGACAGCACTGCTATGAGTGGAGGCTATGATAGTGCCTCTAGGAAGATAATTATGGCTCCAAGAAAGGGGGAAACTATGTTTGTGCCTGGATTGCAGGAATAGACATCATGTAGTCTTGGCAATTTTAAGAATATTTCAGTCATGTGCAAGATTGAAAAGAAATATGTAGGATGGGATGAAAAAGAGCTGAAGACATATGGTTTGATGGCTACAAATGAAGATATTTTAGGGCTGGTTGATGTTGATACAGTGGCTGAAATTTCTATAACAATTAATGCTAAAAATATGGTAGAAAAAAAGGTTATTTATGTTAACACTTTAGAGATGTATGAAGTCATTCAAGAGTTTACTGAGCATGAATATTATGGGGTGCAATATGGGCTGCAAAACATGGCTGAAGCAAGGGTAGATACAAAGTACGAAACAGTGCAAAGAAGGTTAAGCCTGTGGCTTTGCCTTTACCACTTGAAAGTGATGGGTTGATTGAAAAAGTGTCTCAACAACCTAGTTTTGGGATCCACATGGAGTAGGACATAAATTTACAGCAGCTGAAACTTTACAAAAGTTGAAAATTAGTGATATAAGATTTCTTTTGCCTATAGAAAGAGATTTTTTTTTGCAGATGTTGGCAAGGCATGGAAAAGCCTTTACATTTTAGCCAGGTGAAATTGGATGTGTTGATCTGACCATAGTTGCACCAATGGTGATCTTTACAGTACCTCATGTGCCATGGAATTTAAAACCTATTCCAATACCTCATGCATATTTGCCTAAGCTGCTAGAGCTTTTGAACGAGAAGATCAAGATGCGGATTTTGGAGCCCTCTTCAACTCCATATTCAAATCAGTGGTTTATTTTTCCAAAGAAGAATGGTTCTTTGAGGTTTATAAATGATTTACAACCAATTAATAAGGTCACCATAACGAATGTTGGATCAGGCTCGATAGTGGATGAATTTGCAGAAGCATTTGCAGGCAAGGCAATTTACTCTATGGGAGATTTATATTCAAGACATGATCAGTTCCAAATTGCATTAGAAAGCTGGGATATCACTACCATGAAGACACCACTTGGATTGGTTAGGATGTGTACGCTTCCACAGGGAGCAACCAATTCAATGGCGCATATGATGAATGGTATGCATAAATTTTTGAGGGAGTATATCCCTCAGTTGTCCTTATCCTTTCTTGATGATGAGCAGTTATAAAGGGTGTGATATCCATGAGAAAAATGAAGAGCTAAACGAGTAGGGATGTAGAAGGTTTGTGGCTGATCATATTGTTGGTCGTGGCATGATTTTGAGATGTCTTGAAGAAGTGCATTTGACTCTGTTAGGAGAAAAGTTGGTTTTTGGAGTGGAGGAAGTATTAGTTGTTGGGCACATGTGTGGACCATATGGAAGAAAGCCCTCACCAGTAAAGATTGCTGATATAAGCAGGATGTAGGAGACATGTTCGAATGTATCCAAGGTAAGACTATTTTTGGGTGCATGTGTCTTTTACTTGATATGGATTCCGCATTTTGCTCATGTGGCTGAAAGTTTATATCAGGTCTTGAGAAAAGGGCAAAAGTTTTGGTGGGGTAAACAACATACGAATGTAGTTCAAAAGTTAAAGAACTTATTGATTTCAGCCCCAACACTAAAGAGAGCAAATTATGAGAATGGGAAGCCTATTATTCTCACAGTGGATACAAGCCCAATTAGCATTGGTTGGAAAGTGGGTCAGGATGATGCTGATGGGAATAGGTATGCCATTCGACTTGGAGCAAATGTCCTCAATGAATAGCAACAACGGTATTCTCAAGTCAAAAGAGAGCTTTGGGATGTAGTGACAACCCTTAAGTGTGATAGGGAGTATTTTATGGGAGCTCATGTAGTGGTAGAGACTAATTGTCTATCTCTATTGGGCATGATAGTAAATTGCTCAACTCCTGATATTGCCATGTTATGGTGGATTGCATATGTAAAGTCACTTAACCCTGATTTTCAGCATATTGCAAGTAGAGAAAACCCCATGGGTGGATGACATGCTTTCACGAGCAAGGTTTGAAGATAAAGAGGAGCTGATGGAAGATGAAGAGGACGATGTGATAGGTGCTGAAAATGACTTTATGATAGTAGGAAATGAGTAAGTAGTTGTTGCTCTTACTACAGGTACAAATATGAAAATAGTAAGTACAACTATCATAATATTAAATACAAGAGGTACAACTATTGTAACATGGATTTTAGCAGTAAGAAAAGAGCTTATATCCATGGAGAAGAGATGGGCAGTAGAGAGAAAGCATAATTAGTGTTACATTTTAGTGAGAACACAATTTTTGGAAGAATTGTATGAGGATGATTGGCTGAAAATAGGCCAACATCTTAGCCTCATGACAAAGAAGACTGAGTGGTTTGAAGATGAATTTAAAAGGATTAAAAGAAAATCTTATGGGTCTTTCTTGAAAGACGGATATTATGGAAGCATGCAAAGAAAAAGAGAGGAGCTCTAGTATGTGTATTGGGAGATAGGGCTTCTCAACAATAGGTGATGCAGGAGTTTCATGAAAGCTTATGGGTTGGACATAGAGGAGTTTGGGGCACATTTGTCGAGATCAAAGAGAAGTATTGGTAGCAAAACATATATAAAGATGTGGAGCATTATGTGGAATCATGTAGTGTCTATCAGATGTATTCCACGGTAAAGCATAGGGATGGGTTGCAACCAACTTATCCATTGTCTATGCATTACAAATGGGTAGTTGATTTGCTTAGTAAGCCTACAAGTTTATGGAATATGAGATATCTTGTGCTTGCATGAGAAGACTTGAAATCAAGTGGAAAGTCGAGCTCTTAGTACAAAGACTACTAAAGCTATTTTGCAAGTTCTTATTGGAAGAAGCATTTTGTAGGTATGGTTGTGTTGGTAAAGTGGTTTGCTGATAGAGGAGAATTGGATGCAGATGAGGCTCATGACTTCTTTTCACAATTGGGTATCAAGTTGGCTTTAACTTCAACCTATAATCCTGAAGCAAATGGAAAAAGTGAAAGGGGTCATTAGGCTATCATTAAGGCATTAGAAAATTCATGCAAGGGCAGGATGAAAGAGTGGCCAAGAATGTTACCCTTTTCTTTATGGGCGATGGCAAAGCGGTGGTTTGGTCCATATGTTGAGAGTGGAAAAAGACTGAAATTTTGACTGATTTTTGTTGTTTTTGAGGTCTGAATGGTTGATTTTTGATGGATTTTGAGTGATGTATGGTTGTTAATGGAAGTATTTGAGAGTGTTTTGGAAGATATTGATTATGTTTTGTAAGTTCATGATGATTCTTAGTGGAAATATGAGGCTTTGTGATGTTCAGATAGGTTCTGTTTAGGTTGATTGGTTTTGATACCTTCTGTATAGCTTCTGTTTTGTTCTGATTTTCTTCTGTATGAAGCATGGATTGATGATTGATGAAGGTTGACATCTTTTGAAAGCTTATTGAATAGTTTTTGATAGTTTGGAATAGTTTTAGTATGAGTTAGGAGGATCTGTTATTCTCTGATGACCTTCTGTAACCCTCTGTAAACCTTCTGCAGAGCCTTTGTCTCTACTCTGTTTCTGTTCTATTCTATTCTATAGATCTTATGTAAGTGTTCTGTAGAATGTATGTGTGAATTTAGAAAAGTTTTCTAACTTTTGGAAATGATAAATCTAAGTTCAAAAGAGCTAAAACAAATGGAAGAAGCAGTTGCTAAAGACTGAAGAGAAGACTGAAGAGACAGTGATAGTAGTGAGCTATGAAGAGACATTGTAGTGGCTCTGGTACCCTTTCATACCTCCCATACCTCTTGGGAGGTGCATCCACGACTTAAGAGGGATTATTAAGTGCCATTATTGAGTATTGTAGTGAGGAGATGATGTATTATTGAGAGAGAGAGAGAGAGAGAGAGAGAGAGAGAGAGAGAGAGAGAGAGAGAGAGAGAGAGAAAGAGCCAATTCTATCAAAACAGTGTATCTGTATATGAGAGATCAAGAGAGAAAACTATGAAGACATTGAAGATGAATACTATGTGATTGATTTCCATTCAAAAGTGGTGTATTCTTTTATGTTTCTTGTTCTATTGATGTATTTTATGAAGATGTTGAAGATTATGATTGATTCTATCAAATTTGTGGGAGATATCTACTATGATGCTGCGTGAAGATTTGTTGTTTTCTTTGTTTTGGTCATCAAAAGAATGAAATAAAAGACTTTTTATGTTATAAGATAGATTTTAATGTAGTAGAATCCCCTTTTCCTTGGTGTCTCTCTTGGGGCTCCGTCTTCTTGGTGCGCAGTCGGGGAAACTTGCCATCAATAAGCATCAAAAGAGGCTAAAAATGAAAGAGATGGCATTGCCAAGAAGAAAATAATTCAATGAATGTTTGCAAAGTTCCTTCTTCCACTGAAGAGTTGGAAATTCTCATTATCAAAGCCACTTTCCACAAGAAGTTCATCCCACAATGGCGGAAACATATTACCATCATGATGCAAGCTCTACGCGGTGGACTGTTTCCTCTTCCTGTTGAAGCAACAAAAACTTGCATCTTGGTGGCAAATTGTTTGGAAACAAACTGAAGAGCAGAAGTAGAGAGAATGACTATCCATGGAAGATTTGGAATTTATTGAGAATTTTCTAGACATCATCAAGTGGGAGATCGTGAAGAAGCTTCAGGAATCATGGTCTGTGGGAGGTTCACGAAAACAAGAAGGAAAAGGGTTGGAATTTATTCATGGATGCTCAACAGCAAGATACGTGGGATGCTTAGTGCACTAACAATCTTCTATTTGTCCAATTAGCAAATCACTAGAAATTGGTAGACATAATGTTTTTCACAACATACACTATTGAAACCCTCAGAAGTTGGCATTATTATAATGTAACAACAACAATCCTAAGAAGAATGAGTTTTGATACTTTCAGAATGGAATATCTCCCCCTCTGTAGTGGTTTGAAAGCCGAGTTCAGAGATGTTGAAAAGAAGGAAGTAGAAGAGATGTTGGCCAGAGAATCCCCCAGAGACTGAAGCCCCTCTCTGATTCTATTCTATTGAGTACTGAACAACTGGTTGGAGCCAAGTCCCTGATGAATGATGCAATCAAGAGGCAAGCGTTAGAACGAGTCCAGAGGTACGTGAGAAGAGAGAAGGCAAGAATCAAGGCTGAGAACGAGCTTGCAGCAGAAGTCTCCTTTGATGCCCTAAAAGTACTCTATACAGAAGTCCCCATGGCGACTCAAGGTCCTCTTCCTAGTCAGATTTGTCTTGGAAATATTGATGACATGCCAGCAAATATAGTCCAATCGCCAATTTTTAAGCAATAGTACAATGAAGACCCTGATCTTCATGTAGCAGAATTTATGGTAGGATGTGTGGCTAACAATGCCAGAATCCCTGAGCATTGGTTAGCGATATTCCCTGCCACTTTCAAAGGCGCGGTGTTTCAGTGGTATGAGAGACAAGCAGCAGGAACTTTTGGCATATGGGACGACTTGAAGTTGGCCTTTCTCACTAAATTTAGGCGTGAAGGTTTTGAAGAGTGGATGTGAGAGGAGTTCATGAACCTAAGTCAGTCCTCTGGAGAAAGAGTAGAAGCTTATGTATCGCGAAGGGAATTCATCCTGAAGAGATGGACTAACCATCATTTAGACGAAGGTATTGAGAAAGGAGTGTTTCTCATAGGCCTACAACCAGAAGTTCGCAAGTTCGTGGAATTGAGAAGACCAATCAATCTGCAAGCTACAGTGGAAGGTGCAAGATTGTATGATGAAGTTGAAGCAAGGTTGTCAATGACTCCAGGAAGAGGAGTCTTACCTCCTCTCATGCCAGGAATGGTAGACCCACCAAATGCAATCTTAGGGACAGTTCCCTACCCCTATCCCCAGACACAAACAATGCCACAGTATAATGCACCTAATCCATTGTGGTTGCCATAGACGATAGTGCCTCAAATGATGGTTCAACCACAGCAACAGTGGCCTCAAACAGTTTCTCCAATGATGACTCAACAACAGTGGAACCCTATCAGCTGGAATCAACAACCCCAAGTCTCAATAGGAGCTCTGAATCAGAACTAGAAAAGAGGACCCTCTAGACCAACCCAACCCGTGTATGCAATAATTATAGAAGCTTCCCAAAACCCTACTACAAGTATTTCAGGAGGTGAAAATATGAAGGACTACTTATCCAACTTAGTTGCAAGTATTAAGAAAGAGCTTATGGATGTGATTATAGAGTAGCTACAGATGCTGAAGGTGAATACCACTAATATATCTACTCCTGCGGGAGCTGGGAGAGATGTGATGCGTTCTAATACATGGTGCGGAAAGTGTCATCAAGCGGGACATTTAGCCACTGAATGTACACAAAAACCAACTATTCATGGAGCCTTTTGTTCCTACTATTTGTGGAAGAACCATACATAGGATATATGCTCTCTAAAAGAGATGCACGAACGAAGATAGAAAGATGAAAATATAAGATTCAACTTGTTAAAATCCAAAATGACAATACAGGATATTGGATCAAAGCCTAGGGAGTTTGGTCCTAATTTCGGTCCAAGGAGGTTTCCCTCTCAAAGTTACAGAGAGGAAGACAGTCTGGCGGTGATTAGAGATTCGAGATGGAATGTTACAGATGTGGAGAAAAAGGTCACATCTCCCTGAATTGTTCAAACCCTAGAATATCTATGGATTATAAGCCCTTATGCAGCTGATGTAAAGGAGAAGGCCACACTGCAAAAGGCTGTCCAAGTCCAGCCCCTGTCAAGGCCAATGCCACTGATAGCTAATAAAAGGCACGAGAGCCTGCCTCCAATTTGGTAGAGTTGGAAGTTGCTGCTATCATGCACACCAAGAAGAAGGAACCACTTTTTCAGAACGAGAATAATTCCTCTGCCAAGACTGTGAAGTTCAACTTGCCAATAGAGGGACATAGCAGTACAAGACATAACAGTGCAATACAGAGCATTGTAGTGCCACAGTGAGTCACAGAGACAGTCCCAAAAACAGAACCAGAGGTCTAGGAGATAGACGATACAGAAGCATCTTTAGAAATAGAGGAAGTGCCAATGCTGCCATTGCTAGAGGAAAAAGGAAAGATGAAAATGGGTGCAGCCCCATTCCCCAACAGGCTGGAAAAGCCCGTGGATCCTATCAAAGAACATGACTTGGTAAAATACCTAGACACTTTTAAACCAAACTTAACATTCCGAAAGTTACTGATGCTATTTCCCAGCTATCGAAAGAAATTCAAAAGCATATTGACAAGAAGACGTGGACTAAGGATTGCTCCTTCAACAGCGACCAAGACCAACAAGGCCCCGGAGCCTATAAAGGAAGTAGATGTGGCTAACGCCTTTCTAGATCCTGGAATCCTAGATATTAGTGTATGGATTGAAGGATGCTTTATTTCAGATACATTGATTGATGGAGGCTCATCAGTAAACAAAATGACGGATGTGACAATGAAGGACTTAGGGTTGCAAGGAATTCAACCTACACACTGGCTTATCAGATTGGCAGATCAAAGCAGAATTAAACCGTTGGGCATCCTCCCATACGTAAAAACAACCCTTGCAGGAAAAGATTACTGGTTGACCTATCTGGTGGTTAAACCAAATTCTTATGGGACCTCATACCCTCTGTTGTTGGGAAGACCTTGGCTTTTTGAAGCAAGCGCCAGGAAGGACTGGTTCAAAGGAACCCTAACCCTAGGCAGAGGATCCAACAAAGTGGTGTTGAAATTGTATAGATCGCAACAAGGCAATGGATCCACATCCATTGAAGTCATAACTGACTTCTCCAACAAAGTAACAAATGGTACATCAGGAGACAAAGAGGCTGTTAAACAGATCTTTCCCAAGAAAACAGAGGCATAGTCCCTAATAGTGGGCACTATAAGCCAACTACCAAAGGAAGCAAAGTCTTTGTCCATGGGAGAATACCTCCTGCCTCAACCAGAATTAACTTCTAAAATCACCTCTGATAGTGAGATAGAAGCATGGATATACTGTTCTCCCTACTACATGTCAGTCGGCGCAGAGACAATAATAGAGATAGAGCCAAAGACAGAAGCAGAAGTAGAAACAAACACGGAGGTGGAGGATCTGTTCTTCTCCTATAGAGCCTCTACAGAAGCAGAGACAGAGCCTCCAGAGGAAGAGGATGAAAATGATGAGGAAGAAAACGAAGCAGGTTATAAAAGTGCAATTGAAGAAGATCCTCTAAAAGTGGACGATCTTATTGATGTCCCTACAGAGATCTCAGAGGCTGAAGATCTCGAGGTGTTGGATGGAATGACCATGGTTCCATTTGGGTTGACCAATGGACCACAAAGTATGCAAAATCTGCATAAGCAGTGGATCAAAGGCATAAAAATTAAGTTCACCAGTGACTCCTGTCGCCCTGACCATTCATTTTGGAGAAAAGATGATGATGATGCCCCCTGTCATTAGAGCCATGGCTTCTAGAAGGTCCGTGCTATGTGACATTCCTAGACGCATCCTCTAAAGATGAATCCCTAGGTCTAGAAGAAATCACCACTCTATTAAGAATCGCGTGGTGGGGGGACTTGCTCAAGATGCTGCGCCGAACACACACAGAATGCACAAGGAGAAGCTCACTCAAGAGACAAGAAGAGAGATGGAGGCCAAAACGTTTTCTTTCTGATTTCTTCTTCTTCTTCCACACACTTTACAATGTACACAAAGTATAGATAAGATACAAGTGGCCTATTAAGTCAAAAAATGCATAACCGACTACACTAGTCGACTGGCGCTATAACTATGCCAGCTGTAAATAGGTGTAACAACCTGAATATAATAAGTAATGAGTCAGTGGCCATGTGAGAGTCATAATGACCACCAACGTGCTAAGTGTAGACGTGTGGACCCATCTAACCAGGCGGTCCATCATCAATGTCCGCATGTGTTGAGCTTGTCATCTCAATACTCCCCCTCAAGCTCAACTGCATCTCTGCAACTCCAAGTAAGCTTCGAAACTTTTGAAGCTTCTCTATACCCAATGCCTTCGTGAAGATGTCAACTATCTGATCCTGTGTGCTGACATACACCAAGTCAATCTCACCTGCTAGTACCTACTCTCTCACAAAATGGTAGTGTACCTCAATATGTTTTGTCCTGGCATGGAATACAGGGCTCCTAGCCAACTGTATACTGCTCATGTTGTCACAATAAATGACAACTGGACCTTCCATCTGTACATCCAAATCAGCCATTAACTTTTGTAGCCATACTACCTCACATGCTGCAACAACAACACCTCTATACTCAGCCTCTGTACTCGACAAAGCAACTGTAGATTGCCTTTTGCTGCTCCAAGCAACCGCTGCACTACCAAGAGAGAACGTGTATCCGCTAGTAGATCTTCTATTAGACATACTACCAGCCCAATCTGCATCTGTATATCCAAACACCTGTACATCTATACCTGCCTCATAGAAAAGTCCATAATGTAATGTGGACTTCACATATCTCAATATGCGTCCGACTGTATCCAAATGTGGCTTTCTAGGTACTTGCATAAACTGACTCACACGACCAACAGCGTAGCTCAAGTTTGACCTCGTAATGGTCATGTAGATCAAACTCCCCACTATCCTCCTGAACATAGTAGGGTCTTCTATCTCATCCCAAATATCAGCACTCAACTTTACATTCTGCTCCAATGGAACTGAAAGTGGTTTGCATGCTATCATACCATACTTGGACAACATATCCAAGCCATACTGTCTTTGGGATAGCCATATACCATCATCACATCTGATCACCTCAATGCCAAGGAAGTACCTTAGCTCACCTAAATCCTTCATCTCAAACTTCCTCCTCAAAAAATCCTTGACTTCAGCAATCCCACTATCACTATCACCTGTCATAATCAAGTCATCCACATAGATGACTATGATGACCAAACTTGCATCTCCCTTTCTCACATAAAGTGAGTGATCATCATCAAAAACATAAAAGCCAATATTGACAAGATACTCTCTGATCTTGTCAGACCATGCTCTAGGTGCTTGCTCGAGCCCATAGAGTGGCTTCTTCAACCTACACACATACGTGGGATGCTCTAAATCTTCATAACCTGCTGGCTGATCCATATACACTTCTTCCTGCAAATCACCATGCAAGAAGGCATTCTTCACATCCATTTGCTGCAACCTCCAACCTTTGGTTGCTACCAAAGCAATCACACATCTGACAATTGCCATCCTAGCAACTGGACTGAAGGTTTCATCATAATCTATGCCATATGTTTGGGCAAAGCCTTTTGCAACCAGCCTAGCTTTGTACCTACTAATAGAACCATCTACATTGTGCTTAATCTTATAAACCCACTTATATCCAATAGCTTTATTGCCCTTCGGCAATGATACTAGATCCCAAGTCTTATTGGCCTCTAATGCAACCATCTCCTCATCCATTGCTGCATCCCAATGAGTATGACCAACAGCATACTCAAAACAAGTGGGCTCAACATCCTCAACTAGTTTCACCATATAAGCATAATGGTGAGCTGCATAACCTTCAAAAACAAATCTTTTAACAGGTATGTGACCCTGCTAGATTTGTGTACCACTGGATCACTCAATGGAGCCTTTACATTATTATGAGCTCTCTGTACACCTGGTGTCTTGACAGAAGGAATACCAAGCTCATCATCTAAGCTCTCTGAGCCACTGGATTCTCCATCAAGAACTGTATCAATGCCATCTGACACTTTATTATTTCCTTTGTCTTTACGTGTAGTGCTACTAGATGCACCTGAAGATGTAGAGGTACTCCTTAGTCTCCCAGACCAAGGACTACCAGATGATGTCTCTGGTCCACTAAGAGTCCGTGATTCTTGCTTTTCAGCCTGCACATGAGTGTCATAATCATCATCATCATCCAATGCATCACCACTAGATGCATACCAATTGTTCATTTCATCAAAGATGACATCCCTGCTCACTCTGAACTTACATGTGACAGGGTTATAGCAACGATACCCTTTTTGCTCTAAAGAGTATCCAATAAAGACATACTTTTCAGCCTTTGGATCCAGTTTCTTCCGCAACTCATCTGGCACATGAACATACGCAATGCAGCCAAACACTTTCAAGTGTGAGACATCAGGCTTCTTACCTGTAAAACATTCTTCGGGGATCATACCATGAACTGCAGCTATGGGAGTTCTATTCATAATATAAACAGCAGTATTAACAGCCTCAGACAAAAAATGCTTAGGCATATTCTTTTCAGCCATCAAGGCACGTGCAACTTCTGCAATATGCCTGTTTTTCCTTTCTGCAACCCCTTTGCTGTGGGGTATACCTGCATGTGAACTATCTCTTTATCCCATGAGATCTCAGAAAATCACTGAACTCATTTGAGAGGTACTCTCCCCCTCCATCTGACCTCAAGCACTTTACTTTCAAGCCTGTTTCTCTTTCAACTGCAGCCTTGAAAGTTCTAAAGTGCTCAAAAGCTTCACTCTTTTCCTTCATAAAATATACCCACAGCTTTCTAGAACAATCATCAATGAATGTGACAAAGTATGAACTGCCTTCAAGAGATACATTTTGTGTAGGCCCCCAAATGTCTGTATGCACAACATCAAGGATATTTTTGCTTACATCTCTGTCATGTGAAAAGGGTTGTCTTGCCTGCTTACCAAATTGACATGCTTCGCATACCTTATGAAATTTTGCAACTCTAAATGTAGGCAAACCTGTAACCAACCCTTTGGACTGCATTAATTTCAGCCTTTGTACATTTGCATGTCCAATGCATTTGTGCCAAATTTCAATATCTGCAACAACAGCTTTTCCTTTAGCATACATAGAAGCATTCATAGTAGGAATTCCAGCATCCAGAGTAAACATACGTCCAACTCTACTTCCCTTTGCAACTAACCTGCACTTGTCATTGAAGTCTTCTACAAAGCAGCCCTTTGCATTAAATCTCACTTGCAACCCTTGCTCTGACACCAAGTTCTTTGTAATAGATGGGACATGTAATTCATCTGAAAGACTCTTTGTCTTACCATCATGCAAGGACAAGGGAACTTTTCCAATGTGTAAAATTGGGTGGCATGAATCATCACCCGTCTGCACATAATCTACATTTTGCAAATCCTGCATCTCTCCAAACCATTCTGCATGGCTGGACATATGATTGGATGCACGTGAATCAACATACCAAACATCATCATGTGTTCCCTTTCCTGTAACAGCATTCAGCATATGCTGCATAACAAGCAGACGTTCATTTTTGTCTTCATTCTGTCGTGAAGATGATGTATAGTTTCCTTGCTACAACTTACCACTGCGGATATTATCTTTCTTAGCAGAACATTGGGTTGCAATATAACCTGTTTTGACACAGTAGTGACACACAATACTAGAGTTGTTAGAACCTCTGTTCTGCCATCCACCTCTTCCTCTAAAGCTCCCCCTGCCTCTAAAGTTACCAGACCTCCTGAAACCTGCATATTGCCAAATTGCTGATTCAATCTGTTTTGCTGGTTGTCACTACCACGTCCTGTACCATGGCCTCTTAAAGAGAACCTGCCACGTCCCCTTCCTGAACTGGAGTAGAAAGCTTGGACCTGTTCACCACTTCTTTTAGATATCTCACTCTGCATGTTGATCTCTTCAGTGATCAACATAAGGGAGACCAACTCATCGAAATTTGGGAATGACTTTCTAACATATACGAAAGTTACAAAAGACTTCCAAGCCTTTTCATTGTTAAGTCCACCCAAGGTAGTCGACACCAGATCATCATCATCAGGCATTGCATCAATCACTGCCAAGGCATCTGCAATGCTCCTTACCTTCAGTGCATACTCATTGATAGACATCTTCCCTTTCTTCAATGTATTCAACTCTTGCTTGAGTTGAATCTTTCGTGCCTTTGTATTTACAGAAAACATACTTTTAAGTATGGTCCAAGATGCATATGAATTCTCTGCATTTCTAATATGTCCCAGCATTTTATTGTCAATTACTGCAGACAATCAATACATGACCTTTTTATCTTTTGCATTCCATTCCTTCCGTGCCTTTGTCTCTTCTGCACTTGGAGGATCACTCACCTCCAACTCCTTTTCTTCACCTGAAACAAACTCATAGAGGCCTTTTCCAATAAGGAAGTTCGTGACACGGAACTTCCATGATAGGTAGTTGTTCTTGTCAAGCTTCTCAATGATGGGGCTTCCACTGTTCTTTGCCATTATCACAAAATTAATACCAAACAGCAAGCAAATCTTCTACAACCCTCGACCTGTAGTGCACAGCAATACACCAGATAGCCTTTTTCACTGTCTACTCAACAATACATGCAATCTGCAACCAGTTTGCAGATAAACCTTGTGTTTACTTGCTGGTTAACACCTTTGAACTTACAGATTTGAAATCTATAACCTACGTACCCACTTTCGGTCAATACAGTCGAAGTCACAGTGTACCCTGAAACTGCTGTCCGCAACCTTGAAATCTAAAACGGGGCCTGAAACGACCTCAGATGCCCAAAATAACTGCGGAAAAGCCCTAAAGGGTTAAATCTGCAGAATACACAGTGCTGTTCGCACACACCAAATCTCACTGCAATCTGAGCTTTTTGCTCGACCCTGCTTCCAGTGCCTCCACAGGCACTATCCAAGAGAGAGAGTGGAAGAATGGGAGAGCTTCTTACCCGTGGCTTGCTTGCTCGAACCTTGCTTCTTCTCCTTCACTTCAACCTTCAAAATTAGCCTCTCTCAGTGGCGCGGCTCTGATACCATGTCAAGAATCGCGTGGTGGGGGGACTTGCTCAAGATGCTGCGCCGAACATACACAGAATGCATAAGGAGAAGCTCACTCAAGAGACAAGAAGAGATATGGAGGCCAAAACGTTTTCTTGCTGATTTCTTCTTCTTCTTCCACACACTTTACAATGTACACAAAGTATAGATAAGATACAACATAAAGGAAAGTGGCCTACTAAGTCAAACAATGCATAACCGACTACACTAGTCGACTGGCGCTATAACTATGCAAGCTGTAAGTAGGTGTAACAGCCTGAATATAATAAGTAATGAGTTAGTGGCCATGTGAGAGTCATAATGACCACCGACGTGCTAAGTGTAGACATGTGGACCCATCTAACCAAGCGGTCCATCGTCAATGTCTGCATGTGTTGAGCTTGTCATCTCAACACACTCACACAGAAGCAAATAAAGCTTTGATACCCTTTCAGCAATCTCAACAGACAAATGAGTAATCTGTTCAGAAGGAGGACACTGGTTCTAGTGGAACATCAGAAGATGGCACTACTTCCTTGAAAGAGTTAGACCTCTATCCAAAAGCAATCCGTGGGACATTTATCTGTCGTGAAGTGGAAGGTAAAAGGCAAGTGATGTTCTTGGATATTGACGGTACTGAATGCCACCTGAAAGTGGGTCTTAATCTTCCAGAAGAAGAACTAGTGGTCCTACGAGATCTAATAAAGGAGAACTTAGATGTGTTTGCTTGGCCGTACAAAGACCTAAAGGGGATTGATCCCACAGTATGCCAACATTATATTGATCTAGATCCTGATGCCAAACCTGTAAGGTAAAGACAAAGGCGTATGAATCCTAATTATTTTGCTATGGTGAAGGCTGAATTATTGAAACTCCTTGAAGTCGAGTTCATTTATCATGTGGTGGCTAATAGTGAATGGGTTTCGCCCATTGTGGTTGTACCCAAGAAGAATGGGAAACTTCGAATATATGTAGAATTTTGAAAGCTGAACTCAAAGACGAAGAAGAATCATTTCCCTATCCCTTTTACAGACCAACTATTGGACACACTGGCAGGCCATGAGATGTATTCCCTCTTGGATGGATTCAGTGGATATAACCAAGTCCAAATCGACAAAGAGGACCAACCTTCACCACAGAATGGGGGACTGATGCCTATAGAGTGATACCATTTGGGCTATGTAATGCTCCTGCCACCTTCCAATGAGTAATGATGGCTGCCTTCCAAAATCATCTACATGATTTCATTGAGGTGTATCTTGATGACTTTTGTGTCTATATCTTAATATGAGAGCATTGGGGACACCTAGAGTAATGTTTTGACAGATGCCGAGAGTATGGGATTTCTCTCAATCCCGAAAAATGTGTCTTTGGCGTTTCATCAGGAGTTCTTTTGGGCCATATCTATTACAGAAGATTTATTGCACATTTGGCAACCAAGGCAGCCCCTCTGCACAAGCTCCTAAGGAAAGATGTGGATATCCTTTGGATTGATGACTGCAAAGGAGCATTTAATACCCTAAAGCAGTGCCTTATCCAAGCACCTATTTTGCAGCCTCTTGATTGGATGAAGGAGTTTCACGTGCACACATATGCAACAATTGAAGGGCTAGGTGCTATCCTATGTTAAAAGAGCCCCTCTAAATTAGATCAACCGATATATTATGCAAGCCAAAAGGTCACTGATAGGGAACAGAACTACACAGTGACAGAGCTTGAGTGCTTGGCAATGGTGTTTGCACTTGAGAAGTTTCAACACTATCTATTGTCAATGCATTTCAAGTTCTACATGGATCATGAAGCCCTGCCCTTTTTGATGAACAAAGAAGATGTCAAAGGACGACTCATGAGATGGCTGCTCCTATTCCAGGAGTTCGAATTTGAAGTGGTCACTAAGCTTGGCCGTTCCTATGTCCTAGCCGATCATCTATCACGGATCCCTCAAACTATAGAGGAGGAACATGATAATCCAGACCTTCCTGATGCTTCCTTGTCTCTAGTTGAAACAGTTACTCCCTGGTATGTAGACATAGCCGACCTCCTGGAAACTCAATAGTATCGTCCTAGCATCTCAAGCCGTGAGAAGAAGAAGCTTCTGTTAGAATCAGCTCCCTACACTTTGCTAGGTGGTGCCCTGTACAAGAGAGGCAAAGATGAAGTGCTGAGAAGATGTGTTGCAGGGGATGAAATCGGCATAGTATTGAAAGCATGCCATGATGAACCATGTGGTGGACACTTCATAGGAGAAGCGACAACTAGGAAGGCTCTGTTGGCGAGATATTGGTGGCCAACCCTCCATAAGGATGCATATGACTAATGCAAGAGATGTGGTGCTTGTCAGCGAATGGGAAAACCCACCAAAACAAGTGCCATGCCATTGCAACCCATTCTTTCCCTAAAGCCGTTTGAGAAGTGGGGGATTGATTTCTTGGGACCCATTGTTCCACCCACCAAACAGAAGTAGAACATATACATCTTAGTATGTACGGATTATGTCACAAAATAGTGTGAAGCTAAAGCTCTAAAGCAGGAAGATGGTAACATCGTAGCTCTGTTCATGTACGAGAATATTATTACCCGTTTTGGTAGTCCCCTCGAGCTGGTAAGTTACATAGGTACTCATTTCCTTAACAAAATCATGGAGGAGCTGACGGAGCTATATAAGATCCGCCATCACAAGTCCACTCCTTACTACCCTAGAGCCAATGGCCAAGTTGAAGTCACCAATCACATCCTCTGCTCGATCCTAATAAGAACGATTGTTGCACATCGTCACGATTGGGGCGATCGACTTACAGAGGCCCTCTAGGCATACAGAACCTCCCATAAGGCAGCTACATAATAGACCCCTTTCCAACTAGTGTATGATACAGAAGCCCTCTTCTCTGTTGAGCTGGAATTGCCCTCTTTGCGAGTGGCAGTTAAAGAACGCTTGGGAGATGATGAGTCACTGCAATGCCACCTCTTGTACTTGGAATGTTTGGATGAGATTCGGTGGATGGCCCTACAGTGTATGGAAACTACTCAAGCGTGACATAAGGCCTATCATGATAGTTTCATCAAGCACAAGGAGTTCAAAGAAGGTGATCTTGTTCTGGCCTATGACTCGAGATTTGGCAAGTTTCCTAGCAAGCTTCAACAATAGTGGATGAGCCCGTACAAGGTACTTGCTATCAATCCTAATGGCTCTGTTCAGGTGTAGACCGTTGATGCCTCTGATGATCCTTTTCTAATCAATGGCTATCGTATGAAGAAGTACTTCCCTCCTTGGGGATCTTGACAAGCACATTCGACTCACCCTTTCCCTTTTGGGCATCACACTGTCATTCTCTTCGCGCTTCTAATAGCCCTTATGATCTTCCTCATGAGGTGGTCTCGTCCTGCTAGCCCCTCACAGATACCCCTCAACCCTACCTTGTTCTCTTCTCGTCTGATCCAACAAGGTGGCGAGGTTGGTCCTAACACATGGTATTTCTACCATTCTCTTTATTAACGAAAAAAAATAAAATAAAATAAAATAACAAACAAACTGTTATGGGAGAAAAGGAAGAAATTCCCTATCATAACAGGCCTTGTTCCAAGAAAAGGTGGAAACACCCTTGGGCGGGAAGCTGAATGTGGAAAAGGTGGTAACACCCTGCAGTTCAGGATAGCCGACTCACCAGCAGAACCGTTCTAGCGAGTAATTTGAAGCCACCTCCCTTGGTGCACTGTCTTTGCAATATCAGTCTGTCTACCCTTCTTAACAGACTACCTTTTTTACAAATCATTGAAGTACTAGACTTGTTGGCTGCCTCCCTAGGTACGCCTTGTCTTCAAAATCATGATGACAACAAGAGCCGGCACGATCTTCATCACCAACTCCCTGAGTGATGCGAGCTTTCATCCTAACAGGATGGGGATGTAAGTATGGGCTGTCCCCTATATCTTTCAACAGAGCGTGAGACAGAGGGTGGGCTGAGTGACCAGTCTTTCCCTTCAAATCAAATGAGAGGTGAGATGTGTGACTTGAGTGTTCATGCATGGGATGGGCCTCTCAATGCACAATGCATGATCTGTTTCTGTGCATTGCACCATAAGGCTCCCTAGCCTTTCTTCTTGCACTGTATGCTGGCATAGGGAGGGATGCACAGTTGCACCATCAAATGCGCACAAGGCATACAACCTCTGCATAAGTGACAGTGAGGATTACATCAATGGGTTTAACGAACGGGTTGCCCTCCTGGATCTTTAACAGAGAGTGAGATAGAGGGTGTGCTGAGAGACATTATGACAATTGGCGTTAGGTACGTTTCTGTTTCCCTACATACCCACGGGATGGATCTTTGCCATTGTCACAGGACACGCCACTCTGTTCTGTGCATTGCACTACAAGGCTCCCTGGCCTTCCTCCTTGCACCTATGCCAGATGGGTGGAACACATGAATGCACCATTAATTGTGCACACTGGCATAGTCCCTTGAAATCAGTTTTCCCTTGTTCAATTCTACACCGACTATGAGTTATGGGATTTCATGCTTATTCATTGAGCGATGTACATCATGGGGTGAGCGACTGTTCTCTCATTCCATTTGAGTGCCCGTGAGTTGAGTGACTATCCTTCGTCAACGACACTTACCCCAATGGGCTTCATCAACCAGCTACCTCCATGGGTGCTGCTGCATGGTCCCTGCCATGCTGGCTGAACGCTGGAGTGAGCCGTGGTACCTTTTGTAGTCAACTCCAACCCTTCTACAGTAGTGACGGTTCCTTTGACCATATGCGAAACGGGCCAAGTCTTTCTAACCTTATCCTTATGACTACAAGTGTATGTTATGTTTTAAGTGTGGGGACACCAGAGTCCAGTTAATTGATGAGTCCTAGGTTATATTGATGCATTTAACCCTGTCCGTTAAGGTTTTAAGTGTGGGGATGCGTCCCTGCGTGTCTATGATGTATATCCCCCTGCCTTTGCCTCACTTTAATCCTGTATGTATGCCCTGACCTGTTTTTACCTTGATGAGGTCCCTTCCCCACCCACTCGTCCATGTTCCACCCACCCTTGGGGCCGTTCCTTCTATTTTTTCATTTATCCCTTATTGTGACGATTTTCCATGAGAATGCATCCTATATTCACTGAAACCCACATCCCACCTTACCGCCCTGTTTGTCCCTTTGACCTGACCATTTTTCCTTTTTATCAACCCTTGTTCCGACCGACGGTTCTTGAGTCATTAATTTTTGAAGCATTTTTCGTAAATTGGACGGTTTTCCATGTGAACGCACCTTTAACTCTTCCAAACAACAATTCGACGTGACATCCCTATCCTCCATCTTCTTCTTGACAAATTTTCATTTTTCTCCTTGTCCTTTTAATGCACGGTTCATTCGATATTAATTTTTGTGCGTTTTCAGGTCATTTTTTGTGCATATTTTTAATATTTTTCCATGTGAACATGCCCTATTTTCACGAGAATTCCAATTTCATTTGACTATTTGTCTCCCCAGCCTTTCCCTACTTTTTTTCTTTTTTCTTCACCCTATTTCGACCACTGTATTTTTCGTTATTATTTTTTCAATATATTTTCAGTTTTGTTTTTGTATTTTTCGCATGTGAATCCCTTCTAACTCCACCGAAAGTGAGTTTTGGCATGACAAGCCTGTGCATCCCCTTCCTATAGTCATTTTTCCTTTTTACTAACCTTTATTTCGCTGCTCAGTTCTTTCAATATTCATTTTTGAGCCCATTTTCAAGTTCGTTTTTTACGTTTTTTCTATGTGAACGCGTGCTCTCTCAGTCGGAACCATGTGTTGATGTGATAGGATTGTCGCGCACGTTATTTGGCACATTTTGAATTCTTTTTGCCCTGCATTCAGACGAGTGGATTTTTTCATATTAATCATCGTATGTATTTTTGGAGCTGTTTTTTGTCTTTTTTCCCATGTGAATACCTTGATTTTGCCCCGACACCTGTGTTGTAGTTTTCTGTCATCTTCCCCTCATCTCCCAATACATTTTCCCTTTTTACATTCTTTCGATCCGGTGTATGGTTTGGGTTTTATTATTTTTTCTTTCTCTTGACGTGTGGCTGCGTCCTTCGTGTCGCGCAGGAACGCGCATGTTTTTGGTTTTAAGCGCCTCGGGATGCCCCCGTGGCCTTTGTGCCTCGTGTGTCGCCGTCCTCGCCCTGTTTGATCCTGTCGATGCAAAATTTTTTTACTCCCGCCCCGCGTATGCGCACAGGACGGGGGTGCATTCACCTTTTAATGCATAAAAAAAAAAAGGAACAAAAAACCACCCAAGAAACGAAACAAAAAAAAAGATGAAAAACAACAAAAAGAAAAAAAAAGGGACAAAACAAACAAAGGAAAAAAAATCCAAAAAAAAAAACCAAAAAATAAAAAGAAAAAGAGAAAAAAAAACAAAAACAAGAAAAAAAAACAAACACAAAGAAAAAACCAAGCAAGAACCAATAAAACCCAAACAAGCAAGAAAACCCAAAAAAGAAAAGAAAAATAAAAATAAAAAAAACAAACACGACAAATAAAGAAGCAAACAAAAAGAAAAACCCAAAACAAAAAAAGAACCAATAACAACCCAACCAAAAAAAGAAAAAAGAGAAAATAAAGATAAATGAAAAAAAAAACAACTGCCTTCTTACCTGTCGCTCGCGCAGCCCTCCTTCCCTCCCTCGTCGTCTCCTCCTGTGCACAATCTCCCTCTCTATCCCTCCCCGTAGCGCCTCATCGCCTCCTCCCTTGTCGTCCGTTGAGCCCCCTTCTCTCCACCTCCGACCTCCCTTCGCAGCGCCCATCGCAGTACCTTGTCGCCTCCTCCCTTGCCCTCCGCCGACGCCTCCCTCCCTTCTCTCCTCCACCCTCCCATCTCCGCCTCCTTCCCATCTCGCCTTCCCCTCCTCCTCCCTTCTTCTCCACCTCCTTCCCCTCCTCCTCCTCCCATTTTGCCTCCTTCCACTCCTCCTCCTCCCCATTCCTCACCCCAAACCTAACCTAATCCACCCCCTAACCCCAGTTACCCCTACCCTAGCCCCCTTTCCCACCCCTACCCAATTACCCCCCTCATAGCCCCCTTTCCCACCACCCCCACTCGCAGCAACAATGCAGCCACCCCCGTTTCTCATGGGACAAAACAAAAATATGCAAAAAACCCCCACCTGCAAGCCCCCTTGTTGCCCGGTGGTCCCATGTGTGCATGTGTTTGTGCAGGCCTCGAGGTGTGCCTGTGCATACGTGAGCTGCCAGCGGGGTGTTCACGCGTGAGGACGTGCATTTGGTCTTATCCGTGCAGTGGTGCGTGCCGTCCCCAAGCACACGCAGCTGTTCACACGCAGCCCGGGTATCTCCTTTGATTTTCCACAAACCCATGAAAAATACCTAAAAATATGTAAAAACAATTAAAATTCACTAAAAATTGAGGAAAATTCATTAAAAATCCCTTAAAAAATCAAAATTGAATTCAAAAAAATCACAAAAAAATCCATCAATGCATTTGACTGATTTTGAAATATTTTATAAGCTGAAAAAGCCTTGGCACATGATCACCCTATTATTTTCGGACCCAAATGATAAACTTTTAATCTAAATTTATAAAAATTCATTTTAAATTCCAAAAATAGACTGCAAAATTACAAAAAAAAAAACATTTACATTGTTGAAGCCTGATGATTTCATTCTCACTTAGGTTTGATTAATACCCTAATAAAGCAAACATTAAAAAGAAAAAACTACCAAAAAATACATAAATCATAATTAAAAATATAGTAATAATATCACCCAAACACTAATCAACATTACCTAAACCAAATGTGATCCCACTAACATCGCCTTGATATTTTTTTTAAAAAAAATAATAAGGTGTTTTATTTTTTCAGTCAAGGGTTTTTACTTTTTTGTTGGATTCCTTGCATTTGGGACTACTCAGTGCACCCTCTCAGTCTCTTGCATACACACCTCTACTAGGTATCTATTTTTTGTGCTTTATTTATTTTTGGTCATCCCTTAACCATAGTTAATTGTTAAAATGAACTTTATTCACCCACTTTTCCACGCGCGCTCACACCAAACACATGTTTTTCTAATAAATTAAAATCAACCTGTCGTTCACTTTGCATGTGTTGCGTGCGCTTCAGAGGCACTTTAACTTTAAATAAAAATGAACCAGCTGTCACAAAAATGCACGTGTTGAAAAAGAAGAGCGCTTCAGACACATTAAATTTTTAATCAATGAATATGCATTTAGAGACCTGAGTCTGGGTAACAAAGTCCGTGCTTCGTTAACAATACTGTTTCACATTAATAAATTCTAACTAACAATTAAAAAATAAACTGCCATTTTTTAATTAAAGTTTACAATCTAATAAAATTTCAACCATTATTAATAATTTATTAAAACGAACCCTTCACTAAAATCATTCCCCTCATTGCACTTTTTCCCCTTTTTAATAAATACACTTCATGGGATGGGCATGTACAGTCCTTTAAGATGACATTGTTTATCAAAGTTTTGGCTGTCCTGATTAGGTTATTGAGGTATTATGGTTTGATTGTGATACGATTACGGGTGCGGTCTGTAGTTTTTTTTTTTGCCTGATACGCGGTCTTGGGTGCCTGCTTGTTGCATAGCATGAAGCTTTCGGCCGCATATGTGTAGGGGTCATGCCTAGTTTTTTCTACGATGTGTGCTTATTTTGATCGATTTCTTTTTTATGGCCATTTTGTTTTTTTGCAGGCATTCATTGTGATTGTCTGTGATTGTGGTGTGTGTGTATATTCCATCTAAATGGCGCCTCAAGATTCTCCTCCTGTTCAGTACCTCCCATTGATCAGTAGGGATTATTCTTCCCTACTGACTTTTGAGCCTATTGCGAAAGTTGGCCTTGCATCTTTTGTGGCTGCTTCACTCCCTCTGATTCCAGACGATCCAGCCCTATGTGATGAGTTTCTTGCGTCATACAGTAAGAAATCGGGCTTGGTGCGTGGTATTTCCATGGTCCTGACACCTAGAGGGTTAGGGAAGGCTTTATCTCTTCCCTACAAAGGAGAACCCTTTGTTACAGCCTGTCAGTTATTCTCAAATGACGAGATTCTCAAGCTGTTACAAAAGCAGACTAAATAGGTCCTCGATGTTAAGAAAGTGATTAACACTTCAAGAGTGTCTTTCTCAATGATCACTGATTCTCTCTGGAAGCTAGTCTGCCAATTTCTCTAGGACAGGTTCATGCCTGCCAAGACACTATCTCACTATTTGTCCAAGAAGTTCTTCACAGCTCCTAGGATGGTTTTAAAAGGGGTTGCCATTGACTGGAGTACTTACCTTCTTACGAAGATGGACTAGCATTTTGTCAAAGTGACTAGAGGGAATGTTACCAATGTAACCTATGGTGAATATTTATATGCTTTCTTGACATATTTAGGCCTTAAGAAGGGTGTGCTACCTCCTCCTCCATCTGATCCAGTCCCTCTCCCTCCACCTTCAGAAGATTCAGAACCCATTAACATAGAGGATATTGATTCCCCTCCTCCATTGGTCATTCAGCAAAAGCGCTTGAAGCGTGTAGCAGAGTAAATTCCACCAGTCATTCCTTCAGTGTCAGTTTCTGCCACCTCTGGAAGTGACCTCCCTACCTACCTCACATGCAACAACTTATTCAGGGCACATCGAGAGGGTTCTTTGAAAATATCAATTCCTTCGCTGAATAGTTTAGTGTCAGGGGATGCCATTCCTCTCCTTTGTAATGACTTCCAGAGTTCTATTGAACTCTTAGTGACAGCTTGTGTTCAACAGCTATATGCTTCTTTCTATGAATAATTGATGCAATCCAAAGACTAGATGCATAAGGCAACCACAGAGTTAGCCTATGCTAAAGACACTCTTGCTGATCTGTTTAAGAAGATGGAGAAGCAGACACAAACGATTGAGACCCAGAGAGAAGAAATATCTTCATTGAAAACTCAGTTAGCAGAAGCTCAGTCTAAGGTCACTAGAGTTTCGGAAGAGAAAGAGAAAATGTCCAAAGAAGCTCAAGAGTTTAAGACTCTTTTGGAAACGAAACTGTCAGCTTTGTAGACTGCTCACAATGTAGTGGAATCCCAAGCTTCCTAGATTAAACAGTTGAAGAACCAACTGTCGCATTCACGGTCCATTCCTCCAAGTCCCAATGTCCCCTCGATTCCTTCTATATTTCAGCACGACTTGGCAGTTCTCTAGAGACAGGCCACATTATGTCCGTTGTTTCAAGATAAAGTGGAAAGGTTGCAGTCTAGAATGGATTTATTATGGCCTACATTTGAGCAATTTTAGGAGTATGGTCCTCTCAACCATTCCTTTTTTTTCCACTATCAGCTCTACAGAAGTTGGCATTCTATATTAAGCTCTCAATGATGGATCTCCCTCTTCCAAAGGATGGTTGGAGTGGAGCTTGGTCTTCTGATTTGCTGACAGAAGTTGTCCATATGGTCTTTGAAGATTCTGTGACAATGGATATCATGTTGCTCTCTTATATGTATCTACGAGGTGATTTGTTAATTTTAGATGATGTAGATCTGGCTTGGTATGTGGGGGATGTGGTCTTACAAGCTGTTTTGTATGTCAACCATTTGGAGTTGAGGATAGATGACATGTTCCAGTGCTATTCTTCTAAAGTGGCTACTTGCCCTAACACTTTATGGCATTCAATGATTGATTCTGTAGTCCTGAACCAACGTCAGAATACAACTTTTACTCATGTGCAGAGCACTAACCAACTGAGGGTGGATCTCCTAGCTTATCTTTCAAAGAACCATCAATTTGATTCATCCTTCTTTGATGCTTACCAACGATGATCTTTTTTAGGTCCCTCTCTTCTTAGCTTATTGTATTATCAACAAATGGCCCATCGCTATGATGCTTATTTTTTCCTTTATCAGTCCAACTCAGCAGCTATCTTACCTCTCCTTTTCCAACCTCATGGTTTTTCTCAAATTCCAATATTTACCTATTGTTCTTTCATTGAAGATCGAGTCTTTTCCCCTTCTCTGCCATGCCCTTCTTCATCTATCCATATACCTTCTACTTTTCCTGCTTATCAATTGACACATTTCCTAACTAATTCGCTTAAATTTTCAGCCACTCCTTCTTTAGCTTATTCCTCATTTTATGATTTTGCCTACCCATCTCTTCATCCTCTTTTACTCATTCCTCTTCCATCTCCTACCACTTCTATTTCTCAACCCCCTCAGTTGGTTAGTGGGTATAAAGGATTTGATCAACAGATTCCGAGAAGAAGAGGATGGAGCTCAACTGATTCTCTCATGGGACCACATATAATTGGGCATTAATTCCAAGGAACTGGACAAGTGCTAGTCAAGCATTTTGAAATTACCTCCATTTTTCTCAACAATATTCACAATCTCTAGATCCTTCAGTGAGATTGACAGCCCATTTTGCTTGGTACCTAGCATATATGCATAGGCATTCCCATAACAATCAAAAGGCCATTCCAAAGATTTGTATGATTATCAATGTGAACATTGATTCCCAACAGTTGGATGTCCTATATTTTCATGCCCTTTGTCTACCTAACAGATACCTTGTTTTGGTAGAACGGATGTGCTGCCTTCAATTCTTTCAGAATCCTCCAAAATCTTTTGTAGACGAGTCTTTATCCCTAGATTGCTTTCATAATCATCAAGCTTTTAAGAGGGATCATCTTCATTGATACCCATGAATGTATCTTCTATGCTTCTTAAGGAGACATTTTTTGGAGGTGCCATTCAGATGGTTGTGTATGTGTTTGTGCTATAATAATTTGTATGAGATGAGTTCGTGCTGGTTGAATAATTTGTTCGAGAGCTTCTTTTCAACTATTGATGGTGATGGTGGATGGCAAGCTTGCAATGCAAAGCTGAAGAACCTCTTATATCCTTTACAAATTTGTTATGACTTTCTATTGTTTATCAGATGTGTTAATGAATAACAAAGTTTTCCTTTAGTAGTATTCTTTTCTAGATACAGGTGATAGGTTGGGGTCATGGTGAAGTGACTGTTGAAGATACTACAGAATATCAAATTGAGCTCTTGACTAAAATTACATTCTTCTTTTCCTTATGTCGCGAGGACGCTTCCTTTCTAAGTGTGGGGATATGTTGAAAGTGAAAAAAGACTGAAATTTTGACTGATTTTTGTTGTTTTTGAGTTATAAATGGTTGATTTTTGATGGATTTTGAGTGATGTATGGTTGTTAATGGAAGTTTTTGAGAGTGTTTTGGATGATATTGATTATGTTTTGGAAGTTCATGATAATTCTTAGTGGAAATATGAGGCTCTGTGATGTTCTGATTTGTTCTATTGAGGTTCTGATTGGTTTTGATACCTTCTATGTAGCTTCTGTTTTGTTCAGATTTTCTTCTGTATGAAGCATGGATTAATGATTGATGAAGGTTGAAATCTTTTGAAAGCTTATTGAATAGTTTTTGATAGTTTGGAATGGTTTTAGTATGAGTTAGGAGGATATGATGTTCTCTAATGACCTTTTGTAACCCTCTGTAAATTGTTTTGTCTCTGCTCTGTTTCTGTTCTATTATGTGGTGTAGATCTTCTGTAAGTGTTCTATAGAATATATGTGTGACTTTGGAAAAGTTTTCTAAATTTGGGAAATGATGAATCTAAGTTCAAAAGAGCTAAAAAAATGGAAAAAGTAGCTGCTAAAGAATGAAGAGAAGACTGAAGTGACAGTGATAGTAGTGAGCTATGAAGAGACAATGTAGTGGCTATGGTGCCCTTTCATAGATCCCATACCTCTTCAGAGGTGCATCCACAACCTAAGAGGGATTTTTAAGTGTCATTATTGAGTATTGTAGTGAGGAGATGATGTATTATTGAGAGAGAGAGAGAGAGAGAGAGAGAGAGAGAGAGAGAGAGAGAGAGAGAGAATTCTATCAAAACAGTGTATATGTATATGAGAGATCAAGAGAGAAAACTATGAAGACATTGAAGATGAATACTATGTGATTGATTTCCATTGAAAAGTGGTGTATCTTTTGTGTTTCTTGTTCTATTGATGGATTTTATAAAGATGTTGATGATTATGATTGATTCTATCAAATCCGTGGGAGATATCTACTATGATACTGCGTAAAGATTTGTTGTTTTCTTTGTTTTGGTCATCAAAAGAATGAAATAAAAGCTTGTTGATGTTACAAGATAGATTTTCTTGTAGTAGAATCCCCTTTTCCTTGGTGTCTGTCTTGGGGCTCCACCATATGTGGTAAGGTTTGTTTTTGACAATGCTACCTATGCATTAAATGAGATGGATGGGATAGTTCTAGGGATTCTAGTGGTTGGAAAATGTATCAAGCTCTTTAAACGTAGGGAGTCTTTAGCATATGAGTTGAAGGAGTTGGATATTGAGCATGAACATGAGAATATGGAAGAAGAAGAGGTAAAAGATGAAGACATTAACATGGCAGAGGACATTTCATTTAGCACTGCAGATCCATAAGACTTTGGCACATGTCAAAGGATGTGCAGGTTAAGAGGGGATGGATGTCGTGCTCCTACACGAACACAATGTGAAAACTTTAGAGTGCATCATTATTTGAATTTCTGATTGATCTAGAGAGTCAATACCATATTACTCATTAGTGTCAGTGTTTGTAGTGTGGATGGTTCAAAATAACTAGATTTTTGGACAAGTTTAACCTATTTTTGATATTTTGGATATTATTTCTTGTAAATATCCAAAAGCTGTAGACAACTTCTAGAATAGGATGACATGTAAAAAAAAAAGCAAGTGGCTTTCATCCATTTTTGGGGGATTTTATGAAAAAAGAAGGATTGGCAAAATCGTGCGATGCGCAATTGTGGTTTACAAGTACCAAACAACACTTTGAAGAACTGGGAGAAGAAGGAGTGATTTGGGAGAATTCTGACCAGGTGTCTTGGTATTTTACCTAGTTTCGAAGCCAATGGAAGTAGTAGATTGGCAGTTTGAGAGTAGCAAAGAAGAAGCTACTATTTGATGCACGTTTTTGGTCTACAAGGGATTTATCTTCTCAAGATGCAGAAATAAATTGACAGGCTTCACCTCTATGAGTATTCTTCTACATCTTCTATTTCTTCGAACCCCTTCTCTTTTATCAATTGCTATACATGAATCTCCCTTCACCCTACTATCTCTTACCCTCATGGTAGACTTTTGACCCCAAATGCTCCGACAACGTCTATGTCAAGCTTTGATGACAACCACTACTCTCCTCATAATGCCCCCACAATTCTCCCCAACATTCCTTGTCTATGGTACAAGCAGAAGCTTGCTACCTCTAAAATAATTAAAAGAGTGCCACGAGACTAGCACTAGGCTAGGAAGGGGATGATGTTAACCATAAAATGGAAAAAGTGGCTAAATATAAGTGGTGAAACTAGCAAGGTGGATACACAATAGAAAAAAGCAAAGAGAGCCTCAATCTAGCAAAAGTGCCAGGCATACAATATTTTTCAATCAATATTCCCAAGTATTTATAAACCTAGGAATATGAAAAAAGTGCAAGACATACACAATTATTTTTTTATCAATGTTTGTAACTTATTTATAATAATATTTTGAGAGCTAAGAATAGTGCTCGTGTAAGTTGTAATATTTTCTATTGGAAAGAGAGACATGTAGTGTGGCAAAAGTACATCCATTACCTTTTATTTACTTTTATAATAGCTATTGTATATGTGTTTAGTGAAAGACCAACCGAGAACCAAAAAGGAGGGATGATCACCCAACTTGAGTGGAATCCCAAACTTAAAGCCCTATGTATTAAAGCCAGAAAGTGAATGGATAAGCTCATTCTTATGGTGTGGAAACTTGAGAGCGTTCTTCTCCTTCTTGCTTTTGCTCTACCTTCTTATGCTTCATCTTGAGAGTAAGAAAGAGTGAAAGTATGAGAGCAAGGGACTTAAAGAGTGAAGATTCTTCATTACATCATGCTTTTCTTTTCTTTCCCTTCCTGAATGAGAGGTTGATATGAGGAGAGTTTGGATTGCTTCTATTTTTCTTCACGTTTTCTCTTGTGGATTGAGTGCTTGCACATTAGATTGGTAGATATGGAGTAGAGGGTTTAGATCAAGGACCACTGCACAAATTCCTGCACAAATCATGGAGTCCATCGACAAGCTTTCACTTCATGATATTGAGGAGAAGGTAAAGTGATGAGATCATTACATCTTTGTTGATTCATTCATTCTTACTTTCATAAGGTTTGAGAGAAGGATATATAGATCATTGAGCATGAGAGATATATTGGCTATGTGAGAGGTAGCCATTGCTGAATCAAGTGAAGCACTTGAAAAAATAGGTGTTTTGTCAAGTCTTGCATCAAACTTGCAAAAGCTTCGACAAGAATGTAGACTGTACCATAGCACTAGTTATGATTATAGATTTTGAGCTTTTTATTTCATATTTAGTTATTTCATTCAAGTTGAAAGGGTTGCTTTAATTTAATTTATTCTTTTGTAGAAAAATATTATGTCTATTGCTTTGGTACACATACTTTGTTGCAAAACATATCACATGACAAATTTAGCATATTAAATCTTAGATATAATATAAAACATAAGGAAAACTAAATAAGTTAACAAATTCATAAAAGAAAAAGAGAAACACATGATAGAGCCCAATCTCCCCATGGAAAATGCCATGGTTTGCCACCATCTAGTATAGAATATTGATTTACATGGCTATTTACATTCATATATTATATATACTTGCAAAGAGAATACGAATATAAGTTAAAATATAAAGTTTTATGTATCAAGAGGTCTATTGAAGCTTATTACACTAGTTGTCTAGATTTTTACATACAAAGTCATGATGTTTTGGCATTACCAATATAGCTAGAATATATTCTCAAGAAGGAAAATAGAAATGTATATCATACAATTTCCAATACATCTAGAAACTCAATGGAACCTATTAAAAGCAGTATGACTTGATCAAGGACATTCACATTTCAACCTAATTTAGCTTTTCATCAGTTTTTAATGTTGTCCCTTATCTATAAAAAAAGATTCAAACATATTCTAACCAAAAGACATAGATTGAGGATTTTCAACCCAACAATTGCACCAAAGACCAACAAAGTTCCATGCCTATGAAGAAAGTGGAAGTGGCTAACACCTTTTTGGATCTTGGCACTCCAAAAAATGGCACATGGATTGAGGGATGTTTCATATAGCAAACACACTTGATTGACAAAGGCCCCTATATGAATTTAATGATGTACATGATGATGAAAGACTTGGGATTGCAAGGCATGCAACCAAATCAATGGCTCATTTAATTGGTAGATCAAAGAAAAATTAAGCCTTTTGGTATCTTCCCCTATGTTAAGACTACCTTAGTTGGAAGAGATTACAAGTTGACCTGTTTGATGGTAAAACCTAATTCATATGAAAGTTCATACCTACTACTATTGGGAAGACAATAGCTATTTGAAGCAAGGATCAAAATGGATTGGTTCAAGGAAACCCTAATCCTAGGCAAGGGACCAAATAAAGTAGTCTTGAAGTTGTATGGCCCTAAAAAAGGAAACAAACCTACTTCCCTAGAATTCTCTTTCAACTTTGCTAAGAAAATTCCAAATGGGACATTTGTTGAAGAAGAAGCCATTAAAAAAAATTTAAACAGAGGCATAATCCTTGATAGTAGTCATTATAAGCCAATTACGTCAAGAGGCAAAGCCTTTAGTGATGAGTGAATATCTCTTATTTGATTTAGAAGGAGTAATATCAAAAATCCATTTTGACACTAAAATTGGAGCATGAATGCATTGATCCCCATGGTATATGGCCACCTTGGAGCTGAAGAAAGCAGAAGAGTATAAAATAGAAAGAATATTCTTCTCTTACAAAGCCCCTCCAAAAGCAAAAATGGAGTTTGAAGAGGATGATTATAAAAATGATGAGAAAGAATCCATATAATTAGAAGATGTCACTGATACTGATGAAATTACAATGGCTTTAATGTTGAAGATCCTATAATTCCCATCAAAATTGATTAATGGTCCTCAAATCATGCAAAAAAAATACAAGAAGTGAATGCATAAATAAAAAATCAAAATTTCCAGTGGTTCCTATCATCCTCACCAACCTTTTTTAAGAAAAGATGATGACTATACTTCATGCAAATGAGCACTAAGTTCTCAAAAAGATCGAAGCTTTGATATTTCATGTTATACGACATTTCTAGATGCATCATTAGAAGAGGAATCATCTAGTCAAGAATTGGTTCTAGTTAAGGTACAATTGAAAGCCACCATCATTTCATTTTAGCCCCCTAGTGGTATCAAAGAAATTGCAACCCAATACAATAGAAACCAATTCTAATGGAGTCTCAGAAGAAGAAACAACTTCCTTGAAGGAGTCTAATGTGTACCTAGAGCTATTGAGAATAGCAAATGATGCTTGATATAGAGGCTTGCCAATAAGTGGCTTTGTATGAGAGATATGACAAAGATGCATGCTCTAGAAGCTCTAGGAAGAGATGTCCAAAATCCCATAAGCATAGAGAAGAATAGTGGTACTATCCAAAAAGCTATAAAGGCATGTACTTGACACTCATTTCAATGTAATGGTATAATCAGTTTGAGTCACTCAAGATTGTGTTATGAGTCCAAACTAATCTATCTTGGAACCTAATTCACTTGAGTTACAATTTCTCATTTTAATCATGTATCATGTGTTTGATTTGCATCCACCATAGCTCATCTAGTTCTAGGCCCATGATTCTCAACATGATATCAGAGCCATGGCTGAGCTAGGTAGCTAGTGGTGTGATTTATTCTTTGCAAGCTCTAAAATTTGTCCCTCCTTCATTATTCTCCTTGTACAAGCCCACTTTTATTCCAATCTCTAAAGCCATCCAATATCAAGTGTGTGTTCGAGGTGAAGAAGCTCAAGGAAGGGGGTGCTACTCAAGGCAATCAAGAAGCTTGGATTAGTCTTCACCTTGAAGGGGAGCAATAGGTTTGCTGCTACCTTGGGTGGTGGAGTCGTAGAAGAAGAGCTCGAAGCTCCAAGCTAACATCAAGTTTTTTTCAGCTTGAAGAATAGTCCTTGGGAAAGCATCCATAATAAATCCTTTCTCACAATATGGTTTTTTCATAACCTCATCTATTATACCCACCATCAACACTTCTCAGGCTTGGAGAAGCAAATAGAGAAAGAGAAAGTGAGAGGACAAGGACCAGGAACAACAACATGATCGGGGACAACAACCTATTGGGGAAATTTTAGCTCTCAAGCATCCCCCCCTACTCCTCGTGGTGTGCCTCAGATTACTGTTTCCTTCGACATTTATGCCAATGACATTCTTAATGTCTCTACCAAGGATAAGATGATAGGGTAGAAGAATAAGATCACAATCACCAATGATAAGGGACAACTGAGAAAGGAGGAGATCGAGAAGATGGTGCAGGACACAAAGAAGTACAAGTTAGAGGACGAGGAGCACAAGAAGAAGGTATAGTATCTGGAGAACTATGCATACAATGTAACATGTCCGCCTATCGGCTGTTCGAGCACATTTTAGTGGTCCATTGAGAAATGAATCTAAGCATCACTACTTGACACTCCCACGGAATGTTTCGAGGTTTGTCGCCTAGGGTTTCCCGAGTCCGCCTCACAACAGAACATTTGCGGCCAAACCCACTAGGATCGACATGAAATCTGGGTTCCTAGGGGTCAAGGTCTCCTGACATCATTCTAGGACATCCTACTTTATGCATAGATACCAAGTTGAAGTAGATCCATGCTGCACTTGGTTCAAAGAGAATGGGAAATGAGGGGGATATATTGCTCAACCTCTCTGCCCGTAGGGCATAGTCCCATTCCGGTCCCCTAAAATGGCATGAATCAGGGTCTAACTTAACCATGCCTAAAGGTTAAATGATGGTAAAACCTTGTGAGATGCCTCCCAGTTCTTTGGGACCACCCTGTCATAGTATGGACCCATCGGGGTTTCACCCACTACCCGCTTCCCTTGATAGCTTTAGTTTTCTAACTAGGTCCTATCACATTTATGTGTGACATTTAAAATCAGCTTTCTTAATTAGGTCTTTTAGGGAATAGGGTCTGTTTGCGTAATTTATAGCACATACATGAATACAGAGCAAGCAATCTTTTGACAAAAAAGTTCAAACAAATTCCTTAACTTATCTTCATGTTAATCTTTGTCTTCACGTTAATCTTTGTCTCCTGCCCATATAGGAGAAATTATGTATCCCTTCTGTCCAACAAAAGTACCCAGTCCAAATAACATGGCACCATAATTTCCATCCATTATCTAGAATAGGATCTTCCAACACCCTAGATGTTGGGCTCACGGTAGTCTACAACTCCGTTTTGGACTAGGGAAGGGGTGTCTAGAGCTCCATTGATCCCAAGCAACCTAGGAGTGAGACACAACTTCCATGGTTGGCCTTTTCACCACTCGACCTTCAGTCCATGAATCGAGTAGTGCGCTCTCAGGTTGAAATGTGGTGTTACCTTGGAGATGATCCACCTACGCAAAATATCCTTCCTTAATTAGTCCAATTAAGAATCAAGCATAATCAAGACAATGAGCCTAATATCATCTTCCAAGAAAACATTCCTTTATTTCCCATGGCAACTTGTCATCACTGACCCTTGCCATGCATTTACCACCAAACATAAGCACTTGGAATAGTTGTCCAAATCACATCACAACAATCGGTTTAATGCAAAAGCATTTATGACATTGTTTGATCAATCAACAAAAACAATGGTATTCTTTTTTCCAAACATTGCAAGAATAGTCGCGATAACCTTCCTATTGCGCATTTTCTCTCCCCCTTGGGATCACGAGCATTTCTGTGTAAATTTTACTTAGCACACCCTTCTTTTAGCTAAGGCATATGTTTAAGGATTCAAACATTGTACAAGACATAAGTTCTATTAATCACTTACATTGATTGATAACCCAACCTTCTTCAACAAGTACAAAAGCATCGGTCTTTCCTGACTTAGGGTTTCCTAATCCTTGAGCTCTTTGCTTCCCCTAGAGTTGTTGTTGCATCTAGCCCAACCCTGAATAAGATTGATAAACATAGTCACTATCAGATGAAACTTAAGGCATCTTAGTCTTAATCCTTATGACCATTGCTTATACTGCTACACACATAATCAAGATTCTAATCTATCAACATGAGTTATCAATTTTTGTTATCAACAAAAGCTTGGGCAAAGATCTAGAGTTTTGAAAATGATTATCCAATAGACTAAGTTGCTTGCCATGCAATCCTTTAGGCATGCAAGTTGCAACATATACCTTTGAAGTGATGAAAACACACCTACTATTGCAAGGATAGGAAATTGAGAATGCTTGAAGCCTTATATGTTGTTTATGAATTTATCCCATAGCATCTAAATGCAATTAACTTCTCTTGAAACAACCATTTGGGAACTCAATCCTTCAAATAGTCAGGATGAAGTTTACATTTTTCAACGAACTATTCTCACGTGGTAAAGTTTGTAACCTAACGTATTGCATGCAGGATATTAAGCAAGCATCTATCAAATTGGGAATACATTACTTACGACCGGTATTGCAGTTGGATTGATAGTGATGCCCTCAACCGAGGCTTCATTATTCGTTGTGGGGTAGCCATCCATGCACGATATTTTCTGCTTGGGGGCCATTCTCGGTCTTCGTCTCCCTTAGATGCGAGTTTGCACAAGACTTCCACACCTTGGCTTGATTAGTGAGATCAATTGGGGAGAGAATAGAGCTTGTGAGTGGAGGATAATCTCGTGAGAGGTACGGGGAATAGATAGGTGCGTGTGGCCACCCTCTTAGGAGGGGAAAGAGAAGGAGATCCTTCAAGGAGTCTCTCTCCCTCCCTCTCCCTCTCTCTCCCTCTCTCTCTTCTTCTTCTTCTTCTTCTTCTTCTTGTTCTTCTTCTTTCTTTGTCTCTTTCCCTTATGCTCTTGTTCTTGTTCTTGTTCTTCTTCTCTCTCTTCTTACCTCTCTTCTCTCCCTTCGTCTTTCTCTCTATCTCTCTCTCTCTCTTCTTACCTCTCCTCCTCCTTGCTCTTGTTCTTGTTCTTCTTCTTCTCTCTCTTCTCACCTCTCCTTCTTCTCTCTCTCTCTCTCTGTGGCCAGTAGCAAGGGGGGAAAAGAGGTGGTACCCTTCGCTTAAGGAGGGGAGGTTTGTAAGGGGGGAGGTTATTATTGGGATTCTCCCCACCTCCACTTGGGTAGGTAGGAATGCCCTACCCCCATGTAGTCCTCCACGTTGGGGGGGGGGGGACGTCATCATCTCCATCATCATCTGCCTCTTCATCATCTTCTTGTCATCAGCACCATCGTGCAGTCGTCTCCTTCCTTCCCCTGCCACATCGTCAGCTCCTCCCCGCCACCACTTGTCGGTGACGACAAGGGGGGAAAGATTAAAAACATTGAACTAATGGTAATTATTAAGTGGGGGTTCTATGCGAAAGCACATGGATTTTACATAATCTCCCCCTTAGAGAACTTGAGATGTCCTCATCTCAGAATAACTAGGGAAGACAAGCATTAATGGGGCTTAAGGCTTGTGGGTTAGAACCCACCATGCGTCTACTGCACTATTCTTAAGGATTAAAGTAGTGCAACTCATATTATTGCAATTAACCGTAGGTACAAGAGTAGGATTTTTTTCTAATATAAGTTGTATTACAAGTTGGTAGAATTTCTAGGATCGCTAATTATCCTGAAAAGGTGTAGTGGGTTCTAAGTCTTTGTCTTCATTCGATTCCTCTATATATCCATAGACTACACTTGTGTAGCTTTGTTTTGTTGGAGGCTCAATATCTTATGGAATGAAGTCAGGGTAGTATACTTGGAGGTGTCCTAGCTCATTGCAGTGGAAGCATTGATAGTAGGGACATCTTCTATGGATGTGCCCTATCTCACCGCACGTGTGGTATCTCTTGGCCTGATCTCGAGAATAATCTTTGTTACAATTACCTGAATTAAGTTCTTGGATGACTAGCTTTGATCAAACTGAAGCATCTTGCAAGTTCATTGGATGCATTGCTTCAAGGTGGTGGTTTAAAGGAGTGTTCAAGCCATGGTAAAACTTGGATACTTGCTGCATAATATCCATAGGCGGTAGGTATTTTAGTAGAGTTACAAAATTTGGATAGTGGCTTCCAAGGTTAATTCCAACTGCTTTAGCTTGAAGAATTCATTCATCTTCAAAGTCTGGTAGTTGGCAAAAGGTATCGTTTGCATATATCATCTTTTAGTTGAGCCTAAGTGATAGCGGCTTCCGAAGTACCTTGATCTTTGCAATATTGCTTCCACCATATCTGAGCCTGGCCAACTAACTTAAGTTTGGCTATCATTTCTTGATTGGTAGAGGCAGTTCCCACAGTAGAGAAATCATGATCCATTGACTCAATCCATATCTCCACCTCGGCTACGACGTGTATCCCTTTTACATCAAACTCGGGTGCCTTAATTTGCTTGAGAAGGAATTTCTTTTCTCGTATGTGAACATCCGTGGGTGTAGAAGGTGCCTGACAATCAAGCCATACCACTTAGGTTATTCATATTTAAGATATGTGTACGAACCATACATCAACCAATCATATATCATCATGAAGTTTTGCTCTAATGCCAATTGTAACGTGCCTACCTATTGGTTGTTGGAGCCATTTTAGTGATCCATCGATAAACGAATTGTAATGTGTCCGCCTGTCCACTTGTAGGACACGTCTTAGCAGTCCATCGGGAAGAGAGTCCAGAAAGTGCCGCCCGATACTCCTACGGAATGTCACGGGGTTTGTGATCTAGGTCTTCCCGAGTCTGCCATGAAGCGGAAGCATTCCGGCCGTTCCCACTTAGGATCGACCTGAATCGGGGTTTCCCTAATGGTCAAGTTCCTCGGAGGTAACTAGCCTTGAACCCCAGACAAACTACTTTACGTAGAAACATCAGGGTCGAAGCGGATTTATACTGCACTTCGTTCAAGGAGGATGGGAAACAAGAGGGATGTGAAGCTCGACCTCTCTACCTGTAAGGCATAGTTGAAAGGGTGAGAAGGATCGAAGCTTGCACGCGAGCTATGGCGGGAGAGCAAGAGCAAGAAAGAGAGAGACAAGAAATGGGAACTCCAACAGTCACAGTGTGTGACCGGGCCTTCCTTTATTTACTAGTCACTAAAATGAATGTAAAGAATAAAGTGACATGACGGGCGCTCGCCACCTGCAGTGTGCAGTGGTGGGTAGTGTCAGTGTAGTAATACATGGGGCGGCACTGCGGAGGCGCCTTTACCCCAACAACCTCCCACTTAAAGGCGAATCTGCCCCAGTGAGAGAGAAAAGAAAAGAAAAAGACAGTACAACTGTACACATGTACAAGGGATGAGGAAAGGCAACATCTCATCCAACGCCCATCAATCTCCTGAGGAAGGCAAATCGCTCAGTAGTGAGGCTTTTTGTGAGCAGATCTGCAGGATTCTCGTCAGTGGAGAACTTGACAAGGTCAACAGACTTGTCCTCCATGACACAATGTATGAAGTGATACCTCACCTCAATGTGTTTCATCTTCGCATGGAAGACTGGATTCTTAGCCAACTGAATGGCACTCATAGAATCCGAATGCACTATAGGTATAGCATTAAATCCCAAGGTCAGCAACTAGACGACCTAGCCATATGGCCTCCTTGCAAGGCTCAGTGGTGGCTGCAACATACTCGGCCTCAGTGGTAGACAAAGCCGTACACTTCTGAACCCTGGACATCCAAGAGACAACACCTCCAGCATAGGTGAATATTGTTGAGAATCAGCAATCACACTCACTAAACAGTCTCTTTGTATGGAGCTTCAGGGTCAAGGATATGCAGGCTAACTTATCCCATATGCACAATGGTGCCTACTGCAGTTTCCTACTTTCCTATAAAGCATTGTACTTGCTTCCTTTCTTAATGCAATGATAGTACTCTTTTCTTTTCAGTGAAGTGTCAATGTCATTGTCCACATACACAAGATTGTGTTTATGAGTCGAAGTCTCAATCTTGGAACCTAATTCACTTGTGTAACAAACAATGTCTTTGTCTTCTCCATCATGAGTCCACACTTTTCATTTCATCCTCCATAGCTTCTGGTTTTGCCATGCTCTAGATCCCGCATTTCTCTCATGGTATCAGAGCCCAGTTGGGCATGGCATTGCTTCTATAGCCTCTCTTGATTCCTCTCAACCTCAGTCTAGCTCAATATCAGCTCATGACTTCATCTCCCAACTCTACTCTCACTGAAGCTTCCATGGCAGCCATAGCCAGCAGCACCCTGTCAGATTGAGTTGCTTATATCTCACTCCACAGGTCAAATCTCTTGGAGCTTCCTTCTGGAAAAGTATTCCCCAACTCACAAAGCTTCCCTGTATCACATCAATCTAGGACATTGGACCATCTGGAGCTCAACATTGTGAAAATCCTCAATCTCTGCTCTGTGTCTGCCATAGCCAGACAGGACCTACCTTACTTGGAGCTTCAATAACTCCTCAACCAGGCCATTTCAGCCCATGATTTCTTCTAGGGAGTTGTTCCTCTACTCAAGGCGCTTCATCCTGGCATGAGAATTGACGACATTACTATGCCCTGACCCCAGCATTGCGGAAATCGCAGAAATATGTCAGAATTGCGTCTGCTAACGTTTGAGCTGCTGCCACCATCGCTATAGGTCGCGATGTTGACGACCATGATAGGGCATTGATAGCCCATCATTCAAGCTTCATTTTGATAAAAAAAGTTTTGAAAATGATCCACTGTAGCTCCTGCAATCAGCAAAAAACCAGGCTACCCCCAGAAACCCTAATGCAAAAGCCATAGCTAAAGCTTCAAAATTCTGACATTTTTCACTGTTTCTCTCACTGAAGTTATCAACAGTGATTTTAATCACTGAGCAATACTCTCTGAAGTTCATTAAAGTACTGTCACTCAGATTTGAAGGTATCAGGGTCAAATCAAGAAGGGGAAGATTACACTTGGATTTAAAAAGAGTAAAGGACTTTGCAGATTTGATATTCATTGACACTCAGTTAGTGTTTTTTAGCACTTGTGTCTCTCAACCAACTCTTATGCTGCTCAAATCTAATAAGTCTGAAGTTGATTTGCTGTTGTTCCCGTAAGTCTAACATGGGCAAAGACTCTCCAAATGCTCGATTCAAAGGAGTCGGGTTCCACACCTGGCAAACCTGCATCAAGCTCATCTTGATGAAAAAGGGTCTCTAGGCCATCACAAATGGCAAAGAGAAGAAACCTCGGGACGCGGACCTTGCAACTACTTGGCAAAAGAATGATGATAGAGCCCAGGCCATTATCAAACTGGAGCTAGATGACAGTTATATCCACCATGTGGATAACTGTGAGACCTCACAGGATACATGGAAAAGACTTGACACCCTGTTCGGTGCACAATCTAAATCATCAAAGTATGGTCTCCTGATTGAGTTCTTCAGACTTGAAATGAAGTCCAGCACATCACTTGCCACACATCTCAATTACATGGAAGGACTCCTAACCCAACTTGCAAGAATCAACATTAAAATGGATGAAGATGTTTGCATCGGTGTTCTACTTAAGAGTTTGCCTCCTGAATATAATAATGTATCAACAACTTTAATCAACATGCCAAATCCTGAACTTGTTGATATCCAGGCATCACTGTTAGAAGATGAAAAGAAGCTAAAAACTAAGAAGAACCAAGTACCTCTAGAGATGAGCATGCATTATATGTTGGCAACAGGTACAAAAGCAAGAAGGATCAGCTCTTCTGTGACTTCTACAAAAGGACCAGACACACCGAGAAGTTCTACCACGCAAGAAAGAGATCCCAAAAGGCCTATCTAGTCGCAGTCAAAGAAGAAGAAGAAAATGGAGCAAAGGAAGAAGAAGATGAAGATGAAGACCACTAGGATCAGAAGGACAAGACTCATCAGTCCTTGTACTCTCATAATTCTGATAGACTGTTTTAAAAACCTTGTACTTCCTTGTCCTAATGCTTCCTGCCATAAGCTTTGTAAACTCCTTATGTAACTTGGCATTACAGTCCTTGTACACTTTGTGAGGCCCCTGTTACAGCCTCTGGATGTCCACCATGTTTATGGTACCCACACTTAGCCTTTTCTGCGACAGCCTCTGGTGTTTTGCCATGTTTGTGGTATGCCCACACTTTGTAGGTGGTTCTCATTACAGCCTCTACACACTTTGTGCCTTTCTAGTTGTGATTGAGGAGGGGTGTTGAGAATTAGCAATCACACTCACTAAACAACCTCTTTGTATGGAGCTTTAGGGTCAAGGATATGCAGGCTAACTTATCCCATATGCACAATGGTGCCTACTGCAGTTTCCTACTTTCCTATAAAGCATTGTACTTGCTTCCTTTCTTAATGCAATGATAGTACTCTTTTCTTTTCAGTGAAGTGTCAATGTCATTGTCCACATACACAAGATTGTGTTTATGAGTCGAAGTCTCAATCTTGGAACCTAATTCACTTGTGTAACAAACAGTGTCTTTGTCTTCTCCATCATGAGTCCACACTTTTCATTTCATCCTCCATAGCTTCCGGTTTTGCCATGCTCTAGATCCCGCATTTCTCTCAAATACATAGCCAGAAGTGGACTTCCTACTATCTGCATGTCCTGCATAATCGGAGTCAGTGTACCCCACGACCCCTATATCCTGGCTGCCATAGCAAATACACATATCTGTTGTGCCCTTCAGGTACCTCATGATACCCTTCACGGCATCCCAATGTTTCCTGCCAGGTGTAGCCATATAGCGTGCCACAACACCAACTGCAAAGGAAATATCTGGACGAGTGGCTATCATGGCATACATCAAACTACCCACGGCTGAAGCATAAGGGATCTGGGCCATCTCGGCCCTCTGCTCATCTGTCTGCGGACAATCGGCCTGTGATACCTTCACATAAAAAGGCAATGGACAGCCAATAGGCTTTATGTCCTGCATGCAGAAGCGCTCAAGGACTTTATGAATATACTCCCTCTGTGACAAGTAGAGGAGTCCCTGATGCCTGTCGCGTCTAATGCGCATACCAAGTATGTGAGAGACCTGTCCCAAATCCTTCATCTTAAAGCTCTTCTTCAGCTGAGATTTAAGAGGATCTAGCTCATCATGAGCTTTCCTTGCTATCAGCATATCATCCACATAGAGTACCAAAATAAGCAATGAACCATCACGGGCTTTCTTCTTGTAAAGACACGGATCCATAGCACTCCTGCTGTAGCCCCTGTGACTGCATAAAGGCATCAAACTTATGATACCATTCCCTAGGTGCCTGCTTCAAGCCATAAAAACTTTTCTTCAACTTGCACACTAGGTGCTCCCTGCCAGGTTCTGCAAAGCCCTTAGGCTGCTCCATATAGATCTCATCATGCAAGTCCCCATGTAAGAAAGTCGTCTTGACATCCATCTGATATAGATCTAAGTTAAGCTGAGCAACCAAAGCCAAGACCAAGCACAGGGTGGTCATCTTAACCACAGGAGAAAAGATCTCATCAAAGTCTACACCATGCTCCTGCTTAAAACCCTTTGCTACCAATCTAGCCTTGTATGCTGGCTTGGGGTGTCCAGGGTACTTTTAAGCTTGTACACCCACTTGCATGGCAAAGCCTTCTTGCCCTTAGGCAAGGCAACCAAATCCCATGTCTCATTCTTATGCAAGGAGTCGATCTCAGATTTCATAGCCCTCTCCCAGGAGTGACTAACTGCCTCAGCCCAAAAGCTCTGTGGTAGGCTTGCATGGCTAAGCATAGAGCGGACACACTCCTGAATAGTCCTGTTCATGTGCTCAGCCAAACCATTCTGGGGTGGGGTGTAAGGGGCGGTCAACTGACACTTAATACCCCTGCCATCACAAAACTGCTCAAAAGCATGTGAGACATATTCTCCCCCATTGTCAGTCCTAAGGCATTTCAGCCTATACCCAGTCTGGTTCTCAATAAGAGCAAGCCAACGCTGAAAGACTGCCAAGACATCGGACTTTTGCTTTATGGGATAAGCCCACACTTTCCTAGAAAAATCATCAATGAAGGTAACAAAGTACTTCGCGCCACCCATAGACATACACGGCATGGGCCCACAACATCTGAATGCACCAAAGCCAAGGGCTCACTCATACATGGCCTACCCGATTTCTTATGCGTAGACCTATTCTGCTTACCATAAAGATAATGATCACACGATTCAAAACGTGCATAGTCTAAAGGCGGAAGATACTGCAAACCAGATAACATTTTCATTCCCTTCAAAGACATATGCCCCAAATGGGCATGCCAAAGTGATACATGTGGGATAGAACCCACTGCCAAAACATGGTCTACAGAAGACCCAGATGCAACAAGAGGATAGAGGCTGCCAGCCTTGGCGCCTCTAGGAAGCACAAGTCTTCCTCTGGTAATCTTCTAGGCAGAATCCCCAAAACAAACATGAAACCCTGCATCATCCAACTGTCCTGCAGACATAAGACTGCACGTAAGCGCACGTACATGATGTACATCCCTGAGCAAAAAGGAACTGCCAGTGGAAAACTGCAACTGAATATCTCCACAGCCCACAATATCAAGAGACCTGTCATCTCCAAGTCTGACTGATCCAGATACAGTATGGTAAGAGTGAAACCACTCACGATAAGGCATCACATGGAAGGACGCACCTTAATCCAATAACTAGCACTGTGCATACATACTAGGTGTCTCAGTCAAGTGTGAGGCATTAGAAGAACTAGTTGCAAGTATGAACTCATCACCACCATCGAAATCCTCGGTCTGCGTGACATTAATTTTCTCAATCTTGACGCTAGACTTCGCAGGTACTATGCTGCGATCAGAGGACTTCTCCTGCACTTTCTCTTTCCCCTTATCCTTGTGCTTCTCATTGCGCAACTCATGACACTGTGGTTTGATATGGCCCTTTTTCCCACAATGATGACAAGTGACATTAGCGTTGTGCCCACGCGACTTACTACGCGACTCTCCATGAGATTTAGACCGACCCTTCTGCGAGTCACAGCCACAGCCATGACCATGATCATTCCTGTCATTCCTGCCTCTAACTTCAGTTTGAGAGTAGCACTAGAGGCACATAGGGCAGTGTGGAATATATCCCATGACTCATTCAGAGTCCCAAGCAAGAAAAGAGGAGTTACTTCCTCTCCAAAGGTGATATCCTGCGAAGTCACGTTCTTCAGTATAGCATGGAACTGGCTCAAGTGAGCAAACATAGTCGCATTATCCTTCATGCGCAGATCCATAAGCTGCTTCAACCAGTACATCTGACTCACCGGAATTTTCTTATCATAAAGATTCTTGATCTTATTCCATAGATCCCATGCACTCTGTGTTTCCTCAAATACATTATAATATACCTGTTCAGTGAGAGACAATACAATGGTGGACTTGCATAGCTCATCAAGTTCAAGCCAGTCGTCATTGTCCATAGTTTCAGGCTACTCCCCGCTCAACCGAAGTGGCTTAATCTGAGATTTATGCACCAAGACCTGCCAAATTTGACTCTTCCAATAAGAGTAGTTGGTACCATCCAACTTTGTGATGTTAAATATGGCATTATCAGTCAAAGAGGATGCCATAATGCAGGCTGGAAATGCACAGACAATGTAAAACTGCTGGCTGTTTTACTGTAGAAAATGCCCAAAATCCACTGAAATGAGCTCCAAATGGCAAGAAAAGTGTGCCAAAAGATCCTGCCCACTTAGTACTAGGTGCACTACACCAAATCAGGATATTTTAGCATAAAAAATACTGCTTAGTCCACCAATAAATGCTTGCTGTAATAAATTTCAGAACTGCAATAATGAGAGCAAACTGTCCCAAAACTGGATCTAATGTCAACTAAACAATGCTAGGTCCAAAGCCGGCATAAAGAGGACAAAGCAAAGCCAAATGACAGTGAAAATACATGAGTATAACACCAAGAGATGTCAAATAACATCTGCCAGTAAGAGGCACACCCCTAGACAATCTAGGCAAAATGTACCTGCAACTGCCAAAACCTGAAACAAATAGGTGTCTGCTCAAAAGAAAGAGGATCCAAAACTGAGACTCAGCTCATAAGCATCCTGTGAACCAAGACATATACTCAATGCAACATCCAATTGTCGGAGTATAATCCCAAAGTCTCAATACATCTATAACTGCTCAATGACATAGACTGCTTCAATAGCATGCGATCTTTGCTCAAGGTCAAGTAAGCATGCAAGATGCTCCCACTGTCACAAAAGGCGTACAAACGAGCTCAAGGGCTCAAGTAACCCAAGACAAAGTACTAGTGACAAGTGACCAAGTCAATGCGTCATACGCATCCCAAGAGCATGACATACATGAAGCAACTAATGGAAGCAACTTACGAGCAATACATAATTCCAAAATAAGATCTCTGTCAACTTAATGACATCCGATAGCAACCAAGTAAATGATCAAACTGAGTCGGAAATGCTCAAATACATCTAAGGCAAAGCTCCCAATGTCAGTAAAGCATAGACGAACCAAGCGGCATATATCACGAACCAAAGCATGTAATGTATGAAGCCTAACTGTCAAGCATAGACATGAGGCATAAGCGGTCCAAGAGCATGCCAAGTCAGTCCAAATGCCAGTGGATATCAACCAAGACGGAGCTTATGCATAGCTCAAATACATTCCATAGATTCAAACATGAGCTCAAAGTCGTCCCCAAATGTCAGATACATGATGGCGAATCCCAAAGCATACATCCGGTACCAATAGGTAAGTGACAAAGCATCCAAAGTGTCTTCAGCCCATTGTTATTACAGCCAAGTTTGACTATCAAAACTGAGAAATTTAGCCAATATTTCAGGCCAAAATCATGGCATAATCATATGCATACATTCCCAAGGCACTAGGCATCATGTAGGCCGCATACGGGCATCAAACAAGGTAACCGGAGTAGAGTATAAGCATCAAATGCCAATGCCAAGTGTGGCTGCCCTGTTTCCAGCACTGTATAACAGTAAAAATCTGAGCAAACAAGGGCTCAATCCAGCTCCAAAAGCCTATCCAAACAATGGCACATCATCCCCAACCATATAGGCATTTATCGAGCACAAAAGGGGCATCATCGGACCATCACCACTGATCTCAGGCATGAGAAGTAGGGGGCTGCCCTGTATTACAGCATGTAGACCTGTGATTTTTAGCCTATCTGAAAATGTGGAGCTCAAAGCTCAAAGGTTAAGTGCCATAGATCAGTACCAAAGGGCATAGAGCACGGCCAAGGTGGTTATTGAGTGTCCAATGAGCTCCAGGAGGAAGTGGGAGCTAGAGGAAGAGGAATGCCACGTGTGTAAAGTGTTGCCACAACAGGGCGCAGCCTCCGTAATCTCAGAGCAGGCCTGAACTGCCACGTGTGCTGGGGAAGAAAAATGGGGAGGGTAGGTAGGCACTAGTAGTGCTCCAAGAAGCCTTGAGTGGGCTCAAACCACATGGAGCACAAGGGGGAACTACTGACGGGCTGCCTGGGGAAGCTTCAAATGATGGCTGCCCCTCTTCTTCCACTTGTTTAAAACTGAGAACTGAAGTAAAACCCTTCAAACTCTAATGCAATACCTCAAGGGCAAGGCCCTAAAGAAGCCCAACAATGCCGGGAGGGAGCTCGGGAAGCCAGGGAGTGTCGGAAGCTCGGGAGATCGGCTATGGCTGCCGGGATGGAGACCCAATGCATGAAGGGAGTCGATGCGAAGGTAGAGAAGCACTGAGTCGAGCTCGAGCAAGAGGAAGCCAAGCTCTGATACCAGTTGAAAGGGTGAGAAGGATCGAAGCTTGCATGCGAGCTATGGTGGGAGAGCAAGAGCAAGAAAGAGAGAGACAAGAAATAGGAACTCCAACAGTCACAATGTGTGACCGGGCCTTCCTTTATTTACTAGTCCACTAAAATGAATATAAAGAATAAAGTGACATGACGGGCGCCCGCCACCTGCAGTGTGCAGTGGCGGGTAGTGTCAGTGTAGTAATACACGGGGCAGCACTGGGGAGGCGCCTACCCCAACAATAGTCCCATTCTGTTCCCCTAAAATAATATAAATCAGGACTCTAGCTTTCTAGATTCTAGGTCATCGTTACCTTGTTGTCAATTCCTTTGAGAAAAGTTCCAGGCCAATCGGGACCACCCTTCCGTAGGACGGACCCATGGTCGCATCCATCGCACTTTCCTCAGGGTAACTTCACGTAACTTAAGCACTGACATAGAAAAACAATGTCAAGCAAGTTCCTTTTCAACAATTGATCTTGTTTATAAGTCTTTGGAATACATCATATAATCCAGCCCGAAGGCTATTCCATAAGCCCAAAGGCAATTCCAACAATCCTTAGGGATCACTATTCCAAGTTTCCTCCCATAGACTAGTATATGGGCCTCGAGATCTAATCTCGAGTCACGTCGGCCTCTTGTGCAGGGTTCGGGATTAAGGGATTTACGGCCAGAGCCCCCTGGCACCCAAGTGTCCTCCTGCTCTAAGTAGCACCCATGGAGAGACCTCTCGCGGCGAGTTCGGTACATGTACCCGGCGCGGCTAACAACCCCTTGGATAGAGTAGGCAGACAATCGGGGGTAATTGATGCTGCCTCTCTGAGAGCGGAATTTTGATGCCGAGAAGTGCTTAAAAATAGCTAAAAATTATGAATATCAAGGGAAAAATATTCAACGTCGAAAGCGGCGGCTCAACCTAGGACGATTTTAAGCATCAAAGTGCTTTAAAGGCACCCGAGCGACACTTGTTGATTTTTGATAATTTTTCAGACTGCCGTGCAGGTTGTCAGGAGTTTTTGACCAATGTGGGATGTCAAGCCGGATGCCCAGGATTTTTTAGATCTCGATTCGGACACCGAACGGGAAAATGGCCAAGGAAAGGGGCAAGATTTGAAAAGGTGGACCAAAGTTTGGTCAAGTGGTCATGACCTTTGGGGGGGGGGGGGGGGGGTGTGGCATTTTATGAAACATCAAATCGTGGAGAGAGAGAGGGAAGCATAAAAAATGTGAGGAAGGCGTGGATAGTTTGCGCCCGATTTTTGCGCTTGATGGCATGGAGATGGTGATTGCTGCCTGAATGCAACCCACCCAATTGACAATCGGCCTTGATTCCCCTCTGGATGCTGACTCTATCGCCGTGCCTCGCCCGTCAAATGGTGGCCTCAATGGAGATCTTTGATTTCAGTCTTTCTCTCTCCTCCCTCTCTCTCCCTTAAGGGGCTGTTCTTGTGTGGAAGAAGACAATGAAGAATGATGGAGGAAAGCTTGTCCAGATGGGACCGAATTGCTTCCGAATCAATGAAGACATGAAGGATGCTGATTTTGAAGATGTTGGACATTGAATGAGGGCTAACACGCAGTCCCATAGCAAAACCGAGATCTCGAGACACAAAGCCTAAGCGGTAATTCAATTTTTATGAGTTTTTATGCTATTTGGGTGATGAAATATTGTTCCCATGGGCTGATTATGCATTATGTTGTTGTTTTCTATGAGTTTGATTAGTTTATGCTCAGAAAATCAGAAAATCATAAGTGTTATGGCTGGAATTAATGGTATAAACCCGTAAAACACACGTTTAAGAGGCAAAATGGGGGTTTTTTGCAAAATAAAGGGGAAACATGAGATATAACATCAATAAAACCTAAAATTTTGCTGTCAAGAAACCTAGGGGCCACAGCCCACTATCAATCTCAATTTCTAGTCATTTTTAATTGAAGATAATAGAGGAAAAATACCAAAAAATGGTGGAAAATGGATTTTAAATGGGAGAAAATTAGGAAACGATAAAAGGAAAATTCGAGAAAATCACATAAGTGTTTGTGCAATGTATAATGAAGGTAGAACACGAGGTTAGCCTCGGTTTACCCTCGTTTCTATGTTTTCGTTCGTGTTTATTGCTTTCTCTACAAAGAAATACACATAAAACGACTCTTACACCTATCAACGATTGCAAAACATTAAACGGTAGGGTGAGAAGAGAGTTTGAGCATCAAAGTAAAATCTTAAATCTGATTTATATGTTGCATCATGGCTATAGGACGTTATTTTAAGATAAAGGAAAAGGCAGCATGAGCGTAAGGCTCGATGTCTCTCCTCGCTTCAATACATAAACGTTAGCATGGAAATCATGAAAAGATTGGTTTCGCACGATGCACAATGCTGATTTTCTATTGGTTGTGCACTAAACCATTCACATTATGCACTATGCATGGTTCATGGTATCGAAGGAAAATCTATTGGACTGCATAGCAATTGTTTTCTTAGGACTTTGACCCACGATTGAGAGTGTGAGGTTATCCCTTGCCGTAGGGTAGAGGGTCAGTTTCCTAAGGGACTGTGAAGTGAGGAAGCATGGTATATCTCCTAGAAATACGAGAAATATAAAAGAGAGGAGTTTGTGCTCGTTTGTGTTATATGTTTAGCAGTGCATCAAAGGGCCAATCCCTGCGATGTAGGAGAGCTGCAGTGGGGCTCCGACTATTAGTCGGTGGAGTGCCTCCTATGTGTGTGTGACGAGGCGTTATGCCTACGTACTTTGGGTTCTCCCTTTGAGGAGTTTTAGGGAAATGTTGGACTATAAACTATAAATGCAAGAATTAAGCTTTAGGGCAGTTTGTCTTGTAGCATTAGATTGACGCTCCTGGTCCGCGAGGCCGTGAGGGTGTTTGTGTGTCATGAGCATGAGGTTCGGCTAGTGCTATAGGCAGTGCTGGCCCATTTTAGGTCTCATCAGTGGTGCGTCTGCCGGGAGCCACTTATAAGTGGTGGTTTTCGGATCTAGGGTTTCTAGGGACCAAAAGGAAGTTGGTTTATGTCCTCTGACAAGGACCGTCAAGCCGAAATCCAGAAAGCAGAACGTGCTGAGAGGGCTAGATGGCAGTTAGAGATTGTAAGCCGTTATTCTCCTCAAAGGAGTAGCCCAGTACGTATACGAAGTAGTGGTCTTAGTCATTTAACTACTCCACCTATTCCATTAGGTGCAGGAGGAAGTGTAAGATCTTCCTCTCCTCCACCAAGTCTACCCACTTCAAGTGGGGGGGTGAATTCACCCGTTCAAGCTTCTATTGCTAATCCGATTGTCATGACAGCCTATTGCGATTCTTGTAGGGATGCCGGATTTACTAGCCTTAGGAGTTCCCTTGCCCATTTTTAATGGGTTAGCGGAAGAGGATGCATAATTTCACATTTGTGAATTTCAGAGATTGATGTTCAATTATCACATCCAAAACGAGGGACATCTAATGATGTTCTTCAATATGACGTTAAAAGGAAGGGCTACGGTATGGTATCATAGTATAGAGTCTGGAACCATAACCACCATTGATCAATTCTATGCAGCTTTTTGAGCGGAATATGCTCCTGAAAGAGGTGGCCAATATTGGTTGCGGGTCTTGAATGTAACACGTCAAGATCCTCATGAGAATGTAAAAGCATATGCCAAGAAGTTGAAGGAAGTATTCCGTAAGTTACAGACTTACATTCCCATTCCACCGGCTGCCCAGTTGCAATACTTTTTGCATGGGTTGGATTTTAATATCCAAGTACAATTGAGCAGTGTGGCCTTGGCAGATATAGACACCGCTATTACGTGGGCAGAGGGAGTGGAAGCACGATTACAAATGGCCTACTCCTCTCGAATGAATATTAATGGGGTTTAGTACCTGGCGGCAATCCATCATTGACGAATGGAAGTCAAGGGATGCCTATGACTAACCCTAATGGGAGAGGGAGTGTGGTTTCGAATGTACCTTTACTACCAGCTCCTCCCAGTGTGACTATGCCTATGGCAAGTCAGTTGACTCCATCAAATGTTGGAGGCCAAGTTTCGAGTTCTAATGTTGTTCCTGTGGGTCAACAATCAATGCCAAATCAGATTGTTAGGCCAATGGAACAACGGATTGATGATCGAGGCTATGAGTCGAGTGCATCTAATATCCTTGGCGAAGTTAAGGACATGATGAAGCATTATACCGATATGATTTCCGAACAATATCGACAAATAGCCGTCGACGTTAATTTCTTGAAGAAGCAACACAATTTGATAGGGAGTCAATGCCCTGAAGAGGGTGGACCCTCTAGATTCAGTTGTAAATGGTGTGATGGACAACACTTCCCTAGAAACTGTCCAAATGTGAAATGTGACATTTGTGGGAAGTCGGGCCATCTAGCTGCTACATGCTGGAGTAAGATTAGTTCTCTCCAACAAGGGAGTAAACAACCGGGCCCAATGAATCATAGAGCGCAAGGAAATAACTTGCAGTAGAATGATGCACCAAGACAAATATATGCAGAGGGGAAAAACAAATATAGAAGAGTTGTCACAAGGCAACGGAGTCAACCTTATTGAGTCTGTACGAGTCCATGATGCTGAAACCTCTAACTTAAGAGCCGTGACATATGTGGATGGAATATTAGTGGAACATGCCATTGTAGACACTGGATCCTCCATCAATATCATGAGTTCAAAATTGATGGAGAGGTTGGGTCTAGGTATCCAAAAAGACAACTCCACCCTTCTGAGAATGGCTGATGATAGTCTAAGACAACCAGAAGGTTGCGTTACTAAGGTCCATGTTACAATTGCGAGTGTAGAATGTTTCTTGGACTTTAGGGTGATCAGATTTACAGGACGTCCTAGCTATCGAGTTTTGATAGGTAGGCCTTGGATCTTACGAACAGACTGTCAAGTCGATATACCCGCCGGTCGAGTGGTTCTAGGTAGAGGTGCTAATTGAGTAATAGTCTATGCTTATCCTAAGTCTCCTCAAAGTGAGAGAGCTCCTTTATCTTCTACTAAATTAGAAACAACAGACGATCCATCTAGTAGTGAGACATCATCTAGTGATGAATCTAAAGAGGGGTCCACTACAGAGGATATCTATCAAATAACTCTAAATGAGCCGATAGAGCCTCAAGATAGGATAAGAGACGCGGATGTAATTGAGTTGGACTTGGCACGCCGAATGATTCGCGGCCAATTAAATTAGGTTCCATGCTTAGTTCAGCAGAAAGGGAGGACTATGTGTCCTTGATTCAAGAATTCCGCGATATCTTTACTTGGAGTTATGATGAGCTGAGAGGCATTCCTCCCAGCCTGGCTGTTCATACTATTACTGTAAAAGATGGCAGTCATCTCGTGCATCAGAAGGTAAGGCGTATGCCTTTTGAATTGAGGGACGGTTTGTTTGAAGAGTTACAGAAGCTAAGGAAAGATGGTTTGATCTTCCTTGTTCAGCACACAGAATGGTGTTCACCAGTTGTTATCAGAAAAAAGAAAAACAACCAGATCCGATTATGTGTGGATTTTAGAGAGCTGAATAAGCAAACGGTTAAGGATTACTACCCGTTGCCATTTATTGACTAGATTTTGGATCAATTAGCGGGTAGGGAAATATATTCATTCATGGGTTGCTTTGCGCGATATAACCAGATGGCAATTGCAGAAGAGGACAAGTTGAAAACAACTTTTATTACTGTCTTTGGTACTTTTGCATACCATGTGATGGACTTTGGTCTGTGCAATGCACCTGGATCGTGGCAATGAACATCAGATAAGACCTTTGGTGACATCTCCCCAGATGAGTTGAAAGTATTTATTGATGACCTGGGGGCAGCCACTGTAAGGGAAAGGATGTTGATTATTTTGAGAAAGTGCTTTGAGCGCTGCAGACAATTTTGTATCGCTCTTAACCCACGGAAGTGTGTCTTTGGAGTACCTTATGCGTTATTGCTAGGCCATGTGGTCAGTTCAGTGGGAATAGCAACTGACCTTGAAAAGATCAAGGTCATAGTTGCTATGAGTCCACCACGCACTCCAAAAGAGGTTCATAGCTTTCTGTCATCGATAGGGTACTATCAAAGGTTTATAAATGCCTTGGCAGAAAGAACGTTGCCATTAACAAATTTATTATCCTTTAGCTGTTCATTTGAGTGGAGCAACCCTTGTAAGGTAGCTTTTGAGGATGTGAAACAGGAGCTAGTAAGAGCACCCGTTTTAAAAGCACCTAAAAGAGGCGAGGTGCTCTATATATTTTCAGCAACCGCTATGCATAGTATCAGCTGCTGTTTAGCCCAAATTTGGGAGGAAAAGTGGTATCATCTGATAGCTTTTGCTAGTCGAAAATTGGGCATTTCAGAGATCAACTACACCTACATGGAGAAGTTGTGTCTTGCGATGGTCTTTGGAACTAAGGAATTCAGGCACTACATCCTCTATGAAAAGGTAGTGTTCTATACGAAGGCGAAAGGACTTAGATTGCTTATGAACAAGCTACAGCTGCCTGATCATTTGGCAAAGTGGTTAATCACTTTGCAGGAGTTTGATTATGAGATTAAGAGTAAGCCACCGAGGTTGCAGGGTATTGTGGAATGCCTTGTGGATTTCGGGGAGCCGAAAGAGACTTTGGCTGAAGGAAGTGATATTGAAGAAGTGTTTAAAATTGATACAGCTTCCATTCCATCTTGGTATGCTGCTATTACGCATTATTTATCAACAGGAGAGACTAGAGCTGGTTTGTCAAAGTCTAAAAAGAGGAAAATCAAACAACAGGCATTGAAGTTTTCCTTGATCGCAGGGACATTATATCGGCAGGGTGTTGATGATATCTACCGCTGATGTGTGATGCCTAACAAGGTTCCTTTTATCTTAGAAGAGTGCCATGACTCTGCATGTGGAGGGCACTTCGCGGGATGGTTGACGGCACAGAAAGCTTTAAGAGCCGGATATTGGTGGCTGTCCATCTTCCAAGATTCTTTTGAGTATGTAAAGAAATGTGATACATGTCAGAGACATGACAGTAGAGAGAATAGGAAACGTCCACTTACGCCCATCATGGCTATCCTTCCATTTGAGAAGTGGGGCATTGATTTTGTGGGTCCTATTACCCCGTCGTCTACTACCCAGAAGAGGTACATTATAGTAGCCACTGATTATTTTACAAAATGGTCAGAAGCGCGGGCGATGAGGCAGGACAATGCAAAAGAGACTGCAAGTTTCCTTTTAGAGTAGATAATCTGCCGTTTCGGTCCCCCGAAGGAATTAGTGTCGGACCGTGGAACCCATTTTTTGAATAAGGTGATCAAAAACTTGACTGAGGCTTGGAAAATCAAGCATAATAAAACGATTCCTTATAATCCGCAAGCAAATGGGCAGCTGGAAAGTACTAATAAGCAACTTGTGGGGATCTTGTCTAAAATAGTATCTGAGAAGAAACGAGACTGGGACAGGAAGTTGTATGTGGCAGTATGAGCGTACAATACAACGTTCAAGCGAGCTACCGGCCATACTCCATTTAAATTGGTTTATGGGGAAGAGTGTGTGTTACCCCTTGAAATTGAGTTGCCAACCATACGGATTGCAATTAAACACTCTTTGGGAGATGAGGATTCCCTTTTTGAACGTTTCACGACTATAGCCCACCTGGATGAATTGAACTTGCAGAGCTTATTACACCAGGAGGTAATCAAACATCGGATGAAGCAATTGCATGACCTTAGAGCGAAGAAGTATACCTTTAAAAAAGGGCAATTAGTCCTCTATTATGATGCGCGTAGGGAGTTGTTTCCAAGGAAGCTGGAACCTAAATGGGATGGCCCCTACAAGATTGTGAGGCTAGGAAAGAATAGGTCTACGGCCCTATTAGCTGATCTACAGGGAGTAGAGTTTAAAAATAAGGTTAATCTTAATAAGATTAAACCTTATTATTTCTAAGTATGCTAATAGAAAGAAAATGCATTGCAGGTCCATGCTTGGGATGATTTGAGACCTGCAAAAGAGCTTAAAGTCGGTTGATGGGTCGGTTAATCCCTTATTTGGAGCACCCATATCTGGAGCAGAGATACCATCAGGGGAAACTTATCTGGTGGAGCAAAGGATACAAAGTGATTGAGCAAGAAGACGGAACATTTGTGTGGGAGATCAAAGTCTTCTGCCATCACTGCTTACGACTGTTGACAAGTATCCCTGTTGAGTTCAATGAAGAAGGTGGGATGGAGTCGTCAGTTCATCCTCTCAACATGCTAAGCTTTGATTACCATAATTACGAATAGAGGAGTTCGTGATGGCAGACTGTGTAAACCCATTGTGGACGTACACATTATATTTTGACGGAGCGTCCAGGGGCCCTAATAAAAAAGGGAGTGTTGGAGTAGTAATCCGAGATCCCCGACGTAGAGTTACGATGAAGTTAGCTGCTTATCTCGGGGTAGGACTCACTAACAATATGGCGGAGTATAAAGCCTTGATTATGGGACTGCATATTGCCAAACAAGGTGGTATTCATCAGTTGTTAGTAAAAGGGGACTCCCAATTGATCCTGAATCAGTTAGATGGGACATACACAGTGCGGAATCCCATTCTTTGTATGTATCATCGAACTGCTATGACCCTACTTGAAGAGTTTGAGAGAGTGTCTTTTCAACTGATTCCACGTTACTGGAATCAGTTTGCGGATTCATTGGCAAATCTTGCTTATGAGGAAGACCTTTTCTTTAACTGTGGTCCTAGTTTGGATATTGTTATCAATGATGAAACATGACCCGATCGCTTGTGGGGTTTGTTATCAGAGCATGCAATATATGGCAGACGATGGTTGATATGGATGATGCAAAGAGTAGTCGAGACCAATCTACCGTTATTATCCTGGACCCATAGGTTGATTAAACAACATGTTATGCATACGCCTCTTGCTATATATGCAGGAGGGATGGGTCATAACCTTATGCATTTAGTTTGGGGCTACACGCCCTGTGGTTTTCCTCCTTGGAAAGGAGCTTATTATTGTATATCTGTATTATTTCAGGGAGGGAAGTGTAGGTGCTATTTGGTTTTATTTCATTAGGTCAAGAGGGCCAGTTTTGAGAGGTTTTTACTGTTTTATTTCATTAGGCCAAGAGAGCCGATCCTTTTTTGTGGTGAAGTGCTTTATTTCATTAGGCCAAGAGGGCCAGTTGTCTGTTTAGTGCAGGTAGGGTTAATGGTTTCTCGTTTTAGTTTTGTGCTAGACAGGTTCAAAAGAAGAGCTTGGAAGGAGCCTTTGTTGCGCGGAAGCTTCTTATGGCCCTATCCAGGTGATATCTCTCCTTTATGAGTACCGTGTTCTTCTGCTATATGTGTTTGTGTACTTGTAGGGGATTTTTCATTTCTTGTTGGGGACCGGCGTCCAAGGCATGAAGTCCCAGGTTTAGGTTCAGTATGATTGAGGGAGGTCTGAGTAGTCGTTGTCTCCTGTAAAGCCATTGCCAGACATCAAAAGACCTGTTTCAGAAAGTAGTCCCAGTGACCCTGGTCTGCTAGCCTACTAGGCAGCCGTTCCAGGAGTCCTTGTTAGCTGTGAGGCAGTTAGAGAAGCCTGCAGAAGAAAAATGATGATGATAAAGACCCTGAATATCTTAAAGACAATAATATGTACAAATGTGTGTAAAAAGGGGTTCTAACCCCTATAATAGAAAAGAAAAGAAAGGAAATTTTATAAGCAAGTTGATCATCGCCTAGCGAAGGCCTGGTAGGTTCCTGGGGACGAGTCAGACTCGGGGCTGATGCCTGTCTTCCTAGGGGTGGCATCTTGTTGGAAAAGAAGAAAGTCAGGAAGGTTGGAGCGAAAATAAAAGTGAGCATAAAAAAAGGATTAAGTGTCGCCTTGCGAGGGCTTGGTAGGTTCTTGGGTACCGAGACAGGTCCTGAGGCCGATGCCCTGTTCTCCTTGGGTCACTACGCTCAGCTCCCTCCTTTTTACATGCCCAAGTATGTTAATAAAATAAAACCCTAAAAGAAGAAATGTGCTACAAGAAAATACTTCTTGATCAGGCTATAGGAGTTCTCGCCTAGTAGGAGCTCCTAGTTGTGTAGTCCTTAGTTAGGTAGGTAGTTCAGACCACCACTTAGGGCAACCTCTTTGATAGTTCTTTTTAGTTTGGCTATGTTGGAGCAGTTGGTCAGTGACTAGGTTCGGACCTTCTATCAGATTATGCTAGCCCTACTCCTTGTGGATGTCATGCCTTGGTTTTGTTAGGGGGTAGGGTGAGCATTGTGTTGTGTCTAGTATGTATCTATTTTGTATAAGCTTGATGCTTCATTTGGTTGTTTCGTGCAGATCTACTGTGGGATTCGACGGGCTGAGTCGCCCTATCCCGTGGTCACCAATGAGAGCGGAATTTTGATGCCGATAAGTGCTTAAAAATAGCTAAAAATTACGAATATCAAGGGAAAAATATTCAACGTCGAAGGCGTTCCCCTTTTTCAGGACATCCTGGCTATGCCAAGACCCTCAATGAGGTCAGAAAGAGCTATTATTGGGAGAGGCTCAAAGGTGATGTTCTCAAATATGTCACTAAATGTTTGTCTTGTCAACGTTTTAAGGCCGAACATGTCAAAATGCTAGGAAAATTGCAACCACTTTACATTCCTCAAATGAAATGGGAATTCATTAGTATGGGTTTTGTTGTTGGCCTGCCCCAAGTTCAGGGAGGATACAACTCCATTATGGTTGTGGTGGATATGCTTACCAAGGTTACACATCTTATCCCTGTTAAGACAAACTATAAAGCCTCGGCCATTGCAAGGTTGTTCATCAAGGAAATATTCAAACTGCATGGGCTACCCAGAAGAATCATTAGTGATAGTGACTCTCTCTTCACTTCACATTTCTGGAGAGCTATCTTCGAGGCCATTAGGACTCAACTCTGTTTCAGTATAGCTTACCATCCCCAAACCGATGGCCAAACAGAACGAGTCAATCAAGTCATTGAGGACATGCTTAGGGCAAACTACTGTCGCGAGCCCAAAAAGTGGATTCAATATTTGCCATTGGTTGAGTTTGCCTACAATGCTTCCTACCAACAAAGCATTCAAATGACCCCTTTTCAAGCATTGTATGGCCATGACTGTCGCACTCCTTTAAGCTTTTCGGATCCAACCTTGAGAGTTGAAGCCTCAAATTAGATGTTGGAAGATATGTATGACAAAATCAAGTCAATAAGACAAGACATCCAAGCTGCCAAGGACAGACAAAAGGCTTACGCGGGCTTGAAACGTCAAGACAAATCCTTCGTTAAAGGAGATACGGTCTTCATTCACATAGTCCAAAGAAGAGTTCCCTATCCTTAGGCGAATGCAAAAAGCTAAGTCCAAGGTATTGTGGACCCTACAAGATTCTCAAGTGCCTAGGGCCTAATGCTTACAGATTACAACTCCCTAAGAACCTAAAAGTTCATAATGTATTCCATATCAATCTACTGAAAAAGTATGTGCCTAACCCTAGTCACGTGCTTGATGATCAACAAGTTGTAATGCCTAGCCAAGGAGTCCTTGAGCTACGGCCTGACAGGATCTTAGATGTTAGGGAGAGGCATTTGAGATCCAGAACCTTGAGAGAATACCTCGTCCAGTGGAAAGATTATCCCGAAGAGGATGCCAGTTGGATGGATGAAAGTACTCTCAACCAACAATACCCCCAGTTCTTCTCGAGATGAGGACATCTCAAATCCTCTAAGAGGGAGAGAATGTAATATTTCCGCACGAAATATTAATGACCCCGCACATGATGTGCAAAAAGCGATTCAAAATAATCTCCCGCATCGATAAATGTTGGTGGCTAAGAGTTCCCTCCACGCGCATTAATATCCATCTCTGTGACGTGCATAAGAGGCCGTGGCTTGAAGACCGCAAGCCCGTAAGGGAACACCTCTTCTAGGGGGAAAAATGGGATAATGGTTAAAATTTTGACAATTTTTTTTAATAATCCCCTCCCCCCTCAGCCGATGCATGGCAGGGGGTGAGGGAGTGTGAGATGAGCATGAACTAAGTGGAGTAGAGAGGAGCATCGGGAGGGGATCATGCCACCTCCACGTGTGCGGCTACCCCCCCTTATGAGCATATAAGATCCCCCCCTTTGAGCTTGAGGAGGGGAGGGAGAAGAGATCATGCTGCCCGTCGCCTCTGCTGCCTGCTGCCGCCAACATTGCCACATCACGGGCTGCTCCCACTAGGCCACGCTGCTACTACCTCCGTCATCACCATCGCCATCATCATCATAATCATCATCTTCATCTCCTTCGTCGTCATCCTTATCCTTTTCCCAATCACCATCTTCTCCACATTTTCTGTCAGAAGCCAGAAGCTTAGAAGCTTCCTTAAGCCCTATTCTCTCGTGCCTTCCCGGGATTTTAAACCCAAGTCTCCAAGGACCGTGTCCTACGCGGGAGAGGGAGATCGCGGACTATGAGACTTCGGGACACGCAAGTAATCCAAGGGGGAGTTGCTGCGACAAAAGACAATGCATAAATGGCTCCAAAGCTAAAGACGTGAGGTGCACATGTGGGAGCTTCCGATCCGAGTTCGCATGTGGACAACACCCTAAACCTCAATGCCCAGGTTCTTAAAAATTGATTCTACATGAAAAGAATGCACTAGGCATGTCCAATTCTCGTAAGCAAGTTCAATTACACTTGGAAATTTTAATTGATCGCTCGATTTTCAAGATTTAGCTGCATGATGTGCATTTGAAATTGCTTGCAATTCCAACTTGCAATCCTGGACGCATATTGCATAAGTTAAAAGGTGGATTTGTCTAAATGCATCCTTGATTGCCCCATGAAAAAGAACAGCACATAATGCATTTAGGTAATAATTTCCTAGTTGTGATTCGTATGAGATAATCATTGACGTCCATTAGATGTTGTTCAAGTAGTTGCATTGCATGAAAGAGATTTATGTACCTTGTAAATTGCATGTGGTGAAAATTACATCCTACGTTGGGCTAAGTGCTGAAGGACAAATTAAATCAATAATAGTCCCATGGTATTCGCTCATGCATGGACTTCTTTTATCGAAGTTGGATTTGGGAATGGATAAAATTGTCATATTAAAGCTTGAATTCAATGCATTAAACGAAGGGTTTATGAGCATGGACGATCACCTCAATGCGCTAGGTAGAGTTAAGTGGCGATGAAGTTCTGCCTAGTATCGCACTCGAGGAATCGACTTAATAATTTCGACCTCAAAGGTCCTACCCACATTCACAAAATGTTAGGGTTAGTTGAACGCCCATGCAAGAACAATCTAGGGTTCTTACCCTAAGGATCCATTGGCCGAATACTAGACTTCCGTTTGAATTTAGAAACCCTAGGGCCAAACATTGTCGACCTAGTAGAGTTAGGGTTGGGTTGGGTCAAGAGGACTCCCAAACCCTACATCTTGACCAAAGGTATTCTTGACCAAGGAATACCGTGCGATGGGAGAAATGATCCCACAAGTTAGGTGCGACACTTGTCTCGTGCAACAAGTTGCAACGTCGCATGATTTTGTGTTAAATCACAAAATAGTATTGCCACTCCTTAGAACAAGGATGGCAAGTTCTACGTACAAGTCTAATTTGCAAGAGGATGAGTAGTCATCATGCTACATCACCCTTCCTTGAGGTTGGTTTGCCAAGTTACGGAATTTATGTATTGCCTAGCAAGAAATTGACCAATCAAGATAGGACAACAGGGTTGTCCAGGATTTATTCACCTTACTATAAGGAACCTAAGGTGTTTGTTAATTTGGGTTAACAGGGTATAAACCCTAATCTAAGGATAAAAGGGTAAACAAGCAACTTAGCTTACGAAACCCTTGGGATCTTGCCAAGTCGCAATGGATCCCAGATCAAATGCTCGATGCATTCGGAGAGAAGGATTCACACCTTAGCAGTTGGCCAAACAAACGACCACTGGATTGATTATGTTTGTACAGTTAGGAGCACTGTTTGTACTTCTTTGCTCAAGGAATCTAATGCTGGAAAATAACTAATGCTTCAGGTTGAAAGCCTGGATGGAGAGTGATGGGACCTAAAATGGGCTAGCACTGGCTATAGCACTAGCCAGACCTCATGCTCATGACACACAAACACCCTCTCGGCCTCACAGACCAGGAGAGTCAATCTAATGCTAAAGGACAAATTACCCTAAAGCTTAATTCCTGCATTTATAGCAACATTCCCCTAAAACTCCTCAGAGGGAGAACCCAAAGTACATAGGCATAACGCCTCGTCACACACACATAGGAGGCACTCCACCGACTAATAGTCGGAGCCCCACTACAGCTCTCCTACATCGCAGGGATTGGCCCTTTCATGCGCTGCTAAACATATAACACAAACGAGCACAAACTCCTCTCTTTTATATTTCTCGTATTTCCAGGAGATATACCATGCTTCCTCACCTCACAGTCCCTTAGGAAACCGACCCTCTACCCTACGACAAGGGATAACCTCACACTCTCAATCATGGGTCAAAGTCCTAAGAAAACAATTGCTATGCAGTCCAGGAGATTTTCCTTCCATACCATGAACCATGCATAGTGCATAATGTGAATGGTTTAGTGCACAACCAATAGAAAATCAGCATTGTGCATCGTGCGAAACCAATCTTTTCATGATGTCCATGCTAACGTTTATGTATTGAAGCGAGGAGAGACACCGAGCCTTACGCTCATGCTGCCTTTTTCTTTATCTTAAACTAACGTCCTATAGCCATGATGCAACACATAAATCAGATTTAAGATTGTACTTTGATGCTCAAACTCTTCTCTCACCCTACCGTTTAATGTTTTGCTATCGTTGATAGGTGTAAGAGATGTTTTATGTGTATTTCTTTGTAGAGAAAGCAATAAACACGAACGAAAACATAGAAACGAGGGTAAACCGAGGCTAACCTCATGCTCTACCTTCATTATACATTGCACAAACACTTATGTGATTTTCTGGAATTTTCCTTTTATCGTTTCCTAATTTTCTCCCATTTAAAACCAATTTCCACCATTTTTTGGTATTTTTCTCTATTATCTTCAATAAAAAATGACTAGAAATTGAGATTGATTGTGGGCTGTGGCCCTTAGGTTTCTTGACAGCAAAATTTCAGGTCTTATTGATGTTATATCTCATGTTTCCCCTTTATTTTGCAAAAAACCCCCATTTTGCCTCTTAAACGCGTGTTTTACGGGTTTTATACCATTAATTCCAGCCATAACACTTATGATTTTCTGATTTTCTGAGCATAAACTGATCAAACTCATAGCAAACAACAACATAATGCATAATCAGCCCATGGGAACAATATTTCATCACCCAAATAGCATAAAAACTCATTTTTTCTTTATAAAAATTGAATTACCGCTTAGGCTTTGTGTCTCGGGATCTCGGTTTTGCTATGGGACTGCGTGTTAGCCCTCATTCAATGTCCAGCATCTTCAAAATCAGCATCCTTCATGTCTTCATTGATCCGGAAGCAATCCGGTCCCATCCGAACAAGCTTTCCTCCATCATTCTTCATTGTCTTCTTCCACACAAGAACAGCCTCTTAAGGGAGAGAGAGGGAGGAGAGAGAAAGACTGAAATCAGAGATCTCCATTGAGGCTACCATTTGACGGGCGAAGCACGGCGATAGAGTTAGCATCCAGAGGGGAATCAAGGCCCATTGTCAATTGGGTGGGTTGCATTCAGGCAGGAATCACCATCTCCATGCCAACAAGCGCAAAAATCGGACGCAAACTGTCCATGCCTTCCTCACATTTTTTATGCTTCCCTCTCTCTCTCTCCATGATTTGATGTTTCATAAAATGCCACCCCCCCCAAAGGTCATGACCACTTGACCAAACTTTGGTCCACATTTTCAAATCTTGCCCCTTTCCTTGGCCATTTTCCCGTCCGGTGTTCGAATCGAGCTCTGAAAAATCCTCGGCGTCTAGCTTAACATCCCGCATTGGCCGGAAACTCCCGACAACCCGCATGGCATTCTGAAAATTATCAAAAATCAATAAGTGTCGCTCGGGCGCCTTTAAAGCACTTTGACGCTTAAAATCGTCCTAGGTCGATAGAGAATTCTTGATACTTTGTTTGTAGCTTTGGGTCTTGATCCTTGATAGGGATCTCCCTTAGCAACTTCTGATAGGTTGGATCATGGCATGCCTCTTCTCTAGCTAGCTCAATAATTGGGTTGTTTGGCATGGATACCTTTGTGGCTAGAGATCTGACTGTTGATGGATCTTGCAAAATCAGAGAGTTCAAAAATACCTTGTGAGACTGAGTGCATTGGCAACTACATTCTTCTTTCCAGGCCGGTATTTGATTTCGAAATCATATTCCTCCAGCACTTCAATCCATCGACATTGCCTCATGCTGAGCTCATTTTGGGTAAAAATCCATTTAAGACTTTTATGATCCATCACTAGGGTAAACTTGTTACCCAGCAAGTAGTGTCTTCAAAGCTTGAGAGCATGGATGACAGTTAACAGCTCCAGATTGTGGGTAGCATAGTTCCTTTCATGGCTCTTCAGTTTCCTCGAAAGAGTATGCTACAGGATGACCTTCTTGCATAAGCACACATCCTAAGGCAAGTGTTCTAGTGTCAGTTATCACTTCAAACTCCTTACTAAGATTTGGAAGTTTCAAGATGGATGTTGATACCAAGCTTGGCTTTAGTTTATCAAAGCTGGACTGTTCAGCAGGTGACCATACAATTGATGTTTGCTTCTTCAGTAGATCGGTTAAAGGTGTTGTAATCAGGGCATAGTTTTTGATAAAGACCCTATACCATCCAGTCAATCCAAGAAAATTGCGTATTTCTTTGACAGTTGTTGGTGTTGGCCACTCCAGAACATCTCTTACCTTGGCCGGATCCACTGAAATTCCTTCTGCTGATACAATGAATCCCAGATATTCAATTTGTCACTTGAAAAATACACACTTCTTCTTTTTGGCATAGAGCTTGTGTGCCCTCATTGTTTCAAGAACAATGTGAAGCTGGGGTTCATGATCTTCTTCCTACTTGGAGTAGACTAGGGTATCATCAAAGAAGACGAGTACAAAGTCATCAAGATAGGGCCTAAAGATATCCTGCATTAACCTGTTGAAGGTAGTAGGAGCATTTGTTAGCCCGAATGACATGACTAGGAATTCAAAGTGCCCATACCTTGTGCTGAATGCCGTCTTTGGGATATCCTCTTCCTTGATTCTTATCTGATAATATCCAGACCTGAGATCAATCTTGGAGAAGATCTTCGCACCTTGAAGACAGTCAAGAAGTTCATCTATTCTTGGAATGGGGTATTTGTTCTTAATGGTTGATTGATTCAACCCTATGTAGTCAATGCATAGTCGAAGCGTTCCATCTTTCTTCTTCTGGAATAGCACTGGAGCTCCACATGGTGAAATACTAGGGCAGATGTAGCCTTGGTCTAACAGTTGCTTAAGTTTCTCCTTCAGCTCAATCGCTTTCAGGATGGACATTCTATATGGTCTCTTTGCGATTGGTGCAGCTCCTGGTGCTAGCTTGATTTCGTGATTGACTTCCCTTTGAGGAGGAAGTTTTGTCAGCTCTTCTGGAAATACGTCTGTGTATTCCTTTAGCCATGAAGGTTCTTCCCTAGTCTCCTGATTCTGATCTAGCTTATTTAGCTTAATCAAATAGATAGGTAGCCCCTTTCTAACTCCTTTTATTATCCGAGATGCTTTGGCCAGTTGAATTTTTGGCTTCCCAACCTCTCCTTGAGTTGTGACCAATTCCCCTTCAGAATTTCGAAAGGAAACTTGGCTCTTTCCACAATGAATGTGGGCATCATTAGGTTTAAGCCAATCCATTCCAAGCCTAAACACTCGTGGATACCTAGGTTCATAACCCTGAATCTGACCGAAGTCAACTTTCCTCCCAATAGGAACTCCACCTTAGCAGTTTGCCTGGTACAAGTGACCTCACGACCATTTACTAATTCCACAAGTAAGGTAAGTGCATCTTTTGTGGCTATTCCTAATCTCCTTGCACAGACTAGTGAAATAAAGGAATGTGTACTGCCACAATCAATCAAGATTTTGAAGCTTTTACCTTGATAATCCGATGGTGTCTGAATCACTGAGAACTAGCGATTCGGGCCTTTCTTGTGAAGAGCGGCATGGATCGTTGCCCTCTCAATGTCTACTTCCACGGATAGATCTTCTTCATCACACAGCTCCTTGTTGGCAACACTGGATGTTCTCCCTCTAGCCATGACGGCGGCTCCTTGGCCACGGACGGTTCCTTGGAATGGTCCTTGACGTTGTCCTCTGCTAAGCTTGGGACACTGCCTTTTAAAGTGATTGGGCTCGTTGCAATGGAAGCAACGGAGATTGCGGCCATTACCTTGGGTCGGCACAAAATTGTTGACAATGTTAGCCCTGGCTTTCTTCCTTTGTCCCGAATTTTGGACCTGCGTTCTCTTAGCCTGGGACCTATACACTCCCTTGTTTTGATCCCTGTAAGACCAAGTCTTGTTATTTCTTGGTCTGGTCTGCACCTTTTGTATTATGGGCACAACTTGAATGAGCACGTCCTGAAGATCTGTTGGGCACATTGATTCCAGGCAGGTGTTTATGGGTGGGTTTAATCCGGCACAAAACTTTGACACCTGTTGTGTCATATCCATTTGTGGCGCATACTTCAAAAGAGAGATGAACTTTGAATAATATGCATCAAGGGATAGTCCAAGCTACTTTAGTTCATAGAACTCGTTCATCTTCTGTGTGCGGTAGGCAGGCGGTAAATATCTCCCTCGCATAGCTTTCTTAAACTTCTCCCAAGTAACTGACCCTTTCGAGATCCCTTGGTATTTGCACCATTGTTTCCACCAAAGCCTTGCTTCGCCGGTAAGCTTCAATTTAGCGAGCATAGCTTAGTTAGTGGGTGTAGTACCTGCTGCTTCGAAATAATCCTCCATGGATTCAATCTAGATCTCGGTATCAATTTGGATAGTCCTCCTCTTACCATCAAATTCTGGTGGCTTGATTTGCTTGAGAAGAAACTTCTTCTCCTGAATTACATCCGTACTTGGTGTAGGGGTCGGACTAGGAATCTGCACTTGGGGTTGTTCCTGGGCAATAAGATTCTTTATGTTACAAACTTGCTAAGCGATTCTCACATTACATTACATGCCCAGTTCACCTAATCACTTAACTTCTTTATCAATACTCATTGTCAAGACAATCATTGATAAAAAGTCTATTTCATTCATATGGGCATAGCCCTTTTGAGTACATTTATTTGGGAGGATAGATCAAGCTGATATATTAATTTGGGGAAAATAAGATCGTGTTACATTTAGCTATGGGAACTAAGTAACAATATGGATTGGGATCATGGATTTTTAGGAATCGATAGGTCATTGGAAGATTAGGGTATCCTTTCCTTTGATACCCGTTCTTCTCATAACGTCCCAACACCTTGATTCTGTTGGCAGGGATTATTCGAGTTACTTCCTCGTACACATACGTGTTTTGCTTGACCTTTTGACCGTTGACATGTAGGGTTGCATTCACGTGAGTCTCAACAAAGATGAACAGCTTTACGATCTTTAAGTCCTGCATCCACTTGATTCTCTTTAAGTTGCTCCGAAGGTACGCAAGTCGGTGGGTAGCTATGTAATAAATTCCTGAATCACCCGTCCATCTCTATTCTATGTACAAGGGTGAAGGATTGTAGATGCAGTCTCGGATATTTATCATATCTAGCCTTTGTCGATAATCCGAGGCACGCATTGCAGTCATAAACATAACCTGGAACACTAAGAATTTGTTCCATGCTTTACGATTCTGCAGGCGAGCATCGATAAGTAAATAAGGGAATGTTCTTAACAGCAACATTTTCTCTACTTCTCCTCATTAAGTTCCCTTATAAATATTAGATCCTCGTTGGTTCGCTTTGATACCAACTGTAACGTGTCCGCCTGCCCACTTGTAGGACACGTCTTAGCAGCCCATTGGGAAGAGAGTCCAGAAAGCGCCGCCCGGCACTCCCACGGAATGCCACGGGGTTTGGTATCTAGGTCTTCCCGAGTCTGCCATGAAGCAGAAGCATTCCGGTCGTTCCCACTTAGGATTGACCTGAATCGGGGTTTCCCTAATGGCCAAGTTCCTCGGAGGTAACTAGCGTCGAACCCAAGACGAACTACTTTACGCAGAAACATCAGGGTCAAAACGAATATATACTGCACTTGGTTCAAGGAGGATGGAAAACAAGAGGGATGCGAAGCTCAACCTCTCTGCTTGTAAGGCATAGTCCCATTCTGTTCCCCTAAAACAGTATAAATCAGGACTCTAGCTTTCTAGATTCTAGGTCATCGTTACCTTGCTGTCAATTCCTTTGAGAAAAGTTTCCGGCCAATCGGGACCACCCTTCCATAGGACGGACCCATGGTCTCATCGACCGCACTTTCCTCAGGGTTGCTTTAGTTGTCTAATTACCTACCACAT